>NC_135330.1:180911665-183411665 GCF_023851605.1 Tamandua tetradactyla
AAAATTAAAATAGTAAAGCAACTAGACACAAACATAATTGATATGCTGGGGAAGGGAGAAATATCATGATATGATGTTAGGTAACAAAACCAGTACTTAAAACTGGTTTTAAAATAGTCTCAATTTTGCTTTTAAAAAGTAAATAGGGTTCACAGCTGTGCGTTGATACTGTCACCTATTGATTGTGTACTTTGGATGGATTGTATGGTGGGTGGATACAACTCAGAACTCAGTAAAGTTGCATTAAAAAAATGCAGAGTTATAATGCAGAAAAAAAGGAAAGAAAGGGATGGCCATTGTCAAAGAAAAAACTGGATGAGGCAAAACAAAAGATAATAAACTTTTTAAAGGCTTGGGAGTGGGTTGGAGGAAAAGCAGTGGAAGAAATAGTAAGCAGTGGAAGAAATACTGAGGTTGCAGTTAAGATCACTAATGTTGGAAATGTTGCCCTTTGGCTGTCTGGAGTCTGGAAGGGCTGAGACGGGAGATAAGGGACCACCCAGTTAGACCCTCCCAGGCTCCTGGTCAGTGTAAGGGCCAGAGTGCGTAGGAGAAGGGCTGGAGGGCACGATAGATATTTACCACAGTTAGGCTCTGACGTGGTCTTTCTACCTTTTCTGCAGTCTGAGTTGTTTTTCCCACATTCCCACAGCTGCAAGACTGGTCTCAAGGCAGTCCAGACGAGGGAAAAGACAGGAGTGCACAAGGAGCGAGGCTGGCAGCTTGGTCAACCTGGAAACAGTGAAGGATCATGGATGACTTTAATTGTATCTTTTGTTCTCTATATTTTCCAAATTTTCTACGATAGACATGTATGACTATTAAAATACGAAAATATCACACCCTTATAAATACTATTTTTAACCTAGTAATAAATCTGACTTCATTGATGGTTATAGGAGGTACAAACCTCAACACTTGGGGCCCTTTAAGTATTATCTATTGCAGAGAGCTTAAGTAGAGCAAAAGAATCTGTACGGAATTACCCATTTTTAGAATTCAGCCAAGGACATAAATTGACTAAACTGTTTGGGGCTGCCACCGATTTCTTGGAGAGTGTTAGGGGTCTCATCAATTCTGATAAAAATTGGCAATTTAAAAAATAATTGTGCAGAACAAGTAGAATTTTAGTTTACACTAAATTTTTAAAAATCAATTAAAAAACATTGATTTCAATGTTGACAGTTTCATCACCGATTAAACAATCGCATCCCTCTCCCCTCCCTCTGCAGTAGTTGCGGGGGCTCTTGCTTCCTCACTTCTCCCTTTGGTTTCCAGGCCTTTCCAGCATCAAGCCTACAGGGCCCTGCAAAATGGGGGTCCCAAAGGCATGGCCTGCTGTGGTTATTTGCTCTGAGGAGTGCTGATCTTTTAGGGGGCCATAGGAGAAACTGAACTTGCTTTCCATGTCTGTTCCTCTAGGAATGGAAGGTGGAAGGGCAGGATTACAGGTGTGTGTGCGTGTGTGTGTGCGCGTGTGTGTGTGTGTGTGTGTGTAGTGGGTGGTATGTGGAGAGGGAGTGCTGGTTGAGGAAAAAAAAATTAAAAGCACATGTGAGGAAAGGGGTGTCCAGAGTCTGGTGTAAGGAGGTAACCAGGATTGAAGAATTTGTTGAATTAGAGTTCTAATTATTTGATGATACCTGCCTCTAGGCTGAAGATTTGGTGACCTAGTTTCAAAATTGGGATGGGCAGTGGGGACGATGGGGGGAGGGGCAGTTCATGAGCAATTTAATTATGCTGAGGGCACCATCTAGTGGTTGCCCTTTTATTCCAAACTCCAAGCTGTGCTCTTCCACTCAGAAAAGTGCCTGGCAGATTGAAGGGACTTGCTAAACATTTGTTTTGGCAGTGAATGAATGAAGCATCTATGCATATCATATTTATTAGGCATATTGTAGATGCAAAGAAAGAAACTTTGTCAGTTTCTACCCGCAAAGGAGGCAATCTATGTGTTCAGTTAACCAACTTGTCCTACTTAACCAGCCTGGGTTAAAAAATAATTAGATCATATCGCTTCTATTATCAAAGTAATTATGGCCCCGAGCCCTTCTCTCTCAATTTTAGAAATAGCTAACATTCCTCCCCAGGGTTTTCTACCTCCTGTAATAAGTCCAGAAACTCCAATCCAAAAATTCAGCCTCTCGGAGAGAAAACCGTAAAACCGACTCATCCGCCGGAGGGCGTCTCTCTGCGGCCAGGACCGCGTTGAGCCTCTCAGGGAGGCTACTGGGCACAGTGAACCATTTCTGAGCATGCTTGCAATGGACAAGGTGGCCAAACGGCTGGTTTCCAGAGTGCAGATGTGAGGAAAAGAAGGCTTCTTTCCCTGCTGGTACACCTAGCTTCCCCGACACTTGTGTCACAGTGGCACAGCTCTTCCACAGCACATGTATTTAGTTCACACACACACACACACACATCTCCCCCAAGACTCACCTGCAGAGACAGCGTCGTGAGATGAGAAAAGTGCCCCAAGCTCAGCCTCACGCTGCTCCCAGGACTTACCCATCTCCGCTCCGCTCCCGGCCCCCGACCACCTAAGGCCCAGTGTTACGCCCATGTCAGAAGTTCAGGTGATTGCTCCATTTCAGAGACAATTTCTCTTCAGGGACCTGGAGTCGTTTTGGCCCAGCCGGTCTTAGTCATCACAGTCCTTGAGACTTGTTTATAGTGCAAACCTCAAAAGGAGAAGGGTCAGAGCTCCCTTCCCCCCAGAATGATCCTGGGCGCCTACACAAGTCTGCCGAACCCCACTCCCATCCACCCCAAATCCTGATACCAGTAGTTTTGCAAACCAAGGAATTGAGATTTAGGGACAGGTAGGCTTAAATGAGAGAAAAAACGAATCAAAAGGGGAATATTTAGGAAATTCTTTCTAGAAAAATTACTTATCTCTAGGTGGCCTTAAAGTTTAAATAAATGTTTAATCCAGTTTCTTCCCTGGTAACAATTTTAAAATAAAGTTTTAAGTTTCTCTTCATCTGTCACTCTGCTACCTACAGTAGAGCAGACACTGACTCAGCGTGTACCCCAAGATCTTCCCCTCCAAAGAACAGAAGCCCCTTCAGATCTGAAATGAGAATTCAAAGTTAATGACAACAATAAATTTGCACCAAGATGCTGTTCTTATACACTGTTCTCAGTGCATGTTCATTTAAAATGTCTCAACCAAATAAAGTATTTGTTACTGTCTTTAACGGCTCCCCACAAGGAAATGAAGTGATGAATGCCACTTCTGCAAATGGCAAGGGTCTACTCCGTATATGCATGTAGACATGTAAGCAAAACCACTACCAAAAGGCTCCTGGGTAACCTGTTAGCAAATGTTTCATGCATATTAAAATTGCATTCATACATATTTGGGAAAGACAAATTAAGGGAAGGACATAATAGTTGAGAAGGAGTATAAAGCGAGTTGATATTAATTTCAAAGGATTGGAATCATACAGAATGTTGCAAATTGAATCATGTACCCTACAAGACGTGTTCAAGTCTTATTCTGTATTGCTGTGGATGTGAACCCATTTGTAAACAGTACCTTTGGATATGTTAAAGTGAGTCAAGGTGTGGACTCATTTGTGGGTCTGGTTTCCAAGATCTTATTGAAGTGTGACCAGACTGACGAGGGTGGGTCTTGAACCATTTGACTGGAGGCCTTAGTAAGAGAGGAAATTCAGATGCAGTCAGAGAAGTCAGAAGTCCAAGGACCACAGAAGAGCAAGGACATGCTATGTGAGGAAGTCTGTTAGCACCCCAACACTACCAGCGAAAACCATGGCCTCGTGGACATCTTGATTTTAGATTTCTAGCCCCCAGAATGTGAGCCAATAAATTCTTGTTTAAACCAGCCCATAGTATAGTATTTGTCATAGCAGCTCTGGTAAACTAAGTTGCAGAATAAGCTCTATGGTGCCATGGAATTAAGCTAAAGTCCGTCAATACAAAGCCGAGTAGAAAATCCCTGTATTTCAGGATTTAACAGATCTGAGTAACTTGTGAGTAAAAGATTAGATTAAATGAAAATGAAAATATGGTTTTTGAAATGAATGGTACAGGTAAATTTATATTTAAAAATATTTAAAAAGAAAAGCTGAAAATCAATTATCTAAGCAGCTATCACATGAAGATAGACAAACATCCTAGAAAATTAAATGCAAGAAAGAGGTAAAAATAAAGATATGAGCAACATTTAATGAAACAGAAAACAAATGATAGGGAATATAAATAAAGTCAAAAGATGGTTCTTTGAAAAGGCTGATAAAAGAAGATAAATGCCTGGCAAAACCCATTTTTTAAGAAGAGGGAAAAAAGAGAGAATGCATGAAATAATTCAGAGATTACATGAGCCAAATAATACATCTAAGAAGTAATATACCATACTGGGTAAAATCACAGGATTTGGGTCCAAGCTGCCAGAGTCCAAATTCTGGCATTAATATTTACTGTGTGACATTGGTTGGGATTTTTAACTTCTTTGTACCACAGTTTCTTTATCTGTAAATTAGGGATAACAGTAGTACTTGATAAGATTGCCATGAGAATTAAATAAGTTGAAATATATAAGGTGCTTAGAACAGAGCCTACCACATAGTAAGCTCTAGTAAATATTAGAGTCATCATCATTTAGGGACAATAATACAGAAAAGATTCTAACTAAACATCAAACGAACCAAAAGGGAGGCCTCAAGATGAGGGGAAAATATGGGGAGGACACCATGATGAGATGGATCCTGAAGAACAGATTAGACGGGCAGGCAGAGAGGCTGAGAGTGTGTAACGTAAGTGCTAAAGAGTGAATTTCCCTGCAGGCTCAGTCTTGCTGTGCTGTTGGATCTACTCTGCACATACCGCCCAAGGGAAAGTCGGGAAGTGGTCTCCTAGCTCAACCCTGAACTTCTCTGGTCTCCTTCAACATAATTAATGACCACTCTATTCTCCTTTTTTTTCAGGAAAAACAGGTGTTCCCCATCACATGCACTTTAATCCAATCACTTTGGGAAAATCCCATCAGCTCTAACTTCAAAATAGATACAGAATCAGATGGTATCTCACCGTTTACCTACCACCATGCTGGTTCAGGGGCCTGTCAGCTCTCATCTGGATTTTTTAATAGCTTCCTAACTGATGCTGCTACTTTTAACCTTTCTCCCTTTTAAACTAGTCTCAACAGTTAACAGTCACAGACAAATGCAAGTCAAAACACACTTCTCCTCTGCTCAAAACCCCTTAAGAGCTTAGAATTTCACTGTGAGTAAAAGTCAAATCCTATGGTAACCTGTGAGATGCTACATTCTCTATCCCTCCATTACCTGACTCTGTACCTACCCCCCTTCACCTTATTTTGTCCAGACCCACAGTTCTCCTTGCACTTTCTTTCAAAAACCTTACATGCTTCCTACTCAGGGTCTTTGCATTTGCAGTTCCTTTGTTTGGGGATGATCTTTTCCCAAGATATCTGCTTGGTCTCTACCTCATAGTCTTCATGTCTTTATGAAAATTTCACCTCTTCAGTGGGGTCTGCCTTCTCCCCTTCCCAGTACTTTCCCCTGCTCTGAAAAGTTGACAAGAAAAATGAGAGAATTAAACACCTATCTTATTTTCTTATATAATCTGTATTTCAGAGTGGCCAAATAGTTCTCATTGTAAAAACAAACAAACAAATTCTTTCATAAGGATACGTGCCATCTAATCATGGAGAAAGAATTACGGACATAGAAAATTACCATTTTACAACCCCTAATGTAATAACTGATTCTGGCAACACTTATCAGTGGGTGACTCTTGTAGTTAAAAAGTGGTGCAGAGCAGGGGTTGGGTTGTCACTGACCAATCTCAATTTCACAGAACTTGATTTAAGTAGATATTTGTGATTCCTGAACAATTCTTGATAAATTCAGTCAAGCCTCTACTGCTAACTTCTATTTATCAGATATACAAGGGATAAAACAACAAATTAAATGAAATAATTAGTAAGCAAACGGACAACAAAAATGTGCAATATTGTTCAGGGTAACTGACCTGATTTCTCCAAGAAGTTAATGGCAGGGAATAGAATGGGAGAGCAAGCTACTCTAGATTAAAAGACAGTTAAAAGACAAAACAACCAAATATCATGCATAGATCTTGTTTGGATCCTGATTTGAAACAAACAATTCCAAAAAGACATTTTGAGGACCAATTGGAAAGGTATAATTATGGATTCAGTATAACATAGCACCTGTAAAAATTGCTGCCAGTTTTGTAAGGTATTAAAGTGGCATTGTGTTTACAAACAAACTTACCTGTATGTTTGAGATGTGAACTCAGTTATTTAGGGCAGTAATGACATGATGTCTTGAATTTGGTTTAGATTCCTTCAACTAAGGAAAAAAGAAATAGAAAAATAGATAGATGAAGCAAATGTGGCAAAATAATGATTATTGTTTAATCTGGTGATTGATACATGATGATACATTGTACCATTCACTGTATTTTTAAAAATAAAGAGGCACCATCACACTTAATTGAGAATTACAAACACTCTCTTTAAAGTCGGTAGAAAACAAGCAAAAAACAAACAAAGTCAGTAGAAAACAAATGTTACTTGTGCAATTCAAAGTTATATTGTAGGTTTCAACCAATGCAATAAGAACTAAAAGTATACAAATTGGAGATAAGACTCTCCTTATGTGTAATGATGATGTTGTATATGTAGAATTTCATGAGAATCTGACAAATCATTAGAACAAATAAGAGAGAGTACATTGAGAATATTAGATTTGAGATCAATATTCAGAGGCTAACAGCTAATTAAAAATCTAAGGAAAAGCTATCAATAAAATCTGTAGAGTACCTAGAAATAAATCTTTTCATAGTTTCTACCTTTAGCTAAAGGAAGAAATAGATAACGAACTAAAGGAAATTAGGAAAACAATAGAGGACCACAAAGAGAATATCAGTAAAGAGATAAGAATTATGAAAAGGAACCAAACAGAGCTGAAGATCACAGTAGCTGAAATTTAAAAACTCCCTAGAGTGGGTCAACAGCAGGTTGCAACTAACAGAAGAATCAATGAACTTGAAGATAAGACAATTGAAGTCACTCACACTATGGGATAGAATGAAGAAAGAATGAAGAAAAGTGAATGAAGCTTGAGGAACTTGTAGGACACCATCAAGAGTACCAGTATATATATCGTGGGAGCTCCAGAAAGACAAAAAAGAGAGAAAGGGGCACAGAGAATATTCAAAGAAATGACAGTTAAACGTATGTGAAAACAGTAATATATATTACCTGTTTTCACTTGATCCTCTTGAGCTCCTCTTGATCTGAAATGAAGATAACTAAAGCTTTTTCAGTTTGGGTCCCAAGATAAAGACCCATGGATTAGACTTGTACCAACTCAAACCTTAGAAGTCCACCTAGCTCAAATCATGTGAAACTAATGATGGGTGTTATAGGCCACTGAAATTTGGGGGTTGTTGTTGTTATTGAGCATTATCACAGCAAGAAACCTGAATAATAAAATATGTGAAAAGATGTTCAACCTCACTAATGATCTAGGAATTGATTATTAAAATATTATTTTACACTCATTACATGGGCAAAACTTTAGTAGTTCTGAAAATAGCAAGTATTGGTGAAAATGTGAAGAAATGAGAATTCTCATGTTGGTGGGAGTAGAAATTGGTATAATCACATTGGAAAGAGATTTGTAACATAAAGGTGAAAATGTTTTTACCATACCGTACATTGGTTTTGTTTAAACCAGATATTTGTTTAATGCATATTGTAGCAACATTTCTAGTGGAGAAAATCGAGAGCCATTTAAATTTGCTCAATGAAAGAATGGAAAAATAAGTTGTGAAATATTCATTTACTGTTATTCTATACAGCAGTTAAAGTAACTACAGCAATATCAGCATGTAATAATTTCCCTAAATATTACAGTAAGTATGAAAAAACATTATAGGATGACATGTTCAGAACAATACCATTTATTTAAAATACAAAAAAAAAAATACTATTTATCAGGGGTTGGCAAATTACAACCTGTGGGCCAAATCTGGATGGTTACCTGGCCTTATAAATAAACTTTTATTGAAATCCAGATGTGCATGCCCATTAATTTACATATGTCTGTGGATACTTTTGTGCTACAATAGTAGAGTTGAGTAGTTGTGATGAAGACAACAAGGCCAAGAATACATCAAATATTTACTGTCACGCTCTTTAGGGAGAAAATTTGCTGATCCCTGCTGTATATTACTTATGGGTATGTTCATGCTTTCTAAAATGTAAAAATAGCATAGGATTGATATACTCAGACTTCAGTATACTTATATAACTCTTAAGAGAGAAGATGGGAAGGGAAACAATGCCAGAGTAGGGTACTTAAGGGGGCTCCAAATATGTGTAATATATATATATTTTTATTGACATATCTTATATATTCACATACTATAAAATCATCCAGAGTATACAATCAATGGTTCACAATGTCATCATATAGTTGTGCATTTATCATCATAATCAACTTTTCTGTGAAAAATAACATACATACAAAAAAAGCGATAAATTTCAAAGCACATCACCACAATTAGTTGTAGAATACATTTCACAGTTTTGGTATTTGTTACAATTCCACAATTTCGGGTTTTTACTTCTAGCTGCTCTAAGATACTGGAGACTAAAAGAAATATCAACGTAAGAATTTAGCAATCATATTCATTTGTTAAGCCCTACCTTCTTTGTATAACTCCACCATCACCTTTGATCTTTCTCCTACTCTTTGGGCTATGTCCATTCTAGCTTTTTCATGTTGGAAGGGGCTGTCACTAATATGGGATGGGGGATGGAGCTAGCTGACTTTCCAGAACATCAGCTGATGTTCTGGAAAGTCTAGCCTTCTGTATTTCAGAACTTATCTGGTCCAGAGACCCAGCTGGATGTTATACGTTTCTGAAAAGTTACCCTAGTGCATGGAACCTGTGTAGAATTTTATATATTGCCCTAGGTGTTCTTTAGGATTGGCAGGAATGGTTTTGGTTGGGGTTTGGCAAGCTATATGATAGTTAGCAATGCCTAAGTGAAGCTTGCATAAGAGTGACCTCTAGAGTAGCCTATCGACTCTATTTGAACTCTGTAGGCCTCTGAAACCTTATTTATTATACTTCTTATCCTCACTTTGGTCAAGGTGGTATTGCTGATCCCATGGTGCCAGGGCCAGGCTAATCCCTGGCAGTTATCTCCCACACTGCCCGGAAGACTTTCACCCCTGGATATCATGCCCCATATAGCGGGGAGGGCAATGGTTTCACTTTCAGAGTTGGGCTTAGAGAGAGAGAGGCCACGTCTGAGCAACAACAAAGGTCCTCCAGAAGTAACTCTTAGGTATTCTTATAGGTAGGCTAAGCTTTTCACTACATACAAAAGCTTCACAAGAGGAAGCCTCAAGATCAAGGGCTTGGCCTATGGATTTGGGCATCCCTAACGTTTGACAGAGTATCAGGGGTTTCCCCAGTGTTAAAGTTTAACAGTTCATATTTTTTCTCCCATCTCACAAAGGACTTTGCCAATACTTTTTGATTATCCACTTAATATACTCTGGGATGTATCCAGGCATTACATTAAGTTATACAGGATTAAAGGTCCTCATTCTTATTCTGGGTTCTCTGTGTTTGGATTGTTTAAATTATTTATCCAGACAGGTGGAGTTAGATTATATGCTACAGAAAATTTAGGTTCTGGACATAATAAAGCTTTCTTCCTTTGGTCTCAAAGAGTAGATGAAGTTTTAAAATACAAATAATGTCTTCCTTACCCTTGAATTCTGAATTACCTTTATTCCATCCTGCTCAGCTTCATTCTTATCTCTAAATACCAGATTATAGATGTATAAAACAGCCTCTCAAAATCCAGAAATAGCAATTACTGCTCAGGACTAAATGTGACTGCTATAAGCTTACAATCCAGAGCCCTGTTTTCTTATAAGTATTTTCTAAATGAGACCATACAATATTTTCTTTTTTGTTTCTGGCTTATTTTGCCTTACCAAATGTCCCACAGGTTCATTCACAATGTTGCATGCCTCATAACTTCATTCCTTTTTGTAGCAGCACAATATTCAATCATATGTATACACCTCCTTTGCCAATCTACTTCTCAGTCTTTGCATCCTTCAGCCATCTCCATTCTTTGGGCATCATGTATAATGTCTAAAGTCAACAGTCCTTCAACATGCTTAATCTTAGATAATTTCATTGTTTCCAGAGAAAGATAGCCAATAAACATACCATTACCAGATAGAAAACCCAAACCTCCCCTTAACTCTTGTCCCTCCCCCCACATTTACCACTTTTTTTGCTGTGGTACTGTTGATATTTTCCTGTTAAACATAGCCCATAGCATGTAATAGCAGTTTTCCCCACCATATCCACAAATTATACACTCTTTGGATGAGATTCATACATTTTCAGTAGTTCATACAAGAACTTGTTTATAAACATTTGTAGTGTTAATTGGTGGGACACATGGGTTTATACAACCCCTTTCAATTATGCTCATCTTCAAAATGGTAATATTACATATAGACCCACTAGTGAAGCACCTTCACTTCTATCTATTCCCTTAAATTTAAGTTCAACCTCATTAACTAACTGTTCACCCATCTCTAGCTTCCATGTGTATTTCTAGATTCCTTATATTCTGTGTTATAAGCCTGTGATTTTACCTTTGCCATCATCATAAAAGATACAGTATCTAACCTTTTGTGTCTGGCTAATTTCACCCAGCATTATGTCCTCAAGGCTCATACATCTTGTAATGTGCTTCAGGACTTCGTTTTGTCTTACTGCTGCATAATATCCCATCGTATGTATATACCACATTTTGTTGATCCACTCGTCTGTTGATGGGCATTTGGTTTGTTCCCATCTGTTGGCGATTATGAATAATGCTGTTATGAACATCGATGTGCAAATGTCTGTGTCATTGCTTTCAACTCTTCTGGGTATATACCAAGTACTGCGATGGCTGGATCATAGGGCAACTTGATATTTAGTTTCCTAAGGAACCACCAAACAGTCTTCCATAGTGACTGCACCATTATACATTCCCACCAGCAGTGCATAAGTGTCCCAGTTTCTCCACATCCTCTCCAAATTTATAGTGTCCTGTTTGTTTAATAGCAACCATTCTTATTGGTGTGAGGTGGTATCTCATTGTAGCCTTGATCTGCCTTTCTCTTATAGCCAGTGAAAATGAGCTTCTCTTCATGTGCTTTTGAGCCATCTGTATTTGCTCTTCAGAAAAATGTCTATTCATATCTTTAGCCCATTTTATAATTGGGTTCTTTGTTCTTTTGTTGTTGAGTTGTATGATTTCTTTGTATATACAGGAAATCAAACCTTTGTATGATATGTGATTTCCAAATATTTTCTCCCATTGAGTTGACTGCCTCGTCACCTTTTTGGCAGTCTTTTGAAGGGCAGAAGCATTTGATTTTGAGGAGTTCCCATTTATCTATTTTTTCCTTTGTTGCTTGTGCTTTGGATGTAAAGTTTAGAAAGCTACCTCCTATTACCAGGTCTTGAAGATGTTTCCCTACATTTTCTTCTAGAAGCTTTATGGTGCTAGTTCTTATATTTAGGTGTTTGATCCACTTTGAATTAATTTTTGTGTAGGGTGTAAGATAGGGGTCCTCTTTCATTCTTTTGGCAATTGATATCTGGTTCTTCCATGCCCAAATATTGAAAAGACTATTTTGTCCCAGTTCAGAATATTTGGGGCCTTGTAAAAAATTAGTTGACCGTAGATTTGGCGGCCTATTTCTGCACTCTCAATTCAATTCCATTGGTCAATGCTTCTATCTTTGTGCCAGTATCATGCTGTTTTGACCACTTTAAAACCTAATAGGTTTTTTTTTTTATTAGGTTTTAAAGTCAGGGAGTGTTAATTCTCCCATTTTTCTTTTTTAGAATGTTTTTAGCTATTCAGGATCTCTTTCCCTTCCAGATGAATTTGGTAATTAGCTTTTCCAAATCTTCAAGGTAAGTTGTTGGAATTTTTATTGGTACTGCATTGACTCTATAGGTCGATTTGGGGAGAATTGACATCTTAACTATATTTAGCCTTCCTATCCATGAACAGGGAAGGTCTTTCCACCTATTTAGATCTCTTTTGATTTCTTTTAGCAATGCTATGTAGTTTTCTGTGTACAAGTCTTTTATGTCCCTAGTTAAGTTCATTCCTAAGTACTTGATTCTTTTAGTTGCTATTTTGAAAGGAATTTTTTCCTTAACTGACTCTTCAGCTACGTCATTGCTTGTGTATAGAAATGTTACTGATTTTTGCACATTAATTTTATATCCTGCCGCCTTGCTGAATTTGTTTATTAGCTCAACTAACTCTGCTGTAGATTTCTCAGGATATTCCAAGTATAATATCATATCATCTGCAAATAATGAAAGTTTTACTTCTTCCTTTCCAATTTGGATGCCTTTTATTTCTTTGTCCTCCCTGATTGCTCTACCTAGAACTTCTAGTACAATGTTGAATAATAGTGATGACAGTGAGCATTCTTGTCTTGTTCCTACTCTTAGGGGGAAAGCTTTCAGTCCCTCTCCATTGAGTACAATGCTGGCTATTGGTTTTTCATATATTCCCTTTATCCTATTGAGGTAATTACCTTTGATTCCTATGTTTTGGAGTGTTTTTATCATAAAAGGATGCTGAATCTTGTTGAATGCTTTTTCAATCATCAGTTGAAATGATGATGTGATTTTTCCCTTTAAATTTGTTAATGTGCTGTATTACATTGATTGATTTTCTTGTGCTGAACCATCCTTGCATTTCTGGTATAAGCCCCACTTGGTCATGGCGTATAATTCTTTTATATGTTGTTGGATTCAATTTGCTAATATTTTATTGAGAATTTTTGCATCTATATTCAAGGAAGATTGGCCTGTAGTTTTCCTTTCTTGTAGCATCTTTACCCGGTTTTGTTATTTAAATGATAATAGCTTCATAAAATGAGTGAGGTAGAGTTCTTTTCTCAATTTTTTGGAAAAGTTTGAGCAGGATTGGTGTTAGTTCTTTTTGGAATGTTTGATAAAATACACCTGTGAAGCCATCTGGCCGTGGGCTTTTCTTTGTAGGAAGATTTTTGATCACTGATTGAATCTCTTTACTTGTGATTGGTTTGTTGAGATCTTCTATTTCTTCCTGAGTCAGTGTAGCTTTTTTGTGTGTCTCCAGGATTTTTTCCATTTCATAAAAGTTGTCAAGTTTGTTGGTGTATAGTTGTTCATAGTATCCTCTTATGATGTCGTTTATTTCTTCAGGCTCTGTGGTAATGCATCCCTTCTCATTTCTGATTTTGTTTGTTTGCATCCTCTCTCTTTTTTTCTTTGTCAGTCTTGCTCGTGGGCCATCAAATCTTACTGATTTTCTCAAAGAACAAACTTTTCATTTTATTGATTTATTCTCTTGTTCTTTCATTCATTCATCTCTGCTTTAATCTTTGTTATTTCTCTTCTTCTGTTTGCATGGGGTTAGTCTGTTGTTCTTTCTCAAGTGTTAAGTCCTTGATTTTTATTCTTTGTTGTTTTTTAATATAGGCATTTAGGGCAATAAATTTCCCTCTCAGCACAGCCTTTGCCACATATATAAGTTGTATTCTCATTTTCATTCATCTTCAGATAACTTCTTATTTCTCTAGCAATTTCTTCTTTGACCCACTGATTGTTTAAAAGAGTGTTACTTAATCTCCATATATTAGCAAATGTTCTCATTCTTTGGTGATTATTGAGATCCAACTTCATCCCATTGTGATCAGAGAAATAATTTCTGTTTAAATAATTTCAATGTTTTTAAATTTATAAAGACCTGTTTTGTGCCTCAACATATGATCTATCCTGGAGAATGTTCCATGAGCACTAGAGAATGCATATCCTTGTGCTTTGGGGTGCAATGACCTATATGTGTCTGTGAGGTCTAATTCATTTATCAAGTTATTTAACTTCCTGTTTCCTTGTTGATCTTCTGTCTAGTTGTTCTATCTTTAGAGGAGAGTGGTGTATTGAAGTCTCCTACTATTATTGTTGTAACATCTGTTACTCCCTTCAGTTTTGCCAATGTCTGTCTCATGTACTTTGGAGCTCCTTGATTGGGAGCATAAACATTTATGATTGCTATATCTTCTTGGTGAATTGCACTTTAATTAGTATATAGTGTATTTCTTTGTCTCTTATGATGTCTTTGCATTTAAAGTCTATTTTGTCCGATATTAGTATAGCTTACTCCTGCTTTCTTTTGGTTACAACTTGCGTGGAAAATCTTTTTCCATCCTTTCACTTTCAATCTATTTGTATCCTCGTGTCTAAGATGAGTCTCTTGTAAACAGCATACAGCTGGATTATGTTTATTAATCCATTCTGCCAATCTGTATATTTTAATTGGTAAATTTAGTCTGTTAACATTCAAAGTTATTACTGAAAAAGTGTTTCTTAAATCTGCCATCTTATCTTTTTATTTGTCAGATCTGTATATTCTTTTCCCTCTTTCTCTTTGTATTGTTTAGATTACCCTTAGTGGTACTCTTCAATTCCGTGCCCTTCTCCAGACTACCCTCTTCTGTCTTTTTTTTTTTCAGCCAGTAGAACTCCTTTTAGTATTTCTTGTAGGGCCAGTCTCTTGTTGACAAATTCTTTCAGGATTTCTTTATCTGTGAAAACTTTAATTTCTCCCTCAATTTTGAAGAACAATTTGGGTACAGAATTCTTGACTGGAAGTCTTTCTCTTTCAGGATCTTGAATACATCATACCACTGCCTTCTCATCTCCAGGGTGCTAGTTGTGTAGTCTGAACTCAGTCTTATTTGGTTTCCCTTGTATGTAGTAGATTGTTTTTGGCTTGCCACTTTCAGGATTTTCTGCTTCTCTTCAACGTTTAACAGACTCATTGGTATGTGCCTTGGAGAAGGCCTATTTGGATTTATTCTGTTTGAGGTTCATTGGGCTTCTTTGATTTGTATAGTTATGTCCTTTATGAGGGTTGGGAAGTTTTCCCGCATTATATCCTCAACTACTCTTCCTAGCCCTTTACTCCTCTCTTTTCCTTCTGGGACACCAATGATTCTTATATTTGTGCACTTTGTTTTATCTATCATTTCCCTGAGATCCAGTTTAATTTTTTCCATCTGCTTTGCAATTTGCTGTTTTGAGTCTTCAAAGTCAGTTGTCCTGTCCTCTATAGCACTTATTCTTTCTTTGGTCTCTTCAAATCTGGTGTTGTGTGCCTCTAGCATGTTTTTTATTTGGTCAACTGAGTCTTTAATCTTTATAATATCTGCTACTTTTCTATTTATTCTTTTACTTTCCTTTTTATGCTTTTCTACTGTCTTCTTGATCTCCTTTATGTCATTTGCTATCCCACTTATTTTATTAAGTAGAGTTGTATGAACATCTTTGATTAGTTGTTCCAATGTCTGTGTCTCCTCTGGTGTTTTAATTTGGACATTAGGCAAGACTATATCTGTCTACATTGTGATATGTTTAGTAATCTTCTGCTGTCTTCATGGCTAGTAAAGATTTTGATTGATTTACTTTGGGAGTGATTTCTTTCAGTAGTCTAAGCCTTGTGTTTGAGGGATGGTTGTACAGTAGGGAGCAGGGTATGGGGTGGGGCACTCAGTGAGGTGATTTAGGTAGAGGTGCTGGTTGGGGATGTTATGCTGATGCTTGTGAACATGGGTGGCCAGCGACTAGGGAGGATGTAGCTATGTGGGTGCACTGGTCTGGCGGTTGTAACCCTCGTGTGCACTGGTCTAAGGCATGGGGTCTTTTGTGCACATGTGTAGACCTGTGGCAGCAGGTCAGCATTATGCCTTCATGGATTAGGGGCAGATGTGACCCGGGTGTGCAGGTCAGCACTTTCTCAGAACTGGTAAGTGTGGCTGAAGACTGTGCATATGTGTGGTTCTAGGACTGCTGTAAAGTGTGGTTCCCAGAGCTGAGTGATGTGATTGGGGGCCTGTGGGCATGCATGGGCCTAGGAGCACCATAAAACTGATGCTCAGAGCTCGGGGCAGGTGGGGTGAGGCTGTGTGACACTATGGGCAGGGAGACAGGGGTAGCTTGGGTATGGAGGTTAGTGTCTGCAGCCTTTATGTGCTGGCAGCAGCCTGTAGGGAACAGAGAAGGGAAGGTAGTGCCCAGGAGGGGTGCAGGAGAGGTGGGTTGGGTTGCACTTGGAGTGGAGGTGTGGGGCAGGTATGTGCAAACTGGGGGCTGGTGGAGTAGGGGTGCCTGGAGCGCAGGGAATGGGAGCAGGTGGTGGGGTTCATGTGCGTGGGGTATGGGGTGAGTCGCTAGTCATGTGGCTGTGCTGGTGAGGGTAGCGTGTCCAAGGAACGTGGCCTGGCTTACTTCCTAGTCCCAGGCTCCCATCCATGCACTCCTGCAGGCTTGCACCTCCATGCCAGGCTCCAGCTTTCTGCCTCTTAGTTCCTCGGCCTTGGCAACCAGGGCTGCCCCATGTGGTGCAGAAGGCTCTCCCAGGTCAGCTGTACTCTGGAATTGCGGTCTCAGTTACCCTCCTGTGCTTTCTCTAACTTTTTTATGGAGCAGTACTAATCTCAGGCTACTCTATTCAGCTGGCTTTCTGAGACTGTTGTTTTATATTAAGAAATCATAGCAGAAGTTTTGTTCTGTTTCACTTTTACACATTTACCAGAGTTAAGTTAATTAGCAAATAAATTATAATACCTATATTTGTCCTGCCTTTCTTTTAAAGTTTTTCCTTGTACAGATGGAGCTCTTACCTATAGCTCAACACATATGCTTTTAGAGAAGTATTAGAACAAAGCAGTGCAAGTGACAATTTTGCTGTTTCTATGACCTATAGCTTTTTAAGAATAGCTAAAGCCTGACTAACAACACTGTACCATTGCTTAACATCATACAGTTAGTATTAGCATATAACATGGACAGTGAGAACATTGTCAAAATTTTAGGAATTTTATACAATCTCTAAATATACGAATAATATTTTACCTATTTAATTTTAGCCAGTGACAGGAGAGAAAATCCCCGTTAATCACTGTAATACTTCCCAAACACCTCCTAAGCAATAGGTTAAACTATTTCAGCACCTTACTTGCACAAGGTGAGAGAATAAATTATTTGTTATAGTTTTTCCCGTAACAGTGAGAAGACCTGTGTTCTGAAATAGATGAGGAGAAAGCCAAGAATATTAACAAGGGTATTATTCTGGTGTAAGATCTTTTGTTTTATAGACAGAGTATTCAGATGATTATGATAAACTTTTAAAAAAAATTTTACATTAAGAGCAGACTAACAATCCACATTATTTTAACAGGGAGAAAACTAAACCTTAATTTTGTATGAATACTCAGCTTAACACAAAAGCTTTCATTTTAAAAATATAAGATACACAAAGCTTTTGAACCTGCATACTTCCTTCCAATAGCAGTATTATGAAGAAGGGAAGAGACAGAGACACTACAAAATAATGGAAGAAGGAAGAAATTTATGCTTGGGTTTGGAACACAACCAGGCATTTATATACTTTGTACTTAGAACGCATAAATGAATTCTTTATAATATGCCTAAAATCTCTCAGTCCAATTCAGCACTACCTTCAGAGGACAGAAAAGCCCCAAGTTTAAAATATAATCAGCTTTTTTTATATTTAAGGGGTTTATATCCAGAAAAAAAACCTCAATTTTTCTCAACATTATTTCTACCTGCTAAATAATACCAGGAACATGTTAGTAGTTCAGAGTTCTACTTATTTAAATGCTACTTTCTTATTTAAAGGTCTTACGAGTATCATCTCTTCTATGAGAACTTCTTAGGCCATACTTTATCTATCTGCTTTTTTAATCCTTCCAGCATTTTTATTCCTTCATTATGACTTTCTTACACCATGCCCTGGTACAAGTATATTCTAGCTAGAATATAAAACCTTTGAAGCTAATACTTATGCCTTTTCTATTCATGACAGCATTTATTAATAACAATATATTGATTGATATTAATAAAGTCACAACAAATCCAAAGTCTTCCACATACTGAGGTAACAAATGGTCAAGTAATCAAAAGCCAGATTCTTTGACTACAGGTAGTCAAGATTATAAACAAATCAATTTCTATTTCTACTGAACTTAACTGATTTCTTAAATAGAGTATATTTGAAGCATCAGCATATTCTTATTTATACTTTATGTAAGTATTATTATTACTGAGTGCATCACTCAGTTTATGTAACTCAACTTATCTAGTTAGGCTATTTTAAGAGGAATTTTGAGAATGTATTTATAATACTAGCTTATTTTTTCAGTAAGCTTATATAGATTTAGGGAGATCATACCCAAGCAGAATGAAATTGCATTTGTTCAATTCAAAATTTATCATAAAATTCATTTTCTCAGAGGTTGAAAAAGATCTTTGTTTTCATAATATCTTAAAATACAAATAATTTTAAAAGTACATTGACTATCAAGTTCTGGAAAATAAACTGCAATTGTTTAATTTGTCCCAAGCCTAAATTCAGGAAAAACTTTTCCATATCTCTCAAAGAGCTTTCATTTTATTTGATGAAACTTGGTAATAAGATTTTATTTAGTTACTCTGATCCCAAGGCTGTTTATATATTAATAATGATCTGATTACTAGTTACCACTGCAGAGGTATTAGTGGAAAAAATAACATTAAAAACATAGCCTATTCTAAAGCATTTTTATGCTTACCAATTCTAATCTCCAGGCCCAGTGAAAAAGAATTCTAAACCACACCTGACAATATCTTTCTGTGCCTAACCCTCCCTGTAACTGCTTTAGGTGGTTGGGCCTTAGAGCAGGGATAGGTTGCATAGACAAAAAGATATCAGGCTTGTTGCATTTGGATTTGAAAGCTTTAGGTGAGGGCCATGGAATTTTGAGAGTTCCTATCCCTTCTTTTAACTATTTCCAATTATCAGATTTATTTTACTAAAACGTGTGACCAGGACCATTGGAAAAGGTCTTTGCCTTTTCCAGAGGCAGCCATTTGGCAGGTTTCTGCTGCCTTAAGGAAATTCCAGGGGCAGTTTCTTTCTAATGTCCAGATTTATTAATAGTAATTACAAAACTAAGGTTTTGAATCTTGCCTTTCAGAGTTGTTTTTTTTTTTTCTCTCTCTCTCTTTTTACTCTTTTACTTCAGAAGTACCAATTTATATATCTGTACCAGGCACCTAACTATTTCTAAGCAGTTTAAATAGAGCTCTTTAAGAATTTTCTTATCAATTTGTTATTACCATCTGGAGGAATGAGAATATACATTGAAAATGCATACGGACAGAAGTAGAAAATTAGTTACACACACACACACAAAACAGAAACACAGAAATACTTTTGAGAAGGACAAATAAAAGATTGAGTATATTATCTTATCTCATTTCCACCTTTTTGCAAAGCAATTCTAACTGTAATATCTTTAACTTTAACTATAATGATATTATTTTCATTTTAAATCATACTGAGGCTTAATTATGTTACAGAAATAAAACCTTTTTTATAGACTCATAGCCAAAATCTTTTCAATTTTTATTATAGCCCATAGGTTCCCTTTTTTGGTTGTTTGCTGTATGGTGGAGTCACATTTCATTTTTTTTCTATGTGAGTATCTCATTATTACAGCGCCATTTGTTGAATTTTTGTTTGTTTGTTTTTTGCTTGTTTGTTTTGTTTTGGGGGAAGTGCATGGGCCAGGAATCAAACCTGGGCCTCCTGCATGGCAGGTGAGAATTCTACCAGTGAGCTACCTTTGCACCCTCTCCATAGGTTCCCTTTTTAAAAGAATTTCTGTAATCAGTAATCAGTTAGGAACATTTGACCAATACAAATGCAGGAACACACCAATTAATAACTAGACTGAACACACCAGCTAACAAACAGGCATTAAATACTTAACACACTGACAAGTAAACAAGCATCAACTATTACTATACCCAGGAACACACCGGCTGGCATTTAAGCAGGCTTACTTAACTTCATTAAATACCAATTAATTGTTGGATTACTCATTTTTTAGTTGTATAGTCAACAGACAAATTTAGGCCAGACCCTGTACAGATCACACACCAAATACATCACTTAATTAAACAAACATAAAACAATCTAACAATTAACCAATACCTAGGTAATACACTGGCTAACATTTAAACAGCCCTATTTAATTTCATTATTAAACACCAGTTAATTGTTGAATTAGGTCAGGGCTTCAAAGTCTGTAGAAGATGGTGCCAAAAATCAGAAGGTGTAGAGGTCAGAACAAGGGGGATTGTTCTGGAAGCATGACCCTGGCCTAGGTCAAGGGGACCTGAACCTCCTATTTACTTCCTGATCCACTTTTACCCTGATGGCCAACTCACCCACTCAGACACCAATTACTTGTTGGATTGTATCAGAGCTTCAAGCCCTGTGTAGTATGGCACCCAACATCTGAAGGTGTAGAGGTCTGAAGTATGACCCTGGCTTAGGTTAAGGGGCTCGAACCACCTATTTACTTCCCAGCCCACTTTTACCCTAATGACCCACTCACCCAGTCAGATGTCCAGACATGGAACTGGAAACTGTCTCTCTCTTTGAAGCTTTCTTAAGGCACCAAAAGTTTCTGGAGTGCCAGCGGAACAGATAAACCCTGGTTGCCGAGCCTAGACTAAATTCAGTCCAGCAGCCACAAAAGGCTCGGTTACCTGGATCACCTGCTCTGCTGGGAGTCCAGAGATTCAGGTGTTCATCCTGGAGGGCTGCCAAATTGTTACCAGAGAATGGCCATGGATTCTTTTGCCCAGCGTGCTCAATAACCAATTTCTGAGACACCGGGATTTCAAAGAGAGAAAGAGTTTATTACTAGGCATGTAGAAGGAGAGCAGATAGCCTAGAAGCCCAAAATCTGTCTCTTCCCTCTTTCTCTTTTTATCCTTTAAATTACCTGTACTGGTATTCCTCAATTCTTTGCCCTCCTCCAGACCTCCCTCTCCTGTCTTTTTTTTTGTTCTTTTTCAGCCAACAGAACTCTCTTTAGTATTTCTTGTAGAGTTGGTCTCTTGTTGACACATGCTCTTAGCATTTGTTTGTCTTTGACACTTTTAATTTCTCTCTTCCTTTTGAAGGACAATTTGGCTGGGTACAGAATCCTTGGCTGGAAGTTCTTCTCTTTCAGGATCTTAAATATATTATACCACTGCCTTCTCACCTCCATAGTGCTAGTTGAGTAGTCTGAACTCAGTCTTATTTGGTTTCCCTTGTATGTAGTAGATTGTTTTTCTCTTGCCACTCTCAGTATTTTCTGCTTCTCTTCAACACTTGACATACTAATTAATATGTGTCTTCGAGTAGGCCTATTTAGAACTCATTGGGCTTTTTTGATTTGCATATGTATGTCTTTTATAAGGGTTGGGAAATTTTCCCCCATTATATCCTCAACTAATTATCCTAGCCCTTTACTCTTCTCTTCTCCTTCTTGGACACTGATCGTTCTTATATTTGTGTGCTTTGTTTTGTCCATCATTTTCCTGAGATCCAATTCAAAATTTTCCATATTTTTTGCCACATACTCTTGTGTGTTCAAAATCAGTTGTCCTGTCCTTTAGTTCACTTATTCTTTCTTTTGCCTCTTCAAATCTGTTGTTGTGCATTTCTAGTATATTTTTTATTTGGTCTACAGCATCTTTAATCTCTGTGATATCTGCTATTTTTCTATTTATTTTTTCAAATTCCCCTTTTTGCTCTTTAGTGTCTTCTTGATCTCCTTTATGTCATTAGCCATCCCACTGAATTTACTTAGTTGAGTTATATGAACATCTTTGACTAGTTATTCCAAAATCTGTGTCTCCTCTGGTGTTTTAATTTGGTCATTAGGCTGGACCATATTTGTCTGCATCTTCATATGCTTAGTGATCTTCTGTTGCCTTCAAGGCTTTTAAGTATCCTGATAGGATTACTTTGCAAGATGATTTCCTTCAGTTGTCTAAAGCTTTGTATTTGAGGGACTAGTGGTGTTCTAGTTTGCCGGCTGCCAGAATGTAATATACCAGAAATGGAATGGCTTTTAAAAAAGGGAATTTAATAAGTTGCTAGTTGACAGTTCTAAGGCCAAGAAAATGTCCCAATTAGAACAAGTCAATAGAAATGTCCAATCAGAGGTATCCAGGGAAAGATACATCAGTTCAAGGAGGCCAATGAAGTTCAGGGTTTCTCTTTTAAGTGAGAAGACACATGGTGAACACAGTCAGGGCTTCTCTCTCATCTGGAAGTGCATATGGTGAGCATGGCGTCATCTGTTAGCTTTCTCTCCTGGCTTCTGGTTTCATGAAGTGCCCTGGGAGGCATTTTCCTTCTTTATCTCCAAAGGTCGCTGGCTCCTAGACTCTCTACTTTGTGGTGCTGCAGCATTCTCTGCTCTCTCCAAAGCTCTCATTCTCTAAAATGTTTCCTCTTTTATCAAACTCCAGTAAACCAATCAAGACCCACCAATATGGGTGGAGACATGCCTCCAGCTAATCCAGTTTAACAACCACTCTTGATTAAATCATATCTCCAGGGAGATGATCTGATTACAGTTTCAAACATTTAATACTGAATAGGGATTACAAGAAACAGCTGACTTTACAAAATGGGGGTTAGGATTAAAACATGACTTTTCTAAGGTACATACATCATTTCAAACCAGCACAGGTGTGGAGCAGGATATGGGGGCATGGGGCGGGGGCACAACAGGTGATGGGTTGCAGTGCAGGTATAGGCACAGGTGGGGGGATACTACACTGCTGCCTGTGAACGTGTGGTGTGGGGCATGGGTGTGGGGTTGTGGATGTATGGTGCAGGGACTATGGGGGTGGGGTGCAGCTCAGGCAGCCCTTGGAGTAAAGGAGCAGGGTATGGCATGGGGGACAGAGAGATAGGTCATGGCAGGAGGCAGATGGAGGGGGCTCTGCAGATGCCAGGGGCTGGTGTGCGGGCAGAATGTGAGTGGATGTGTGGAGCATGGGTGTTGTGTGTATCAGGGTGGGGGATATGGGGCACAGAGATAAGGGCACAGGGAGGACAGGTTGCAGGTGTGTCCTTGCACAGGGGAAGGGGCTCAGGGGGTCTGGGAGGTGGTTCCGCCAGCATGCAGGGGCAGAGAACAGGTCATGGGAGTTGTGGAACACAGATCAGGCGCAGGTGATGTGATGTGGAGGGGGTCTCGGCGCGGGTGCGTGGGGGGGTGCACGGGGCTCCACAGGAGTTCAGGGTGGGGGTTATGTGGCACAGATGTGCACGTGAGTACCTGCCAGGTGTGGGAGCAAGATGCTTTTGGGGGGGGGTTGGGCAAGGGAGTGCTAATGCCTGGCAGGGAGGGTGTGGCTGTGGGCGAGTGCAGGTCTGTCTGGGGGACAGGTCCTGGTGGGCGGTGCACAGAGCTCAGGGGCAGTGGAATGGGGCTGGGTTGTGCAACTCTGTGGATTGGGAGCGGGTGTGGCCTTGGTATGAATTGAGGGCCTGTAACTTGGCTGAGGTGGCCGCCTACAGGGGCCAGGGATGGGGACAGGAGGGACTAGGGGCTGAATGCAGGTGTGCGGGTCTGGGAAGGGGTGGGGCGAGACTCTGCACTTGCACAGGGGAGGTGGGTGGAGCAGGGGCAGGCCTGCAGGCATGGGAGGGGTGGGGGTCCTTCGAGTGCAGTGGGGAGAGCAGGTGATGGGGTGCAGGTGCGTGGGGTGTGGGAGGAGTCACAGGTCGCACAGCAGGGGCAGCACACGTGGCTGTAAAGTGTTCAACGAGCGTGGCTTGGTGTTCTAGTTTGCTAGCTGCCAGAATGCAATATACCAGAAACGGAATGGCTTTTAAAAAGGTGAATTTAATTAACTGCTAGTTGACAGTTCTAAGGCTGAGAAACTGTCCCAATTAAAACAAGTCTATAGAAATGTCCAATTTAAGTCATCCAAGTGAAAGATACCTTGGTTCAAGAAAGCCGATGATGTTCAATGTTTCTCTCTCAACTGGAAACGCACATGGCAAACATGGCAGCGTCTGCTGGTTTTCTCGTGGCTCTACAAAAGGAACTTTCCCCAAAACGTTTCTTCTTTTAAAGGATTAATGGGTGGAGTCACAACTCCATGGAAACTATCTGATCAAAAGTTACCACCCACAATTGGGTGGGTCACATCTCCATGGGAACAATCAAAATGCTCCCACCCAGCAGTATTGAATGAGGATTAAAGATCATGACTTTTGTGGGGTCCAGCACAGATTCAAACCGGCACACTTAGCTTACTTCTTTGTCCCCGTCTCCCTGCGGTGCACTCCTGAGGGCTCCAGCCTCTCTTCCGTTGGAAAGGAGTGCATTAGGCTGTTTGCACTAGCTGACTGGTCTCCAGTTCTCTGCCTCTTAATTCTTCAGCGTTTGCAACCAGGCCCTCCCTATGTAGTGTAGAAGGCCCCCTCGGGTCACTTACACCTGGGAATCACTGTCCCCGTCATTTTTCTGTCACTTCTCTAGCTCTTCCTTGGAGCAGGGGTGAACTCAACCTATCCTATTCTGCCATCTTCCAGGAGCTCCCCCATTTTATTTTTTAAAAGTCTGAAGAAACCTTGGTAAAATACTGATTTGCTTCAAATGGTTAATGACACCAATTTTTAGCATTTATAAAATAGTTCATAGTAAAGAGTATGGAGCATCAGTAAAAAAAAAAAAAGAATGAGGTGATCTACATGCCCTGATTTGGAATTATGTGTAAGGCATATTTTGGGGTGAAAATTTCAAGGTGCAATACTGTATGTCTATTATACTACCATTATAAAGTTATAAAAAAATAGCTTTTACTATATATCTTTCATGCTGTTTGAATTTTTTTTAACCATGGGAACATATTAGCTAGTACAAAAATTAAATATTAAAAAATAATGATTAGTAATATAAAAGTTAGTTTCCTTTTTGGCCACACTCTATTTTGGGCCTCATCACAATGCATCCGGATTCTTTGCCCTTAGTAATCGTACACTCCTCTGAGTAGGGATAATGGACTTGTGACTGTTTTACTCAGTCAGTCCACAAGAATTTAAGTGTCTACACATTCCAGGAATACATGCAACTCAACCCTTTATTTATGGAAAAGTGCATCATGGCTCTCAACTGTGAGGCCAAAGTCATGAAGCAATAATATCTCATGCAGACTTGGAAACACCTTTCCCATTTGCTAGAGATGCCTAAGTTCTAGGTGTGAGCAAATAAATTCATATTCTAGCTTTGTGACGACTTTCCCTGGATTCTGTGGCTTGTCCTATGGTGACTGTGTTTCAAAGAAAGATGAACACTACAGACAAAATGCACTGGCAACACAGCTCACTCATCAGAGGAGCCAAAGAATTTCTAAATTAGAAAGGCTAAAGTAATTCTTTCCTGTCCCGGAGCCAAAACAAAAACAAAAACAAAAATAAATGGTATTAACACATTATCCCACCCTGCCTTGGTCCCCTTACCTTGCTCTGGCATAGAGCTAACTCATGTAAGGCACTCGCTTGAATTGCATGGACTAACATAACACAGGGATGAGCATAATCTGAATTTGTGAAGTTAATTCAAAACCAGTCTGCATTCAGGATTAAAGAAGGAGAAAATGTTACTTGTTTCATTTTCTCTTTGTGTTGGTTTGAAAAAATTATGTACTCCAGAAAAGTCATGTTTTAATCCTGATCCAATCTTTGTGGGCCAGACCTATTGTTTAGAGTGGGAAACTTCGATTGGATTGTCTCTATGGAGATGTGACACACTCCGTTGTGGGTGTGACCTTTTGATTAGATGGAGATGGGACTCCACCCATTCAAGGTGGGCCTTAATTAAATTATCAGTCCTTTAAATGGGGGAATATTTTGGAGAAAATTCAAAGCGGACATAGCCAACACAAGAATCACAAGTTTGGAGATGCAGAAAGGAAACGCCCCCAGTGAAGCTATTTGAAACCAGGAGCCAAAGGAGCAGCAGATGCCAGCCACGTGCCTTCCCAGCTGACAGAGGGGTTCTGGACCCATCAGCCCTTCTCCAGTCAAGGTGTCTTTCTCTGAATGCCTTTTGGACATATTAATGGCTTTAGAACTTTAAACTTGTAATGTAATAAATTCCCATTTTAAAAGCCGTTCCATTTCTGGTATATTGCATTCCAGCAGCATTAACAAACCAGAATGTTCTTCACTGGCAGGGCTTTGCAACACTGCTCTCTGCTTGGTGGGTAGTTTGGTAGCAGCTCATTGGGCTTGGCTAATGTCAAGCATCCTTGCTGAGGGTAAAAACACTCCCTGCAATCCCAGCCCTCTCTATTTTCTTAAAAGTCAAAAGTACTTTATTTCTATTTCTACTAGAGTCAGTTTTTTTTAAAGTGTGAATTCAGCTGTTTGGGTGACCAAGTAGAAAGCATAAGAAGCTAATCCTTAAGTAATAAGTGTCTGTATTTGTGCTATATAGATAATCTTCTAAGTGACCTGTTCATTTCTCCAAATAATGAATCAGAGATTGGTTTCCACTCCAGAAATATCCATCTTGCTCTAAGCAAAAGTAGCTGTGGGTCATATTCCTGGTCATCTGTTCTCTTGGATACATTTTCCCAAGTGTGGATGATGTGTTCAATGCTGCTGCATTCAATATTTGGGAAAATTCTTTAAAGATTCGAATGCTTATCTGGAGCTTCACCTTGGAATATCATGTTATGGTCTATCATGGTGCTTTAGTCTAACTTTTAACTTCACGTGCTATAACCTTACTATTTTATTTTCTGAGAAGATGAAATGTACCCTGCACGTTTCAAAGGATGAAAACAGAGAAAGTGGCCGTGTCCCAGGGCCCACTCCAGGGGCGGTGAAAGAAGAAAGGGCGCTGGGGAGAACCCGCTTCCGGCTGTGCAAGGGGAAGGGACCCCACGGGGACCGCAGACCGGCACTGCGCCGGCCCGGAAGCGAGTCTGGCTCAGAGGGAGGGTGCGGAGCGGTACAGTCCTGGGGGGGTGGGGGGATTCTGCCGGCTAGTCACGGAGCTGGGGTGCAGCCGCCCCCACACAGACGGAGCTGCATCGCGAGGCTAAGGTGAGCCTCAAGCAGAAATGTGCCACAAGTAGAAATGGGCAGAAAAGATAACCCTGTCCTTGCAGATTTTCGTAATTTTTTTCAGTCCAAGAAACATATGCGGGGAGGAATTTGTAGGATGTAGAAATAAATTAAAAAAATGGAACATTTATTTCCTTCACTTTATATGATTAGCAATCAATGCCACCTAAGTAGCAAAAACTATATAAACGTTATTTATTGTATTCATTACAATAATCCTGTTGCTTAGAAATTACTCCATTTTATTTAGATGGAGACAGAGGCTCAGAGAGATGAAAGAGCTTCCCAGAGTCTAATATTTAAGTATCGGAGCCAGGATTTAAACTGACTTCCACGTTTGTGCTTTTTCTAACGTGATATATAGTACGTGCAACATTAATTAGTCCCTTTCTCTTCTCGAGTTTGGTCGCCATCATCTTCCAGATGGAAAAGGAGCAGTGAGAAACATTAAGTCCTGAAACACAGGTCCCAGATCTCTCCAGAAAGATTTTATCCCGGGTAAACATAACAGGAGATAAGATATTCCAGTTGGGCCTCTATGGTCACAGCTTCCTCTTCCTTGTTGTCTGACCATATGCAGGTGTGCTCGAAGTACCAGAGTAATTTATAATGGAAGTGAATTGCTCCAAAACGCTTGGGGCACAAGCCATGTCCTATTTCTTCATTTTCTCTGCTTTAATGAAAACCACCTGGAAACCCTCCACCAAGCGTGGCAGGAAGGCCGTGGATGCCATGGGAGGCGAGGACCCTCCCCACTTCCTTGAACTGGCCAGGACCTCGGGAGGCTCAGAGTCTCCAGACCCCAGACTCCAGCAGCGTCCAGCTCTTTGGCCATGAGTGTGGTCACTGTCGCAGCTCACCTTAGCCTCGTGATGCAGCTCCGTCTGTGTGGGGGCGGCCGCACCCCAGCTCCGTGACTAGCCGGCAGAATCCCCCCACCGAGGGCTGTACGGCTCCGCACCCTCCCTCTGAGCCAGGCAGTGCCGGCCTGCCGGTCCCCGTGGGGTCCCTTCCCCTTGCACAGCCGGAAGCGGGTTCTCCCCAGCGCCTTTTCTTCTTTCACCGCCCCTGGAGTGGGCCCTGGGACACGGCCACTTTCTCTGTTTTCATCCTTTGAAACGTGCAGGGTACATTTCATCTTCTCATAAAAGAAAACACTTCATGGCCGTAGTGAACCTTATGGTATATTCTTTGAGGCAGCTCACACCTGCTGCCCCAGCACTGCCCGCTTTTCCACCAGAAAAATGAAAGATGACTTTCCCGATGGGGTAAGAGAAGGCCCAATCTGAGAAACCCAAAGGCAGACTACCTAATTGTGGAGGAGAAAAGACTTCCAGTTTCTTCTAGATGAGTTTGCAGCAGTGAAAACAGCACAGGGTCATTTCTCATGAGGCCACTTCGCAACACTTATACTGGGGGGAAATGGCATCCTGAATCTTAGTTTCACATTAGCAAGAGTTTTAATAAGGGGAGAGAGGACATTTTGAGAGAATCCAAAGGCCAATCTAAAGAGATAGCAGCTTGAGGCAAATTTGGAGAGATAGATGTTTTTATTTGAGGTAAAATGAAAGTGATATCTAAGGTGAAGAGCATTTGGCAGCCAATCCAGGGTGGCAACTCTCCTAAAGGGCCAAAGCCAGCATGGAAAGTGAGGAGCAGCTGAGCACCAAGGGAGAGACAGACTTCTTCCAGAAGCACAAGCAGAGCCTGCTGCAACTGCTGTTTCATGGGCGTGGGAAAATGAGGTCCTCTATTTGAGATCTACCCATCAGAGATTTGTCCTGTCTGTTAAGAAATCATGGACAGAGGGGGAAAAAAAACAAAGCAACCAAATAGTGATTTTTAAACTACATTTTGTCAAATCAGCTATATGAAGGAATTGATGATTTATTTCATTGCATGAAATTTATTGCTATGTTGAGCCCTTATGTGAATCAGGGAATTATAGGTAATATGCTGTTCCAAGTATTAAGGAATATTGGAGATAATTACTAGACCCCCAAAACCTACTGGAATAGTTATCAATGAAGAAAAAACCAGAATCCAGCTATTTAAAAACCAACATCAAACCTGGCAGCTTGGCCTTTTAACAAGCTGTGATGAAGGAGAATCCATAGTTATTCCACAGATGTCATTGATTCCCTTAGATGACCCCATTTGCTCCCAAATATCTATACTTGTGAACATCTGGGTTTTTTGCTATAAGCATTAATAATGCAGAAGCAAAGGCTCAGATCTGCAGGCATGGATCCTCATTCATGCTGCTTCCCAGGCAGACAGCTCTGTCTATTGTGCCTCAGGGTGGAGAACAGGGAGTTAAATGATAGGTATATATATATATACATATATATATATATATATATATGTGGGGAAAGAAAGCTGCAATTATTACAGCTCTTTATCTGCTATCAGATAAAATTATTAATACTCCAACTTTTTTTTTTTTACTTTTTCTATTAAGCTTTATCTAATGCTGGACTGTCACTCATTAGCAAAGCTGAATGTTAGAGGTAGTAATTATTTATATAATTTCATTTGATACCACACTGCAGTGAATGTTGATGACCAGTAGGGGGCGGTAGTCAACAGCTGCTTTTACTGTTGTGCTCATTGATAGTTCAAATTTTAACTTATTAAAAAGTAAATAATTACTCTGTGAGTCTTAGAAGAATTTGATCACCCTCATTAATTTCACTTATGTATTTCTTAGTCTCAAAACAAATTTTCCTGAATTTCTACAAGTAAACTTTAAAGGGTATATATGTATTTTTATAAAGCATGCATTACACTGTTTTATTGGAAATTGGCCAAAAGTTAAGGCACACCAAACTTTATGGTTTTCCTTGAGGTTACAATTTTGTGGCAGCTCCTAGCACTGACCTGATATCACATCTATGTTTAACGACTGGCATCTACTTTCAGCTCAGCAACCTAAGCTCAAGATAGCGGGCCTTTACATACATACTACTGTATTAATAAAAATAGAAAATGGGTTAGAAAGCTTGTTTTGTGAAAAAACAATGGATTCAAAGTTTGAAGACTGCAATAAAATATTCAGGAATGTATCACAGTATTTTAAATTGGTTATTCAAATGCCCAAGAAGTCAGAGAAATAAGACTATATATGTATTTTTAAGTAAACTTTTAAATTGTTAGTATTGCTTCTATACACAAAAGCTTACAGCTCATAGATATACAGCTTGATACATTTGTATAAAGCATCATGCCTGCATGACCACCTCTTAGGCCAAGATACAAAATGTTACCAGAAGATTACTTCATATCCCTTCCCAGTCATTACCTCTCCTAAAAGTAACTACTCTTCTAACTTGTATCATAGATTAGTTTTCCCAATTTGAAACTATATGAATTGAATTATATAAGGCATCTGGGCTTTCTTCCTTAATGCTATGTTTGTGAGATTGCCCATAGTTTGTGCATAGCAATGTAACATGAGTGTAGTATGTCATATATTCCATGGCTTGAATGTACCATAATATATTTATCCATCCTACTGCTAATGGGATTTGGGCTAATTATGAATAATTCTGTCATGAGCATTCCTATTCATGTCTTTTGGTGCCCTTATGTAGGCATTTCTGATATGTAGGGTAGACTGTCTAGGTCACTGAGTAAGCTTTAGGAATACTGCCAAGCAGGTTTCAAAAGAGATTGTACCAATTTACACTCCACCAGCCACATGGGAGAGTTTCTGTTGTTCCACATTCTTGCCAATAGCTGGTATTACAAATATATTTTTCCATCATGGGAAATTACTGATGGTACTTGATTTTATAGCTTTTCTATGTTTAACAGTATAACCTTAGCTGGATACTGGGAAGAAAATAATGTATAAAAACTGGGTAGATCACACGGAATCAGAATATGCATTCACCCCACAGAGCATTCTAATGGATATCTTAAGACTCTTTTCAAATTAGGAGGAGGGTGTGTGTTCCTGATCAACGAAAGGTGCTGTGAATAAATTATTATTCTTTATTCATACACATATAAAATCTATATTAAATTTAAATTGCTTCAGGGCTTCATTCCCAAGTCCTAGCTGAGCATCACAGTGGGAATGAACAGAAATTCATGTCAGAATCACTTCTTCATTGTGCTAAAGGAAATACCTCCTCAAAGCTCACCTGCAGAAACAGATGCCCAACTTTCTTATCACAAGGTCTCACTGAGTCAGAGGTGACCTGTGTAGCACCAACGAATGTTTTTTTTAATGCTCTTTTAAAGTGAAATTAGATGACAATGAAGATGTGGGAAGGAGAGCGTACAAAGGTTAATACTGTATAAGTAAGTAGGACTGATTTAGCCTTTTGTCAGACCTTGCAACTAAAAGTGTGAACACAGTAGAAAACATAAATGTGTGTTCTGCCCAAGCCTAGTTCTTCAAAAGCATTGAAGAGTTATAGATACTTCTAGAGGGAGCAGAATAATTGAATTCACCATTCTTCGAATACAAATGAAGAATACCTTTTCAGGACTTTAGAAGACAAAATTTTGCGACACATATATCTTTCTTTTGAGCATTCAATATGTTCTCTCAGTAGAGGAAAGTTTATCTCCCCAGTCTTCCAAAGAGAGCTGGCCCTCTCTTGGCGGTGGGCTGCTCCTGCTTTTCCACTTACCTCCGCGCTGCCTGTCAGGCTTGGGAACATGCAACATAATGAAATAATTCTACGCTTTGAAAGCCAAAACTTCACTAGTGACCCACTAGGGGTTTTGAGCCTAGTTTTCCAGGATAAACTATGGTCCTCCGTGTGCTCTTTCCTCACCGTCCTGTGGCCAGCAGCCCGTTTGCAGCGCTCTCAGCTTGGATGAAGGGGATCTGCGGCCGCGGAGCGGAGCTGCTGGTCTCACAGACACCCAAACTATTCAGATCAGGTTCTACCAGGTTCTCCCTAAATGAGCTCATTATGTATAAATCATACTATTTAGAACCAAAATCAGGGTTTTTTAGCCCTGTTTTTAAACAGCTAGTTGTAGTAAGGAATCCTTAGTGTGTTACTGAACGTTCGCTCTGTTGGAGAAGGGGGGAGCTTGGCTGGAGAGAAGGCTAATCAATGCCAAGTGGAAGAATATGGACCGATACGACAGTAAACAGCCTCCCAAGGTTTCTGACCAGGAAAGCAATGCGATCATTGGGTGCTATGTAGAATGTTAACTTAGCAGGAGTTTAAAGCCCTTGTTTCCACCTAGGGACACACATAAGAGCCACACGTTCTCAAACAGTGAGATGCTCACCACTCGGATGCACTGTATCCAAGCGTCCTTCTGAAGACCAGTGTACAGGGAGATTGGAGGAAGGTCAAGAAAACCTGCTGTAAGGCTACCACTGAACCTCAGGGGTGAAGCGACTGGGCTTGGAATTAGGTAAATCACCATATGAGACTTCAAATTGTGTACAAGGGAGAGAGGAGTCCAAAGTCCATGAGATTTCCAAAATCCAGAGCCCTCCTGATTTGAGAAACAAATGTCACTAGTAAAGACAGGGATTTTTCACTTACAGCTTTAAAATTATTTCAAGCAATTAATTAATTCTTTCCTGTGATTGTGTTTTAATTATCCATTTCCATCATGGCCACAGTATTCCAAAAACGTTTCTAGAAGGAATGGAAAATATTTAATTATTGCCAAATAAGTCTTTAGCTCAGTTTTGCCTACATAAACTTTATATAATAAAATTGATATCATGCAGTGCTAGGTTTTCCAAGCTTTGGATATCTAATCATTGTAGATTTTCTTCGTATTCTCATGACAATAACATGCCATTCATTTATACTGCTCAGAGGCAGGGGGGCTGGGGAATGAGAGAAAAGGGAGAAGGGGGATCTGAGGTGATCTGATCTGGGTCACAGCCTTTAAATCCTCTTGGTCTGTGCAGGAACCTTCCAGAAAAATCTGCCAGGACTCTGTTTCACATCTTGAAGGATTCCTCCAACAGCTGCCATTCTACCCTCTCACCACCCCCACACCGCCCCTACTCTTTTCCGTTATGCATTCTTTGCTTCATGCTCGGATTCTCCCTCCTCTGTGCATCTCATTTGGTTGGCAACTCAGCTGAGTGACCGACCTTGAGAAACATGGTCTCTTCTCTCTCCTGCCGACCACATTCCAGATGCTTTATCCATGCCATCAGTAATCCTCCTAACAGCACTCAAAGAGATGGTAAAATGCACTGAACACTTCATGTGGCCCTGGACAAGTAGTTTACATTTAGGTGACATAATGTTTTGCAGTATTAACCTATGTGTTTTTCCTTCCTGTGATTCCTTCCACCTTCTTTGTTTTCACACTTTATCTCCCCTCCCCTGTTCAAGTCAGATCTTGGTATTCATTACCTTGATCATAGAACTGTGACATAAGGAGTACAAGAGAAACAAGACAATGCTGAGATTTTGAGTTTCAAAAAACATACACATAAAACTGAAGACGTCAGTGGAAAAGAAAAAGCTTTTGCATCTTAAAAAGCTAGGGGATTTATATCAAAAGCAGAGTCCTGAAGGACTCTCAGTGTGAATTTGTGCCATTAACAATGACTATAGAAAAAGATGCCTTCTAGCTTTCCCAGACTACCTAGAGGTGCCAAGTTCTTGAGGAGAAAGAAGGGTTGAAGATGTTCCTTCCCACCTTGGGCTGAATCCTGAGGGAAATAAGTTTGGGGATCTGACAGCATAGAAGACTTGTGCCTCAGTTTCCCTAAGTCAATAGTTCCCAAATTTGTCAGGTCATTATAATCACCTGGGGAGCTGTTAAAAATTTCAAAGCCCAGGCTATACCCTACACTTTTAAAATCACAATCTCTAGGTATGTGACATCAATATTTTCTTTAACTTTTTTTTTTGTTCACTGGTTTATTTTTCCAAATGAGCATTCTTTAACTTTTTGTCAAAGAAATTTATGACTCAAAAATTTCCATTTTTTGTTTTCTCATGAAGAGCAAAGGAATGTCATCACTGCTGGATGTTGAAAATAGATGGTAATAAATATTTAAAAATTTTAACTTATGTGTGAGACTAAAGCAAAAAATGTTTATTTGGTACAAAATTTATATTTTGACTAGTATATTTCCTAATATAACTTGTGTGGGCAGCTTAATTAAACACCATAAGTACATGGAACCTTGAGTAGGGCATAAGATTTTTAGGTTTGTCTGGAGTGATGCCCCAATAAATCCCAGAATAATTTGAACAGTGAGTAAAAAAGTATTTACAAAGTCCCCTTAGGGGAATGGTGAGAAAGGGGGAAAATTCAACTTCTTCAAGTGGAGAATTCTTGATATTCTCACAAGCAGTGGAGACAACCAAAGCAATAGGCTGAGTCCCCAATCTTGGGGTTTGTTCATATGAAACTTAACTCCACAAAGGAGTTAAGTAGGTCAGACCTACTTAAAATTAGCCCCAAGAGTCACCCCCAAGAGAACCTCTTTTATTGCTCAGATGTGGCCTCTCTCTCCAGCCAACACAACAAGCAATCTCACTGCCCTAGGGACATGACTCCCAGGGGTGTGGACCTTCCTGGCAATGTGGGACAGAAATCCTAGAATGAGCTGGGACTCAGCATCAGGGGATTGAAAAAACCTTCTCAACCAAAACAGGAAAGAGAAAAATGAGACAAAATAAAGCGTCAATGGCTGAGAGATTCCAAACAGAGTCAAGAAGTTATCCTGGAGATTATTCTTATGCATTAAATAGATATCACCTTGTTAGTCAAGATGTAATGGAGATGCTGGAGGGAACTGCCTGAAAATGTAGAGCTGTGTTCCAGTAGCCATATTTCTTGAAGATGATTGTATAATGATATAGCTTTCACAATGTGACTGTGTGATTGTGAAAATCTTGTGTCTGATGCTCCTTTTATCTACCTTATCAACGGATGAGTAAAACATACAGAATAAAAATAAATAATAAGGGGAACAAATGTTAAAATAAATTTAGAGTGAAATGCTAGTGATCAATGAAAGGGAGGGGTAAGGGGTATGGTATGTATGAATTTTTTCTGTTTTCTTTTTATTTCTTTTTCTGAATTGATGCAAATGTTGTAAGAAATGATCATGATGATGAATATACAACTATGTGATGATACTGTGAATTACTGATTATATATGTAGAACGGAATGATCATATATTAAGAATGCTTGTGTTTGTTGTTATATTTTTTAAAAAATTAAAAGAAATTAAAAAAATTAAAAATTCCCATTTTAAACATTGTCAAGTGTACAATTCAGTGGTATTAATTACATTTACAATATTGTGGTACTATCAACAACATCCATTACCCAGATTTTTTTCATCCTCTCAGTCAGAAATTCTGTACTGTTTAAGCACTAACTCTTCATTCCCCTCACCCTCTCTCAGCCCCTGGTAACCTGTGACCTACTATCTGTTCTGAAGAATTTGCTTATTCTAGGTATTTCTTATTAGTGAGATCAAATAATATTTGGTTTTTTTTTTTTTTGCGCCTGGTTTATTTCACTCAGCCTGATATCTTCAAGTCATATCCACATTGCAACATGTACAAGTATTTCATTCCTTTTTTATAACTGAGTAGTAGTCCATTGTGTGTATGTACCACATTTTGTTTATCCAGTCATTGGTTGATAGACACTTGTTTGCTTACACCTTTTGGCTATGGTGAATAATGATGTTATGAGTATTGGGGTACAAATAACTGCTTTCAATTCTTTGGGATATATACCAAGAAGTAGAATTGCTGGGTCATATGTTAATTCTGTGTTTACTTTTTTAGGAACCACCAAACTAATTTCCATAGTTGCTGGAAAATTTGACAATCCCACCAAAAATGTAAAAGGGTTCCAATTTATCTGCAACCTCACCAACACATTATTTTCCATTTTAAATAATAACCATCCTAGTGGGTATGAAGTGGCATCTCATTGTACTTTTGATTTGCATTTCCCTGATAACAAATGATGCTGAACTTCTTTTTATGTGCTGATTGTCCATTTGTATCTTTTTTGGGGAAAGGTCCATGCAAGTCTTTCGGCACCAGTATATTTTGAAACTCCCTAGGTGATTTCAATGTGCAGACAAGTTTGGGAACCAAGATCTTGGGCGGATCCTGGAAAAGCAGCAAGTTGCCCACATTCCCACACAGCTCTGTAAGGTGTCATGATGGCAGAGTGCACTTGGCAGCAGGGCATGTGAAGACATTCCACTTTTCTTCCTCTTCCCCAGGCCATCCCAACTCAACAGAGGCATGGAAAGACACGGAAGGAGCTAGGCATCTGAATCGGCATTAGAGTCAGGACAGATCAGGTACAGGTGACAGGCATAGACCTTTGACTGGAAGCCATCTGGGAATGCAAGGATCATTCAGACATCAACATGGGTAGATGCAGATGATCAGAAACCTGGAGGGATATGAAGGCAATGTGGGCAGGTAACCACCAAAGACAAGACTACCCTCTCTTTCTACAAATGCTTAATCCTAACTATACCCTGTTACGGGTTGGATTATGTCTCCCAAAAAGATATGCTGAAGTCTTAACCCCTGGTACCTGTGAATGTGATCTTATTTGGAAATGAGATCCTTGCAAATGGATTTAAGTTAAAATGAGGTCATACTCATTTTATGACCTCCGCGAAAGAAGGAGAGAAGAGAAACAGACACAGAGAGCAGATGGCCACGTGAAGATGGGGCAGATATTGGAGTTGTGCTGCCACAAGCCAAAGATCGCTGGCCACTGCCAGAAGCCAACACAGAGATGTGAAACAGATTCTTCCCTCTAGACTTCAGAGGGAGCAAAGCCTTTCCAACACTTGATTTCAGACATTTCGCCTCCAGAACTGTGTCACTGAATTTCTGTTGTTTACAGCCACCTAGTTTGGAGTGCTTTATTATGGCAGTCCTAAAAACTAAGGAACTGATCATGAGCAAGTTACCTAACCTTTCTTGCCTCATTTTTATCATTTTTATACCTCACAGGGCTGTTGAAAATCAAATGACTATTACATAAAATAATGAGCACAACTCCTGGTACATTGTAAAATGCTTAATAAATGTTAACTAAAATAAAAAAACAACAACAACTAAGGAACTAAGGTGCAAACCCAGGAGAAGAGGAGGGAAAACCCTGAACAAACTTGGGCAATTTAAATTGATCAAGATTATGAGAGTGAGAAAGAGATATGAGAGAGACGTTAAGCTATTTTTTGCCTCTGTAATGAATTACCAGTAGACACGCACCATCTCATTTAATCTTCATGACAATGCCTCAAGATAAGCACTAGTTTTATTCTCATTTAATAGATATGAAGTCTGAATCGTGAGAGATGAAACATCTTGCCCGAGTTGCCCAGCTAACCAGTGTGGATCCAGGATGGGAATTCAGCCAGGTTGCCTGCTGGGTGCTTGTCACAGCCCTGGACTCACATGATGGGTTTTATTAGTCCCATTTTTCTGATGAGGTCATCTCTTCTGCCACCCTGCTGATGCCATCCCCCTCTCTCATTTTTGCCATCATGTACTAAACACTCCCCTACTAGCCTATAAATACTTATTATCGCTATGGCCTGATTTTGGCACAGGAAAGAAAATAACTCTTTTCAGCTCTGTAGAATTAGATGGATGAGTGTGAGTGTAGTTGATTGCTAGCATCATAAAGCTATCTGAGAACTTTCTTTTAAAGTCATGATTACAAAAACCAGAATGGGTATTTTGGAATCTGATTTTTATAGACCTGTGTCAATGGCATAGCAAAGCAAGTACTCTAAACTAGTAGAATGTAGTGGTTAAATTAAATAGAAAAATATGTTTGTCATTGCGTTTGAGAAATTTCCCCATGTATTATAAAGAATCACTCTGTTCGTTGGTGTCTTTTTAAGTCAGGGCACAACTCCCTCCAGTTTCTCCAAGGTGTGATGTGAGGCCACACCATCTCACTGTCAGCACTTCTGGGAATATAAGAGGAGAGAGAAGAGAAACAACAGTTATTACTGGATAATGCTATTATGAAGCTGAATGATAACTCCACCCCACCATGCCCTGTGATTCCTTTGGGGCCCAAGAAGAACATTCCTTCTCCCCTAAAAACCTGTCTAGCAATATCTGTTCATTTACTCTGTCGTCCAGGCTGACAGTGGGATTTGGACTACAGTGAACATTTTGATCAAGGGGTTAAACTTTCTAAGCCAAATAAAATTCATTTTATTTTTAAGATACTGTAAGTACTTTTTAAAGAAGTTAAACATTTATGAATTTGAATCCTCATTAATGGATATAAGAGGTTATTTTCTATTAAAGCATTCGTAATTATTTTAAAATTAAACATCAGGGGTTACAAGGGCAGTTCAGTTGTAGAATTCCCGCCTGCCATGAGGGAGACCTGGGTTTAATTCCCAGCCCGTACGCTTCTCAAAACACAAAGCAGCCAAACAACAAAAAACAAGCCAACAAACAAGAATTCCACATATGGTGCTGTAATAACAGGCTACTCACAGGAAAAAGAATGAAATGTGACCCCCACCATACAGCATACAAAAAAAAAATTAAATATCAATCCTTGAATAAATTTACTTACAATAAAATTATGAAGTGGAATCTGGAGGAGATTTTCTGGAACATTTTGTTTTGCTTCTAATGTGGAGAAGGCACAGTTATTTTATACTAACATGAACCCAGGTGTGCAAAAATGAAACTTTAGTTCTTCAGATTGATCTTAGTTTCTATCCAGACTTCATTCTGTCTCAAGTGTAAAACTTAACCTAGCAAATTCCAGGTAAGCTCATTCAGTTCACTGGTCTTTTTCAGGTTGAGACTCAGTCAAGTTCAGGATTGTCTTCATTACCAAACTCTCGAGGCCCAGAAGTGTGGCTGAGATGGAAAGAGAGGAACAGCCACATCTGGTAATAGCTATCTCTAGGTCACATGCTGACATTCTTTAAACTGTAATCTGCCCTGTTTGGTGCGTGGAGATGGTATTTACTCAGACGTGACCACACCCTCTTCTTCCCATTGTGAGAGGTATTTGCCTCCTCCCCTCAAATGTCCCTTTACCCTGGCCTGCTCTGGAGATGTTTCAGGAGAGATTATCAATCTCAGGCTTCTGCCCTCTCATGCCCTAGACTCAAAATACTACCATTTATACTCGGGCTACTTTCCATGGCTTCTCCACCACACTTCACCTGGGAAGTGAGATACTCATTTCCACACTCTTAGATAAGCCCCAAATCACAGAGGATTCTAGGAGGTCCTACATACACACTCTACCGAAATGTCAGGGTGCAAAGCCCACAGGTCAACTCACGCTCCTATTGCATGCCCCAAATCTTCCCAAGTTCACCACATCTTTATCTTCTAGTGGGGCCTGCAGAAAAACGGGTTCTGGCTGACCATAACTGTAGTTCTACTACATATCAATTCCAGAAACTTTTCAGCTTTGTTTCCTTTCTTCTCTGGTTCTTCAACCTATCAACAAAAGTTCTTCTATATTATCCTATCATAAACATCTCATCATCAAACCTTTTTTCCAAGGTGTCTAATTTTTTTATATGTTCTTACTACTTTATTCAGCATCTTTTTTTTATATTCGAGAAGTTGTAGGTTCATAGAAATATTGTGGAGAAAATGCCAAGTTCCCATATCCCACTCCCCACAGTTTCCCCTAGTAGTAATACTTCCCATTAGTGTGGAACCTTTGTTACAATTCATGTAATTTTTATTATAATTATATTATTAACTATAGCTTATACATTGGGGTTCACTGTGCTGTGCAGTTCCATAGATTTTTTTTAAATGTTTTGTTCTAGTAACATATATATAACTTAAAATTTCCCCTTTTAACGACATTCAAATACATGATTCAGTGATTTAATTATATATCCCAATGTTGTGCTACAAGATGCCTAGTTTTAAGGTAGAATTGTTACTCTTCCAAGGGTCGGTTTTCATTTAAAGCCTATGAAAGAATCAACCATGTCTTTCAAAATAAAAATGTGAAAACAATCTCAGTCAACCTTTAACAATTAAATAATAAAAGGGATGTGGTCCATTTCCTCACTAATTGTATCTACTCTCTTAGTTTCCTTGAGCTCTGAAACAATTACCACAAAAGGGTGACTTTAAGGAATTAATTAATTAATTAATCCTATACTACCTTATCTTTACTAATTCTATCTGCCAACTGTTAGGTCGAGGGAACAGGGAAGGTCACCCTGACTCAAGCTGTGAAAAATGTGCCGCCCCGCCCCTTCTAGACGTCACCTAACCTCCTTGCTTAAAAACCGCTGGCACCAGGACCCAGCGGTGAGCTGGCAACTCCCTACCTGGAGTTCTGCAAGCTCTACCCAGGAGCGCAGGACTAAACTCCCTCACTCTAAGGTTTTTTGGTCTGCCTCTTCTCTCTTTCACCTCCTAAACCTTACACCAACGACCCTGTTTCCAAACAAGGTCATATTCTAAGGTACTGGGTGGACATGAGTTTGGGGGTGGACATGAGTTTGGGATGGACACTGTTCCATCAACTGCACCCATTGTCCCCAAAGTATAGCCTAGAATGAAGTGGTGTCTTTCTGCTGAGGCCCTGCATTCTGCACCCTTTATGACAAAGAACTTCAGCTGTCACGGGAGTGAGCAGTCATCTCATCCAGAAAAGTCTTACCATCAGTGCTTAAAGTGTATACGCAGGGGTGGGGAAAAAAGTGTGCTGAGAATTTTAATTGCAGCTATCTCACTTGTGAGCAAGTGTAAACTACTCTTGAATTCCACCACCCCCAATCTTTTACCCGATGTTATTCTCCTCCTCTGTTCTTTTATTTTTATATTTCCTTCCCCTTTTCACTTTTATCCTCTTTGTCCCCTTTTCTGACATCCAGAGCTGAGACAGCAAAGGAGGCCAAGATGGGATTTGGGGAGGAAATCACTGCAGAAGTTCCTCCCTCTGTATTTCTATACCTGCAAACCCTGATTTAAAATACAAGATCCTAGCACTGAATGCTTTCTAAAATTAGCTCCCAGAGGGCTTGGCAGCTGGGCTTGAACTCGGACTCACCCTGTGCTTTGTCTGTTCCCCGCTGTGTAGCTGGTTGGCCTCTTCCCCTGGTATGTGTGCTGTGCTATGAAAATTCATCTGATGGGGCAGAAAAACAGACCGGCAACCAGAGAGCTCCTGATTACCTCTTAAATGCTGTACTCTTTAGCAAACTATAGAGGCAGTTTAGGGTATGCAGTGAGAGTAATAACCTGAATTTCTGGCTTTGTGGTACCTGCCTCTGATTGACAGTAACAGCAACTCCAGGTGACCAGCCAGTAGTCAGCTAATTGTTCCAAGTCGACCACTTTTCTTCCAGTATTGAAAAATTTGCCTTTGGATATTTCCAACAGGGTAAATATTACTGCAAATTCTGGCTGTAGATGGAAAAGTGAAATGTCTCTTCTCTTCCCTTTACTGAGAAAATAGCTTAAAGAGTCATACTCTGGTGGTCCTGGTTCATCATTTCCCATTCAGCTTTTTTTTTTTTTTTTTTTTTTTGCATGGGCAGGCACCGGGAATCGAAGCTGGGTTTCTGGCATGGCAGGCGAGAACCCTGCCTGATGTGCCACAGTGGCCCACCCCCCATTCAGTCTTTTTATCTCAATTGTTCTTATTAAATAATGAAGAGTCAAGAGAATACTTATGGCATACATTAAAGTTATAAAGTGTTGCAATACAAGAGAACTCACAAACACCATCCAGCTTAATAAATAGTTACCCTAATTCTTTTGTTCATGAGCTCATTGAGCAAGGACACAATGGCTGAGGGGGGTGGCTGACTGACACCCACAGATGGGATCATCACATCCACCTGGTCACTGAGAACCTGTCTACAGTGGCTGCACCTTGGAGAGCACTCCATTCACATGGGACACACATATCCTCAACTCCCAGCCTGTTCTGGGAGGTCCATTCACATACTTCTACCTTAGACGTCCTTGGGATAATTTCCAAGTCTTCTGAGTTCTTGACCATCCAGTCAAACCCAGAATCAATGTAGATGCCTATCTCTACCTAGCTCATCTCTTTCTCAAAAGAAATGAAAAATTAGATGCACTGTTCTAAATTTTTTCCATTGTAGAAGACTTTCCTTCCCCAGCATTCTTCCAGGCCACCCCTGAGCGGGGTGTGATAATGCTGCAGACATCTATTGGCAGGTGGTGCCAGCATATCAGGGGAAGCCATCTGTAAAACAGATTGGAATCCTTTTTCTTCCTCAATCAGCTGGTCATAGGCAACTCCCCATGAGGTCATAGGTGCAATTTGAGTGATAAGTATCAACACAGCACTATAGGGACCATGAAAGTCTGAGCCATTTGTTCATGCAACTAATTATGCTTTCAGGATCTGTTCAAACCTTTTAATATTTCAAACTTTCGCTTGCTGATGGAAGGCTGCTGCCTATTCTAGCTTTATGGCTCCATGGGGTGAATAACACTCACCGTAATAACTTTAAAATGTAGCTCAAGTCACGTCAAGTAGTAAGTCCCTTCCAGGCCCCAGTAGTAGGCCAGGAACATTTTTTAAAAGGAGGATAATTATCTGCAAAAGAGGCCACAAATTTATTCCAAAATACTAATGGTCTGTGCTACGATTTTCCTATTGGAGCCTACCAGAGGTGCTACACAGCATCTCTACATGTCACAGACACTTCGAGCACCATTGGATATGCTGGATCATACGCCCTAGGTAACAGATGAGCTAGCACAGAAGCCTGAATATGCTGCAGAAACTTCTCTTGATCTGGACCCAAACCTGGCAGCATTATTGGTTATTAAGTAAAAGAATGAGAGCTGCATGCCCAAATGTGGCATATTTTTTGTCCAAAATCCAAAGGAGTCTTTTAGGCTTTGTCATTCCTTTTGGTAGCAGGAGATCCAAGATACAGTAACTTGTCCTTCACCTTCCCTAGGAAATCTCAACATGCTTCAGACCTCTGGACTCCTAAAAATACTCACCAACATCACAGTTGTCTGTTATTTTCATGGAGTTTATTTCAAACACTCTTGCATGTATGAGTCTTACCATATGGTCTATACATTCACTATTTTCTGCTCAAAAGATCCATTTGTCATGATGTCATCAATATAGGGGACCAGTATGATGTCATGAAATGGCAGAACAATCAAGGTATCTGCATGTTAGATTATGGCAGAGCTGGACAGTTGACACAGGCCTGAGTTAAGAGAGTGAAGGCGCAGCAGTGTTCTTGACAGATGCAAGTAAACTACTTCTGGAGATATTTTCTTTTTCTTCCTATTTTATTTTTACAAACAATCACTCCCTTTATCCCCTGCCCCCACACCCAGGAACCTCTATTCTGCTTTCTATCTTTGCAATTTCTAGTCATCTCTTATAAGTGATAGCATTTTTGTTTTGTCATTATGTGTCTTGCATATTTTATGCAGAACAATGTTTTCAAGGTTCTACTATGTTGCAGCATGTCTCAGAACTTCATTATCTCTTCTGGCTGAATAATATTCCATTGCGTGTATGTACCACATTTTGTTTATCCATTCATTTGTTGATGGACACATGGGTCACTTCTAACTTTTGGCTTTTGTGAATAATACTGCTATAAATATTGGTGTACAAGTATCTGTTTGAAGCCCTATTTTCCCTTTCTTTTTTCTCTTCTCTCCTCTTCTCATTTCTTTTCTTTTCCTTTTATTTCCTTTCCTTTCTTTTTTTTAATTCCCTCCCTTCCCTCCTTCTTTCCTTTCACTTTTCTTCTACACTACATACCTAGAAATAGTATTGTTGCATCATATGGTAATTCTGTACTTGGATTTCAGAGGAACAGCCAAACTATTGTCCCCAGCAGCTGTAACTTTTTACAAAGCCATCAGCAATGTAAGATTCCTATTTCTCTGCATTAATTAGGTTGTTTGTATTTTTATTGTGCATTGTAAAAGTTCTTTATATGTTCTGCATATTAAGCCCTTATCTGATATATGGTTTGCAACTATTTTATCCCATTCTGTAGGTTGTTTTTCACTTTCTTAATATTTTCCTTCAAGGTACAAAGTTTTTAATTAGATGAAATCATTATGTATTATTTCTTTGGTTGCTCATGCTTTTGGTGTCGTATTTAAGAATCTACTGTTGATCTGAGGTCATGGAGATTTGCCCCTGTATTATCTGAGAAGAGTTTTGTAGTTTTAGCTCTTATATTTAAGTCCTTGATCTATTTTGAGTTGATTTTTGAATTTGATGAGGTTGAGGTCTAGCCTCATTCTTTTGTATGTGGTTATCCACTTTTCCCATAGAAATAAATTAGTAAGGAAATAGATAAGCAAAGAAATAAAAATGGGAGAACATGACAAACAGCTCTCTGAAAAAGTACATACAAGCTGCTTTTAAACCTGTGAAAATATGTTCAACCTCTATGAAAATTTAAAACTGCACAAATCCTTTGATACAGCCCATTTCTGAAAATATATCATTTATCTATATACTCAAGTACTTGCATATAATGCAAATTGTTTGCAACTACAAAAAAAAAAAAAAAAGAAAGCAATCTAACTATGCATCCGAAGTCACCTGATTAAATACATTATGGTACATCTCTACAATAAACTATTCTACAGCAAAGAAAAAATCATTCCCAGAATTATTTCTTTTTATGTTTAATAAAAGTTATAAAAACTGGTAGGTTGCATTATTTTTATCAGTTTACAACTGATAAAATTATAATGTTAATCCAGAAGAAATGTTTTTAACCCTTAGAGCTTTATGATCACACATAAAAAATTCTATTTATGTACTTATTTTGGTTGTGAAAAAGTATGTTTGCATGATTAATGGAAGTCTTTCAGGTATAAAAGTATATGACACTAATTTAAATTCTGTTGAGAAAGTATATTAGAAATACAATTTTAAGGAAAAATGTAAAATCTCAGAATTTCAAAGAACTTGTTACACTTTTAATGCATAATGGTGGGTATGAAATTTTTATGATATTTATATTCTATTTGATACATTTTAAGGAGTTATATGAGTTCCTTTTTGTTTGTTTGTTTGTTTGTTTTTTTACATGGGCAGGCACCAGAAAATGAACCCGGGTCTCCCACATGGCAGGTGAGAACTCTGCCAGTGAGCCACAATGGCCCACCCTATATGAGTTCATTTTTAAGTCAATGTTTATAATACACTGAAAATTATAATACACCAAAAATCCTTTGCAATGATTTTAACTCATGAAGAAATTTTTAGATGTCAGTTAAAAATATGCAAGACTATACATAGTTCTTCATGAGTAAATTTATTTGAAAGCCACTGCTGTAAATCATAGTTTATAACTAATTTGGTGTTTGTATTTTGGAGGTGGGTGTGTAACGGGGTAGGTACCAGATCCAGCCTATTGTTGAGAAGACGGCTCCACTGCATTCTAAAGTAATTGACCAGGGATGGCTCTCAGTCTCAGGATGGCTGTAAATGCACTTGTGTTGAATGTTTTTACATTGGTTTTATTTTGGGGGGTGGTGTATGATCGGGGAATCGAACCCAGGTCTCCCGCATGAAAGGTGAGCATTGTACCACTGAACCACCCATGCACCCCTATATTGTTTTTTTAATAGCCAAATATAGTAAGACTTTAATAAGTGAGCTTAATATTGAAAGTATTGATATAAAACATACCTACAATGAAAATAATTTTAATGTGTCAATGTAAATGAATTAGAAATCTTTGTGGGATTGGATTTTGAACACCTGGATAGGTAATCACTTCCTTCTGTTCAAATTTTCCAGAAAATGGATGTATATACCTTAACTTCGATGAATCCAGGTCATGAAAATTATCAATATCTCTTGAGTTTTTCTTAAGTAACAGGAAAATCATTATCCATCCTACCAGACAGATTCTTCAGAATGCTGCTCTAATTGTAATATATAGAAGAAAACAAGAAGTTAACATGACTGAAAATAGTTTATATCATCCCTGACTGTATTGATATATGCATTCCTTGGTGTTTGTCCCAATCCTCTACCCCACCATTTTCTGTAAAACTCTCATCCCCACTAACCACTGCCCTACTTGTCCTGGGTGACTCTCCAAAATCACTTACCTAGTGGTAGAAAGTGAAGAGATGTTGCCTCTCAAAGTTTATGACTACAGGTTCTGTCATATCTCATACACAGTTGGGTCATTTCTGATTAGCTGCCAAATAAACCCAGAAAGATCTGAATCAGAAATTCAAATGGTCCCCTGAAAGAGAAGCACCATGCACCTTCATCAATGTATTCCGGGTCACAAAAGCAAGGTTTAGCAGGCAACTGACCCACAGACACTTCTTAAATATTGACCTAATTAGGAGGAGAAACAAGAAGGGGTGGGACATTTTCAGACAAAGATGGGACAGAGTGATAGGAAGGCATGCTAGCACCAGAAGCAGTGTCACACCAGAATGTGGTAACTTATTTGTGGAAACATGAATTTGAAACTTGGACCTACATTTTGTGGACTAGAAATTAAAACTTGAGAATGTATGCAGGAATGGCTGGGCTCAAATTAACCAAACCTGCAGTAGACTGATGTACAAATCAGAATGCCAATTTATTAATTTACTGAGAAAAACATGCTGGTGATGGGAACTAGCCATTCAAGCCTTGCCAGTGAAGCACTCCCTCTTAGAACATCTGTTAGGGTAGTTTGGTGAACATTGCCTCAAGTAAGTAGCATTAAATGGATAATCCCTGTGGCTAATGTCATGAAGCTTTGACCGCATGGGGCATCCATTCCTACTATCTCGCATGTCTGCCAGGAAGGCCGTGTACTGTGGTCTGTGTGCCTAGCTATGCCCTCCCCAATCAGTCCTGGAGTCCAAAGACAAATTCTTGCTCCTTGGACTTCCATTTTCCAGTTTCATGCTGACTGCCCCATTTGATCAGAACATTCTTTTTATAGAAAAATGTTACCAGTTTATTAATAAGCTGGCCTCAGTAGGATGAAAGCAGAAAGCAACTTTATTCTTTCTCAGCAAAGTCCCTTTTAAACAAGATCCATCCACTCATTCTTAGCAGGCATCCAAGAAACGGCCTGGATGAAATCTAGGGCAGAAGCCATAGCTTTTCTGGTAACTGTCAGGTACTAAAAAAGAATCATCTTTTTTTAAGTATAAAAAAATACTTTTCCATTCTAATATTAAACCTTCAATTTCTCATACAACTTTAAACTTCTCTCCTCCCCCAGCCTAACCTCAAATTTGATTCACGACTTGATGTAGGGAAATGGGTGGGGCATGTTCTTTAATATTTCCCCAGTTTGTTCTCCCACTTCTACCCATGGCTCCCCCCACCCCCTCTCCCACAACATGCTGCCTCTGGCTCCTCCAGGATTGGAGGGGTAGAGAGAGAAAGGTGAGGACAGAAAAGTTCTTACCTGCCAGTTAGAACTGTAATCTTTTGTAGGTGGGGGTGCTTTTATAGGTTCTTCCAAGATGTGCCTTCAGGGGATGTCCCCACATTCTCTGATGTGCGTGGTATCTTCTCCAATTGGTCCCTGGAGACCCCCTGAGCCCCTGACCACCAGGTGATCCCCCCCACACAAATGCCCCTTTTGAGATCACCTCACCCGTCCAGATGTCCTCTTGAGAGGTGACCCTTCCAGGAGTATCCAAATCTGGACCCCTTCTATTGGGTCCATGTCCAGCCTGTGGGAAAAATGAATACTTGTCCCACCACACTCCAGGGTGCGAATTGTTCCCAAGGCAGCCAATTTCATGGTTCTATGGCCACGGGCTCCTCTAGGTACCTGTTACTGCACACCCCACCCTACCCCCAATTCCAGGGAATCCATGTCAGACTCTCTCAGTGGGTTATTAGGTTCCTGGCTCTTGGCTAGGATGGAAATGAAGCACATTCTTTCCCTCTCTATGGAGGGATGAGGAAAAAACAAAAGTGCACTGGTACCGCTTTCCCAACAGTGCTCTCTCTCTCTCTCTGCTCTCCCCAACCCTCTGATGAATTGTTTGTGTGTGTGAGTGTGCACACTTCACACTTCAGTTCTGGGAAATACTTTTTTTTGTCACTTTTTTTTTTTTTTTTTTTTGGTGCATGGTCTGGAATTGAACCCAGGTGTCCTGCATTGAAAGCTAACATTCTACCACTGTACCACTGGTGAACCCTCTCTCTCTCTGTCTTTATTTTTTTTAAACTTGTATTGAGAAATCTTCACACACATACAGTCCATCTACAGTATACAATCAGTGGCTCACAATATCATCACATAATTGTGATCATTTTTAAAATATTTGCATCACTCCAGAGAATTAAATAAAAAGAACAAAGAAAAATTCATACATCCCAAGCCCTTTACCCCTCCCTCTCATTGACCACTAATATTTCAATCTCCCCAATTTTTTTTTTTTTACCCCTTGTCCCCTCTTATTATTTATTTATTTGCCCTTATTCTTTTTTTCCCACTCATCTGGCCATACCCTGGATAAAAGGAGCATCTAACGAATTCTTGGACCTTTCTGGTTCAGCCTGGAGGTGGGTAATGTGCTAAGATTAACAGAACCTTAGCCTCGGGGCACCCACTAGCACCTTCCTTCTCTGGATTCACTAGGCATTTATTTTGCTATGCAACTCCACTGCAGGAGGAGCTTCATTAAACGTCAGACGCAAGGTACGATCGGCCTGACTGCCACAGCTTGCCTTAGACCAAAAGGGTCCTGCTCGGCGGCTCCCGACCCCTGCCACCCCGATTGCTTTTGGATGTGTCATTGTCAGATGGCCATTAGGGCAGGGATTGTCAGGTAGCATCAACAAAATTTCTTTGAAGTCTTGTGGTTTAGCTTTATTCACGTGAATGTTGTGTTATACTGTATCTGAGTATGTTTTATCTACACCCCACCCCCCGTCCTCCCCCATTGCTAGTCTCCAGGGAAAACTGACACACCAGAAAGATGTCCCCTATTTACCCTGTCCATGCACACGGGGCACCCAGCACAGCTGCGGGCCCTCCACCCCATAGTCCAGCTTGAACTGGGGGAAACTACAAATATGTTTCCCCGATTTTTGTTAATGATAGGTTTGAGGACAACTTTCCACAGACAGACCCTCCTGTAGGAAGCCTTTAGAAAAGTGTTCATCTCAAAGAGCTCCCAGGGTAAAGAATGCGCTTGTCACCTTCCCCTCGCGCTTTTGTGGTGCTGCTCCCAGCAGCCTCCTCCAGCGCGTTCACAAGCACAGCCAGTTTGCACCTGTGTCAGTACTCCGAGAGATGAGGAAAATGAACCAGATGCAGTTAACTTGTCACAGGTGTAAAGTATTAAGCAAAGGCCGGCTAGCTAGATAACAGGTGCTTATGCAGAAAAAAAATTCTGGAAGAATAAAGAAAAAGAATTAACTGGTATTTCTGGGGCAAGGAGAAAGGAGGGAGATTTAAAAATTTCTATCATATTGTTCAGGATGGTTCGAATTTATTACTCATTCTGAATTTATTGCTTACTCTGCTTTAATAATTAATTAGTTTGATGGTTAATAGATTATTGTCTTTGCTTACTGTTTCCTGGTTATTGGCAGGCACCTCTATGAACACACCTTTTCCTGTCTCTCCTTTCCTTCTCTCTTTTTTAATCTTTTGCTTAATGATTTTTTTGACCGTGCTGATTATTCCGTCCCTTGAATTCTTAAGTCATAATTTCACCTAAAATCATTCTCAGCTCTTTGCATTGAAATGATCTCTTACCTGGCTTAGAATGGATGTTCCATTCCTTAGATTCCTGCATCACTCAGGGTCCACCAGTCAGGACAATGGAAACCACGCTACCTATCTTAGCAGAATTTTAATGTAAGGAATTGGCTAGTTAATATAAGGGGACAGAGGACTGAAAACACAAAAGGGGGATGGCACTGAGATTGCATAGCGGTCATAGCCGCAGGAGACAGTTGCAGGGGGGTCATAGCCACAGGAGACAGTTGCAGGGGCGTAGCTACCTCCTAGATCTGGGAGAATAAAGGAAGAGATTGGGGTTAGCAAAATTGAAGAGTAGGTCAGGCGCTGCAGAACTGAGCCAGACCTCTGAGGAGGAGCTGCTGCCTGGCTTCTGGGAACTCAGCTCAGAGGATGGCGCTCAGGCAGCTCAGAGGATGGCGCTCAGGCAGCTCCGACTCACTCTCTGAACAAGTGGGAGGAGGCGCTACAGCGAGTGCTGGTACCGCCAAACGGCAGCAGAGAACTTGCTTCAAAGAATGTGGTGGAAAACTGAAAACTAGAACAAACAGCCACTTTCAGGTGGCAAGAGTGGCACTGGCAGTAAGAGCATGCAAGCAGAAAGGAGCCAGTCAGTTCTCCCAGACTCCTGCCTTCCTGTCTTTGTAAATACTCACTCTTCGTGGTACCGAGCAGAGAGCCAGCTGCTAATGGAGAAAGGTGATTTGTGGGGTCCAGTCCCAGCTTCACAGAGCATAGCATAGAAGGGTGGGTTTGGAGCCAAGAGATAATAGCATAATAGGTAAAATTCCTTTCTTAGAGAATTGTATAATTCAGATCCATGTTAGCATGTTAAAGATAGTCTTCATCATACTGGGAAACACTTGCACTATCTTTGTTCCAGCCTTGAAAATGATTAAGAATACATCTCTATACAGCACTAAGAAACTAAGAAACAACGTTCCTCACTGTTCTCAGGATTTTAATGAGTAATGTATTCACAATTCTGTCTGCTGTTGAAAAATTATGCATAGGTTATTTGGGATAAAACTGTAATCATAGTATATATAATTTTGGCTTTATTTTATGTATAGTTACTTCACAGTCTTCAGAGTTGCTCTCTTACTGATTTCATGAAAATCCATAAGGTTATGATTAATTTCTTAAACTATTATCCTATTATGTGACTATTAATTCTCATATTAATAAGTAATGCTGCTGTGAAATTTGTGTATATTTTTCTTCTTCATTTGACTTATTTCCATGCCCCCAAACTTTACTTTACATTTTAAATATTTGATTTTCCACATTCACATTTTATTAGAACTATCTTTGCTGGGGATATCTCCATGAGCATATCCTGCTTGACCTTTCTGTGCTTTCCATCTTTCTGTTAATCCTTTTGATTAATGACGTTTTTAGTGGGCTTGTTATTTCCGTCCATCTTTTCTTAACTCCTCTTTGAACCCACCATTTGATTTTGTCACTTTAATCACTTTATCATCTTTATCTCTACTCAGTTTCCCTGAGCTAAGGGAACCACCTCCACCAGAAATGCCTTGTGGGAAATGTGGTTATTTCTCCCCAGGCTAATTTGCTCACACTGTCCAGACAGAATCTTAATGAAATTTATTTACTTGGACAAATAAATCGGATCCTGTTTCTTGAGGGGCTTCTATATTCTAAAACTGGGTTCCAATTAATCAAACCCATAATTCATTCGATGTAAGCTTTTCTGGAATAATTCAGGAGAACAGAAAATGAGGCCATTAAAAATGTTTCCCTTTGGACATAGACTGTATGAAGCCATTTATAAAGCAAAACATTTTCATGTAAGATTGATTTTGTTGCCCCAGTAGAAAATATGGCATGCAAACTAATTATGCCACCAGATAATGTATTTGTTGCTAACTGCTTGTTCTCATTTGAAAAGTATTTTCCATTTGAAAATTTTAAAAACATTAACTTGCATGGAATAAAGGTAAAAAAAAATTAATGGGTATTTTTAAGAAAAAAAAAAATCAAAGCACCCACTCAGTTTTAAGGACAATGCTATTGCAGCTTTTATGACAGATCACAGAATTCTCTCACTTAGTCATCTAATGCTGTCTTTGCTATTTTACACCCAGGCAATGGCACAGAAAAAATGTTCATAGGGTATTCCCTAGGTAAATTCAAATAGAAAAGAAGACAGATTTTTATTTTTAAAACATTTTGCTTTCTAACAAGCCTCGTATATTCCAGCACCATTACGCTTTACACAAGCAATAGATTATTAAAATAGTTTAATCTTCAAATATCTGTTTCTTTTTTTAAAAAGTAAGTTTACTCAGCCATAGAATATCTTAGGCATGTGTAACTTCTACTCACATTTACTCTCAAGCTAGTATGTTCTTTTCTGAGGCCCACCGATATACTCCAAAAAATCCAAAAACCCTCTGAAATTCTATTAGAAACTCTGCGCCTCTGAAGAGAGTTTTCTTTGCTTCATCAGATTCTCAAAGGGCTTCTTAACCCCAGAACTGTTAAGAAGCAGTTTAAAAGCATGTTTTATAATCTGCTATTCAGGTGTTACTCAGGTCCAGGAGTGCTTCCCATTCTGCCCTGCTGAGATTCACACACACTTTATTCCTTTTTACAGAGGCTTATTTCCATAAACTAATGAGAGAGTTCGACTTAGAGCAAGAGGAGTAAGAGTGAGGACTTAGTGAAAGGAAGGAGAATACAGGACAATAATTTGAAGAGAATATAGGCTGATGGAGAGATTTTTTTTAAGGTAGGCATACAGGAAAACGGGAGGATATGTTCTAGCAGAGGGTGGGGCAGGGACCAGTTGAGAGGAGAGAGAGAGAAGACAGAAAAGGGAGAGTAAAAGCAGCAGAGTACCATCCCAGAGGCTGGGAACAAGAGTTCAGGTGTGATAAACACACGCACCAAATCAGACGATGGTATATGAGTATGTTAGAAAGAAGGAACTGTGGAAATGGAGGGAAAGAGTTGAAAAGATGTAAATATGAGAAGAGTTGCTGTGTGGAATAACAGAGAAGACTTTTCAAGTTCCCCAAAATTCCCTTGACTCTTCTTTCACGTCTACTTAGTAGTAAGATATTGGAGTGATCATTTTCATTTCCATAAATCCCCTTGATCATGGAAAGGAGCATTTTCCTCTCAAGATATAATACTTTCTTTCCTAAAATAATAAATAAACATGACACAAAACAATACTTGTGGAATTTCAAATGAAGCACAAAAAATGACTTTCTGAAGCTAAAAAATTATGTGATTGATGAATTAGAGGAGAAGAATGTCCAAATCAGTGGACTGGAATCTAAAGAGGGGGATGCATCTCAAAGTCCAGAGTAAAAAATAAAGAGCTGAAAGTCATAAGTGAAAAAATAAGGGACATTGAAAACATATAAAACAGAATTAACAGGAAACCAATAGAAGTTCTAGAATGTTACAAAAAAGGAGAGATATTAAATGAAGAAAAACAGAAGATGATTTCCCTAAACTGAAGAGAGATTTGAGTCAGTGGTTTGAAAGGTCTCATCAAGTTCCAGGCAAGAATGATGATAAATACACACACACACACGCACACATTTCGATAGAAATCCAAATTATTTTGCATTGCCTGAAAATGTGTAAGATAAATGCTAAATAAGAACTCTTCATAAGGAAGGGATATTCTCCAAAGGAAATTCTAAAAATAGTCTAGACCTAAACGGAGTAAGAACTAAACTGGCTGAAAACATGGGAGTAGAGGATAGAGAAAGAGGATGCCACAGCATTTCAAAGATCTAGAGGGGAGTGTAGAAGGGAGGGCTGATGAGAGGGAGAGGAGAGAAAAGTATTTTAAAATCCTAATTGAGTTGAGATGGGTGGCGAGTAGGAAGAAGGGACAGTATATCTGTGGGGAAGATGGTATATCATTTTCAAAAGGAAAAAAAAGGTGTATCTGGTTATAAGCCATGAAAGGAAAGATATCCATTTACTAAATGGAAAAGTATGATGCAATTTTTAAGTTTAAAAAAAAAAGGACAAAAATAGAACAAGAGCAATCTAAACAAAAACATGGAAAAGAAAATAGGAAATAATAATGTAAAACAAATAATTTCTTTTAAATAAGAGGAGAACGGTTATCAGTCAACACACTGCATTCAAAAGTAGAGACTAGTTTATGATGTTTAAGGAATCTAACAAATTGAGGAAGAACTGTTGAAAGTGAAAATGTTGACAAAGAGTAATCAGGCAAATACAAATAAAAAGAAAATAGGAATGGAAAAATATGATCAGAGAGGTTGAAATTTAAGGACAAAAGAAATAATAGGATAAAGATTAACATATGAATTGATGTAAGGCTTAATTATGAAAAAGATAGAGCTGTTCTCAATCAACCTGTGTGTCAAACAACATCATATATAAATTTTTTTTAATGTTTTGAGATTTAGGGAAAATGTGTCTTAAACTTTTATGTCTTTCAGAACTGGTCATATCTAACAGACAAAAATTGGGGGTCAAAAAGGGATTCAAAAACTTAGTTGGCAAGGTGTGACTATAAAGGGATAATGCAAGGGAATTTTTTGTGTGGTGATGGAACACTTCTGTATCCTGAGTGTTTGGGTTTACTAAAGCTGCTGGAATACAAGATACCAGAAATGGGTTGGCTTTTACAATGGGGATTTACTACCTTACAATTTACAGTTCATAGGCTGCGAAAATGTGCAACTCAAGGCATCAACAGGCCAATGCCTGACTCTGAAAACAGGCTGCTGGTGTCCAGGACAGTTGGGTCTTATGGGAAGGTACATGGGGGGTGTCTACGGGTCCTCCTTCCCCACCCACACCCACCCCCGGCTTTCTTGTTTCAGCTTCTGGCTTTAGCAGCTTCCTGTTTTCTGTGGATCCTCTCTTAGCTTCTATGGGGCTTTTCTCTAAACTTCTCTGGGCTTTTTCTGTTTTTTATTCTCGAAGGAAGGGCTCCAGTAACAGGAGGAAGAGCCATCCTGGGACGGACCTCAACTGAAATAACCCAATCAAAAGTTCTCACCTATAATAAGTCTGCACCGACAGGAATGGATTAAAAGAACATGGTCCTTTCCTGGAAACATACAGCCTCCAAACTACCACACTGATTGTGGTGGTGGTTGTGGGAATCTATACATGTGATAAAATTTCAAATAAATATACACACCCATGACAATACATGGAAAAACTGGTGAAATCCAAAATCATGTCAGTAGCTAGTTAATAGTATTGTATCATTGCCCTTTTCGTGGCTTTGAATATGTACTGTGGTTATATAAGATGTTAGCACTGGGGAAAGCTGGGTGAATTACCCATGGGAACTCAGTACTATTTTTGTAACTACTTGTGATTCCAAAATTATTTCAAAATAAGAAGGTTTTAAAAAGCACAAAAAACCTTATATGATAAATATAGCTATATTTTCCCTTGAACAGAGAATATGTATTTTTTCATGTGTTCATGGAATCTATAAAATCTTCACGAGAGAAGTAATGAAATAGTAGAGGCTTATAGGCTAAATTGCCTACTCATAAGCAATGGCCAAAAATCTCTTAAATTCTTGGTAACTAAAGTATATTTCTAACTAAAGATTTGGTTAAAGAAGAAATCATAAAAGAAATTCCAAATCACCTTGAAAGTAATGAAAGTACTTTCTCTTAAAATTTATGGGACCTAATGAGAGCGATATGCAGGAAAAAAAATAATTTAGCATTCATCTTGAGAAATGAGTAAAAGTACTTGTGCAGAGCTATGAAAGATCTGAGATTTAATCCTATTCGCATTAACACGATAGCCTAGCCTGCTTCCTCGATACACACAGAAAACACCCGCTCCTGGGTTACAGGCACAGACATTATCCCCCTGGGACACAGGCAGCATGGCTTCGGGTTCACATCTACTCCCCTTGCTCCCAAGTCCCCTGGGAGCAATGCAGAGGTGGGCCCAGGTGGAAGCTGCACACACATGGGTTTGTGAAACAACGGAGGAACCCTGCGATTAGGAAACCCCAATTTCTACATAGACTGCAAGCAAATCTACCCAAACTTTGTCCCAGCGGGTGACATTATTTTTAATATACTGTTCAACAAGCAAATCTGCCCTCTGCCCTAGTGGGTGACATTATCTCTGTCTTCAAGGCTGTTTGCTATACAAACATCCTTGAAAAGACAGTCTGGAACAAAAGCTATCATTATCTCTGTTCAAAGATATTTAGAAATTTGAGGGAATGAGGGAGAAACATCTCTCAACAAGTACAAGAAAAGAAAATATGAAGAGAGAAATAATAAATTGAAATGCATCAAATATGTTTTTTAAAATCCATGAATCTGCAATGATACTTCAAACCACTGGTCACTCATTTTGCTGAATGAACAAAAGAAAACATGGGAGCATTTATCTTGCTTTTCTGGTAGGAACTATATTTTAGAGTACCTGTATGGTTAATTGATAAAGTATTTCTTTACAAAAGAATTTCAACTGATAAATACTGAAGGGTATCAAAATTCCAAATGAAATGTTGAGTCCAGTAGGTCATTATTAATAGCCATTGAAACAAATAGATAGGACTGCTGTGTAGTTTTATAAGGGATGCTTCCGAATGACATCAGAACCCATTGATCGAAAAAGAGAGATCATTAGACATTATGTGCTTTTTGATGCGATGTAAAGGGAAGTTCATCCTCCCCTTCATCTAATGAGATAATTCTGAGACAGGTTCCTAATAGTTTTTCAAAGGGTCTTTGGTGGAATTGAGCCCCAGGTGGTTATAGTGATAACACATTCACTAATGTACCCTTTATTTTTAGCTTTTCTCTCTTCCCTATCTTATTTTCTCCACGTCCTCCTTTGATCTTCCCAATAAGCTACCTGCACCCACTGCCTGGCCTCAGGGTCTGCTTTTGAGAGTCCATACCAAGGCAGGTGGTGTCAGAAGCGACTTTGGACATCAGACATCAGGAAGGAAATCTGGATTTAGATCTCTTGCTAGTGATATGATGTGGCCACACAGATGCCATTGCTGATGCCTTAGAGAACAAGATGATGCATTTTATCCTCAAGATCTTTCCCCTGTCTGCTCATATGACCTCTAAAATAATAACTGGGGTCAGATCTCAGCATTTGCTGATGGGGGAAGTGCGATAGCAGCTATACAGAAAAAAAGCTTATTTATTAAAAGAGTTGCAGGACCTGATAAATAGGTACCAGCATGAACTGAGTCACCACGTATGAGAATGGACCTTGCTGGAATGGGGTGGGGAGCGGCAAACAGAAGGCTGGATAGAGGAGACTTAACTCATATGAGGGCAGTCACTTCATTGTATCTCAGGATCATTTCTCCACAGGGTCACTGAGCTCTTCCTTAACACACTTTAAGCTCTTCCTTAATACATGAAGGTATGACTTCTTAAACTGGGATGCTATCATGGCCTATAGCAAATGAAGTTGAGATGCTGGATCAGCCTTGGCAGTATGAAAGGGTCAGGTGGCTTAGAGAGATGGATTTATAGGAATGGATTCATAATGAGAGAAATTTTAGGTCGCATATATGTTACTACAATTTTAAAAAGAGAGAGATTTTAAAGTGGCAATGACAATTAAATGCAATACATGATCCTGGGTTGCATCTAATATGGAGAAGAAAATGGCCCCAAATTATATTATTGAGACAAATGAAAATTAGGAATATATGCTTATATGAATGTTAAATTTCTTGAACTTGATAACTTTACTTAATGTGGTTACATAATTTGAATATCCTTGTTTTTAAGAAATATAGCCAGAAATATTAAGTGTTAAAGAAGTACGATATATGCATCCTACTCTCAAATGTTTAGAAACATAGATGATAGGAACATATATAGATCGATAGAGAGAAAGATAGATAGAATGATATTGCAAAGGTGGCAAAATGTTAAAAGTTGGTGAATCTGGGGAGGGAGTATTTTGGAGTTCTATGTATTATTTTTGTAATATTTTTGCAACTTTCCTATAAGTTTGAAATTATTTCAAAATAAAAAGTGAAAAAAAAAAGACTCAGCAAAGGTGCCAGCTGGGGATGACCACTCGAGGGTTAGGAACGTGTACTTTAAGATGAGGGATAGATATTGAGCCAATGGCCTTTATATGGTGGTGTGCTCTCAGTAGCTAAAAAGTATGGGTGCTGGGACCAAATGGTAGAAATAGTTTTGGTCCCTCCAACCACCACTCCTAGTGATCCACTTGGGGAATTTGCATTTTGTGTCCTAGCAACTTGAGGTTCTGTGGAATTAGAGGTCCGTGTCCTTAGGGGAGTCCCTCGATCCTAGGAGATGGGAGTCAGTGGACTAAGCCTTAGCCTCCCTGTCCTCTAGTCAGAGGCTTCCCAGGGGAACTGAGCACCAATTGCTCATTTACACACTTTTTATTCATTTTCTCCCTCCTGCTTCACTTTATAACCTCCTTTACTTGTGCTTTCTGGAATCACTTCCCAAATGAACTAGTTCCATCTAAATCATTGCCACAGGATCTGCTTTTGGGGGAACCCAAACTTAGATAAGCAACTTGTTAACTTTATGCTTCACAATAGATGATATTGGTAAACTGTTTTCTGATCCTGAGTAATTTTTTCAATCATATATATGTATCTATAAACTTTTTTCTTTCCTTACATCTTTAATATTTACTATTTGGCCATATTTATTCCAAATAAATAGGACACTTTTATAAAATGAATGCTTTTCTGATACATACTTACAGTAGATATGAGTTTTCATAGAACTGCTTTTATCAATTTAGTTGATGGTTCAATTCAGTAAAATCCATTCTGCAGGGAGTCATTACTACACACTCAAGGATAGATATCTCCTTGTCCAGCTTAAGGTTGGGGTAGAACTTAACATATTTATAAGACTATCTTCACAGTCAAGCACAGTGCCTTTCAGCTGAGCTTTTGATAATTATTGGTTTGCATCTAAGTTTTTAGGTGTATTCCTAACAAATATCTGGAATGTGGCTGTCAGGCATGAATAAGCAGCCCAGTTAGGAATAAAGCTGAAATCCTCTCATGAGAGCTGCAAGAACTAAAGAGCATATGCCTGCACCAAAAGCCATTCCATGTTCTTTTGACAGTGAGCCCAAGGAATATCTACAACTCAGGGCCAAAATTTTCCTTAGAAAATAATTTTTATTGGTCCTCACCCAGTGGATCAATGAGTGATGGGCTATAGAGTTTCAATTCCATAGAATATGTCCTCTATAATTGTAACCTGGAAAACTTTTAAGGCAAGCTTAACCAAATGCATACCTTGGATACTAAAATACTTGAATTAAGCACCTAAAAACATTTAGCTTTGAACAGTGTTACTTTCTGGAATGTTTAGTTTGTTAAGCTGCCGGGATGCAACATACCAGAAACATTATGACTTCTAAAAAGAGGAATTTATTAATTTGCAAGTTTACAGTTCTAAGGCATGAAAATGTTCAAATTAAGGCACCAACAAGAGGTTACCTTCTCTCAAGAAAGGCTGATGCCATTCGGAACACCTCTGTTAGCTGGGAAGGCATGTGGCTGGCTGGCATCTGCTGGGGTCTTTGGCTTCTGGACACCTCTGTCAGCTGGGAAGGCTCAGGGCTATGTCTACTAACCTTCTTTCCTGGGCTCTTCAATGGCTTCCCCGGGGGCATTTTCTTTCATCTCCAAAGGTCTCTGGCTGTGTGGGCTCTTGGGCTCTGTTGGCACTGAAGCTTTTTTCAAAATTGTTCCCTTTTAAAGGGCTCCAGTAAGCAACTCTACCTTGAACGAGTAGAGACGCATCTCCATGGAAACCATCTAATCAAAAGGTACCACCCACAATGGGGTGGGTCACATCTCCATGGAAATAATAAAAAAGATCCCATCCAGCAATATTGAATAAGGATGAAAGAATATGGCTTTTCTGGAACATGCAACAGTTTCAAACTTGCATCCCTTCCAAATAAGCTCTTTTTGAAATTAATATACATCCAAGGGAAAAGAATGCCCTTGGTAAATAAAAATGTTTAAAATTTCGGGACCTTCTACAAAACAAAAAACAAAAAACAAAAAACAATATAATTAGCTACCAGCTTCACTGGTCTCCTAAGGCTTCTTCCTAGAGCTTGCTTTTTGTAGAACTATTTTACTGAGTTAATTTGAATCTTACTTTTTTATCAGATTTATAAATGCCAGACCTAATTTAATAGAATAATTGTAATGAAGACATTCTAAATTATTTTTCCAATTCAACAGTAATGAGAGTACATAGGAATCTCAGTGAAAAATTACCCTTGCATTCATATCCTTCTATTGATAAAGACTCTTGGGGCATAAAACTTGATATAGTTTATATTAGTCAGGGTTTTTCAGAGAATCAGAGCCAACAGGATATATGTGTGTATGTGTGTGTTTTCTGTGTATACATATATACAGAAATTTATTTTAAGGAATTGGCTTATGCAATTGTGGGGAATGGCAAGTCTGAATTCTGCAGGATGGAGAAATTACAGTAAGAGTAATAACTGAAGTCTTGAGTTCAAATTTCTTAGGCGAAGCTGACAGACTGGAAATTCTGCAAGATTTGATGTTGGGTCTGAAATTTGTAGGGGAGGCTGGCAGGCAGGAAACTCAGAGAAGTTGAGGGTGTAGTCTTGAAGCAGAATTTCCTCTTTACTTTGGAACCCTCAGTTTACTTTTAATGCTTCCAAATGATTGGATGAGGCTCACCCACATTACCCAGGATAATCTCCTTTACTTAACGTCAGCTAGCACCATCTACAAAATACTTCATGGCAACATCTAAGCCAGTGTTTGATCAAACAGTTGGACACCATAACCTAATCAAGTTACATATAAAATTAACCACCATATAGCTGTTAGCTTCTCTAATGGTCTTCTGAAAGCCTAAAGGAAAGCAATATAGAAAACAGGTTAGGTCCATCAGTTCTGGAGCCAGATAGCTTGGATTTGAATCCATCTCTACCTCTTACTGCATGTGTGACCTCGGACAATGATTTCATTTCTGTAGGCTGCATTTCCTCTTCTGTAAAATGGGGATAATGAGAGTAATTTCATAAGGTTGTGTTAATGATTTCGTGACATAATACAATTAGAGCAGTTGACACAGTACTTGGCATTTAGTGAGCAAATGGTAGCTATTATCACCAAATATTAGTTACCTTCATAACCCAGAATTGATAATGTTATTGAATTATCTTATGTTTCTATTTGGAAAGCAAACTGGTTAAGAAAGCTGGAATATATGCAATTAATGATTGCACAGAAACACTCTCGATGAAAGCAGAAAAAGAGGAGGAAGAGTTAAGCCTCTTTACTTTCTAAAATAATAAAACTTTATATAATTTCTAGCTCTTCTCGCTAAATGTATTAATATGTGTGCCTGAAACACAGTACCCTTTCTATAAGCGATTGATAATATCATTTTAAACTATCGTGGAAGTAAAGGCAAAGAAAGAGGGAAAGCACTGACAACTCATGCAGATGAAATAAATGAAAGTAAATGTAGCAATGAAATCTCCTTACATACTGTCCTGTTTTTAAAAGAAGCTCTATTTCTTCTTCAGGATATAAATATGAGTTGTTTGAAAAAACTCGTTTATTACACTACGGTTTGAGGTCCGAATTCCTTAAGTTAGACCTGTACGTGTCCATAGACCTGTGTCTAATTGAGGCTCTTTTTACTCATATATAATCCAACTAAGTGCCTAATTTGAGCTGTTTACATTTTCCTTCGTAATAATCTACGTAGATCCGTTTTAGGTGTTATTTTCTTGACTTTCCTCTAACAGTGTTTGTAACGTCACCATTAATTTAAAGTGGAGTGATTCCAAGGTTTCTGGACTACGAACATTCTCTCCCCAAATGGCCCGTACGTACGTATATTTAGCCACCCTCCTTCCAGAATTTGGTGAGGTCACCAGCCGTCTTAACCAACCTTCCACTAGGGGGCACACGAAACCAAGCAGCATAGCGTTAAATTGCTGTTCACGTTTAAAAGGACTAGCAGCAGCGTTAGGAAAATCAATCCCTTCCTGAATTAGACCCATCTGGTTACATACTTAATTATAATTTATGTTCCCGTAATTATTGTATTGGAAGGTGGCGGTGGCGAAGAGAGACGAATGTCTCTTTTTCAGGACACCCCCTCTCCCCCGCCCTTGAAATCAAACTGGCAAAAATAAAAAGAGAATTCTGGGAAATATTTAATAATTGAAACATTCATGTTTAAAAATAAATAAATAAAACTTTATGAGTCCTCTAAGGAAGGGAGTGGGGCGGAGGAAGGGACAGAAGAGCGAAAAAAGTCAAGTGAGGCTCTTCCAACCAGATGGTGTCTGCTTAATAGACCCGGAGCAGAAGCGCAAATGGTTAACATATTGTGTAGAGGGAAACCGCACATGGCCGCGTGGGGGAAGGGAGGCCGCGCGAGCCTTCGTTGGTAAAACCACCTCCGCGAGTGAGACTGAATCCGGTCTTCTAGAGGTCAAAAGGACTTCTCGGGGCTGTCGCTTACTTAACAGCTGTCCAGGTAAGGACGTGCGCGCGCGCACACACATGCATAGGAGAATAATGGTGAGAATGGTCATTGAAGGGTGTCTAGATGGATGACTGTATCTAAATTCTCACATAAATGCACCTGTAAGTGGATCCACATGTGCAAAACCATATGCTCCAAGGCTTTACATTAACGGTTTATTCCTTGTGTCATTCGTGAAATTCTGGTGTGGGTTACATTTATATCATGCTCAAAGCCTGCGCAAAACCGCACGCAGCGTGTCCATTTGTCCGCGCGGCCCCGGCCCGTACCTAGAACAAGGCGAACCCATCTGTCGTGCGCAGCGGTGGCGGCTGGAACACGCCGAGGCGATGACAGGATGTAGAGCCGCTTGCAAACGGCATCTTCTTTTCTTCTTATTTCAGTGATGTCATTGGGCTACAGCAGCTGAGCGAGCAGGAGGAGGAGGAGGCGGAGGCGCCCCGGCTGCCGCCGCCGCCGCCGCCGCTGCAGGTTCATGTGCATATAATGAAAAGGCACTTGACAGTCTGCCAAAACGCACGCCAGGGAGAGGGAGCGAAACTGGACCTACTGGATTTCGCAAAGCCAATCGTCATCATCTGCATCTACATGGGGAAGGAGGAGGAGGAGGAGGAGGAGGTGGGATCAGAAGCTCCAGCCTCGGCTGCTCCAATGTGAAACCACGAGCAAAAAAGGGGGATCAGAAAAAGCAACGGAGAGCGAGCGAGGAGGGAAAGGTTGCTCCGTGTGCGGTATCCCCCCCCTTCCTTCCCCCTGCGGATTTCTCCTCCTCTTCGGGCAGCTATGAATTCCGCTGAACAGACCGTTACGTGGCTCATTACCTTGGGGGTGCTGGAGTCGCCCAAAAAAACCATCTCGGACCCAGAGGGCTTTTTGCAGTCGTCTCTCAAAGATGGGGTGGTCCTCTGCAGGCTGCTGGACCGCCTGCTCCCTGGGACCATAGAGAAAGTAAGTGCTATTTCAGCCCGCGCGCGGCCCCCGGCCCCCCCACCGCGCCCCCGCCTGGCCGCAGTCGCCGACCCCGGGGCGCCAGGCGGCACCCCACCCCTAGGCTTGACCCCTGCGCTCCGACGCCCACGCGCCCGCCTCCTGCCTGCGTGGTCCCGGGCACAAAGCTCAGGACCCCTGGGCCCCGGCCGCTGAGGCCCGAGATGGGCAGACGAGTGCCGGGACGCGGGAACCGCCTTGCGCCTTGGCACCTGGTTGACCCGCGCGGCAGTACCAGCCGCCCACCTCTGCCCAGAGGAAAAGGTGACGCGCAGGCAGGAAGCCTACGCACTTTCCTTTGTGCGCGGATCCCCCCTGGAAGTCCGGTTCGCGCCGGGAAAGCGCGGACGCATCTCCGCCGCGCACGGCGCTCCCCGCCCGACCGACCGTGAGGACCCGAGTAGCGGGAGCTCGGAGGGCGCCATTGTGTGCAGAGTGTGGAGTGGCGGGCCCGAGCCGGGCGGGGGGCTCCGTGGCCGCGCGCGGGGGGTGGGCGGGAGCCTGGGGCCGCTGCAAAGGGGACGGATCCCGCAGGCGGGCGCAGCCCCAGTGTCTTCTCCCGGTCCGATTTCGAAGGTTAGAACAGTTCTCTACACAAGAAGAAATCGGATTTTCTGTTCCGTTCTAATATTAAGTTGCTCCTCGGGTGTCGTGAGGTCTGTCTGCTCAGATCCCTTACAGTGACCTAATCAGAAAAGCTCGTTCCAACACCATGCACAGTTTTCTCCGATGGCTTTGTTTGGATAATTTTTCGTTGGTGGGGATATTGCAGTAGTTTCATCATTTTTCTGTTTAATTGACCAATTCCTATGCATTTTTTGAAGGTACATTCGTCAATAGCTGAGAGCTGAGCTGTGAAATGATTTACTACTTTCCCAAAGAAAGAATTCCTCATGTATTCCAATCCATGTGGATTGCAATCACTTAAGTTAAAAAGCCCTGGCATTCTTCAGAATTTGTTCAAAATACAAGATTTTATTTTCAGATTTCTACCTGATTCTGAACAGATCCAGAGTCCTGGAGTATTGCTTCTCCCTACTCCTGTCTAGTGGTTTCCCTAGGGATAAAGTGTGAACCTTGACCTGTATTTCTGTGAGTGATTAAAGTTTGTTTTCATCTCTACAAGCTGACAAAGCATGGGTGAGGGGATATGAAATCTTTTAAAAACTATATATCCTGCTATTTAAAAAATACTACAATTTTATTCCAAAATTTTTTTTGCCAGGGTATAATTTAAGATGAATCTTTTTAGAGATTATTTTTAAAATATTAAGTATGGAAGTTGGAGCGCACTATAATTTGGAGGAACAATTTCATTTTTTGTGGAGTTTTTAGCCCCTACAAACCAAGACAATTTTTTTTCCAAAGACGATTTTTAATAATAAAAAAGTTAATAAAATGACTTGAAAAAGTAAAACGTTTATCCTCATTCATAAATTTGCATATGTTCTGGGATTACATTTTGAAGGCCAGAAAAATTTTATTTAGCATAATAATTTTAGATGCTTTTCTTACGGGTAACATATTTGTGAACACAGAATGTGCACTTTAGAGTTAATACCTGCCTGCTTGTCCATGAAATAAAAATGTTGCTTCTAGATGAATCTGATGTCACGATAAAATTATGATTTAAAATGAGAATTACAAGCAGGATCTATGATTTTTTTTTTTTTTCGCATGGGCAGGCACCGGGAATCGAACCCCGGTCTCTGCATGCAACAAGCAGGATCTAATTTTCAGGGCTCTCAAAATACTTTGTTGTCATCTGAATATCAGTATTTCTGGTAATAAAAGTCAGAGTTGAAAAGCTTTTTGAAAATGCACAGTTTACCAAAGTAGATGTCAATAAAATATTGTTCCATTTCTAAGAATGGAGTTTTAAGAAACTTGATATGCTGTGTTGCTAAAAATAGCAACTCAATGCATGTGCTATTTGGTATACTATTGATTGGTAGACTTCAATAGTCATTTTCTTTTAAATTTTAGAAAGACTTTCTTAGAAAATGGTAGCAGTCCTCTCATCTCTAAAACAACAAAGAACACTGTGAATGTTTACTTTGCAGAAAACAACCCAACATAATCTAAAACTATAGTCATTTGTAAGTTTCTTATATTGAAGCTATTAATTCCTTTTTCCCTGAGCCCCAAATGTTTTTTTTAAAAACTGATTTTATCGCAATGAAAGGTTAATATCAAAGTAGCAAATTATAGACAGAGCCACTAATTCTCAAAGGTTCAAAGGTAGGTTTTCAGGGTAAAATATTAGTCATTCTCTGCCTCCAAAAAACACCTGGGTTTCAGAAGAGTCATGAGCTTTTTCCATTTCCTAAAAGAGTTATCTGTTTGAACTTTCCAACGTTTGCATGCATACCAAATAATATATGCCACAAAGCACAAACTCTGAACAACTTTTACTTGAATGTGGAAATGTGAGGAAGAAGACATTTTTCCTTAAAAAGAGACAGTTGGAAACTTAACTGAATACTCATATGAAATTTAAAGAATCTTAACTTTACCCCTGTTTGCCACAAGAACACGTTGACAGCTAGTTAATAAAGCAGCCTGTAACTTAACACTTGCAAATTCAAATTTAAAATGAACCATTGGACTGGGGATGAGGGCAGAATTTAGGAGAGTTAAGCTGGCTCAGGTTTCTTATGTCATAAATGAAGAAAAACATTTCCTAATATGTTTCTTCCATTATGTTCATTTGTTCTATTTTAGATCTGGTAGAAGGATGGAGGGAACTAAGAGGACATTCATTTAGTTTCACATTGTTTTATTCATTAACATTTTTTTTTCATTTAAGTTCTCTTTTATGCAGTTCTCCTGCTTTTCTTTAAATTGGAAAGTAAGACAGTAGGAAGAGGAAATTATAAACTTTACATGAACAGTTCAGAAGAAAGATACTTTTCATCATTATGTTTTTTTGCTATAGATAGGAGAAAAAAATTGTGGTTAAAATATCTCCATGTTTTCCAGCAATGGCCAGGATGTATTGCTGAACTACTTGTTCTAATCTTTTTCCTCATACCTCCTGTGATCAAAAACACACAACGGCCATAAAATCTAGTGAGCATCCAACCGTCCTTTAGCCCTATTAACACTGTTTTCATAAATTAACACTTTAAACATCCATGGATTATTTAATCAAAAGCGGTGAAATCAAGATACAGGAATCTTAGAGGATGAAAAATCACCATTACAATAATAAGACACATATTAAAATAATGGAAATCATGAAATGCTGTTTTAATTTTACTTGCAAATGCAGAGGATGGGAGCCACTTAATCCACTATGAAAAACTCAAGTCTTTGAGACACTTGATTTCTTTCTCTCTCTGTTCCAGAACAGAATGCACAGAATTTTCCCCAGGTAAACCATATAATGTGCTCCAGAGAAGATGCTGGATTAGTATTTGTGGCGTGTACATGAAAGATACTATTCTGGTCTTGCTAGGTGTCCTCTGTGTGTGTGTGCGTGTGTGTGTGTGCACGCTCACGCGTACGCATGTATTTAAACTATGGGATTGTATAATAAATTTCAGTCAAACCAATTTAGTAAGAACCCATCTATCTGCATGGTGCTAGGAGCCATGGGAAACAAAAAGACTAATAACTGATTCCTACGATTTTTAGTACAAGAGAAAACATAAATATAAAGCTAGAAAAAATATGAAGCAGAATGAAATAAAAAGAAAATCACAATATCAGATACCTATTAAAGTAACAAGAGAGTTAAGGAATTAAAGGAGACCTGCATTTGGGCTGAATCAGACTGAAGATTTTTCTTTAACCATAAATCTTTACTAATCCTATACATAGATTAAGATGTGGTTTGTATTTCCCCAAACTATAAGCTGGCAGCCCTATATAGTCTTTTGTAGGTTTGCAGGAAACCAGCAAATTCTGATAATAAAAAATGTAGGAAAAAGAAAATGCTCTTTTCTAATTCATTCTCTTTATCTTCCTTTCTGATAAGTCTTTGGATCTTGGGATTGGTTAGAGAGTGAGCTGGGAAGACAAATGAAATCTCAGTGACTCTTGGGCAGAAGTTATAAGTGCCAAATGGTAGACATTTGCCTTTTCATAAGCCCTTTTGCCTCCAAAAATGTGGTCAAGTGATGACAGTATGGTAATGGTGGTTAAGTTCTAAGAATGAAATGGATTCGGAAAGCGCATACCCTGTAGCTATTCAATAAATAACTTGTGGATTGGCTGATAAACCACACATACTGAAAAGTTATAAGAGGTTATATCTAGAATATGTATTTTTAAAAATTATTAGATTGTATGTTTATGGAAAAATCTAATATAAAATACATGGTTCTCATGTATCACCCTATTATTAACACCTTGCATTGGTTGCAATTGATGAAATCACATTTTTACTGTACTTTAAGCAATAGTCCATGGTTTTTCTAGGGTTCATTGTTTGTATTGTTTAGTTCCATGTATTTTTTTTTTTAGTTCCATGTTTTTTAAAGGTTTTTATTCTAGCAACATATATATGACTTAAAATTTCTCCTTTTAATCACATTCAAATATATAGTTCTGTGTTGTTAATTATGCTCACAGTATTGTGCTACCATCACTATCCATTACCTAAACTTTCCCATCTTCTCAAATAGAAATTCTGTATATTTTGAGCCTTAACTTCCTATTCCCTGCCCACATCCCATCCCTTGTAACCCCATATTCTAGATTCTGATTCTCTGAGTTTACTTATTCTAATGATTTCAAATCAGTGCGATCATACAGTATTTGTGCTCTTGTTTGTTCACTCATTATGGTGTCTTTGAGGTTTATCCATGTAATCACGTGTGTTAGGACTTCTTCATTCCGTTTTACAGCTGAGTGATATTCCATTATGTGTATGTACCACATTTTGCTTATTCATCAGTTGATAGACAGACACTTGGGGTTGTTTCCATCTTTTAGTAATGTGAATAATCACAATAGTTTTAGGGAGAGTTCTTTAAACTTCACAGACTAAATTATTGCTTTTTATCAAGATCCTTCTAATTATTTCAATTAAGATCTCATTGATGATCTTGCATTAGCCTTTTAGAATATTTAATATTTGCTTTTGAAGCATGTGACTCTAAAGTACTATCTCAACCCTCAAACAGTGTGACTAGTGGTAATTACATTTGTTGGCTCATTTGAATTGAAGCAAATAAACTTAAAAATTCAATATAAATCAGGATCACCTAATGTGATTTCCTAAGAGCCAAACTAGAAATGATATAGTGTTTATGTTGGCATCTCATGCACATGCACATACTCACATGCACACTTGACTTAGATTTGGAGGGAGAGTTGGGGGAAAGGGTTGTAAGATAAGCATTTTATTGGGGGCAGCTAAAAAATTTCGCTGCCTTTGTGAACTGTCAGAGACTGTCCAGTTGTTGTGCCATCTCGTGACCTCATTTTATTAATAGAAATGTCACTCAGGAATCCACCTTCTCTTCTCATTTCTTTAAGCACTGCCCACTCTTGCACGTCCATTTTAAAGAACTATTTGGACTCACTTCCTGAGTTGCAGGCCCAGCAGTAACTCCTTAATAAATAATGTTTCATTTAATCCCCATTTGTAGATGAGGAAGATGAGATCTAGTGGTTTGATTTGCTTCCAGGTCACCCATCTAGCAAGTGGAGGGGAAAGAATTCAAACCCAGGTCGCTTTGCTGCCAAAATCGGAGATCTTTATGGCAAAGACAAAGACAAGACACTTGCTGGGTGTCCCCATCTATGCTCAATTAAGGGGAATATATGATAGTTTCTGCTTTCAGGAATTTACAAACCGAGTTAGGAAACAAGACAAAAACAAGCAACATAAATGATAATACAAAGCAGAATAGACAAGTACTAGATTGTGTGCTACAGAATGCCATTCAGCAGGGGGGTACGAAAGAAGGATAGGTGACCACGTGCAAGAATAATCAGGACTATGCTGGAGGCGGGTGCAGATTTCACAGGTTTCCATTAGATCTGAAAACAGATCTTTCTTGGGAGTGTACATTAACTCAAAGATGAATGGAAAAAGGATGCATTGCTCTATTGGAGTGCTGCCTTCAGTAGTTAGTTGTACTTCCTCCAGAAAATTCATTTTGCCCCATGTCAGTGAGTGATTCACGTCTCCCATTGGAGAACCCCAGTGATAACTTTGGACAACCTCTAATAAGAAATCAATTAATCTCTCACCCTGGCATCTAAGAGCTCTTACTGTGGTTACTGGGACTTCCTGTTCTGATTCTACTAGGTTTCCATTTATACTAAGATTCAAATATATATATATATATATATATATATATGTGTATATATATGTATGTATATGTATATAATAAACTTTTTAATTGTAAAATATGACATATATACAAAAAAGCAATAAATTTCCAAGTACATTTTAACAAGTAATTACAGAAAAGATTTTAAAGTTTGGTATGGATTACAGTTCCACGATTTTTCATTTTTCTTCTAGCTGCTCCAAGACGCTAGAGACCAAATGAAATATCAATATAATGATTCTGTAGTCGTACTCATTTGTTAAATCCTATCTTCTGTTATACTCCTCCTTCTCTTTTTTTTTTTTTACCTTTTTTGTAAAAAATAACAGATATGCAAAAAAGCAATAAATTTCAGAGTACTTCACAACAATTATAAACTTAAAAAAATACTATATGTATAATTAATGCATTTTTCTCCTTTCAGAGGCAACCGATCATTTTTAAATATAACAAATGGAGGAGAGACTGTGGAGCCCCAGGATTGGTGGTGGACAGTTTTTAATTGTTGTTTTGTGAGGGGCTGTTACTAGACTTTTGGACTGGAATTGTGCATGAGCTGGCATTTTGCCCATCTGTCTGTCACTGCCGATGGAAGGGCAGCAAATGTACATAATTCCTCTGTGTGTACAACTCTGACATGCAACACCAAGGGCTGGGAGGTTTAGTGTCTCCATAAACCATTGGCTGGCCTGTAAAGCATGGTGGTTATGAGTGTGTGGCTGAGTCAGGAAGACCTGACTCCCAAAGCCTGATGTATTTGCTGTGTGATCTCAGGCAACCTGCTAACTTCTCTGAGTCTCAATTTCCTCATCTTAAGAATGAAATCAGTGATTCCTACCCGACAGAAATGACCTATTTGGATAATAGGGTTGTCTTGAAGTTAGATGAGTAGATGTGAAGGATTTCCTGAGTGCTGGGCACCGAGTAAGTCCTCCATACAGGGTAGTTATTTTCTTGATTGACACTGACCACTTCCCCACTGTGCCCAGGGAAGACTCTTAAAAACTGGGATTTGAACCTCCAAGGCCACCAAACCCCAAGAATACTGTTTTATTTTCACAAGCTGACCGATTCTTGCAAATTCAGGGGCTTTGTGGTCTTTCCCTTCCCACCCCACAGACCACCCTTGTCTGCGTGGGTGGAACCCTGAATGCAGGCTTCCAGGGCCCTCTGGCGAGTGTCCGGGGAAAGGCTGGGTCCTGGAGCAGCTGCTGAGCCCCAGCAGCTGCCTCCTTTGAGGGACCAGAGGGCAGAGCTATTGGGGACTCAGGTTTCACCAATATAAGGTTTCCTGCTCGAGAAAGACGCAGAGTCACAGATGGGAAGTGAGGGCCTGGACAGCCCCGCCAGCTTCCAAGCCCCTCCCTGGGTCCACAGAGTAGGAAGCGGGGGATGGGGATTGGGGGGGAGTGGGGGCGGGGTGGGGGTAGGCTGGCCGGGGCCTGATGCTTCCCTGCCGACTTCTGCCCCCCACCCCACCCCCCACCCCTTCATCAGTTAGATGAAGTTAGGCTAGGAGAATTTATGTTCTTATGTTGTACTATTTTTAACTTTAGCTCTGGATGTTGAAAGTTGTTTTATGCTGGTAGTTCTCAAGCATATTTTTGCAGAATAGTGCTGTGTCTTCAGTCGCCCAAAGCGCTGGAAGAAGGGGAGGATAGTGCTTAATGGGATGTGTGAAAATTTATTTCAGGCAAGTTTATTTGAATTCATTTAAGTCAAATCAATGTATGTATTAGGTTCCTATTAGATTCATACCATGTACCATACACAATGTTTTACGTTTATATGCATGTACCTATACAAACGAAAATGTACTCTGTACCACCTTTTTAGGCAAGTCATAAGAAAAATAATAGTGTCTTTTTTTAATTAGAGAAGTTGTAGGTTTACAGAAAATTTGTAGAGAAAATACGGAGTTCCCATATATCCCTCTTCCCATTATTAGTGCCTTGCATTAGTATGCTACTTTTGTTAAAACTGATGAAACAATATTATTATAATATAGTTCACTGTGGTGTACAGTTCAACATTTAAAAAAATTATTTGAATAACATATATAACCTAAAATTTCCCCTTTTATCCACGTACAAATATATAATTCAGTGGTATTAATTATATTCACCGTGTTGTGGGACCCTCACCACCATCCATTACTAAAACTTTTCCCTCACCCAGACAGAAACTCTGTACACAATTGAGCATTAACTCCCCATTTTCTACCTCACCTCTGTCTCTGGTATCCTGTATTCTAGTTTCTTACTCTATGAATTTGCTTATTCTAATCATTTCATATGAGCGAGATCATTCAATATTTGCCCTTTTGTGTCTGGCTTATTTTAGCCTTCAACGTGATGTCCTCAGGGTATATCCATGTTGTTGCATGTATCAGAACTTCATTCTTTTTTACAGCCAAATAATATCCATTCTGTGTATACACCACATTTTGTTTATTCATCAGATGATGGACACTTGGGTTGCTTTCATATTTTGGCAACTTTTATATTTTGTGAATAATGCCACCATGAACATTGGTGTGCAAATCTGTTTGAGTCACTACTTTCAATTCTTTTGGATATGTACTTAGAAGTGGGATTTCTAGGTTATAAGGTAATTCTATACTTAATTTTCTGAGGAACTGCCAAACTGTTTTCCACAGCAGCTGAACCATTTTACGTTGCTACCGACAGTGAACAGGTTGTCATATTTCTCCACATCGTTTCCAACACTTGTTATTTCCTAATCTTTCTAATAGTAGCCATTCTACTGGGCATGAAAGGGTATCTCATTTTGGTTTTGATTTGCATTTCCTTGATGGCTAATGATGCTAAACATCTTTTCATGTCTTTATTGGCCATTTGTATACCTTCCTTGGAGAAATGTCTAGTCAAATCTTTTGCCCATTTTAAAATGGGGTTCTTTGTATTCTTGTTGAGTTATAGCATTTCTTTATATATTCTCTATATTGAACCCTTATCAGGTATGTGGCTTCCAAGTGCTTTCTTCCATTCTGTAGTTGTCTCTTTACTTTCATAATGAAGTCCTTTGATACAGAAAATTTTTAAATTTATCTATTTTTTTCTTTTTTTTGCTTGTGGGTTTGGTATAAAGTCTAAGAAACCATGGTCTAACATAAGGTCCGGAAGATGCTTCCCTTTGTTTTCTTGGTGTTTTATAGTTTTGGTTTTTATATTTTGATCTTTGATATATTTTGAGTAAATGTTTTTATACGGTATGAGTTAGGGGTCCACATTCATTCTTTTCCATATGGATATCCAGTTTTCCCAGCCACATTTGTTAAAAAAGAGCATTCTTTCCTCATGGGGTGGACTTGGCACCCTCGATAAAAATCAACTGGCCATATCAGAGGCTTCACCCTCCCAGCTCTCGGTGTTTCCACCCAGCTTTGCACCTGTTTCACTGCCTGTGCAACCACCATGATGGAACAGCCCATCTCCTTTGCCAAGGACTTCCTGGCAGTGCCACCGTCTCCAAGATGTCTGTGGGCCCAATCGAGCTGGTCAAGCTGCTGCTGCAGGTACTAATGCCAGTAAACAGATTACTGCTGACAAACAGTACAAAGGCATCATGGACTGTATAGTCCACATTCCCAAGAAGCAGGGTCTTCTCTTCTTCTGGAGGGATAACTTGGCCAATGTCATCTGCTACTTCCCCACCCAAAGCCCTTAACTTTGCCATTAAGGATAATTATAAGCAGGTGTTTTGGGGTGGTGTCAAGGAGCACACACAGTTCTGGAAGTATTTTGCTGGTAACCTGTTCTTTGGCAGTGCAGCTGGAACCACTTGTCTTTGCTTTGTCTACCCACTGGATTTTGCTAGAACCTGTTTGGCAGCTGATGTTGGGAAATCTGGTGCAGAAAGAATTCAAAGGCCCAGGAGACTGTCTGGTGAAAGTCACAAAGTCTGACAGTATCTGAGGCCTATGCCAGGGCTTCAGTGTCTCTGTGCAAGGCGTCATCATCTACAGGGCAGCCTGTTTTGGCGTGCATGATACAGCCAAAGGTATGCTCCTCGACCCTAAGAATACACACATTGTGGTGAGCTAGATGATTGACCAGACGGTGACAGCTGTGGCTGGCGGGGTCTCCTATCCCTTCGATACTGTGAGGTGACAGATGATGGTGCAGCCTGGATGTAAAGGAGCTGACATCATGTATAGTGGGACTGCTGATTGCTGGAGGAAGATTTTCAAAGATGAAGGTGGCAAAGCCTTCAAGGGTGCGTGGTCCAGTGGTCTCAGTGGCATAGGTGGAGCCTTTGTGCTTGTCCTATATGATGAATTGAAGAAAGTCATCTAAGTGTATCTTACTAGCAATGGGAACAGAGAATCATGTAGAATTCTTATTCAACCATTACAGACCATTGACCTTCAAGAAATTCCTGTTGTTTTTACCCAGGCAGATCAAATCTGTAAAGGGCTAGGGCAAGCTCTAGAAAGGGGATCATTGTGATTACATCGGGCCGTTGGCTCTGCTGATTTCATGTTTTCGATTACTGGGGGGTCATGACCATCATCGTGGATCCATGGGTGAGGCACCTCAGCTACACAGACCTAGAAACCCTCAAGTCCAGTTACACAGACCTAGAAACCCTCGAGTCCAAATGCTTGTAGGACACTCAGTTGTGTTTAAGTATTTATTTAAAAAGAAATCATGTTTCCTATTTGTACTTAAGCACTGTCTCCTTTTGCACTGCTGGATATTTGCAGTTATGTTTTATATTGGGCATTCTGCTGCAAAATAATAAATAAGCAGGACACTCTCAAAAAAAATAATCAGTTGGCCATAGATGTGAGGGTTTATTTTAAAACTCTGTTTGCTTCCGTTGGTCTATATGTCTGTCCTTGTGCTAGTACCCTATTACTGTTACTTTGTAATAAGTTTTAAAATTGGAAAGATTGAGTCCTCCAACTCCCTTCTTCTATTTCAAGATGTTTTTGGCTATTTGGGATCACTTATACTTCCAACTAAATGTTATTGGATTTTCCAGTTTTGCAAAGAAGTTATTGATGCTTTAATTGGGATTGCATTGAATCTGTAAATTGGTTTGAGTAGAATTGATATCTTAACAATGTTTAGTTCTCCAATCCATGAACATGGAATTTCCTTTCATTTACTTGGATTTTCTTTGATTTCTTCTGGCAGTGTTTTTTTAGTTTTCCGTGTAAAAGACCTTTACATCATTAATTAAATTTAAACCTATGTATTTGATCCTTTTGGTGTTGCTATTATAAGTAGAATATTTTCTTTATTTTCTATTCAGATTTTTCATTTTTATTGTATAAAACTACTTATTTTTGACATTAATCTTAATACTCTGCTGCTTTGCTGAATTTGTTTATAAGCTCTAGTAACTTTGTTGTGGATTTTTCAGGATTGTCTATATGATCATCTGTCTGCATGATCATGTCATCTGCAAATAGGGAAAATTTTACTTCTTCCTTTTCAATTTGGGTCCCTTTTATTTATTTTTCTTGCCTAATTGCTATAGCTAGAACTTCCAGTACAATGTTGAATAACAGTGTTGACAGTGAGTATCCTTGTCTTGTTCCTGAACTCAGAGGGAAAGCTTTTAGTCTTTGTTAAGTATATGTTAGCTGTGGGTTTTCATGTATGCTGAGGGAGTTTCCTTCTATTTCTAGTTTTCTAAGTATTTTTATCAAGAAGGAGGGCTGGATTTTGTCAGATGCCTTTTCTATGTCAATTGAGATGTTGTTGTGTTTTTTTTCCTTTGTTCTATTAATGTGGTATATTAATTAATTGCTTTTCATGTGTGAACCTACCTTATATATCTGGGGTAAATCCCACTTGATCATGGTACAATTCTTTCAGTATGCTGTTGAATTTGATTTGCTAGTATTTTGTTGAGGATTTTGCATCTATATTCCTAAGAGAAATGGTCTGTAATTTTCTTTTCTTGTAGTGTCTTTATCGCACTGGTATTAGTTTGATATTGGCTTCATAGAATGAGTTAGCTAGTATTCCTTCCACTTCAATTTTTTGGAAGATTTTGAGAAGGATTGTTTTTAATTATTGGAATGTTTGGGAAAAGTCATCGGTAAAACCATCTGGTCCTGGGCTTTACTTTGTGGGAATGGTTGTGATGACTGATTCAGTCTCTTTACTTGTTATAGTAAAAAGTCTGTTACTAAAGCAAGTAAATACTATAATAAGAAATAGATCTGAATGAGGTCTGTTGAGATCTAGTTCTTCTTGTGACAACATAGATAATTTGTGTTTCTAGGAATTTGTCCACTTTATCTGGGTTATCTAAATTGATGACATACAGTTTTCACAGTATCTTCTTTTAATCCTTTTTATTTCTGAGGGGTTGACAGCCTTGCCACACACATCCCCCCTTTCATTTCTGATTTCGGTTATTTGCATTCTCTTTCTTATTTTCCTTGTGAATCTAGCTAATGGTTTACTGGTTTTATTGATCCTCCCAAAGAATCAACTTAAAAAAAACCTTTTTTATTGTATAAGATAACATATATATGAAGCAAAGAAAGAAAAAGCAATAACTTTCAGAGCGCTCTTCAATACATAGTTACAGTACAGATCCCAGAGTTTGTCATGGGCTACCATACCATCACCTCAGATTTTTCCTTCTAGCTGCTCCAGAATATAGGAGGCTAGAAAGAATAAATATTTTTTTTATTATCACAATTGACTTTTTCTTTTCTATGAAAAATAAAATATATAAAAAAATAAATTTCAAAGCACAGCATAACAAGTAGTTGTAGAACAGATTTCAGAGTTTGGTATGGATTTCAATTCCACAGTTTTAGGTTTTTAGTTCTAGCTGCTGTAAGATACTGGAGACTAAGAGAAACATCAATTTAATGATTCAGCAATGATATTCATTTATTAAACTCTACCTTCCCTGTATAACTCCACCATCAACTTTGACCTGTCTATCCCACTCTTTAGGGGTATTTGGGCTATGGCCATTCTAACTTTTTTATGTTGGAAGGGCTGTCAATAATATGGGGTAGAAAATGGAACTAGCTGATGTTCTGGAGAGGCTGGGCCCTCTAGGTTTTAGGACTTATCTGGTCCAGGGACCCATCTGGAGGTTGTAGGTTTCTGGAAATTTACTCTAGTGCATGGAATCTTTGTAGAATCTTATATATTGCCCTAGGTGTTCTTTAGGATTGGCTGGAATGATTTTGGTTGGGCTTTGGCAGGTTATGATAGGTAGCAATATCTAACTGAAGCTTGGGTAAGAATGACCTCCAAAGTAGCCTTTCAACTCTATTTGAACTCTTTCAGCCACTGAGACTTTATTAATTACACTTCTTCTCCCCCTTTTGGTCAGGATGAAATTGTTGATCCCACTGTGCCAGGGCTGTACTCATCCCTGGGAGTCATCTCTGAACCACCAGGGAGACTTTCACCCCTGGATATCATGTCCCAGGTAGGGGGAAGGGCAATTATTTCACTTATAGAGTTGAACTTAGAGAGAGTGAAGCCACATCTGAGCAACAAAAGAGGTCCTCCAGAAGTAACTCTTCCAAAGAATCAACTTTTGATTTCATCGATTTTCTCTATTGTTTTTCTATTCTCTATTTTATTTATATCTGCTTTAATGTTATTTCCTTCCTTCTGTTGGATTTGGATTCAGTTTGCGCATTTTTTTTTTTTTTTTTTTAGATCCATTTTCTAGTTCCTTTCAGTTGAGAAGGTTTTCTCAGTCACTTGATGCTGAGTCCCAGCTCATTCTAGGATTTCTGTCCCACATTGCCAGGGAGGCTTACATCCCAGGAGTCCCACATAGAGAGGTTCCATTGGCTTTTTTTTTTCTTTTTTTTTGCAAGAGCAGGCACCAGCAATCAAAGCTCCATTGGCTTTTTAAATGTGCATTTTTGAATTTCTGTTAATATCTGGCTTCATTCCATTGTGGTTAGAGAAGATAGATGAGTTCAATATTTTTGTATTTATGGGATCCTTGTGCATTAGAGAAAAATATGTATTCTGGTACTGTTGGCTAAAATGTTCTATATATGCCTGCTAGGTACAGTTGGTTATAGTATTTTAAAGACTTCTGTTTACTTATTGATCATTTGAGTGGATTTCCTACTATTGCATGTGTATTAAACTTTCTTGCTATTGATGTAGAATAGTGTATTTCTTCCCTCATAACTGTCAGTATTTGCTTTCTGTATTTTGAGGCTCTGCCTTTGGCATATGTATTTATAGTTGTTATGTCTTCTTGTTGAACAGACCCCTTTATCATTATATAGTAACCTTCTTTGTCCCTCATAACAGTGTTTGATTTGAAGTCTGTTTTATCTGATATTAGTATAGGTACTCCAGTTCTCTTTTGGTTACTTTTTTTTTTTTGGCATGGGCAGGCTTCAAATTGAACCCAGGTCTCCGGCATGGCAGGCGAGAATTCTGCTACTGAGCCACCATTACACCACCCCTCTTTTGGTTACTTTTTGCATGGTATATTTTTTCCATAATTTTACTTTCAACTTACTTGGGTCTTTGAAATTAAGATGAGTCCCTTGTAAACAGCATATAGTTGGATCATGCTTTTTTTTTCTTTTTTAAAACCCATTCTACTAATCTCTGCCTTTAGACTAAAGAGTTAAATCTGTTTACATTTTAAGTGACTACTGATAACATAGGACTTTCTTCTGACATTTTGCCATTTGGTCTTTGTAAATCTTATACATTTTTGTACCTTAATTCTTCCATTTATGCTTACTGTCATGGTCAGGTTCAGGTGTCAACTTGGCCAAGTGTGGTGCCCGTTTGTCTGGTTGGGCAAGTGCTGACCTGTCTGTTGCTATGAGGACATTTCATGGCATTAAATCATGATGACATTGGTTGCTGATTGCATTTGTAATCAACCAAGGGGAGTGTCTTGTGCAGTGAGTGATGTGTAATCTAATCACTGGAAGGCTTTTAAGGAGGATTCAGAAGGGGCAGTCTCTCTTCCTGCTTCAGCCGGCGAGCTTCTGTGGGGTTCATCCATACCCTTCATTGAGTCGTCGGCTTCACAGCCTGCCCTATGGATTTGGACTCTTATGTTCCCATGGTTATGTGAGACACTTTTATAAATTTTATGTCTATGGATATTTCCTGCTGATTCTGTTTCTCCAGAGAACCTTAGCTAATACACCTACTTTCATATTTCCTTGATTTTTTTGTAATATACCATTTGAGTCTCTTATCATTTCTTTCTTCATACATTTTTCATAAATTTTCTTTGTGGTTACCATAGGACTTAACTGTAACATCTTAAATCTTTAACAATCACATTTGATTTTTATCAACTTAATTTCCATACTCCCACATTTTTTGTTGCATTTGTTATAAATTATATCTTTATACATTGTATATCCCAACACATAGATTTATCATTAACTTGCATGCTTTTGTATTTTAGAACCTGTAAGAAATACAAAGTGCAGATATATACCCCAAGATGTAATACAATAGTTCTGGCATTTGTAACTACCTATATTATTATCTTTACCAGAGGATTTTATTTCTTTATGCCAATTGGATACACTGTCTCGTGTCCTTTCCTTTTGGTCTGAAGGACTCCCTTTAGCTTTGCTTTGTAGGGCAGGTCTAGTGGCCACAAACTCCCTCAGCTTTTGTTTATCAGGAAATGCCTTATTCTCTTTTATTTTTGAAAGACAGTCTTGCTAGATATATAAAATTGCTGATTGGTAATTGTTTCTTTCAGCCCTTTAAATATTTCATCCTACTGCCATCTTTCTCTATGGTTACTCATGAGAAACTGGTACTTAAACTTATTGTAACTCCCTTGTACATAACAAGGATTTTTTATTGCATCTTTCAGAACTCTCTCCTTGTCCTTAGTATTCAACAGTTTGACTAATATGTGTCTGGGCATGGTTCTCTTCAAATTTTTCCTGTTTAGGGTTCATGGGGAATCTTGAATGTGCAATTCATGTCTTACATTTAATTTTGGAAGTTTTCTGCAATTCAGTCTTTGACTATTCCTTCTATCCCTTTCTCTCCTTTCCTTCTGATACTCCCATAATGCATAATATTGGTATGCTTAATGGTATCTCACATTAAAGTTGGAGCTGTTAGGCTCTGTTAACTTTTTTTTTCCCATTCTTTTTTCTTCTTGGTCCTCAGCCCAACTCATTTTAATTGTCTTGTCTTTGTGTTCACTGATTCTTTCTTCTGCCCATTCTAATATGCTCTTGAAACCTTCTAGGAACTTTTCATTTCAGTTATTATTTTCATCAGCACTAGTATTTCTGTTCAGTGCTATCTCTTTGTTGAGATTCTCATTATTCATTGATCATTTTCTTGATATCCTTTAATCTTTCTCTATGTTTTCTTTTATTATTTCCTTCAGCATATTGAGGATTCTCTTTTTTTTTTTGCGTGGGCAGGCACCGGAAATCAAACCCGGGCCTCCAGTATGGCAGGCAAGAACTCTGCCTGCTGAGCCACCATGGCCTGCCCTGAGGATCATTTTTTAAAAATGTTTTTCTGATATGTCCAAAGTGTTCTTAGTTGGTGGTTTCTGGATTTTTATCTTGTTCCTTTTGATGGGCCATCATTTCCTGTTTCTTTGTTTGTCTTATAATCTTTTTTTGTACATTAAACATTTTAATAGTTTAAATGGTATTTAGCCCCTTAACTGTCTGTTCCTCAAGTTTGTATCTGGCTAGTGTTATGACAGAGGTTTCTTTTGAGTGCCAAGAGGGAACAAAAACAATCAATGTAAAAAATGCCTTTTATAGCCTTTGCAAATTCGCTCCACATTGACTAGTACTTTCTTTCAGAGCTTTGCCCTCCTCTCAAGGAGATCAGACTGTGAAGTTTAGGGTCCTCTCTGTTTTCTGTGAGCCTGCTTTTTTTTTTTTTTTCTTTTTATTAATTAACGGAAAAAAAGAAATTAACCCAACATTTAGAAATCATACCATTCTACATATGCAATCAGTAATTCTTAACATCATCACATAGATGCATGATCATCGTTTCTTAGTACATTTGCATCGGTTTAGAAGAACTAACAACATAACAGAAAAAGATATAGAATGTTAATATAGAGAAAAAAATAAAAGTAATAATAATAGTAAAAAAAAAAACAAAAAAACCTATAGCTCAGTTGCAGCTTCATTCAGTGTTTTAACATGTTACTTTACAATTAGGTATTATTGTGCTGTCCATTTCTGAGTTTTTGTATCTAGTCCTGTTGCACAGTCTGTATCCCTTCAGCTCCAATTACCCATTATCTTACCCTGTTTCTAACTCCTGCTGGACTCTGTTACCAATGACATATTCCAAGTTTATTCTCGAATGTCGGTTCACATCAGTGGGACCATACAGTATTTGTCCTTTGGTTTTTGGCTAGACTCACTCAGCATAATGTTCTCCAGGTCCATCCATGTTATTACATGCTTCATAAGTTTATCCTGTCTTAAAGCTGCATAATATTCCATCGTATGTATATACCACAGTTGTTTAGCCACTCTTCTGTTGATGGACATTTTGGCTGTTTCCATCTCTTTGCAATTGTAAATAACGCTGCTATAAACATTGGTGTGCAAATGTCCGTTTGTGTCTTTGCCCTTAAGTCCTTTGAGTAGATTCCCAGCAATGGTATTGCTGGGTCGTATGGCAATTCTATATTCAGCTTTTTGAGGAACCGCCAAACTGCCTTCCACAGTGGTTGCACCATTTGACATTCCCACCAACAGTGGATAAGTGTGCCTCTTTCTCCGCATCCTCTCCAGCACTTGTCATTTTCTGTTTTGTTGATAATGGCCATTCTGGTGGGTGTGAGATGATATCTCATTGTGGTTTTGATTTGCATTTCTCTAATGGCCAGGGACATTGAGCATCTCTTCATGTGCCTTTTGGCCATTTGTATTTCCTCTTCTGGTAGGTGTCTGTTCAAGTCTTTTTCCCATTTTGTAATTGGGTTGGCTGTCTTTTTGTTGTTGAGTTGAACAGTCTCTTTATAAATTCTGGATACTAGACCTTTATCTGATATGTCATTTCCAAATATTGTCTCCCATTGTGTAGGCTGTCTTTCTACTTTCTTGATGAAGTTCTTTGATGCACAAAAGTGTTTAATTTTGAGGAGCTCCCATTTATTAATTTCTTTCTTCAGTGCTCTTGCTTTAGGTTTAAGGTCCATAAAACCACCTCCAGTTGTAAGATTCATAAGATATCTCCCTACATTTTCCTCTAACTGTTTTATGGTCTTAGACCTAATGTTTAGATCTTTGATCCATTTTGAGTTAACTTTTGTATAGGGTGTGAGAGATGGGTCTTCTTTCATTCTTTTGCATATGGATATCCAGTTCTCTAGGCACCATTTATTGAAGAGCCTGTTCTGTCCCAGGTGAGTTGGCTTGACTGCCTTATCAAAGATCAAATGTCCATAGATGAGAGGGTCTATATCTGAGCACTCTATTTGATTCCATTGGTCAATATATCTATCTTTATGCCAATACCATGCTGTTTTGACCACTGTGGCTTCATAATATGCCTTAAAGTCAGGCAGCGCAAGACTTCCAGCTTCGTTTTTTTTCCTCAAGATGTTTTTAGCAATTCGGGGCACCCTGCCCTTCCAGATAAATTTGCTTATTGGTTTTTCTATTTCTGAAAAATAAGTTGTTGGGATTTTGATTGGTATTGCATTGAATCTGTAAATCAATTTAGGTAGGATTGACATCTTAACTATATTTAGTCTTCCAATCCATGAACACGGTATGCCCTTCCATCTATTTAGGTCTTCTGTGATTTCTTTTAACAGTTTTTTGTAGTTTTCTTTATATAGGTTTTTTGTCTCTTTAGTTAAATTTATTCCTAGGTATTTTATTCTTTTAGTTGCAATTGTAAATGGGATTCGTTTCTCGATTTTCCCCTCCGCTTGTTCATTGCTAGTGTATAGAAATGCTACAGATATTTGAATGTTGATCTTGTAACCTGCTACTTTGCTGTACTCCTTTATTAGCTCTAGTAGTTTTGTTGTGGATTTTTCTGGATTTTCGACGTATAGTATCATATCGTCTGCAAACAGTGATAGTTTTACTTCTTCCTTTCCAATTTTGATGCCTTGTATTTCTTTTTCTTGTCTTATTGCTCTGGCTAGAACCTCCAACACAATGTTGAATAATAGTGGTGATAGTGGACATCCTTGTCTTGTTCCTGATCTTAGGGGGAAAGTTTTCAATTTTTCCCCATTGAGGATGATATTAGTTGTGGGTTTTTCATATATTCCCTCTATCATTTTAAGGAAGTTCCCTTGTATTCCTATTTTTTGAAGTGTTTTCAACAGGAAAGGATGTTGAATCTTGTCAAATGCCTTCTCTGCATCAATTGAGATGATCATGTGATTTTTCTGCTTTGATTTGTTGATGTGGTGTATTACATTAATTGATTTTCTTATGTTGAACCATCCTTGCATACCTGGGATGAATCCTACTTGGTCATGATGTATAATTCTTTTAATGTGTTGTTGGATATGATTTGCTAGAATTTTATTGAGGATTTTTGCATCTATATTCATTAGAGAGATTGGCCTGTAGTTTACTTTTTTTGTAATATCTTTGCCTGGTTTTGGTATGAGGGTGATGTTGGCTTCATAGAATGAATTAGGCCGTTTTCCCTCCACTTCGATTTTTTTGAAGAGTTTGAGGAGAGTTGGTACTAATTCTTTCTGCAATGTTTGATAGAATTCACATGTGAAGCCATCTGTTTTTCTTTTTAGGAAGTTTTTGAATGACTAATTCAATTTCTTTACTTGTGATTGGTTTGTTGAGGTCATCTATTTCTTCTTGAGTCAAAGTTGGTTGTTCATGTCTTTCCAGGAACCCGTCCATTTCATCTAAATTGTTGTATTTATTAGCGTAAAGTTGTTCATAGTATCCTGTTATTACTTCCTTTATTTCTGTGAGGTCAGTAGTTATGTCTCCTCTTCCATTTCTGATCTTATTTATTTGCATCCTCTCTCTTCTTCTTTTTGTCAATCTTGCTAAGGGCCCATCAATCTTATTGATTTTCTCATAGAACCAACTTCTGATCTTATTGATTTTCTCTATTGTTTTCATGTTTTCAATTTCATTTATTTCTGCTCTAATCTTTGTTATTTCTTTCCTTTTGCTTGCTTTGGGATTAGTTTGCTGTTCTTTCTTCAGTTCTTCCAAGTGGACAGTTAATTCCTGCATTTTTGCCTTTTCTTCTTTTCTGATATAGGCATTTAGGGCAATAAATTTCCCTCTTAGCACTGCCTTTGCTGCGTCCCATAAGTTTTGATATGTTGTGTTTTCATTTTCATTCGCCTCTAGGTATTTACTAATTTCTCTTGCAATTTCTTCTTTGACCCACTCGTTGTTTAAGAGTGTGTTGTTGAGCCTCCACATATTTGTGAATTTTCTGGCACTCCGCCTATTATTGATTTCCAACTTCATTCCTTTATGATCCGAGAAAGTGTTGTGTATGATTTCAATCTTTTTAAATTTGTTAAGACTTGCTTTGTGACCCAGCATATGGTCTATCTTTGAGAATGATCCATGAGCACTTGAGAAAAAGGTGTACCCTGCTGTTGTGGGATGTAATGTCCTATAAATGTCTGTTAAGTCTAGCTCATTTATAGTAATATTCAGATTCTCTATTTCTTTATTGATCCTCTGTCTAGATGTTCTGTCCATTGATGAGAGTGGTGAATTGAAGTCTCCAACTATTATGGTATATGTGTCTATTTCCCTTTTCAGTGTTTGCAGTGTACTCCTCACATATTTTGGGGCATTCTGGTTCGGTGCGTAAATATTTATGATTGTTATGTCTTCTTATTTAATTGTTCCTTTTATTAGTATACAGTGTCCTTCTTTGTCCCTTTTAACTGTTTTATATTTGAAGTCTAATTTGTTGGATATTAGTATAGCCACTCCTGCTCTTTTCTGGTTGTTATTTGCATGAAATATCTTTTCCCAACCTTTCACTTTCAACCTGTGTTTATCTTTGGGTCTAAGATGTGTTTCCTGTAGACAGCATGTAGAAGGATCCTGTTTTTTAATCCATTCTGCCAGTCTATGTCTTTTGATTGGGGAATTCAGTCCATTAACATTTAGTGTTATTACTGTTTGGATAATATTTTCCTCTACCATTTTGCTTTTTGTATTATATATATCATATCTGACTTTCCTTCTTTCTACACTCTTCTCCATACCTCTCTCTTCTGTTTTTTCGTATCTGAGTCTAGTGCTCCCTTTAGTATTTCTTGCAGAGCTGGTCTCTTGGTCACAAATTCTCTCAGTGATTTTTTGTCTGAGAATGTTATAATTTCTCCCTCATTTTTGAAGGACAATTTTGCTGGATATAGGAGTCTTGGTTGGCAGTTTTTCTCTTTTAGTAATTTAAATATATCATCCCACTGTCTTCTAGCTTCCATGATTTCTGCTGAGAAATCTACACATAGTCTTATTGGATTTCCCTTGTATGTGATGGATTGTTTTTCTCTTGCTGCTTTCAAGATCCTCTCTTTCTCTTTGACCTCTGACATTCTAACTAGTAAGTGTCTTGGCGAACGCCTATTTGGGTCTAATCTCTTTGGGGTGCACTGCACTTCTTGGATCTGTAATTTTAGGTCTTTCATAAGAGTTGGGAAATTTTCAGTGATAATTTCTTCTATTTGTTTTTCTCCTCCTTTTCCCTTCTCTTCTCCTTTTGGGACACCCACAACACGTATATTTGTGCGGTTCCTATTGTCCTTGAGTTCCCTGATACCCTGTTCCAATTTTTCCATTCTTTTCCCGATAGTTTCTGTTTGTTTTTGGAATTCAGATGTTCCATCCTCCAAATCACTAATTCTATCTTCTGTCTCTTTAAATCTATCATTGTAGGTATCCATTGTTTTTTCCATCTTTTCTACTTTAGCCTTCATTTCCATAAGTTCTGTGATTTATTTTTTCAGTTTTTCTATTTCTTCTTTATGTTCAGCCCATGTCTTCTTCATGTCCTCCCTCAATTTATCGATTTCGTTTTTGAAGAGGTTTTCCATTTCTGTTCGTATATTCAGCATTAGTTGTCTCAGCTCCTGTATCTCATTTGAACTATTGGTTTGTTCCTTTGACTGGGCCATATTTTCAGTTTTATCAGCATGATCCATTATCTTCTGCTGGCGTCTGAGCATTTAGTCAGATTTCCCTCGGTGTTGGACCCAACAGGTTGAAAGATTTTTCTGTGAAATCTCTGGGTTCTGTTTTTCTTATCCTGCCCAGTAGGTGGCACTCGTGGCACACGTTTGTCTGCGGGTCCCACCAGTAAAAGGTATTGTGGGTCCTTTAACTTTGGAAAATTCTCACCGTGGGGGAGGTTCGCCAGCCGAATTGGCTTGGAAGAGTGCCAGCCGGCCCGGGGGTCCGAACGCGGGGAGGGTCGCCGGCCACCGCAGCCTGGGAGAGCCCCCATCCGAATTTCCTAGTCGGCCCGGGGTGCCAAGCGTGGCGGGAGGGCACCAGCCACCGCGGCCTGGGAGAGTGCACCGTTCCCAGCCGGACCGGGGAGTCACGTGTTTGGAAGGGACCCCCCCCCGGTCACCGTTCTCCATGGCCTGGGGATTTCCCATCCAATTCTCTCAGTTGGTCCAGGGAGCCGCACGTGGTGCGGGCGCCAGCTGCCGCGGCTTGAGGGGACCGCCTACCCAATTCTGCCATCTGGCCCCGGAAGGAGGAGGGGAGGGACTCTGGCTGCTTGTCACCCCGCCCGGGGAAGCCCGCGCCCCTCGGTGATCTCACCGGAGCGGGTTCTCCCAGCCAGTCAGCCGTTCCAGGATGGGGTACGCTGTCTTTTTGATCTTTGTCGTGGCTCTGGGAGCTGTTCTGTATTGTTTCTGCTCCCCTAGTAGCTGTTCTGTCTTAAGAGAGACAAGCTCCCAGAACCGCGCTCACACCTAGAGCAGGAACTGCAGCCCAGCTGGAATCCCGAAGACCCCGCCTCTCGGGGCGTTTCCCTGAGCCTGCTTTTTGTCCTCTGTCCATGACCTTCAGAATTTCCCTGTATAGAATAATTCAAATATCTCCCCTATTCCCTATGAAATAGACTTTCTCCCTCTCCCTCCTTACTTTCTATTGCATGACTTAAACAGGCCATTCTTTGTCCCATGCTGCTTACTGATTTAGCTGTCTTATGAGCTGCTTCTGTCAGCAGGGCAAATTGGCAGGGCTTTCCAGAGCCCATTGTCCTGGTTCAGATTTTCAGGCTGCCGCTGATAGATTGGCATGGCGTATAGGTACTCAGTTTGTGCTTAAGTGCTTCTCAGCTCCTTCTAGAACAAGGCTGGGACTGACATTGGGAGCACATGTCTGCACCACTCTTGGGAGGGTATGGGGTGGGGTCACCAAGGGTGCCAGGAATTTTTCCTATGGAATTTCAAAGCTGTGTTTTTTGATTTGGAACTTGCCTGGCTATTGCAACCTTTTAACTCTTTTCTAGAGTTCTGAGGAAACTCCAGAATTCCAGAAAAGATTCAGGGGTGGGGGGGAGGCATACTGAAGGTCTTACGCCTCTATCTTGGGTGACCAGAAGCCTCTTTTTATTTATTTTTAGTAAACATCATCTTTTTTTTGTTTCTGGGATATCTTTTCTTACTATGGATATTTATTATAATTTCTTAAAGTATTGTTTCTTCCCTGAATTGTATCTAAGTTCTGTTTTGAATCTGCTTTTCATCTTGGAGACTTTCCTCAAACATCTCACTATCCCTAAAGAATGAGGCACTAAAAAATGACTTGGAAATTCTTTGTGCCTGGGGGGGCTTATAGTTGATATGTTTAATAGTGGGGCATTCAGTTGATCCCCCAATATCTGGATCTGTCTGTCTTTTCTCTTATTTCTGACAGTGTCTCCAGAAAGCATTTCTCCAGTCTCTTCCCTTGGTAGAGCAACCTGACAACCCCCTGGCAGCTTGAAAGAAATTTCTACATAAACTACTTGTTTTCAGTACTGGCACCCACCTCTACTCTTGGCTGTAGTGTTCTCCCCAAGTTCTGATCATTTTTGGTTCACTCTTTCCCAGAGAATGAGTCTCAAAGTCATGCAGAGTTGGTAGGAGGAGGGTTCAGGTGTGGTAGGGCTGTGGATTTGCCGGCTGTATTTTTGTACCAAATCGAATATCTCACTTACTCTGAGCCTCTGCTGTACTTGTTCCTGATAGGGTGTCTGATGTCTATAGCTCCCGTCTACCCTGCGAGAACCTTCCTTCTTCCTGCTAAGCCAATTGCCATTCTTCCTTTTGCTTTCTGACTTTATATTGGTTGCTTGTGGTTTTAGCTGTCTTCTAGTTTGATTAAAGGTGATGCATGCATTTCTTGCTCTCCTTGTAGTTTTGGAGAATATTTTCAAGAAGCAGTTAAGCTGATAGTATTTTATTTCACTTTCTTGGAAGTGGAATCGCTACATCATTAAAAAAGGAAAAGAATTGATGTCCCACTTCCTTGTATTTATTATCTCCTATTTTGTGAGAGCTTTAATGTAAGTTACTTAAAGTATCCTGTTTTCTTATTGCTTGTTTTGTGAAGTACTTTATTATTATACCCAGAACAATTGTTTTTTTAAGGGGCCCATGATATTTCTATCTTACCTCTAAAGAAGCTATCTTATGTAATTCAGAACAACAAAAAAGTGTATATAAAAGCAATTTAAGCTGTTTTCCGGTTTATATCAAATTGCTTTAGTCTGAAATAGAAATTTTACAGCTTCAGGTTTACTTTGAATTTGCCTAATTTCTTACAACAAGGTCTTTTTCTAATAATATAACTTTTGTTAGAACACCTTCTTTAGAACAGTGTAGTTATGGATTAATTATAAATACCCTGACTTGTGATGATTTTTCTTCCTCACTTCTGAATGTCACACTGCTCAGTTCCTATACAAACCTGCTTTTCTACCTATTTCCTGTTTTATAATAGTTTAAGTTCACTAGAGTCTACGTATCCGTCTGAAGTTAGCAAATTTATTCAGAAGTCTTTTGTCAGACACACAGATTTTCTGAGAAAGCTTGTCATTTCCTGAACACATGCCAAAAGATTATGACTTTGTCACTCACTTTAAGGAAGAATGTTAATGATTTTGACAGAAAATTAAGGGTTTCATAGGAATATTCCCTGTTCTAATTGTGCCTCTGTTGCTAACTCTCCAGCAGGAATAAGAGACCCACCTGAACATACAGAATGTTAGTCTTTCCTTAACTTATTGTAATCTCATTTGGTCTTTTCCATATTTGCTCGGGAAATTGCCTTGTAAGACGTGTGTTTGAACAATTAATCTAATACATGGTGCTGGCAACAGATTTCCTCTAAAAGAAACATGAAATTCTCTGGTCATAACTGATTATATTTGCTGAGGCATTTTTATTTCTTTTGAAAACAGGGCTCTATAAATAAAATGTGGTCACATTTTGACAGATTTGTGACAAACGCATAACATCCAAAGGAGCCATATTTTTAAGGGACAAGAGACTTGAACTGAGTGTCATTCAGACTTTATCAACCAATGATACATGTAGAAGAGCTCAGTTATTATATCTCTAATAAAAACACATTTACTGGGCGGGCCACAGTGGCTCAGCAGGCAGTTCTTGCCTGCCAAGCGGGAGACCTGCATTCAATTCCCGGTGCCTGACCATGCAAAAATCAAACAAACAAAACACACATTTACTTAGATTAAATCTAAATGATTGCCAAATCAACAATCTAAGATTGTCATTTTTTTTTAAACAAATAGTCATACTTATGTTTTCTTAGGTGTCAGTCTTAAACGCACTGTTAATGAATAGTTAAAATAGTAAAAGACAGTACTCACCCTGAACATAATAAAGTCTTCTGTTGTTTGTAATGGAGCTTTAATTCAGCTTCCATCTTAAGAACCTTGAAAAATAAGTGCACATTAAACCCAATGTAAGTAGAAGAAAAGGAATAATAAAGATCTGCATGGAATTCAGTAGGGAAGCAGAAAATTAGTAGAGAAAATCAATGAAACCAAAAGCTGGTTCTTTGAGAAAACCAATCAATCGATAAACCTATTGATGGAGTGATCAGAGAAAAGGAGAGATGACACAATTTACCAAAATAGAAAATCATTACAGATTCCATAGATATTAAAAGGATACAGGGAAATATTATGAACCTTTTTATGCCAATAACTTCTATAGCTTAGATGAAAGGGGCAACTCCTTTGAAAGACCAAACAACCAGAGTTACTTAAGAAGAAATATATAACCTGAATAACCCTATATCTATTACAGAAATTAAATTTATAAGGAAAAAGCTTATCATAAAAAAAATTTCAGCCCAGATGGCTTCACTGTTGAAGACTGCCAAACAGTTAAGGAAGAAATAATATACATTCTCACAAACTTTTCTAGAAAATTGAAAATAAGGAACTTCAATAATTAAAGAATATTCTGGGTATTGTTATATGACAGTACCCACCCTATGCATAATTAAGTCTTTGTTGAATGTAATGATTTTTTTTTTTTTTGCATGGGCAGGCACTGGGAATCGAACCTGGGTTGCCTGCTAAGCCACCGTGGCCCACTCTTGAAATGATGTTTTAATATACTTTAATGACAGTTCTCTATTTTTTAATTAAATTGTGAACTTAGAAAATTCGTACAGAATTTTAATGTAAAAAGGTAAATATTATATTTACATTTTATGGGAGAAGGAGATTTATCACTGAGAGGTAGTTTATTTATTTGTTTGCTTGCTTGTTGGTTTATTTTTCGCATCTTTATTGGGCATCTGTTATATTGCAAGAATTGTGCTAGATGCTGGGGACTTAATGATAAGTGAAAATAAACTAGCATACTCTCTAGGGGGAGAGAATAGAATTACAAAATATCATGTTAATTGGCTGTATTACAAAAAACCTATCTGAAGGCAAGGAAAATATATTTTTTTAATTAGAGAAGTTGTGGGTTTACAGAAAAATCATGTACAAAATACAGGGTTCCTGGGCAGTCCAATGGTGGCTCAGTGGCAGAATTCTCACCTGCCATGCCAGAGACCTGGGTTCAATTCCTGGAGCCTGCCCATGCAATCATCATCATCATCATCATCATCATCATCATCTTACAGAGTTCCCATATACTACCCTATTATTAACACCTTGCATTGTTGTGGTTCATTTGTTACAATTGATTCTAGCACATTTTTAAAATTGCACTATTAATTGAAGTCTATGGTTTAATTTAGGGTTCACGGTGTTGTGCAGTTTCATGGCTTTTTAAAAATATTTTTATCCTAGTTAAACACATATGACTGAAAACTTCCCCCTTTAACCACATTCAAATATATAATTCACTGCTGTTAATGGTATTCACCTGTTGTGCTACCATACCACCATCCATTACCAATACTATCCCATCATCCCAAATAGGAACTCTACATTTTAAGCCTTAATTCACTATTCCCTACCTGGACCCTGTCTCCTGGTAACCTGTATTCTAGATCTTGACTCTGTGAATTTGCTTATTCTAATTATTTCATACCATGAGAGCATACAGTATTGTCCTTTTGTGTCTGGCTTGTTTCATTTCAACATGATGTCTTGAAGGTTCATCCATGTTTTCACATGTATCAGAACTGCATTCCTTTTTACAGTTGAATAATACTCCATTGTGTGTATGTACCACCTTTTGTTTATCCAGTCTTCTGTTAATGGACACTTAAGTTGCTTCCATCTTTTGGCATTTGTGAATAATGATGCTATGAACAGCAGTGTGCAAAATCTGAACGAACAGATTTCTAAAAGTGCTCAGCAGAGGACTGATTTACAGATAGAAGGGGATGGGTGATGTTTTAGGGATAACTCTTGTAAAGAAGAGGTATTTGAGTTGAGCTTTAATGGATGACTAAAACGTAATTAGAGGAAGGGTGTGCCTGTGCTGAAAGAGGGAATGCCGTGTTCAAGGCTGTGGTGAGAGGAGGCATGGTGTGTGTGAGCCTGGATGGCTAGAGTGGAAACTGAGTGGGTAGGAGCTTCTAGGTGACATGGAGCACAGGCTAGCAAGTACTGGGTCAGGTGGTTCATTTTTTTAAGGTTGCCATGTTTTTCAAGGTTTTTAAAGTAGGATGATGTGATCAATTGCATGTTTGAAAATAATTATCTGACAACAATGTGGAAAACAGACAAGATGGGGCCCAGAATGAATGAGAATGGCTAGTGGAATAGTACATGTGAGAGCTATTGGGAAATTGGGTGGAGGTAGTGCTGATGGAAAGAGATGAAATTGAGCAAGATTCAAGGAAGGAAGTTAGCAAGGTTTGATGATGGAGGAGAGATGTTAAGGATAACTCCTTAAGTTTGTGGATAGATGGACAATATCATCTCTCAGAAAGGGAACCCTGGATGAGAACTAGCTTTGGTACAAGAAGATCATGAATGGATTCTGGGTTAACTGTACTGAATTGGAGGTGTCTTAGGGCAGAGCCTGTGTTAGAGTATAAATTTAGAACTCATTGTAAAGAGAAGTCAATTGAAGCTGTAGGTCTGGTGAGGTTTTACATGGAAATTACAGAGTGAGAATATGAGAAGGCCTAGTACTGAGCCTTGGGGAACTCAAAATTAATGACCAAGCAGTGGTTGATGAGCCTGAAGTGACTAAGAGAAAGTGATCAAAGAGGTACAGTTAAGTCCAGAGAGAGGGTGTCCTGAATGTAAGCAAAAGACGGGCGATATGCTGTTGAGTGGTCAAGTAAGATGAGGTTTGGAAACCTCAAACCTCTATTAGGTTTGACAGTGTGGTTGCAGGAAAGAGGGCACTATGAATAATTGTTCTAGGAAAATAGATAAAAAGTGGGGATGTGCTGGGCACAACCGGGTATGTGGTCAGCCTGGTCATTCAACACAAGCCGATTTACTGAAGTAATGAGGGTGGAGTAGTCTTCTCGACTCTATTTGAACTCTCTCAGCCACTGATACCTTATTTGTTATGCTTCTTTTCCCCCTTTTGGTCAGGATGGCATTGTTGATCCCACAGTGCCAGGCCCAGACTCATCCTGGGAGTCATCTCCCACACCACCTGGGAGAATTTCACCCCTGGATGTCGTGTCCCATGTAGCCGGGAGGGCAATGATTTCACTTGCAGATTTGGGCTTAGAGAGAGTGAGGCCACATCTGACCAACAAAAGAGGTTCTCCGGAAGTAACTCTTAGGCATACCTATAGGTAGTCTAAGCTTCTCCGCTATATACATAAATTTAACAAGAGTAAGTCTCAAGATCAAGGGCTTGGCCTATTGATTTGGGAGTCCCTAATGTTTGACACAACATCAGGGGATTCTCTGGTGGTAAAGTTTAATAGTTTAAACTTTTTTAAAGAAAATAGTTTTTCTCCCATCTCTCAAGGGACTTTGCCAATACCTTTTGATTATTCAGTTAAAATATTCTAGGATGTAGCCAGGCATTACATTAGCTATTCAGGATTAAAGGCCCTCATTGTTATTCTGGGCTCTCTGTGTTTTGATTGTTTAAATGTTCTATCTGGACAGGTTGGATTATGTGCTACTGAAAATTTAGGTTCTGGACAAAATAAACCTTTCTTCCATTGGTATCAAAGAGTTGGTAAAGTTCTAAAATACAAGCAATGAATGTTTAGCTTTTGAGTATTATTTTTTCAATTCAAATAATTAAAATATGATCTAGTTCTGTCTCTATTGTGGGAGAAGTAGCCTTTATTTTTTTCCTTCTTTAATCCTTTTTTACTGCAGGGATGGAGGGGAGAGGTTGTAATTAGGAATAGGGGTAGGGATGTTGAGTGAAGAGAATTGCAACCAAGAAGTTAGGATTTAAGGGATGATCATTATTACTGCCTCATTATATAAATATTCCTTTTTTACTTTCTGGTATTTTGGAGTAAACAGGGGGAAATACCTGAAATCTCTTAAGTGTTATCTTGCTGCCTTGATCTCTGATAATGATTGCATAGCCTTTATCTTGTGCCCTTGTGGTGGTAAAAACTTTGTGACTGACCTTCACTTGTACCCATATTATCTGGCTTTTCAACTTCAGGATCTTATGATTACTAAAGATAGCTCCTAATGTTTATTATTGAAGGGCCTTGGGTCAACCCAGATCTAACTAACAATTCCAAAGTTATCTTGATAACCAAAACTGGATCTAACCAAAATGGGCCTGCCTGACAAGCGCACTAGCTTAAACTTTAATCTATAAGTGACCTATACCTCATTATAATACTAAAAACACACCCATCATCATATTCAGGCCACCATTTTCTTGCATATGTTCTGTGACTAAGCATGTAATCAATCTGCACATGCTCAGTAATCAGATCACCTCTAATTACATCATCTGGGTCCCTGTGCTCACTATTCTTAAACCTGCCCATCTTTTGATTCTATAAAACTATCAGAATTATTGCAGTTTTGAAAGACAAATTTTGGGGCCGATTGGCCATCTGGTCTCCTGCTTCGTGCCTGGCAATAAACTCTTTCTCTCTTGGAAACCCGGGTGTCTCATTAAGCACATCGGGTCGAGGACTCACTGCTTCTGCCGGATATCAGAATCTGATATATATATATAGATATACATATCAGAGTTTATGAGCCGACAATTTTTGGAATGGTTTGGTATTCTTTTCCTTTCCCAGTTGTGTCACAGCCGTCCAACATTAATTTTTGTCCTTTGCAGTTGAAAATGTTAAGGACATTGATTATATCCAAAATTAGTAATACATGCCATTTCTTCCTTTTTTTTTTTTTTTGCTTCTGGTTTAGATGTTGTGTGGTTCTCAAATTTGCGTGTACATCAGTATCACCCAGGAGGCTCGTTAAACTACAGATTGCTGGGCCCCACCCCACCCCTGGCTTCTATTTTAGCAGGTCTGGAATTGGGGGTGAAAAATTTGCATTTCTAACTAGTTCTTAGGCAGTGCTGATGCTTCTGATCTAGGCAAACACCTCTGAGAACCACTGATTTAGCCCACTGAGCTCATTAACCCAGTAGTATGTTAATCTGGTTGTAGCCAAACTGTGTGCTGGAGATTAAGGTACGATGTAATTACTGGGGGCTTTTCACTGCTCTATCTTGGAACCAAGAAGTTACTCAACTAGTACCTTCTTGGTTCCAAGATAGAGCAGACACTGCAAGCTGCTTCCTTGTTGGCTCTTGCAGCATTTAAACTGGGAGTTAGAAAGATTGATAAGAAATTCTGCCACAAGTTGGAAGGGTGACTCGGAATTTATCTGAAAAATAGGATTCCCCATCTGTTTTTGTGCTTTTGGAAAATTCTGGTCAACAGAAGAGAAATACAAACTCTGTTAAAAGGCCAAGATTGGGAGGTTAGTATAAGTTTTGGTGGAACCTATTCCTTAAATTGAGGCACATAAACATATAAATAAGGAGAATTATTGTTTAAAATATTTAAATTCAGGTTGGGAGGAACTGTGGCTAAATAAGACAATAAGCCAAGTTTTAAATTTATGAAAAGATCAAGTAGAGACATTATTCCAGGCAAAGCTCCTCTTTAACACTGAGACTTCAAGCTAAAAGTAAAGCAACCATGCCATTTGGTTGTGGGAGTTAGGGAGTAACTTCAGGGACAAAAGTCTAGGAAGTCAGATGAAAAAACAAGATTGCAAACTGTTGCTCCTTGATGATAAAATTCATTCTAGCTGAAGTGTAACTCATTATATAGTGCTGCTTCTAAGGGATGGTGGTGTTTGTAGTCCTAAAATTTGGGATGACTTGTTCTGTAACAAGAAATCGAAACTATAGACCCTATAGCTTTATTTCACTTCTGTGTATAGTATACTTTTCTACTCAGTAGCCAATTAAGAATTCCTTAATTGAAGAATATGAAGAAAACCATAACAATTTTGACAACCTTCCCCACCTCTCAATGCTTAATCTCAGATATATCAAGTCTGGTTTTACATAAACAGTACTAGAATAGGCACAAAAAGAACTGGGTTCTGGTTAGGAGATCTGGTTCAGATCTGTAAATGAAATGGAAGCTGCTTTTCTAGATGATTCCATCTCTAGATGTCATTGCTGAGTTAACATTTAGAAACCACTTGTCCTTCCAGTGAATGATCTCAGAGTCATCTGACAAAGATTTCAAAGCAGCCATCCTAAAAAGGCTTCTATAAGCCATTACAAAGTCTCTCAAAATAAATAAAAAAATAAAAAAATCTCAGCAAGGAAATAGAATTTATAAAAAAGAAACAGATGGAAATTATAGAACTGAAAACTACAATAACAAAAATTAAAAAAAATCTTACTGGATAGGCTCAGAAGTACAGTGTAGATGACAGAGGATAGAATCAGTGAACTGAAGGACAGATCAATCGAATTTCCTCAGTCTGAACAACAGAGAGAAAACAGATTGGAACAAAAAATGAGTAAGTTGCCAAGGGTTACACACTGTTCCTGAAACTGTTATGAAACAGAGTAGACGGCATGTAAACAATAAAATAATTTCATTCTCTCTCTCTCCTTTCTCTCTCATCTCTTGTACTGTCTTTTTCTCTTTCTATCATCTCTGAGACGTCAGAATCATGTAAGATCGTCATCATGCTTTGGCCCCTTTGTGAAACTTGGGAAACTAATATGGCACAACCCGATTAAACGTGCGCGTCTTCTGGATGGCTGCATACTCAGAAGCAATGTGCTGGCAAACAGGAGCCTGAAGAGGGCTGAGGGGGCAGGCCAGCTGGCTGGGGAAGCCCACCTTGGAGCCAGCGATCTTGCCTAGTGATAGTGAGAGGAGAGCTGTAACCAGTCTGCTGCTCTCAGCAGCACTCGATTAGCTGATGCCCTAATACAGACACAAAGAGAAAACTGAGCCCTGGACACCTGAATGTGGCCATCCTCAGAGAATGCCGGGCAGCAGGTGGGCAGGTGGTAATAGCATGCATCAGACATGACAGAAAGGGGTTAAAGTTTTAAGGTAAAACACAAGAGAGTCTTTTATTTCTCTATATCATTTTGCCAATAGTGGTTGTATTTCAAAGTTTTCTTAGGAAGGTTTCTTCCTCAAACATTCTGTTCCCATATTAGACCAATTATACTGTTTTTTGGTTCTGGGTGTATTGTCAGCATAAGTGAACTTCACTTTCAGTAATGATGATTAAGTGATCAGTTGTTTTAATTAGAATATCATAGGCACAGGTCCTTAATTCATTAATTCACTGGACAAATAATATATCAAGTGCCAGTGCATGCCAGGTGTTGAGGTATAGAAGTAATCCAACAGACCAAATACTCTGTACTTAGGGAGCATGTCTTGTAGTGCAGGGAGATATTGTACAAGTACGGTTCATTAGTAAACTATGTAGTTTTTAAATAGGAGTAAGTGCTATGGAGAAAAACACAGCAGGGCTCAGTGATTGGGGAGTGCCAGGTACAGGGGGACGTTGCGGTTTTACACGGAGTCATCAAGGTAAGTGTTACTGAGAGGGTGACATTTGAACAAGTTTTTATGTGAGTGAAGAAGTAATGTGAATTTCCAGGAGAAGAGTATTTCAGGTAGAGGGAATAGTCAGTGCAGAGGAACAGCAGTGCCCAGTGTGACTATGGGGGTGGTGTGTGTGTGTGTGTGTGTGTGTGTGTGTGTGCGCGCGCGCGCGCACGCGCATGTGAGTAATAGTTAGCCAGTAAGGGAACAAGGGAGCAGATCATGCCCGGCCGGGCTGACCATTGTAAGGACTTTGGCTTTTACTCTGGGTGTAAATGGGATTTTGAGGGTTTGAGCAGTATTACAAATTATAAATAAGCAATGAGATATTTTAGTTAGAGTAAGATGAAAGAAATAGAATTCCTGAATATACATTGACAGCCTTATTTTTAGCTAATGAGGACCAATTTTTCAACTGATTTTTAAAAAGATCTAAATATTCCCCTTCAACAGACTACTTTGCATCTTATTCAGTTTATGGCCCTATTTATTTCAGCCCATGCTCTGATGATACTTAAGAGTTTCTTTGGGTGATAATGATCTTTTCATCATCTTTTTTATTACTCACAGTTAATATGAAAGTCTCAACTGGTTCTGAATTCTTCATGTGAGAGGCCTTTTATAGTACTCTAAGTCATTGTTGCTTCCCTCCCCTCTCTTCCTTCCTCCTTGTCTTCCCTCTGGGAAGGCTTCAAATGCTGTTTATAGAGAGATGCGCTGAACAGTTACGTCCTCACTGTTTGCAATCTCTTACTCAAGTTTCTTCCTCTGAGTGGTTGACTGGCTTTCCCTTCACATTGTCCAGCCGGCCTTCCACACCTTCAAATGTCCCACAAGCCGACAGGTAGATTAAAATACAGTTTTCCTAGGTGGTCATGTCCAGACTTCTCCAATAGGACTTTTAGGCTTCGACTTGCCATAAATGCAGCACCTTGGACAGTTTAAAAACCAAAGACAGGTTGTTTAGCCAGGAAGATCCGGACTAAAGCTCTGCACTACCTCTGCAGCTCCCACCGTGACTCTTCTGGAAGTTGGCTGGCAGGATACTTTAGAAGCAATAATGGGTACTGAGGTAAAAGGGTTGTAAGCCGGGCAGATATACAAAATGTGAGACATCTGAGAAGCAAATTTAAACAATGGAATATCCTCAGTGTCTGCAGGGACAGATGACATGCTAATTTGAGGCATTTTGATCAAAGGAAGGACACTGTGTTGTCCATGAGGCAAGGAGCAGATGTTGAGCTGAAGCTGCCGGCCGGAGTCCCACTCTGAGAACAGACTGCATAGCCTCATAGGGTGGACAGAACCCTTAGAAGCTTCTGAGCTCTACTCATATGCTCTGTTGCTACCATCAGCAGGGTACACACAGCAAGTACACTTCAGAGACCACAAAGCTTCCTCTCCAGGCTTCTTAAATAATCCACAATACGAAAACCTATCATCAACCACTTGAACCACGTGGTAGAAGGAGAGGTAATAGATGTCAAAGGATCAGAAACAATATAGAAGTGGAGCTTAAGGAGAGAGCAGGCAATGGCTCATATTTACAAAATGCAGCGCATAATTTACAAGCTGTTTCGTTAGGTCACAAGCATGAACATGAGAGAAAAAAGATAATTATTCCAATGTGAGATTTTAGAGAAAGAAAACTCATTGACCACAAGCTCAGGTTTTGGGTAGTCTTATGAATTTGTACTTTACTGAGTTTCTGTATTAAGCTCTTTTAAAGCCATAAGAAATGGCCTCTACTTAAGAATTGAATAAGCTTTTAGCCAAGTGGCTAATCCTGGCTTCACAACTGCTGCCCTGGTGTGTGGATTACAGCAGAGGTTGTGATGTGGAGGTGTGTGGCGTGGCATGTGCTTTGTTTGCATTTAATTTTTAATTCTGAAATATTTTCACACTTACAGGACAGTTGAAAAAGTAATACGAAATTCATGCAGAGAATGGCAAGTATTGTTTTCAAGATCATTCTCACTTGATGATTAATACACGCCCTCCTATGTTTGAGCCATAACAACGTAACAGTGGAATGAAATATGACCCTGTAGAGAAATATATTCTAGGTCATCTGATGAATGTTTAATTCTTAGATTTTTGTTTTCCATTTTTGGCATTGGCATGAATTTGGGATGGTTGCCATCATCTCTGAGGGATTTAAAATGTGCTTTTGGAGTCTGTGGGAACGAAGCCTCAGGGGATACATGAGTTAATTTGAGCAATGTAGTCTTGTTGTTCTCCTTCTTGACATTTTCATGTCTCTTGGACATCTGATTTTAGTATGTGCCTGGAAATTTTGTACTTTCATAAGTCATATCCTTTATAATTTGGCTCGTGCCATACTACTGGAAAACATTTTATTTTCCCCTATATATTTATATTATTATAGCGTTCCATACAGGAGGTGGGTTTTGGGATATGTTTGAAGCAGGAAAGCAAAAGAAAAAAATACTTTATTAAAGGTTTTAATTTCTGTCAGTAAATCTCTTGTAGCTGTCGACCACACATTTTCCTTTCTTCCTGTTTTTTTTATTTCCTTTGGTAGTCTACCTATATAGTGCGTAGCAACCAAATTCTTGAAATTTCTGCTCTGTTTCTTTAGTTTTCTAATGATTTGGAAAAGAGTTGTCCAGTAGAATGCCAAGTGAGATCCACTGAACCATATTTTCACTCCATTGTTAAATGGAATGAACATAGAATGGAAGAGTATAATCCCTGACCAGGAGATAGTTACAATCTAATTAGAATAAAGCAATGACTTCCATGTAATTAAGAATTGGATGCACCATTCAATGCTAATAAAATTTGCAGAAGATAGACGTAGGATTTCAAACATTGCATTGCACCTTGGCGTGCAATGCAGATGGACCCTAACACAGTACCAGCATGGCTCTCCGAGGACTCTTTTGTAATGGGGGAGGCACCATGGAAAAAACACTAGATTCAGAGAGTCCTTTTTTTTTTTTTTTAATACATTTATTTAATAACACTTGAATGTGGTAAAAAATTTAAAAAAGAAGCAAACGTATACAGTGAAAAGTTAAGTTTGCCTTTTTCCCCTGACCTCCAGGGCCCCGTTTCTTTTCCCTGGAAGCAATCACTCTTAAAATTTTTTGGCATATACTTACAGAGATAATCTATGCAGTTCTGAACACCACATACATGTTTTTCTTGTCCTTTTTTTCACATCAAAAATAACATATACAATATTTTGCGTATTTCTCCCCTCCTACATACACTTAATGAAACTTAAGACTGTACATATCAGTAATATAAAGTTGCCTGTTTTTAAAAGGCTTTGTGGTGGTTGTCTGTCTTGTGAGAGTACTATAATTTATATCTTTTATTACACTAGGTTCTAGTATAATTGTGTCAGCAGGAAACTCTCTGAGTTAGAAACAAATGAACACTGAAGAGGTTGCAGAAAGTTTAATGAAAGGACTATTTACAGAGTGTGGGTGGGGATAAGGACAACCCATAAGAGATGTAGAAGCACCCTGGGAAGCTCTAACTACCCCAGATCTGAAGGGATAAAGCAGGGAGAAGCAGTGTTACTGGAGGCAGTGAGAGCTGTGATCCTAGGAAAGGGCTCCCTGACGCGAGCTGTGGCCTTTAGTAGAGAGCACAGCCTGGGGTATGATGGTAAATGCTTTAACAACCAGCACTCTGGGAAGTGGACCCTAATTTGTAGTGTTTGCTGACTTCCATAGTGTAATAGTCCCACCATGGCCAATTTCAGGCTTCCCACATAATGTCACTGAAGGCAGAGTTGGAGAGAGATGCAAAGAATCAGCTCTTTGAGCCACTGTGAACCTGCAGCGCACGGCCATAGCCACGGTCAGTCAGAGGCTCTCAGTAGGGAGGTTGTCCTCTCCTATGCTGGTGTCTTCTCTCAGCCGAATCCCACCAGAAGACAGAAAGCAGGGGAGCCTGGTTGATGTTGTCCCCAGAGGCCAGAGGTGAAGCGTGCCGGAGGGTAGATAGATATGGAGCAACACACAGAGACTTTCCAGCACACATGTTGTATGATTGGGGTCATTCATTCCACCTCTGAGTCCCTGTTTCCTCATTTGTGAAACAACAGATCTAAGTCAATGTTCTATGACCCTTTCTATGCTAAGGTTCTATCATAACTCTGTGATCAGTGAATTAAGTGACCTAAGCAGGTTAGGCCATTTAGTGCACATTTGCTGACTATTTAATGTGAGATGCCTGTGGGTCCCTGCACTTAGGGAACTTATGTCTAACAGAGGAGATAAGATGTGCCCATGTAGGTCCAGCTGTATGGTGGGGTGTTGCCGATGGGACCAGATGTTCAGAGGATGAAGTGATCCCCTTTAGCTGGGTTGATGAAGCTGTTGATGGCAAAGACCTGGGGAGACCTCTTCGTTCTCTGGTTGGGAGTATGAGTTGTTCTCCCAGTGGGGGAAAATGTTGGCTCAGTCTAAATATACCACTAGTTCTCCAAGTATGGTCCGGATCCCAGCAGCATCACCATTGCCTGGGAACTTGTTAGAAATCTGAATTCTTGGGTTCCACCCTAGACCTATTGAAGCAAACTTTGTGGCAGGGCCTAGTTCTCTGTGTTAACTCTAGGTGATTCTGATGCATGCGTACATTTGAGAAATACTGAGTTATACAGATCATAGGTTCCCAAGCCTGGCTGAAAATCAGAATCAGGTGGGGAATTTAAAACACACACACACACACACACACACATACACACACACACACACCCCCTTCTAGGCTGTACTTCAGACCTACTTAATCAGAATGGGAACTGGAACACACACACACACACACACACACACACACACACACGCCCTTCTAGGCTGTACTTCAGATCTACTTAATCAGAATGGGAACTGGAACACACACACACACGCCCTTCTAGGCTGTACTTCAGATCTACTTAATCAGAATGGGAACTGGAATCAATGTGGAGTTAAATGTTTTCCAGATATCATAAGCTATGACAAGTTTCTACATTCGATTTCAATTTTTGAGGTAACACTGAACCTATTTAATTATTATCTTGCTGATAAAGGCCTATTCTTTCTTCTCCTGCCTCTTGTAAACTCAAACTCTCTAAACACTTTCAAAGTCTGAAAGAAAGCAGCTGCTTTAATTGAGGGTGGAGCTGATTGTTCCCTGCCTGGAGTGGGTGGTGGAGAGGAGTTGAAGAGGAGGAAACTGGACAGCTTTGGAGGTCTCTGAAATGTGACCTTAACATTTCTTTGTGATTTAGCTTGTAGAAATTTCCAGAACATTAGACACACCCTTTAACTAATCCTGCATTAAGTACAAGAGCAATATTTCAAAGGAAAATTGCAAGTTTGTGAACCATTTATACCTCTGCCTGTTTATAGTTCTTGATGGAAAAGTGTAAAGCTTACTACTATTGTTGAGAATTTGAGACAGGATATCTGGGAAGTGAACTGGACAGTTGTTGGCTTGTTTGAAGCCTGAGTTCTTCTCTGAACACTTCTGGACAGTGTTCAGAAGTTCAAAGCACAGCTCTCCTTTGAGTTGTGAAGGCAACTCAAATATAATGCTGTGTTGGTGATTATTAATAATGCTGCTATTAACATTCTTTTTGTGGACATATGTTTTCCTCTATCTTGGGTAAATACCTAAAAATGGAATTGCTGGGTCTTAACTTGGTTTAACTTTGTAAGAAACTGCCAGTTTTCCAAATGTACTATTTTACACTCCCATCAGTGATGCTTGGGAGTTCCAGTTGCATTATAGTCTCACCAACACTCGATATTGTCAGCTCTTTCTATTTTATCCATTCTGTTGGGCTTGTAGTGTTATCTGAGGTTTAATTTGCATTTCCCTGGTAACTAATGATGTTGAACACTTTTTCATGCGTTCAACGGTGAAACACATGTTTTTGACCTTTCACATATCTTCTTTTGTGAAGTGTGAACGGGGACTTTAAAATCTGCTTTATACCATATCTCAAATGTGTTTTTTCTCCACTGCAGTTTCACCTATGATCTGAGCTGCACTTAATTATTCACTATCCTTGAAAATACCCTGGACTTTTAAAATGTCATACCTTTAAATATGCAGTTCCATCTGCCTCTTCACCCTTCCAGCCCATCTGGGATATCACCTTTGGGTTGGTGAGCCTGTGGTTCTGCCCTATGTTTATAGAACTAGTTTCCCTCCTCTATGCTTCTGTGGCCTTGATTGTATATTTAAGTGGCTGCATTTGCTATTTCATGTACAAATCCTTTCAGCCTCGCTGAGGGGATCTTGTCTTATTCTTTGCATTCAGTGTTTATCACCTGGTCTAAAATAGAGTCTAGGCCCAATAAGTATTGTTGGATTAATTTATTATCCATTTGATCCTACCAATAGTTTTGTGAAAAACACTGAATGGTAACCCAGAGGGGTCAAGTGACTAGTCCAAGGTAACATAGCATGTTTGTTACAGAACCAGTCACTATTTGTTGTGATATTTCGATTTTTACATTACAGTTTTCCAAATAGCTGTGTTACTTTAGGAAAAGTGGCCTTTGAATTAGCTACCTGTACCTCTGAACATGTACAGGAAGACTTTTTAAGAGAAATTTAGGCACAGGATAGTTTTAAGGGAATCCATTGTCAGAGCTTTAATTTGCATATGCACTCACCTAAAATTGACTAGCCTGAGAAGATGCCTGTGGTCAAGGAAGGTATCAATCAAGCTTGGTAGGGCTGTCCTCCCTCCTTTCATAATGGCTCTTCTCCCACTTTACAGAAAAAAGCAGACCTTTCACCAATTTCTTGTCTTCCTGAGGTGCACTGCCCAAAATGGAAAACTTCCACAGCTGGAAAACAAAGGGACAATTAAAAATACCTATGATTTTGAGAAAGTGAATGGCTCTAATGACTGGAATTTTGCAACTCTGGGGTTTCCACTTCTTAGCTTTCACAGAAGTTGAAGGAGAACCAACCAGTTGTCATCTGATGATTTCAACTTTTTAAAAAAATTATGATAGATATACCTTAATTGTTGCTATGTTACTCAGAAGGCTTCAAAGAATGGTTATAGTATAACAAACTCCCTCCATTTTTCATGTACTTATTTCTCTGAAAAAGATTTTTCAGTGTTTGCATTAAAAAAAAGAAAGAACATCTCCAAAAGGAATAGAATTGATGCTGGATGACAGCTTATGGGTAAATGAACTTATTTTTAAAAAGTTGCATACATCTCAAGATATACATTTCCAAATAAAATTTTACTTTTAATAATTATTTTTCAAAAACTTTAACATGTCAAATCATCTGTGTCTTCACAGTAGTTGTATTAACACAGAAGAAAATTTGAACACTTAGAACTTTATAATCATCTTAAATGTTTATGTGTAGGTTTGCTGCAAAAAGAAAGTGGGATCAATAAGACTTTAAGTATAAGCTTGCTAAATTAGAATACAATTCTGTGTGGAAAGTGAAATGAAAATGAGTTAAAGGAGAAAATAATTAATGTAGGATTCCTGGCTTTTAAAGAACAGTTCATACATAAATTTTTTAGGTGGAGAATGGGTATTATACCTCTATGGTATTCAGATTCCATTGGATATATTTTTAAACAGGATTAGTTTTACAATGTTGTTATCAGTATGTCAGAAATTACATCCTTTGCGACTACTTAAAATTATGAAGAAAAAAATTTAGATGTTAACTGCACGACTGAGTGGACGTAATTTTTCAAAAATACTTTTTTGGGAGGAGAAGAGCATACAAAGGTAAAGACTAGCTGGATTAGGAGGCAGCTTTCGTTTTGCTGTTTCATCCTAAATTCCACTGCAATGTTCAATTTGCAGGAAAAACGTCAGCACTTACTCATAAGAATCTTTAAACTCTAGGGTAAAAAATGCCCCATTTCGTTCCTCTTCACATCTCCTGACACCATGCTTTTGATTTGTAATTTTAAAAGATCCAAACACTGTGAAATAAAATCGCCTTGAGAGCAGCCAGATGGAAGGTCGTGATTTCCCCCTAGAGGAAAGAAGGACAAAAAACACCTTGGATGTCCTTAAATGCCAGGATTTTGGAAGATGTGTTAGTGTAATTACCAACATTTACTCCCTTCATATGCAGTTCAGAATAGAAATTTTCTTAACTAATTAAAATAAACTTTAGATTTTTTTAAAAATGAGCTTTTCTGAGGTCTCAGGTTTCTCACTCGATTATTCTACATAATTTGACACTGGTTCTGTTTAGTTTCTGGCCATGGGAAGCTGTCAACACATAACATATGTAGCCTGTGGTCCTCCCAATTCCTGACCTTTGAGTAAACTCCATAAACGCACTAGGCAGGCCGCAACACGCGTTCTTTCTGCTTTTCGCCTGTATGAGGCGACAATATTTGTTCTTTCATATCTGACTTATTTCACTTAACGTAATGTCCGCAAGGTTCATCCATGTTGTCCGTGTTTCAGGACTTCATTCCTCTCGCTGACTTACTCGCTGATGTGAACGAGCTATTGTGGTTCATCAGTCATGAGGCACAAGGCCTGTATTCGGGAGAAGAAAACACTGCACGTTAAACACAACTGCATCATTTATGCTAATTATTTTAAATCCTGGCCTTAGAATAACACCCCCGTTCTCTCAAGCCGGGACAGGGTAAAAAGCCGCCGAGATGGAGCTTTCCGCCCGGGCGGGCAGGCTGCGGTGCGTCGAGGAACGAGAGACGACCGCGAGGACCAGGTGCCGGAAGGCAGGATCTGCGCGCGAGGTCTGGGCGGGGCGCTGCCTGTAGGCGTCACTTCCGGCGCCAGGTCCACTTCCTGGTGAGGGAAGGGGAGGGTGGGAGGGGCAAAGGAAATTGGTGCAGCCTGAGAGGAAGGAAGAAGGGTGAGAAAAAACGAAGCCCGAGACGTCCCGCGCCTGGTGTGGCCGGGCTAGAGCTGGGCCGCGGGAAGGTGCCGCGCGGAGCCAGTGCCAGGGTCGCTTGCCCGGGGTCCGCGCTCGGGGCGTGTCCGCGGCCTCCCTGCTGCTGCCACGCTTAGCGCTTCTGCTCTGTGTTGCAGGTCTACCCGGAGCCCCGGAGCGAAAGCGAGTGCCTGAGCAACATCCGCGAGTTCCTGCGAGGCTGCGGGGCCTCTCTGCGCCTGGAGGTGAGCCAGGGTGTAAGCCGGGGCAGGGTCGGGCAGGAGCGGCGGAATTTGCACTTCGGCCTTGGTGGGCGGAGGAGACTGCGGTCCTCATGCGGGAGCGCGTTCTGGTCTTTCTCAGAGAGTCGAGGGGCGGTACCCGCGGCGGGCCAGGGGCTGGGAATGGGCTCTCCTCTCCTGGCAGACCTCCCCGCCTCCCTCTTTACCCAGACCAAGTCCCGCCCTGGTTTCCTTGGAGGTGGGAGGATGCAAAGCGGGCTGTCTCGGGCTGGGTAACGGCAGGAGGAGGTAGTGGGCCGGGGAGGCCCAGTTGGTGAGAGGGTCCGAACGCGGCTTCCCAGGGCAAGGAGGAGCCAGTGAGTTGAAAATCCAAACTTTGCCCTCCGAGGAAAAGTGGTTCTAATAGTTTGAGATGTAAGTAACATAAGTCTTCGACAGCCATTTGTTTTGTCAGGAGTGTGAACTGATTCCTTGGCACCTGCCACATCATTGACTATTTTTAGGGATTCTCATAGGATCCATATCCAGGTCTCTGTCAGTCTTTCAGAATCCGTAGCAGATGGTCAGGCAGGAAGGGGTAGAAATAAAATGGGTCAGAAAACCCTTCAGCATCACTCCTTTTGCTGATGATTCGGTAGTTTTACTGGATCTCTAATATTTAATTTTTGGGTTAAAGAATTATTAACCTATGCCTGGATTATGAATTAGATGATTTGGGGGGCATACTTGGTGGGGTGTCTTTTCCATGTTGTATTAATTTGTGTCATTATTCTAAATGAGATGTTTTCAGTCGTTCACTTGCAGCCCTCTAGGTATTTCTCTCTTTCATCTTACTTTACCATATGTGATTTTTCTTACTGGATCAGATATCTAGCTAGTTGTTTGCTTGGGATTGCGGTTTATGTGGTTGCAGTCAGTTCTGTACTTAATGTTGCTACTTTACCATTGTGAGCTTTAGTTTCCTTATCTGAGAATTGAGACAAGTAATCAAGCTCCTAGATAACCGTACATGAGAGCATTTCCCACGGAACCTATTACACAGTCTCTTACTGTAGGTTTCTTGGGGAAAAATAATTTAAAAGTCATCAAGCCTATGAGGTAAGGATATGTAAGCTTATCTATTAATGGAAATTAGATATGTGGGAATGATAGATAAAAGTACTGTTTTTTTGTTAATGATTGTAAATGCTAAGATATTTTGTAGCTTGTGGTTTTTGATGTCAGTGAGGAAATCATTACAGATAACGAAAGCTCTTAACGAAGATTCCAAAGACCTTAGAACTGTTTAAAGGGGGGAAAAAAGTCATCATTTCACTGAAGTCTTTGTTGTATGGACATCGTCATTTCATAATACAGCATCCTTATTGCATTGTGATGATATGCTTTGCTTTTTAGCAGATTTTACTTTTTCTTGAGTTTGTGAGATTTTATTATCCTCTTGGAACTATTGAGTTTTGTTTATCATTACAGTAAATTGGAAACTCATTTGCATCTGAAAGTGTTTTGCGCATTAGAATTATAGTCTGACAACTTCCGTCTAAGACTTAAGAAAGCATTGTTTCAAAGAAAGTTGAATGTTAAAAAAAAAAACCCTCATCCTTGGTTTTCCCAGGGTTGTTTTTGAAAGTTCATACAGCAACTATTTTATAAAATTAAGAGTTTATTTAAAGGCGCTCTGGAAGAGTTTGTTTGCCAGCGTACCATCCAAGACAGTACCTGGCACATAGTAGCCTCTAAGTAAATATCTGTTATTGAATGTATAAGCTTGTAGTTTGTTGATAACAAATAAGTTTCCTTCTAAGAAAAAATAAATTATGACTTGTGTTGTTTTTAAAGAATTTCTCTTCCAATAAATTGAAAATAGAGGCAAAATTTTTTAATATTTGTTCAAATTCAGCTATAAATCACACTTAAAATACCCAATTACCTAAGAGATAATAAACAAGAAAATAATACATCAAAACCTCATCAATTAAAAAAAGCAACTCATAAATTGTTCAGGATTGTGATTATTTATTTATTTATTTTTGAGGTTACCCTGAAAAGGGAACTGTGCATGGTTTGCATCCAACTTGGGCTTTTACTTTGTTTTAATCTATTGTATGAAGGGATAAACCTTCATTCCCTGAGAGACTTGGTCTTGGATGTGACCACAGTGCAGCAGTTTCCCAGTGTTTATCAAGAAAAATGCTTAGAAAGGAAATGAAAGGGGAAGGACCCAGCATTTTTTGGAAATACATTCTAGGCTTTATACAGTTCATTCTCACAGTATTCTGAAAAATGACCAACTGTAATGAAACATTTTGAAATTACAAACATGGTACTTAAAACCAAATAGCTTACATTCTAAATTAGGCCCCCACCCCCTTCTCCCCTGGCCCCATGTTTATAAATGTCAAGGTGTTTTTTTCTGGGGTTTAGTTTTCAGACTGTCTGTTTTGGGTATATTTTTTACTTATTATCTTATTTACTGCCATTTTAAACTATCCTAAGATTTCTTAAAGGAAAAGTGGAACTTCACTGTTAATAATATATCAGTTATTTTCCATGTGCATCTTATTTAGTTGTAGGAAATTAGATATTATCACCCTTTCAGGTTATGAAAGGAGTTTTATAAATTAATTTTAAAGGACTGTTGTGCAGTTTGCATTTATTGTTAAACTTTGAGAAGCAATTTAGAAAACATTTTAAAGAGGAAAACAGCACATACAAATTAGATGACCTTTCCATTTTATTACAACTATTTTTTGTTGCTACTCAGCATACATCTTGAGTCTTTCTTATGTTTCTCTAATTAATATAGAATTTTGATAAGAATTTAGGTCTTTTTTTCCATGTTCCTAATGATTGTTGTGAAATCTATCAGATGTGAACCTGTTTGTTTATATCTAGATAATGAAAGTTGGTACTTTCTTGAAGAGTTAAATTTACCGATAAAAATAGTCAGGCACTGTGATTCTATTTGACTACGCTTAAGCATATTGTATTTAGAAATGCCAGTTTGCCTAGAATAGCAAGGACCAAACTTGTCATAGATAAAATATGAAACATTATCGGATAATTGAGAAAAGCTTGCTCATGCAGATTTAGATCCTGTCTTTTATAGTTGTCCAGAGTTTCCATCTGGTCTCTCTGGTTTCAGTTATCAACTATCATACCTTTTTCTTTGTAATTACAGAGGACTTTCGCATATCATCTTATTTGCACCTCATACCTCTTATGAGTTATCACAGGTGTTGTGTTACAGGTAAAGAAACAATGCGTAGCATTTTAGTTCTCAACATTAACTGCTGCTATGAATCACTGTTGGCACTTCAAAAAATACTTATGCTTATGTTCCATCACCAGAGTTGGTACGTTCAGGTTGTGGGGTTAGGGTGGGTGAAGATGTGGAAGTCTCCTTGCCTGAGTTAAAAATAAACAAAAACTGCAGGGTTGTGCAGCCTTGTTTATTAAAGAATGGTACCTGAGCCAGAGTGAGGATCTAGGTCTTTGAACTTCGTTAGGTGCTTTTTTCACTGTACCGTATGTTGTATTGCTTACCACCCCTTCTTGAGAGGCAAATAATTTCAGGTTTTGGAATTGAAACACTGAGCACATTCTTTTTCACATTATTCTCACCTCTACTAACTGTAAATTATTAAAGTTGCCTACTAATTTATGTACAGTAATGAGCACAGATTAGGTTAATTTATGTAGTAGAAATAATGGTATAGTTATTTGTGCTTAAAACTTTGAAAGGAAACAGTTCCTTTGACTATATACTATTTAGGGGGAAGTGTTGTGGCTTTTATACTATTTTGGTGGCACTTAAACGGTAAAGTTTTTTTGTTTGTTTTAATTAGAATGAATTTTGGACTTGTTCATATCATAGATTTAAATCTTTGTCAACTTTGATGTTTTGCTTTAACATCAAATATCAAATTTGTTTTAACAAATTTGTATCTTATAGCTAAGAAGCATTCCTGTCTTAGACCGCTTCACTTTTTCATCATCAGTAGTAGTTGGCTTATTCTGAGAATAATTAAAAAAAATTTGTATCACTTTCGAAGAATTTTGTACAGGTTGATGATTCAGCAGTCTTGTTGCAATGTGGATGCTCACTGGTTAACTAGGCATACTTATATCTCTGTTCTTTAGCAAATTTCTTTTGTCTTAGACGTTCAGATTTATTACTCATCCACTGGTGGTTGCACCTGTGTGCTTATGAGGAGCAATATAGTGAGGTGGCCCTGAATCTGAGTGCCAGGGCTTTGCCACGTACTAGCTGTGTGATCTTGGGCAAGTTACTTTTTCTATGTGCCTCAGTTTCTGTAAAATGGGGATAATACCTTTTATATTTGTTGTAATGATTAAATGAATTAATGTAAAGTGCTACCTAGCAGTTTTTAGCTCCCAAGTAAATATTAGCTGTCATTATAATTGTCATCATCCTTACTTTTTTTAGTTTGAACCATGCAGCTGTGTATTTGTTTTTATTTTTAACCAGTAATCCATATTCATTATATAAAATTCAGTAAATAGAGAAATGTTATAAGAAAATTAAAAATTGTGTAATACTACCATCTAGAGATTGCCACTATTAACATTAGTGTGTATTATTCATTTATAGTTTTTTGTTTCCTTTGCACAAATGTGAATATAATCTTAAAATACTCATGACACCATAGTGTACGTTTTGTAACATGCTGTGATTTATATAGTGCTACTTTTTAATGGCTGCCTAGCAGTTCATGGTAATTGCCATTTTTTGGAGGTAGAGGTTGTTTCTAAGTTTTCACTGACGTGAATGGTGAGCCATGTGATGAACATTTCTGTCCAATATCCTTCATCCTTGATTTTATCTGTAAGATAAATTTCCTGATATTGCAGTATTAGGGCAGAGGCAGTGATTTTTAAAGGCTTTATGCACTCACTACCAAATTATCCTCCAGAAAAGGGTTTTTCTCTTTTTTTTTTAAAATAGCATTTGTTTCTTGTCAGTAGCAATATGAAAGTGCTCCTTTCTAGTTTTGTATTGTAATTGCTATTTAGTTGTTTTAAATGTGTTTTCTTTCCTTAGGCAGATTAGAAACCGTTCATGGATGAACATTTTGGTCTTTTTTTATGTTTTCCACAGTGCTCACATTTCTGGGCATATGTTAAGCTAAAATAAAGTAAATGTTAGATGCTCATGATTCCTGCAATTAATTTTAAAAAATATATTATTTTTATTGAAAAATCTTCATATACATACATTCCATACATGGTATACAATCGGTGGCTCACAGTATCATCACATAGTTGTGTTTTCATCACCATGGTCATTTTTAGAACATTTGCATCACTCCACTTTTAAAAGAAATTTTAAAAAAAGAAAAAAGCTCATATATCCCATACCCCTTACCCTTCCCTCTCTAGTATTTCAATCTACCCAATTTTTTACCCTTTATCCCCACTCTATTATTTGTTTATTTTTTATGCTTATTTTTTTATGTATCAATCCCTACCCTGGATAAAAGCCTCAAACACAAGGTCTTCACAATCCCGTGGTCACACTGTAAAAATTATATCATTATACAATCATCTTCCAAGTATTAAGGCTACTGGAACACAGCTCAGCGGTTTCAGGTACTTCCCTTCAGCTGCTCTAATACACCATAAATTAAAAAGGGATATTTTATAATGCATAAGAATAACCTCCAGGACAACCTCTTGACTCTGTTTGAAATCTCTCAGCCACCGAAACTATTTTGTCCTTTTGGTCAAGAAGGCTTTTTCAGTCCCATGATGCCAGATCCTGGCTCATCCTGGAAGTTCTGTCCCATGATGTCAGGAAGATTTACATCCCTGGGAATCATGACCCATGTAGAGGGGAGGGCAGTGAGTTCACCTGCTGAGTTGGCTTAGAGAGAAAAGCCACATCTGAGCAATAAAAGAGGTTCTCTGGGGGTGACTCAGGCGTAACTATAAGTAAGCTTAGCTTCCTCTTTCCAGAAGTAAGTTTGATAGGGGCAAACCCCTAGATTGAGGGCTTAGCCTATTGATTTGGTTGTTCCCACCACTTGCACGAATATCTGGAATTCTCAAATGGAGAAGTTGAGTATTTCCTCCTTTCTCCCCAGTCTCCCAAGGGGATGTTGCAAACACTTTTTTATTCTCTGTCCAAGTTACTCTGGGATATATTGGAGCATCACACTCATCTGTACAAACCAACAAGATCTCATGCCTTCTTCATGATTTCATGTGCTTTATGGTGTTCAACTAAATTGACCATACAAGTTAAATTAGGTACCCTGCATTTAATTTTTGAAAGAGGATGTGAAAGAAAAGCTCTAGAATAGGAAATAAAAGTTGGTAACTTCTGAAGTTTGAAGTGTTAACTTCCAGCTTTAATGTAAATAATTTCTGACATGACTCTGGTAAATAAGTTCTGGATCTTTCTGAGCAAGTGGGAAATCTGGCTATAGATCAACACGTCATATAAACCATCTGAAGTATGCAATCACTAACTCGCAGTATTATCACATAGTTATAACCCCATGATAAATTTTAGAACATTTTCATTACTCTAAAAAGGAAATAGAAATAAAATCCAGATCCTTCTGTACCCCTTATCTCCATTATTGACCCATAGTAGTGGTGTAGTACATTTGTTACTATTGATGAAAAAGTATTGTGTTACTATTAAATATAGTCCATAGTTTACAATAGGTCCATTTTTTTCTCATAACCCCCTCTCTTATTAACTCCTTCTGATAGTTCAAACAGTTATTCTAGTTCATTAAAGAATTATTTTATATTTGTACAGTTAATCATGGGCATTGTCTATCACAAAATTCCCTGTATTATACGTTCCCATGTTTTAACCTCAGCTTTCCTTCTGGTGACTCTTAACTTCCCCTTTCCACCACATTCACATGCCATTCAACACTGTTAATTATTTTCACAATACTATGCTACTGTCACCTTTGTCCCTTTTCTAAATGTTTAATTTCAACCTAATTAAACATTCTGCACATATTAAGCGACTGTTTCCCGTTCATTAGCCTTATTCTATATCTTGGTAACCTATATTCTATATTTTATGTCTATGAATTTACATATTACAACTAGCTCTTATAATAGTGAGATCATAACAATATTTTTCATTTTGTGTCTGACTTCGCTTAGCGTAATGTTCATCCATGTTGTCACGTGCTTCAGGACTTCATTCCTTCTTATCACTGAATAATATTTCATAGTATGTATATTTCACATTTTGTTTGTCAATTCGTCTGGTGATGGACGCTCAGATTGTTTCCATCTTTTGGCAATTGTGAATAATGCTGCTCTGAACATTAGTGTGCAGATGTCTGTTTGCATCCCTGCTTTCAGATCTTCTGGGTATATCCCAAGTAGCAGAATTGTCAGGTCATAAGGAAACTCTATACTTAGCTTCCTGAGGAACTGCCAGACTGACCTCCATAGCAGTTGTACCATTTTACATTCCCACCAGTAGTGAATAAGTGTTCCAGTTTCTCTACATCCTCTCCAACACTTGTAGTTTCCTGTTCCAGTCTAATAGTTGTGAGATGATATCTCATAGTGATCTTTGATTTTGATTTCCCTGCTAGCTAATGAAGCTGAGCATCTTCTTGTGCTTTTTAGCCATATGTATTTCTTCTTAGGAAAAATGTCTATTCATGTCTTTTGCCCATTTTTTAATTGGATTGTTTGTCTTTTTATTGGTGAGATGTAGGATTTCTTTATATATTCTGGATATTAAACCCTTATTAGATATGTGGTTTCCTAATATTTTCTCCCACTGAATCAGTTGCCTTTTCAACCTTTTGACCAAGTACTTTGTAGCACTGAAGTATTTGATTTTGAGGAGTTCCAATTTACCTGTTTTTTCTTTCATTGTTTGTGCTTTGGGTGTAAAGTCTAAGATTCCATATACTTATGGTGTTCAATTAAATTGACCATACAACTTAAATTAGATAATACTACCCAAAATATAAATTTTGCACTAAATAAACATGTGTCCCTTTGGTCTTATTTGTCCCTTTGGTTGAAGTTTTAAAATATGACCCCTATCATCGTTTACCCTATATTCTGATCTACCCCACTCCTATCCTTATAAACTTCATTCGTATCTCTAGTTGAGATCTGATCCTTTTTTTTAACTTCTTAAACAACCCCTGTGTGGGGTAGTGCTGACTTTCATAGCTTCAGAGTTCTAACTCGGAATCTCAGATGTCACATAAATACCTGAAGTTTCTGGAAATGGCCAGATTACTTATATTTAGGTCTTTGATCTGTTATAAGTTAATTTTTGTATAGGGTGTAAGATAGGGATCGTCTCTCATGGATATCCAAGTATCCCATCAGCATGTATTGTAGAAACTGTTCTGTCCCAGTTGAGCGGGCTTGGGAGCCTTGTCAAAAATCAGTTGTCCATAGATCTGAGTATCCGTTTCTGAACTCTGAGTTTGATTCCATTGATCAGTATGCTATCTTTATGCCTGTACTATACTGTTTTGACCACTGTGGCTTTATAATATGGGTAAGCACATTTTAAGATAAATTATAAATATGAGATAAGCTGATTTTCTTTTTTATGTGTGAGTGAGTAGGCTTTCATTCTCTCCTTTAAAGTTGAGAAGGTATTGAATGAAGTTTGGCTGGCATTTCTGAATTGGAATGATTTAATAAGGGTGAGATATTGAAAAAGAGATTATTTTATGTATTTCTAAAAACTTATCTTTCTTGTATTTATTATGCTTCTCTGCTTAACTCTCAGTTCTAGACCTTCTAGCCAAGGTTATGGTTGAGAGTTTTGTCCAAAAGAAAATTTTAAAAATGCTATTAAAAGGATTAAAACATGGGGACCACTTATGTTGAAACTTAATAAAAACGTGTTGATGCACATTTAAGAACTGATTGAAATAAAGGCAGAAGTTAATCTCTACAGTTCTTTCTGTAGGGATGGGATGCCCAACCCAAGTGTTTTCTTTGTCCTTGATTCAAATAGATATCTTTGCATTGAAGGTTTAATGAAGCATTATAAAGATATGCTTGAAACCACACACTAGTCTTTTATTTTCTTCCCTCCTTATTTAGTCTATACTGTACCTTTATCCTAATGACTTAGTATTTTGGTCACTGCATGTTATTTATTGTACTCTTGAAGTCAGTTTATTCGTGTTTTTCCCAGAACTTGCCTTTAAGGAAGTTGAAATGAAATTATGAAATATGTTGAATTAAGTAATTTAAAAGGGTCGTTTGGGAGGAGATATAAGTAACTACTCATTGAATATTTTCTAAGTACTTAAAAGCAAAGAAAGTCAATTTCTGTTCAGACACTGTAATTGCATTTAATTATACCTAGCAAAAAGTATCAAAGATGGCCCTCTGTCTTTTATTTTAGTTTCCTGCAAAACTGTTTTGTAGGGTGAGCATATAATGTCATCTCTGTATCCATGCTGCTTTTTGAATCTAGAGAGCTGAGCTTTTTTTCTTCGTTTGAGGTCTTTTGAGTTTTTCATTGTCTGGGGATCAGCAATATTCCATAAAAATGTAGTGCAAGTCACATATTTAAGTTTAAATATTTTAGTAACTATATATGAAAAAATAAAGAGAAACATGTGAAATCGATTTTAATGATATACTTTATTCAACTATGTGTACCCTTAATATTATTTTAACATGTAAGTAATATACTAATAAGATACCTTACTTTTTTTTTTTCGCATGGGCGGGCAATGGAAAATGAACCGGGTCTCGGGCATGGCGGGCGAGAACTGTGCCAGCTGAGCCATGGTGGCCTGCCCATACTTTTTTTTTTCCATATTAAGTCTTTAAAATCTGGTGTGTGTTTGTTACACTTACAGCATGTCTCAATTTTTCTAAGTCACATTTTAAATGTTCAACAGCTCCAGGTGGCTAGTGGATCTCATACTGGACAGCACAAGTCTAGATCATTTAAGAGGCTGGAGAAATACAGTAATCTTTGAAATTGAATGGAACTAACATTTGTTGAGTACAAATTATGTACTGGGCATTTCATATATATAGTTTTATTTAATCTTCACAAATGCCCTGCAGAGAAGTTGGTGGTTTCCCCATTTTGCAGAGGAGGAAATTGAGACTTGAAGTGGTTAACAGGTTCCAGGTCACAGCTAAGTGAAAGAACCAGTATTTAAACTGATTTTCCCATTTCCACAGAATAGCTTCTCTTTACAAGTGTGCTGCCTCCTGACTTCAAGTTAGTTGAACTATTTAATGAGAACAAGGCAATACTGTTAGATTGACTCCTAGCAAGGACCCTAGTTAAGTTGTCAAGAGAATTTACCTGGTGGCAAAGCTGGCCTTCCTGGGCATGCACCCAATGCAGTGAGTTGCACTGGGCCCCACATTTAAGGATCCTGTGCTTGGTTTAGTGCTTTACTGCTGCTATCTGAAATTCTTAATAATTTTGGAATGAGGAGCTCTGCATTTTCATTGAGCACCAGACCTTGCAAATCATCTTATAGGTTCGGGTTGATGATATTTTTCTTAGAGGTATATAATAGATAGCAAAATTAAATAGGATTATTATTTTCTGGCTCTTATTCTAAAATATATTTAGCTCATGATACCAAGTTGGTATCATTATTATTCCCAGTTTATGCTTAGAAAGAAAATTGAGGGACTGCCTGAGGTTCAGAGCTGGTTAGTGGGGGAATAATATTCAGACCCCAGCAGTTGAACTCTTAAGACTGAACTCTTTTCTTTTTTTAAAAAATATTTTTATTGACAAATTTTCACACACAGTCCGTACGTGGTGTACAATCAGTGCCTCACAATATCTTCACATAGTTGTTGATTTTATCATGATCATTTTTTAGAACATTTGCATCATTCCAGAAAAAGAAATAAAAGCAAAAAAGGAAAAACTCATACATCCCATAGCACTTACCCCTCCCTCTCATTGTCTACTAGTATTTCAATCTGCCCAATTTATTTTACCCCTAATCCCCCTATTATTTATTTAATTTTTATCCATATTTTTTTTACTCATCTGTCTATACCCTGGAAAAAGAGCATCAGACACAAGGTTTTCACAATCACACAGTCACATTGTAAAAGTTATATCTTTATACAATCGTCTTTGAGAATCAAGGGTGCGGGAACACAGCTCAACAGTTTCAGGTACTTCCCTGCAGCATTCCAATACACCATAAACTAAAAAGGGATATTTATATAATGCATAAGAATAACCTCCAGGATAACCTCTTGACTCTGTTTGAAATCTCTCAGCCACTAACACTTTATTTTGTCTCATTTTTCTCTTCCCTCTTTTGGTCAAGAAGACTTTCTCAGTCCCTTGATGCCAGGTCCTGCTCATCCAGTCCTTCATTGCCAGGGAAATATACATCCCTGGGAGTCTTGTACCACATAGGGGAGAGGGCATTGAGTTAATCTAAAACCTGAACTCTTTTTTTTAATTTTAACTTTTTAATTGTATAACGTATACAAAGTAAAGAAATAAAAACAGTTTTCAAAGCACTCTTCAACAGGTAGTTACAGGGCAAATCCCGGAGTTTGTCATGGGCTGTCATACGATCCTCTCAGATTTTTACTTCTAGCTACTCCAGAATATAGGAGGCTAGAATACTGAAATATTTTTTATCCCCACATCGACTTTTTTTCTTTTTTTAGTGAAAAATAACATGAATACAAAAGAGCAATTAATTTCAAAGCATAGCACCACAATTAGTTGTAGAACATGTTTCAGAGTTTGACATGGATTACAATTCCACAATTTTAGTGAAGGCAGCTAACATATTTTGGGCTATTTGTTGTATTAGTAAGGTTAAAGTGACAGGAGTCATCTTAGGCAGACAAATTAACTCCAAATAAACTATGCCCAAACCTCAAGCAGTCATCTCTCACAAACAGTGGAGGAGTAAGTATAAGATATGATGTAATTTAATATCTTAGTCCAAATCCATCTCTACTGATGGAGAAAAAGCCTGAAGTGTTCTTCCTGCTGTATCTCATCTCTTATGCATAAAAAAAATTGTCACAATTTCCATGGCAGCCACCATTACAACTACCTTTCATTGAGTGTATTGGTTCAGGGTTTTGTTCTAGTTGCAAGGGATAGCTTGGCAAATAAGACAGGTGGGATCCCTGCTATTATGGAGCGTATATTCTAATTGGGGGAAACATATTAAATAAATAAATGAGTGAATAAATAAAAAAATCATAAACACATCACTATTGCAAAATAATAGGGTTAATAGTAAAGAAAAAGTGACAGTTCAGTTATTTAGATTATGTGGTGAGGGAAGGCCTCTCTGAGGAGGTGACTTTTTTAGGGTTGGCTCTCCTAGCCCACATAATAAAGGTATATACCCTTAACTGGTCTTTTGAGAAAGTACCTGTTTTGGTTTGGTAAAGCTGCTGAAATGCAATATACCAGAAATTGGTTGGCTTTTACAATGGGGATTTATTAGCTTAGAAATTTACAGTCTAAGGCCATGAAAATGTCCCACTTAGGGCATCACCAGAAGTTACCTTCTTTGAAGAAAGGCCGTTGGCAGCTAGGACACTTCTGTCACATGTGAAGGCACATGACTGGTACCTGCTAGTTCTCTCCCAGGTTTCATTGCTTTCAGTTTCTGGTCTCAGTGGCTTCCTCTCTGGGTGTCTGTGGGTGTGTCTTTGTCTCAACTTCTCTGAGCTCTCTGGGCTTTTTCTGTGTGTCCTTATCTTCTTATAAAGGACTCCAGTAAGGGGATTAAGACCCACCTTGAATGGGGTAGGTCACATGTCGATAGAAATAACCTAATCAAAAGATCCTATCCAAAATAGGTCTGTACCCACAGGTATATTTTTAAAGAAAATACCCTTTTCTGGGGGTACATAGCTTCAAACTAACACAGACCCTCTCTATCAAAGCTTAGATGTCAAAATTGATTTTCTGTTTACTTTAACGTTCTCTTCTTTCTAACTAGATTAGTTTTATGTCTGACTATAGGGAATCTGATGAGAGGTACTTGGTAAAGGAATTGATTTTAATATTGCTATTTATGTAATTGCCTTCCACAAGGCTACTGTTACTGAAGTCCCTTCATGCCTTGGCTTAATGCAGTACTGTTTGACTAGGAAAGAGGTATTATATTGCATTTAGGCCAGATTTCATTTTTTATGTTAGCAGATTCTGTTGTTGAGAGAGAACAGTGACTTGAGGATCTCGTTTCACTCAGATACAACTTGGAAGAATTTAGCTACCTGATATTTACCCCCATTGTTTTATCATTAGGTGATCTTACAGTAACACTTGGCTGCTGCGTGTCTGAGATGAATATGGGAAACCTGCTTGGTGATTAGTTTAGTCAAGAAGCCAAATTTTATTTGTGAGTTAGCTTATGGTAGATAGATAATTAGTCTCAGTCTGTTCCGTTTCAGATATGAAAAGCAGTAGTGATAAACTTTAAAACCTGTTTATTCTTGTTCTCTTGATTGTTTTAATAAGAAAAATGCATATTTACTAAATACCCATTATAAAATAGGGAAATTTGGAGCTTTATTGGCATTGGAATTCTTACCAGTCTTTTGATAACTGTCAAAAGCTTCAGTAAACGTGAAATAACTGGCATTTTGATATGTACCAGTACTTCATTTCTCTCTCTCTCTCTCTTTTTTTTTTTTTTTTTAACAAATAACACTTTCTGGTAGTAGTATATACAGCTCAGAATTTTCAGATTTAATAGTTTTATGTTTGGCATTTTCAGCACAGTGGCATTATTTATGTATATTCATCTCCCGTACTTCATAAGCTCCTTGAGGCTTGGTGTCTTTGATATTTGAGTTTTTGGTCCAGCTTAATAGGCATTAAGTAGTTATCTTATTGAATTGGTAAAAAATACATGAAATGTCCCATCCAGCACAATTTGTAAAGGTACTCAGTGTGATTGTAGAGTGCATCTATTCCATCTCTCATATATCAGACACTCCCCACTCCCATTCGTACCTTAATTCTTTTTCATCATTAAAATTTTTATTCTTCATTCTTTTGGGGCCTTACGTAATGATATCATTTCATAATATAAACTGATTCTAGTTTAAGTATAACTGAACAAGTAGCCTTTTTTATTTCATTGTTGAGAAGAGAATAGTTTATATGAGCTCTGCAATTTTATTAAGTAGGTAGCTGCCTATTCTGATAAATGAGGGTGAATTTTAGAGAATAGGCATCAGTTAGGTAGCTGTTAGTCATCCTTTGTTTCCTGATTTAGTAATTGACTAGTCAGGGCTTCTTGGCTATTCTTAGTGTTGGTTCACCTTTGGAAAAACCTAGTAGAATATAGCTGGTGTACTAGAGGTTCTGCTTCTTTGCTTTGCTAGAAAGGGTCTTAATGCTTATTTACCACTGTATTGTTTTGGGATCTGAAAGGATCTCAAGGCTCACCGTTCTTGAACTTGCTTAGAAACTGTATTTGGCAAGTCTCTAGCTCTGGTATCAAAGAAACAATGAGAATGCCCCACAGATAGAGTAACAGAAGGATAGAAAAATCCTCTGAAAACTGCCTAGCGTTGGTTTTCTGTTGAGAGTGATGTGTCAGAAAAACTTCGGAGCTTTTTCAGACAACTTACGCAGGGATAGGAAATTTCTTCAATCCCCACTGTGGAAAATGGTAGGAGAATATTAAAGAAGAATAGATATGTGTATATTAACAAAAAACCTACTTGTGATTTTGTGTTATTATCCTTTTGTCCTTCTATCTTAGAAGGAGCCCCAAGTACTTTTTCCTGTTGCAAACTGATAATATAGCCCATTTGTAGTTTTGGAAACTGAGCTCAGGTAGTGGTATCTAACATAGTAAAAACATCTCAGTTATTAGATATGATATGTTCTGCATACAGTTGGAATATAATGAGTAGGTCTTTGCTCACTGAAGAGGGAGAGATGGGTGAAATCTGATAACATCTTGATTTGTCTGCTCTTTGTTAGATTCTTGAAAAATTTATTGGTGTGCTTACAGATTTATACATCGATACTGAGCAGCAATCACATTTTGTAGTGATAACCTCAAAACAGAATTTGCTGCTCCTTCTGTACTGGCTTGTCTCTCTCTCTCTCTTTTAAAATTTTTTTTTTTTAACATTTTTAAAATTGTGAAATATGTACAAAAAAGTAAGTATCAGAGTACATTGTGATAAGTAGTTATAGATTTCAGGGTTTTGTATTGGTTACAGATTTCCACAATTTTAGGTTTTTCCTTTTAACTGCTCCAAGACACTGGGGACTAAAAAAAAAATCAATATAATAATTAGCAGTCATACTCATTTGTAAAATCCTATCTTCTCTGTTATAACTCCTCCTCCTCCTTTGATCCTTCTCCCACTCTTTAGGGGTATTTGGGCTATGTCCATTTTAACTTTTTCATATTGGAAAGGGCTGCCAATAATATGAGATAGGGGGATGGAGCGAGTTGATGTTCTTAGAGATTCTGACCCCTCTGGATTTTAGGACTTAGCTGGCCTAGAAACCTATCTGGAGGTTGTAGGTTTCTGGAAAGTAATCATAGTGCATGAAATTTTGTAGAATCTCAGATAGAGCCATAGGTGTTCTTTAGGATTGACAGGAATGTTTTTTTCTTGGGGTTTGGCAAACCATGGTAAATAGCAATATCTAGCCGAGGTTTGTGTAAGAGTAGCCTCCAGAACAGCCTCTCAACTCTATTTGAAATCTCTGGTTTGCCTCTCTACACATGTTTCTGGAAATATTGTTGGAAATCCCTCTCATTAGCTTCATATAAATCATCATTGACCTTTAAATCGAAATAAATGTTTTTCTGTGTATGTAACATGCATTATCTTGAATGTATTGGGTCACGCATTCATCTTTTCATTTGTTTATTGAACATGGGTGGTTAGTATTGGTCAGTTGGTCAGAAAAAAAGCTTTATTGAGGGTATTTATTTTTATTTGCTAGTAAATCCTTATGAAAGATGAAAATGCCACACCCGACTGATGAGTGGGAATAGTGTGAATCATGAAAGGACGTGGATATGTGGCCTCTGGAGTTCTGGAATAGCATAATTGCCTCTATGTCTGTATTCTTAGAAAATTCTAGTCACTTTTGGGCCTTTTGATGTTATTCTTCTCTTACACTTTTTCTAAGTCTACTAGGACAAGTTTCTTTTAGTCATCAAATTTTCATATAAAAACAAATCTAGAAAATCTCAGGTTGACTTGCAGAAAGAGAAATTCCCCTTACTCCTTTTTTTCTTGACAGATATTTGCCCTGAAGGAGTTTGAGTTCTTAAGAAGTTCCTGTATGTCTTGGGAACCAACTAGAAGTTAGGTTCCCAGCAAATAATTTTAAAAAACAAAGTAAAGCAAAAACCCTAGTTCTGTTCACACCATATTTAGATGTGAAATCTTATTTAGAGGAGGTTTTTTTTTTAAAAAAAAAAAAAACTTAGTGAAGTATGTATTTCAAACCAAATTTATATTAGTTTTTATTGGATGTTTTCCCTGGCCCTTCAGAAATAATACAAAGTTAATTTCTATGCCCTTTAATTTTTTTTTTCCTGATTTTGTTCTTAGGCTTTTTTTTTTAAGAAAAGTTTATAGGTTAGCTCCGTTAGTATCCACTTGGGTCTTAGACATTGGGTTCTCAACCCTGGCAACTTATTAGAATCCCCTTGGGAGCTTTTTTAAAAAAAATACTAACTCCCAGGTTCCCATTGAGAGTTTCTAATTTCATTAGTTTGGTGTTTAAAGCTAACCAATTGGGCCCTTTAAACTAGGGTTTTGTGAGTAGTAAGAGAGATCTGACTGGGAGAGGGAACCATATTATTTTTCATTCCTGTAGAAGAGCCAGAAATCCCTGATCAGCATAGAAAAATGTGGAGAGGAAAGTACACTTTTTCCTAACTTCTCACTGTAAATTAGGCAAGCACCATTGTGCTGGGAATTTGATGGAATTTTAGATCAGCAGCAGTTTAGATCTTTAAGAAATACTGTCACGCCCATCCAGAAGGATTGTTCATCTGGGTGCTTGTTTATAGGAAAAAGTATATGATGAGTGATGTGCTTTTATTTTTCTACTTAAAAAAGAGGCTGGGTCAGAGGATGAATGTCACCTTCCATGCAGGAGACCCGGGTTTGATTTCTGGACCATGCACCGCCCCCCACAATGTCTAAAGAGAGCCTCATAACCTGTTTTCTTCCTATGTATATATATATTTTTATTTTGAAAACTTTAAAACAACGGAAAAGTTGAAAGACTAAGATAATAAACACACATATGTTTTTACTTGTCACCTTGCCCCATTTGTTTTCTCTCTCCATTTGTTTATACCCACACTTTTAACTTCTGCTATCCATTTAAAACAGTGTTATAGACATCATGGTGTTTAACCACTGAATGCTTCAGAATGGATATCTTTTTTTTATTATTATTTTTATTTTTATATTTTTATTGATAAATCTTAATATACAAACATTCCATATGTAGTATACAATCATTGACTCACAGTATCATCACACAGTTGTGTATTCATCACCACGGTCATTTTTTAGAACACTTGTATCACTCCAGAAAAAGAAATAAAAAGGAAAAAAGAAAAAATCATATATACAATATCCCTTACCCCTTCCTCTCATTGACCTCTAGTATTTCAATCTCCTCAATTTATTTTAAACTTTGTTGTCACCCCTCCCATTGTTTGTTTCTTAATCCATAGTTTTTACTCATCTATCCATACCCTAGATAAAAGGAACACCAGACATAAGGGTTTTCACAATCACACAGTCACACTGTAAAATGTATAAGATTATACAATCATCTTTAAGAAACAAGGCTACTGGAACACAGCTCTACAGTTTTAGGTACTTCCCTCTAGCCACTCCAATACCCCATAAACTAAAAGGGGAGGGATATCTATATAATGCATAAGAAAAACCTCCAGAATAACCTCTCACCTCTGTTTGAAATCTCTCAGCTGCTGACACTTTGTTTTTTCTCATTTCTCTCCCCACCTTTGGTCAAAAAGTTTTTCTCAGTCCCTTGATGCCATCTCCCAGTTCATCCATCCTAGGATTTCTGTCCCACTTTGCCAAGGAGGGTTACATCCCTGGGAGTCATGTCCCACGAAGGGAGGGAAGGGCAGTGAGTTCACATGCCATGTCGGTTTAGAGAGAGAGGCAACATCTGAGCAACAAAAGAGATTCTCTAGGAGTGACTCTTAGGCCTAATTTTAAGTAGGCTTAGCCTATCCTTTGCAGGAGTAGGTTTCATAGGGGCAAACCTCAAGATTGAGGGTTTGGCCTATTGATTTGGTTGTTTCCACTGTTTGCGAGAATATCAGAAATTCTCCAAATAAGTAAGTTGAATATTTCATTTCCTCTTTTCTCCCCAGTACCCCAAGGGGACTGTTCTAGATTGCTAAGTGCTGGAATGTGGTAAACAAGAAATAGAATGACATTTAAAAGGGAGAATTTATTAAGTTGCAAGTTTACAGTTCTAAGGCCTTGAAAAAGTCCCAATTAAAGCAAGTCTATAAAAGAGTCCAAATTAAGGTACTACCTAGAGGTCACCTTCACTCAGGAAAGGCTGATAAAGTTCAAGGTTGCTCTCTCAACTGGAAAGGCACATGGTGAACATGGTGAAGTCTGCTAGCTTTCTCTCCAGGCTTCTTGTTTTATGAAACTCCCACAGGGATGTTTTTCAAAGGTCTCTGGCTACATGGGTCTTGTGGTTCGCGTGGCTCTAACAAGCTCTCTCCCGAATACTTCCTTGTTTAAAGGATTCCAGTAAACTAATGAAGGCCCACCTGGAATGGGTGAAGTCGCATCTTCAGTTCAAAAGTTAATACCCACAGCTGGGCGAATCCCATTTCCAAGGAGATAATTTAATCAAAAGATTCTACCCAGCAATGATAAATGAGGATTAAAGGACATGGCTTTTCTGGGGTACACCACAGATCAAACTGGCACAGGGACCTTACAAATACTTCTTTATTCACTACCCAAATTACTCTGGAATATATCAGGGCATCCTACTAACTTGGACAAACCAACCAAATCTCACGCCCTATTCAAGATTCCGTGTACTTATGGTGTTCAACTAAAGTGACCGTACAAGTGAAATTAGGAAATTCACTACCCAAAATATAAATTTTGTGCCCAAGAAATCTCTCTCCCTTTAGTCTCATACAGAAGTTGAAGTTTTAAAATACAGCATGGATATCTTGATAATGGGAATATTCTCCTACATAACTGTGGTAGTATTACCATAGTCAAGAAATATAACATTGATATATTATCTCATATACAGTACATATCCAAATTTCCTCAGTTGTCTCAAAATGACCTTTATAAAAGTGTTTTGTTCCTTCCCCTTCCCATTTCCCTTTCTCTTCCTTCCAGCAATTCCTCTGCCTTTATCGTTTATGTTTTAAAAATTTTAAGAACCGAAGCTAGTTATGTTGTATAGTGCCCACAGTCTGGACCTCATTTGATTCAGTGTAAACATTTTTAGTAAGAATGCTACATAGATGATATTATGGTCTTCCCATTGCATCATATGAGAAAGTGCATCCTGTCAGTTTATTCCATTATTGATGGTACTAACAGATTTCTCTGTTAAAAAGATGCCTTTATAAATAATCTGTGGGACAATACTTTAAAACGTATTAATATCCTGAGCTACTACAGCCTTTTACCTGATACTTTCAGCATTCATTGATGATTTTTGCCAAAATTAGTTACTGTGTTGTAACCTATTGGTGGTTGCCATGTGGTACACAAGTCCCTTTTTTTAAAGCAGTTTTATTTTATTATCACTGAGTTGTGCTTTCATCACCACAGTCAATTTTAGAATATTTTCATTCCTCCAAAAAGAAAAACCTCACCGCACTGATATCCCCCTGTTGTTGACACTTTGTATTGGTGTAGTACCTTTATTACAACTGATAGAAGAATATTATAATATTACTGCTAACTGTAGTCCATAGTTTGTTAGGTATATTTTTCCCGTTTACCACTCTATTAGTCACACCTTGTAGTAATGGCATTTGTTCTAGTTTATAGAAGAATATTATCTTTGTATCATTAACCACTTACATTGTCCATAACAGAGTTCATGTTATACAGTTCCATGTTTGATTCTCTAGCATTCCTTTTAGTGACATGCGTGATCCTAAATTTTCGCCTTCAGCCACAATCATGCACACAATTGAGCGCTGTTAAATACATGTGCTCCTATTACCTTTGTCCGTTTGTGAATATTTACAATCAACCTTATAAAAGTTCTACACAAAGTAAGCACCAGCTCCCCGTTTCTACCCTCGTTCTGTCTTCCAGTAACCTGCATTTTAGATACTGACTCTATGAGTTTGCTCATTTTATTTAGTTCATATTAGTGAGATCATATAATATTTGTACTTTTTGTTTCTGGCTTAATTCACTCAACATAATGCCCTTAAGTTTTGCCCATTTTGTCATATACATCAGGACTTCATTTCTTCTTAGTGCTGAATAATATTTTATGTATATAATACATTTTGTTTATCCATTCATCTGCTGATGGACACTTGGGTTGCTCCCATCTTTTGGCAGTTGTGAATAATGCCACTATGAATATCGATATCAAATGTCTGTTTCATGTTCCTGCTTTCAGTTCTTTTGAGTAAATACCTAGTAGCAGGAATGCCAGAACATATGGCAGTTTTACACTTAGCTTCCTGAGAAACTGCTAAACTGTCTTCGACAGTGGCTGTACCATTTCACATTCCCACCTGCAGTGAGTGAGTATTCCCATTTCTTCACATCCTGTCTAAAACTTGTAGTTTTCTGTTTTTTGCATAGTGGCCACTTTAGTAGGTGTGAAATAATATCTCATTGTGGTTTTGACTTTCGTTTCCCTAATTAGTTAGTAATGCTGAGCATCTTTTTAGCCATTTTTATTTCCTCTTTGGAAAAATGTTCAAGTCTTTTGCCCATTTTAAAATTAGGTTGTTTGTCTTTTTGTCGGTGAGTTGTAGGATTTCTTTATATATTCAGTATTTAAACCCTTATTGGATATGTGGATTCCAAATATTTTCTCCCGAAAAATAAAAATACGCTTCTATTTTTTAGAAACAGAATCTCATTTATTGTACCTTTCATTTCCATAAGTTCTGTTTTTTTTTTCTTTGCATGCTTTCAAATTCTTCTTTATATTTTCTTAGTATCCATTATCTCTTTAGCCATATTTTCCTTCATCTCCTTGAATTGATTAAGGAGATGTGTCTAAACATCTTTGATTGGTTGTTTCATATTCTATCTCTCCTCCGACTTTTTAATTTGTTCCTGTGTCTGGGCCGTATCTTTCTGTTCTTAGTATGGCTTGTATATTTTTGCTGACATCTGGGCCTCTGATTATCTTGATGAGAGTGTTCTTAAGTTTGGTTTCTCTTTCTTTTCTTGAATTTTGTTGTTGATTGAGTTTGTGTTAAGAATCTTCTTTGACCCTTGGCTCGTCAGTATTCCCAGCCTAAACAGGGTCAGGGACCCACGCTGGGGGTGCAAATCCTTCCCAAAGGATCCTGGGAAGAGGGTCAGGAAGGAAGCCAAATGACCTTTATTTCAGATTCCCAAGGGTGTGCTTTCCTTTCCTGCCCAGCAGATAGTGCTCTTCCATGGGGCAGGGTATTTTGCTAACTTTGGCGGCTCTGCCTTTGAACCTGGTCAGAACAGTGGCCTGGCCGCACCTTTTCAGGATGGGCTAAAGCAGCAGGACCCAGTGGTCTAACTTCTCTGGCTAATGGCTGAATCTCAGTGCTGGGCTATGTCCCACGGTGTTGTTGGCAGGAGGGCTCTGTGGTCCTCCTGGTCTTCAGCAGCCTGCGACACAGGAACGGGGACTGTCAGAAGCTGCTGGCCTTTATTGTAGGGGATGGGCGACAGGAGCCTTTGCCGAGTAAGTTACAGTTTTTCACTGCGGTTTCTCAGTCTGTTCATCCTGCTCTTCCCTGGATACTGTGCAGTACTCCCCTGGGTCTGCAGCCCCAGAGCAATTGTTTCAGACAGTTTCTGCCTGTCCATTAACTGTTTTTGGAAGAAGAGTGAGCCGTGAACTCCCTCTTCTGCCATATTCCCCTGGGAGTGGTTTGCTCAAGTCCTTTTGATATGAAGCTATGTTTAGGACTTTGAGTTCTGGTCTGTAAGAGATATTTGAGAGTAGTATTGTATATTGAAGCTAGTTGTGTACATTTTGTTATGTGGAAAGCGAAAAAGTTAACTCTGCTTTTAAGCGTCTGAAGATCATATTGGTATCATTTGTGAATTTAGCCATTCACTTCTATGCTTTGCATTACCTTTTTTTAAAAAATGTTTTTATTGAAAAATATCTGCACATGTACAATCCCAATCATACTGTACAATCAGCTCACAATATATCTCATTGTTTTATATTTATCACCACGATCATTATAAGAACATTTGCATTACTCCAGAAAAAGAAATAGAAAGGAAAATAATTCATACATCCCACATCCCTTACCTCTCCCTCTCATTGACCTACAGTATTTCATTCTACCCAATTTTTTTACCTATCTTCCCCTATTATTTACTTATTTTTTTATCCTTAATATAGTATTTTTTTTATTTGTCTATCTTTAGGATAATTTTTTTTTTTTTATTGCATAGGCAGGCGCCTGGCATCAAACCTCGGTCTCCGGCATGGCAGGCGGGAACTGCCTGCTGAGCCACTGTGGCCCACCCAATATAGTTTTTTACTCATCTCTCCATACCCTGGGTAAAACGAGTATCATCAGACATAAGGTTTTCACTATCACACAGTGTGCAGGTTTGAATCTGTTGTGTGCCCTAGAAAAGCCATGCCCTTTAATCCTCATTCAATATTGTTGTGTAGAATCTTTTTGATTGTTTCCATGGAGATATGACCCACCCAATTATTGGTGGTAACTTTTGATTAGATGGTTTCTATGGAGATGTGTCTCTCCCCATTCAAGGTGGGACTGCTTACTTGAGCTCTTTAAGAGGGAACCATTTTGGAAATTACAGATGCAGCCAGAGACCTTTAGAGATGAAAACACTCCCTGGGGGAGCTTCATGAATCAGAAATCCAGGGGAGAAAGCTAGCAGACTTTGCCATGTGCCCTTCCAGCTGAGAAAGAAAACCTGAACTTCATTGACCTTTCTTGAGTGACGGTACCCTCTTGTTGGTGCCTTAATTTGGACATTTTTCATAGCCTTGCCTTAATTTGGACATTTTCATGGCCTTAGAACTGTAACCTTGCAACTTAATAAATTCTTTTAAGAAGCCATTCTGTTTCTGGTATAGTGCATTCCAGTAGCTTTCAAACTAGAACCCATGGTCGCATTGTAAAAGCTATATAGTTATACAGTCTTCAGGAATCAGGGTTACTGGAACACAGTTCAACAGTTTCAGGTGCTTCTCTCTAGCCACTCTAATACACCATAAACTAAAAAGGGATATCTATATAATGAGTTAGAACAACCTCCAGGATAACCTCTCAACTCTATTTGAAATCTCTCAACTAAACTGAAACTTTATTTTGTCTCATTTCTCTCTTTGCCTTTTTATCAAGAAGACTTTCTCAGTCCCATGATTCTGGGTCCTGGCTCATCCTGGGAGTTCTGTCCTGTGTTGCCAGGGAGATTAATATGTGTGGGAGTCATGTCCCATGAATGGCGGGAAGGCAGTGAGTTCACCTGAATAGGTGCTTAATACATCTCCTGAGCCCTGCATGTCTGAAAATGCTTGTAACCATACCTTTGATTCGTGGTTGTCTGGGTATAAAATTCTAGATTCAAAATAATTAAACTTCAAAATTGTGAAGAAGAGGGAGTGGCACAGTGTTCCATTGTCTTCCAGAATCTAACGTTGTCTGCTGAAAGACCTCCTTTCTGTTGGAGACGTGCTCCTCTGGATATAGCCAGTTTTTCTTGACAAAAATTTTCCTTTTTATTTTTTTTTTTTGGTTCTTGAAGGTCTAACATGCCTAAAGGGTATATATAGGTATCAATCTTATTCTGTTATTCTACTCTAGTATTTGGGCCTTTTCTACATTAAAACTTATCTTTCTTTAGTTCCAAAGGTTCCTATTATTTCTTTTGTTATTTCCCCTACTGCCACTGTCCCTGTTTTCTGTAAAGAATATTTGATCTCTTGAGTCCTTCATGGTTTTTTATTTTTGCAGCATTTTCTCTTTTGTCTTATCTGCTTACCGAAGAATTTTCTAACTTTATTTTCTAAATCATTGGCTTTGTCTTCACCTGGTTCTATTCTGTTATCCGTTTATTTGTTACATTTTTATTTTGAAAATCATGTTTAATTTCTGTTATTGGTTCTGTTTACTCTTTCATGGTGTCCTCCTCCAACCATTTTTTTGCTTGTCTGCAGTGTGGGTCTCCTTAGTCTCTGAGAATACCAATCAGAATTTCTTTAGTATTCTCTTTGTTTCCCTAATTATCTCTTCCCCTTTCTGGGCTAAATCAAAGTCATCTCTTGATTGTTCTCTTTGATCAGGTTTGGGAAAATTTCAGCCAGTATTCATCAAATACTTTTCCAGCCTTATTGTCTTTGACCTTTCCTTCCAAGAGTCTGCTGACATGATTATTAGCTCATTTTTGTTATAGCCTCACAGGTCCTTGAGGCTTTTTTTTTTTCCAGTCTGTTGTTAAGATTGCCTGATTTCTTTTATTCCAACTTAAAGTTCATTGATTCTTTCATAATGTCTCCATTTGCTATTGAACCCACCATTGAGTTTTTTACTTTGGCCATATTTTCAGTTCCAAAATTTCCATTTATTTTTCTAAAGAATGAAGCTTCTATTTTTTTCCTGAGACTTATAATTTCTTTACTAAAACTTTGTGTTTTTTTCATTTGTTTCAAGTATGTTTGAAATTGCTTATTGAAATATTTTTCTGGTGGTTTTAAAATCCTTGCCAGAGAATTCCAGACCATGTCATTTCAGTGTTGACTCTGTTGATTGTTTTTTTTCTTTGGTTACATTGAGATTTTCCATGTTCTTGGTATTATGAGTGATTTTTCTTTGTATACTGAAGATTTGGGGTATTATGAGACTTTGAATCTTATTTAAATTACCTATTTTAGCAGGCCTCTTGATATGGCACCAGTGACAAAGGGCGAAGGGGGAATGACACCTTGTTCTTTATTACTAGGTTTGGATGAAAATCCAAATTTCTACTCAGCCTTTGTTGAGGAAGTATTTTTGGGGTTCATTACTGCCTCAGGTTCTCCCCTAAGCTTCTGCTGACAGCATCCTGGCTAGGAAAGGCAGGGCTGCCTTGTTATTGCTCCACATATGGCCTCTGTTGTTACTGCCTGTGGTGGGGGATATGCTTGTTACTACCTTGTGGTGGTCCTACCTCTCCATTAGGCCTCCTCGACACCATCCTAGGGGAGGAGCATTTTGTTGCAGCTAGTTAAGAGTGTAGTCTAGGCTCCCCACTTGGCCTTTTGCTGGTTTGATATTTTTATCTTGGTGTTGGTTGGAATGGAGCAGTTATTGTCTAAAAGTTTTCTCTTTTGTTGCAAGCTGCGCCTTTCCTGATCCTTTGATTAGAGAGAGCAGATTTTTCTTGGGGCCTTTTTTGTCTGCTCATTTGCATTTCCAGATTTGTTGTTTCTCCAGCATCCTGTCTGGTGCATATGTAGCAAAAAGAAAACCCAATGAAACTCATCCTTTTTTGTTTTTTGAAGTCCATAGCTGGTCTACCATCTTCTCTCTAACATTCAGGGCCTTTTTCTTAGGTTTTATATATAAATGCCCAAGGCTTTTGTTCTGTATTTAGCAGGAGCAGTAAGGAGAAGTGTGTCTGCTTTGTCTTGTTTACAACCAGAGATTGGTTGTTTCTCTCTCTGGTAACTTTTTACTTGGTAATACTTTCAAACTTATAAGACAGTTACTAAATTACACAAACCCCATACAGAGAGCATCACCATATCCCAACCCCTGAGATACCCAGATCCACCAGCTTTAACATTTTGACACATTTGTTATATCATTCTATCTATCCACCTGTCAGTTTGTTTATCCATTTTCTGACTACATCATGCTCCTTGAACACATAAGGCTGCCATGTACATTTCCTAAAACGAGGATATTCTTTTATGTAACCTTGAGTGCAGTTTATCAAGTTTAAGTAATTTAGCATTGATATAAAGCATACAGTTTATATTCCATTTTTTCATATGTCTCAGTAATATCTCTTAGAGCCTTTTCTATTCCCTTGCTATCTCCCATCCAGGATCATATTCTGCTTTAATTGTCATTGTCTCTTTAGTTGTTCTTTTTTGGTTTTAATCGTGAGAAAATATGTATAACATAAGCTTTCTCATTTCAACTACTCCAACGCACGCCATTCAATGTGATTAATCACATGCACAATATTATGGTACCCTCCCTACCTTCCGTGAATAAAAGTTTCCCATTTCCCCAGTTAGAAACCCTATACTCAATATATATTATATCCTTGTTCCCCCTGGTTCCTGTTTCTCTGCAACCTTCTTAGTACTTATTTTCCTTTTTTTTTTTTCTTTTTAAATCATAGTTATTCTAATATGTGTGAAGTAGTATCATTGTGGTTTTGATTTGCATTTCCCTAAATGGCTAATGATGTTGAGTATCTTTGCATGTGCTTATTGGCCATTTGAATATCTTTGAAAAACTGTTCAAGTCCTTTGTTGCACAGTTTTTTATTTTAATGCAATCCAATTTATTTAATTTTCCCTTTATTGCTTGTGCTTTGGGTGTAAAGTCTAAGAATCCATTGCCTAATACAAGGTCCTGAAGACATTTGCCTGTGTTTTCTATTAAGTGCTATGGTTTTAGCCCTTATATAGAGCTATATTTACCTCATGTATTTAGGCCATTGATCCATTTTGAATTAATTTTTTATATGGTGTGAGGTAGGGATCCACTTTCATTCTTTTGCATGTAGATATCCAGTTTTCCCAGCATCATTTGTTGAAGAGACTGTTCTTTTCCCACTGAGTGGACTTGGCACCTGTTCTAGTTTGCTAGCTACCAGAATGTGATATACCAGAAACAGAATGGCTTTTAAAAAGGGAAATTTAATGAGTTGTTAGTTTACAGTTCTAAGGCTGAGAAAATGTCTCAGTTGAAACAAATCTATAGAAATGCCCAATCTAAGATATCCAGGGAAAGATACCTTGGTTCAAGAAGGCCAATGACATTCAAGGTTTCTCTCTCAGCTGGAATGGCATGTGGCGAAGTCTGCTAGCTTTCTTTTCCAGCTTCTTGTTTCATGAAGCTCCCCAGGAGATATTTTCTTTCTTCATCTCCAAAAGTCGCTGGCTAGTGGACTCTGTGCTTCGTGGTTCTGCGGCATTCTGAAGCTTTCTCCAAAATACTTCTTCTTTTACAGGATTCCAGTAAGCTTATCAAGACCCACTTAGAATAGGTAGAGACATGTCTCCATCTAATCAAGTTTAATACCCACAATTGATTGAGTCACAACTCCGTGGAGATAATCTAATCAAGTCACCGACCTGCAGTGCTGAATGGGAATTAGAAGAAACCATTCCTCCAAAAAGATTGATTAGGATTAAAACATGGCTTTTCTAGTGTAAATAAATCCTTTCAAACTGGCACAGCACCCTTGCCAAAACTCAGTTGGCCATAGATGTGTGGGTTCTCTTTGATATTTTAATGCATTTTCTGCTATTTCATTTGCATCTTGGAATGGATGGAAGATAAATGTATATTTTCTTTCTATCATATTGTAGCAAATTTCTCAAAGCTTCAGCTTCAAATGTATATTTTCTTTCTATCATATTGTAGCAAATTTCTCAAAGCTTCAGATTTGTAACTACTTTGTCTGCATTTAAAGTGAATATAATGTATTTATTGCCTTAAATTGCCCTAAATGTTAACATTTCATTTATTGTAGTCCTGGAAGGTATAGTGCATCTCTCCAGATTATTTTGCCATAGGTGTTCAAATTATAATGTTAGTAAGGTTGTTGCTTTGGAGGCATGTATAATTAACACTAGAAGATAAAGCTAGAGTGGCCAAGTATAGAAAAACTCTGGGTTGTTGAGTCTATACTGTGTGTATATTTGAAACCACTTCTCTTTGGGCTACTGTATCTATCCTGCCTGCAAGTACCTTTGCTGGAATTCCATGTCCAGTGGCAAGCATGGCTCCTCTTCAGTGCCTAGTTCACTTTTCTTTCTCCTGGATGACAGTTACATACTTTCAGTAGCAACATAAGCATTATGGTATAGTGGGAAAAGCTTTGGCTTTATATTGCCAGAGTGATCTCAGTTCAAATCCCTGTTCTGCCTTTGTAATCTTTTTCGGGCTGTCTTTTTGAGCCTCATTTTTCCCATCTGTAAAACAAAATTGTCATAATATCTAAACTTAGGAGGATTAAAGGTTGTATATGAAAATAGTACAACACATGATGGTAGATAGTATATTTCTCTTTTTTTCTTTCCTGGTTATTCTTCAGGTCCCCAACTATATCCTTTTTGAAGAATGGTCCTAGACTGATGAATGAAGAGTTAACAGATTTATTAGATCAGTCTTGTCTGTCTTCTCATTACTTTGCTACTGACTTCGCTCTTCTCTCACCCTCCTCCCTACCCATTCTACCTAAAATCTTTGGCTATTTCTTTTTCGTATATGTGTCCTAGTGCTCTGGTATTTATACAGTGGACTCCACAAAATTGAATAAAGTTTGATTCTCTTTTTAAACTTAAATAAATTGTTTTGGGGAATATTGATTGAAAGTTCTGTATGTACTGATAGAATCTATCACCAAAGTTTAATTTAATGTCTGGGATGTAGGAATAGATGGAATTAAGTACAGAATCTACACATGGTAAGAATGTAGAAATTTGGTGTTGGCTTTCTCTTTTTCAAATACCCCTAAGAATATGAACCATTTGCATTATAAACAGCACAACTTACTTATAAGATTCATTTTTACAATTTTTGTTCTAAAATCACAAATTCTAGTTGACAATGTGATAGGGGAAAATTATGTTTTTAAACTTAGAAAACCACACTCCGTAACTGTGCCAAAAGTAACAATTTCTTTGCATTAAAAAAAGGTTAGTTCTTCATAAAATGATTGGAGAAACTGACCTGTGTAGTTGCAGTTAAAACTTCAGTGAATTGAGATAGTTTTTAATCAGTCTTATGTTGTATGGGATCTCACCCTTGGTATTTAGATAGAAAAAAGAGGAAAAAGAAAAGAGTCACATTCCCTAGTATTTTTCTCTTTGGAGTAGCTAGAGGTGCATTTAAGAAATGGCAATATTTAAATACTAATCATTCTCCTTTTCCTTTTATATCAGTATTGCAGTGTGGATCAGTCAGTTGTGGTGGTTTGTGATGTCTGAATTTTTGTGATCAACCAATGTTGCTTGGATTGTTGTGAGAATATTGGAAAGCAGGTGTGTGTGAAATCAATTGTGATATTAGAAAGATAATTAAAAATAATTCGCTATGTAATGACTCTCATTTGTTTTCAGTTGTTTAGTATTAGTGCTGCAGTAATGTCAATTACCTCCGTGTGAGCTGTCTTAATCTTTTTTTCTATAAGTTACATCTATATATGTAGATTTCAGAATTGTCTTACACTTTTGATACAGGGCAAAATGGTAGGTTCTCTGCCTCATGTGCATAACAGCCAGTCCGTGACGTGGAATTTCAAAGAGAGAAAAAGTTAGTGCTTTATGTGAGGCAGGAGAGCAGATGGCTTCTCTGCCCAGTAATCCTACTCCCCAAGTCTAAGGAGTTCAGGGTTTTTATGGATTCAAAAAGAATAAGTAAGTATAATACTTACTTTTATGTTGGTAAGTTTACACAGGCTGAGACCACACTAAAATAACCATTAAAATAGAAAGTATAAATAAGTGTGAGATTAGTTGAGTTTCAGTAATTTCAGGTATTAACTTCTGCCTATTGTACAATATAGAAAGAAAAACATCTGTGTAATGATTCAGTGATCATTATCATTTGTTAATTCTTAATTTCTCACTTATAATTCCTCCCTTTTATTTTTTGTTCATTTTTGAATTTTGAGAGATATCTGAGTGACGACCCTTCTAAAATCTTCTTGCTGAGAAGGGGTATCATCATTACGGAGTAGAGGAATGAAATTGGTACTTAAAGAGACTGGTTCCTCTGAGTTTCAGAAATTAACTGGCATAGGAACAATCTGGAGGCTTTAAGTCTCTGAAAAATAAACTTAATAAATAGAATAAATAACTTTTTATAGATTTTAGATAAAACCTGGGGTGTGGTGGGAGGTGCCAAGATGGCGGCTTAGCAAGGTGAGCGCTTTAGTTTGTACTTCAGAACAGCTACTAAATAAGCAGGAACAGTGCAGAAGAGCTCCTGGAGCCACATCAGTGACCGCACACACAGCGTACACCAATCTGGACCAGCTGGACCAGCTGTGAGCCCCCCCAAAACCGTGAGTTCCTCAAGCCATGGCAGCTGGCGCCCCTTCCCCACAGGCTGCTTCCCAGAGGGGAAAGGAAAGAGACTTTACCAGCAGCAGGGGCTGAGTGCAACGAAATGCCAATTGTGGAATTAATTAACAAATTCTGACAACCAAAAATAGGCCCCCAGCTCAGGTGAACCTAGTCAAAGCAGAGGTTGCTCATTTTTGCCCCGGTGCCAAGGGGGCAGGGTTGACAGAAAAAGGAAAAAAAAAGAAGGAAAAAAGAAACAGGTTTTTGTGACTACGTTTCTACAAAGGCTTGACTGCCTTTGAATACAGCGGCAGGACTTTTCAGGCTGCAACTGCCCCAGACATAGGCAGAAACAAGCTTGTTTGAGGGCTTGTCTGGACCCTGTGCCCTCCCCAGGGGAGGGGTAAAGCCCAACTCTGGTGGAATCCCTCCCTTAAGGAGTTCAGACACCAGGGCTTGGTAATTTGAAGTCATTAAAACTAGCCTACAACCTCTCCTCTGTCTCTACCACACCCCCAACAGGGAGAGTCTGCCAAAGTTAAAGGTACCACATCGTCTTATGCTGGTGGGACCTGCAGGCAGATAAGTGCCACATACTGGGCAGGATGAGAAAAACAGAGTCCAGAGACTTCACAGGAAAGTCTTTTAACCTGCTGGGTCTTGTCCTCAGGGAAAACTGACACAGGTGACTCTTTTCTCCTGACAGGTGGTCAGTTTGGTCTGGGAAAATCCGGCTGGGGTCAATAATACCTAAGTAGACCCTCCTGAGGTTGGGGGGGGAAAGGCACCATACAGGCAGGGCAAGAAACAAGAAAACAAGAACTGAAAATTTCTCCTCGTTAAACAAAACCTAAGCTAGAGGTCAGAAAAAGCTGAACTGAATGTCAAAGAACAGACAGACATAAATTTATCCAGCAAGAAAACTCTAGGTAAAAGAAGTGAAAACAATCTCTAGAATAAACTAATTAAGGTAATAAAATGCCTAGATGCCAGCAAAAAATAACAAATCACACTAGGAAAATTGAAGATATGGCCCAGTCAAAGGAACAAACCAGCAATCCAAATGAGATACAAGAGTTGAAGCAATTAATTCAGAATATAGACACGGAAAACCTCATCAAAAAACCAAATCAGTGAATTGAGGGAGCATGTAAAGAAGGCAAGGAATGAACAAAAAGAAGAGATTGAAAGTCTGAAAAAACAAATCACAGAATTTATGGGAATGAAAGACACAGTAGAAAGGATGAAAAAAACAATGGAAACCTACAATGTTAGATTTCGAGAGACAGAAGATAGGATTAGTGAACTGGAGGATGGAACATCTGAAATCTGACAAACAAAAGAAAATATAGGGAAAGAATGGAAAAATATGAGCGGGGACTCAGGGAACGGAATGACAATATGAAGCACACAAATATACATGTTGTGGGTGTCCCAGAAGAAGAAGAGAACGGAAAAGGAGGGGAAACACTTATGGAGGATATTATCACTGAAAATTTCCCAACTCTTATGAGAGATTTAAAATTACAGATCCAAGAAAGGCAGCATACCCCAAGAGAATAGATCCAAATAGACATACTCCAAGACACTTACTAATCAAAATGTCAGAGGTCAAAGAGAAAGAGAGAATCTTGAAAGCAGCAAGAGAAAAGCAATCCATCACATACAAGGGAAGCCCAATAAGACTATGCATAGATCTCAGCAGAAACCATGGAGGCGAGAAGACAGTGGGATGATATATTTAAACTACTAAAAGAGAAAAACTGCCAACCAAGAATTCTATATCCAGCAAAATTGTCCTTTGAAAATGAGGGAGAAATTAAAATATTTTCAGATAAAAAATCACTGAGAGAATTTTTTTAAACTTTATTAATTAAAAAAAAACAAAACATTTAGAAATCATTCCATTCTATATATATAATCAGTAATTCTTAATATCATCACATAGTTGCATATTCATCATTTCTTAGTACATTTGCATCGATTTAGAAAAAGAAATAAAAAGGCAACAGAAAAAGAAATAAAATGATAATAGAGAAAAAAAAAACTATACGTACCATACCCCTTACCCCTTGCTTTCATTTACCGCTATTTCAAACTGAATTTATTTTAACATTTGTTCCCCCTATTATTTATTTTTATTCCATATGTTCTACTCTTCTGTTGATATAGTAGCTAAAAGGAGCATCAGACATAAGGTTTTCACATTCACAGAGTCTCATTGTGAAAGCTATATCATTGTTCAATCATCATCAAGAAACATGGCTACTGGAAAACAGCACTACATTTTCAGGCAATTCCCTCCAGCCTCTCCACTACATCTTGAACAACAGGGTGATATCTACTTAATGCGTAAGAATAACCTCCAGGATAACCTCTCGACTCTGTTTGGAATCTCTCAGCCATTGACACTTTGTCTCATTTTACTATTCCCCCTTTTGTTCGAGAAGGTTCTCTCAGTCTCTTGATGTTAATTCTCAGCTCATTCTAGGGTTTTTCTCAGTCCTTTGATGCTGAGTCTCAGCTCATTCCAGAATCTCTGTCCCATGTTGCCAGAAAGGTCCACACCCATGGGAGTCATGTCCCACGCAGAGAGGGGGAGGGTGGTGAGACTGCTCATCATATTGGCTGGAGAGAGAGGCCACATCTGAGCAACAAAAGAGGCTCTCTTGGGGGTGACTCTGAGGCCTAAATTTTAAGTAGACTTGACCTATCTTTTGTGGGGTTAAGTTTGATGTGAACAAACCCCAAGACTGGGGGCTCAGCCTTTAGCTTTCGTTGTCCACACTGCTTGTGAGAATATCAAGAATTGAACTTGGGGAAGTTGAATTTCTCCCCACTCTCACCATTCCCCGAAGGGGGCTTGCAAATACTTTTCCAGTCACTGATCAAATCATTCTGGGATTCATTGGGGCATCACTCTGGACAAACCAACAAAATCTCATGTCCTACCTGAGATTCCAAGTACTTATGACATTCAGTCAAACTATCTACATGAGTTATATTAGGAAATGCTCTAGTCAAAATCTAAATTTTGTAACAAATAAACATTTTTTGCTTTAGTCTCACACATAAGGTGACATTTTAAAGTGTTAGTTATCTATTTTCAGCACCTTGCAATAATGAATGACAATCCTTTCTTCTTCCTCATGCAAAAACATTTTTAAAATTTGTATATTGTACATTTCACTATTATTATACACTCTAGGCATTCCTAGATTATACCATCTCGATATTTAACATCTGTCTTTTCACTGAGAGAATTTGTGACCAAGAGACCAGCTCTGCAAGAAATACTAAAGGGAGCACTAGAGACAGATACGAAAAGACAGAAGAGAGAGAAGTGGAGAAGAGTGTAGAAAGGAAGACTATGAGTAAAAGTAAAAAGAAGGAAAATTAGATATGACATATAAAATCCAGAAGGCAAAATGGTAGAAGTACTACCTGTACAATAATAACACTAAGTGTCAATGGCTTAAACTCCCCAATCGAAAGACATAGACTGGCAGAATGAATTAAAAAACAGGACCCATCTGTATTTTGTCTACAGGAAGCACACCTTAGACCCAAGGATAAACATAGGTTGAAAGTGAAAGGTTGAGAACAGATATTTCATGCAAGTAACAATCAGAAAAGAGCAGGAGTAGTTATACTAATATCCAACAAATTAGACTTCAAATGTAAAACAGCTAAAAGAGACAAAGAAGGATACTGTGTATTAATAAAAGGAACAGTTCAGCAAGAAGACATAACAACCATAAATATTTATGCACCGATTCAGAATGCTCCAAAATACATGTGGGAAACACTGAAAATACTGAAAAGAGAAATAGACACATCTACCATATAGTTGGAGACTTCAATTCACCACTTTCATCAATGGACAGAACATCTAGACAGAGGATCAATAAAGAAACAGAGAATTTGAATAATACAATAAATGGGCTAGACTCAACAGACATTTATAGAACATTACACCCCACAACAGCAGGATACACTTTTTTCACAAGTGCTCATGCATCATTCTCAAGGGTAGACTATATGCTGGGTCACAAAGCAAGTCTCAATAAATTTAAAAAGATTGAAATCATACAAAACGCCTTCTCAGATCATAAAGGAATGAAGTTGGAAATCAATAATAGGCAGAGTGCCAGAAAATTCACAAATATGTGACACTCTTAAACACCCAGTGGGTCAAGGAAGAAATTATAAGAGAAATCAGTAAATATTTCGAGGCAAATGAAAATGAAAACACACCATTTCAAAACTTATGGGACACAGCAAAAGCAGTGCTAAGAGGGAAATTTATTGCCCTAAATGCCTATATCAAAAAAGAAGAAAGGGCAAAAATCAAGGCATTAATTGTCCACTTGGAAGAAGTAGAGAAAGAATAGCAAACTAACCCCAAAGCAAGCAGAAGGAAAGAGATAATGAAGATTAGAGCAGAAATAAATGAAATTGAGAACATGAAAATAATTGAGAAAATCAACAAAACCTGAAGCTGGTTTTATGAGAAATCAATAAGACTGATGGGCCCTTAGCAAGACGGACAAAAAGAAGAGAGAGGATGCAAATAAATAATATCAGAAATGGAAGAAGAGACATAGCCACTGACCCAACAGAAATAAAAAGGAAGTAATGACAGGATACTATGAACAACTTTATGCTAATGAATACAACAATGTAGATGAAATGGACAACTTTCTAGAAAGGCATGAACAACCAACTTTGACTCGAAAAGAAATAGATGACCTCAACAATCCAATCACAAGTAAAGAAATTGAATCAGTCACTAAGCTCTCCAAAAAGAAAAGTCCAGGACCAGATGGCTTCACATGTGAATTCTACCAAACATTCCAGAAAAAATTAGTACCAATCCTGCTCAAACTCTTCAAAAAAAATTGAAAACGAGGGAAAGCTACCTAATTCATTCTACGAAGCCAACATCACCCTCATACCAAAGCCAGACAAAGATACTACAAAAAAAGAAAACTACAGACCAATCTCTCTTAAAAATGTAGATGCAAAAATCCTCAACAAAATTCTTGCAAATCGAATCCAGCAGCATATTAAAAGAATTATACACCATGACCAAGTAGGATTCATCCCAGGTATGCAAAGATGGTTCAATATAAGAAAATCAATTAGTGCAATACATCATATCAACAAATCAAAGCAGGAAAACCACACGATCATCTTGATTGATGCAGAAAAGGCATATTTGGCAAAATTCAACAGCCTTTCCTGTTGAAAACACTTCAAAGGAGTAGAAGGGAATTTCCTCAACATGATAAAGGGAATATATGAAAAACACACAGCTAACATCATCCTCAACAGGGAAAAACTGAAAACTTTCCCTGTAAGATGAGGAACAAGACAAGGGTGTCCACTATCACCATTGTTATTCAACATTGTGTTGGAAGTTCTAGCCAGAGCAATTAGACAAGAAAAAGAAATACAAGGCATCAGAATTGGAAAGGAAGAAGTAAAACTCTGTTTGCAGATGATATGATACTATGTTGAAAATCCCGAAAAATCCACAGCAAAACTACTAGAGCTAATAAATGAGTACAGCAAAGTGGCAGGTTACAAGATCAACACTCAAAAATCTGTAGTGCTTCTATACACTAGTAATGAACAATCTTAGGGGGAAATCAAGGAAAAAATTCCATTTACAATTGTAACCAAAAGAATATTAACTAAAGAGACAAAAGACCTATACAAAGAAAACTACAAGAAATTGTTAAAAGAAATCACAGAAGACCTAAATAGATCGAAGGGCATACTGTGTTTATGGATTGGAAGACTAAATATACTTAAGATGTCAATTCTACCTAAATTGATTTGCACATTCAATGCAAAACCAATTAAAATCTCAACAAATTACCTTTCAGAAATAGAAAAAAAATAACAAAATTTAATGGAAAGGCAGGGTGCCCCAAATAGCTAAAAGTATCCTGAGAGAAAAAAAATGAAGTTGAGGTCTCATGCTACTTGAGTTTAAGGCGTATTGTGAAACTACAGTGATCAAAACAGCATGGTACTGGCATAAAGATAAATATATTGACCAATGGAATTGAATAGAGTGTTGAGATATAGACCCTCTCTTCTATGGACAATTGACCTTTGATAAAGCAGTCAAGCCAGCTCACCTGGGACAGAACAGTCTCTTCAATAAATGGTGCCTAGAGAACTGGATATCCACATGCAAAAGAATGAAAGAGGACTCATATCTCACACCCTATACAAAAGTTAACTCAAAATGGATCTAAGACCTAAACATTAGATCTAAGACCATAAAACTGTTAGATGAAAATGTGGGGAAATATCTTATAAATCTTGTACTTGGAGGCAGTTTTCTAGATCTTACACCCAAAGCAAGAGCACTGAAGAAAGAAATAAATAAATGGGAACTCCTCAAAATTAAACACTTTTGCGCATCAAAGAACTTCACCAAGAAAGTAAAAAAACAGCCTACACAATGGGAGAGAATATTTGGAAACAACATATCAGATAATGGCCTAGTATCCAGAATTTATAAAGTGATTGTTCAACTCAACAACAAAAAGACAGCCAGCCCAATTACAAAATGGGCAAAAGACTTGAACAGACACTTCTCAGAAGATTAAATACAAATGGCCAAAAGGCACATGAAGAGATGCTCAACTTCCCTGGCTAATAGAGAAATGCAAATCAAAACCACAATGAGATGTCATCTCACACCCACCAGAATAGCCATTATGAATAAAACAAAATGACAAGTGCTGGAAAGGATGTGCAGAAAGAGGCACACTTATCTTCTGTTGGTGGGAATGTCACATGTTGCAACCCCTGTGGAAGGCAGTTTGGCGATTCCTCAAAAAGCTAAATATGAAATTACCATATGACCCAGCATACCATTGCTAGGTATCTACTCAGAGGACATGAGGGTAAGGACACAAACGGACATTTGCACACCAGTGTTTATAGCAGCATTATTTACAATTGCGAAGAGATGGAAACAGCCAAGATGTCCATCAACAGACGAGTGGCTAAACAAACTGTGGTATATACATACGATGGAATATTATGCAGCTATAAGACAGAATAAAGTTATAAAGTATGTAACAGTATGGATGGACCTTGAGGACATTATGCTGAGTGGCATTAGCCAGAAACAAAAGGAAAAATACTGTATGGTCTCACTGATATGAACTGACATTAGTGAATAAACTTAAGAGAATTTTGTTGGTAGCAAAGACCATCAGGAGATACAAATAGGGTAAGGTATTGGGTAATTGGAGCTGAAGGGATACAGATTGTGCAACAGGACTGAATGTAAAAACTCAGAAATGGACAGTACAATGCTACCTAACTGTAATACAATTATCTTAAAACCCTGAATGAAGCTGAATGTGAGAATGATAGGGGAGGAGGGCTGGGGACGCAAATGAAATCAGAAAGAAAGATAGATGATAAAGATTGCGATGGTATAATCTAGGAATGCCGAGAGTGTATAATGATAGTAATTAAATGTACAAATTTTAAAAAATGTTTTTGCATGAGGAAGAACAAAGGAATGTCATTACTGCAGGGTGCTGAAAATAGATGGTAATTAATATTTTAAAATTTCAACTTACGTATGAGATTAAAGCAAAAAATATTTATTTGGTACAAAGTTTATATTTTGGCTAGTGTATTCCCTAGTATAACTTACGTAGACAGCTTAATTGAACACCGTAAGTACATGGAACCTTGAGTAGTACATGAGATTTTGTTGGTTTGTCCAGAGTGATGCCCCAATAAATCCCAAAGTGATTTGAACAGTGAATAAAAAAGTATTTGCGAAGTCCCCTTCGGTGATGGTGAGAATGGGAGAAAATTTAGCTTCCCCAAGTTGAATTCTTGAGATTCTCAGAAGCAGTGTGGACAACCAAAGCTATAGGCTGAGCCCCCAGTCTTGGGGTTTGTTCATATGAAACTTAACCCCACAAAGGATAGATCAAGCCTACTTAAAATTAGGCCTTAAGAGTCACCCCCAAGAGAACCTCTTCTGTTTCTCAGATGTGGCCTCTCTCTCTAGCGAACACAAAAAGCAAACTCATCCCCCCATGCTCTCTTTCCCCAGTCCTTCAAAGGGACCTCGCAAATACTCTTTGATTTTATGTCCAAAACACTCAGGGTATTATATTAACTTGTTCGGAATACTAAGATCTCATTTGCAAGTTTAGCTTCCTTGCTACATAAAGCTGAATTAGGTGTTAAATAATAAATAACTGACCAGAAAGTTTAAATTAGATAGTTTGCTGAGGAAAATTTAAATTTTGGACTTAATGAATATCTCTTCCTTTGGGCCCACACTTATCTATATGAAGCTGTTTTCAGGAATAAAAACATTTGTCAGTTGACTTATATTGGGGTCATCAACCACAAACCATAGCAGAAGTTTCTCTTTCTGTTTTGCCTTTACACATTTACCAATGTTATGCTAATTACATAGAACATAATTTATATTCTTGCCTTGCTTCTCTTTTAAAGTCCTTTTTTTTGTTGTTATTGAAAATAAAGTTCTGAGTTAAAGCTGATTTTTAGAGATGCGTTAAAACAAAATAGTGTAACCAGTAAGTATATTTGATTGTTTCTGTGATCTGCAACCTTCTTTTAAGAATAACTAAAATCATGACTGACAACATCATACTTTTTTCTAGTATCATGCAGATCCGTATCAGGATATAATATGGAAGTGAGAACATTGTCAAGTTGTTAAGAATTTTAAACATTCTCTAAAAATAATAGCATTTCACCCATACAAATTTAGCTGACAGAAGGAAGAGAAAATCTCTTTTAGTTACTGAAATACTTTCCAAACATTTCTCTGTAATATCACCTCACTTTTCCAAGATAAAAGAACAAATCCTTTGCAACAATTTGATTTTGGGAGGCCAGAATAAGTTGTCAGGTTTGGAATTATGCTAAACAGAAAAATGGGTTACTGTGACAGTATGTGATTCCTTATTTCACCAAAGTGCAACAAAAATTCTTCTAAATATCAAGGAAAAGATCAACATAAACATCAACAAGGATATTGTTCTGATTTGGCATACAATGTCTTCTAGACAGAATATTCAGACAGGAAAAACTTTTTATAACCTTTCATTAAGAGCAGACCAACAATCTGCAGTATTTTAACCAAGAGGTAATTAAACCCAGTTTTGAATAAATATGCAGTTTGATGAAAAAGCTCTTGCAAAATATTATAAAAAAGCCTGTCAAATTTTTGGTCAGTATTGACTATGCCAAACAGAATTCACTTTCACAACCCTTTTAAAACTTTCCATATTCATTCAGGTTTTGTCTTAATGTATTAAAACTAGCCATTTACAAAACTACATTCTCTTAGACTAGCTTATCAAATTTTAGTCAGCATTGGCTATTACAGAGTTTATGTCCACAAACTTTCACAACTTTCCATAGTCACCCAGGCTTCCTCCTGTACTGTCTCAAGGATAAAACTACACCTCTTTAACAAAGCACGACCTGTATAGTTTAAATACCTGTATACCTTAAGTTTCCAAAAAGAACTTTGATACTGTCTTTAAACATTCTACAAAGCAGAATTATTTTAAAAATAGTTTGTCAAACTAATAATTTAATTTCACTAAACAGAGAGTTTTATTTTTCACTATCATAAAGATCTGGTAGATATAATGGTCCTTTTTCTATTGAAGGTTAAAAAAATCTGTGTTTTCATAATATCTTAAAGTTTTTAACAGCCTCAAAAGCATCAAACTCTAGAAAATATACAACACTTGTTTAATTTGTCCCAAGCATAAATCCAGTAAAACTTTTCCATAGCTTTCAAGGACATTTTCTCTTACTGAAATTTGACAATTAGATCTTAATAAGTTATCCCTACTCTGAGGCTATTTATGTTTTAGTAATGATTTGTTTATTGTGGTTACTGTTACACAGGTAACATTGGAAAAAAATAATTTTAAATTGGGGAATTCTCTCAGTACAAACAAGCTCTAATCCACGTTTCCTCTGTGCCCACCATTTCTAATCTCCAGGCCCAGTAGAGAGAATTCTAAACCAAACCCACCGCCCTAATCTTTCCCCTCCTAACCCTTCCCCCATAGCTGCCTTAGCTGGTTAGATCCTAGGGGCAGGAGAGATGAGAAACAAAAAGATTGAGGCCTGGTTTTTTGTTTATTTTCATGCATGTCTTTATTTTGCTCCTCATCTGGTCATACATTGGATTAAGGGTGTGTGAGTCCCAAAAGTTTTTACAATTACAGGGTCACAAGATGAAAGCTATATAATTATATGATCATTATCAAAGATCAAGGCTACTGGGTTACAGTTCAGCAATTTCAGGTATTTCTTCTGGCTATTCTAATACATTAGAAACTAAAAAAAAATCTATATAATGATTCAGTAGTTATAATCATTTGTTAAAACCTAACCTCAGTTACAGCTCCTCTTTTTTTTTTTTTATTAATTAAAAAAAATTAACTAACACAACATTAGAAATCAATCCATTCTACATATGCAATCAGTAATTCTTAATATCATCACATAGGTGTATGGTCATCATTTCTCAGTACATATGCATCGATTTAGAGAAAGAAATAGCACGACAACAGAAAAAGAAATAAAGTGATAACACAGAGAAAACACAAATAAAAATAAAAAGTACAAAAATATATAAGAGAAAGAAAAAAAAACAAAAAAAAACTATAGATCAGATGCAGCTTCATTCAGCGTTCCAACATAATTACATTACAATTAGGCAGTATTGTGCTGACCATTTTTTTTTAGACATCATACCATTCTACATATGCAATCAGTAATTCTTAACATCATCACATAGATGCATGATCATCGTTTCTTAGTACATTTGCATCGGTTTAGAAGAACTAGCAGTATAACAGAAAAAAATATAGAATGTTAATATAGAGAAAAATAAAAGTAATAATAAGAACAAAACAAACAAAACAAAACAAAACAAAACAAGAACCTATAGCTCGGATGCAGCTTCGTTCAGTATTTTAACATGATTACTTTACAATTAGGTATTATTGTGCTGTCCATTTTTGAGTTTTTGTATCTAGTCCTATTGCACAGTCTGTATTCCATCAGCTCCAATTACCCATTATCTTACCCTGTTTCTAACTCCTGCTGAACTCTGTTACCAATGACATATTCCAAGTTTATTCTCGAGTGTCGATTCACATCATTGGGACCATACAGTATTTGTCTTTTAGTTTTTGGCTAGACTCACTCAGCATAATGTTCTCTAGGTCCATCCATGTTATTACATGCTTCATAAGTTTATCCTGCCTTAAAGCTGCATAATATTCCATCGTATGTATATACCACAGTTTGTTTAGCCACTCGTCTGTTGATGGACATTTTGGCTGTTTCCATCTCTTTGCAATTGTAAATAACGCTGCTATAAACATTGGTGTGCAAATGTCTGTTTGAGTTTTTGCCTTTAATTCCTTTGAGTAGATTCCCAGCAATGGTATTGCTGGGTCGTATGGCAATTCTATATTCAGCTTTTTGAGGAACCGCCAAACTGCTTTCCACAGTGGTTGCACCATTTGACATTCCCACCAACAGTGGATAAGTGTGCCTCTTTCACCTCATCCTCTCCAGCACTTGTCATTTTTTGTTTTGTTGATAATGGCCATTCTGGTGGGTGTGAGATGATAGCTCATTGTGGTTTTGATTTGCATTTCTCTAATGGCCAGGGACATTGAGCATCTCTTCATGTGTCTTTTGGCCATTTGTATTTCCTCCTCTGAGAGGTGTCTATTCAAGTCTTTTTCCCATTTTGTAATTGGGTTGGCTATCTTTTTGTTGTTGAGTTGAACAATCTCATTATAAATTCTGGATACTAGACCTTTATCTGATATGTCGTTTCCAAATATTGATTCCCATTGTGTAGGCTGTCTTTCTACTTTCTTGATGAAGTTCTTTGATGCACAAAAGTGTTTAATTTTGAGGAGTTCCCATTTATTTATTTCCTTCTTCAGTGCTCTTGCTTTAGGTGTAAGGTCCATAAAACCGCCTCCAATTGTAAGATTCATAAGATATCTCCCTACATTTTCCTCTAACTGTTCTATGGTCTTAGACCTAATGTTTAGATCTTTGATCCATTTTGAGTTAACTTTTGTGTAGGGTGTGAGATATGGGTCTTCTTTCATTCTTTTGCATATGGTTATCCAGTTCTCTAGGCACCATTTATTGAAGAGACTGTTCTGTCCCAGGTGAGTTGGCTTGACTGCCTTATCAAAGATCAAATGTCCATAGATGAGAGGGTCTATATCTGAGCACTCTGTTCGATTCCATTGGTCGATATATCTATCTTGATGCCAGTACCATGCTGTTTTGACCACTGTGGCTTCATAATATGCCTTAAAGTCAGGCAGTGCAAGACCTCCAGCTTCGTTTTTTTTCCTCAAGATGTTTTTAGCAATTCGGGGCACCCTGCCCTTCCAGATAAATTTGCTTATTGGTTTTTCTATTTCTGAAAAATAAGTTGTTGGGATTTTGATTGGTATTGCATTGAATCTGTAAATCAATTTAGGTAGGATTGACATCTTAACTATATTTAGTCTTCCAATCCATGAACACGGTATGCCCTTCCATCTGTTTAGGTCTTCTGTGATTTCTTTTAGCAGTTTTTTGTAGTTTTCTTTATATAGGTTTTTTGTCTCTTTAGTTAAATTTATTCCTAGGTATTTTATTCTTTTAGTTGCAATTGTAAATGGGATTCGTTTCTCGATTTCCCCCTCCGCTTGTTCATTGCTAGTGTATAGAAATGCTACAGATTTTTGAATGTTGATCTTGTAACCTGCTACTTTGCTGTACTCATTTATTAGCTCTAGTAGTTTTGTTGTGGATTTTTCTGGGTTTTCAATGTATATTATCATATCGTCTGCAAACAGTGATAGTTTTACTTCTTCCTTTCCAATTTTGATGCCTTGTATTTCTTTTTCTTGTCTAATTGCTCTGGCTAAAACCTCCAACACAGTGTTGAATAATAGTGGTGATAGTGGACATCCTTGTCTTGTTCCTGATCTTAGGGGGAACGTTTTCAATTTTTCCCCATTAAGGATGATATTAGCTGTGGGTTTTTCATATATTCCCTCTATCATTTTAAGGAAGTTCCCTTGTATTCCTATACTTTGAAGTGTTTTCAACAGGAAAGGATGTTGAATCTTGTCAAATGCCTTCTCTGCATCAATTGAGATGATCATGTGATTTTTCTGCTTTGATTTGTTGATGTGGTGTATTACATTAATTGATTTTCTTATGTTGAACCATCCTTGCATACCTGGGATGAATCCTACTTGGTCATGATGAATAACTCTTTTAATGTGTTGTTGGATACGATTTGCTAGAATTTTTTTTTTTTTTTTTTTTTTTTTTTTTTTTTTTTATTAACCAGAAGAATTTATTTGAAAATTTGCAGAGACAGTGCAGCATTCTAGGGAAGGCATGTTATTGTGCCTATTTGGAAACATCTTTTTTTTTTTTTTTTATTAATTAAAAAAAGAATTAACAAAACAATTAGAAATCATTCCAATCTACATGTACAATCAGTAATTCTTAATAACATCACATAGTTGCATATTCATCATTTCTTAGTACATTTGCATCGATTTAGAAAAAGAAATAAAAAGACAACAGAATAAGAATTAAAACAATAATTGAAAGAAAAAAAACAAAAAAACAAAAACAAAAAACCTATACCTCACATGCAGCTTCATTCAGTGTTTTAACATAATTGCATTACAATTGGGTAGTATTGTGCTGTCCATTTCTGAGTTTTTATATCCAGTCCCGTTGTACAGTCTGTATCCCTTCATCTACAATTATCCCTTCTCTTTTTTTTTTTTTTAATTAACGGAAAAAAAGAAATTAACCCAACATTTAGAGATCATACCATTCTACACATGCAATCATTAATTCTTAACATCATCACATAGATGCATGATCATCATTTCTTAGTACATTTGCATTGGTTTAGAAGAACTAGCAACATAACCGAAAAAGATATAGAATGTTAATATAGAGAAAAAAATAAAAGTAATAATAGTAAAATCAAAACAAAACAAAACAAAACAAAACAAAACAAAAACCTATAGCTCAGATGCAGCTTCATTCAGTGTTTTAACATGATTACTTTACAATGAGGTATTATTGTGCTGTCCATTTTTGAGTTTTTGTATCTAGTCCTGTTGCACAGTCTGTATCCCTTCAGCTTCAATTACCCATTGTCTTACCCTGTTTCTAACTCCTGCTGAACTCTGTTACCAATGACATATTTCAAGTTTATTCTCGAATGTCCGTTCACATCAGTGGGACCATACAGTATTTGTCCTTTAGTTTTTGGCTGGATTCACTCAGCATAATATTCTCTAGGTCCATCCATGTTATTACATGGTTCATAAGTTTATCTTGTCTTAAAGCTGCATAATATTCCATCGTATGTATATACCACAGTTTGTTTAGCCACTCTTCTGTTGATGGAGATTTTGGCTGTTTCCATCTCTTTGGAATTGTAAATAATGCTGCTATAAACATTGGTGTGCAAATGTCCGTTTGTGTCTTTGCCCTTAAGTCCTTTGAGTAGATACCTAGCAATGGTATTGCTGGGTCGTATGGCAATTCTATATTCAGCTTTTTGAGGAACCGCCAAACTGCCTTCCACAGTGGTTGCACCCTTTGACATTCCCACCAACAGTGGATAAGTGTGCCTCTTTCTCCGCATCCTCTCCAGCACTTGTCATTTTCTGTTTTGTTGATAATGGCCATTCTGGTGGGTGTGAGATGATATCTCATTGTGGTTTTGATTTGCATTTCTCTAATGGCCAGGGACATTGAGCATCTCTTCATGTGCCTCTTGGCCATCCGTATTTCCTCTTCTGAGAGGTGTCTGTTCAAGTCTTTTTCCCATTTTGTAATTGGGTTGGCTGTCTTTTTGTTGTTGAGATGAACAATCTCTTTATAAATTCTGGATACTAGACCTTTATCTGATATATCATTTCCAAATATTGTCTCCCATTGTGAAGGCTGTCTTTCTACTTTCTTGATGAAGTTCTTTGATGCACAAAAGTGTTTAATTTTGAGGAGTTCCCATTTATTTATTTCCTTCTTCAGTGCTCTTGCTTTAGGTGTAAGGTCCATAAAACCGCCTCGAGTTGTAAGATCCATAAGATATCTCCCAACATTTTCCTCTAACTGTTTTATGGTCTTAGACCTAATGTTTAGATCTTTGATCCATTTTGAGTTAACTTTTGTATAGGGTATGAGAGATGGGTCTTCTTTCATTCTTTTGCATATGGATATCCAGTTCTCTAGGCACCATTTATTGAAGAGACTGTTCTGTCCCAGGTGAGTTGGCTTGACTGCCTTATCAAAGATCAAATGTCCATAGATGAGAGGGTCTATATCTGAGCACTCTATTCGATTCCATTGGTCGATATATCTATCTTTATGCCAATACCATGCTGTTTTGACCACTGTGGCTTCATAATATGCCTTAAAGTCAGGCAGCGCGAGACCTCCAGCTTTGTTTTTTTTCCTCAAGATGTTTTTAGCAATTCGGGGCACCCTGCCCTTCCAGATAAATTTGCTTATTGGTTTTTCTATTTCTGAAAAATAAGTTGTTGGGATTTTGATTGGTATTGCATTGAATCTGTAAATCAATTTAGGTAGGATTGACATCTTAACTATATTTAGTCTTCCAATCCATGAACATGGTATGCCCTTTCATCTATTTAGGTCTTCTGTGATTTCTTTTAGCAGTTTTTTGTAGTTTTCTTTATATAGGTTTTTTGTCTCTTTAGTTAAATTTATTCCTAGGTATTTTATTCTTTTAGTTGCAATTGTAAATGGGATTCGTTTCTTGATTTCCCCCTCAGCTTGTTCATTACTAGTGTATAGAAATGCTACAGATTTTTGAATGCTGATCTTGTAACCTGCTACTTTGCTGTACTCATTTATTAGCTCTAGTAGGTTTGTTGTGGATTTTTCTGGGTTTTCGACGTATAGTATCATATCGTCTGCAAACAGTGAGAGTTTTACTTCTTCCTTTCCAATTTTGATGCCTTGTATTTCTTTTTCTTGTCTAATTGCTCTGGCTAGAACCTCCAACACAATGTTGAATAATAGTGGTGATAGTGGACATCCTTGTCTTGTTCCTGATCTTAGGGGGAAAGTTTTCAATTTTTCCCCCTTGAGGATGATATTAGCTGTGGGTTTTTCATATATTCCCTCTATCATTTTAAGGAAGTTCCCTTGTATTCCTATCTTTTGAAGTGTTTTCAACAGGAAAGGATGTTGAATCTTGTCGAATGCCTTCTCTGCATCAATTGAGATGATCATGTGATTTTTCTGCTTTGATTTGTTGATATGGTGTATTACATTAATTGATTTTCTTATGTTGAACCATCCTTGCATACCTGGGATGAATCCTACTTGGTCATGATGAATAATTCTTTTAATGTGTTGTTGGATACGATTTGCTAGAATTTTATTGAGGATTTTTGCATCTGTATTCATTAGAGAGATTGGTCTGTAGTTTTCTTTTTTTGTAATATCTTTGCCTGGTTTTGGTATGAGGGTGATGTTGGCTTCATAGAATGAATTAGGTAGTTTTCCCTCCACTTCGATTTTTTTGAAGAGTTTGAAGAGAATTGGTACTAATTCTTTCTGGAACGTTTGGTAGAATTCACATGTGAAGCCATCTGGTCCTGGACTTTTCTTTTTAGGAAGCTTTGAATGACTAATTCAATTTCTTTACTTGTGATTGGTTTGTTGAGGTCATCTATCTCTTCTTGAGTCAAAGTTGGTTGTTCATGTCTTTCCAGGAACCCGTCCATTTCATCTAAATTGTTGTATTTATTAGCGTAAAGTTGTTCATAGTATCCTGTTATTACCTCCTTTATTTCTGTGAGGTCAGTAGTTATGTCTCCTCTTCCATTTCTGATCTTATTTATTTGCATCCTCTCTCTTCTTCTTTTTGTCAATCTTGCTAAGGGCCCATCAATCTTATTGATTTTCTCATAGAATCAACTTCTGGCCTTATTGATTTTCTCTATTGTTTTCATGTTTTCAATTTCATTTATTTCTGGTCTAATCTTTGTTATTTCTTTCCTTTTGCTTGCTTTGGGGTTAGCTTGCTGTTCTTTCTCCAGTTCTTCCAAATGGATAGTTAATTCCTGGATTTTTGCCTTTTCTTCTTTTCTGATATAGGCATTTAGAGCAATAAATTTCCCTCTTAGCACTGCCTTTGCTGCGTCCCATAAGTTTTGATATGTTGTGTTTTCATTTTCATTCACCTCGAGGTATTTGCCAATTTCTCTAGCAATTTCTTCTTTGACCCACTCGTTGTTTAGGAGTGTGTTGTTGAGCCTCCACGTATTTGTGAATTTTCTGGCACTCTGCCTATTATTGATTTCCAACATCATTCCTTTGTGGTCCGAGAAAGTGTTGTGTAAGATTTCAATCTTTTTAAATTTGTTAAGACTTGCTTTGTGACCCAGCATATGGTCTATCTTTGAGAATGATCCATGAGCACTTGAGAAAAAGGTGTATCCTGCTGTTGTGGGATGTAATGTCCTATAAATGTCTATTAAGTCTAGTTCATTTATAGTAATATTCAGATTCTCTATTTCTTTGTTGATCCTCTGTCTAGATGTTCTTTCCATTGATGAGAGTGGTGAGTTGAAGTCTCCAACTATTATGGTATATGTGTCTATTTCCCTTTTCAGTGTTTGCAGTGTATTCCTCACATATTTTGGGGCATTCTGGTTCGGTGCGTAAATATTTATGATTGTTATGTCTTCTTGTTTAATTGTTCCTTTTATTAGTATATAGTATCCTTCTTTGTCTCTTTTAACTGTTTTACATTTGAAGTCTAATTTGTTGGATATTAGTATAGCCACTCCTGCTCTTTTCTGGTTGTTATTTGCATGAAATATCTTTTCCCAACCTTTCACTTTCAACCTATGTTTATCTTTGGGTCTAAGATGTGTTTCCTGTAGACAGCATATCGAAGGATCCTGTTTTTTAATCCATTCTGCCAATCTATGTCTTTTGATTGGGGAATTCAGTCCATTGACATTTAGTGTTATTACTGTTTGGATAATATTTTCCTCTAACATTTTGCCTTTTGTATTATATATATCATATCTGATTTTCCTTCTTTCTATACTCTTTTCCATATCTCTCTCTTCTGTCTTTTTGTATCTGACTCTAGTGCTCCCTTTAGTATTTCTTGCAGAGTTGGTCTCTTGGTCACAAATTCTTTCAGTGACTTTTTGTCTGAGAATGTTTTAATTTCTCCCTCATTTTTGAAGGATAATTTTGCTGGATATAGGAGTCTTGGTTGGCAGTTTTTCTCTTTTAGTATTTTAAATATATCATCCCACTGTCTTCTAGCTTCCATGGTTTCTGTTGAGAAATCTACACATAGTCTTATTGGGTTTCCCTTGTATGTAATGGATTGTTTTTCTCTTGCTGCTTTCAAGATCCTCTCTTTCTCTTTGACCTCTGACATTCTAACTAGTAAGTGTCTTGGAGAACGCCTATTTGGGTCTAATCTCTTTGGGGTGCGCTGCACTTCTTGGATCTGTAATTTTAGGTCTTTCATAAGAGTTGGGAAATTTTCAGTGATAATTTCTTCCATTAGTTTTTCTCCTCCTTTTCCCTTCTCTTCTCCTTCTGGGACACCCACAACACGTATATTTGTGCGGTTCATATTGTCCTTGAGTTCCCTGATACCCTGTTCAAATTTTTCCATTCTTTTCCCTGTAGTTTCTGTTTCTTTTTGGAATTCAGATGTTCCATCCTCCAAATCACTAATTCTATCTTCTGTCTCTTTAAATCTATCATTGTAGCTATCCATTGTTTTTTCTATGTTTGCTACTTTATCCTTCACTTCCATAAGTTCTGCGATTTGTTTTTTCAGTTTTTCTATTTCTTCTTTATGTTCAGCCCATGTCCTCTTCATGTCCTCCCTCAATTTATCGATTTCATTTTTGAAGAGGTTTTCCATTTCTGTTCGTATATTCAGCATTAGTTGTCTCAGCTCTTGTGTCTCATTTGAGCTATTGGTTTGTTCCTTTGACTGAGCCATATTCTCAATCTTTTGAGCGTGGACAGTTATCTTCTGCTGCTGACGTCTGGGCATTTATTCAGATTTCTCTGGGTGTTGGACCCAGCAAGGTTGTAAGATTTTTCTGTGAAATCTCTGGGCTCTGTTTTTCTTATCTTGCCCAGTACGTGGCGCACGTGGCACACGTTTGTCTCAAGTGTTTGGAATGGGTCTCCCCCAGTCACCGATCTCCGTGTCCTGGGGATTTCGGATCCAATTCTCTCTGTTGGTTCAGGGGCCGCGCATGGTGGGGGCGTCAGCTGCCGCGGCTTGAGGGGACCCTGTGGCTGGTTGCGGGCTGCAGCGGGCCTGGGAGATTCCCCATCCGACCAGGAAGCCTCCCGTGGGGTGGGGCTACCGCGGCTTGGATAGCCCTCCTATCCGAGACTCGTATCCGCGGACTCGAAGCAGAGATTCGAAGCCGCCCCCAAAAGAGGGGTGCCGCCTACCTCGGCTTGGGAAACTTGCTTCTCCAATACTCTCAGCCAGCCCGGAAAGGAGGGAGGGAGTAGCTCGGACCACCGCAGCTGCCGCTGATCGGGAAATTGCGCGCCGCTCTGGGGCTCACCGCAGCCGAGTCTCACAGTCAGTCTAGCCAGCCCAGACTTTGGATAGCCCTCTGATCTGAGATTCATAGCCGCGGACTCAAAGCCGAGACTCGAAGCCGCCCGCAAAAGAAGGGCGCCGCCTGCCTCGGTTTGGGAAACTTGCTTCTCCGATACTCTCAGCCGGCCCTGGAAGGAGGGAGGGATTAGCTCGGACCACCGCAGCTGCGGCTGCTCGGCATATCGCGCGCTGCTCGGGGGTCTCGCCGCAGCCAAGAGTCGCAGTCAGACTTGCCAGCCCAGACTTTGGATAGCCCTCTGATCTGAGACTCGTAGCTGCGGACTCGAAGCCGAGACTCGAAGCCGCCCGCAAAAGTGTGGCGCCGGCCGCCTTGGCTGGGAAGCTTGTCTCTCCGAGTCTCTCAGCCAGCCCGGGAAGGAGGGAGGGATTAGCTCGGACCGCCGCAGCTGCGGCCGCTCGGGGGTCTCGCTGCAGCCAAGTCTCGCAGTCAGAGTTGCCAGCCCAGACTTTGGATAGCCCTCTGATCCGAGACTCGTAGTCGCGGACTCGAAGCCGAGACTCGAAGCCGCCCGCAAAAGTGTGGCGCCGGCCGCCTTGGCTGGGAAGCTTGTCTCTCCGTGTCTCTCAGCCAGCCCGGGAAGGAGGGAGGGATTAGCTCGGACCGCCGCAGCTGCGGCTGCTCGGGAAATCGCCCGCCGCTCAGGGATCTCACTCACCGCAGCCGAGTTTCGCAGTCAGAATAACCAGCCCAGACTGGGTTACGCTGTGTGTCCATTCCCTGCTGTAGCCCCGGGAGCTGTTCTGTACTGTTTCTGTTCACCTATTAGTTGATTTGGAGTCGGAGGAACTAAGACGCATGTACCTTACTAAGACGCCATCTTGGATCCTCACAGCTCCTCTTATTTGATCATTCTCTCTATCTTCAGTGATATTTGGTCAATGACCATTTTAGTGCCTTCATACTGAAAAAGGGCTGTTGATATTACAGGGTAGAGAAATGAAACTGTTTGGTATTCTTAGAGAGTTTGGTACCTCCAGGTTTCAGGGCTTATCTGGCATAGGAGCTATCTGGAGGCTTTAAGTTTCTGAAAAGTTAACTTAATAGGTAAAACTTTCATAGATTCTTAGATAGAGCCCCAGGTTATTCTTAAGGGTTTTCAGGAATTCTCTTGGTCGAGGTTTAGCAAACTGTGGCCATTTTCAATATGTAGCTGAAACTTGTATAATAGTACTCTCCAGAATGAGCGCTTGACTCTATTTGAAATCTCTTAGCTACTAAAACTTTGTTTCATTTTTCTTCCTCCTTTGGTCAGGAAGGCATTGTCTGTCCCACAATGCCAGGGCCAGGCTCATCCCTGGGAGTCATGTCCCACCTTACTAGGGAGAGTTGTGTACCTGGGTTTCGTCCCACGTGGGGGCATGGTAGTGAGTTTATTTGCAGAGTTGGCTTAGAGAGAGATGCCACATCTGAGCAACAAGAGAGTCTCTCTGGGGTGACTCTTAGGCATAATTATAGGTAGGCTTAGTTTCACCATTACAGAAATAAGTTTCATAAGGGCAAGCTTCAAGGTTGAGGGCTTGGCTCATTAAATTGGGAGTTCCTAATGCTTGAGAGAAATCAGGACTTCCCCAGGTGGGAAGTTTAATAGTTCCACATTTTTTTCTCCGTTCCCTCAAGGGACTTTGCAAATACATTTAAATAGTGTGCCACAAATACTGTGGAATGTATTAGGATGTAATAACCTGTACAGACTAACCAAATCTCATTCCCTATTCTAGGTTCTGTGTAAGTAGGTTGTTTAAATAAACTGATGAGACAGGTTAAATTAGATAATGGCTACAGAAAATTCAAATTTGGACAAAATAAGTATCTCTTCCTTTGTTCCTTTGGTCTCACATAGAAGTTGAAGTTTTAAAATACAGACGATTTCATCCTTTACCCTGTATTCTGATTTACCTTAGTCCTAACCAGATCAGATTCATCCCTCTAATTGAAGTCTGATCTCTTTTTAAGCTTCTTTGACAGTTGCTGTATAGAGTAATGCTGAGGCCTGGTTTGAAAAGATTGAATGAGGGTGGTGGGATTTAAGACCCCTAAGGCCTTTTTTAATTGTTTCCAGTTATTTCAGTTTTCTAAAGCTGCCTGAATGCAATATACCAGAAATGGGTGGACTTTTACAGTAGGGTTTTATTAGTTTACAAATTTATAGTTCTAAGGTCATGAAAATGTCCAAATTAAGGCATGAAGAAGAAGATACCTTCTCTGAAGAAAGGCTGCTGGCATCTGGGGTTCCTCTGCTACCTGGGAAGGCACATATCCAGTGTCTTCTGATTCTTTCCTCCCAGGTTCCATTGCTTTCAGCTTCTGATACCAATGGCTTTCCTCTCTGTGTGTCTGTCGGTTTTCTCTTAGCATCTCTGAGACTATTCTCCCTCTTTTAACTCTTCTCTGGGTGTTTGCCTTTTATCCTCATAAAGGTCTCCAGTAAAGGAGTAGGGTGAGTCCCAACTCAAGGTGGGTCACATTTCATTGAAACAACCTAATCAGAATGTCCTAAAGCTGAGACCTGGACAATTGGAAAAGTCTTTGCCTTTTCACGAGGCAGCTGTCTGCTGCCTTAGGGAAATTCAAGGAGCAGTTTCTTTCAAATGTCCAGGTTTGTTTGCAGTGATTATAGGTCCTAAGGCTTTGAATCGTGTCTTGAATAGAGCTCCTTTAAGAATTTTTGGTTACCTATTTGCTGCTACCATCAGGGGGTAGGAAAATATTCATTGTACAAGCAGACAAGAATAGACTGTTAGACACACAAAAAACCCAGAAATGTAGAAGTTTAAAACCCACTAATTTGAACCCTGTGTTTTCATCTTTTTCTGGTCTGCTTGAATATTAGTAATCCTCTTCGGCATCCCTTTTGTCTACTCCTTTAGGCACTAATTGTAAGGAAAATGGGTCAGAGGTCCCAAATCATTCCAAAAACCTGCAGGGCAAACACCATTAGATTTTAAGGTCTGAGAATCATTTATAGAATGGTGTTTTATTCTTGGGGTTTGAAAGAGTGGCACCCACCCTCTCCAAGTGCTGACCCAGCACCCTGTTCTCTTCAAACACTAGGGTGAAGGTTGCAGCATGGGGAAGCATTGGGGAGACCACTTTGTTCTCTGTTCCATTCACTTTAAGCATCTGGGAGGCACCCAGACTCTTCCTTCTCCAAGACACAGGCTTATCCCTTTCTGAACAGTGGGGTCATGGCCAGATTCTCCCCAGTACTCCGGAATGTGCTCCACCCTCCCTGAGGTCTGGGGCAGCAACGATCTTACCGAACAGTAGGGCAGAAGGCCCACCCTTTGCAAACTCCAGGGCAGACTCATCCTTTCCATGTGCATGGGTAAGTCAGCCTTCCTGGATCATGGTGCCTTAGCTCCAGACCTTGGCCTCCATGAAATAATTTTTGCAATAATTTTTCCTTTAGCCTGTTCCTTTTAGTCCAGACTGGTAATAGTTCCATTTGAACAGATCTCACAGAAAACCTGTTGGTTTAACATGCGGAATGCAGGGGTCCCAACCCACCAGACAGTAGGACTTTGCACAGATCCTTCTGGATAACTTCATTTCCAATCCTGACTTATCTTGACATAGCTGCCTGGTTAAATACTCACATGAGGCTTTATTCTCTGGGTTCTTGCCTTCTGGAAACTCAGATTTTCCAAGCTATCAGTTTCTGGTTTCTTTGTACCTAAGAGTTCAGTTTTCAGCTTGTCTGTTTCATCTCACATTTTACTATAAGCTGCGAAGGAAAAGCCAGGCTGCTTTTTCCACATTAAATTTGAAAGTCTCTTCAGCTGAGTATCCCAGCTCTTCGCTTTCAAATTCTCCCCTCTATCCAACACCAGGACTCAATTTTGTCAAATTCTCTGCCATATTAAAAGAAGGGTCACACCTTCTCTCTAGCTGGCAATGACACAGTCATCATTTCTGTCTAAGCCCTCAAAAAGAACTATCTTTAGAGTCTATATTTCTACTAACAATCTCTTCAAAGCAACCTAGGTCTTTCTTATCAAGCTCCTCAAAATGTCTCCAGAATCTTCCCCTTCTCTATTTAAAAACCATTCAAACATGTTTGGTATTTACAAACTCAGCAACACCCTTCTTCTCTGGGACCACAGTCTGTTTCAGTTTACTAAAGCTGGTGGTATGCAATATACCAGAAGTGGATTGCCTTTTACAAAGGGGATTTATTAGGTTACAAATTTAAAGTGTAAGGCTATGAAAATGTCCAAATTAAAGCATCAGCATTAAGATATCTTCTCTAGGGAAAGGCTGCTCGCAACTGAGTTTCCTCTATCACACAACATGACTTTAGTGTCCTTCTCTCCAAAATGTTTCTGTACTTCCGTGGGCCCATATTTGTTTCTTCCAGGATGTTTCTGTCTTAGCTTCTCTCCAGTCATTTCCCTTCTTTCACTCTCCATGAGCTTTTTTAAAGGACTCCAGGAAAGAATTAAGACCCACCTTGAAAGGGCTGGTCTCCATGGAAACAGTCTAACCAAAAAGTCCCGCTTTTTGGGATGGAGTGTGAGAACTGAAGCTATTATGAATACATAACAGCTTCAAGCATGCGCATGGAGCTTCCTCCTTTCCTGATCTACTGGTCCCTTGTTACATGTGCAGATGGTACACATGGAGTTAATAAAGGTTCTGTTGGATCCTCAGAATTTAAATTAGGGAGGATATTTTTCCTTTCTCCACTACTGTTTACACGTAAAATTTTACATTTTCTCATCGACACTGACTGCTGGGAGAGACAAAGGATTACCTGCATCGTCTCATCCCAATCTGCTCTCTTGCAGAACAATTCTGATTTTGATTCTGTGTTTTTTTTTTTTTCTTTAGAGTCATTCTCAGGCCATTCGTTTCCTGATTTTATGTCATGTTGAGGTCAGGCTGTGTTATAGAAGTGTATTAGGGTTCTCTAGAGAAACAGAACCAACAGGAGATATTTGTAAATATAAGATTTATAAAAGTGTCTTACACAATTGGGGGGACATGAGTCCAAAATCCGTAGGGCAGGCCGTGAAGCTGGCAGGTCTGATGAAGTGTCCTGATGAACTCCATGGAACAGGCTGCCTAACTGAAAAACTGTGAAAATTCTCACTTCTCCCTTAAATGTCTTCACCTGACTAGTTCAGTCTAGCTGATTGGATTCTCTCATTTGTACAAGACTTACCCTTAGTTAATGTAGATGTAATCAGCCACCGATGCAGTCAGCTGCCTAACAATTTAATAAACCAGCCTTCTGGTTTATCAACCAACCATGAAATATCCTTGCTGTAATGTTTAGGCCAGTGTTCTCCTGACCAGACAACTGGGCACCATCATCTGACCAAGTTGGTACCATAACCTGACCATCACAAGAAATGAACCATTTTTTTTATAGGCTCATAACCCAAATCTTTGCAGCCTTTCAAACTATAGTCTATAGTGCTACATTTAGAAACGCTACCAGAATTAGAACTTCCCATTCTAAAGAATTTCAGTAATCATTAATGAACCAGGAACACTTGAACACTACAAATGCAATAACAAATCAGTTAGCAATTCAAACATATGTAACACTTTATATGTTTAACACACCAATTAATCACTAAACTAGCACATCAGTTAGTTAATCTGGCATCAAACACTTAATTTCATTAAATACCGATGGATTATTGGATTACTTTTTCCCAGGAGTATACTTAACATACAAACTCAGGTCAGGGCCTTGAACCCTGTAAGAATGGTACTTTGGAGAGATATGCAGAGCAGATAGCCTATTGGCCCAATAATCTGTGTCCCCAAGTCTGAGAAGTTCAGGGTTTATATGGTCTCAGCCAGTCCAGCTTGTCCAGACTTGTATGCTGTGAGTCTAGTTGCTTATGTAGCCCCAGCAGTTATTCCATACTGTTCCTGGCTACTTACTAGCTGCTCTGGAGGATGAACTGAATTCTGTACCTCATTAAGCTGCCGTCTTGCCCCCTATATGTTGATTCAGTAATCAAAGTCATTTATTAAATCTTAACTTCTCAGTTACATTTTGCTGATTTCTCTAGAATTCTATGTACATAATTGTTTTCTACTTGTACAGCTCTCTTTGCTATCTCTCACTGGCCAAATAATTGGCCAAATAAATCTGTACCATGATAAGCATGCGATTCAAGCAAGGCCAGTAAAATGCAATTAAGTTTATTGACATTATAGGCTATGGCCTGAGTTTCCTGGTTGTCATTTTGTCATCATGAGGAGAACATTACTGAAATTCTAGCTCAGGCTGAAGAAAAGAGGGTAAAAAGATGGCCAGAGACAGTTTCATGGTTTTGAGCTCCTATTCTTGAAGTGTTTTCATTTCCTGACTTTTTAGGTATGTGAACCATTGATTTCTTTGTGTTTACTTGTTTAAACCAGTTTGAGTTGGGTTTTACTTGCTTGAAATTGAAAGCTTGACCAATAAGATTTACTATATGGTGTGTAACAGCTCATTTTATGTTATAAAATTTGCTTTTCTGTTTTTACTACATATAATATACTCCTACTTTTCAGCATTTATAAATATGGAAACCAAGATGAGTCAAACTCACTAATGTTGTTATAGTGTTTGGGAACCCTTTTAAAAATTACTAAGATTTCAGAGTCCTTCTGTTATCTTGGGAAATTCTGTTCCGTTTCTATGTCAGAAGTTGTAATAACTGCAGAATTTGTATATTTGACATATCCTTAATCTGAAGGGAAAAAAAGAAAGGCATGAAGGTAGGACTTATAGAGGGTAGGTACTCTGGTGGTTTGGAAATACTGTCCTCACATTTTTCAGTACTCCTCCCTTCAAAAGGTGGAGCCTTGTGCATAGTCCCTTAAGTGTAGCCTGACTATTTTTTCTAATGAATAAAATATGTTGTGTGTGACTTCTGAGACTAGGTAATAAAAGGCACTGTAACTTCCTCCTTGTTTTCTTTCTTGGTTTACTCCCTCTGTGGGAGAAGCCTTTGTCCATGTAATGAGGTCATGTGAGAAGGAACTGAGGCCTCCTGCTAACAGCCATGGGATTTAGCCATTTGGAAGCAGATGCTAAGCCACAGTCAAGTCTTCATATGATTGGCAGATGACTACAACTGCAGCTGACATCTTGTTGGCATCTTCCTGAGAGATCCTTAGCCATATTTACCCACCTAAGCTGCTCTCAAACTCCTGATATGGAAATGCTGAGATAATATTTGTTGTTTTAAGACACTAAGTTTTGGAATAATTTGATATGTAAAAATGGATAACAATATAGGTATACTTCAAGGTTAATGGAGGAGATGCTGTGCATGTCAAAGTGGGCTTCCCTTGACCACCCTTTCTAAAATAGCACTCCTGGTTGCTCTTGTTCCTTACCCTCCTTTTTTTATATCTCTTATGACTAACTGGCATAGGTTTGTAGATTGACAGGATTAAGACTAAGTCTTCCATGAAAACATTGAGCTCTTCCATGGCTTAGTTGCAGACGTGTATCTATTTTCTAGACTTCTGCAAAGCAGCAACCTTTAACAGTTATGTGATTACTGCATTTAAAGTGTATAGGGAAGGAAGGGAAAGCCTGTTTTGTTACAGAGTGATATGTACTTTTTGGGGAGGTATTTTTATTTTGATCACCAGAGAATTCTGTGTCTTTGTTAACCAGCTAAGAGGTATTAATTTTTACCATCTAGTGTTAAAATGGAATTACTCTAAGTGACCTAACTGCTTCACTTAATAAGTGTTTTGGATTGAATTGTGTCACCCCAAAAAGAAAAGTTGATGTCCTAACCCGCAGTACCTCAGAATATGACTTTATTTGGAAATAGTGTTGTTACAGATGGAATTAGTTAAATTAAGATAGTTCATACTAGAGTAGTACAGGTCTCTCATCCAGTATGACTGGTGTCCTTGTAAGAAGCGGAGAAGAGACAGATATGAGAGGGGAGAATGCGATGGGGGTGTGGTGGGCAGAGACTGAAGTGCTGGGGCTGAAAGCCAAGAAACACCAAGGATTGCTGCAAACCACTAGAAGCTAGAAGGAGATAAGGAAGAGTTCTTCCTTAGAGGTTTCAAACAAACCATGTTCCTGCTGACATCTTGACTTCAGACTTTCAGCCTCCAGAACTATAAGATAATAAATTTCTGTTATTTTTAAGTTAATCCAGTTTGTGGTACTTAGTTTGACAGCCTTAGGAAATAATATAGTAAGTAAAGTGTTCTTTTTTTTTGCATGGGCAGGCACTGGGAGTCAAATGGTTTTTTTTTGTTTTGTTTTCTGTTTTTGAGATGTAACCTTTCCCATTCAAAAAGTAGTTCTGTTGGGGAAATGTGGAATATAGATGTATATTGGTCAGCCCTTGGTAGATAATACTGTTACTAAACAATCCCTAAATCTTCCTGGCTTACAACAACAAAGTTTTATCAAACTGGTTACATGTTAGCTGCAGATAAGGTGTAGTTCTTCTCCAACTTTCTTTTTTATTCCTGGACCCTGGCTGATTCATTTTGGGTTCTGCCATTCTTATTTAGAGAAAAAGAATGGGAAGGTGGATTGAAATAGCCAAAGATACCTCACCTTGTGCTTTTGAACCTTTTTATTTTACAGTAATTTTTTTTTGTTTTTTTGTTTTTTTTTTTGGTTAAGACTTCCCTGAAATCCATTTTGGGCATTTCTTCTGAAATAAAGTAAGCAGGTAAATATAACCCCCCTACTTTTCCATTATGAATGCACAAGGTCACTATAATGGTATCAGTACTGCAGGTGAACTCTGGGAATCAGTTGGCTGGCTGATATGCATAACAGCCTCATCTCCTTCATGTACAAATGATAATAGTAAATTTTGTCAATAAAATGTAGCTATATAAATAAGGAATATACCATGAAAAGTCTTCCGATTAAGTTTACATGAGTAATTCTCTCTAGATCCTTGATGTTGTCATGTGAGATTGTAATAAGGGTTTTTAATAATTTCAAGTAGAGAACTATTTGATTAAATTTCCTTACATGCCTGCTGGACTTAGAAGTAAAGATGAAAGTTTTTGACAGTTCAAATGTGAATTCAAAGTCTGAGTCCAGTGTATGTCTGGTTTTCTGAGCAGAGAAGAGGAAAAGCATAATTGAGATGAACTACAGTTCTTGAAAGGAAAGTGACTTTCTCTTGTAGATGACTTATAATGCTCTTTAAACCTCCTTCTTTTGACCATACATGACTAACTTTGTCTTTATAAGTTTTCTCTCGAAGTATGAGATAATTCTATGTGTAAGTTAATAATTGAATTCATTAAGACAATGGAATTGAATTTTCTTGCCTTTCAGTATACCTTGTGATCTTTTTGGTTGTTGGAACCTGTATTGGTTTGTTTAGCTGCAAGTTACAAGTTACAGTTCTAAGGTCAAAAAAATGTCCTAACCTAAGGCCTCCGGAGAAAACATACCTTGGCTCAAGAAAGGGTGATCTGGGGGAAGGCACTTGGCTGGCGTCTTCTGATCCTTGTTCCAGGTTCTGTTGCTTCCAGCTTCTGATGCCAGTGGTTTCCTTTCTAAGCATCTGTGGGCCTTCACTTAGCTACTCCAGGATACAGCTCTGGGTTTCATCTCCTAGATTAGCATCTGCTGGGACCAGAAATTTCTTCTCTTCAGATTTTGGCTATTTCGGTGAGTTCTTACTTAGCACCGGGGCTGTTTTTGTTTTTGAACTCCAAATATCTACATCTACTCTGAGCTTTCTCCAAACTGTTTTCTCTTTTAAAGGATTCCAGTAAACTAATCAAGACCCACCCTGAAAGGGTGGAGTCACATGTCCATCTAATCAAAAGGTCACACCCACAGTTGAACATAGCCCATCTCCATGGAGGTAATTTGATCAAAAGTTACTGCCCAACAATATTGAATTAGGATTAAAAGAAATGGCTGCCCCCACAAATTGGATCAAAATTAAAACATGGCTCTTCTGGGGTACATATAGTTTCAAACTGGCACAGAGGCCAAATATGATGTATCTGGTAATAGGAACTGAGGTAAATAAACCCTTACTATGAGGTGTTTGATACTCTAACTACGATCTGGTCTGTGTTTAATGTTTGCTGTGGCTGTAGGCACTAGAGGCTTCAGTTTCCTCTGTTGTCTTTATTTTTTGTTTTCCTCCTCTTTTGTCTTTGGTGTACCCTAAGAACTTCTTAAATAGAATCCATGTTTTTCAGTTCTTAAAAGCTGTAATCCACTGTAATAATACTGGAGGCATATTGACATGACAGTAAAGTGTGTGGGAGAGGGGAAGTATTCTATAATCTTATGATTAAATCTGTCTTTGGTGGGCCTGAGTCCCTGGATTGTGACTTTCAGAAGTGTTTCTTGCCCACCATCCCTCAACCCCTTTCCCTTTAGGTAAAATAGGAAGGCTAACAGGCGAAGGGGCTTTTTCATGTAATACTCAGCTAGAAACTATTAATGATGGCAGGATCTGTTAAAGAGGACCGGGAAAGACTTATTTTGTTCATTAACATCAGTTATTTATGACAAACTGGAGATATTTTCCTAGATACTCCTTGTGAATCCTATATTAGAGAAATAAAATGCCTTCCTGGGGCAGGCACTAATATTTATCATTTCTTTACTTGTTAGAGGTCAGGGACTTAGGGCTCTGGTGTTACAGGGCTCGAATGGACACTTGTAGTTACTAATATGGTAATTACTGTGCTAATTTTGAGATGTCTAATGTTCTGAGACTCTGCATTTATATATAATACTTTGTCTTAAATGTGCTAACAATTTCTACATATTGAAGGTCAATAATAATGATTTGAAAATTCATAATTCATGAGATCATTTTTCATTAAGGGACGATGGGGGAGTAAACAAAGCTTTTTGATCATTGGCAGTATGCCAGTCCCTAGGCCTCATGCTTGGTACAGTAACTTATTTGATTCTTATGACGACTTTGCCAGGAGTATGTTGTTACTATTTCTGCTTTAGAGATGCAGAAATCAGGGTTTAAGCAAATGTGGTTATGTTGTATAATCACCACCTATGTTACCCTTTTGTTAGGATGAATTTGAGAAATGTTTATTTGTGGTAAAAATCTGTAATGACCATCTTCTGAAATCTTTTCTTGGGATTCAAGCACATCTAGGAAACCGCTGATAGACACATTACTCCTGTTTATCTCCTAACTTTAATTTTCTGTTGTGCTTTTTTAGTATTAATAAAATTCTGTAAGCTCTGAAAGCTCATCTTTCTGCACATACACTAAGTAAATTGTTTTTTTCTCCATTCTGCCGACCTCTCCTTTTAGTATATATACTAAATGTAGGATATGTTAACAATGAGCTTCCTTCTTCCTTAAATATTTTGGTTGTTTTTAGTCTGATTAACTCTACTCATACTTCAAAACTTGTCGCCCTTCCCCCAATTGGGGTTTGCTCATGTAGAGTTCATTTTTCTCTCCTGGCAAGCACTGTTGTCTATATAGTATGTATTCACTTTAAACACTTGTGTTTAAAGTTGCAGTGTGCTGGATTGTGATTGAACTAAACCAGTCATAACGATTTTGAACCTCACTTTTCCAGCTTCCTGTGCAAATTGGGTACCTGTTTGACATTGTCTGGCTTAAGAGCTATAAGTGTTATTCTGCTGGGGGTAAATCTCTTTTCTGATAAAAAGGGAACCAAAGGGGCTTCTTCTCACAGTCCATCTTAAACATGGATAAGATACCTAGAACAGCAGCTTTCTTGCTTCCCCGAGGAAAAAAAGTATGAGAGAATTGCAGAGATGTTGGCTCTGACATCATTGTGCCTCTGAAACTATATGAGTAGCTGTTTACTTCTAGATTTCTTGTTATATGGGAAAACAAACGTTTTGTTTAAAACAATGAAAGTCTAGTTTTCTTATACTATTAGCCAGATGCATTCCAGAATGAAACAGCTTTTAGCTTCTGCAGCATTATGACTGATTCTTTTTAGGTCTTTTTTCTTCTCAGTACTTTTATTGGTTGTCCTTCACATAAGTGTGCTAAAAAAAAGTCTGTTAGTTGAATCACTCTGATAGTTCAGTGCATAATTCAGAAAGTATTTTTCAATATGTGATTGGACCTGGGACTTGTGGACAGATTAGTTAAAAAGGTCTGTGAATCAGAGTGCCAATTTGCAGAATCCAGAACCTCTATGTAAAGATTTCTGTAGCTAGGATTATAAGATGAAATGTGGTGCATAGCTTAGTCAGTGAGTTACTGTCTCTTATGTAATAGGAGTGTGTGTGTGTGTGTGTGTGTGTGTGTGTGCTGGATCATTACTTGAATTTTATTTCAAGGAGTCACAGTTCAAAAAAGTTAGAAAGCCATTGCTTAAAGGATGAGTAGTAAGAGTCTTGAAGGGATAGGCATTCTGGTCAGAGGTATTGATTGACATGAACAAAGTTGGGGAAAGTGTCTAGTTCATTTCTGCCCCCAAAATCTAGATCTTTAATTTAACCCCCCCCTTTTTTTATTGGAGCAGTTGTAGGTTTGCAGAAATGTATGGAGTTCTCATATTACTCCCCACCTTCACCCCTACCACTGACTGATTTCCCTATTAAAATTTTGCATTAGTGTGGTACCTTCATTACAACTAATAAAACAATATTATTGGGTGCATGGGTGATTCAGTGATAGAATGCTTGCCTTCAATGCAGGAGACTTGGGTTTGATTCCCAGACCATGTACCCCCACAAAAAAACAATATTATTATTAAATTATTAGTACGCACATAGTTAGCGTCAGGGTTCACTCTGTGTTGTACAATTCTGTGGTTGGTTTTCTTTTTTTTGAGTTCCTGCCTCTCCCCCCCCCCCTTTTGTAACTTTTAAAAATTATATAATATAACAATGTACAAAGTTTTTCATTTTGATGAAGTCCAGTTTATCTGTTTTTATTGTTGGTCATGCTTTGTGTGTAAAATCTTAAGAATCCATTACCTGTAACAAGGTCCTGAAGATATTTCTGCATGTTTTCTTTTAAGGATTTTATAGTTTTAGCTCTTATATTTAGGTTCTTGGTCCAGTTCGAGTTAATTTTATATAGTGTTTGCGGTAAGAGCCCATTCCCATTCTTTAGGATGTTGTTATCCAGTTTTCCTACCACCATTTGTTGCAGATTCTTTCCCCATTGAGTAGGTTTGGCACCCTTGTCAAAAATAATTTGACCATAGATATGTGGATTTATTTCTGAATTCTCATTTCTCTTCCATTGGTGTATATGTCTGGCCTTGTGCCAGTATCACACTGTATTGATTATTGTCGCTTTGTAATGTTTTAAAATTGGGACGTGGGAGTCCTACAACTTTTTTCCTTTTTCAAGATAATTTTGGCTATTAGGGCCTCTTGCCCTTCCATATACACTTGATTAGTTTCTTCACATCTGCAAAGAAGATTTTTGGTTTTTTTTTTTTAACATGGGCAAGCACCAGGAATCAAACCCAGGTCTCTGGCATAGCAGGTGAGAACTCTGCTGAGCCACCGTGGCTTGCCCTACTTTTGGTATTTTAACTAGGATTGTGTAATATCTGTAAATCCCTTGGTGTTTTGGTTTGCTAAAGCTGCTGGAATGCAGTATACCAGAAATGGGACAGATTTTAAAAAGGAAATTTTTTATATTATAAGTTTACAGTTCTGAGATCAAGAAAATGTCCAAATTAAGGTACCACCAAGAGATTACCTGCACTCAAGAAAGACTGATGTCATTTGGGACACCTTTGTCAATTGGTAAGGCACATGGCTGGCATCTGCTGGGGTCTAGCTTTCTGAGGCCTCTGTCAGCTGGGAAGGTACATGACAATGTCTGCTAGTTTTCTCTCCCAACTTCTTGTTCTATAAAGCTTCCCCAAGGATGTTTTCCTTCTGCATCTTCAAAGGTCTCTGGCTGTGTGGGCTCTAAAGCTTTTTCCAAAAAGTTTCCCTCTTAAAGGGCTCCAGTAAATGACCTACTTTGAATGGGTGGAGACACATCTCCATGGAAACCACCTAATTCAAAGATCCCACCCACAGTTGGGTGGGTCACATCTCCATGGAAACAGCTTAATAAATAAATAAAAAAGATACCACCCAACAATATTGACTTGTGAATTAAAGAACGTGGGTTTTCTGGGGTACACAACCCACAAAGGTGGTATTGACATCTTAATGAAATTAAGTCTTCCAGTCTTTGACCATGAGCGATCTTTCAATTTACTTAGGTCTCTTAAACTTTCTCTTAGCAGTGACTTCTAGACTTTACATCTTTGGTTAAATTTATTCCTAGATATTTTATCCTTTCAGTTGTTCTTGTGAATGGAAATTTCTTCATTTCCTTTTCAGGTTGTTCATTTTGCTGGTGTATAGGAATACTACATACTGATTTTTTATGTTTTGATCTTTTATCCTGCTGCTTTGCTATTATTAGCTCTGTTAGCTTTTTTGTAGATGATTGGAGATTTTTTATATATAGGATCATGCTATCTGTGAATGGGAATAGTTTTACTTCTTTTCCAAATTGCATTCCTTTTATTTCTTTTCTTACCTAATTGTCTTGGCCAGAATTTCCAGTACAACATTGAATAGCAGTGGTGAAAGCAGACATCCTTGTCTTGTTCTTATCTTAAGGTAACATTGACTATGATATTAGCAGTTGGCTTTTCATATATGTCTTAATCACATTGAGAAAGTTCCCTTCTAATCCTTTTATCAGGAAAGGGTATCAAACACTATTCCTGTCTGTTGAGATATAATCCCCCCCCCCACCCCCTTTCTAGTTTGAAAGCTGCCAGAATGCAATATACCAGAAACTGGCTTTTAAGAAGGGAAATTTAATAAGTTACAAGTTTACAGTTCTAAGACTGTGAAAAATTTAATAAGTTACAAGTTTACAGTTCTAAGACTGAAAATGTCCAAATTAAAACAAGGCTATAGGAATGTCCCGTTTAAGGCACCCAGGGAATGATACCTTGGTTCAAGAAGGCCGATGAGGTTCAGGGTTTCTCTCTCAACTGGAAAGGCGCATGGCAAACATGGCAATGTCTGCTAGCTTTCTCTCCAGTCCTGTATCTTAAAGCTCCCTCGGGAGCATTTTCCTTCTTCATCTTCATATGTTTCTAGCTGCATGGGCTCTTGGTGGCTCTTGTGGCTTTTTCCAAAATGTTCCCTCTTTTAAAGGATTCCAGTAAACTAATCAAGACCCATCTGGAATAGGTAGAGTCACATCTCCCTCTAATCAAAGATTAGCACCCACAATTGGGTGTTGTGTGCCTTGGTGGAAATAATCTAATCAAGTATTCCAATCTTGAATAGGGACTAAAAGAAATGGCTGCCTCCACAGATGGAGCAGGATTAAAACATGGGTTTTCTAGGGCACATAATCCCTTCAAACTGATACACCATTCATTTATTGATATATTACATTAATTTATTTTCTCGTGTTGAACCACCTTTGTATTCCTGGAATAAATCCCATTTGGTCATGTTGTATAATCCTCATTTTGATGTGGTGTTGAATTTGTTTTGCTAATATTTTGTTAGGGACTTTAACATCCATATTCATAATGGATATTGGTCTGTATTTTTCTTGTCTTATGATATCTTTATCTGGGATTATGTTATTTTTGTGCTTCCAGGAATTTTTCCATTGCATCTGTTTTTCTGATTTGCATGCAGTTGTTCATAGTGTCCTCTTATAATCTTTTCTTAAGGTTAGTGTGATGTACCCCCTTTCATTTCTGATTTTAATTATTTGAATTCTCTTTCTTTTTTTGTCAGTCTTCCTAAAGATTTGTCAATTTTATTGATATTTTCAAAGAACCAACTTTTGGTTTCTATACTTGCTTTTGTAAGCTTGCTATTGGAGTTAGATTCATTATCACCTTATTACTCCAGAACGGTATTAACCTTGGCTGCATATTGGCAGTTGGAGAGTGTTAAAATATTTTGATTCCTGGGTCTCTTCCTTTTATAATCTAATTGTCTGGGGTGTGGCATGAATATCCGGATTTTTTTTAACCTTCCACATGAGATTCTGATTTGCAGTTCATACTGAAAACCAATTTTCTAGAAACTACCTGTGGAAGGCTTGGAGACAATGAAATGTGGTTTGTGCCTCCTTCTTACCTGTTTCCTTCTTAATCTTGCCAAGAGTCAGAAATAGGTTGCTCTTTAAAATACCGGGTAGTGAAGGAAATAAGATACGGACAGGTGGGAATGGTGAAGGATAGGATTATTCCTATTTAAGGCAAAACGTTTATTTTTATTTAAGCACTGAATAGTCTTATGTAACAATTTATCATTTCTAATGTCCTGTAAATCTCATATGCACAATGACTTTTTTTTTTTTTACTGATATTTCTATAGAAGTTCTAATGAGACTGATTACCATAATGAAAACTTTCTTTGTATACTGAGAGTTTTTCTTTTTTCACTATTTGTTAAATAGATTCCTATTTCAGGAAATAGTCTGTTATCTTTCTCTAGAGAAGATAAAATAAACCATTCTGTTAGCTTGGAATGTGCATTCCCCCCCTCCCCCCAAGCAAACATTTGTCTCATCTCATTGTTTGGTTTCCTGTTAAGTAATGTGGTGTATATGCATATTCATTTCAGTTCTGATGTCATATTGAAGCCCATTGGTGGGCAGTTTCAGCCAATCAGAGTTTTTTGGTATCTAAGTAAGAAAGATATATAGTTTTGGAATAACAGGAAACTACATGTTTTTAACATCCTGTTATTCTGGATTTCGTGACTCGCTGCTTCACCATAATGAAGGTTAGTAGAAAATTTATTTATTTTTTTGTATGTCATGACTGAGTTTTCCAAGGTCAAGAATTAGAACTTTAGAGCTGAAAGAGATACACAGACCAGCATTTTAAAATGAAGAGAACTTTTATATTTTACATGTAAAAGATTTAAGGCCTAATAAGATTAATACTTTTCATTGTTTAAAGAAAATGTATTTTACCCCATATTTATCATTTTAAAAATGTAGATGAATATAAGTCAGTTTAGATAATGCTTTCATCTGAGTTTGTATTTCTTCTTAAATAAGAAATATTACCATGGATGAATTGTATTCTATATAATGTGATTCTAAATATTGTCGTTTTTGTAGAGTAGTTCTTTTTATGAGAAGAATCTGTTTCATGAAATAATTATAGTTTGTCCATCATCTCTTTTAGAAATGATATCAGTAAGTGTAAAATGCTTAGATGTATTAAAATCTTTAAAAAAATTTTTTATTCAATTTAATTCTCTTGATCTCTTAAAAAGCGAATTCTGGTTTCAGTTGTCTTCTTGAATCTTTTAGTAATTTAATGTCCTTCTTCCTTGAGGTTGTTTTTCGACTTCTAAATTTTCTTATTTTGTTTATTCATGTTTAAATAAATAAACCTCGGGTCTATTTTTATTCGTTATTTCTATATTATTTCTATATTCATTATTTCATTATAGACAGAAGACCCATGAACAGAAAATGATATTTTAGTAAGACAGCAGTAATTATTCAGATTTGAATAGCTTTTTAAATCATCTCTTTATGTGAATTTCATTTATAGTAAAATCTCAGCATCTACTGGATGGATGGTTGGATGAATTGGTTCATTTATCCATTCTATATGTAAACATTAATTTAAATGTTAAATTGATGTTAATTAAACCTAGCCTTTTGCTAGGTTTTGGAAGATGCAATGTTATTGTAATAAGAGTTCATCATTGCCTTCGTAGATGTTATTGTCTATGGTAGAGTACAGACGTTGAGCCGAAGATTATAATTGTTATAAATGTGCAAGGGCAGCATATTAGGGGTACCACACCTAATCTGTGGGAGAAGCAAGGTAGAGGACTTTCAAGGAAGTGCTCTGTCAGGAAGATGAGTAAGCCTTAGCCAGGAAAAGGAGTGGGGGCAGGGGAGGGAGTAAGGAAGGAGAAGGAAATTACAGGCAGGATCTGTTAAGAGGTCTGCTGAATTAGAGGAACTTTAAGAAGAGTATGGTAGGGCCTAGAATGAGGGAGAGTGAGGTAACAGGGAAATCTGGAGAAGAAGTCAGGACCAGGTTATCAAAGACCATGCAAGGTTACATTTACGAACTTTAGACTTCTAGATTGCAGGGCCATGGGAAGTCATTTCTGGTTATTGAAAAAAAGGTAGAGGCATTCAGAATGATGAAGACCAGTAAATCCCTTTTACTAATATAGAATATTGTGGAAGACTGTCAGTTTTATATGTATGAGCCAACATATAAATTACATAATTCACCAAGTGTTTGAATGTCTACTGATACTTATTCCAGAAATCACTGATCAAGTTTGTTCATTTTTATGTCAGTGAGAGAAACTTTGAAGTATAATTACACAGTGTAATTTTTGGTTTGTAAATGCTTCTTTCTGATATCTGCACTTCTGAAAGAATTTTTCTCATTTTTCTGGTACATAGTTGTAGATGATTTAACTATTTATGCACTTGGGGTTATTTGATTATCAAGAGCTTTATAGTCTTTAGACAGTATTTGGAATAAACACATACATATGCTCACATGCAAAAACACAGTTTAGGCAAGATGATGTACTTTATCTTTCCCAGCTCCAGTATTGATAGGATCAAGTAACTGTCAGTGTTATCCGACTAACTTCATCATGATCTTAGATACCTGGATAGCCCTAAATTGGAAAAAAAAATGCAGACTTAAACACAATTATTTCCTAGCCCCAGTATTTGGTCTTAAGGGTAAAAATGTTTTCCTTTTAATGATCCTGTTTCATTTTTTGAATGTTTGTTTCTCCTTTTCTTTCCCTTCTCTTATTCTCATTCACTTTGTGTTTTCTCACATCTGTGTTTTTCTTTCGTGGTTGGAAGCTGGGAAATAGACTCCCACTTTAACTCTTTTTCTTTGATTAGGAAAGAAATTGTGTCATGCTCCACCAAAAGGCTAAAAGGCCTCTGCTTTAAGTGGAAAGATTGCAAAACATTTACTGCTGAGTGTTTATTGGGTGCCAGTATCAAATCAGGCCCCATGCCTCAGTTTATAAAGATGAGGTGGAATAGAAGTGTGGGTGGTTGTTTAGGAAACGAAATCTGTTTATTTCATGTCTGTGAGGCTAAGCTCACTCAGTCTTCCTCTCTTAGATGGTACCTTCATCTTTATAATTTTAGCCTGGGAATCCTATACCGGTGGATGTGACATGGCTGATAGAGCTTAATTTATTCTTCACCTAAAGTAAGACTCTACTAATTTTGCTTTTTAATTTTTCCTTTCAGACATTTGATGCAAATGATTTGTATCAGGGGCAGAATTTTAACAAGGTCCTGAGTTCCTTAGTGACCCTGAATAAAGTAACAGCAGGTAAGACTCTTTTTTATTGAACTTGAAGGGGTGGGAAGACAAAAAGGGAGAAAACCTTTAGTTTCTATTAGCACTGCACAGTGAGCATTATTGAATTAAAAAAAGTTTCTATTGCATTACATTTTTGATTTTTTGCTTTTGCTGCTAATTTTTTTATTAGCAAAATCTTTCTCTTGAGATTCTCTGGTAGATATCAGATGTTTTACTTTCTGTAGACATGCAGATTTCTCACCTAAAAATATAGCAGAGTAGAAATGCTCATCTATATGGGAAGAATCATGGGCTATCTTGGAACTTCAAGACAGTCCATGATTCTTTTTTTTATTCTTTCTGTGTTTTTATTAAGAGTTTATGCTGATTAAAAGCTTATATTTAGTTAGCACTATGTTGTTAGTATTATGCTTATATCTAGTTAGTTACCATGTTAGCACTTGTACCGAAGTGAGTGCCCAGTGAATTGGCTCTCTAAAGTAAACATCTACCTGATCAAGTTTTCCTGAGAGCTGTGAGGGAATCTAAGATATGTATGTGGTTTGAAATGTTCTGCAGCCCTCAATTATTGCCAAAATGGAGAGAGGTAGGAGTTAGAAGTGGGGAGAGATACATTTTCCCCCCTCTTTTCTTAAGACCACAGTGTGAAGTGTTGAGTTTTTTCTTGTCATCAGCTCTATCCACTTTATCTAAAAAAAAGTCCTTTGCTTCTTCCAGTGGAGCCTCTGAAGGGTTCTATCTTAGAGCACTGTATTGCCTAAAAAGAAGAAACCTAAATGGCTTTTTGTTTTTTAACTTTTTCTTCTTCTATTTATAGATTTGAAATTTCATATATATGTGGGAAAGTTAGAGAATTTGAGGTGCCTGTTTCTTTAAGTTTATTTTGTAAGAGTCTCTTCTCAGCTTCATTTTGGGCCTTCAGCTGTGGATTATTTACGTCACTGTATCTGGAGTAAGGACTGATTTTATAATTTGGTGCTACAGTCTCTAGCTCTGAGAATCATTCTCTATGGAGTGGACTGTCTTTAATGCCATCTTCCGACACATATTTTGCCTTTAGATTGAGGTTTGAGAGCCACACTGTTTCCTGTATACCTGGGTGAGAAGTACAGTGCCTAGTGGTTATGGAAGAGTAGGAGGTGAAGTCTTACCCAGTATAGAAAACCCCAGTCTCGCTCAACATGTGCTGTCAAAGCAGGCTGCTGCTGTCCTTGACTTCCCAAGCATATATTTGGACATGGCTAAGTTTTTATAGTTTGACTTTCTAAGGTTTAAAGTAGAAAATCTCTTAGGGTTATTCAGATGAATGCATCTACAAAAACCATTAAATTAGAATTTCTGTGGTCAAGTAAAAGGAAAATTTATGGAGAGTCTAAATCCAGGAGAAGAAAAAGAGATGGGAATGGAAAGGAATGATTAATATTTAAAGAGAAGGAATAAAAAAATGGGTATAAAATAATTAAAATCATCACATCATTTAATGATTTGTAAACAAGAGTGTGGCATTTTATAAAGTAACTTACTTGTTAAACCATGAGGCTGTCTTCTGTATCCCTACATTGTAAAAATGATAGCTTCACTATGAACAAACAAATAATAAAGAGGAAAATCAATTACCTGAAGAAATGGATGACATAGAAATGGAAATATATTTAGGATAGATTATATTGGGATTTAATAAAAAAAAATTATGTGAGATCAAGCATGTAGTATGGCATATTCACATTTTTAGGTAACTTAATATATTTATACCTTAAAGTTTTGGATGAAATAACTTATAGCTAATACATGTTTCTATGGCAGACAGGGACAAGAATAACATACATAAATAAAATAAAAATAAAATGTATTTATTTTATTTATGTTTATTTATAGTTCTTAATTTGACCTCTTCTCTGTTCCCACTGAATACTCCTCTGGGGGTTGTTTATAGAGTGAAAATATAGTAAATTTGAATTTCACCTTACGTTCTCTCCCTGCCTACATTTTATGTGGAAATGCTTATTAGTAAAGCAGTCATCAAAAGGTGATAATGGGAAAGAAATGATGAGGAGGTAATGTGATTGTGAATAAGTAAGGTTTAAATACTGTATTTTATAAATAATGGGAGACTGAAAGAAGCCAGGATCAAATATCTCATGGGCACATATCACCATCATTTTCCCTCCTATCTTATTTAAATGTATTTCTCCTTTATTCTGATATCATTGTATATGTATTGAATGTAAAATATGTAGCTCTGTCCTTTAGTACATTTTGAAGCTATGAAATAAATTTGGTACTTCCCCCTCAGTTTTTAAACAATACCAGGGACCCCTCTTGGAAAGAATTGTTTGCTTTTATATTTGTTGTCTGCTTGCTCTTAATTTTTGTTTTGACATTGGGCTGATGGAAATGACCATAATCTTTTTAAAGTTCAAATAAATGACTAACTTAAAACAGTTGCAACTGTTGCTTCTGGGATTGTTGGCCTTCTTGAAAAAAATTCTGCCGATATCATCTCGGTTGCTTAAAAATCTGTTTGTATTCTCAAAGCGAGTATATGAATATTTGCCTTTTAATTGGACTGAAGATTGCCTATAGGGAAGCAAGGGAAGACCTTAGGATTCCTTAAATGTACTAAAAAAATTTCCCTTGAACATTAGTATCAGTAGAAAACCACAGAGATGTGGCTGATAGCCACTATGGGTAAAATCTTTATGATGTATCTTCAGTAGCTGGTTTTTGTGCTTAGGATGGCATAAAGCTGGTTAAAATCACGTAGACCCTCTGTCACTATGTAATAGAAAATACCAAAATGGAGATTACTCATAGCCCTAAGCAGGACCTTAGAATTGTAGGAGCCCTTTAGAGATGACTTGATAGGAATTAAAGACTGTTATGATAGGGTTGTTTTAGAACAGGGTTCCCAGATACACATGTCTATAGAGTCAGGCCTCAAGAGAAGTAGTAAGGGAACTGGGTTGAGCCATATATGGCCAATGCAGCTGGGCTAGTTTATCATACTGAACATAGACCCAATGTTGCCGTATCTTAAGTTTTTCAAGAAATCTGAGGTTTTCTTTGACAAATTCAAGCTTTTAAATATTGACTGATTTGAAACCTTATAGGATACCAAATGAGCCAATTCAAGCATATCTGCCAAAAAAATATGACCTGAAGATTATCAGTTTAAGAATGTTTCTATAGGAGGCTCCCCATTGTAGCTTTAGGAAAGTGGAGTATCTAATCATGAAGGGAATTCAGAGAGAGTAGAACTAAACCCTTTGAATATTTGCTTATTCTGATCCTTTCACCAATACTGAGAGATGAATAGAGCATGCAGTACCTTCAGTTTTAGGAAATGATCCTTGAACAGTTCTCTCTGGCTGAAAGATACAAAAAGACTTTTTGTTGGTTTTGAATTAGAGCCCTTTCCATTTGTTGCAAAATAATTAATTATTGCTCATTGCATGAAGCATAATATTAGAAATATGAGTGTATTATGGTGATGCGTTGGGTAATGAGTACTCTGCCAAATAGTTTGAGAGGCTTATTTTTTCTAGGTGAAGGGAAACTATTAAAAATAATTGTAAAACATTTCAGAAGTAAAATACGTTATGGATATATTTAGTAATTATACTGGAGAAATTATATTAGAAAAGAACTAATAAATAGTTATTGCCAGATAATATCTGGAAAGATAATTGGGAAATGAATGAAAGTTATACAGTAGACAAAGAATTTGTTCTTTGTCTACTGTATAAATGGCTTGCTTTGTTGAGGCCTTTTGTTGTGTCCCACTGTGACTGTCCTATTTTTAAAGCCTAGTGCAAATTGAGGGTAAATGGTATCAAGCATTTTAAGGTTTTTCTTTTTTTCTTTGTGCATGACCTTTACAGACATTGGACTAGGAAGTGATTCTGTATGTGCTCGGCCTTCATCCCATCGAATAAAGTCTTTTGATTCTCTTGGATCCCAGTCTTTACATAGTCGGGCTTCAAAGTTGTTTCAGGGCCAGTATCGAAGTTTGGTAAGTTTTATATAGATATTTTGTTATTTAAGTTTGGATATGATTTGGGACTGTGAATGTGTGTATATGTTACTAGAAAGATGTATATGCATGCCCCTTATAATGTCTAGTGCTAGACTTTGACTTTACCTTCATTTCTTTAATCCAGTGTGTTGTTTGCTTATTTTCAAATTATCCAGATAATAAGCTTAATGAATGCTTTTTGAGAAACTTGTTTATTTTGGGTTGGTCGTATCTTAGGATGCATGAATCTGTTTATCTAGTGATACATACATTTGGAAATATTTCCCTGGTTACTTGGAGAGTATTTTCTTATTTGTAATACACAAATTTATAGAAATATGAAAATAAGAAATGTAAAAGTACTTAGGAGGTATAAAGAAGAAATGGTTAAAGGTTAAGAATCTATATGTTGTGTTTTTGCTTCGTAGAAGCATGATCTGATGTGCTTTACTGAGTTAGGATATAGTTTATAGGAAGAGGGAATCCTTTATAATGGCTGGTAATGAGGTTGGGAAATAAATGAGGTTTATTTTCCATTACTGGAAAGTGAAGAATAATCCATTTAAAAATCCTCAGGATATAGGCTGTGACTGAAGAACATAGTATTTACAGTGAAATTGGAAGACAGAAATTAGGAAAGACCAAGTTTAGTACTGAATGGAGAAAGTATGGAAAGAAGTCATCATAGTAGTTAATGGGGACTGAGAGAGCTCTTATCTGCCATTGTGAAAACACTTGCCATCTGTTGAGCTAATGAATGATTATTATTTTGTTAACTGCAAGTTACATGCTTCTCTTTCATGCAACATTTCTAGTAAACTATTTTATGTCAAAACATAAAATGATCTTTAACATTTCAAGTGGAACTTCTATAAAAGGTGAATCTAAAGAGAATCTGATTATTCTAGAGTTTTTAGGGCATAATAGCTTTCTGTCTGCTGACACAGAAAGTAATATAGCTAAGTAAGCTAATGGTGATTCTCAGAAAATAAAAGTTAATTTGATTAAAGTTATATTTGTAGAGGGAAATAAATTCAAGTTTAGTTCACAAAGCAGTGATAAAAGCTGAAAGATGTAGAAAGAATATGAATGTTTTGAACTTAAGTTGTTACTGCTTTTTTCTGATTGTTTTTTTCTTAAAGTTGTTCTGTTGCCTCATTTCTGATTTTGAATACAGTACTACATGTATTGATTAGTTCCTCAAAGCACTCCTATGACAGACACAAAATAAGGTCGTGAGAACAACTAGTAACTGAGATGGTAGTTAAAGTATGAACAAAGGAATTTAAAACCAGCATCCTTAAAATACTGATCTTTGTTTTGGGGATAGTTCTGTTTCATACAATTTCAAAACTAAGCTTTATTTTAATGAGTTTACAAATCTGGTGTTCAAGAAATGACATGTTGCTTTATTAGCCTTAATACTTTATTGTGGAAATTTTCAAACACACATAAAATATGAAACCATCACCCAGCTTTAAATAAACTTTTTGCCATTATTTTTTCATTATAGATTATTTTTAATCCAAGAAAATTGCCTCAGTGCTATTAATAAAGTACATACAGAAAAATCTAAGGGCAAAGAAATGACCATTCTTACCTAGCATGGTTATTTACCATGTTGTATGAAAGAGAAGTCATCTCACTAGCAGCTAATCAAAATAAGTGCCAATCATACATATGATTTTGAGCATCAATTTAAGTAAGAGAATATTTGTGAGGTTTTCCTTCTATCATCCTTTATTTTGGTGAGAAGTGACTTGATTTCTTGAAGCATTTCTTCTACTTGTATTGCTTTTAAAGTGTTAGCCCCTTCTAGGCATTCTATTCCATTCTACTTTCGCCCATCCTACCCTGCTCAGGTGCAGGGCCTCTAACATCTCTTAATCAGGGATTCCAGACTTTTTTTGATTGTCATCCTAATTTTGTAAAAATACCCTTGCTTTAGCACCAATCACTGATTTTACAAAATGTTGTTTTTTGTTTTTTGGTTTTTTTTTACATAGGCAGGCACCGGGAATCGAACCCGGGTCCTCGAGCATGGCAGGCAAGCACTCTTACCTGCTGAGCCACCGTGGCCCGCCCCAAAATGTATTTTTAAAGCTTACAAGAAATTATATTGAAATCTTTTCAATTTTCCTGGACAAAAAACACAGAAGACATTGTGCTTCTTTTGCATGCCATCATCAGTTATAAGACCTTTTTCTTATTAAACATTTTAACATATCTGAAAGTAGCATGTGTCTTACAGTTGATGGTATGTCTTAATTTAATTGACAATATTTGGTGGTATATAAAATAATCTGGTGTCCCATATCAAAATGCACTATGTGGAAACCGAAGCTCAGCAAGATTAAGATATTTACGCAAGATCGCAGGGCTGAGAAATAGTCATCTTTGGTGTAGAAATTGGGTCTTTCGCCACTTGACAAGTTTTTATTTCTCTATAAATGAAATTATAAATGCTTTTAGGAGATGAAAAGTTAGAAATTATTAGGATAATTTTAGAACATTGGATAAAGTACTTAAGCTATATGAGCAAAATGTTGATCCGTTGTGCTTTGATAATAATTGGAAAGATGTAGTGAAGAATAATGTGGTAGTTCTAGATTACTGTGTTCAAAGGCGGTACATAGGTTGGTTTCCTTTTTCCCTTTGGGTTATTACAAGGAGAAGAATTTCTTCAGTCTCTTCTTATTATAAATTTTTATTGAAGTATGAAATATGTTGAGAAAAGTACATGTATCATAAGTGTGCAACTTGATGAGAGGTTTACAAATTGAACATTCCTGTGTAATCAGCACCAAGATCAAGAAACAAAACATGATCAGCATCCTAGAAGCCTGAAAACCTCTGACTTCTAATAGTAAATAATAGTTTTACCTGCTTTTGTATTTTATAAATGAAATTATATAGTATATACTCTTTTTATAAAAAGCCTGTCTTCTTTTGCTCAACCTAATATATTTTAGAATACCCTGAAGTACATATTGATCCTAGATATATGAAAAGCTTCAGTTTCAGGGGAGTTTTTTTTTAAAAAAAGGAGGTGGGAAAGGGCTGGCCAGTTGCAGTGCATCTTGGTAGGGTCTTTGCCCTAGCAATGCACAGAGCCCTCTGGGGGTGCCTCTGGAAGAGGAGCCTGGTGGCTCTCTCCTAACCCCAGTCCTGCCAGTGACCAAGGGCTAGATGATGGAGGAGCATGCCAACCTGATGCACATGATAAAGCTCAGCATCAAGGTCTGGCTGCAGTCCACCCTGAGCCTGGACTGCAGCCTGGATACTGATATGCCCTCTTGCAGCAGTGCCTCAAACATGGGCTGAAAGAAGATTTTAATTGGCCAAAATGAATCTTTCTTTGGTCCTTTGGAGCTGATGGAGAAACTTTGTTCAGAAACATCAGATAGAGCCACTAGTGTCAAAAATCTGCCAGAATTAAAGATGTTTGTGGGAAGAGAAAGACTTGCTTTATCTTGCACTCATGCAGATTATCTGAAAGTGATTATAGACAATAAACATCTTATAAGTGAGTTCTGTGAGCTGGAGGCATTAATGATGACGGAAGAAGGGATGGTGATGCCAGTCTGCTCATGGGGCTCAGTGTTCTAGATGCCAGTCTCCTTGAAGGGAGAAGACCTGAGCTCTCAGGTGGGTGTGATTGATTTTTCCCTCTACCTTCGGGATGTTCAGGATCTTGATGGTGGCACAGAGCGTGGAAGAATTCCTGATGTCTTCGATCAAAAGAATTATGTGGAAAAACTTAACCAACACTTAAACTGCATGGTTTGGGGATCTTCAGGCCAAGATAGATGGCTTGGAAAAGACAAATTCAGAGCTTCAAGAAGAGCTTTCAGCTGCAACTGACTGAATTTGCTCACTTTAAGGAGAGCAGTAACAACTCAGAGAACAGAACAACTTAATCTGTGAAAGAAGCAAAAGGCGCATTGAGATTACAAAACATGATATAAAAGTTGAGCTGGAGACTTACAAGCAAACTTGGAAGGCCTGGATGAAATGTACAGTGACATGTGGAAGCAACTAAAAGAAGAGAGGAGAGCTCAGAATTAGGAAAAGAACTGGAGTTACAAATTGGGATGAAAGCCGAAATGGAAACTGTGATGAAGTTGCTGGAAAAAGATACCCACAAGAAACAGGATACTCTCGTTGTCCTCCACCAGCAGCTGGAAGAAGTCAAAGCAATCAGCTTACAGATGTTTCACAAAGTACAGAATTCTGAGAGCAGCTTACAGCAAATGAATGAAGCCATGTCCTCTTACTGAGGAAAAACCAACCAAGCTATGTCCAGCACGAAACAGATGGAAGACAGATTGCAGCAGTCGGAGAGGGCCTGGCGGGACCGAGGATCGTTGCTGCATGCTGCAGCAGGAGCTGGTGGCAGGGTGGGCTCTCTGCAGCAGCAGCTCTCCCAGCTGCACTACCAGTGCTCAAGTCTTGAGAAAGAGCTGAAATCAGAAAAAGAGCAACGACAAGCTCTGCAGCGAGAACTCCAGCATGAGAAGGACATGTCCTGTCTGCTCTGAACACAGTTACACTAAGTTGAAGAGCTAAAGAAGGAGCTATGGGCACTGCAGGACGAGAAGGCCGAGCTACAGAAGATCTGCGAGGAGCCAGAAGCAAGCTCTCCTGGAAATAGACCTGCTGTACTTCATCCCATCTAAACTGAAGATGGAAGACATAAAAGAATTGAGTAAGACACTGAGGGCTGTGCTGGTTTGTGTTTGTGGACCCCAAAAAAGCCATATCCTTTAATCTTCATTCAATATTGGTGGCTGGGAGCTTTTTGATTGTTCCTATGGTTCACCCAATTATGGGTGGTAACTTTTTTTTCTTTCTTTCTTTTTTTTTTTTTTTGATTAGATGGCATCTATGGAGTTGTGTCTCCGCCCATTCAAGGTGGGGTTGCTTACTGGAGCACGTTAAGTGGGAACCATTTTGGAAAGAGCTGCAGAGCCTGCACAGCCAGAGACCTTTGGTGATAAAGAAGGAAAACATCCCACAGGGAACTTCATGAAACAAGAAGCCAAGAGAGAAAGCTAGCAATGCCACCATGTTTGCCATGTGTCTTTCCAGTTGAGAGAGAAATCCTAAACATCATCAGTTTTCTTGAACCAAGTTATCTTTCCCTGGATGCCTTAGATTGGACATTTCATACTTTAATCGGGAGATTTTCATGGCCTTAGAACTGTGGACTTGCAATTTAATAAATTCCCCCTTTAAATGCCATTCTGTTCCTGGTATATCACCTTCTGGCAGCTAGCAAACTACAACTAGGGCCATACTTGCCTGAAAGATGACGAAGCAGCATACTGTAAGCAGTGCAAGAAGGAATTCTCTATTTCCTGGAGAAAGCACCACTGCCACAACAGTGGCCGCATCTTCTGCAACACGTGCTCGCACAATGAACTGGGCCTGCCCTCCTACCCCAGGCCTGTGTGCTTGTGTGACAGCTGCCATGCCTTGCTCCTGCAGCACTGCTCTTCAACCAGTCCTTGACCTGTGTCCCTGGGAACACTGCCACGCTCTTTGGGTCTCAGGGAAATACCAGGACTTGGGAAAATTTGCTGTTTCCCACGAGAGACAAGGGAAAGGATAAAATCCTTGCCTGGCCAGCTGGCACACTGGAAGAGTGTGCTGGAGCTGGGATAGACACACATACCCTTCCTTTGCGAGCTCTCTGTGGTGAAATTCTTGCACCTTGATGGGTTGTTAAAAGTAAACTGTTTTGCTGCTGCTGTTGTTCACTTGTCAAAGAATTAGACTGTTTTTGTGGCAGTTGTACTAGTGATTAATCGGCTCTTCCACTCCCATCCCACCAACCCTCCAAGCACACCTCTGCTCTTTTTACACCATCTAAGGGTCTCTGTTAGTTAGGGTTCTCTAGAGAAACAGAATCAACAGGAAATATCCATAAATACAAAATTTATAAGAGTGTCTCGTGTAACCGTGGGAATGTAGAGTCCAAAATCCATAGGGCAGGCTGTGAAGCTGATGACTCCGATGGAGGGTCTGGATGAACTCCACAGGAGAGGCTCCCTGGCGAAAGCAGGAAGAGAAGAGAAGCTGTCTCTTCTGAATCCTCCTTAAAAGCCTTCCATTGATTGGATTAAATGCCACTCATTGCAAAAGACACTCCCCTTGGCTGATTACCAAATGGAATCAGCTGTGGATACAGCCAAATGATCACAATTTAATTCTATGAAATGTCACAGCAACAGACAGGCCAGCACTTGCCCAACCAGACAAACAGGTACCATCACCTGGCCAAGTTGACACATGAACCTGACCATGACAGTCCACCACTTGTCAACTTGACAGCTATATACAACACCTTAAACCATGCTTAATTTCTAAATAGAAGACAATAAGGATGCATTTTCTCCCCTCACCTAACAATACTTATGTCCTGCGTATAACCGGAAACACATTAAATCTCCCCAGAATAGGGTGCAAGTCCTTGGGTAATATTCATTCTTAAACTTGATATCTTACAACTTAGATAGTATAACGTAAACAAAACAGCATTACAGGCCTTGTTTCTATAACTGATCACATGGTCGTAGTTGATATTTATCACTACCTTCTTCACTACCCATTCCATGTTCCCTTTACCCTCAGCACGTACTTCAGCTGACCATGATTCTTTGCCTGGTGAGGTGACCCAAACCTTCATTCCTGAAGTCTCAGAGCTGTTGGTAGCCCTGCCTGGATTGGGTTGTTGCAGTTTTCCATTGATTTTAATCACAGAGCATGGTAGTACTAAAAGAACCCCTAGGGGATCTCTTGTATTCCGGGTAAACTCTTCTTTACCTCCACTGTGTAGTTGCAGTCCTATTTCCCCCTGATAGTCAGGGTCAGTCACCCCAGCCAGTAATGTAACCCCCTTTTTGGCTTGTTGATCCAGGGGCATAAGTAACCCAAAATGACAAGGTGGCAGTCTTAGGTTCTAGTTCAATGGAATCATTGTTGTTTCTCCTGGTGGAAGCACTTCCCCTTTTGGAACTAAAACCTGTAGACCAGCAGAGCTCAAGGTTGCAGGGACAGGAAGCAAAAATTTTCGTAGTGGATCACTAGGGGTAATAGTGAGTGGTGCCACTCCCATTACCACCCCTTGGTTACTGGAACCATGGATCCTGGCTATGGGAGAAATAGCACCATACAGCAGATGCTGATTCAGACTATACACAGCTTCCTGGAGAACATTGCTCCAGCCCTTCAAGGTATTGTCACCTAGTTGGCACCATTATTGAGTTTTCAAAAGGCCATTCCACTGTTCTATCAATCCAGCTGCTTCTGGATGATGGGAAACATGGTAAGACCAGAGAATTCCATGAGTATGTGCCCTTTCCCAAACTTCATTTGCTGTGAAGTATGTTCCTTGATCCGAAGCAGTGCTGTGTGGAATACCATGATGATGGATAAGGCATTCTGTAAGCCCACAGATGGTAGTTTTGGCAGAAGCTTTGGGTGCAGGGAAAGCAAACCCATATCCAGAGTATGTGTCTCTTTCAGTTAAAACAAATTGCTGCCCCTTCCAGGAAGGGAGTGGTCCAGTGTGATCAACCTGCCACCATGTAGCTAGTTGGTTACTTTGGGGAATGGTGCCATATAGGGGGGCTGAGTGTGGGTCTCTGCTGCAGGCAGATTGGGCGCTTAGCAGTGGCTGTAGCCAAGTCAGCCTTGGTGAGTGGAAGTCCATGTTGCTGAGCCCATGTATAATCTCCATCCCTACCACCATGACCACTTTGTTTATGAGCCCATTGGGCAATGACAGGAATTGCTGGGGAAAGAGGCTGAATGGTATCCACAGAACAGGTCATCTTTTCTACTTGATTATTAAAACCTTCCTCTGCTGAAGTCACTCTCTGGTGTGCATTCACATGGGATGCAGATATCTTCATGTTTTTAGCCCGCCCAGAAAGATCTATTGACATACCTCTTCCCCAGACATCTTTGTCACCAATTTTCCAGTTATGGTCTTTCTAAGTCCCTGACCATCCAGCCAAACCATTAGCAATAGTCCATGAATCAGTGTATAAATGCACCTCTGGCCAATTCTCTTTCCAGGCAAAATGAACAACCAGGCACACTACTCAAAGTTCTGCCTACTGGGAGGATTGCCCCTCACCACTATCCTTCAAGGACACCACAGAAAGGGGCTGTAGTGCTGCAGCTGTCCACTTTTGGGTGGTACCTGCATATTGTGCTGAACCATCTATAAACCAGGCCCAAGTTTTCTCTTCAATCAGTATGCTGTAAGAAACTCCCCAAAAGGCCGTAGCTCTGGTCTGGGAAAGAGAAGATGATGTGGCAAGAGTGGAGACCATAGACATTTGTGCCACATCCTCATGTAACTTACTTGTGCCTTCAGTACCTGCTCTGGCCCCATCTCGGATATACATTTCCATTTTATGGTGGAGAACTGGTGTGCATGCCCAACTTTATGGCTTAGTGGGTCACACAATACCCAACTCATGATAGGCAACTCGGGTTTCATGGTAATTTGACGGCTTATGGTTAAGCATTCGGTTTCTACTAAGGCCCAGTAGCAGGCCAAAAGCTGTTTCTCAAAAGAAGAGTAGTTATCTGCAGTAGATGGTAAGGATTTGCTCCAAAATCCTAAGAGTCTGTGTTGTGATTCTCCTATAGGGGCCTGCCAAAGGCTCCAAACAGCGTCTCTATTTGCCATTGACACTTCCAGCACCATTGGATCTGCTGGATCATATGGCCCAAGTGGCAGAGCAGCTTGTACAGCAGCCTGGACCTGTCGCAGAGCCTCCTCTTGTTCAGGTCCACACTCAAAATGAGCATTTTCTGGTCATTCGATAAGTGGTCCAGAATAGCACACCCAAATGAGGAATATGTTGTCACCAAAATCCAAAGAGACCACTAGGTGTTGTGCCTCTTTTTTAGTCATAGGAGAGGCCACATGCAATAACTTATCCTTCACCTTAGAAGGGATGTCTCGAAATGCCCCACACCACTGGATACCTAGAAATTCCACTGAGGTGGAAGGCCTCTGTATTTTTGTTGGATTTATCTCCCATCCTCTGACACACAAATGCCTTACTAATAAGTCTAGGGTAGTTGCTACTTCTTGCTCACTAGATCCAATTGACATGATATCATCAATATAATGGACCAGTGTGATGTCTTGTGGGAAGGAGAAGCAATCAAAGTCCCTGCAGACAAGAATTATGACATAGGTCTGGAGAATTGATATATCCCTGAGGGAGGACAGTGTAAGTATATTGCTGACCTTGCCAGCTGAAAGCAAACTGTTTCTGTTGGTCCTTACTAACAGCTATTGGGAAAAAAAGCATTTGCCAGATCAATAGCTGCATACCAGGTACCAGGGGAGGTATTGATTTGCTCAGGCAATGATACGACGTGTGGAACAGTAGCTGCAATTGAAATAAGCTCTAGTTGAGCTTACAATCATCCACTGTCATCCTCCAAGACCCATTTGTTTTCTGCACAGGACAAATAGCAGAGTTGAATGGGAATGTGGTGAGAATCACCACCCCTGCATCCTTGAGGTCCTTAAGAGTGGCAGTAGTCTCTTGGAATCCCTCTAGGAATCCGATTTTGCCTCTGATTTACTATTTTGCTAGGTAGGGGCAATTCTAGTTGCTTCCACTTAGTCTTTCCCACGATAATAGCCCTCACTCCACGAGTTAGAGAGCTAGTGTTGGGATTCTGCCAGTTACTCAGTATGTCTGTTCCAATTATGCGTTCTGGAACTAGGGAAATAGCAACAGAATGGGTCCAGGGGCCCACCGGACCCATTATGAGATGGACATGAGCTAAAATACCATCAATCACCTGACCTCCATAAGCCCCCGCTCTCACTGGTGGACCAGAGTGACGTTTTGAGTCCCCTGGAATTAATGTCACTTCTGAACCAGTGTCCAGTAATCCCCAAAATACTGATCATTTCCTTTTCCCCAATGCCCAGTTACCATGGTAAAAGAGTGTCAATCTCCTTGGGGAAGGCTTGGAGGAAGATTAACCATATAAATTTGTCGCAGTGTTGCAGGGTTCTCCCGAAAAGGGACCTGACCTCCCCTTCATTCAAGGGGCTCTGGATCTGTAAATGGTCTCAAGTCTGGAAATTGATTAAGGTGACGTGACTCTTTGTTTTTTAGTTCAAGTTAGACTTTGTTCAGTTGATCTAAAAAAAGAATTCTTTTGTTTATGCAGCTCAAACAAAAATTTAGTAGACTGCCCATCTATTGTACTTCTACATACCCCATGAATTACTAGCTAAGACCACAAAAAATCACGATGCTAAAGTAGTAATTAAAAGTATCTTTTCCAGCTTCCAGTGACATTAGTGACAGTGAAATGGAATCTTTCTTACTCAACTGTTGTGATTTCAGGCTGAAATTGGTGTTATGGAGTAGTCATTGCAATACTGTTCTTTTTAGAGTATCCTGATTTCAGCCTGTCTTTAATCTTCCCTTCTGATTGAGTACCCCTTGGAACAAAAGAGTTGATCATTAGATCAATATCTTAAAAATATATGTATTTTAAATGTATATATCCTTAAATATAATAATTGCTGAACAAATGGAAATTTGTTGAGTTGGAAATTTTCTTACATATCTAAAATGATTACCTATCCTCTGTAAATGTCTTCTTACCTCCCCTTTCAAACATTTCCCTATCCTTTCTAGGGTATTTAGTTTATGAAAATAGAATTCTTTAGTGGTGTTTTCCTAACTTGTGTCTTCAGTTTAGAGAATTACTGTTTTTTTCACATTTGTGACTGTAAAATAGAATGTAGTTTATGTTTATAATTTCCTAACATTGCTACCTCTTCTTAAATTCAGGTCAGTATTAGATACTTAACATATATGGGTGGTTGCCTCAGCACTCTATTGCTGAGCTTTACCTGTATATTTGAGGGGAGCAGGGTTATCCCAGTAGGCAGTTTAACCTTTTAAGGGGCCTGCTTACATGCTTCATTCAGTTGTTGGAATTTATCAACACGATTTGATATGTGCGTGTTATGTACAAAGCAGACTTGCTCAAGACGCTTTGGAAAAGTTACAGAAAGGAGAATGTAGTGAAGATCATAGTTAACAACTGATGAATGGTGATAACAGTTTGCAAAAAGAGAAAACTCATTATAGCAAGTATGGATAATGTTTCACCTAACAAGAATAAGGAAAATATGACACAAAGTGTGAGCTTCACTTGTTGTAAAGGTAAATTTTATCCTAACTCTTTTCATTCAAAAGATGTTAGTAGTGATTGTGCTTGAGGTGCTGTCAGTTAAAGCTTTCATTGCCAAACATTAGGGTGTTACTTTAAGTTTTCTAAAAATATAAAATATTTAATTTAATTTATTAAAGAAATACATGTTTATGTAATTTATTAATTTAGTAACTATAATTTATAGTTTTGTATGATTTCATTCTTTTTAAATTTGAGGCTTGCTTTGGATCTAGCGTATGGTCTGTCCTTGAGAATGATCCATGAGCACTTGAGAAAAATGTGTATCCTGCTGTTGTGGGGTGTAATGTTCTATAAATTTCTGTTAAGTCTTGTTAATTTATCGTATTATTCAAATTCTGTTTCTTTGTTGATCCTCTGTCCAGATGTTCTATCCATTGATGAGAGCAGGTGTATTAGTTAGGGTTCTCTAGAGAAACAGAATCAACAGGAAACACTTGCAAATATAAAATTTATGAAAGTGTCTCACGTGACCGTAGGAACGCAGAGTCCAAAATCCACAGGGCAGGTTGCGAAGCCGATGACTCCGATGGATGGCCTGGATGAACTCCACAGGAGTTTGGCTCACCAGCCAAAGCAGGAATGGAACCTGTCTCCTCTGAGACCTCCTTAAAAGGCTTCCCATGATTGCATTTAGCATCACTAATTGCAGAAGACACTCCCCTTTGGCTGATTACAAATGGAATCAGCTGTGGATATATCTGACGTAATCATGACCTAATCCTATGAAATGTCCTCATTGCAACAGACAGACCAGCGCTTGCCCAATCAGATGAACAGGTACCACAAGTTGGCCAAGTTGACACCTGTCCCTAACCATGACAGCAGGGAACTGAAGTCTCCAAATATTATGGTAGAGGTATCTGTTTCTCCCTTCAGTGTTTGCCTCATATACTTTGGAGCACTATGGCTTGGTGCATAAATATTTATGATTATTATGTCTTTTGGTTGAATTGTTCCTTTTATTAATATGTAGTGTCCTACTTTGTCTCTTTTGATTTACATTTGTCGGGTATTAGTATAGCTACTCCTGTTCTTTTTGGACTGTTGTTTGCATGAAATATCTTTTCCCAACCTTTCATTTTTAATCTATTTTTGTCCTTGGTTCTAAAATGAGTCTCCTGTAGACAGCATGTAAGTGGGTACTGTTTTTTAATCCATTCTGCCAGTCTGTCTTTTGATTGGAGAGTTTAATTCATTAACATTAAATGTTATTATTATAAAGACTGAACTTGCTTCTAACATTCTGTCTTTGGATTTTATATATCATATCTATTTTTTTTCTCTCTTTTTACCTTTACTGATAGTCTTCATTTCTACACTCTTCTCCAGACCTCTCTCTCCTGCCTTTTCCTGTCTGCCTGTAGTGCTCCCTTTAGTATTTCTTAACAGAACTGGTCTCTTGGTCACAAATTCTCTCAGTGATTTTCTGAAAATATTTTAATCTCCCCTTCGTTTTTGAAGGACGATTTTGGTGTATATAGAATTCTTGGTAGGCAGTTTTTTACTTTTAGATTCTTAAATATGTATCATACCATTGCCTTCTCGCCTCCATGGTTTCGGCTGAGAAATCTACACACAGTCTTTTTGCACTTCGTTGTATGTAATGGATTGCTTTTCTCTTGTGCTTTCAAAAGTCTCTCTTTCTCTTTGACATTTGAAAATCTGATTAGTAAGTATCTTGGAGTATATCTGTTTGGATGTATTCTGTTTCGGGTATGCTGTACTGCTTTGCTTTGTAGGTTTGTCTTTCATAAAATGGGATTTCAGTGATTATTTCCTCCAGTAATCTTTCTCCTCTTTTTCCCTTCTATTCTCCTTCTGGGACACCCACAACATGTATATTTGTGCGCTTCATATTGTCATTCAGTTCCCTGAGACCCTGGTCATTTTTTTCCATAATTCTTTTCATTATGTTTTCTTTTGTGTGTCAGATTTCAGATGTCCAGTCCTCTAGTTCACTAATCCTTTCAAATCTATTGTAGGTTTCCATGTTTTTTTCGTATCTTCTGTTGTGCCTTTCATTCCCATAAGTTCTGCAATTTGTTTTTTCAAACTTTCAACTTCTTTTCGTTTGCCCAGTGTCTTCTTTATATCCCCCGTCAACTTGTGGATTTGATTTTTGGTGAGATTTTCCATGTCTTTTTGAACATTCTGAATTAGTTGTATCTCATTTGAATTGTTGGTTTGTTCCTTTGACTGGGCCATATCTTTGATTTTCCTAGTTTGACTCATTATTTTTTGCTGGCATCTAGGCATTTGATTTCATTCGCTGGTTTATTCTGGAAGTTGTTTTCACTCTTACCTAGGATTTTCTGGCTGGGTGACTTTGTTCTCTATCTGTTCTTTGACATTTAGTTCAACTTATTCTAGACCTCTAACAATGGTTCTGTTTGATCAGAATTTTTCAGTATTTGTTTTTCTGTTTCTTGCCCTGCCTATATGGAGCCTTTATTTATTTATTTTTTTGAGGAAGGTCTTCTCAGATATTATAGTCTCCAGTCAGATTTTCCCTGACCAGAGATGCACAGGTCTCAGGAGGAAAAAGTAGCCAGCATTAGTTTTCCCTGAAGGTGAAACCCAGCAGGTTGACAGACTTTCCTATGAAGCCTCTAGACTCTGCTTTTCCTATACTGCCTGCATGTGGCACTTGTCTGCCCTTTGGCTTCCCATCAGGGTAAAGTGTTGGAGTTTCCCTGCAGGGGCTGTGGTTGAGACAGAAGTGAGATAGTGTGATGGCTTTAATTGCTTCAGTTTTCCAGTTCCTGGGGCCTGAATTCCTTGAGGGAAGGATTCCACCTGAGCTGGGCCCTACCTTTTTCTTGGGGAAGACATACCCTTTAGGGGAATTTACTCCTTTCATCTGACTAGTTACTTTGTCAGACAAACTTAATACTGCCCTTGCCTGGGGCAGTACTGGAGCCTGAGAGTACTTCCAGTTCTATCTAATGAGCTGTTAAAGAGAAGTACAAAAAGCAAAAAAAAAAAAAAAAAGATCTTTCAGAGCCAGATCCCTGCTTCTTGGGTTTGTTGATCAAGAGCTTAAGTTGGTTTGTGGCGCTTTGTATCTCCAAGCTCTTTGTGCCCCCTTTCCTTGGGGTCCAGCCCTTTTTCCAGTATTTTGTGCTGTCTCAAAAAGCCTCAGGTCCATTCCACCCCCACCCCCACCCCCACCCCCCAATCAGTCCTGCCCTCTCTCTTCTGGGGCCAAAATTCCTAGTACCTTTAGTGCTTATTACAGGTTTATCTGTGCTGGGGGCCTATTTTTAGTAGTTAGAATTTGTTACTTAATTCTGCAATTGGAGCTTGGTTGAGCTAAGCCCTTGCTGCTAGTTAAGTCTGTTTCCTTTCCTCTTGGGGAATTTAGCCTGCTGTGCCTGTGGGGAACTTACAGTTCCGTGTGGGTCTCAGTGGTTCCACCTGGTCCAGATGGTGTATGCTGTCTGTTTGATTACTGATGTAGCCCCAGCAGTTGTTCTCTACCGTTCCTGGCTATTTACTAGCTGCTCTGGAGGATGAACTAAATTCCACACTTCACTAAGCTGCTATCTTGCCCCACCTTCTCCTCTTAACTCTGATCTTAAGTCTATAATTTATTGTTAACAGTTAACTTATAAACATATTTAAATATATAAGTATTTTCATTTTGTCACCAACTTAACTCTGTGACTGCTACAAAATCTTAACTTTATCTTGGTGTCCTCATTATTTAAAGTGGAAAACAGCCAAAAAACTTACTCGTACATTTCTTCTAGATCAAATTTTAAACATTAAACCCAAGGGAAAAATGAGTTGTATAACTATAGAAGATCATACTTTTTGTTCTATTGTAGAAAGTGAATTTTCTTCTTTAATTTTATAAAAGAATAAACTTTTGTTTAGAAAAATTTTTTCCCTTATTTTCCATTTAATTTTCTCTCAGATTACTCATTTCACTATTTATTTCCTAGTTTTTATTTTAGTGATTTATATATGCACTTAGTTTAAAGAGTTCTCCGAGATTTGCTCTTTGAAAGAAAAAAAAAAGAGAAATAATTGTGGCCTTTGCTGCGTGCATATCTGTATTAACCCCCATTCCCACTCCTGAGAGAGAAGCAGTTTTAGTTCTCTCAGTTGTTTCTTTAGGTATTTGCCTGCATGTTTCTAAACAAAATACCTATGTTAAACTTCTTCATTTTTTATTTTATTTTAGGCATTATCAACATGGGATTTCCAGCAGTGGAAGAGAATGATTAGTGTTGTTTCACTAGCCATCCAACTCTTTTGCATGAATTTCCCATCTTTCTCAAAGCAGAATTATATCATGATTTTGGTCAGATCAGTATTTAGTATAATTACATTATACAATGTAAATAATAATCACAGCTAAGATATTGTATACTATGATTATTCTTCCTTTCCTAATAATATCCTGTTTTTTTTTTTTTTATTAATTAAAAAAAGAATTAACAAAACAATTAGAAATCATTCCAATCTACATGTACAATCAGTAATTCTTAATAACATCACATAGTTGCATATTCATCATTTCTTAGTACATTTGCATCGATTTAGAAAAAGAAATAAAAAGACAACAGAATAAGAATTAAAACAATAATAGAAAGAAAAAAAGACAAAAAAAACAAAAACAAAAAACCTATACCTCACATGCAGCTTCATTCAGTGTTTTAACATAATTGCATTACAATTGGGTAGTATTGTGCTGTCCATTTCTGAGTTTTTATATCCAGTCCCGTTGTACAGTCTGTATCCCTTCATCTACAATTATCCCTTCTCTTTTTTTTTTTTTTTAATTAACGGAAAAAAAGAAATTAACCCAACATTTAGAGATCATACCATTCTACACATGCAATCATTAATTCTTAACATCATCACATAGATGCATGATCATCATTTCTTAGTACATTTGCATTGGTTTAGAAGAACTAGCAACATAACCGAAAAAGATATAGAATGTTAATATAGAGAAAAAAATAAAAGTAATAATAGTAAAATCAAAACAAAACAACACAAAACAAAACAAAAACCTATAGCTCAGATGCAGCTTCATTCAGTGTTTTAACATGATTACTTTACAATTAGGTATTATTGTGCTGTCCATTTTTGAGTTTTTGTATCTAGTCCTGTTGCACAGTCTGTATCCCTTCAGCTTCAATTACCCATTGTCTTACCCTGTTTCTAACTCCTGCTGAACTCTGTTACCAATGACATATTTCAAGTTTATTCTCGAATGTCCGTTCACATCAGTGGGACCATACAGTATTTGTCCTTTAGTTTTTGGCTGGATTCACTCAGCATAATGTTCTCTAGGTCCATCCATGTTATTACATGGTTCATAAGTTTATCTTGTCTTAAAGCTGCATAATATTCCATCGTATGTATATACCACAGTTTGTTTAGCCACTCTTCTGTTGATGGAGATTTTGGCTGTTTCCATCTCTTTGCAATTGTAAATAATGCTGCTATAAACATTGGTGTGCAAATGTCCGTTTGTGTCTTTGCCCTTAAGTCCTTTGAGTAGATACCTAGCAATGGTATTGCTGGGTCGTATGGCAATTCTATATTCAGCTTTTTGAGGAACCGCCAAACTGCCTTCCACAGTGGTTGCACCCTTTGACATTCCCACCAACAGTGGAAAGTGTGCCTCTTTCTCCGCATCCTCTCCAGCACTTGTCATTTTCTGTTTTGTTGATAATGGCATAATATCCTGTTTTGTTTAATAGTGATCCCCCTTTGTTTAGTTTTTTGTGTACTTTTATATTTTATAGATTGCTGTCCAGTCTCTCACCTGTTTCTAAGATCTCTTATATATTCAAACATGTTAGATACAGTTTTCTCACTTTAATTTTCATTAAGTCTCTTGAAGTCTTTTGAACCTGTTTTGATTTCTGTGATTATCCAGGCTTTTTGCACAACTGTTGTCTCTCTTTTTTTTTTTTAATTAATTAAAAAAAAATTAACTAACACAACATTTAGAAATCATTCCATTCTACATATGCGATCAGTAATTCTTAATATCACATAGATGTGTGATCATCATTTCTTAGTACATTTGCATCGATTTAGGAAAAGAACTAGCAAAACAACAGAAAAAGATATAGAATGATAATATAGAGAAAAAAATAAAAATAATAATAAAAATAAAAAATAAAAAATATATAAAAAAGGAAAAAACAAAAAACACAAACAAACAAAAACTATAGCTCAGATGCAGCTTCATTCAGTGTTTTAACATAATTACATTACAATTAGATAGTATTGTGCTGTCCATTTTTGAGTTTTTGTATCTAGTTCTGTTGCACAGTCTGTAACCCTTCAGCTCCAATTACCCATTGTCTTACCCTGTTTCTAACTTCTGATGGTCTCTGTTACCAATGACATATTCCAAGTTTATTCTCGAATGTCTGTTCACATGAGTGGGACCATACAGTATTTGTCCTTTAGTTTTTGGTTAGTTTCACTCAGCATAATGTTCTCTAGGTCCATCCATGTTATTACATGCTTCATAAGTTTATTCTGTCTTAGAGCTGCATAATATTCCATCGTATGTATATACCACAGTTTGTTTAGCCACTCGTCTGTTGATGGACATTTTGGCTGTTTCCATCTCTTTCCAATTGTAAATAATGCTGCTATAAACATTGGTGTGCAAATGTCCGTTTGAGTTTTTGCCCTTAATTCCTTTGAGTAGATTCCCAGCATGGTATTGCTGGGTCGTATGGCAATTCTATATTCAGCTTTTTGAGGAACCGCCAAACTGCCTTCCACAGTGGTTGCACCATTTGACATTCCCACCAACAGTGGATAAGTGTGCCTCTTTCACCGCATCCTCTCCAGCACTTGTCATTTTTTGTTTTGTTGATAATGGCCATTCTGGTGGGTGTGAGATGATATCTCATTGTGGTTTTGATTTGCATTTCTCTAATGGCCAGGGACATTGAGCATCTCTTCATGTGCCTTTTGGCCATTTGTATTTCCTCTTCTGAGAGGTGTCTGTTCAAGTCTTTTTCCCATTTTGTAATTGGGTTGGCTATCTTTTTGTTGTTGAGTTGAACAATCTCTTTATAAATTCTGGATACTAGACCTTTATCCGATATGTCATTTCCAAATATTGTCTCCCATTGTGTAGGCTGTCTTTCTACTTTCTTGATGAAGTTCTTTGATGCACAAAAGTGTTTAATTTTGAAGAGCTCCCATTTATTTCTTTCTTTCTTCAGTGCTCTTGCTTTAGGTTTAAGGTCCATAAAACCGCCTCCAATTGTAAGATTCCTAAGGTATCTCCCTACATTTTCCTCTAACTGTTTTATGGTCTTAGACCTAATGTTTAGATCTTTGATCCATTTTGAGTTAACTTTTGTATAGGGTGTGAGATACGGGTCCTCTTTCATTCTTTTGCGTATGGATATCCAGTTCTCTAGGCACCATTTATTGAAGAGACTGTTCTGTCCCAGGTGAGTTGGCTTGACTGCCTTATCAAAGATCAAATGTCCATAGATGAGAGGGTCTTTATCTGAGCACTCTATACGATTCCATTGGCCGATATATCTATCTTTATGCCAATACCATGCTGTTTTGACCACTGTGGCTTCGTAATATGCCTTAAAGTCCGGCAGCTTGAGACCTCCAGCCTCGTTTTTTTTCCTGTTTTGATTTCTGTGATTATCCAGGCTTTTTGCACAACTGTTGTCTCTTGAGATTACCTCTTTATCATCTTAGAGATTCCCTTCGATTTGTACAGATTTCCTCCACATCTTCTCAATATCTTCTTTTAATCCTCCTGTTTGAAGGAGCATGTTTCATTAACTTTTTGAGAACAGGCTCATTAAAAACTTTAATATTAAAGTTTTTCTCTTTGTTTTTGGTTTCCAGAAATTTAATTATCATGTGTCTTGGTCTGGATTTCTTGAAGGTTATCTTATTTTTTAAAGGTTGTCTTGAATCTGTATATTTATGTTATTTGCCAAATTTTCACAGTTTTTAGCCATATATGTATGCTCACGTACACACGTACACACCCACTCACTTATATATGTGGGTTTTTTTTTTTTTTTTTTGCATGGGTAGGCACTAGATTTGAACCCAGGTCTCTGGTATGGCAGGCAAGAATTCTGCCTGCCGAGCCACCCTGGCCTGCCCTCAGCCATATTTTTTATAATACTATTTTGGCCTCACATTCTTTTTCCTTTCCTTCTAAGACTTCAGAGATGTTAGCTCTTTCACTGTTTTCTATAAGTTCCAGAGGCTCTGTTCATTTATTTTTCAGTCAGTTTTCTCTTCAGATTGAGTACATTTTTAAAAATTTATTTATTATTAAAAAAATATTAAGAACAAACAAAAACATTAACATATAATTCTGTTCTACATATATATTCAGTACAAATTGAGTACATTTTATAAGTGCTTTAATTCTCACTTCTTTTCATTTGAGAGAATTTATAATTCCTTGTTAAAAAGGCAGTTTCTTTAAAATCCTTATCGGAGAATTCCAACATCTATTTCATCTTGGTATTGGCATCAATTGATTGTCTTTTCTCGTTCAGGTTAAGATTTGCCTAGTTTTGGGAATGATGTGATTTTCTGATTACCCTAGACATTTTGGGGATTACGTTAGGAGACACTGGATCCTATTTGAATCTTCTCTTTTAGCCAGCATTCACTGTAATTAGGTTTAGCATAGATCCTGGCCTACAGTTTTGTTTTCAGAGTCTTTTTGGTGTTATTCTGGTTTGCTTCATTGACTTGGCATTGCTAGGACTCCTGCTCTATCCCTAATAATGTTCTTGGGAAGGGAATTGTTTACCTGGACTGCCTTTTGTCAGTGGTGGTGGTGGGGTATATGGGTTAAGAAATGCTGGGCCTGGATTGCCCTCTGCCATTTGTAGGACTGAGAGACACCAGTGTACACAGACCAGGCCCACCTATTGCCACCTGGTGGTGGTCAGACATTAGGACTTCTCCAGTCAGTCTTGTTGCTATGATGCAGGTACAGTGGTCTCTTCTGCTTTCACTGGTTGAAAGATAAATGATTGGACTCTCTGCCTAGTGTGCACTGGAGCTGCCAGTATGGATGTAGTGAGCCTGTGTGTGGGTTTCCTTGCTAAGTCTCTGCTCAACTATTCTTTCCTGCTTCTTTAGCCAGGAACAGGCTCTTATTGGGGATTTCTTTTGTTTTTGGAATGGGGATGGGCTACTTGTTAGCAGATCTGCATAGCAGGCAGTGCTCAGTCTTGGATATACGGAGATAAAAAGAAAACCATAGCCAGTCTGCCCTCCTCATTCCACCTTTCAGAGTCCTTTATGGTTGTCTTGTTGAATTATTTCTGGGATCATTAGTCATGTTTAGAAGGAGCTGCAAGAGAAAGTGAGTCTGTGTCTTTTTTTTTTTTTGTCTATGGCTGGGACTCTGACTCATATATTATAAAGCTCTGTTTTTGATAAATTGACCCTTTTATCATTATTTAAATGTTCTTTATTTCTGATGATACTCCTTTTCTTGTAGTTTGTTTTATCCAGTAATATTATAGCCAGGCCTCCTGTGCTTACAGTTTGCATGATGTATTTTTTTCATCCTTTTTCTTTCAACCTGTCTGTGACTGTAAAGTGAGTTTCTTACAGGCAATGTATAATTTGTTTTTGTTTTCAGTTCAGTCTGACGGTTTCCACCTATTTGATTGTGATGTGCTTAGAGTTTGTGTTTCTTCTGTGTGCAGTTTTGGATTTGTAGGTCAGTGTTTTTCTCCAAAATTGGGAATATTTCGTTCAGTTAATTTTTTCGTTCTCTACAATTTTTTTTTTCTGGAACTCAGTTGCATGTATATATTAGACTGCTTGACATGTTCTGCAAGTCACTGATTCTGTTCATTTTCTTTCAGTTTTTTTTTTCCTGGGTTCTTCAAATTGGATAATTCAATGATCTCCTTCAAATTAGTTATTCTGTAATATCCAATCTGTAATTAAGTCCATTCAGTGAATTTTTTCCTTTCAGATATTGGGCATAGCCAGTTCTAGAATTTCCATTTGATTTTTTTATAGTTTTCAATTTTATGCTCAAATATCCTCTTTTCAGTCATTTTTATGTTCATTTTTTCCAAGTCCTACAACACATTTATAATAGCTGTTTTTAAAGTTTATGTTTTGCTAATTCCAACTTCTGGACCATCTTAGGGTCTATTTACCTTGACAACTTTTTTCCCCTCTAATTGTAGGTAACCTTTTCATGCTTATTATGTTTATTGGTAACTTTGAATGTATGCTAGATATTTTGGGTGATACACTGTATGGAGTCTGGATTGTCTTTCTTTCCAGGATGTTGAATTTTGTTCAGACAGTAATTTAAATTACTGGAAGATCTTAGGATGTGGCCATTACAGAGCATAGCCTTTACTTCTAAAGTCTGAGGGCTTAAAGAAGAATGTCTGTGGAGCTCAGTGAGAATGCTCCACTTTGTCTTGGCAAGGATTTCATTGACTCTTAGTATTTTGACACCTCTGGTATCTGCCTGTAGTTTTTGGCTTCACAAGGCTGCTTTCTGCACAGTCTTAGCTTGTGTCCCTAGCTCTTGGCCAGAGTATCTATGGGGAACCCACTCAGACTTCTGCTGTCCCTAACCTGACATTCTTCCTTACTTCTACTCTCCCCTACAAATTCTAGCAGCTTCTTTTGTCCAGTGTCTGGAAATAATTGTCTGAAATATTTTGTCTAATTTACACCATTGTTTATATTAGGCAGGTAAGTCTAATATTAGTTATTCCATCATTGTGGGGGGTAGAAATTTCTCTGTTGACTAAAACTTCCAACATTGTTCTTGAGATGTCAGCTGTCCTTCTGATTCTTGGTTACTTGTATGTAGTCTGTTTTAACTATCTTGAAAATTTATGCAATTTTTTCTTTGTCTTGAGTTCTGAAGTTTTGTGATTTATATGTTTTGGTGTGGGTCTGTTATTATCCACTGTGTTCCCTTCAACCTGAAGCCTTATTTTTTTCATTTTTGAAGAAGAAAAATTATTTTCTATATTTGCTCCCTTCCTATTTTTCCTTCCTGGAATGTTTTTGGTTGCTGGACATTGTGGGCTGACTGTAAATTTCTTTTTTTCTTTATTACTGTTCTGAATTTTTTGTACTTATTGGGAGGTTTTCTCTATTTTTATCTTCCAGTTTTTTTGTTTTTTCATTTTTGCCACAGTGTTTTTATTTTAACTTATTTTTATTTGTTTCATAAATGTAGAATCCATTTTTTTTCCCCCAGAATTTGTTCTTCTGGGTTGTTTTTTCTTCTATTTTGTTTTACTTTGTCACTTATTAGATGCTTTTCTTAGATTTTTGACAATTCGTATGGAGTGTGAAGAATAAGTATTGGGTATAGTCTGGACCATTTTCTTGAAGAATCCCTGATGCATTGTCTCTAGTTTTATATTTTATTTATTTTTGCTTTTTCTGATAGTGTCAAAAGAATGGCTACTGCAGACACTAAGAAGAGAGCTTTATTAACAGTATTACTTTTCACAAATTGGACAACACCGAGTAAAAGCAGGTGTTTGAAAGTGTTTGTGGGGCATTGGAATTTATAGTCCCCCAAAAAGAGAAATTGTGGTTGTCAGGCAAGTTATATTCTTGTGGCTTACTGGAACATGAAGACAGAAGGAAACTTGCCTGAAGCTGATTGGTCAGAGCTTAGGTTTTATTCTTTGTCCTAATTCTTGTAAGCTTTTAAGTCTTTTTCTCCAAGCTGCACATGTCTGAAGTCTGATTGCATCAGCAAAGTATACCTATCTTGTGTGCTTCCTTTGCCAAGAACTATTTTGTTATCCAGGGTCTAAGGATCAGTTTGAATTCCTTTTATAATAGGAAACAAAAAGAAAAGCAAATGTCAGATGTAAATTTAAAATCAGTAATCACTATAAATGTAAGTGGATTAAACTCATTTATTAAAATAGACTAGATTTTTGGGGTGTTTCTTTTGGCTTTTAAAAAGGGAATTTATTACGTTGCAAGTTTACAGTTCTAAGGCCATAAATATGTTCCAATTAAGGGAAAAATTCTGTGACTCAAGAAAGGCCCATAGGTCCAAAACACCTCTGTCAGCTGGGAAGGACTGGCACCTGCTGGTCCTTTGGCTAGAGGTTTCAAACTGCTTCCCTGGGGGCATTTTCCTTCTGCATCGCCAAATGTCTGGGTCTCCTGTTGGCTCTATCTTTTCGGTTCCGTCAGTTCTGTCGCTTCTGAAGTCTCTCCAAAATGTTCCCCCTTTTAAAGAACTCCAGTAAATTAAATAAGACACAGCTTAAATGGGCAGTGTCACAGCTCCTTCTAATCAAAAGGTCACATCCGCAATTGAGTGAATTTATATCATGATGTTCTATGGGAACAATCTATAAATTGGATTTTTAAAACATAATTTAAGCCTATACAAAAGACAGACAGAATGATTGAAAATAAAGGGATGAATAAAGATAATCAGGTAAATTATAATTTGCCAATTTTTGTTTCCGTGTTAAAAGCAAAAAAGGTAAAAGACTTTTAGTTTCTTCCCTGGAGAGTATAACACAAGGAATCAAGCCACATAGGAGAAGAAGGGTGCAGAATCTCAGCATTCAAAATGTTAATGTTCTCTTAGTCTTCTTGCCCTCAGTTGTGACTGTATTTCTCTAATCCAAAGACTAAAACTCTAGTTTTCTGCTGGAGTGGCATAAGAAGAGTAGGTTAGCTATATAGAATGGGAAAGGGATGTCTTTCTCTCTTTAGCCTTCCCTTCTTCCCCCACTTCCAGGGCAAGAAGACTTTCTTAGATATTAAATTGCTTGAAGAATTGAGGTTGAGCCTTCTGCTTTAGTGAACATTGACCCATGTGCTTTCCAGTCTTTAAAATTTTGTTGCTATAGTCTCCTCTCCTGTTCTTTTTGTTCTTGTGAACTTATGCCATTTAAAAAATTACTTTTTGGGGGTGTGAGGATGTAATGGATTAAATGCATATGTTCAAAGTATATTAATCTTTTCCTACTTTCAGCCTTTTATTTCATATTTATTACTTCTATATATTCATTTTACAAGTGTGCCTGGTTTTTTTTCTTCTTATATTTACTCTCTTGATAGTAGATTCCCTCTCTCACACATAAACTGCTGTTTACCCTTTTCTACTTTTTATTCTTTCTCATTTCCCATTCCAGAAAATCCCAGTTTTTTTTTTTAATCCTTCTTTAATTTGGACAAAGTTTGGGAAGGTGCAGTGAAGTAAAAATATTAATATGTTATCTTGCTCACCCCCACATTCCTTTCCCAGTCCAAACAAAATCATCTTCCTCAGATCTTAGAATTTTACTTTTTATGCTATGGAGATTAAGTTACCACATGATGTTTAGAAAGACTATGCCCTGTGTTTGGCCAGAGGTAAGACAGTTCAATTCCAAAGAAAAACACTCGAGTGATTGCATTTTGTGCTACAGGAGAAGAGTGAGATGAATCAGGAAAGTGTCCTTATGAATAAAACTTTAGCCCACGGATTCATGACCAAAAAACTTTTCAATAAGAAAATTTCCCAGAAGTTCTCTGAGATTTCTTTGAACCTCATAATTGACACATTGCATACCTTACCCCCCACCCCACCCCACTGCTTTGGTCAAGGAGGGTTGCTGCTCTGTTTTCTGAAACATAATCAGGTAGGAATGGTATTATTTTCTGAGTTCTAACTCTGATTAATATATTCCTGATGAACTGCCTGGAAACCATGTTATGTTAAGAATACTGAGGCTGAGTTCTAACTCAGGGGAAAAATACCTTGATTGATCACCAGGTAGTCTCTGAGTCATTAGGGAGGGGGTTGGTAGTGACCTGTGTGCCAGTTATTGTCACTGATTTAGTGTTTAAATTGATAATCCTTGTATAGAAAAATGATTCCTGCTTTAGGAACTGGTAAACATTTTTACTTTGAGTTGGCTGAAAAATGAAGTTTCAACTCTATCAAAAGTCTTTTATAGATCTCAACATATTTGTGATCTTTTAAAGAAATGCAAATGAAAATGAGATACCATTTCTTCCTGTCAGTTTGGCAAAAATAAAAATGTCTAGCAATAACCGTCCCCTATGTTCAGCAGTTGTTGGTGAATGTTTGAAGAAATAAGAATGCTTGGATTCTGTTGGTGGAAATGTAACTTGTACATTTTTTTTGTAGAATCTCTTCAGAGTGCATTTGGAAATACATTAAAATTTAAAATGTATCCAGTATATCATTTGACCAGAATTTAACCCCTGGACTTATTTACAGGTGTATTCAGTGATAGATATATACATTTTTAAAATGCAGCATTGTGTTTTAAAGATGCGGTGACTGGAAATAACCTTAAAAATTCTATTAATGGACAATTGATTAACTAATTTATGGCACAGTCATACTGTAGAGTATTATACAGTTACTTCAGTCTGAAAGAACTATAAGGACTGATAAAAAAATCACACTTTATAAACTGAAAAAATATATAGAGAAGGATGCATAAGATTCCATATAAATGTATATACATGTAGGCATAAAACTGTCAGAAATGAGATCTGACACACCTTAAGGAGTAGAATTGGGTGTGTAAGGTTGTACTGGGGAAACAGGAAATTTAAATTTATTTACTTTCTTCTCTGCTCTTAGAATTTTTTCTTTTGTAGCTATGCTGTATTTATAATAGTAAAATGCTTTCTAATTATTTTATAATGAATTAGCTATCCTTCATGATATTTTTCTTTTCCCTTTTTGTTTTAGGACATGAGTGATAATAGCAACAGTCAACTGGTAGTAAGAGCAAAGTTCAATTTTCAACAGACAAACGAAGATGAGCTTTCTTTTGCAAAAGGAGATATCATCCATGTCACAAGAGTGGAAGAAGGGGGCTGGTGGGAGGGTACTCACAATGGCAAAACTGGCTGGTTCCCAAGCAATTATGTTCGAGAAATCAAATCAAGTGGTAAGTGTTCAGATTTCATGTTTGTAAAATGGCTGATGTTTTTCGTTTAGATGTGAAGGAACAAAGAAATGTACTTAGTATGAAAAGTTTTTTTTTAAATAGAATTGATTTTTACCTTAGCTCCACACTGGGGAAGCTGTGATAAAAGGCTCCATAAGTATAAGCTAGCATTTAATTTATTTATAGCATTGGTAATTTAAAATAGACATTTATTTTCTAATTTGTTTTCCATATGTTAAGTATCTAAAATAAGTTAGTTTTTATTGCACTTTTTTCAACTGCAGCATTTTAATTGTGAAATATATATATATAAAAAAGCAATAATTTGCAAAGTACATTGTAATAGGCAGTTAGAGAACAGGTTTCATTGTTTGGTATGAATTACTATTCTACAGTTTCAGGTTTTTCCTTCTAGCTGGTCCAAAACACTGGAGGCTAAAATAAATATCAGTATAGTGATTCAGCTGTTGTCCTCATTTTTAAAATCCTGTCTTCTCTGATATAACTCCTCCTTCTCCTTTGACCCTTCTCCCACTCTATGGGGATAGCCTGTTCTAACTTTTGCATGTTGAAAAGGGGTGTTGATAATATAGGATAGGGGATGGAATTAGTTGAAATTTTTGGTTTCAGGGCTTATCTAGCCCAGGAATCATCTGGAGGTTATGGGTTTCAGGAAAGTAAACTTGTTGCATGAAACTTTTATAGAGTCTCAGTTAGAGCCCTAGATGTTATTTAGGGTCACCAAGCATGATGTTGGTTGTTAACTATAGGCCATAGCATGCAATATAAGTTTTTCCCGTATGCTTCTCTATTATCGAATCTTTGTACTAAATCAAACCTTTGAGGTAGTTCATGCAATAATTGAGTTTATCAGCGGATGCATAGTTCTGTACAACCCCTTTCAATCATATTCACCTTCAGTATGGCAGTGTTGCTTATAACCTCCTAATGAACTGCCATCACGTCTGTCAATTACCTTATTTAAGTTAAACCTTATTGGGTGACTGTTCACCCATCTCTAGCTTCTGTGTACCCCTAGGTCCCCTATATTCTACATTGTAAGCCTCTGAGTTTACATTTGCCAGAATCATAACATCAAAATAATACAGTATCTTTCTTTTTGTGTCTGGCATATTTCACTGAGCCTTATATCCTCAAGGTTCATCTATCTTGTCATGTGCTTCAGGTCTTCATTTCATCTTTATTTGGCGCATAGTATTCCATTATATGTATATACACATTTTGTTTATCCACTCATCTGTTGTTGATGGGCGCTTGGATTGTTTCCATCTTTCGACAATTGTGAATAGTGCTTCTATCAACATTGGTGTGCAAATGTCTGTTCATGTTACTGTTTTTCAGCTTCTCTGGGTATATACCGAGCATAGGTATTGCCAAGTTGTAGGTCAACTTGATATTTAGTTTTCTGAGGAACTGCCTAACTATCTTTCACTGTTGCTGTACCATTGTATGTTTCCACAAACAGTGCTAAGTGTTCCAATTACTCCACGTCCTCTCCAACGTTTATAGTTTTCTGTTTGTTTAATAGCAGCCATCCTTAGAGGGGTGAGGTGATATCTCATTGTAGTACTGATTTGCATTTCCCTTATAGCTAATGAAGGTAAGCATCTCTTATGCTTTCTAGCCTTCTGTATTTGCTCTTTGAAAAAATGTATGTTCATATCCTTTGCCCAATTTATAGTTGTGCTGCTTGTTCTTTTGTGGTTGACGTGTGTAATTTTTTGATGTACACAGTGTATCAAACCTTTATCTGATATAATCGTTTCCAAATATTTTCTCCCATTGAATTGACTCCCTCTACACTTTTTAAACAAAGTCCTATGAGGCACAGAAGGTTTTGATTTTAAAGAGTTCCATTTACTTACTTTTTCTTTCTTTGCTTGTGCTTTGGTATAACGTTTAACAAGCAACCTTCTATTACTAGGTCTTGAGGATGTTTCTCTACATTTTCTTCTGGTAGTTTTATGATACTGGTTCTTATTTTTAGGTCTTTGATCCATTTTGAATCAATTTTTGTATAGGGTATAATAGGGTATAAGGAGAAGTCCTCTTTCATTTTTCTGACTATTGATCACCATTTCTCCCATGCCCATTTATTGAAAAGACTATTTTGTCCCAGTTTGGTGGATTTGGGGCCTTGTTGAAGATCAGTTGATCATAGATTTGGTGGTCTATTTCATTGGTCAATACTTCTGTCTTAGTGCTGATACCATGTTGTTTTGACCACTTTAAAATAAGCTTTAAAGTCAGGGAGTGTTAGTCTTCTCACTTCACTCTTCTTTTTTAGTATATCTTTAGTATTTGAGGTCTCTTTTATTTCCAAATAAATTTAATAACTAGCTTTTCCAAGTCTTCAAAGTAAGTTGTTGGAATTTTGATTTGTATTGCAGGGAATCTGTAGATCAGTTTGGATAGAATTGACATCTTAGTGATATTCAACCTTCCTTTCCATGAGTATGGAATGTTTTTCCACCTGTTTAGGTCTTCTTTGATTTCTTTTAACAATGTTTTGTAATTTTCTGTGTACAGTTCCTTAATGTCCCTGGTTAAGCTTTTTCCTAGATAACTCGCTTCTTTGAGTTGCTGTTTCAAGTTCAGTTTTTTCCTTAATTGTCTCCTCAGGTTATGACCCCCTCTCATTTCTGATTTTGTTTATTTGTGTCCTCTCTCTTTTCTTCTTTTGTCAGCCCAGCTAGGAGTCCATTGATTGTATTGATTTTCTCAAATAACCGACTTCTGGTTTTATTGATTCTGTTGTTTTTTTTGTTCTCTAGTTTGTTTATTTTTGCTTTAATCGTTGTTATTTCTCTTCTTGTATTTTGCTTTGGGGTTAGTTTGCTTTTCTTTCTCTAGTTCCTCCAGGTGAGCAGTTAAATCCTTGATTTTTGCTCATTGTTTTTTAAAATAGCCATTTAGGGCAATAAATTTCTCTCAACACTACTTTTGCTGCATTCTATAAATTCTGAAATGTGTATTCTCATTTTCATTCATCTCTAAAGATTTACCTATTTGTCTAGCAGTTCCTTCTTTGACCACTGTTTAAGTGGCCATTCTTAAATCTCCATATGTTTGTGAAAGTTCTGGTTCCTTGATGGTTATGATTTCCATCTTGATTCCATTGTAGTCGTAGAAAGTACTTTGAATAATTTCAATCCTTTTAATTTATAAAGACTTGTTTTGTGCCCCTGCTCATGATCTGTCCTGGAAAACAAAGAATGTATATATATAGCCTCATGTTTTGGGATATAATGATCTATATATATCTGTTAGGTCTCATTCTTTTATCAAATTGTTTAAATTCTCTATTTTCTTACTGATCTTCTGTCTGTAGAGGAGAGTGGTGTATTGACATCTCCCACTGCTATTGTTGAAATGTCTATCACTCCCTTTCTATTTTGCCAGTTCTTGCCTTATGCACTTTGGTGCATAAATGTTTGTGCTTGGGAACATAAATGTTTGTGATTGTTATTTCTTCTTAGTGAATTGTCCCTTTTATTAATATGTAGTATCGTTTTTTGTCTCTTGTCCCTTTTATTAATATGTAGTATCGTTTTTTTGTCTCTTATGATGTCTTTACATTTAAAGTATATTTTGTCTGATATTAGTATAGCTACTCCTGCTTTTCTTTTGGTTACAGTTTGTATGGAACATCTTTTTCCATCCGTTTACTTTGAATATATTTGTATCCTTGGGTCTAAGATGAGTCTCTTGTAAGAAACATATGGATGGATCGTATTTCTTAATCCGTTTTGCTAATCTATATCTCCTTAGCTGTGGTGCTACTACAGGCAATGTCTGGAGAAAGCGTCACGGATTAGCTGGAGTGGAAGGTCGGTCTGCTTCTTTGGACTCATACTTCCCTGTGCACTGCCGTCTGCCTTGTGTGGGGTCACACCCAAACTCACTCACCCTCCTTTCTCTGTCTCAATTTCTTCACTTTTTTTTTTTTTTTTTTTTTTTTTTTTTACCAGGACCTCCCTGTACAATTTAGTAGGCTTTTTTCTGGTTACTCTCATCCTGGAACTGCAGTCCTGGTTCTTTTTTCTGTGTCTTCTCTCACTATTCTACAGAGCAGGGGTGAACTGAACCTGTCCTATTCTGCCATCTTCCCAGAAGTCTAGAGTTACACGTTTGTATTAAGATATAATTTATTTTCCTTTATTAGTGCTTTTTCTGGTTTGCTAGCTGCCAGAATGCAATATACCAGAAATGGAATGGCTTTTAAAAGGGGGAATTTAATGAGTTGCTGGTTTACAGTTCTAAGGCAGAGAAAATGTCCCATTAAAACAAGTCTATAAAAGTGTCCAATCAAAGGTATCCAGGGAAAGATACCTTGGTTCAAGAAGACCGATGAAGTTCAGGGTTTCTCTCTTAAGTGAGAAGGCACATGGCGAACACAGTCAGGGCTTCTCTCTCAGCTGGAAGGGCACATGGCAAATATGGCGACATCTGCTAGCTTTCTCTCCTGGCTTCTGGTTTCATGAAGCTCCCTGGGAGGCGTTTTCCTTCTTCATCTCCAACGGTCACTGTCTGGTGGACTCTCTGCTTCATGGTGCTGCAGCATTCTCTGCTCTCTCTGAATCTCATTCTCCAAAATATTTCCTCTTTTATAGGACTCCGGTAAACCAATCAAGACCCACTCAAATGAGTGGAGACATGTCATCCCCTAATCCAGTTTAACAACCATTCTTGACTAAATCACATCAACCAGGGAGATGATCTCATTACAGTTTCAAATATACAGTATTGAATAGGGATTATTCTACCTTTATGAAATGGGATTTGTATTAAAACATGGCTTTTCTAAGGGGGCATGCTTCCTTTCAAACCAGCACAGTGGTTATCACAAGTTTGGAAATCATGATTGGAGTTTGAGAATCATGCTGACTATATTTAATTTTTATAGCTAGGGATGATTTTGTCAATTTCATAGGGTTAAGTAATTTCTGTCCTTTTGTTTGTACTAGCCCTTTTCTTTGTATTTTAAAATGCATATTTTTTTTTTTTTTTTTTTTTTACTTTTTCTCTAATTATTTAACATTGTTTTACGGAGGTTTTAAAAAGCTGTTATTCAGAGGTATATAGTATTTTGAAAGGGAATAGTGCTTTTATATTACCAGGTTATAGCTGGAAATTCTGTAATGCTAAAGATTAAGATTCCTAGTAGACATTCTGTATTTAAAGAATTTCATTTAATATTCCATGTGGCATAGGATTATTTTCCTGAATAAGTATATTGCCCTGTCATACATTATTAATTCACTGAATCAGCATCAATTTACTGGAAAGATATTGTGTATAAAGATTGTTAGGTTTTATGAATGCAAAGATGTATTCTTGCTTTCAAGGAGCTTACGTGGATTTGTATATATAATTTTGTTTTATATTGAGCTAGCTTTAGTTACTCTGATAGGATGTAAAAGATACAGAATGAGATTCCAAAAACAGTTTCAGAGGAGGAAAGAGTATGGAGGATGGAGAGAGGTGATAGTAAGAGTTGTTAAAACTGTCTTGTTTGACTTTATTTCCTTATTGTCCCTTTATTTGGAAAATACCATTGTTCAGTATAGTTTCTCTAATTCTGCTAAGCTGTAACATAATTTATAGTTAATAGATAATAAGTCTGGATTGTGAAATGAGCATAATGTAAAATCTGCCTTGTGACACAGGGAAGTTAACCTTTAGAACCTCAGATTTTTTCAATTGTAAAATTAGGATAATAGTACCTTACTTTTAGAGGTTTTGTGGGGATAAAATTGAGTTAAGATTTATAAGCATATATGGCTGAATGCATGACCAAAAGTTAAATGATAGTTGCTATTGCTATCTTTGTAGTTGTTAATAATGATAACTTTATACATAGTATGTAAGGAAGCAATATTTCATTCATATAATAAAATCAACAATAGCCAAGATTTATTGATTGTTTATTATGCTCTGGTTACTATATTAAAGTGCTTTTTAAAATTATGACCTCAGTCATTCCTCACCTAAAAGATACGTATTGAGATATTAAGTGGCTATGTTATAAAAAAATAATACCCTTTTTTTCTTCATCCAAGTTCAGAACTATCTGAGACAATCACACTGGAATCATGCTGATGGAGATCCAGTGTACCCTTTACTTTACAGATAAAGCTGTTTGAAAATATGGAGTAAACATTCTAAACATTTTTTAAAACTTTTTTATTGTATAGTATAACATATATACAAAGCAAAGAAATAAAAAAGCAGTAGTTTTCAAAGCACTTTTCAAGGACGGACCCCAGAGTTTGTCCTCTCAGGTTTTCCCTTCTAGCTGCTCCGGAATATGGGCAGCTAGAAGGCTTAAGTATTTTCTTGTCATCACAATCGACTTTTTTTTCCTTTTTTTGTGAAGAATAACATATATACAAAAAAGCAATTAATTTCAAAGCACAGCACCACAATTAGTTGTAGAACATATTTCAGAGTTTGACATGGGTTACAATTCATAGGTTTTTACTTCTAGCTGCTCTAAGATACTGAGACTAAAAGAGATATCAATTTAATAATTCAGCATTCATACTCATTTTTTGTTTTATTGTATAACTCCACTATCACCTTTTATCCTACCATCCCTCTCTTTAGGCATGTTTGGGCTATGGCCATTCTAACTTTTTCCTTTTGAAGAGGTCTGTCACTAATATGGGGTAGGGAGATAGAAATATCTGATGTTCTGGAGAGGCTGGGCCTTCTGGGTTTCAGGACTTCTCTGGACCAGGGACCCATCTGAAAGCTGTAGGTTTATGGAAAGTTACTCTAGTGTATATAGAACCCTTGTGGAATCTTATATGTTGCCCTAAGTGTTCTTTAGGACTGGCTGGAATGGTCCTGGTTGGGGTTTGGCAGGTTGATGATAGGTAGCTAGGTCTAACTGAAGCTTGCGTAAGAGCAACCTCCAGAGTAGCCTCTTGACTTTAACTCTCTCTACCACTGATACTTTATTACACTTCTTTTTTCCGTTTTGGTCAGGATGGAATTGTTGATCCCACAGTGCCAGGGCTGGATTCATCCCTGGGAGTCATCTCCTACATCGCCAGGGAGATGTTCACCCCTGGATATCATGTCCCACGCAGGAGGGAGGGCAATGATTTCACTTGTAGAGTTGGGCTTAGAGAGAGTGAGACCACATCTGAGCAACAAAAGAGGTCCTCCAAAAGTAACTCTTAGACATACCTGTAGGTAGTCTAAGCTTCTTTCCTACCTACGTAAGTTTCACAGGAGTAAGCCTCAGGATCGAGGGCATGGCCTATTAATTTGGGTGTCCCTGAAATTTGATGCAGTATCAGGGAATTGACAGTAAGGTTTAATAGTTTCATATTCTTTTCTCCCACCCCTCAAGGGACTTTGCCAGTACTTTTTGATTATCTGCTTAATATACTCCAAAATGTATTCAGGTATTACAGTAATCTATACAGAATTAAAGGATCTTTTTCTTATTCTGGGCTCCCTGTGTTTCACTTGGTCAAATGAGCTATACAGATAGGTTGTGTTAGATTGTGTGCTACAGAAGATTTCAGTTTCGGACCAAATAAACCTTTCTTCCTTTGGTTTCAAAGAGTATATGTGGTTCCAAAATATAGACACTTTCTTCCTTACCCCTGTATTCTGAATTACTTTAACCCTAACCTGATCGGCTTCATTCGTATCTGTAAATATCAGCCTCTTGAAATCCAGAAATAAGAATCATCACTCTGGATTTAATGTGTGTGCTATAAAAGTTTACCATCTAGTCCCCTGTTTTCTTACAAGCATTTTCTAAAGGAGACTATACCATTGTTGTTCTTTTGTTTCTGGCTTACTTTGCCTCACCACATGTCCCACATGTTCATGTTGTTGCATGCCTCATTACTTTTTCCTTTTTATAGCAGCACAACCTTCGTTCGTAAGTTACACCACAGTTCATCAATCTCCTTCTCCATCAGTGCATCCTTCAGCCACCCTCATTCATCAGACATCATGTATATTGCCCAAAGTCCACAGTCCATCAACATTCTCAATTTTAGATAATTTCATTGTTCCCAAGAGAAAGAATACCAATAAATACACGTTTGCTAAATAGGAAATCTAAATCTCCTCTTAACTCTTGTCCCTCCCCCATTATTTACCTCTGCTGTTCCTGTGGTAGAAGCTGATGTTTTCCTTTTGAACATAGCCCGTAGCATGCATTGGCAGTTTTCCCCCTGTACCCTGGACTTAAACACTCTTTGTACATGAATCATATCTTTGAAGTAATTCTTACAAGAACTGATTCATATTTCTAGTGTTAATCAGTGGGACAAGTAGGTCTATATAACCCCTTTCAATCTTATTAATCCTCAATATGGTAATATTACTTATAGACCCAGCAGAAAACCACCTTCACTTCTATCTATTCCCTTACATTGAATTCAACCTCAATAACTAACCATTCACCCATCTCTAGCATCAATGTATCTCTAAGTCCTCTGTATTCTGTATTATAAGCCTCTGATTATACGTTTATGTTGGTCACAAAAGTGGAATTATAACAGTATTTATCCTTCTGTGTCTGACTTATTCACTCAGCATTATGTCCTCAAGGGTCATCCATCTTTTCATGTGCTTCAGGACATTATTTTGTCTTACTGCTGTATAATATTTCATCGTATGTGCATACCACATTTTGTTGATGCACTCGTCTGTTGATGGGCATTTGTTTGTTTCCATCTTTTGGCGATTGTGAATAATGCTGCTATGAACATCAGTGTGCAAATGTCTGTGTCATTGCTTTCAGCTCTTCTGGGTATATACCAAGTAGTGCTATTGCTGGGTCATAGGGCAACTCGATATTTAGTTTCCTAAGGAATGACGAAATAGTCTTCCATGGTGGCTACACCGTTATAAATTCCCACTAGCAGTACATAAGTGTCCCACTTTCACCACATCCTCTCCAACATTTATAATTTCCTGTTTGTTTAATAGCGGCCACTGTTATAGGTGTGAGATAGTATCTAATTGTAGTCTTGATCTGCATTTCCCTTATAGCCAAAGAAGGTGAACATCTCTTCATGTGCTTTTGAACCATCTATATTTGCTCTTCAGAGAAATTCCTATTCATATCTTTAGCCCATTTTATAATTGGGTTGCTTGTTCTTTTTTTATTGAATTGTATGATTTATTTGTATTTGCAGGATATCAAACCTTTGTACGATATGTAATTTCCAAATATTTTCTCCCATTGAGTTGGCGGCTTCGTCACCTTTTTGACAATCTTTTGAGGTAGAGAAGCATTTGATTTTGAGGACTTCCCATTTATTTTTTCTTTTGTTGCTTGTGCTTTGAGTGTCAAGTTTAGAGAGCTACCTCCTATTACTAGGTCTTGAAGATGTTTCTCTACATTTTATTCTAGAAGCTTTATGGTGCTAAGTCTTATATTTAGGTGTTTGATCCACTTTGAGTTAACTTTTGTGTAGGGTGTAAAATAGGGGTCCTCTCTCATTCTCTTGGCTATTGAGATCCAGTTCTTCCATGCCCAATTACCAAAAAGACTATTTTATCCAAGTTCAGAGGATTTGGGGGCCTTGTCAAAAATCAGTTGACCATACATTTAGTGGTCTCTTTCTGCATTCTTGATTCAATTCCATTGGTCAGTATCTTTGTGCCAGTACCATGCTGTTTTGACCACTGTGGCTTTATAATAGGTTTTATCATCAGGGAGTATTAATCCTTCCACTTCATTCTTCCTTTTTTAGGATCCTTTTAGCTATTTGGGTACTCTTTCCCTTCCAGATGAGTTTGGTAATTAGCTTTTCCAAATCTTGACAGTAGGTTGTTGGAATTTTGATTGGTACTGTGTTGAATCTGTAGATCAATTTGGGGAGAATTGACATCTTAACTATATTTAGCCTTTGTTCTAGTTTGCTAGCTGCCAGAATGCAATATACCAGAAACAGAATGGCTTTTAAAAAGAGGAATTTAATGAGTTGCTTGTTTACAATTCTAAGGCCAAGAAAATGTCCCAATTAAAACAAGTCTATAGAAATGTCTGATCTAAGGCATCCAGGGAAAGATACCTTGGTTCAAGAAGGCCAGTGAAGTTCAGGGTTTCTCTCTCATCTGAGAAGACACGTGGTGAACACAGTCATGGTTTCTCCCTTGGCTGGAAGGGCACATGGTGAGCACAGAGTCATCTGCTAGCTTTCTCTCCTGGCTTCCTGTTTCATGAAGTTCCCTGGGAGATGTTTTCCTTCTTCATCTCCAAAGCACTGGCTGATGGACTCCCTGCTTTGTGGTGCTGCAGCATTCCCTGCTCTCTCCGAATCGCTTTCATTCTCCAAAATGTTTCCTCTTTTATAGGACTTCAGAAACTTATCAAGACCCAGCCAAATGGGTGGAGACATGTTATCACCTAATCCAGCTTAACAACCACTCTTGATTAAATCACATTTCAGGGAGATGATCTAATTACAGTTTTGAACATACGGTGTTGAATAGGGATTATTCTGCCTTTACGAAATGGGATTTTGATTGAAACATGGCTTTTCTAGGGGACATATATCCTTTCAAACCAGCACAGCCTTCCTATCTACAAGCAGGGAATGTCTTTCCACCTATTTAAATCTCCTTTGATTTCTTTTAGCAATGTTACTTTGTTTTCTGTGTCAAGTCCTTTACGTTCCTAGTTAAATTTATTCCTAAGTATTTGATTCTTTTAGTTTCTATTTTGGATGGAATTTTTCCTTAACTGACTCCTCAGCTAGGTCATTCCTTGTGTATAAAACATTAGTGAGTTTTGAGCATTAATTTTGTATCTCAGCACCTTACTGAATTTGTTTATTAGTTCAGATAACTTTGCTATAGATTTCTCAGGATATTCCAAGTAAAGAATCATGTTATCTGCAAATAATGAAAGTTTTTACCTTACCTTTCCAATTTGGAGGCCTTTTTAATTTTTTAAAATTTTTAATTTTTTTAAAAAATCAAAAAACACCAAGCACAAACATTCCTAACTTTGATCATTCCGTTCTACATATATAATCAGTAATTCACAATATTGTCACATAGTTGCATATTCATCATCATGATCATTTCTTGGAATATTTGCATCTATCCAGGAAAAGAAACAAAAAGAAAACAAAAAAAATCACACATACCATACCCCCCACCACTCCCCCTCACCGATCACCAGCACTTCAATCTAAATTTATTTTAACATTTGTTCCCCCTATTATTCATCTTCATTCCATATGTTTTATTCATCTGTTGATAAGGTAGATAAAAGGAGCATCAGACACAATATTTTCACAATCACACAGTCACATTGTGAAAGCTTTATCATTATAGAATCATTTTCAAGAAACATAACTACTGGAACACAGCTCTACATTTTCAGGCAGTTCCCTCCAGCCTCTCCACTACATCTTGACTAGCAAGGTGATATCTATTTAATGGGTAAGAATAACCTCCAGGATAACCTCTCCACTCTGTTTAGAATCTCTCAGCCATTGACACTTAATTTGGTCTCATTTCACTCTTCCCCCTTTTGGTTGAGAAGGTTTTCTCAATCCCCTGATACTGAGTCTTAGCTCATTCTAGGGGTTTTCTCAATCCCTTGATGCTGAGTCTCAGCTCATTCCAGGATTTCTGTCCCACGTTGCCAGGAAGGTCCACACCGCTGGGAGTCATGTCCCACGTAGACGGGGAGGATGGTGAGTTTGCTTGTTGTGTTGGCTGGAGAGAGAGGCCACATCTGAGCAACAAAAGAGGTTCTCTTGGGGGTGACTCTTAGGCCTAATTTTAAGTAGGCATGACCTATCCTTTGTAGGGTTAAGCTTCATATGCACAAACCTCAAGATTGGGATCTCAGCCTATAGCTTTGGTTGTCCGTTGCTTGTGAGAATATCAAGAATTCAACTTGGGGAAGTTGAATTTTCCCCCTTTCTCACCATTCCCCCAAGAGAACTTTGCAAATACTTTTTTATTCACTGTTCAAATCACTCTGGGATTTATCAACCATTTTGGATGCATTTTATTTTTTTGTCTTGCCTGATTGCTCTAGCAAAAACTTCTAGTACAAAGTTGAATAATGGTGGTGACAGTGACAGTGGGCATCCATATCTTGTTCCTGACCTTAAAAAGCTTTCAGTCTCTCTCCATTGAATACGATGCTGGCTATCATTTTTTCATATATTCCCTTTTTCATATTGAGGTAGTTACCTTTGATTCTTATCTTTGGAAGAACAGAAAAGGATGTTGAATTTTTTCAAATGGTTTTTCAGAATCAGTCGAGATGATCATGTGATTTTTCCCTTTTTATTTGTTAATGTGCTGTGTAACATTAATTGATTTTCTTGCATTGATCCATCCTTGCATTCCTGGTATAACCCCCACTTGGTCTTATGTGGTATATAATTCTTTTAATGTGTTGTTAACTTCAATTGCTGATATTTTGTTGAGAATTTTTGCATCTGTGTTCGTTAGGAAGATTGGCCTGTAGTTTTCCTTTCTTATAGTGTCTTTCTCCGATTTTGATATTAAAATGTTATTAGCTTCATAAAATGAGTCAGATAGAGTTCCTTTTTCTTCAGTCTTTTGGAAAAGTTTAAGCAGGATTGGTATTAGTTCTTTCTGGAATGTTTGATGAAATTCCCCTGTGAAGCCATCTGGCCCTGGGCTTTTCTTTGTAGGAAGATTTTTGATGACTGATTGAATCTCTTTACTTATGACTGATTTGTTGAGATCTTCTAAGTCTTCCTGAGTCAGTATAGCTTGTTTATGTTTCCAGGAATTTCTCCATTTCATCTAAGTTGTCTAGCTTGTTGGCATATAGTTGTTCATATTGTCCTCTTATGATTTATTTTATTTCTTCAGGGTCTGTGGTTACACACCCCTTCTCATTTCTGATTTTGTTAATTTGCATCCTCTCTCTTTTTTTCTTTGTCAGTCTTGCTGGTGACCCATCAATTTTACTGATTTTCTCAAAGAACCAACTTTTGGTTTTATTGATTCTTTCTGTTGTTCTTTTTGTTCTCCCATTCATTTATTTCTGCTTTAATCTTTATTATTTCTCTTCTCTATTTGCTTTGGGTTAGTTTGCTGTTCTTCCTCAAGTTCCTGCAGGTGGGTTGTTTAGTCCTCAATTTTTCTCTTTCTTGTTTTTTAATATAGGCATTTAGGGCAATGAGTTTCCCTTCAGCACAGCCTTTGCCGTCTCCCATAAGTTCTGATAAGTTGTGTTCTTTTTTCATCTGTCTCCAGATAGCTACTGATTTCTCTAGCAATTTCTTCTTTGACCCACTGGGTGTTTAAGAATGCCTTATTTAGGGTGGGCCACGGTGGCTCAGCAGGCAAGAACGCTTGCCTGGAATGCCAGAGGACCTGGGTTCGATTCCCGGTGCCTGCCCATGTATAAAAAAAAAAAAAAGAATGCCTTATTTAATCTCCATGTATTTGTGAATATACTCCTTCTTTGGTGGTTATTGAGGTCCAGCTTCATTCCATTGTGATCAGAGAAAGTGCTTTGAAAATTTCAGTGTTTTTAGATTTATAAAGACCTGTTTTGTGCCCCAGCATGTAATCTATCCTGGAAAATGTTCCATGTGCACTAGAGAAGAATGTATGTCCTTGTGTTTTGGGGTGTAATGACCTATATATATCTGTTAGGTCTAATTCATTTATCAAGTTATTTAACTTCCTATTCCCTTGTTGATCTTCTGTCTGGTTGCTCTGTCTATAGAGTGGTTTGCTGAAGTCTCCTACTATTATTGTTGAAGCATCTGTCATTTCCTTCAGTTTTTTTTTTTTTTTTTTTTTTTACATGGGCCGGCACCGGGAATCAAACCTGGGTCCTCTGGCATGGCAGGCAAGCGTTCTTGCCGCTGAGCCACCGTGGCCCGCCCATTTCCTTCAGTTTTACCATTGTCTGTCTCATGTACTTTGGAACATCTTGATTGGGAGCATAAACATTTATGATTGTTTTATCTTCTTGATAAATAAACCCTTTAGTTAGTATATGATATCCTTCTTTGTGTCTTAGATGTTTTTACATTTAACGTGTATTTTGTCCAATATTAGTATAGCTACTCCTGCTTTCTTGTGTTAAGACTTGCATGAAACATGTTTTTCCATCCTTTCACTTTCAGTCTATTTGTATCCTCATATTTAAGATGAGTCACTTGTAAGCAGCATAAAGCTGGATTATATATCTTAATCCATTCTGCCAGTCTGTATTTTTAATTGTTAAGTTTAGCCCGTTAACATTTAAAGTTATTATTGAACAGGCATTTCTTGAATCCACTATCTTATTTTTTTAATTTTATTTGTCAGATCTATATATTCTTTTCTCTCTTTCTCCTTTTACCTTTTAAGTTACCCTTACTGGTACTCTTCAGTTTTGTGCCCTCCTCCAGATCTCCCTCTCCTGTCTTTTTTTTTCAGCCAGCAGAACTCCCTTTAGTATTTCTTGTATGGCTGGTCTCTTGTTTGTCTGTGAAAACTTTAGTGTCACCCTCAGTTTGAAGGACAATTTGGCTGGGTACAGAGTTCTTGGCTGGCAGTCTTTCTTTTTCAGAATCTTAAATATACCATAGTACTGCCTTCTTGCCTCCACGGTGCTAGTTGAATAGTCTGAACACAGTCTTATGTTGTTTCCTTTGTATGTAGTAAATTGTTTTTCTCCTGCTGCTTTCAAAATTTTCTGCTTCTCTTCAACATTTGACAGATTGATTAGTATGTGTCTTGGGGATGGCTTGTTTGGAGTTATTCTGTTAGGAGTTCGTTGAACCTCATTGACTTGTATATTTATGTCCTTTATGAGCATTAGGAAGTTTTCCCCCATTATATACTTAGCTGCTCTTCCTAGCCCTTTATTCCTCTCTTCTCCTTGCAGGACACCAATGATACTTTTATTTGTGTCCTTTGTTTTGTCTGTCATTTCCCTGAGATCCAGTTTAAAATGTTCCATCTTTTTTGCCATTTGGTGCATGTTCGAAATCAGTCATCCTGACACTTTAATGGCTGCTTCTTCCTGTAGCTTCATTTGACACTCTTTGTTAATCAGTTCCTGGTACAGTCTGTGGCACATTTGGACAGCCAAACCACTTGTCTGTGTAATCCTGCCTTTGTAAAATAGTAGACATTAAGAAGCAGGCACATTGCAGGATCTGAGCCTTTCTCAAGTCCACATTCTGACAATTCATTCTTTTCTTGGGTTGAATGAGAAGGGCAGTAGCCTGAGAAGCCAGAAACATGTCTGGTGGAGCCTTCCAGGAGGAAAGTTAAACCTCAGTTCAGTTTTTCAAAATGTGATTTTACTGAGATACATGCACATGCCATAGAATCCATCCAAAGTATACAATCAGTGGTTCACAGTATCATCACATAGTTGTTCATTCATCACCATGGTCATTATTAAAATGTTTGCATTATTCCAGAAAAAGAAATTAATCCCCATTATTATTGAATGCTACCTAATAGTAAGTCTTCCAGTAGAGGTAGGCTAACTTATTCAGTGTAGAATTTTCCGAGATAGATAGATATATATCAGTGGAACAGAACCAAACATCCAGAAGTAGTAGATTCATATACACGTGGGAAACTGACTAGGTTTTTTTTTTTTTTTTTTTTGCCATATATTTTCTACAGTCATCAGAGATCAGGGCTACTGGATTACAGTTGAGCAACTTCAGCGATTTCCTTCTGGCTAGTCTAAAACACTAGACACTAAAAAGAAATATCTATATAATGAGTTAATATTCACAGTTATTTGTTAAATCCTAATTTCTCAGTTATACTTTCTTCCTCTCATTTATCTTTTTCTCAGTCTCTAGGAATATCTTGGCAATGACCGTTTTAACTTCTTCATGCTGGAAAGGGGTATTGATTTTATGGGAAAGGAGGAATGAAACTGATGTTCTTGGAGAGACTGGTACCTTTGGGTTTCAGGGTTACATGGCATAGGATTAATCTGGAGGCCTTAAGTTTGAAAAAATAAACTTACCAACAAAAACTTTTATAGGTCCTTAGATAAAGCCCAGGGCACTCCCTAGGGTTTTCAGGAATGCTGTTGGTTGGGGCTTGGTATACCGTGGTAGTTTGCAGCATCTGGCTAGAGCTTGTGTAAGCATAATCTCCAGAAAGACCTGACTCTATTTGAAATCTGTCAGCCACTGAAACTTTATTTTATTCCATTTCTTTTCCTCTTTTTGGTCAAGAACACATTCTGAGTCACACGATGCCAGGGCCAGATTCTTCCCAGTGAGTCATATCCCATGTTGCCAGGGAGATTTACACCCCTGGGAGTCATAGTAGGAAGGATAGTGAGTTTATTTGCAGTGTTTGGCTTAAAGAGAGAGGTCACATCTGATTAACAAAAGAGGTTCTCTGGGTATGACTCTTAGGTGTAATCATATGCAGGCCCAGCTTTGCCACTGCAGAAATAAATTTCATAAGGTCAAGCCTCAAGATCGAGGACTTGGCTTATTATATTGGGATCCGTAATGCCTGAGAAAATATCACAAATTTGCCCAGGTGGGTATCATTAAGGTTTTTTTTTTTTTTATTGTGAAATGTGTACAAAAATGCAATAAATTTCCAAGTACGTTTTAACAAGTAGTTACAGAACAGGTTTTAAAGTTTGGTATGGGTTACAGTTTCACAGTCTTTCATTTTTTCTTCTAGCTGCTGCAAGACATTGGAGACCAAAAGAAATATCAGTATAACGACTGAGTAGTCATATTCATTTGTTAAATCCTAATCCTCTCTGTTATATTCCTCCTTCTCTTTAAATAACACATATACATAAAAGCAATGAAACTCAAAGTATATCACAACAATTAGTTGTAGAGCAGATTTCAGAACTTGGTATGGGTTATGAGTCCACAATTTTAGGTTTTTATTTCTAGCTTGTCTGAGGTACTGGAGATTAAAAGAAATATCAGTATACTAATTGAGCACTCATACTCATTTGTTAAACATAACCTATTTTGTATAAATTCATCATCACCTTTGATCTTTCTCTCACTCTTTATGGGTATTGGGGTATCCCCATTCTAACTTTTTCATGTTGAAAGGGGCTGTCGATAATATGAAATAGGGGAATGAAATATTTGATATTCTGGAAAGGCTGGCCCTTCTGCATTTCAGGTTTTTTTCTGATCCAGGGACCCATCTGGAGGTTGTAAGTTTCTGAAAAGTTACCCTAGTGCATGGAACCTTTGTAGAATCCTGCATAATGTCCTAGGTGTTCTTTAGGATTGGCAGGAAGGTTTTGGTTGGAGTTTGGCAAGTTATGATAGGTAGAAATGTCTAACTGAAGCATGTGTAAGAGTGACCTCCAGTGTAGCCTCTTGATTCTATTTGAACTCACTCAGTCACTGATATCTTATTTGTTATACTTCTTTCCTCCCCCTTTTGGTCAGGATGGCATTGGTGATCCCATGGTGCTAGGGCCAGGCCAATCCCCAGGGGTCATCTCCCATGCTGCCAGGGAGGCATTCATCCCTGGATACCATGTCCCACATAGTAGGGAGAGCAATGGCAGAGTTGGGCTTAGAGAGAGGCCACATCTGAGCAACAAAAAGAGAGGTCCTTCAGATGTGACTCTTAGGCATATCCATAGGTAGGCTAAGCTGGTATCATTAGGTTTTTGTTTGTTTGTTTGTTTTTTAATGGGCAGGGACTGGGAATTGTATATCATTTTTTAAAAATTTATTAACTTTTTAATTTGTTTTTAAATATAACAACAAATAAGCACAAACGTTCTTAACATGATCATTCTGTTCTACATACATAATCAGTAATTCACAATATCACATAATTGTATATTCATCATGATCATTTCTTAGAACATTTACATCAATCCAGAAAAAGAAATAAAAAGAAAACAAAAAAAATTCATACATACTATACCCCTTACCCCTCCCTTTCATTGATCACTAGCATTTCAGTTTACTAAATTTATTTTAACGTATGTTCCCCTGTTTATTTTTATTCTATGTGTTTTACTCGTCTTTCAATAAGGTAGATAAAAGGAGTATCAGACGCAAGGTTTTTGCAATCACACAGTCACATTGCAAAAGCTGTGTCGTTATACAATCATCTCCAAAAAACTGGCTACTGCAACACGGCTCCCGGTTTTTAGGTAGTTCCCTCCAGCCTCTCTGTTACCTCTTAACTAAAAAGGTGATACCTATTTAATGGATAAGAATAACCTCCAGGATAACCTCTCTGACTCTGTTTTGAATCTCTCAGCCATTGATACTTTGTCTCAATTTACTTTTCTCCTTTTGGTCGAGAAGGTTTTCTCAATCCCTTGGTGCCAAGTCCCAGCTCATTCTAGAATTCCTGTTCCGCATTGCCAGGAAGGTCCACACCCCTGGGAGTCATGTCCCACATAGAGAGGGGGAGGGGGATGATTTTGCTTGTAGTGTTGGCTGGGAGAAAGAGGCCACATCTGAGCAACAAAAGAGGTTCTCTTGGGGGTGACTTAATTTTAAGTAGGCTTAACCTATCCTTTATGGGGTTAAGTTTCATATGAACAAACCCCAGGATTGTGGGCTCAGCCTGTTGCTTCGGTTGTCCCCACTGCTTGTGAGACTATCAAGAATTCTCCAAATGGGGAAGTGGAATTTTCCCTCTTCTCACCATTCCCACAAGGGGACTTTGCAAATACCTTTTTATTCACTGTTCAAATCACTCTGGGATTTATCAGGGCAAACTACAGAATCTGAACAAACCTACAGAATCTTATACCCTATTCAAGGTTCCATGTACTTATGGTGTTCAGTTCAGCTGTACACATCTGTTATATTAGAAACTGCACTAGTGAAAATATAAATTTTGTATCCAATAAATTTTGCTTTTAGTCTCACACATAAGTTAAAATTTTAAAATATTAATTACCATTTGTTTTCAGCACCCTGCAGTATTGGCATTCCTTTGTTCTTCTTCATGCAAAAGCATTTTTTAATTTGTACATTCAGTCACTATCATTATATACTCTAGGCATTCCTAGATTATACCATCTCAGTCTTTATCATCTATCTTTCTTTCTAATTTCATTTGTGCCCCCAGCCCTCCTCTGTCTATCATTCTCACATTTAGCTACATTTATAATACATTATTGTATTATAGTTAGGTAGTATTGTGCTATACATTTCTGAATTTTTACAATCAGTCCTGTTTCACAGTTTGTATCCCTTCAGCTCCAATTACCCAATATTTACCCTATTTCTATCTCCTGTTGATCTCTGTTACCAACTGAACTTCTCCAAGGTCATTCATTAATGTCAGTTCATATCATTCAGACCATACAGTATTTGTCCTTTTGTTTCTGGCTGATTTCACTCAGCATAATGTCCTTTAGGTCCATCCATGCTAAATACTTCATAACTTCATTGTGTGTTAGACAGCTGCATAATATCCCATCATATGTATATACCACAGCTGTGTAGCCACTCGTCTGTTGATGGACATTTTGGCTGTTTCCATTCTTTGCAATTGTAAATAATGCTGCTATAAACATTGGTTTGCAAATGTCCATGTGTCCTTCCTCTCATGTCCTCTGACTAGATACCTAGGAATGGTATTGCCAGGTCATATGGCAGTTCTATACTTAGCCTCCTGAGGACCCACCAAACTGCCTTCCACAATGGTTGTACTGTTTGACTTTCCCACCAACAGTGGATAAGTGTGCCTCTTTCTCCACATCCTCTCCAGCACTTGTCGTTTTCTATTTTATTGATAATGGCCATTCTGATGGGTGTGAGATGATATCTCATTGTGGTTTTGATTTGCATTTCCCTAATAGGGAAGTTGAGCATCTTTTCATGTGCCTTTTGGCCATTTTTATTTCTCTTCTGAGAAGTGTCTGTTCGAGTCTTTTGCCCATTTTGTAATTGGATTGTCTTTCTTTTTTTGTTGTTGGGTTGAACAATCTCTTTATATATTCTGGATACAAGACCTTTGTCTGATATGTTGTTTGCAAGTATTGTCTCCCATTCTGTAGGCTGTCTTTTTACTTTCTTGTTCTAAATACCATGTCCCACATAATGGGGAGGGCAATGGTTTCACTTGCAGAGTTGGGCTTAGAGAAAGAAAGGCCACATCTGAGCAATCAGAGAGGTCCTCCAGAGGTGACTCTTAGCAATACCCATAGGTAGGCTAAGCTGGTATCATTAGTTTGTTTGTTTTTTAATGGGCAGGCACCGGGAATCGAATATCATTCGGTTTTAACAAATGGAGATGTTAAGGTCACAAAGCTAGTAAATAATACATACCATCAGATATTGAACCTCAGCTTAAATGTGTAGATATTTATTAAATCTGTTCTTTCTAGGAATTACTTGTCTTTATTTTTTATATACATTGCTCATATAAATGTGAATTTTAGTCTAAATTTGAGTTTCCACAGAGTTCAATGAATGAATTTTTACTTTTCGAGTGATTTCTTCTTGTGTTTTTTTGTTTGTTTGTTTTAAATATTTACCACTCTAGACTAAATGTGACAGCCATAAGAGCTTATAGTCTAGATCTGTTTTCTTATAGCATTTTCTAAAGGAGACCCTACAATAATTGCTCTTTTGTTTCTGGCTTATTTTCCGTCACCAAATGGTCCCACAGGTTCATTCACAGTGTTGCATGCCTCATACGTCATTCCTTTTTGTTGCAGCAACAATGTCTGATCATATGTATACACCATTGTTCACGATCTACTTTTCAGTCAGTGCATCCTTCAGCCACCAGCATTCGTTAGGCATTATTTATAATGCCCGAAGTCCCCAGTACATCAACACTCTCAATTTTAGATAAATTCATTGTTCCCAAGAGAAAGATAACCAATAAACACACCCTCAAAAAATAGGAAATCTGAACGTCCCCTTTCTCATGGTTTTTTAAAAGTTAACTAAGTGTATAGAAAATTACAATGAAAAGATAGGATTTCTTTGTCCCACAATTCTCTTCAGGTTACTTATGGAATGATTTTCAAATAGATTTAAATGTTATTAATGTCACCCATTAGTTTGTTTACTTTTTAAAGTATAAATGTACCATTAACATCATGCTTTCCATGTCCCATTTTCAAGTGTGGGGCCTTAAAGCTGGCAGTTAGAAATGAAGCTATAAGAACAAACAGCCATTAAAATGTGCAGACGTGTTTACTTCATTAAAAACTACTTTTTTTTTTGCCTGAAATTCCCATTTTTATGTCTTATTCTGTGTTTCTGAGAGTGTATATGACTATTTTAAATGTGTATACATGACTATTGTTATCAAACAGCTCTTTGCAAGGGACCATACTGAATCCATTGTGGTATTACCAAACTGAGACCCAAGTAACTTTGCTTAGAAATTTTTTTTTGCTTATTTTTTAAATATAAATACTGGCATATTTGCTCAGATCAGTGTTCCATTGTATGAACTACTCTTTACCTAGGTTTACTGAACCAGGAGGATAGCTTCTCTTGGGAATAATATACCACCCCTAACGTTCTCACATTATCTAAGTATATTCTAAGAAAAATTATTCTAACCTGATTTTAAACATGGACATTTGAGACAGAAAGAAATGAAACTGTATTTTTACCTTATCACTATTAGCAGTTGAGTATAAGACTCTAGGATCATGGTAGCATTTCAGTATTGCATTTTTTCAGTACTTTATGTGACTTTTTGATTTTGGAGTAGGTTTGTTATTTGAAAAGTGTTTAGCATAGTCATCATAATTAGCAGTGTAACTAATGCTTTATTTTCTGAAAACAAATTTTTTGCTGAGTCCCAGATATACAGCATCCTAACTTGCAATCACTTTAGGACCATTTCCTTTAAATTGAGAGTTTCTCATGTGTGCTAAAATTTGATTTGATTTACAGATGTTTTTATTAACCAAACAAAAATTGAAATCTACTAGTTTTGGGGCTGCTTATCTCCAGATAAATTTGTCTCCAGATAAATTCTCAAGGATGTCCAATCAATCCTTACCACCTCACAGGAAAAATACATACAGCTATTAATTATTTGCCATCTTGTGGCAAGAGGTGGAAGTGTTTTTGTCAAGTGTCATTGCTGTTTGCCCTTTTAACCTTTATAGCCTGTGTATAACTTTATTCTTTGAAATAGGGCCTCACTTGAGACCGGTATCTTCCAGAATTCTTTCTAATGATCACTGCAAACGAACTGCGTATTATGATATGTACAATTTAATGGAAAATACAGAATTGTTAGTTAGCATCCGTTTTCCATGTGGGTTTTTTAAATATATAAAACCTATCGATCCCTACTGTATTTTATATACACATATATATATGCTGAAGAATATCTTCCTAAATTCAAAGAAGAAGGAAAGGAAAGAGAAGCAACAAGCCCAGCTTTGGGTATAGAATAATGATGGCTTTTGCTATTATTAAATAAAAACTAAGGCCCTAAATAGGGTGTGATTAGCCTGATATTTCGTGCACGTATTTAGCAAAATGAATATCATTAAAGGCTAAACTGAGTGGAATAAAAGCGGAGATAATATTTTGTATGTTTTAAGTTCAATTTTGTGTATATGCATATACATTCACCAGTATTCTTTTAGAAGATTATTTCTAATGCATTGGTTTTAATTTCTTCCTTTTCTGGATAGCTCATTGCCTGTTATACAGTAAAGGCTGCTCTTTGAAATCTTATTTTAGGAGCTGGTTAGCTTGAGAAGATGAGTAATAACTTATACTTGGCAGTGATATGATAACTTAAAATGTGACTGTCATTTGCTGATCCACAGATCTTTAAAGAGCATTCACATTGCACTTCCTAAATTTGTCATTTTGTAGAATTTTCTGTTTGTGATATGAGAAAAGCAATAAATACATAATGCAAGCTGTATTTTGCATGCAGTTATTAATTGAGCTGTGAAAGAGCAATGACTGAGATATATATAATCTGGTAAGGAAGAAGACAAAGACTACATGGTATGTTGTTTTCCTTTGTATCACTGGAAATCATTTTGTGCCCCTGCCCTTATTTTGCTTTGGTGTAATTTTGGTTTGAGGTATGTGGGGCGCATGTGTTTTGTCTTTCTGAAAGCAGTTGGAATAAAGCTGCATTTTTAGGATTCACCTTTCAGTGCACTATCTAACAAAGTTAGGGGAGGGGTGTTAGCTTAAAATGAAAGATATGAGCGTTGAGGCATGTGTGAGGGTAGGTAGCATAATGTTCATATGGGATCGAGTTTGGAAGATTTTTATTTTTACTGGAATATGGAAGTGAGTATTCCTCCAGATTAACTTAATAAATGAGCAGTCATCCAGACACCTATTTTTTTTTTTTTTAAAGGAAAGACAGAGAGAAGGAAGGAAGGATAGAAGGAAGGAAGGAAGGAAGAAAGGGAAACATCTTTAAACATTTTCTTGTTTTTATTGTATTTTGTTTTTCCGTTTTTTTTTTGTTACATGGGCTGGGGCCGGGAATCGAACCGAGGTCCTCCGGCATAGCAGGCAAGCACTTTGCCCGCTGAGCCACCGCGGCCCGCCCCAGACACCTATTTTACAGTGCACAGTACGAGTTATTCTTGAGTGTGCCAATTTCCCAATAATAGTGATTAAATATCTTCAGTTTTAAGTATACATCCATTAGATCACCTGACACATAGTAGATGGGATCAAGGTTGTTAGAATTCCAGTATGAGAGACATTCTTTTAAGAAAAGTTTTACTTTAATTTGTGTTAAAATAATATAAATAGGTGATGATAAAACAAGTAGGACAAAGAACTTATTTAATGAAGAGCAGAGGTCGCTTACTCTTCCTATTCCTACCTCTAGTCTCTAACCCCAGAGATATTATTCTCTGTTAAAATAATTTCCTCCTCCTAACTACCTCCACAATTGTTTACGTAGATTTATCTTCTCTGCTTTGATTTATAACTTTAGATGTTAATTTTTTCACTCCTTTACACAAAAGAGAATTTAGCTCACAAAAAATGTTTTTCCTTTTCCTTTCTCCTCCTTTTAGGTTTGTTCTTTGTAGTATTATTTTGTTCTTTCCTTGCATCCCTTTGTTGATAATGCCATATAATATACTTAAATCTTTATTTTGATTTCAGTGAGATTTGACAGTTCATTCTTTTTTTAATCCCATACCCTGTCTCTCCTATTAGTATTGACATTTAGTTTCAGTGTAGTGGCTTTGTAACAATTAATGAAAGAATATTACAGTGTTCTGTACTGTTAATTAGTCCTTAGTTTGCATTAATTGTATTTTTTCCCATACATCACCCTTTTATTAACACTTTGTAATAATGATGTATGTTTGCTCTAGTTTGTGCCAGAACTTTCTTATATTTGTCTAATTAACCACTGTCATCGTCCATTCTGGGTTTCACTAAGTTATACAGTCCCAGTTTTTATTTTCTAGCATTCCTTCTGGTTACATATATGACCTAGCCTTCTTTCAACCATACTCACATTCAGCTTTGTTAATAACACATGCAGTATTGTGCTACCCTCACATAGTATTGTGCTACCCTCACATAGTATTGGGCTTTCCATTTCCAACCTTATTAAACATTCTCTACTCTTTAAGCATCAATTGCCCAATCTCTACCCTCTTTCTGTCTCTGATAACCTACCTACGCTTTTGAATTTAACTCCCAGAGTTTGCTTGTTATAATATTTGTTCTTTTGTTTCTGCTCATTTCCCATAACATCATGTTCTCAAGGTTCATCCATATCGTTTCAAGCATCACAACTTCATTCTTTCTTACAGCTATACAATATTTCATCATATGTGTTCTCCACAGTTCGCCCATCCACTCAGTTGATGGACCCTTGGGCTGCCTCCATCCATTGGCAGTCTTGAATAATGCCACTACAAACATTGGTTTGCAAATGTCCGTTTGGATCCCTGCTTTCAGTTCTTCCCAGTGTATACCTAGTAACAGTGGGGGAAAAAATAAGTTTTTGCTATTATGGAGCTTACTTGAGGCTCCATGAATAATTAGAGCAGATGATAGAGTAAGTGATTGTCCTCCATGCTCTCTCTGTTTGCATTACAAAAAAAATAAAAAGGAGGGGGCACTTTTATGGAATGAGAGACTTACAGACATGACAGCAATTAGGGGGAAAAGTGTGGTATTTAATTTGACATTTTAAGATAAAGATCAGAGTGTTTACTATTAAGAAATCAGCCACTAAAAGAACTAGGAAGACATACTTCAGTAACAAGACGACTGAGCCCCAGTAGAAAAAAAGAATATGGGGCCTAAGAAACTACGTTAGCGAAGAAACTGCCTTAAGGACATGCATTAATGGTATAAATGAATGAATGAGTTAAATAATTAGTGTGGGAAATGTGTAAGCAAGGTGGCAACAATAACACAGAATGTAGGAAGAGTAAAGTTAAGAATTGTTCTCAGGTCCGTGTGTAGTTGGACGGAAGAAAGCAATAATGATTAACTGTGTTATTAAGTTATTTACAAGTGCCACAAATGAAAGAGTAACTCATAAAATAAAAAGAAGTAGAATATATGACTTTCAACTTTGAAATAACTAGGAGGAAAAATAAGGAATAACAAAAACTTACTATCCCCGAAAAAAGGCAAAAAGACAAAAAACAAACCAAAAAAAACACTGTGGTATTTAAGCCACATTGAATTGCCAACATCTGACTGGTTTTGACTCAAGCAGGGGAGAAAGGGTTGTTATGTGTGTGTGTATATGTATATATATTTCATATATATATATATTTCATATATATATATGTATGAATTCCTCACACTGTCATTCTTTCTGTGGCTTTGATATATCTATCATTCAGTGTCTAGATGTAAATTTTTTTTGCTCAAGGCTTTTTGTACTTCTTTAGTCCAAGGCCTCAACTTTTTTCATTTCTGGAAAATGTCTTAAGTACTACTTTTTGCCCTTTATCTCTCTTTATTCTCTCCATCTGAAAATCGTATTAGATTTTTTATTTTTACCCCTTGTAGTTTTAAACCTGTTTTCATATTTTTTATTTCTTTGTTTCGCTGGACTACATTCAGTTTGAGTATGTTCAAGTCTGTCTTTCAGTTCACCAATTCCTTCCTCATGTATGATGTTAATCTTCCATAGACATTTTTACTTTAGGCAACCATATTATTCATTTCTAGGCTGTTTCATTCTTTTTCAGATGTTTTTCATTTTCGTGGTGTCTTTTTTATTCATAATGGTCCCAAGTTCTTATTTTCTAGTCATTTTAAATTATTTTAGTCTCTTAAATTATTTTATTTCTAGTTCTATCTGTTATTTCCTACTTACAGCCCCTTCTCTTGATTTCTTCATGTAGCTTACAGCTTTTTATTATGGGTTCATCTTTGATGGGGTATAATTATTTCCTGGGGTACCTCTGTACCCTGCTTGTGGAAGTATTCCTGCAGTGAGGAGTACCATTTAATTTCTCAGGGGCTCCAAGAGGTTTTTCTTGCCCAAGGTAAATTTTGGTGGTTCTGCAAGAGGAATTTGTATCAAATAACTATGCAGGGTGCAGGCTTAGGGTTTTGATTTTTTATAAACTACACCCCTTCATTAACATCCCTGAGTAGACAGCAAACTTTCTTGTTTGTTCTCTGGACCAGTGGATAGAAAGTTTCTAGTGGTGCATATCCCTAGAGACTCAGTTTTATTTTGCTGGGGTCGACTGGGGCTGTGCCTTCTCCCTGAGTTAGTTATAATCCTAACCTCTGTGGTCTGAATGCAAGTCTACTTCCTATCCCGACATATCCTATCCCAGTCATTTGGAGCTTTCTAAGTTCCCACTTTACTTTTGACACCTAAGGGTCCCCCTCTCCACGTGTGTTTATGTTTAAATTTTGTTGGTTTTTTTTAGCATTTTTTTTTTTACCGCAAGAAAAGGAAGACCCACTGCATCATTCTGTCTCTAGAAAAATAATGCTAAATTACATTCTGACCGTTTCCCCATACCTCATAAAATTTTTTAATTAAATTTTAGTTATATGGGCAAAAAATGACATCTTGATATTTCAGTATACTAGAAAGGTTGAATAGTTTGTAATGTATTTCCTGGTTATGTGAATTACTCTGTTATGATTGACCGTAACTTTTCCTCTGTTGTATTAACATTTTAGTTCAATTTTTTTGCTTAAAAGCTATTAGAAGGCTCCCTGAGATTGCATAGGTGTTCCTTCTGGTAAAACTAGGAACACCTGTGCCACTGCTGTCACCAGTCTGTTTATGATGCATTACTTTCTAACATGGCTGTCTCTAGAGTAAGTGATATCAGTGAGATGAACATTCTTCTAATATCTTAAATTTCAAAGGTCAGTTTATTGAAAGACTGCTGTAGCTTTTTGCATCAGGTGTCTCTGTTACTTAAGTAATATCTTGGCTCAAGGTCTTACAGTCAAGTGTAGAGTTTCTGTGTACCTACCTATTCTTAATGTTTCCTTCCTGAGTCTCCTCTTCCAGAGACCTCTTGGCAAGGGATCTATGTGAAATGTTCAATCAAAGTTATTTTCTTGCTAAGGGGATGCTGCAGTTTGCAGCACTCCAAGCAGGCAAAGCTCAGTGGAGGTGATTTGTGACCTTAGACCCCTCCTGTTCAGAGGTAAATACAAGGTGTGTTGGGGAACATATTCGTGAGACCTCCCACCCAGTATTTTCAGTTTAACAGCAGGCAAATTATTCTGTTTTTCTAAGGGAGAAAAGAAAAGTTGTTTGGACTTAACCCTGATTTGTCTAGGTTTATTCTTCCCATCCCTTTTATTTTTATAAAATGTTAGTTCTCTGAAATCTTTTCTTCTGAAAAAATTTTTTTTCTTGTAATTCTTATAGTAAATTAATTAAAATTTATCTCTCATGTTTATTTGTGAATTATTTTAAGTAAAATAACCCAGTTATGTATCTTTTTTTTTTTTTTTTTTTTTAACATGGGCAGGCACCGGGGATCGAACCCGGGTCCTCGGGCATGGCAGGCAAGCATTCTTACCTGCTGAGCCACCGTGGCCCGCCCCATATCTTAAGTATCTTAAGTAAAATAACACAGCTGGCAAATGTAAACTAGTTTAAAGCAGATTCAAGGTTGTTTGTGAAGTTGATTTCACTTGCCTGCAAACCACTGATGTGTTCCTTCCGTAATGCTCAACTGCTGATGTGTGTCTTCTATAATGCTGTTTATGATTTTTATGTTTATTTTTAGCTTAAACATTCTACTGTTTACTGTTATTTTATATCCTTTCCCAAATTGCTGCTTTTAAAGTTGAAAATGCATTTTTTTTCTTATGGTGATGACATTTTATAGTTTTATCTTCTATGATTAAATTCTTGGCTATAGATAAGAAATTGGGAAGGAAAATGTATTAGAATAGATTGGTTTTCCTCCTTGTATTTTTGTGTGGTTTAGAGTAATTTATTTCCTATGAAGTTCTTTTATCCATCTTGTAGGCAGAGAGAATTCTTTTAACTAGAAATAAAACCTTTTGTTTTATTCTTTATTTTCTACCATTTGAAGAAACTTTACAGTCTCGTTGAAGAAAGATTAGGGTATACAACTACATAGGAAGAGGAGTATCAGGTTTTAAAGATGTTGAGATTTGGCTTTGGGCACTTTGAGTTTCTCTGGTTGAGAGGATAGTGAGATACTGACCAAGTACTTGGAATTAGGGAATTGAAACCTGAGAGTGTTGGTGTCTAAGAGATTGTTTTGTGAAATAACATAAAGTCCCTTGACTATGAGATTACTGATGGAGAAAGTATATAGAGAGAAGAGGACTACCAAAGAAAGATTCTTGACAGGTGTTGGCCACGTACCTCTCAGCTTCTTTTCACTTAGAACATCAGAGGGACATGATACATTTCCTTTCAGTAGCAGTGATTCATTACAGCAGGAATTCTTGCAAGGGGTGGAGGAAGGGTAAGGAAGTAGGGTCAGGGGGTGATGAAGATGGTAGTTGTACTTGTGGTAGCAGTAGTGGTAAGAGCTAATTCCCCTAGGAATTGCTTATAGCACTTCTTAGGAAAGAATATGGAAAAACCCTCTCTCCTGCTTTCCTTCCCACCAGCCCACCAGCCTCAGTTTGATATCCCATCTGTGTAGCCTTAAAGAACAAATGAGACACACAAACACACACATACACACATGAGAGAGGTATGTTATTTTAATAAATAAAGAACAAATGAGACACACAAACACACACATACACACATGAGAGAGGTATGTTATTTTAATAAATACTTCTTCAGTACTTATGCTGAATAAGTATTTGTTGAATAGGTATTGAATGAAAGCAGTGCAATGTCTAAGTATTAGAATCCTTATAGTAGTTATTACTGCTTTTGTTTTTGTGCCTGGTTTGGAGATTCTTTGGGAGGATGTGCTTAACAAGTATGCTTCTAGTGATCTGGTACATCCTTCACTGTATACAAAGCCATACATATTCAGCTTCCTTCTTTTGACCTCATTGCTTATCCACTCTAATTTTTTTCCCAGTAATCTATATACTATATTCATTCCATGCGCAAGCTGTTCTTGTTTTTTGCTCCTGCTTGGTTTACCTTTCCTTATCCTTTCTGTCTAGCTCCTACTTATGATGATTATTTCAGGCATTGAACTAGATCCTATTTTAGAACCTTTTGCATTCTGAGTGATCCAGATTCCTGTAATACAGTCCAAAACTGTGGGTCTTGATATTTTAATAGTTACATATATGCAAACAGTTTCTCTAATTCTATTTGAGTAATATATTTATTACACTATTAAGCTATATATGTTGCTGAACTGTTCTTTCTTTTGCTGCAAATAATGGAACATAATCTCTCTCAGACATTTTCAGCCCTGCGCTTTGGAGAATGGGGTGAATGATGCACTTAGGAGTGATCTACCATCTCTCTTTAACTTAGTAATTTAAGAATGAGAAAAAGATGCGAGGCTTTGTAGTATCTCTCTTAGCTATGTAGAGACTTTTTTGGCGTGGGGGGGTGTGCAGCAGGAGGGGAGGTGCTATACTTTTTGGTTTGTTGTTTCAGTTTTGGTTGCTGGATGAGTTAATTTGGGACCTGTGAAGTGTCAGTGCATTTTGTCCTGTTCTCTTTAGTAGCTTGACCTCTAATGTTGATCAGTAAAACTACATAAAATTTTTCTTTCAGAAAAACCTGTTTCTCCCAAGTCGGGAGCACTGAAGAGCCCTCCCAAAGGATTTGATACAACTGCAATTAACAAAAGCTATTATAATGTGGTGAGTAATCGGAAAACATTAAAAAAGAACAACTTTTGATTTTTGAATGTCTCCAGAATTTAGCAAAGTAGAATATAGGTAAACTACCTAGAATATGAAGAAGGAAATAAAATCACACATTATCTGCCACACAATAATAACCACCTTTAATATTTGGGTATATTTTCTTTTAATCTCTCCATATTTTAATAATATCTTTGCCTGTTTATTTTGCTATTATATGTATAGAATTATACTCTGCTCTTGTCATATAAAAAAGTTGTGTGGTTATTTGTCTATGCTGTTAAAAGGCTATAATAATGAAATTTAAAACGTGTGTAATGAGTAAAAATGTATGTATATATCAAATGCTGTTATAGTAGGAAATACCTTAATGTTTGGTGTAGATTTTAAGTATTTTAGGATCAATAGACTTTCTAGTTTAACTTTTTTTAATGCAATTTTATTGAGATATATTCACATACCATACAGTCCATCTGTATATACTCAGTATATACTCAGTGGCTCCCAGTGTCATCACATAGTTGTATAGTCATCATTGCAGTCAAGTTTAAAACGTTTTCATTACTCTAAAAGAAAACTGAAACATTCCATAAGTACCCTTGTTCCCCCTTATTTTTGACCCCTCATTTTGGTATGGTACACTTGTTACTGTTGATGAAAGAATATTAAGATATTACTGTTAAGTATACAGCCCTTAGTTTGCGGTAGGTTCGTTTTTCCCATATACTGCTCTATTGACTGCTTGTAATATTGTCAAGCAATTTATGAAAGAACTTTTTTACATTTGTTAATCACAGTCAGCATCCAACATATGATTCACTGTTATACGACCTCCAGCTTTCCTTCTGCTGACATACGATTCTAAGCTCCCTCTTTGACGACATTCACTCGCAATTCAGCACTATTAATTATACTCACAGTAACGTGCTTCTGTCACCTCTATCCATTTCCAAACGTTTAAGTTCAAAGTAGTTAACTATTCTGCACATATTAAGCAACCACTCCCCATTCTCTAGCCTTAGTCTATCCCCTGGTAACCTGTATACTAGATTTTATGTCTATGAGTTTATATATTATAATTATAATTAGGTTATATTAATGAAATCATACAACATTTATTCTTTTGTGCCTGACTTATTTTGGTCAAAATGATGTCCTCAAGGTTCATTCATTTTGTCACATACTTCAGAACTTCATTCCTTCTTACTGCTGAATAATAATTCTATTGTTTATGTATACCACGTTTTGTTTAACAATTCATTGGTTAATGGGCACTTGGGCAGTTGTGAATAATGCTTCTGTAGATACCGGTGTGCAAATATCTGTTTGTGTCCCTGCTTTCAGATCTTCTGGGTATATACTAAGTATTGGGATTGCTGAATCATGGGGCAACTCTATGCTTAACAACTGCCAGACTGACTTCCACAGTGGCTGTACCAATTCACATTCCCACCAGCAGTGAATAAGTGTTCCCATTTCTCCACATCCTCTCCAGCCCTTTGGTATTATGTTGGTTTAATAGCATCATTCTAGTAGGTGTGAAATGATACCTCTTTCTGGTTTTGATTTGCATTTACCTAAAGCTAGAGAAGATGAGCATCTTTCCATTTGCTTTTTAACCATTTGTATTTCTTCTTTGGAAAGTGTCTATTATCCTTTGCCCATTTTTTAAGTGGGTTGTTTGTCTTTTTATTGTTGAGTTGTAGGATTTCTTTGTACATTCTGGATATCAAACCCTTGTCAGATATGTGGTTTCAAATATTTTCTCAAATTGAGATAGCTGCCTTTTCACCCTTTTGACAAAGTTATTTGAAGCACAGAATTATTCAGTTTTTATCTGGTCCCGTTTATCTATTTTTTCTTTCATTATTTGTGCTTCGGGTGTAAGGTCTAAGAAGACTACCTCCTATCACTGTATCGCCAAGGTGTTTCCTTATATTTTCTTCTAGAAGTTCTATGGTACTGGCTTTTATATTTAGGTCCCTGATACATTTTGAATTAATTTTTGTATACCTGATACATTTTGAATTAATTTTTGTATAGAATATGAGGTAGGAGTCCTCTTTCATCCTTTGGTTATGTATATCCAGTTCTCTCACCACCGTTGATTGAACAGACTCTTTTGTCCTAGTTAAGTGGATTTGAAACCCTTGTCAAAAATCAGTTGGCCATAGATCTGAGGGTCTACTTCTGAGCTCTCACCTCAATTCCATTGCTTGATATGTCTATCTTTATGCTAGTACCATGCTGTTTTTACCCCTGTCACTTTATAATATGCTTTAAAGTCAGAAAACATGAGTTTCTTTTTCAAGATGCTTTTGGCTGTTCAAGGCCTCTTACCCTTCCAAATAAATTTGATAATTAGCTTTTCCATTTCTGTAAAGTAGGCTTTTGGAATTTGATTGGGATTGTATTGAATCTGTAGATCAGTTTGGGTGGAATTAACATCTTAATGACATTTAGCCTTCCAGTCCATGAACACAGGATATCGGTTTTTTTAGGTCTTCTTTGTTTTATTTTTGTGTAGAAATCCTTTATATTCTTGGTTAAGTTTATTCCTAGATATTTCTTTTAGTTGCCACTGTAAATGGAATTTTTTTTTCTTGATCACCTCCTTGGATAACTCATTACAAGTGTATAGAAATCCTCCTGATTTTTATGTGTTGTTCTTATAGCCCACCACTTTGCTAAACTTGTTTATTAGCTCAAGTAAGCTATGCTGTAGTTTTTTTTGGATACTCTAAATACAGGATCATGTTGCCTGTAAATAGTGAAAGTTTTTAACTTCTTCCTTTCTGATATTTAACATCTTCCTTTCCTTTCTTTATTTCTTTTTCTTGCGTAATTGTTGCAGGTACAACTTCCAATACAGTGTTGAATAGCAGCGGTGACAGTGGGTATCCTTGTTTTCTTCCTCATCTAAGAGGGAAAGCTTTCAGTGTCTCACCATTGAATATGATGTTAGCACTGTGTTTTCATATATGTCCTTTAATCATGCTGAGCAAGTTTCCTTTGATTCCCTCCTTTTTTATCAAGAAAGGATACTGGTTTTGTCAGATGCTTTTTCTGTATCAATCGAGATGATTATGTGGTTTTTCCCTTTTGATTAGTTGATGTGGTGTAGTACATTATTTGATTATCTTGTGTTGAACCATCCTTGCATACCTGGAAAAAATTCTACTTGGTCATTGTGCATAATTCTTTTAATGTGCTGTTTGATTTGATTTGCACATAATTTTTTGAGGAATTTTGCACCTCTATTCATTAGAGAAATTGGTCTGTAATTTTCTGTTCTTGTAGTGTTTAATAAGTTTTAGTATTACGTTGATGTTGACCTCATAGAATGAACAGGTAATGTTCACTAGCTAGTGTTTTGGAAGAGTTTCAGTAGGAATGATGTTAATTCTTGGAATGCTTGGTGAAATTCCCCCGTGAAGACATCTGGTCCTGAGCATTTCTTTGTTGGCAGAATTTTGAGGAATGATTCATTCTCCTTACTGTGATTGTTTCATTGAGATCTTCTATTTCTTCTAGAGTCAGTAATTGTCCGTTTCATCTAAGTCGTCAAGTTTGTTGGCGTACAGACCTAGTATCCCCTTATGATCTTTTTTATTTCTTTGGGGTCAGTGGTAATGACACCCCCCTTCATTCATTATTTTGTTTATTTACATCATCTCTTTTTTTGTCCGTCAGTCTAGCTAAGGGTTTGTTGATTTTATTCATCTCAAAACTCAACATGTGGTTTTATTGTTTCTCTAGTTTTTTTTCTTCTCAATTTCATTTATTTCTGATCTGATCTTCATTATGTTTTTCTTTCTGCTTGCTTTGGGATGAGTTTGCTGTTTATTCTCTGCTTTCTCCAGCTTTTCAGTGTTATGTCTTTGGTTTTATCTCTTTCTTCCTCTTTAATTTAGATCTGTAGAGCTATAAATGTCCCTCCAGTATTGCCTTCACTGTATCCCATAGGTTTTGATATGTTGTGTTCTTGTTTTCATTTGTTTTGAGATATTTACTGATTTCCCTTGCAATTTCTTCTTTGACCTATTCATTAAGAGTATGATGATTGGGCGGGCCACGCTGGCTCAGCAGGCAGAAATGCTTGCCTGCGATGCCAGAGGACCCGGGTTCGACTCCTGGTGCCTGCCCACGTAAAAAAAAAAAAAAAAGAAAAGAAAAGAGTGTGATGATTAACCTCCATGTATTTGTGAAATTTCCAGTTCTGCTGTTGTTACTGATTTCTAGCTTCCTTTCCTTATAATCAGAGAAAGTGCTTTGTATAATTTCAGTCTTTTTAAATTTAGTTAGACCTGTTTTGTCCCCCAGCATGTGGTCTATGCTGAAGAATATTCAGTGAGCACTTGAGAAGAATGTTTATCCTGCTGTTTGGGGATGCAGTGTTTTATATTTGTCTGATAGATCTAGTAAATTAATCATTATTTAGGCTCTTGGGCCCTTATTGATCTTTTGTTTAGATGTTCTATTGGAGAAAGTGGTATGTTGAAGTTTCCCACTGTTATTATAGAGATGTCTTATTACACAGTTCAGTTTCATCTGTGTTTGCCTTAATATATGATGTACTTTGGGGCACCCTAATTATGTACAAAAGTATTTATGATGGTTATTTCTTTCTGATGAATTTCCTTTCTAGTCTAATATCTAAAAATAGTCTTTTTCTGGATTGATGTATGTATATCAAATAACATGAAGTTAGAGGAAAGGTTTAGACATTGTGTACGTTAAAGACAATTGTTTCAGGATCCCCAAAGTTACTGCATTTTGAAACTTAGTATGAACAGTTTGTGAGCTTAAATAAATGATATTAAATCTATATATTCTAAACCTTCTTTTGACTCTAAACAATTGTATATGCTACTGATAGAAAATAATATCCTTTATTTGAATAAAATTTAAAGTTACTATCATATATCTGTTCAGTATGATGAATCAGTAAAAAAAAAAAGAAAATGTTTTCAGGGACTTTCTAAACATTCATATATTTTAAATTCTGTGGACAGTGGATTTGTTTAGTTATTTCGACCCCCAACCCTTACTTTTTTTTTTTTTTTAGAGTAAGCAAGTTTATTCCTGTGCTCCTGCCCTTACATATTTTATTTTCATGGTTCGGGGTGTGAATCTGAATTCATGAAACCTTTTAATTTTTGAAGTGAAATAGCTATTGATTAGATTTTTTGCAACAGCTCTTTTACCACAAGTGTTTCATTTTCTGTATTTATGAAAGAAATACTGAAAAATTGTGACACATTCAACAATGAGTCAGTTCTACCACATTGACTTATTATCGCAGGCCTGCTGTGGGTCTGTATATTCTGCTTTCTCCTAAGATTTATCTTTGTTTTGCCCTGACTCTTAATACAGGACAATTTGGCCTTGAGGAAAATACATTCATTTGTTCCATCATTCAGTAAATATTTATTGGGTGCTTATTCTGTGCCAGGCACTCTTAAAGGCATTAGGGGTATAACAGTGAATTATACTGTTAACTGTAGTTCATAGCTTACATTGGGATTCACTGTGTTATACATTCCTATGGTTTTTAATTTTTTTTCTTATGGTATTTTTTTCCCTATGGTTTTTAAACAGTTATTTTAGTAAGATATATAACCTAAAATTTCCACTTTTAACCAAACTCAAATATATAATTCGGTGGTGTTAATTACATACAGTGTGCTAACATTATCACCATCCATTACAAAAATTTTCTATCACTCCAACAGAAACACTGTACCAATTAAACATTAGCTTCCCATTTACTAGTCCCAACTCAGTCCTTGGTAACCAATAATTTAGTTTCTGACTTTAAATTTGCTTATTCCAAGTATTTCATATCAGTGAGATCATACAATATTTGTCCTTTCGTGTCAAGCTTATTTCACTCAGTGTGATGAATTCAAGATTCATCCATGTTATCACGTTCATTCCTTTTTTGTTTTGACATGGGCAGGCTCTGGGAATCGAACCCGGGTCTCCTGCATGGCAGGCGAGAGCTCTGCCATTGAGCTGCCATTGATTGCCTGCCCTTCATTCCTTTTTTACAGCTGAATAATATTCCATTGTATGTATATACCACATTTTGTCCATCCATTCTACTGTTGATGGTCCCTGAAATAACTTGAGTTGCTTTAATCATGTGGCAACTGTGAATAATGCCGCTGTGAACATTAGTGTGCAAGTGTCTGTTCAAGTCTCTGCTTTCAGTTCTTTTGGGTATATACCTAGAAATATGATTTCAGGGTCATACAGTAATTCACTATTAATTTTCAGAGGCGCTACAAAAATGTTTTCCATAGTGACGGCACAATTTTACACTCCCACCAAAAATGAATGAGTATTCCTATTTCTCCACATTCTCTCTAGCACTAATTTTCTGTTCTTTTTAATAGCAGCCATTCTACTGGGTGTAAAACAGTATCTCATTTGGTGTTTTTTTAAAAAACATTTTTTATTGTGAAATATATATACAAAAAAGCAATAAATTTCAAAGTGCATTGCAACAAGTAGTTATAGAACAGATTTAGGAGTTTGGTATGGGTTATAATTCCTCAATTTTAGGTTCTACCTTTTAGCTGCTCTAAGACACTGGAGATTAAGAAAAATAACAAATGATGATTCACCAGTCATACATATTTAAATCCTATCTTCCCTGTTATAACTCTTCCTTCTCCTCTGATCTTCTCCCAATCTTTTGGGATATTTGGGCTGTGCCCATTCTGACTAATTCATGTTGGAAAAAGTTGTTGATAATATGGGATGGGGGAAGGAACTAGTCGATTGATGTTCTTGGAGAGGCTGGTCCCTCAGTGTTTCAGGACTTTTCTGGCCTGGGAATCCATCTGGAGGTTGTAGGTTTCTGGAAAGGTATCACAGTACGTGAAACTTTCGTAGAATCTCATATAGAACCTTAGATGTTCTTTAGGGTTGACAGGGATGGTTTTGGTGGGGTTTGGCAAACCATGGTAAATAGCAATATCTAACTGAAGCTTGTGTAAGAGTAGTCTCCAGAGTAGGCTCTTGACTCTATTTGAATTCTCTCAGCCACTAATACCTTATTTTTTTACATTTCTTTCTCTCCTTTTTGTCAGGAAGGCATTTTCCATCCCATGGTGCCAGAGATTCATGTCCCACGTTGTCAAGGAGACTTTCACCCCTGGACTTCATGTCCCTTGTAGGGAGGAGGGTAATAATTCCTTGCAGATTTGGGCTTAGAAAGTGGCCGCATCTGAGCAACAAAAGAGGTCCTCTGGAAGTAACTATTAAATATAGCTATAGGTAGGCTAAACTTCTCCACTACATAAATAAGCTTCATAAGAGCAAGCCTCAAGATCAAGTGCTTGGCCTTTTGACCTGGAATTCCTTAATAATGTGAGGCAGTATCAGGGGCTTCCCCTATGTTAAAGCTTAATAGTTCCATATTTTTTCTCTCATACTTCAAGGACCTTTACCAATACTTTTAAATTATCTGTTCAACAAATTCGGAATGTATCTGAGTATTGCATTCAGCTGTACAAAATTATAAGCTGTGTATTCTATTCTGTTTGTTTAAATGATCTGTCTAGACAAGTTGAGTTAGACTATGTGCTACAGAAAATTTAGATTTTGGACAAAATAAACCTCTCTTCCTTTGGTCTTATAGAGTAGGTGGAGTTCTAAAATATAGACAACAATCCTTCTGATTTACCTTAGTCCTGACCCGATTGGCCTCGTCTTACCTCTAATTGAAAGCCTGATCTCTTTTTCAGTTTCTTTAACAATTGTTGTATGTAGCAACGCTGACTTTCAGAGCTACAGAACTCCAATTCTGAGTCTTAGGTGTCACATAGGTAGCCAAAGTTCCAGGGAGATACCAGGTTATGCAAATATAGCACAGCATCTCACTATCTAGAAATAGCATTTACAGCTCTGGACTAAATGTGACTGCTGTAAGAGCTTACAATCTAGGCCCCAATTTTTGTGTATGTATTTTCTAAAAGAGACCATCCGATATTTGTTTTTTTCTTTCTGGCTTATTTTATATTGCATAATGCCCTCCAGGGTCATTCGGCTTGTTGCCTGCCTCACGACTTCATTCCTTTCTATAACCACACAATATTTGATCATATGTATACCTCATAGTCTGCCATTCTACTTCTCAGTGTATATCCTTCAGCTACCTCCATCCAATGGGCATCATATATAATGTCCAAAGTCCACAATCCATGTCTCACATTATCCTCACTTAGTTGTATATTAATGAACACTCTCAATTTTAGACAATTTTTGTTGCTCCCAAGAAAAAATTAACAGATAAACACACCCTCACCAGATAGAAAATCCAAGCCTCCACTTACCTCTTGTCCCCACCCCACCCCCAATTATTTATCCCTAGTATTGCTGTGGTCCTGTTGATGTCTTCCTGTTAAACACAGACCATAGCATGCAGTAGTAATTCCCCCCCCTTTTTTATTATTCTTTTAACAATATTCAAACCTTTGAAGTAGTTCATGCAAGAACTTATTTGTATTTATAGTGTTAATTGGTGGCATACATGGCAATATTACTTATAGGCCCACTAATAAACTGCCTTCACTTCTATCCATTCCCTTCCATTTAAGTTCAACCTCATTAGCTAACCATTCACCCATCTCTAGCTTCTGTATATCTCTAGGTCCCCTGTTTTGTATTATAAGCCTCTGAATTTGCCTTTACCATCATAAAAGCAAAATCATACTGTGTCTAGCCTTTCATGTTTAGCTTATTTCAACATTACATCCTCAGGGTTAATCCATGTTTTCATATGCTTCAGCACTGCATTTTGTTTACCCACTCATCCGTTGATGGGCACTTGGATTGTTTTCATCTTTTGGAGAATAATGCTACTCTGAACATCGGTGTGCAAATTATCTGTGTGTCTCTGCTCTCAGCTCTTCTGGGTATATACTGAGTAGTAAGTAGTATTGCCAGGTCATAGGGCAACTTGATATTTAGTTTTCTGAGGAACTGCCAAACTGTCTTCCATAGTGGCTGTTCCTTTTTACACTCCCAGCAGCAGTGCATAGTTGTCGCTTTTTCTCCATATCCTCTCCAACATTTGTAGTTTCTTTTCCTCTGTTTAATAGCAGCCATTCTAATTGTATGAGGTGATATGTCATTGTGGTTTTGAGTTTGCATTTCCCTAATAGCTAATGAAGAGCATTTCTTCATGTGTTTTTTAGCCATTTGTGTTTCCTCTTTGCAAAAATGTCTGTTCATTTCTTTTGCCCATTTTATAATTGGGTTGATTGTCCTTTTATAGTTGAGTTGTCAGATTTCTTTATATATTACTGATATCAAACCCTTTTCAAATATGTAGTTACGAAGTAACCTCTCCCATTGAGTTGGCTGCCTCTTTAACTTTTTGATAAAGTCCTTTGAAGCGCAGAAGTGTTTGATCTTTAAGAGTTACTATTTCTCTGTTTTGTCTTTTGTTGCTTGTGCTTTGGGTGTAAGATCTAAGATGCTACTTCCTATCACTAGGTCTTAAAGATACTTCCTTATATTTTCTTCTAGGAGCTTTATGATGCTGGTTCTTATATTTAGTTGTTTGATCCTGTTTGAGTTCATTTTTGTATAGGGTGTGAGGTGGAGGTCCTCTTTCATTCCTTTGAATATGGATATCCAGTTCACCCAGCCCAATTTTTTGAAGAGACTTTTCTGTCCCAGTTCAGCGGATTTGGACCTTGTTAAATATTGCATGACTATAGATCTGTGATCTATTCTGAATTCTTAGTTTGAATCCGTTGTTCTGTATGTCTGCCCTTGTGCCAATACCATGCTCTTTGACCACTGTGGTTTCATAATAAGTTTTACAGTCAGGAAACATAAGTCCTGCCACTTTGTTCTTTTCTTAGGATGCTTTTGGCTATTCAGGGCCCTTTCCCTTCCAAATAAATGTAATGATTAGCTTTTCCAAGTCTGCAAAGTAGGTTGTTGGTATTTTTATTAGTATTGCATTGAATCTCTAGATCAGTTTCGGGAGAATTGATATCTTAGTAACATTTAGCCATCCTATCTATGAGCAAGGAATATCTTTCCACCTATTCAGGTCTTCTTTGAATTTTTAGCAATATTGTGTAGTTTTCTGTCTACAGATCTTTAATATCCTTGGTTAAATCTATTCTTAGTTACTTGATTATTTTAGTTGTTAGTGTGAATGGATTTTTCTTCTTAATTGCCTCTTCAGTTAAGTCATTATTAGTGATAATAATACTACTGCTTTTTGCTTGTTAATCTTGTATTGTGCCACTTTGCTGAATTTGTTTATTAGTTCAAGTAGCTTTGTCATCTTGGGATTTTCCAAATATAGAATCACATTATCTGTAAATAATGAGAGTTTTACTTCTTTTCTGATTTGAATGCCTTTATTTCTTTTTCTTCCCTAATTGCTGTGACTAGAACTTTTAGTACAATGTTCTGTTACAGTGGTGATACTGGGCATCCTTGTCTTGTTCCCAATCTTAGGGGGAAGGATTTCAGTCTCTTGACATTGTATATATATATCATGCTGGCTGTGGGTTTTTCGTTTATACCTTTTATCATATTTAAGAATTTTCCATCAATTTCTATCTTTTGAGGTCTTTTTGTCAAAAAGAATGCTAAATTTTGCTGAATGCCTTTTCTGTGTCATTCAAGATGATCATGTGGTTTCTCCCTTTCATTTTTTTATTACATTGATTGATTTTCTTTTATTGAACCACCCTTGTGTGCCTGAAATAAACACCATTTGGTTGTAATATAAATTGTTTTAATGTGCTTTCAGATTTTCTTTGCAAATATTTTCTTGAGAATATTTGTATCTATAATCATTAGAGAAATTGGTCTTTTGATTTCCTTTCTTGTAGTATCCTTGTCAAGTTTTGGTATTAGAGTGATGCTTTCCTCATAGAATGAGTTAGGTTGTGTTGTTCCCTTCCCTTTTCTTCAAATTTCTCAAAGACTTTGAACAGAGATACTGTTAGTTCTTGGAATGTCTGGTGTAAAATTCCACCCTGTAGGGATCTGGCCCTGGGCTATTCTTTATAAGGAGGTTTTCGATTACTGAATGAATCTCTTCATTTGTGATTGGTTTGTTGAGGTCCTCTGTTTCTTCTCGAGTCAGTATAGGTCATTTGCGTAGTTCTAGGAAATTGTCCATTGCAGCTAACTTGTCTAGTTTGTGAACATATAGTTGTTCATAGTATCGCTTATGAATTTTTTTGAGGGGGTTCCATGGTAGTGATCCCCCTCTCATTTCTTATTTTATTTGTTTGCATTGTCTCTCTTTTTTACTTTGTCAGTCTGGGTAATGGTTTGCTGCTCTTACTGATCTTTTCAAAGAATCAATTTTTGATTTTATTGATTCTCTTTTTTTCTACCTTGTTTCATGAAAAATTATTTTGTCATTTCTTTTCTTCTATTTGTTTTAGAATTAGTTTGTGCTCTTTCTCTCATTTATTCAGGTGTTTAGATAGGTGTTTGGTTTGAGCTCTCTCCTTTTTAATGTAGGCATTTAGAACCAAAAATTTCTCTCTCAATATAGCCTTTGCTGCATCCCATAAGTTTGTTATGTTGTATTATGGTTTTCATTTATCTCCACAAGTTTACTGGGTTCTCTTGCAATTTCTCTTTGACCCACTGATTTAGAGTGTGTTATTTAACCTCCATATGTTTGTGAAAGTTCTGGTTCTTTGGTGGTTGTTGATTTCTAGCTTCATTCCATTGTGAGGTGAAAAAGTTCTGCCCCAGTATATGATCTATCCTAGAGAATGTTCCATGAGCACTTGAGACGAATGTATATTCTTGTGTTTTGTGGTACAGCAATCTATGCATGTTAGGTCTAATACATTTATCATTTGTTTGGGTTCTCTATCTCACTGATCCTCTATGTGGTGGTTCTGTCTACAGAAGTGAGTGGTGTGTCTTCCACTATTATTGTAGAAATGTCTATATTCCCTTTAGTTTTGCCACTGATTGCCTCATGTACTTTGGAACTCCTTGATTGGATGCATACATATTTATGATTGTTATTTCTTCTTGGTGAATTGTCCCTTTTATTAATATATAATATCCTTCCTTATTTCTTATGACATTTTTTACATTTAAAATTTATTTTGTCTGATATTAGCTTAGCTACCCCAGCTTTCTTTTAATTACTGCTTGTGGAGAATATCTTTTTTGATCCTTTAATTTTCAACCTATTTGTATCTTTGGGTCTAAGATGAGTCTCTTGTAAATAGCGTATAGATGGGTCATATTTTTTTAAATCAATTCTACCAATCTGCGTCTTTTATTTGGGGAGTTTAATTCAAAGTTGTTACTGTAAAGGCAGTTCTTGATTCAACCATTCTAGCCTTTGGTTTTTATTTGACTCATCTATTTCTCTCTCTCTCTTTTTTATCCTTTAAATTACGCTTATTAATATTCTTCAGTTCTGTACCCTCCTCCAGACCTCTTTCTCCCGTCTTTTATCTTTCAGCCTACAGAACTCTCTTTAGTATTTCTTATGGGGGAGTTTTCTTGTTAACAGATTTTCTCAGCCTTTGTTTATCTTTGAAAATTTTAAACTCCCCCTCACTTTTGAAGGACAGCTTTGCTGGATAAACAAATCTTTGGCTGGCAGTTTTTCTCTTTCAGAATCTTAAATATATCATGCCACTGCCTTCTCGCCTCCAGGATGTTCACTGAGTAGTCAACACTTAGTCTTATGTGGCTTCTCTTCTTTGTGGTGATTCACTTTTTTCTTGCTGCTTTCAGTACTGTCTCTTTCTCCTCAGCATTTGACAGTCTGATCAGTATGTTTCTTCCAGTGGCTCTATTTGCAATTTGGAGTTTGTTGGGCTTCTTTCAGTTGCATATATATGTCTTTTGTAAGGGTTGTTTTGGGAAGTTTTCCCTAGTTCTGTCCTCAGTCTTCCTAGGCCTTTACTCTTCTCTTTCAGGGACACCAGTGTTTCTTATATTTGTGCACTTTTTTGTCAGTAGTTTCCCTGAAATCCAATTCAAATTTTTCTCTTTTTCACTGTTCTTTTGTGTATTTGAATTTACTTGCTCTGTCCTTTAGCTCGCTTATTCTTTCTTCTGGCTCTTCAGATCTACTGTTCTGTGTCTCGAATATTTTGAATTCATTCTACAGTATCTTTCATTTCTATAAGATCTGGTGTTTTTCCATTTACTCTTTCAAATTCTTCGTTATGCTCTTCTAGTGTCTTCTTGATATCCTTTATATTTTTAGCCATTGATTGTGTTCAGGAGATTTATTTGAGCATCTTTGATTAGTTGTTCAAAATCCTGTGTCTTCTCTGGCTGTAATTTGGTCATTTGCCTTGACCATATCTTCTCTCATATTCATATGCTTTATGATTTTTTTCTTGATTTCTTAGCATTTGATGATCTTGGCATGGTTATTTTGAAAGTTGATTTCCCTTGCTCATCTAAGATTTTGTAGTTGCTTGGGTTTGCTTTGAAGGTCTTCTTTGGCACTTGTTTCATCAGTTATTCCCAGCTATACTAGGGCAGGGACCTCACACAGTAGGCGCAGCCCTTTTGGAAAGTCTGTTAGGGATGAGGCAGAAAATCAGTTTGCCAGATGGCACTTTCCCTGTCTTCCCAGCAGATGGCACTCTTGGGCCACGTCTTCCCCACCTTGGGCACAATGTGTTTGGTGATTCCCCGGCTCCCTTGTGGAAAGGCCTCAGGCTGCAGGACTGTGAGGTTCAGCTTCCCCAGCCAACAGCCAGTGCTCCCTGCATTTTGCTGGTTAGCAAGACTTATGTTTGATTTAGGACGTTGTTTTGACGGTTGGTTATCTGTATTTCTCAGCCAAAACTGGGTTGGATTCCCATCCAAGGGGTGTAGACCAGCTCCAATGGCCTGGAATAAGGTCTGGAGAGGCTCTGAAAGCCCTGTAATTCCCTTGTGCGCTCCAGCCTTCCCAGCAGATAGCACTGTATAGGATTTAATCTTCCTCAGAAGCTGTTTGCCTCTGAGAGTCCAGACAGTGTCCAACTGGGCAGAGCTGAAACTGCAGGGGTCCTATGCATTCATTGCCAGCCAAAATCTGGCTTAATGTGGGGTTATGTCCCCCATTTTACTTGAAACGGAGGATTACCCCAGCTACCCCAGTCTGCAGCTGTTCCCAGGCAAAGATTGGGCCTCCTGCTGCTAAAGGTTTTCCTCAAGGATGGGGAGTGGGCACCAGAATCCAGGATTGGTAACAGTCTCTGTCTATGTTTTCTCAGACTCGTTATCACTCACTGACCTGGGCTTGAAATGTCCTCCCCTGCCCTCTGGTCCCCAGACAGTTGTTTTCGGTGTTTTCTTCCTGGTTTCTGCTACTTTTAGGAGGGAGATTTTGTGGTTCCCTCTCTATTCGTCCATTTTGAAAATCTTCCTTGTTGCCCTTTTGTATTTCGCCCTCCCTGTGTTAGCCACTGGTCCTGTCCTGGTCTCTGTGCTCTTGAGTTTCTGTGTCTGGATATAAGTGGGTATCTTTCTCACTTTGTGAGAGATTTTGTAGTCTGTGTACCCAGTGGGAGGCTGGAGGGATCCCATGGCTGCTGCCTCTGTGTATTTCCCGAACTGTGTGAGATTGAGTGAGAGGACTAGCCTGTCTGGAATAGAAGTTTCCTACCTGATATTTTTCTTTCTTTGATTCAGCGTTTGTGGGATCCTTCTCCAGTCTATACCTTCCTCCAGAGTTCTCTCTCAACAAGTGAGAGTTGTCCCTTTTTTTTTTTGCTGAATCTCTGAGGGTTTGTCAGTGGCTGTTTACATCTCCATGTTGATGACGTCAGTCCCTGTTACTATATATTTTTAAAATATCTTTTTTTGTTATGCTCTGGTTTGTATTGTACAACCTGTCTCTATAACCTACTAGTTTGTAAAGGTACCAACTTAACTTAAACAAAATCTGTGCTGCCTTATCCCTGTTTCCCCTCTTTATGTTGTTTTTGCCTACTCTACCATTTTATGTTTTGCATATCAAGAAATATGCTCTTTTTCTCATTCAATTGTATTCTGATTCTTATAGAAATTACGGAGCATAGCTGTATTTTGAAGGTGCAGTATTATTGTGTTTTGCATTATTCCGTTTAGTTACCTTTACTGAAGATATTCATTTCTTTACGCTAGTTTGAGCCACTCTCTTCTGTCTTTTTCTTTCAGATTACAGAACACCCTTAATTAATTCTTGTATAGTAGGTCTTTTTTAATGACCTCTCTCAGTTTCTGTTTGTCTATGAATATTTTAAACTCCCCTTCACTTTTAAATGCTGTGTGACTGGGTCACATTTCATTATTTTTTCATGTGAGTATCCCTTTATTGCAGCACCATTTGCTGAATATTTGTTTGTGTTTTTGAGAAGTGCATGGACTGGGAATCAAACCTGGGTCTCCCGCATGGCAGACTGGAATTCTACCTCTGAACTATATCCTTGTGACCCTCCCCCTCATTTTTTTAAATTTGTATTTGTTTATTTTTTGCATGGGCAGGCATCGGGAATCCAACCTGGGTCCCCAGCATGGCAGGCGAGAATTCTACCACTGAGCCACCATCGCAACACCCCCTCCCCCTCATTTTTGAAGGACAGTTTTGCCAAGAAAAGAATCTTTTCTGGAAGTTTTTCTCTTTCCATACCTTAAATATATCATACCATGCCTTCTCGCTTCCATGGTTTCTTCTTTTTTTTTTGAGACTATTTTTTTAATTTACATCTGTTCAATTTATACATATCTGAATCTTAATGACTTGACTTCTGTTTCCAATATGAAAACCAAAGTTAAAAATCCATATAAGTAAATTTACTTTACTGTATTGAGGGTAAAAGAGGCTTCATATAAATTCAGTGAGGTTGAACTTTTCATAAACAGCATGAAACCATGGACTCATGAAAATCGTCCAGGTTGCTACTATAAGTAGCTTTTTTTTCTGAAATATTGATGCACTGAAACAATATCAGATTTATTTAAAATATAAATGAGATTATTCCATTCTGTCCGAACCTATTAAATACCTTCCAAAAGTTTCTTTAAATCAGTCTGAGAAATTCCTGTTCAGAAACATGACTTTTATGAAACTTCCGAGAAAAAAAAGAAACTACTTAAAAGTTGATTGCCTTGCCAAATCATGCAGCCAGGTTTGCTTCCCTAAATAAAAGCGTCTGATAAACTTGGTTGTTCATGACAGAATCCTGGCTGTCTCTTCACAGGACACTCCATATTCCAAAGCAAGAGCAGCTTCGTTTATCATTTCTCCAGCACCTGGTCCTAGAATATGTGCTCCTAATACACTGTCCATTGATTTAGCAGCAAATGGGAATTTCCCGACTTTGTATTCAATATCCTCATCCTTCAGTTGCTCTTCTGATTTGCTAACCCAAGCATTTCAGGGTATATGTAAATCACTAATGGCATGCAGTTGTAGTCAGTGTGCACAGCACCATCAGCAGTTTGTTCAATACAGACGATAACTTCATCCTCTGCTTTGTTAACAAGCCTTGGACCAACAACCATGTCACCAGTAGCATAGATATTTGGAATTTTAGTTTGGAATCTGGAGTTAACTGAATTTTGCCTTTGGGATCTAGAGTAATGCCAAGCTTCTCTAGTCTTAAATTCTTAGTAACGGGTAGCCAGCCAGTGCAAACCAAGAGTACATCACAAGTGAGAACTTCAGCTTTACCACCAGAGGCAGCTTCAGTTAAAACATCAATGTTTCTATCTGACGTCTAGGCAGCACCAATATCCTTTATATTCAGTTTAAATTTAAATCCTTGCTTTTGAAGGACACGTTGCAAGTTTTCTATATCAACTCCAACTCCACTAGCATGGCCCAAAAATGCAACCGCTGTCACATCTGCACCAAGTCTTTGCCAAACTGAAACCAGTTCACCTATTATTCCTGCAAAATCACAGTCATCTTTTCTGGAACTCTTTTTTAAAGATATATCACCTGTACATGCCATTATTGTATCTTCATCAATTGTGATTCCAGAAAAGGAAGTGACTTCTGAACCTGTAGCTATAAGAACATTCTTTGTATCAGTAACTTGAGTACTGCCATTGGGTTTCATAGCAGTGATCTGTTTTTTGCCAGTTATCTTTCCATATCCATTTACATGAACAACCTTATTTTGTTCAAACGGGTAGGCAATTCCCCCTTTAAAACTTCGATTGCTATACTCTTCTGCTCCATTGGCTTCTCTAAATTCAAGGGTACTTCAGACACTTCAATTCCCTAGATACAAATATTTTCCATGAAACATATGCTAATAATGAGAGTTATTCAATAAAGCCTTAGAAGGAATATAGCCAACATTCAAGCATGTCCTACCAAGGATTTCATTTGTCTCAATGCAAACTGTCTTGAAGTGTAACTGGGCAGCTTTAATAGCAGCAGTGTATCCTCCAGGATCAGAACTTTTCACTGTTATATCATCATCAATTGGTTGATCTGTGTAAGTTCTGAAAAGCGCTGTCCTCTAGACCATGAGATAGTCAACTCAGATGGCCTCTCTTGGCCAAGAAACAGTACGTCTGACTACAGCTTTGCATTTTTACCCAGTACTTTTCTTTCTGCCTTTTCACCAAGATCTCCTGCTCTCGCCTCCATGGTTCTTGATGAGAAATCTGCCCTTGGTTTTATTGAGAATCCTTGAATGTGATAAACTCTTTCTTTTGCTGCTTTTAGAATTCTGTCTTTATCTTTGGCATTTGACATTCTGATTAGTGTGTGTCTTGGAGTAGGTCTCTTAGTGTTTATTCTGTTTGGAGTCTCTTCACGCATCTTAAATATGTTTTTTGATATCTTTCTGCAGTTTCTTCAAATATCCTTTGTGCCCCCTTTCCCTTCTCTTTCTAGGACACCCATTTGTTTGTATGCTTTTTGCTGTTACTCAAATCCCTGAGACCCTGCTCACTTTTTTCTGTTTTTACTCTGTCTATTCTTCTGGCTGTATGACTTCAGTTGTCCTGTGTCTAGTTCACTGATTCTTTTCTGCCTGTTAAAGTCTGCATTTGTAAGCCTCTCTTGTATTTTTAATCTCCATTTTGTGCCTTTCATCCCAATAATTTTTTTTTTGACTTTCGAATACTCCTTTATGCTCATACATTTTCTTAATATCCTTTAGCTCTGTAGCCATATTTTCCTTCATCTTATTGAGTTGATTTAGGTGGTTTGTTTGAATTTCTTTGATTGGTTCTTCCAAATTCTGTGTCTCTTCTAAAGTTTTAATTTGTTTCCTTGACTGAACCATTTCTTCATGTTTTTTCGTATGGCATCTAATTTTTTGCTGTTGTCTAGGCATCTGATTATTTGATACCTTAACTCAGTTTCTCCCTCTGTCTAGGGGCTTATTATTGATTGGTCTTGTGTTAAGGCTCTTCTTTGACATTTAATCCAACTTATTCTGAATCTTTAGAGTAACCTGTGTTTAACTGTTCAATGTTCTCAGCTCTTCATCAGTGGTTATCTTGTCAGTAGATTGACCATCAACTGTCTTCCTGTGATTTTTCACTCATAGACTTTAGAAGCACTAAGCAGGCAAAGGTGACTGTGGGGATGGGCAAATTCAGATTCCATAAGGCAAGCCCCAAGCGGGCATCTCCAGTGAAGGTTTTTGATGAATTCTTCTGGAGAATCTGACTGAAATATGGTAATTCTTTCTTCTCCGCCCAGGTTTTAAATCTGTGTTTTCCTGATACTGTACTTGCTATGGTACTGCAATCCTTAACTCTTTTCTGAAGTTCTCAGCAAGAGGACTCTGCTAATTTTTGCTAATTGTTTAAAGATTCTGTTGGGAAATAGAATCCTGAAACATCTTGTGCTACCATATTCATCTTCTGGAACTTATAATAGTGTTTTAAAGCCTTTATGTGCAACATCTGGGCCCCCTCAGAGACAGTCCCCTCCCTACTCTGGGGGCTTGTTGTTACTGCTGTTTTTTTGTTTGTGTAGTGACTTACCTGGCCTTTCTTTGTGCTTTGCCTCCCCCACAGTATGTGGCTATTGTTGTTGCACAGTTTAAAATTTTTTTTAATTCTTGTTTTTATTTTTAAACCCGACTTCCTAGGATTCTCACTCATAGCAGCATAATTTTGGATTCGGCCAAAGATTGTGCTTAAACACCTTTGTTTCCATCTGCTAGGCTTCTTAAAGCAGAAATGGGTTTGGTTAAACAATAGGAATTTATTAGCTTATAGTTTGAGCCTGAGAAAATATCCAAATCAAGGCATCATCAAGATGATGCTTTCTTCCCAAAGACCGGCTGCCTGCCCTCTTTGAATCCTCTGCCACATGGCAAGGCATGTAACACGGTCTGCTGGTCTCTCCCTTCTCTTTTAGGTTTTTGTTGTTTCCAGCTTCTTGTTTCCTTGGCTTTTTTTGTGTGTGTGTCTGAATTTCATTCTAAGGGCCTTCCTGTAATTGGATTAAGGTCCATTCTGAATGATATTGGTCACACTTCAACTGAATTATCCTCATCAAAAGGTCCTTCTTGTTTCTCAGGCTCGTGGAAGGGGTCTGCCCCTGTCCACTCTGTCCCTGCAGCGAGAGGCAGCGGGCAGGTGGGTCAGGGCCTGTGGTCTCAATGGCCCGAGCCAGGGCTTCTCCCTCTAGGGGACCATGCAGGCTTAACCCTGCTCCTTGGCTGTGGGAACGCTGACTGGACCATTGAGATCACAGCCTTCTGGGAGCTGCAAGGGAGCCTCGTGGATGTGTGTGGAATCTGAGGTCCCAGGAGGCTGAGAATTGCCAGGCTGGATGAGCTTCTTACTGCCTTGTAAGTGCACGGGAGGCAGGGCTGGGGGTGACTTGCCCAGCAGGGAGGTCCAGGGCTGAGCTCCGCCAGAGAGGACACATCTTTCCTTCCCAAACCACTCCTCCTTCCCAGCCAGGCTCAGCCCTGCTCACCAAAATTCTGAGGTTGTCGCTGCTGTTTCTGTGGGGTTCTCCCTTCTTTCATGATGTGGCAGACCAGATACAGGCTCTCGTTCAGGTTAGGCTTTGTCTTGAGCCCAGCACTGCCAGCTGTGACCTTGAGCAAGTCCCTCGCCTTCTCAGGGGTTCTCTACCTACAAAATGGGAAGAATGACACCCAGCCTCGCAGGGCTGGGCTGAGGATTAAATGGATGATGGAGAGAAATTGGGAAAAAAAAAAAAGGTCCTTCTTACAATGGGTTCACATCCACAAGAATGGATTAGATTTAGAACATGTTTTTTTGTGGTGTATATACAGCTTCAAACCACCACAACCTTCAAACTGATTAAGACTTCCATTCTTTGCCACTGAATCTGTTTGTGTTTGAAAAATACATTTATATTAGGGAAGGATTTTTAGAATATAAAAGCAATGGAGAGAAATTATAAAGGGAAAGATTAAGCAAATAAACTGTGTAAAAAATTAATAAATTCTTTTCTTTCAACAATATAAACCAAATTAAAAGTTACTTGGAATACTGTTTGCCACAGTTTCAGTAATTCACACATATCTTTAATGTCTAAAGTGCTCACTAAGGCATATACATAAAGATCAGTAAATAAATGGGATAGGATGCCAGCAGTTTATTAAATTGGTAAGTCCTAATAGCTCTGAAATAAGAGTTAATATCACCATAAAAATGAGATCGTCATTTTTTACATATCCAATGAGCAGAATTTTTAAAAAGAGAACACTCCCATTCTAATAATGGTTGAAATGTAAATGCGTATAGGGTTTCTCAAAAGCAGTATGGCAGGTATATAAAGAATTCTAAAAATGTTCAAACCCTTAATCTAATAATTCTAATTTCTTGAATTCCACCCTAAACAAATAATATGAAATGTGTTCAAAGATGTATGTTTTGCGGATTATTTTTTATAATTATAAATTGCAAACAACCTAAATATATAGAGTACAAGAATGTTTAAGGAACCAGTGGTCTGTCCATTTATAATTATTAAAAATGCATGTGAGGCTTTAAAAATTACTATAAAAATATGTTTTCATGTTTAGTGCAGTAAAGCAGAATATGGAACTATATGAGTAAATTTGATTCATTTTTGTAAAAATGTTGACAGAAAATATATACTGTCAGTATGGTTTCTTTAGAGTGGCAGAATTACAACTTATTTTCTTTGTTGTTAAGCTTTTTTGTATTTTCTGGATTAAAAGTAATGCCCTTGGTGTTTTTGTATGTTTCTTTCCCAGTTATTGAAAAAAAAGAAATCCTAAACTGTTGTAGTTTCTTAAGAATGTAAGTGACTGATTTTGGTAGATTACTTTGGCACCGGATTCCAGAAGGTGTTGGAGATGGAAACATAAAGCATAGGAAATCAGTTAGAAGCATCGGCATGAGGCATTGTGATTTTGGCCTAGGAGTATGACAGTAGGAAGAAGAAAAGAAGTCAAAGATGTTTTAAATAGTTGATTAGGTTTTGTGATAAACCCTTCCCCTCTACTTATCTTTAAGATTTTTTTTCGTATACATACTGTTTGGAAATCAGTTTGTTTCTAGTATCTTAGATAAATGAATCATAATGCTCTTATCTTTAGAGGTAGCTTAGTATAGTGGAAAGAGTATAAGTTTTATATTTAATCCCATCCATGATGCTTACTACCTCTGTGGCCTGGTAAGCTGCCTGAACCAGTTACTTCATTTGTAAAATATGCATAATAATGACTGCCTTTGTAGTATCCTTAAGAGGGTTAGCAGATTGTCCAGTTAAGGTACCAGGCTAAGTGTTTTTCCCTTAAGAGGTAGTTATTTTGATCACTATTGTGATGAATATTTAAGAACAAATTGAAATTTAATTTACCATTGAAACCACCATTACATTCTGTTTGCAAACAGGCATTTGTGTAGCATTTGAGGATTATCATGGGATCTGTATTCAAGGATGACATCATATAATTAAAGGAAATGTGTGTAACATGTCTGGGCATAGTGAATTTCAACAATAAAAAAATGTTAACTGCCTTATAAGATGGTAATAGACGGTAATAGACATCTTTCCGGATAGGAATCAGAAAGGGCTTTTATTGTAAAAGTTGAATGCCCTGCCCTAGAGAGAATCAAAGATCTTTTAACCACCTCTTTCAGGGGGTGAGGAGTTAACCTGATTTATCACTTGAGAATGAGGCTTCTTAAGTCTGCTGATTTGGGAAGATTCAGGTTCTTATGACCTTACATGTTCACTGATACACTATGATTTTTTTTTCACATTTTTTTGAACGCTCTCACTTTTACTGAGTGTATTAGGTCAGTTGTCTTTATATATGGGTACGGTAAATAGTTCTTTTCCAAGTACCTTGAGTTTTTTAAAGGTGCTCCCAGCTTTATTCTTTTTTGGTTCCCCTAGAAAGTTGTCTCCCTTCTTTCTTATATTCCACCCAAATTTTGTATGGACAGTGAAGCACTTGCTGACTTCTTGTGACACTCTGTTCCTACTGTTTATTTATTTTTTTATTTCCTTGTTTTATATTTTTTATTATATAGATTAAGGTTTTCAGTTGGTAAGAGCCTGGCACATAATGGAAGCTAAGTGTTTTATAAATGAATAAAGGAATAATTGAGTTGTCTAATTGAGGAAAAGGCTATCTTGTTAAATAATTAGCTCCCAACTAATGAAGACATCGAGTAAGAAGCTCTAAATAGGAATCTATCTCGGGTTGGAAGGTTGTACTAGGTCATATCTAATATTGTTAAATAACTATCATAACCCAGTGAGCTATTTTTTTATGAAATGGGAAATAGAATCATAGGCTGTCTAGTCATAGCTAGTAAGTAGTTGAGCCAGGATTTAAAGCCAGGTTTGCTTGGCTGCAAAGGCCCAGTTCTTTACATGTCATAGTTCTATTGTGCAAATACAAGTATATTTGCTAATGTGTCAGATTCCTTCAATGAAATATGTCAGTGTGGACCTGTAAGTTTTTGCAGTAGTTATTGTGTAGTTAACCTGTAATATTTATAAGAAATATACCCCAAGACTTGTGAATCCTAAATTTAGGATTATTATAATAACTTCTTCCCAGAGGCACAATAACATAAACAGAAACATTTATATGGACCCTCAAAGAGATCACCAGACTACATTAAATCAGTAATTGCCAGTTGTGATGGAGTGCCTCTTCTGCATGTCCTTATGGCCTATAGACTTTTAAGTCCAGGAAATTCAGGAATTACTTAATGTTGTAATACCCTTCCCTCCACTTCTATGTTTGAGACTGAATTGTCTTGTAATTTACTTTTTCAAAATTTAAATACTTAAAGTTTAAATAGTTTAGATCGAAAGGAAACCATTAAATGACTTCCCTTTAATCATTACATACATTTTTCTTTGTGCTGGTGGGCAGGGAGAGGGTTGATTAGGTAGGGTGGAAGCATGTTTAGAATTTTTTAGTTTTTCTTCTTGTGCTTAGGTGTGGTATGTTATGGTATGTATGTATGTTTTAGTTGATGATGATGATCTTTTATATTACCCCAATCAAGTGGTTTTTTGGTCTCCTCTCATAAATGTAAACCAATTATTTACTTAGCACCTTTCCTGGCAGAGGTGGATGATCAGTGTGTAAGGAATTCGGAAACATACAGAGTAGATATTTGTAAGCATGAAATCAGTTAGCAAAATCTTGATTGTATATTTTGTGGAAAGGTTAAGGGTTTTGGGATTGGAAAACCTATAGAAATTATCTTTAGCGGCTATTTAAAAATTAAAGAGGAATAGTTGAAATAACCAACTTTATTTTAATTAGTTTTTTTGACAGAGGGTTCTTTGGAATTGTTTTTAGTACTTTCTTATGGGAAGCTTTTATATCTACATACTGTGCTTAATGCTATGAATGAAGAAATACCATCTTCTTATTCTTCTGTTACATATTCCTAGTAGTTATAATTTTCCTTCATATATCACACTGCAACTGTTTTTCTGTCTAAAAAACAAGTGTATAGGATTCCAAGATGCTCTGAGCAGTGCTACTAAATGGGTTTACCGTAGTATTTGTATAATTAGGAAACTGAATCATATTTTTATTTTCATTTTAACATTGGAAAAGGACTTCTTAAGCATCTGTGACACATTGTATTGTCTTTTATTTTTAGTTAAAGATCCCATTATGCTTAGCTTAGTTTTCACGTTTACATTTGAAGGATAAGATCTGGTTTAAAGTATAATGCTTTCATGATGGAGTGACTAGTGTCACACTGTATTCTTTGTCTACACAGTCCTTTGACATTTGTGTTCAATGAGTATTTCTTAGAAGGAAGACATTATAATCTTAGGCTCAGCATCCAGTTTTCCGCACAAAGGAATGTACTCCCTGAGTGGTCCCTCCTCCCTCTGGTTTGCTCCACCAGTTTTTTTAAATGAATATATCCATTCAGAGACCAAACTAGAGTTCAGTGTCACACAGTGGATGGAATCAGGTTTGCATTTACTCATGAATGACTGTTCTCTCCTCAGAGTATACAGAAAACAGTAATGAACAGAGTAATTCATCTTGTTTTTATAAATGCTGAAATTTATAGTTAGCTTAATGAATAGTTTTTTCTTAAATGTTTGAACTTTAATTTAGGCTGATTTGTTAGTTTTGGAAGACAAATAACACATCTTAGGGCTTATAGTAGGTGCTCAGAAAATTGAATTGTAATATGAATTTCTGATTTAAGAAAGTACTAGCTCCCTAACATTAGTGGGGATAAATTACAAAGTTGAGGAACAGGGTTTGCTTTGTTTACTTATGCCAGGTCCTGTACATGTCCTGAGTCCTTTCCTTAATCCTGAAGAAGGCAGTGTAGTGTGGAATATCAGAGAGATCTAGCCTCTCATTTTGCTCCACTATGTGCTGAATGTGTGGTTTGGGGATTTTGAATAAGTTATTTAACCTATCTGACCTTCAGTCTTTTCATCTGTGACATGAGGATAATACACTACCTACTGTGTAGTTTTCCGTTTGCAAGGATTAGAGAAAATACATTCAAAGCACCTTGTACAGTGCGAGGGGGGTATAGTACACATTAAGACTTGGTGGCGTAATTTACTAGACTCATTCTAAGCCTAAACTTCTTATCTTGACTTCATGAGGAAACAATGTCTGCCTTCTGTTCTTGCACTATAAAGTCACATGGCTGGCAATGATTATTGATGAAAATGTTATAATTTAGTTCAACTGATTTCAACTTATTTATTAGTTTTTAAGAGTTTCTAACTAATTTTGGTTAGAATTTGCTACACTTTGATATAGAATATTAAGAAACATTTTAAGATTGATTCTACTGTTTTCAAAGTAATGGCTATTAAAAGATTGTTCACATTGATAGGCTTTAATTTTTAGTAATGTATAGGATGATGTGAGACTATACTATTCCTTAATGAATAGTGTTAGAAATTGATTTAGATTTGGTAGATGCAATCTAAAGAGTAAACTTCATGTTTTTAAAAATTGAGATATATTTTACATATATTAAAATACGTAGATTTTAAGGGTACAATTCAATGAGCTTTGAAAAAGGTATGTATATACTATAAAAATGCTACCCAAATCAAAGCATAGAACATGTCTGTTGGTCCAGGAATTTCATGCTCTGTTCCCCATAATCACCCCCTTCCCCCATAATCTCATTTTTGATTTCTATTATTACAGTTTTGCCTGTTCTTGAACTTAATATAAATAGAATTATACAGTGTATACTTTTTGTGAATGGCTTCTTTTGTGCTGTGCATTGTTTTGCATGTACTTTTTATCAGTAGTTCCTTCCTTTTTATTACTGAGTAGTATAAACTTATCTTTTTTACAGTAAAAAGAAAAAATAGTTTAGTATTAAGTTATGTAATCAGGTTTGCATTTCCTCATGAATGACTATTCTTTCCTCAGAGTAAACAGAAAACAGTAATGAACGGAGTAATCCATCTTGTTTTTATAATGCTGAAATTAACTTTACCATTAGCTAAAGTACCTGTTTTATATGTAGATTTGGCATTACTTATCTGCTGATGGAAATAATTCTAGCCTCATTCAAGAGATACTTTTGTAGTAATGTAGCTGACAGTAAGACAAGGTAAGTTGTATATGTTTTAGAATAATTCATTACATGGATCTGGTACTATCACAAGTAGTGATTATTTCAAACACATTAACATTACATAGAAGCAGCAATTTGAATTAAAAGTGGTAAGAACTCTCCAAAGTTTATAAATCTCAGTGCAGTTGATTATAATTGAAGTGAAATATAACGTTATTCATCATTTATTGTAGGTGCTACAGAATATTTTAGAAACAGAAAATGAATATTCTAAAGAACTACAGACTGTACTTTCAACCTATTTGCGACCATTACAGGCCAGTGAAAAGTAAGTTAGATTATAAATTGTTTTAACTGAAAAACAATTGTTATGTTAGGCTGGTCTCTTTTATTTTCAGAGAATAAAAGGTGAAATAATGAAATAGAATTCATATATCAATTTGGCTTAGCCTCTTTTATAAGTTTTAAGATTTTAACAGGGAGTTTGGGTAAGAGAGGTGAGAATATTAGTAAAATTGTTATGTATTTTCATTGTTATCTTTCTTGGCTCTAGGTTAAGTTCAGTAAACACTTCATATTTAATGGGAAATCTAGAAGAAATATGTTCTTTCCAGCAAATGCTTGTACAGTCTTTAGAAGAATGCACCAAGTAAGTAAAATGCTAAAAATTTGCAAAATTCAGATTGGTATAACTGATACCTTAAGGGATCAAGTTTAACGTAATTTTAGAATTTTAGAATTCACAGTTCACCAGAATGATATTTTTTAAGGTGTTTGACAGGAAGAGAATAGGGAATGAGGATGAGCCTTCCCATGAGAAGAGAGGCTAGCATATGGACAAACATGGAGACATCAATTGGCTTAATTTATGTGGCACCAGATGCTGCAAAAGAAATGCATTTCTACATACATGTGATTGCAACATCTTTGAACATCTTGTAGCATAGGTGTTGTTTTGACTTTCAAAAGATGATAAATTATAAAGCTTAACATGTACATAGATTTGATTTGTTTGGGGACTGATTTCAAAGGTTTCTTTTTTTGAAGTGGGGGTATGTCCTGGATAATTGGTCATCAGGTTTTCTGTATGGCTCTTTCTTTGTTAACATCAAGCATTAAGGTATATTTCATAGAGGCTTGCTAGGTATTAGATGACATTTAAAAATAATGCGTGTGAGATATTTTTAGGTTTTAGTCCAGCAGGTAATATTTGATGTTTGTTTATGAGTTTATTTACTTGTAGACTTGATAAAGGAAAATAACATTTTATTTTTAAACTATCTTTGGTGTTTATTTCTGTCAATACCAGAACAACCAGAATACTTTTTTTCTCTTGGGTTTTAGTTGACCTCTAGTTTTCCTTCCAACTTGTTTTCATGTGTGGTTTGGGGTTTATTGTACACATTTATAGAAGGTAAGCAAATGAAGTTTGACCCAAATAATTCATAGTCCTGGAGTATAGCATGTTAGGTTTCAGTGGAAGTAATGAGTATGGTATTTTGACGGTAAAATCAGAACTAAACTTCTTGCCCCTGGGTACTGTCACCTTGGGTGAAGTTTCTGAATATCTCTTAGTTATAATTTCTTTATTTAGACAGCATAATTTCTTGGAAACAGAAATTCAAAGAATGTTTCCAGCAGTAGAGTGTTTTTTAAATGATGGCAAACTGAATCGTGTGTGTAGATAGGTATTACTGATAATGTCCTGGAGGCACTGATGATTTGGACAGGAAATGAGTGTAGGAAGCTTGATTACTGATGAGAGGTTTGGGCCTGTTGTTGCCAGCACACGGGAGCTCAGTGAATAAATAGTTCTTCTAGAGTATGATTCAAACTATGCTGCCTTCTTGTGGTTTTGAAGTCCTTGAAAGAGTTGTCCACATTGATGGTCTTTGGTTCAGATTGAAAGCAGAACTTGCCTGAAGACAGTCAGGGTCCGTGCCAGAGTATTGGTGGCCACTGCCCTAAGTGGAAACATGAGGTTGGTTGCATAGTCTTGTGCTTGAAGTTTCCTGTTATTCATGGACAGACTCTGTTGAGTTCCTTTAGCTGTCCCAAGCCCAACTGCCAAGTATACTGAGGTTCACCCAGCTCATAATTATAAGTAATGTTGTTCTCAGTCTTCCCTGTGAAATCAGTAGTTATTGAACTATAAGCCGTACCAATGAGGAATAAATATATTGTTGGAAAAATTCTATGATTTCTCGAAAGTTTTTCCTGGGATTCTGTCACTGTCACTCTCAGAAAGGAAAAAGTCCTGTTAGCATCATCTGCTTTTACCTTTTGATGTTGGCATTATTGTAAAAACTCATGAGACGACTACATGTAGCATTTCACTCTGTTATCAAACTTCAGCATTTGCTCTGCTAGGAAGGTGCAGATGGAAAAACTGTAAACAGTTTAAATGATATGCAGTGTCTCCTTTACCAGCCTACATATATCACTTAGAAGCGAAAGTGAGAACAAAAAATGGAAATACTCTTATTTTAATTATTGTCATATTCTGCTTGATGATTTTTTTAAGTTTTGGTTGTAAGTCCTGTTAATTCAGCTATCTAGATATTGTTATTTATGAAATGTGTTAGCATGTCACATGGGCTTGATTCTTAGTCCTATTGCATAATAGTAAGTCTTAAGACAACTCACGTAACCTTTCTGAGCTTAATCTGCTGGTACCATCTAGTGAGTTAATGGAGTTAAATGTGCTTTATAAACCATACAATGGTTAATGTGGCAGGGGTGATTATAGTTAATTCTAGGAGAATTGGTTTGGAATTGAAAGATGTAATAAAACTTTAGGGTCTAGGCTAAATGGGGAGCGGAGGGAGAGACAGAAAAGGAAGGATATAAGGGGAGGAGAATTGACACTAAAATTTGGCTTTCTAATTGTGGAAGCCAAACTCTTTTAATATTTCACTGTGTCTTTGACTATCAACATTACATATTCAAATTTCAGTTGGTAGTATTCTCAAAATATGTGTCAAGTGTGTAGATCCTTAAAGAAAGAAGAAAGGTACTGATTTGTCTTTTGGTAAAACATGCTTGCTGCTTTCGGTTATTAATACTTTAGTAACTTACAAAGATACTTGACTTTTTGCTGTTGCTTTCCAGTGGGACATTCTTTCCTTCTTCTAGAGGTTGACAGCAGTTGTATCTCATTTCATTGAAACATCTTATTGTGATTTACATTAAATTTATTTCTGTATTTGTTTTATATTCTCCAAAATATGGTAGTCATGAAAGGTAAAGACTATTTGTTTTTAATCTGTTCCAAGTGTTTTTTTAGTGGTGCTGAATAAATAATTGATATTTATTTGCTGAATCAGTGATTTATCATGCGGGTAGACAGGACAATGGCTAATCTCTGAAACTATGAAAAACCCAACCCACTTAGAAGTTCACACTTTGAAAGGTTTCTATTGGACTGCAAATGCTAGCTTACTTTGACTTCATGTAAGTGTAAATAAACTAAACAGTAGAACACATTATAAGGAATTCATGACACAGAGTTTAGAAATCTGACTTGAATGAGTTATACAGTTCTGTCCAATAGTACTTTCTGTGTTAAGGAAAATCTTCTGTCTGTGCTGTACAATACAGCAGCCACTAATCATGTGAAGCTGAATTTGTTATTTAATTTAAATTTACATAACCATGTGTGGCTAGTGACAACCGAATTGGAGGGCAAAGAATGATTTAAAAAAAAGCAGACGATTAATTCCTACCTATATATGGATTGATTTATAACATTTCCTTAAAGAAGGGCTTTGAATGCTCTGCCTTAAGGTTTCTTGTTTTTTTGGCACAGTGGTCACTGCTGTTGAATACTTGACTGAGCCTGTGTATCTTGTGCTTCTATGAGTCCTTCTTAACTACTCCTGGCCCAGACAGGTCTTACTCAGGAATAAGACCAAAGGAGAACTCTTAGAATAAAGAAAAGGAAAATTTTAAATGTTGAGGATGGATGTTAATCTTGTTTTTCCATACAACAGAGGGAAAGGGACTAATACCGAGAACTTAGTATCAGGTACTGTGGTAGATATTTTCATATACATTAACTTTAAAAATGTTCACAGCAATCCTGTGTGCAATATTTTTATTACCTACATTTTACATTTTTATTATGAATATTATCTACATTTTACATTTACATATTGTCTGCATTTTAGAAGTAGAGATTTAGTCTCATATCCATTACTTAGCAAAGTCAGTGTCTAATACCATGCTTATCTTTTCTGAAGTCCAATTTTTAAAAGTTTTAATTTTTAAAACTAGCACGTTATCCAAACTAAGGTAAAACCACCTATAATAGTGAACGATTTGGGAATTAGAAGAGAATAAAGAACTAAAAATGAGATTTCATAGAACTTGGAACCATTATAACATCATTCAGTATTAGTCTCTTTGTATTAGAGAGAAGACAACATCATTTCCTTCTGCAACATTATATTCCCCCACAGTCACTATCATGGTACATACTGGTCCCTCAGTAAATTTTCCTATATTGATTTGAATAAGAACAGTCACTTTGAGCCTTGATAAACAATTAATAAAGAATAAAAGTTGTTGAATAGCAGAGAGGTTAGCTAAATTAGCTTGAATTTTTAGTGAAACTCACAATATGGTGTTTGAACATGATACTCTTACTAATATTTTGTTATTCACCAATTCTCAACAATTGTATGACTTTCTCCAGCAGTACTTAGCAGCCTAAGTAAAACATATAGATAATTAAGGATGAGAAATTCACAAAGTGTGACTCTCAGAACAGCAAGAGGAGCAAAGGAGTCAGCAGTTGTTGAAGATGATGGATCCATAGATGATGAGCTCCACACAGTTTGTTTCAGAGAGGCTTGACCAGAGAGAGATAAAATATGGGATGCATGGTATTAGGAAAGTCCTATGCCTAAGATTCCTGGATGCAGTGTCTGAGCATAGCACAGCATGTGTAACAGTTATTTTCATGCAAAAGGTCTTACTTAAGAAAACAGAGCAGTAATGAAGAGGTTAACATGAAGTTTTCCACATACTACCATTGCTGATTTCATTGCTGGTTTTATTGGAAGGTATGAGTGCCCTGTTTCTTTACCCTAGAGGCATTTTAATGGCATTTCTATGCCTTTGAAAACAGTAGTGGGAGTAAATTGGAAGAATTAGATAGGGGCACTAGAGATCATGATGAGAAAGAGCAAAGTGTGTGAGTGAAGGAGTAGAGGAGGTGAAGTAGCAGGATGTTGGGGTTAGAGGTTATGATTTGTATTTTAGAGAGAGAATGGTTTTCATGAATGCTGATGGTCAAAATCTGATCATCCAGGTGAAGGGCTGAAGTGAGATTCATAAGGGTTGATGAACTTCAAAAAGTGCTAGGTCAGGTGTTGAAGAGGTCAGTGGTGACATCTTAGAAGAAAAGGATGTCAGTTGAAATTGGTGATTTGGAGAGCAAAAGACATCAATTTGAGTAAAGAGGTTATGGAGTGGAGATAGCAGAACTGATCTATATGTTTCAGAAAAGACAAGACTAACCTGCACTAGTGATGACTATAAATAGTCATCTATTTATAGGAAAGGAAGATAAATAGGAAGGAAAATAAAAGGCTTTGATTTCACATAAGAATAATACAGAATGAAAGGGCACACCAGGGCCCTAGTAATCTAGTTATGTTGAGCATATAGGAGAGCATTTTGTGATTTCAGGCGATAAGAAGGAAACAATAGTGTGAAAAGATAGTATAATATATCTCAGTTAGTGTATATCTATTGCTCAGTATAGCATTTGGTGCCTAGCTATTTATCATATATCATGGAGAATATGGAAGGAGGAGTATTAGGTAAGTAGAATTTTATAAATTTTGAAAGAAATCTCATAACAAACCAATTTTCTGACACCACTTGGAGTGTGAATATAATGCTTTATATACTTAGAAACTGACTTCCTGTTTGAATGTGCCCAAGACAAGTAATTCTATACTTGAAGTTGTTAATAAAAATACTGTGTGTTCCCGTAGAAGATGACTAATATAGTTCTTTTTTCTTGATGGAGGTTGGGCAAAAGTTTTGTTGGTGTTTGTTCAGCAAAGAGTAAATATTTGCTGAATGCTTATTGTGTCTTAGATGCTTTTTTTTAAGTGCAGAATTAACAAAGTGGAATAAGACCAAATGCCCTGTCCTCCTAGAAAAGAATCAGATAAGTATAAGGATATCTAAACAATGAACTGCTAGTGCTATGACAGATACATAAGCAGATTACAATTTTGGAACTAAGGATGGTGTAGCCAGGTTAGAGTGAAGGTATGGGTCATGACCTTTGGGTGAAATTATAAAACATGAGTGGTTGTTTTCCAAGCGGAAATTGTAGGGTGAGAACACTAGAAGAAAGAGCAGAGGAATGAAATTAGCATAGTTCACTGTGGCTTGTATGTAGATTGAGGACACACAGTAACTTGAGAAATGGCTGGAGAAGAAGGTAAAGTCTGAATTTAGGGAAGCTTTGTGATGTTTGATGACATTTGTATATCTCCTTGGAGAAATGTCTAATCAAGTCTTCAGTCCATATGTATATATATATATTTTTATGAGGTTTGGGTGGGAACCAATTAAAGAGCTAAGAATAGTGCCAGTGCTCTCTTTTAACTCTTTTTTTTTTTTTAATTTTTACTGATAAAACCAATCAGTGTACAATATGAACATTCTTTTTTTTCCATCACATAGTTGTATATTTATCATCATGATCATTTCCTAGAACATTTGCATCAATTCAAAAAAAGAAATAAAAAGAAAACAAAAAAATTCATACATATCATACCCCTCCCTTTCACTGATCACTACCGTTTCAGTCTACTAAATTTATTTTAACATTTGTTCCCCCTATTATTCATATTTTTAAAAAATTTAAAAAATATGTAACAAACGTAAGCATTCTTATGATCATTCCGTTCTACGTATACAATCAGTAATTCACAATATCATCACATAGTTGCATGTTCATCATCATGATCATTTCTTAGAACATTTGCATTAATTCAGAAAGAGAAATAAAAAGATTCATACATACCATACCCCTTACCCCTCCCTTTCTTTGATCATTACCATTTCAATCTAAATTTATTTTAACATTTGTTCCCCTTGTTATTTATTTTTATTCCATATATTTTACTCATCTGTTCATAAGGTAGATAAAAGGAGCATCACACACAAGGTTTTCACAATCACACAGTCACATTATACAGTCGTCTTCAAGAAACATGGCTACTGGAACACAGCTCTACATTTTCAGCCAGTTCCCTCCAGCTCTCCATTACCTCTTGACTAACAAGGTGATATCTATTTAATGCATAAGAATAACCTCCAGGCTAACCTTTCCACTCTGTTTGGAATCTCTCAGCCATTGACACTTTATGTTGTCTCAATTCACTCTTCCCCATTTTGGTCGAGATTTTCTCAGTCCCTTGATGCTGAGTTTCAGCTCATTCTAGGATTTCTGTCCCACATTGCCAGGAAGGTCCACAACCCTACGTTATATCCCACATAGACGGGGGAGTTTAGCCCATTTTTTAAATTAGGCTGTTTGTCTTTTTATAGTTAAGTTGTAGAATTTCTTTATATATTCTGGAAGTTAAACCCTTATCAGATACGTGGTTTCTAAATGTTTTCTCCCACTGAGTAGGTTGTCTTTTCACTTTCAGGATAAAGAACTTTGATATGCAGAAGTTTTTAATTTTGTATTTTGTTGCTTGTGCTTTGGGTGTAAAAGTCTTAAGAAACCATTGCCTAACATAATATCCTGAAGATGCTTCACTACATTTTCTTCTAGAAGTTTTATAATCCTAGTTCTTATATTTAGGTCTTTGATCCATTTTGGTTAATTTTTGTTTATGGTGTGAGATAAGGGTCCTCCTTCATTCTTTTTTTTTTATTAATTAAAAAAAAAGAAAAGAAATTAACACAACATTTAGAAATCATTCCATTCTACATATGCACTCAGTAATTCTTAGTATCATCACATAGATGTATGATCATCATTTCTTAGTACATTTGCATCGATTTAGGAAAAGAACTAGCAAAACAGCAGAAAAAGATATAGAATGTTAATATAGAGAAGAGAATTAAAATAATAATAATAAATATATATATATATATATAAAGGAAAAAGAAAAAAGCAAAAACAAAAGATACAAACAAACAAACAAAAAACTACAGTTCAGGTGCAGCGTCATTCAGTGTTTTGACATAGTTACATTACAGTTAGGTATTATTGTGCTGTCCATTTTTGAGTTTTTGTGTCTAGTCCTGTTGCACAGTCTGTATCCCTTCAGCTCCAATTACCCATTATCTTACCCTGTTTCTAACTCCTGCTGGTCTCTGTTACCAATGATATATTCCAAGCTGATTCTCAAATGTCGGTTCACATCAGTGGGACCATACAGTATTTGTCCTTTAGTTTTTGGCTAGACTTACTCAGCATAATGTTCTCTAGGTCCATCCATGTTATTACATGCTTCATAAGTTTAGTCTGTCTTAAAGCTGCATAATATTCTATCGTAGGTATACACCACAGTTTGTTTAGCCACTTGTCTGTTGATGGACATTTTGGCTGTTTCCATCTCTTTGCAATTGTAAATATCGCTGCTATAAACATTGGTGTGCAAATGTCCGTTTGTGTCTTTGCCCTTAAGTCCTTTGAGTAGATACCTAGCAGTGGTATTGCTGGGTCGTAATCCATTCTGCCAGTCTATGTCTTTTGATTGGGGAATTCAGTCCATTAACTTTTAGTGTTATTACTGTTTGGATAATATTTTCCTCTACCATTTTGGCTTTTGTATTATATATATCATATCTGATTTTCCTTCTTTCTACACTTTACTCCATACCTCTCTCTTCTGTCTTTTCGTATCTGACTCTAGTGCTCCCTTTAGTATTTCTTGCAGAGCTGGTCTCTTGGTCACAAATTCTCTCCGTGACTTTTTGTCTATAAATGTTTTAATTTCTCCTTCATTTTTGAAGGACAATTTTGCCGGATATAGGAGTCTTGGTTGGCATTTTTTCTCTTTTAGTAATTTAAATATATCATCCCACTGTCTTCTAGCTTCCATGGTTTCTGCTGAGAAATCTACACATAGTCTTATTGGGTTTCCCTTGTATGTGACAGATTGTTTTTCTCTTGTTGCTTTCAAGATCCTCTCTTTCTCTTTGACCTCTGACATTCTAACTAGTAAGTGTCTTGGAGAACGCCTATTTGGGTCTATTCTCTTTGGGGTGCGCTGCACTTCTTGGATCTGTAATTTTAGGTCTTTCATAAGAGTTGGGAAATTTTCAGTGATAATTTCTTCTATTTGTTTTTCTCCTCCTTTTCCCTTCTCTTCTCCTTCTGGGACACCCACAACACGTATATTTGTGCACTTCATATTGTCATTCAGTTCCCTGATCCCCTGCTCAAGTTTTTCCATTCTTTTCCCTATAGTTTCTGTTTCTTTTTGGAATTCAGATGTTCCATCCTCCAGTTCACTAATTGTAGCTTCTGTCTCTTTAAATCTACCATTGTAGGTATCCATTGTTTTTTCCATCTTTTCTACTTTGTCCTTCACTCCCATAAGTTCTGTGATTTGTTTTTTCAGATTTTCTATTTCTTCTTTTTGTTCAGCCCATGTCTTCTTCATGTCCTCCCTCAATTTATTGATTTGGTTTTGGAAGAGGTTTTCCATTTCTGTTCGTATATTCAGCATTAGTTGTTTCAGCTCCTGTATCTCATTTGAACTATTGGTTTGTTCCTTTGACTGGGCCATATCTTCAATTTTCCGAGCATCATCCATTATTTTCTGCTGGTGTCTGGGCATTTGAACAGATTTCCCTGGGTGTGGGACCCGGCTGGTTGAAAGGTTTTTCTGTGAAATCTCTGGGCTCTGTTTTTCTTTTCCTGCCCAGTAGGTGGCGCTCGTGGCGCTCGTCTGTCTGTGGGTCCCACCAGTAAAAGATGCTGTGGCTCCTTTAACTTGCCAATCCGAATCTCGCAGTCGGCCCGAGAAACCGCGTGTGGAGGGGGTGGTCGCCGGCCACCGCGACTTGGGGGAGTGCTGGTCCAAATTGCCCAGCTGGCCTGAGACACCAAGCGTGGCGGGAGGGCCCCGCTATCCAACGTTCCCAGTCGGACCGGGAAGCCACGTGTGTGGAAGGGACCCTGGTCGCCAGCCGCCCCGGCCCGGGAAAGCGCACGCCCCTCGGGTATCTCACCGCAGCAGATTCTCCCTGCCCGTTCAGCCGTTCCAGAATGGGGTACGCTGTCTTTTTGGTCTCTGTCGTGGCTCCGGGAGCTGTTTCGTATTGTTTCTGTTTCTTTAGTTGCTGTTCTGGAGGAGGAACTAAGACCCGCGCGTCTTACTAAGCCGCCATCTTCTCCGGAAGTCTCCTTCATTCTTTTACATGTGAATATCCAATTTTCTCTGCACCATTTGTTGAAGACTGTTCTGTCCCAGTAGAGTGGACCAGGCAGCCTTGTCAAAAAATGAGTTGGCCACTATCAGAATTTGTAGCTTTTTTTCCTTGCTGCTTTAATATTATAGTGATTCATAAAACTTGCTACCCAAAGACAGGTTTTACAGTGAAAAAATAATCAATTGGTCATAGATGTGAGGGACCATTTCTGAACTTTGAATTCAATTCCATTGGTCTGTATATCTATCCTTGTGCCAGTATTGTACTGTTTTGACCACTGTAGAATTGTAATAAGCATTAAAGTCAGGAAGTGTGAGTCCTCCAATTTCATTCTTTTTCAAGATTTTTTTTTTTTGCTATTTGAGGCCCTATACATCCAAATAAACTTAATAATTAAATTGCTTTTCTATTTCTGCAAAGTAGGCAGTTGGAATTTTGATTGGGATTGTGTTGAATCTGTAAGTCATTTTGGGCAGAATTGACATCTTGACAATATTTAGTTTTCCAGTCCATGAGTATGGAATGTCCTTCCATTCATTTAGATCTTTGATTTCTTTTTGCAGTGTTTTATAGTTTTCCATGTAAAGTCCTTTACATCCTTGGTTAAATATATTCCTAGATATTTGATTGTTTTAGTACTGTGTAAGTGGAATTATTTTCTTGATTTCCTCCTCAAATTGCTTGTTACTAGTGTTTAGAAACATTACTGATTTTTTAAAGCAGTTTTATTGAGCTTTATTCACAGTCCAAAGTGTACAATCAGTGTACAGTGCAGAGTTGTGCATTCATCACCACAGTCAATTTTAGAAAATTTTCATTAGTCCAAAAAGAAAAACCCATACCCCATAGCAGTCACCTATCAATCCTTCTATCCTTTTCCAGTGCTATATAACCACTATTCTGTCTTTATAAATTTACTTATTACATTTTATATAAATGGAGCCTTTTAACATGTAGTACTTTGTGTCTGGTAGTTTTCATTTAGCATAATGCTTTTTATTTTTAAAAATATTATTTTTTAATTGGAGAATTTGTAAGTTTATAGAAAAGTCATGTAAAAAATACATCGTTTCCATATTCCCCCTGTGGTAGTTAAGTTTCAGGTGTCAGCTTGGCCAGGTGACGGCACCTAGTTCTGTTGCTGCAGACATGAGCCAATGGTACATGAACTCATCTGTTGCTAATTACATATACAGACAGCTAGGAGGTGTGCCCACTGCAATGAATGATGTTTGACTTAATTGGCTGGTGCTTAAATGAGAGATCGCAATGTAGCACAGCCCAAGCAGCTCGACATACCTCATCTCAGCACTTGCAGCTCAGCCCAGGCCTTTGGAGATGCAGAAGGGAATCAGCCGGGGGTGGGGGGAGTTTTAGGAACCCAGAGGCCTGGAGAGAAGGCCAGCAGAGATCACCTCGTGCCTTCCCGCGTAACAAAGAACCTCAATTGAAAGTTAGTTGCCCTTTCTCTGAAGAACTAACGAAATAAATTCCCTTTTATTAAAAGCCAATCCGTCTCTGGTGTGTTGCATTCCAGCAGCTAGCAAACTAGAACACCCCCTTATTGTTGACATTTTGCATTAGTGTGGTACTGTTGTTACGTTTGATGAAAGAATATGAAAATGTTACTAACTGTAGTCCATAGTTTACATTAGGTGTATTTTTTTCATACACTACCCTATTATTAACACCTGTAATAGTGTCATACATTTGTTATAATTAATGAAAGAACATTCTTTTATTTGTACTGTTAACCACAGTCCATCATTCACAGCAGGTTCTCTTTATTATACAGTCCCATGTTTTATCTTCTAACTTTCCTTTTACTAATATACATGACCCCAAACTTCCCTTTTCAACCACATTCACAAATATATTACACCACACATAATAATGGCCTACCATCACCATTATCCATTTCTGATCATTTACAGTACACTTCCAAGATGATTTTGACCAAAAAAAAAAAGAAGAACTTGAACTGAAACTAAGGTTTCATGTACTAGGTTTGTCTTCCTGGAACATATAATTCCTGGAGGATTCCTAGGTCAGATAGGTACTGAAACCCAGAGCGACCAGCCTCTCCAAGATTATCAATTAATTTCATCCCCCTGTCCTTTAATGGTGGACATACCTTCTCAACATGAAAAAATCAGAATGAGCATTCTCCAAAGATCCCTACAGATTAGGAGAAGGAATAAAAGAAGGTATAACAGAGAAAATGGGATTTAGCAAATGAAGTATGGTTGTTGGATCACTATATTAAAATTCCTTCCAGCCTCCAGAATTTTGGAGCAGCTAGAAGGAAAAATCTGAGATGATGGAATGGTAGCCCATGACAAACTCTGGAATCTGTTCTATAACTGCTTGTCGAAATGTGCTTTGAAAAGTTTTGCTTTTTTTTTCTTCCTTTGCTTTGTATATATGTTAAATTTTACAATTAAAAAAAATGTTGTTTTTTTTTAAGATGATTTTGACTATTTGAGGCTCGTTACCCTTCCAAAAATTTGATAATTGGCTTTTCCATTTCTACAAAGAAGACTGTTGGAATTTTGTTTGAGTGCATTGAATCTGTAAATCAATTTGGTAGAATTGACATCTTAATGATATTTAACAGTATGCCCTTACATTTATTTAGATCTTCTTTGATTTCTTTTAGCAATGTTTTGTAGTTTTCTGTATAAGTCCTTTTTATCTTTGGTTAAATTTATACCTAGATGTTTGATTCTTTTAGTTGCTATCATAAATGGAATTTTTCTTGATTTCCTCCTCAGATTGTTTGTCACTAGTGTATAGAACCACTTCTGACTATTGTGGCACTTCACTGAATTCACTTTTTAGCTCTAGTGGTTTTGCTGTAGGTTTTTCAAGACTTTATATATATAGGATCATGTCATTTGTAAATAGTGAAACTTTTATTTTCTTTCCAATTAGGATGCTTTTTTCCCCCTCACCTAATTTCTCTAGCTAGAAATTCAAGCACAATGTTGAATAACAGTGGTGGCAACGGGCATCCTTATCCTTGTCTTGTTCTAGATCTAAGAGGGAAGGCTTTCAGTCTTTCACCATTGAGTATATTAGTTGTGATTCTTTCATATATGCCCTTTCTCATGTTGAGGAAATTTCTTTCTACTCCTATCTTTCAAAGTGTTTTTATCTACTCTGAGTCACTAGAGGTGATCATGTGTCTTTCCCCCTTTATTTTGTTAATGTGGCGTATTACATTAATTGATTTTCTTATGTTGAACCATGCTTGCATACCTGGGATAAAACCCACTTGCCATGGTAAATTATTCTTTTAAATTGCTATTGGGCTCAGTTTGCAAGTATTTTGCTGAGGATTTTTGTATCTATAGTCATAAGAGAAATTGGTTTGAAATTATCTTTTCTTGTAGAATTTTTACCTGGTTTTGGTATTAGGGTGAATACCCTCCTTGCAATTTGTTTTTTGAAGAGTTTGAGCAGGATTAGTATTGATTCTTCTTGGAATGTTTGGCAAAATTCACCTGTGAAGGATTCTGGTCTTGGTCTTCTCTTGATTAGGGGGGTTTGATGACTGATTCTGTCTCTTTACTTGTAATTGGTCCACTGAGGTCTTCTATTTCTTTTAGAGTTGTTTATGTGTTTCTAGAAATTTGTCCATTTCATATACTTTTCTAGTTTGTCAGCATACAGTTGTTCATACTATCTCTGTGGGGTCAGTAGGTAATGTTCCTCCTTTCATTTCTGATTTTATTTATTTGTGTCTTCTTTCTTTTTTTAACTTTGCCATTCTAGCTAACATTTTGTCAATTTTATTGATCTTTTTCAAAGACCAGCTTTGGGTTTTGTTAATGAATGCTCTCTGTGTCTTTTTTATTTTCTTTATCATTGTTTTCTTCTCTAATCTTTGTTATTTCTTTCTGCCTGCTCTGGGTTTAGTTTACCGTTCTTTTTCTAGTTCCTCCAGGTTTGTCATTAGGTCTCTGATTTTTGTTCTTTTTTAATGTAAGCATGTATGGCCATAAATGTCCTCCTCTGTATTGCTTTAGCAACATTCCATAGGTTTTGCTATGCTGTTTCTCATTCTCATTCATCTGAAGATATTTACTGATTGCCCCTATAATTTTTCCTTTGACCCACAGATTAAGAATGTGTTACTTAACTTCCATATATTTGTGAATTTCCCAGTTGTCTACCTATTACTGGTTTTACAGCTTCATTCTGTTGTGGCCAGAGAAGATACTTCGTATAATTTCAATCTTTTTAAATGTATTGAGATATGTTTTGTGACCCAACACGTGGTCTGTTCTGGAAGATGACCTGTGTATACTTGAGGAGGATGTATATCCTGCTGTTCGGGGGTGCAGTGTTCTTATATGATGTTCAGTCTAGTTCATTTATCCTATTATTCAAGTATTCTTTTTTCTTGTTAATCTTCTGTTGAGATGTTCTAATTCCCCCTTCAATTTTCCAGTGTTTACTTCATGTATTTTGGGGCACCATGATTAGTTACATAAATATTTATGATTGTTATTTCTTCTTGGTGGATTGACTCTTTATTAGTATATAGTGCCCTTCTTTGTCTCTTGTAACAGCTTTTGACTTAAAACCTTGTCTAATATTAGTATACCTACCCCAGCTCTTTTTTGGTTACAATTTATATGAAATAATCTTTTTTCCAGCCTATCACTTTCAACTGTTTTGTGTCTTTGGGTTTAAGCCAAGTCTCTTATAAACAGTACATAGTTGGGTCATGCTTTTTTATCCGGTCTGTAATCTGAGTCTGGTGATTGGGGGTTTAATACATTAACATTAAGTGTTACTACTGTAAAGGCAGTACATACCTCACCCATTTTGTCCTTTGTTTTTTATATGTCATAACTTTTTTTGTCTCTCTTTTTCCTTTTTACAAGCTCCTTTTCTGTTTGGTTGATCTTTGTGATGTATCTGACTTATCCCTTTCTCATTTCTGTTACTATTTATTTTTTAAATACCTTCTTTGTATTTCTTCTGGGGTTTTTATTACACAACCTACACTATGTCCTACTAATTTGAAAAGATACCAACTTAACTTCAATAGTGTACACATTTCTCTATTCCTGTATCCCTGTCTCCCAACTTTTAAATTGCTTTTGTCCCACATTACTTCTTTATATTTTTTCATGTCTTTTTTTGTCTATTTGTATTCTGACTCTTGTGGAAATTAAAGAGTAAAGTTGTATGTTGAAGATAAGTTATTGTTCTGTTTTGCATTTGTCCTTTTAGTTACCTTTACTGAAGATCTTCATTTCTTTACACTAGTTGAAGCCACTTTCTCCTGTCGTTTCCTTTCAAACTACAGAACTTCCCTTCAGTAATTCTTGTAAGGCAAGTTTTTTATTGATAAACTGTATCAGTTTCTGTTTATCTGTGAATATTTTGACCCTCTCTCAATTTTTGAAGGACCGTTTTGCCAGTAAAGAATTTTTGGTTGGCAGTTGTTCTCTTTAAGTACCTTAAGTATATCATACCACTACCTTCTTGCCTCTATGATTTCTGCTGAGAAATCCAGCTCTGAGGCTTATTGATGATTCCTTGTATGTACTGAATTGCTTTTCTCTTGCTGCTTTCAGAATTCTCTTTTTATATTTGGCGTGTTATTGACTGTCCTGTCTTCTAGTTCACCAATTTTCTTCTACCAGTTCAAATCTGCTTTTATATGCCTTTGTTATTTTCTTAATGTCCATTATTGTGCCTTTTAATCCCCATAATTTGTTGTTTCTCTTTATGCTTTCAAATTCTCCTTTATGTTCATACATTGTCTTGGTATCCTTTAGCTTCATAGCCGTATTTTTCTTTTTCTCCTTGAATTGATTTAGGAGATTTGTTCAGACTTCTTTGATTAGCTCCAAATTTTGTGTCTCTTCTGAAATTTTAATTTGTTCCCTTGACTGAGACATCTTTTCCTGTTTCTTGGTATGACTTATAATTTTTTTGCTGATCTCTGGGCATTTCATTATTTTGATGTGTTACCTCTGAAGGTCAGTTTTCTCCCTCATGTCCGGGATTTTATTATTGATTGGTTTTGCATTAAAGCTCTTCTTTGATGCTTCATCCAAGTTACTCTGATTCTTTAGAGTAGCCTGTGTGTAACTATTCAGATTGTTTCATTTCATCTCATTCTTGCCCTGGATGTGCAGTACAATTTGTAAAATTGTACTTTTTGTGCAATTTTTTCACTTCTAGGAGAAAGCTTCCTCTCCTCTGTTCCTTCTCTGCAAGTCTTGATCAGTTCTATTTGTTTTTGTATAGTTTTGTCCCCAGTACCTATAATATGTTTAAATTACCTGTCTCACTTAGTGCCCCATTTTCCTAATACTTCTCAGGTCTGGGACCTGGCCGGTCCTAGAGTGGTGCAGTCATCCCTCTTCCTCCTCCCCACCCCCCACCTTTTTACATTTCCCTGGCTTTTCTGCCTTCAGTTATTCCACCTCACGGACCCAGATGGGTTCATTCCAGAAAGGCTTATTTTGCTTTTATGTGGTCTGGCTAACAGAGACTGGATTGAGTGTTACACCTCTTGCCAACATTTCTGCTGTGGCTTCTCACGCTCTCTCTCTCTCTATTTTCCCTCCTTGGTGGCCTTTTTCTATTCCACGTTTCTCAACACCCTATGTTCTGACCTGGGTTCCAGTGTCTGAATTTGGGTTCCAGTGCCTGAATATGTATAGGGTTCTAACTCACGATATGAGTGGCTCTGTAGTTTGCAACTGCAATAGGAGGGACCTGGGCCGTGCTTCCTCTATGCAACTTCCAAGCTGCGCAGGACCAATGAGGGGGAAGGGTCTGGACTGGCAGCTATAGCACAGAAATCTGCCTGATCTTGGAGATTAATTTTCTTCTCTTCAGCATTTGTAGACTCCTCCAGTCTCTCTCATCATCTAGAGTTCCAAGCACATGGGATTTGTCCTTTTGTTACTTGATTCCAAGGGGAAACTTTTCCAGGGGATTTCTTATATTGCCATACTGATGATCTGTATTGTGTGTCTAAAGTTCTTGAATTTTTGTTCTGTTTTTTAGAAATATCTTGTACTACCCTCTAATAGTTCATTGTCAGTCATTCATAGACTTCAGCACTACTCACTCCCTTCATGACCCAATTACAACCATCCTTTGTATCAGAAAGAATAATTTTTCTTTTTGAAAAGTTTTATAAAAGGCATATGTAAATGTGGTTATGGGAATAATTATTGAGTAGCAAGCCTATTTCAACATTCATTTGCTAAAATAGGTAAGAAAATATTTGCCCTTGAGGGTAGAGGTAGACTGCCATGGTAGGCTCTTGGTTGTGTTGATTGAATGCCATTGCTATTGTTGGATCTTTAAAGTCTTCTTGACTTTAAATGTGGTTGCATTGTTTTGTACTTAAATTCTAAGTCCATTTTGGTTGCAGAAAATATTAGAACCCAAATCTATTGAAGTCATTCAAGCCTTACTTTTCTTTCCTTGGTGATTTGTTGTAAATTCCATAGTTAAATATTTAATGACATTTCTTTCAAAGTTTAGAAATATTATTCTGGGCCTAAGTTCCTAGACATTGGAACATTCTTCTAATCTAAAAACTGAAGTATAAACATTTGTGTGAAAATTGCTTTGTAAAACAGTTTTATTTGATTGTATATTAAGCTGCATGTTCTGTTCTGTTTACCTAGAAGATGCTGTTTATGCATGTATTATATGTTAGGTATCATAAATTCCTAATTAAGTATTAAAACTACAATTCTGGCTAGACTTCTGCATAAATTATATGAAATAGCCACATCATTATTAGATTTCAGCATATTGCTCACTTTGGGTTATATAGGGATATGTAATAATCAGTTGTCCTTTGGATAACTGTCCTTTGGACAGCAGTTGCAGGCTCATTTTAATGGATATCATATGCACTGTTGTTTTTATAATGCTAGAAAAAATTGGGGTGTTTCGAAAGATGTTCCAAACAATTCACTATTCTTTTTTCTAAATATAGAAATAAGAAACAATTAAAGAACTGATTTGTATAACATTTGGAGCAGTAGTCTGTTGTTTTAGTAGGAAAAAAGAAACATGAACAGGTCTGAGGTATAAAATCATTTAAGTAACCTTATGTTTTGTAGTAACAGAGGTGGTGATAAAAACAGCTACCATCTATTGAGAACCAAATGTCTTTCCAAGTTGTGTTCTAAGTGTTTTATATACACTAGTTTACTTAGTTGGCTCATAACAACCCTAAGAAGGTAGGTTTTATTTTTACCAATGAAAAGACCAAAATTAAAAATTAAGTGAATTTTTGACAGTACTCAGTAAGTGGTTAGACTAGGATTATAATTTATAATTGACATTGTCTGATTTTAAAGTTCCTTTTGTATTATCTTAGCCATTTTGGTCCTATCTTGGTATGAGAAAATTTTGTTAACCTCAGCTTTTGATGTCCTCGTTTATCTCGTCTGCTAGGAAGTGCGATGTCCCACATCAATAAATATTCTACTTTAAAAAAAAAAGGCTTTTCCATTATAAAACTAATATATGCTTAGTATGACATACATAGAAAACACAGAAATTTAGAAAGAAAAGAAAAACCACACTTTGTCCTATTTCCCAAAATAACACTTTTTAAACTTTGGTATGTTTTCTCCTCAGGCTTTTTACTGTGCATTTAGTTGTGTCCTAGTTTTCTAGGGCTGCTGGAGCAAATGATCTCAAATCATGTGGCTTAAAACAATGGAAATTTATTACCTCATTGTTCTGGAGGCTGGACATCGGAAATTAAAGTGTTGGCAAAGTCATGCTCCTCAGAAACCTATAGGGGAGAATCTTTCCTTGTCCCTTTTGTCTTCTAGTGTTTGTCAGCAATCTGTGGCTTGTAGATGCATCACTCCAGTCTCTGCTGCTGTCTTCACAAGGCCTCTCTCTGAGTCTCGACTCCTTTTTTTTTATAAGGATAGCAGTCATATTGGGTTAACCCTACCCTAATTAAGTATGATTTCATCTTTACTTGATTACATTTGCAAAGCCCTATTTCAGTAAGTTCACATTCACAGGTACCAGGGGGTTAGTACTTCAACATATCTTTTTTGGAACACAATTCATCAAATAATAGGTTGTATTCTACAGTGCAATGCTACTTAACGTTCTTTTGTCATTTAACCAACCCTTTTAACATTTTTTATGTTAATTCATGGCCTTTATAAGAACCTATCTTTTGTGGCTATATAATAAGCTATTGAGTAATTATACCATTATTTACTTATTCATTTCTCTATTGTTGAATATTTATATTATTTCAATATTTTGCTTTTATAAATACCACATCATTGAATATCTTTATGTACTATAGTGCTGTCTGAAAGAATGTCCTTAATAGCTTACCTTCATCAGTGCAGTGTGTTGAACAGAATTATTCCTAATGTGTTAAAATGTATCTCTTGAATAGATTTGTTTAATGACTCAGGGGCAGCATTTTGCATACTATTTATTATAGAATTATAATAAAATAGTACTTTGAAGAAGATGTTAGTGTGTAATATCCTCTGCATTTAAAGGCAATTTTTTTACTTAATTTTTTTTTAACATTTTTAACAAAATTGTATCTACACATAGTTTCAAGAGGCAAGCAATTCTGTGAGACTTGTTATTTAAAGAACCAGCATTCTCCTCCCTTTCCCTATTCCTTCTCATTCCCTTCTTCAGAGGCAACTGTTCTAAACTCTGGATTTTCTCCATATGTCAGAACAATATGCTTATATTGTTTCCTTTTGATTTTTCAGTCTCACTGCTGAGAAAGCTCCCAAATAAAAGGCTCCTGCCTTTATATGGACCTGGGGGTGGGGAGCAAGGGGCTGGAGGTGGGGGAGAAGAGGAAGGTTAGCAGTAGAAAGGTATGTGATACTGACTCAGAATGGAGAAAAGTATGTTTAAGGACCCCAATAAGGAGCCCTCTGGGGGCATTTGGACTAGGAATGTAGATATGCCTAAGAACGTGCATGGGGGTGGGGGTAGGACCTAAGTCCTTGACCACAATTCTTTCTAGACTGTACACAGAATCTGGTGTGGGAAGGGCAGCTTTCCCTATGGTGTCTGCCAGGTAAAGCCTTATAACTGCCTGTGACGAGGTCTAAAAGATCACATACAAGACTTCGGCCTGGAGTCAGGCTCCTCATTATTATATTTCTTTTTCCAATTCTTCCTCCTTCCCACCTCTTTTAAGGGTTCTGTCATTCTTGTTAGAATTCTTTTCACAGAAGTGTTTATTGATCATTCTCTGTCTTCTTAGAAATAGAGTGGCACACTAAAAAATTAAATAGGAGTTCTTATGGATTGATACTTGTTGGCTATTGTTGTTTTGTTGGAGAATCAACTCTTAGAATTAATACTTTCTTTTTTTCTTGGGTCAGATTCCCTGAAGAGAAGAGAAGGATCTTATTTCCTGTTTTGAAGGGTATAAAATCCTTCCTGTCAGTGTTCTGAGAATCTGAGGGGCAAAGAAGTAGTTGGGGGGGGGGGGGTAATTGTCATTTTAAGTTTCTTGTTTTCAAAACAAATACCCTTGTTGTTAGTTTCCTCAACCTGGAAACCATTTGTTTTACTTTTCTAGAGATTAAATCTTCTGCCTTTATTCTACTGCCAGGTTTAGGGAATAGGTAAACAGAATATGTCACAGTTTACACATTGTCAGTTATCTGTTTTTAGCCCCACCTTCACCCCTAGTGGCCCAAATACCTGATGGTACTAATTCCCGAGACTTGGGGTTCTTTGGGTAAATAGGATTATTTCTTGGCTTTTCATACTACTGATTCAGGTTTGTCAAGTCTGTCAAGTCATTACCACTTATCCATCTGCTTTTTAACATCCACAAGTTCCTTCTTCCTGTCTTTTTTGTTTTCTTCTTGTTCTTCTGAGTTTATGCCTTTTTAAAAAGTCACTTTAACTGTCATTATAATACAGACTTGGGGAGAAGAGGAGGCTAATATATGTGTTCAGTCTCCAATCTTTAACCTAAAGTGAAAGATGGCTTTTTTGTATTTAATTTCCTTTCAACTGAGGGCTCTTCATTTTTTCTTGTGCCTGACTTGAGGTAGAAAACACTGTATATCAAATTGTGTTAGTTAGATTCAGTTGTCAACTTGGCCAGGCGGCATACCTAGTCTTGTTGCTGCGGACATAAGCCAATGGTATGTGAACCTCATCTGTGGCTAATTACATCTGCAGTCAGCTAGGAGGCGTGTCTGCTGCAGTGAGTGATGTTTGACTTAATTGGCTGGTGCTTAAATGAGAGATTGCAACGTAGCACTGCTAAGCAGTTTGGCATTCCTCATCTCAGCACTTGCAGCTCAGCCCAGGCCCTTGGAGATGCAGAAAGAAGTCACCCCGGGGAAAGTTGTTGGAACCCAGGGGCCTGGAGAGAAGACCAGCAGAGACCATCCTGTGCCTTCCACGTAAGAAAGAACCTCAGTGGAAAGTTGGCTGCCTTTCCTCTGAAGAACCAACAAAATAAATCCCCTTTTATTAAAAGCCAATCCGTCTCTGGTGTGTTGCATTCCGGCAGCTAGCAAACTAGAACACAAATAATCATATTTTGTAATTCTTATTTTTTTGAAAAATTTAGTCTTATGATGTCTGCTTTTACTTTTGGATTTATAGTTATATTGTACATGAGTCGTAGTAGTTTGAATGCTGGAGAAAAAAAGTGGAATTTAGTACACTACCTTATAGCAGTGCTTTTTTCATTGTAATACTTCTCCTTGCTTGATTTATAGTATGAACAGATATATTCTGGGATTTGTATATTTTGTTTTCATAGAAATGATACAGAGGGAGTCTTTCTTACTCAAAATATTATGTATTTATTACTTAGCAGTTTTCCTTCTGTAAGACTTATGATTATTTCCTTTTGGTTTATGTATCTTCAGGTTGCCTGAAACTCAGCAGAGAGTTGGAGGTTGCTTTTTAAATCTGATGCCACAAATGAAAACCTTTTACCTTGCATATTGTGCCAATCACCCATCTGCAGTGAATGTTCTTACAGAACACAGGTATGTTCCCTTGGACATTCTTAAATTAATTTCTTAAAAAAATATGCAAAATGCAGTCTTAAAATTTACTTGATTATTAAAAGGTGAAATTTAAAAAAATTACCCTTAGTATATACTGGTAAGAAAGACTGATTAATATCTTTTTAAAAGAAAAAAATCTTTTTTTGACGTCTCCTCTTCCACCTAGAGCCCTTGGAAAATGGAACTGTTAAGAACTCTGGAATGCAGTGGCAAGTTATTGGATATTTCTCTCAGTTGATAAAACTAGAAGTAGGGTGGTACAACAGTGGCTCAGTGGCACAATTCTCACCTGCCATGCCAGAATCCAAGGTTTGATTCCTGGTTCCTGCCCATGAAAAAAATAATAATAAAAATAAAAAATAAAAATAAATTAAAAACTAGAAGTATATGAGACAATTAAATATTCTATATGAGAAAATGTCCCATTTAAGATTAGTATTAGGATTTGTGGGTAAAACATTAAATTAGAGAACACTAGCTTTAGGTTTTCAACCTTAAACAACATTGAAACAAGTGAAACTGGGAATGGATTTTTACTAGTCTTTTTAAGAGAAACCAAGTACATGGAAACCATATGTAATATTATTATATCTATTTCTTGAAAATTTGAAATAGAAATTGCTTAGCTATCTCAGTTATTGAGGATAGCTCCCAATTGCTAGTGAGTACTGAGAACTGAGTATTGGCTTTGTGTTAGGAAACTGCAGACTGAGTTTCTTTTTATTAATAAAAAAATTCTAGGGCAGGCCACGGTGGCTCAGCAGGCAGAGTTCTTGACTGCCATGCTGGAGACCCAAGTTCACTTTCCAGTGCCTGCTCATGTAGCAAACAAACAAAAAAAACATAAATGTTTTAGAAAAAATTTATGGGTTCATTTGAAAATAGCGGTTCAAAACTGTTAAATCCATAAATGTATAAGTTATTGGTGTAGTAACATCAAGCTAAGAGCCACTGTGCTTCTTACTGTCTTTTTTTGTTGTTTGTAGTGTTTTGTTTTGTTTTGCATGGGCAGGCACTAGGAATCGAACCTGGGTCTCTGGCATGGGCAAGCGAGGAGTCCACCTGCTGAGCCTCTGTGACCTGCGCTGTGCTTCTGATTTAAATATTTCACTTCAACCTTTTTTCTTTTTACATAGACAGGCACTGGGAATTGAACCCAGGTTTCCGGCATAGCGGGCAAGAACTCTGCCTGCTGAGCCTCCATAGCCCGCCCTACCTCAACTTATTCATAACTAAATATTTTTACTTAAAACCTAAAGTCATTTTTTATAAGCAAACATTGCTTAACCATTTAGAAATTCAGTTAAGATTCATATATAGCATTAACATGAGTGTTGTGAGATTGTATCTTAAGGTTTGATTTTTATGAGACTGTGTCTTTGATAAATAATGTTCCATTTAGATAAATGCTGGTAAGATAGAAATTTCTCATATCTAAATTCATAAATCCTACTCTGTTCATGCCCTAGAAATTGATACCATGAGTATGCTAATACTTAAGGAGATTAAGTATTTTTTTTAATAATAATTGATTAAAGAATATATTGACTTTGTTGATAAAGAATATATCCAGAGTAAAGCATATGATAAGTATAAAAAACCAAAACACTGTATTTGTGATCAAAATGAGGTTAGAACCAGACACTTGTTTGTAAACAGGCTTTGTAGTTTGTAGTCTTTGGAGTCTGACTTGAATTCACGTTTCAATTCAGTTGTTTTACTGGCATTGAGATCTTAGGCAATGGACTTAACTGGGTCTCCTCATCTGTAAAATACACGAAGTAAGATACATGTAAAAGGCTTGGAATGATGTTCAAAGAAATTAATGTATAAAAGCATCTGTTCTAAGCCACACCCAGAGTACATGTCAAATAACCTTTTTTCCATTCTTTTTCCTTTAGCTTCTGCTCTAAAGTTCTGTTCTGCAGCTTTTGTTTTTGCCCCAGCTCAATAGACTGGTGGGGAGAATGCTAGAGGAGGCAATATGTAAGAATCAGTTTTAGAGCACACATAATTTCCATTCCTGGTGGGAAGTAGATGCTGGGGAAGGTCAAGGCATCTTTGATACTTACAGGTGATGATGAAAATGCATAACTGTTTAAACAGATACTCAAGGATACTGCTTATGGCTTTTAAATCAGCATAGCCTTTGAAAGCCTTTAAAAATCAGCAGGATCCTTGAAAATATTACTGTGGTTTGTAATTGCTCTTCTGTGATTTTTCAAGAAAATAATTCTTAGAAAGTACAGGTTAAATTCTCAGAGATGTGTGTTGTCTATAAAAGCAGAAAGAAACCACATACACACCACTAAACTAATTTGACAACTTCTATAGTAATAATGTTTTAAATTAAATCACCATAATGGGCTGTCCTACAAGCTTATATTTAGGGGGATGCAAGGGTTAATTCAGTGGTAGAATTCCTACCTGCCAAGTTCAATTCCCAGCCCATGGATTTTCCAAACAAACAAAAATTCAACAAGATGGTGCTGCAATAGGGGATACTCACATGGAAAAAAATGAAATGTGACCCCCCCCGTAACATATAACATACAAAAAAAAAAAAAAGGCTTATATATAGAAATGTATTAAGTTCTTATATCTTTGTAAAATATTTCTAGACAAAGACTGGAAGACTGTATAAAAATAATGATGATGGGATGGTTCAATTATGTGAAACTTTTTTTTTTTAATAATTTGTTTTGATTTTGATAATCTCTCTTAAATATATATTTAATTGAGATTGATTTAGAAATATGTATGTACATATGTATAGACAGAAAGTAGGAATTATCAACCAAATTATTGTATTTTATGCAGAGCAGAAATGAACTGTTATCTGCAGTGAACCTTATTTAACAAGATTACTCAGGTTTTCTTAGAAAGATATTTAGATAGAAGTGGTCTGTAGCTGTCTTAAGTTTTAAGAAATGTGGGGCTAGTTTGCTAGTGACTGTTTAGTTTATTTTCAGCCTGATATTTGAAGCCTTATGTCTCCGTATTGGTTTAATTAAGTACAGTATTTTTCCCATTAGATATATTACCGGAATTAATGTGAAATCTATTTAGGATGGGATAAACTGTAGGAGGTGCCAAGACCAACTACTCTGTATCACATTTTCCCAAATGAGTGAATTTTAGGTTGAACTACAAACAGAAGTTCAAATGGCTTAGCTAAAAATATTTTATATATTTTCACCAGGAATGCTTACTATGTTTTGTTTTCTTAACAAAACATAGTAAGTTTGACATAGTGAAATAGCCTTTTCTTAAGAAACTTGGATGGTAGGACAGAGTACGGAGGATAGGGGTCTGGGGGCATAGACGAGACATAGCAACAGTGGATCCCTGAGGTTCTGATTTATTTAACCTGTACTTAGTATTTACTTTTTGCTCAGAATTTTATCTTTATTTTAGGACTTAGTTTATATGATACTGAGAGACACTCTCTTTTCCTTTTAAGGAAAAACTCAGGACTAGGAAGACTTGTTATTTGGGATAAGTGGCCTGGCTGTGATTCAAGTCCAGGTTTTCTGACCAAGAGACCAGTGCTCTACATCACATTAGTAACTTCAGCTGGTGTTATCTCTTCTACCATCCTGTTTTCAGGATGAAATGATGTTCCAAATGTCTGGAATGATGTGTGTGCAGCATGAATGATGAAAATAGACTCATGGTCCTATCATGGACCTTAAAGATCGTTATGTTCCACAGTGGAGAGATGAAGAAATTGAAGAGTTTTAGTGACTTGAGATAAGTCATAAAATTGTTAGTGACAAATTGGAGCTCAAATCCCTGTCTTTGGTTTGATTTCCACAGCTATACTGTTGACTTTCCTGTAGTCTTTCTAAGCACTATGACTGTTGAATTTGAGTTCTCATGCATATATTGTTTGCATGAAAATATAGGACTTGAGAGTTTATGGTTGATAGTAAAAGTTGGATGAAGTATAATGGAGATGATGGTGAAAGAGTAATAGTAAAGTTTTAAAAACCTGCTTTTAAAATTCTTTGATTTCTGGGTATGTATCCAGTTTCTTCAGCTGTAAAATGGGAATGTTGTTTTCATTATGCTTATTGTGAGGATTAAGTAATATAATGATGTGAAAATGCTTTTAAAATTCTGAAGTCCCAAGTAAATATTAATTATTTCATTGGACTACATTGTTCATTCTTCAAGGTTAGAACTTTAACTTGTCATCAAGTATAATACTTAGAGTACAGTTGACTTTCAGTGAATGTTTGTTTAAGTGATCAGCATCTAAAGTGTTAATGCTCTGATTCAGTCTTTTATTGTTTTAAGCCATTTTTTACTTAAGCAACTGTGTAATATTTCTTAACTTATTACATATCTGGAGGTTTCCCAGGTAATTGAAACCAATTCTAGCTCTAAGAATGCATGGGTTCATATTGACACATCAGTATCTAATTGACATAGTGAAATAGCCTTTTCATTAATGGAATTTCATAGGACAAAAACATGTATTCTTTATTATACACAGTTACTGTTGCTCATAATGGGAACAATATCATGAACTTTCCGAGGGTTTCCCCCTTTGAGTATTTTGAAATAACCAGCATATGTTTGGTTATAAAAGCTATAGCCTTCAGAATATAAAGTGATATGTTACATTATTGTATTTCATAAATCCTGGTTATTGCTAATGTAAATAAGAGAGCCATCAGTCTATTTTAACTGTAACATCAGGCATCCTTGTCTTTTTTTTTTTTTAATTGTTTTATTATTTACTCAGTGAGGAATTGGGAGAATTCATGGAGATGAAAGGTGCCAATAGCCCTGGAATACTTGTGTTGACCACAGGCCTCAGCAAACCATTTATGCGCCTAGATAAATACCCCACATTACTCAAGGAACTTGAAAGACATATGGAGGTATCACTTTTTTACATTTTTCACTTAGAAGCCTTTAACCATGAATTAGTGACATTTTTGTCAGAATTATTGTTAAAGCAGCTGTTGCTAATGATTTATTTTAGAAGGAAGAATCAACAGAGTTTACCAAGAGTTTTTAACTTAATGGGTTTTATAACGATTTTGTTAATTTTTTTCCTCTTTATTCCAGTGTTAAAAAAGAGCATTTGTCCCTTTGTCTCCTATCCCACCCACCACTGCTGATAGAAAAATTTCTAAAAGCTGTAAAAAATTTCAACTGGTTTTTAAATAGTGTTATCATCATATTAGGAACATTTAGCCACAAATAAGTTCTTAAGTTATAATAAGTTTAATAATGTAATAAAAAAAATCGTTGTATGATAATAATATATTTATCTTATTTTTGAATAGCAGGTTGTGGGCCTGACAGAAATTTAGATTCAAGTTATATTCTTGGCTAGGTGTCTGCAAACTTATTCTGTAATGGGGCAGATAGTGAATTTATTAGGCTTTACAGGCCATAATTGTTTCCTTTGCAACTACTCAGCTCTGTTGTTACAGTGTGAAAGCAGCCATAGACAAGAGGTAAAAGAATGGGTGTGAATGTATTCCAGTAAAACTTTATTTACAAAAGCAGGTATCAGTTTACTGCCCCTAGCTCTTGGCTATTCTATTTCACAACTTTTCCCTAAATCCATTGTATCCATAAGGTCTGAGATCATTGGCTCCATGATGATCCCCATACAGAATAAGAAGCAACACTTCTAATGTTAATAAGAAAGTAAGGGTGGGCCGGCCACGGTGGCTCAGCAGGCAAGGATGCTTGCCTGCCGTGCCAGAGGACCCGGGTTCGATTCCTGGTGCCTGCCCATGTAAAAAAAAAAAAAAAAAAAAAGAAAAAATAAGGGCATGTTAAAGCCTAAAAGGTATTGGAAAAGTTTCAAGCTTGTTGATTGCCTTTTTAAGACAAACTTTGTTTTGAAAACTAAGAGTGTACTTCTTTTATTCAAAGGATTATCATCCAGATCGACAAGATATTCAGAAATCCATGACTGCCTTTAAAAACCTTTCAGTAAGTGAATAAGCATATTTTTTTCCTCAGACATTAAGGCAAATGAATGTGGAAAAATTGTTTATCAACTGAAAAAGTTGATGAAAAATCTACTTTAGTGTAATTCAAGGTTTACTGAGTTGAAATAATAAATATGTATTAGGTGTTCCATGGCTAGTAAATTTTCATGCTTTACTGGACTATGGATGCAGAAGAATGAAAAGATAATTTTAAATAAAAAAATAATTGAGCATAAAATAATTCATGTTACAGCTACTTAAAAATGATTTAATCTCCTATTTTAATCTCCATCTGTAGCATCTTTAGTGATTGCGGTGTAAAACAGAATACTCGTGACTCCAATTTATGACTGTCATTTTGTCTTACCAAGTGTGGTTTTGAAATACGTGTCTTATTTATAGCTTGTTATACTTCTTGTGTTTTCATTTTGTATTTTATGTTGGTGGGCATTAATAAAGCCAGGAAAACAATATTTTTCTCAACTACTCTACATTTCTTCTGCTTTATATTTTTCCAAAATAGTGTTTAGCTGTTTGTTTTGCTTCTCTTGACTTGATTTCAGACTTGTGAATTAAGTAAATAGTGTGATAGATTATCTAAGAAGAAACAAGGTATAAAGCAATATGATTAAAACTCATGATTCTGCGATTTTCTGTCTCTTTTAACAACATTCTTCTGTATCACTCAGGCTCAGTGTCAAGAAGTACGGAAAAGGAAGGAGCTTGAGTTGCAGATCCTGACAGAGGCCATCCGGAACTGGGAGGGAGATGACATTAAAACCCTGGGCAATGTAGTTTACATGTCTCAGGTCATGATTCAGTGTGCAGGAAGTGAGGTAATGTAGTTCAGGAGTACACTGAATATGGATTATCTCACATCTTTGGAAAGTTTATACATAAACACCTGTGAAGGAAACACATTAAAAGAGCACCATGGGCATGCTGCTGAACTAACTTTGTTTTTATTTTAGTTTCTAAATTGTTTTCCCTAAAATTATTAATATGCTTTGGATAAAAATCAAGTTAAAAGTATCATTTAATTTGTATTAAATAAAATTTATCTTTTCTGAATGCTTTGTAAGATTGCTCAGTGGCAGTCAACAGTGCTTTAGAATATTATGTTTTCTTTTTCTTGTAATACAATATTTTAAGAGACTGTCAAATGATGACAAGTAAAATTTAATAGGAATTTTATCTTATAATTTATCTTCAGCCTTTTGTCCTTAACACCTAAGAAAGAGGCTTATGGTATAGTAAGGAGACTTAGAGCTGTTGACATCTTGATCATTTTAAATGCACCAATATCAGTTATAATCAAAAGTCCTTGTTAAATGAGCTAGTACATGGAAATTGCCCAACCTGGTACTTGACACTTGGGAAACTCTTATTAAGTGTCACACACTGGAAATGGTTGTTTAGTCTCCATATTTAAGTAAAATGTAATTTAAGTGTTTTATAAATGGAAAGATAATCATGGTATCCAGACAAGACTTCTAGAGTCCTATTTGAACCCATTTGAACAGAAATCTGTTTATACGAATGTCTTCCATGTAAATTATGCAGAATTTATGGGAGGGATGAAACTAGCATTGACTTGACATACCATGGAGTTTTAGGGAAGTGCCAGAAATTAATTGACCAAAATTGATTTTGGCATTTTATTCTATCCTTTAACTTGAGGGGTCCACCTATACTTACTCACACAAAGTTCTTTTTCTCTTTTATTTCTTAGCCACAAACAGAAAAATGTAGATATTACAGTTCATGGTGGAGCTGAATTCATTTAAACACTTATTATTTTAAGATGTTATGCAGACTCGTAACACAAAATGTTTCTTGTGAGTTCAGGATTTGTTAGTTTACTTTGTTAACCTTTTGTTTTGAAGATTTAGGTAAACCCATGTTTTCACCTGTATTTTAACACTCTCTCGTAATCATATATTAAGATTTAATATAGACTTTATCATAATTTTGTTTCTATTTGATTTAGCTAATAAAATTTGGTAGAGGGAAATTCCTAAGCAAGAAATGTATAATATATAATGTTCTTAGGACCAAGGATAAAGAAAGTATTGATGCACATATCTATAAGTATGTGCTAGCTCACATCTGTAAGTATATGCTATTTAAAAACTTATTTGGATTTGTTTGTTTGTTTTTAAATTAGGAAAAGAATGAAAGATATCTTCTCCTATTCCCAAATATTTTGCTAATGTTATCTGCCAGTCCTAGGATGAGTGGTTTTATCTATCAGGTAAATACATTTTTAAATGGTATTTTATTGTTTATTTTGGATCTGACAATCACTTTCAGACTTTGAGTTTTTGTGTTGTGTATAGTGTTACATAGTTAAGTATGTACACGCAGTTCCTATTTGTGTGTATTGATGTGACTGTAAATGTATTCTTGTTTTGCTTCTAAGCATAAAAGAAGGAAAGAAGTGTGAATGAATGTGTATAGATTGCTTATAAGGACACAGACTTCTGTGATGCGTGTTTATCTTTGCCACTGATTTAAGTCATCTCTTGCAAAGTGCCTAACTTCTCTGAGACTTAGTGTCCTGTTTTGCAAAATGCGTTTAACAAAGGTCTTATTGTGTAGGTTAAGTGGAATAGTGTAGGGTGAGATGTTTGATACATGGTATGGCACTGCACGAATATATTGGGCAGATGTAATTTGATGGAAATAGTAAATGATCATTTAAGCTATCTCCTACAGTGGCTGAACCATTTTATATCCCTACTGGCCATGAATGATTGTTCCTGTTTCTTCACATCCTTTTCAACTATTATCATTTTCTGTTTTTTAAATAGTAGCCATTCTTGTGGGTGTGAAATGGTCTCTTGTGGTTTTGATTCTAATTTCCCTAACAGCTAGTGATGTTGAGCATCTTTTCATGTGTATTTTTGTCATTTGAATATCCTCTTTGGAAAAATGTCTAATCGAGTCTTTTGCCCATTTTTAAATTGTGTTGTCTTTTAAAAATTATTTTTCTTTTTTATTTACTATTTGCATTGTGTTTTGATTGTTGAGTCATAGGATGTTTTTATATATTCTGGATCTCAAACCCTTAGCAGATATGTGGTTCCAGCTGTTTTCTCACATTGAGTAGGTATTTTTTAACTTTCATGACAAAGTCCTTGGAGGCCCAAAAGTTTTTAACTTTTGATGAGGTCCCATTTATCTATTTTTTCTTTCATTATTTGTGCATTGGGTGTAAAGTCTAAGAAACTATTGCCTAACATAAGGTTATGAAGGTGCTTCCCTACATTTTCTTCTAGGAATTTTATACTCCTGGTTCCTTTATTTAGGTCTTTGATCCCTTCTGATTTAATTTTGATATATGATATGAGAATAGAGGTCCTACTTCATTCTTTTGCCATATGGATATCCAATTCTCCCAGCACCATTTTTTGAAGAGATTGTTCTCCCCAGTTGAATGGTTTAGGCAGCCTTGTCAAAAATCATTTGGCCATAGACATGAAGATCTATTTCTGAACTCTCACTTCTATTCCATGGATCAATATGTCTCTCCCTTGCTAGTACCATGTTCTTTGACCACCGAAGTCAGGAAATGTGAGTCCTTTAACTTCATTCTTCTTTTTAAAGATGTTTTTGCCTTTAGGGGCACTTCCAAATAAATTTGATAATTGACTTTTCCGTGTCTGCAAAGTAGGCTGTTGGAAATTTGATTGCAATTGTACTGAATCCACAAATCATTTTGGGTAGAATAGACATCTTAACAATATTACGCCTTCCAATCCGTGAGTTTGCAATGTCCTTCTGTTTATTTACATCTTTGACTTCTTTTAGTAATGTTTTGTAGTTTTCTGTATATACGTCCTTTACAGCCTTGGTTAAATTTGTTCCTGGATATTTGATTCTTTTAGTTGTTATTGTAAATGAAGTTTTTCTCTTGATTTCTTCTTTGTATTGTCATTACTAGTGAATAGAAGCACTGCTGACTTTTGCATGTTGGTCTTGTACCCTGACACTTTGCTGAATTCTTTTATTAGCTCTAGTAGCTTTGTGGTAGATTTTTCGGGAAGATTTTCCCCTCTATTTTCCTTCTTTATGTTTCTTTTGTCCCAGTTTACTACTTTATATTTGCATGCCCATTATTAGGAAATAAACCTTTTTCTTGTTCAGTTGTGTTCTGACTCTTGTAGGAATTAAAGAATAGAGTTGTGTATTGAGGATGCATTATTGTTTGGTTTTGCATTTACTCTCTTAGGTACCTTTACTAAAGATCTTCATTTCTTTGCACTAGTCCAAGCTACTCTCCTGTCTTTTACTTTCAAACTACAGAACTCCCTTCAATAATTTTTGTAGGGCACATTTTTTGTTGATGAAACTCTAGGTTTCTGTTTGTCTGTAAGTATTTTAACCCGTACTCAGTTTTTGAAGGACAGTTTTGCCCGTAAAGAATTATTAACTGGCAGTTGTTCTCTCTCAGTATCTTAAATATTATTACACCACTGTCTTCTTACCTCTGTGGTTTCTGATGAGCAATCCAGCTCTTAGGCTTATTGATGATTCCTTCTAAGTGACAAATTGCTTTTCTCTTGCTGCTTTCAGAATTCTCTTTATCTCTGGCATTTGACAGTCGATGAGCGTGTGTGTGTGTGTCTCCTAGTAGGTCTGTTAGAGTTTATTCAGTTTGGAATACGTTGTGCTTCTTGAACAATTATATTTTTAGCTTTCATAACAGTTGGAAAATTGTTGGTCATTATTTCTTCAATTCTTCTTTCTATCCCTTTTCCCTTTTCTTCTCCTTTTGTGACTCCTATGTCACCCTGTCACTCGAATCTCTGAGACACTGCTCAATTTTTTCTATTTTTTTTCCTCTGTTTTTCTGACTGTATGATTTTGATTGTTCTTTCTTCTAGTTTGCTGATTCTTTCTTCTTCCTGTTCAAATTTGCTGTTGTTATGGTTGGCTTTGTGTTAAGCCTCTTCTTTGATACCTGGTCCAATTTATTTGGACTCTTAGAAGAGCCCAAGTTTAATAGATCAGGTTTTCTTAGCTTTTCTTCATCTCATTGTTACCCTTGATATGCAGTTCAATTTTTAAGATTGGACTTTTTGTGTTATTATTTCACATCCTGGAGAAAGCTTTCTTGCCTCTGTCCTTTCTCGGGCAGTCTTGATCTGTTCTGTTTTCATGCAGAATTCCACCCCACCCCCCCAGCTCCTGTGATTTGTTTAAGCTCCTGGGGACCCTTTTATATGGAACCCTCAGCAGTTTTATGTTCTTCCTCAGGTCTCTGTAGACTCATGTCCCTGTACCTGAATATGCATGGAATTCTAATTCGTTGCTGTAAGTCACTTTATAATCTTTTCCCCTGTGGAAGATGGGAAAGTTCTGGGCAACTGCCTCTGATCCCGAGCTTCAGAGGGGAAATGAAGAAGTTCACCAGGTTGGATAAGAAGTTTTATAGCTGATACTTTCCTTTTTCTTGCATTCATTATTTGTGGAGTCCTTCTCCAGTCTCTACCATCATCCAGAGTTCTAAGCAAGTGGAATTTGTCCTTTTATTTGCTAAATCTCAGGAGGATTTTATAGGTGGCATTTTATATTGCCGTGTTGATGACATCCCACTGTGGTATTTTTTTTTTTTTGATCATTTCAGTACTTTTCTTTGAGAAAATGTCAGAGATCCTATTTAAGAAGAAAATGAAAGGGACTTATTTGTTTTGTTTTGTTTTTCTACATTCATATATAATGGTGATATTAAGTAGTTTATATTTTTTCTGTATATACAGTAGATGCTCTTTGTAAGATTTCATTGCCTTTTTTCTGTGAAATTTTAGCAGTTAGTACCCTTCCCATCAGTTTTTAAAGGATTTGTCGATCACCAGATAATACTTTGACAAAATTCAGAACTTTGTTTTCTTTGATTTGCGTTTATGAAGAATATGATAGGTTGTTTTGCATTGCCTCAAAAAAGAGGAGTAAGTGGATCCTGAATGAAAAGTAGATATAACTTGATGGTACCTGCACAAAAGACTTTGGCTACTACCCAAAAAGGGGTTATGATTCCAAAAGAAGCACTTCTAAAATCTGTAAAGCAGATACATATAGAGATAGTCAGAAAAATAATGACTCTTAATTTGTAAAGCTACTACAGGGTTTTACTCCAGTACTGGTAGTTACATCTTTCCTAAAATACCCTGATGAATCTAAATCTGAATCCTTTTCATTCAGTACCATCTGGCTTAGTATTTTATAGCCTAGCCCCAAGAATCTCATTCCATTCTTTAGAGTTTAAACCTAACAAAGGAGTGTCTGTGTGGTTGGCTCACAGTCTCTGTAGACTCATGTCCCTGTACCTGAAAGGGTCCTGCTGTCTTGTAAACCTAAGGGAAAAGAGATTGCCATTTGGGATAAACACAAGACTGGTGGACATACGGGATTTGTCCTTAATGTTACTACAGATATGCCACTGAAAACATCATACTACCAATAGGACCTATTTATCATTAGTATTTGTTCTAGTTTGCTAGCTGCCAGAATGCAAAATACCAGAAACAGAAAGGCATTTAAAAAGGGGAATTTAATAAATTGCTAGTTTATAGTTCTAAGACTGAGAAAATGTCCCAATTAAAACAAGTCTATAGAAATGTCCAATCAGAGGCATCCAGGGAAAGATACCTTGGTTCAAGAAGACTGATAGAGTTCACGGTTTCTCTCTCAAGTGGAGGGGCACATGGTAAACACAATCAGAGTTTTGCTTTCATCTGGAAGTGTACATGGTGAACACAGTGTCATCTGCTAGCTTCTTCTCCTGGCTTCCTGTTTCATAAAGCTCCCCGGGAGGCATTTTTCTTCTTCATCTCCAAAGGTTGCTGGCTGGTGGACTCTGCTTCTCGTGGCTGTGTTGTTCTGCTCTGCTGTCTCTGAATCTCCCATTCTCCAAAATGTTTCCTCTTTTATAGGACTGCAATAAACCAATCAAGACCCACCCAGATGGGTGGAGACATGTCATCACCTAATCCAGTTTAACAACCACTCTTGACTTGACTAAATCACATCATCCAGGGAGATGATCTGATTACAGTTTCAAACATACAGTATTGACTAGGGATTATTCTACCTTTATGAAATTGGATTTTGATTAAAACATGACTTTTCTAGGGGGCATACTTCCTTTCAAACCAGCACAGTATTCATTTTTTTCTACTCTAACGTATAGTTCTTAAAGAACACTGGCTTTAAGTTAAATCCAAAAATTTTAAATCCAACCACAACAACAATATATTATACACTAAGATTTTAAGGTACACTGGGTTAAATACAGGCACAGTTTTGTTTTCTGTAGAACTTCTCAAAGCTACTAAAATACTTATGAGCGTTATGAAGAATGTAAAGGGATATATATATATATATATATATATATATATATAGCATTTTTCAAATAAATTTGAATACAGAAATATCAAGAAGTAGTAGTTCACATGTCTAATGTTCTACCTATCATACTTTAGTACAGGATTTCTCAACCTCTGTAGTGTTGAGATTTGGACTTGTTAATTCTTTGTTTAGACTGGAGCATGGGGGCTGCCCTGTCCGTTCATTGTAGAATGGTGTAGCAGCACCCCAGCCTCTACCCACTAGATGTGAGGGACACCTGTTTACCCCATTGGGAATCACTGCTTATTAGTAAATGTTGATATAGAGTCCTTTTCCTCAGCTAACTAATTGCTCCATAGGCAACTTGGTCCAGAAAATCCAGTCTTTTCTTAATGACTTGGTTGGGTACCATGTATCATAGTTTAAATGAACCAGGCTAAGTTACTTTTTTTTTTTCAATTTTGCTTTCTTTTTATCAGTTTGATTACCTTTTCTTATATCTCTCCATTAATGTTTTTATTCCATGTATCAGTTAAAGATTTCTTTCTTTTTCAGATAAGACTTGTTTGCCTACCATTTTTTGGTTTGTTTGTTTGTTTGTTGTTTTTTCCATTATGTGCCATATTTAGCACAATTACTTATTTTCCATTTGGTGGACTACAAAATATAATTGTTATACCTTTCCTGTTATTGCTCCAATTTTCCACCTTAACTTTTGCCTCCAGACTTGAAACTTCTGTATTCCCTTAGGAGGCAAATATGTTCTTCCTTTCAATAAAGCAAACATTTAAAATAGCTGCTGTAGGTTTTAGCATCCTTTTTTTTTTTTTTTTAGGTAATGTATAATATTTTTGCGTCCCAGTGTTTATGTTTAGAGTAACTCATCAGACGAAATTTGTTTTTGTTCTGATTTGCTCTTGTTTTTTTCTTTTTGCCAATTCAGTTTCTTGATTATAGTATTATGATTTCTTGTTCGAGATAGAGATTTCTGTCTTATACGTGCATCTATTACAAAGAAAGTGTTTTTGGTTTAAGAATATAATTCTCTACCATTTCTAAAATCATACATTATTTTAATACTGTATCTTTATTAGAAAAACACTAATTGTTTTTTGTGGGTGGGGGTTTGTTCTTTTTTTTAGGGAAAGCTACCAACGACAGGAATGACAATCGCAAAGCTTGAGGAAAGTGAAAATCATAAAAATGCATTTGAAATATCAGGTGACAGGCACAGACTTTTGTAAATGCTATCTATTACTGTGATGAGAGTTGGATTCCTTTGTTTGCACATTCTTAAAGTTTTCAGAGGGCTAATATTTAAGTATTATTGAATTATATTCTGGGTTTGTGTATGTATATATGCATGTGCATGATTTTTTACCTGTTTTTCCATTTTAGTGTCTTACTTGTTATCTCTTCTAGGGAACATGATTGAGCGAATATTAGTGTCGTGCAACAACCAGCAGGATCTACATGAATGGGTGGATCATCTACAGAAGCAAACTAAAGTCACATCAATTGGAAATCCCACTATTAAGCCTCATTCTGTGCCATCACATACTGTAAGGACTCATGTGCTTTCCATCTTCCAAACTCTAAACATTATCAGCCTTTGGCTGAGTTGACAGGAAATGATTATGTACTTTAAAGCAGATTTAGTATGTGGGTCAGTAATGCAAAATATTTACTTCACTTTTTTTCTGCAGATATTTGCTTCATATCCATCTAATGTGAATAGCTTTACAATGATCATTATTGCAAAACTGTTCTAATATTGTGTGTACTCAAACACAGTTCAATGAAACTTAGATAAGAAACTGCTTCTCTTGTTAAGAGTAAGCATAAAAGACTAACTTAAGAGCATTTTCACCAAAACTACCAAGAGCCACCAGTCCAAAAATTATTTTTTCTCAGAATTTTAACTGTATTTGTATGTTTCATAAAAAAAAACAAAAATATATAAGTATGATGATTAAAAAAGGTCATTCATGTTGATAGTATTAAAATGTGATTTTTGACTCATTGTTTTGATTTTAGGAAATTCATTTTTCATGTATTTCAACAGCTCTTTGATATTTTAGATACTGATAGCATTTCAAAATAGATTAACACCGAAGTTCTAGTGTTTAAAATCTCTGGTGTTTTATGCTTAAGATACTGGTATTGATTATTTTAACATTGATTTTATTTATCAGGTAATATTTTTCAAATGGCAGAAATCTCTTAAAATTGATCATGTTTACAAAAACAGTTTTAGTTTGTACATTTGTCTCACATCCATATAAGGTTTTTGTTTTTAATAGGGCATTTTCTGCATGCAAGTTCAATTTTCCATTCATTATCTTTCAAATTAAAAGTTTTAGCTTAATAAGGGTGGAGCATTTCATAGGAACTCATTTTTCTGCATGATTTTTCTGGAAACCTACAATTGTTCTAAAAAAAAATAGGTAATGCTAAAAAAAAATTTTAGCTCAAGAAAGGTCACTGTGATGTAACAATTTGATCAGTTTCATTGTGCCACTCAAATTAAAGTTTCATTTAATCTTTAATTTGAACATTAAAACTATTCATTTGCTTTAGCTAACATTTCATTTTGAGTGGCTATGCCTTTTATAACTTCTCCTTCCTTTCAAATATACTTAGCTTTCATGGAACTAAATTTATTCTAAGGACATATATATAATATGTGTGTATTTCTAAAGCAAAATGGAAGCACATTCTCAGTAATAGCCTGAAGCTAAACTTTATAAAATTTTCACCAAGTAAAACTTTGCTCTGTGTTTGAAACTTGGTGTCTTAGTATTTCTTTTGCCACTTAGTGGCAAGGAAAATATTCCTTCAACAGATAATTACAAGTCCCCACTGTATTCAAGGTACAATTCTTCACGTGCAAACTTTTGAAATGTTCTACATTCTTCCTAGAGAGTCTTCTTAGGGAGTTGTGAGCTATCTTTGTGATCTGTATCCAGGGTTAATGATATTCTAATTTAGCATAAAGCATAATCTCTTTTGGTTTTTAGAAGCAAACATTATGTATTACAGTATTACTGCTAACAGGAGTGTTTTGCATATTTTTTTCTTTCTCTGAATTACTTGAAAATTATTTTGTTGTCATTGTTGTAGTATGTTATGAGTCTCATGCACACTCTCATCCCTTTTGCTATTGCACCACGGACCAGCCTGTGATTATTTGTAGTTTTCGTAGAAAGTTAAATGCTCACATTCCTGCATACCACGACATTAGCCAGTGTATGGGCTTCCCTTTATACGTGTTCGGTTCTTTAGAAAGGGACCTTACCTCACCTGGTTAGTTTGCATAACCCTTCAACTCATTCTCCCGTTCAGTATACCCTACTGTTATTGGCTTGGAGGTCATTAGTTAATTTTGAGTGTTACTTTTTTTTTTTAATATTTGTTTAATATTTCATCTTTTAACTCTAAGTGTATTAGAATATTTTTGGCTTTCCCAGGAATATAAACCCCACCAACAATTTCTTTCTCTGAGAAATAGGATTTTGGATAACCTTGTGTTGATTAAAGCTGATTTTTCTAAGAAAATGTTTTATCCCGGGATTGGCCAACTTTTTCTGTAAAGAGCCAAATATTTTTGGCTTTATGGGCCACATGGTTTCTGTTGCAGTGTACTTTGTTTTTGTAACATGAAAGCAATCGTAGATACTAAAAGGATTGGGTGTGACTGTGTGCCAATAAATTATTTTATTTCGAAACAAGGCAGGGCTGACTCATATCATCAGCCAGTGAATGATGTGTCTTGAAAGAAAAATTACCCTCACCCTTGGCCACATTCTCAGTAAAGAAATGTTTGTTCTTTTATAAAATACTGATTTTTATACTAAATGAAATACTTTTTTCCAAGTGGTACTCCCATGGCAAATTAAGAGATGGCTTTTAGAATATTTAGGATTTTAGATACTCAGTTTTAGTGCTGCTCATTATTGATAGAAGAAGCTTGAGCAAAACAGTGCAAGGAGGTCTTTGCTTAGCCCAGATATGCCACAGCTGACTGTGTTTGACCCAAGAAGCTGATTGTTTAAAGTCAGAGACTCAAAAGAAATGATAACAATTTGCGGGTTATTTTACTAAGAGTGTTTTTTAAAAACTGGATTCTATCTATTTGATCAAAGTTCCTCTTAGAGCAAATGCGTTAGTGTCTTATGTTTTGTTTCTTCTGTTTTCTCAAACTTCTTTGCACTTGGCAGCTTCCTTCCCATCCAATCACACCATCCAGCAAACATTCAGACAGCAAACCAGTGCCACTGACTCCTGCATACCACACGCTCCCACACCCTTCACATCATGGGACTCCACATACCACCATTAATTGGGGACCATTGGAACCTCCTAAAACTCCCAAACCTTGGAGCCTGAGCTGCCTGCGACCTGCACCTCCTCTACGGCCTTCAGCTGCTCTCTGTTACAAAGAGGTGAGGTCCTTTGACCGTTCAGATAGCCACTGTAAAGTATGGCATAAAAGAAGCATAATTTAAAATCTGGGTGTGATAAATTGGTCATTCTTTACTTCACCCCATTTTTTTTCATTTCAATAAATTAGAAATATTGACAATCCAATATTTCTATCCGTGACATAAAAAATACAGTTTAGCTTCTTCAGAACTGTGCAGAAGGGGTCTGCCTTCATTCTTTGATTTGTCATTCCTTTCTGCTATTTAAAGACTTGAGAAACCCACAAGTACATCCACTTAGAAAGGGAATGTGTAGTATTGAATCCGTTCTGTGCACTTTCACAGAGGGCCCTTAATTAAGCAGGAGAAGCCTGTATTCACCCGAGGGATGCTGCTTCTGAGAGCTTTCCTTAATTTTTGCTGAGCTGAGGAGTAAGAACTAGAAAAAAATCTTTACATGGGCTTCCTCTTTGCCTTTTGCTGAGCTTGAACTTATTTTGAACTTACAGTTAGTGAAGGAGTGTCACTTTATTTCTGTATGCTATTCTTTTGTTCCTTTCTTTAAGATCTTCCTGTCCAGGAACCCTCTGTTTTCTCACCAGAAACTATTTGAGATGAAGAAAGCATTTACAAATAAAAATGGAAAAAAAAATTAGGAAACTTTCCTCTTTGATGTGTAAGAAATATAAAACACTCTTCTTGTTCTTCTCCGTTCTAATTCAGTATTTTATATACACTTTGTGCAGTTAAAATACGATTCTTATCCATGAATAAGTATTAGGAGTTTCGTACACTTAAACCTAAGTCTGCTTTTGATGAGGAAAGGAAGTGTCTTGAAAAATGTATTCTGAGAATTATTCAGATTTTTATTGGATAGATGTGGCATGTCTCCATTTGAGAAATTTGATAATAGAATGATAAGTGTGTTGAAGCATTGTTGCCTGGTATCAAGTTTCTGTGTCCAGTTGGGGACCATATTTGTAAAGGAAAACAGAGCACACCCTCTGGCAGCACTAGGTAGTTTAAGACCCATAGAAAAAATGCTACATAAGAAATTATAATCAATCCTTTATAATTTTTTTGTTCTTAATGAGGTTTGTTTTTTGTGACATATCTCTTTCTGATAACCATAATATGCCTTTGTCAAGAATTTTTTTGTGTGTGTGTGTCAAGAATTTTTTATGATGGGCAGTTACTTAGAGAATGTTGATGGTCTTTATTGTATAGCTTATTGCTTACAGTCCAAATGATAAGTGAGATAATATAGGCAAGAAATTGTGGAAATTTAACTACTGGGGCAGAAAATTGAGTTAAAACTGTCAAGTTTATATCAAGTAAGTAAGGTAGCAAGGAATTTAAAAACAAAAAGTAAAGAAGTAGAAAGAGAGAGAAAGCTATTAAGGAAAACAAAAATTTTTATTTTTTATAAATCTGGCTATAATTGTTTTGCTGAATTCCGGTTTGGTAATTATTGTCCAATAAAATTACTGAGAACTTTTAAGACATTACATTCTAATCAAACAGAAGGGCATTTATTTATTCCTTGCAAATATTTATCTCTGTTAGTCTTGAATTAGAGAAGCTAATTTATTTTTAGGCTCTCTAGCTATAGAGCACATATTGTATATATTTCTTCTGGAACTGATTTCTGCTGTATTTCTAAGAGTGCTATATTTTCTCATTTCTACAGAAAAAGAAAATTTAAGAGATAACTTACTTTAAACATCAGGCTTTTTTCACTGTATCCAGTTTGATTCATCCTACAGCACAGCTCATCTTCTGAATCTTAATTTCTCATTTTAAGATTTAGAAATGGTTTATGTAAAATTTGAGTGATGCAGAAGTTAACCTTTTTTATGTCATTATTTAATATATGCATGATAATTGACATTTTCATAACTCCCCTCTTCCTTCTTCCCCCATTAGACTTTCTCTTTGCTTATTTAGTTTTATACTTTTCTCTTCTGCACCTTTTAAAAAGATGTCTTATATTAAAAAGGTAAGGGGTAGACCATTTTATTTTTAAACATAACTCTAAATTTGCATGAACATACCATATATTGGAAAAACCATTGCCAAAACTCTGTTGCCATATTCGCCTGCTAATTAACTGATTGCTTATATCCTTTTCTTTTCCAGTGAGGCTTCACATATTTTCTTAAAGGAATCAGTTTATACTTCCTTTTCTTTAAAAATAGCCTTAGTTTCCTCATCTGTTTCTAGATATATCAGATGTGTCCACTTCTCCAAAATTAACAGACCTTCCCTGTCCCCTGGGAGTATGTACGGCTCTCTTTGTGTATACATAATGCCATGCCAGTTTTTAATTCCATCCAAACTCTGCCAGCCAACGCAACTTTAGTATTTGTTGTTACAATGCTAATGAGATCCAAATAACACAAATGAATTTGTTTTATCAGAGTCTGGAAGAAATATTAACCAAGAACTAAAGCTGAAAATGGCTTATTCGTTTTAAATTAATGTTCAGCAGCTGACAAAAATCAGATTATAATGAGAAAAGTAGGATGCTCTTAACAGGGCCGTAGTACTTTAACATTTCATACCTTACAGCACTCCTTAGTGATATATGTGTAAAAATTAGTAGCTTTGAAGTATTTCAGCAATCTTTTCTTTCCTTTTTATTTCTCTAGGATCTTAGTAAGAGTCCCAAAACCATGAAAAAACTGCTACCTAAGCGCAAACCTGAACGGAAACCTTCTGATGAGGAGTTTGCATTAAGGAAAAGTAAGTAAATAGGAATGAAAAAATACATGTTTCTTTGTCATGAAGGCCAAAGTTTTTATAGAATGGAGAAATTACTGATAGCTTTTCAAAGACTTCAGACAAAGGTCAGGGTTCTGAACCTTAGTTTCACTTATAAGGATAATACATTAGGATATGTGACAATTGTTTGGACTTGTGGCAATGATGGAAACAAACCATCTTGGCATTAACACAAGCAAGCAGATGATCACAGAAATGTCTAAATGTTAATGACAAAAGATGGGCATGTATTTTCCCTTAATAAAATTGGTTACAATCTTATAGTGCATATTTTGATTCCATCATATTTTAAGGACCAAAAGAACATATTAACTTTGAATTACCTCTGTTTCATCTGTGAAGCTAAGCCAGTTGTAGTTAAGACCTGGGGATCTCACCTACTGTTCCTCTCAGTTCATAAAAATTCTACCTCCACTTTCATATGCCATGATTTCCTGAAGCTTTTCCTAAGTCCACTGACTGAATGTGACTTGTTCTTTTTAGACCTCACCCACATTATTGCTGTCTCTTTTTTATTGTACTTATTTATACACTTATACAGTCTCCACTTCTCAAGTATAAATGTCTTAAAAACTGAAAGCTTTATCTAACTGAGCTCTGGATTTCTAATACAGACTCTCATAGTAAACACCTTACACACATTTGGTGCTCAGTTGATACCTATTGATTAACTAGAACTGATTTTAGAAACAAGTAATTAGAAAGACTCACTACTTCTCCCCACTGTTCCATTTTTTTCCCTGTGTCTAGACAGTTTCCTGAGAGTGACAGTCAGGAAACAATACCAGATGTTAAGTTTAAAAGATTGCTATACTATGTTCAGCAGTAAATGTGAACACTTGAGATAGGTAGATAGTCAAGCCAAGAAAGACAATGGAGCCAGTCTTTAGAGAAGTTGTCAAGGTCTGTCTTAAAACTATCTCCCTACTGCTAGATCATTTTCTCTGTCTTCCCTGTTTCTGCAACTCCTCATTCTCCAACTAGCATCAATCTCAAAACTTAAAGATAACAAATGTGGTAAACTCAACTTCTGTCAAAGAGAAAACTGCTAGTTTTAATTTCAATAAAGGCACTATACCAAAGCTAAATATCATTAATAGGGGGATATAAGTGTTATGGGATTTTTTTTTTCTGGGAGAAATGAGAATGCTCTTTTACTGGCAGTGGTAGTGAATATATAACTATTTGATTGTTCCAAGGGCCATTTATTGTACACTTAGGATGGATTGTATGGTGTTTGAATAAAACTATTTGAAAAAGAAAAGGAATGGAGGGGGATAAAGGGTCTGGGATGTTTTAGGTTTTCTTATTTTTTTTATTTCTTTTCTGGAGTGGTGAAAATGTTCTAAAATTGATCATGGTAATTAATGCACAACTGTGAAATGATTCTGTAAACTATTCATTGTGTACATCCATGCACTAGGATGGTGTATGACTATATCTCAATAAAATTGGACTAAAAAAAGAAAATGCATCTTCATGTAGAATAAAAGGAATTTCATATAAATGATTTGTATGTATGTAAAGATGATATAAGTAGTACCTTGTACATGATAATTGCTTAGTAAACTTTTGTTCCTGTGAGTCATATTATAATTTCTTAAGGTATTTTAACTTTCTGCTTAAACAATGGGAAATTATTGGCTCTTCATTTTGAGGGTAGGAGTAGTTTAAAATTGAGGCAATAGCAAGGTGATACTTTTTCCCCGAAGACTGGAATGTTCGGGGACTGGCTCCCAGAGATTCTTGGCCCTTAGCTTTTCTGTCACATGGCAGCATCTTATTTCTCTTCCCTTTTCTGTTGACTTCCAGCTTCTGACTGCTCCCCGTGGCTTCTCTCTCTAAGTCACATTTTCTTTTGCCTATAAGGACTTTAGCCGTGTTGGATCTTGGCCCACCCTCATTCAGTTTGAGCACCCTTTAGTAACATCTTCAAAATTCCTATTTGCAATGCACAGGGCCAGCTGTTGGGACCTGACCAGGCTTTTTGTGGGGGGCATGATTCAGTCCCCAACAACCTTTATTACATTCAGAATCTAGAGATTTTTCCAATTCATGGTACATTCTGTACCATTTAGAAAATGTATGTTTTCTTTGTGTTAATTTACTTTGATCTAACCTTTGTGATGAAAGGTAGATCAGTAATGACAGTTTAAAACTGAACACATCTCCTGGAAGTTAGTACCGGCTTACTGGCTTTCTAATGTTTTCCCTGTTGTATGATGCACATTTTGTTTGAAAATAGCAATCAGGTTGTATCAGTCCTATAGATAATCATTCATAAAGAGCCAATTGGCAAAGAGGGAAAGACCTATCTGAGGAAATTACTTTGCATCTTGTCCTGATATTATACTACTTTACTCCTTAAAGGGGTAGCTTTTAGTATGGGAAACCTCTTAAATGATTAGTTCAGTTAGTAAAATTTAAGTCGTTTACTTTATAGCTCTTAAACTTGATACTGTAATTTATTTTCTAGTAGTGAATATTTAATTTGCTTTGTATCTATTTGTATTGGTCTGCAAGCTGCCAGAATGCGATATACCAGAACTGGAACAGCTTTTAAAAAGGGAAATTTAGTAAGTTTCAAGTTTACAGTTCTAAGCCTATAAAATTGTCCAAACAAGGCATCCAGAGAAAGATACCTTAATTCAAGTAAGACTGATGGGCCCAGAACACCTCTGTCAGTTTGGTAGTCACATAGCTGGCATCTTTTGGTCCCTTGCTCCTGGGCTCTCTTGCCTTCAGCCTCTGTTCCTCTTTGGGGTTCTCGCTTTACGTCTCCAGGGCTGGCTTTCATCTCTTGGCTTCCCTGGGCTCTCTTCAGGTTCTGGCCTGCTTAACATCTCAGGGCAGTGACTGCTGGGCTCCAGACGTCATCTAGCATCCGTGTCTTTATTCTCCAAGTGTCGGCCTCTGTATCACCTCTGGGCTCTGTTGGCTCTGAGGCTTCTTGTCATTTCTTTCTGCTCTGTCTGCTCTGAGCTTGCTCCAAAATGTTTCCTCTCTTAAAGACTCCAATAAACTAATCAGCGCCTACCTATCATGAGTGGAGTTACATCTCCATCTAATCAAAAGGCCACACAAAATTGAGAGTGTCACATCTCCGTGGAGATAATCTAATCAAAGCGTCAAAACTACAGTGTTGAATCAGAATTAAAAGAAAGGGGTGCTCCCACAAGATTTGGTCAGGCTTAAAATAGTGCTTTTCTGGGGTATATAATATTTTCAAACTGGCGCAATATTTTACTATCTTAAAATTATATTGAGACTTAATTTTTATTTCTTTTGTTTTTGAGGCTTAATTATTAAACAGCTATAAATATTTTAGCCTTTCTATATTTTTATTAGCATAGGTGAGCTTTTAAAAAATATATCCAGGTAATATCTTAGAAAATATAAAAACTTCCATTCTAAATCATATAAGTACAGTAGTATATAAAATATTTACTGAGCACCGAACTGTGTGTGAGGCACTGTACCTAAGTACTAATACTATTAGATCCTGTGAGTCCATTCCCAGGGACTCTGAACTCTGGATATAAATGAAGGCCAATCCATGGTTTAAGAAAGTGTTCTTAAAGTATTCACCTTCAGGCTCCAGGTTGGGCCTTATAAATTTTTGATACTACTGTCAAGAGTTTTGGTGGTGATTTTTAGTTGTTAGTGTGTTTTTTCTTAGATTAATTTCCTGTTAGAAATCTATGAGTCAGAGGGAATGGCATTTTAAAGGCCTTCAACCAATATGGTCAAATTGCCTTTCTGGAGGGTTGTACCTTTTTTCACTCCTCTCAGCCTGTTTAAGACTTCTCCTTTCCCTGTATCTACATCAGCTTTGAGAAAATTGGTCTTTTCTATTTTTGTCAGGCTGATATGTGAAAAGTGATACTTTCTTTTAATTTGCATATCTTTGTTAGGGAGAATGAGCATGTTTTCTTATTGTCTATATTCTTTTAAACTGCTTTTTTCCTATCCCTTGCCCTTTTTCAATTTAGAGATAGGGGATGTTGTTTTTCTTACAGATTAATAAGATGACCTTTATGTAATTAGGGTATTAACCCTTTGCTAGATATATTGCTGATAGAAAATACTTTTCAAAAACTAAAAATCTTTTGAATGTAACTTTTTTCTTAGTATTTGGTAAACAGTTATTTCTTAGAAGATATTACCTTAATTGTCATCAATTTTGGTTGAATTGATGATTTTACATTTATCTAATGTACCAATTATTTTTAGTTAAATTTTTAAATATTGTACCTTTCTTTTTTGACAGGTACAGCTGCTCTGGAAGAAGATGCTCAGATTCTAAAAGTTATTGAAGCTTACTGCACAAGTGCCAAAACTCGACAAACACTCAATTCAAGTAAGTTTTATTTCACTATAATGTAATAAAAACTGTAGCGGGTTTTTTGTTTTGTTTAAATTAATCTAAAATTAATTGCTTGGTTGGATCCTCCTAGCTCATTCATGCATCTGAACTGTTTTTAGTGAGTCATGTTTCATTGGTAGCAAGTAACAGAAGTACTTGAGCCTGAAGCCATTGAATCACGTTAAAAGGAGCTGAGCTATCAGTGAAATAACTGTGATTTTTTGTATAACACTGTACTGGGAAATATCAAGTATAAGGTACTGCCAGAATTTATAAAATTTTCTTTTGCTCGAAGAAGGTGTGTCTGGAAGGTTAATTCTGTTAAACTTTTAGTATAGTATTGGAATTATTTTTTTCCACTTTTTTTATTGTTCAGTATAAATACGTACAAAGAAAAGAAAGAAGAAACAATGATTTTCAAAGTACACTTCAACCAGTAGTTACAGAACCAATTTTAGAGTTTGTTATGGGTTACCTTTCCACTATTTCAGAGTTTTCCTTCTAGCTGCTCCAAAACACTGGAGGCTAGAAGAATTTTTTTTCTTTTTTGTAAAAAATAACATATATACAAAAAAGCAATTAATTTCAAAGCACATCATAATAATTAGTTGTAGAACAGATTTCAGAGTTTGGCATGGGTTACAGTTCCACAATTTTAGGTTTTTACTTCTAGCTGCTCTAAGATACTAGAGTCTAAAAGAAATATCAATATAATGATTCAGCAGTAATATTCGTTTGTTAAACCCTACCTTCTCTGTGTAACTCCACCACCACCTTTGATCTTTCTCCCACTTTTTAGGGGGATTTGGACCTTGCCATCAACTTTTTCATGTTGAAAGGGCCTGTTGATAATTCGGGATAGGGGGATGAAACTAGTTGATGTCCAGGAAAGCCTGCCCTTTCTGCATTTCAGGACTTATCTGGCCCAGAGACCCATCTGGAGGCAGTAGGTTTCTGGAAAGTAACCCTAGTGCATGGAACCTTTGTAGAATCTTATATATTGCCCTAGGTATTTTTTAGGATTGGCTGAAATGGTTTTGGTTGGGGTTTGGCAAGTTATGGTAGTTAGCAGTGTCTAACTGAAGCTTGTGTAAGAGTGACGTCCAGAGTAGCCTCTCAACTCTATATCAGTTCTTTCAGCCAATGATACCTTATTTGTTACACGTTCCCCTTTTTGGTCAGGAAGACATTGTTGATCCCACAGTGCCAGGTTCCATACTCATTCTTGGGAGTTATCTCCCTTATGGCCAGGGAGACTTTCACCCCTGAATGTCATGTCCCATTTAGGGGGAAGGACAATGGTTTCACTTGTAGAGTTGGGTTTAGAGAGAGTGAGGCCACATCTTAGCAACAAAAGAGGTCCTTCAAAAGTAACTCTTAGGCATACTTATAGGTAAGCTAAACTTTAGTACTACATACATAAGCTTCACAAGAGCAAGCCTCAAGATCAGGGGCTTGGCCAATTGATTTGGGTAGTACTGGGATTGTTTTTAACTTCTTAGAATTGTTGTCCAAAATATAAACCTAGGGTAAATCTTCTTTTAATCTCCTCCCCACCCTTTTTTCTTTTTTTTTTTTTACATGATTACTTTTTAAAATCGACCCCAACTAATATATTGGTAGATTTCAATACGACTTAGTTTTCCTCTGTTTAGTACATATCTTTTAAAAAAAATTTTTTATTGAGATATATTCACACAATAAAGACTCCACCCAAAGTATACAATTAATGGCTCACAGTATCATCATATAATTGTGCATTCACCACCACAATGAATTTTAGAATATTCTCATTACTCTAAGAAAAGAAATGAAAATAAAAAAGAACACCCAAAACATCCCATACCCATTATTGTCCTAATATTATTTATTTTTTGTCTTTATTACTCATCTGCCCATATCCCGGATAAAGGAGTGTCAGTCACAAAGTTTTCACAATCACAGGGTTCTACAATGCAAGCAAGTAACCTCCAGAATGACCTCTTGACTCTATTTGAAATCTCTTAACTGCTGAAACTTTATAATGTTTTGTTTTGTTTCTTCTCCTCCTTTTGGTCAAAATGACATTCTCAATCACATGATGCCAAGGCCAGGCTCATCCCTGGAAGTTATATCCCATGTTACCAGGAAGACTTACACCTTAGGAATTACATTCCATATACAGGGGAGGGTAGTGAGTTTATTTGTAGAGTTGTCTGAGAGAAACCACCTCTGAGCAACAAAAGAGGTACTTTAGGGTGATTCTTAGGCATAATAATAAATAGCTTAGCTTCTCCTTTGCAAGAATGTGTTTCATAAGGTCAGGCCCCAAGATCAAGAGCTTGACTTATTAAATTGGGAGTCCCCAATGCTTATAAGAATATTAGGAGTTCCCAAGGTAGGGAAGTTTAAGATTTCCACATCTTCCTCAAGTCCCTCAAGGGGACTTTGCAAATATTTTTTTATTTTCTGCCTAAATTACTCTGGAATGTATCTGGTTATTACATTAATCTATATAGGATAACAAGATCTCATTCCCTGTTCTAGGTTCCATACAATTATGTTGTTTAAATAGACTGATTATACAGTTAAATTACATAGTGTGCCACAGAAAATGTAAATTTTGTACCAAATAAAAATCTCTTCCTTTGGTCTCACGTAGAGGTTGAAGTTTTAACTTATAGTTAATATCATCTATTACCTTATATTCTGATTTACCTTAGTCCTAACCAAATTTTTTGTGTGTTTTTTTCATATCTCTTTTTGAAGTCTGATTTATTTTTCGGCTTCTTTAACAGTTGTTGTATGAAGTAATGCAAACTTTCAGAGTTGCAGAACTCTAGCTCTGAGTCTCAGGTGTCACACAGATACCCAAAGTTCCAGGTTATACACAAGAGTTCAGCATCTTAGAATTTAGAAATAACAGTTAAAATTCGGGATTAGATGTGACTACTGTAAAAGCTTACAATTTGGGAACCCTAACAATAAGCCTTGGTGAGCATTCTGCTCAGTGCAGGATGAAATGAAAAAATGTTAATCTATTTTGTGGGCAGTAAAAAGGTTGTTTTTTAATCCCCATGAATATAGAGTGTGGAATGCATTATGGTAGAGGCAGATTTGGTAGTGCATTTATTTGTTCAGAAGAAAGGGGCTTATTTTTCCCCTTCCTGTTAGCATTTGTATTCCCTGAATGGCTATTTTATGAATGTGCTGGTTCTGGGAGGACCATGTTCACTATAGATTGTACTTTTGTTTCTTATGTTGGTTATTTTTTTTGAGAACTAGATTATTTATATCTTAATTCTGGCATAAAAACTGGTTTCTGTTAAATTTTATGTGTTTTCCATTCCCTTTCCACCTTGAATTTTGGCATATCACTTTTTATCACCTCTTCAGTTGCATCACCTGCAAAATGGTGGTTAAAATTAGCATCATGAGGCGGGCAGTGGTGGCTCAGTGGCGGAGTTCTCCCCTGCGATGCCGGAGACCTGAATTTGATTCCTGGTGCCTACCCATGGGGGGAAAAAAAATTAGCATCATGTACTTATTTTAAATGAAAGCTGGACAACACACACAAAGGTGGGGAAAGGTTTTTTAACTGCTTCAGCTTTTGTTAAAAATAACTACAGATATAAAGATAGGACTAGCAGGATTAAATCCTGGGTTAAAGCTTCAGATTATCCAGAAACCTCTTCACAGCCAGTATTTAACATATCCTGCCTATGTCATTAAGACTTTATCAAGCATCAACACTGTTCTCTCTAGTGAAAATGCCTGTTCATAGTAACCAGTTAGTAGAGTAGGAAAGAAATGGAGAAGTCCTGAATAACCCATGAAAATGTGAAACTAGTATATGTATAATCAAGCACTTATTTGTAAACATAGATTATTATGGCTTAAGGTATTACAGTTTCATTTATTTGATAGATTTATATTTTTTAAATTGGTCATTTCATTTTCAATTACTTGAAATAAAATTTTAACCCAGCAGTCTCAGATGAACAGACCAGGTTACCTGAGCTTTGTTTGTGTTTTAGTGCAAGGTGCATTTTTTTTTTTTTCAAAAAAGACAGTGCCATGTAATATGCTTGTGGCTTTGCTTCTTCTGGCTGTCTAAAAGGAACGACCCATAATTTGTGCAGATCTTTTCTTTTTACATTGCCCATTATGTATTTCCATAATACCGTAAGAAAAGCATTGGACAATACCTTGATTTTTGTTTTTTAATTTGGTATAATGGGCAGACAAATCACTGTGGCCTCAGAGGGATTATAGTCATATATGGTTTTAAATGTAATATTCTTAAGAAAATATAGTGCTAAGAGATATTAATCCTTTTTGCTGTAAAAGGTGTGGTATACTTATGTAACCCATACAATTTGTAAATGATGTCATAGTCAGGCAACTTTTTCCACATTATATGCTTACTAAAAATTGTTTTAGGAGAGTGATATATTTTACCTAAAATTCACTTCTTTTCAGTATACATTTAGGTACCAGAAAGACTTTATAAAACACACATCTTTGGTATTAATTTCTAGCTCATGGAAGTAATAGCCTTCATTGAATTTGTGATTTAGTTTTTAGGAACCCCACATGGGTCATGTCTTTTTATGGTTTGGAAACAGAATTAACTTTGATCAAAAGAAGGATCAATGAAGAAATCAGTAGTTATTGTGGTTTGCTGAAGGGGGCCCTCTTGTTTCTCATTTAGTGTGTAGTTAGAGAACGCTCCACCTTTTTACCCCTTTCCAGTTCTGCTTGCTTCTCTACTGTAGTTGCTTGGCCAGTTTCATTGATCTCAGTTGCCAACCACTCATGGGGTTATTTCTGTTTTATCATTTTGCACCCACCTCCTTCTTTTGCCCTCCTTTTAATATAATGGCATTGCCAGTTCACTTCTCTTTTCCTGACAATAAAAGGGTCTGCATCAAGGTTGCTGGCACTGTTGGCAGACATGGCTTCCCATGTTATCCATTTCCATTGACTGAACTCTAGAGAGCACTATTAAGGAGATCTACTGTACTCAGTAGATAGGTATAGGAGGTGGGCAAAACTAGAGAGAAATGGACCTCATTTCGTTCCGTTCTCCACTCTGAAGTTTTTACAGTGATTATATATTGATAAGGTAAGTTTAGGCCCCCCATTATTAAGATGATTTCTGGTGATTTTTAGTCTCTTGACAAAGAAATACCTGAAGAAGTAAGTCAAAAATCCTGTGAAACTATTTTGCATATAATATATCCACTTAGTGAAAAGAAACACTTTTTGATTAGCTACAGAAGTGATTCTCCTTACAAATAATGTCCTAAAAATGAGACTATCGGGTATATAATGTGGAATTGAATTGGTAATTTTAAATGAGCTGGGCTTAATGTATAAAGATTTCTTAAGTAAGGACTTTATAGTAGTAACTTAATAAGAGCAATTTGGAAACAATATCATGATCTAGGTTATGTAATAATGTTTGATAAAGTTTTATTCTAAGAGTTGTGCTAAGTTCGTTATTAAAACCCAGCCATAAATAAGGATAAATAAACATTGATGGCATTTATTTTAACAATATTTTCTCTTTTCCTTCTCTTCCCATCACCTTTTGCTTTTGTTTTCATGTTTTTTGGTTGTGGCTATTCCTGTTCGTTCTCCTTTTCATCCCACCTTTGCCTATCCACATCTGTCATTTCATTTCACCCATACATCCTTAGCATGGCAAGGCACTGACCTGATGCATAATCACGTCTTGGCTGATGATGACCAATCAAGTCTAGACTCCTTGGGTCGTCGCAGTAGCCTTTCTCGTTTGGAGCCTTCAGACCTCTCAGAAGACTCTGACTATGACAGTATATGGACAGCCCATAGTTACAGAATGGGTTCTACATCTCGTAAGAGCTGTTGCTCATATATCTCTCACCAGAACTAATGCACTTCTGAGCTTTTCTTAACAAATGCTTGTTGTATCACAGCCTGCTTTTCTTAGATGTTTTCTTGCTGTTCCTTGTCTCTTTTAATGTGATATTTTAACAACTTTTGAGAGCGTTTCTGGTATTTTCCATTGTACCTGTGGAGACTTGATTGCCAACTTTAGTATACATTCAGATTACTGATTCATGAAGGGAGGTGGTAAATTCACATAAGCCTATAACTGAAGGGTTCTTTTTTAACGGATAGTTGTTGATTTATAGCTCCAAATGGTTTGGTTTTTTATTCTCAGTGTAGCAACTGTTTCATTTCTTTTTTGGATACAGCTGTATGAACACTTTTATATTTTATACTGAAACCATACAGGTTTGTGATCTAAGTGCCAGCAATATGGAGGAGACTTTAGCCTTACAGTGATCTAAATTTTTTAATGTATAATTGCTCATCAATAGTTGTGGAGAGACAAGAAATAAATATGCACACAAGTACTGTAAATTGAATTCAGATAATGTTCCTGAGGAATCTCTAAGAGATTTGGTAACCATGAAGAATGATCTGTTTATGTTGCTAGCATGGGTTCTTTGCCTTGGCAGATGTAAAGAAGAGTCTGCTTCATGTGTTTTAAGAGGTTGTCTTCACCACCCATAAATCTGTGCTCTTCAGTGTACTCTCATGGCGGTCTCCTTGTTTCCCATCTGGCCACGGTTGGGAGTTTTCCTCTCCAAAGGCAAACTTTGCTGTCAGTGTTCAGACATTCACTTTGATTGTTACATTGAACTTTCTTTAATTGGAGTAATTTCTTTTATATGGTACCTAGCAACCTGTACCACTCTACTTAAGATTTAAGCTTCAAAATCTGAAGCATTCTGTTTCTGAAATTGTAGATTAGATTGAGTTAAAATAGGCATTTGGTATACTTAAAAAGTCAAATGCTTTGGCTTTAGTCAGCTTGGCTGCACCCCTGACATTCATACTTATGCTGTCTGTAATCGCCATGAACCCATTACTTGTTTTCAGTACCTAGCTGCAGTGAAACTCCATTTACAGCAACCCCTGTAGTATATAATCCTTATTCTGTATCATAAGAGAATATCTAAATCTATTGAAGAATACATACTAGGTTGCCATGTAACTTGCTTATAAGAATATCTCAGATTTGGGTCGAGAGGAGGAACTTCCTTACTTTTAGGGATTTGTTGTAAGGAGATTTCACTGGCCTCACTCAGATTAATTTTTGCTTCAAAAAGAACTGAATGTGACATGTTACATTCAGTTGTAGCATTCAAATCACATCTGGTCATTGCTAGAGGGGAAGAATTGTATTATCTTCAATCGATGTATTTAGTGATAAAATGGGACCTTAAGGGTTATGTTATAAATATTCATTGAAACTAGCTTCTGACAATAAGATGCCATAATAAATTGGGAATAACATTTTTTCCTTTCTTTAGGATGGCTGTAATTCCAGGTGGCTGTGATTTCTCTCTTCTTCCATCACCCCACTCCTTCGCCAAATCCATGTATTCAGTGTTCTGATTTTGTTTGCTCAGTGATAACGCTGATGCAATATGTGGTTGTTTCCTGGGAGTTGGTTCTTGAGGTGCTAGTGAACAAGCCCAGAGGTGCTAGTGAACTTCTACCACTGACATATTTTTTGGAAAGTCATACAGCTTTATTACTTCATAATATAAGTTGATTGCATAGAAATCGTTCTTATGAGGTCATTAGGAAAACTGATGATTTCAGATATTGTCGTCTGATCCCAAGTAACTACTGAACTATTTAATGTCATCTGGAGATTTCATATTTTTTTAATATCAACTAGTGTGTAAATAAGAAAAGTTGAGGAACAATCTTTTAAAATTAGGCAGAGCCCAGTATTAATCCACGTTTGAAGTGGGGTTTATGTATGTTCAGCAAAATGGCAAATGAAATTTCTAGAGAAATATGATTAGCTGCAAAATTTGTATACTTAATATCATACAGTGAATTTAGAAGCAGCTTAGTAATGTTTTATGTTACATAGAATTGTCATCCTTTCTGATATTAATAGTAGAATATATTTTTGTTTGCTTTGGGACTGTAATAATTAGTGCATTGGTTTAAATGCCTTTGCCATGCCTTAGTAAACTTGAGTTGCATATGTCATGTGCTGTATAAACCACAACATGGAAGTGAAGTTGCTGCACTTGAACTTTTCTTTAACACAAAATACCATTTTCGGTTATTTTGATTAGACATTGTAACTGATATTCTATACACCAAAGCTTGACAATTTGCCACTATTCTTTTTTGTACTAGTTAAAATCATTAAGATGATGATTTTCTTTGATGCAAAGATCACTGCGGAATAATAATCTGGCTTTTTTGTTTTTTCTGATTTGATTTGAATGTCTGACACCGTTAGCTTTTGTGACCTGGTTAGAAGTATTAGTGCCACAGGCCTAAAAAAAAAAAGATTCTAATGTGGCAATGGTGATATGACGTCCAAAGGGTCAGTGTTTCTATTTTGTGGAACTTTAGTCATGCTGATAATAGTATCTTATGTTTATGCAATTTTGTAATTTATATGTGTACAGCTAGTATTATAATGAAAGAATGAAGACCCTGAATTAGAAGGTAGGTTTAAGCCATTATCAGTCCCTTTGCAAAATGGCTTAAATGATGTTCCCGTTGAATTAATACCTGCCATAAGTATTTAATAAGCTATATCATTTGTGTGTTTTGCATAAAATTGCCAAAACACAGTAATGTGTATATAGTGGTATTAGACCTTGGGGGAAAAGTCTATATATTGTGTTTTTATCTGTGAATGGGAAAAGCCATTTTTAGTAGGTTACTGCCATTTGAAAAAAATCAATTGGATGTATATCTGAATGTTACATTGTATTGTACAGAATATGCTATTGTTTGTGGTTGCATATGGCAATGAAGTGTTTGTTTTATATAAAAAAGACATCTGTTATGTACAGTTGAAATAAATTTTGCATTTGCTAGCCTGTGGCTTTTAATATTTGTTATTGGGGGGAGGGAGGAACAGCATAGTTTACTGTTTAATATTATTTGGCTGGTCTCCTGAATGTAGCATTTTACACAGGAAAGCCAATTAGTAGAACATTTTCCATCAATCTTTTTTTTTTACATGGGCAGGCACCGGGAATTGAATCCGGGTCCTCTGGCATGGCAGGCAAGCATTCTTGCCTGTTGAGCCACCTTGGCCCGCCCTCTGTCAATCTTGATATGAAATGTTGCACTTTCTTAGGGTCAAATATATTCTGGACAATATAAGGTTATTCCTTGAACATCTTTTATTTCATCTATTTCCCTTTTATTATTATTTTAAAATATGTTTCAATCACTGGAAGGCTTGTTTTCGAGAAGCATTTTCATTTTTTGTACATAAATGGAAAAAGCACAACTTTTTAGAAGATTCGTGTTTAGAATAAGGTCAGTTTTCTGATTTTTGTTTTATAGAATCCATGCCTAGCTGACTAGAGAAAGAAAAATGAAGGAAAAGAAAAAAAAGACATACATTATACCAGGTGCAGGACTAAGTGCTTTTAATCATTCAAAATAAAAAAACACATGATAAATAAATACGAATAATTTTCTGAAAATAATATTATACTTTTTCTTTTCCTAACTAAAAAAAAAAAAAATGAATTTGAATCTTATCACAGCTATAAATAACTAAATGGCCTAACTGACTTATGGAGGATGTTTAATTAAATAGATTTTTTTAAGTGTAGTATTTTGCTCCATTCTGTAAGTTATTTCAATTTCAATTGAGAATAATTAGTTGCTGATTTTAGAGAGACTACTAATTGAACTAATTGTGAGTTTGGCCACAAATGAATAGGCAGATTCTTTTCCTGATGAGCTTAAATGTTTTTAGACTTTTAGCACACTCAGACTCACATATGCATGTGTACACACTCACACACCTAACCTGAGTTTGACCTAGTTAGAGTTATTTCTGAAGCAGTTAGTTATATGTAGTCAAATAAGGCACTATGAACAGTATTCTTACCAAAGATGACCATAGTGGAATGGGACTCTGGGGCTAGCGTGTTCATCCTAACTGTTGCTGCCTGAGCAAGTCATTTTCTCTCTGGCACTATTCTTGTCTATAAAATTAGATTAGATCTGTGTTTTTCAAACTGGGGCCCACTGTTCTCTGGGGATCTGTGAACTTTGTGTGTGTGGAAGGTTCTAAGACATCTCAAAATTTTAAATTTTGTGTCCCTATTGATATAAATGTGTTCTCAGGCTTCTGGCTCACAGCCTTATAAGTGAGTGTTGCCATGTGATCCCAGTGTGCCCGCACTTGTGTCTACAACCACCTTGGTACCAATGCCAGCTTGGCATTGATAATGGCACTGTTGGGCTAGCATTGCACTGTTTCCCGACAGGAGCTTATGGGTGGACCCTGAGAATCTTCAGGCATAGTTTTGGAGTCCTCAAGGTTGAGAAATGTTGGATTGGTGCTAGGTATAAGTTACCATTTTCATTCATTTCGTGTTTTTCTTATTCCCGCCCTTATACTGCAGACGAAATAAAAACCTACAGTATATATTTATTTATAGATACAGACAAGGCTATTAGGTAGTCTCACACTCATCAAATGGTTGTCCAGAAAACCGCAAAATGTTACTGTTGATGTGAAAGTAAAAAAAAAAAGAATTCAGCACTCAAATGCATATAGGAAATGCTAAGTGAAATTGGTGTTTTTACTGCAAACCTTATCAAAGCCTTTAATATGCTAAATGTATGCTGTAAAGCTCCATGAAGCAGTTATAATATACGGCCTTTTATAAAAATGTTTGTTACAGAAGTCTTAATATCTCCTGGAAACACAAAACTTTGTGTTTTACACAATTTGGGAAGCACAGATGTTGACTATGTTAGAATCATCATAAATATGTTTGTATGCATCTGGGTCCCTGTTAGATGATTTAAAAATAAAGAGGTATAACATTCTCTGGTAGTTCTGTTGTTAAATTGTTTTTCCAAACTAGGTAATTCAGGAAAACATGCTATGATACCTTTAAAAATAATCTGAGATACTTGTTAAATCTGTGTGTACTTTCTAAAACTTTATTCTTAGACAATAGCCAAATTATTTGTAAACCTGGTTGGAAAATACTCCTTTATTGTTTTCTTGAAAGGCTGTACATTTTTAAAGTCAATTTAGAAAAATATTTTATATTAAAGCTAAGCAAATTATTAGTATTGCATGGATTTCTATGTAGACTAATAAATAATCTTCATTTAAAAGCCTCCCAACCATTGGATCCACAAATGGCATTATTTTTTTATACATAGGCATTTCTCAAGAATCAAGCTGTTAGTATAGTCTATCTAATATTCTCAAACTTGTGTTTTTATAATATATTAAATCCTCATGTACTTTAAATGTATTTGCAGCAATAAGAACTATGTCATGTATTTACAACTGTTGACTGATTATTACTGGTTCCAGTTCCTCAAATTAGTTTAGTTATGTTATATAATGGAATTTAAGACTTTTATATTTATGAATTCATTCAGTAAAAGATGTTTATAAAATATAATTGTTAAATTAATCCTTCGAATAACTATGTATAGTAGTGGTTGGTTTTGTTATTCTCTTTTATAAATAATGAAATGGAAACCCACTGGTTAAATGATGTGCCTAAATTTACTAAAAAAAAAACTCTACAAAAGGGGGTAAAAAAATGTACAGACTCCAGCTATTCATTTAATCACAGCATCTCTGTAAGACAACTGCATTTCTGACTTTTTTTTTTTTTTTTGGAAACAAAGCTGACATCTATTGTGATTTTGTTTTATAGTTCATTTGAAAACTTTAATGCTGAAACAAAACAGATTGTCTAAGAAGCTAGAAAATGCAAAAATAATTGAAAAAGAAATACATAGAATTTGTCTTCCTAAAGTGTAGTTGCACAAAAACCATTTTTAATCTGGTTTAAAAATGATTAGCTAATCCATTTGAAGAAATATTACATTGTAAATTGTGGCAGAAATATAACTGTTACCCTTTTTAAATTTGAATATAACAGTCAACTGTTTGGACTCAAAGTAATACACATGGGTAATTTATAATAGTGGAAAAACTTTTGAGTCAACTAAATTGTTCTACATTATTTGTTTGCTTCTCTTCACTGAGAAAATCAACTGAGGCCATTTATTTTCTACACATGTGGTATAGAAGTGTGAATCTTTATGATTCCTTTTATATTTTCTGGGTAACATTTGATTTGTAACAACAGAATCATAGAATTTCTCTCAGCCTACAGAACTCTTAACTTAGCAAGTATCCACATGCTTTCTTTATAATTTGTTTCATGTAACAGTTTCCTTCACAAGCAGCATTTTCCCATGTACTCCAACTGTCCAAGCAGCATTTTCCATTCCCCAGTAAAGGTTTAGAAGTAATGCCGTCACCCTACAGCCAACAGGGCCCTGTGATCTTTAGTGCAGGGAACACTCATTCATAAGTTGCATTTCTAACCTTGTTTTCTGGATCCCGTTAGATTTCTGAAGAGGCAGATTATTGTCAGTATAATGCTGTTTTAAAATATATATTCCTTTCTGGAACTGTATCTTGAAGTATGTTACATTCAGCCTGGAAAATAATTCCTTGGCTGTACAGAGGAAGTATGAATAAAGCAGTACTTCCTCTCCCTGACAAATCTGTTGATGCAGCATTTATTATAGTTTAATGTGAGAAGCTTTTTTTTCTTTTTGGTTTACATTAAAACATTGGTGAAAGGGTCTTCTTTGAAATATAAATGTTCTAGGATATTCCAGCTCATTACAACTTGTCTAAGTACTATATTTGATCCTAATACTAAAATTCTTAATACACATGAAAGCCCTTCCCTATATTTGTAAATAGATATATCTAGCTTGATGCTAGTGCTGTGTAACAGAATTGTATTTGAGTGCTTACCAAAAGCTTCATTTTATCTTCTTACACCTGAGATAACAAATGAGGAGAACAGCATCTTAGTTTTGTTTAGTTCTTGGCTTTATGATTTTACAACATTCTTGTATTTGGTACCCATAGCAGTCTGTGGGATAGATGGTAGAGCAAGTGTTAACCATCCCCGGTTTGCAGATATGGAAATGGCAACATAGGGAGATTATGGTTTACCCAAGTTTACATAGCCAGTAATTTCAAATTGTTTTCCTTTTAGCATGCAACCTTGGAAATGGTAAAAGACATTCTTTGGACAGCAGTAACATTTTATGAAACCCCTTGTTATCAAACTTTTCACATTAATTTTTCATCTTGTTACAAGATAATTTTAAAATGCTGGCAAAACTATTCCTTAAATCATATTTTTAAAACATTTGTATTATACTGAATTTTCCCATGATAAAGAGGATATTCAATCAGTGCCATTCATATAAGTTGATTAACTTTTAGAAAGACAAACTTAAAGGCAAATCAGATGAACTAAAAGTGCAATAAATTGAACCACTATTTCCATAAGTAATTAGCATATCTCAAAATTAAGTGTATTTTTTAAAAAATGGATGAATGTTTAATTCATCACAACAGTCCCGCTTGCAGGAGTTTGTGTTCTGTGGTAGATTATATCCTTCCTCAAATTTGCATCTAATGCAGTTTTAGAAAATATAAGTGATGTGTGTTACAGTGTTCTGTAATCTTCAAAACAAGATTATTTGCCTTTGATGTAGTTTTTAAAAATATAAGTGATACATGTTATAGTGCTCTATAATCTTCAAAACAAGATTATTTTCTTGAAGAAAAGATAATTTTCTTCCTGGCATCCTTAAATAAGATTTGATTCTCTTTCCTTGCCCTTTAAAATAAATATTTGTACTAAGCAATTAATTTTTAAAGTATACATTTTGCAACAAATATTTATTGAGAGGCTATTCTATTCAAGACATTGTGCTAAGTGTTGGGTTAAATGGGATAAAGTTCTTTTGACATTGTAAACATTTTACTTCATTTGTAAAAAAGAAAATAAACTTTTATTCCAGGCAATGTAGAATAAAATTTTCATTAAAGAACCAAAGATTAAATTTTATTTTTTTTCTAAACAGTGTACCATATTTTTTGTTTTTACTTTTAAATGTCACTAGAGATTTAAATGTTTTAATTGCCAGTGTGTTAATTTGTAAACACTTAGTGTTTATGGTCTGCATGGTCTGATGTGTCTTTCTAAAATATCTGAAATAATATAATGTCTCAAAATTTGGTTGAATAGCCAGGGCAGTACGGTCAGAAGAATTAACCTATTTATCTGTTCAAATTTTCAGATTCAGAAATTAAAGTTTAATAAATTGCAAAACAAAACAAAACAAAATACTGATGTTTCCTGTCCTCTGTGATATTTTAGACATGAAAAATACTGTGGTTTTGGTAGGAGAGGGGTAGAGAAAATTGGTAAAAGATGCCCCGTAACTCATTTGTCTTGATGAAAAATATTTTTAATGCAGAGTCCCTGGAATTTAATATTTAAGTGTTATGTAGTCAATTTACTTTTCTTTTCACAGTATTTATCTGGAGTTTTTGTTTTTGTTTTTTAATGATCCTAGGTTCACGCAAAGAATCTGCTCCACAAGTTTTGCTTCCAGAAGAAGAGAAAATTATAGTAGAAGAGACTAAAAGTAATGGTCAGACAGTGATAGAAGAAAAGTAAGATGTCTTTCAGTATTTTAAAGCCAGCATGCAACCTTTATAAGAATGTAGAACTGAAGTCACAAAAATTTCATGAGGGCTAGGGTATGGTTTTTTCATAGCTTGAAGTTAACCTTGACTAAGGTTTTAGCCGCCATATACAGAAATTTGTTTTTTAAAGCATTCAAATTGAAATATAATAACACAGAGCAACATTATTTCATGTAGCATTATAGCATTAGTTTTTCTCTTGAGGAGTTTCATATCCTTTTTATTCCTTGTCCTTGTTTATATGTTTATCTATTTCCTATTTCAGAAGTCTTGTTGATACTGTATATGCATTAAAGGATGAAGTTCAAGAATTAAGACAGGTAAGTCATAATAATGTTCTTTAATCTTTTGTTTTTGTTTGTTTAAGTGGGGGTAAAAAGGTAAAACACTGCATTAAAAATGAAGCTTTTTTACATAAGCAACAAAATACTAAGAGGAGATAATCTTTAAAAAATACAGACTATAAGATAGTTGGTCTTCTATATGTTTGATAGACCAAAAATGAATTTTAAATTGACTTGCTTAAATTCTTTGTTTTAACTATACCATTTTTGATATCTATACTGTCCTTTGGAAACAATAACTTAAAATATATAAAATTTAGTTGGGTAAAAAATTTTATTAGGTGTTTAACTGTAAATTAGCCTCTTCCATTAATGGTGTGAGTAATACATAGTCCTTGTTCTTGAGAAGCCAAATCAGCTAGTAACCTAAACTTGAAATGTTATTTAGTAGGAATTATCTGCAGATGACTTTGGTTATAGATGAGGAAGTAATTAGTATACCTGACAAGGTGAGGGAAGGTTTTAAAGAGGAGTTACTTTGGAAGCTGGGTTTGCCAAATGTATGAGATGCAAGCAAAAGAGAAGGATAAGAATAACATGGTCTAATATGGCTGCAGGATAGAAATGGTGGTGGGGTTGGACAGGCAGCCAGAAGTGTAGGCTGCAGCAGGAATAAAGACATGTTCTCACAGCTTCAGTTGCTCCGCCATTCCTGGTGATATCCATAGCAGCTTCTAGGTGTATATCTTCTCCCATTTGATAATCTTCCCTGTCTGTGCTTCTTCCTTAGCGATGAGACATGTTATCTAAGATGACATGTATGTATATATCTTTTACATACACACTGTAGAAAAGACCCAGAGAAACTCCATGTATTGTGTTTGCTTCTTGTGGCTCTATTTGTACTAGAGAAGTTCAGCTCCTTCCTAATGAATCCAGGTTTTTAGTTGCTCATATTTTAACATCTTTATTTGATGTCTCCTGTGTACCAGGTAGTATACTAAACAAAACAGGTGATATCTTTACCTTCAAGTAACTTATTTTAAGGGGGGAAGTCACATACTAAATGTATATTTACAATGTTGGGTAATGATTAGTGATGGCAAGAAAACAATAAAGAAGAATAAGGGGATAGAAAGGACAACATGCATGAAAGACTCCTTAAGAGATAAAATTGATCAGCAAAGACCTGAATATGCTGAAGAAGTGAGCCATGTGAACATACAGCTGGAGAGAGAGCTAAATAGCTGAAGAAGAAAGCACAAGTGTAAAGGCTGGGTGCTAGGAGTGTGCTTGGTGTGTTAGAAGAGCAAGGAGGCCATTATGGCCGGAGCACAATGAGCAAGGTAGGCAGAGAGTGGTAGGGATAGCCAGGGGCCAGGACATGATAATGTTTGGTGTTGTAAATCATAAAATCAACCAGAACTTCTATAAAAGTAAGATTATCATCAGCTTAGATGCAAAGCAAATTTCATTTATGTAATGTTCTTTAAAATGGATATCCTCTGATCCAGGCTTATGAAGCTCAGTTCTAAATGTATCTCTGTAAATCATTCTTTACAAGTTTTCTGTTTTTATGGTTTGACATTCTTGTGGTGTCTTCTCTTAAAAATTACTCATAGATGCCATCCTGAAGTGGATGGACAGAGAAACAAGATGGCTTATTATATATGACCGAGTATAAAGTTGGGAATATCACTTTTAGCTGAAAGTTCTGATTTGTATTTAGCATTGTAACCATTAATTCCCAATGCTTATATGAGCAATCTGCTCCGTTTGCTTCATGTCTATGCAGAAATTAGTAAACAGCACAAAGTTAGTCAGAGCCACCCAAATTCCATAACTGAGGATTCTGGCTTTCTTTCCTTTAAGTTTAAAAGATTAACTTGCACCTTCAAATATTGTTAAATTGTGGTTCCCACATATCCACATTTAATACCATATTTAGGGAAATAGAAGAAATTTGTATTTGTTTAGTAATGAATGGTCATTTACATCATTGTCCTTTGCCAGAGATTTTTCACCTAGGAAGGAGCTTTTATTGAGCGGGTGCCTATTCATTCATTCCTTTATTCATTCAATTGTTTTACTTCCATTCCTTTATATTACTTTATAAGATAATGATAAATGTGAAAAGACTAGTTTAGATATAATTTGGTTTTTTTTCTTATTTTTGGCCATTTTTATGGCTTATTATATAAAGATTCTCTCATTCAGTGTTTTTGAACTTACAGATTAGTAAGAGATGTGAAGATTATTTTTCCATCTGTGATTTATTTTGGTTCCTAGTAGCAGCTATACATTAAAGAACAGTGACTGGTCTATTTAGATATTCAAGCCTTGTAGAACCAAACAATGATGTAAATTCTTTTGGCCTGATGAATATGTCTATGATATCACATCACACAAGCAGATTCCACACTAGGATTTCACTAGGTGACACCTTATAATTATATTTTGGAAAAATGAGCCTTCAGCAAAATATATTTTGAGAAAGGAAACTTCTATTTAATAGTAAAGATAATTACACATATTATGGTCTGCTTGATTTACAGGATAACAAAAAGATGAAGAAATCTCTAGAGGAAGAACAGAGAGCGCGCAAAGACCTAGAAAAGCTTGTGAGGAAAGTTTTAAAGAACATGAATGATCCTGCTTGGGATGAGACCAATCTATAAAGAGCATCCTTGGTTTCTTCTATTGAAAGACCACTTATGAGACCAAGCTCGGAAGCCTTCTGACCCAAGTCAGTGTTATATTCAGAGGGACTGCAAAGCAGGGCTGGACTGAATGAAAAAGTTTTCATGCTTTCTATGTATAGAAAATATGGAATTTATCATGTGAATAGAACCTATTAAACCATTACTAAAGAATCCAAACATGAGGTATAGAGACTGAGGATCTTGAATTGCGTTAATTTTACTCTGTTGACATCTAAATTACCTCATTTTGCAATAAGTGCAGTGACTGACTAAAAGTCCTGTTTTTCAGACTTTTAATTGAATATATAAATATTATATATACATATTTCTTGTAAATATTCAATTTTGAATGCATAACCATGGTTGCTGTATGTGGGCTAATACCCATGCTACAATATCTCCTAATCTTTCTGGCCATGTGAATTAGAAGTTGTCTTCATGCTGTCACCTAAAAGTAGAGGTGTTGAAAGTAGTTGCTTTTGTAGATAACTGATTTATTCTAAACCACCATAGTCTCCAAAGTGCTGTAAAAGTACTTCCCATTTCACTATACTTAAATAATTTAACCGTATTTAAATCTGCACAGATACTTTAATACCATTTGAAAGTCTTCTTTTAAAACAGTATTACAGTTGCAAACATGCAGTGGTTCAGAGTGCAGCACTCTTGGGTTGAATAAGTGAAGAATCTGAGACTCAGGCATTTATGTGAGGGGATAACACATACCACCAGTGTATCCAAGTAAAGCTGTATGAGATGTATGCTGTTGTCTGCTTTCTCTAAATACTGTGACTGTCAGAATTTATTCACTGCATTTTGGGATATCATACAGACTTTTATATAGAGCCTAGTTTAACAACATGACAAAATGCACTGCTTTATCTTCCCTCCAAAAGAGAAATCTTAAGAATCTGTAAATAAAATATATTATTTATTGTATATCACTGCAGCCAATGAAAACAAATTGAGGCAATACTGTGAGCTAACATTGATGGATAGGATTTCTTTGTCAGGCCATTTTAAACTCAGATCTATTTTACAATCAGGGTACAGCAAACATTACTGCAGTGCTCATTGCAAAAAAAAATTTCTCATTTCAGCAAGAGAAAAGCAATATACATTTTAAATTTAACCTAAATAATGAAAGTTTAAATGTGGAAACATTTTTCCCCGATGTGTACAAATGGCAAAGTAGATGGAGGAAGGATAGTCTATCCTTACACTGGTTTTACTGACTAGGAAGTCCCAATCTGGCTTTCGAAAATCTTACCTGTTCCTGGGAGAGTTGGAAGCACTGCTCAAAGAAGCCCAGTTTTCCATTCTGCTTCGGAAATTAAATAATTATGTTTATAGGAACTTGGTTTCCCATTTGACACAGATCTTTCCCCGCAAGAAATGTTTCACTAGAACAAGTATTTTATCTGTAAAAACTGAAATTGCAGTACTGTGTATTAGAGGCTCCTCAGAAAAATTCATTTGGCATCAGGTGTGACTTTCTGCGACCTGCAATCTTTTGGTATAGTTACCCTTTAATTGCACCTGAATCCCCTATGTTCCCTTGCCTTTGAAATTGGCAACTTTGAAATGAAAATGGTTTGGTTGTTTTTAGTCCTTCTTCCACTTTACTGCTAATTATAGTTTCTGGTACTAATCTTTAAACTTAGCAGGTGATCGCCTAAGTGAGCTCCTTGCCCATCTTCTTGCTCAGAAATTTTGTGCCCATTGTCTCTTTGTGGCATAACTACTGTCCCTACTGATGCTTTTAAAAACAGATCTTTAATTAGAATTGCCAGTTTCCTGTACTCACCTTTTCTTTTTTTTAAGCAAGCTCCCTTTTTACAGGTAGATTTTGATTTTTGGTTATGCATAACAGTAGAAAACAACTAAGAGTATATTGAAGTTTGCTGTCTTAAGCAAATTTTAACTCAGGAACAACTTCAATCATCTGATCTCTCCGTCACTTTGTAAAAGGTGATTTTGCTGTGTAGCTCTGCTGAAAGACTTAAATATCTGTCTTCTCTGAACAATTAATGTTGCTGTCAGCATACCCCAGGATGAATCTCTTAAAGAACATGCCTTAATTATTAGATTGAGATATTTAATGAGAATATTTGTGTTTTTAATGTTCCATCCCCTTTGAAAAGAAGATGCTGTTGAGATACTTTTGTTAATGCATTGCTTTTCTTTTGTGGACCCAATATTTTACTAGGCTTTTTCGGGAGCAGCAGAAGTACATATTAGAGGTTTGTTTGTTTTTTTAACTTGCCCAATTGTATATAGACTGTAAACATTTCACCGTGTGACCTTCTGAGGGGTTGGGAATTTGATATAAACTTTAAAAAGGGGCACTGTCTATTTAACCTTCAAAAGGGTTGCTTCTTTGCTCTCACCTTTTATGGGTGAGGAGATGAAGCCATTTCTTATCCTATAGCACTTTCAGTTCTAAACTACATTGAAATGTAGCTTCTGAAACTTTTTATTGTACTTAATGATGTGTGTGCTTGTCTACCATGCATCATGATATACTGGACATTAAACAACTGCCTTTGTTTGTATAGACTTTCTTAATGCCAATCATTTCTTTAGGAAATCTAGAGTATTTACAACAACTGTGGAGAAACTTTTAATTTAAATATCACAGATAATGTCCTGGTATTGACTACTACAATGTTTATGCTACATTGTTATAATTATATTAAACTGATTGTTTTTCTTATATTACAAAATATGTCACTTTATCTTCTGTGATGTGTTTGTTATGTGTGTGTTAGCTTTACATTTTCTTTTTACTTTTTTAGATTTTTAAATTCTGGCATGAATTTTTGATGCTAGAAAATACTACATTTGTCTCTAAAATCTAGAGTTGGAGAATATTTGAAGATAAATAAGATCAGAGAAGAACTGGAAATTTTAGGAAAGGAAGCCAAAGTAAAAATGTTTTATACTGTTAGGTACACCCTCCACTTTGTTTACCATACTTGGAATAATAACTTTCATACTGAAAGATGCTCAGTATCCATTTTGTGGGATTAAATAAAGGAAAACATTTTTGAAGCATCTGTGGGATCTTTATACGAATTGTCGAAAGACAGAAGAAAATACCTATGTGCTTACCCACCAAATCCAATGAAGAAAAAATAGTATTCAGGAAAAAAAAGAAAATAAGCAACTAGTTGGAATTTCGTACAGAACATTCCTTAGTGATGTGTTAATTACCTATCTACTAGGACAAATATCATTCATCATTTCCTTCTAAGGCTTCATCGGAGGTTGCTTTAATACCTGTATTTCTACTGTGAGTCTCTTCAGTGCATTCTAGGCTTTTTCTGACAGGCATCTCATGATTCTACCAGCCTCTATCCATTACCCAGTTTTAAAGCTGTTTCTACATTTTTAGGTATTTATAATAGGAGCACCCCACTCTCAGTACCAAAATATGTCTTTGTTTCCAGGCTGCTATGACAAATGCCACATAATAGATTGGCTTCACAGCAGGGATTTATTGGCTCACTGTTTCAGAGACTAAAAGGCTTACTTCCTCCTGGGGTCAGTAGCATTCTAGCTGGGCAGCAGTAATCCTTGGAGTTCCTTGGCTTTCCTATCACATGGTGATGTCCTCTCCTTTCCCTTCTTGGTTCCATTGACTTTCTGCCTCTCTTCCACATGGCTTTCTTTTCATAAAACTTCTAGGAATACGATTAAGATCCAGCCTCATTCAATTGAACCGCACATTAAAAATAATATCTTCAAACGCCCGATTTACAATGGGTTCACACCAAAGATGGATTGAGATTAAGAACATGTTTTCTCTGGGGTACCCAATTTACCACGGTGGGTAACCTTCCTTCCCAGAACGTTGGCCCTTAAGCCTAATAGAATTCAGCTAGTGGCCTAGTCAATTTAACCCTAACTTTAATCAACTTAGAAAATTGTTTGTTAGTCAAATAGCTTGATAACTACTCTCTTGTCCTCTGTCGGATTTTAGGAAGCCAAATAATAGTATATATATCTTACAAAAGAACACAAGTTTCCTGATTTATTATGACTTACATCTCTGTGGTGTTCTACATTTTAACAGTCTTCTAATATGTTATTTCTTAATCATCAAAAGAGCAAATAGTGGGGACAGATGGTATTATTCTTGCAGATGAAGATACCAAGGCTCACCCAGCAGAGCTGAGCCCTGCAGCTTGATATGTTACATAGTTAAGTATCACTGTCAGAATTGAGATGATGGTGTCATGCAAACTCGATAGAAATCCCATCTTGACCACTTATTAGCAGTACCAGTTTGGACAGGTAACCTCGCAGCTCTAAGCCCAGGTTTTCTCACTGGTTGTGCCAGTAATGAGGACATCTGTTTAGTAGAGTGGCTGTGAAGATTGAAAGAAATAGGTCATGTCAAGTATGTAACAACATGGCATTTGGAACATAATTGAAGCTGGGTCAGTGTGGTAATGATGATATCAATGTTTCAAATCTCATAGGTACTATAATTACTGTTCAGAAATATTTTTCCTATACTACACAGTCTTTTAGCTTGTGAAGGGATTAGTGAAGCAACATTGGAGAATGCTTGAACAACTGCAATTAATTTCAAATAATCCAAATGAAACCAATGTGTAAAATTGCAAGGATTTTAACTGAAGCTCAGTGTCAGTATCATCTCATGAGTCTTACCTCACTCTGATCCACCACACTAACTTTTGAGTTCTCTAAACCTTCCTTGCTATTCCCTACCTTTAGAAATGTCCTTTTGTTACCTATACCTAGAGAGCAACCCTCAACTAGCCTGATTAACTCTGATTTTTTTTAACATCCCAAGTTATTCATCATTTCCTTAACTGAACGCTGTATTATTTACACATTTATGTGTGTGATTATTTTATGGATTCCTTTCTTCCCCACTAAGCTGCAAGCTCCATGAGGTCGAAGATGGTATCTGCTTTTGCTCACCATCATTAATTCCAGTGCCCACTTGCAATGTGACAGTAGTAGCTTAATAGCTGTCTGGTGAAGGAATGAATGATTGGCACATATGGCTACATCAGAAGTATAGATGCATGAACCTCAGTGTTATATGCAAATGCTCAATTTTCTTCCCTTTTCGGCTTTTTTTTTCCCTTATAATTGTCATTTCCATATGCTCTGCTCTTATGATGCTAAAGAGATGTTCACCTGTAGCAAGTGATACTATTTAACTCCGCTGAGGGTGGGAGCTGCTTGCCAGCAAAGTGCATCTGTTCTGGCCTGAGCTCCATCATGTAGCAAGCTCCACAAGGCAGGCTGGGCCAAGAAGGTTGCAGATTTCCTACTCTGTGTATGACTGAGTTGTTATGTCTTTCTAGAGCAGGGAGAGGAGTGTTGGTAAACCCATGTAACCACAGATCCAAAGCCGGTCCCTCTAATCAGCTTATCCATTGTAAAGCTGACAGACATCATCTGTCTGTCACCCGTGTCTTGTATTTGGTTCTGAATTCTGGAGAAGAAAATAATGTTGTTTATGGACCTCCTTAAATTCCAGTTTCTCGGTGCATGGGACAAGTACCTAGAGAAATAGATGAGGATGTGCTTTTGGAAACCAAAATGACATATTGAGGCCGTTGCTTTCAGTGGGGTCAGAACACACAAATTTAGGCTTTAAGAAGTAGGAGAATGTAGTTTGAGAGTCGGCAGTGGTTTATGTTGGGTATATTTATACTAATGGCCTTTTTTCTTGGCATGGGAAGGCACCAGGAATTGAACCTGGGTCTCTGGCATGGCAGGCGAGAACTCTGCCACTGCGCCACCATTGCCTGCCCCCTATACTAATTGCCTTTTAACTACTGCTGAATTTGTCTTAATAAGCAGACTGTTCGACGTTTACTGTTGTCATTTTTTGCCCTAACTTGAACTTCTCAGAGGCAGCATATGAGCCTAAGACTGTTTTCACCAAGTCAAGAATGCAAATAGTGCTTCGATAACAATGTCCTGTTTTCTTTTTGAGAGACAGTGTTGGATGGTGCTCAAAAGGATAGACTCAAGTCAGACTGCCTGGGTTTGAATCTTGACTTCGCCACTTAATACTGGTGTGATTTTGGCAGAAGTCGCTCAACTTCCCGAGCTTCAGTTTTCTCATCTGTAAATTAAAGACAATAATGGCATCGACCTCACTGGACTGCCTTGAGGTTTTAAGAAAGCTGATAAATGTGCAGGGCTTATAACAGTGGTAGGTTTTATCTGCTATTAATATTGTGTTCCTCAGTCACTTTTACAGTCAAAACTTTATAAAGCTAGCAGGGAAGCAGTGAGAAAGTGCTCAATATCTTTCTTCATCAGAGAAATAAAATTTAAAACCACAATAAAATACCACCACATACCAACTACAATGTCTAAAATTTAAAAGACTTGCAGTACTCAATGAGAATGTGGAGAATCTGGATTCTCATTTGCTGCTGGTTAGAGTTGAAACAATACCATCACTTTGGAAAACTAGTAGTTTCTTAAAAAGTTAAACATGTATACCGTGTTGACTCAGCCATTTATTCTTATTTATTGAAAAAAATGAAAATGTATATCCGCCCAAGGATTGATACATAATTACTCTTAGCAACTTTACTCACAAAAGCAAAAAACTAGGGAAAAACTCCCATCGATAAGTGAGTGGGGGAAAAAAGTGATATAGTCATACAATGAAAATAGTACTCAGGAATAAAAAGGAATAAACTACTGATAAATGCAAAAGCATGGAGGAATCTCAAAATCGTTATGCTTAGTGAAAGCACCCAGACCCAAAAAACAATATTTGGCTCCATTTACATAATATTTTTCAAAAGCCAGTTAGTCCAAAATGACTTGGAATGGACTGCAAAGGGGCATGGAGAATCCTTTAGGGTGATTGAAATGTTCTGTGACATGCTGAAGGTGACGGTCTCACTGTTTTATACAATTCTCAAACCTCATTGATTTGGTACACTTTAAATGGGTATTTTTTTTTTTGTATATAGGTTATGTCTCAGTAAAACTGATAAAAATATTTCAATAAAACCAGCTAGGTTTCATGAAGCCTATGGGGCACAGGTATGACAGGTGGCCATGTGACAGGCATAGGTGTGCAGTGCTGGATATGTTCAGATTCTTTCCTCTTTGTTGAATTGAGTTCGGTGCCCAGAAAGGTAACCATAAAGAGGATAGCCTCTTCAAGCTGTAAAGCTTATCTCCATGCTGAATAGTCACTCTCCACCATGTGATTTCAAATTGACTTTTGACATAGTTTCAGATTTCTGAGACTGAATTTATTAGTATATCAGTTAGTAATGTATTGTTTAAAAAGCTAAGTTACCCTCAAATTAAATATTTATCTTTACAATAAAGGTGCCTGTTACTGTAGGATTTTTTTAAAAATTCAGACAAACCCAAAAGCAATTTTTTTTTAAGTTTATGCCTTTTAGAAGACTATAGCTCTAAGAATCAGGTTTGACTGGGAAACCAACCCTTCTACTGAGCACAAGTAGAAAAGCTGAATTAAATGTATATTAAAGTATTAGACTTTTTTTCTGTTTTTATTTCTCTTTCTGAATTGATGCACGTTCTAAGAAATGATCATGATGATGAATATACAACTATGTGATGATATTGAGTTATTGATTATATAACAAGAGTGAAATGATCATATGATAAGAATGTTTGTGTTTGTATGTTGTCATGTTTCATAAAGAGAGAAAGAATGTATTAATTATGAATGTCCCCAGAAGACATTTGGCAATATATGGAGATATCTTTGGCTGTTGTAACCGGGATAGGGTGCTACTGGCATATAGCGGGTAGAGATCCTGCAGTACACAGGACAGCCCATTCAGCATCGAAGAATTACCTGCCTCAGAATGCCATTAGTGTTGGGTGGCTCATTAGTAGAATGCTCACCTTCCATGCAGGAGACTGGGTTCTATTCCAGGACCATGCACCTCCCCCCTCAAAAAAAAAAGTCGTTAGTGTTGAGGTTGAAAAACTAGTGTAGAGCATGCTTCAAGGCATCAGAGAACCTAACACAGTAAAAATTAATGGAGGGAATGAAAACCTGCTGGGGAAGTCACAGACACACCTAGGATACTTCTCCCCACATTCACCTACCAGCCTTCCCAATTTTTCTATTATGCGTACTAAGTGTTTCAATATGTTTCAGTTCCACAGCCTGGAGAGATGTTAGGTCTAAAGGAATGGCCTGAAACAAGGAACAAGCAGTTCAGCTGCTTATTAGGACAGGAACTCTCAGTGACAGGGCTTCCTCCCCCTACGGTTGTATACATCCCCACTCGGGCAGCACAGGCATCTCTCTTCTCTGATTAGAAGTGAGGCATGTGGAGCTGCATTCACTGACCCTGACCTAAGCAGTTGGTCTCCCAGGGAGACTGGCTTTAATAGAATCTCTTCCCCTGCTCATTTGGACCCTTCGTGCTGTGTAAGCAAGAAACGGTCCATTTGCTGAAAGTCTCTTGTGTCTGAGCCTATATTCCAACAGCCCACCATATAGCAACTCACTGCACAGATTTTGTGGCTGCAATCAGGGTGCATAGGGAAGTATGGAGTGGGTTGATTTGGCCGTTCTTTTCACCACTCCTGCATTCCTTTTGTATAGGAGCATCTTAGGTAACATGAGACTCATGACTGTGAGCCAAACTGAGGGGTTGTACCCACTCTTATCAGCGTGGGTAGAGGTACCAACCAATGGTTGGGGGACCTATGGTGTTCTGTCTCCATTTTCTGGGGGAAGGGTGGTGATAAAATGGAGTATGAGTATCTCCGATCACCCCCACCCCCCATGATTGCCAGGGAGTTGGCTGGCTAGCTCCATGCTGACCTCAGTGAGGTTGAGGCTTCCATTACCCAACATACATTCCCCTGGCTCATGGCCTGTTATAACTGTTCTCGTTCTGGACCCAGGCTTACCCAGACCCAGCCACTCAGACTGACCTTGAGGTTAGTGTGAGGCTGGTCATTATTCAGGAGACTATTGGAACTGAAAATGGAGACTCTGAAGTGAGAATTAAAGTGCAAGCTTTTAAGATGGAGATACGGGATTTGAAAGATAGGTATGGCTAGACATCCTCTCATGACTGTCCCAACCTTATGATGAAGGCACCACTTTACCCTGATGAACCAGGTTGAGTGGAAGAGTCTTGGCTCTCATGCATACAACCCCATCTTCCAACAGACTCTTGGTCAGTTGGAATTAAGGGAAGAGGAGGCGGGGAGTGGGGGGAGTGAACAGCCGATAGTGTGCTGCAGATGGTCTGTGGCTGCAGCCTGTTTGGATCCTACCCCATGCAGGGTGACCGCCCTAGAATTCCAACCAATACTTGGAGTAACAAGGAGGAAGCCTCCGTTACACTGCAACAACTGGTTGTTAACACGTGGATATTCCTCTCCTGCCTTAACCAGATTCTGGTTTTGCAATGGAACATTGATAATTTTATTGGAAAGGAACCCACTGAATGGGGTGACAAGTTGATTTTCCTCCTCACCCCAGCTTCCTTGGGGGCATGTGATTAAGCGGGTTTATCGAGCAAGGACTCCTGGGGTGGCCACTGTGGTAACCAATAGAGGAGCGAGACAGTAAGTACCTGCTTCTTAATTTGGCAGGTGCTGAGACTCACAGGATGGGTTAGTAGCCACCCCTTCCTCTCAGGGACCCCACTTACCAAGCTGTGTTCTGGCTAGTAGAGCAATGCATCCAAAAGACACCATAGATGGAATTTCCAATGGGGAACTTTGGGAAACATAAACTAGAAGGAGGGTTGCAGGCTCAACAGAGACAATCTGTTCCTGTCCAACCCCCTTCCCACAATCCCCAGATACGGGCAGTAGAAGAGAAAAAAGCTCTGGAAATTCCCACCTCTATCTTTAGCCCCAGCTGAGGAGTTTGGCCCTTGGTGGACTACATTAAAAATAGCCTTAGGAGGGCGGGCCACAGTGGCTCAGCAGGCAAGAATGCTTGCCTGCCATGCCAGAGGACCCGCGTTCGATTCCCAGTGCCTGCCCATGTTAAAAAACAAAAACAGCCTAATAGTTGAGCCCCAACCATCCCCCCCAGGGACCATAGGCCATACACCCCAGTGTAAGTACAATTTGGGACCAGTTCAACAATCTATGGTGCTTTGAATAGTGTCCAGGTCGCTATCATTCCAGGAGACAACAGGGGAGGGGGAGACAAATATTGTTGGGAGGTTTCAAGCATTCCAGATGGCTATGGGGATGGGCATTTACCACCATGTTGTGAGTTGGTCCCTTTGGCCACCCTGTGGTCATGTTTCCCACCAGAGAATGCAGTCTAGGAATTGCTGTCCTGCATTGCTGCACATCCCAGTGATGACTGCAAGGATGTCCCCATCCCAGCGAATTCTGGCCATCATGGTTGGGCGAGTGACAGACCATGCACTCCCAGAGCTCCCATCCATCTCCTTGACACACAGATCAACAGCAGCAATACTGCCTCCTTGGTGGGGTTAAGGACATTACTTCAATGGCTGTCCTCCTTCCACTGTCTCTGCCTATAATGGCGTGGTATAGCCAGTGAAAAAGGCGAATGGAGAATGGAGGCTAAGTTATCAGTGAATGTAGAAGTGCTCCCGGTGGTGCCCATGGTTCCAGACATTGTGGTATTTGCATACTGGTGCCAGCATATTTCTCATCTTCAAATCCTCCTGGCACCCATTTATCATGTGACACAAAAAGCAATTACTTTCCATTGGGTAATCAAGGAAGAGCAGGTCCTGCTGGAAGTAAAAGTGGCCATTTCAGCCACTGTGCCTCTAGGACCTCCATTTGACCTAAAGGTTTCTACCACTCGGACCCACTCTGACTAGTCCCTCTGGCAGAAGGAGGAAGCAACAGGAATTCACAGACCCCTAGGTTTTGGGATCACAAAGTTCCCAGATGCAGCCAGGGCTACTCCTCCTTTCAGAGGCAACTTCTGGTTTGCTGTTGGACCTTGGTGGAAACAGAAAAGATTACTGAGGTTCTCCTGAGCCAGAAATCCCCATCGTGTCCTGGGTCAAATCAGAACACTCATCAACAACAGCATCGTTATGTGGAAGAAGCACATCCAGGATCATGCTTGCCTGGGCCTCCAGGGAGTGACATACTTGCATGAGCAGGTGGCAGTGGCCCCTCTCAATGATCCTGTTGCAACACCACATGAGAGTCTTTCCCTCCCTGCACTGGCATCCTGGGGACCACGGGACACGGATGCTCAGTTCCAGTGGGCATGAATGGGCCCAGCTGAAGCCATCTGGCATCCACTGGGCTGAATATACACCACCTCTGGCACTGGAAAAATGCCCAATGGGTTGAATTGTCAGTGGCCCTCTTAGCCCTGGAACACTTGAACCCAAATACCCCCATGTACCTGTTTACTGACCCATGGGCCATTGCCAATAGGCTTAGCAATCTGGTCATGGGAGACCCCTCTAACTGAGATTGAGAAGAGTAAGAAATGGGGGTGTTCTAGTTTGCTAGCTGCCGGAACGCAACACACCAGAAACAGACTGGCTTTTAATAAAAGGGGGTTTATTTTATTAGTTCTTCAGAGGAAAGGCAGCTAACTTTCATCTGAGGTTCTTTCTTACATGGGCAGACTCAGGGTAATCTCTGCTGGCCTTCTCTCCAAACCTCTGGGTTCCAACAACTTTCCCCGGGGTGATTCCTTTCTGCATCTCCAAAGGCCTGGGCTGAGCTGTGAGTGCTGAGATGAGGTATGCTGAGCTGCTTGGGCTGTGCTACATTGCGCGCTCTCATTTAAACACCAGCCAATTAAGTCAAACGTCATTCATTGCAGCGGGCACACCTCCTAGCCATCTGCATATGTAATTAGCAACAGATGAGGTTCATGTACCATTGGCTCATGTCTGCAGCAACAGAACTAGGTGCCTTCACCTGGCCAAGTTGACCACTGAATCTAACTACCACAGGGGGGAATGATTTGAGATTTGAATTTAATTCTTTTATTTCTTTGGATATACAAGAACAAGGTGATTTAATGTTCAGACTTAATTTCCCCCAGAAATTCAGAATGAGAGACAGTTTACTTTAATATTTGGGATATCTCTATGTTGCTGGCACTGTATTACCAGAATGTCTTTAGTCTATCTGATTTACCACCTCATTTATATAGTTATATAAACAATGATTATGCAAGAGGGTCTCTATTTGCCCCTAGAATGAGTCATTCTTCCTTGTTTCTTTTATGTCTCATAATTTTTGTTGAATACTGAACATTTTATATAATATATTGTGGCAATCCTGGATTCTGGCTTTTTCTGTCTAAAGGTTATTGCTGTTGCTGTTTGTATAATAACTCACCTGGGCGAAATTGTTGATTTCCACTGAATGATCAAGGAAGAGTAGGTCCTGCTGGAAGTAGGACCTCACACTCACACAATGTGCATTTAGTGGTGTCACTGCTCAGTTTTGGTTGTCACCATTTTTCAGACCTGCTTCCTCATGGTCCCTCTTTGGCTGTGTAGTTTTGTGATCACCCAGAGATTGGTTAGAAGTTTTGCTCACAGCTGGAGCTAGTAAAGCTTCCCTTCTGCTGAAATCTGTATGTGGGCTGGGGAGTGCATGGAAGCTTCAGGCTGCTTTCAAGTCTTCCCCGCGTTTGCTTCTCACTGTTTGCAGGGCTCTTTGGGCGTCTTCTCTGTGTGTGTGCACAGGATGCACAAGTCTGGGATGTTTGGGTAATGGGGCCACTCAGCTCTCTGTGCACATGCACACAGCTACGCCCAACTTCCCTTTTTTCTGACACCCCTCGTTGCTCATTCCAGCTGCTCCTACAGCCCTGAACTTCTCTCTGTTTCCTTAGCTCTTTTGTAGGCTGCGTTAAGAAATATCCCCTAGGCAGAAAGCCGGGTGCTCATTGTCTTCTTCTCAGGGATCCCAGTCTCCCTCTGTTTGCTGTCCAGTGCCTGAAAACAGTTATCTTATATAACTTGTCCAGTTTTATAGTCATTTACACCAATATAAATAATGCAATACCAGTTATTCTGTCATGGTTGGAAATGGAAGTAGTTGCTCAATAATTGTTTGTTGAATAAATGGGATTAGAGGATAATATACTAAAACTCGAAGAGGTTATGACTGAACAGAAGTCGTAGAGAATGCTAACGTGCCTAGGCAGTGTTGGAATCCAAACCAAAAGCCACATTTACCCCTTATACTTCTGCCTTTAGGAGAATAATTGTTGTCTTCTTATAGTATAACAGGTTTGCAACTGGCTAAATGCTTCCTTCTGAGGGAGTTATGCTGCATCATATTGGGTTTCTTACTGTAAGATGGCTTCCCTTTCATTTCTGTGTTGGAAAGTGCCAGATATTTCAGGTTTTCTGGTCTTGGTCAGAATTCTGCCAGAGGAAGGCTGAGGGCCAAGGAGTAAGACACCTGACACAGCCTTAATAAAAACTGCTTTTGACAGTGGCACAGAACAAAATAAGGAAAATGTCGGCCTTTAAAAATTAAATTTCCTTATTTGCAAAATTCTGCAAGGATGCTTTTTCTTTAACACATTTCTTTATGCTTATCATCTGGGCTCTACCTAGCTGGCTGCAACTGATGCAGTTTTTATTTTATTTTTTTTTTTCTGATGCAGTTTTAATTTCTTATTTATTTATTATTTAATTTCTTATTAACTTGGATGCAATAGTTAATTAACTTGATTTTATTTATCAACAAAAATGGTTGGCTTTTAATAACTGAAAGGAGATCCGTAAGTGGTAACTCTTCTGAATATGGAAATGCTGCAAAATTAAAACCTGGCGACTACACAATATGATGGAAATTAATTATTCAGGGAAGTTCCTGTTCTGTAATGTTGGTTTGCAAGGATCGGTCAATATAATTTGTGATCAGCTGTCACCAGATATTATGACTAATGTATTCAGGTACAAATTTAATTGGCTGTCTTATGCTGAGTTGTTTAGTGACAGGCCCATCGTGGGGAGGGCAAGGAAATCAAGCCTCAGGCCAAACCATCGTGTGGGCGTGTCCAGCCTTAGCTCTGTGGGCCTCAGGAGTGCCAGGGTGGTGGCAGAGTTGCACACCCTGGCTCTGAGATTAAACCCCTCTTTAATCCATAATGCCATCTGACCTTCCCCCTCAAGCCTTTTTGTTTTTGTTTTGTTTGCTTGAAAATATTAATATTAGATATGCATTTCATGAGATTTTGAGGGATATCTATTCTCCGTTTATTGTTCACAAAATTGTTCACAAGGGGAAACTGGCCTCTGCTCCCTACCTAGGAAGTGGCCCTGATTTCCTGTCTTCTGCCTGGTATATCTGCCTTCCAGAAGCCTGGGTCTTGGTGTTTTGCTACAAATTGTTGGCTAAATCTCATTATGGTGTCAATTAATTCAAGCTTAGTGAATTGGAGAAGTCCTTGAAGGGGTCTGCAGAGGATATAATGGGTCCCCATGCTTTGATTCCTGTTTCCAAAAAATCCATTGCAATGCCTACATTGTCCCTTGGGAGGACTGCATAGTCTATACAGCAAATTTCTTGCTTATAGCTGAAATTATATCGGTAAGCGTAGTCACTCTGGTTATCACCTGGGAAAAGGACTTCTGACTTAACAAAAGTAGAAACTAGCCTGAGTCCCCACGGGTTGCTCTTTCTTATGGCCCATTAAGCATCACTCCTCCATAGGCTGGACCTACCTGGGAAGCCAAGTAGATGCGGCTTTCATGGGGTGGATGGAGAAGCACCAGGGGGTCCTCCATGCCCAGCAGTACCTGTTGTCACCCTGACATGCCCTCAAACAGTCTTCTCCTATAAGCGATGCTCTGCTGGTTATTTACCAGCTGCTTCACAACCCCTCGCCCACCCTTCCCTACTCTGCTCTGCCTACTGGAGTGAGAAGTCCCACAGTCCCACTTCCTAGACTCTGCAGCCAGCTGGCCTGCAGATGGATGGATAGTCAGTGGAGGCGCAGGTGGGAAATCAGGAGATGGGAAGAAGAGAAATGCTTCTTTATTTAGGCTCTTAAGCTGCAGCAGCAGTGGTAGCAGGACAACTAGGACAACTGTGGACACAGTATTCTGGGAGGAGGTAGCGGCGTTTGATCAGTTCCACCCTGGCACAGCCAGTATACACAGGAGTCCAGCAGCAAACTCCCTCCTGGGTTGCAGTCTCCAGATCTTCAGGAATCATTCCTATTATGGATTGGATTGTGTTACACACACACACACACACACCAAAGACATGCTCAAGTCCCAACCCCATGTCCTGAAAACATCAACAGGATCTGAGAAGATGTGATTGGTTAGTTGAGATGAAGCCAAACTGGATTAGGGTGGGTCCTAATCCAATATGACTGCTTTCTAAGGAGAGGTAATTAGGACACAGAAAGACATGACCATGTGATGGAGGTGGAGATTGAGTCAGGCCTCCACAAGCCAAGGAATGCCATGGATTGCTGGTCACCTGCCAGAAGCCAAAGAGACACATGGAACAGATTGTCCCCTTTGAAGGGAATTATGGCTCTGCTGACACCTTGATTCTTGTCTTCTAGAGTCCAGAACTTGAGACAATAAATCTCTGTTTCTTAAGATGACTAGTACTTTGTCACAGCAGCCCTGGCTAAGACAATGCCTTCCTTTTTGCTCCTCCAACATGGACTCACTTCTCCCAGTCCTACCAACACAATTGTGACCAGTTCCTTGCATTAAATGTGCTGTTTGAAATACCTAGCATGGTTTCCACTTACTTTTTAGATTCTGATGGATACAAATGAGACATCGTAATTCACCTGTGCCCCACCGTTACCCTGGGTACACCTGTCTTCTCATGCCTTGGTGAGAGACACACACTTCTTTTGGTGCCTTTTCTCTCTGTCTTCACTTGAATGAATCCTACTCACGAGAAATCTCAGATTCCATTTCACCTCTTCCCACGAGCCATTCACAAACACCCTCCTCATCATAAGTCTTTAGTCCTCTCATGAGCTTTCAGAGCCTCCTGGTATGAACACCAACCTCAAAACGATGACACTGTTGACTTGTCTGTCTCCACCACTTTCCTGGAAGCTTGTTGATGAAATCGACTTCTACCAACCTCTGCCATGGCTTGTGCCTGCTCTAGATTAAAATTCCTAGGAGAGAGGACCTGAATGCCTTATTCAGGTGGCCTGTGCCCACCCTGTGTCAGGGGGAGGGGTCCCCTTTGGAAGCCCCCAGCCCTCAACCACAAGGAGTGGGTATTGGGGCAGTTGCCAAGAAGAAGGGATATTGACCAGACAAACAGCAGGTGCCTATGCACGGGGATGCTGTTCTGAATTAGTCAGGAGGAGGCAGAGCAGGAAGCATGTGCACTGGCGGGGAAGTCTCCTAACCATGCCCTGACCATCTGAAACAGACCCGTGACCACAAACAGCATCGTCCTCAGCAAAGCCATTGCAATGACAAAGGATGGAGAATATGTACACATCACACCTTCCAGTTGAAGTTTAAGCCAAATATTACACAGAACCATGAGGTTCCCCCCACCCCCCAACTGTCCCACATTCCCAGCTGCTCCTTCTTAATCTCCATTGCTGGTCTCTGTCTTTGCCAGCCTAGGCTCCTTCTCCAATGACATCCAATAATCTCATTCAGTCTGATGCTTTCAGTGTCTTCCATCTAGTGTTTATATCCCCCTCCTAGACCTAAACCCAGAACCAGAGACATATATTCAACTGCCTACTTGATGTGTCCACGTCCGCATTCAGGTAAACTCCTGATCTTCCCTCCATCCCTCCAAAACGGCTCTTTCCACAGCCTTCCCATCTCAGGATATCGTAACTGCATCCTTCCAGTCTCCAGGCAAAATCTGTGGTCACTGTTGACTTCTTTTTCTCACACCCACATCCAATGTCAGCAAATCTTATGGGCTCTAACAACATATATGAAAAATTCAACCCTCGTCCATGCTACCTTTCTCTGAATTATGGCATCATGCCCCTTGTTTACTTTTGCTAATGGTCTACTTCCTACACAGCAGAATGATCCTGTTAAAATGTAATTCAGTTAAAATGTCTCTCCTCTACTCAAAACATTTTAATCACTCCCTGCTTCGTTCAAAGTAAAAGCCAAAGTCCTCACAATAACCTACCAGATTTCACATCATTTTGCCTTCTGTGACTTCTCTGTCTTCTGTCTTATTTCACGCAAGCCACACAGGGCCTCCTTCACTTTCTCAAATTCACAACATCTGCCCCACCTCAGGGCCTTGGCACTTGCTGCTGCTTTAGCCTTCAGTGCCCTTCCCCCAGATGTCCACAAAACCTCCTCCCTCACTTCCTTCAAAAGCTGCTCAAATGCCACTTTATCAGTAGCCACCTAAAAATTGCAGTCCACATACTCCCTGCTGCCTGATCAACTCACTCTGTTAAATATTTCTCCACAGCACTTGTCTGCTATATCTGGCATGCATTTGTCTGTTCTCTGTCTCTTTCGACTGGGATACAAGTTTCTTGAGGGATGAGACTTTGTCTGCTTCGTTCACTGTTGCATACTTAAGGCCTGGAAGGGCAGTACCTAGCAAAAATGGGTGCTCAAGAAAAAAACCCAGTGGAATGAAAGAATGAGGTGGTAGGAGTCAAACATCTGTCTTGTTTTCAAAGCCTGGGCTTAGTGGGGACATGGAAGTGAGAAAGTAGAAATCATGTAGATTGTCTGATGGTGTGTATGGATTTACAAATGTCACAGTGCCTCGCATTTAGAATTCTTTCAACATGTTTTTTTGTTAATTTGACTGTTCTTTTCTCCTCAACAGCAGCTAGTATAAAGAGAGTATTTAATCTACTGCATCCCGGTTTCCGGGAGGAAAAGTTCCAGGCACCTTGCAGGCCCCTACCTTATGTGACATCACGAGTGTCTGTGATGTCACAGCCGACCAAGGGTAGGTCTGCTCTTGGTTCCACTCTCCATTGGCCCTGAGGGGTGGAAGGGAGAAAGAGGTCTAGTGTCTTCTTTTATCAAAAAGTTGTTCCCCATTTGGAGTATAACTGGGGAACAAGAAGACTGAGGGGACTCAGCTGGTAACATGTTTGACAAGTAAGTCCCACCAAGCCATGAAGGCCTGTCCTGCTGGGACTTCAGTGGTCTCTTTTCCTGTGGGTTTAGCTCTCTGAACTTGACTGTGTTTATTTTCCATCTTTTCCAGCCAGCTGTGAAGTCCTGAGTGGGCTAAGTGTGCGGTGTCTTCCTGATTCGTTTGACACTTTATTCATCCTTAAACGGGGACGATGAGATACACTTCAGAAATTAAAAAGTCCCCAAAGCAGCTGCTGAAGAAGTTTGCAGGTAAAATAGTAAAGAGGGTGTCTGTTTTCATTTCAAGACATTGACTTTGTCAAAATCATCAGGCTTAGATGGAGAAGAGGTGTGTTTTAAAAAATACTATGGGAAAATATTGTGAAGTCTTCATTGTCTTAAATTTCATTACAAAAATCACCTGAACCTTAGGGTTTGAACAGATATTTATTTAACGATTTCCCAAATAGTTAAGGGATCAGAGGCATTTCTGAGACAGCAAATACATACTTCAACAAATTCACAGTTCTCATTGCAGGAGTGATGCTTTTATTAAGAAAAAATATTTCTCAGTAATAAAGTTCATCATTCCCCCTTCCCCATCCTGTGTAACCATGATTGGAAATAGGACACTTATACCTGGATATTGAAGGGAACTTTTTTGAAATCTGATTTTCTCCAAGGTACACTGATAGTAAATATACAGCATGATTGGATTTACTTGCTAGGAAAATCTAAATGCATGTGTCCCAGGGGAAGGAAAAGGAAACTTCACCTTCTACCTTATATATTTGGTATATAATCTGTTCATTTTTATTCACTTGAGCTTATATTCTGCATTACTTTTGTAATAAACAAAGTACACGAAAATGGAAGGAAGAAAAAGCAAATTTGGTTATCTTTTAAAATTTGTTTTGCTCAGAACTTAGACCCAGGGAGTGTTTCCCAGCCTGGCGCAAATTCCATGGATACATTTGTAATTCCTACAAACCATGGGAAACTTCTTCTCACAGAAGACTTGGAGTCACAGCTCTGGAATTCTGGAATGTGGTTTAGTGAAACAAGTTCTGTGACTGGGCAGAGCCGCCCCTCGTGCAGAGGGCGCCTACTGCCCTTTTTCAGACATTCGCTCCCCATGGAGCCTTCATTACAGCCCCTTGAAGTGGGCAGGACGTCCTGCTGCCATGTGACAGGAAAGGAAGGGGGAGGTCGGCGGCAATCTGGCCGTTGAGGTCCCGCAGCTGGGGAGCGGCCGAGCCGACGCCGGCAGCCAGCTCCTCACACCCGGCCCGGCCCAGGCCGGGGAGCGCCTGGGGCTGGGCCTCGCGCGGAGAGAACGCAGACTCTGCCCGCGGCCGACCTCAGACGCCCGGCCCCTCCTCCGCCCGCATTACCCCGCAGCCGCGGCCCAAGGGAGGGAGGGAAAGGAAAGTTCCTTCTTAAAAACCCGGTGTGGGGAGGCTTGAGAAACCGGCTTCAGGGCTGGGAGCGGCCGGCGCCGTCGTGGGAGCGAACAGGAAGCCCCGGGGCGGGTTGGGAGCCCCCGGGGCGGGATGCTGGGGGTCCGGGTGCGGGTTGGTAGGGGCCCTGGGGCGGGGTGGTGAGGGGCCCGGTGCAGAGTGGCGGGGGCCCCGGTGCGGGATGGTGGGGGGCCGGGTGGCGGGGGGGGGGGCCCGCGCCCCCGTCTGCGGGTCGGCCCGGAAGTGTCTGCCTTGGCCTGGGAGAGGCGAGCCTGGGCGGGGGTGCGGGGTCGGCGGTCTCAGGGTGCGCCAGGACGCACGTCCCGAGCTGCCCTGCCGCGCCCGGGGTGGGGGAAGGTCACGGTCACTTTCGAGGCTTGTCCGCGGCACGGTCGAGCTTTCCTTGTGTTTAAGAAGCTCCTGTTTTTCTCGTTTGGAGGATGAATGTAAGAAGGTGCTAGCGTCGCCCTGCAGCCCCTGAGGGGGTGGTTCCATTTGGTGTTTTCATGTTCCATGTGTTAGGCCCGCTGACCCCCTGCTAGGTTACCGAGCCCGCCTGCGTCCGCGCCGGCCGCGGGGGTTTTGCGCGGTGGGAGGGCGCCCCCTGGAGGGCGCGCGAGTGCAGGAGCCTGTCCCCGCGCGCCCCTGCAGCCTGGGTGGGCCCGTGAGCGCGGCACGCGTGGAAATCCGCCAGCTCCCCCACCCCCCCGGAGCGCCAGGGCTGCGCGGCTCCAGGATGGCCACCGTGGCTGTTCCTTCCGTCCCGCCAGCGCGGCCTTCTTTCAAACCCCCTCCCCTGAGGTAACAGCCCCCCTTCCTGGCGGCTCGGCTGCGGGGGTGATCCCTCTCTTCCACCTTCTCGCACGATAGCCTCCGAGGAATCTCGGCTCTCCCGCTCTGTGAAAACCTTCACAGAAACGGAATAGTGAGCAGGGTGAGGTTCGAACTCGGCACCTACGACCCTTCACGAGTTGGCGCCGGGCTGGTCTGCTCCCCACAGTTGCACAGCCTTACCCCAGCCGTGCAGGGCCGCTTGCGGTTCCTCCAGTGCACCGCGCCCTTGTGCGCCTCCAGGCCGGAGTCCTTGCAGGAGCTCCCGCCGGCTACCAGCTGCCCCACTTCCTACCCACGTTTCAAAATTCAGCTCTTACCAGAACAATTCGGCTCCGCGGTCGCAGAGGCCCTTTCTTCCCAACCCGCTGGCGCTGTCCTCCTCCCCTCTCTGCACTCCTGGGGAACCACCTCCTCCGTGCCCGCCTGACACGCGTGCTTGAGCTGTGGGTCTCTCTCCCTCATCCCTGCACTTGGCAGCAGGGATGGTGCTTTCCTGCGTCTGGCAATATGAAGGCCTCGCCGGGGCCCAGTAGCGCAGTGGGTGCTGTGCGGTGCCTGGATCAAGTGGGAGAGGACAGAAGGCCTCCCTGACAGAGAGCCGTGTGTGTTCTGCGCGCGTCCCAGCCGGTCAGGTGGCATCACCGTTTCCCAGCCTCAGCCTAGCGCTGTGGATCTGGACACAAGCAGCATGGTCGAGGGCGCTTGCTGGTGCCCAGTGTGGCCTTTGGAGGCCGGGGATTCTTATTCATTTTTGTCCTCCTCGTGAATGGCTCATGTCTGGCATGGAGTAGGTGGGTGCTCAACGGATGTTTGCAGAATGAGCATTGTTGACTGAGGGGACTCTTAGCAGTCAAAGAAGTTCTAGGTTTCACCCAGACATGAAGGTCTGCTCTGGGTTAATTTACCTACAGTAAGATTACAAGTTGCATGCCATGGAGGATTGACTGGACTTTGGTAAAGACACAGTTTATCCTGTTTTGTAGCGAGAATAAGAAATGTGCCCCAAACCTTACCAGGCAGTCTGTGAAGGCTGCATGAACAGTGTAAATTAACTTCATAATTCAACAAATCTTTTAAAAAAATCTTTATTAAATGCATTGGCTATACTGGGTACGTTGCTTATTCCTGAGGATAAAAAGATGAACTGGACGTGTTTCTTGTCCTAGGGGCTAGTCATGGAGAGACAGCCATGAGTCCCTTCATCTCCAACATGAAAATAATAGTGATAATACAAATAGTAATAGCTCATAAGGAACATTGCTATATTCTAAACTCTTTGCTAAGTGGTTTACATCTGTTTTATTTTAACCTTACATCAGCCCCACTCTAGAGATACTATTGTCATACCCATTTTATAGTTTGAGAACTTTACAATTTAGGTTGCCAGGGTCCCACAACTAAGAAGTGGTGGAACTGGGATTTGAATCCAGACAATTTGGCTGTGCTCTCCTAGCTTTATTATTATGTATTATCTGTTTATTTATTATCAATAATTAATGTCAACTCCCTCACAAAGTTTTTTAGTGACTAAGTGAAATAGTTTACATGAAAAAGGCTTGTAAGTTGTAAAGGACGTTAAAAGCTATTTGCCTTATGTCTCTGGAGTACTTATAAGGCACAAGCAGGTATTCTAAAAACAATGTGGTGGTCTGCTCAACTCATCTCATAAGATTATAGGAAATTCCATAATCATTAGACCAACATCTGAATTCTGTTGTACTCCTGAATCTTGTAAATTTATGGTCATCACTCCTTTCTGATCCTGACTTCAGAAGGTTACAGATGAACACCAGCCTTCCGTAACAGCCCCGTGTGTGAGTGTCTGCACACAGCATTTAAACTCTTATTGAACCCATTGGGAGCTTTAGCCTCATCCATTTGTTGGCAGTAATTAGTTCCATATGTCCCCCTCCTCTATTTCTTTTTCTTTGTTTTGAGTTTCCAAACTCCAGGGGAACTGGTATCCTTTGTTCAAAGACAGCACGATATGCAGAGTATATTCATAATATAAGATAATCGGGTCTCAAAATTTTAGAAGTCTTTACATTATGTGTTGATTTTCACATCTATTGTGAAGAGACACATTTCGGCCCAATTCACTACTTATCACAGCTGTCCAGATCGGAGGGAGCAGAGAGGCCCAGGCACGCTGAGTGTGGAGTGTGGAGGCCCTGCCCCCGCAGTGTGTCCTATGTGCTGAAATTCCCTTAGGAAAGCAAGCTTTTTTATGAGTTCTTGCCCCGTTAGGTCACAAATAATGTTCTATTGGAAGGTGAATCTGGCTTTAGGGTACACATCAATGGGAAAATTATGTTTCTTGTTATATTTTTTTCAGTCAACGTTGCTTCAAAGTGTTTCTTCTGTGTAGTGAGGGAGGGCCATATTTTTGTAGAAATTTTCCTACGCATTTTTCTATTGTTACTGTACTCAGAATTACTGTATTTTCGCTTCCCACTTAGTCCTGACTTGAGAAACCTCTCTGTGACCTGATCTGGGTATCCATAGCAACAGTCTCATGGAACCATGGGGACCAGAATGTTCTAGCAGAGGCTGAAGAAACAGTTTGATTTCTTGATATCTTCTAGTCATTAGTCTCCTGCTTTCCCTTCTGATGGAGCATTCTCCCCAGTAGAGAGGTTAAATTTCCAGAATTCTGAATGGCTCCATAAGTGTTTTGTAGTTGATGGTTGTCCAGTCTATTGGCTCCTTCCACTAGAGGAAATCTGGTTTTCTCTTCTAAAGTGTCTTTTTTTAAACCCATTGAGACATAATGGGGAGAAGGCAATGGAAGATGGAAGACAGAGACTTGGACAGGAGGTTGAGAGAGAGCGTCCTAGGTCTTACCCTGTCTTCACCTGGATGTGTGATTTTTTGGGTCCTGAGTCACTCATAGAGTCCCTGGGATTTCGCCTCTCCTCTACGAAATTAATCTTGGGAGTGTGACTTGAACAGAGAGAGAGAAAAGGGAAGTGAAGCAAAAGAGAGTGTGTGTAGAAATACTGCAAAGTTGTCAGCTATAATTAAAACACCAGAGATAAAGGTCTGACCAGGATGAAAAGTGCCAACATCTACTCTGCTTCACCTCTGAACACCTAGGTGACCTCTCACTCTTTCTTCTCCAAGCTACCAGGGAGGTAAAGTGGTATGAAGAAATTTTCCATGGAGTTGGAAAAAAAGATTATCCTGCTAGAATAAGTATATTTATGGACCTAAGTTTTTCATGGGAATCATAACCACTTATGGGAAGTAGTTGCAGGTCTGGTCCAGGAAAATCAGCGGTGTTTAGGTTGCTTATCCCTGAGATAAGTAATGAAGTGAATAGAAAAGTGCTGTGAATGTAGGAGCCAAATAATTCTGATGTGAACTGTCTGCTTACATTGGCTTGCTCTCATATAGAGATGAACAGAGTATGACGAGTCCATTAGGTTAACCCAAAAGGGGTCATGGTCAGGTTCATATATCAACTTGGCCAAGTTGTGGTACCTGTTTGTCTGGTTGGGCAAGTGCTGGCCTGTCTGTTGCAATGAGGACATTTCATAGAATTAGATCATGAGCATGTCCTCTGTATCCACAGCTGATTCCATTTGTAATCAGCCAAAGGGGCGTGTCTTCTGCAATGAGTGATGCTTAATCTAATCACAGGAAGCCTTTTAAGGAAGATTTGGAAGAAACAGACTCTTCCTGTTTCGGCTGGTGAGCCTCTCCTGTGGAGTTCATCCAGACCCTCTATCAGAATCGTCGGTTTCACAGCCTGCCCTGGGGATTTTGGACTGCATTCCTGCGGTCACATGAGACGCTTTTATAAATTTTATGTTTGCGAGTGTTCCCTGTTGATTCTGTTTCTCCAGAGAACCCTAACTAATACGGGGACTGATTTCATTTTGTCTAAATTGTACACATCCAATGACAAATATATATCTGCAACAGAGTAGAGTGAGAGAAAGGGACAGTGGAGACAGAGGCACTGGGAAACCCTTGTGAAATGAACTTTGAAATATCATGCCACTAGACATGCCAGCTGGTACAGACCCTTGATCCCCCGGTTCCAAAGTGACTTCTTACAGGAGATACTCAGGTTTCTTGCTGGTAGAGGTGGTGGTGTTGTGTATGTGTGTGCACACGTGTGTGTTTTTTTTTTAATTGGCTTTTGTTTTTGTTTCTGTTTTGGTCTCTGTTTCTCTAAAGCAGGGGAAATACAGTTGACCTGGCCGTCTGGAGGTAATGCCATTTTCCTTTTCCATAATCTTAGCTTGTTACCTAAAAGCTTTCTTACATGGGTCTCACCTGTTCCTACAGATGTCATGGAAATGGTGATAATTGAGGTCATGAGCAGCCAGGTGGGTTTGCCGTGATTGAAGCGTGGCAGGGAAAGGGAGGTGGAGGCCCCTGGGGCTGGCTCACCAGAACCTGCGCGGGTGGATGGAGCCCACACTCCCCAGCACTGAGGGCTTGGGGTGCGTGGAAACTCCCACATGCACTCCACTGGCGAGATCCTGGCCTGAGGAAGGGCCCCCACCCTCAACACCTTCTCCCCCACCCCTGCGTTTCATGCCCAAGAGGCCTTCTGCCCCTCGCATCTGGCAAGTGATCTGCTTCTGACCGGCTCAAAATAGCTTCATCAGTGTCAGGAATTTAAGAATAACTGAGGCTGGGGCTTCAGGTGTTGGTTACCATTCCCAGGGCAACTCATGTTGAAGAGCAGCTGACGACACTTTGGGTGCCAATCATTGCATGTCAAATGGGAACATGACAAGCTGACAGTTAATGTTTTTGTACAGGAAGCTGTATGCAGACATACTTAAATTCCATGACATCAGGGAGGGGGCTGTAGGTGGGGGCGACTTGATGTTTCCAGTAGAGCTGGCTCTGTGTTCCAAGAAAGCCCATCCCGGGCCACTGCTGTTGGAAGGACATGCAAACTGGCTGGATTAAAGACGTAAGTGGGAATCTCAGAAGTGAAGGGAAGATTGACTTTCTATAAAGGTAGGGGTAGGGAACCAGCTGCTATTTGAAAATCTTAAATAAAAACAATCAAAATGAGAAACATTGTACTAACGTTTTCCTGTCTGTGTTGTGATGTTGGAGAGAACAAGAATCAGCTTATGAATAAAAACTGCTTCATTCAATGAATTATTTCCTGCTCATGCTGCATGCTGTTTGCTGAAATTAACATCTGTCATCACCTGTAACAAGTATTTGGAAACGTTTGTTCCTCTTGGCTTTGTAAAGAGGCACCCACTGTGCAGTCCCAGGGGCTGGTGTGCACCGCACACAGTTGGGGTAGGGGAAAGGCAGCTCTGCACTGTGTAAAGAACGGGGACGGTATCTCAGAACCAGACAGAAGGAAATGTGGATCCCAGCTCGGCCATGTGCTAGCCTGTGTGATCATGAGCAGATTTAAGGAACTCTGATCCTTAGTTTCCAGATGAGGTAGAGCCGAGACTACACAGCTAGTCAAGCATTAGCTAGTACTTATCTGCCTTTATTATTATCAAAAGGTGGAGGCAGTAACACCTGTTTTGTAAAATTCTCATGAGAGTTATGTATGTTCAGAATGTTCCTGAAGCTCCCAGTCCTATGCTTGTGATGTAACAGGCACAGAATTAATAATACTATCATTGTCATAAGAAACTTGAAGGCCTGTCCCTTCTTTAAAGCAAAACCCAGCACATAAGCACATTCCCTTAAAAGCAAATCTAGTCCTCAGAGTGACTGAGCATGGGGGATTTCCGGGACGCACAGAGGACTCCCCACCCCACTGCACACAATTCCGCCGTCCTACCCTCCCCCAAGGAGTCGCCCTCTGGCTGTGCCGAGCCCAAGGGCTCTCCTGGGCTGGCTTTCCTCATGGAGAGCCCTGCTGCATGGACTCCCACCTCCCCACTCCAGGGGCTTTCTCAGGCCACCCAGCTCGGCCCCCTCTTAGTGCAGTTCAGCTCTGGGGCTGCTGCTCTGAGCCCGTCGACCCACACCCTGTTCGGAAACAAGGACACTAGTTTCTGAGGTCCCATTGCCTTTAGGAGAGGGCAATGGGGAAGGCTGATTCCGCCACACTCCTCCTCACGCCAGGACTCTGCCCCTAGCCTTCTGTAAAGCCTTGCCCTAAGTTTCTGGATGCTGTGCATCTCTGGCTGAAATGGGATTTCGGCAGCAGAGGACTGTCAGGTTTCCATTCATACTTTGGGCTTGAGGGTGAATGTCATGACAGTATTTGGCAAATCTGGAGTTGAGATATTTTGGGGAAGGCAGGAAAGCAGCTTAGGAACAGTGGGTTTCACAGGAAATTCTTTGATTTTCACAGGAAAATAAAACCACAGGAAAGCTACTGGGGTTTGTGAGAGTGTCAGGATGGTCGGGTGGATTCCCCTCTTCCTTTGTGACAATTTTTAAGACCCACCAGAAGGATTTGGGTGACGATTTGTCAGCTGGAACCAGCAAGGCTGAGTGTCCTTTTGTTAGAATGAAGGCAGTTTCCTTCAGGAAAGGTTTCTGCTTATCCTCTTTGCCTCATGATGCTTATTTATGCACCTTTTGCCTTGGTTCGTATAGGATTTCTTTTGCGTTACTTTTTTTTTATACAGCCCAGTCACCCAGTTACTTGCTGACAATTATGGAATCATATATTTGAGAAACTGAAAATATACTAGGTTGCTGAACTATGTTAAAAAATGGTCATTTACCAGGAATTGTCTCTGCTCATGATTGTTTTTGTTTTCTTTTTTTTTTTTTTTTGGTTTGTTTTAACTGATCTAATCTTCTCCTACAGTGTATTGCAATTTCATTATCTCCCTTTTTTGGGTCAAAGCTGGCATCAAACTTTCTGTCCTTTGGATTCAACTTTTTAAATTCTGAAATAATCCACAGCCCATGTTGATAATTTTAACTTACCATTGGCTTAAATGTGAATTAATTATATGTTGCAGACTGAACTCCCCAATATTCATTGTATTAGATCTTTGTTTTCCATTTCCTTTGTACAGCGCTGTGCTTGGCATGCTGCCCCACTGGGGTGTATTATCTTCTTAATCATTAGAGGACCAGTATTATTCTGTGTAATTAACTTGACATTATTTTGTTCAGAAACTTAATTCATTCCAGATCTTAGTGGCAAAGTGAGATTTATATGATGCATAAATTAAAAAGAAATAACAAAAACCACAACAGAAATCCATAACTTCTCCCCTCCTCCATTGCCACTTGTTTTAGAGTTAAAGTGGGGTGGCTTTGCTTTTGGTAGTTATAATTTTATGTGTATCTATATTTTTGCAGTATGCGATATTCCTCTGTATGACATATGTGACTACAATGTTTCCAGAGACCGATGCAAAGATCTTGGGTGCTGCTTTTATAGAGGTGTCTGCTATGAAAAAGCAGTTCCAGGTAAGTATCCTGGGTCATGCCCGCTCCTCTGGGCAGTGAAAACTGTGGCAGCTCAGGTTGACACATGGTTTTTAATGACCCTTGTCATCCACAGCCCTTGCTTTCTTTTCTCCCTCAAAGTTTGTACCCTTGGAAACTCCTCTTTTATTATTATTCTTTGGTCCTGTTACTGTGCTCAGTGCATGAGTGGGAGCAGAAGATTTTGAGGATTTGACCTACAGAGTCTTTGAGTGTGAATTAAACAACCAGAAAAAATCCATTCCTAGATAGGATGGATAGGAGAATTAATAGCTATCCGTCTTTCCTGGGAGAATTTGGTGATTCTGGGTGCTTGTTTCGAGAAAGCTGGATTTCAGGAAATCAGTGCTACAAAAACGAAAGGGTTAGGGGTGGGGACAGCTGCTGGCAGTTTGTTAAGGTAGGTGCTTAATTATATCTAGCCAAGGACTCTAAAAGACAATTATAATGCAGTTCAGACTGGGGCTTCCCGTAGGCAACATAAATGTCAGACTAAAATCGCTGAACCGATATGAATATTTGTATCCCAGTAGCTCAAGAATGGAATTCTCTAGGGAAAGGCGACAAGGGCACCCGTGGAAGAAGTGAGGCAGTGAGAAGTTCAAGAGATCGTTCACCTTCAACAAATAGGGACTGCTACCCCACCATTCTGCAAGGCTTCATAAGGGAGGACTTCTTTAAAAGAACTTCTAATTGAAAAAATTATATAAAAGAAAGTGGGAGGGAGTGGGCATGGAGAAAGATACAAAACTCTGATGCTGTGGTAGTGAAGAGAGGTTTTAATTTTACTTAGTGGATATCTTCTCACATATTAGAGCTTTTACTTTCTGGGTCTCTGAAAAATTTTTAAATGAGGTTATACTTCTCCTTGCCCTATTTCTTTTAGAAATGAGGGTAAATAAGATCTTAGAACTGTATGAGAAGGGGTAAAGAAGTCCGTGGAATGGAATACAGAGAAGTCCAGCAAAGTCATTGTCAAGAAAGAGGACAGTGTGTCCCTGCAGTTAAGAAAAGGAGAAACTAGCAGCTGCTGTTGTACCAACAGTTCCACTGCCCTGGAAAAAGTTGTCCCGTACTCTTTCCTACCTCACTCTTTCTCTACCTTTCCCGATCTTGCAATGACTAAATCCACACTTGCTCTATGTGGCTTAGGAAGATTTCCTCTTCCTTTTTTTTTTTTCTTTCTCCTTCAGTAGTCTCAGCTAGGCTGAGTCCCTCAATACAGCTAGATGCCATGACTTCCAATTCCCTCCTTATTTTCTGTATATGGTATCACTTAGAAAATCAGGAACATTAGTGACTAATGAATATTACCAAATATTCATCCACCAGAGCTGCCTGATCCCAAAGACAAACAACCTTAAGGCAGCTCCTTTAAGAAGAAAGTGGTACTCTAGGCAAAAAGATTCAAGAAAAAAAAAAGCATTTTGTAGGATTCTGGCTCACTGAAAGAGACACTTTTGTGAAGATTTGTGACAGCGTGAAAAGGATGAAGTGTGGCTTCTCAAAAAGAGGCAAATAAGAAGGGCAAATAAGAAGTCACGACTAATACCATTTAACAGAACAGTTTTTTGATTAAAACGTCTTCAGATCTTGATTTAGGAGATTTGAGACTAGACTCCCTTTCATCCTTGCCCCCCTGTTTCTGGGAAGTATCACAGCCAGTTTCCCAGGACTACAGCTTTCCCTGTACCTGCAGATAGAAGCAATTGGAATTGGATAGAAGTAACAAGAAGTTACTTCTTGTGATGGTTGGGTTCAGGTTCAACTTGGGCAGGTGATGGTGCCCAGTTGTCTGGTCAGGCAGGCACTGGCCTATTACTGCGAGGATATTTGTGGCTGGTTAATACACCAGAAGGCTGGTTTATTAAATTATCAGTCAGTTGATTGCATCTGTGGCTGATTACTTCTACAGTCAAATAAGGGCACATCTTCTGCAACGAGAGAATCCAATCAGTTGGATGTAATATAATCAGTTGAAGACTTTTAAGGGAGAAGAGAATTTTCATCTCTTCCTCAGCCAGCTCGCTTCTCCTATGGAGTTCGTCAAGGGCCTGCATCAGAGTCACCCGCCTCGCAGACTGCCCTATGGATTTTGGACTCTTGTATCCCTGCAGTTGCATGAGACACTTTTAAAATTTCTCAGTTAAAGATATTTCCTGTTGGTTCTGTTTCTCTAGAGAACCCTGACTAATACGTTTATTTTCAAATATTTTTGTTGAGATAAATTTCATACACCATAAGGTTTACCTTTTTAAAGTGTACAATTCACTGTGTTTTACTATATTAAAAAAAATCTGCACCCATAACCACTGTGTAATTCCAGACTATTTTCATAACCCCCGTACCCATTAGCAGTCACTCTTCCATTTCCCCTTTCCCAGCCTCTGGCAACCACTAATCTGCTTTCCTTCTCCATGGATTTGCTTATTCTGTACATTTCACATAAATGAAACCTCACAATATGTGGCCTTTTGTATCTGACTTCTTTTCTTTGGGGAAATGTTGTAGCGTGTATTCACCTTTATGGTCAGTGATATTCCAGTGTATCTGTGCACCATATTTTGTTTATCCATTTATCAATTGACAAACATTTGGGTTGTTTCTACTTTTTAGCTATGATGGATAATATTTCTGTGGACATTCATGTTGAAGTTTTGTGTGAACGTGTATTTTCATCATTGTCTCAGGTATATGCCTGGGAGTGGAATGCTAGATCATGTGGTGATGCTGCGTTTAACTATTTTAGGAATTGCCAAGCTGTTTTCCAAAGCAGCTGTACCATTTTATAATCCCTCCGGAAATGTATGAGGGCCCCAACTTGTCCACATCTTTGCTAACACTTGTTATTCTCCGTTGTTTTTATTATAACCATCATAGTGGGTGTGAAGTTGTACCTCATTACAGCTTTGATTTGTACTTCCCTAAGGACTAATGATGTTAAATTTTTTTTTCATGTATGTTTTAGTTTGCTAGCTGCTGGAATGCAATATACCAGAAACTCAACGGCTTTTAAAAAGGGAAATTTAATAAGTTGCAAACTTACAGTTCTAAGGCCGACAGAATGTCCCAATTAAAGCAAGTCTATAGAAATGTCCAATCTAAGGCATCCAGGGAAAGATACCGTGATTGAAGAAGTCCAAAGAAGTTCAGGCTTTCTCTCTCAAGTGGAAAGGCACATGGTGAACACAGTCAGGGTTTCTCTCTCAGCTGGAAGGGCACATGGCAAACACGGCGTCATCTGCTAGCTTCCTCTCTAGCTGCTCAGGAGGCATTTTCCTTCCTCATCTCTAATGAGGTGAGAGTCTTGTGGACTCTCTGCTTCGTGATTCTGTGGCATTATCTGTTGTGGCTTTCTTGTGACTCTGTTGTTCTGTTGTGCTCTCTCTGAAATCTCCTTCATTCTCCAAAATGTTTCCTCTTTTATAGGATTGCAGTAAACTAATCAAGACCCACTCAAATAGGTGGAGACACATCTCCATCTTATTCAGCTTAACAACCACTCTTGAGTCATATCTTCAAGGAGATGATTGAATTACAGTTTCAAACCATACAGTACTGAATAGGGATTAGAAGAAATGGCTATCTTTACAAAATGGGGATAGGATTAAAACATGGCTTTTCTAGGGTACATACACCTTTTCAAACTGGCACAATGTGCTTATGGCTGTTTGTGTATCTTCAGTGGAGAAATGCCTATCCAAATTCTTTGCTCATTTTTAAGTTGGGTTAATTGTCTTTTTATTCATATGTTCTCAATACATTTGTATATTCTCAATATATAAAGCCCTTATCCAGATATATGATTTGCAAATATTTTCTCCCATTCTCTGGGTTGTCTTTTCACTATATTGAATAGTGTCCTTTGACACACAAAAGATTTTCATTTTGATGAAGGTTCAGTTTATCTATTCTTTTCTTGCTTTTACTTTGTGTTTTATCTAATAAACATAAACTACTTCAAGGTCATGAAAATTTACATCCATGATGTCTTCTGAGAGTGGTATAGTTGTCACTCTTAAATTGAGGTTGATTCATTTTGTGTTAGCTTTTGTAAATAGTATGAAATAGGAATTCATTTTCATTCTTTTGCATGTGGATATCTAGTTTTTCTAGTACCATTCCTTGAAAAGATGTTTTTCTCATTGAGTGGTCTTGGCCGCTTCTCAAAAATCAGTCACCCATAAATTTATGAGTTTATTTCTGGACTCTCCATTCTATTCCACTGATCTATATGTCTTTCTTTATGCCAGTACCACACAATCTTAATTATTATACCTTTGTGCTAAGTTTTGAAATTAGGAAATGTGAGTCCTACAACTTTTTTTTTCCAAAATTATTTCGGCTATTCTGGGTCCCTTGCATTTTTTAATTTAATTTAATTTAATTTTGCATGGTCAGGCACCAGGAATCGAACCCGGGTTTCTGGCATGGCAGGCGAAAATTCTGCCACTAAGCCACCATTGCCCCACCTGGTCCCTTGCGTTTTGGATGAATTTTAGGATCAGCTTGTCAATTCCTACAAATAAGCAGCTAGGATTTTGGTAGGGATTGCATTGAACCTGTAGATCAGTTTTGGAGGAGTGTTGCCGTTTTAACAATATTCTTTCAATCCATGGACACAGGATGTCTTTTCATTTATTTAAGTCTTTTTAAATTTCTTTCTAGAATAATTTGTAGTTTTTAGTGTACCAATCTCATGCTACTTTTAAAAAATTTATTCCTAAGTATTTTTTTCTTTTTGGTGCTGTTATAAATGGAACTAATCTCTTAAATTTCATTTTCAGATTGTTCATTGCTAGTGTACAGACATGCAATTGACTTTTGTTTATTAGTCATATATGCCGCAACCTTGTTTAACTTATTTATTAGTTACAATAGTTTTTTAGTTGATTTCTTAGGATTTTCTGTTTATAAAATCACATCATCTGCAAATAGTTTTGCTTCTCCTTTTCCAAGCTCTGGATGCCTTTTATTTCATTTTCTTGTGTAATTGCCCTGGATAGAACTTCCAGAACAGTGTTGAATAGAACTAGTATGAGAACGGATATCCTTATATTGTTCCTGATCTTACGGGAAAGCTTTCAACATTTCACCATTCAGTTTGAGGTCAGCTTTGAGTTGTTTTTTTTTTATTAATTAACGGAAAAAAAGAAATTAACCCAACATTTAGAAACCATACCATTCAACATATGCAATCAGTAATTCTTAACATCATCACATAGATGCATGATCATCGTTTCTTAGTACATTTGCATCGGTTTAGAGGAACTAGCAACACAACAGAAAAAGATAAAGAATGTTAATATAGAGAAAAAAAATAAAAGTAATAATAATAGTAAAAAAAAAAAAAAAACCTATAGCTCAGATGCAGCTTCATTCAGTGTTTTAACATGATTACTTTACAATTAGGTATTATTGTGCTGTCCATTTTTGAGTTTTTGTATCTAGTCCTGTTGCACAGTCTGTATCCCTTCAGCTCCAATTACCCATTATCTTACCCTGTTTCTAACTCCTGCTGGACTCTGTTACCAATGACATATTCCAAGTAGCTTTGAGTTTTACAGAGATGGCATTCATCAGGTTGAGGAAGTTCCCTTCTCTTCCTAGTTTGTTGGTGTTTTTATCATGAAAGCATATTAGATTTTGACAAATGCCTTTTTTGTATCTATTGAGGCCATCTCAGGTCTTTTCTAGCATGTATACAGCCCTCGGCATGCATGGGGCCTTTTAGATTCCCCAGCATATGTCTCAGATTTTTGGAGTCCTCTATAGACATCTCATTTCCTTTTAAGCTTTTTGGTTAGCCTGTTGTGTACCTCAAATGTTATCCAACAGCTTAGGCAACTGTGCTATTCAACAATTACCTCTGATTGTTTTCAGTATATCTCTGAGGGAAAAAGTTGTTTACACTAAGCAAGTACCAACTTAGGTCAAATAAAGACAGCCTTGCAAGTGGGGTCCAAGGAAGCACCTGACAGGTGAAATAATGACAGTGAGCTGGGAATGGGACTTTGAAGGAGTTCCAACCCTATTCTGCCCCTTCCAGGGGTTGCCAGGATTCTGGTTTTTACCGTAATTGTGGGCTGTTGATTTTTAAGGCTACTGTGGAGCTGAGGAGAAGAGGGATGGAATAGGGCAAGTAAAAAATGTCACAGAGCTTACTGTTCTTATTGGGTTCAGTTGTTCATCTTGAATAAATGCTCCCTGAATTACTGCAGGCCTTTGGTTAATTTTCAGAGTTCTGAAAAAAAAATTAACCTAAATTCTCATAAATATAATGAGAATTTTGCCAGTCTTCTCATTATATTTATGAAGGAGAGAATTGGGTGGGTGGGTCTTCCTAACTCCACCGTTTTTGCTGGAAGTTACTTTTTAGCTTTACTGAAGCTCTGGTCTAGTTGTACCCAATTGAGTGTTGAGAATTTCAACAAGACATAACACTTTTTTTCTTAAAGAAACCCATCATCTTCTACACATCTCACCGTAAAACCCACAGCCTTTAGCTGGGATCTTACTGGGAGCAGTGTTTTTGAGTCCCAGGCCTTCCAATGTTGAATGGCATATCCATTGTTGTGCTCCAACATATCCGTCTGGGGGTATGTGACAGGTACTCCTGAAGTCTGCTTCATGGCACTAGTTGGTGTTTAGACCATAATTTGATGTTTTTTTGCCCTTGTCTTGTTTTTGTTGGTGGTGATTCGGCACACCTATTTTCAATTTTGAAAAGCACCCAATGTTTACAATCTGACTTTCCTTCATTTCCATATGGAGTTTTGCTTTTTTCTTATAGGATTCCAATTTCCTAGGAAAATATGCAGCTTAGCTTTTCAGAGCAGTTTACCATTTGGGACACCTAAAAGCAGAAGACATTAACATCCAAAGGGTATTTGAATTTGTTCTTTCAATTCCCAGGTCAGGTCACCGTTTTAGCAATTAATTATTCCAGTTTCCTTATATCCCAAATGAAACTGAGGCCCAACAGGGTAAAGTAGTGAAATGGATCATTCAAGAAAGGACACAATTAGCAAGGAAACTCAAATTCATGCTGCAACAGCTGCTGTTTTTGCTGCTTCTTCTTCTCCTCCTCCTCTATCCATCAGTCTGTCTTGCAGGAGTTACCCATTTTGTGAATTCTGTATGTATATCTAAAATTGCTTAAATTAGAACAATCATCTTATACCTATCAATCATTTGAAAAATGAGCTTCCTTCTTTATAGCATCTTATTAACTGGCATCCTTAAAGAACCCAGAAGAGAACACAAGATCTCAAGACTTTTTTGTACTTGAAGAGAGCCTCCAGTTTTGCAAGTGGGTATGTCATTTTTCATGGAGGCAAATATTAATCCGCTTTCCATTCTTACGATTTTAATAAGTGGGCTGTGTGGGCAAGGCTTTTTCTTACTTCTGACTTCATTCAAGCTTGAGAGGTTGGGCCATCTGTGGGAAGAGTCTGGGCAATGAGCCCTAAATTTGGGTTCTTACTGTGCTCTCAAATTATTTTTTATTTCTTTGACATCTTTCTCATTCAAGACAGCAAATGAACCTTTGTGCTGTGTAAGTTGTAGTATTCAGTGACAGGGTATTATGAGTTCTTTGTGCACATAATTCCATGTTATGAAAACCTTTCACCAACTTCTTAAATTGGCTGGTTTGAAGTGCACATTGTATTATGGCATAATCTGTATTATTAAGAATATGAACTTGGAGAATTAGCATTAGATCTTTGAGAAAGAATTGGGAATTCAAAGAGAATGTCTTGCCTTCATTCTTCAGCCTTGATTTAGGGTACATTATTTAATATGTCATTTCTTCTAAGTGTTTGACTTCAGTTTCTTCATGGAACTTGCTGAGATTATTTCAAAACTTTTGTTTAACTATATTTGGGAGAGAATTTACCAAGATATTCCTTAAAGAAAATAATGCTTTCTTCAATTACTGCTATTTCTAAATTACTGATCACAACATATGGTTTATGACAATGTATAGTTTATGGTTTGTAACAAATATTATTGCTGTCTAAACATTGTATGGGGAGAATCATAGAGATTCATTGTCTGCTTTCAGGGCCTTGACATCAAGGACCAAAAATACCATCACATGTAGAAGACACACTGACAATTGAATAATAAAACATTGACTAAGTATGTGTGCCTCTTTAACAGGACTTCACTCATATGAATTCAAAATTTATTCCATGAACCAAGACATAAAATCACACTAATGAATATACATTCCCTGCCAACTAAGAATTTGGAGGTCACCTTCTTGTCCCTCTTGGTATTCTCACTCTGGGAAAAGCCAGTCCCCATGTTTTTAAGGTACTCAGCTGCCCTCATGGCAAGGAAACCACTTGCATCAGAAGCTGAAAGCAACAAACCAGGTATATGGACCAGCAAATGCCAGCTGCATGTCTTCCCAGATCAGCCTTCCTGTGTCCAGGATCTTTCAATGATGCCTTAGTTTGGATATTTTTATGGCCTTAGAACTATAAATTTGTAACTTAATAAATTCCCTTTTTAAAAGCCATTCCATTTTTAGTATATTACATTCTGACAGCATTTAGCAAGCCAAAAACAGACACTTCAGAGTGTCAGTTTAGAGAGAGAAGGAGGTAAGGCAATTGAGGTAAATCAGGTCAATTTAATCAGAGATTTGCAAGTAAGCCAGACTATTTCCTCTGAAAGAGTTAAAAAAGCATTCAGGTTCCTGGAGCATGCCCCACCCCCCAAAAAAAGAAGCATTCAGGGAAGAGAATAATGATAACACTACTAAAAATAACAAGAATTACTGTGCATACATGATATGTCAAGGACTGTGTTAAGAACTTTACCTGCCTTAATTAAAAAAACACCCTCATAACAATCTGATGAGGAGGATCTAGAAGATAAAAGCAAGGAAGAAAATGTCATTTGACTATAGGACTTCAATTAGAGTGTCATACATGTAGAAATATTAGTTCTTAGAAGGACCAAGAAAATAATGTCCATTGGTATAGATTGAATGGTGTCCCCAAAAAAAGATAAGTTGAAGTTCTTGTCCCCATTATCCCAGTATGGGATCTTATTTGGTAAGAGGATCATTATAGATGGAAGTAGGCATGTTCAAATGAAGCCATACTGGGGTAAGGTAGGTCATTAATCCAATATGATCGGTGTCCTTATAACAAGAGGAAATTTGGACATAGACAGAGGGGAGCATGCCATATGAGAACTGAGGCAGAGAACACTATGGATTGCTGGTAGCCACTGCCAGAAGCTAGGAGAGATGCAAGGGACAGATTTTCTCCTACAGATTTAAGCGGCATACTCTATCAACACCTTAATTTCATACTTGTAATCTTCAGAACTGCGAGAGAATGAATTTCTGTTGTTTTTAAGCCTCCTAATAAGTGGTGCTTTGTTATGGTAGCCCTAGGAAATTAAGACGTCCCTTAATTCTGCCTGAGTCCTAAACCAGTTGAGCAGATGATGATCAGAATATCAGTTCCCAGACCTAGGCAGGCTTACCCTTCATGCTAGGCAGTGTGAACCCCTCAAGTCTCCCCTGCAGCATGGTGAGGGGTCTCTGCAGGAAGACATCCCCTAACCAAAGGCTGAGGAAGGGGCTGAATGGTCATGGCCAGTATCTCCTTCCTACTTATTCTTTCCCTAGTTGGGGGTGGGGGGTGGGGAGGGGAATGAACAGAGGCCAAGGATAATCCTTGAATTAATGTTCCTACTCAGGCAAACACAAGGGAATAGAAGTTGCCCCTGAGATGTCACCTTGAAAAGTTCTGATTCTTTTGTTGGGAGGAGGTTCCAAGAAGAAATGAGCAATTTGGGAATTGGGAAGCCCCTTGTTATTAGAGAAAAGCTCGTCAAGATGAATGGAAATGGTCTATCATCTAAAAAGAGTACACTCCATATATTGTTTTGTGGAAAAATGGACCTGCGTATTGAGGAATAGTTCTAGGGAGTTGGGGATAGAATGTGGAGCCAAGATAACAGCAATCAAAGGGACAAAATGATTCTGTTTTCTGGAGCATGGAGGAAGGGAGCATTGTGCTTTCCCCCATCCCTTTAGTGGATGGGGTGGGTCCCAGGGTGTCCCCTAGGTGGCCACTGATTACCACCCTGAGCTCCCTTTCATGTTAAGGGAGGTGATTTAGGAAGTCTCTGCAGAAGCGAGTTTCCAGGTGATAACTAATGGCAGAGAAAATGGACACAGGGAGGACAAGGACTGGGCAGGCGCAGTGCAAGAGGTGGGGTGGTGCCAAGAGGGCCTGCAGTCCAGCTCCTGGGATGGGTACCTTTATTTTATTTTTAACCTGGGTACAAGTGATGATAAATGAAATTGTTTTTCAGTTTACGTGCAAGTGTTCTCTGCCTTGATTGTGATCATCGCCGGGGCCTTTATCATCACTATTATTTACAGGTCAGTCATCTTTGTTCTTTCAAATTTAAATACAGAACTTAAAGGGTAGGAGAAGAAAGGGAAAGGGAGTGATTCCCTCCTCTCGCTGGACCACAGCTCTTCCCTCACCCGCATCTGCAGTCTCCTCCCCTTGCTTTGCCTGCTCCTTTGGGTTCCATGCTGTGGGCAATGGACTTGAGCTGTCCCAGCAGGAAGGACCTGGATGTATTTTCTCCACAACTCCTTTTCATAACAATAACCAACATCCAATGAGCACCTAAAATTCTAAGTACTCTACACAGATGACCTCATTTAAGCCTCACTACTACCCAGTGGCATAGGTGCCGTTTCTATCCCCTTATCCACATAATCAGCATCAGCCCCGAGGACGCTTAGCAGTGTGGTGAGCTCCCCCGGCTGGAATGGGGGAGACTGGGAACTCCAGCTCAGACAGACTTTCCAAGGTTTCCCTGTGTCCTCTGAAGTCATATCTGTAGAATGTTGGAGTTCGGAGTTCTCTCAGCAGAGTCTAGTGTCTCTCATTTTTTAATGGTGAGGAAATTGACACCCAGAGAAGCCTGGACACTTGGCCCACCTCACACAACTGGTCCTGCCAGCAGGATGGGATTGGAATTCAGGCATTCTCACTCCAAGGGCCAAGGAGATTTCTACCACAAGCCCTCTTGTTGTGACATGTTTTTAATGTATGGTGAACAAAAGCCACTAGGATTATTTAAGCCACTTTATTGAGCAACAGTAAAACCATTTTCCTATCGTAAGTAGTGCTAGGTGGGTATCTTGGTTTATGTAACTGTAACATGTAGCCCAGCATACAGCTTTCCTGCTCCCATCTGTCCTACTGAGTCTAGATGCCACACACTGATCATCTGTTTGGTATATGTATAAGAGATTAAAATGGGAAATTTGAAGGCAAAGCATTTTCCTTAAAATATATACATGCATGATTATAAAGCCTGTATTTTCACTTTTTTTTTGTTCTTTTTTTTTTTGGCATGGGCAGGTGCTGGGATTCAAACCCGGGTCTCCAGCATGGCAGGCAAGAACTCTGGCTGCTGAGCCACTGTGGCCCGCCCTGAAGCCTATGTTTTTGAAACTTATATTTTCAGAGGGACATCCTAGGGGAGGACCAGATGGCCCATAGTCTTTTCATTTCTGTGATACAAACTCTCTTTCCGCTAGAGTTGTTCGAGAGAGTAGAAGAGAAAAGGAAGCCCCTAAGGATGTGGATTCAGAAGCCAAGGCAGAAGAAAGTGGTGAGATGGTTGAATCTGCTAGTAAAACAGGGTCGATGGATGCAAAATCTGAACAAATGAAGAGTGGTGAAGAGACTGGAGAGGGTAAGATGACTTTATAATCGCTCTCAGATTTAGGATGAAGAAAATAGCTTTATTCCCCTGTGAAATCTTACATGTGAAAGACAACCATGTTGGTACTTTAACAAAAGTTATTATTGCTTTTTAGTTTGAGCAAAATTCTAATTCATTTGTCCAGATATGGAACATCTGGTTTATAATGCTGATTCTGCTTTCAACATGTGTTTCCTGCTCTAAAAGCACATTTCCTGACATATATTCACTTTCATCTTTTCTTCTCCCCATCTCTCTGCTTTTTTGTCATCCCACCGCCTCTTAAGTGGAGCCATCAGTGCTGGTGGATTGCCTGTGTAAGTGGATGAGGCAGTGGCAGGAGGGCTAGAGTTAGAATACAGAAACTTGCAAGCATAACTCAATTTACTTTCTGGCAGTTGTGTCTTTGAATATGACTTCCTACTTCGTGACATCCTGACAAATTGCTCTGGTAGTGGCTGAAGAGGTGTGAAAAAGAGCTGAGTATTCTGGTTTTCAGTGGGCAAGGTTGTTTATATGTTTAACTCTTGGGAAGCCTTCATGGGTTGCTTGTTGTTTTTTTTTTATATGTAAACAACTTTCTGGGTTAGAGAAAGAAACATTCCAAATGACAGCTTTTTCTTAAGTGATGAGTGCATGGGAATTCTCTAGGTTTTTCATTATCCATTAGCCACATATACTTGATGTTTTTCTGGAGCAATCAGGAAAAGCAGGAGGCAGGCAGAAAAAGCCTAGTCAAAAGTTTCTTTAGCTCTGGAATGGTTTGTCCTAACAAAAGCTGTGTCTATGGAGATATTTTCTTGCAGAACGTGATGTTCACCTTCTCACTGGTTCTCTCTGTATAGTAAGACAGTTATGTATGAAGACCTTCTCTATTCTTTCAGTAAGATGTCTCTCTCTTAGGTATGCATTGAGAGACCCAGGGCAGCATAGTGCCACCTAGCAAACTAGTTTTTGATTAAACAATTGCCAGTTGTAGGCCATGTTCAAAGAACTTGATGAAATTTTCTTGGATTGCTGAATATTCCATTTGAATTGTTTTAAATTCAGGTGCAGCGACAACCACAGAAATTGAGGAAACTGAGGAATAAAATGGAGAATGTAGAAGTGAAGATCAGCAGAAATATCCAAATTATAGTATATAGCAGGTAAACTACTGTTAAAATGTGTGATGGAATCACCACTCAATGAGGAATAAAATGAAAGTATTTAAAAATTGCTTCTTGTTTTATGTTGTCTTATTCAATGCTCTATTTTTAGCTTACGAGAGGTAAAGCTTTTGGAGTATGAGAACATTAATTACAAGTTTTAATTTTTAAATGGCAATGCTTGTTATTCATATTGAAATCCTGTAATTTATAGCATCGACATCAAGGTGACATTATAAAGGGTTCCCTTTTCAGAAAACAAGCTGCATTATCATAAAGCATGGAATTGTCATTCAGACTCACAGGAAATACAAGTCTTCCTCCGCCTTCAACTTTGCTCATGATTAATGATACAAGAAAGGAGCAGCATGGACATCTGAGCAGCACTGATCCGCCACAGCTTCCTAAAGTCCCTGTTTCCATAGTAAAACATTTTGGTTTCCAAAAGTGACTGCATCAGTCAGGGTTCTCCAAAGAAAGAGAACCAATAGGACATTTACGTGTATGTATATATGAGATTCATAATAAGGAATTGGTTCACTCAGTTGTGGGGCTTGTCAATTCCGAATTCTTAGGGCAGGTCAGGGGCTATAAATTCCGATTAGAGTATTGAAGTCTTAGGTCTGAATTCCTTATAGGCTGGAAACTCAGCAAGCAATGAGAGTTAATGTTTTGAGGCAGAATTCCTTCTGATCCTTGGAACCCTCAATTCTTGCTGTTAAGACCTCCAACGGATTGGCTGGGGCCCACTCACTTTATGGAGGGCAAACTTTCTCTTAAGTCCAACAGATTGTAGATGCTCATCCCATCTACAAAACACCTCCACAGTAACAAGTAGGCCAATCTAACCAAACATAGCCCAGCCTTAGCCAGTTGACACATAATAACCACCACACTGAAAGATGCTAACTGTGTGTGCATATGAAGCAGCCCAGGGAAACCCCTTGATTTTGGAGACTCTCAGTTTTTTACCACGGATATATTACCTAGATTAACTTGCGTTCTTCAGTGTAGCTAATACATATATATCATTTGCAGGCTTTTTATAATAAAATATACCCTATATCCATCAATTACAGGCTTTTTATAATAAGCACTCCAGATAGACCAGAAATATGTGCTCAAGGGGATTCTTCAGGTAAGGAATTAGCATGCAAATGGTCCGAAAGACTCTAAGTTATTTTCTAGCTGGTGAATTCCATCAGTGTGTTTACATGGAGGTTTGGTCAAGTCCTAATTTGTTCAGGTTTCCTGTAGGAAAGAGGAAAAAAGAATTATATATCTGCTGTTAGCCCATTCCTTCTTGCAGGTATTTTACTGACTTTATGTTAATTCGATCTTTATGTTGGTCTAGATCAGGCAAAGGCAAACTTTTTTAAAGGGCTTGATAGCAAATATTTTATGAGTTATAGCTCGTTAGGTCCCTGTAGGAACCACCCATGTCTGCTGTTGAGCCATAGATAATATTTGAATGAGTCGATGTAGATATATTCCAATAAAACTTTATAAAGACAGGCAGCAGATTGAATTTGGCTGGCAAGCCTAGTTTGTCAACACTAAGTTTTGACATATTAGAAAGTGTTTTGGAGTCCAGTGATTTGGGAATCTGGGGACTCCCTGGAGCTATCTTCAAATAAGGGAGAAGATTAGGCATGTTCTGAAGCAGCCCTGAGGCCCTTGACTGGGACCCATGAATGAGCTCAGGTTTGGGCTGTGAATCTGAGCTACGTAGAGATGGAAGGGGGCGCACTAACTGGCAAAGTCCTTGTTGTGTGATGTGTTCAGGCTTGGTCTGGACCACCGTTACAGATATGAGGGGATAATAGGTGCCCCCAGAAACAACACTTAAATTCCTAAGGTATGGTTTGAGACATATATACCTTATAGCTTCTGTCTTTAAGAGGAAAATGGGTATTGCACATTTTCAAAGGACAGAGAAACAGCTATTTTATTTTCCATATGTGTTCAGTGGTCCCCAAGACCGTCCTCAGATAAATGGTTTGCTACGAGAACTTACAGAGCTCATCAATGCTGTTATACTCATGGTTATAGTTTATTACAGTGATAGAATTAGATTGAGCAACAGAAAAATTCACTTAGGACAGGGTTCAGGAAAGACAAGGCACAAGCTTCCAGTTGTGTCCTCCCAGAAGAATCACAAAGACAGTGCTTATTTCTCCCAGTAATGATGTGTGACACAAAAGTATTGCCAGTCAGGGAGGCTCACATGAACCTTGATGTCCAGATTTTATTGGGGGTCAGTCATGTAGGCACGGATGGCCAGTGGCTTGGCTGACCTTAGTCTCCTGCTCCTCCAGAGCTCAAGCTGATACTGCATGGTCCCCACCATAAATCACACTGTTAGCATACACCATACTTCCTGGGTAGGTTGATATTCCTGTTTTCCATAGCCCTCTTAACTATTACTCAGTCCCTCAGCGAGGAGACAGCAGGGCTGAATGTTCATATTTTTGCTGACCCCTTTGCCAAAGCTGCTACCCAGACTAATTACGTGGTCCTTATCTGAAAACAACCAACAATTATCACTAGCCTGAAACAGGCACCAGGATATTGACTAAATAAATCACCAAGAAGGTAGAAGTCACTTGGAACCTTATTGTTGGGGTAGTCCCTCTGACTAGGTTGGGTGGTTAGTATATGGAAGGGCTTTCCCTTTACATACACTGAGAAAGCCCACTGAAATCCCCCTTTAGAGTCTCGGGGCCTGGATCTGCTGAAGGCAGTAGGATAAGGTTTGAAGGGTAGAAGACATCTTGGTGTGGAACGAGGAAGTGGATGCTGCCACGGGAAGGGAACAGTGGCTGCCAGGGAGAGGAGCCTGAGTTCTCAGGTGCTGGTGAGGTGGGGTTGATACATGGCTTTATGAAGGAGCATCTAGCCACAGCCTGCATATGATATGGTGATTTTGCCCAGAGTATGGGTCATCTGCCCTTGGGTAAAAATGAGTGCCCTCCCCCTTGAGAGGAGGGTAGCCAGAACAGAACTATAGATGTTCCCCCAAAGCAGCTTTTCTGAGAATTCCCTGAAAGTATAATGGCAGAGTTGGTGGTGACAGGCTAAACAGAATAGACAGAAAGGAAATCTGTTGGCAGAAGCATCATTGAGAGGCCAGTCACATAGCTCCATGCAGACTCTTGAAGCAGCAGGTACATCTCAGTAACCTTGAGGCCAGGTGATAATGAAAATATTTGACCACCTACATGGCTCATGCTGTAGCTCTGGAGAAGGGTCCCAGAGGTCCTCTGTTAAGACAATTCTGTTATTTGATGAATTATGGAGGATGGCCAGAGTAGGGGCAAGTGCTCTGGGGTACTTGGGGGCAAAGGCTATTTGTTAACCAGTATGGAAATATTTTAATACTTGAACAACTGGTTGTCCTGCTGCTGCTGATAGAGAAACTGTGAGGCACATGGGGCTATGGAAGTCTGCTCTGTTCCCTAAGAATTTCGCTTGACTCTGAGCAGAGGTAGGAATTTGGATAGTTGTTGAATTCTTTTCCACATTTGTGGTTGGAAGCAGCAGGAGAAAAAGTAATTAACTACTATGTCAGATGGGTCCCCTAGAAAGCAGACACTGCAATGGAGTTAGTACAAGAGGTTTGTTGTGTGTGTATGTGTGTGTTAATGCCAGTGAAAGTTAAAAGTAGGAGGAAGTAGGATTAAGCAGGGAAAGAGTTTAGATAATGATGCAAATGTGATACCTGTAAAAGGAGAGGGGGCCAAGAGGAAGTTGGACTAGGCAAGAAAAGCTTCAGTCTGCAATATAGATCTAAAAAAGTCTCAACCAGCCTAACAGGGAACTCTGAAGCAAAAATTGCTCTTAGGAGGAGTTCCCACATTGGGTAGAAATTACTGGGCCTTCATACCTCAGTCACTGGCTGGGCACTGCCTGGATAGAGCATGGCCTTGGCTTGAAAGCTGAGGCAAATCCTAAAGGCATTGATAGCTGGAGGGCTGTCAGCAACTTGAGGCTGAATGGCAAGTGCCCTCTGGAAGGGAGATCCAAGGAGCACATTTCATGGATGCCAGTTACCCTTTGGGCTGCTATATTATATGCCCAGGCTGATGTGGATTGAATACCTGTCACCAGATGGTCCTGGCTCAGCATTTCTAACCGTCCAGCTTCAATGATCCAGTCAAGTTCCTACTGTCCTGAAAATCCAATGGAAACATAGTGGGTCACAATGCCAACACTCCCTTCCATCCCCCACCGCCGCCTTCTGCCTTCTGAGGGACAAGTGATGATGCAATCTTTGAAATAGCAGGATTCAAATAAATTCTGTAGAGCAGTAGCTTTAGCTTTGTATTAAAATCACTTGGGAGTTTCAAAGAGATACACATATTATGGATACAGAGGGTATGGGATGGAGCCTGGAAATCTCTAGTCACAAAACTCCCTGAGAAGATTCTGATGCTGGTGAAGGTTTGGGGTTCCTTGTGGCAGGGATTCCAGATGTGTTACGAGAGACAAATCCAGGCTACGTGCTCATGCAGAATGGCAAATTACAAACTGGATGATTCTAGAATGTTGGGCTGTATTTCCATTTTATCACCCATTAAATGATTTAGTGGTGGTAAGAGTGAGAGAAATAAAATCTGCTTCCTTTTGTGATTTTTCTTGTGTGAATCATTTATGAGTCAGTGCCAGCCTTGTTTTTTAACACTGTCCTAGGAACTTTGATGTTCAAAAAAGTTAGAGAACACAATACAAAGAATCGGAAATGACTTAAAATTAAGCTTAAAGGTCATTTTTTAAAATTAATCAAACATGATGGATCTTGTATCCTGGGCCTAAAAACTTTTGATAGTCCAGTAAAATTGTATTAGTATCAAAATATGAAAACTGGCAAGTATAAATCAATAATTTAAAAAGCAATATCATAAAGTACTTTTTAAAACTATACAGATAAGATTATATTTAATACAGGATGTGCATACATCTTGATATACTTGATGTGATGTGGCATGGAATCCCCTGAAGTAAAGAGACCTGGTCTTTATAAAGATCTTAAAACATCTGAGCAAATTTCTAGTCACATGATGACTTCATCCTAGAAATTTTAAAAAAAATTTTTACTTTGAAATAACTCTAGAATCACAGAGAAGTTGTAAAGATATACAGAGATGTCCTATATACCCTTTGCCCTTTTTCCCTTGATTTCATCTTACATAATTATAGTATAATATCAAAACCAGGAAATTGAGATTGGTATGACTAGGAAAAATCAAAAGCAAATTATGGTATACAATTCATCAGGGAACCATATGTCTCAGAGGGCAGTCATTTTATATCAAATGGATCCAGACGCAAATGGAAGATGTCCACACAGTCCATATGCTTTGCTGTTTGGCATCCATGCATGCACTTGGGGTGAAAAATTCATGGCATCAGTACAGAGAACGTGCCAAGTCCTGTCGGTTAGCATATCATGGTGGGGTGATTTCCATTCAATCATACTCTCACCTAAACATGAGCCACCACCAGCATTAGGTAAGGTAGTGGGAGAAAAGAGGGGAGAACAATTAACATAAAATTTACCTGTAAGTGACAGCTTTTATAGCTGGTTATGAGATATAAGGTGATAATTGCTTTCTTCTATAGCCCAGTTCACATTCCCTTAATCCTCTGCCAGAATCTGGCTAGTTGGTGTTCTTTACCTGGTGGGGTGACACAAAGCATCATTCCTGTAGAATCTTGAGTCCTTGGATATTGTCTTTAATTGGTTATCACCAAATATTCTTGATGATATATCATATTTGGAAACTTAACTGTTTCCCTCTCTCCTCTCCTCTGAAACTCCCTTTATGTATATGCTGATACGTGGAATGGTATGTCACAGGTCTCAGGCTATGTTCACTCTTTTTTCTTTCTGCTCCTAAGACTGGATACTTTCAATTGTCCTAACTTCTAGTTTACTGATTCTTTTGTGACTCAAATTTGCTGTTGAACCCCCTTTCCCCAGCCCCTGGTGCTTTTTTTTTTTTTCCATTTCAGCTACTGTACTTTCCAGCTTAAAACATTTCAATTGGCACCATCTTAGTATATAATTTCTTCTTATTGACATTCTCTATCTGTTAAGACATCATTCTCCTGATTTCTTTTAATTCTTCATTCATGGTTTTCTTTAGTTTTTGACGTTATTTAAGGTGGTTAATTTAAAGGTTTTGTGTAGGGTATTGGGTTGAATAGTGTCCACCTGAAGCCTCAGTATGTGACCTCATTTGGAAATAAGATCTTTGCAGATGTATTTAACACGAGACCATACTGGATTAGGGTGGGCCCTAAATCCAATATGGCTAGTGTCCTTATAAGAAAAGGAAAATGTGGACACAGAGACATAGACACTGAGGGGAAGATGGCTGGGGGGAGATGGATGCAGAGATTAGAGTTAAGCTGCCACAGGCCAAGGAATGTTTGAGTCACCAGAAGCCAAAAGAGATAAGGATGGATTCTTTCCTAGAGTTTACAGGAGATAGAATGGTTCTGATAACACCTCGATTTCAGACTTCTAGCCTTAAGAACTCTGAGAGAATAAAATTCTGTTGTTTTTAAGCCACCCATTTTGTGGTCTTTTATTATAGCAGCCCTATGGAACTAATAAATCTAGTAAATTCAATTACTGTTTTTTCTTAGGGGTCATTTTTGTTAATTTCTTTTTTTCTCTAAGTGAACCATACTTTGTATGCCATATAATTTTTGTTGTTGTTGTTGTTGAAAATAGGACATTTTGAATATTGTAATATGGTAATTCTGGATATCAAATTCTCCTCTCTTTCCTTCTCACCAAATTTTCTTGCCTGGTGCCAAAGAGAAAAAGAAAGCAAAGAAATAAAGATGAGAAAAAGTACTTTGCGTGTCTTTGCAGCTTGGCTTTGTGTTGGGACCCCACTTCAACTCTGAGCCAGTTCATTTACAATTCTGCCTTAGCCTTCACTTTCTGCTTGAACTGAACATAAAGAACATCCAGTGGTTAAAGTTTATGTTCTTTTCGGGTCTTTTATGATCATATATCCTGCCTTGGACATGTGAATGGCTTTCTAGGTTCCTTGGTATATGCGGGAACTTTTCAGAGCCCTTATTCCTCAAGATTCTCACTCTCTGGCTTTTGGCATATTTATTGTTTGCGCCAACTGTTACTTTTTTGCCTTGGGTCTCAGAGTCTCCTTGTTCATTTGGCCTTCAGAGTTTTCAAGGAACCTCATCTGCATAGCTGCTTCTTTAATCTGAGAGAATTCTGAATGAGGTCAAACAAAAGTGTCAGTCCTCCAGGGAACCAACAGACAGGACAAAGCAGAAAAACACAATTTCTTGGGAACAGGGTCCTCTGCTCCCTCGGGGAGCAAGTACCCACCAGGAATGTGGGTTGCTATCTTCAAGACCACCAGTGAGTTGGGAGGGTTTGGGGGAGCGGAAGAAAAATGTCACGAAGCTCTCTTACCATGTTTAAGTTATCTTTCTCCTGTTAAGCAACGTCTCAGTTGCTGTAAACCCTTGACTATCTTCCAGAGTTCTAATATCGAATTCTGGCAGCTTTTGTCAGAGTTTTTAGTGTTTCTGGGGAGGGATACATCCCTAGAGGTTCTTACACCTTCTTTTTCACTGAAGCTCTCCCCAACTAACCGATGTGTTTACTGTAACCTCATTCTAGCTTTGTTATTATTATTATTTTTAATAACTGTAAAAAAGACACTGGAGAGTCAGATATTTATTGACACATTACAAGATATATTTTTCATCAAAATTTCAGAAGTAAAATGAGGCATTCCTTAAATTAGATTTGTAAAACATGCATGGAGGCACTTCATTACTTTTCAGGTTTCAAATGAGCTGTTCTTGGTGACAAGTTCAACAAAGGACTGGGATGCTCACCCAGGTATGGTTCCTTAAACTACTCTTACTGGACAAACACCATGGATTCTTTTGTCCAATGTGCTCAATAACCAATTCCTAAGACACCATGGTTTCAAAGAAAGAATAAGTTTATTACTAGGTGCATAGTAGGAAAGCAGTTAACCTAGCAGCCCAAAATCTATCTCCCCAAACTACAGTAATTCTGATACTTTTATTAGCAAAAGTGTTGGGCAAGGTTTAGAATAATGAACACAGTGACCCCAGATGATGTAATTAGAGGTGATCTAATTATTGACATGCACAGATCAATTACATGCTTAGTCAGAGGACGTACATAAGGAAATGGTGGAATGAGGTATGGGTGACTTGTAAGTTAAAGTGTACGTGATGTGCATGGCAGCTGGGCCCATTTTGGTTAGATCCAGTCTTGTTTATCAAGATAACTTTGGACTTGGGGTGGGTTAGTTCTGGGCTGACCCAAGACCTTTTATTAATACACATTAGAGGCTGTATTTAACGATTACAAGACTCTAAAGTTGAAAAATTGGACAAATGAAGATTAGTCACAAGGTTTTTACAATCACTCGGGCAGAGATAAGGACTATATAATCATTATCAGATATCAAGGCAGCTGCATTACAATTTAGAGATTTCAGGAATTCTCCTCTATCTATTCCAGTATATCAGAAAGCAAAAAAGAATATCTATATAATGGTTCAATAATCAAAAGCATCCCTTAAATCCTGATTTCTGGGTTACAATTCCTCCCTCTCATTTGATAATTATCTCTCAATCTTGAGGGATATCTGGCAATGACTCTCTAATGGCTTCAAGGCTGAAAAGGGGCAGTTTTATTAAAGGGCAAAAGGATGAAACAGTGAAACCAGTTGTTCCTAGAGAGTCCAGTACTTCTGGGTTTCAGAGCTTTTCTGGCATTGGAACAATCTGGAGGACTTAAGTCTCTGAAAAGCAAGCTTAATAAGTAAAATTTTATAGAGCTCAGATATCTTTCAGGGTTCCCAGAAATACTGTTGGTTGGGGTTTGCCATATTGTGGCAGTTTGCAAAATGTGGCTGAAACTTGCATAAGAGTAACCTCTAGGATAAACTCTCGACTCTATTTGAAATCTCTTAGCCATTGAAAATCTATTTCTTTTGCCCTTTATGGTCAGTTAACCCATGATGCAAGGGCCAGGTTCATTCTTGGAACCTACATCTCACAGTGCCAGGGCCAGTCATGTCCCACAATGCCAGGGACAGTTATGTCCATGATGCCAGGGCCAGTTATGTTTCACAATGCCAGGGCCAGGTTTACACCCCTGGAAATTATGTCCCACATAGGAGGTAAAGGTCAGAGTTTGGCTTAGAGAGAGACTACATTTGAGCAACAACAGGGATTTTCTGGAGGCACTAATCATAAGTAGGTTCAGTTTCCCGTTAGAGAAATAAGTTTTCATAAGGGCAAGCCTCAAAATTGAGGCCTTGGCTTATTAAATTAGGAGCCCCTCTTGCTTTTGAAAATGTCAGGAATTCCCCAGGTGGGGAAGCTTAATAGTTCTATTTTTCCCAGTCCCTCAAGGAACTTTGCAAACACTTTTCATTTTCTGCCCAGAATACTCTGAAATGCATTGTGATGGAACATTAATTCGTACAAAATATTAAGATTTTATTCCTTATTCTAGATTCTATAGCAAATAAAGCTGAATGAGGGTATTTAAATTAATTAACCAGATGGATTAGATAATGGGCTACAGATAATTTAATTTTGGACAAAATATTTTTCTTTTTGTCTCACACAAAAGTTAAAGCTTTAAAATGCAGACAATATTTTCTTTATCTTGTATATGTATTTACCTTAGTTTTAACTAGATCAGTTTCATCACATCTTTAATCAGAATTTGGTCTCTTTCAGTTTGTGTTTGTTTTTTAATAATTGCCGTATGGACTTATGTTGACTTTTGGAGCTGGAGAACTAAATCTGAGGTGTTACACAGATACCTAAAGTTTCAGGGAATGACTAGGTAATACAAAGAGCAAAGCATTTTAGAATTAAAAAATAACAGTTAAAGCTTATAATCTAAGATCTATTTTTTTTTATTAATTAACGGAAAAAAAGAAATTAACCCAACATTTAGAAATCATACCATTCTACATATGCAATCAGTAATTCTTAACATCATCACATAGATGCATGATCATTGTTTCTTAGTACATTTGCATTGGTTTAGAAGAACTAGCAGCACAACCGAAAAAGATATAGAATGTTAATATAGAGAAAAAAATAAAAGTAATAATAGTAAAAACAAAACAAAACAAAACAAAAACCTATAGCTTGGATGCAGCTTCATTCAGTGTTTTAACATGATTACTTTACAATTAGGTATTATTGTGCTGTCCATTTTTGAGTTTTTGTATCTAGTCCTGTTGCACAGTCTGTATCCCATCAGCTCCAATTACCCATTATCTTACCCTGTTTCTAACTCCTGCTGGACTCTGTTACCAATGACATATTCCAAGTTTATTCTTGAATGTAGATTCACATCATTGGGACCATACAGTATTTGTCTTTTAGTTTTTGGCTAGACTCACTCAGCATAATGTTCTCTAGATCCATCCATGTTATTACATGCTTCCTAAGTTTATCCTGTCTTAAAGCTGCATAATATTCCATCGCATGTATATACCACAGTTTGTTTAACCACTCGTCTGTTGATGGACATTTTGCCTGTTTCCATCTCTTTGCAATTGTAAATAACACTGCTATAAACATTGGTGTGCAAATGTCTGTTTGAGTTTTTGCCCTTAATTCCTTTGAGTAGATTCCCAGCAATGGTATTGCTGGGTCGTATGGCAATTCTATATTCAGCTTTTTGAGGAACCACCAAACTGCCTTCCACAGTGGTTGCACCATTTGACATTCCCACCAACAGTGGATAAGTGTGCCTCTTTCACCGCATCCTCTCCAGCACTTGTCATTTTCTGTTTTGTTGATAATGGCCATTCTGGTGGGTGTGAGATGATATCTCATTGTGGTTTTGATTTGCATTTCTCTAATGGCCAGGGACATTGAGCATCTCTTCATGTGCCTCTTGGCCATCCGTATTTCCTCTTCTGAGAGGTGTCTATTCAAGTCTTTTTCCCATTTTGTAATTGGGTTGGCTGTCTTTTTGTTGTTGAGTTGAACAATCTCTTTATAAATTCTGGATACTAGACCTTTATCTGATATGTCATTTCCAAATATTGTCTTCCATTGTGTAGGCTGTCTTTCTACTTTCTTGATGAAGTTCTTTGATGCACAAAAGTGTTTAATTTTGAGGAGTTCCCATTTATTTATTTCCTTCTTCAGTGCTCTTGCTTTAGGTTTAAGGTCCATAAAACTGCCTCCAATTGTAAGATTCATAAGATATCTCCCTACATTTTCCTCTAACTGTTTTATGGTCTAAGATCTAATTTTTATAAACATTTTTAAAATGAAGGTGCTTTCAGAAATAAAAACATTAGACAGTTGTTTTATATTAAGAAACCATAGCAAAAGTTTTGGTCTATTTCACTTTTACACATTTACCAGAGTTATGTTATTTAAAATTTAATGTCATTTATGTATTTGTCCTGGCTTTTTAAAAGTCTTTCCTTGTAACAGATGGAGCTCTGACCTATAGGTGAACATGTATACTTTTAGAGAAGTATTAGAACAAAGCAGTGCAACTGATAATTTGACTGCTTCTATGATCTATAGCTTTTAAAGAATAACTAAAACTATGACTAACACCATCATACCGTTGCTTAATATCATACACATTAGTATGAGGATATAACGTGGACAGTGAGAACATTGTCAAGTTTTTAGGGATTTTATGCAGTCTCTAAATATATGAATAATATTATTTTACCTATGCAAATTTAACCAGCAACAGGATAGAAAATCCCTTTTGACCACTGTAATACTTACCAAACACTTTCTATGCAATAGCTTAAACTATTTTAGCACCTTACTTATACAAAGTGAAAGAGCAAATTATTTGTAATAGTTTTACTTTAACAGTGAGAAGACTTGTCTTCTGAAATCATAAACATTAACAAGGATATTACTTTGATGTAAAATCTTTGTTTTCTAGACAGAGTGCTGGATGATTAAGAAAAAAAATTTTTTTTTACAAACTTTATATTAAGAGCAGACTAACCACACTATTTTAATAGGGAGAAAAGTAAACTTTAGTTTTGTATAAATACTCAGATTGACATGAAAGCTTTCTTTTTTGAATATTTGGTAAACAGATATTAAATTTTTGGTCAGCACTGACTATGACGGACAGAATTCACTTTCATAGACTCCTTTTTTTACAACTCTCTACATTCATTCAGAGCTTATAGTCAATAATGATATAGCAAACAAAATCCACTTTGTTAAACTCTCTATCACCTTCCATATCCATTCCATCTATACTTTTTATTCATCCAGACGGCATATAATCAGAAATAAATTTGATAATAAATTCACAAAGCTTTTGAACTTGCGTACTTCCTTACAATAGCAGTATTCATGGAGGGGAGAAGAGCCAGAGATACTATGAAATAATGGAAGAAGGAAGAAATTTATGCTTGAGTTTGGAACACAGCCAGGTCTTTATATACTTTATACTTAGAACACGCAAATGATTACAATATGTCTAAAATCCCTCAGTCCAATTCTGCACTACCTTTAAAGGCCAGAAAAGCCCAAGTTTGAGATATAATCAGATTTTTCATATTTAGGGGATTTATATCCAGAAAAAAATTCAAAATTTTCCTCAACATCATTTCCAATTGCTATAATACCAGGGATATGTTAGTCCACAAAATTAAGTTATAGCTTTTAAAAAGTAGTTCAGAGCTCTATTTAAGTGCTACTTTCTTATTTAGAGGTCTTATCTCTTCTATGATGACTATTCATATTTTAATAATGATCTGATTACCACCATGACCATTGCAAAGATATTATTAGAAAAAATATGAACAAACTTAGCCTATTCTTAGCATTTTTTATGCTTACCATTTATAATTTCCAAGTCCAGTAAAAAAAAATAATTCTAAACACAGCTCACCATCTCTTTCTGTGCCTAGACTTCCCCCATAACTGCTTGAGGTGGTTAGGCCTTAGGGCAGATAGAATTCAGCTTGGCTTATGGAATTTTAAGAGTTCCAATGTCCTTCTTGAACTATTTCCAATTATTAGATTTATTTTACTAAAAGCTAAACCATTATGACCAGGACCATTGGAAAAGGTCTTTGTTTTTTCCAGAGGCAGTCCCTTGGCAGTTTTCTACTGCCTTCAGGAAATTCCAGGGGCAGGTTTCTTTCTACTGTCCAGGTTTGTTTACAGTAATTACAAAACTAAAGTTTTGAATCTTACTGTTTCAGAGGGTTTTTCTCTTTTTACCCTTTTTCTTCAGAAGTACCAATTTATAAATGCATATATTTATATCAGACACCTAATTATTTCTAAGCAGCTCAAATAGAACTCTTTAAGAATTTTCTTATTAATTTGTTATTACCATCTGGAAGTGTGAGAATAAACATCGAACAGGCAGACAGACACAAATAAAAAGTTAGTTACACAAGAAACAGAAACACAGAAATACTTTGAGAGGGACAAATAAAGGATTGAATATATATTATCTCATCCTATTTCTCCCTTTTTTTGGCAGAATAATTTAACTAATATTTTTAACTTTAAATTTAATGGTAGTATTTTCATTTTAAATCATATCGAGGCTAGATTATGTTATACAATAAACCGTTTTTTTTTTACTAGACTCAACCAAATTTTTTCAATTTTCAATACAGCCCAAAGGTTCCCTTTTTAAGAATTTCCATAATCAGTAACCAATTTCAAATGCAGGAACATAACAATCAACAAATTTAAACAGACATTTAACATTTATTATATTTAAATAACACACTGTGCCAGTTTGAAAGGATTTGTGTACCGTGGAAAAGCCATGTTTAACAGTAATCTTGCAGAAGCAACTGTTTCTCTTAATTCCCATTCAATAATGTAGGGTGGAAACTTGATTAGGTTATCTCCATGGAGACGTGGCCCACCCCATTGTGGGTATGAACTTTTAAGTAGAGGGAGATATACTTCCCCTATTCCAGGTGGGTCTTGATTACTTTACTGGAATCCTTTAAAAGAGGAAGCATTTTGGAAAAGGCTGGAGATTCTGAGAGAGCAGAGAATGATGACAGAATGATGAGAGCCATGAAGCAGAGAGCACACACCACAATTTATTCATTTATTTTAAAAATTAGTTGCTTTTAAATTTTTTCTTTAAATTTTTATTCTAATAGCATATATATGGCCAAAAAGTTCCATGTTTAGCCACATTCACGTATATAATTCAGTTCTGTTAATTACATTCACAATGTTGTGCAAACATCACCACTGTCCATTACCAGAACTTTGCAATCAATCCCAATAGAAATTCTATACAATTTAAGCATCAATTCCCCACTCCCTATCCACAACCCAGACCCGGGTAAGCCATATACTAGATTCCAACTCTATGAGTTTGCTTATGCTAGTTATTTCCTATCAGTGAGATCATGCACTATTTGTTCTTTTGTGTCTGGCTTATTTCACTCAACATGATGTTCATCCACCATCCATGCTATTGCATGAACGAGAACTTCATTCCTTTTTAATGCTGAATAATATTCCATTGTATGTATACACATTATTTTAATCTATTCATCAGTTGGACACTTGGGTTGCTTCCATCTTTTGGCAATTGTGAATAATGCCACTATGAATATTGGTGTGCAAATATCTGTTTGATTCCCTGCTTTCAATTCTTTTGGGTGTATTCCTTGTAATGGGATTGTTGGGTCATACGGTAATTCTGTGCTGAGCTTTCTGAGGAACTGCCAAACTGTCTTTCACAGTGCCTGAACCATTTTACACTTCCACCAGTGGTGATGAGTATTTCTATTTCTTCACATCCTCTCCAACACTTGTAATTTTCAATTTTTTTTTAAATAGTAGTCATTCTAATGGAAGTGAAATGGTATCTCATTGTGGTTTTGATTTGCACTTCCCTAGAAGTTAATGATGTTGAGCATCTTTTCATGTGCTTTTTAGCCACTTGTATATTCAAAAGTCTTTTGTTCATTTTAAAATTGTGTTGTCTTTTTATTGTTGAACTGTAGGATTTCTTCAGATATTCTGAATAGTAAACCTTTATCAGATGTGTGATTTCCAAATATTTTCTCCCACTGAGTAGGTTGTCTTTTTCATGATAAAGTGCTTTGAGGTACATAAGTTTTTAATTTTGAGGAGGACCCATTTAAATTTTTTTGTTGTTGTTGCTTGTGCTTTGGGGTATAAAGTCTAAGAAACCATTGCTTAAAACAACATCCTGAAGATGCTTCTCTACATTTCTTCTAGGAGTTTTATAGTCCTAGTTCTTATATTTATCTCTTTGATCCATTTTGAGTTAATTTTGATATATGGTGTGAAATAGGTGTCCTCTTTCATTCTTTTGCATATGGATATCCAATTCTCCCAGTCATTTTGCTGAAAGATTTTTTTTTTCCCTAAGTGAGTGGACTTGTCAAAAATCAATTGCCCATAAATGTGTGGGTCTGTTTCTGAATTTCAATTCAATCCCATTGATCAATATATCTATCTTTGTACCAGTACCATACTGCTTTGGTCGTCGCTGTCTTTCAGGATGTTTTTGGCTATTTAGGGGCACCTTACCCCTCCAATTAAATCTGATGACTGGCTTTTCCATTTCTGCAAAGTAGGCTGTTGGAATTTTGTTTGGGATTGTATTGACTCTGTAAATCATTTTGGTAGAATTGACAGCTTGGCAATATTTAGTCTTCCAATCCACAGCATGAAATGTTCTTCCATTTATTTAGATCTTTGATTTCTTTTAGCAAAATTTTATAGTTTTCCATGCATAAGTCTTTTACATCCTTGGCTAAATTTATTCCTAGACATATGATTCTTTAAATCCTCCTTTTTTTTTTCATGGGCAGGCACCAGGAATCGGACCTGGGGCTCTGGCATGGCAGGCGAGAACTCTGCCTGCTGAGCCACCCCATCCTCTAATGTACTTCCTTACTGTACATATTTGCTTTTTCTAGATATCTTAAGTGACATCATACAATATTTGTCCTTCCATAATATTAGCTTATTTCATTGAAAAGGCAATTCCCACTCCTAAGTATGTATCTAAGGAGAGTGAAAACATGGACTCAGATATCTGTACACCAATGTTTATAACAGCAATATTCACAGTGGCCAAAAGTTTGAAACAACCCAATTTCCATCAATAAATGAATGGATAAAGAAAATATTGTCATATGCCAATGGAATATTACTCAGCCGTAAGAAGGAATGAGGTTCTGAGACATGCTGCAACATTGAGTGGAATTACCTGTTCTTCTCTTTTCCTACTGAAATACACCTGGGTTGTTTCCAGTTTGGGGCTATTATGAATAAGGCTATCATGAACACTATTCTGTAGGATCTTGGCAGTATCTGGCATGATGGTCATTGGTGGTTCACAAGTTGTTATTACCAGGGCCCAGGGAAGAATTATAAATTGGATATAATTTGATGGAATTGTAGCATCCGTCCAACTCCAGGTCTGTATATCACAAGTCCTAGGGCCTTCCTGCTGTCCTTTGATCTTCTATAATGTACCTGAGTTATCACATTCAGATTTATCCTGCTTTTGTAGCCAGTTTTACAAAGTTATTCCTCCTTCCTAGCTTTTATCCTATTTCCATTCCTCTTCCTTCATTTTTCCTGGCACCCCAAATAAAAATTCCTTTTTTATTTCTTAGGTAATAAAAGGAAATAATCTAATGTTTTGACTTTTTTTATATTCAGGTTTTAGAAGTATTTTCATTTCATAAAAGGACTTTTTCTAAGTTGGACAGACTTCTAATTGGTGGCACAGGTGAGCTCTTTCTGAATGCAGGCATTGGGAGCCTCTTGTTCCTACTTTGAGCTTATTACTCCTGCTACTTATCATCTCATGTTCAAATGAGTTCAGTGACTTTACACTCTACTTTGAGAGATTACTAAGCCCTGAACTGTCATAATGGATACCTAGAGAGTGGACTTGGTCCATTGAGAAGCTACCATCTTGTGTCTTTTAAAAGAAATACCTTGTACATTAAACTTGAGTGATAAACAGCATAGTCTTGTAATGTAGAACTGAGGTCAAAGGTTCAAGGTTGGAGAAGGTATATCTCTAATAATCTCTATTGAGCTCAATTGACTGTGAAGACAGAACTCTTCTATAGCCCCAAAGTTCCCTCCTGAATGTTTTTACCTTCTCTTAAGGATCTATCTGCTGATAGCTGTGGTTGGTAGGGGAAAGAAAGGTATAAATACATACTCAGAATTCAGAAAATATAGAGGTGGAACTGGAAGTGTTTCTAATCTGGGCCACTGTAATAAGAACCTTATTGCATTGGGTACAATGATAAGTAGAGAAGAAAATATGAGAATAACAAGAATTACAGTCATCCGAATAAACTATAGGAGGAATAGCTCATTTCATTGAAAAGGCAATTCCACTCCTAGGTATATGTCTAAAGAAAGTGAAAACATGGACTCAAATAGATACCTGTACACCAGTGTTTACAACAGCAACATCCTCTGGGAAGGTATGTTTGCCCGAGAAGGAACTCACACAGACTTGTGGATGTTCAGAGGCCCCAACCAGGTCAGGAGGCACATCATGAGGCAGCACTATTCATTTACTTAAGAAATGAAAGTCTTCAGTGACACCCAAGCTTTTGCTGTATGGTGAGAAGAAAACAAACTCATACCATCTGACAATGTGGCTAGAGGCATAGTGAGATCAGGGGAATTGGTGTTAAGTAAACCTGCATGTGATGAGCTATAGTGAAAAAAATTGTTCCTATCACAGGGGTTAATACAGCATTTTATTTCTGTAAGCTGGAGAGGTTCTTTGACTTGTTTTAGTGGTGTATAAGTGTTATGAAGAGTTCGGCTAATGATTCAGTTTGTGAAAGCTGCCAGAATGCACTATACCAGAAATGGGTTGGCTTTTAGAATGGGTATTTGTTAGGTTATAATTTACAGCTCTAAAGTCATTAAAATGTCCAAATTAAGGCATCAAGAAGAGAATACCTTCTCTGAGGAAAGGTTGCGGGCATATGGGGTTCCTCTGTCACATGGGAAGGCACATGGCGACATCTGCTGATCCTTCTCTCCTGGGGTCTGGTGTCAATGGCTTCCTCTCTCAGCTCCTGTGGGTTCTTGCTTGTTTCACCCAGGACATTTCTTTCTAAGCTCTCTGGGCTTTTACTGTCTTTTATCCTCTTCACAAAGAACTCCAGTAAAGAACTCTAGTAAACCCACTTTGAAAGGACTGGATTTCATCTCAGTTGAAATAGCCCTAAAATGTCCCACTCACAATGGGTCTGCCCCCAAAAGAATGGATGAACAGAACATGATCTCTTTTGGAATACATAACAGATTCAAGCCAGCACAGTTAACAAATCCAATATTTTTCTACATAAAGAATAATAATGCTTTTTTTTTTTTTTTTTTAACATGGGCAGGCACCAGGGAGTGAACCCGGGTCTCTGACATAGCAGGTGAGAATTCTGCCTGCTGAGCCACTGTCGCATTGCCCGGAATAATAATACTTTTAACTTATTAAAATATACAAACAAATATATTTTAATATGTGAATTCAAATAGCGAAATACCTTGACCAGTAGCTGACCTAAGAGACATACAGAGAGGAAGAAAACAAAACAAAACATGGTTCTCTCCTACGTAAGTGGAATTTCCAAAGAATTCCTGAACTGCCTGCCCATAATTGAAAAGGGGGAAAAAAGTGCATGAATAGGATTTATGGTCCCTTAACATCAGTTAGCTGATTACTTCAAGCATCATTTCTAGGAGACAAAGAAACGTTTTCCAGCAGGGTCTATGGTTTTAGCTGTCCCTGTCAGTATATAGATTATAAAATAAATGCTTAAAATGAAGTTATTTTTCACTGAAGAACAGTTTTGAGCTTATGCCAGCCAGGGTGGAGGCTTGTCTGGAGGATGGTTAGTCATGAATCTGGTGTTTCTTCTGAACAAACAAGAAACAAGAGAACAGTGATTTTTTTCTAGTCTCCATACATTCAGTTCTATGCCTTGGCATGGTGCAAATTTAGCTCAAATGGAGAATGGTCCTAATCCCACATTTTTTCTTCTAAATCTTTTACTACTTACTTCATATCTGTTTTCCTATTTTCAAATGAATTTTAGATTCTCTAGTCCACATTTCATGTCATCATAAGCTGAGTAACAGTGGGAAAGCTTAAAGAATGATTTAGGACTCTTGAGGGAAAAGGGTTCTCAGAATCCAGAGGCAGTACTTTAATACTGCCTTTAATAATAATAAAAAATTATGAATAAATGTTATAATTATTGTTGCTATTGTATAGCACCCCAAATTCCATTAAGTACCAAAAAGCTTAGCAATGCAAATATTATTATTTAGATGTGGTAATAGGTTAGAGACAGCTTCTGTCAGCATTTCTACCCAAGCTGGGGGACATACCAGGTGTCCCACTATCACTCCCCAACTCTTATCCCTCTCTGAAAAGCACTGGTAAAAATAATAAAACTCTCAGAGATTTCCCCAAAACATTTTAGTTAATTCAATTGTTTTTCTTCTTTTAAATATTTTGCTGTGCACATTAATGATGAACAAGATTGACCTGAGTCTTACATCCATTTATGTAAGCCTGAGATGTGAAGTTAGGAGCAGCAAAACCACTGAAGGGAAGGGAAAGGAGAGCAGAAGAAGGGACTTAACTTGAATGATCTGTACCAAATAACAGAAGTTGCTTAGGTTCTACTAAATACCTGAATAAATTAGATTAGGGCTAATTACTTTAGGGATAATGGGTGCTTAACTAGTTCTTTTGGAGAACAAAAAATATGCCAGTGTTTAAATATAAATGTCTTAGAAAGTACAATAAAGTAAATCTTTGTATTTAGAAAGTACTATAAAGTAAAGGCTGGTAAGACTTCCATTTCCAGAAAGATGGACTAGATACACTTTTCCCTAGTGATCCAACTAGGTACAGGTGAAAAGCTGGAAATTATATATGAAACAAACATAAGAAGACCCTGAGAGGTGGAGAGAAGGAAGATCAGCTAGGGGTCTTGGACCCAAAGAAAGACATAGTAGTGAGTTTGCTAGGATTTCTTTTTTACTTCCTATGTCCTGTATTGGGTGTTAGGAAATGTGGATATTTGGAAATGCCAACAGGCAAAGACCACCACCACCAACAACAAAATCCCAAGTACAGTCTGCTCTCTCTAGCTAAAGGACCAGAAAAGAGCAGCCTAGCAAGACAGAAAAGTTTAAACAATAATTGGCTTATGCCAATCAAGCAACATGGACAAAACTGTGGTCTCACTTTTATGCAAAAGCTGAGTAGGGAGCTTAGTTTCTACAATCACCAGGCTGTGTCAAGGTACCCCACCCCTACCCATACTCTTGCTGGGGTGGTGTTGGAGAAGGCTGAGTGGGGAATCAGGACTTACATCCTCTCTGGGAGGTATTAAATCCACCCCACTCCACACTATCAGTGGAGGCCATGTGGATAGCCTAGACTTCTACCTTCACTTGGCTGTAATGAAGTGCTCCTGTCCTTCCTGCCTGGGGTGGCATTCAGGAAGCCCAGTGGAAAGTCAGGACTCTCACCACCAGCCATAGCTAAAGAGGCCACCCACCCATCCCTCAATGCTGGTGAAGGCCACACATGGAGCAGTGATAGGACACCTTTTCCTGTCCCAGCCAGACTGTTATCAGGGGAGGCCGAGTGGGGAATCTGAACTCCCACCCTCACCCAGCAGTGACAAGCCCCAAAGGTTTCCTAATGCAGGCTGTCAGTAGAGGCTGAGTGGGGAACCTGGTCTTCCACCCCCATCCTGCAATACAAGATGGCGGCCCCCTTCCCTTGCCACCAAGGAGTTAGAGGAGGCTGTTAAAACAGATAATTTAAATAAAACCCAGAGCCTTATAACACAATATCCAACATGTCTAGGATGCATTTGAAAATCTTTTATCATACCAAGGACCACAAAAATATCAACTTGAATGAGAAAAGGTCAACAGATACCAGCACTAAAATGATACATAACATGATGTTAGCATTATCTGAGAAGGATTTTAAAGTAGCCATCATGAAAAATGCGTCAATGAAAAATTATGTATATTCTCAAAACAATAAAAAAATAGGAAGTCTTAGCAAAGAAATAGAAGTTATAAAGAAGAGTCAAGTAGAGATTTTAGAACTGAGAAATACAGTAACCAAAATAAAAAACTCAATGGATGGGCTTAACATCAGAATGGTAGGACAGAAAATAATTAGTGAACTTAAATACAGATCTAAGAAAGCTCTTGAGCTTTCAAATTTCTGTGTGATGGTTGGAGATAGTTCTCTATGTATGTAGAGTAAATACTTAAAATCATTATATTATAAATGGGGGAGAATAAAAGCACAAAAAGGAGGTAAGTTTTCTATACTTCACATGAACTGATACAGCCACTCTGGAAAACAGTTTATCAGTTTCTTAAAAATTTAAACATACATTTACCATATTGTGCTGGTTTGAAATGATGTATAAAGCCATGTTTTAATCCTAGTCCCATTTTGTAAAGGCAACCACCCTATTCAGTATTGTATGTTTGAAACTGTAATTAGATCACCTCCCTGGAGATGTGATTTAATCAAGAGTGGTTTTTAAGCTGGATTAGGTGGTGGTTTGTCTCCACCCATTTGGGTGGATCTTGATCAGTTTGCCAGAATCCTGTAAAAGAGAATGACAAGAGAGAAAGCCAGGAGATACAGAGCGAGCAGAGAATGCTGCAGCACCACAAAGCAGAGAGTCCATCAGCCAGTGCTTTGGAGATGAATAAGGAAAACGCCTCCCGGGGAGCTTCATGAAACAGGAAGTCAGGAGAGAAAGCTAGCAGATGTTCACCATGTGCCCTTCCAGATGAGAGAGAAGGGAAATGCAAATGAAAATCATGAGATACCACCACACATGCACTAGGATGTGAAAAATGAAAATAAATTTTACCAAGCATGTGGAGAAATTGGAACCCTCATACTTTGCTGGCAGGAATGCAGCTGCTGTGGAAACCAGTCTGGTGGTTCCTCAAGAAATTCAGGACAGAATCACCGTAGGGCCTAGCAATTCCACTCACAGATGTATATCCAAAATAATTGAAAACAGGTGTTCAAGTAAGACCTTCTATACAAATATTCTTAGCAGCGCTATTCACAATAGCCAAAAAGTGGAAAGAACCCAAATGCCTCTGAAATGATGACTGGGTAAACAAACTGTAGTATATCCATACAATAGAATATTATTCAGCCATAAAAAGGATTGAAGTTCTGATATACCCTACAAATGGGTGAACATGGAAAATATTATGCTAAGTGAAATAAGCTAACACAAAAGGTCACATACTGTGTGATTCCACTGATATGAAATACCCAGAGAAGACAAATCCATAGACACAGAAAGTAGATGAGTGCTTGCCGGGGGCCAGGACGAAGCAGGAATGTGGAGCACCTGCTTGGTGGAAATGGGGATCCCTTTTGGGGTGAAGGAAAGTTTCCGCAGGTAGTGGTAATGGTTGTACGCCATAGTAAATACACTTAATGTCACTGAATTATACACTTTAAAATGGTGAATTTTATGTTCTATGTATTTTACCTCAATTTTAAAAATCACTAAGGAAATATTTTACATTTCATGTTGTGAAATTGAGAGTGCATTTTGCACTTCCAGTTCATCTTGGGTCAGATTGGCTCCACTTCTCGGGCTTGACCACCGCGTGTGGTCGGGGGCTCCCATATGGGCCAGCGCAGCTCTCAAGACAGCTGAGGGGGACAGAGGGTATACATGGAGCCGGGACGGCCGCCTCCGTTTGCCCCGTCCTGGGAGTGGGCAGATGTCAGCAGGCCATCGCCACCCTCACGGATAGTCACTGGATTGGTCCAGTCCTTTTCTTTAAGGAACGCATTTCTCTCCTTAGGACTTCCTTCCCCCCCTTTGAGGGAAGGACATTTTCAACTGCCACCTCTGTCAGGAAAGAGCATCACCCAGTCTAAACTGAGCAAAATATACTCAATTTGCAAGCTTGTTGGCTTCTTCCATGTTTACACCCTTCTTAGAAAAAAACATAATAGAAAATAGGAAGGATCCAGAAAAGAACAAGATTACAAGTAAATCACCGTGCCGGCATCACCGTAGTTCACATCTGATTGTAGATGGCCGGCCTTCCCATCCTTTCCCGACTGCGCAGCCTTCCGAGCACAGCCCAGTCTGTGGGACAATGACAGATGCCTGGGCCTGGCCCCTTCTCCCACTGCGGTGACTTCACCGGGGTGGGACGTGGAGCCACACGCTCTTGCTAAGATCGGCTCTAGTTCCTGCACCGAGGGGGAACCGAGCCCATCTTCTTCTTTAGCTCTCATCAGGCTGGGAGAGAGGCTGACTCAGGGATCATCATTTCCTGTTAGTAAATGCACAAAAGAACGAAGTGACTTAGCCCTGGTCATGCAGAAAGTGGGAGGTGTTCTCAGATTCTGGTCTTGGGATGCCAGGTCTGTTCTGTGTCCACAGGAAGCCGGTACCCCAGGCCAGGGGCACCCCATCTGAAATATATGCTTGCAGTGACTGTTTTATGTGTTACATGTTGCATCTCTGAATTGTTTTTATTCTTAACTGCTGACGTCTGTTGTACCTTTACAATGGGGGAGACTACGAGATAACCCTCATTTGGGAGGAACAATGCTCTTTCACAATTGGTCTATACAGTACCTGACAGATTATATAATACTTTTCATTGTCCTAATTTGTCTAAGAATAAAAACATTTTATTCTGAAAGTAAAGCCGCATACACTATAATCTGATCTTTTGATGAAGCAAAGAAAAGCTGATTTATTTTTAGATAATGAACTTGCTGTTAAGTCTTAATTTGGATCCAGTGTATTTAATTCTGCCTTGATACAGTTCAGCAAGTGTCCCCATTCTCTGTATGTACATATATATTGATATGTCACCCCATGGGTACACTGTACTTTTCCGGTCTAATTCACAAAGAGGTTGCTATTGACTCTTCACAAAGAAGAAAAACAGTTAGAGCATTTTCTATGGCTCAGAAATCTCCCTTCCCTCCCATGATGATTTCAAGTGTATTTCTTTCTTTTTTTGCTTGTTTCTAGGCTGCAAGCAAATAGATTTTTAAAAATGAAGCTTAGACTTTTGCCTTTACAGAGTGATTTTAGAATTTAAATGTAGGTGCTTAGAATAAAAGTTGCCTGAGGCCTGAGGTCTGAAATCTCTAAGCTGTGGGAAATTTTGTCTTCTCCTTTGCTAGAGGTTTTGTTCTCCCTGGAGAGTGGCTGCGAAGTGGACAAAAGGAAAGGAAAAGGCTCGGTTTATATCTTTATGCCCATGGACAAATATGTAAATAGGAAAAGAAATATCAGAGCAAATGGATGAGGTTTGGGATTAGAGTAGGGTGGAGAGAATGACAGGATCCAGGGACTTTCAGTTAGGATCTCCTGGCTGTGCAATGCTTGCAATATCAAAGGAGGGAGTGTATGGACAAGGAGTGGGTCCTGGGGAGGGTGAGCTTGGGGTTGGGTTGCAGGTGGGGAGTAGAAACCTTTCCTCTGGCAGGCAGTTGACGCAGAATGCTTCCTCTTTGAAAGCAGCACTGAATCAATCCTTTCGGAGAAATAAAGGAAGCTAATATACAAATTGTCTGCCATGTGTCGGGTGTTTGGTGAGATGGATATGAAATACAGGACACATCCAGATAAGCAGGGGTGATATTGAAACAGCAAAAGTCCTGCAGGTGAAGCAAGCTTATCAGTTAAGAGAGAGAGCATAGGAAAGAGGTTGCAGTGGGCAGAGTGATCAAGCCCCAAAGATGTCCACATCCTAATCCCTGGAAGCTGTGAATATGTTAACCAGATGGCTTTGCAGACGTGATTAAAGGTATGGAATTTGAGAGGGGAGAGTATCCTGGATTACACAGGTGAGCCCGACCTCATCACACGAGTCCTTCAAAGTGAAGAACCTTTCCTAGTTGTGGTCAGGGGAGTGATGTAGTTATGGAAGAAAGGCACAGAGGGATGCAAAGTTGCTGGTTTTGAAGATGGAGGAAGGGGGCCCTGAACCAAGGAATGTGAGTCACCTCTAGAAGCTGGAAAAGGCAAGAAACTATTTTCCCCTCAAGCCCCCAGGAAGGAATGCAGTCCTTCCAAGGGGCCGCTGGAGTTGTGTTACTAGAAAGAGTGAGCCACAAAGATAGAAAGGTGCTGGAGAGTAGAAAGTTTGAAATTGAGGTTATGGAGGGGTTGAGGTTATTGGTTATGAAGTCAGAAACAAGACATGGCTAATAGCTTCGGGGTTAGGGTTGAAGCAGTGAAAGATTTCCCTAATTGCAGATACTTGCTATGCAACACCATTGATTCTACTCCCAGCTGCTGCAACAACAGATTTTACTACCTAACCAGTGCACAGTTCCAGTGGTGTGGCCTCTAATTTGAGTTTAGTAATCTACCTTATTTCTATCCTCATAATAATACCTTAAAGTATTATTATACCTATTTTTACTAATTAGGAAATCTAAATTCAGAGGCTAAGCAATGTCACCTGAGTCACACAGCTGGTATTTGTAGAAATGAGATTGAACCCAGCACCTCCATGCTCGAAGACCTGCATATTTTCTCCTCTGCTTGTTAAGACAAAAATTGTCCAGAAAGTGTAGGGGAAAAATAGAACAACTTAAAGGGTGATGAAAGAGAAAGGAAAAGAAGTAAAAAGCACGAAGAAGAACTGAGAGAAAAATCTGCATTAGCATTACCAAAATTTATCCTCAAACCACATTACATAAACAGCTATTTTAAGTATTTCTGGAAATTGTGATGGTTAATTTCTGGTGTCAGCTTGACCAGATGATGATGTCCAGTTGTCTGGTCAGGCAAGCACTGGCCTGACTGTCGCTGCAAGGATATCTCATGGCTGGTTCATAAATCTGAAGGCTGGTTTATTAAATCATCAGTCAGTTGATTGCAGCTGTGGTTGATTACATCCATAATCAACTAAGGGCGCATTTCCCCACAAATGAAATAATCCACTCAGCTGGATTTGCATCGCTTGGTTGAAAACTTTTAAGGAAGAAGAGAGAATTTGCACTGTTTCTTCAGCCAGCAAGCCTCTCCTGTGAAGTTTGTCGACACCCTTCACTGAACTTGCCAGCTTCACAACAGGACTCGCCTGCCCTATGGATTTTGGCCTCTTGCATTCCCACAGTTGCATGAGACACCTTTGTAAATTCAGATTTATAGATATCTCCTGTTGGTTCTATTTCTCCAGAGAATTATCATTAATACAGAACTACATTTCTAAATTACCACTGATCATTCAGAGAAGCAACCTGCCTTTAGACTCTGACTTAAATTCTAAATTCTACCTTCTGATAGGACAAAGTACATTTCCATGTATCAACTATCCAGGGCCATGGAAGTAAGAGGGTTTATGGGCTGTTCTGTATTCAATAATACCCAAGTCAAGTGATGGACTAATTTTTTTTCCATCCACAAGGTTAATGGTGAATGTCACAGGAGATGGATTCATCTCATATTTTATGTGAAAATGGGGATCAGTTGTTGTAAGCTCCCTTTACCTTCAGTCCTCCAATTTCAGAATTTCTTTTCACCTATCCAGCATTTATGTCTCTCCCCATCTAAGGAAGGAAATGGTTTCCTTCCTTGCTTTTGTTGCTAAGGGATACCTGTGTCCACATTCACTTGGGTAAATATCTAGGAGGGTGAAGGTTAGGTTGCATGGTAAGCTTATGTTTAGCTTTCTATGAAACTATTTTCCAGAGTAGCTAGCTACTCTGAATTTTTGCTAGCAATATATGAGAGTGTCAATTGTCTTAAATCCTCATCAACATTTGGTATAGTCAATTTTTAAATTTTTATATTTTAGCCATTTTAATAGTTGCATAGAGATATCGCTTGCGATTTTAACATGCATTTCTCTAATGATTAATGATGTTGAACATTTTTTTATGTATTTGATATATCCTTCTTTTTTTGGTATAATACCTATTCAAATTTTTTGCCTGTTTTAAATTATTGTTTTGTTTTGTCTCTTATTGTTGAGTTCTGAGAGCTTTGGAGGCTCCTATCTTTTCTTAGATTTCAGATTAGTTGGTTATACTGTGATTTCAGATATCTGAGAGGTCCAGGAAAAGTTAAGCATTTGCATATTACCTGGCAACAAGGCAATGGGTCCTCAGTTGTGTCAGGGCACACAGTCTCCCTCCTAGAATGGGTTCTTTCTTCTTCCATGGCTGAGATGTGTCTGACACTGCAGGTGCCTATAGCATTTCATGGGTGCATGAGCCACTTCTCAAGCCCAGGAAACCCCTGTATGCAGCCACACTCACACTAGAAACATGCTACTCTAAAACATTTCTTCCTATACCTGGCCTATATTTGTAGATCTGAAACTCCTAACATACTCTACAACTAAATTTTTTATCTTAAATTTTCCAACTTTCTTCTAAATATCATGTAACACCATAGTTCCATATCTCAGATCAATGTTCATTCCTGGTTATCTCCTTTCTTTACCACTTCTCTAGACCTTACCTGTAAAATGGGGGTAATTAATAGTACTTATCTTAAAGAACTTTTGTGAGGGGTAAATAAGTTCCTATTTCACAGTTCCTTACAAATAATAACTACTTGGTATTAATATTATTCTCGTTTCAGTTATAGATATTCTGTTTGTATCTGCCAGGGGTAAAATGCAAAACTGCCAAATGAAATAAGAGGCTGAAGCAAATTCTTCCTTTGGTTCTGCCACCACTGTCACACCTTGACCTTCCTCCCTCTAATCCATCTTTCCGCAGAGGAGAGAGTTGTACAAGAGGGAGGAACCATCGGGAGAAAGAGAAGGGAGAGGAGAGGGAACACAGTCTCTGTGGGGCTGCAGCCTCACCTAGACCATGGCTCTACCTTCAGGAACAGACTGCTGGCTCAGAGCTGACTCAGGGCCAAACAGAAGTCCTGGAGGCAACACCCAGGGCTTAGGATCCTTATTACAGGTGGCAATGAGGTGCAGACTTCTGATTTGGTAAGCTGGCTTTCAGTACCTGAAAGGGGGGGAACCCTCATCCTTTAACCATCAATTTTCTTCCCCAAACACCTTGCCTTTGCTTTGCCAAAACCCTGTGATCAGCCTGTAGAAGATAGAGACAAATGTCTTAGTTGTACAGAAGGGACCAAATTTAAAGATGCTCTAAGGCTGTGTTCTTTTATTGACCCCAAAACTGAACAGTTCATTCTAGCATCCCATGCCTTCTTTTATTTTAATCTATTTTTTTAAATACTCTCAAATCTACAGAAAAGTTGCAAGTTACAGTCTATTTTTTCTGCTAAACCATGTGAAAATAGTTCTCACATAATGTCCTTCTCACAAGTAATCTAATATGCATTTCTAATAAACAAGGATATTCTCTTATATAACCAGAAACTCTCAAAATTAGGAACTTAACATTGATACTTTACTACCATCTTATCCTCAGATCCCATTAAAATTTCTCCAGTTCTCCCAATAACAAGTTGTTTTGTTTTTGTTTTTTTTTGAATACTGTATGGCGGGTTCAAATTTCATTATTTTTCCATGTGAGCATCCCATTACTGCAGTACCATTTGTTGAACTTTTTTGTTTGTTTCTTTGTTTTGCTTGTTTGCTTGTTCTGGGGAAGTGCGTGGACCGGGAATCAAACCCAGGTCTCCAACATAGCAGGTGAGAATTCTACCACTGAACTACCCTTGCATCGCCCCCCCCCCCACCATAACAAGTTTTTATAACAAAAGGACCCCAGTTCATGAGTGTGGAGACTTGAATGGACATTTGTACGCTCGTGTTTCCAGTGGCAGTTCTGAGATCCACAATGGATGGAGGCGGCCTAAGAGTACAACGACTGAGGAATGGAAGGGGGAGCTATGGTATGTACATACAATGAACTACTGAACAGCTGCAAGAAGGAATGAAGTTGTGATTTGTGAGGCATGTAACTAGGTATATGAACCTTAAGAACTATGTTGAATGAAATGTCAGGAACAAAAAGACAAATATTGTCATACCTCAATCATATAGACTAACTATAATATAAAAACTCAGTGAACTGAAGTCAAGAGCATGGCTTATCAGGTTGGGGCCCGTGGTAAAGGATCCTAGCTTGTAAGCTCTTATAGCAGTTACATATATTCAGGAGTTGTAACTGTTATTTCTAAATTCTGCGATACTGGGATGATTATTTATAATAATAAATTTAAATATATAAAATAAATAATAAATAAATAAATAATAAAGTTTCTGGTCATTCCCAGAAACTTTGGGTATTTATGTGACTGACACCTGAGACTCAAGAGTTAGAGCTCTGAAGCTATGAAAGTCAGCAGTACCCCATACAAGAACTGTTTAAAAAGTTGAAAAAGTGATCAGACTTCGAGTAGAGATATGAATGAAGCTGCCCTGGATATGACTAAGGTAAATCAGAATACAGAGTAAAGGATGATATAGTTCATATTTTAGAACTTCAACTTCTGTGTCAGACCAAAAGCAGAGATGTTTATTTGGTGTGAAATTTATATTTTGGATAGTACATTTCCTATTTTAACTTGTATGGTCAGTTTAGTTGAACACTGTAAGTACATAGAACCTTGAATAGGGTATAGATTTTGTTGGTTTGTCCAGGTTAGTGTGATGCCCTGATAAATCCCACAGTAATTTGGGCAGTGAATAGTGAAGTATTTGCAAGGTCCCCTTGGGGAACCGGGGAGAAAGGAGGAAATATTCAACTTCTGCATTTGGAGAATTTCTGATATTCTCAAAATCAGTGGGGACAACCAAATCAATAGGCCAAGCCCTTAATCTTGAGGTTTGCTCCTATAAAACTTATTCCTGCAAAGGATAGGCTAAGCCTACCTAAAATTAGGCCTAAGAGTCACCCCCAGAGAGTCACTCCTTTGTTGCTCTGATGTGGCCTCTCTTTCTAAGCCAACTCAGCAGGTGAACTCGCTGCCCTCCCCCCTACATGGGACATGACTCCCAGGGGTGTAAATCTTCCTGGCAACATGGGACAGAACTCCCCGGATGAGCCAGAACCCAGGATCAAGGGATTGAGAAAGCCTTCTTGACCAAAGGGGGAAGAGAGAAATAAGATCAAGTCTCAGTGGCTGAGAGATTTCAGACATTCAAGAGGTTATCCTGGAGGTTATTCTTATGCATTTTATTGATATCCCTTTTTAGTTTTTGGTGTATTGGAGTGGCTGAAGGGAAGTACCTGAAACTGTTGAGCTGTGTTCCAGTAGCCTTGATTCTTGAAGACGATTGTGTAAAGATATAACATTTACAATGTGACTGTAATTGTGAAAACCTTGTGTCTGTTGTTCTTTTTATCTAGAATGTGCTGGTTTGAATCTCTTGTGTACCCCATAAAAGCCAGGTCCTTTAATCCTCATTCAGTATTGCTGGGTGGGAGCTTTTTGATTGTTCCCATGGAGATGTGACCCACCCAATTGTGGGTGGTAACTTTTTTCTTTAACTTTTTTTATTGTATAATATAACACACATACAAAGCAAAGAGAGAAAAAAGCAATAGTTTTAAAAGTACTCTTCAACAAGTAGTTATAGGATAGATCCCAGACTTTGTCATGGGCCACCATACCATCATCTCAGATTTTTCCTTCTAGATGCTCCAGAGCATTAGAGGATAAAATATATATATTTTATCATCACTTTTTTGTGTGTGAAAAATAACATGTATACCTAAAAGCAATAAATTTCAAAGCACAGCACAACAATTAGTTGTTGAACAGATTTCAGTGTCTGGAGGGGTTACAATTATACAATTTTATGTTTTTACTCCTAGCTGCTCTAAGATACTGCGCGGACTAAAGGAAATTTCAATATAATGATTCAGCAATCATACTCATTTGTTAAACCCTACCTTCTCTGTATAACTCCATCATCACCTTTGATTTTTGTCCTACTCTTTAAGGGTATTTGGGCTATGCCCATTCTACCTTTTTCATGTTGGAAGGGCTTTCGATAATAAGGGGTTGGGAGATGGAACTAGCTGATGTTCTGGAAAGGCTGGGCCCTCTAAGTTTCAGAACTTATATGGTCCAGGGACCCATCTGGAGGTTGTAGGTTTCTAGCAAGTTACCCTAGTGCACGGAATCTTTGTAGGATCTTATATATTGCCCTAGGTGTTCTTTAGGATTGGTTGGAATGGTTTTGGTTGGGGGTTGGCAAATTATGATAGGTAGCAATGTCTAACTGAAGCTTGCATAAAAGCAACCTCCAGAGTAGCCTCTCAACTCTATTTGAACTCTCTCTCAGCCACTGATACCTTATCTGTTACATTTGTTTTCCCCCTTTTGGTCAGGATGGCATTGTTGATCCCATGGTACCAGGGCCAGACTCATCTTTGGGAGTCATCTCCTGTATCGCCAGGGAAATTAGGTGGTTTCTTATGGAGATGTGTCTCTACCCATTCAAGGTGGGGTTGCTTACTGGAGCCCTTTAAGAGGGAACCATTTTGGAGAATCTACAGAGACCATGCAGCCAGAGACCTTTGGACAGAAGAAGAAAAATGCCCCCCAGGGAAGCTTCATGAAACAAGAAGCTTGGAGAAAAAGCTAGCAGACGTTGCCATGTTTGCCATGCACCTTTCCAGTTGAGAGAGAAATCCTGAATGTCACTGGCCTTCTTGAACCAAAGTATCTTTCCCTGGATGGCTTAGATTGGACATTTCTATAGCCTTGCTTTAATTTGTACATTTTCATAGCCTTAGAATACGTAAACTAGCAACTTAACGAATTTCCCTTTTTAAAGGCCATTCTGTTTCTGGTATATTGCATTCTGGCAGCTTGCAAACAAAAACACAAGATCTGGACAGATGAGTAAAAAAACATGAATAAAGAATAAATAAAGAATGGGTAGATGGGTAAAATAAATTGGGTAGATTGGAATACTAGTGGTCAATGAGAGGGAGGGTTTAAGGGGTATTGTATGTATGAGTTTTTTTTTTTTTTTCCTTTTTAATTCTTTTTCTGGAGTGATGCAAATGTTCTAAAAAATGATTATGGTGATGAATATACAACTATGCGGGGATATTGTGAGCCAGTGGTTGTACATGTGTGGAATGTATGCCTATGAAGAAGGAAAAAAAGGAATTGTAACAAATGTAGCGCACTAATGCAAGGTGTTGACAACATTGTGATATATGGGAACTCTGTACTATACTCTGTTTTATACTCTGTAAACTTACAACTTCTCTAATTAAAAAAAAAAAATAACAAAAAAGGACCCCAGTTCAAAATTTTCTCTTTCATTTAGTTGGCATGTCTCTTTAGTCTTCTTCCATCTGGGACCATTTATCAGTCTTTGTTTCATTGCCTTAACACTTGTAAAGATGACAGGTTGTTATTCGGTAGAATGTCCATTATTTGGGGTTTGTCTGATGTTTCCCACAGAACTGGTGCTGTGACTTGTCATTGCTTTCATTTGCCCCATTACTGGTGGTGGGGACTTCTAGCACTTGATTATGGTGATAGCGCCTGGGTTTATCCATTATAAATTACATCTTCCTTCTTCTTAGTTAGCAAATATTTTGTGGCTAGGTACTCTGAAATTATGTAAATATTTTCATTAATCTTTCCATTTCTTCATTTATATATATATATGTATAGACACATAGCTTCCTGTATTATTTAATGGGCTATAATGTTTCTATTATTATTTTGATGATTAAATTGTCTCATTGGGCCAGTGGAAGCTCCTCTAAGCTGGCTCAGGTGTCTCTTTGATATGGCCTCATAATTACTTGAGAACTTCGTTGTTTTCTCACACAACAACCCATCCAAGGCTTATCCTATAGTTTCTCTGCCCCAGCCCTGGAAACTGGCTCTCCAAGGAGCCCCGGTTCTTTTTAGTGGTGCCTCCTTTATTGTTAAATTGTGATTCCAGCTGAAGTCAGACTAAGCAGGAGGCTGCCTTCCTGCATCACTGGGGGGACAAGACTGCTGCGGTGCCATTTTCTCATTGGTCCCCTTTGTGTCACTGGCCCCTCACCCGCCCTCCTCAGGGCTTCAGCACCTCTGAGGAAATGCTGCCCTGCTTTTGTGCACAAACAAGCCCTTTTCCAGGGAGTGGGCCTCCCTTTCTTCTCAAGCCAAAGGTCCATGCCAGTTGCCTCGGCCCTGTTTGTGCAACTCCTTAGCTTTTTTCCCTTTCTTTCTTTCTTTTTTTTTTTGGCGGATTTAAAAACATCTCGCTTATCTATTTTGCTTCAAATTAATCCCAAATGTTACTTTATCAAACCATTTGTTGTGGCAGTCGCTGTTGATTACAGATGTACATCATTTTTCCCCCAGCCTTTTTAAAAGGCCAATCACTATGGTAACCATATTACAGAAAATTGCTTTGTCTCCTTAAAATACCCTTCAGAAAAAGGTCACTTGGTATTAACATTTTCCAACTAAAACTAGCAATGTAAGCAGTGTTAAGAATATTGTCACCACACACTGTTCTCCTGTGTGTGTGTTTCAGCCACATAAATTTCAGGAAACTATCAAAATAGTACTAAATATTGAGAGCAGAAAGAGTTTTTAATGTAAAACATATGTGTGTTTGTGTTTGGAAACTAAAACAAAAAAAGATTTATTTTGGTTCCTGTGCTTAGAGGCAAGCTTTATTGGTCTTTGCTCTTTCTGATTCCACGTTGCCATTTTCTTACTTCTAGTGTGGCTTTGAGATTGAGACTGGCACCCCTTCTCTTGTCAGACTCTGAGGTCGCCTGAAGCTGACTTGGAAAATGATTCTAAGAAGCAAGGTGGCTGCCAGGGCCCCAACTAGACAGAGCTGCCTCGATGGGTGAAGACAGACAGACCATGGGCACCACGATAGAGCTCGAGTGGGCCACACACTAGGAGAACTTCTTGATAAAACTCACCTTCACAATTCTCATGACAACCCAGTGAGGCAAGTGCTGTCATTAGTCACATGAGAAAATTGGGGCACGGAGGGGTTAAGTAGGTGGCCCCAACATGTAGCAAGATGTGGAGATAGGGTTTGAATCCAGGCGTTCTGACTCCTGTGTTTTTGATCCAACACTCTTTATGTTACTTATTGCCTCCTGTCATAGAAGATTAAGGTTTACCTGCTTAGATCCTCCATGTCTCAGAATGCCCTTGACCCCATCTTCTCACTAATTGTAGCACCTGCTCTCTCTCTCACACACACATACACACACACACACATACCCACAAGCAATGATTCTCCACTTATTTGTTTGCAAGTACTTCAGCATGTATCTCTTTGGAATAAGGATATTCTCCAATTTAACTAAAATACCATTATCACTCCCATCAGATTTAACAGCATGGATACAATGATATTATTTCACATGCAGCCCATATGCCAATTTATCTAACTGTCCCCATATATTATTTTTTTTCAATCTAGGTACAATTAAGAATTGCATTGCATTTGTTTATCATGTCTGTCTAATCTCCTTTAATACAGAATGGTACCCGTTGACTTTTTTTTTTTTTTTTCCCCTCATGGGCAGGCACCAAGAATCGAACCTGGGTCTCTGGCATGGCCGGCAAGAATCCTGCCAATGAGCTGCTGTCGCATCGCCCCCCACTGCCTTTTATTTTATTCTTTCAAGGCATCAACATTCTGGAATCTAGTGAATTGCTTTGTATAATGCCCCATAATATGGATTATGTAATTGTTTCCTCGTGATCATCTTCAAGTTAAACATTATGGCAAAGCTACCACATAGTTGACATTGAAATGACTTCTTATTTCATCACTTTAAGGGCATATGACAATTTGTTAAATTTGATCATTTGGTTAAGATGGTGTCTGCCTTATATCTCCAATGTAATGTATCTTTTCCCTTTTGAAATTAGTAAAAACTCTGCAGGGTGATAAATTGAATCTGTGTGAATATCCTATTTCCTGATAACCTTTTACCCAATGACTCTTGCTTATATCAATTATGGTTGCAGAATGGTGAAACTCTATCATTCTTTTCACATTTATTAACAGTCTTTCTTCTGTAAAAAAGAGCTTTCCCTCTATCACATTTTAAAAAACAATTCACTATAGACTCAATGGTTCTTTTTAATTCAATGTATAATAATCCATTACCCTCATTATTCTTTTTGATGATCAAATTGTTCCAAGTTTGGCCAGCAGGAGCCTCTTCAATCAGATTCTTATATCATTTTGACATGTTCCATTAGTCTTTAAGTGCTTCTCTGCTTCCTGATATAAAAGATGGTCCAAGCTCACTTTGTACTTTTCTGTCCAGTTTTTTAAGGAGCCTTGGTTACTTTTAGTAAAGGGTGGCATTTATAAATAAAGATCTGGTTCTAGGAGTGCTAATTGCTTCTGGGGTCTCATTGCTTCTTGCCCTTCTAGTAGACAGAGCTAGATGTTATATATTCATACTAATGCCTGTAACTCAAATCCAACCTCACAGCCCACTTATTCTATATTTGTATTTACCTTCTTTCATGTGAGAATTTTGGCTCCCCCAAATTCAATGTATTTACTTCTTTGCTGTATATTGTCGCACCCCAAAAAGAGTTTCAGAATTACTACATCAATACCACAGTACCAGCTACAAACTTGTTAAGGAAATTTCAAGGTTTCTTCACAATATTTTTGTCCTTAGAACATGTCCTACAAAGAGTATGCAATCAGAGAGCTGCGTTCAAAATTTACTTGTCTTATTCTTTCTGTGGTTGCATTATCAATTTAATATGCTGTTAAGTAAACTTGTCTCTGTTGTTTTAATTCATAAGTTTAAGGGCCTTTTATATATTCTCCCTGTGAATAAGCTTTCCATTTTTCTGTGGGTTAGATCTTATTCTTTCTGTGGTTGCATTATCAATTTAATATGCTGTTAAGTAAACTTGTCTCTGTTGTTTTAATTCATAAGTTTAAGGGCCTTTTATATATTCTCCCTGTGAATAAGCTTTCCATTTTTCTGTGGGTTAGATCTTTTTGTCCTTTATTTGTAAGTGTATTTTATATATTAGGCAGATTAGCTCTTTATTCATGAGAGACATTATGCCTACATTCTGCCAGTTTATATTTTGTCATTTAGCTTTGTCTATGCTGTTTTCATTTTTGTTGTTTTTCAAAAGTTAAAAAAAAATTGTATAGTCAAATTCATCAATCTTGGGTTTAATTTCATATGAATTATGAAACATAATTTAAAAAGCTTTCTTCACATTCTTTACATTCATATTGTAAAGAAATTTGCCCATGTTTTCTTCTAGAACTTTTTCCATTTAGATCATTGATCCATTTGTTGTTTATTCTGGTATATGGTGTGAGGTATGGATCCACTTCTATCTTTTTCTTCAAATGGCTATCCAATTGTCATAACATCCTTTATTTAAAAAGTCCATTTTTTTCTCAATAACTTGAGATAATTCCTTTATCATATACTGTATTTGAATATATTTGGGTCTATTTCTGGAATTTCAGTTCTACTCCATTGGTTGATCTATTCATTTGCCAATACTACAGTTTTAATTATTGAGGTTTATTAGTATGTTTTTTCTCATTTAATGTAATTTTATTGATATATATTCACATACCATGTAAATATCCAAGGTGTACAACCAGAGGTTCACAATATCATTATATAGCTCTGCATTTATCATCATAATTAACTTTTTTCTCTTTTTTTGTGAAAAATAGCATATTTACAACAAAAGCAATAAATCTCAAAGCACGCTGCAATAATTAATTGTAGAACAGATTTCAGAGTTTTGCATGGGTCACAATTCCACAATTCTAGATTTTTACTACTAGCTGCTCCAAGACAATGGAGACCAAAAGAAGTATCAATATGATTCAGCAATTATACTCATTTGTTAAACCCTACCTTCTCTGTATAACTCCACCATCACATTTAATCTTTCTCTCACTCTTCACGGGTATTTGGGACATACCAATTCTAACTTTTTCATGCTGGAAGGGGCTATCAATACTATGGGGTAGGGTATGGAACTAGTTGATGTTCTGGAGAGGATGGCCCCTCTGCATTTCAGGACCCCTCTGGTCTAGGGGTCCATCTGGAGGTTGTAGGTTTCTGGAAAGTTACCCTAGTTCATGGTCCTTTGTAGAGTCTCATATAATGACCTAGGTGTTCTTTAGGATTGGCTGGAATGATTTTGGCTGGAGTCTGGCAAGTTATGATAGGTAGCAATGTCTAACTGAAGCTTGTGTAACTGTGTCCTCCAAGTAGCCTCTCGACTCTATCTGAACTCTCTCAGCACTGATACCTTATTTGTTACGTTTCTTTTCCCCCTTTTGGTCAGGATGGCATTATCAATCCTAGGCTGCCAGGGCCAGGCTCATCCCTGGGAGTCATCTCCCACACTGCCAGGAAGACATTCATCCTGGATGTCATGTCCCATGTAGTGGAGAGGGCAATGATGTCAGTTACAGAATTGGGCTTAGAGAGAGAGAGGTCACATCTGAGCAACAAAAGAGGTCCTCCAGAAGTAACTCTATGTACACCTATAAGTAGGCTAAGATTCTCTGCTACATACATAAGCTTCACAAGAGCAAGCCTCAAGATCAAGGGCTTGTCCTATTGAATTGAGTGTCCCTAATGTTTGACACAGTATCAGGGTTTTCTCTGAAGGTAAAATTTAATAGTTCCATATTTTTTCTCCCATCCCTCAAGGGACCTTGGCATACTTTTTGATTATCTGCTTAATACTCTGGGATTTATCCAGGCATTATATTAAACTGTACAGGATTAAAGGCCCTCATTCTTATTCTGGGCTCCCTGTGTTTGGATTGCTTACATGATCGATCCAGACAGGTTGAGTTAGATTATGTGCTACACAAAATTCAGGTTCTGATTAAAATAAACCCTTTTATTTTCAGTGGTTTCAAAGAGAAGATGAAGTTCTAAAATATAGACAATGTCTTCCTTACCCTTGTATTCTGAGTTACCTTAATCCCTGAGTTGATCAGCTTCATTCTTATCTCTAAAGACCAGGTTATACATATATATAACACAGCCTCTTAAAAATCCAGAAATAACAGTTACCACTCGAGTAAATGTGACTGCTATAAGAGCTTACAATCTAGGCCCCAGTTTTCTTATAAGCATTTTCTAAAGGAAATCATACAATATTTGCTCTTTTGTTTCTGGTTTGTTTTGCCTCACCAAATGTCCCACAGGTTCATTCATAACATTGTATGCCTCACGATTTATTTCCTTTGGTAGCAGCACGATATTCGATCATATGTATACACCATCATTCACCATTCTACTGCTCAGTCAGTGCATCCTTCAGCCACCTCCATTCATTGGGCATCATGTATACTATCCAAAGTCAATAGTATATCAACATTCTCAAATGTAGATAATTTCACTGTTCCCAAGAGAAAGATAACCAATAAACACACTCTCATCAAATAGAAAATCCAAACTTCCCCTTAATTCTTGTCCCTGCCCCCATTACTCACCCCTGGTATTGCTGTGGTAGTGTTGATGTTTTCCTTTAAATATAGCCCATAGCATGGAATAGCAGATTCCCCCCCTATAACCCGAAATTATACACTCTTTGTGCAAGATTCATACCTTTGCAGTAGCTCATGTATGAACTTATTTATATTTGTAGTGTTAATTGGTAGGACACATAGGTCTATACAACCTCTTTCAATCATGTTCACCCTCAGTATGGTAATATTACTTATAGACCCACTAGTGACTTGCCTTCACTATTATCTATTCCCTTACATTTAAATTCAACCTTATCAGCAAACTGTTCACTCATCTCTAGCTTCCATGTATCTTAGGTCCCCTATATTCTGTATTGTAAGAATCTTATTTTACCTTTACCATGGTCATACAAGTGGAACCATACAGTATCTATCCTTTTGTGTCTGGCTTGTTTCACTCAGTATTACATCCTCAAGGCTTATCCATTTTGTCATGTGCTACAGACATCATTTCGTCTTACTGCTACATTCTATTCCATTGTGTGTATATACCACATTTTGTTAATCTACTCATCTGTTGATGGGTACTTGGATTGTTGCCATCTTTTGGTGATTGTGAATAATGCTGCTAATGAACATTGGTGTACAAATGTCTGATTGTTTCACTGCTTTCAGCCCTTCTGGGTATATACTACTCTTCTGGGTATATACTACTCTTCTGGGTACATACTACTCTTCTGGGTATATACTGAGTAGTGGTATTGCCAAGTCATAGGACAACTTGATATTTAGTTTTCTGAGGAATGGCCAGTCTATGTTCCAGAGTGGTTGTACCATTATACATTCCCACCAGCAGTGCATAAGTGTCCCAATTTCTCAACATCTTCTCCAACATTTGTAGTTTCCTGTTTGTTTAATAACAGCCATTCTCATAAGTGTAAGGTGGTATTTCATTGTAGTCTTGATCTGTATTTCCCTTAAGCTAATAAAAATGAGCATCTCTTCATGTGCTTTTAGCCAAGTATTTGCTCTTCAGAATAATACCTATTAGTAAGTTTAGCCTGTTTTATAATTGTTTGTTCTTTCATTGTTGAGTTGTATGATTTATTTATGTATATAGGATATCAAACCTTTATCCAATTTGTGATTTCCAAATATTTTCTCCCATTAAGTTGGCTGCCTCTTCACTTTTTTGACAAAGTCTTTTGAGGCACAAAGTACATTTGCTTTTGAGGAGTTCCCATTTATCTATTTTTTCTTTTGTTGCTTGTGCTTTGGGTGTAAAGTTTAGAAAGCTATCTCCTATGACTAGGTCTTGAAGATGCTTCCCTACATTTTCTTCTAGGAGCTTTTTGATACTTGTTCTTATATTTAGGTGTTTGAACCATTTTGAGTTAATTTTTGCTGTAGGGTGTAAGATAAGGGTCCTCTTTCATTCATTCTTCCGGCTATTGATATCCAGTTCTCCCATGCCCATTTATTGAAAAGACTATTTTGTTCCAGTTCAGTGACTTTTGGGGCCTTGTCAAAGATCAGTTGACCATAGATTTGTTAGTCTATGATTTGATTCCATTGGTCAATACTTCTATCTTTGTGCCAGTACTATGCTGTTTTGACCACTGTGGCTTTATAATAAGCTTTAAAATCAAGAAATGTTAATCCTCCCACTTTGTTCTCCTTATTAAGATAGTTTTAGCTGTTTGGGGTCTCTTTCCCTTCCAGCTGAATTTGTTGACTAACTTTTCCAAGTCTTCAAAGTAGATTGTTGAGATTTTGATTGGTACTGCATTGGATTTGTAGGTCAGTTTCGGTAGAATTGACATCTTACTACATTTAATCTTCCTATCCATGAGCAGGAAATATTTTTCCACCTATTTAGATCTTGCCTGACTTCTTTTAGCAATATTATGTAGTTTTCTGCATAAGTTCTTTACATTCCTTGTTAAGCTCATTCCTAGATCTTGATTCTGTTAGTTGCTATTTTGACTGGAATTTTTTCCTTAACTGACCCCTCAGTTAGGTCATTGCTTGTGTATGGAAACATCACTGATTTTTACACATTGATTTTATATCCTGCCACCTTGCTGAATTTGTTTATTAGCTCCAATAACTTTGTTGTAGGTTTCTCAGGATTTTCCAAGTATGATATCATGTCGTCTGCAAATAATAAAGGTTTTACTTCTTTCTTTCCAATTTGGATGCCTTTAGTTTCTTTTTCCTGCCTGATTGCTCTAGCTAGAACTTCTAGTAAAATGCTAAATAATAGTGGTGGTAGAGGGCATCCTTATCTCATTCCGATCTTAGTGGGAAGGCTTTCAGTCTCTCACTGTTGAGTGCTATGCTGGCTATGGGCTTTTCATATGTGCCCTTTATCATATTGAGGAAGTTACCTTTGATACCTACCCTTTGAAGTATTTTTATTAGAAAAAAGATGTTGAATTTTGTTGAATGCTTTTTCAGCATCAATAGAGATGATTGTGTGAGTTTTCCATTTTGATTTGCTAATGTGCTGTATTATATTAATTGATTTTCTTGTGTTGAATTATCCTTCCTTTCCTGGTATAAACCTCTCTTGGTCTTTTAATGTGTAATTGGATTTGATTTGCTAGTTTTTGTTGAGAATTTTTGCATCTCTGTTCATTAGGGAGATTGTCCTGTAATTTCCCTTTCTTACAGCATCTTTACCCAGTTTTGGTATTAGAGTGATGTTAACTTCATAAAATGAGCTAGGTAGTATTCCCTTTTCCACAATTTTTTTAGAAAAATTTGAGCAGGATTGGCATTAGTTCTTTTTGGAATATTTGTTAAATTCTCCTGTGAAGCCAACTGGCCTTGGACTTTTCTCTGCAGGAAGATTTTTAATGACATTGAATCTCTTTGCTTGTGATTGGTTTGTTGAAATCTTCTATTTCTTCTTGAGTCAGTGTGGATTATTTGTATGTTTCCAGAAATTTGTCTATTTCATCTAAGTTGTTGGCATATTGTTCTTCATAGTATCCTTTTGTGATTTTTATTTCTTCTGGGTCCGTGGTAGTGACCCCCTGCTCATTTCTGATTTTATTTGCACCCTCTCTCTTTTTTTCTTTGTCAACCTTGCTAGGGGTCCATTGATTTTATCAATTTTCTCAAAAAATCAATTTTTGTTTTTATTGATTCTTTCTATTCTTTTTTTGTCTCCCATTCATCTAACTTTGATTAAATCTTTGTTATTTCTCTTTTTCTATTTGCTTTGGGGTTAGTTGGTATTCTTTCTCTAGTTCCTCCAGTGAGCAGTTAAGTCCTCGATTTTTGCTTTCTTTTTTGATACAAGCATTTAGGGCAGTAAATTTCCCTCTCAGCACAGCCTATGCCATGCCCATAAGTTCTGATAGGTTGTATTCTCATTTCCATTCATCTCCAGATAGCTACCAATTTTGCTAGCAATTTCTTCTTTGACCCACTGGTTGTTTAAGAGTGTGTTATTTAATCTCAATATATTTGTGAAAGTTCTTGTTCTTTGGTGATTATTGATTTCCACCTTCATTCCATCGTGATCAGAGAAAGTGCTCTGAATAATTTCAGTGTTTTTAAATGTATAAAGACCTGTTTTGTGCCCCAGCATATGATCTATCCTGGAGAATGTTCCATGAACATAGAGAAGAATGTACATCCTGGTGTTTAGGGGTATAATGACATATATACATCTGTTAGGTCTAATTCAGTTATCAAATTGTCTAAGCTCTCTATTTCCTTGTTGTTCCTCTGTCTGGTTGTTCTATCTATAGAAGAGGATGCTATATTGAAGTCTCCTACTATTATTGTCAAAACGTCTATCACTCCCTTCAGTTTTGCCAATATTTGTCTAATGTATTTTAAAGCTCCTTCATTGGGAGCATGAACATTTATGATTGTTTCTACTTGGTGAATTGTCCCTTTCATTAATATGTGGTGTTTTTCTTTGTCTCTTATGATGTCTTTACTTTTAAAGTCTATTTCGTCTCATATTAATAGAGCTACTCCTGCTTTCTTTTGATTATAGCTTGTCCAGAAAATCTTTTTCTATCCTTTCACTTTCAGTCTATTTGTTCCCTTGTGTCTAAGATGACTTCCTTGTAAGCAGCATATAGCTGGATTATATTTCTTAATCCATTCTGCCAATCGCTATCTTTTAATTGGTAAATTTAGTCAATTAATATTCAAAGTTATTACTGCAAAGGCATTTCGTGAATCCGTCATCATATCCTTAGGATTTTATTTGTCAGGTCTATATATTCTTTTCCCTCTTTCTCTTTTTATCCTTTAAGTTACTCTTACTGGTACCCTTCAATTCTGTGCCCTCCTCCAGACCTCCCTCTCCTGTCTTTTTTTTTTCAGCCCACAGAATTCCCATAGTATTTCTTATAGGGCTGGTCGTTTGTTAACAAATTCTTTTAGGATTTGTTTGTCTGTGCAAATTTAAATCTCTCCCTCACGTTTGAAGGACAATTTTTCTGGGTACAGAATTCTTGGCTGGAAGTCCTTCTCTTTCAAGATCTTAAATATATCACAACAGTGCCTTCTCACCTCCATAGTGCCAGTTGAGTAGCCCAGACTCCATCTTATGTACTTTCCCTTCTATGCAGTAGCTCATTTTTCTCTTGCCAGTTTCAGACTTTTCTGCTTCTCTTCAACATTTGACAGACTGCTGAGGGTGCTCCTTGGGGTAGGCCCATTTGGCTTTATTCTATTTGGGGTTCATTGGGATTCTTGGATTTGCATATTTATGTCTTTTATGAGGGTTGGAAAGTTTTCTCTCATTATATCCTCAACTCCTCTTCCTACCCTTTACTCTTCTCCTGCTGGGATACCGCTGATTCTTATATGTGTGTGCTCTGTTTTGTTCATCATTTCCCTGAAACCCAATTCCATTTTTTCCACATTTTTTGCTATTTGCTTTTTTTGTGTGTTTGAAATCAGTTGTCCTGTCCTCTACTTCACTTATTCTTTCTTCTTCCTCTTCAAATGTGCTGTTTTGTGTCTCTAGTATATTTTAAATTTGGTCTACAACATCTTTAATCTCTTTGATATATGCTATTTTTCTATTTATTCTTTTAAATTCTTCTTTATGCTCTTCTAGTGTCTTCTTGATCTCCTTTACGTCATTAGCCAACCTATTGATTTTATTTAGTTAAATGAACATCTTGGATTAGTTGTTCCAAAGTCTATGTCTCCTCTGTTGTTTTAATTTGGGCACCAGGCTGGGCTCTATCTGCATCTTTATATGCTTTGTGATCTCCCATTTTGAGGCATGTAAATATCTTGATAAGGTTACTTTGGAAGTTGATTTCCTTTAGTAGTTAAAGCTTTGTATTTGTAGGATGGCTGTGGAGCAGGATGCAGGGCAGGGGGGTGGGACTCAACAGTGTGGTGAGGGTTTCAACACAGGTATAGGAATGTTTTTTGGACGCTACACTGGTGACCGTGTGCATGGGATGTGGGGTGTGGAGTTGTGCAGGTATGGTGTAGGTGATGTGGGGGCGGGGTGCCGCTCAGGCAGGCCTTGGGGTGTGGGAGCAGGATGTAGTGTGAGGGGCTACACTACACAGAGGTAGGGCACGGTGGGATGCAGGTAGGGGAAATGTGTGGATGCATGGGCTCTGGAGCATCAGCATGATGTGGGTGGGTCCTTGGAACATGGGGGTTGTGGGGGTAGTGGGTATCAGAGCATGGGGTATGAGGCACAGAGTTCAGGTTGCAGGGAGGGCAGGGCATGGTGCGTACTTGCACAAGGGGAAGGGGTCCAGGGGTGCCAGGATGTAGATGTGCACATGTGCAGGGGTGGGGCAAAGATTGCGGGTGTTGCTAGGCGTAGGTCAGGGGTGGATGTTGTGGGGTGGGCAGGGTCCTGGTGCACATGCACAGGTGCAGGAGGCATGGGGCAGGGGTGCACATGTGTGCAGGGCAGGGGCTGTATGGTACAAGTGCTCACATGGAGCAGAGCACTTGTGCCGGGGGGTGGGGCAAGTGTCTGCATGTGCACAAGGGTGTGGGACAGGGTGCAGGGGTCGAGAGGTCAGTGTACTATCATGTGCTCCAGGTTCATCTTGTTTTTTCTTTACTTAGACTGGAATTAGCCATTTCTTGAAGGAGTCCTTCTTCCTTTGATTGGAGAATGTTATTAGAAACCAAGATCTGGATGCTCGGTGTGCTCATTTCTACTAGGGTGACATTACTTCCAGGACTTCTTAACCTTCCCTTTTGATTCCCCATAACCATTTCTTAGATCCTCTAGGTTTCAGATAGTCTTGGTATTTCCCTGTTTGGGGTAGGACTTTTGTTCTACAGGATTTTATCTGTACTAATACAGTTATCCCCCATTGTCCTTCCTGTTTTCCATTCAGGGTCTGCATGAAGTTGCTCTGACTTTGGTTCTTGATCTGCTTTTTAATGTTTATGTTCCTTCTCTGGCTCCAGATTATGATGGAGGCATGTATGTGTTGGTACCAAATTTCACAGTGAAGTCATTTGGTGTTAGACTTTTTAGTGTTTATTATTCTAGTCAATCCATTTGGTTCTATTAATCAGGAAAGTTGTGTCCTTCAGTTCTAGGAAAATTTTGTGCATTATTTCTTTGATAATTTCTTCACTTAATTTTTTTCTATTATAGTTACCCTGTCCTCAACACCCCTTTACAGCCTCACCTTAAAAGATAGGTGTCTCCAATTCTTGAGCCTTTCTCTGGTCCAGTGGCATGGCTCAGGTACTTTCTCAATGCCTTTCTCCATCCTGTAGGCACTTAGATTTCACCCATATCTATTTTTCCATGTCAGTTGCCATTATCCATCTACTTTTCAAATTCCAAAAATGTCTGCTATTAACTCCTTTTCCATTCCATTTGTCCTTCTGGTTTATAGTGTCTTTTCTCTTCTGTCACACCTGACTTAATGTAGAGGGAGCAGAGATAAAGGAATATTTTAAACTGCTATGTTTAACTGGAAGCTGCTTTCTCTGTGGCTTTCAACCAATTTTTCTTTTTCTTTTTTTGCCTTTCTCCCCCAACCTTGCCCTTTTCCTTTTTGACCATCTATCTAAAATGCTTAAATTTGAAAGGCTATCATTTGTTGTTACAAAAAAAAATTTCTGCTTGGATAATTTGGACCCAAGTAAAAACAAAAATGAATTAATAGAATTATTTCTGGCAGGTTTGTGTGTGTGTGTGTGAAGTGACGGGGGATGCGGAAAGTGGTGAGACAGAATGATGGAGAGAAGTGTGCAAATAGAGGAAGACCTGATAAACAAGTTTTTAAGAATGCCCAAAGCAAAGCTGTACCTAGAGAAGCTAATTCATGCTGATGTGTGCATGCCACTGATAGCAAGTTATGCCTGTGACATTCTGACACTGTCTCTCAGGAAAGAGAAAGAGTGGCATGAAAGACTTAGAGGATGCTCATTTAATTGGAAAGCCAGCTGAGATGGGAGGCAGCTGAGGCTGAGGATGCATGCTTTCTTTGCACAATGGCATTGGTTGAAGGTTGTATATAAGGTGGCCTTATTAAAGTGACAAGGCAATTTAATTCTTTTGTGCACAATGATTCTACTTCATTGATTTACAATGGGAAGGATATAATTTTGCTAGTGTTGGCAAAAAGCTCAAATGTCAGCCTTTTCAAATTGCCATACTTGCCTTGTTCAGGATGAATAATGAATAAGTCACCTTTTGTCTACAGTTAAATATTCTTGAATAAATACAAAGAACATAAAAGACATAAATGATTGCCTGATTTATATTTAAAATAAAGATCAACATTGTGATAAATGGTTGAAAATGCTGTGTGTGAAGCAATATGACTCTCCTGTTAATTACATTATCAATTAGGGAACGGCCCAGGTATAGAGTGTGGTTGGATGTACACTCCTACTTACCTGGGAAGCCCATCAAGCAGCAGGCGGACCTACATTTTTCAGAATAAAAAGAACTTGCTTCACCAGGAATGGACCCTGGCTCCTTGGGCTCCTCTGTGTCCTGCAGACCCAAAGCAGTGAAGTGCAAGGGGAGCCTTGAACCCCAGACCTCCTCAACAGAAGGGAGGAAGGGGACCTTTAGAAGAGAGAACTGTTTAAATGGACCGTTCTCTGTTTGTCACCTTCAAAAGGGAGTTTTATAGAAACACAGGAGAAGAATAGCAAAGCAGATTCATCTGAAAAATCAGTAAATCCTTCTTTAAATAACCCTGGAATATCCTTTCACTTGAATTCTGTGCATCTATTGGAAATGAAGAGAGGGGCGGAATAATATTTAACAATGAGCAAACATATCTGCATTACTCTCATATGAATAAAGCAAGTTGCATTTCAATATGAACAATAAGATTCTACTTTTATTAAAAATGTGTGTGTATGTGTGTACATGTATGTATTAGGTAGAGAAAAAAGATTGAAAGAAAATACATCACATTGTTAACAATGCTTACCTCGGGGTGATTTTTCTTTTCTGTGCATTTGCAATTCTCCTTGTTTTTGCAATGAACATGTTTTATTTCTCAATGAGAAATAGTTTGATGCAATGTATATATTTTAAAAACTGTGAAATACAAAACTTTTGGGTGAAACCTACCTGGCTATTGATTGGTAAATCTAGGATCAAGTTCAACTGTGACACATTCAAGCCCTTGAGCCTTTCTCTTTGGTCACTAAGGAGACCCTCTTCTTCCCAGCGTATCCACTGGAGACATTAGCACAGAAGGGATGGACTGTTCACAGGAAGGGTCCTGGGTAGTAAGGCAAAAGATCTCTTTTCTAATCTCAGTGCTGCCATTGAGCAGCTGTGTGTCCCTAGGCAAATTCCTTCACTTCTCCCGGCTTCACGTTCCTTGTGTGTCAATGAAAGGTATGGGTTACATCACTAGGTCTTAATGAAGTGTGTGTTTTGGCAGTTTGGGGGGAGGGGGCATTTTTGATAGTCCCAGTGATTGTGGGATAAACTCTACTGGAATTTACTGGGTGGAATTCAGAGATGCTAGATATCTGATAATACCCAGAGCCGTACTGAAAGATTTGTTTTACATCCCCATGACATTTGAATATCTGGCCAGACATTTTTATAGGTGAAAACACTTATCTGAGATTAGAAACTAGCCCCATTTTACATCTACACCCAAAATATTTTTTTCGTTGTTTCAATATATACTTTTTTTCTTTAAGAACACAATGTTAATTGAGGAGACATTGTACTTCATTTTGTTTGGAATTTACCAAGAGTTGTTCTTCATTGCAGAAAATCAGTTCACCAAGAGCAAAGCTGCTCTCAAACCAATTATGTCAAAGTGCATTTATAGGCATTAAATTCAAAGTGATTGACATGTAGGTTCATTGAATGACTCCATGATGCCTTGTAGTGTATTTGTGCCTAGATGTTTAAATATTAAGAATATGCCACTTTATTTAAATAAATTACTTTTATTTCTTATTTCTATTATAGTTATTAAATGGTATATTTTTAAAATTATGGATGTAGGAAGATGATAAAGGTGCTATTAGAAAAGATTCACCCTAAAAAGGGGCATTTGATTAACTGGATTGAGAGTCACTGCTAGAGGATGTTCCACATCTAAAATATTACAACTCTACAATTCAGTTTTAGAACAACTTGAGACATCAGCATGTCTGCCCTCAGTTTTATTAGGAGGTGTGCTGGTTTGAAGCTATTATGTACCCCAGAAAAGCCATGTCCTTTAATCCTCATTTAATATTTCTGGTGGGATCTTTCTGATTGTTTCCATGGAGATGTGACCCACTCACTTGTGGGTGGTAACTTTTGATTAGACGGTTTCCATGGAGATATGTCCTCACCCATTCAAGGTGGGGTTGCTTACTGGAGCCCTTTAAGAAGGAACCATTTTGGAAAAAGCTTTAGAGCTGCCAGAAATGACAGAGCCAACAGAATGGACAGAGCCCCATTGAAGAGGCCTGGAGAGAAAGCTAGCAGACATTGCCATGTGCCTTTCCAGCTGAGAGAGAAACCCCGAACATCATTGGTCTTCTTGAACCAAGATATCTTTCCCTAGATGCCTTAATTTAGACATTTTCATGGCCTTAGAAGTGTGAACTTGCAACTTAACAAATTCCTCTTTTAAAAAGCTGTTCTATTTCTTATATATTGCATTCTGGCAGCTTACAAACTAGATACAGAAGACAACATATATTTGAATTTCTTCACTTCTGATCTGCAGTGGAGAAAGGTGGCAGAGGAGACCCGAACAGCTCTGGAGTCTCCTTGTTTCTCTTCACCCTTGCTCTCAGCACCCTGCTCCATGCTACCACTTTTATGTTCTTAGATCATTTCAACAGCCTCCTGACTGATTTCCCCATTTCTGATGTTGTCTTTCTTCACATGGCAGCCAAAGACATCTTTTTCAAATGCAAATTGATCATATATCTCATCTGCCTCAAGAACCTTCAATAATATCCCATTAATTGTAGAATAAAGATTGACATGGCCCACAGAGTTCTGATGTCCTAGACTAGACCAGATTCCACTTTTCTCCCTTTCTAGCCACCATTAGTTTTCCTTTATAGCCTGAATCAAAGCTTGTATTTATGTATAACTACTTGTGATTACCCGAATAATGTTGGTCCACCTGCTGCCCCTCTGCCAGACTCTGAACCCTCCCTCTATTTTGCATCTACTCTATCCCATATATTGAGCCCAGGGCCTGGTGGCACAAGGTAGGTTCTGATTTATATATGAATGGAATAAAGACATGAATCTAGAGTACTGTTTCTCATTTCTCAGTCGATCAGTCATAATACCTCTCACTTAGGGTTGAGGTCATTCCCATGGTGCCAACCTCGCTCATTTCTGTCCGTTTAAACAAACATCACAAGTAGGGACTGTCTCCTCCTTGCTTCCCTCCTTCCATCTGATCACTGTCTTGACACATCAGAAAAAAAAAGATAAAATATCTATTTTCTACTTTATAAGACTATGTTTTCTTTCTATTCTGGAACTTTTACTCTTAAATGTTTACAGAAGGATGAGTATGTGTGTGTGTGTGTGTGTGTGCATGTGTGCCTGTGCTGGGGAGGCAGAAGAGTGAGGGTGTGAAGGACTCACTGCAATTCAGAGACGGGCTGGAGGGCGGTAGAGCCATCCCCTGTTGCCAGGCCTTCAATGGGAGCGTTTACCTGTAAAAGAAGGGTGAGCCCCAGGGGACATCACGGAAGGGAAGAAGACAGGACTCGGTGATGAGAAGAGATTGAAGGAAGGAGAGACAGATACAGAAAGGGGAGAGGGGCAGCTGGGAATGTTGGTGTTAACTGGATTCCCCAGCAAGTCCTGACTTCTACTGAGTTTGTCCTGGCAAAGAAGAGCTTATTTTTACTTTTGCTTTCACGTAAAGTTTTTCCTAATAAAAGAACTGAGCAAAATGAAAGCAAGCCAAATAAGGAATTGATGTGTGCTGTAAGTCCTGTTTTTACACCCTTCTGCCTAAAGCTCTGGAATGGAGTAATGGCCAAAAGCCTTGGAGGATCTCCCCAGCGGTATGTTGGTATTCTAGACCAGGAAGAAGAAAGTCAAAGGAGGCATCATTTAGTGAAAATACTGTTGGTATTTCTTAATTCTCACTTACAAAAGAAGTGCAAGGGAAGAGAGTAAATGAGGAGAAAAAAATGCAAATATTAACGTTAAAATTACTATTTATGTTGGATGTTAATAGAATTTCAGCCTATTGTGTGAGTTACCAGGATCCATAAAATGACTTCCTGTTTTGTCACTCACCTTTGTCCCCCAGTTTTTCTAGCTTATTATTTTGGCATATCATGTCTCATGCAGGACTTAAGGAAGCTCAAATGAGCAAAGATTATATGATATGACATGTTCCTTAAAAAACAATAAGTGTGTTTGGGTTAAGACTGACATTTGTACTTACATCAACAGTCCTGTGCTCCATTTGGAAGCTTTGCTTATTTTGGAGCCCCAGAGAACACCTGGAAGACAATGGCTGTTTCCTGTTGTTGAAATAGTTTTAGGTGGAATGGATGGAAAAGACCGAGTGGCTGGGCTTCATTGCCTGAGGTGGCAAGGGGCCCCTTCCACAGTGAAGAGTACAGAGTTCTAGGGGGGCTGCTATGGATCCTTCAGAGAGCCCACCATGTGGAAAAGGACTCTACCTGTGGAAGATTTGTGGAATGGTGGCTTGGAGTAGTGTACCCCAGAAAACCTGTTCTTAAACTTCATCTATTCCTCTGAGTTTGACCTCTCGTGAATAGGGCCTTTGGATGAGTTTATTTCAAATAAGGTATGACCCAGGATGGTCTTAATCTACTACTGAAGGTTTTGTAGGGAAAGTCATACACAGAGAGAAAAAAGGGCAGAGAAGGTGCAACTAGAAGCTGAAAGTCAGCAGGATTTGGAAGAGGAGAAAGAGGCCAGGAGAGGCCACAGTGGGCATCGTCATGTGACAGAGGAACCCAGGAGCAAGGATCACTGGCAGCCAGTCTCAGAGCAATAGTCTCTGGGAAGATGGCATTGCATTGATGACACCTTGATTTGTACTTCTAGCTCCAAAACTGTGAGTCAACCCATTGTTTAAGCCAATCCATTATGTGTTATTTGCTTTAGTCATGAGGAAATTAAAACAGCCTTTTGGTACCAGGAAAGGAGGGTGTTACCATAGCAAATGCCAAAATATGTGGAAATGGCTTTGGAACTGTTTAAAGGGTACAGCTGGAAGAATTGGTAGAAATAGTCTAGATTGCTTTGAAGAGACTGTTGGTAGAAATATGGATGCTAAATTACTTCCAAAGGGGCATTAGAAGAAAACGATGAATGTATTATTGGAAACTGGAGGAAAAGTAATGCTGTTTGACAGTAGAAGAGAAATTGGTGAAATTGAGTTCAGATGTTGGATGGAAGCAGAACTTGAAAAAGATGAACTTGGATGTTAAGCTGAGGAGATTCCCAAACTAAGTATGTAAAGCGCAGCCTGATTTCTCCTTGCAGCTTATAGTAAGATGCAAGAGGAAAGGGATAAGCTGAGAATTAAACTCTTAAGCACAATGAAATCAGAAATTGATGGTTTGGAAAATTCTGAGCCTATCCAGATAATGTGCTCTGAAACTAGGGCTGGAAGTGGCTGCAGCAGAAACCTCCCTGAGCTTCAGGAAAGCAGGTCCCAGGAGAATAGTGCTCCATGTGAGGGCTTAACTCATCATGGATCCAGTCAGCCATTTCTGTGGAAGTCAAGATTGGAAATGTGGTTATGTAGGAAGGATCTGTGGACTATCCTACTGTCTGATGGTTTGGATCCCTGGGAATTTCATGCAAAGTTGACAAGATTTTTGTGCAATTTGTATGAGCAGAACCACTGCCAGCGTGGACTGAAAGGGACAGAGAAGGGATGAACTGAAGGAAGAATGACTTTCACGGGCAGAAAAATGGAAGCTGAAGTCTGGAAGGAGGAGATCTCCTTGAGCCAAGACAGCAGGTCCAGGCAGGTCCACCCATGTGTGTGGAAAGGGCAGAGTCACTACTATATATGGAGAGGGTGGGCCAACTGCCTCGGTGCCTGGAGGGGGCAGGCCTTTTGTCCCATTATTCAGGGAGAGTGATACTACCCCAATGCTCAGAAATTGGGGGGCCTGTATTCTATACAACATTTGTATAGAGCCTGGCTGCCACTCCAATGCTTGGAGAGAATGGGACTTGTGCCCTTGGGTTTGCAGAGACCCTGGTTGCCATCCCGATGCTTGATGCTTGGAGAGGAGGGGGCCTGTGTTCCCTGCAGTCATGGAGAGACTGGCTACCATTCTGATGCTTGAAGAGGGTGAAGCCTTCACCCCATTAGTCAGAAAGCTTGGCTTCTGCACAGTGCTTTTGGAGGATTGGGGCTGCCTCTCCATCTAGCCCGGAGGACAAAACATCAATTCATAGATGACTTGCAGACCTTGAAATCTAATGGAGCATGCCCTGCTGGGCTTCAGAAATGTTTGGGGCCTGTGCCTCCTGTTTTCTTTCCAATTTCTCTCTTCCGGAGTGGGTATATCTATCCTATGCTTGTCCCTCTATTGTATATTGGAAGCAGAATACTTGTTGTCTAGGTTTCTCAGGTCTACAGGCAGAGGGGAATTGTGCCCCAGGACAGACTACACCTATAACCAATTTTGATGAGACTTTGTTTTGATGAGCATTGTTTCTGAAATGACTTAAGACTTTTGAGATGTAATGGGATATATGTATTTCGCATGTGGAAAGAACATGTCTTTTGGGGGTCCAAAGGGTGGATTGTGATGGCGTGGCGCTATATACCCAAAAAAACATGTTCTTAATTTTCATCGATTGCTGTGGGTAGGATCCTTTGTAAATAGGACTTTTTGATGAAGTTACTTCAGATAAATTGTGGCCCAGGATGGGTCTCAATCCTATTACCAAGGGCCTTATAGGGAAGGTCACAGAGAGAGAAAAAAAAAGGCAGTGAAAGCAGCTGGAAGCTGAAAGTCAACAGAACCTAGAAGAGAAGGGAGAGGCCAGGAGAGGCTGCCATGCCCCTTGGCATTGATGGCAGTCATTCCCAGAGAGTCAGTCTTCAGGAAGAAATCATTGCCTCGATGATGCTTTGATTTAGACTTCTCCTAGCCTCGAAACTGTGAGCCAATGAATTCCCATTGTTTAAGCCAACCTATTGCATTTATATTTGTGTTAGCTATGAGGAATCTAAAACATCCAGTGATTAACGTCAGGGCTTCCCAGTACAAGGAGGGTAATGGGTTCAGTTCTGCAGACATGAGTTATCTCTTTGAATAGCTAACTAGGCAGGCTTTGCAGACCCTGGGAAGGAGGACTTCTACTGCCCAGGGACAGGTTGTTGAAGCAGAATTGCTCAGTGCAGTGGCTGGTGGTGCTGTGTGTGAGTGTTAGGCAGCTGGCGATGGAACATGGGTCAATTCTGTTGGGCACAGGACTACTGTTCTGTAGGCTAGCTGAGGAATGTGTTTCAGAATAAATTTTATTTAACCTTGTGCTTCTTAAACCATAGAATGCCAACTAAATCACCTCTGAATCACCTCTAGTGCTGGTTGAAAATATAGATTCTTATGTCCCACCCCCAGATCTACCAAATTCAAGTATCTGGGTATGGAGTCTGGGGATTTGCCAGGTGGTTTCTTGTGTATGCTGAAATTCTAGCACCACAAACACAGCCTATCACTTTATGTGGTTTAAAGCAGCCTCAGTTGGTTTCTGCTTCTCTGTGTTGACTAAATTTATTGCAGAATTTATTGAGTCCTTTTTCAATTTCTTTCCAAGCTTTTGTATATGTTACATTTAAAAATCGAACTTAATCGCATCTGAACATTCTTCAAGCCCTTCAGTAGAATGACACTTTATGCATCTTAAATGTTACAGTGTATTCTTGTAGTGAAATATTATCTTTGTCCTCGCAGAAATTCAGTGAGTTAGGTCCAGGGTAAGTATTGCTTTTGTTCAGCTAGTGTAGGGATTGGGTCCAGGTAGATTTGGTCACCTGAATGTCATTGCCCATGACATCTCTTGGCATGGTTGAACCAATTAACATCTCTTGATTTGTTCTTCAGAGTTTTAAATGCTTACTTAATCTTTACTTGGCCAATAGTTCCATTGTGGTCAGGGTACTTATTTTCTGCATAAACTGATTACACTATTTATGGGGCAAATTATACTATAATATTATTTGACTGTTAATGTGTCATATCAGCTGCTCTGGAGCCCAGTTTCTATTTTGTTTGTCATGAGGATGCCCATCTGATAGAAGCCCTACAGTGGTCAAAGAGGCACTGACCCTTACAGCCAGGAGGTATCACAGAAGGGGCTTCTTCCCCATAGTAGGGTGGCGGTAGAAGGGGAGTGGTAAAGTAACTGTAAATGAACCCAGATGCATGGGACAGACACACATCAACAGATTGAAGGAACTCCACAAGGCTGACATGGAGGTAGCTGGCTCCAAGTGCTCCGGTTAGGTAGAGCAAAGCGCTGCCTCAAGCACAGGCATGGAAGGCCAGTGCTGAGGACATTAACAAAGCTCAGAAGCCCACATGTTGTACAAGATCATAGAAAGGGAAATCTTACTAATGTAGAAAGAAGAGCAGATGAATAAGGGAGAAAGGTCATGGTATAAGAGAGTGCCTCCTGGCAGAGGTCGTGGGGGCAGGAGCAGGATGGGGTTCAGAAGGGGAAGCCAGGATGACCGCAGAACAGAAATCATTTCCTTGGAGAAGACGAAGGGCTTTCAGTAGTTCCACTGAAACTTGTTGAGGAAAAATTGACCCTGATTCTGTACCTGCTCTGCATTATCTGTAATGTGTGTGTGCAGTTCTCATTCTAAAAGGGGGAGTCGGGCACAAGTCACTTTGGTTTTTCTTAAGTTCCAGAGTCCTTCAGTTACAGCTCTAGAGAGGTGCTTGGATGAGTGGGCCCTTCTTTGCTACCTTCCTTTGCTCATTGTTTTATTATATTCAAGGAGTGTCTGAAGTAGGCAAAACCAAGCAAGTAGTTTAATATTCCTTATACTGAGTTTAATTCATTGATCCCTTCAGTAAGCATCTTATTGAAGGACCAGAGTTGCCTGGCGAATTTCCAGCACAGGTACATTAGCTATGCATCCCCAATAGGGCCAAAGATGTGGCTCCAGACACAAAGGTGTGCTTATCTCACGTATGTGACCCATCCTTGAAAGGCCTCCAAAGGGCTGTTGAATCTTTTATTTAGAAAATAACTCCTAGGGAGGCCTACAGTGTTGATCACCAGCTTTTCCTTCCTGCATGTCACTACGGTGACAAAGGCTTTGTAAAGTAAATGAACAACACCAACTCCCCCCCCCCCCCCCAGAGCTGCTAGAAGGAACAATGAAGACCATTGTCCTGCTGAGGAGGGGCATGCGGCAGGTTCATCAACACTGACAACAGACCTCGGAGGAAAGAGGAAAGACTTTCCTGAGCCATTCATCCTGCTTGTGGCCCAACTGGCGAAGTTTCCACTGGCAACTGCCCAAAGACTTAAGGCCTAGCTGCTTTTTGTGCTTTTTGCTGGAAATTGGATAAAGAAATTACAGGTGTTTGTAGACAAGCGGAGCAGATGTTCTTGGAAAGGCATTTTCTGGTGACTAGAAATTGCATGAAAGGATGATTGGATCAGGGCAGAAGTTCTCAAACTTGAGCTTGCCTCAGAATCATGCAGAGAGGCTGCTGAAACACAGATGGCTGGGCTCTACCTGCCCAGTTCCTCCTTCAGTAAGTCTGATAGGTCTTGGGAATTTGCATTTTTAACAAGCTCCCAGGTGATGCTGCTGTTGCTGGTTCTAGCTCATGGAATTATTTTGGGCTTAAGCTGAGATTCATTTTAGAAGGAGGTTTTTTTTTTTTTTAATAAAGACATTTCCATAGAAGAGAGAGGGAAAATGGATTCATCATCATTTTCGCTATCAATAGTTGAATGCTAACCATGCCAAATGCATTCAAACATTTTTCTCACATCCTCAGAATAACTAAGGTAGATTTCATGATTCACATTTGCCAGTGATTGACTCAAGCTATGGAGAGTTTAAGTAAATTACCTAATAGAATGGCACATGGCTGATAAAGTGAAAGAAATGGGTTGGAAAACTGAAACATGTTTGCTGAGTCCTGTTCTCTAAGCCATGTGTCTTCATGGCCAACTCTGTAGCTAGGGAGGGGCTGGCTGTCATCAAACATGTGAAAATGGCAAAGCTGAGTAATTCCATGTGGGGAGCTTTTCTTTTTGGATGGTGCTGCTCGATATTTGAGTTTAGTTTTTGCAAACATGCAAGTGCAGAGTGCCTGGAGCAGACAGGGCCTGTATGTTACAGATGGCAGTGGCTAGACCTGCACTCGGGCCCCAGCTGCCCAGAACTGACCTTACAGAAGCAGCCAGAGGGTCTTTCGATGATGCAACAGCACCAGGGTAGGCAGTGTCAATGCCTGGGGGTGTGGCAACCTTATCTGAGGGAAAGGCAGGATGGTGAGTGAAGTCCTCAAGTTCGGAAAGTTCTGTTTGGAGGAATTCTTTTGATGCTTAGGGGAACCTCTGCAAGCTGCAATTCCTGTTGAGCTGAACAAGCTTTATGGAGCTCTCTGAAGTTAGCCAAAACGAACCCACTTTCCGTTTAAGGGTTCTCTGCTTCTTGTATCTATGCAATGTATCTTTTGTGCAGAAGACTCAGGCAGAAGACATCACTGTAGTCATTTGGGGAATTTCTGGTCCAGAACTGTTCATCTGTTTGAAAATTTTCAAGCTTAGTATTAATTACATGTTGTATTAGGGTTCTCTAGAGAAACAGAATCAACAGGGAACACTTGCAAATGTAAAATTTATGGAAGTGTCTCACGTGACCGTAGGAACGCAGAGTCCAAAATCCACAGGGCAGTCTGCGAAGCCGACGACTCCAATGGATGGCCTGGATGAACTCCACAGGAGAGGCTCACCAGCCAAAGCAGGAATGCAACCTGTCTCCTCTGAGTCCTCCTTAAAAGGCTTCCCATGATTGGATTTAGCGTCACTAATTGCAGAAGACACTCCCCTTTGGCTGATTATAAATGGAATCAGCTGTGGATGTAGCTGACGTGATCATGACCTAATCCTATGAAATGTCCTCATTGCAACAGACAGGCCAGTGCTTGCCCAATCAGATGAACAGGTACCACAACTTGGCCAAGTTGACACCTGTCCCTAACCATGACACATGTAATCTAGAAATATATCTGTATTTGAGAAACGGACTTGACATTCTTTCCAGAAAGCTGTTGAGCAGGAAAGAGGGTGGAGATAGGGTCTAGGCTCAGCATTGAATCATCTGAGGTACCTATAGCCTTTGGCATTTTCTCGGTCAGAATCGGAATAATCTTATTTCATAGTTTCTGATGCCCTATCATCTTTGGTCCATGCAGCACCATGCTTACATACTTATTTACTTATTAATTTAAATCCCATGATGACCCCCATAAACCCACTACCTGCCCCAGGACCTGGGGTGATAATAGCACCTCCCGGCCCTGGCCTCCTGCCTACCCCTAACAAGTAGCTACTCTCCTGAGTTTCACTTCTAATTCCCTTGTTAATAACTTTATCAACAGGAGATAGCCATGATTATCTCCCTGAAACCCCTCTTTCCCTCCCAGAACTTTGCACATCTACCATGGCGGTAATTAGGGCTGCTTGCCAACATTTGGCATGTTTATAACAACTATATTTCACGTACCCTTTGTGAACGGGAGGCATGTGGCAAGTTCTGGCCAGATTGTGGACCAGAAGGATCTTAGGACAGTCACTCCAGTTAGCATATGACATATGCATTCCTCAGACTCACTGTGCTATGACAAATCCGGCAATAAAGGCATAGGGCTTATAAGGAAAATGGACAACACTCGCAAACTCTGTTAAGACGCATAAAGAAAAGTAGGAAGCTGGTAAATTAGCACAGTTTTACAAATGTTAAATGGTTAAGAGATGCATAAATGCTACAATAAATATGGTTCTTCATCCTGGAAAATGCCTGAAATTTTTGCAAATGAGCATTTGGGAGGGTTATGGTTCGTGAGTTATTATGAAGTGGTGGAAGGATGGTTATTTGAAACAGTGGAAAATTGTAATATCAGATGTGGTTCGTAGCAGATGGTGAATTGAGGTAGCTGCTAGATATTAGAAGTGTGTGTGTATGCCTTTGCATTTTGTGTAATCCTACCTAGCTTGGTTCAGCTGGGTACAGTTTTCTGCATTCACCTGTGTTCCTTGTGGAACAAAGAGCACATCCTACCATGCTTGAATCGTTTCCCAATTGCTTTGAAATAAATCTGTTTTTTCTAGAGAATGTTAGAGCAGAACTGACTAATTTCCCAGCTGGTCAAAAGACCAGCTTGACCCTTTCTCGTTAATTTCTAGTGCCCCACCCTCCAGAGCTCTTTCCCTCCGCTGCAGTCAGTGACAGGGATGGTCCAGGCTGTGGCTGCTTTGTTAGCCTGGGTCCTGGAGTTGGAACCAAGAGAAGCTGAGCCTTCAGCCACCTGTGGACAGGTGATGTAAGCAAGGAATGCATCTTTGTTATTTTATTTACAAAAATGTTATATAAATTAAGGTGGCTTATTTCAAGCCTTTGAGATTTTCGAGGCTATTGCTGTAGCATCACTTGCCTTTATTCAATGATGCCTATGCACACAATGTGGGACTAAGCAAAAGATTGTCTAGTAATTCAACACTTTTCTTCTTCTAATAATTGCCTATGAATTTGTGTCTTTCCATGTGGTCTTAGTCCATTATCCCTTTGAGGACAAAAACCAAAGTTCTCCATGCCTGTCAACAGAAAAGATTTATTGAGAATTTATTAATTCTTGAGGTTTGGAATTTGGTGAAATAGATAAGATCTGGAACTTATCCTCAGATAGAATAATATAAAACATATAAGCAGTATATGAATGAGTGCACATTTTTTTGTGAGATCTTATGTGCTCAATTTTCACAAGATTAAAATGGGTGTGACGTGTTGCTTGCAAAGTTTTGCAAGGTTTAAGTGAACCTATATATATACACAAATGCATATATGTCTATATATATAATATGTATGTATATATGTATATGTCTGTGTGTTGCTGACATATAAATATTGACATTTAAAAATAAAACCATTATAATGCTCTTTTAAATACATTTCATATAATATAAATGTCATAGCAATTTATTACTCACCACCATCCATTTAAAAATACTAAGAAATGCTCTTCCTTAATAGACAGAAATTTGACATTGTTTCTTATTTAATTCCATTTTTTTTTTTTTTTTGCCTGGGCAGGCACTGGGAATCCAACCCGGGTCTCCGGCATGGCAGGTGAGAACTCTGCCTGCTGAGCCACCGTGGCCCGCCCTCCACTTAATTCTTAGTACCTTAATGGAATACCTGATTTAGGCTTTAAGCTACTACTTGATCATCAATCATATTTCTCTTAAAGTACTTATACAAACTGATAGCTGCATATTTAATTTACCATGAGTTATCATATTAGTATTATAATTTTAGGAGTATGCAATGTGCCCAAATATTTATTAAACATAAAAAGTAAAATTTTATTGGAAATATGTTGGAAATCAATGATGACTTGATTAAACTATTTCACTGACACCAATATTTGAGTTATTGGAGGTTTTTCTATCTCGGGGCAATGTACCATAACGAGAAAGGGGGTGAGTGAGCAATAGGCCTTTCTTTTGCCTAGTGGGAGAAGGAAGATTGTGAAATGGGAGGGGTAGAAGGAAAACTGGAGGATTTGAGTGCCAAGCAGATTCCAGGAGGAGGCTCAGGCAGGCCAGTTTTGGGAAAGAGCACCTTAATAAGTTGAGGATCTGGAAACAGATTTTCTTAAAATTATCTGTGCCCTTGTATCCCATGGGACGTTCCATGTATCCTCAGAGACATGTAAACCCGGGTCCAGGTAGAAGATCTCTCCTCAGGGACACTGTTTCTCAAAGTGTGGCCTTGGACTGCATTTCAAGCCTGCAAAAAATGCAGCCTCTATTCCAGACTTACTGAACAGAATCTGCATATATGCAAAGCAAAGCAAAGCAAAGAAATAAAAAAGCAATAGTTTTCAAAGCACTCTTCAACAAGTAGTTACAGAACAGATTCCAGTTTGTCATGGGCTACCATACGATCCTCCCAGATTTTTCTTTCTAGCTGCTCCAGAATATAGGAGGCTAGAAGGCTTAAATATTTTTTTTATCATCACAATCGACTTTCTTTCTTTTTTTTTAAAATAGAATATGAAACATAACATATATACAAAAAAGCAATACATTTCAAAGCACAGGACTACAATTAGTTGTAGAACATATTTCAGAGTTTGACATTGGTTACAATTCCACAATTTTAGGTTTTTACTTCTAGCTAGAATCTGCATTTTTAAAAGCAAGCTCCCAGGTTATTCTCAAACATTCTAAAGGTTGAGACTCAGTGGCTCTAAGGCAGTGGTTCCCAGCCTTGGATACACATTGTAACCACCTGGGAATCTTGGGCTGGGGCTGATTTAATTGGTCTGGAGCCTGGCCTGAATGCCCATGATTTTAAAAGCTCACCAGTGTTAGGAACCCCAGCTGTCTTAGATCTTGTCAAACTTTTTGGGCATCCAGATCACCTGGGGAACCTCGTAAAAGTCAGATTCTGATTCAGAGGATGGGGCTGAGGTCCCTCACTGCCAACACATTTCTGAGTGGTGTCCGGTGCTGCTGGTCCGTGGACCACTCTTAGAGTAACCAGAGGCTGAGGACTTGCTGCTGGGAGGCTCAGAGACCTGCAGGGAGCAGTCGTTTGCATGTTCTCATGTGGGTTACACTGTCAATTCATTTGAACTTTTGCACATGGGATGTGAATGGCAACCTGAAGACCTGTTTACTGGAGAGTTGAAATGACTATTTCAAGGCTTTAACCCAAACCAGACTGCTGGCCCCGTGCAGCCAAGAAGGACCTGAGTGCTGGAGGGAGAATAGGGAGAGAGAGAAAAAGAAATCTGAATGCATTTGGTTCTTGTGGTTAACACTTTAATAACAAGGCTCGATGTTTTGTGGTACTGAAATAGTAGTATATATCTAAAAGGCAGCAAGGAGATTAAGAAAAAGGCTTTTGTTGATTGATACCTATTTATGGTATCCTGGCTTTGATGCTATTCCCTGCACTTATTTAAAAATCAAAACAAGCAATGTAAAGAAGGTACTGCATAAAACAAAGCAAAGCACAAAAAACAAAAACAAAACCCAGAGCCTGTTGGCGTGTTTAGAGGTCTTGCTCTGAATCCTGACTTTTCTTGTCTGGGAATAGGTTTCTATCGGAAAATACAATTCAAGGAGGAACTCATTAATGTCAGTGCCATCCTGAGGGTGGGGTGGGGGAGGCAGTGAGGGGGTAACTTTAGGCAGTGAAAGGTTAAGTAACTTGCCCCAGTTACTAAATAGTATGTTGGGATTAAAATCTGGCTCCAGAGTCCATGCCTTTGACCATGTCATCATCAGCAGAGAAATAACAAATGGAGGAATAACAAGAAAATGCTGCATGGTTCATCTTCAGGATGCATATTTGGATCTTTAAGAGTCAAGTTTTAATCCCTCTTGATAGTGTCATGCTTGGTATGGTTTTTCTAACTAGATTGCAAGCTCCTTGAAAATAGGGACTGATGTGAGATTCCCTGTACTTCTCCCAAAGTTGTAAGATGACAGTGGCATTTGGCAAAGACTTGTGAGTGTATCACATTATGTTTATGCTTCCCCAAACTACTCGCTTCAGGGAATTTTGAGGGGCATGGCAGAGCCCCTCCTGGGAATTGCAGAGGCCAGGACTCTGCAAGTGGTGGGTTGTTGGAGCCTTGGGCCATCTTGTTGACTTGAGCCAAGTCCCCATTTGGGCTTGCCTGGCTGGGCTTCTGCTTATTCACTGCCCGACTCCCCATTGCCCAGTAGCACAGTGGGGAGGAGATCCTTAGGACTACAGAATGCAAGGACTGGGCAGGATGTAGAGAGGCCTTTTTTTTTTTTTGCCTACTCAAAGTCTCTTCCGTACTTCTTTGCCTTAGTGCCCTATTTTGCATTTGAATAACCACCTATCCTTCACTTTAAATTTGAATGTAGAGACTAGCCTCACCCTGGGCCTCAATGATTGGGGAATGAGCACAAAACTCAAGCTGGGCCAATAAGAGCCAGCCCCATATTTATTGACCTGTTTGAAAATGGCACTCCCTTTCCCATTGCAGTTTCTAAGCTGGAGCCACTGGTGGCTAGCTTTGCAATCAATTAGGGAGATGACTCCCATACAGAGAAAATCAGAACTCAGAACCGGGAAGGCAGTCTCCTGAATATTTCATTTGAATTCTTGGGTAATAGCTAGGTAAGGTTACATCACTTGCAAATGAAGGATATAGGATTTTGGAGAACATTTAGCCCAACTATTTCATTCTATAAATGAGAGCAGTGAGAGCCAGATGGCGAATGACCTTTCTAAAGACACCTAACAGGTGAGTGTCAGGACTGAGGTTAGTAACAAAGAGGACCAATAATTTCAGTTTCCAAAACACTGTTATGGATAGACTAGTGGTTTTCAAATTATGTTCCTAGAAACCCTGTATGTTCTTAAAGTCCCATCGGGAGAGATGAGACAAACCCCACAGCACTAGAGGTATAGATCCCTTCTCTGCTTTAAGATGGCAGCTTTGTTCTTCTCTACTTGATTTGGTAATATTTCTGGATAATATTTCATGTGAAAAATGGTGCCCTTGACTAAAAATACTCAAAATTCTAATCTCTAAACTGGTTGGGATAAAAAATTGTGGTCTATTCACCTTTTTATCTTCAGCACCAACCAATGTCTAGACAGATGTAAGTGGAAAAAAAAAATTGATAAATCTTTAATTTACTGATAAGGAAATCCAGCCAGAGCTCACATGAAACCTAGGGCTTCTGACAAAAAAAGAATAGAAAGTTTGTAATACACCATGAATTACATTAATGAATATTATTGTATTCTCTCTTGATTTTTAGAGAAAATAAGCTCTCAGTTCTTAATCTATTAATAGACCTTACTTCCTAAACATTTTAGAAATTATATGCTTTTATGACTAAGAGGTAACAATAATAAGGGAATGGAATGATAGGAATCTAGAAAGATTAAGGATAAATATTGTCCAAGTACTGCCAACACTGTGGGGCAAAGGGTTCTTGAGCCCCTTTTTTGGAGAGAACTACTTAATTTCTATTAACATGAAGACTCAGGGGACCCCTTCTTGTATTTTGATTTAGCACCCTAATTTAAGTACTTGGAAGGAATGGATTTTATACACTATAACAAAAGTAGTACAAATTTCTCATTCTTTCCCATGTCTACTTGATTTCTCTTTTCTCTTTCTCTCTCTGGTAGCTTCTTAATGCTTTTTATAATGCTATCAAAAATAACTCTCAGTCACAAACCCCCTGCTTATTTGAGCTTCTTTCAGAGAGGAAGGAGTACATCACCTCTCATGACAGATGTTCATGTCCTCTAGCTATGCTCCCTCGCTTCCCTGAATCGGTCAGTGCCCATTGAGTAAAAGTAGCAGTTGTTTGCTTTTTAAATGTGTACAGAATGATGTCTTTCAGCTCAAGGACAGTCACTTGCTGAGTGGCACTAGAGCATGCCCCACAAAGGTCTCTGAGAATGAGCGATACTTTCCCTGAAAGCAAAAACTTGGTTTTGTTGACTTTGATTGGGTCTTCTCTCCAAATAATGAAAATGTGTTACTAAAAATAGATACTTAGTGGTCCTGTTTCTTTCTGATTAAATTCACAATATGAAATAACAGAAGAGGGGTAGATATGTGAGCACGGACTTCAAGGAAGATGGGTCAGGCCAACCTGTAATTTAGCAGTAATTTAGCCAACCCTGAAAAAAACCAAAAGGGAGCTCTTGAATGATTCTTTATTGATCTCAGAATAATCAGGCTACAGATGAAAGAATAAATTTAAAATTGTATAGGAAAGCAATTCCAGGACTTTTAGAACTGGTCCAGCATTTCTTTTCCATCTCTTGAGTACCCAGGGTTACTCACTACCTCTTGGGTAGGCAAATAGAAATGGCAATATTATAGCATTGACTTTGTAACAGAAAGAATCTATTATTTTAGAGTTTAAAGGAATTACAGGTGGAGCCCATTCTGTGAGGGGGTTGTGACAAGTGCAGATTTTGAACTGTGGCCATATTGTATGAATACATATGAAGATGATTCTAAGGATAACTGGCAGAAGGATGGACAGGTACTTTCCATAATTTTCTTGATATCATCAGTTATCTTCTTACGTCTGAAGCCCCACACTGATGCAAGTAGCTGGCTGGGATTTGGGGGCAGCAGCCGGTCTGTGACCAGAAGGCATGCCCCAGCCCAAGCTATGGAAGGCTTGTGAAGAGTGAGGCTAGAATCGGGCCAGGGGACTCCTAGGGGGATGAGACAATTGTAAAAAGACTATCATTCTCTTTGTGTCTGTAGGTTACATCAATCCTATGAAAAACAAAAGGCCCAAACCCATCACAGATACAAACAATACTTTCTGCTCTGTGACTCCTTTCGTTCCCAAATGTCAAGCTGTTTCACAAACACAGTTTCATCTTGGCACCATCTCTGGGAGGACAGGTATTTGGCAGGAATGATTGTTTCTTTCACAGATGGAAAATTTGGGACATAAAGAACTTAGGCTGCATTCCTCTCATCTCTATGGCAGAATCAAAATTGAAAACAGGGCGACCAGAATCTTGGTGGACATAATCTGTCAACGACATTTCCTTGGGGAGAAACTGAATAGGGCTGTGATGAGTCACAAAGAATACAGAGATGAGATGAAGGAGGAAATAAGGGGAGAGATGGGATAGAAGACAAAGAGCTGGTTGCAGCCTTAGCAGGATGCAATTGAAAAAATTGAGCTCCTTATTAGTAGCTGCGATGGGAAGGACAAGGCTTTGCAATAAGCCTTACAGCCTAAATGCCGCAATAACAAGCATGTCTGTGGGACTTCCTCGAGTCCATAGAGTGCTGCAAGCATTTACCACCTACTAGCTCATTTAATCCTCACGACAATCCTATGGTAGGTACTGCAATTATCTAATAAGGACATGGAGGCACAGAGAGGTTGAGACTTCCCCATGGCCACATAGTTCAGGATTTAAATCTAAGCTGTCTCCAGAGTCCAACCTTTAAATCACTCAGCTCCACTGCTTTGGAATGCTATTAGTTGGAAAAGCAGTCTGGGTGTGTGCAATTCAGGTTTTGAATTCCCTTCCTGGGCAAGCTGAGGGTTGCAGACAACGACCTGAGCTGGAGTTGCAGGTGCTGCTGCTGGCCTGAGAATGGAGTGGGCTGCAGGGAGTCAAGCAAAGGGAAACTGAACACAATGTCTAGCAGGAAAAGGTTTACTTGACAAACCCTTTTTACCCAAGAGGACATTCTGAGTGAAGCCCCAAACCCAAAGAAGGGTGGGTGGAGGAGAAAGCTGGCTTCCTGGTATCCCTGCCAGCTGAAGGAGAGCATGCTGGGTGACAGGGGAGATGGGATGCTAGCCGAGGGAGGTTTCCCAAGACCCTGGGCTTAGAAGCCCTTCCCAGGGTATGCTGTGTGTGTGTGGAGGAATTGAGTGAGCCATAAGGTATCTGGGCTGAGGCAGACGTCAGGGCTGTCTGCCGGGGCATGGCGAGGCCTCCCTCGGGCATTCTTGGGGGGTCGTGGTCCTGGGGTAAGATGGACTCGGGTGGTACAATGCCCAGGGAAGTCGCACTCTTCCCACACTCCCTGTCTTCAAGAAATAATCGAACTTGCTTTGTCCTTCACTTTTTATTTTTACTTTTAAAAAACTGGATAAGTGGGACACACCTAAAATGAACATCAAAGCCTAATTGGGGAAGGGGAAAAGGACATCCCCTTCTGCCAGCTTTGGCGATCATGCTTATAGGGTTGTCAATGCCATTAGGCCAAAGACCTTCAGGAACTCACCTATAATTGAACAAATTTGGGTTATTACTTGTTGCAGCAAGGGAGAGTACACCCGTGGGGGCATCAGGGCTTAGAGAGGATTTGGGATTGGGTTAGATAATTAGGAGGATTTAAAGAAGCAGCCTTTGCAAAGGCTGCTGCTTTAAATGGATGCTGTCAGGAAGCAGGGATGAGTCTGTGATTGAGTGTCCCAACCCATCCTGGTAGAAGGAGGAAAGACCGGCCAAGAATAAAACCATAATCTGTAAAGAAACAACTGTCACTCATATTGGCCAGGATAGGTGGATGTTTGGTGATTTTTGAGGTATGGACAAGGTTCAGGTTTTGTCTGCATCCACATGATTACAGAGTGGACTTCTTTTTGTTTTAAACTGTCGTATACACAGGGTGGCTCCATCCAATGTTAGTGTTCTGCAAAGTTCTTTATGTTCAACCGGAGAGCACCATGGCCTAGCTACATGTGCCAAGCCATCTCCCTGCTGCCAGGGACTGCTTTGCTCTTTTCTTTCTCAGAATTTGTGGACTTGAATATAAACGTAATTATTATTTAGTGTTAGATTGTAGATGTGTCTCCTTGCCTTATTGCCTTTCTCTTTGCGTTACCTGCGGAGGTACATTTAGCATGGGACTAATGATGCTTTTACGTTTTAAGACTTCAGGTCTCCTCCAAACCCGATGTCAGTCTGTGTATTTGTAGTTTCATATTCCGTTTTAAAAGGAGGATTCCGCACATTATATAAGCTTCAGGCCCCACTCCCAGGTTATGTCCCAGCAACGTCTGCGGAAGGTCTGGTGTAAGGTCATCGCTGCTGCTCAGAGCTCTATTCAAATGTCTGTATCTGAAGAATTGGATCACTTTTATTGTCACTTCACTTCTCTGCCCTCAATTTAAAATGGGAGAGCATACTGAACATGGCCATCTCCAAGAATCCTTTCAGCCCTAGAGTCTAAGACAAACCACTTGAGATCTGAAGGGTTTACTGCATCTAACAATTTAGGAAGAAAGCGGTCAGTACTGGTATTGACTATTTCTAGGGAAAAAATCCAGGCTTGTGGCATTGAGAGCTCTTTGCTAGTATCTTTCACTTTATAGTCAAGAAACATGGGCACAGAGGGGCAAAATTACTTCCTCTAAACTAAATGACTTCTCTTGTCACTGGTGAAGCTAAGTAACTCTATAAACTCACATGTGCTGAATTCTGGTTTAGGGCCAACATCCTTTTCCGAAACATAGATTCAGTGAAAACTCACTGCAAAGGAAGCAGGCTGGGACTACGTCCTGTGACAACAAAGCCCTCATTTCTGTGCCATAAAATCATAGAGACTGCCAGTCTAGAAAGAACTCCCTGTGATAACCATCGCATGGAACAAAACTAAAACTTGCCATGTTTTTTTTAAGGAAACTGCCATAGAATTCTTTGTGGTATTCATGTGCCATAAATTTGAAGTCATCCTATGGAAGTGGACAAAGCAGCCATGAGGATGGAAAACTGTTAAATTTATATACAACACCAGCAAATGCATCTTCCTAGGCCTTTTGGGACTTCCCTAGTTTTTGGTACTTGACCACGAAATTTGGAGGTGCAATAGTCTTTAATTCAGTGTCATTAAAGCACTAATAGAAATTCAGTTCTGTACACAAAAACCTGCATACAAATGTTTATGGCAGCGTTATTCATAATTGCCAAAAATTAGAAGCAACCAAGATATCCTTCAACAGGTGAATAGATAAAGCCTGCCACATCCATACACTGGAATATTATTCAGCTATAAAAAGAAACGAGCTAGCAAGTAGTCATCAAAACACGTAGAGGAACCTTATTGCATATTGCTAAATGAAAGATTATATGGACTTCTAGAAAATGCAAAACTGTGGAAACAATAAAAAGATTAGTTGTTGCCAGGGGTTCAAGGGATGGGTGGAGGTGTGGCGTGGGATGAAAAGGTGAAGCACAGGCCACTTTTAGAGCATTGACACTAGTCTGTATGATACTATAATAGTGGATACATGACATTATACATTTGTCGAAACCTATAGAACTGAACAGCACAAAGAGTGAAACCTAATGTAAACTCTGGACTTTAGGTAGTACCAATGGATCAATATTGGCTCATCATTTGTAGCAAATGTACTATACTAATGCAAGTTGTTATAAAAAAAGAGGAAACCATGTAGGGTGAAGAGGTGGAGGGAGTGCATGGAAACTCTTTACTTACTTTATAATTTTTCTGTAAATCTAAAACTGTTCTAACAAGTGAAGTCTACTTAAGACAACAACAAACAAAACAGTTCCCAGGTATGCTAACAGGATAGGATCCCAATTGCCCTCGTTTTTTGCCTTTGTGAAATGGTGAATCTTTCATCGAACTAAATACATTTTATTTATTTATCTCACTTAGAAACATTTATTCAGATTTTAAATGAAAACCAAAATAAATAGAAGGATATCATTTTATATAAGGAAAAAAAATGGCTTTGTCCACTGTCAAGAGTTTCTGGTTCCATAAGGTTGGATTTAGAAAGCCGTGGGTTTTTTGCCAGAATGTATTTAATGAACATGAAGAATAAAATTGGAATCCCAAGAATCCTTTATCTCTCTCCCAACCTTTGTTACAAGCACCCTTTCTGATCTTTTATGCACTCAGTCCTTTTTCTTCTCCCCTACTGAAAAAAGCAACCCTCACCCAAATACCCATCGAATGTGATTTCATCAAATTTAAATACATCCTACTAAGCTGGGTTCAGCAGCTCTGCCAAGGGAACACAAAGCCAAGACACAACCTTTAAAGTCTTGTTTGAAAACATAAAGGGAAATTACTCCTGAATTCAGTTCATTTCATAAATAAGTAAAAGAAAAAAATAACTTAAATACACAAAATGAAAATCTACTACACTGGCTTAAGCTTTTATCCTTGGTCTCCAGGCAAAAATTGCTGCAAAAACGTACTTCTTCATAACTCCCTCCAATGTTTTAAATAGAGAATTAAATAGATCTCCAAAACAAGCCTTGCCTTCCACCCTTTCTCTGGCCCCACTAAATTTTAAGGACTCTTGGAGCAGCATTTATGTATAACACTCTGCTGTAGATTGCAAAAAGGCCACAAATCTTTTCCAACCTGTGTCCTGCTTCTGCTATCAAGAATTGGAATCTATTTCTCCATCCCTTGCATCTGGACTAACTTTGAGATTTTCTTTGGTTGATAGAATGTAGTGGGGCCTTAGGAGGCCTTGCAGCTTCTTCTCCCTCCTCTCTTGGAACCTGCTACTATCATGTGAAAAAGCACAGCCTAGCTGAGGATGTGTGAATGGAGCCCAGTGAAGAAAAGACATAATGCTCAGCTAAGCCTAGCTCCAACTGCTGAGTCAAATGAATGAATTGGTTTCTGGGCCACTAAGTTTTGGGGTGGTTTGTTATGCAGCAAAACTAACTCTTATATGTTGCCATCTGTAGTTTCCTGCTTTAGCCAAGTATAATCATTAACATCCAGTTGCACTGGTAAAAATATTGAAATACTTCTATACTGATTGGTAGATAGATATTTCTCCAAACCACTCCTCTGATACCTCAGCTATTTGGGATCTCCTGGCCCTCTCTATGGTCTAGCAGCTGAAGGATTACTAAGTGACATACAAGAAGTTCTCCAAAATCCAGTTTTGGCACAAGGACTTATTTTGTTTTCTGATTGATGGTACCTATGCCACCAGGTTGTTAAATATTTCGAGTGTTACCCCTGCCATTAGTGACACCTGGGCTGGGATGACTCCCACACGTTGACTGTGCAGTGCCCACGCTGGGAAATACTGTGGCAGGATTTACGGAGACAGCAGGTCTCTGCTCTTAGTTATCTCTTGCAAGACTCCATCTCTTCCCCTTCTTCTCAGGACACTCTGACCCACAAAGCAAAATGAAAAATGTGCGAAGTACTTCCCTGTGGCCTGCTAGCAAAATGCCTCTTTCTAACTGGGATAAGGCAGCTGCGCTGTGACTAGGGTAACATATATCCCGGTGCACCCAGCCAGTCCTGGCTCATGCCTGTTGTCCTGGTGCAATTATTAATAGCACTCCTTATGTTTTCTCAAGTGCCTCAGTTTGAAAGATAAAGTGTTGGTCCCCATAGCTCTGGAAGAAGAAGTATTGGAGATCTGAATTGGAACAATGGCTATTTAATTGCATGTGCATAGTCAAATTACTTCTCCTTCCTGAGCCTTCAGTTTTCTCACTTATAAAATGAGGATAGTACTTCTTACACCTTACAGATAGGGGGCCAGGCTCAGGTAGTAGGCACTCAATTCATAGTGACTGAATGAATGACTAAGGAGGGGAGTCTGACCTTGAAAGCAGGGTCAGATCTTAATGCATCTCTCTTTAGATGGATGAGATAATTGACACTGGTCTGCTGACTCCTCTGGTTAAAGCAACTAACACGTGACATTTGTTTAAATTGGTTGTGCTTCATTCAGTTTTCACTGGGATCATGGCAGTTATGTCACTAATTTGGTCCAAATTATTTTGGAACAACTTTTGTATTTGAGCTCTGTGCTCTTCTCTAACTGCTTTGAGGATCTTTGTAGAAAACCACATCTTTTCTCTCTGAGACTCACAGACACTTTCCACAATGCACATCTTTTTCAGGCAATCACTTACGGTGGTCTTCTTTTGAACTACCTTTTTCCTTTTCTTTGTGTGTGTGTGTGTGTGTGTGTATGTGTGTGTGTTGCTTTAGAATAATCTTCCCACTGACAGCTACTCCTTTTTACATTGTGAAGGCACTTTGTGCTTCTGCCACTTAACTCTCACTAAAAGCTTTGCCTTCTCATTTAAAAACCTTCAGCAATATTTATTTCTTTGCTTTGATTTGGATACACAAAAGCAAACCTGGCACTTTCTTTCTAAGCTCTGTGTGTGTGTGTGTGTGTGTGTGAGAGAGAGAGAGAGAGAGAGAGAGAGAGAGATGAAAATGAACTCAGCATCAACATGTTGTTCCAGCTATTTCTGCACAAACTAAATATTAACTCATGGCTTTTCTTATTGGAAGCTTGGCTTGATTCAAAGGTGATTTTGATTTGGGAGGCAATATTTTGATTTCTGGAGGATAAAAGATGTTTTCATTTGAGAGTGTTGCACTTTTCTATGCTTGATGGAATATACATACACATCTTTCTTTAAAAGATCTTTTCCTCTTCTCTAGCTTCCTCCCTCCTTAGTTTTCTAAATGTTCTCTTGTGGCTCCTCTCTCACATGTATCTCTTATTCTCCCTTTCCATGCAATGTTTTCTTTTTAAATATATTTTTATTGGAGAAGCTGTAGGTTTAAAGAAAAAATCATGCAGAAACTAGAGTTCCCATATACCACCCTATATTAGCATATTGCATTAGTAACGGATGATCGTGATGGTAAAACAACATTTTGAACATAATTAGCAATGCTGAATTGTACATTTGAAAGTGGTTAAAAGGCAAAATTTTAGGCTGCCTATGTGTTACTAGAATAAAATTTTTTTTGATTACATAGGAGTGCACATACAACACAATCAGTGAACCCTACTGTAAACTCTGAACTATATTTAATAGTATACTTATAGTAATGTTCTTTCATAAATGTAACAATGGTTCCATACCAATATATTGTAGTAGCTAATCTTTATTTCCCTTCTGTGCTCCTGTTTTTTTTTTTTTTGTCATCTCCAGGCAGCTAATCTAGATTCTGTCTTTTTTCTTAAAGAAAAAGTCTCAATGTGTTCCTGATGTTCTAACTGATCATTTTCAGACTGATCTTTGAAATATCTTATTCTGCTCTAAGGAAAATTTTAAGTTCAGATATGATAAACAGGACCAGGTATAGCCAAAGTGAGGCTGCTGTAGCATGCCTCTGCTTTCACTATTTCTGGGGGCTGGTGAAGTTTCACTGACAATAGTCGATCACACATGTTTACTGACTTGCTTTTTCTGTGCGGAAGGTTCTAGGATGAGGAGAACCTGCACTAAAATTGCTATAGTCGAAACAGATGAGATAAAGAAACGTTAAATAGAAATTTATGTATGCCCTCTGAGGTAGCTACCGCAGTAGATAGTTTCACTGCTGAGGAGGCTTTGTCTCATTGCTATAGGAAAGGCTGTATTTGCCAGAAAGCTAGGATTCAAAACCTGTTCAACCTGCTTCCAAAATCTCTGCCCTCATCATGGGAAAGAGGGGAGGCCAGTACCTATTTAAATAGTTTAATCAGATGGTCCTGCCCTGAAGTACAAACCAAAGTCAACAAATAAAAGACGATAAAGTTCTGCTGTCATGAAATCTGTGGACATATATAGAATGGCTTGACCTGACCTTCACCTTGCCCCTAAACCTCTCCTTTAAATCTCCCAGTCATCACGGCTTGCACTCTTCTGTCTTGACCAACCGCAGTCTTCCTCCTAGTCCCGGCTTGAGCTCCCTAACCTGACCTGCCTGCACCCCAGCAGGGCTCACTGACCACTCAGTGAAACCTCTCTCCCATCTGGCCTGGCCCTCAGGCTCTCCTGTCAAAGAGCTCATCCTTTTAGCATTCATTGACTCTGTGTGTAACCAGCCCAGGATCAGACATAGGCATGTACTGAGTAAGACCCTGAATTCTAGTAAAACTTTATCAGCATATCCAGAGCAGAATGATGGGGAAAGTGTTTGAGGTCAAAAGACCATATCTCAGTGCCCCTAAGCTCATAATAATGTGGAGTATCACTTAGGACTCTGGAGTTTGCACAAACAAAATAGGCTTAAACTGATAACAGGGATTTATATAACTAGAAATCCAGAGTTAGTGTGGGTTTTAGCATGTGGTTCAATGAGGTGATCAAAAACTCGGTTTCTTGCTGGCGCGTCGTCTTGCCTTTGGTGGTGTGCACCACACTCCAGGCTGACTCCCTCCCATACGGCCACTGGGCGTGTGTGCTCCTTTGCTGTGTCTTGGAGACGTGGCACTTCTGTCCCAGTCTCCTTAGCAAGGTCGCAGTGATTGCTTTCATACCTTGACACTGGGTCAGATTATGGCCTGCTAGGTGGAATGTGCCAATGATTTTAACCAGCGAGTGCTTAGCCCTGAAGCTTCTGTGGGGTCAGCTCCCCCAAAGGTCAGGGCGGTGTGTCAGAGGGCTGGGCAGCTGAATAAAAGTTCTGTATTCTTTGGAAGGGAGAAGTGGGGACAATGGTAGCTTGGTAAGCAGCCAACAACATCCACTATTTGTTACGCTTCCTTTTATTTAATTTAACAGGTTTCAGCAAAGAGTTTGACATATATGTGTGCTAGTATGTTTTAATCCACACCTTAGGGATATAAGTTAATACCTCACATGCTCTGAACAAGAATGTTTGAAAAACCTCATTAGGCATCCACACGCCTAAGGTGGCCACTACAGAGTTCCTGAGGGTCACTCCCTTGGTGATTTAATAGCATAAGTTAAAAAGTTTTCATTGGTGACATGAGTGGTGTTCAGAATATGCAGATGGGTTAGGAATATTGCTCAGGCACTGCTGCCCTTGCGTGAACAGGGTTTGAGGGTCTGGGGAGCCCAGCCACCATGAGGCCTTGGAGTCGGCTCTTGGTCTGGGTGTCTGGGTTAATTAACAAGAAGATTAATTTATGTCTGATCTAGACTATTGCCTTATCTGCTTGGAGTGAGATTTTCATGCAAGCACTTTGAGTGTCTAAGAGACAGGGAGCCGGGGCTTTCATTGAGCTTATAAGAACAAGTAGTATGTGTTCTTGGTTGATAATAAATGTCTGTGTGTGTAATTTACTCCTGGGAGGACAAGCCCTAGAGGAGGAGACCTCGCGGTCTCACCTACCTCTAACCACTGGACGCTACCGATCTCTATCCGGAGAAAACTAATCATTGTAAAAATCACATAGAAAGCAATATAAAGATTCCTGGGAGAAAGGTAATAAGGGAAGTAACTGTTTAAGATTAATCTGGCTGTGAATCAGAGGGAGAAAACCCAGAGCTGGAGAATAACTTCCAAAGCAGAGTCTGGACTTGAGTAGGCTGTGGAGTTGACTGTTCTGTAAATCCCAATTCTAACACTTCTAAGCAGTATAACTTAGCAAGGTACTTAACTCCATTGTGCCTAAATCCTTGTCCATAAAATGGAGATAATAATAGCACCTATTTCATAGGGTTGTTGTGAGGGTTTAATGATTCAAGATTGTAAAATACTTATAGCATAGCTTAACATATGGAAACCACCCTGTATATACATGGGTATTATTATTCCATGAGTTATTGACCTTACTTCCAGCTCTCTTGTGATTCCTAAATAGCCCCCCTACATTCTGATCAATAAAGTGCCATTAATAATCAATAAGATGAGGAGGTGTTAGGTGTTAATTTTATTCGGGAGTATTAGACTCCAAATCTAATGAACTGTTTCCCTCTACCCACCTCGAAGGCTAATCCTCATCTCTGATCTGTTGAATTATGTTCCCTGAAAAATACATATTCCTAATCTTAATCCTCCTCCTATAGGTGTAAAAACATTGTAAATAGTACCTTTTGAGGATGTTATTTTTAATTAAGGTGTGGCCAACTGAATTGGCTCTTAATCCTATTACTGGAAGCCTTATAGACAGAAAGCCACAGGGAGGATCCAGAAGTCGGAAGTCAGCAGGAACCCAGAAGAAGAAGGAGAGGGCACTGGCATGTGGTGGGGAAGCCAAGAAACTCCAAGAATTGTCACTGACCCCAAGAGGCAGCAAGCCTTCCATCTCTGAAGTTGAAAATTCCGTTGGTTTAAAGCAACCTGCTATGTGGTATTTGTCATGGCAGCCAGGAAACTAAAACATAATTCCCATGCTCTTGGGTGTGAACTGGAAGTAGGAAGAGCATGTGGTGGGAGATGGGTCACCATCCCGGAGTTAGCTATGCTGGGTCCGGGAAGTGCTGATGGAAAAGGGCCCCATTACTCAATAGAGCACAGGGAGTGAGAGGTATAAGGTCTCACCATCCACTAAGACAGAGTGGCTTTGAATTGGCCTAGTCTTCTAGAGTTTCTTCTGCTCTTTAACTCCTCAACATCAGGTTATTAAAGAAGCCCAAGCTTAGGCCGATCTTGATGGAATGCTGAGAGAGGACGACAAATCAACCATATGCTTTGGAGATATTCTAAGGCTCAAATACCACCCTGGGTAAAAACCTGACTGCTCTATGGCTGGTTAAAGTCATATTTTCCTAGTCCTAAAGTCATGTACACCTTCTCTGTATTACAATAATGCTTGGCCCGAAACCAATAGACAGACAGAATGTAGCCATTAGCTTACAGTGGGAAAGCTGCTAAGGATTTGTGTGAAGATGAATTTAGTGGGTGCTAAATGACCACTTAATTCTTCCTTCCTGAAAATTAAGTGGTCATTTGTTTGGTCACTATGTGCACTTGTTCTCTAGGTTGTTTGGCTGTATTTTCTGGGAGAAAGGTTGAATGAAGATAGAACCAGTGAATTTTCTTGGAATGGTTCTCCCATGAGGTTGCAAGTAGGTACAGCTGGACAATTTTTCTTTAGCTGAAGAGCTCAGGATGGCTATGCCTATTCCCAGGTACCACCTGAGGAAACTTTTCATGTCTATATTGTCCATCAGTGGGGTACCGCCACAGGCCAACTTCATAACATCCTTGCTACATAGCCAGGAGAATTTTAAAATGAAAATTTCCTAAATGATGTAACTTAGGCTCTGATATGAATCTGGCTCATTTTCTTATATATGGAAATAGAGGTTAAAGTAGCTCATACAGATGTGGATTTGAAATTTTGGGTGTACACCCTCATCTCTGATAGGTACACGTGAGAAACACATGTTATTGTAATAAGTTTGTGAACCAAGTCATAAAGCCAGACTATCTGTCTTTTAATAATTGAAAGAGGGGAAAGGAGAAGGAGAAGGTACACAATCAGATCATAGATATAAAGTACCTAGATTATAAATTTGAAACATAAAGCAGAACAAGTTAAAAGCTGGATGACGAATAAAAAATTGAAAGTGATTTTGTTCTAATATAATTTTTAGAATTGCCTCCTGAGCAGTAGATGAGTTACAAGTTTAATGACAGTTTCATCTGCTTCTTCAGACGTGTAGTGATTGTGCAGTGTTTCCTACGATAACATCAGATTTCCAGAAAATATCTTCCCAAGGTGGCTTAGAGACTCTCAGGAAATAGTGGTGTTCGTCATGCAAGTTCCAATAATGCCATTAATGCATATTGCTGCTCATTGGCAGGATGGATGGAGACACTCAGGGGGAGGTGCCTAGGGACTTTCATTGCTTGTGCTAACACGGGAATGTTTTTCATTTCCTCAGCCTACCTGGTTATAATCTGTCCCAAAGCTTTGACTTTCAGGGCACTTGACTTTGCTTGCAGGGTTGATTCAGAGGGGCAAAGAGTAGCAGGGTGTTCTGGACCTCCAGGTCCATAAAGATAAGATTTGACTTTCTGAAACCCCAAATTATGTGATTATTAACTTCAAATAAAGTTATTTTCTTGTTGTGCAGTGCTTCTATTTATTTACTTCTGATTCTAGAATCTTGAGAAAGTATTCAGTGAAAATCGATGCCTGCATGTGTATGGATGAGGAGGAGGGAATTAAAAAACGAATTGTATGTGACTGAAAGAAGTTATAAATGGTTTGAAAATGTAAAGGGGGCTCATAATTTTAATAATTCTTGGCTTTATCTCTTATAGGTAAAGAGCTCATATAATACTTAAGTACATTTTCTTCTTCCTTAATTATCTTAATTTTTGTCATTTGGATTTAGTCAAAACATGTCACAGCACTTAACATTTCACCTTTATTAGATTTCTATGTGATCCATGAAATCTAATGGCATTTTAGTGCAAATACATTTATTTAGTATGCTAAATAGGCACTACAGATCCAAAGAGTAATAAGAGATGGTCCCTGGCCTTGAGGATTTCACAATCAAACATAGAGGCCAAGCAAATTGCTCCAGGTCACACCTCAAGCAAATGGCAGATTTGTCTGGTTAAAACCCAATCTCTTTTTAAAATAAATATATCTTTCACTTTCTGGCTACCACAACTACTTTCCTTTCGTTTTCAATGTTCCCTTTGTATTTATTTTGAATATACAGTTTTGTACAAGGAGTGCATTTCCAGTCTGTTTTGTGCATCCCTTTGCCCAGTGAAGTTTAGACATGTTGAGGGGAAAGAACACACTATTTCTTAGTTAAGCCTGCGATAAGCCTTTCTGAGAGAATTTTTCTGAGATGAACGCCCTGCACGAGTGATGTAACTCATACCCCTGGGCTTGGACAAAGAGACCAGGCTGAGGATTGTGATGCCAGGGATCCAAGGTCCACATTTTGAGAAATTGCCCCAAACCTAGGTGGGCACGAGGCTCCCCAAATAGCTGGCTGGCAGTGAGCTCGTCAGCCTTCCCTTCCACAGCTCCCTCAGATGAACTCTCTGCTCAGCCAGACTCTTTACTTTCCTGCGTCAGGGTCATAATGGTTTGTTCCTTCCTACAAGTTGTTGCTCCTTCTTATTTGCCCAGTGTCCCCTCCCTTTTGAATGAAATCCTGGCATTGTCTGGAGTACTGCTCCATCTCAGTGTTCTCTAACTACTTAGAGCACCCAGCAAACTCCCCAGTCAGCTCCTGTCCTGCTCACTGTGGATGCCGCTTAATGAACAGTAGGTGTTTAATTTTTATTGGTTGATGGCTATGTGAAACTTGTTTCACTTTTTGCTTTCTAGACACGATGGCAAATGGCCTTAAGTTAAAAAAAAAAAAAAAAAAAAAGAACATGTCTGTCATTGAACAGACCATAGAATGCCAAGAAGCAAAGGTGGAATAAGCTATTTGACTTGTGTTTCTTTTTTGTCAACTCGATGCTGAATACTTAACTATGAATATATATATAATACTATAAACCTATGAATGCTTGGTGGATGTTTACTTTTTTTAATACCGGCTTTGGCATCCCTGAGATATGGGGAGATGTGGTAGTTACGAAAGTGGAAACAGCAGCTCTCTAGAGCAATGGAAAACGTGTCACTACTACAGGCAATCTCTCCCATTTCCTACTAAGCGGTTATGCACAGTTGCGGTTGAGTCACTCAATTTAAAGCAATGGTTATAAAAATCCCCTTCTGGGCTAAAATTTCAGGCCGTAGGAGTGGCCTCGGCCTGCATTCCCAGGGATGTGTCAGAAGTTGATAGTGAAGTCACGGCCAGCTCTCACTTACCCACCCCTGCCACCTGCCCCCTGCCCCCTCCTCCACACCATGATGCTTCAGTCTGTTTCCATTCCTCAACCTGAGATGTCAGGGCTAATGAAAAGTCTTGGCTAGACTTAAACCTGGAAACTGGGAAGGAGCAGCCCCAGCTGCTTATCAGGGCGGGAACTTTCAGTGGCAGCTCCCCTCCCCCTGGGGCAGATGAATACTTCATGCTCAAATAGCGCAGGGTCTCTTCCCTCCAAGGCCCCATGGGCCATCGCGAGCAGTTGGGCCTCCCCGGGAGACATCATGATGGGACCTCTTCCCCTGCCCCTTTGGACCCTGTGTGCTTTGTAAATAAATCATTTGCTGAAAGTTTCTGTGATGCCTCAGCCTGTGTTCCCACAACCCACCCTGTAGCAACCTGTAGCAATGTTCCCCCCCCCCCCCCGTAGTCACCTGAGAAGAAATTGCCGCCCATTCAGTACCAGCCCATCCCCTCTCAATCTCTCTCTCCCTGTGTACCAGAAACTCATTTGAAGAGAGGAAATAGCCTGTAACTTGACTCTGACAGAGAAGCAAGACAACCCCTTGGGTGTACTGACCTTTGAATTCAACTACTCTTTAAAGTTGTAATGGCCAACTGGAGAAAGTTTTACCTATACTTTTTTAATATAAACATTTCATATGAAATAAAACATTGAAGATGATGAATTGTTCACCTATAATTCCTGATTGTGCCTTACAGATAAGCAAATAAAGGAATTAACCAGTTGGCTAATAGACAGCTGGTAAGGGCATCCGTTGAGTTTTGCTTTGCTGGTGTGGTCTGATCTTGCTTGAGGCTTCAAAGTGAATAGGCCACTGGCTGGGGGGACCTGGAACACCAAGTTATTATACAGTAGACCGTATTTGCATAATATCAAGTGAAGGTTTCTTTGGCAACCCCACTAGCTTAGCCATTATTGCTCAAATTTTAATGAAAAGAGAAGTGCTGAGCATGTGGAGAAAGCCATTTTAACAACAACTACCTGTATCATTTAAACATTTACCCCCAAACTGTTCTCATAAGCACACGGCTCCTTGCAAACTTATTGCCTCCTTGGGAAACGAAAACAAACTACCCAAACATATACCCAAGCAAGGCAGCCTGAGAGCAGTCCACTGGCCCATTGTTTGAAGCTGCAGGCTTTTCTCATTTTAAATTGGAAAGGTGAAAACATATTCTGGCACGCAGGAAAAATTCTCCTCCATGGCCCTTAAGTCAAACCTGGTAGCACATTTTAACAGCCAAGTTAAAACCCCCGATAATGGAAACCCTGACAGCCTCTTCACTCCGGCAGTGTGAACGCGTCGCTCTAATTCCTGCGTGAACTTTGTCCGTGGGTGTGTGTATTTGGAGTGTGCCAGGGTGACATTCAGCCTCTACATTCATTTTTATGATAATTCCAAGTAAATTGTGGTGCAATAAACTCTTCAAGCCTGTCTTTCTCGTGAAAGCCATGAATCAATCAGCTGTGGGCTTTTTTGGGGGCTTTTCAATGTATAGTGATCATTTAGATTTGACGTGCATTGTGAGACCTTAGCTTGGCTCCTCTCTCTGGTCTGTCATTAATTCCAGCCTTTACTATTCTGAAGTACAGTGAAGGATGACTGAGAAATCATTGCCCCTCTTCAGCTCTGTTATTGCACAAAATAGCAGCGCAATAATTTTTTGTCAATGTTTTACTCTAAAAGCTTTCTACGTCAGTTTTGAAAAGGAAGCAATAAAGCCCATTCAATGGTATGAATAAAAATCCTTTGAGGTTTAGGCACAGAGCTTCTTTTCTTCAGCTGGTAATCAAATTGGAGCTAAAATGAAATTGAGTTTTCTTATGAAAATAGCCTTTGTTGCTGGGAAGGCTGGTAATTCATAAACAATAACCTGCTCTTTTGTGTGGATAATAATATATTCATGTTCTTTCAATAGGGTAAAAGCCAGACCTAGTGCATTATGGTACAGTAAAAATAGCAGAAGGAGCTGGCTGGAATAATCTTGAAGAAGAAATGTAGCATTCGGTGACTTCAGCTTTCAGCATCCCTCTGAAATGGTACTTTGCTTTTATTTGTGCGCTGGTTTTAGTTGTTGATTTGTTGCTGCCATACAATATTTGGTTAATTGTGGATGGTCTCAAGCTGTGCTCATCACTGCAAAGGCTGCTGCCAGCTGCTGGAAACACAGCCCGCTGCCACAGGCTGTGCGTTATTCACAGGAGCAGTCTCAGTGCTGAGGATGCCTGGAGAGTTCTCAGCCTGGGGACAGTGCCTGCGACTGGACTACAGGACCCAGAGAGGTAGGCTGGCCGTGCCTCCCTCTGAAAGTAAAGGAGGGAAAAGGCATCTTTGAGATCAATGGGGAGTGGGACAAAGTGTTGGGGGTACAACTTGCTGTGAATTTTCTGTCTGGTGGTGGTGGGGGGAGTGAGTGGGAGGAAGAGAGACCCAGAGATGGGTGTAGTGAGGGAAAACTCTGTCTGTTTGTCTGTGCTGTGGTTACTTTCCCCCTGGACCACAGGTTTAGCCCAAGGGCACAGAGCCACCTAGCCCATGTGGTACCCTTTTCGAGAGGGCCCGGTGGTGATATCTGCTGACCACTGGGGCCGCTTCTCCCCTTTTGGCAGCGCTTGGGGTCCCTGATGAGCTGATGACAGCTGCTGGGACTGGGCACCTAGTGGCCTGGAAGTAGAAAGATCTTTTCCCCTGGTGAGATCTGGGTTTGCTGAACTTGCCTTGGAAGTTCACTGTGCAGTATTAACATTCCATTGGAAATTAGGTTGGGGCTGGAATTGCCTACTTGGGCAAACAGCAACTTTTGTTCTCTATCTTAAGTTGGGAAAAAGTTATGTCCTAGTGATTGCAAAAGTGTGCATCCTTACCTTTAAGTCGGATTGTGAAAATAGCTAGGATGTTCCTGGATCCAGATCTAGGGGGCCAGAGTCAGAAAGATAAAGGGTGACTTTCTTTTGAGGTCATTTTCTGTTACCACTTACTATAATGCTATAGGAATAATTAAGCATTAACACGTCTACTGAGATTTTAAACATAAGAAATGAAGGTTCCTTCTAATAGAATACTCTAGTTGTTCTTCTGGAAAATGATTTTGGTTGCTGTTTTAAGTTCTATTTTCTTGGCTCGGAATATAGCTCAGTGGACAAACAGAAAGAAAGAGAAGAAAAACCCATTCTGAATGCCGAGTGATGTGCAGGATGGAAAGGGAGAAGTGTTAGCACAGGTCAGAATAACATCATTCTTGTTGGATTTCAATTGTACTGGTGAACAGCGGTCCTTTTATGTCTGCTGGGTAGCTTCACTCTGGGCTGCCTTCACTCTGGGTTACCTTTTTTGTGAGGGTACTACAGAATAATGGGTTTGGTTTTTTTTTTGGCTCTGTTTCCATTCTTGGTTTAGACCTAAAGATTGGAGAAATTGAAATGAATACCATGGTGTGCAATTTTAAACTACTAAACTTTGACAGTTTCCAGAGGAGTTGAATCAATAAATGGTGAGCCTACCGTATGGAAACTAAAAGAAAATAGAAAATGAGAGCATAGCATGAGTGTTTATTTGCACATAGATATGGCAGGGATGTGTGCTAGGTTTAATGCTGGCTATCAGGTATTTTTGTGTTGTTTTGGGATTTTAACAATGAAATTATGTGCTTAACAAAAGGAACTTTTAAAGGCACAGTGGAAGCTGACAGTTGTAGTAATAAATGTCATTATCCAATTAGTTTACACAAATGTATGTTTTATGCTTTATTTAATATACCTCTATGCGTTTTCAACTCTAACAGATGTTACTTTCATTGAAGTCTTTTAAAACGAGGATTCTAATTGTGTGTATTTTACTGTAGTGCAGTTGGTATTCTGTACTTTTCATTGTCATGTGTGTCTTAAAGAAGTCTGATTTCAAAATCAATTTAATGCTCATTTTTTTGGAGAAATCCAGGATTCCTTTGCTTTCCATTCTATACTTTGTCACAAAAAATAAAAAACCCCGACAAGTTCCTTCTTACTTTCTCCCACTGGAAGAACTGCTTTACATGATGGTTTTATTCTCCTGCTTAACTTGAACTGACATGAAAGAAAAGATTGCTAATTGTCAGAGAATTAGCTTTCAACTTCATGTAAAGGAAACTATAAAGAAAATTTCATAGGGTATTTTTACTGTGGAATAAAGGATGGAAATAGACTTTATTCAATGTGGAAACCATAGATCGGGTAACAGCACATTTTCAACCTGAAAATTACAATTTTCATTTTAACTCTTTGGGGGTCTTGATGAAAAGTTCTCCCTTAACAATACCTGTGTTAATGGGCAGTGGCTTTGTGTTTTTTTCTATCTGAGGTTTAAGTGTGTCGGCCTAGAGATGTGTATGCAAACCCTGCTATAGAAGTGTGCGGCAAGTGAAGGGAAAAGGCCAGGGATTTCTGCTGGGGGGTTAGGGACCTTCAGCAATCCCCAGAGCAGAGGCCCAATCAGTGGATAGGTGTTTGGAAAGGAAAACTTTCGTTGTTAGGACTCTAGTCTCATGCCTGATTCTCTTTCCAGCTATTTCACAAAGATAAAAACAAGTCATACTTATTGTTCTCGATTTGGGATGGCCAAGTGAATTTTCTCCCCCTGCATTCTTCAGGTTACTTTACAGTCTCTCTAGTGAGTTGATTTTGTGGTATAAGGGCACGCATTCACTTTTGGGTCACAATGCAGCAGGCAACACTGTTGGCACCAGAGCACAAGCCTAGGTGGATGGTGGACATCCTCCCCAATTAAGCCTTTAGATCGGAAATTGACGACTTGGTAGCAACATGCAAGACCAGTCTCATATGAAATAACACAGTATTCTTGTTCAATTCAAGTCCAGAAACCTATTTGGGGTGAATGTCTGCCCTCATCTGCCTCAACATCACCTGTCTTGAGCTCTGCAGTTGCCTGCTGTGTGGTGACCAATAAGGTAGAGGAAGTGTCTCTGTTTTATTTGAGAAGAGACAGGCTTAACCTCTCCTCTATTGGAGAGCTCATGCCTTCCCTAGCATGGTGCCGCCAGAGCCAGGGTAATGCTCAGACTGGGCAGGCTACTCATTCAGTGACCCAGGCACAGAAACATTTAGGGAGTGACATATAATAGTATCAAGGGGTTTGATTAAGTGCTTTCCCTGGTGTGTAAAATCATAATTTATTGGGCAAAATAGTGGCAGTGTCTTACAGATATGAGATTAACTGGCTTAGTTTAATGATTTTTTTTTAGAAAAAACCATAGAATTAGTTGAAAAGTGTGGCAGAGGGAGGGATAAAGAAATAGGGTGAAAATCTACAAAGAGAAGCATTGGTGTGTTCCATTGTGACTTGTTTCATCTTACCAATGTTGCCTAACATTAGTAAGGTAAATACAAATTAGAAGGCAAATAAAATGAATTAATGCTAAGGTGAATGTAAATGAAGTTTAATGACCTTTCATTGTTTATTTTTACAGAATGTCTGTCCTCTCATTGACATCATTTAAGCCTTTTAATCCTTGATTATCAAGTAATTTGTGTTACCTTGGCTGACTAGAATTTGTACAAGGCAAGGATGTATATTAAATACGTTATAGGTGTGTTTAAATGCATGTGTTTTTATTTTTTACGGAATCAGAATGGAGATTAAAACTAATGAGTTGATCATTGCAAAAGTGCTAGAAATAAAAATGTGGTATAAAATAGAGTATTTTGAAATACTCTAATAGCCAACCTCAGCCATTGCAAAGGACATTATGTAGATAATGATCTGTCAAAAATTGCATCCTGATGTTTCCATTTTCCTTTTTTTTTTCTGTTTTAATCCTGCACTACTTGACCTTCTCCTTTCTAAAACTTTGGAGGCTTAGGTTAAATGCTTTTCTACTGCTCTATGCAAATTGCATCTCCAAAGTTCAAAAATCTAATACAAAGCCTGTCACTACTTTGAAGATTTTCTTTTTCCTTGTGCTATTGAAAATTAAGAGCTTATTTACAGATGATTGCTTCTTATACACTGCCAACACATAAGATTTGCAAATCTCACTTTATATTGTATTGTCACCCCAAGTACACATCTCATAAACCTAATAGCTGAATCTTCCTCCAACTATTTCTTAAAAACACAGGTTACTAACAGACAAACCTGAAAATATGCAATTATATATTTTACCCCAGCTTCGGTTTTGCTTTATGAACATTATTAAACTGCAATCTCCTCAGGTATTGGGGATGTTTTATCTCAAACATGAAAAAAATGATTTTAGAGATCTTTGGAAGTTATTGGCTAAGTTCTTAAGATGTCATTTCTTTTCTTTTGAAAAGTTAAAATAATGTCCGTAGAGGTTTATTGTTTTTTTTTTAATCTGTTCTAGAAATACCTGGTGTGTATTTTCAACATGGAATATTTGTTTCCTATGGAGTTAGTTTGATATCCTTTAGAATCAATGTTTAAAGACTTATGAATTTAAGTATTACTTATCAGTATTACTTTTAATTTTAAAGAAAGTTTATATAATAAGGTATGTTTTCTAACATGACTCATCTATCCAATTGGTTTCACTTAAATAATTGTGGTTGAGTCCTGCTATAAAGCATATTTTTGCTATCATTCTTAGGTTCATAGCAAAAATATTGAAATAATAAAGTCAAAGAAAAAAATAACTGACTAAGGAATGCACAGCAGTGCCCACGATAAACAGTGCTAGTCATTTTAATTCTTTAAAAGTGGTTTTTTTACATTTAGTTGTTTCGTATTATGTGTATAAATGTATGTTTTTTCCCTTCATTTGGATTTTGTTGATTATTTGAAACTCTCCAACTTTTTCCATTCCTGACACTAGCTACTTCTCTGGGCCTTCTGTCCCTCTGCTGAATACAAAGAAGTTATTTGCATTGATTGCTGAGGTCTGTTTAACTCCTACTTGCCTTCACGGCACTGTGGTTCATAGCAGCATGTGTTCCAACAAGCAACCAGACTCCAGAACAGGCAGAGCTGAATTCTCATCACTAATATTTGTGCAGCCCAGAGCAAGAGTTCAAATGGAAGCCCACATGTGACTAAATATTTAGAAGTTATACACCAAACTAACAAACCTAGGTTCTGTCCTCCTTTGTTGGCAAATGTGCCTCCATGATAGCCTGAAGGCCTGGTTTGAATTTAGAGTTCATGGAACCTGGTAGGTTGGGGTGAATGGGTTGTGGAGCCTCAGCCAGTGGTCCCCTTAATCCTGCATTGCACAGCCAAGTGGACCTCCATAAAGGAGGTCTTTTAGCCATTCTTTAGGAAGAAAATGCAGAAATAGGTCCATGTAGGCCAAGGAAGGGGGCTCATGTCCATCCATCTGTGCAGGAAGTCCTGGGGTCCTGATGCTCCTGGTGTGGTATGGGGGAACAACCTGAGCAGGCATGTCCCACCGGTCCCTGTCCATTGTGGCAGGAAGTGTCTGGAGAAGGGCCAGAACAGGAATCTTTAAAATGGGAGGTTCAGGGCAGGCACCCCTTTTGTCCTGCTTTGAAGACAGAGTCATCAGTGATCTCCTACATTGTGCGATTCTCCAGATGATCCCAGTATTTTGACGTTGGTAGACTACATCTTTGTTGGGCAATATGTTCTTAGTACCGTGGTTTGTTTATTCAGCTCATGACAAATTCTTCTCTCGTTAAAAGTTGTTTGTGTTTAAAATGCAATTTATTCAACTTAGCAAATATTGGACATTGTTGAACCTTAAGCATATGCTGGAATTTAAACATAATACTGCCAACAGAGTGTGGACTACTACCTTCAGTTGGTGGCAGACAAAGTCATAGGGAAAAACTGGATACTTGACCCTAAAATCAAACTGCATAGATACCCTGGCTGCACCTCCTTGAGCAAACTGCTTATCCTCTCTGTGCCTCAGTTTCACTCATCTGTGAAACTATGATGATAATAATATCTAATTCATGGGTTTATGGTGAGAGTTAAATGAGCCAATATTTCTAAAGCACTTAGACTTATAATTGGCACATGGGAAGTTCTCGACAAATGTTGGCCTATTCTTGCTGTAGCTCATTGATTCTAATGTGTCCTGCTTTACATTTTAATATCTTTGAAATCAGATGTCTCTTTCAATTGTACTAACTCAGATTTGATAAAAATGGTAATCAATCTGATTGATGCTTCAATAATTCATGAATTTCTTAATTTGAGGATCTGTTGAATTTCTGAGAAAGTATGGATATCTGATTATTGTTGATAACCTATCTTCCAGAATCCACTTCTTTGAGACTCTAAGATAGACGGGAACCATGGAGTTAATGTTTAGATTTATCATAGACATCTCCTTAAAATTGACAGGTAGAACAAACAGAGTCTTGAAGTAATAAACCATATAATGATCAACATCACTAGAAAATTTGATGTTCAGAAAGACACATGATTGCCAAAGAAATGAGCTTCTATTTTGAAAGGGACAAAACATTTTGTCTTGTAGACTAGGCACAGACTTTATAAAGAGAAGATAATTTACTTGAAATCTTTCAACCTTTCTGTGGAGGGGAATAAGCTATATTCAGGATCTAGCATCAAATACAAGAGCAAAAATCTCTCTCAGAATCCTAGTCCTTTCCTTTGGCTCTGTAAAAGGCTTCCCGTCCCAACTTACTCCCAAATGTGCTCACAGCCCCAAGTGGTTGGCTTCTTACTTCAATCTCCTACTGTTTTGTTTTGTTTTTGCATGTGCATGCACCAGGAATTGAACCCAGGTCTCAGGCTATGACAGGCGAGAACTCTGCCACTGAGCCACTGTTGCACCGCCCTCTCATACTGTTCTAAAACGTAGTGCTCTTAAGCGCTGCTCATATATTTACCCATACTCAAAACACTTTCAAAGCAGTACTTTCAAGGGTTTTCATTCTTTTGATCTTGAATCAGAATATGCAGCTTCCCATGTCAATGGGAATGCAGCCTGCTTTGCTGCCCTGGCACTGTCAAAGAGTCTTGTACTGTCCCTCCAGTCACCCAGTCTCTGTTATGGAAGAGCCTTGAAGATGTTAAAAAAAAAAAGAAATCTTCAGTAGAAAATCACAGAGGTGCTTTATGACTAGTACACAAGCAAAGAGAATAGTGCCACTTGAAGAATTCTGGTCAAGACTCTGTGTGGTGGGCTATGGGGTTGCATGAACTCCATGGGCATTTCCTCAAATTGGGATGTGGTTAGATTTGCTAGTTGGAGGTTGAGGAGACCCAGGGCTTCTCAGATGTTGGAAAGTGATGACTGTAGGTTTATGAGAAAGGCTGCATTTCCTTGAACACTCCTCTAGCATGGCAGGTTGTTTCAGGTGGACTTTTCTAAGTTTTACATTTAAAGTACTTTAAAAAAATGTAAGAGTCAGCTGAATAGAAAAGAAAGTACTCAGGGAGCACCTATAATAACATTAAACTGTTGAGAAGGAGTGATCTAGATCAGTGGTCTCTAAATTTTTTAGATTAAGCTACCCTTCAGGAAAAAATTTTGCATATACTCTCAATGTATGTCTATTTGTTCTTTACAGTACTTTGAGCATTGCTGTTCTGCACATTAACTAGGCAAGAAACACATGGCACAATGAAAAGGGCTAAGTGAAGAGCGTTTAATGAAAGAACTATCTGGAAGGACATGGACAGGGCTAAGGGAGCTAAGAAGTGATGTGGAAGACCCCGGAGCTAGCCGTATGGGGAAGCTGTTGCCGCCCCAGGCTACAGGTGCACTGGGGGAGGGCAGATGTGGGAAGCTGAGAAGAGGGGCTGTCCTCTTGCAGCTGTAGTCTTAGGTGAGGAATGCAGCTTCTGCTAACCCACACCTGGTCCAATAGATACCCCATTGTTCTCTTTCCTGGAATTCTTCAGTTTCCTACAAGTATCTCCCATTGGCCAAAGCCAACCAGAAGCCAGAGGGCCACGGAACTGGGGAAATACAGTTTATAGTTTTCTTGAGCATAGAATAGAATGGAGAAGGATGGAGAGTTGATCTGGGGGGACCAGAATAGAATATCTAGCATCAGATTTATTATAAAACAACCCTCAAAATAGATATTTCTTAAAAAGATGAAATAAAATAAATTCAAACAGAATAGATTTAGGGCTTTATAAAACCTGTCTCTGATGTCAACCTCATAAGAAAGAGAAATAACTATGACACCACAGTCTCCTCTTGGTTCTGCACCTCAAGAAATTCTGGGATGGGAGAGAACGGAGAATGCATATGCAGAGGGCATGGAAAGGTTCTGAAAATATGCATAGTGCTAGCAGAGATCCTATAACCTGAAAGTCCCCCATCCAGAGGGGCCGGGGAGAGCACTGAAAATTTCAGGTCAGAGTGTCTCAAATATATTGTTTTCTTATTTTCACATTGTACGGTTTTTGTACATATGGTTGCATTTGTTCAAATAAGATTAACAACATGGCACAAGAAACAATGGAGGTTGGAATCTGAGTAACAAAATAAAATCAGCACAATTTCATTGGAATTGTCTTTTAAAAACTTTTTAAGTGAAAAAAATTTTTAGTTTTTGTCAAGGCCTTATGATTTCTTCATGTCTTGAAATTTTCCATTAAGAGTTCTTGATATGGATTGAATCATATCTCCCACAAAGACATGTGGTCCTGTGAATGTGAACTCATTATCTTTGAAGATCCTGTTAGTTCAGGTGAGACCAAACTGAATCAGGGTAAGCCTTAGTCCAGTATGACTAAAGTCCTTATAAATGTGGACATAGTAAGAGACAGCAGGAGCCAACCAGCCATGTGACAGAGGCAGAAATTGAGTTACGGATTGCTGGCAAGTCACCACCAGAATGCCCTATGTTTGAATAAAGCATGATCCTGCCAGCACCTTGATTTTGGACTTCTAGCCTTCAAAACAGTAAGGCAATAAGTTCCTGTTGTTTAAGTCAGCCAGTCTATGGTGTTTGTTAAGTAGGTTTGGCAAACGTAAGGCGCTTACTTTCCCATTCACAATCTACCCTATACTCATTTAATTTCAAAACTTTATTTTGCATTATAAATGCAATATAAGCTCATTGTAGCAAATTTAGAAAATCAGAAAAGTAGAAAAATAATTAAAATCTTACAAAAACTATTAAGATTTTTTTTTTCTATGCATGCATTCTATTCCTATCTAGAAGGAAATTTTTACTTGAAATCTCCTTACTATCACAGGAGAGGAATAAGAAGCCATCTAAAAACTTAGGAGTATCAATAAGTAGCTATGCTATTTGGATTCTTTTTATGGCCAGGATTTTTATGACTGCTAGTCTGTGAGTGTATAGACGAAAACATGTCGAGCAGTAGTTGATGTGGATGTATCCTCATGGGTCAGAGAAGGCTTATCTGTGTGACTAGGTTTAGTTATGGGAGAAGACGCTCTCTTTAGCCAGAAGAAAAATTTCTTTCTTACTTTTTAGCTGAGAACTGAAATTCCACACTTAGAGTTTCACTCTTTTAGCATGACACTGACACTAGGCATTGGTATTATTAGTTGTACATTTGTGTGAATATTATATCATTGTATGAGAGTTGATTTTGTATAAGGGGGAAGTGAGGTAGTGGTGAAGGGATGCAAAAGGTGTTGCTGTTGAAGGAGGAAAAAGTCATGGAAAAAGAAGGCTGAAGGAGGAACCACTGGTCTATATATGTGATTATTTGAATTAGAAAAATAATTATAATAATGTAATAATCTCTTGGGGTCAGATGCAACCCGTTGGGGCCTGACTTGCAAGCCTAGTGAGGGCTGTGCCTGGTTTCCTGTATCCCCTCTTGGTTGGGTGTCTTTGTGCAATATACAAAGAGCACAATTCTGCACAGCTCCCTGAAGGGGAAGATGTTGAGTACAAACTTTGTCTACCTCACAATTTTGTTCCATTTTTATTTCTAGTCCTCGAGGCGAGTGTGAATAGAATTGTTTCATTTGTCAGTCTTTATTATATTATTATATTTATTATATTTCTATGTCACTTATATGTATTACACAATAGGTATGTAAATGCACATTTATATTATATGTATACATGTTATAATAGATTTATACACATTCTCTAATAATTCTAGCTGGGATTTATTGAGCAATTGTTTTGGTGGGCATTTTACTTGTATTCTCAGAAGCCATGTGTTTCCCATAAGGGCAGATCCGTCTGCTCTGAAATGTCTGTTAGAAAGGGGAGACAGGGAGTCAGACCCGGGCAGGCCTTCCTTTCTACCCAGGGGGGGCTTGTGGCCTGCCGCCAAGGGCCACCGCATTCGACAGCTCTCCCTTCACCTGGGATCAGTGCCAGCCTGACGCGATGGTCTGACCTCACGGCTAAACGCGGTCACTTTGCTTTTGTGCCCTCCATGCTTGGAGGGTGAATTATCATCAATCGCCGCCTGAATACTACTGTGCACTTCATTGTTTTTTTTGCCAAAGGCTCAGTCATGAGAGCCACTTTAGCATGTATAAAGTATATAATTTATATTTATGGCTCGATTTCTATGACTGGAGTGCTTGAGACATTTTTAAACAGAGTGAAGAATTCCTGGCTCTTTGGGAGACCCAGCTGTGAATCAAGAAATTCAGGAGGAGAGAGGGTGTTGGAATCACGGTCAGCAGTTGCTACCCAGTTTTGTAAAGCACAGGGTGGCAGACCTTAGTTAGCTCAGAGAAGTGCGGCTAAGTGGCTTCCTCCTTGTGAAGTGCTATTGCAAATGCGACCTGCGATTTCCCCAAAGCCCCATGCTGGGAGATGGCACAGGCTGAGCGGGTCCTCATGACTGTTAGCCTCACGTGTGCAGCCACCAGGGCCAAACCCCTTTGTTTTCTGTTAAGATAATATAAAGTTCCCCCTTTGTGCTGTGTCCTTTCAACCAAAGACATTAAAAAGACGAACTGGCCTTTGAGGTCCAAGGTTTTGGCTCCACCTGCAAATGAAGAGAAGAATCCAGATAACTGGGACCGAGCTCTAGCTGTTTTCTCTTTTGTCTTGGGACCATTGCCTTGGCTTTAGCTTTATTTAATGCATCCATAATACAGGGATAAATTATGGATGGAGGACATGCTGTGGAAAGGAACTCTGAAAAGTGAGGGAAAGGGGTGGAGGAAAGGGGAAAGACAAGATGGAATTTGACAGAGGAAAGTAAAATGTATGAATCTTGTGCCTTGGTCACAGCTTCTCAGGCAGTGATGGGGGAGGGAGGTGGAGAGTCTAGCTGTGGGGGGTGATGGGGGCCAGTTTGCTTGAGGCAGAGCTGAGGGCGTCTGCCTGGCCATTTTCAGGTGCATTGCATGTTGTGGAGTGTTTGGAAATTTGGGAGGTTAAACATGGAACCAGTGCATGCCAAAGTCTCAACATCTGCCCAGAAAAAAGGAATGACACATGGGAGCTTTTAGAAGTGCATGGGTTTGTGAGACTGCAGGGACCAAGACAGCAGGTAGCGGTGGGGTGCTTTCAATCTAGGTACAACTTGACATATTGCTGATGGGTGCATGTATCAAAAGACCTTTTTAAAGATGACCGAATCTGTAACATATATTTTGGCAAAGATACTTGCCCAATATTTCACATATTCTCAACTTTACTAGGACTAGGGGTGTCGAGCTGGAGATGGGGGGACTGAACTACCTGGCAATGAAAAATTAGATACGTGGGGATCGGTCCAGAGCACATGGCTCATGGTGTTATATGTCCAGAAGCTCTGCTAAGCGTGTTCAGATGTAACTCAGATGTGAGCATGGTTCTCTTACCCCCTTAAGATCTAGAGAATGTTATTCCGCCTGCCCCACCTTATTCCTCAAGCTCTCTGCTTACGCGTTCCCGGCCCCCTCTAGTGGAAAGCTCTCTCAAAGCCCCATTTTGGCTGTCCTCAAGCCCGTTCTTGCCTTGTCCCAGATTTGGGCCACACTGACCCAGCGGTTTAACTAACTCTTTTTCCATCAATGCCATGTAGCAAAGCCCGCAGGGGCCATTCAGAGATATGGATGACCACACTGAAGGTTTGAGGAGTCAGGGGGATTTAGGCTGCACGGTGCAAAAATCCTGAGCGCCTGGTGGGAGGAAGAAGAATCCCTAAAGCTCCTCTGCTGTTTGCACTTCCCAGGCTCTAGGCTGCCAATGAGTGGCCAAGTTCTCCCTCTCCCTGTTTTGCTGCATGCCCAGTTCCAAATTTCCTTCTCATTGGTTTCTTCTGGCTCCAGTCTCAAAGTCAGCAAATACTAACGCATCATATTTGGCTCTGTAGATCCGAAGAACCTTCCATTTAATAGGGTGACTTTGCTGGAATGCACTGACTTTAAATAGCAGTTTTCAATGTAACCTTCACAAATGCCCTGTGAAGGAGATTTCACTGCCCTATTATACAGATAAGGAAACTGAGGCCAAGAGACATTCATTAACTTGCCCACAGGGACACATCTACTAAATGGAAGAATCAGAATATGGTCAACATGGATTCTTCAAACCAAAATCATTTCATCTTATCAGGGTTTCTAATTTAGCCACGTTTGGAACACGGGCCTTTTTTTGCTGAATGAAAATGATCAGAAGTCACTATTAGGAATAACTTCTGAAAATGCCTCTGTGAAAACAGACTTGAGAAAATGTTTGGAAATTTCCCTTACATGCAGAAACTAGTACTTAGACAAATGCAAAGCATTTGAAATAGATTACTGTCTGCCACTGCATTTAAACATAGTACTCTACCCTACTCACTGTTGGTGCTTAATAAATATTTACTGGTGTGCTTGCTTCCTTACTGTTTTCTAAAACAAAAAGTAAGTGATTAGGAAACATGAAGCTAGAGATTTCAAATATAAGAAATGAATGTCAGGGAGAGAGATGCACTGTAGCTGTACTTCAGTGTTCATTCTGGAAATAGTCATTTCATACTATTGTGTGAGTGACTAGAAGTGTGGTTATGTTGTCTTTGAGGACAGCTTTATCAAAGACCCTGTATAGTCAAAATAATTTTCAAGAGGGTACATACATTTTTTTCTGCCCTGTGATGTATAGTTTTTTGTCTACCTTAGTAAGAAAAATTGAAAATGAAGGCACTGAGGAAAATTCTAGATTTTCCATGGATGGATTGGCCATGAAATTCTTGAGCAATGGAAACAAATTGAAAGCAAGATGAGTAAAACATGAGCTGACTCCATGAATTTCACAGAATCTTTCTTTTTTTTAATACTGTAAAATTTGGTTAAGTGAATATATTCCTAAAAATCATGTTCCAAATTTGACGTAGTAGTGAAAAATAAACCCATTGCCATCTCTTCTTAGGAAAACAGCAGATGAGAGTACTTAGAATCTAGTAGATGGAAAGATAGGGTTACATATGCTCAAAACACCTTCCCTTCTTTCCTCTGCTGGAGCTCCCATCTCTTTGTGTGGTAGATTTTCCTGTTACTGGTTGGTTTGACTGATTGGTATTCAGAAAATTTAAGGTGGTGAAATGGAAAGAAATTGGGGAGTAATTACAAACTGACAGTAGAAAACAACAAAAACACCCAAAAGAATTGCCTATGACACTACTTTCCTCCTCTTTCCCTACCAAAACAAGGCCTGTCTGAGCAGTCACTTTCATTCTAGAGAATGATTATTGTATGAATGGGGGAAGATGAGCAGATTTGGGTAACGGTATTTTTCTTTTGCAAATAGTTGAGTCTCTACTATACATTTGGAGTTTGTGCTACAGAGAAGTATGAACCATGGCCCCGGCTCTCGAGGCATGAGTGAGGTCAGGACACAACATAGAGAGACGATTAACGATGCCAGTGAAGTCTTACAGGGTGGCTGGTATTCATAGAAGGAAGCAATTCCCCAAGATGCAGACCCTCCACTGGTAGCCACAAAGCAAGCTGTTCAGATGATGTCCTTGTTGCCAGACTCCAAAGAGCGAAAAAGGAGACAGCAGATATCTTTTCCTCTTTTTAAATCTTATATCTCACCAGGAATAAATACAATGGGACATTATGGTAGCAAGAACAAATGCATTAGAAAAGCTAGAAGAAATTTTAGCTTCTAATCAATTTTTTTTTTTTTGGGGGGGGTGCTGGTATGGCTGTAATTCTTGTTCTGTTAATTGCCACAGATGACCAAATGGACCAAGTGACGTGTGAGTGTTCCCCTGGCTAGCCGTATATGTCCCTCTGTACAGCAGACAGTTTTGAAGGGGATTTTCAGAACTGTGCCCCATACAGCATAGCAATGTTCTAGGACATCCTCCTGTTTTTGCACCTGAAAAGATTTTGGATGATGATATCACCAGTCAAATCTGAAAGTCCCTGTGTCCTCCTATAATGCTTTAAAAAAGAACTTATCAGAGTGAATTGCAATTTCTTCTTTACTTGCTTAACCCTACACCCCACCCCACCCCGCCACATAACTGGTAAAAACAAGGGGAGGGATAAGACCTGTCTTATTCAGGTAGTATTATCATTGTTTGGCACAAGTATTGGGAGTATAGTAGGCGCTCAAAAATTTTGTTGAATGAATGAATCATAGTAGCGTTAACATTTTTCTAAAGGAAAAATTAGGAAATAGTAGAGAGAACTTCTGAATCATTTTGTTAGCTCAGCTACTTAGTGCTGTGTGACCTTGGGTAAGTGATTTTATATCATGGATTTCAGTCTCCTTGTTTAAAAAATCTGAATAATAGCATCTGATCTGCATATTTCAGAGATTCACCTGAGGATGTAAGAAAAGTGCTTTGAAACTTAAAAGCACCAGGAGGAGGTGGCATGGTTGGTGGAACTAGCATAGGCTTTGGGTTCAAGTCAACTGGAATTTGGAACCAGTTCCATTTACTTACTATGGTTTAGGAGCGTTAAACAGCATATATGAAAGTGCCTGGCCCATGAGAGATCTTCAAATGATTCCTATATACTTTAAAGTTTTGGTATTCCTGCAGAAATAAACTTGCACACAAAACTAATAAGGGAGATGGGTAGGAAGAGGAAGAAGGAGGATAAAATTCTAAATAGTCCTTTTTCTGCCCATGACTATGGGATTCATATTTTCCTTTTGGCTGTTACCACGAGGTTGCTCCAACTGAACAACCTTCACATTTTGTTTGTATGTCATTTCAGTGGTATATAGCAATCTAATAGAACTTTCTGTGATGATGGGCATGTTCTTTACCTGTGCTGTCCAATATGGTAGCCACCAGTTACATGTGGCTATTGAATACCTAAAATGTATTTAGTATGACTAAGGAGCTAAAGTTAAAACTTTATCTAATTTTACTTCATTTAAATTTAAGTAACCACATATGGCTTGTAGCTGCCATATTCGACAGTGCAGTTTTCTAAGGTCCAGTAGTTGGCAAATATTCTGCAATTTATGTGTATCGTGGACCCAGCATACTTGTCTTAATCTTTCAATAGAATTTAAGGTATACAAAAGATGTGTTGCAAGCTTTGGAACAAATTGGAAATATGACAGTGTTGTTTATATGAGTGTGACACAAGATTGTCGGCCTGTGTTATTTCTCATCTTCCTTTATTTACTTCTCTCCAAACCTCAACAACTCCTTTATCTAATTCCCAAAGAACCTGGTGCAATGTGTGCCTATAATGCCCTGGCTGATGGTCATCTTCTGTGGGCCCCACCCCTCGAGTTCTCCCGTGGTTGGTTACCTTCTCTCTGAGATTTGGCCTGCCCTGGTACCCCTGGAGACCCCCATCACCACCACCATCCCTGTCTGACTGTGGCTGCCTCAAGTCTACCATTAACAGAGCATGGAAGTACTTCCCACTCTACAGTGACTTTTCCTCTGTTCATTCCCAGCTACTCCTACAGAGCTCCTGACTTCAAGTTCCTATGGGGGCATTTGAAAAAGGACTCCTCCTACCCCAAATGAAAGCTCGGTTATTAAAATTTCAAACTTTTTAGCCAAGAGAAGTAAGGAACCAGTCAGAGGTGGGTATTATGGGGTAGAAGAGCCTTCTGGTGGCTGTAAGGTACATTACCTACACAGCTTTTAAGGCGATTTGACTGAAGTAGATAAGAAACAGAGAGATACATGGTTAGTTTTGCCTAGTTCTTTTTTTTTTTTGTCTCCAGTAATTATTTTTATTGAGATATGATCATCCAAAGTATACAATCAGTGGTTCATAGTATCATCATAAAGCTGGGCATTCATCATTACAATAGATTTTTGAATATTTTCATTACTCTAAAAACAATAAAAATAAGAATAAAAATTAAAATGAAAGTTAAAAAGGATACCCAAAACATCTCATGCCCCTATATCCCCCTTGTTTATTTATTTATTTTGTCTTTTTTTTTTCTCTTACTCATCTGTCCATATATTGGATAAAGGGAGCATCAGTCACAAGGTTTTCATACTCACACATACACACCTTAAAAGCTCTGTACATATTCAATTTTCTTCAAGAATCAAGGCTATTGGATTACAGTTCAATGGTCTCAGGTATTTCCCTCTAGCTACTTCAATATACCAAAAACTGAAAAGGGATATCTATATTGCATAAGAATAACCTCTGGAAAGACCTCTTGACTCCATTTGAAATCTCTCAGCCACTGAAACTTTATTTTGTTTCATTTCTCTTCCCCTGTTTTGGTCAAGAAGGCTTTCTCATTCCCACAATGCTAGGGCATTGCCTAGCTCCTCTTTAAAGAAAAGAACCATATTAGGCTTCTTCGGGGAAAGAGAACTGACAGGATATACATCACATACATGTGCATATATACGTATATATACATATATATACGCAGATGTATATGTAAATGTTAGGAGATTTGTTATAGGAATTGGCTCACGTGATCATGGCATTTAGCAAGTCTGAATTCCAGAGGACAGTCTGTTAAGTTGAGAACACCAAAGAAAATGAGGATGAATTCCCCAAGAGAAGCTGGCTGTCTGAAGTAGAGATAGAAAGAATTCTTTCTGACAGATGAAATCCTTAGTTCTCCCTTTAAGACCTTCAACTGATTGAATGGAACTTCTCTCATTGCTGAAGGCAGCCTCCTTGGTTGATTGTAGATGTCATCTGCCATAATGCAGTAAACCAACTGACTAATGGTTTAAAACCAGGAAACATCTTCACAGCAACAATCACACCAGTGCTTGCTTGACCAAGCAAATGGACACTGTAACCTCGCCAAATGGACACATGAACCTAACATTCACAATAGCTAACATTTATTGAGTGTGTAATGTGTGCCTGGCATTTTGCTAAATGTCTCATTACTCTTCATAATGAACTGGTGAAGTAGAAACTTTTGTTACCTTTATTTATGGAGGAGGAGTTTAAGTCTTAGAGATGTCATGTGAATTGGCCGAGGTTCCATAGTTAGTGTCAGAATAACGTATAAAATCAGGTCTTCGGACACCACCGCCCACTCTTTAATCATGCTAGACTTGCCACCCTACCCCACTCCACCCCAGGAAGGTTTTCTAACCGAAGTAACTGTGGCATTCCCCCACCCCCTAGTGTGCTCTAAAAACATGCTTTTCTACAACCAGTATTTCCTTACTGTCATAGGAAAAAGGCATTTTGGGGAAAATTTTTTTTTCAACCTCAGATTTTCTCTTGGTTTATCAATCTAACGAAGAAAAGTTTAAGAGAGGAGGAAACAATAAACCAACCCAAAACATCTTGTTAAATGTAACCTGTGGTGGGTATCAAAAATAGAACTTTAAAAATATGGTGAATGATGTATTTAAATTGTTAAAGATCGAAGTTGTTCATAATGACAAAGTGCCTTTGGATAGCTCTCAAATTTCCCCAAAGTGCAATAAAAAGTTATTTGAAATGGCTATACAGACCTTTTCCTGTGACATTAAGTGATGCCAGGAGAAAAAATAATTTGTATATTGCCACCAAGGCCTTAGAGCTGGTGGGTTTATCTTCCACAATGTTCCATTTTCATCTAACTTTAATATCAGTTTTTGATATACCACTGTTTCTGCTACAGATCTCCTTCCTTCTTTAATAAAAGAACCTGCCTAACCCTTCTCAGTGCCTCTATGATATCAGTAGCAGAGAGAATGGGATAAAATTTACCCCAGCAGCAGGGAATAGAGACCAGGTACCTTTTTCAAATAAAATTAGCAGGTTTTCTCTTCTCATGCATTGCCTGCAAAATAACAGGGCAGATAATTAATGGAGTTACATAATTATTTTGGAGGGTAAAGTGGAAATCTACTCCAGACTAAGAACTCATGCACCCAAGTGTCCACTCCAACTGTTTGAAAACTGCCAAGCTCTTAAGATACAAAAGAAGCTACTCATTATGGAAAACGAACTACTCTTAACTGTCTTCTCACTGCCTGGCTCCTGCTGATGCCGGATCAAGAAAGGCAGCTATTATGGGGTATAATGCTTTAAGTGGTTATAGAAAAGCATTGTATTCTTGCAAGCACTTTTATAATGTAGTGAAATGGGGAATGTTGAAAGAGATGGAGTTATTGGAGAAACTGAATCTTTTGGACGGGTCTGATTCCCTTTCTCTCCCCAGGTGATTATGGACCATAGGTCTGGTCTGAGCCTTGGTTCAAAGAGACATGAATGCAGAGGTGTTAATTACAGGTTTTATCCATTCCTGTAAGCATTTAAGGAATGACTGAGATAGCCTCGAAGAAAGGACTTTTGAAAGGTATCATTGTCTGCCATGCCAGAGACCTGGGTTTGATTCCTGGTGCCTACCCATGCAAAAAAAAAAAAAATCATTGTAGTTCAGATTGTGTAATGCTACCAGATTCTGTTCAGGTTGGCAATCTCCTAACACGTGTGTCTATTAGTGCATTTGTAATCATGCAAATTTTTGCTTAGATACTTGAACTTATATGTATGGAAAAAAAATTTATTTTCCCCCCTTAGTCGTATAAGTGGCACCTTACATGCTAGGGTGATATATAAAATATTTAACAACCAAGAGAGCGCATGTGTCAACCTGTCAGCAAGGATGACAGCAGTAAAACACCTAGTACAGTGGCTTTCCAGCTGAACCTTGCCCTTTCTGCCCAGATGTTATTGAATCCAGGGGTTCATAGACTTACCAAAGTTTTCATATATCACAGAGAACTTTGTATGGAAGTGGAGAAATATGTAAACTAAGTTCTCTTATCTTTCTCACACGTTAGAACTGTATCAGTGGAGTCAAAACAGAAATCAGCTTTTCATCATTGGAATGAGTACAGGAGAATGGATGATATTTAAAAATATTTTTGGCCAACTTTTAATTTTGATATAGCTTCCATCTGAAAGAAAAGCTGCAAAAATAGTTCAATAAACTTCTATATGCCCTTGTTTTAGTTTCCTTGGCTGCTCAAGCAAATACCATGCAATGGGTTGGCTTAAACAATGGGAATTTGTTAGCTCATGTTTTTTGTTTGTTTGTTTGTTTGCTTGTTTTTGCATGGGCAGGCACTGGGAATCGAACCCAGGTCTTCAGCATGGCAGGCAAAAACTCTGCCTGCTGAGCCAATGTGGCCTGCCCAGCTCATGGTTTTGAGGCTAAAAGAAAATCCAAATCAAGTCTGGGGCTGGCTGCCTGTGATCCTTGGTCCTTGGCTCTTCTGTCGCATGGCAATGCATGTGGTGGCCTTCCCCGGCCTCTCAGTTCTCTTCTGGATTCCACTGAATTTCAGCTTCTTGCTTCTAGGGGCTTTATTTCTGTGTGTCTGAACTTCATTCTGTTTCTAAAGGACTCTAGCAATAGGATTATGAGCCATCCTGATTGCCGTGGGCCACATCTTAACTGAAGTAGCTTCATCAAAAGGTCCTACTTACACTGAATTCATACCCACAGGAATGGATTAAATTTAAGAACATGATTTTCTGGGGTGCAGACAGCTCTGACCCACTAAAACCCTTTACCTAGATTTGCCAATCATTTATGTTTTGTCTCATCTGTTTATCATTCTCTGTATCTACACATACACACATGCTTTTGAACCATTTGAGATGAAGTTGGACAGGCTAGCCCCTTTGTCAGTTAGTATTTAATAAGAATAAAACATTCTTTTACATAAATGTGGTTTAATTTCCCAAACTGGGAAATTTAACACTGACACAGTAATAGTATCTAATCCGGTGGTTTCCAAGTGAGGAGACTGACTACTAGTATAACCGGAGAATTTGTTAGAAATACAAATTCTTAGGCCTCACCCTGGACACACTGAATCAGGGTGGGGCCCAATAAAGTCTGTTTTCACAGTTGCTACAGATGATTCTGACTCAAGCAAGGGTTTAAGAACTACTGATCTAATTAACAATATTTCACAAGTTATCAGTTGACCCAATGATATTATTTATAGCTATTTTTCTCCCCAGCCCAGAATCCAACCCAGGTTCATGCATTGCATTTAGTTATGTCTCTTTAGTTTCGTTCATCTGGAGTAATTCCTCAGCTTTTATATGTCTTTCTTGACCTTGATATTTTTCAAAGGACGGGCCCAATATTTGGTGGAATGTCCCTCAATTTGGATTTGTCTGTTGCTTCCTTATACTTAGATTCAAATTATGCAATTTGGGCAGGAATATCACTTAGGTTACATCTCTCTCTCTCTCTATGCATCATATTAGGAGACACCTAAAGTTAGTTGTGCCAGGATTGGTCGTGTTAGCTTTGATCATTTGGTTAAGTTGGTGTCTATCAGCTTTCTTTACTATGAAATTACTTTCTACCCTAATTTAATAGTACTTTGTGGGAACATATATTGAGACTGGAAGTATTTTGTTTCTCATCCAACTTTTATAAACTAATTTTAGCATCTATTGGTTATTTTCTAACCTCATCATTGCTTTTATATTTATTATTTAGATATTATAAATAATATAAAGTATTGATATAGTATAATAATGTAATATAACCTCTATAACATACCATAATTTACCACCATATAATGTAGAGACATATATAGGCAGTCTACATAAGAAAGAGCTTTCTATTATTCACCATTTATTTATTATTTATTTTTATCTGTATGGTCTCTTTAATTCTTATTTTGTTCAATGAGTTATAATCCACTACTATTGTCATTATTTATTTAGATGCTCAAATTGCCCTAGATTTGGCAATTGTAGGACTGGTGAAACTTTGCTTTATTTATCAGACCTTTAGCTACTTGGAACTGAGGCTGATAATCCATAGTTCTGGTCACCATTCTCAGAGACCTGGAACTTGACATTGGGAAAGGACATTTTGATTCATTGCTCTATAAGCGTTCTTGAGACAGATGGTCATTAAGGGTCTCTCAATTTCCGTATCTGATAGAAACTTTCCCGTTCTCATGTTTCTTCATCTCTGAGAACACTCAGCCCTGTTGACCCCCCTTAAAATTCCTCCCCTGGCTTCAGTGACACCACTCTCTCCAGCTCCACTCCTCCCTCTGACTATGGACTTGGCAGCTTTCCTCAGTGACTTCTCTCTGCACACCTGACCCTCACATGTTGATGTTTCCTGGTGAGTTTGTCACCTTCTTCTGCTCTCATTTTACCTGCGCATGCTGAACTCCCTTACTTAGCTCTATATCTCTTTAGTTGCTGCCATCATGTTAATATCTTCCACCATGTTAATATCTTCTAAACAGCTATCTCGAAGCCGGATTTCTCAAATGCCAGATTGAAATGTCAAAATGGCTTACTCACCTTCTCCGTTTGAATGTCCCATAAGCACCTAGTCTGAACTACCTATATCTTTCCTTCATCACTTAATATCCCTCTTCTAATTTAGTTATTGCACCTCCATCTATGCAGTTCCCAAGCCAAAACCTTGGGGATCATTCTAGATTTTCCTCTCCTTCAACTTTCATATGCTATTATGGACACAGTATCAAAAGTCCTAGATTCTTTCATTCATCCCTGGCTAGACATTCTAATTCCGATTTTAAATTTGATGAAAATCATTCAAATGATGGTAAAGCTAGGATAACTATCGCATCTTGTTAGGTAGATAAGGAGTTAGTTGGTGAATATTTACATACCAGTTGTTTTAAAAAATAAGGTTGAAACCATTATGCATTCCATATCTTATTATCATGAAGTTGAATTTCTAAATCTGTTTACTAAGAAGAGCAGGGAACTTTGTTGTATTTATTGGAAGTTTGTTGTAACATTTCCAATATCTGTTGAATTGCAACCTTGAGAAATAAATGTTTGCTTTAGAAATCTATTTTTCTTAAATGTTTGTTGTGGAAAATAGAGCTAATTTAAATTTTAAATTGTGTTTGTCATCAGAAGTAGATTTTACTGTGTTAATTATCTCAATACCTATGTCTACACTGAGCTTTGTTCTGTTATTCCTCTTTTGCCTTACTTCACTAATTAATTTTGTAGTATCAAGACTATTTGTCTTGATTTATCCTTAAGGATCTGTTTGTAATAAATTTTGTGGCTCTTGTGGATTTTTTTTCTTTAAAATCCATGCAAACTCAGTATTTGGTTTGTCTTGTCAATTTCCTGTCTCCTTATATTTTTCATAGTATTTTCACAGGAGCTGTGTTTTCACAACTATCTTCTTCCCGTAGCTACTACATTATTTTTTCCTTCTCTCACTGGGTCAGTTTCACTGGCTTCCTAATTGGTTTCCCTGAATCTGGCTTGCCCATTCTCACCTTACTGCAGATGACAGGGTGCATTTGAAAGGGCATAGGAGAGGAAGCTGGGAAGACCCGTGGGGGTCCCTTATGTCGTACCGGTGCCTGGCTTATACACATGGAAGGGATTACATGGACAGTGCCCAAAGAAGAGATAAGTAGGAAGGGGCTTATAACATTGGGGAAAAATAAGTAGTTCAAGGTGGACATATTAGAGGACATATTCTATTCTGCTGCTAGAGTGAACTTTACCAAACGCAGATCTGCTTACTTATTCTTCTGTTGAAAGATCATCCATGACTTCCATGGGTACAAGCCAGGCACCGGTACGACATAAAGGACCCCCATGGGTCTTCCCAGCTTCCTCTCCTATGCCCTTTCAAACGTACCCTCTAATATGTCCACCTTGAACTACTTATTTTTCCCCAATGTTATAAGCCCCTTCCTACTTATCTCTTCTTTGGGCGCTGTCCATGTGATCCCTTTCCCCTTCTTTGTCTGGCAAATGCTTACTGTCCAATAAAACCACTTCACGGCCGAGTCAAGCTTTTCTTCTTTTGTCAGCTGATCACTGATTCCTTCTGCCTCTGTCCTTCCCACAAGTGTTCAGTTAATTTTGGTACCTACCGCTAGTACATCATGCATCACACCAGATTGTAATTATTTATTCACTTTAAGCCTACCCTAGTAGATTGTTAGCAACTTGAGAGATTGTCTTAATCTTTTAATCATCTTCTATCTGCCCCTACCACCACTGCACACTAGTACCTGGCATACAGAAGATATTCCATAGGACTTTACAGTATGAAACTTAGTGAACTGCTAGCATGATTGAAAAAAGTTATATAATGGAATTGGACACAGAGAAGTGTCAGTTGAATGACAGCTGTTATCAGAAAATCAATTACTTTAAACAGACTTTAAGAGAGTGCTTAGATACATTCTTCTACCCTTCTAAAAGACCCCATATAAGCTACCTCCCAAAGAGCAGAAGCCGTTCCTTGATTTGTTTATTTGTATTTATGATTCAGGTACTTGTATGCATTTAAATAGTTTATAACCACTACCACCATTACCTTTGAACACACTGAAATTTTTTTTGGTTGCTGTTTTATCTGTTTTTTGTGGGCAATTTGCTACAACATGGATCTGAAATGTTCTTGTGAGCCTTTAGGAAATTGCCACATGAAGTCCCGTTAGAAATGTCTGCTTGAACCCCCTGCGAAATCTTGTAGTGTAGATGGAAACAATATTTTCACGAAGTAGCAGGTTTTTGCCTCACTAATTATTAAAATGACCCATTGAAAGTGCCAAATTTGTAGTGAGTCTGGAAAAGAGATACAAAGCTAGGAATGAAAGTAAGTTTTTCTAGGTATTTGGGAATCTCAGTTAAATATATCAATAAAAAAGCAAAGAAAATCAATAGGAAGGATGTGGAAAGAGCTTAAAAGGAAGGCAGAAAAGAAGAGCCCAAAGCCTTGTAGGATATCCTAAGTTAAACTGGGTAGGTTAAGGGCCTTGTTGGTTTAGCTACAAATAGAACCAATGTTACATTTATGATAGAGATAATTCATATTCATTATTTACCAATTGCAGTTACCATACATTTCCACATCACATCATAGTGTGGGCCATTTACGTGAGTTCTGTTTTGGAAATGGAAAAAATAATATATAGCAGGTGCTTTTTTTATTGTGTTCCCCTAGATAGCAATAAGTACACAATGAAGTTTTATGTAAAAGACCTCTGGTACAGATACAAACTTCTTTTATGTGTCCTACTTTGCTCTCCCAATGTACATCTTTGGATGATGCCTTGTGTCACTCTCAGGGAAGCTTCTAAGGCTAGTTAAAAAGCTACTAGAGAAACATTAATTTTCTGTTATTACATATGTTGTATGACTCCACATTATATTAACCTAAAACTGAATCATTAAAGGTTTTCATGGATGTGTTTGCTCTGAACCCATTTGGTTATTAGGAAAAAAAACAGAGTTTGGATTATGGTGTTACATAAATAAGGTTTAGGTAGTTGAATTAAAAGTCTTCCAATTTCCTTAGTCTACCATTCAAGGATAGCCATCCATCCATCCTTCCTTCCTCCCTCCCTCCCTCCCTCCCTCTTATTCAGCAGCTCCTTCTGGCCTATACATTCCCTACATAAACTCTACTTCCCCATTTTATTTGGATGATATTCACTTTTTCTTTTTGCTCTGCACACTCTTCTTGGAGGATTTTCACCCATTCCCCATGTCCCTTCCATGACTCCAAAGACTGAACCTTGAGACCAAACACCTTTCTTGAGGTCCAGACCCACATATCCAATAACCTGTAGACATCCCCAATTATTTAGATCTTTCACTGGCCTCTCAGACTCAACATGTCCAAAGCTGAACTCATCATCTTTCTTCCACCTTGCCGTGCTTGCTTCTCTTTGATAATCGGTTCCATTTTCTCTTTCATCCAATGGTATTGCCATTTCCTTATATTTCTTTGACTTTTCCCTCACCTCACACATCCACAGGTAGTCATCCAGTCCTTAGTGTATGTATTAGTTAGGGTTCTCTAGAGAAACAGAATCAACAGGGAACACTTGCAAATATAAAATTTATAGAAGTGTCTCATGTGACCGCAGGAACGCAGAGTCCAAAATCCACAGGGCAGACTGTGAAGCCGACGACTCCGATGGATGGTCTGGATGAACTCCACAGGAGAGGCTCACCAGCCAAAGCAGGAATGGAACCTGCCTCCTCTGAGTCCCCCTTAAAAGGCTTCCTATGATTAGATTAAGCATCACTCATTGCAGAAGACACTCCCCTTTGGCTGATTACAAATGGAATCAGCTGCGGATGCAGCTGCCGTGATCATGATCTAATTCTATCAAATGTCCTCATTGCTACAGACAGGCCAGCACTTGCCCAACCAGATAAACAGGTACCACAACTTGGCCAAGTTGACACATGTCCCTAACCATGACAGTATATTTCTAATTCTAACAGTGCATCAGCTCTGCCTTAGTACCTCACCTTGGTTCACCCATATTAGGTAGTAGTCTCTTCTCCAGACCCTCTTCTCCCCAGTCCATTTTCTTAATGACACTGCTTAAGTACCTCTGCTGGCCTACAGCTGTGTACAAGATAAATCCAAGACCCCATTATCCTGGTGTACAAAAATCCTTTCAATCAGACCCCATACTATTTCTGATCTTAGCTCTTCACTCCAGCCATGTTGAATCTTTCACAGTTCCTCAAACTGCCTCCCCTCTTCAAGATTCTGAACTTTTGCACATACATTTTTAGTCCTGGAATTCTTTCTTATTTTGGCAAACTCTTACCCATAGGAAGTAACATTTTCTACTGGGATTTTTGAAAGAGCAACTTTTATTTAAATCATGAACGGGCAAATTTGGATAAGTTACTTAACTTCCGTAAGCATCAATTTCCTCATATTTTAGATGGGAATAATAATATGCACATAGTTATTCATAATTTGCATGTTGACTACCGATATTTTAGGTACAAACTGTGCCAGTCCTTGTTCTTGAAGGGCTCAGGTTAATGGAGGGGGGTGGGCACATTTATAAAATAAGCAAACCAAATATCTGCAGTAGGAGAGGTTGTATGGTAGGGATATAAAAGAAAGTACTATGGAAACCCATCTTGTGGGTGTGGGAAAGGTATCTTGGGAGTGGACGATTGAGCTGGAACTCAATGGACAAGAATGACAGCTAACAGTTTTTGAACATTCATGTGCCAGGTACCATGCTAAGTGTTTTGCATGCCTTATCTCATTTAATCTCCATCAAAACTTTCTGAGGTAGTCATTGTTCTTATTATTATTCCAGATTTGGATCTTAAGAATCCTTATGAAGAAGGTTACAAGTAAGCTAAGATCTGAGAGATGAATAGAGGGGGTTGAGGTGGTAAAGTATATTTCACAGGACAGTACGTTATAATAGGTTGTGCTAAGAACTGGGAGGAGGTGAGTGATGCTGTGCGTGGCCTGCTTAAGAATGCAATGAACTTCTGTCTGGAGCTTGAAGAGCAAGGGTGGAAGTAGGACAGGAGATGAGGCCAGAATGGTTAGCAAGGATCAGGTCATAAGGGACCTTATCTATCATTTTCAGAAGGTTGGATTTAATCTAAGAGCAATAAAAGCCATTGCAGGAAGAGAGATGAGATTTTCTCTATAGATGGAACACGATGGACCACTGGATTGGTGAATGGGGAGGTGGCAGGAAAATGGGTTAGAAAGCCACTGCAGAAATAGGCATGATACGGTGGTGGCCTGACATGAGAGTACAATTGGGAGGGAGAGAAATGATCAGATTTAAGGATTATTCAGGAACCAACATTGACAGGATTTTGTGACTGATTGCCGGTGGAGGGTGAAGGAGAGTAAGAGTGAAAACAAACAAAAACCTAGGAAAGAACTCCAGAGACACCAGCGTAGACGCAGTGAGTAGAAGGAGAAAAGAAGGAACGCTTAAGAGTGGAAGGAACTTTCAATAATGCAATATGTTATAGGCAAATTAGGTTGGGTAAGGTCTGAAAAGAGGCCATTGGATTTAGCAACAGGGTAGTTATTGGTGACCTGAGCTATAATTTTTATGAAAACTTTTCTAAAATTTCTGGAATGGAGGTTAGCAGGTTAGGCTTCTCTTTTTTGTCTTAAACACTGAGAAGTCATTTTTACATCATTTTCTAAATTCATGCTCTTTCTGTAACTTCTATTCCATAGTAACTTTTGACCAGACTGTGGAGATTTGAGCTGAGGCTGCTATTTACTTTCACTCCTCCAGTGGGAGGTGAGTCAGGGTGGGATTACTTTTCTATGTTAGGCTTCCTCTTTGTTTGAGATTTTTAATTTTGTCTTTTTCAGGGATTTCAGAGGGGGGTATTATAATAATTAAATGTCACTGCCTTTTTATTTAATATAGTCACAGATTTTATCATGTCTCACTTTAAAGATAATTTTCCTTGTTCTCATTAATATTCTTTTCAAAATGTGGAAAATGAGTAGGAAAAAGATTGCATATTATTGTGAACATATGGACACATATTCTCAATGAATATCATATGCAAAGGTTAGGTTTATTTGGAGACTGGTTAGCATCTAGGGTTGGTTTATTGCTAACACTGAAATGTTGTCTCCTTGGTTTCTGTCTTTGGCCTTCTTTATTTCTTGCTTTTCATTTCCATGTCTTCAACTATAATTTACCACTTAGTCCACCCCCAGTCTTTAGTGCCAGACTGATCTTGCTGCTAAGCTTCAGACTTATATTTCCTACTACCTACTGGGTGGACTCAGTTGAATGTTCTAAAATGTGGGCAGTCTAAACTAAGCAAATCCTATCAGTGTTCATTTTCTTTGCTGTCCCCAGTTCATCCCAAGTCTATATTTAGAACATGAATGGAAGCACCATGATCCTCCCACTTGATGCCACCTCAGCCATCTTTTCTCCTTTGTACCTCCTCCCCAGTTTCTGCCAGTCATCAAGTCCTTTGCATTCCTATACTTTAAACTGAAAGATGCAGCTTAACATCAGGCTTGTCTTTGGGCTTAGAATCAGGGAGTCTGGTTTGAATCTGAGCCACTCACTACCTGTGAGGTCTTGGGCAAGTTACAGAATATTTCAAAGACATTCTGTAGAATGTATAGAGTCTCAATATCCTCATCTGTAAAATGGGAATAATAATAGTGACTACCCCCTGTGGTGGTCATGCTGTTATAAAGCTAAAAAAGAGTAGTGCAGGTCAAGTCCTCAGCCCACTGTCTGGCAGGGATAAGAAATAAAATGTTCATTATTATAAGTCTTCCTCTCAAACCTGTCCCTTCTCTTTCTCTTTTCTGCCAAAACTTTAGTATGAGTCCTCAGCCTCTCTCATCTAGTGTAGTGCTATGTCTCCTCACTAGTTTTCCTATTTCCTTACTTCCCCCTTCCTCCACTGCTTTTAATCTATCTTCTTCTCTCCTCCCAGAGATAGTACTTAAAGCAGAACTCTGGTAATCTCTTCCCTACTTACACATTCCTTTTTTAGAAGATAAACTCATTTTATGATCTGGCTCAACCTAACTGGCAACTTCTCCTTCTTTCTTCCCCTTCTTCCCCTGAACTGATAGTCATATGCGCTTTGCACTGGACCTATGCGAACTGCCCATGGCCTTCAAAACCTACCTGACCCCTGACCTCTTCCAAAGTCCTTCCTTACCTTCTCTTCTATGCATTGGATAATTACCCAATCCCTCCCTTGTCAGTCTTTGTCAGACTATATTTAAGTAAACTGTGATTTTCCTACAGGCCTGTGAGCTCACTAAGGACAAGAACCATATCTTAAAATATTAGCAGTTTACAATTTTACCTAGCACTTAGCATAGGCCCTTTATATACTTTATCCCATTTAATTCTCTTACCCACCTCATCAGATGGCATTATCTCCATTGTACAGACAAGGAAATTGAATCACAGAGAAATTAAGCAACTTACTCAAGGTCACATAAGTAGCAAGTGCTGGAGCCAGGATCTTGAGACTGTTGATTTTTGTCCCCTACCCCAGGTTGCCTTATTTATATTTGCACATTGAACACTTGCCTTATTTATATTTGCACATTGAACACTTGGAATAATATCCAGTTACTAGCAGATGTTCATATATTCCTTTTTTTATAAATAAGTAGATTAATAAAAGAAAGCCTATTTGTAATGTTACCCTGAGGTTGTTATGACGTAGAACATTAAAGAAAAACTGGGTTATACTAAGTAAAAAGGCTTCAAAATGAATTAAATGGACATAGCTAGAATACCCCACAGAGGTATTCTTTACCTTTAAAGTTAACTTCCTAATGTCTCATCTCCTTTCTCAAGCTGGATTAGCAAACTTTCCTCTATGAGTTTAAAATGTTTTAGGTCTAGGGCTATCATTATACTTATATTCTTGTATTCAGGAATCATATCTTCTATTTTGAATAAAATTTATTTGTGCTAAGACTGCCCAAGGGGTTGCAAGACAGTGCTGGAAAGAAAAGCACTCAAGACATCGGAAAGAAGGCTCTTTTCTAGAACCCCAGGACATGATGACAAGCTACTTCCCCTACCTTTTTCCAAACTCTTAAATGTAGAGGCAATATAGAAGTAAGATCAGGTGGGTATCATCCAAGGACCAACTTTTCCTTTTTTCTCTTCCACAGACACATTCAGTCTACCTCTGGCATTTGTGTAGGCAAGCACTAAGTTATGCTTCCTTTGTCTTCTGGAAAAAGCAGAAAGGAAGAGAAGGAGCTTTTCCTAAGCCAGTTATCGCAAAGCTAATTACTGATGCGTTGGCACGTAGGCTGCTAGATCACCTCCATATCGGCGGTGATGTACGTGTGGGTGGTGGTGGTGGGAGATTGTGGTTATAGAACACGGGAAAGGATTTAGGAAGTAGGAAGGATGTCAGCTGCAGGGCCACCACTGCAGTGTTGATGGATTGAGTGCCAGTAGATAAAGGCAGCCACCGAGAACTTTTGAGCCTGATATGCAATGAGTAGAAATATTCATTTAGGCAGAATAATCCAGCAGAAGTGTGGTGAGGTGTTCCAGTAGGGAAAGCATTTAGATAATGGTTAAGGGCTGTGGAAATTCTTCTATAAAGAAGTGTTTGGACTTTATAGAAGTGGAAATGGGAAGAAGACTACAGATGGTGGGAGAATCTATATGACTTGGCAAGTGTGATAGTTTCCTAGGGGTGCTACAATAAATTACCATAAACTGGATGGCTTAAAACTACAGAAATACATTCTTTCATGGTTCTAGGGGCTAAAAGTCTAAAATCAATGTGTCAACCATTGCTCTCTCTGAAAGCTCTAGGGAAGAATCCTTACTTGCCTCTTCCCAGCTTCTGTTGGTTGCAGGAATTTCTTGGCATTCTCTAGAGAAATAGAATCAACAGGGAACACTCTCAAATACAAAATTTATAAAAGTGTCTCATGTGACTGTGGGAATGCAGAGTCCAAAATCTGCAGGGCAGGCTGTGAAGCCGATGATTCTGATGGAAGGTCTGGACGAACGCCACAGGAGAGGCTCACCAGCTGAAGCAAGAAGAGAGCCTGTCTCTTCTGAATCTTCCTTAAAAGGCTTCCAGTGATTAGATTAAGCATCACTCATTGCAGAATACACTTCCCTTTGGCTGATTACAAATGGAATCAGCTGTGGATGCAGCTGACATGATCATGATTTAATTCTATGAAATGTCCTCATCTCAACGGACAGGCCAGCACTTGCCCAACCAGACAAACAGGTACCACCACTTGGCCAAGTTGACACATGAACCTGACCATGACACTTACCTTGTAGCTTTATCATTCCAATTTCTATCTCTATCTTCACATGGCCTTCTTCCCAATTTTTGTCACTTCTGTATCTTTGTGTCTCCATATCTCCCTCTTTTTATAAGGACACCAGTCTCTAAGCCTCCTACAAATCTAGTGAGCAATAGCCTAAGCTGTAGCCCTAAGAGGCCACGGTTCTTGCCACCTTGTCTTCTGTCTTCTCAATCCAGGTTCCTTGCCAAGACCTGCTTCACTGACCCTTAGCCCCTGCCTCAACCAGGAAGTTAGGAGTATGTGTGAGGCCTCCAAAAATGCACCAGAGAGCTTTCCCCTGAGACGTGATTGTTGTAGCAATGAGAATGAATGAGATTCTTAAGAGGGTGATGTGAAAACTGGGAATCATGTGTGGGGATGGGGGTGGGGGTGGGGAAGCAACACTTAAAGGGAAGAAGCCAGTAAAGAGGAGGAAAAGAGATCTGGAGGAGCCCAGAGAGCATAGGCTACCAAAACCAATTAAGGCGGTATTGAGGCAGTAAACAACATCAAAGGAAATCAGGCTGGAGATTTAGAACCTGTCCTACTCCAGTGTGGTCTCTTTTTAACTTGATTACATCTGCAAAGGCCTTATTTCCAAATAAGGCCACATTCACAGATACCAGGGATTAGGAATCCGATATATCTTTTTGTGGGGCACAATCCAACTACTCCCTGGCACCCTCAAATTCATGTCTTTCCCATGTGCAAAATTCATTAACCCCATTTCAATATCCCCAAAGGTCTTAACCCATTCCAGCATCAACTCAAAGTCCAAAATCTCATCTAAATATGATCAACACACACAAAAAAAATCCCAAATCTTTTCTATATTATCTCTATCAGGTATGAATGAGATGTCTCCTGGGGCATGAGCCATCCTGAGGTAAAATTCCTTTTCATCTGTGAACCTGTGAAACCTAGAACACAAACAAGTTCTGCTTCCAAACTACAATGGTGGGACACATATAGGGTAGATATTCCCATTCCAAAGGAAGAAATTGGAAAGAAAATGGATCATGGGTCCCAAGCAAGTCTGAACTGATTAAATATTGACAAGTGATGATATGGCATTTCTAAGATTAGGTTACAAAAAGATCATGGCTTCCATTTTGTGTTCTCTCTCTTACTCTTTTGGATCTCTTGCTCTGATTGAGAAGCCAACGGACATTTTGTAAACTGCCCTATGGAGAGGGCCTCATGGGAAGGAAGTCAGGGAGCTCTCCAGCCAATACCCAGTAAGAAACACAGCCTTGTCCACAACTACGTAGAATGAACTTGGAAGCAGATTCTTCAGCCCCAGTTGAGTCTTGAGATGACTGTAGCTCTGGCAATGCTTCATGCAACCTTCTGAGAGACCCTAACTCATAATCCCCCAGCTAAGCTGCTCCCAAATTTCTGACTCACAAAACTTTGAAATAATAGATATTTGTCTTTTGAAGGTGTTAAATTTTGGAGTGATTTGTTTTACAGTAATAGGTAGCTAGTACATTGCTAGATCAGAAACTCTGGGTGTGGAGGCTCTGAAATCTGTGTCTTTATAAGCCCTCCGGGTAACTCTGATGCCCAGTATAGTTTGAAAGTTACTGATTTGTAAGTGTTTCACCACACAGCCTGATTTCCTTTGATGTTGTTTACTGCCTCAGTACCGCCTTAATTGGTGTTGGTAGCCTGTGCTCTCTGGGCTCCTCCAGATCTCTTTTCCTCCTCTTTAGTAGCTCCTTCCCTTTAAGTGTTGCTTCCCCACCCCCACCCCCCATCCCCACACTACACATCACCCTCTTAAGAATCTCATTCATTCTCATTGCTGCAACCTGATGGGGAAGCAGGGGAAGGCTCTCTGGTGCATTTCTGGAGGCCCCACACATACTCATAACTTCCTGGTTGAGGCAGGGGCTAAGGGTCAATAAGGCAGGTCTTTGGCAAGGAACCTGGATTGAGAAGACAGAAGAAGACAAGGTGGCAAGAACCATGGCCTCTTAGGGCTAGAGCTTAGGCTATTGCTCACTAGATTTGTAGGAGGTTTAGAGACCAAGAATCACTCCATTGTTGGCTTTTAATCTTCACTCAGGTGCTGACTAGCGAAGTTCTGTGACCTTGGTGGGAGGTTCATTTCTCTCATTTTTAAAATGGCAGTAATTATAGAACCAGCTTCATAGGGGTGCTGTCAGGATTAAATAGAACAAGGTTTGTTGCTGCTCTACTTTATACCCATCAGGTCCCTATAGGTCAGTGTTGACTCTTGGCTACTGCACTTACCCAGGCCTGGGCTATATGCAGAACCAAAGCTGGCTATGAGAGTTAGAAAATCCCCAGACCATCCTAGAAGAGAGTTTTGTGTAGTGTGGTGTAAAGGTCTTCAATGGGCTTGGGTTTCCCTGGCTACTGCTGGGCCAGCCTGGGTTCTCTTGGCCCCATCAGCACTTATCTGAACCTATCTGCTGAATGTCTTGCTGCCCTTTGGATTCCTTTTCAGCTCCTGAGTGTGAGAAGAGAAAACTCTGCCATGCCCTGGGGCAGTGAAGGAGGGCATTCCTCAAAGGTTCTGAGACTGGCTGGGAACCTGTGACTTAGAGAGAATGTCCTCTACAAGAAACCTTGGACCCTGAGGTTGAGATTTGGTTTCTTTAGCCAGCTTTTGTGTGAACTGCCTTTGAGTGAACCAACAAAGAAGGAAAATGGGTATAGGACCCTAGTCACCCAAGACATACCAGATGCCCCCCCAAAGCAGACAGGCTTCCTAGCTACAGACCCTAGGAAGGTAAATCCATCCTTTCACCTCGCTGGTGTTTCTTTTAGAACTCATTCCTTTTTGTTTTTCCAAGAACCATAAACTGTCTGCCTGTTTTTCCATATTCTCAGGGTCCCTAGGGAGAGAGAGACAGCTTGATAATTTCAGAGCAGACATAGGTATTGAGTGTGTTAAGTCCAGACAAATGATATTTATATACATATCCAAATTTGAAGAGAAAATGTATCTCTTCAGCTTTTAAACACTGTAATAGATATAAAGCAAAAATAAAACCTGTTGCAAAGTTTTGAAAAGAAGAAAATATGCATGTAAACAAACGATTAGCAGAGTTTTTGGTGTGTAGTCAGCCTTCAGCAAGGTTAGGTGCTATTGATAGTGTATGTGAAATGGTCCCTCTTTAGGTACCGATGACATTATGTATTGGGGGAGATTTTCAAATTTAGTTAACTGAATCAACAATTCTAATAAACGGAGAATGCGAGAGAGGGTCTCCAAAGTACAACAAAGCCCACCTGCAGATCCCAAGTGTCTCTTACCTTAATGATCTAGCTCTGTAGGAGGCCTAATGGAGTCTTGTTTATACTAACTTTCTGATTTGTAGCTCCAATAATCCAGGTTTCATTGCTGGGGGCTCCTGTAGCGCTCTCGCCTCAAGCAGAGCCATTCCCTAGATTCAGGAGGGCCCTGGTGTTGTTGGCAAAAGCCATAAGATCACCGAGTTCTGATCCTTCTCTTCCACACTCCAAGACTCACTCGGCTCCCTTAAGGCGGAGCTGTCCCCCACCCCAAAGGTGGTTTGTGCGATGTGTGCCCCCTAACAGCAATTCCTCTCTGTGGGACATTAGCTAGCAGCCTCAAATTAACACAATTATAAATCATTAAAGGCAACCCTGGCCTCCTCTTAACTCAGGGATTAGCATAATGAGCCTGTATTAATAGCCAATTACAAACAAATCCTCCATTTATTCATATTTCTTATAATTGTAGTTCCCCTGTAGGTGATAAGTTGTTCTTGAGAAAAACAATTCTCTCTACACAGAGATTTTGTTTTCATCTGTTCTTCCATGATTCAGTATACTTCCCACCATGGGGAAGGCATTTTGCTGCATTCTAGTTCTTTTCCTGTCCATGGAGATTATGCAGTTCTGTGTTTCTGAAGTTTTGACATTTAACAATAGGTCACTGGGAGAGACCCACATCTTGGTTTGGGCTTAGGTTATGAAAAAGGCATTTTCTGGTGCTAACTGCCCTTGGCATAGTGTTTGATTTGTGTGATTAATGGATTTTATGAAATGCTTGCTCCTTGCTCTTACCATTCATTCCCTCTAATCTGGGGATGAGATGACTAGCTGCTCTCCTGCATTATACTGACTTGACTGCCTCAGGCCAACACATTGAGAGTTTTGGAAGAAAAGTGCCATAAAAATATATTCAAACCTGCTTGGCAACCCCATACATTTCTTTTTTCCCTTTTACTCTAGCTTCTGTAGGGAGGAATCAATTAGGCATTCAAAGCCCAATTCCCAAAGCATAATAGAGCTAGTGGTGGAAACTTTTATTGGGAAGGAGTAATACCTTAATGACCTTTTCTTTCCTCTTTTCCTTCTGGGACCTGGGGAGGTGAATTTGAGCCTAGGCATCTCCTTGAGAGGTGGCTTTGGCTCTAGAAAACCTAAGTGGAGAGGTAAGGGAGAGAGGCGGATTAAGGCAGTCTGAGGGTAGGAGGAAAGAGGAAGTCGTCTTCAAAGTTCCATTCATGATCATCCTAGCTGGGGTCTGCAGACTTTCAGTTGCCCTTGAAGAAAACACAGAAATCAGTGTACTGGAGAGCTGACAGAAAGGATCTCATAACATGGTAGTAGAGAGGCAATTCATGTTGTGGGGAAGCTCCCAGACCACAAGTGCTGAGAAATTGCACAGCCCATGTTGTGCAATTCAAAAACAAACTTTTTGCGTGTTAAGTAACTGAACTTTTGGCATCATTTGTTTTACAGCAGTGAGTCCACCTTGACCTGCCCACTCTTCTTCACGTTGTCCTCTTAAGCCTGGAGTGCTCCAGGACTATTCTTCACCTATACTCAGGTCCTTGGGGATCCTATTTAAATCAATGGCTTTAAAAACCATCTATCTCCTGATGATTTGCAAACTTAGATCTCCAGCCAGGCCCAACTTCCTGAACTCTAGGCTAGTATAACCAACTGCCTGATTAACAATTTGCTTAGATATTGTCTTAGTTTCCTAGTGTTGCTGTAATTACACTACACACTGGGTGGCTTAAAAAAACAAATTTATTCTTTCACAGTTCTGGAGGCCAGAAGTTCAAAATCAAGGTATGGGCAGAGCTACACTCCCTCTGAAGCTTCTAGCAGTGGATCCTTCCTTACTCTTCAACTTCTGGTAGCTCCAGGCATTCCTTGTCTTGTGGCAATGTAACTTCAATCTCTGCTTCCATCTTAACATGGCTGTCTTCCCTCTGTGTTTGTATCTCTGTGTTCAAATTTCTCTCTTATTATAAAGATACCAGTCATGTTGGATTAGGGCTCACCCTAATTCAGTATGATCTCATCTTAACTGATTACATCTTCAAAATCCCTATTTCCAAATAAGGTCACATTTTGAGATTCCAGGTGGACGTGGTTTTTAAGGGGGTGCCATTCAATCCATCACAGGTGTTCTTAGACTTCTCAAACGCCTCTTGTTAAAAACTGAGGTGATATTCCTCTCTAAGCCTGCTCTACCTCCATTTTTCCCTGTTACAGTTAAAGGCAATTCTCTCCTTCTGGTTGCTCTGGCCAAAAAATCTCTTGCAATCATGCTGGAGTCTTCTTCTGTCTCACATCCCCCATTTAACCCATGAAGACTTCTTGTCCATTCTGCCGTCAGAATCTTTTCAGAATCTGACCACTTGTGCCCTCTGCATTGTGGCCACTCGGTCTAAGTCACCCTCCTGTCTTCTGAATGACAGACATTGTACCCTAACTGGTCTCTTTCTGTTTTCTTCCTTACCCCTTCCTCCTACAGTCTCTTATTAACATGGAAGCTAGAGAGATCCATCTAAAACGGAACTTAGATCATTACCCTTCTCTTCTTAAAACTCACTGATACCTGCCTTCCCTTTTACCCCCTGCCAACCCACACTGCAATGAGAATAAAACCCAAAACCATTATAATGGCCTACAAGACCCTACATCAGTTGGCTCTTCCAACATTACTTCTTTCACCTCATTTCCTGCTGTTTTCCCTAGCTCTTTCCTCTCCAGTCACATTGCTCCCTTTGCAGTTCCTCAGGCACTCCAGAAATGCTCCTGCCCCAGGGCCTTTGAACAGGCTATTTCTTTTGCCTAGAGCACTCTTCTACAGATATCCACATGACTTGCTCCCTCATCTCCTTAAAATGTTTGCTCAAATATCACCTTCTCAATGAGGCTACCTTTGGCTACTCTATTTAAAAGTGATACTTATGCCCTCCACCTCATAGACTCTAAATTCCTTACTGAGTAGTATTTTTTCCCATAGTGTTAATCGCCTTCTAACATACTATATAATTTATTTAATAATTGTATTTAGTATATGTCTGTCTCCCACACTGGAATCTAAGTTCCATGAGGAGAGAGATATTTTTTTCTCTCTTTTATTCACTAATAGCTATCCTTAGCAACTACAACAGTACCTAGCACATGATAGGAACACAATAAATATTTGTTGAATAAATGAAACACTAAATGAATGACTGTATAAAATTGTTCAGTGTGTGAGTCTTAGCATTTCAATTCTCCAGAAAATTCTCAGTCTGGGGGATAGGAGGGTCTAAGCCTGTCAGATCTTGAATCAGGTCCACAAAAATCTGCTTGCTGTTTTAATTCAAGTCCAAATGACCTGGAAAGTGGTAGTAGAGGTCCTCTTTGGCTGTAAAGGAGCAGGAATGAGTTGCAAACATGCAGGTGAAGTCAAGTGTTGAGAGTATCATCATGCTGTTTTGATTGGTTCTGTCTCCTTCTCTGAGGATCAGGGCCAGGAAGCCCTGGTCAGGGATCAAGAGAGCGCCATTGTCTTCCATGCTCCTCATTTTGGTCTCTCAGCAGCTCAGTGGTGGGTGGCTGGACTGATGCAGTCCTGCGGAGAGGACCCAGCGCTGCTGGCTTCATTTTATTTATAAGGTTTTCATAAACATTGTAGCCAAATGCTCAGGGGCTAGGAAACACAGCCCTGCATTTCAGCTTGTGCACCCTCATGTTTCAAAGTTGAACATAAGGTCCTCTTGGAAGAACTTTGGACATTCCCTGCCCCAGCTAATGCCCAGAGTCAGCTTAATTACTTCTTTAGGATTACTCCAAGATTCCTTTTTCCTGAGCTACTCCCTACTCTGTCCACTCCACGCACCCACCACAGACCACCACCTCCACCGAGCCGGAATCAGGGGCTCCCCCTCTGGGCTCCTGATCTCATGGGCTTTTTCACCTTGCACTTTAGCATAGTCATCTGCTTACTTGCCTATTTCCTTCACTTGCTCACGAGTTCCTTGAGGCATTGACTGTGTCTTATTGCTCTTCTCGGTGTCCAGCAGTGTCTGGTACACAACAGGCATTCAATAAGAGTTGTTTGAATAATGAACTAATGATTCAATATGAATGAACTAATGATTCAAACACCCAGAAATGTGAAAAGTGCTATGTTCTTACTGTCTTCTCAATACAAAATATTTTTCTGAATTCAGGGATAGGCAAGGAGGGCCTAATTTAATGTAGAACAGGTATTTAGAACAGCGTTAGGTAGGGCTGTGCTCCTAGATTTTCTTTGATTAAGGTCTGCATACTGACTGTATGCAGCAAGATTTGGGTCTTGAACTTGCCAAGATTTGGGTCTTGAAGTGCATGCGGAAAAGGACCATTCTGCTGGGTGTGCACTCTATAGCCATGGGGCTGTAGAGCCTATGGACAACTGTATCTGGCATTTGCCATGTGCCAGGCTTTGGGCTAAGCATTGCGTAGGTACCATCTGATTTAATCCTCATAACACCTCTATGAAGGCCATTATGAGGATTAAATTTTCTTTCCATGTGAAGAAAATGAGGCACAGAGAGAATGAATTTGCCTGAGGTCACACAGCTCATGAAGTCTGGAAGGCGGAATATGAAAACTTCGGTGCTCTTCATCACCGTGCTAGTGGCTTTCAATTATTTTTAGCCAGAACCAAAGTAAAAAAGAATTTTAAATCATAACTCAATGTATACACACGTCTGACATATATGTGTAGCAAAACCAAAATTTTCACAAAATGATACTTTCCTTTCCATTAAAATAAAATGCTGTCTGCAGGACCCCTAAATTGGTTGCATGGCCCCTGACTGAATGTGGTCTGCATTATACTATTGCTACCCTGACTTGGAATATTGCTAATCGTCAGTGGGAGTATGCTGAGGCCCTAACTCACTGATGCAGGGTGGGCTACAATAGGTTTCTCCCTGCAAGATTAGCCAAACCAGATGCAGAAGTGACTGGGGAACTATGGGAGATAATGAGCAAGAGTGGGCGATAAGGACTGCCTTTGTGAGAAAGGAAGGATGTGTATGTGGCTTTTAATGTGAGAATGTAATATTAGATGTTTTTAGTGAATTAGCAGCATCTAATGAAAATAATCTAATATTTTTATTAAGTACTTAGTATAAATTGGGGACTTTTCTGGACACCGCTCCCCCCCCCCCCCATTTTAACCCTTAAATACTTCAATGATTATTTCTTAACAACAAAGTCACTCTCTTACATACAACGGTATAGTTGCCCAAATCAAGAAGTTTCACTTTGATTCAATACTATAACCCATCCCACAGCCCATATTCAAATGTTCTCAATTGTCCCCATAATGTCCTCTATCAGTATTCTTTTTTCCTGGTTCAAATCATCTCCTTTGATCTGAAACAGCATTTCCCCCTTTCTTTGTCTTTCTTGATATTTTTAAAAAAATACAGGTCACTTACTTTATTCAATTTTGGTTTGTCTGATATTTCCTATTATGAGATTCAGATTATGCATTGTGGGGTGGAATACTATTGAAGTGTTATTTTGTCTTCAGTACATCATGTCAGGAGACACATACTATTCATTTCTCTCAATATTGATGATATTAGCTTTGATCAATTGCGAGGTTTCTCCACTGTAAAGTAACTGTTTTTTTCTTCCTCAAGTAGCATCAAATTTTGAGATGTCTTGGAGCAGCATATTACATCCCTTGGAACAGATTACTGCACTCATGGAGTAATGAAGATGTTGGCAAGTCAAGTGCCAACAAACCTCTGTCCTGATGTCCTCCACTTTCTTTATCCTTAATTACTGAATGCTTTGGGCCTGGAGGACAAGGTGGTAGGCAGATGCTATTGAAGTGGGTAAAATCATTTTTGGAACTTCCGTTGAGTTCTATGCATGCAAAGCACCATATTATAATTAAATCACCAGTGCACATCAGCCTGAGTTTAGATCCCGTTTTGTGACACATACAATAAAAAGTGGGATGTTTTTGGTCACAGAGACTTGTTAGGCTGTGTGTGTATGTATTTGTGTGCTCATGTGTGCACTTGTGTTTCCCTCCGAACTGTTTAATAATGATCGTTAAATATAGTCCAAGAAGTAAGTGATGTTGGAGGCAGCACTAGTTGGGTCCGGATGCTCAGTGGTTTGCTTCCTTTCAGCCTTTTCCACATCCCAACTCAGTGTCTTTTTGCCTTTAGTGTCTTCCCCTTTACTCCGTTGCCCACCTCATTGCAGAGGCGTTTCCTTGAGCCTTATTCAGTTTAAATTTTCCCTTTTCCAGTCTCTTAACTTGCTCTCCCATCACTTCGATCCTTGATATTCCATCTGCATTCAGTTTGTGTTTGGAGGCCACCAGACTAAATCAATATCCATTTTTATTAAGATTATAAATCTATCATTTAGGTGGGGGGAGGTAGAGAATAACTTCCTAACAATACATATTCACTATTTAAAAATAACTGTGAAAATGCACAACCGTCTATGGCAGGTGACCTGCTGGAGGAGATTTAGAGACTTTTCCTCTTCCTTTGTTCCCTCTTTATCCCTTTCCTTTACTACATTTTGAAAAAAGTGAACTCCCTTGTCTGTAAGCACTGTCCATTGGACTTTCTGCCCCCGCTCCCTTCTCTCTGTTCCTGTGAGCTCTGCTTCTCTGCTTCAGCTCATGCCACAGCCTGTGAAGGACTCAACAGTGAAAACTGACAGTCCTTTGTGGACTTTGTAACAGTTGGTGGCAATGATAGATGCTAATCCTAAATTTAAACCAAAGCCAATGTGAGGATGGGGAGCCAATTCTAAAAGGAGCAAAGGCTAGGACATCTCTAGTCTGCTAAAATGAGTGTAAACATTAGAATGAAAATAAGAATCCATGGCGGGGTTAGAGGGGGGGATGAACAATGCAACATATGAAAGAAACTAAATAAAAATGTGTGAAAAATAGAATCTCAGCTGGGTAGGGACAAAAATAAAATGACTGAAAAAATATTCTGAGCAAATACTGCTGATCATCATAGGAAAGACACTGAATTGGAGATCACTGAAGCAGCAGTATGCATCTTAATCTTTTGAAAATGTAGAGCAGGTGCTGGAGAAGTTTATTCTGGGAGAATGAGACATCATCCCTACTTGTAACTGAACTTCATGGATCTGTGAATTTAGATGCACAGGGGTCTGGTTTAGGTTGCTAGTATGCAGTCTTTCTCTCTGTGGGTGGTATCGCTTTTTAGATGGGGTCCCTTCCTAAGAACACACCTTCTGCCAAGAATTGTTGATATATGGGTAAGAAAGCTGGGATGAAGCCTCCAGCCCATCGTGAATGGCCATCTCTAATTGTCCATAACCCTGGAGAGGCAGCGTGGTGTGGAGGTGAAGAGCACAGACTTTGTGGTCAGAGAGATATGGGCTGAAACTCCAGGTTTCCCACTCACCAGAAATGTGACTTGATGTGCAACAGTAGCCTTGCTAAACTTTAGCCTCTAATCTGCAGATTAGATGGCCATCTGATGTCCCAAACTCTTATGGGAGAGTTATTAAGAGTCTATGTGATAAATAATATAAATCAATTAGCGTAGGTCCTGGAACATAGTAAACACTCAATGCATGGTAATAATGCATTATTATTATGATCATAATACCATACAGCTGATTAGGAGATTGAAACGAGGTAACACAAGAGAGCCAAAATCCCTGAATAATTGAAAATATGAGGCAATGTAGCCATAGGAAGTCTCATAATTTTGGCATATTTACTTGCGGTCTGGGTGCTTTATTAATTTCTCATTAGTGAAAAGAGTTTTGTGGTCTCCATTCATGGTGGTCGCTGTTATTGTTGAGGCTCTTGAATTTTCTCAGCATATAGTCCTACTAGTATCTGCAAATGATAATATCATGTTACTTGTCTAATATTGATACCTCTTATTTCAGTTTCAAGTATTATTGCATAGGTTAAAAGAGTGGCTTTCGAGAGCATAATAATCAACTGGGGAATTTGCTAAGAACAGATACCCTATTTCAAGGAACATTTGATTCCTATGATATATAAACTACTCCAGAGGGTAGAATAAGATGGAAAGGTAGAATAAGAGGGTAGAATAAGCTAAGATGGAAAGCTTCCAATTCCTGTTTTGTTTTATAAGTCCTTTTCTTTCATGCTTTCTTACAGTATTACATTGTTTTTATCCTATATACTTTATTTTTTAAATTTATGTATTTTTTTGCATGAGCAGGTACGGGGAAACGAACCCAGGTCTCCGGCATGGCAGGTGAGAACTCTGTCTGCTGAGCCACTGTGGCTCGCCCAATCCTATATACTTTTATCTTCTCTCGCCATTTAGCATGTATATGTCTGCACTTATTTTTACCTTTAAGTTTTTCTAATCTCCCATAAATATACCTTTTTTAAATTAAAAGAATGAAATGGTACCTCTTGACTCCACTTATATCAGATATCTGCCTTTCCTGATTTGTCATGCCCTATTTCCCTATTTCCTAGCTCTTGGTTAGAGACTGAGATTATTATTGTCCATCCTATTAAAACATGAATCAGCTGGGCCAGACTCACAGGAGCATTGAGGTCAAAGGAAGACATCCCACCAATAAAAGAGAAATAAAATAAAAAATAACTCAGGTCTTTACTTCTACTTCCCAAACCATGAAGGAGCTACCTAGACAAGAATACCTCTTAAAATTTCCTTTTCCCTCTTACCTGCTTCCCTCTTTCCACCAGCTTTAAATTCTTTGAATATGTATATTCTATTCTTAACCTTTACATCTCATCTTTTATATCTCCCCTTGATTTTTACAAACAAGACCCATACTACCTCCCCAAACCCATCTACAATGGAAGAACATTCTTTTGGAAGGAGAGGAAAGGAAAGAAAAATTAATGTGCAAAACTAGAGGCTCATATCTTGGTTTATTCATTTGTTTTTCTGTACTATATTCCCAGTAGGTTTATTGAGTACACCCTATGTAAACTTTCTTTATATGTGCATATTTGAAAATGTGTCTTTATGCCTCCACCTTTGATTATAGTTTAGCTAAATGCAGAAATCTAGTTTTAAAAAAAACATTTTATGAGTGAAGACTTTGGCTCCTGTCTTCTAATATCTAGTGGTTATGATAAGGATGATGGTGCCAGTAGGAAATCTGTTTTTTTTTTTTTTTCCTGGACATCTTTAGGATCTTTGTTTTTAACCTTTTTCTTTTTCTTTCCTTCATCTTTGATATTCTGCAATTTCTCTCTCATTTTGTTGGTACTTGGTGTATCCTTTGATTCTCAGATGTTTTTCAGTATTACTTTTTTGGGTTGATTTTCTCTAGTCTTTGTTTTTGGAGCTATTAGTCTAATATGGAATCCCCCAGGCTAATCCTTATTTCCCAACCTTTCCACTTATTATTCTTTTCTCTTCTTACTTGTCTATTTTCTGGAAGAATTCCTAAATTTTGCCTTCTGAATTTTTTACTTCCTATCAAAAAAATTGACAGTCATATATATTTTTACTTTTAATGTGTCTCTCCTATTTTCTGTATAAGTGGATGCAATATTATATTGATTAAAAAAGCTTTAAAGTTCTACTATCTTTCCTGAACTACCCGTATCCTCTAGTATCATATTTCCTCTTTCGTTTATATAGTACTTTCTTTTTCATGGAGCTGGATTTCCTAAAAATATCTGGTAGTCTGTGAGTCTCTGTACATATTTAAGAATTGTTCTAGTTTGCTAGCTGCTGGAATGCAACACACCAGAGATGGATTGGCTTTTAATAAAAGGGGATTTATTTAGTTATAGTTCTTCAGAGAAAGGCAGCTAACTTTCAGCTAAGGTTCTTTCTTACATGGGAAGGCACAGGGCAATCTCTGCTGGCCTTCTCTCCAGGTCTCTGTGTTCCAACAACTTTCCCCGGGATGATTCCTTTCTGCATCTCCAAAGGCCTGGGCTGAGCTGTGAGTGCTGAGATGAGGGATGCTGAGCTGCTTGGGCTGTGCTATGTTGCTCTCTCTCATTTAAGCACCAGCCAATTAAATCAAACATCATTCCTTGCAGCAGGCACGTCTCCTGCCGACTGCAGATGTAATCAGCAACAGATGAGGTTCATGTACCATTGGCTCATGTCCACAGCAACAGAACGAGGCACCCTCCCCTGGCCAAGTTGACACCTGAATCTAACTACCACAAGAGTGAAGCACAGGAAGTTCCTTGGGAGGTATGAGGGGATGGTTGGGTTTTGTTTGCTGATACACTTTACCTTGTGGTGAGGAGATAAGGAGACTGTCCACTTTGAGCCTTACTGAAGAAATGTTTGTTCATTGGCTCACCCTAGCTTCACTAGAACTCTACTGGCAATTTGTTTAGTTTCTTAAAAAAAGAAAAGAGTCTAGTAGGTAAATGCCTGACTGTGGTTTGTTTTCTCTGTGAGTAGGAGAGGGAAGCATGTGGGCCTGTCCCTTCACAGGCTTTCTATTCATCTCCAAGTCTGAAGCCCCAGCTCTTGCTGATGACGTCTGTAAACCTGGTATTTCTTGGTCCCAAACCTCCCTGGAGTTCTCTCAGGTGGAACAGCTGCCTCATTTTCCTAAAATTTATTGAAGTTTCACTTTTTTTAATGAGTTTGCTTTATGTCTGTTTGTTACTGAGGGTTTATGCTTCTTTTAAATTTTCTCTACATTAACTTTAATGGGGTCTCAGCAGGCAAAAATCTGTTCACCAGCTTAATATAGAATGCTTAGATATATATTAGAAACTTCTAAAAAGGTACAACTTAACTCCTGATGGAAATCGATAAAACAGAGAGTAGGAGTAAGGGAGAGGTAATTGTATAAGGAGAGAAAAGTGATTTTTTAAAGATGGATGCAGTATTCCATAACCAAGAATCCCAACAAAAATAATCCCAGGGAACACAAGGATGCAAGTGATCTACAGAGGGAGAGAATATTAAAACTGAAATTTAAAAAGAATATAGAAATCATCTTCCTCTGGCCCACTCCTAACATCCCCTACGAGAACATAGAGTACTAATTTCATCAGGGAAAAGTATTGATTTCCCAAGGACAATATTGGGCTAAATATCTTGAGGATGAATGTTTCCACAGTGTGAACAAAGGAATTAAAACTCAGGCTTCCAGTTGTGTGGTAACCTTGGATACCATCTTTTGGGGGTCCTGCCTCTTTGATTTATCACTCCTATATTATTAATTCATGCGCTTAGGAGTCTCTCTTCTTCCACATGTTGGCTGTTCTGAAGGAGTCCATGGAGTACATACAGCCCAGCTAAGAGGTTCTTTTCTTACTCTAACCCCAACCCTTGGAGTGCCAAGTGGGAATCAGGGGGATGCTTTGGAGAAGAGGCAATGAATGGTTGATCCTGCTTCTTAAAGACTAGAGGACCTCGGCCTGCTTTTCTGTTTCTGTCCATTCTCACCACCAGAGTCGCAAAATTGAGAATAGTGGAGCAACATTTCTCTTCAAGAGACATTTGGTAATACTGAATCAATTTTTGCTGTTACGACTGGGTGGAATGTTCTATTAGTAGAGGCCACAGTTGCTAGCAGCCCCCAAACAAAGAATTATCTACTCTAAAATATTAACAGTGCCAAAGTTGAGAAACCCTGATCTAGAGAACTGAGATTGTGGTAAAATCCTAAATGAAACAGACCAAGAAGACTGCTGCCCTAGCTTTAGTCTCTAGACTAGAGGAGTAAAAGGACATTTATCATCACTATAACCAGTCACATTATGGATAGAATTTGGATGCTACATGGGAATATTTTCCAGAACTATGACTTTGTGCTGGTTTGAATCTATTATATACCCCAGAAAAGCCATGTTTTAATCCTGGCCAAATCTTGTGGGAGCAGCCATTTCTTTTAATCCTGATTCAACACTGGAGTGTGAAATTGATTAGATTATCTCCATGGAGATATGGCATGCCCAATTGTGGGTGTGGCCTTGGATTAGATGCAGATGTGACTTTACCCATTCCATGTGGGTCTTGATTATTTTACTGGAATCCTTTAAAAGAAGAAACATTTTGGAGAGTCAGAAATGACGGAAGCCTCAGAGCCAATAGAAACTTCACAGCAGAGCTGACACAGATGTGGACAAATGGAGAACAGAGATATGGCTGTTTGGAGATATTTGGAGCCCAGCAGACATTGCCATGAGGTGTTAAGTAAGCCAGAATCTAGAAGGAGTCAAGGGAAGCCAAGAGATGAAAGCCAGCCCTGGAGAAGCAAAGTGAGGAACCCCCATAGAAACAGAGGCTGAAAGCAACGGAACCCAGGAGCAAGGGACCAGCAGATGCCAGCCATATGACTAGCCAGCTCACAGGGGTTTCTGACCCATCGGCCTTTCTTGAGTGAGGTAACCTCTTGTTGGTGCCTTAATTTGGATACTTTCACTTCCTTATAACTGTAAACTTATAATTTATTAAATTCCCCCTTTTAAAAGCCATTCCTCTTCTGGTATATCACATCCCAAGCAGCTTCCAAACTAATTCAACCTTGCATATCCCTTCCTTAAAAACTGTCTGAACTGAGCAGTTGAGCAGCAATATGGAGAGCTTCAGTTCCAGAAATTTCTTTTGATATCTAGTTTAAACAATAACACCCTACATTTTTGTTGACCACCTTTGTGCTTAGTACTGGGAGAACAGCAGTAACCAAAGAGTACTTGGTTGTTGCCCTCACAGAACTTTGGAGTCAGAGAGGAGAAGACAGATAATGATACAAATAATAATTATCATGTTGTGTGTTTTAATGGGGAAAGAATAGAGATTCATGAGAACATACATCAGTGAGACTTATACTGATCTACGGGTCAAGAAATGTGGGGCAGCGTCTCTGAAGAAGTGATGTTTAAGGGGAACCCTGAAGGAGGTATACTAATTAGCCTGACTGTAAGACTAGTGTTCCATGAATAGGCAACTGTATGTGCAAAGGCTCAGAGACAAGCGAAGATGTCAAAAATACAAGGAACCCAAAGAATGGAGTAGCAATTGTGGGAAGGAGAATGGAGAGAGAGTGAGGGTGAACGGTGGGAGGGGCTAGACCTTGGATGGTGTTGTGAGCGGGGAGGTCAGTAGATGACCTGGACAGCAGGGCTTTAAAGTAGCAGCACATGAGAGTTTCAAGTAGAGTTGAGAGGTTATTCTGGAAGTTATTCTTATGAACTATATAGATATCCCATTTTAGTTTTAGTGTATTAGAATAGCTAGAAGGAAATACCTGAAACTGTTGAACTGTATCCTAATAGCCTTGATTTTTGAAGATGATTGTGAAACTATACAGCTTTTATAATGTGACCGTGTGATTGTGAAAGTCTTGTGGCTGAAGATCTCTTCATCCAGGGTATGGACAGATGAGTAAAAAAATAAGACAAAAAAAAATAGGGGGGAATAATGGGTTAAGGAAATTGGGTAGATTGCAATCCTAGTGGATCAATGAGAGGGAGGGGTAAGGGGCATGAGATATATGGGTTTTTTCTTCTTTCTTTTTATGTCTTTTTCTGGAGTGATGCAAATGTTCTAAAGATGATCATGGTGATGAACACACAACTATGTGATGATATTGTGAGCCTTTGATTGTATACTTTGGATGGACAGTATGGTGTGTGAAGATAGCTCAATAAAAATAGTTTTTAAAGATAGCAGCAGAGCTCTGCATCTTTAAATCATCGCCCTCCCCCACCATGTGGGACATGACATTCAGGGTGAAAGTCTCCCTGGTGACATGGGAGATGACTCCCAGGGATGAGTCTGGCCCTGGCACCATGGGATCAACAATGCCATTCTGACCAAAAGGGGGAAAAAGTGTAATAAATAAGGTATCAGGGGGCTGAGAGAGTTCAAATAGAGTTGAAAGGCTACTCTGGAGGTTGCTCTTAATGCAAGCTTCAGTTAGACATTGCTACCTATCATAACTTGCCAACCCCCAACCAAAACCATTCCAGCCAATCCTAAAGAACACCTAGGGTGATATATAAGATTCTACAAAGATTCCATGCACTAGGGTAACCTTCCAGAAACCTACAACCTCCAGATGGGTCTCTGGACCAGATAAGTCCTGAAACCTAGAGGGGTCAGCCTTTCCTGAACATCAACTAGTTTCATCTCCTGAACCCTTATTACTGAAAGCCCTTCCAACATGAAAAAGGTAGAATGGGCACAGCCCAAATACTCCTAAAGAGTGGGAGAGAGATCAAAGGTGATGTTGAAATTATACAGAGAAGGTAGATTTAACAAATGTGTATGATTGCTGAATCATTGTATTGATATTTCCTTTAGTCTCCGCGGTATCTTAGAGCATCTAGGAGTAAAAACCTAAAATTGTGTAATTGTAATCCATCCAAACTCTGAAATCTGTTCTACAACTAATTGTTGTGCTGTGCTTTGAAATTTATTGTTTTTCAGTATATATGTTATTTTTCACAAAAAAGGGGAAAAGTAATTATATATATATATATATATTCTGAGTGCATGGGTGGTTCAGAGGTAGAATGTTCACCTTCCATTTGGGAGACCTGGTTTCGATTCCTAGACCATGCACCTAAAATAATAATATATGTATATATATTCCTTCTAGCCTCCAATGTCATGAAGCAGCTAGAAGGAAAAATCTGAGATAATAGTAAAGTGGCCCATGACAAACTCTGGGATCTGTCCTGTAACTGCTCGTTGAAGAGTGCTTTGAGAACGGTTGCTTTTTCTTTCTTTGCTTTATGTGTATATTATATTATACAATAAAAAGCATTAAAAAAATAGTGGCAAAGGGGAAGGAAAAATGATGGGACATCTGTTAGAATGAGATGGATAGTTACTCCTCATCTGAGGCGCGGAAAGTCTGAGAAAATACACTGCCTTCTTTTGAGCGGGCTGTAGGAGAAGTGTGCTTGGTGGAGAGGCAGGTGTGAGAACAAGTGAGGAAAGAGGGAAATACAGAGAAGAGATTGAGGGATGTGGGAGAGTTTGTCATTTGTGAGGGGGTGGGAGAACTAACCTGCGTGGGTAGTGTCTTGAGGAAATCACAACTGAGGTATGGCAGGTTGTTTGGTCGGCGTCCTGGAATAAAGAGTCATTCCTAACTGCTTAAGGTATTATCTGACATGGGCTTATTAAGTCTGGTTTTGGGGGAAAGTGGATGGGGGTGAGGTACCCCACAAGTCTTGGGTATAGATAAGCCAGATGGCTCAGTAATGTCCCACGTGGTGTCTTCACCTCAGAACATGATGAATCTCGTTTGGCTGTTGGAGAAACTGAGGCCCAGAGAAACGATGTGACATGTCTAAGTGACACAGCCAGCTTGTGTCTGATTAGAGACCAGGAGTTCCAGTCCCTCTTGCCTTGGTGCTCTTGACTCCTTCACATTCAACTTCTTCAAACTGGAATCTGCCTAAGGCCAGATAGGAAATAAATTCAAATAAAAAGATTATAGATTACAGAGAGGATATGTCAAGGAGGGCTATTCCTGAATATGCCAGCCCATCTGTCTTGACATTGTTTCTAGTGCCTGGAGGTTATGGGAAAATCCATTTGATAAGTTTTCATGTCTAATAATATTCTAGTTTCTGTCTTAAAAAGATAAGAATTCTAAAATGTGGAAGAATTGAGATTACCCTTTGAGTTAATTATGGGACTAGGGCAAAGCAAGATGTGTTCCTGAAACTGAGTGTGATTAAGTTTCATGCCTGGTGGTATACAGATCTCTTGTGCTTAGGATGTGTTCTCCTCTGCTGATGCAAGGTCCGGTAGCTAATTGTTTGGGTGGCTGGGATTTGATTCCCTCTGCTGATGCAAGGTCCGGTAGCTAATTGTTTGGGTGGCTGGGATTTGATTCTCTCTTACTGTCCTCCCTCCATCTCTCCTTCCCTTCTATCTATTCATTTGATATAAATTTGTAATATGTCCACTATGTGCCAACCCACCCTGTAGGCCAGATGGTGGCAAGATGAATACAACAGACATCTTCATCCCCTAAAGCTCCTGCCACATTCTTTGGATAGCTTATTAAGTCATTTCAGCTCTGGATTGTGGCACAGTATTTTTTTCCCTATTGAATGATAAACTCCTTGAGAACAGAACAGTGAAGAATGTCCTTTAGACTTTTTTTTGTATCTCCATAGTATTTATCACAGTGCCTTAGGTTTAATTGATGCCTAAAAAAATTTGTGTGACCATGACGCCCATCTGTAGGTAGAAGGGATGAAATGTATCTCTCTGGGCTGAGTCATTAAGTCTTCTTATATTTATTTCATGTGCTCCTGTTCCACCAGGAAAGGTGTCCCCTCATTCTCAGAGCCACCCATCAGATCACTCTCTTGCACATAAAACTGAGTGGCACCTGCTGACCTCAGTGTTACCTCCTACTGCTCCCCTTATGTGGTTGATCCCCTCACGCAGCATCATTCTCCTCCCACTTGAGTTTCTACCTCCCCTCTGCCCCAGGGCTCCTCTCTCTTCTAGGTTTCACATTCGTCTACTCTCAACTTGACTGTCTCAACTTGAAGTCTCTTCCTCTGTGTTCTGCAGTTACTTTTAACTCTGTTACCCACTTAAAAGCAAAGTATGCATTATCACATACCATATTTTATTTGTCTTTTATCATTGATATGATTTTTTTTTTCTTATCCCCCAACTAATTGCATGAGTTCAGGGATGTCTTATTATCTTTCCTACTTCATAATCCCGGTACACTGTAGATGTTGAGTGGCCGTTTGGATTTGATGAGCAATTTTGAAACTACAAGAGGTTTTTAGAATTGTGTCTTCTACAAATGTCCAAATCTTTCACAGACAAATGACGGTACAAGATGTACTTGTCCTGCAGCTTGATTTGAGGTATCCATTTGGCATCTGTCACTTTCAGAAGATGAATTTTTTGGTTAATCTTTCTTTGAGACCTAAGAAAATATTTGAGAATCTTTGAGGAATTCTGGCCTGGAAAAATACTGAATATTTATATCCTTCTGGACAAAGTACAGTAGACATGTGTTCTAATTTGCAAGTTGCCAGAATGCAATATAATGGCTTTTATAAAGGGGAATTTATTAGGTTGCAAGTTTATAGTTCTCAGGCTGTGAAAATGTCCAAATTAAGGCAAGGCTATGAAAATGTCCAAATTAAGGCATCCAAGTAAAGATATCTTGGCTCAAGAAGGCTGAAATGTTCAGGGCTTCTCTCTCAGCTGGAAAGGCACATGGAAGATTCTCCAGGAATCTTCAACAGCTTCCCCAGGGCTCTGTCCTCTTAACTCTGTCAGATCCGGTGGCTCTAAACTTTGTTAGTAAGCAATCCCACCTTGAATGGGTGAAGACAAGTCTCCATGGAAACCGTCTAATCAAAAGTTACCACCCGCAATTGGGTGGGTCACATCTCCATGGGAACAATAAAAAACACCCAACAATATGAATGAGGATTAAAGAACTTGGCTTTTCTGGGGTATACAGCAGATTCAAACCAGCACCGTTTGTGACAGAGACCTAGAAATCGATGTATTTTGTAGGTGGCCTCAACTGTGTAGATGCATTTAGGTCTAGAATTGCCCATAAGGAAAATATGGGTTTGTGCCTCAAGCCTTCACTTTTTGTACAGGATTTTTCTATTGTTGATATTTTTTATTTGTGAATAAATAAAAGGTAACTTCCCTTTCTTTCATCAAAAATCAAAATTTCAAATATGTTCCACCCCCTCACTCTCTTTCTCCCTATGTGCGTGTGCATGCACACACACACACAAATTCTATGTAAAGTACAGTGCCTGATAGTAAGTGCTCAAAAACATTCTTTTTTTTTTTAACATTTTATTAGTAGAGTGTCAGTTCAGCTGGAGTCCAGAAACCAAGTAAGATATGGAGCTAGAAGAATAGGTTTGATTATTCCTGTTGTATGGCCATCTGAAAATCAAGATAAATGTTTGTGCTGAATCTTCAGGAGATGGTTCCATTAGCAGTGTGGTACAGGGGAGTTTCTTTGTTAGCAAAGGTATGACTGTATTCACAAACCTTAGTTTAGCCTTCTTATTTGGTGTTAATCTGGGAACTGGAAATGAGGCAGCTCTGGTTTGTATGGCTCTTTATAGCTCAGAAAAACTAATTTAATTTCTCTGTGCGTCTATCTATTTAATAGGCATGGATAATATCCTAGTCATTTGTCTACAAATGACAGAAGATTAAGAAAGCTTCCTTTGTATATTCTGCCTCCATTCCAGACACTAACTAACCCATATGCAAACAGAAATAACTCTTCCTATTGTTGTATCAGAAACAACAAAGGTTTCTGCCAGCAGACACTCCACAATAGATCCAGAAGTCACTTGGATTCTATATTTTCTGGCATAAAAACCAACATCACACACTCAGGCTTTGTTCCCTATGTGCTTCATTTCCAGAATGTTTTATGTCTCAACAATAATCACGCGTTCAATGGCTGATAAGCCATTTTGCCAATGTTTACTCCCTCTGTGATCTTTAGAATGTGCAGTAGTTTCTCCAAAGGTCAATACCTGACATTAGTAGCCTTGCGTAGTAACTGAGATCTGTAGGATTTTAGGGCTTTGAGAATAGGTTTTCCCAGGTTTTTGTTCTAGGACAGAGTCTGAAAAAAGCAATCTGCAGTCTTTCCTCTCCAACTGTGCATCCTTCCCAAATTATGCTACCTGGACTTCATCGATCTAGTTAGCAAATATTTATTGAGCTGCTATGTGCTAGGCATTGCACTGGGTATAAGAATTAAGAACCAATTGGAGAACAGCAGAGAGTGAGGCCTGTAATTTAAAGCAAGTATTGTCCATGTGTTTCTGTGGTAGCATCACAGCAGTTTCCTTGTTCTGGGGGCTATTATTGGTTCTGTGGTCTAAGTGGGTTTTTATTCTGCTGATATTGACCTCTCTCATTATGAGGACTGTGCTCAGATTTCCCAGGTCAGTTCTTGTTATTCCATAGATGATTGCTGGAGATTTTTATCAAAGGCTCGGCAATTACTTATAAGGTGTTCTAAGAGGACAGAATGTTGTGGTCCAGGAAGAGAGCTTTTACATTGAGTTAATCACAATCAATGTTACATGGATTAAGCTTTTCAAACAGTTATAAATTTACCTGACTACTCTTTCATCTATATCAAGTTTTTCTAGATTGTGGATTTCTAAGGTGGAACTGTGTTCATATTCATTTGAGCACTAAATAATACCAAAGTCTTAGTAGGCCTTTGATTTCCTCCTTTCTGTCTGTTCTATCCGCCACCCCCTCCAACCTGCCCATAACTTCATGTGTTTGTATCAGTGGCAGATTTAGTTCCAAATGATTAAAATTTTTTAACAAGTTTATTGAGGCTTAATTGAAGTGCAATAAACTATATATATTCAAAGTGTATAATTAGGTAAATTTTGACATGTGATTATGAATGTGACATCAAAGATAATGAACATATTCATCACCTCCAAAAGTTTCCTTTGTAATCTTCTCCCCCTCCTGGCAACCACTTATCTGCTCTCTGTCATTATAGATTAGTTTACATGTTCTATTATTTTTATATAAATGGAATCATACAGCAGGTACTTTTCTTAGTTTGCCTCCTTTTACTCAGATTCTGATAGAATCTAAAATCTACAAAAAGAGTTACTAGGACTAACTAAGCAATTTGGGAAGGTTGCCAGATACAAGGTCAATATGCAAAAGTAGACTGTGTTTCTATATACTAGAATCTAACATGTAGAAATTGAAACAAAAATGTAATTTATAGCATTAATAATGTGAAATGTTTAGGGGTAAATCTGACAAAAGATGTCAAGACTTGTTCACTAAAAACTATAAAGCAGCGCCAAGAGAAATTAAAAAAGCTAAATAAATGGAGAGATTTAACGTATTCATGAATCAGAAGATATAATATTGTTGAGATGTCAATTCTCCTCAAATTGATCTGAAGATTTAACTTGCTACCAATCAAAATCCCAGTAGACTTTTTAAAAATAGAAATTGACAAGATGACTCTGAAAGTTGAAATACAAAGGACCTAGAATGGCAAAAACAACTTTGAGAAAGAAGAACAAATTTGGAGGACTAACACTACCTGATTTCCAGACTTATTATAAAGCTACGATAATCAAGACAGTATGATTTTTTGTGTCCAGGTAGACAAATAAATCAATGAACAGAATACAGGACAGAACTAGCTCTACATGGATATAGACAATTGATTTTCAACAAAGGTACATAGAAGTCAGTGGAGAAAGGAGAATCTTTTCAAGAAAGGTCCTGAAAAATGAGATATCCATGTTCAACAATAACTCCAATTCATTCCTTGTGTCATAAACATAAATCAATTCTAAATAGATTATACATCTAAATGTAAACCTAAAACTTCAAGAGAAAACATAAAAGAAAATCTTCATGACCTTGACTTAGGCAAAGAGTTTTTAGATACATCACAGACAGCATGATTATTAAAGAAAGAATTGATTAATTGGACTTCAGCAAAATTAAGAACTTTGGTTCCTTCAAAGATGCTGTTTGGAGAATGTAAAGACAAGCCACAGACTGGGAGCAAACACATATCTGATAAAGGACTCTTAAAGAAGATATGCAGATGGCAAACCATTTGGTGGTTTCGTAAAATGTTAAATATACGTACACCTACCCTATTACGATCCAGCCTTTCCACTACTAAGTAGTTACTCAAAAGAAACATAATCATCTGTCCAAACAATGATTTGAACATGAATATTCATAGCAGCTTATTTGTTAAAGCCCCAAAGTAGAAACAACCCAAATGTCTCTCCACAGATGACTGACTCAGCGAATTTGATATAGCGGTACATTGGACAACTTCTTAGCGATTAAAGGAGAGAAACTATTGATACATGAAAACAGCATGGATAGATCTCCAAATAATTATGCTTAGTGAAAGAAATCAGATTAAAAGAATATGTCTTTAATGATTTTACATCTATAAAATTCTATAAAATATAATCTACAGTGATAGAAGGTAGAACTATCATTGCCTAGGGCTCGGTAGATAAGCAGGGGTGAAAGGGAAGGATTACAAAGGGGCACAAGGAAACTTGGAGTGATAGATATGTTTATTTTCTTGATTGTGGTTGTGGTTTCATGAGTGTATATTTATGTCAAAGCTTATCGAATTGTTCAATTTAAATGTGTTTATTGCACACCAATTATACTGCCATAAAAAACATACCACTACTTCCTCCAAAATAAACTTACACAGAGAAATATCTTAGGCAGGATCAAAGTGAGGCAATGTATTTAATGCATTTAGCACAGTCACTGATACATAACATGCACTCCATAAATGTTAGTTTCCATTCATTTTGCTTCCCTGCCCCATCACCAAAATTCAGGCTACCATACTAGCTACATCATCTACTTGCAGTTTCTCCTGGATGTGGAAGGGCAGAAATTTGTAGAAAGACACTCATGTTTTGATTTACAAAGATCAATAATACTACTTATGTAGTGTGCTAAACTTTAAAATGTCTTCATATTATTTGGACAAGGCATATTTATCATATTGGCATGTAAGTTAATATTGAAATTTTTGTATTGTTGAAATGTTTCCAGATTTTTTAAGGTGCAATTATATTTTGGGGATTCCAATGGAGAAATGAGCTTGATATATTCATTATTTGTTGAGACAAACTCTGAGATATTGTTATTGGGTAGAAAAGGCAATTGAAATGAAAATTACAGAAATTATCAATTGTTATTGACTGACTCGCCTCTTTGCTTCTGTTCTTCGTAACATTTCTTTGTTTCTTCCTTTCTAATAGGCATTGGACTCTCCTACATATAGTATATATCTTTTATATCTTGCTTCTTTTACTCTAATCACTGGTTCTTCATTTGTTATCTGTGGGCAGTGTCAGGTTTGAAGGATATATTCATTTTCCAATTCTCTTCCTCCACCATCAACTTTGAAAGGTATTGAGTTCTAATACCTTCTAAGCAAGGTATTAGAAGATGGAACTTACACACAAGAAATCTGTAATAATTTAATTTGCTTTAAACAAGGTGTGTTAACCTCTGGATCCTTCAGAGAAACAGCACTGATAGGATATATATGCATGTATGTGTATTTTTACATATTGTGAAATTTATTGGAAATGGCTCATGTGACAGTGGGGATTGAATTCCACAGGGCAAGCCACAAACTAGAAGCTCTGATGAGGGCTTCGATGAATTCCCCAGGAGAACCTGGCTGATTGAAGTAGAGATAGAAATTCTTCTTTCTCAGTGCTGAAATTATCCAGTTTTTCTTTAAGGCCTTCACCTGATTGAATACAATTTCTCTTCTTGCTGAAGGTAGTCTCCTTTGTCGATTATAGGTGTGATCAACCATAGATGTTAAACTGATTAATGATTTAAATCCACAAAATATCCTCACAGTAACAATCAGGCCAGTGCTTGCTTGACCAAACACCTCGACACCATAATCCGGCCAAGTTGACACGTGAACTTAACCACACAGGATAATACAACACGGAAGATATAGAAATCTATATTGGAATGATTTGTGAGACCTCTGCTTGGAGCCTTCTTTTGGTTGTAGCAATGACTTGGGCAATTCCCACCTATGTAAAATCTCTAGCATTTGTAGCAATTACTACTGAAATAGTTCCTGAAGTGCAGTAAGGGAGGAATCTTCTAAGAGGGCCATTCTTCAATGGAAACTGGTTTTATTTAAGATAGAAATCATGGGCAGGAGACCTCTTTGTGTGGGTTTTCAGAGAGTGGACATATGTTTCTCTTATTTTCATTAGTGTAAAGCAAGATATAGAAGTCTGATTGTATGTGACTTGAAACTCAATAATGGATTTAGCCAGTAATGAATGAAGTGTTATCAGGTTCTAGGCTTCACAAACGAAGAGGCAGCAGAGTTGAAACCTTAGTTGTTGTACCACTTGTTGTCTTTCCCCAACAAACCTGGGTTTGTGAAGCAGTAAATACTCTCATTTGTCTTCCCAGGAAACCCAGCAAATGACCTTTCCAGGAAACTCTTAACAGCTAAATGTGCAGTACAGCACACCATGTACCGGAGATAGACAATATATATCAGGAAAATTCTCCTTTGATTTATGGAGTTAATTCTGTAGTGATATGAGCTCTCAGGGATTCCTAACTCTTTTGTGAAGGTTGATAAGATGGAGATCAGAATTCCATAAAAATATTTGTTAGACTTCCTCTCATTTTCTTTGAAATAACATCTACACAACCTTCAGAGACCCTGAATTAGTATCTTTTGAATTATTTCTGTGTATTAAAGATAGCATTTTAACCATGAGATGCCTTCTAATATAAATATAATTTGATTTTAAGTATATTGTTATCTCTTGGATTAATGTCTCCTAAATAGTGCTTTAAATCACCCTTTTTCTATCAGGACCATAAAACTTTTGTTACAGGGCAGTGATTTTATAGAAGGAATTTTCCGGATACCTAGCAACTTCCATTCTTAATCTGAATATTCCGAGCAAGATCCCTTTTGTTTTGCCTCCATTGCCTACTACAGACAGTTCTCAAGAAAATAGCTGCTGTCCACTGATCAATGGCAGACGTTTTTTGGTGTTCTGTAGTTCTAAATGCAGGTGAGTGGTACTAGTGTCTGCTGTGAGTTCCAGACATCTCAGAAAGAAGATGGCAGGGGCTGGTTCTCTTCTGCAGAATTCTGAATATGGAAACTAAAATTCTGCATTTTAACTCATTTCTTTAAAGTGACTTTATGCACATTAGAGTTTGTCAGTCCCTGGACTAAATCATATACCCTTGGCCATCTACCCATGGAAAATGCTTAGCCAGTTGCTTCCTGGGGCCATACCCCAGGGAAATACACAATCCACTTAGGTGATCAGCTAACTAAGACAAGCCCAAAAAGACCTAATCAGCCTCCCCCACCCCTTGTTCAGCATCATCTCCTTCGGGAAGCCCTCCAAGACACTTGACCTCTCCTTCTTCACTTTATCCCTGCACCTCTTTGAGAAGTCATCTATCTTTAGCCATCTTTGAGCCTCTGGCAGAACATTTTTTTCTAATAGATACTCATAAATGCCTATAGATGGAAGGAAGATAGGAATGAAGTTACCTCTGCCATTTTGGGGTTTGAAGATTGGCTCTAAAATGATAGAAAATGCCACAACCAAATGTGTGCAGCCAATTGATCATTAGCCCTATCCATATTCGAAGATGGAATCAAGTACCCAAATACCAGGAACTGCAATTAGGGAAGCAGCATGGTTCAATGAAAAGGTACCAATGTAGGGTTTGCCCTTAGACAATTCTGAGTTTAAATCTCAATGCTCAAATTCACTAGTTGTGAGGCCTTGATTGTATTGCTTAATGTCTCTGAAACTCTCCCCATTCACAAAAGAGAAATAATATTTACCTGACAAGGATTAAATAGGACTGACTATGAGCAGATATGCTTTGCGCTTCATCTATACCCATAGATTTCAAATTTTTCATTTCAAAATCTCAGAGAGTGTTGACCTGTACTTGACTCTGAAAATGAAAAATCCATGAAACCCACCTTATTTGCCACCAGCTAATGTTAAGCATTGTTATTCATTCATCCAATAGCTGCTATATCACAGGTACTGCTCTGCTTACTGAGGATGCAAAGACAAACACAGAAGACACAGTTCCTGCCCTCATGCAGCTTATAGTCTAGAAAGATGAAAACATTGCAATCACCACCACTGTGGCAAATGTTATGCTGGGGAAGTGTGGAGAGCTCATACTCTATTCTTTCGGCCTGATAAGGGTGGAAGAGTACAGGCAGGGGGATAAGGCAGGGAGGGTGGAGTGTAAGAGGTCACACTGTTAGATGTGACCATTTGTGAGTCTTCTCACACTTCCATCTCCCTTCCTTTCATTACCCCATTCCTGACTAAAGCAAGATACCAGTGCTCTAGCCACAATCTCTATTTTACCCAGATTTATAGGTAAAAGTTGCTTATAACACAACTCCCAGTATGCCTGGGATGAATTTCCAGGAGGAACATGCCCACATTGCAGCTGGAGTGAATATTGGATTGATTAACCCACGCCAGGCACTGATCTTAGAGCTTCTCATGTGTTACTCATTTAACCCTCTCAAAAACCCATGAGGTCTGCATTCATGTTATCCCAATTTTACATAGAAGGAAATGGACTCTTGGACAGGTTAGGAAACTTACCCCAGGTCACATAGCTGGTGAATGGCCCAGCCGGGGCTGTTTCACATGCAGTCAGACTGCAAACCATATCTCCAACCACCCTGTATATATATAGTGTATATATAGACCAACCAGTCTATATATGTAAGTGACCATTAATGGAGAGATTTGGATGATTTTTAAGAGCGTATTTTTATAAAAAGTAAAATAAAGAGCAACTTTAAAAATATTTAACTACTTTGGCACAAATTGAGTCTCTCTTTTTTTGCATTTTTTTTTTTATTGTTGTAACACATATACAACTCACAATTTCCCATTTTAACCACTGGCAAGTGTACAATTCAGTGGAGCTAATTACATTCAATATATTGTGCTACCATCACCACCATCATTACCCAAACTTTTCATCACATAAAACAGAACCCCCACACTCACTCAGTGATGAAGCCGTGTGGCACCCCAGCTGGCACACTGGCTCCCTGCAGGACAGGCAAAGTTGGGGTCACTGGGGGCCTTGGGACAACCTTCTAATTTTACATACCGGCTATATGTTGCTGGTGTTTCAGAGAAGGAAGAAAAATAGATGGAAAACAAGTGCAACTTGTGGAAAACTCGGAAGACTTGTCCACCTGCTTGAAATTGGCTGTCAAGTTTCTTGGTTTCAATTTATTCTGGAAAGCTTAACATTGCTGCCATTATTTTAGCAACTACTTTTTCTTTGTGAATGTTTTGCTGACTTTTCATTCTGTTGACCTATCTTTCTATTTTGGTCTTTTTGTTTTTTACTGTGCTTTTTATTTTTTTTAACTTATTTTTTATTTTTTAAATTTATTTTGTATTATGAAACCAAAACAACATACAAACATGAACATTCTTAACATACAACCATTCTGTGTATGGTGTACAATCAGTGGCTCACAATATCATGACATTGTAGTATATTCATCACCGTGATCATTGTTTAGAACATTTGCGTCGCTCCAGAAAAAGGAATAAAAAGAAAAAACTCACACATACCATACCCCTTACCCCTCCCTCTCATTGACCACTAGGATTTTGATCTAGTGTTCAAGATGTTTGATCAAAAAGAAACATCTTGAGTTTCTTTATTGATTCAAACTTTAATTTGTCTAAAATCTGCCTAATCTAATTCTGGCTTAATGCCATAGGTTAGGAAACCAAATGATTTTGTTTTAGGTTCATGAGCCTTCTAGTTCAGCGGGATAAATAGGCTCCAGCGGGGTTGGAGAGCGACCTTGCTGTCTTGCATCAGGGGTAGGGCCTGGAGCTCCGTGAGAGGAGCGCTGAGATCGATTAGCAATGTCTGCCATGGGTATCACCCTTTCCGAGGACATTGCTTACTTTGTGCTGTGTGGCAGGTGAGCAGACTCACCTGGGACTCTTTAAAGAAATAGAGATTTCCAGGATCTACTTACTGATATTCTAGTTTAGGTCTCGCATAGGGCCTAAGTCTGTACAAACCAAAGGTTTTGGGGATATTCTGGATCCGGTATTTGACTCATGTACCAAGAATCTTAAATAACTTTTAAACATTAGGTTTTTTTTTTTTTTTAAATAGGAAATTGTTTTCTTAGTACTCTTAATATTGAGCATATGGCATCCCAGAGTCTTAGAGTTTGAGGGGGCAATTAGATGTCATTCAGCCCCACCTTCCACCTAGTTCTGATTCACCCTGGATACAGCGCAGGCAGAGCCCTGCCAGGCCCTCCAAGGTAAGTCTGCCTTGGATTCTCTAAGTAGGTTTATGGAAGTGTCCCAAGAGTAAACGATGGTCAGAGAGGCAGGAACATACGAAGGTTATATGTCTGACTTTGCTGATGTGAAGGCCTGCAGAAGTTCTGCAGAGCCTAAAGTCCTCACCATTTTTGTTTTAGCCCAAGGAAGAGATCATCAACAGTTGGTCTTCACTAGAGCGTTAGGACACCTCTTGGGAGTGGGTAAGACATCTGATTAGTTTATTCAGTGATTAGGAGTAGAACACAGGACAGGTTCATTTTGTTTTCAGGAATTAAGTTGAGAGTGAACAGAATTGATCTAGGCTACAGTTCTCATTATCTCCTAAATAAAGACCATCATATGAAGATTCCGGTTGGGGGGAAAGTGGAGTGTGGAAGAGAACCAATGGGAGTAAATAGGGCACTAAAAAGGAAATACCAATTCCCTATGATTTTGCTCTAACTACCCATGTATCCTAGATAAGCTAGATAACTCCAGACTCATTGTAAACTTTAATAGAGAAGACAAATAGATTATTTTCTAGGGTTAATATTATTTACATATTATAAGTTACCAACTATAAAATTCATTTACATTTTATAGTCCAGATGAATATACCTTGTCCACAGCGCATGGCACAAACAAAAAAGGAATCCCAAATTGTGTGGCTCCATTGGAAAAAAAGAGTGCTTATGCTCATCGAAGAGGTATTTGAGAAAAAGTTATAGGGAGCATTAAAAAGAAAAAAAAAGCCCTACTTTCTTTGTGTTCCTTGGAGAAATAACCCATGGCTGCTTTAGAAGGAAAGGGATGATATAAAGATGTGAGGAATGTGAAGTGTGTGTGTGTGTGTGTGTGTGTGAGGGGTGCAGAGGGAGGGAAGGAGGAGGAGAGGAAGGAGGGGAAATATTAATAATAGATGGTTGGCTAATTTGTGGAATTAAGTTCTGTACTGCAGATGAGAACAGACTCCATGCCATGTTGGGAATGCTCACAGGGGGCTGGAAGGGAGTGAGTGGAGACTTCTGACAACAGTAGATTTCGTAGATTTGGTTTCCTTAACTGTATTTAGCTGGACGATGGTTTGAAATAATAAATTTTCCTTTGTTATGTATGTAGTATAGTTATCTATATCATGGGATGGAGGGAAACTCACATTTAATTCTGAATGTCGAGCTCTGAACTCATGATCTTAAATTTAGTTTCTATTGTGATAATGGGTGTAGAAATGCATCCTGATGAAGAGGGTTAAGTAGCCTCAACACAATGCTCTACTAGATTTTTTTTTCCTTAAGGAAAACTGCTCAAAGCAAATGTCTCTTTAGGGAATAGGGCCGTCACAGATTAGAAATTTGTGAAGGTCACTGCCATCTAGTGACGAGATGTTGGAAAACAGTGCTGAGAGCCTGTGGACAGACAATGGAGTGTTCTTGCCATTTCATTTATTTTTCAGAATTTTGTCTTCTCGCTTGATAAAAATGAGATAACAAAATCTATCATTGTTTTTTTTCCTTGGGTCCTCTGCCACACAGCAGAAGTTAAAAGACTGGGGGTGGAGCAGTTAATTGTTACCATGTTCAGAATATGTGTTTCCAACGTGCACAAGGTTAAATCTCTAAAGATTTTTTTCCTTGCTTTTTATAAAGGAACATACAAGCGACTTTGAACAGAAAGAAAATAATATTGAGAATACATTTGAAGGTGAGTAGAGCACATGTGAATTAGAATTGCTGCTCAAAACTAAAATGGGGTTAAGCAGCCCTACAAAAGCCTGAGATGAGTCTGGCCAGCGCAGTGCTTTGGCACTGTGATCAACTGTTTGCCTTGATGAATGACGCAATGGAGGGAAAGGAACACAAAGTACATTTTATGTTATAGTTATAGCATGTAGTGACCTTATTAGGCAAAGAAGTCAGGGGAAGGTGTCACATCAAAGAAAGATGCATGATTCTCCTATGGGCCTGGTGGAGGCCACAGAGGAGAGCCAAGCTTGAGCTTATTTTTGAACTTGACCCTCTCCCCCCTCCCCAACTCCCAGTGCTCAGAAGCTGGAAGGGTGCCATGGGGAGCTAAAGCAAGTGCTTTCTTGGCCTCTGAAGCTGCGGGGCAATAGGAACTGCACTGACTTCCATAGGGCCAGAGGTCTGGATTGCAGCAGCGCCAGACACAGAAGACTCTGCCCTGTGTCCCCTCGCCCCTCCCCAGGCCCTGAGGAACCCAGCAGCAGTAGAGAGGAGCAAGGGAGAGGAAGATGAGAAGAACAGGCCACACCCCACTTCTCCATTGTGGATCCCTGAGCTGGTCAGGCCCGTGCAGAAGTCAGGAGGGTGGAGTGGAGAAGAGTTAAGTTAGGTGTGATTGAATTTCTATTGAGAGTGAACTGGATTGAGTGTATGTGTGTGCAAACATGAAGGCATGCTGTATTTTGTTTTCTTTCTCCTAGTTTTTACTTGGAAAAATTTCAAACAAAAGCTGAGCATCTAAATGTCTTTCACCCAGATTCAAGGCTAGCATTTTGCCACACCTGCTTTATCTCTGTCACTCAGTTGCACTCTCTTATGTTATCGTCCATCAATCTTTCTATTTATCTATATTTATATCTATCTATCTATCTATCTATCTATCTATCTATCTATCTATCTATCTATCATCTATCTATCTATCATCATCATCTATTTATCTGTCATCTGTGTACCTACCTATGATTTTCTGATCCATTACAGGTAATTTGCAGACCCCAACGCTTCATCCCTAAATACCTCTCCCAATACATGCCTGCATCTCCTAATGAGAACATTCTGCCATATAACGTCAAAGACAGTATCACACTATAGAAAACTAAGATTATTTACTGATATCATCTAATAACATGGATTGCAGGCTTCAATACCTTAAATTGACGCTGTTTTTATACCTCCGAGTGCCTGGAAAGCTACAATATTTGCCTGTGATGCCATCAGTAGATGGGGAATGGGATCCAGCGGACCACGCCTGAAGGCAGGGGTGGACGAAGAAAAGCTGCTTCCTCATTGTAACCCACCCCCACATCCAGCTCATTCTCTAAGCTTGTTACTGAAAACAGATGGTTAGATGCCCTTTTTCCAAGTCTTAATTATCTGTAAGGAAACAGAATTATTTCCCAGGAATAAAGAAGATGTGGTTCATTTCCCCCCAACTTTCAGCAGAGAAAGTTGCTGCATGCTAGTGGAAAGGAAGTCCAAAGGCCCACTTTGGGATCAGGATGCCCCCCTGCCTTGGATATCACTCTAGCCTCTGATACCTATCACAATTCACTTAACCTGTCTCAGCTTTCTTATCGATGAGGTGGCTATAAAAAGCTCTGCCACATGCACTACAAAAACTGGTGGTGCAGACTGAATAATGTGAGAGAATGTACTCTCGGTTTGAAGTAGTATACAAATTTTTAACTCTGTGACTTACCCCTTCTGATTCTTCTAGCTGAGGAAGTCCCAGATAGGTTTGTTCCTTGACTTTTACTATACCTGTCTTTCTCCCTTAGCTTACGATGGTTAGTTTAGCATAACTTGGCATTCTTTCAGAACTTGGAGTCTAGAAAAATCTGTTTTTTTAAAAAATGCAAGTTGAATTTATTTGTGCATCTACCTGTTGAATCAAACTATGGATAAATCGATGCCACTGCAACTTTAAAAAAGAAAAATCTTAACATTCTGGAAGAAATTCTAAGAATACTTTGATTACACGGCTTTGCTTATGGCATTAGGTTGTGTCATTTACAATTACACCATGTTCCCTGGGTGGAGCTAATGCCATGTGTTGAATTGAATACTTTTAAAAGATACATCTGGATGTATATTTCTTGTGAGCCAGGTACAGCCTCAAGCTCCAAGAGAGTCACTCACACATCATCCTGAACCTCAAATACAACCCGTTTAATCACGACCATTTTGAAGAATGTAAAATACAATGGGTACAGGCTGTGCAACGGTGGCTCAGTGGCAGAGCTCTTGCCTGCCATGCCAGAGACCCGGGTTTCATACCTGGAGCCTGCCCATACCAAAGTAAATTAATAAATAAATAAAAATAAAAAATAATTGGTTACAATTCAGCTTTAGTCTTTATTTAGAATGTGCAAACTATGCTAACTTTCATAGAGCACTGATTTCTTTTTCTTTTTTGTTGCCCTTATTGTATTAGTGAAACTGGTGATTTTTATTTACCAAAACTAAATTAAAGTAAATTTTTGAAGCTGGTGAAGCCTGAACCCTTTTAGCAAAATAGTAATGGATATATAGGATTTGGATACAAACACACATTCTTCCATACTGGTTGCATGTGTATATATCCAATCTGCTTCTAAGTAGAAGAGCTTTGCTAAAGTTTTGCAAATAGGGTCTGTTTCATAGCCTGCTGTTATTTATTTTTCCATGTAGTTCATCTTTCTGTCAGGATTTCATAATAAAGAGGCTTTTCTTGGTTTTCCCTTCAAAATTTCTGGAATATTTGTCTGCTAGAATTTTATTTCTTTCTGCAACTCTTTGAATTTCTCTATTTCTATCCTGTGCCCAGTTGAGTTGCCCAAACATTTCTTTATTCATTTTCTAACTTAAAAGGATTAAACTACCAGGTTATATTTATTATCCTGTAAAAATATCTAGGGATGCGAGCAAGGCTGATCAGTTTATTCATCCCCTTTCGTGACTGGGCCATTTCTAAGGAAACAGATGGCGCTTCAGGGACTGAATGTGGGTATTTTGGTGGTTATGCAGATGCTGTTTCCCAGAGTGACGTAACAGCGACAGAAAGGTTGAGACAGGGCCCTGAGAATAGTCTGCATTCAGCCGTCATGTAATAAAACTTTACTGACTGTATAATATTTATGATAATAATCATGAAAATTTTAGCAGTTTTAATTCCTATTTTTTTAATCTCAATTTTTAGCTTGTTACAACTTAAACCTATATAACAACTTTACCAGTAAAAGTATTATGAAAAATTAGATTTTAAATAAAATCTTTTAGGGGGAGGAAAGTTGAATATAATTCTGAGGAGGTTTACTACTATCTGAAATGTCATTGTATCTCTATCTGAGCAGTTGATACAATGGAAGAATTTGGCTGCTCATGTGTAGACAAAGCATTAAACTCTTCAGTTGACTTGGAAGAATTGATCTATGTTAGTGATCTTTTTGGTTATCTCATCTCTGCAGGCTCCAGACTTTTCCTATCATTTAAGGTCCCACAATGATATGTCAATTTGTATTTTAACCTGACTTTTATATATAACTATACAAGGCTTAAATGAGAAAGTTTCTATCTAGTTAATTTTGTTCCAATGCATTTATGTTTTTAAAACATAAAATAGTTGCATGTGGTAAAACATGAGAATTAAACATCTTCTTACTGCACCAATTTGAACCTTGAAAAATACTCCCCTCCACAGAGCTGGCTAATCTTAATGACTTCTTTAAAATCCTTCCATAAGTTTTAAATGAAAATTAGGCATAGATTCAGATGCAGATACAGATATGCATAGAGGTGTATGGCACACATACCTACACATAAGCATGTGTAGGCTTTTCTGTTTTTATACAATAATACTGAATCAGATATGATCACCATCAATATTTCCTTTTTCACGCTTGGAAGATGTCTCACCTGAAGCCTGATACTCCTCCTTTCTTTCATTTAATAAATATTTATTGTTTTAACATGTGTCAGGCCTCTGACCAATGGGCATGGCTGTGGGAATTGTATGTTATAAGCAAAGCGAAATGTCCACTGCTCTTGTGGCACTTACAGTCTTGAAGAGAAGACAGACATTCAAGGGCAATGAGAAATGGGTGAGGGTCCAGCTAGAGAATTATAGCAGGGCCCTAGACGCCTTTATCAGGGGGCCTAGGTTAGGGAGTGTTTTGGTTTCCTAGGATATTGACAGCAGATACTATGAAATGGGGTTGGCTTAACAATGGGAATTCGTTCGCTCCCAGTTTTGAGGCTGAGAAAATGTCTAAATTAAGGCATCATCATTAAGGCAATGCTTTCTTCCTAAAGACTGGCTGCTGGCAATTCTTGGCTCCTTTGCCACATGGCAAGGCACACGGCGGCATCTGCTGATCCCTTCCCTCTCTTCTAGATTTTGCTGCTTTGTGGCTTTCTCTCATAAGGGACTCCAGTAAGAAGATCAAGACCTGCACTGAGCTACACTTTAACTGAAGTGACCTCATCAGAAAGTGCTACTTACAGTAGGCTCATGCCTGCAGGAATGGATTAGCTTTAACAACATGGTTTTCTGGGGTACATACAGTCCAAACCAGAAAGAGAGCATCACCTCTCAGTGAAGAATCGCAGGAGGCTGTTAGGTGAAGGGAAGAGCATTCTAGGGTAGAGAAAATAGCATGAGCAAGAGCTTTGGGGACAAAATTTTGTGGACTGCATAAAGGAGAATGAATGTACTTTATACCAAGAGGAATGGGATGCTTTTGTTGAGTTTTAACTCTGTGTGTGTGTGTGTTTGGGGAAGGGGTGTTGCTGTGCACATGATATTGTGCTTTGATTTATATTTTGAAAGGATCAGCTTGATTACAGTGTGGATAATGAGTTTTAGGCCATGAGGGGGACAAAAGTGAATGTGGGGGACCAGTCAGGAGGTGATACAAGAGTCCAGCTGAGAATATGCATCAAGACTAGGAAAGTTGTAGTGGAAATGAAGAAAAGCAGATACATTTGAGAGATATTAGGAAGTGAGTTGATACAGGGTAGGGGTGTAGGGGTTTTAGTTTGCTAGGCTGCTCAAGGCAAATACCATGGAATTAGTCAGCGTAAACAATAGGAATTGCTCATAGTTTGAGGCCAGGAAAATGTGCAAATCCGGGCATCGTCAAGGTGGTGGTTTGTTCCCGAAGACCCACTGCTGGTGATCCTGGACTCCCATGCCATGTGCCAAGGCACAGGGCAGTGTCTGCTGGTCTCTCCCTTCCCCTTTTGTTGATTTCAGCTTCTTGCTTCCATGGCTTTCTTTGTGTCTGAATTCCATTCTCTTATAGGATCCCCTGATAGGATTAAGACCCATTCTGGTTGAGGTGGGTCACATCTTAACTGAAGTAGCCTCATCAAATTACTCTACTTACAATGGGTTCACACCAACAGGAATGGATTAAATGTAAGAACATGTTTTTCCAGAACATACAACTCCAAATTACCACAGAGACAAGCTACAAGTTTGTCTCTGCTTCTGGAGCAAGTAGGTAGAAGGTAGTACCATTTATTGAACTAAGTTTAGTAAATATATTTAATTAAATGAATATATTTAATTTTGTATGTATATATACACAAAATAAGTTTGGGGAGAGGATAGTAATTTTGATTATGGATATGTTGAGTTTGAGATGCCTGGAAGATGTGCCGATGTCTAGCAGTGATTGGATAATAATCTTTCATTAGAGAGAGAAGTCTGCATTAGACATAGACATTTTGGAGTCAAAGCATACAACTTGTTTATGAACCATGGAGATGAACTTCATCTAGAAAGAAACTTTAGAGGAAAATTAGGAGAAGACCACCAAAATTGAATGGATGGTGGATTGAGTGGAACTGGTTCACGAAGGTGAGATGATTTAGTCAGAAGCTGGGAGATGTCATAAATGGCAGAATCGCATGGGAGCAGAAAATGTTTCAGATGTGGACCAGAAGTCAGATAAGATGAGAACTAAAAGGGGTGGTGTTCTAGTTTGCTAGCTGCCAGAATGTAATATACCAGAAATGGAATGACTTTTTAAAAAGGGGAATTTCATAAGTTGCAAGTTTACATGTTCTAAGGCTGTGAAAATGTCCAAATTAATGCAAGTCTATTTATAGAAATGTCCAATCTAAGGCACCCAGGGAATGATACCTTGGTTCAAGAAGGCCCAGGGCAGTCAAGATTTCTCTCTTGACTGGAAATGCACATGGCGAACATGGCAGCATCTGCTAGCTCTCTCCCGGCTTCTTTTTTCATGAAGCTCCCCCTGGGGATATTTCCTTCTGCCTCTCCAAAGGCCTCTAGCTACACGGCAGGCTCTGTCATGGCTCTAAAAAGGAACTCTCTCCAAAATATTTCCTCTTTTAAAGGATTCCAGTCAGGCCTCACATGGAATAGGTGGAGTCACATTACCCGCTAATCAGAAGTTAATACCTTTCCTGAGGACTGCCCATGTTAAAAAAAAAAAAAGTTATAATACCCATAATCAAGTAAGTCACATCTCCTCCATGGGAACAATCAAAATGCTCCCACCCAGCAATACTGAATGAGGATTAAAGGACATGGCTTTTCTGGGGTCCACCATATATTCAAACCGGCACAGGTGGATCCCTTGAGTTTAGTACCTGAAGAACACTAGTGACCTTGGAGAAGCAGTAGACTAGTGAGAAGAACCAAACAGGCAAGATTAGAAGGGAAACAAAGGAATAGAAATGGTAATTTTAGAGGACCCTCTCTAGAAGTTTGGCTGAGATAGGTAAGGGGGACATGACAGCAGCTGGAGGTGGGCATTGGGTCTGCATTTACTCTGTGTGAGGTCTTCTGTGTGTGTGTTTAAGAGATGGGGGGGGGGAGAGAGAGAGAACATGCATGAAATAAACAATAAAAGAATGCTTTTAAAGCAATTTAGACTTCCTGAATGAGATGTTGAGTCTAGATACCTGAGTTGGATGGATGGATGGAGAAAGATTTGGAGTTGCCTCCTCCTTAGTGGTATGCAGTGAGTGACATCACTGACCTAAGAGCAGGCACACAGAGAGAGTGGGAAGGAAATCTCTGGTTCCTGGGGGGTTTGTGGGGCTAAGATATCCACTCTGTCTTCAAGTACCACTCAAGTCCTTTCTGGGTATGAGGTTGAAAGGTTGGTCTAAGGTCACAGAAGTAATCTCTGGCTCCACCTGTTGGCCCAGACTGCCAAGCCTGGGTGCTGCTGGCAAGGGGCAGGGTACTTAGTGGGGTTCAAATTACCAAGGGCCCTCACGAACCCCTGGTCCTGGGCCCAGACTTCCTAAGAGGGCATTCCAGATTTTATAATCACTCTGAATTACTTTCTGTTCTTGCCTGCTGTGGAAAAACTTTTGTATGAATGTTCCATTTCAGATAAAGCCAATTGTACTTATCTTAATTATGCTTTTCCTGAGTCTTTTATCTTCTCTAAGCTTAATGTGTTTTCAGTATATGAAGATCTGGTGGTGTCTCTGCTCAATAGATTTATTCATGTGTAAAGCACTTAATCATTTAATTAAGCAACAAGACACTGGGCCATCAATGCGTGCTCTGCGCATGTTGCAGGGTGTGAGGCTAAAGGCCGAGTAACTTCAATCATCTAAGAAATGCATTAGTGTTTTTAATGGGTCTGCTCAAGTGCCAGCTATTATTCTATGTGTATGTATATATTTTTCCATTTTGAGAGACTTTACGTTTCTCTCCTTTTAAAATTAAATAGCATATTTGTGTACTATTTATGGTCCCATTTCTTGGGAAGGGCTTTTAAAGGAGAAAGAAGAGCAGTGAAGGTCTTGAGTCTCATCTGTTAATTTAGCCCCATTATTCAACCTTGATAAAACCCTGGGAAACAGGCAATGAGCAGTATTGGTCAAGTTTCTGATAGCTGGATGGGTGGAAATAGAAGCTTTGAAGGCTGTCTGTTCTGAGTGTCTGGCAGTGTGTTATATTATGGGCTCCCAACTTTTTGAGTTGATATAGCTTTAGAAACCCATCTTCCCTGAGGACTTTGGAGTCAGACTGCCTGGGTTCAAATCTCCCACTGCCTGGGTTCAAGACTTCCACTTGCTGTTGGTATGATGCCACACCCTCCACTTTTTTATTTTTATTTTTTGGATGGACAGGTACCAGGAATTGAACCCAGGTCTCCGGCATGGCAGGCGAGAACTCTTCCACTGAGTCACCATCACACCACCCCTTCCATTTTTTTTTTTTTTTTTTTTTTTTTTTAAAGGAAAGACAGAGAGAAGGAAGGAAGGATAGGAGGAAGGAAGAGAGGAAGAAAGGGAAACATCTTTTAAACATTTTCTTGTTTTTATTGTATTTTGTTTCTCCGTTTTCGTTACATGGGCTGGGGCCGGGAATCGAACCGAGGTCCTCCGGCATAGCAGGCAAGCACTTTGCCCGCTGAGCCACCGCGGCCCGCCCCCCTTCCATTTTTAATATCTGAAAAAAATAAGATGTTTTATGATTTCTTTAGAGATAGTTAATTAAAGAAGAATTCTAGTATTTTGATCTGGAAAGACCCTACATATCACCTGGTCTAATGCTGGTATTTTACAGATGAGGAAACTGAAACTCAGAGAGGCAAAGCACTTTTCCCACAGTCATACAGCTAATTAGAGTAGGTCTAGGGCCCAGGTTTTCTGGCTCTCCCTTGTTGGAGAGGCCAGGAGCCAGGGAACCTACTTCCTGCCCTGGCTCCTGACCCACGCTGGTTATGACACCTTCAGCATCAGTTATAAAGTGTTCTCGTTCCAGTTTGCCACTATGTGTGAGTCAGTTAATCTCTTTAAGTCTCAATTTCTCTCTCTTCTAAGTGGGATAACAGTCACAGAGGCTAGTTCTGAACAGATTTGGGTTGGAAGAAGCAGGGTATGGCAGTCAAGAGAGAAACTGTGGACTTGGCTCATTGCACTGAGAATCATTATCCAGTGCTTCTGACAATTGGGCAACCCTGTGTTAATTAAAGGCAGCATCCCTGTCTCCGAAGCACTTGTTGAACACTGAGTCTTGTTGCCTGCTGACTTTGGCATTAGGTGAAATTTGGGAATTTGAAAAAGATGTGCTCTGCTCTTGCAACCTAAATGTTTTTTGTCTAGAAATAGAAATACCCATTTAATAGTAGATTACATTTATTTAAGGCTTTCTAGGTGCTAGGTACTATAATGAGCACAGCTTGTTTAATCCTCATTATAACCCAAATTGTAATGAGGCCAAATTAATATTAATCTCACTTTTTTACAGTCAAAAAAAACAGAGGCTCAATAATTTGCCAAAGGTCAGGAATTAGGAGTCCATCCCAGACTGATTTATTTCAAAGCCCAAGCCTGACTATCCTTTAAATCATATTCATTTGTCAAGACTATTCAATCCATTTGTTTGATTCCGAACTATAATATCCAGGTTTCACTCCCTGGCATTTTTCTTCAAGTTCCTCTTTATATTTTAGAGGAAATTTAATTTTGTATCTTTGGTGAAAAATATACACATTTCTCGCCCTCTTTCTCTCTCTCTCTCACACACACACACACACAAACATGCTCATATACATACCCACACACCTTATTTAGTATAAAGTGTTTTCTAATCCCTTTATCAAGAGACTGTGTGCAAAAATACACCTGTCTTAAGAGTATGTAAACCTGAAGTATGACATTTGAAATATTTGAAAAATAAGTGTTGAATGTGTATAGTTCTAGCAGAAAAGGAACGTAGCTGAAACAGAAATACACTAAATTTTACAGAAATGGAGGTTTGGATCTACAAATTTGATCTATTTATACTCTTGGGATCTGTGAAAATACCCATTTATGAAGCTTACTTTTGTATGAAACAAGCATTATTCTTTGCTTGTTTCTAACCCCTTGAGTAATACGCAAACAGCCTTTCTCAGTAGGAATTTGGTGAGGAAATGAAGTCCTAATACCCCAAGCGATCCATGGTTAAGTAATGAATTAGCCTCTTTCCTGGGCACATAGAGTGATACGAGTTATTTATCTTCCATGGAAAGGTTAAGAAATGGGTCACTCCAGTCGTTTTCCCTGTTCTGTCATTTAGATGAAGCCCCCAGCTGAGAAAGGCCGCCACGCCATGCCCACTAGAAGCTGGCCATCAGCTATCACAGCAGTCCCAGGCTAGTTATGCTTTAGGTCTACCCTGAGGAAACCTGGTGCAAATGTTCGTAGATATTGAATACACACCCTGGGAAGTGTGAGTGAGATATCACCTTGTCCTGGCTAACTGGAGTAGAGAAGGTATGTGCCTGGTAAACTGCACTAGTTAGCTCTAACCCCTCCTGCCTACCCAAAGCATTGTGGGTTTGTACGTTTACCATCTCTTTGTCAGAATTTGTGTCAGAATCTTTGTGCTAAAAACATTTAGTACTAAGATAATATTTTTGAATATTAGCTGGTATGTTTGCCATGTCTGTAATTCTAGTTGTCGCTGTCACTCTTGATTCTCCATTCATCAACTCGGTGGCACTTACTGCCACAAAATTGAAGAATTCACTCTTAGGCTCTTCCAAGTGCAATATCAGCACTAGTAGGGACCTAAACGTAAGTGCCTCCCTACATTTTTCTTCCTAAGTACCTCATGCTAGTCCCAGCCCTGCTCAGGTGGATCAAGCTTAGAACAAAGAGGTTTAAATTTTAACGATTGTAGTTGTTAAATTCCACTGCAGAAGAAAAGTCTGATATCGAAACCCATTGAATTTTCAAAATCTAGAATATTGGGAGAGAAAAGATTTGGGGAAATTTTCTACAAACTTGATTTCACCTATCAAAGATCAAAACATGATGGATCCAGGATAGAATTGATGCTGTCAATTGGAGAGATTAGGTAATAATAGGTTAGTTGTTCCACTCTAAAAGAGATCAAAGAATGCCTTGCAAGAAGATTGGAGAGGATTTGACCAGAGTCCAGTTGCAGTGGGTCTGTGAAAGCCCCTGAGGGAAGGTAGGTGAGGGTATCTCAGAGCTGCAGAAAAGGGTCTGGTCTTCCCGGGAGTACCCTGCTATTAGTACAAATGGGGTTCTGCCTCTCCTGGAGCAGCCCATTTTGACTTAGCCCTGGAGAGGCAGAGAAATAATGGCTGAGGGAGGGACCGAGGGCAGCCTGACATCCTTGGCTTGAGGCCAGGAATTCTGGAGACTTAAGGGATTTTGGAAGTGCTGCTTGGGCCTGTAAGTCCAGAGGATTCTGGGGCAGGCTGAAAAGGATCCATGACCCTATAACTGATCTCAGGCAGTGATGGGATGAGGGTCATCAGCCTCGGATGTCATCAACTGACTGACCATAGGAACCAGGTCATTTGAGCTTTACCATAACGGAGGCCAGTCAAAGACCCTGGACAACTTGAGTACCAGCCTTGGACAACATGGAAGGAGAACATGAAATATCCTGGAACTTAAGTGCCTTCCAGGGAGAAGGAAATAAACTGAATTGATCACCTCCACATCTGGAGATGGTCACATGATCGTCAATTGGCAAGATTAAGTTTTCTGCTATTAGTACAAATGGGGTTCTGTGAAAAAGCTGATTTTCAGTTATAGAGAAACAAAGTCAGCTTATTTCCACACATCCCCAAGGTTGTGACTGCGACATTTGTATGCCTGCTACTCTTTGCAAGGAATTTTGGTAAATAAATTTTCCATCTGCCCCTTGCCCACCCCTTGCGGTTAGAAATGGAAGAGGCGGCCACATACATGGCGATTGTTTAATTCACACATTTGGTCTCTGGCAGACACTAAAATGATGGACAACTGGTTTGAGAGCTTACTCAGGATGACCTGTGATCTTCGTCTGGTACTGGATCTTCCAGTGAGTTTCCCTCAGCAGACAGCAGTATCCCTAAACTGGTAATGGATCTTCCAGTGAGTTTCCCTCAGCAGACAGCAGTATCCCTAAACTGGTAATGGATCTTCCAGTGAGTTTCCCTCAGCAGAGAGCAGTATCCCTAAAGGCAGGTTCATAGCTTCCTAGGTCCTGGAGAAGAGGAGGATGGAGGAAGGCCCAGAGTGAGGAGTGAGGCTTGGTGTGGGGGGTCAGGGACCAGAATGAAGACAGACCTGAGGACTGAAAGAGATAAGGGAAGCTGCAAGAGAATTGGTAGTAGAAAGGGGGAGGGGCAGGTGAGGACACACTGCCTATTTCACCCATTTCTCAAGGAGTCATCTGGCTTGGAGAGTTACTTTCATACCCTTAAGTATGAAGATGCCCATTTCCGGGCCTGGTGCCTAGAATACACTTCATTTATTCATTAATTCATTTATTCACAATATCCTTGTCAAACATCTATTGCTTTACAAATGCGGGAGGGTCTAGTTCTATAGGAGTGAACAAAACAGGCATTTACCACCCTCAGAGCATTTCCTGTCCTCTGGTAGAGGCAGACATCAAACTGGTTGTGCTGGTTTAGAGGATGTATGTACCCTAGAAAAACCATGTTTTAATCTAAATCCCATTTCAATACTGTATCCTATTCTGTAATACTATAATCCCTATTCAATACTGTATGTTTGAAACTGTAATCAGATCATCTCCCTGGAGATATGATTTAATCAAGAGTGGTTGTTAAGCTAGATTAGGGGAAATGTGTCTCCACCAATTTGAGTGGGTCTTGATGAGTTTCTGAAGTCCTATAAAAGAGGAAACATTTTGGAGAATGAGAGATTCAGAGAGAGCGGAGCAGAACGACATAGCCACGAGAAGCAGAGTCCCACCACCCAGTGACCTTTGGAGATGAAGAAGGGAAACGCCTCCCGGGGAGCTTCATGAAACAAGAATCCAAGAGAAGAAGCTAGCAGATGATGCCGTGTTCATCATGTGCCCTTCCAGATGAGAGAGAAGCCCTGACTGTATTCGCCATGTGCCCTTCCACTTGAGAGAGAAACCCTGAACTTCATCGGCCTTCTTGAACCAAGGTATCTTTCCCTGGATGCCTTAGAATAGACATTTCTATAGACTTGTTTTAATTGGGACATTTTCTCGGCCTTAGAACTGTAAACTAGCAACTTATAAAATTCCCCTTTTTAAAAGCCATCCTGTTTCTGGTATATTGCGTTCTAGCAGCTAGCAAACTAGATCACAGGTCAACGAACCAAGAAAGGACCTGGTACAAGCTGGAAGAACTGGAGGGAGGGCAAAGTGGCAGAGCTGGGGAATGAGGGTGTGTGTTTGACTTGAGTTCAGGTTGGTGAGCTCGGCAGGGAGCCAATTGCTGTAGGGCCTTTTAGGCTACTTTGAACCTTTGAGAAACCCAGGAAAGGTTTAAATGTTGTGCTTCCACTGATAACAGGCAACTAACATGATAAAAGGTACATTTCCGAAAGATCTCTCTGCTCGTTGCCATGAGGATAGAATTGGGGGGGGGGGGCAGGTATTTAAAGAGAGAGGCCAGTTAGGGGCTGTTGAAGAAACGTAAGTTCTGTTTATTTCTACAAATTTTTTTTTCTGCTATAATTGCATCTGATCATTGTAGAAAATTTGGAAAAAACTGAAGTATAGAAAGATGAAAGTTTTTAACCTATAACCACACCAGCCCAGCAGAACTGTTAACATTCAATATATTTTCTTTGAGGATCTTTGTCTAAATGTCTGTAAATATATGTGGGAAGAACTGTTTCAGGTGTGTACTGTTTGAATTGTTTCTCTGTCAATCAAAAAGTACATCTTTCACTTTGGATTAAAAAATCAAATCTTTAATCCTTCTAGCCAACCCAAAACCGGTCTTATTTTGTTAGGGGTAGATTCTAATAGGTGAGTGTAGATACTCACTTGGTACCAAAACCTGATCATCTTTTCAAAGCCTGTCATTGAAAAGCTACTGTTATGTGAAAATTACTTATTGCAGAAATATTTGCACTTTAACATTGCTATGGCATGGAACAAGAAAAGAAAGAACAGGCGTTGGTGGAAAGGGTTTACCAATGCTTTGTTTACACTGTGCTGTGAATTTACACTTGCATTCCGTGAGCACACGTATTTGGTCCCTGTGACTTCATAGCGTGGTTTGCAGAAGACATAATCCTGTTCTGCAAACACTGACCCCTTCAGGGACAGTGGGAGACTGTCTGCTGACATAAGGGCAGCAGCTCTGCCCTCAGTGAGGAGAGAAGAAAATCTAGTGTGCTAAGGAACAAGGCTCCGGGGAGATCAGAATCCTGGCAGGGTGCTTTACCAAAGGCTTCCATTGATATGGGTAGAAACAGTCCGACTATTCGCTTTCTAATGCTGGGAGTGTGTCCCAAACCTTACCCATAACTCTGTGTCTTGATCCCAGGACATGTGTGCTTGAAGGCTGTGCTTGAGAGGTATCTAAACTGCATAGATTTAGAATCAAAGCTTTGGCCAGGCAGGGAGAATGAACATGTATTTCAGCCTCATTCCAGTTTCTTAGGTTCCCTTAGAAAAACGAGAGCATTGCTAGTATCGGAGTTTGGTGTCAAGTCTGAGAGCAGTATATTTTACAGCTCTGCATTTTATTCTTTTACCTCCCCCTCACCCTTTATTCTTGAGTCTTAATCTAAATATTGCAGGCAGTTTAAATCCCTGTATTTGATTTTAAGTGAGGTTTCTCATCTTGCCACCAGATGTCAGTAAAATCCCTCCTAAAATAAATCTGCAGCCTGATGGGAAGGTGGATATATGAGAAGAGAGCCTGCCGTCTCTAGAATTTGATACTCGAGGCTGTGGTTCTATTTGTTTATTTATGCCTGGCTGGGTCCTCTGGGGTCAGCCTGCGATTTTGAAAGCTTCTCTAAATTGTGACTGGAGATTGCAGTTCTCCCTGGCACAGCTGCCTCTGTGGGGAGCCGCAGCGATGTCCCCGGCCAAAGGGAGAGCTGCTTCCAAGGAATGTGGTAACTGCCTGGCCCACGCCTCAAGGAAAGCCCCTCCTTCCTGCAAGAACTGCCCTTAGACTTCTGCAAGGAATGTCTTTGGCTCTTTCCGTACAGGATTTACTCCAGGCAGACAGAGAGCTTTTATAAAGCTTTGTAAAATGTGGTTCCACTTAAGGTGATGATATTTGCTAATATAACTTCTAGAAGCCACATTCTGTCTGCACCAGAGGACACTGTCAGGGAGCATCTGCATAGGTTGGAGAAGAGGCTGGGAGGGGGGAAATGGGTGATATTGATGGAGAGGGAGGCGGGCCACAGATACAAGTTCTATGTTTTATCATTTTTCCTAAGAAACAAGACTTATTCTTGGATTGTTTATTGTTCACAAAGCATTCTCTAGATCTTATTTTGATTGCTCCATTAGAAATGTGGTAGTAGCACTGATCCCATCATCATTTTATTGTGTTCTTACACAGGTTGCTAGAGAGTCTAGAAACTACAAACTGAGCTAATGGTAGATTGAGCTCCCGGATGGGGAGGAGTGTAGCATGCTGAGTAAATCACAGATTTGGAGGAAGACAGTAGCCTGATTGAAATCCTAAGCATTACTAGTTATTAATTGGTCACGGTTTTGTCTTAGTGTGTTAGGGCTGGGTAATGATGTACCACGAACTGGGGTGCTTAAAACCACAGAAATGTTAAGGTCTCATGGTTCCTGGGGGCTGAAGGACAGAATCAGGGTATCAGTGGGGCCCTGCTACCTCTAAATTCTGTAGGGTTCTGGGTTTCCAGCAACCCATGGCATTCTTTGGCTTGTGGCACAACTCAATCTCTGCCTCTCTCAAATGGCTGTCTTCTCGCTCTGGCTGTCTGTCCATGTCCAAATTTCCTCTCCTTATATGGGAGCTAGACATATTGGCTGAGCACCTACCCTAATCCAGTTTGGCCTCATCTTAACTAATGACATATTCAAAGATGTTTTTTCCAAATAGGGTCACATTCCCAGCCCTAGAGGTGAGGACTTGAACTTGTCTTTTTAGGGAGGCACAATTCGGTACCTAATAGTTATCTATATATTTTTCACATATCTAAAAAGGGAATGATAATACCTACATCATAGAGATACTTTGAGGATTAAATTAGATAATGTAATAATAGGAGCAAAAATAGTACTGACCATGAGTAATTATTAGGAGCAAAAAGCAGCAGTGATCTGGAGGAGAAGGATGGAGAGGAGAGAAAGGCATCTGAAGTGAGAGCTCAAGGTGCTCCCACAGAGAGGAAAGGACAAAACAAGGGTGCAAGCCCCTTGGGACCCTTTAAGGGGCGTTTGTGAGCCCCCTTTGTCTCCGTGTACAGTTAATATACTTGGATGAGGAAGAGCTGACTGGGTCATCTTTACACGTAGAAAGAGCAGATTAACCAAGGAGTGGGTTAACCCTGAGATAGAGTCTTCCGGGATTAGGAGAGGGAAGAGAAAAATGTACCTCGTCTCTAATTTACACATCTTACACACCTCTACTTTACACATTTACTTGATAGCCATTCCCCCAGGTCCAGGTTTGGTCTAGCAGTGTTCACCTTTGGGAGGAGAAGAAAGCACTGTAACTGCTTTCAGGGCTGTGGGTGGTGCAGAAGCCGGGGCTGGAGGGGGCTGAATTCTGGAAGCTCTGGGGATGGTTGGCCCAGCATCTGGCAGATTGTGGTAGTGGTGGGGGGGGATGGAGCTGCAGCCCAACTTTAAGGGTCTCCATAGCCTTGGTTTCCCTGGGCTGCCAGTCTGGTCCCAGCCCTGTTCATAAGGCAACCAGTTAACGTAAATGGTGACAGCAGGGCTCAGTGCTGCACTACCCATCATCTCCCTCGGCTAATGAATTTAAATGCCAAATCACAACTGGAAACTTACCTGAACTGGGATTACAGTATTTTCGGAATAATATAAAAGGTATTCACACCTGCAAAATTAAAAACATCCAAACACTTTTCTCTCTTGCCTTTATCACTTTACAGTTTTCAACCTGCTTCTTGTGCGTGTGTGGTTTGTTGTTTTTGTATATCCATGTATCTTTGCACTTCTACTATATATTTTTTCTTCAATTAAATGAAAACCCCATTCATGTTTTTTTTTTTTTTTTTCTTTTTTCCTTTGGAGATTCCTTGGAGACAAAATCGGTCTTATCTTCCAGTTTTCTGTCATTAAGGCTTTTGCTTATGGGGTCTTTGATCCCAGCACAGGCTGTACATTTGAATCACCATTTTGGCTGGACGTTTCTTGGTGCGGTTAAAGAGCACTTTGAGTGACTCTTGGGCAGCTGGAATTGAGAACTACTGGCCTTACGGCCCTGTCCAGGTGGGACCAAAAAGGAGCAGGCCCCCTTAAAAAGACGGAAGCTGGAAATCGGTCCATCAGGGCCACCCAAAGGGCCAATGACTTATTGACATTTTAGATTGAAGATATGCAATTTAAACTGGGGGCTGGTTCTGGATTTTCTGTGCCATCTCTTAATCCTTGCAAAGAAAGCCAAGAAATGTTGTTAAACTGACTCTCTTCTTAAATCTGCTGTTTCCTTACCTAGAAATTGTCCATTTTGGTCCCACAACAACTTCAAGTGTGGCTGCTGGCTCCTCATAATTGAAGGCCACTTAGATTCCAGAAGGTGCTAGTCTGTGTGCCAGAGTGCTTATGGAGAGGTTTGTTTTAGATTTTGATTTTAAAAGCAAAAACACTCCCTTGGCATTTTCTAGAAATTCTATTCTTCATCAGTTTTTCTTATGAGAATTATAATTTATTTTTACTATTGAAAACTCAGATGTGTACACATGAGGAGAAATACAAAAATAAAATTCATCCCTCCTAGCGATAACTAGTTTTGTGGACCATCTTTTTTTTTTTAAATGCAAGGGGAATATATTGAGGATTATATGGTGAACATTTTTAATGCAAATTTTAAACACTGTTTATTGTGAAATATAACATATATACAAAAAAGCACTATATTTCAAAGTACATTGCAACGAATAGTCATAGAACAGATTTCAGGGTTATAGTTCCACAATTTTAGGTTTTTCCTTCTAGCAGCTCCATGACATTGGAGACTTAAAAAAAACAAACCAATATAATGAGTCAGCATCATGCTCATTTGTTAAATCCTATCTTCTCTTCATAACTCTTCCTTCTCCTTTGAAACTTCTCCCAGTCTTTAGGGGTATTTGTCTAACTTTTTTGTATTGGAAAGGGCTGCCAATAATATTGGATAGGGGGATGAAACTAATTGATATTCTTGGAGAGGCTGGCCCCTCTGGATTTCAGGACTTATCTGGCTTGGAAACCCATCTGGAGGTTGTAGGTTTCTGGAAAGTAATCATAGTGCATGAAACTGTAAATTTCAGACAGAGCCCTAGGTGTTCTTTAGGGTTAGCAGTAAGGGTTTTGATTGGAGGTTAGCTGAAACTTGTGCAAGAGTAGCCTCCAAAGAGTCTCTGGTCTCTATTTGGACTCTCTTAGCCACCGATACCTTATTTTGTTACATTTCTTTTCCCCCTTTAGGCCAGGAAGGCATTATTGATCCCATGGTGCCAGGGCCAGGCTCATCCCTAGCAGTCATGTCCCACATGGTAGGGAGGGCAATGATTTTACTTGCAGAGTTGGGCTTAGAGAAAGAGAGGCCACATCTGAGTAACAAAAGAGGTCCTCTGGAAATAGCTCTTAGGCATAACTATAAGTAGGCTTAGCTTCTCTGCTACAGAAATAAGCTTCATAAGAGCAAGTCTCAAGATCAAGGGCTTGGCCTGTTTACTTGGGAGTCCCTAATGTTAGAGAGTATCCGTGGTTTCCCTGGCGGTAAAACTTAATAGTCCCGTATTTTTTCTCCAGTCCCTCAAGGGACTTTGCTAATACTTTAATTATCTGCCCAACATACTCTGGGATGTATCTGGGTATTAAATTAAACTAATCAGAATTACAAGCTCTCATTCCCATTTTAGACTTCACATGTTTGGGTTGTTGAAATAAGTTATCCAGATAGGCTGAGTTAGATTATATGCTACAGAAAATTTAGGTTTTGGGCAAAATAAACCTCTCTTCCTTTGTTCTCATACTGTAGGTGAGGTTCTAAACTATAGACGATGTCATGCTTACCCCTGTATTCTGAGTTACATAAGTCCTGATCTGATTGGCTTCGTTCCTATCTCTAATTGAAGCCTGGTTTCTTTAACAGTTGTTGTATGTAGAAATGCTGATTTTCAGAGCTTCAAAACTCCAACTTCTGAGTCTTACATGCCACACAAGTAGCCGAAGTTCCAGGGAGATACCAAGTTATACATATAGCACAGCATCTCAAAATCTAGAAATAACATTTACAGCTCTGGACTAAATGTGACTGCTATAAAAGCTTACAATCTAGGCCCCAATTTTCTCATAAGTCTTTTCTAAAAGAGACCATACAATATTTGTTCTTTTATTTCTGGCTTATTTTGCACCACATAATGTCCCCAAGGTGCCCTTCAGCCTCCTCCATCCATTGGGCATCGTGTATAATGTGTGGGCCATCTTTTAAGACTTTTTTAAAAATACGTACATGGTATTTTTCTTCCCCATAGTGGGATAATTGCCAGTCTTTTAAAAATCACAGTGATGATTTGTGATGAGAAAAATCAAGCAAATTCTACATATAGTTTTTTTTTATTATTATTTCTTATGGAAATAATGGGAGTATATTAAAAGTACATCAAACTGTGAACTTGAGAACCTAAAAGGATATGAGACCTTATAGGAGAAACTTTCACTTGTGGTCATGTAATGTATTAGATAACCTGAGAATGCTTCCCTTACAAAACACCTAGAAATGGCTCATAAAAATGTAAAAGCATTTTAAGTGCACAGTTAAATTTGTAAGGAACAAGAGAAATCCTCAAGTGTTAAGAAACTGAATATCAGTGTGGCTATTTTGGCAGCCCTGGGCGGAGGTGAGGTGGGGGGAAGGAGTGGCCTTGCTGGTCTCATGGTGTCAGTAACCAAGGGGATTATATTTCACTGCCCCCAAATAAACAGGTCATTGGCTGGTGTGAGAGAGAAGGACGGATGTGATGTTACGTTTCCCACACACCTAAAGCCAGGAGTCCAGCAAAAAGATCCATTCCTGGTGAAAGACTATTCTAGGAAAATAGTGACCCACTGGCACAGAAGATGGCCAGAAGCTGAACTGTTGGTGGGAGAGCGCAACGAGAATTATGACCTTAGTTCTGCAACTACATTGGATTGAATTCATAGAGCCAGTAGGGCCTGGACACCTCTAAGCTGAGAAATCAGAAAAGTCATTCTGGATGGGTGGCAACCATCTCTGGGGCACTGCAGAGGCAAAGCCTAAACCTCTCCAGGGGATTATGCATCACACTTTTCACACATAGAGCCCTCAGAGAGGAGCTCCTAATCCCAGATTGCATAAGAGGAACCAAGTCTGCAAGCGTGAGGGTCCCCAGATATGTCAATTAGCAGGATTACACAGGAGTCTCACATAATAGAACTATGAGAGAGAGGTGATAAAATAAGACTATAACACACTTACAGCAAGGAAATGAGAATATAGGTACGTAACAAGACACTATGATAAAAGAACAGGAAGATTTGAAGAACTAAATATAAGTTCCAGAATTGAAAAACCTACTCTTTAAAATGAAAAGTTAAATGAATGGTTTAAAGTGTTCATTGAATCTGGCTGAAGAATTTGCTTACATTTGAGTTCTATGTTTGAAGAAAGTGCTCACAGTCAAGAATGGAGTGGTAGAAATAAAAACTACAAAATGGTGGTTAAGAGAAGTGACGTTCAAGGATGATATATTCTAGCCCAATACTCCTAATTTTACACACAAGACGTATGGGGCCATGGGAGATTAAGAGGTGTGTCCAAGTTTGTTAGTAGAACATGACACCATGTGCTGGATATGTGTTTTTGCTTGACCAGTATTCCTGAGCATTGAGGTACTGACATCAGGAGACATACCAGATCTTTCATCAAATGTCTTTGAACTTGAGATTCCTCCTCTGTGGAATGGGGGTGAAACCTCTCTATAGATGTGCCCTGTGAGTTAAATGAGTTAACATCCAGCGAAGATACTTTGAAGACTCTAAGCAGTATTTGAAAGTTGCTTCTTGTTACCTCCTCTCCCACGAGTGTCCACTCCCACACCTTGCAGGCAGAGAGGCGGATATGAGAAGAGCTTTTATCACCTGACAACAGCTTTGCAGAACAGAAACTGTATTTCTAACTTACTGAAAAGGGAACATGATGAGCAAATGAAAGAATTTACTTATGTTTTGGGAAAGATACTTTTTGACTCATGGCTTATATGGGAGTTGTGCAAAACAAAAATAACAGGTGAACAGAGACAATTACTGTTTATTATCAAAATAGAAAAAAATACTGATGCTACATTCCATTCTCTGTCCATCTACCTTATAAATGTTTTAACACTTTTTTTTCTTATCCTGTGGGTTTATCGGTAATGTTTTGCACCCACTCTCTCCGGCTCCCCACTCCCTGCCCCAACCTTTTATATTATATTTGAGATTCAGCAGTGAGGGAGAAGCATTCTCTAAAAACACCTTTAGATCAGAATGGGACCAGTTAGGAGATAAACCAGTATATTTCTTTTCCAACCCAGACTTCACAACAGTGATTTTGGAAAAGGCTTCTTTGAGGATCAGTTGTGGGCTATAGAACGTAGGGTAGAAGGGAGCCCACTTCAAACACAGCCTGTCTTCCGTCTGCCCCAGCTGCCAGGGGAGGAGGTGGTGTGTCATAGTGATGTGCTCTGCTACTGTTAGAGAGGGGGGAGAGATGGGAGGTCTGCAAATATATTCAAAAGATGAAAGAGAGCCAGGCTGGGCTCATTGAAGAGTATCAGGATACCATTTGCAGCTGAGCAAATAGCCATCCAGGGACGTTGCTGGCGCTGAAACCACCAGGAGGAACCAGAGTAAATAGGATGACGGCCAGCTATTAAAATATGAGGTCACATAGTAATCTAGGATTACTCTTCAGCATACCCGAGTGGAGTCTGGAAATGGAGAGGGTGATTTCCATAGCAATGATTTCAGGTTTGCTTTTAAACCTTTGCTTGTGCAGAGTTTCAGGTCCGGGCGTAAAGCTTGATTAGAATCTGTAGTGGTGGAAATAGAAAGCAATGAATTCTAGTTTATTAACATTTTCTCACATAGCTTTTTTTTAATATAAGCCTAAATTTTAAAAGGTTAAAGACAGACTTTCCAAAGGAACTCACCCTAGAGTGTCAAGTTACTTGTGTCATAATCAAATCTTTGCGTGTTGCAAATCTTGGCTTTCTGTGCTCAAGTCAGCATGATTTGAATGCTGATATGCAGAACTATTTTATATTTTTTCCTTGTGTTTTAGGTGTGTGGAAATGCAAGTCTATTAAGTGTTTAATATAAACTGAGACTTTTTGTCTAGAAACTTGAAACATATTTTCTAAAATCTCAAGCAGTACATCTTTATCGTTTTGTTGGGGTCAATCAAATATTATCATAGATTGTTTATTTTAAATTCTTTTGAATCTTAATATCTTACATATTTCACATCTGTGTTAGTGCCTTGTAAGTGAAGGTAATGTTAGAGTGAAGACATTGTAATGCTCTTGACATTTACTCTGTATTAGATAACACTAGTGATTCCTGATTCCCTGTGGGGGACCTGCTGAGGCTGGAATGAAAGGACTGGTTAGCTTTTTTTTAGCTGAACTTCTCACTCACTGTACATGGGGAACCATGAAAGCTAAAAGCCATCTCCAGCTCTCACTGGGTGACCTAATTTGTCACAGATTCAGTTTCCTCATTGGTAAAAAGGAAAAAATATTACCTATCCCATAGTGTTGTAGGAAGAGTAAATAAGATACCGCATGAAAGGTGCCCAGTAAGCACACCTAATAAGTGGACACCATATAAATGTCAGTGACTTAATAATGGAACAGCAGTAAGAAATTGTAAGACTTAAGACCTAAACTCTGACTTTCAGGTTGTCATTTCTCCCATATATTAAAAATAAGTAGTGAGACAGTTCCAGGCTAAGTAGGGTCTAAATGTTTATGTCCTTTTTAAGGAAAAGAAGAAACAATTCTAATACAGAATTAGGTATGAAAGTGCATGTTCAGGAATTCCTGATACCTGAGCCCCTCTCTTAAGGAATTGTGGTTCTAAGTATTTTTTAGATATTTGATGATACCAAGTGGGTGCAGGAATGGGGCCTTCTTTGTGTACCAGTGAATTTTAGTCTTAGAACCTAAAAAGGGAGAGAAATGGGTCTCTAGTATGCTCAAGTTTTGCCAAGTTATCTCAGAAGAAACCAACCTGCTTTCCCTCTCCTGGGGTGAAAGTTATTACCATGAGGGGAGAGGGAGTTAAAAAGGAGAACAGCTGAAAATGGTGAACTTCAACGATGCCAAGATTCCAACTTGAACGGTTTATCCTGTGGTCCGCCCATTGATTTTTGGGGGGACTCTCCCTCCTGCCCCGCGGCTGCTTTGAAAGCCTTCATTTGTCTTGGGGGCTTCTAGCTGTAAGGAACTCAACCGTATCCTTATTTTTTTTCCTTTAATTTTATTGACTTCCAGTGTGCTTGAAGGAGAAAACCACACAGCTGGCTTTTCCCCGGGCTTGTTAGCGCGGCGGCTTCTGTTTCTCCTGCATGTAGAGTTCTCTTTCCTGGCCTCCGGCCAGCCCTGAGCACACCACCTGCCCCTGATGCGGGAACGTTAAATTCTCCATTGAAAGCTGTTTTTTTCCCCCTCTCTGTCTCTTTGTTTCTTTAATTTTACTTCTGACAATGACATAAAGTGTTTTAAATACGCCATTTGCCATCTTAATGGTTTTCTTTACAGCTGATTCTGGTATAAATAGCTTCATCTCTTACCTAGTTTCAGCAGTAAGAAGGCTTTGATGGCCAATGGATGGTGTTGTGTAGGATAAGGAGCACAAGCCATTGCTCCTGTAAGTTGACAATAAAAGTGGAAATGATGCCACACACATTTTCTTTTAAATAGAAATTTGAGGAAGAGCAGCATGATGATTTAAGGGGTTGCCATAAACATCGCAGTAATCAAGCTTTCTGACTCATCAGAATGCCACCTTCTTCAATAAAGGAGAAGGAAAGAAAATGATACTGGACCATTGGACCATGAGTCAGAAGACCTGGCTGTGTTACATGCTGACTGTATAAGCTTGGGCAGATTGCTCACATCTCCAATTGAGATGGCTGGAGATGTGAACAGTTTGCCCAGTCTCCACCTACCACTGTGAGAGTCAAAGAAGGAGGCATATGTGCAAAGCCTTGTAGAGGGCAACTAACTGGGGGAGGATAAATGTTCCAGCTTCTTGAGTGCAAGATCAACCCTTAGCTCTGGACAGGGTATTTTAGGAAGCTATCAGTAGATATTTGTTTAGTGACTACAGTGCCATCACCTTCATTTTCAGTGGAACCTGTCAGGGAGGGAAACCATTATGGTTGGGGAAAAATTTAAAGAAAGAGGTGGTCTTTGGTAAATACCGCAGAGACAACTGACAGTGAGACCTGAGAAAAGTCCACAGGACTTGCTATTCAGGTGGCTACACGTTTAGTGCAAGTCCAACTGTAGCTGCTTCTGGGCCTCTAGACTTTTTATGGCCCCATCTCTAAAGCTGTGACAGGTTCTGCTGAAGGAAGTGTTCCGTCCTTAGTTGCAGAGAGAATATGGGTTAAGACATCAACCGGGACTGGCTTATCAGCATTGCTTTCTGTGGTCTGAGAATCTTCTCCCTTTCTATTGTCTGTATACAGAGTGTCTAGCGCATAGTAGGGGCTCAACATGAAAATGCCAATGAGGAACCACAGCACTGGCCACATTTCACATTGCTGACAGCCATGTGGCACTAGAGGCTACTGTATTAGACAGCATAGCTCTAGGGAGTTCAACTCTTGACCGGACTACTAATTTATCAAATACCTTTATGGGGGTTCTGGATCTAATGAAGCCCTATAGTGATAAAAAAAATGGACCTCCCTCCCCTTAGCTTCTAAGTGTGCAAGTGGAACAGACTGCCACCCTTGCCCACCCCCAACCCCAGGTAAATGGACATGTTGCTTAATTGACTGTTCAACAAATATTTAGTGTAATATTTCCGTGTGCGGCACTTTGATGGCTACAAAGAAATAATAGACCTACTACCCATTCTGGTAGCTTAGCATTTAGTGGAGATGATGTGACCACAGAATATGATCAAAACTAGAGGAGTTTAGGACATGCTCTCATACTCCCACCTCTACATTAGCTTGTGAGATCTTCCCTCTCTGCCCTATAGCTGGGAGCCCCTGTGGGGAACCCGGGGGCCAGTAGACTTGGTTTATCTACACAAAGAGACCTTGCTGCCAGGGCACAGTGCCTGCCCCTCACCCTGGAGGCAGGCTGCTGTGGACACAGGGTTTTGGCAGAGGTGGGGACACAGAACTGATCTGAGCTGACAATTGGCTGGTCAAAGAGACTCCCTGGGTGCCGCTGCTTCTATCCTTTTTCCATGAAGGCCCGGAACAGTCATGGTGTGTGGGGGCAGAGAGGCCATGGAAGAGTGAGCTTGCTGCACTCCCAGGCTGCCTTGGGCAGAGGTAGTTGAATACTCAGTTCCACAGCCCAAAGTCAGGAACCTGGGGACCACCAGGACCCATGATGCCCATAGATGGATTCTCCGCTGAGGTGCACACTACTCACACCGCAACCCTGTGGTTGGCAGCTTTCATGGTGCGATGAGACCTGTGGTCTTGATTGGATTTTCACCTGGTTGGGTCCTGGCCCAGCTGGCTGACTGAGTTGGGGAGAGGCAGGCCTGAGGGAAAGGGGAGGTTCGAGAGTGGCATCTGCTGGGAAGAGGTGGAAAGTGCAGTATGGCAAACTGCCTTTCTTCCTAGCTTTTAACAGATCTTCAATTAGATTTGCACATCCTGTATGAGGTCCTGGCCTTAATTTAGCAGGGAATTACTGACAAACCAAGGGCCAAAGGAGACCTTCAATGCAAACCCAAGCAGCTACAAAAATCCTAGACAAGCAAGGGAAATAAAATTTAAGAATAACCTTATCGAGATAATCAAATGCTTCAAATTCAGCAGAAAATCACAAAGCATATGGAGATGCAAGAGAATATGGCCCAGCCAAATGACCAAATTAAAACACCACAGGGGACACAGAATTTGGAACAACTATTCAAAGATGTTTATACAGCTCTCCTAAATAAGCTTAGTGGGTTGGCTAAAGACATAAAGGATGCCAAGATGACACTTGAAGAGCATAAAGAAGAATTTCAAAGAATAAATAGAAAAATAGCAGGTCTTACAGAAATGAGAGACACTGTTGATCAAATTCACAATATAGTAGAGACACATAACAGATTTGAAGAGGAAGAAGAAAGAATAAATGAATCAGAGGACAGGACAACTGAATTTGTTGTTCAAATTAAAACAAAAACAATGGCAAAAAAGATGGAAAATTTTGAATTGGATCTCAGGGAGATGATGAACAACATGAAATGCACAAATATAAGAATCATTGGTATCTCAGAGAAGAAGAGAAGAGTGGAGGGCTAGGAAGATTATTTGAGGAGGTATTTGGGGAAAACTTCCCATCCCTTATAAAAGACACAAATATGCAAATCAAAGAAGTCCAATGAATTTCAAATAGAAAAAAATCCAAATTGACCCACTCCAAGACACATACTAGTCAGACTGTCAAATGCTGAAGAGAAGCAGAAAGTCCTGAAAACAGGAAGAGAAAAGCGATTCACCATATACAAGTGAAGCCACATGAGATTAAGTTCAGACTACTTGAAAGGCACTATGGAGATGAGAAGGCAGTGGTATGATATTTTTTAAGATTCCAGCCAAGAATTCTTTATCCAGCAAAGTTGGCTTTCAAAAGTGAGGGAGAGGGCAGGCCATGGTGACTCAGCAGGCAGAGTTGTTGCCGGCCATGCCAGAGACCAGGGTTCGATTCCCAGTGCCTGCCCATGCAAAACAAAACAAAACAAACAAAAACACAAAAGTGAGGGAGAGATTAAAATTTTCACAGACAAATGAATGCTGAGAGAATTTGTTAACAAGAGACAGATGGGCCCTGCGAGAAATACTAAAGGGAGTTCTATCAGCTGAAAAATAAAAGACAGGAGAGAAAGGTCTGGAGGAGGGCACAGGATTGAAGAATATTAGTAAGGATAACTTAAAGGGTAAAAAGAGAGAGAGGGGAAAAAAGTATATAGATGTGACGAATAAAAACCAAAGGTTAAGATGGTAGATTCAAAGACTGTCTTTACAGTAATAACTTTGAATGTTGACAGACTAAACTACCAATTAAAAGATACAGATTGGTAGATTAGATTAAAAATATGATCCATCTATATGCTATTTACAAGAGACTCATCTTAGACCCATGGGTATAAATAAATTTAAAGTGAAAGATGGAAAAAGGTGTTTTACACAAGCTATAATCAAAAGAAAGCAGTCTAATATCAGGCAAAATAGACTGTAAATGCAAAGCTGTCGTAAGAGACAAGAAAGGACACTACATATTAAAAAAGAGACAATTCATCAAGAAGAAATTGCAATCTTAAATGTTTATGCACCCAATCAAGGAGCTCCAAGATACATGAAGCAAACATTGGAAAAACTGAAAGGAGCAAAAGATGTTTCAGCAGTAACAGTGTTAAAACACCATTCTCTTCTATACATAGAGCAACCAGACAGATATCAAAGAGGAACTAGAGAACCTAAGTAATGTGATAAATGAATTAGACCTAAAAGACATAATACATCACTACACCTCCAACCACGAGGATATACATTCTTCTCTAGTGTTCAGGGAACATTCTCCAGGATAGATCATATGCTGGGTCACAGAACAGGTCTTAATAAATTTAAAAGGATTGAAATTATTCAAATCACTTTCTCTGACTGCAATGGAATGAAGCTGGAAATTAATAACCACCAAAGAACCAGAATTTGTAGAAATATATGGAGATAAAATAACACACTTTTAACCAATCAGTGGGTCTAAGAAGAAATTGCAAGGAAATTGATAAGTATCTGGAGACATATGAAATTGAGACTACAACATATCAGAACTAATGGGATGCTGCAAAGGCAGTGCTGAGAGAGAAATTTATTGCTCTATATACCTATATCAAAAAAAGAAGAGAGGGCAAAAATCAGGACTTACCTGCTTATCTGGAGGAACTAGAAAAACAAAACAGAAACAACAAATTAACCCCAAAGCAAATAGCAGAAGAGAAATAACAAAGATTAAAGCAGAAATAAATGAATTGGAGAACAACAACAACAACAAAACAATAGAAAGAATCAATAAAACTAAAAGTTGGTTCTTTGAGAAAATCAATGAAATTGATAGACTCTTAGCTAGGTTGACAGAGTAAAAGAGAGAGAGGATACAAACAAAATCAGAAATGAGAGCGGGTCTCATTACCACGGACCCTGAAGAAATAAAAAAAATTCATAAGAGGATACTTTGAACAACTATATGCCAGCAAACTGGACAACTTAGATGAAATGGACAAATTCCTAGAAACACACCAACAACCACACTGACTTGAGAAGAAATAGAACACCTCAACAAATCAATTACAAGTAGAAATTCAATTGGTCATCCAAAATCTTCCTACCAAGAAAAGCCCAGGGCTAAACGGCTTCACATGGGAATTTTACCAAACATTCCAAAAACAAAAAAAAAAATTATAACACCATTTCTACTCATACTCTTCCAAAATCTTGAGGAAAAAGGAACACTACCTAACTCATTTTATGAAGCTAACTAACATCACTCTAATACCAAAACTGAATGAAGATACCACAAGAAAGGAAAACTACAGGCTAATCTCCTTAATGAATATAGATGCAGAAATTCTCAACAAAATACTTACAAATCAAATCCATTGGCACTTTAAAAGAATTATACACCATGACAAGTGGGATTTATTCCACGCATGCAAGGGTAGTTCAACACAATAAAGTCAATCAATGTACTATAACATATTAACATTGAAAGGGAAAAATCACATGATTATCTCAATTGATGCTGAAAAAACATTTGACAGAATTCGGCATCCTTTTCTGCTAAAAACACTTCAAAAGGTAGGAATCAACGGAAACTTCCTCAACATGATAAAAGGCATATATGAAAAACCCATAGCCAGTATCATACTTAATGGTGAGAGACTGAAAGCCTTTCCCCTGAGATCAGGAAAAAGACAAGATATCCACAGTTGTACTATTATTCAGTATTGTGCTAGAGCAATAAGGCAAGAAAAAGAGGTAAAAGATATCCAAATCAGAAAGAAAGTAGTAAAACTTTCATTATTTGCAAGTGACATGATCCTATACTTAGAAAACCCTGAGGAATTTACAACAAAGCTACTTGAGCTAATAATAGATTCAGCAAATTGTCAGAACACAAGAGTAATGTGCAAAAATCAATAATGTTTCTATACACAAGTAATGACCTAAATGAAGATACAATTAAAAAAAATTCCATTTATAGTAGTAACTAAAAGAATCAAGTATCTAGAAATAAACTTAACCAGGAATGTAAAGGATGTGTACACAGAAAACTATAAAATATTGCTAAAAGAAATCAAAGAAGACCTAAATAGGTGAAAAGACATTCCCTACTCATGGATAGGAAGGTTAAATGTCTTTAAGATGTCAATTCTACCCAAATTGATTTACAGATACAATGGAATACAAATCAAAATTCCAACAAATTATTTTGAAGACGTGGAAAAGCTAGTTATCAAATTTAGTTAGAAGGGAAAGGGGCCTCAGATTGCCAAAAATATCCTTAAAAAGAAGAATGAAGCGGGAGGACTTACATGTCCTGATTTTAAAGCTTATTATAAAGCCATAGTGGTCAAAACAACATGGTATTGGCACAAAGATAGACATTTTGATCGATAGAATTGAATTGAGAGTTTGAAAATAGACCACCAGATCTATGGTAAATTGATCTTCGACAAGGCCCCCAAATCTGGGTCAAAATAGACTTTTTAGTAAATGGGCCTGGGAGAACTGGATATCCATAGACAAAGGAATGAAAGACGACCCCTAAACAAAAATTAACTCAAAGTGGATCAAGGAACTAAATATGAGTCAGTACCATAAAATTAGAAGAAAAGGTTTCAATGGCTAAGAGATTTCAAATAGGGTTGAGAGGCTCTTCTGGAGGTTACGCTTATGCAAACCTCAACTAGATACTGCTAATTGCTGTATTATGCCAAACTCCAGCCGTATAGGGTATTCCTGTAAACCCCAAAGAATACCCAAGGTTCTATTTGAGACTCTATAAAAGTTTCACTTACTAAGTTTATTTTTCAGAAACCCAAGACCTCCAGATGTTTCCTAGCCCAAGTAAGTCCTGGAACCCAGAGTTACTGGCCTCTCTAAGAGCATGTCTATCCCATGTTGTCAACACCCCTTTTCAACATGAAAAAAGTTAGAATGGGTGTACCCCATGTATCTTTAAAGATTAGGAGAAGGATCAAAGGAAGAGGAGGAGTTTTAACAGAGAGGATAGGATTTAACAAATGAGTATGACTACTAAATCCTTATAATGATATTTCTTTTTAGTCTCCAGTGTCTTAGAGCAGCTACAAGGAAATACCTGAAATTGTGGAGCTGTAATCCATACCATACTTTGAAATTTGTTCTATAATTACATGTTAAAATTGTACTTTGAAAATTGATTTTTTGGTTTATATGTTATATTTCATAATGAAAAAATGTTTTAAAAATGATAGTGAGAGAAAGCAGACAATGGAAAAGTATTTAGTTTTAAGAAATAATACATTTGACAAAAATCAGAATATATATGAGGTCTGAACAAAGCAAAATATACAAGTACATGTGATATGCTCTAAGGTTTGTGAAATAAACCAAAAACACTTATTAAAAGAAAAAAAAAACTAGGGAAGTTTAAAGGAGGAAGGGATGACTGTGCCCTAAATATCTGGAGGTGGGGAGTAGGAAAGGCCAGGGGGTGGTAAAAAGGGAAATGCACGCAGTTGCTGGGGGCCCGCAGGGAGGAGTTGACTAGCAACCAGTTTCAATGGGGCCCCTGTTCGGCAGCCCAGAGATGGAGCGCTCTGCAGAGGAGAACGCCGATCTGCGCCAGCTCCTGGAAGGAGAGGCTCTGCTCATTGCAGCAGTCCAGGTCTGGGAAAGGAAATTGGGAGACACTCTATTCCCTCCACCCAGGAGGGGTGGTGATCAAAAAGGGATGTGTATCCATCTGTCCCCATCTCAATGCCCAGGCGTTAGTGGCTGGTACATTGTGGGCACTCAGTAAACATTTGTTGGTGAATGAACTCTATAGGTAATATAGTGCCCACTTTGTGCAAATGGATGCATAGGGTCCAGCAATATCATGAACGGATTTTCCCACTTCTCCAGCAACTCTGCTGCCAATTCAGGGGCAACCTTTTCATGTGAGCAAATCTGAAACCTCAGATTTGCTCACAAGGATTTTGGAAGACTTTGCTTTTCTAGTTTTTCTTTCTTTTTCACCAGAAATGCCCAGTCTCAGCTCTAGTGACCTGCCTCAAATCCCTGTGCATGTTTAATTATTACTGTTGTTATTTTAGAAATCTGGTCTGCCTTGATCTCTGCTCAAAGCTGCTCACAGGTGGAGAGGAGGCTTTTGTCTCCCGGGAGCAAGTCCAACCCCTTCCTTCCCTGTCGCACACTGCGTGGGGGGGGGGGGGGTCTGCATCCTTGCCTGCAGGGCGGGTGGGCTGTCTGCCATGAGGAGTTCAACAGGGCTAATGGGATCTCCCCCCACCCCCACCCCAAGCTATTATCCCATGGGATTACCACCTGCCTTTTTACCATGCTACAGGCCCCTTACATGGTCAGCTGATAAGTGATAGGTAAGCTTATTAACTGAATTCTTAAATAACAACTTTTCAGGGCCCCCAATTGAGGAGGGACAGACCACACATATTGCTGCTAAGCAGTTCTTTTCTGTTTTTGAATCAGAGGGGATATAGATGGAGGCATATTCACAGGATCCAAGTTCAGAATACAAATCTAACTAACGAAGGAGAGGGCAAGAGAGTTACCTTGTAGGGGAGCATTTCTATGAGTTAAATGTGCTGTTGTACCTGCGGGGAACTTCGCCCTGAAATACAAGCAGATCAAGCTTGTCATACGCACCAACACGATGATGAAATGTATACAAAATTACTCTCTATTTTTTGAATGTTTCTGGAATTGTTCCTTAAACCTTTTTTGAGGACTTCTTCCGTGCTTGGGCATGTTTATCTGCAATGTGATTATTTTGATAGTTTTGCATGTGACCCCCCCCTTTTATTGTAAATCGGATTATAATTTAAATTAACTTGGAGATTTATCATTTATAAATGTAGCCGGTAATAATTCTTTTCATAAAATGAATGCTCATCTTCTAAGCTATCTGATTTCCAGTTTCGATTTTTAGTAGCTAGGGTATTCATTTCAATATTAACTTCTACTCAAGCCCCATGGACAATCTATAAAAAGGCATTATTTTCAGAATCCAAACGTAAAGACATAATAATGCGGTAAGTTTAAGAATTAGTGAACAATAGAGTTAGGAAACGAAGCAGGCTTTCATAAAAACATTAACTCATCTACATTGCTCAAGGTATTTTTTTATTACAAGTTAAACTGTTTAAAATGAAAACTTGATATGCACTACCTGTAATGTGGGTGAGATAATGACTATGAAATGCTTAACTTCTGCATTTCCTGACTTCTTTCTGTTAAAATTAGGAAATGCACTATCATAGGAGAATAGCTTTTTGAATTTAATTTTCTCTTTTTCTATATCCCTATACCCACAAGATTAATTGGGAAGAGATGCTGTTCTCAAGAGTCATGCTTTAAAGTAGCCTAGATGGCTTCCAAATTAAAATGCATCCTGCACTGAGTGAAGGGAGGGACTGAAGAGGTAGGGTAAGTGTTATAGAGAGGAATATACAAGCTCAAAACATACATACTTACCTTTCACCTGGTATGGACTCACCTGTGGAGGTTCAGATGAAGTAAAGGAGAGATTTCCTCTTTGCTCAGGGAGCTTATAATCGATCAGAAGGAGGAGGCTGGGAAAAGTAGCCTGTGTAATCATGACAGAGCAAGTGAATGCCTGGGTGCATGGTGTGGATTTGTCAGTGCCACCAGGGATGGCAGAGAGGGTGCAAAGGGAGGTCCTACCCCTGAAAGTCTTCCTCTGAGAAGCCTCTTTTCAAGGTTGGACTGAGTCTCCAAGGACGCTCCAGTTTTATATGAGGGTGACCTGGTTTTTACAGGATAGCAGAGTTCTGCTGGCAAGAGAGCATAGCTACTGAATTGCAAACTGACCGCCTCTTTTATTTGATCTGTCCTCAAGTTTTGTTAATTCTTTGAAAACCGTGTCTTAAGTTTGACCCAAGTTTGTCATACTCATATTGCCTTTTCTGGGGAATTGCCCAAGTGGCTTTCCAGGTTCTCTCCCAGCTTCCACCCACTGTCTTCTGAAGCAGGTTTTTGTGGTGTAGTCACTGGGATCATTGTCTCTTCTTGACCATTCCTGAGGGGAAGTTGCAGTGGTTCTCCACTCCTGTGGAATCCAGTCCAGACTCCCTGGCCTAGTATATGTGACCATGGCTCAGCCTCAACTTCTCAATCCTGCCTCTCCTTGCTCCTGACTCATGAACACTTGGCATCGCTGGTCTGGCTTCCTCCTTACCCTCTGGGCTTGCAGTGCCCATTAAGCCCTTCCCTTCCCTTCCCTGACCTGGCATGTCTCCTTCAGTCTCAACTTCTACTCATCCTTCCAGTCTCGATTCAAGGGCCAACTCTGCTATAGAAATCTCTCTGTTTCTTAAATAGTCATCAAATGTAGGCCTGGCCTTTGAACTGTCTCTGCTGCTTACTAGCAGAGTGTCCCTGGACCTGCCACTTAAGTTCTTTAACAACATGTCTTCATCACTTAGCTAGGGCCTTATTGGCTATCAGGGGATTCTGGTAAGAATTAAGTGAAATATATTTAGCAGTTAAAATTTATTGAGCATCTACTGTTTGTCAGACACCATTCTTGTTGAACAAATGGAAAATGCTAATGATGCAATCATTCATGACCTCTCTGAGATGATTTTGATTATAATCAGACCCTTTCCTTATGCTCTATCTCTACTCCACCTTAATGGGCCTGACCTACAGGGAACAGTTTCCAGATAAAACTAGCTGGTTAGAATGGTGATTGGACCAGTTGGGAAACATAAGAAGTACTTTGGGTTTATGGCAGATATCCTACATCTTTAGTCCTGCTTTTTGTAGCCTCTATTTTTAATTAGAGGTGTATTATGCAAGAAAATGGGGAAAGCGTGATTGCGCTAGTATTCATTGGCATTCTATGTTTTGGTCTTCTTTGAGGTTTGTTCACTGAGAGTGTAACCCAGTTATCAATGGAATTGATGGATCGATTTTTAAAAAAAATGTAGTGTGAAACTTAATAAAAAAGTATTGTTGTTACATATAATATTGGGATGGGCATAGAATGTTGTAGCAGGCATAGAGCTCGTATATCTATATATACACAGTATAAAAAGTGATTATATTAAGTTAGGAAATTTAAGACCACAAATTCTGACTACGTAGTTGCCTGTTTCAATTTTGTAGTATAGCTTGTTTTTAAGCTTTTTGTATATTAAGCAATTTAGAAGAAGGGCCATTTATATGTAATTTTCTTCCTTCTTTCCTTCCTTTATTTCTTGGAGGGGAAACAAATTCTTGCTATAAGAGGAAATATAACTTTTTTTGAACTTGTTGGATTCTATGCATATAACTCTTCAACCTTTGCATTAATGTACATTATATTTAATTTCTATGACAGCCAAATTACATGCCCTTAATTGAATTAACATAAATTATATCTGAAAGGAGTTGAGGAATAAAATTTTGGGATATTTCTTGAAAGCTTTCTTATTGCTGAGGCATTGAAAAAATCTTCTTTCTTTAGGAACGACACCAATTAAAGACATATTAGAGTTAATACTGGTAAAGTCTTCACATAGCGGGGGTGATTCATAATTGCTTCTGATCCCATTATTTCAAAACTCAAATGTCAAGCATTTGAGGACTGGTTTAAGAGATGAGGATGGGCTTGGAAAGATTCCTCCAGTTTAGCTCATTTTTACTTTTATTCAGATCCTCATGTGAAAGGGGAGATGTTATGGGTTGATCATGTGAGTAAGTAAACTATTCCCTAAATTAAGCAGAACTTCATGTCCCTGTGGCCTTTAGCCATTGGTCTTGGCCCCACCCTGGAAATGTTTGATCCTGTTTTCACTTGGGCAGATCTTCAAATATTTGAAGGTAGCCATTCTACCCATTTCAAGTCTTCTTCAGACTGAAACCTCTCAGTTCCTTCATCTGTTTCTTCTATAATATGGATTTGTGCTTCTTTCCCAGACTGTTCCCTAGAGCCAGGGAGGACTTCTTTAAGGTGGGAGTCTCAAAGTGTGGTCCTCACACCAGCAGCATTGGCACACTTGGGAACATTTTAGAAATGTAAAATTTCTGGCCCTATTCCAGACCTACTGAATCAGAAACTAGAGAAGTGGGGTGAGGTGCAGTAATCTGTGTTTAACAAACTTTCCAGATGATTCTGATGCATGCTGAAGTTTGAGAACCACTGGTCCAGTTTTCCAATGGGTCTGATGCAAATAAGCTACAAGAATGCTGTAAATATCGCTCCCTCTCTGTACTCTGAATGTCAAGGTCGGGACTCAGGAGTGGACTGAAGCAGTGTCTTTCCTTAGCCCCGTATACTGAATACTTGTTATACTCTATACATAGTGTGATGTGAAAATGCATGGGCATGTTAAGATCACGTCTAAGTCTGATCTTAAGGTAGGCAAGCAGCCCAAGTCATCCCATAAGCCATGAAGCTTTTTTTGATGGCAGATGGTACTGGACAGGCTGGTATGGGCCATGAGTGCCTGTGTTTCTCTTTCCAGTAGGCACAGAATTAGCTTCTGTTCTTCTGTTTAGCTAGTCCCCATCCCTGCCAATTCTTATTTGTTCCCAGGAGCACCTTAAACCTTCGGAGCATCTGACCTGGAAGGAGCATCCGACCTGGAAGGAGATTCTGCCATGAATTGTTCTGTGACATGGCTTGGTTTCAAGCACAAAGGATTTCTAGGTGTATTTCTTTCACTGTATAGGCCATGTGGCAAGAAGAAAAGCATACATGTCTCTATGCTTTCAGTAAATATCAAGAGAAGGGAAATGTAGACTTTTGCACCCCTATAATTGTTCTTTCTGACATTTCTGAACCATCATGACAGCCAAAAAATCACTCCCATAGAAATGTGTACTGCCAGTGACAGCTGGTAGCTGGGATAACCTTTGCGAGGGCACCAGCAGTGGCACTGGAGACCTTCCCATGCCTCCTGCACCTCCCCTAAGTGAGCTTTGAAAAGAGCAAGAGGCTTGGTGGAGAGAGAAAGAGAGCTAAGAAAAGTGTCTGCTGAGCAAAGTGCATGCCTGAGGAGCAGCGGCTGTCTTGGGAAGCTGCCTGATGCTTCACCCGGAACTTCCTGGCCAGAGGCTGAGCCCCATCTGAACATTAGGTCCTGAAAATGGGGCCAACTGTGGTAATTAGAGCTCAGTGAGCTCCCCAGGGATGCTCCATGTATCAATGAAAATGGAAACAAAGTGAAACAATTTGGAAAATTATTACCTCTTCTGTATGAGAAATAATGATCCAAAATGCTTGTTTCTCAGCTAAGAAGGACCATTTATACATAGACACAAATGATGCCTTCTTAAGGTTGGAATTATTGTTCAGCCTCATCTAAAATCCTCAGTTTTCCTTTTTTTTTTTTTTTAGAGGGGGCATAGATTTAATGGACTCAGTGATGGCCCAAACCTGTTTCTGCAGGGTGCAAGTTAACAAGAGAAAAGCTTGGAGAAAGGGGGTGGGAGGGGTTGTAGGGGTAAGAGTGGAGAGTTATTTTATGAAGAGAAGAAGAGGCTAAAAACTGACATGCAGCTTTCAACTGATGGAATCCGTGAATGGAGCCTGAAGCAGATCAGAGCTTTTGCAGTGTCCTTGTAGGTATGTCAAGAGGAGCCCTGAAATTTCCCAAATGGGAGTTGGACGGATAATTCTGATAAAACTACATGCAAATAAGAGAACTCAAGTCTGTAAGTAAAAAGGAAATAAAATTTCACTTTTTTCCTCCCATACATATGGTAAGTGGTTATGCATCATAGGGTATGTGAGCAAACTGATGGAATTTTAGGTCTTACCTGACTTCAAGGCATACCACTGGCCTGATGAACAATTTTATTCAAAAGCAAGGTAAAAAAAACAAAACAGAGTACCTTGTCCATTGCTCCCAGTTTATCTAATAGGGCTTTTGAATATACCTGCCAGAATTCATCTTAAAGAGTTAATTATATTCTAATCCACAAAAATATGTTTGGATTGTTGACTAAAATGCTCAGATCACTGTGCTTTTTGGAGCAGGGCTTATGGTGGTATTTGTTAGGATGTGGTCCTGCTTGTCTGTAATCTGAATACTCTTCACACTCAATTGTAAGGTATTTAGAGGCTGAAAATAAGTCTTTTAAGGTCTGGAGCTTTCTTTCACTTCTCCTTTGTGGAGAATACCTGCCACTGCTTCAAGGATATCATAGTTTGTGGTCTTCTCCTTTGCCTTGGCCACCAGACACTAATTGCATCCTCCCCTCTGTCGTTTGGGACTTCGCTAGAATGCAGCTCACATCATGCACGGTATCTGTCTCCATCTGCCATAGCATTGGGAACGCCTCAAAGGACAGCAGAGGACCTGGTCCCAGCACAGCACCTGGCACACAGCAAATATACATGGAAAGAATGAAAACAGTGGGCAAACGCCCAACATTTTACTCCTGCTGGAAGGATCGGACATTGTGACTGTTTAATTCATTTTCTGCTCCTTTTCACCATTTGTAGTTGAAAGATGACTTTGACCAAAGTTTCTGTGTTGTATAAAATATAGAGGAAGGAAGTCACAGTTGCTCCCTTTTGCTATACTTTATCCCACATAGTGCTAGTGAGGATTTTATATGATAACTCCTGGCTTCATTAAAATAAGCTGTTTCCACCTTGCTTACAAGAGTGTGGCTCAAAGTGCTGGAGCAGACACACCGAAGAATGAGAGCAAATCTCGGCAGTGGCAGCTGTATGGGGATGATTTTTCATTCGTTGGAGTAGACTGTCAAAACTCACAGTCCTAGGAGAGTGTCTGTTCCTCACTGTCACTGGTGAGATAAACTACCCTAAATGCTACAACAACCAACCTGCCAATTTCACATTTGCATTTAGTAGTTTAGTTACAAATTAAACACATTGCCAGCATGCTTTATTTTGGTTTGGGAAGGTAAATTGTAGTGATTATGTTGGGACACAGAAATGCATACTTAAATTTGAAGGGGGAAAAAACATTTCCAAGGCTAGACTGTCATTTAGAAATGATTTCACTGAAGAAGAAATATTCGCAAACTGGCTGAATCCTTTCAGAATGAACATGCGGAAACAAACTGTCTTATTGTTGATAGGAAATTTTTGCTGAACATAGGAAGTATCATGGGGAACTTTAAAACCATAATTGAAAGTTAAAACCTTAGAAGGTTCTTCAAGTCTTGCAAGGGATGCCTTTGAGTATGGTCAAATCTGTGGTGGAGGAAATGCCAGCGTGCAGCGTTCATGTAAAGACTTCTCATTAACTTCACTAGTCAATACTGGAGAAAAAGTCCACTAGCTTGGCTTTGTCTCTTTAGTGTTCGATAAAAGTGCTTTGATAGAAGAAGAAAGTACATTTCCCGGTTTTGAGGGCTTGATATATATAGATATTAAACTTCTAATCAGAACTCAGGGCACACTGTTTCTGTTTTCTTTAAGAGACCAGCTCAGTAATTGGAAAGCCTTGGCTGGAACCCGTTGTACTCTGGTGGCATAAATCTCAAGTGGGGTGACACGTGTACAATGGTTACACTCCTTCACTATCAGGGTGGCCCGTGTCTGAACTATTTATTAACTGGAATGTGAATGGGGAATTGAAGGGCCAATTTATATGTTACACGGGGAGATGTATTACGACTGCCTTAAACATTGATTTCCTTCCTTCGTTTATTCTTGGGTGGGATATATGCACGGAGAACTGCAATAATGTGGGGGTGCCCTTATCAGATCTTGGATATTTCCTCAGGCTGTCTGCAACCATTAACCTTGCAAATTATCTGACTTTAGTGATTAGTATAAGGCATATAAAACCGTATTGATGGCAAGTCTTGGGTTAGAATGGTGAGCTGAATTATTGGAGCCTGAATTTTGCTGACTTTGTGATACAAATGATAGTATTATGCCGGTGCCGCGAAATTGCTAATTTGTCATTTCTTTCATGGTGTCGTCAGTGATGTGGTACTAATGAATGAAGCACATAATTGTGTGATTCAGCTTTCCTGAGGCTGTATTAAGAGGCAAAGGGTGTCAAGATGCTCTTTGTTCACCAACGCACTCCCCTTGTCAGTGCTGTGCCTGGGTCCTCACAAATACTGTTTCTCATGAATACCAAGGCTATTGCAGTTTTAGTTTCTAATTCTGACTTCATTCATCCTGCTTTATTTGCTGTTTCCAGTCGGAAAATTAGTTGGGCTGCATTTTTATCCTTTACGCTCACACTCAAAGACTCTACTTGCTCCTGTTAGATTCAGTCTGAGGGTCTGCTCCACAGAGGGTGCTTCTTAGCCACTAGCAGCTCTAGGATACAGACTTCTTTGGAAGTGGGCTTCCTAAGCAGGAAGCCCCCGAAATGGTACAGCATCTAAAAGATAAATAACGTCTGCTATCCATCATCATGGGAGCCAGCACTGCAGTGTGGTGAAGGGTACTGAAGCTGCATCGTCAATGACCAGGATGGAATTCCCAGCCCACGTTATAGCACTGATGAAGTCTGGAAGCACACTTAGAGTATAGAGCCTGACTAATTGGAAAAGGCCTTAATGATGATCTTGTTCAACCCTTCCATATTACTGATGAGCGAATGGTATCTAGAAATGCCTGAAGTGAATCCAGCCAGGACTAGTGTCAGGTGTTTGACTTCTACTCGAGTGCTTTTTGCTTCCCTGTATCATCCATTGAAGCTGAGGCAGTGTTGACTATTCAAGTGCCTGTATCTTTATCAGTGATTGGAATAAAAGATTGGACTTGCTTAGATTTTACTGGAGTTGGTCAGCTCTCCCTGTGCTGATAAATGGGAGTATGTGCTTATAAATGGGATAGGGGCCACCGAGTGAGAGGCAATGCCTGACATTATGGCAGATGCAATAATAGGCTCATCTCTAAATGAAATAAGGGAAAGGAAGCCTCTATTAAGAAATACTTTCTTCACGATTTAGCTCTACGTTATAAGTTATTGAGATACCTTATACCTATAGTATAAATTATAGCAATATATAAATTAAATATAATTGCCTACCCACAGTGTGATACTTCTCAAGAAATAAACACTAATGATAGTTCAATATTTAAAATTTTGGCTTAGATCTTCATGAAGCCAGGAACCTTCTATTGCAATATTTGATGCTTCTGGGGTCTCCACGCTGCTTGCTTTGCCTCTGTTCTTATCTGCACAGAGCTCCTGAGCATGAGTTCATTCATTCATTCATTCATGCATTCAATAATGCTTATTGAGCACCTACTCTGAGACAGGCCCAGGGCTGGGCTCTGGAAATAAAGAGCTAAGCATGACAGCACAGTTCCTGTTTTCAGGGAGATTCTGCAATCTTGTAGGAAGAGAGATGTTGAACAAGTAACCATGGGTATTTATGAAGGACAGACTGCAGGTATATAACAGGGCACTCACCTGAAGGATGGGTAAGTGGGGCTGAGAGAAAGGAAGTGAAGAACACCTCAGACATGCATTTAGTCTTCTGGCCTCCCTTTCAAAGCCTTTCCTGGTGCCGTGTTGCAGAGAGTCAAAGGAATACTCTGTTGGTTCCTGATTTGAAGTTCGTTCAGTATTGTTCTAAAGTGTACATTTCTGATCTGCTAATGTATGTCACTGTTTTCTCTCTTTGGAAGTCCATTCCTGGACCTGGAGTGGGTGCTGGAAATCATTCTCGGGTGTCTAACAGAGGTCTGTAAAATTAACAAACCAAGCCTTAGCCATCTACTAAATGACTACTATGAGCAAGGTGTAGGGCTAGACCCTAAAAATAATAAAGCAGACATCACTGACTCTACATAGTTTTTGCAAAGTGGTTGTACAAGCACCGAATGGGAGTTCGTAGGTGAGAGGTCATTTTGGACTGGGGAGTTGAAGCCTGGTTTCCTGTGAGACCTGGCCTGGGAGGGACTTGGAATGGGGGTGTCAGGAAGCCTGGGCTTTAAGCCACAGCCTGTCTGGTTTGGTGACAGATGTGTGTTGTGGTGTTTTGAGCACAGATGTTGGAATAGACTCTCTGGTATAGAACCCTACCTTTTCATGTTCTAGATGTGTGCCCTTGGGTAAGTCACCCTAGATAAGCTCATCTCATTGGTAAAATGGGGGGAAGTAAAGTATCTCCTACAGTTTTTGTGAGGGTTACATGAGTATCCTATGTAAAGCACTTTGCAACATGCCTAACACACAGTAAACAATATTGGTTATTATTTGTGAAATAGGAGAGGTAAACGAATTGCCTTCTAATTTTCCTTCTCATTCTAGCATGCCATGACTCTGAGCAAGTTTAATGGAAGATATGGGACTTGATCTGGGCTCTTAAGAGTGGGTAAGATTTGGAAAGGCAGAGAAAGAGTAAGGAAGGCTCACTACATGACTGTAAGGCAGGAGAGGCGGGTACATTTAAAAATGTTACCCAACAAGACTACCTTTTTGGATAGAATGTGCTTAGTCAGAAGTGAAGAATGCCTCAGACAGGGTCTCAGCAACTTCTGCATAAAGTGGAGTTTAGAGCTGATGGGTTTTAGTGTCTGCAATGTTTTGCCTAGGAGTTCGAAGGAGTGACTTTTCTTCTTTATGCCCTTTCCCTTGCTTAACTCCACCCCAGAAGGGGCTTGAATTCTGACTTCTGATTATAAAAGTAAAAGGAATATTTTCACATTATCCTTGATCCCCAATGGATGGAGGTGGCTAAAGGATACATTGACTGAGAAGTAGAATGGCAAACTGTGTTGTATATATAATGGTGGAATATTGTTCAGCTACAGAAAGGAACGAAGTCATGGGGTATGCAATGTTGTGATTGAACCTGTGGTACATTATGTGGTGCAAAATAATCCAGAAAGAAAGGAACAAATATTATATGGTCTCTTTTAGAAAATACTTATAAGAAAATTGGGGCCTAGATTGTAAGCTCTTCTAGCAGTCACATTTAATCTGGAGTGGTAATTGTTATTTCTGGATTTTGAGATGCCATACTATATATGTATAACCTGGTATCTCTCTGGAACTTTGGCTACCTGTGTGACACCTAAGACTCAGAGTTGGAGGTCTGCAGCTCTGAAAGTAGCATTCCTACACATAGCAACTGTTAAGAAGAAGAAAAAGAGATCAGGCTCCAATTAAAGATAAGAACGAAGGTAACTGGGTCAAGACTATGTTAAATTAGAATACAGGGGTAAGGATGATTTTAGAACTTCACCTACTGTAGAAGAACAAAGCAAGAGAGGTTTATTTTGCCTAAAACCTAAATTTTCTGTTGCACATAATCTAACTCAACTTGTCTGGGTAGCTCCCTTAAACAACCCAAACAAGTGGAGTCCATAATGGGAGTGAGGGCTTGTAATTCTGTATAGCTTAATATAATACCTAGATACATCCCAGATTATGCTGGGCAGATAATTAAAAAGTGTTGGCAAAGTCCCTTAAGGGTCTGGAGAGAAAATATGGAACTATTAAGCTTTCCAACCTGGGAAATCCCTGATACTCTCTCAAGCATTAGGGACTCCCAAATCAGTAGGCCAAGTCCTTTTATCTTGAGACTTGTGCTCATGAAGCTTATTTCTGTAGTGGAAGAAGCTAAGTCTACTTATAGTTATGCCTAAGAGTTACTTCCAAAAAACCTCTTTTGTTGCTTAGATGTCGTCTCTCTCTCTGTAAGCCCATCTCCACAAGGAAAATCATTACTCTCCCCTTTACATAGTACATGAAATCCATGGGTGAAAGTCTCCTTGACAACATGGGACAGGACTCCCAGGGTTACCCTGGCCCTGGTATGTGGGATCAACAAAACCTTCCTGATTGAAAGGGGGAAAAGAAATGTAACAAAATAAGGTATCAGTGGCCAAGAGATTTCAAATAGAGTTAAGAAGCTATTCTGGAGGCTACTCTTACGTGGGCTTCAGCTAGATATTGCTAATTACCATGGTTTGCCAATACCCAAAGAAATGATTCCTGTTAATCCTAAAGAATGCCTAGGAATCTAACTGATATTCTACAAAATTTCAAGCACTAATACTGCTTTCCAGAAACGTACAACCTCCAGATTTCCTAGGTTAGATAAGTTCTGAGGCCCAAAAGGACCAGCCTCTCTATGACATCAACTAGTACCATCCCCCTATCCCACATTACTGATGGCTCCTTCCAACATGAAGAAGGTAGAATGGGCATAGCTCAGATACCCCTAAAGATTGGGAGAAGTATCAAAGGAGAAGGAGGAGTTATAACAGAGAAGATAGGATTTAACAAATAAGTATGACTACTGACATTATATTGATATTCTTTTAGTCTCCAATGCCTTGGAGCAGCTAGAAAGAAAAACCCTGAACTTGTGAAACTGTATCCCATACCAAAGTCTGAATTTGTTCTATAACCACTTGTTAAAATGTACTTTGAAATTTATTGCTTTTTTGTATATATGCTATATTTCACAATAAAATATGTTTGTAAAAAAAAAAGAGGAAATAGGGAATTTCAATGCTTGCCTGGATCTCCCTAAAGAATAGGATTGGGCCCAAAACATCTTCAGAGGTGCAAAGCTAGTTCTTGCCAGCATAGTGTTTGTGCAGGTGGAAACTGACCTCTATTATGAGCTAATTTTTAAAAAATCAATGTGTCATTTAGAGGCAAAAGGGTACTGAGGTTTCAACTCAAGTTAAAAACTTGTCTCGAGGAAACCGCTTTCTGATTTTCCATGTGTTGTGAACCAACCACTTATATAGATGAGAAACAGAGTCCCAAAGAGATGAATTGACTCCTGCACTTGTTGAGTAGCTAGTTAATGTCACAGTTTTTTCTTTCGACTTCCAGGTCTGAGATCTTCCTGTCAGAGTCACTTTGGAAAGATTTATTTTTCAAGTATTTCCTTTCTAGCCATTTCCTATTGCCAACAAACTATGTCTGTGGACCTTTGCTTAAAGAGATCATCTTTCTAACAATCATCCAGTTTTCTGTTTGCCTTTAATCCCTGAATACTGCAAGGTGGAACACTTAGCGACATTGCACTATTTCCGTCAGGGTAGCACGGTGCAAATTAGTCGTTTTTAAGCTTTGCTCTCTTACCTGCATTAGACACTTATCTTCCTTCACCCACTCAGCTCCATACTCCCACTTTCCCATCCCCTTTATAGTAAGATGTACTTTCCTTTATTTTCACTTCAATTAATCTCCAAGAGTTTAAGATTTTAGAAGTGCAGGAGGTGTATAGTTTTTCTATAAAATGTTAAATTCAAAAATTGCCATCATTCATTAATTTGCTTTTTAGGAGTATGTGTACTTGTTCCAAAATACTCAATGCAGCATGTAATGCAGGTCGATCAAAGTCCCAAAACAAATTTCTACTGGAATGTTTACTCTGTGGAGAATCTTGAGTTGGTCTCTTATTTCCTTTATGAAATTGTAAGTTTTCTGAAGACCAGGTTTACCATGTGAACCTCAAAAGCAATAAAAGAAATATAGGTGGGCAAGGTACAGCCTTATTTCAGTTCCTAGGTAACAGTCATTCTTCAAGGTTTGGATACTACACATGAAATCTAGTTAATGTGCTGTTGTATTTTTGGATTCCTCTTATAGAATTGTCTTACTTTGGGGCTTATAAGCTGCAGTAAACCTAATTTCCTAATTTTGTAGGGTCTCAAATGGCAGGATTTAGTCTCATCACCTCCTGCGTCTCCAGTTTTGATTCTAAGTGTAAATGTTTAAAAGGTTTATTTTATGTTAGAATTTGAAGATGAAAACCTATTTGACTGGAGGAACTGAATTTGAACTATGCAACTAATTATAGATAATTTATTAATACATATTAGGTAAGCATATTAGGTTGGAATATGTGAAATGGATATTGACCCTTTTGACCTATAAAGTGTTGACTTTGTCACTTTGGTACATATGAATATGTAGTCACTGTAGCATCTCTCTCCCTCTCCTCTTTCCAGTAAAGGTGAAACTCTATTTTCTAGAGCACTGTTCTCACTAAGGTATGCCAAGCCTCCATAATAATTGCAAAAAGTCCTCAGACTTCATTCTGTTCGTGTCTTCCCAGACCAACCCAACCTGGGCACAAAGCCTAGCTCTACCTCCTGCTGGCTGAGGAAAGGTGAGTGAGTCCCGCAACTTCACCAAGCCTCTCCTCATCTATAAAAGGGGGCTGAATTGTACTGCACACTTCAGAGGGCTGCTGTGAGTGGCAAACAAGGGTAATACGTGGAAAGTATTTGTCTTGGTGGCTCACACTTAGTAAGTTTCTATTAGCTGCTATTATTTTTATTATTTAAGATTAGTAGTTGAAGACAAGTGGCTAAACCAGCTGTGATATATGCATGCGATGGAATATTACGCAGCTGTAAGACAGAATAAAGTCATGAAGCAGGTAACAACATGGATGAACCTTGAGGACATCATACTGGGTAAAATTAGCCAGAAACAAAAGGACAAATACTGTATGATTTCACTCATATGAACTAACATTAATGAGTGAACTTGGAGAATTTCATTTAAGAACAGAGGTTATCAGGAGATAGAAATAGGGTAGAGATCAGGTAATTGGTGCTGAAGTGATACAGATTGTGCAACAGAACTGACTGTAAACATTCAGAAATGGATAGCACAATTCTACCTGATTGTAGCACAATAATGAAAGTAAACTGAATGAAGCTGAATGTGAGAATGATAGAGAAGGGCTGGGGGCACATATGAAACCAGAAGGAAAGATAGACAATAAAGACTGAGACGGTATAATTTGGGTATGCCTAGAGTATCTAATGATAGTGACTAAATGTGCAAATTAAAAAATGTTTTTGCATGAGGAAGAACAAAGGAACGTCAGTATTGTAGGGTGTTGAAAATAGATGGTCATTCATAATTTAAAACTTCAACTTCTGTATTTGGTGGAAAATTTTTATTTTGACTAGTGCATTTCCTAATTTAACTTATATGGTCAGTTTAATTGAACACCATAAATACATGGGACCTTGGACAGGGCATGGGGTTTTGTTGGTTTGTCCAGGTTAGTGTGATGCCCTGATAAATTCCAGAGTGATTGAACAGTAAATGAAGAAGTATTTGCAAAGTCCCCTTTGGGGATAGGGAGAAAGGTGGAAAATTTCAACTTCACCATTTAGAGAACTCCTGATATTCTCACAAGCAGAGGGGACAGCAAAATCAATAGGCCGAGCCCTTGATCTTGGGGTTTGCCCCTATGTAACTTGTCCCTGCAAAGGATAGGCTAAGCCTACTTGAAGGTAGGCCTAAGAGTGACCCTCAGAGAACCTCTTTTGTTGCTCAATGTGGCTTCTCTCTCTCAGCTGACATGGCAAGTGAACTCACTGCCCTCCCCCCTCTACATGGGACATGATTCCCAGAGGTGTAAATCTCCCTGACAATGTGCAACAGAAATCCTGAGATGAGTTAGGACTTGGCATCAAGGGATTGAGTACGCTGCTTGACCAAAAAGGGAAAGAGAGAAATGAGACAAAATAAAGTATCAGTGGCTCAGCGATATCAAACAGCATTGAGAGGTTATCCTGGAGATTATTCTTATGCATTATATAGATATTCCCTTTTTAGTTTATGGTGTTTTAGAGAGGCTAGAAGGAAGTACCTGAAACTGTAGAGCTGTGTTCCAGTAGCCATGTTTCTTGAAGATGAATGTATAATAATATAGCTTTTGCAATGTGACTGTGTCATTGTGAAAACCTTGTTTCTGATGCTCCTTTTATCTATGGTATGGACAGATGAGTAAAAAATATGGATAAAAATAAATGAATAGTAGGGGCAACAAAGGTAAAAATAAATTGAGTAGATTGAAATACTAGTGGCCAATGAGAGGGAGGGGCAAGGGGTATGGCATGTATGAGTTTTTTCTTTTTTCTTTTTTCTTTCTTTTGCTAGAGAGATGCAGATGTTCCAAAAAATGATTGTGCTGGTTTGAAAGGATGTATGTCCCCTAGAAAAGCCATGTTTTAATCTTAATCCCATTTTGTAAAAGCAGAATAATCCCTATTCAATACTATATGTTTATATCTGTAATTAGATCATCTCCCTGGAGATGTGATTTAATCAAGAGTGGTTGTTAAACTGGATTAGGTGACGACATGTCTCCACCCATTTGGATGGGTCTTGAGAAGTTTCTGGAGTCCTATAAAAGAAGAAACATTTTGGAGAATGGAGATTCAGAGAGAGCAGAGAATGCTGCAGCACCAAGAAGCAGAGAGTCCACTAGCCAGTGACCTTTGGAGATGAAGAGGAAAATACCTCCCGGGGAGCTTCATGAAACCAGAAACCAGGAGAAAAAGCTAGCAGATGATGCCATGTTCACCATATGCCCTTCCAGCTGAGAGAGAATCCCTGACTGTGTTCACCATGTACCTTCTCACACGAAAGAGAAACCCCGAACTTCATTGGCCTTCTTGAACCAAGGTATCTTTCCCTGGATGTCTTAAATTGGACATTTCTATAGATTAGTGGTTGAAAGTAATAGCAAGTTTTATTGCCTGATCGGGGAGAGTGAAGAGAGCTCCTGCAGTGCATGCCTACTGTGGGTCAGGACTTGTGCTGAGTGTTTTCAGACAAGCTCCTGACAAGGAGGCTGTGCTAATGAAATTGAGGCTTAGAGAAGTTGATGAAAATAATAAATAAAGATGATAATAGCAACTATAGCTAGGTGTCACTCACCATGAGCCAGGTGGCATACTTTGTGTGCATTAAGTCACTTATTCCTCCAATAATCCTATGAGGTACTTTGTACCATTAACCTCATTTTTCATATATGGAAATGAGGCACTTAATGTTTGTGGAACTTGTCCAAGATCATACAGATAATAATCAGCAAAGTGAGGCTTTAGACCTGGAATTATCTAACTCTAAAGCCAGTACTGTTACTTGCTCATATCTGTGATGCCACAGTCTTCTCTTTAGGCTGCTTTGTTCAACTTGTTTGTTCTCAAATCTGGGAGGTATCGGAAATGGGGCCCCTTTGATCCTCTATGGTGGCTCTATTTGTGAAAACTAGAGAAGCACTCGTTACAAAATCTACCTGAAAGGAAGCCTATGAATGCCTTCTGTGTTTGTAGCGCTGGTTGAGGATGTTGTCAGGTTTCTCTGCTTTTGTTGGGAAAAGAATAATTGGAGGCTTTGCACTCTCTAGAAAGCATTCTCTCAGTGTCTCTTCCAGTCTCTGTCCCTGCCCCCACCCCATACTGTCGGGATTTAAAACAGATCATTGCCTCTCATAGGTTTTCATTTCTAATGCATGCCAACAGAGACTACTGAATACTAGAGTACATTATAGAATATATAATATATACAGAATACATTCCCAGCCTAGAATCATTCAAATTCAAAAATTGTTGAAATGTTATAGAGGCCAATCACACGCACACATACACAAGCACATAAGTGAAAACAAATACACAAAAATCCCATGCACTTGAGATCTCTGACTTCAGAGCATTGAGAAGTGGAGCTAAAATTCTATTTCCCTTCTGTCTTTGCCTCTTGAGTCCTGGATATCTGCAGAGCGTCCATTTCCTGGAGTTTTAAATAGCTGCTGGCCTTGTTCCCTTAGAGCACACCCAGCTGCTACCTGACTAAAGCCCTCGCCCTGGTCTCTATCTCTATGGGGCATCAATCAGTCTCGCTTGTGAATACCGCCTCTTCAGGGTGGGTTACAGTGTCAGGCATTGAGGGTAAGCCCTCGAGTTATATATTTTATATTTGTTTTGAATCTTTTAAAAGGCCCTCTCTCCCTTGTGCAAATTCTTTCCTCTCTGCCCTGCTGGCATCACCCTTGTTCAAGATATCACCATCTCTGATAGCACCTTAGCTAGCTGGGCTCCCTGCTTTTCGTCTGACTCCTTCAATCCATTGTCCTTCAGTCATCAGAGATGCTTTCTGAAATTGCAAACATGATTTGCAATTTTCAAGATGAGGACGCTGGTCCTCATCTAACCTATCTCTTCCAAAAAATGTTCGATGAAAACAAAATGAGAGAAAGCTTCGGCATGGCAGGCAGAGCCCTTCACAGGCTGGCCTTCTCTGACCTTCCCACCTTTGTCTCCTGCCCCTGCTCCCCCAGACTCTCCAGTTTGCCTGTAGGTTCTTGAAGGCACTGGTCTACCTCACCTCCAGGCTTCTGCAAGTGCTGCTTCCTCCTTCATATGTGTGCGACCACCCCAGTGACCTGATTAATTCTCCTTGTCCTTCTGAGCTCAACTCAAATCTCAAATGTCTCCCCTACAGTAGGCCTCCCCTATCACCACAAGCTGAGCATGTGCCCTTTGTCACCTCGAGAACAACACCTTGCACTCTTCACACCATTGTAACTGTCCTTTTACTTGGTTAGCTTCAACTGCAAGTCACTTAAAGACAAATATGATGTATGAATCTCTTGTGACCCCTACAAATAAATATGGGTTGATTTAATTAATGAAAAGAGAAACAGATACTATGGGCAACTGAGTGATGAGTGATCTGTAAACTCAGTTTAACCTTTGGTTTTAACCATTCCCCCAACTCTTAATCTCCATCCTGCTTTGTACTTCTGAGCCCCGGCATTTGTTATGTCTTTGTTCAGAAGGAATTGGTGGGGCTCCTCATTTTCCTGACCACAGCTACTTTCTGGAGATTCTAAAAACATGAACATTCAGCTACACAGCTGCTGGACGAATAAGCCAAAGGCCTGGCTCCATGGAGGACATCGTTTGCCCTGGAACTATGACAAGTTGCCTTTGTTTGAAGAAATTCCATGCTTTTATTTTCGTACAATAAAATGTTAAACTATTCATGTTGGAAGAAAATATGGCAAAATAAATAACAGAAAATGCTTTCCATTGACTTCCTTAGGCCATTTGACCTGACCTTAAATCTCAGTGCTCAGCCCTTTGCTTAACTACTGATTGTATAAAGAGATAAGTTTAGTAGTTAACGGACTGATTTCCTCATTCTTCAATTTCCTTATTTTTATGTCCCCGAGTTTGCCTGGGACCCATAACAAAAGCTTGGTCCCTCAGGTGACGACCACATATTTGTCACTACCAAAGCAGACATCCAGGAAAAGGGCAGCCACAGATTAGCATCTGTCTAACCAGCCAATGATCCAAACATTCACTGGACCAGTACTGTAGCCGGTGGCCCTAGTCAACTGCGAATTTTGCAATCACATGCAAAAACAAAGCTGGAGGGATATTGCCAAAGATTTTATGAGACCCACCTTTGATGTTTAATGACTGTCACTCTGGCTCCTACCTTCCACTCTCTAACCCCATCCCTCAATCCTTATTTTTAAACTACTGAAAGCAAATGGAGTGAACTATATACTTTTCCTTTAGTGCATCTGTCGATGGTAGCTAAGGTTATATATTAAATAACCTCCTTGTGTACTAGTTTTGTAATAAACCATTTAGCAACTAGAAAGTATGTATGTTTGTGCTGGGTAGTTATTTATTTCACTGAGATTAAAGAACTCTGAACTTTCAGTGTGCGCTATTTATTGTATTGAGCTGTGTTTAAAAGAAAGTCTCTGCTTTTTCATTGATGGGAGTTTCTAGCTAACAGCACTTTAAATAACTGGAAAATGCTCAGTTATCTCCCAATGTGAACAGGATCAATAATAGTTTAGTAGTGTCTGATAATTGGAGTAGCTGTTATTCACAAGAGCTTGCATCTCTTTGAGTGACTCTTATCAATCTATTGTCCATAATCATCTGATAATCAGACCAAAAATATGGTGGGGAATTTTCCCTTTTTAAATCAAGCTTGTGAAAAACATTTGAAGTAATGGTGAAAAAAAATCACATTGTTCAACTCAGCAGGGAGCTGGGTGACTTTACTGCTAGAAAGATGAAAACTAATAGGTATGCACGGCATTGAGAGAGTTGAAGCAGAGTGATGTCAGAGGAAAGTATTTTATAATAAATATTTAGAGTGCATTTAAGATATTCAGTGGCTAGAGGCTGAAATAATTGCTATTCTCAGGCTGATAGAAAGTGAAAGAAGGCCTTTCTGCTTTTCTCACTTCCGAGCATCAGGGCTGATGGGTCATGGTACATAAAGAAGTAGAATAAGAGGCCTGGCAATGGACACTCAGAAATTCTAACCTTCATGATGGGATTTTTAGTGAATCGTCTGTTGTAGGTCTGGGGAGGGATTTAAAGAGTTTTCTGACTTGGTCAAAAAGCATTCTAATTCCATTGAAAAGCATGGCCTATGTTTTGTTTGTTAAAGCTGCTGGAATAAAAATACCAGAAGTGGAACGGCCTTTATAAAGGGAATTTATTAATATGCAGGTTTACAGTTCTCAGACGATAAAAATGTCCAAACTAAGGCATTCAGAGGAAGAATCCTTGACCCAAGAAGGGGCCAATGATGTTTGGGGTTTCTCTGTCAGCTGGGAACATCTGTCAGCTGGGAACATCTGCACATGGTGACATCTGCTAACTTTCTCTCCCAGGTTCTTCAAACAGCTTCTTTCTACATGTCCAGACGCCTCTGACTATGTGTGCTCTGAAGCTTTTTCCAAAATGGTTCCTCCTTAATGGACTCCAGTAAGCATCCCCACCTTGAATGGGGGAAGATACATCTCCATGGAAACCACCAAATCAAAAGGTCCCACCCACAATATTGAATCAGGATTAAAGAACATGCCTTTTCTGGGGTATACAACAGTCGCAAACCAGCACAGCCTAACACCTTGTTTGTGGTTAAAAGGAGATGTTGTGGAGCCACTTTATAATGCTTTTCTTGGTGGATCCATTGACCCAATCAGGGAGTTATTAATCCCCTACCTTGTGCCAGACACTGTTTTAGGAGCTAAATTTCAGCTGTGATCTGCCAAATATCTGTGGGAACTTTGCACCTGGTTACAGAATACCTTTTGCTGTAATAAAAGGAAGGAAGAAACAATACATGGCCCAAGTGCTGGCTTATGACCTAAACCAATGAAGTAGAGGGCTTATCTAGGGTCTAGAAACCCAAGGGATCCATGAAATAGTTGTAGGGGTGCTGTACACTGTGATAGGTTGGATTGTTGTTCCCGACCAGTCATTCCCATCTTCTGCTATGTAATCTTACAATGTCTCCCACTTAACTGGGCAGAGTATCTTCTATCTATCTAATCTATCCCCATCATCATTTGTCTTTCATCTATCTACTTCTCTGTCCTTGATTGGCTGAATTTGGGCTTGATTATGTGACTTCCTTTGGCCAATGGAATGTTGGTGGATGTAATATAACAGATATTTTAAATGTGCTGGTATGATTTGGCTTGGGCTCATGCACTTTTCTCATCTGTCATGAGAAAAATGTACCTTGGGTGCTCGAGACAGAATAAGAAGACACATGGAGGAGACCCAGACCCAATATGCAGGCAAGCCCAGCCACACTGGGGAAATACAGATGATCTTTAGCCCTTTGATTAAGGAATAAATGCTTGGTCTAAGCCACTGAGCTTGAAGTTGTTAGTGATAGAGCATTAATATTAAAAAAAATCCTAATGAACACACAAATCTCCTGAACTGCCTGCAAATTATGTGAGTTTGTGCATCTTCTTGGGAGAGAAGCATAGCTTTCATCATATCATTTAAATTGTTTATATCTATAACCTAAAATCAGTTCTATAAAATGTTAACAGGAAACATCATTGTCTGTATTTGTTTCATAGGGCTTTTGTAACAAAGTACCACAGAACTAGGTTGACTTAAAACAACAGAAATTCATTGTCTTGTGGTTCTGGAAGCCAGCAGACTGAAATTAAGGTGACAGTGGGTCGATGGTCCCTCTGAAATATCTGGGGAAGAATCTGTTCCATGCCTCAATCCCCCATACTGGTTGTAGTCAGCAATCCTTGGCATTCGTAGCAAATAATTACAACTTCTGCCTTCATCTTCACATGGCTTTTTCCCTCTTTGTCTTTCTTTCCTCCTGCTTATAAGGATATGAGCCACATGTTAAAGGCCCACCCTACTCCAGTATGGTCTCATTTAAACTTAACTATTTACATCTGTAATTACTTTACTTCCAAATAAGGTCATTCTCCGGTACCAGGGATTAGGACTTCAATATATCTTTTTTTGGGGGTGGGGTGGGGTGAACATTGCTCAAACCATAAATTCTCTTTCCTGCAGATAGAACTGGATAGAATATAGCAAAATGTTTCTGAAGATATAATCTCATTACTTATCCATGGATTTACAGTCAATTCAAGAACAGGTTCTCTTCTGAGTCCTACCCCTCAGTTTTGTCTCATCATGCCACTCCTTCCTTGCCCTAATTCCTCACTCAGAAAGGCAAGTCTGATGGTTCCCCATGGCATTCAATTATGCTTCCCCCCAAATGTATATGCACACAATCACACACCTGTACACACAGTCACCCCATGTATACATTCTCCCACATTCGTGTGCACACATCCTACCTTGACTACCTCTTCTTTTATTTGCCTTCAGCAGATGGCCCCCAATTTGCAAACCTTTGTAGCATACTGCACTCCCTTCTTTGCATCCCCCACTCAGAGCTTTTCCGTAGGAGGCTCCTCCTCCTAGGCTCTAACTGAAGTCCAACTGCCTTGCGGATTGAGCTGCTCCAGCTTCACACCCAGCATGCCAGGTTTGTTCTCCCAGGTCCCTCAACTCCTGACAGAGCAAAACTGTCCTGTCTTTGCATGAAGAGTCACCTTTCTTCGAGGTTCACTCTCCCATCAACTTCATCTATTGATCCTTCAGTCTCTTTTCCTTAGTCTGTAACTGGCTTATGGACCTGGCTCCAGTGCTTTATCCTCTTCCCCAGCTCCTTCTGTACCCTTAACAGCTGTGAGAATCCAAATGTCTTCCAGTAATTCAACCTCCTAATTACTAAACTTCCCTTAGCAAAAGACTGAGATGGGGGATTCAAAGTCAGGCATGCCCAGGTTAGAATCACCACAGCTCTTCTACCTATGTGACCTTGGCAAGTTTCTGAAACTCTCTGTGCCTCAGTTCCTTTATTTATTAAATGGACATCATAAAATAGTTTCAAAAATAAAAATTATATTATACGGGAATAATATAATACATAATACATAATGCTTGTACTTATTTCATAGGGTGGTTGTGCGTATTAAATGGAATCATGTACAAAATGCTGTCTCTGATACTAAGTACATGTAACTAGTGTGTTGAACAATAACGATTTATGAAGCACTTCAGTTTGCTAAAGCTGCTGGAATGCAATATACCAAAAATTGGTTGAATTTTTCAAAGGGGATTTATTAGGTTACAAATTAAAAGTTCTAAGTCCCCCAACAATGTCCAAATTAAAGCACTGAAAGAAGGATACCTTGACTCTGAAGAAAGGCAGTGGTATCTAGGATTGCTCTGTCACATGGGAAGGCACATTCTACCATCTGGACCCCTAAAAGACATGTTCTTTCCGAATGCAAAGCACATTCATTCCATCACAATATCACAAAAGCCTTAAACCATTTCAGTAACAATACAAATACCATACAAAGTAAAAAACAGTACTAAGTCTCATCAAAATCAGTTACCAGTATGGTCTGTCCTAAGGCAAAATTCTCTTCTGGCTGTGGACCTGTGAAACTCAAAACAAGTTATCTGCTTCCAATATACAAAGGAGGGACAGTCATAGGATAAATATTCCCATTGCTATAGGAAAAACTGAAAGGCAAACAGGGGTCATGGGACGCAAACAGTTCTGAAAACCTGCAGGGCATACTTCATTAGATTTTAAGGTTCATCTATAAAATGATGTTTTATCCTACCATCTCCACTGCTTACACAGTGGCCCTGCTCTCTCCAAACAATGGAGTAACAGTTGCAACACTGGGGTCACTGGGGAGTCTACCTTGTTCTCAGCCCCACCCAGACTTTCTCCCATCTCTGGGGCACACACTTAATGCCTTCAGAACAGTGAGGTGGTGGCCAGGCTCTCCCCAATCCCAGGGAATGTGCTTCACCTTCTATGAGGTCTGGGATGGCAACAGTATTCCAAAACAATAAGGTGGAAGGTCCGACCTCTGCCTCTGGGGCAAACGTACCCTCTCCACAGGGTCACCCTCAATCACAGGATGATTCTGCTCTCTTGGCCCAACATTTCCTGGCTCCAGATCTTAGCTTCCATAGTTCTGCCTTTGAAATATTTTTTCTTTCAATCTGTTTCTTTTTCTGTCTTTTTTAGTCCAAACTGGCAGTGGTTCCACTGATAGATAGCTCACACAAAAAATTGTTGGCTTGACATGCAGCATACAGGGGTCAAAACCATCAAACAATAGGACTTTCCTCTTCCTGGATAACTCCATCTCTAATCCTGGTTTATCCTGTAATGGCTAACTGGTTCTGTGTTTGGTTAAATCCACATGTGTGGCACTATTATCTGGGTCTCACTTTCTGGAAGTCCAGAATTTTCCAGATAATCAGTTTCTAGTTTCTTAGTACCCAAGAGTTCAGTTCTCAGCTTATCCCTTTCCTCTCATGCTTCACTATAAGCTGCAAGGAGAAACCAGGCTGCATTTTCCATATTTAGTGTGAAAATTTCCTCAGCTAGATGTCCCAGCTCATCACTTTCAAATTCTGCCTTCCTACAACACCAACTACTCAATTTTGCCAAATTCTTAGCCACCTTAAAACAAGGGTTGCCTTCCTTCCAGTGTGCAATGACACATTCATTATTTCTATCAAAGGCCTCATTGGAAGTGCCCTTAGCATCCATATTTCTACCAAGAGTCTCTTCAATGCAGTCTAGGCCTTTTCTATGAAGCATATCATAGTTCTTCTAGAATCTTCCCCTCATCCATTTATAAAGCCATTCTAGCCTTTTTGGTATTTGCAGATCACAGCACGCACTTTTCTGGTATCAAAACCTGTTTCAGTTTCCTAGAGCTGCCAGAATGTAATACACCAGAAATGTATTGGCTTTTACAAAAGGGATTTATTAAGTTACAAGTTACAATTCTAAGGCCATGAAAATGTCCAAATTAAGGCACCAGCAAGAGGACACCTTATTGAAGGAAAGGCTGCTGACATCTGAAGTTCCTCTGACACATAGGAAGGCATACAGTAACTTCTGCTGAACCTTTTCTCCTGGGTTTGTTTCAGAATGTCTCTCTCAGCTCGTGTGTGTTCTTCTGGCTTCTCCTGGGGCATTTACTTTCTTTTTAAAACTTGTCTGGCTGTATCTCATAAAGGGCTCTGGGAAAGGATTAAGGCCCAACTTGAATTGGGTCATTCACGTCTCCATGGAAACCAAATCAAAAGGTCCCACCCACAATAGGTCTGCACACACAAGGTTGGATTAAAAGTGTGGTTTTTCTGGGATACATGACAGTTCCAAACCCAGCACAGGAAGTAAATTCATCTTCATCTTCCCTTGTCCCTTTAAAATTTATTCAGTGACAGTAAATCTTCTGCTGATCCTGGATAAAAAGTTGTATAGATCTCAGGACTCTGATGCTCAGTCTGAGATATTTTGCAGTCACAATACATGGTTGCAACTCAGTAATTAGAATGTGTTCTGTTGTTGATACTAATTAAATGTTTCCAACTGTACTCAAGGGTAAGACCGCTCCATCCCTCCCCTGCACCAAGGCCAATAGTTGGGGCATCCTACTATTTGGCTGCTGCCTCCTCTTCCCTCCCTTGCTGGCTGCTGTTCTGGAATTCTCCAGGTCCAAGGATAGAGGAAGGAGGAGGGGTTAAGGGGTAGGACAGTTCTTACCTGGCTGGGTGGATTTTCCTTTCTGGGTTTGGCAGATGATAGAGCTGACATTTTCTCTCATGGGGCAGATCCACAGGTCCTTCAGAATCTTGTCATTAAAGGTCCCACTCCTGTAGATCCCCTAACTGGGGATATGCATTTCTCTTCTGAGAGTGACTCGTTTTTCAGTTCTAGCAAATAGTGTACACTCCAGCCTTTTGCTGGAAGGATCCGTCTGTTCTCCAGGCATGGTCATGACTTGAGATGACCCCATGCTGGCTCTGCCTGTTGTGCAGTCCTTGTCTGTAGTCTAGATGTGATTTCATGTTTCATAGGATTCCCCTGCTCCCCAACTCTGGGCATTCAGGTCCATCACATACCAGTTACCTCCATCCTTCTGCCATGGCTCACTGTGGCTTTCTCAGGCTTGAGTCAGGCACCATCTTCTGTGTATCCCCAATTTAGGGAATACATTTCTGGCTATTTGAGTGGTTTCATGGAACCATACCCCCTTCCCATAATAAGGGTTGAGGTTAAAGAAGATGACTCCACCCCTTACTCTTGGGGACAGAATGAGAGTTTAGAACAAAAAGCAGCTCTCTCCATAGAAATCCCTTCATAAATCCTTTCCGTGTGAAGGGCTTCAATTGCAACCATTTCTTTTGTAAATTCTGGCTTTAGTATTTCAATTTTATTTTTGGGTCTTAGGCAAAATTTTCATTTTTAGCATCTCATTATGTGCTCAATGACAGCTATACATGGGAGCTATTATTTACATGATTATTATCCAGCTGTCTCCTCTCAGGGATGCACTCTGGATACTGTTATCACTGGGAATTGCTCCAGGATCCTATTTTCTTGCCTCAGTTTCTCCTTCTGACATCTTCACTCTTACCTCATTCATCTGATGTTTAATCTCACGGTGTTCTACACTGTTGTGTCTCAAACTCTAATGTGAACCTATTAAAAATGAAATCTGATTCACTGAGTCTGGGATGGGGCCTGAGATCCCAGGTAATGCTGGTCAGCAGAGTATCTTCTCAACTTCCTCTCCAAGCCTTAGCAACTGAATGCTGCTAGTAAATTCCCTTTACTCGTGTATATAAGATGGCCACAAATGCATCTTGGAACCTGTATGTTGGCTTACATGGCAAAAGGAAATTTGCCATTTTAGTTAAGGATATGTTCCTCGAGAGAGAGGGAGATAATCCAGGACTAACCATTGGGGCCAGATCTAATCACATGAGTCCTTATAAGGAGAGAAACTTCCCCAGTTTTGATCAGAGAGAAGGCTGTGTAGACAGAAGAAGAATCAGAGTGATCCAGTGTTGCTGGATTTGAAAATGGATGAAGGGGACCATGAGTCAAGAAATGAGGGCAGTCTCTAGAAATTGGAGAAGGCAAAGAAACAGATTCTCCCCTAGAGCCTCCAGAAAAGAATATAGTCCTGCCCACATCTTGATTTTATCCCACTAAAGCCCCGTGTTGGGTTTCTGGCTTCCAGAACAGGAAAATAATAAATCTGTGTTGTCTTAATTCACTAAATTTGTGGTAACTTATTATGATAGTGATAGAAAACAGTTGTAGATATATGGCAGTGATATTTATAGGTATAGACATAATAGTCTCTATATCCTCAGCATAGAGATGATACCTGGCATAGGGTGCGGTCTCAATAAATACTTGTTGAATGAATAGATAAATGAGAGAGTGCAGCTACCCTCTTCTTTTTCTCCTCCAAAATTATTCAAAGTTATATTGTACAAATGCTAGCTCTACTTCCTCAACTCCCTGCAATTTGGTCATTGCCAATTATAAAACTTCACCAAGCCTCATTGCTTCATTGGAAGCTGTTTGAATACTCCCTCTCCTTGAAACTTCTCTTCCCAAGACAGCTGCCTTCTCCTTGATCTCCTCACACTGCACTCTGTCTCCTGTTGTGTTTCTTGCCTTCCTTCTTTTTCCTTGGGCCTACCCGGCTTTTGCTTTTCTCATTTCATTCACTCTTATGTCTTCTGCCACTCACTATGACTTGCTGCCCCCAAATTCCTTTATTTTGAGGCCCATATACACAGACTGTAGCCCTCTGATCATACCACACTGGCTGTTAGATGAGGCACAGACAAGCTGTGCACATCAAATATGATCCGACTGTGTTTCTGTCCAGACTCCATGATGATTGTGACCATTTCAGAGTCCCTTCTCTTCAGGACAAAGTGTTGAGTCCCCCACCCAGCTCCAAGAGTTCAGAGTGTGGCCAGGAAAGGCCTAAGTGCCTGCGGCCACCACAGTTAGTCCTGAGGATGAGGGCCCTGCCTCTGACCTCAGTATCTCCTGGACCTCATATTGCACGTCATACATAGGAGTTGTTCAGTGAATATTTAAGGAATGGCTCAGTGAGCACTGTGGCAATAGAACTGTTTTCTGGAATCACTATTTTCTAGAATTTTATTTTTCCTATTGCCAACTAACTTCATGGTTGAATATTTCTGAGTTTGTGTCGAGATTTCTGGAAGGATCTTTTAGATAATAATGCTCTGAAGCGTAATGCGCCAGTTTGAAAAGGTTTATGGACCCTAGAAAAACCATATTTTAATCCTAATCCCATTGTGTAAAGACATCCATTTCTGCTAATCCCTATTTGGTCTTGTATGCTTGAAACTTTAATTAGATCATCTCCCCGGAGATGTGATTCAATCAAGAGTGGTTGTTAAGATGGATTACTATCTCCACCCATTCTAGGTGAGTCTTGATTAGTTTACAGGAATCCTATACAAGAGGAAACATTTTGAAGAAAGCAGGAGATTCTGAGAGAGCAAAATGACATAGCTACAAGAAGCAGAGTCCACCAGCCAATGACCTTTGGAGATGGAGAAGGAAAATGCCTCCTGGGAAGCTTCATGAAATAGGAAGCCAGGAAAGAAAGCTATCAGATGACACAGTGTTCACCAAGTGCCTTTCCAGATGAGAGAGAAACCTGGAACTTCATCGGCCTTTGTGAATCAAGGTATCATTCCCTGGATGCCTTAGATTGGACATTTCTATAGACTTGCTTTAATTGGGATATAATGGCAGCCTTAGAACTGTAAACTACCAACTTATTAAATTCCCCGTTTTAAAAGCCATTCCGTTTCTGGTATCGTATTCTGGAAGTTAGCAAACTAGAACACGTAGGTCAGTGCTTGATAAATCCAAATACTGCTTTTAAGGATGCCCTCTATAAATTTTGTGTTTGATCACATGACAGTCTATTCTCTAGCCCAAAGTATATCTGTTATATAATTATTTGTTGAGAATTTTACTTAAGGAGATTCTAATAAGCTAACCCTAGCTGTAAAGAAACCTCAAAACCTACAATCCGTAGCACGTTTACCAGAGAATGAAGTTTCCCTCTACTTTTTAGGTGGCAGCTAACTCAAAGAGGGGTACATTTACTTCTCCTTCAACTTGTTTTTTATATTTTTGAAGACAGAAAGTCATCCCATTTAGTAATAGATGCTGTTCTAGTTTCCTAGCTGCCAGAATGCAACATACCAGAAACGGAATGGCTTTTAAAAAGGGGAATTTAATAAGTTAGTAGTTTACAGTTCTAAGTCTGAGAAAATGTCCCAATTAAAATAAGTCTATAGAAATGTCCAATCTAAGGCATCCAGGGAAAGATACTTTGATCTAAGAAGGCCGATGATATTCAGGGTTTCTCTCTCGAGTGGAAAGGTGCATGGCGAACATGGTCAGCATTTTTCTCTCTCAGCTAGAAGGGCACATGGCAAACACAGTGTTATCTGCTAGCTTCCTCTCCAGCTACCCGGGAGGCATTTCTTCTTCATCTCCCAAAGTTGCTGGCTGGTGGACTCTGCTTCATGGTTCTGTGACATTCTCTGTTGTGGCTTTATCACGGCTCTGTCCTCTCTGCTCTCTCTGAATCTCCAGCTCTCTCCAAAATGTTTCCTCTCTTATAGGATTCCAGTAAAGTAATCAAGACCCACCTGGAATGGGTGGAGACACATCTCTGCCTAATCCAGTTTAACAACTGCTCTTGATTGAGTCTCATCTCCAGGGAGATGATCTAAAAGTTAAAGTTTCAAACATATAATACTGAATAGGGATTACAAGTAATGGCTGCCTTTACAAAATGGGATTATGATGAAAACATGGCTTTTCTAGGGTACACCTTTTCAAACCGGCACAGATGCCCACGCTTTTTTTTCTTATACCATACCCTCTGTTGGAATGTCTTTCTTCCTGATTCTACACCAGGGTTTCCTCTCTGATGCTGAATTAATTGTTCCCTCCTTCCTCATGCCTAGTTTCAATCACATCTTTATAATCTTCAACACAAAATACCTTGTACTTATCATCTATGTTTGTGTCTGTGACTCTCACAAGATTTTTAACTTCATGAGGTTCTCATCTGGGTACTTGCAGTACTCAGAGTAATGTTTCATAAGACTAGGTGTTCCCATGCGTATTGCTGAATTGAAATAGTCAAAATTCCTCGTTTGATGCATTTAAATTTTCACATAGAAAATTTTGTTTTGGCCCTTCTTGGACCCTTGTGCTCTCTCATGGCCAGTAGGAGAACGTGAGGGATAATAATTCCCAGCTTCCCAGGGGTTTATGTGCCAATATTCACCTTTGGAAAGGTGAAAACAAACAAACAAACAAACCAAAAAACCAAAACCAAAACACCTCTGTGCAACTAGTGAGTACAGATTCTTCATTCTATCCATAGGGGGCGGTGGAGAACAAGGATTTTTCTCTTCCTCTCCAGAGTTTGACACCATGGACCACTCTCAGACCTCAAAGCAAACAGACTTGCAGCTTGGAGTTGTCATTTAAAGGTCCTTTCCAAATGGCCATTGCCTCGTGTGCAGTAGTGAGAAGTTCACCAGCTTTAGCACTCTGCCTCTAAAGTGCAGAGCAGGGTTTCATCTGACACCCTTAAAAAGCTTGGCCAAATAAACAGTTCCTTGATCGACAATTTAGTGGCCGAGCCCCAGAACCTGTGCTCTTTTCAAGTTAATATCCACTTTTAAGTGAATTTGGAGAGGAAGTTGTTCATAGTGAATGGGGGAAATGTGAAAATGCCTCCTAAACCTGAGACTAGATAATGGCGTGACCCCACTAAGGGGATGATATGAAGAGCATAATGGTCTCAAGTATTATAGTTCAATTTCTAGTGTTAACAGCTGAGCTGAAAGTCACCAAGACAGAGAATGGCAGTTTTCAGACATTTACTTCTAAAAGAAAAGAAATTTTCCTATGTCTGCCTTCTCTTTCTCCCTCTCTCTCTCTGTTTCCTGCTGAACAGAAAATTATTTTCTCCCACCTATATAAGGAGGTAGGTGGATGTATTGCTGTTCTTTTTGTGGTTAACTTTCACTAATACTTGATTTCTTTTCTGTTTTTCTTGGAGGAAATGCATCTCCATGTATTTTAAACAACAACAAAATAATATACCATCAATGATGCTCAGATTCAATAGCTATTGTATTTATTAGAATCATTCTTTTATGACAATATTTTAAGACTATTACTTTGAATTACTTTTGCAAGATTTTATGTATTTTCTTCATATTCAGTAGCTATTTGTATTTGGTAGATTCATTCTTTTATGACAATATTTTAAGACTACTACTTTGAATTACTTTTACAAGATTTTGTGTATTTTCTTCTGGTTACTACTTTTCTGTCAGGCGTGCCCCGTCTTAACATTTCAAGAAAATCCCATGACTTTCAGGTCACTTTCCATTATTAAATTCTATCCAGAATTAAAAAAAAAAAAAAAATCTCTCTTCCAAATAGGCTGATTGGCTTTTGTGGGTTCATTCCCTCTTGGCTGGCATCAGAAGTTCACTTTTTTCCCTTTCATCTTCACAACACCAAGATCCACCCAATTACTCAAGTTAGGAATTTGGGGATCTTCCTTGACTCCTCCAATTTTCTCATATCCACTACCTAATGAAACACTGAGGCCATGTCAGTTTTACTTTTACCTAGTTTTTACTCTGTCCCTGCCTCTCCGTCCCCTCTTACGTGGCCCTAAATAATCTTACCACAAGTCTTACTTTGACACTTACCAACATCAGACCTCTCAGTGGCTTATCCTTGGCTCCAGGAAAAAGTTCAGGCACCTTAACAAGTTAAGGTTGTCTTTCTGGGCTCTCTGTCCACTCCATCTCTCTCCTCAACACATCTCTAGCCAATCCTTGCATTAAGAAAAAGCGAGTCGAGTTTTTTCTCATGATACCTCCACATGTGATACTGTTTCTCCTGCTTTTCCCTTTTCTCCTGCTGTCCCTTCTACCTGGAATGTCTTCTTTCCCTCTTTCACTTCTCCTCTTCTTCCCTTCCTTTGCCTATTTAAAACTAAACTCTTCAATTCTCAGTTCAGGGATCATTTGCTCCTCGAATTCTTCTTTGACTGCTCCCAGAGTGGGATAGCAGCTTCTCACTGGGTTTCCCCTAACATCTGGGCCTCTCTCCACCTCTGCAGGTACTACTTTGTTTTATAATGGCCTGTCTTCCCCATTCATGGGAAATCCTAGAGGGCATGGACTGTGTGTGCTTCACCCTCGGGGCCCCAGTGCCTTACGTGTCACCTGGCACAGTGCCTACTCAATAAGTGCCAGCATGGGAGAGTTAGGCATGCCAGAGTCTTAGTGACTGCTGGCAGCTGGTCATGGGGTCCCCAGTCAGCGGGATCTGGCAGTGCTGCACAGCTTGACATCACCAGTTCCCTGGAATGGAGACTATTGGTGCCATCATTTGTGCCAACAACTGATAGATGAGTCAGTACCCACGCATAGAGCATTCTGCATAACCATCGCCCTGCACTAGGGTCCTTGGTTTATGTGTCTCTTTACTGGGCTATGAACTCCCTGAGGTAGGAATCCTGCTACAGTCCATATTGTGTGTTGGTTCCTGTCATGACACCTGACATGTAGTTGACAGGAATGGATTAATGTGTGTGGAGCCTAACTGGCCACTCAGGGATAAAATAGCCAGACCACAGAGCCCTTCATCTGTACAAAATGCCCCCCAGTTTTTCTTGGCATCACCAAACAGAGGCCTACCATGAACCCACAAACTTGTTAGCAGCAGTAATTGAGTAGTATTTGCCCTCTTTTCTTTCCTTCCCTCCTAACACTTATTCACATCAACTGCCTACAGAGCTTTTCAGAGCAAGCCCTCCCTGAGTCCATTATCCATCAGAAAAGCACCACTGCCCCTGACAAAGCCGTGGTCTTGGGACTCTGCCAGACCTTCCAGTACCTTGGATAACAGAAAGATTCTGGCTCTGTCTACAGGTGGGAGCCAGCTCATCCTGGGCCCACAGAATCCTTCCTGAATAATTTCCTTAGCTTCTGCCTCATCAATTTGGGAAACGGGTTGAGGGTCGACTCCATTGTTGAAGAGAGAATGAATGATGAGGAAGTAAGACAGAAAGAAAAGTACAGACAACTCTTTCAGAAGCTTGAAGGAGGTCAAGATTGTGCTTTCTCCAATACTGGGAGGTATTTAGCATGTGTGGCCCGCAGTGCTCCCCTAACTTAGCTCTTCAGATGTGTTTGATGCAGCGCTATTCATGGAGGGGGCACCCCCCCACAGCTGCAGAACCCCTCTCTGTGAGCCTGACTTGTTTAATGTGGAATTGCCACCCTCTGCTTTGAAAATGCAGGATTTGATGGTTAATGCTGTTAATGTAAGTCTGCTTAAGAGAAGTTTCTTGTATTTGATTGACTTGGGCTCTTTGAAAAAAATAGTGCCAGCTGTAGGGGAAGCAGTAGTTCAGTGCAGCTAATACAGTGGAAATGAATGCAGCCTGGTCTGTTCTCTTTGGGAAATACAGGAACAACTGGCAAAGCAGTTTCTTAAAATGCATATCACAAACTGAGAGCCTCCTTCAGAGCCATTCTGGATGCAGAAATAGATGGATAATTAGGTGGCTTAAAGACAGTTGGGTAAAGCAGACTTCAGAGGCTGGTGCAGTGTCTGTGTAAATATATTGCATGTAATTAGGGAGATTAAAGAAGATATTAAATTATAAATTGGGATTCAGTGGAGTTAGTGTAGTAATTTTTAAATGGCAGTTTAGAGGAAGATTGATTTGCACATTACAGCCTCATGTACGTAAACCCACGTTTTACCTGCTTGTTATCCAATATAAATCATTGCTGAAATTAATTGCTTGTTCTCATTCACACTCCCCAATTCTTAGCTGACAATATGTTAGCTTTTAATATGGCATGCACAATTTGAGGAGTATATGGACTATTACATTTTGTATTTGCACTTGAAGGTCATATTAAGACATTTCAAGACAGAGAAAGTTTGCAGGGAGGTATCACACTCACGACTCGCAGCTTTTGTTTTAATGAAGGGGGATTTCACTCTGTGGTGAGTGTTTCATTTGTTTTCCTTTAGTCCCCAAAGGCTTTCAACAGTTTATTATGTGGAATCAATTTGTAAACCTGCCAGGTTCAGAGAGTATAGATCTGGAAAGAGGCTCGGGAATCTACCTTTTCAATTAATGATGCAGGGACTTTGAATGCAGTGGTCTCTGGACCACATTTTAAGACTCCTACCACTAAATTATACTAAAAGCCAACGATTCTGGCCTAAGCCAGTCACCCTTATAACTTCCTGACTGGTCTAGATGTGCTCACAGGATACTTGGCCTTCTGTCTCCCGTCGCTAAAACATCGGGGATGTGGGCGTGTAACAAAAGAGCCTACAGTGTATGCCAGGCTTGCTCCTGAGCCATTCTATAGTGGACAGAGCACTGTTCCAGAGCCTAGGGAGCTCATATGCCGTGGCTAATCACAACAACCATAAGCTTTTATTGAGTTATGTGGGAGGTTATTTGTCTGCTTTTTCAAAACCATCCTTTGAGTAGGGCACTCAAATCCGAAATTGCAAATGAGGGGATCTGTGGCTCAGAGGAAGCCCAGATGGTAAATGGGTTTCCCAGATTCAGATGCAGGTTTCTAAGGACTTCAGCTAGCCTACCCCGTGTGGCCTTTCTAACTTGTCTCCATGTCCTCAGGAGCAAGTTTTGCTGTCATTATATACTAAATGTCGTGAAATGAAGATAACCAAGACATAGGATGCCATCCTTGTATTTGAGCTTACAACCTTATTAGAAATGCAGGCTTCATGCTAGTGGAACGATATCTGTATATGATTTATTTTCTTTATGGGGTAAATGAGTGTTTCTGGCAATAGGTCCAAGATGAGTGAAAAGAGGTGCAGAGGTGTGAGTGTGGCAGAGGTTATGACAGAGGTGGGCCCTGACAGTCAGATTTGGGGTTACAGCATGGCCCATTAGGGGACAGAGCATGGCCAATGCACTAAAATACCTTTTTTCCACCAGTGTGACTGTTAGGGGTCCTTAGTGCCTCAGATCCTGTGCTTGGGGCTGGGCATAAATGATGGCAGCGCTGGCACTGGCCCAGCAAATGCCTTTAGTGTGGATTAGAACAAGTCACCATTCTCTCTGTGTGGACATGGCCCCATGTGTGCCAGGCCAGGCGGCTTGGCAAGCAGAGCACAGGCTGGATTTCAGCCCTCATTGTCCCCTGCGGTTCTGTTGCACTGTGAACAACATGCACAACTGTACCCAGTGGTTTTGAGTTGTGGATAAAAATCAAAGAGACCTGGTCCTTGTTCCCATGTAATATATACTCCAGATACATGTGTGTAGATGAGGGTAGACAGTAAACAAACTGATGACGATAAATTGAGAGGGAGGAGCTAGAGCTATTTAGTGAACAAATACTATTAAACACCGACTATGGATTCGATTCTGGAATTAGTCAGGGAGAAAATACCCTTGAACTGATTAGGACAAGTTTAATTAGAAATGTCTTCTCTCTGACTGTCAAGTAAAAATTTCTCAGGAGGTAGGATCAACTGGGCCTGAATTGTGGGCCAGTGGGATAGAATAGATTGTAGGCTCTTGAACTATATTCTTAAAGAAACTTGTCTCAAAGTAATTAAGTAAATAACTGTTTAAAAATAATGTGGTGCCATCTCCTATTTGGTTATTGCCTTGATAATGCTACATAAGAAATAACACCAAATTCAGTGGCTTAAAGTTCTTCTGACATATTTTCAGGTTAGCAGGGGCTAGGCTGGTCTAGACTGGGCTCAGCTGAGTAGCTGGTTCTCACTGCTGGTCTGTGGATTGTCTGGGGCCACATCTCATATCCTTCTTGGACAGGTGGGCTAGCTGCAGCATGTTTTTTTCATGGCAGTGGCAGAAGTGAAAAAGAACAAGCAGAACCATGAGAGACTACCTTAGGCCTGGGCTTAGAACTGGCACACTGTTACCTGCAGCCAATTTCGTTGACCTAAGCGAAGTAACAGGGCAAGCAGGACATCAGGGGAAGAACCCAATGTCCTTTGTCCATGGTGAGGCCATGGGAAGATGTAAATGCAGAGAGAAGTGCAGAGCTGTGGCCAATCATTTAGTCTACCACTCCTCCCTTATCTGGAGACCACTCACCCAACAATCTCTACTATCTAGAACACAGTTCGAGAATAAAATAAGCAGAAATAGTTCCAGAGAAAATAAAATGATGAAATATATATATATATATATATATTAGCATTCATGTTCTTTGTTTTTGGGGGAACTCTCCCTACCTTATACATTAGTCTGATGAAGCTATTTATCTGATTTCGCGATCTGTATGAGGTTTGAAGTCTCTCAGAAGAAAGGAGGGATTGCTGTTTGTTCTAACAAGATGTGATGACAGATAGATTAACGTTAAAGGAGAAAAATTAAAAGTCTACTAACAAAATGAATAAAAGTTAGGTAAAGCAGTAAAGGTATTTATCCTTTGATCCTCACAACAATCTTATGAGATAGTGCTTTTATTATTCCTATTTCATGAGCAAGGAAACCTAGCCAAAAGGTGGCAGAGTTTGAGCTTAAATCCACATTTTCTTGTGTAGAGTGGGTAGTAAAGCGTTTTAGAAAACACTCAAAGAATTATGAAAAGAGGTATTACATAAAGTAGTCCTCAATAACTCAGAGAGGTACCCCTTTTTTCCTGGCATAATTTAGGTGCTGTCTGGTGGTTACACAGTATAGAGATGGTCTCTGGATATTATTTTTGGCTGCCATTCTAAAGAACTTTGTCTAACTGTTTAGTGTAAAAATGTGATCCTCTTAAAAACACATAAGCCCTGTTGAAATTCAACAGCTGGCATATTTATTACTGAAAATGCAGTTTTATGTTACCTAAATAGGGTATTGCCATAAGTAATTGAAACTAAGCTACACTTGCTCAAATAAAGAAAATAAGCAATCTTTTCATGTAGTGTCCTTGAATTGTGTTCTGATGGTTTGCCTGTAGTACTTGTTAATTTACAAAATGTCGTACTTCACACCCAGGCTCCCTGTCATTAGTGCTAATTACCCAGGTCCTAGTGTATTACAGAGTTCTAGAATATTGCATGGGCAAAATTTAGCAAACTCAAAATAATATTCTTAAATAAAGAGCAGAATCTCTTTTGGATGTGAGATTATTTTCCCCTTGGGTATAATTGTCTGTTTGTTTGTTTATTTATTTACATGAGCAAGTCTGGGATGAATATTTAGGCACATTGAGGAATGTTTAGGAATGCCTACCGCATTTCTAAATATTCCACTAAGCACAGAAAACTGGAAAGAAAAACTGCATAGGTGAATGAAATAAATGATGGTCTGTATTTATGGGATCAAGTTGGGGAGACGTACTGTACATGATTAAGAATGGATATTATTTTAGAGACATATTGTACAATGCTGCAAACAATTGCTATTTTGTGGGGAACTATTAGAAAATTAGCACATCAGAGAAGGCCTTAGGCAAGGGTTGATCAAAGGGGAGGAAAGGGTATGGAGTGATTAGATCTGCACAAGATCTTCAGAGGCATCCTTGACCCCTATTCCAGGCATGTTTTGTCATCTTTATCTTCTAAATATGTTCTTCATCTTCTAGTACCATCAAGTCCATTGTCACAGCATTTCTCCCCTGGACTATTGAAATTACTATAGGACTGTTGTCTGTTTTGCTAGCCAGTAGGCTTAGCATTTGGAATAGTGCCTGCTACAAGTAGCTACTCAGAAGTACCTGCACCGGAATATATAAAGAACTCCTACAACTCAACAAATAAAAGACAAACAACCTAATTGAAAAGTGGGCCAAAGACTTGAATAGACGTTTCCCCAAAGAAGATGAACAAATAGCTGTTGAGTTCATGAAACGATGCTCACCATCAAATCGCAGTGAGATACCACTTCATACCCACTAGAATGGGTATTTAAAAAATGGAAAATAACAAATGTTGATGAGTATGCAAAGAAATGGGATCCCTTGTGTGTTGTTGCTGGGAATATAAAATGGTGCCACTACTGTGGAAAACAGTTTGGCAGTTCCTCAGAAAATTAAGTATAGGATTGCCGTTTGACTTGGCAATCCCACTTCTAGGTATATACCCCAAATAATTGAGAGCGGTGCATAATGGTGTTATTCACAATAGCCAAAAAGTGGAAGCAACCCAAGTGTCCATTCACAGATTAATGGATAAACAAAATGTTGTATATACATACAATGGAATAATATTCAGCCATAAAAAGGAAAGGTTCTGATATTGGCTAAAACATGGATGAAATTTGAATTATCATGTTGGGTGAAATAAGTCAGAAAAGGACTGATATTTTATGATCTCACTTATATGAAATAACTAGAATGTGTAAATTCATAGAGACAGAAAAGAGATTACAGGGTTCTAGGGGTGAGGGTGGGGAGTCAGTGCTTAATGGGTACAAGATTTCTGATTTGGAATCATGGAAGCATTTTGGTAACAAATAGTCATGATGATAGCTAAATATTGTGAATTATTATTATTAACACCACTGAATTGATATACCTGGAAGTAGCTAAAATGGGAAATGTTATGTTGTCTATATATTGCCACAATAAAAATTTTAAAAAAGAAGGAATATCTGTACTGGTATGTTCACAGAAGCCACTTTTGGCATCTACAGACCTGCCAGTCTCCCCATGATGTGGCTCTGATTAGCTTACCATTTTAATTCCCCAAATCCCTATGCAGGCTTACCAGACCTTGGAGTCTGCTCCCTGCCCCCCTCTCCAGCTTCATCTCCTACTACTCTCATGTGCACTCTTCAGTCTACACAGGCTTCCTTTCTACTCCAGTGCACTGTGTTCCCTTTGGTCCTCTCGCCACTTTACCAGTTAAATCCAGTTTTTGCTCCCATCTCAGCCCCCAGCTATTAGCTCTGAGTAGCCTTCTCAGACTGACCCAGACGAGGACCTGAGCAACCCCCCACTTTGGCTTTTACTTTATCCGTGATGCTCCATCATAGTGCATATCACAGATGTAGTTTTGCATTTATTTATGTGAATTTGATTATTTTCTGTCCCTCTCACTGCACAGCAAACTCCATGAAGATAAGGATCGTGGCCGTTTTGTTCACTATTATATCCCAGCTTAGTTGCTGTTCAATAATGACTTCTTGGATGGATGAATGGCTGGATGGATGATTGAAAATGAATGGAAAGGAGACAGCATCCCATGGAGACTTTCTCTATATTTCACTAAATGTAACTCTTTCTTCCTAGAATGTAAGCATTGTTGATTTTCATATGCTTTCTTTGAGGTTTTGATTAAAAGTCTGTCAAACTGTTGCATTTCATATGCATCATCTCATACAATTTTGAGAAGAAATCCATAAATTTTGTACTCTCTTCATTTTATAGATGAGGAAACTGGGGCACAGTGACTGAGCCAGGGTTCCATCAGGGCTTCGGACTATTTGCCCTTCACACCCACAGGCACATCTGCTTTCACAGAGCCAGGCACAAGCAGCGGTGCCCAGTGCTGACGCAGAGTCAAGGCAGTGGACAGGCTTTTTGTGGACACAGCTGCAGTGCCTGAAATTCCTTTCTAAACGGGAAGGGAAATGTCTGAGCTCCTGCTGATGCTGAGGGCTGCTCGGAGGGGTTGGTTGCCTCGCTCAACTCTTCTCTCTTCTTCCTAGAACAACTTGAATATGTCCATTTAGCTTCCTCTCTAAAACAGATCACCTTAGAGTGGGATTAGAGTAACCATTCTCTCTCTCTCTGTCTCTATTCTAGAATCTGCTCCAGGGATTTCATGTGGGCTGAGATATTCTGTGGTTGGTTGCCTGTTCTGCCTGTGGCCTAATAACGAATAATGAGTTTATGTCTAGTGCTTCTAATAACCTATTTTTATTTTGCAAACCAATTTGGAAACTGATTTTCACACAGACACCTACATATATTTCCATGCAATTTGGTGGCACTTTTTTTTTCCCCGCAACTGAGCAGAAATTTATGAATGTTTGTATAAAATATAACTGCCGAATGGTATGAGCAAAATTAAACCTCCAGTGTACATGCAAGATATTGGTGGCAGACGTAGATAAAGCCAACTTTTTTGTAGCATATAGCCAGGGAATCTAACTGCCCATTCATAGACAAGGCTGCCATCTTCCTTCCAGAGACAGTTTTGGTGATATGGCTGTGAGGAAGCCATGCATTTCCTGAGTGCTCAGGATAATAATACACCTCCTATTTGTTTGAAATAAACTAGGCACAAGAAGTGAGATTAATGATATGTCCAGTCCAGTGTAATCACTAAAATTAGCAGAAGCGAGTTGCACAATGGAAGTGGTAAAAGTCCTTTTTTTCTGGTGCTTCTGAACTGAACTGAATGGTTTGGGTAATGAATAATGCTAGGCCTGTTAATGAGAACAAGAATGCCTAAATAAGGAGGCAGCTAGGTTCTTTGCTTATTATTATACACTACTTACGGATGAATGGTGTTTGGGGTTAAATGCAAGAAACTGCTCTCTCCCTTTCCCTTTCTCTTCCTCCTCCTTCCCCGCTCTCGCTTCTTGACTGGGCATTCTATAACTAGTGTTCGGGTCAGGGGGATTTTAAAAAATCAACATAACTGTCAACAGAAAATACAAATAGCAAACACCCCCCCCCCCCCCCCGCCTCCCCAGAAGAACCCACCATCCGCTAAAGGCCATACATTTGACGGGCCGCGTGGCTTCGTTTTTCTTCTCTGGTGATTGCCGCGGACACCTGCCATAGGTGTGCTATCGATCCGCTCACCACTGTTGGAACTGGCGTTTTGTTCATCTGGTGCTTGTGTTCCCCTTCAGTTGCATGTTAGTTCATCAAAATCAATTCCTTTTTGATTTTTGCGACAGCCGAGATGGGTCAGCTAACAAATGACAAAGAGCCCTATTCACGGCAAAGTGATTGTGGCATTACAAGTACAATTTTGCAGGAATCTAACTCCCCCCACCCCCCCACCCCCCCAAAAAAGCACCCAACTAAGAACACAATTTTCTTGCATCATTTACTATCTTGCATGATTCATCAACCCTCTTGAATGCTACATAATAAAGTCCTTAGACTGTCTTCAGAGCAGACAAATCATCTTCTCCAAGAAGCATATGTGCACATGCCAGGCAGGCTTAGGTGCAGTTCTTCCTGCTGTGTAGAAAGCGTTCCAGGGTCCACCTGCTTTTCCCTCCTCTCTTGTTTCCCTTTCCTTCATAAGTGGTAAAGGAGTCGTGCATCTGTGGCATGGGCTCTGCTGCACATGTTGCATTTATCCCTCCTTTCTATAGACCGTGACTTGGTAGCCCATCCCAAGGGCTTTTAAATTTTTCTTTTTAATTCTTCCTAGTCTTAACACCATATTTTATTGGGGTACATCTATTTGATTTCTAAATATTGGCTAACTACCATGCTTCGTTTATTCTAAGGTAGATCTATTTTCACGTTTAACAGTTTTAAAATCAGATGCATTTTACCATCCATGGCACATAACAATTACAAAAGGCAGCACTTTTCTTTCTCAGTGGTATATAAAATAATGATGTGTCTTTTAACCAATGGACTCTTACATTTAGCTTAAAATATTATTATGAGTGTGCCATCTCCATGCTCCTGAAGAAGATAAGGTTGGTGTCTCCTATGAGCTCTCTGTGACACCCTCCCTGGGACAGATCAGTTGTGTTAGTGTGTCTGCTATACTGATGCTAATATTCAAAGACAATTATTTAAAACCCACCCACACTGATTTTCTAGGATTCAGTGTTATTTTGTATCGTGTATCTGTGTCTGTGCATGTGTTATTTGGTGGGTTGGTGGTGAATGGGTGGGATCCCTTATTTTATAATTCCAAATTCTTTTTAGGAAAATAAATTAGTTTTAGCTTTTAATTTTATCCTTTGTTTGCTACTTGGACGACTCTGGCAAGTTCTGGCTGCATGCATAAGAAGTCTCTCATTCGTTTGTTTTCTTCTCTCTTTTAAAAAATAATGCCTAAATTCAGCAAAGCTCCAGATTTTGTTGCTGTGTATGATGTTTTTATTTAGTTGCTCTTATTTACCTACTTCAACCGCACATTGGTTCTTCTCCAGCTTGTGGTCCACAACAGGTCTCTTCTGTCCCTACTGGGTTAGGATACTACTGGATTAGTATAAAATGTGCATGATCTTGAATTTTAATTTGGAAACATGAGGTTAGAGCTCTTAGTTGCTACCATTTGTAGGTAGGGCTGCTTTTACTGATGTATTATTTTCTGAAAGGTCTTGCTATTTAAGACCCTTGCAAGGTATTCGTACTTCCAGCCTTCTCAGTCATACACGTTTCCCACACATGATTTCCTTTGCTTCTTGGGCACCCAGGTTGCTACTCACAAAAGTAACTTAATGTCAGTTCTTTGGGAGGGATTCCTTGACAATCACCTTGGACTGAGGGGAAAAAAAAATCACCATTCCAAACCATGAGATCTCGTCTCCCCTCCCACCCCTGTCTCTAAAGCCATTTCCTTTAGCTGGATTTTGAAAATGAAGGAAGGAAACAAATTCTATTTCTGCTAAACCAGGAGGCAATGATTTTACTTTATAGCATAAAGGATTAAACTAGGGCAGCAAATGGTCTTCTGTTGGATTCTATGGTGTCTTTATTCCATGCCTCATATAAGAAGCCTAGATACCTTGGTTGACTTGGTAGAAACTCTTGGGACCAATGGAAATTCCTTTTGGGCCAATGGAAAATCCCCAGGTTTGGGAACATGCATACACAATGGCAATAGCTACTGAATAAAGTGCTTGGCACCGTTTATGTCTGTCTGTCTCTGACTCTACTGGCCTGTCTTGCCTAGAGAAGAGGACCCATGGACATTCTTTCAGAAAGGTACTTCCATCAACCGGGACAAACAAGAGGGGAGGCCCATTCCTGGGGGTGGGGGAATAGGCGCCCACAGTTAGCTGACTATTCCCAGATCAGCAGTAGTCCCTCAGGTACTTTGTTTTCGGAATGTGTAGGTAGATTATACTGGAGTTGATTTACGACAGATTAGTCCATGAGTATGGTTTTTCTGTGCACCATCTACTGCACATTAACTGGTATAATCTGCCTATACAGATCTGTAGAGGAAGAAGGAAACCTAAGATGTACTACCCTTCCAGTTTTACTTTCAGAGCTGCCACCAGCAAGTGACAAGTGGATGTACAATTTAAGCCTATTTTTATACAATCAGTTGAATGAATTAAGTCTGCTTCTATGAAACCCAAATTTTTGCTAGGCAGCTTTAGTAAAGAGTGTGGGCATTTTGCCATCACTGATTAGTAATTGAACTTGGTGGCCTTGCATCTTAGCAAACCTTGTGCATGTGTGGGAAACCGCGTCTACGCTTACCCCTACTTACAGAGAACACCATTGTCGGCGCTGTTGGTGACATTCAGAATCTAGTGCTGTCGTCATTTTGTGTATGTGGTTTTGTAGTTTACTAGAGTTTGTAGTTTACTGGGCAATTCTGTATTTTGCAACAGAAGGAGAAAAGGTTAAGTTACATAATGACATGGAGATGTGGAAGGATTTCAGCTTTTGTAAAGGGTCTTCTGCTTTCCCTTCTCATGAGAAAGAAGTTTTCTTTCTCTCTAGAATATGCAAAAAAAAAAAAAAAATTATAGTTCTAATTTTGAACATCACTTTTCTTATTGGCATTTTCTTTCCAGAAATGGTTTAAGGGTTTCTATCATTAGTGCTATCTTATTGACTTAGTTTCCAGAGTGCTATTTAGAAAAATTATTGAATGAATCTTTTTAAAATTACAATGGCAATATACTGTTCATTCTCAGATAATGTTTTATCCTTGTATAGTTTATTTGGGATGGATACTGCCTTGTTTTTACTGAAAAAAAAACCCTGCATTGAAACAGTTTAAAATAAAATCTTGGCACTAAACATTTCAAATAATTTATGTTTAAAAATGTTTTAAGTATTATCTTCCTTATTTTGCATTTTAGCACTATTTATTTTTCTTCCCCTGCCAAGCTGACCCCACATCTATTGGTCTGTGATTAGCGATGTGAAGGCTGGAACCAGCTGAGTGATTTTCCATTCTGGGTTCAGTTGCATTTCTAGCTTTTACAAATAGATGGCACTTTTGACTTACCCTAGAGAGTGCTGATGAGACTCTTGTACATGAGAAACACTTACAATGGTCTCTGTATATGTCAGAAATGTATTTGTTACTATTCACATGCAGGCAGGAGAAATTAAAATTAAACCTATTGCAAGACAACATTATTGCACCTCTCTTAAATGCAAAAATCTTAAATGCAGCACCTCCTAAGTTTGAAAATTAGTGCATGTTAGTATATATTTTTATGATTTTTATTATACATTAGGGCACGATGTTGTTTGAGCCTGAAAAGCCAAAAAAAAAAAAAATGGTGTAAAGAAAGTTTTATTTGAAAATAGGGTTTTGTGGGCCTGTGTATGGTTTAGCGACTAAGATTTGTGGCAGCAGACCTTTGGAATATCTTGGTTTCTCCCCCTTTTTCTTCGCTCCCCACACATGGCATGTGCAGGCACACACACACACACACACACGCACAAGGCATATAGACCCTCACGCACACAGAGGGGAAAAAAATCAGCCTGTTGTCTTGCAAGTGTTACTTATCATATTAATTAAAATCTGGTGACACGATAACACTAGCAGCTGTGTGGGAAAGCGAGGGAAATTAACAAACGTTTGATTTGTTGTGTTGCTAATGTGACACTTATTATACAGGTCACAGTAAAACAATACCTCAGCCAAAATATGCTAATGCTGGTGGAGAACTGTTGCAATTGTAAAAACATTGGTGTTTATGATAATGAGGCAAAATAGCACGTTACCTTTAAGAGACTGAGGTACTCTTTGAATCTAATATTATAACTAAGTTTTTAAACATGAAGCCGTTAGAACAAACAGGAAAAAAAAAGTTTTCCTATGTAATTTTTGAAAAAATAATATGAAAACTTATTTTAAATAATCTGGATTCAAATAAAATATGTTTGGTGTTTAGTTATTAATTATGCTGAGTTATGATAGGACTAGAGAATTGTGTAGATCATTAGCACAGAGGAAATGCAAGCGTGTTTTATTTTCATCGAATAGACAAATTTATAAGGATGGAGGGGGTGATTTAACATTAGGATTAAATTTAAGTGATGTTCATTTGTTCATTCTAGAAGTTATACTTCTACCATGAGTAACAGTCTAAATTGTTTTAAAAATCATTAGAGACAGAAGAGTATAAATATTAAAGGAACCAGTACATATTCCTTCCTTTAATTGTGCTCTACCTCCTTTAATCCTGTAATAAAAAAAACAACTGCATACTTTCTCATAACACTTAGCAAACTTTTTCCGTGGATCTCTGAATCAACATATAAAACAGGGGTTTGTACGTCTGGGGCGGTGGTGGAAGTAGGGGTAAGAAATGCAAAATGATTCAATTCCACCTAATTCATAACATAAATTTCTTGGAGATCATAGTCAACATTTTACATCAACGTTGTCAAGAGAATATTTGATTTTGACATTTCCAAAGGATCCTTCACTTACACTGCTTTTTCATCGTAGTATTATAGTTTTTCCAACACAGAAAGGATTTTTTTTTTCTTTCTTTTTTCCCCCTTCTGGTGTTTTGATCATGTTTCTGAAATGGGGTGTATGAAGTCAACCATTTGTTTGACAGTCTCTGAGAGCAGATTATGTAGATTTTGCCTGAGAGAACACTAGTCATTCGGAACTGAATTTTGAGCAAGCAATCTAGATCAAAGGTCGGATGACTGGGCACACACAGGGCAGATATTTCACCTCCTCGTGTGGGAAGCCATACAGAAAAACATTCGCGTCAAATGGTGGCGAGCCCAGAAAAGGTTAAAATCGAGGTGGTTCAATTCCACAACATTTACAGCCCAAGATTGTGCTGAGAGCCTTTTGAACCTGCTGCACTTTCTGCTAAACTGAGAAAACTAGCTTCTCGCTGGGGCTCTGTCCTACAGAATGTAAATAAATTCTTTAAGATGGGGCCAAAAGCCACGTGATAATGGTGTGCTTTCACCTGAGTACTTTCTGGTGGCTCTCAACCATCACCTTTGGGCCCCAACTGTGATTAAATGTAATTTTCAACTTGGATCACTATATGTTCCATTAGGAGAGGAAACGTTGTTTTGTGTTTATCACAATATCCTGAATAATTCCATTCAAAAAGCAGAGGGTTGATGATCAAGTCAAAATTTCAATTTCAGAATGAAGAGGATTCTCGAGTAGAGTCTGGGCTCTAAATTCTAACTTAAGAAACGTTGCAGTAGCAGTTTGCTTTCCAGCTATATTTCTGAGCTATAGAGAGAGTTACCCTTGTCACTGATTAAACCTATATAAATAAAGTATGTCTCCTTCTTATGTGAGAGCAAAACGCTGTTAGGTTCAAAATGTGATAGTGTATATGCATATTCTCAGTCATCAGGAGGTAATTTTCAACTTTGTTCAAATTGACAGACTATGGAGAGGTTAGCTTGCCAATAAAACTTCCTTTTCTCTAAATCCCATTGCATTAATTAAGCCTGTGTGACAGAACTGGCATTTTAAAATACAAAGACATTTAACTCGACAAAAAAATAGTTTATTTAGCGCTGAATGGTTTTTTTTTCTTCCGCTTTGAATGTGTTGTAAGGGAGACCTTGTTTTTTCTAAACATTAAATTATTAATGAAAGAGTGAAAGCAATAAATGAGGAACGATTATAAATGTTACGGTCATGGCTGGATACCCATTCGAAGCAGAAGAAAATCTTCGGTGATTCTTAAGGCTTTTTTTCATGTTTTCCTTTAGCCCTGGGAGATATGTATAGATCCAGTGAGTAAGCTTTTGTGTAAACTTCCCACCTAGCAGTAATATGGAAGATACCCATAATATGTTCAGTGACATTAAGGAAAACCAAATCAATAACAGAGATATCCAGAGTACAATTTAAATCTATTAAATAAATGTCATCCAAATACCATTATATATATTAAAAAACACACTTAACGTTGATGAAAAATCAAGGTATATTATTCTATTAGGATAAAATGATTGAACTGGAAAATACACCATTCGAGCAGCATTATTAAATAGTTTCAAAGTCTGATTCCTCACCACCACCCCTCCCCCAGGCCCTACCCCACCAACTGGTAATCACCCTAAAGAAAAGGAAAACCTACTTGTAGTGGTCATTTTAGTACATGGCAAGTCCTCATCCAGCATCATAAAATAGTGTGATTTGTCAAGACTGTGTTAGAATTTTATTAAGATATGCTAAAGCCAATGGCTGGTTAATATTTATTATCACTTAAAAAATTACAAATCACCCAAATGAAGAATCCCAAGACACTGTCTTCTTATATATGCCTTGTAATCTCCTCTATTCACCTCCTAAGTGTACTTGTCTCAAACCACCCAGCCATAAACCGTAAAGAATATTCAGTAGCAGAAAGCGATAGCAGAATCTCACTTGGAAAGGAATAGCCACGGCAAATTTTACCCAAGTCCTATGGCATGTGAAGACCATTCTTGCTTAATGTGCCAAGTTACCAATAGTGAATTATAACCAGTACATTTGCAGCGTTTGTTTTACACTTTTTTCTTCATCTTAGGATGAAAAATAAATAGCGTCATGCTCATTTATACTCTGATCCGAAAAAATTTTGCAGATTGGAGAAAGTGTTTGCTTTTGTTTTTGTGTCTGCATTAAAAAAAAATATTCTCCTCCCACCCTCCCCCATTTCTTTATCTACTCCTTCCTCTAGCTTTTCAAGCTCTCCCTCTTTGACTCAGCTCTATGAATTGCTGGGAAGACCACCCAGTCTTTTAAAGAGCATTGCTCTACACTCCACCTTGATTTTCATGGAGATTCTGAGAATACCTCTTTGCTATCTGGCTACTGTCCCTCTTTCTAATTACATTGATCTGTGTCATTGTATTCACATTCATTTTAATTATTCTTAGTATGAGACCTAAAACAGTTAATTCTCACGGCAGCAGATTTTGTTGGGGGTTGCAATCTGCTTAAATGATTTGGGAAACTGTCATGTGAACGTAGATAAAATTCCCAAGCTTTGAACCATGCCGGGCATCACATCTTTCTTGAACCACAAAGCTTTCGTATGCTGGAGTCCTTTACAATGATTTAATTGACAGTTTTCATTTTTGCTCATGTTGCATTTTAAAATACGTCATTTAAAGGCTGAGGTATGCAAGTCTTCTTTTGTCTATAAGAATAGAAATCTAGTAGAATCCATTGAGAAAGATGTTATTCAGTCATTCTCTTACCTACAAGCGAGGTGAGGAAATGTTTTTCGGTTTTCTACATGTTAACCTTTGCTAACTCATCTGTCTGAGTGTGTTGCTAGCCTTGACCTAACCGCCCTTTACTTAGATGGTCCTTAAAAATCAGTACTGCTCTGGCCACAGTGCTCCTGTGCCGTGGCGAAATGGTACAAAGATGATTTATTTCCTCTAATTCTCCACAAATACTCGGGAGGGTGTGGTGTAGAGGAAAGAAATTCAAAACATACCATTTGGGTTTTAAGGACAGTTTTTGAAAAAGAGCAATTTCCATATATCAACACTTTTTGGTGTGATCCATGAAACATTTTGATATGATTTGCCAAAAACAGTTTTTGCATCAGGAACATTATAGCTGTCTAATCTGCATCTGTAAAGAGTACAAAATGGAATCACATTAGGTATAAATTCAATGCAGAAAAAAAGACATCCTTCTTTAATGCAACATTATGGTAGAAAATTTAAATGCACAAAAGTAAAAAAAAATTCGCTGTTACGGTTCTCACAGCAATTATAGCTTGGTCATATTTGCATAGTTTGGTATTATATTTGCTGTCAGATTTTCTACCTGTAGAGGGAAATGGCATCTATTTTCCTCAACCCAACAATCAGTAGGAAGGAAGAACTGGTGATGATGAATAAATTGTGAAATGTGATTTTTCTCAATTTAATCACAATTCGTATTCCCAAGCTGAAACTAGGGGTAGGTGAAAGTAATGTCAAATGTGACATAGGTTGGGGAAAAAATGGTCCATGAGAACAAAAAAATGATCCTTTTTCTTGTCCATGAGAACATATAGACCTCTGTTTGGGGCATACACTTGAGATACAGGTTTTGATTCTCAGTCCCAAACAAGTGAATGTTTTGATTATATCTGAAGGTTTTTAGAGAGGCTGTTGCTTTGCCGATAAATACTTTGGAAATAGGTTTTTGAGTTCTGCCCAGGTGTCATGTGATTGGCAGCACAGCCCATTCCAAAGCTGTCCTAGGCCTCAAATTGAAACATAATAAGTGCTTAAATTGTGCATAACAGTAGATGATTAGAATAATGTCCTCTTTCATTTGCTCTTACTCCTGCTCTTGCATTCTTTCTGTTTCAAACTCAGGAAACTGAGAATTGGAGGTCCGAATGACTTATCTATAAAACATTACATATTTGTTATCCAGACGAGCCAGGACTTGAACTCAGGCTTAGGGAGTGCAGGGCCCTTTGGGCTGCTGTCTTCCCTCCTTTTTCTTCCTCTTGCTGCGGCTTCTCTACCGACCCCCCACCCCTCACCCCCCACCCCCAGCACTTTCATAATAATAATGAAATATTTGGAGGGTTCTTTCGAAAACATTGTGAAAGGCTTTCCCTTGATCTCTGCTAACTCAATGGTAAACATAAAGTTTGTTATTTTCATTTTTTGCATAGAGGTCAAGGGGCTGGTTTATTCAAGGTCATAGTGGACCAAATTTGAACCTCAGGGTTCTGACTCCAAATTCCTTACTCTTTCACTCACATCTTGCTGCCTCCTACTTGCAAGTAACCGGGTTACAAACAGCAGTTCTGTTTTGTGTACCCAAACTTTGCAGAGGTGGAGTCCTGAAAGCTCACAGCAAGATTTTGCTAGAGGTATGGTATCATGGCATTGCAGTGTTTAAACATCTGTCATGCAAGAACTTCAATCCAGATACCTTAGAGGTGATCACATAACTATCCTGACGAATTTCATCTTCTTTTATAACTTCTCTAAGGTTGCCAACGTTCTGGAGCCCAGAATGGTCTTTTTCTGTCTTGCAGCTCTATCCCCCACAGAAGGAAAAAGAACCTTCCCAGGCCATGCATGCAATCAAAATGCCTCTTCTGAGCCCTGCAGCCTTGGAAAGGTGCACCGGGCAATTCTTTGAGTGAAAGAAACCGATCTATCTATTAATAGATTAAGGGCAGATGGAGGAATCCAGAAGCAGAGGCAGAGATGTCTTCACTCCTCCCATTGAATCATTTTCAGTTCATGCCAAGTCCACCAGATGGCTTGCAGGAATCCCTGCTTTTCTCGCCCCACTTTCCCCCATTATCCTGGGCCCCTTCTGGCAGCATGTCCCTAGGCCTGACACCAAGAAGACCTACATCCATGCTTAATTCTGGAAGGGCCATGGGGCCCCCTACTGCCCAGTGGAGGAGGGGCTTATTCTTTCTGATTTTTTAGAGTGTCAAACTTCACTAACAGACTTTCCTTTGATGATTTTGACTACCTGGCATGACACTTTTCATGCATTATTATTCTAAAGGAGTCTCCCTCAAAACCTTCCAGGAAGGAAAGGAAGGAATATAAGGATCGGCAAACTCTGTTCTACCCCCAAAATAATAGCTGAAGAGCAACAGGACACTGTGGTCTGGGACTGGAGGGTTTAAGATAAGGAGGGCTAAGGGTCGCCTTCCTGTCCATTTTCTTGGCCATGCTTGATCTCTCCTATCTTTGCAGCCACACAAAGTTAATATAAATGAATGAATGAATGAATGAATGAATGAATGAATGTGCACAGCTCCTGTGAAGAAGAAAGTACATTCAGCAAGGAGCTAGGTTTGGAATATTTTCCAAGCTTAGTGTATAACCTTGAGCCAGTCACTTAACCTCTCTCTGCAACTGGTCTCTAATTGAAAAAAAGAAGGACTAGAGATTTCTCTCCCTACCTCAGATAATCTACATGAAGATCTCAGCAAGAACATAACCCAGATGTACGGCACCTGTGGAAGGGATTCAGGCATCCAAATGTGGGGGAGTGGGAGTTGAAGTCAGTAGTTTGAAGCTGTTCATTGTGTTGTCTTACATGGTCAGTAGGTTGGTGGGAATAAAGGAGGGATAGGGTCAGTTAGTCTGGCTTACATCTGAGAAGCACAACTAAGAATGGAATGCAGACTGGTATTTACAAAGTGAGTTTTTAAAATATCTTCTGTTCTTTAGAAGAATTCTCTTGATGGCATTACCCCCTCTCTCAATGGGAAACCATAAAGCTCTGTAAATGACCACCCCACTCCCTACCCCTGAAAGTAATTCTATATGTGCATTTAAAAAAATTATCATACAATGAAATTACTTATCTTTCTTTTGGTGGACAGTACTATGAATTTTGGTGCATGTATAAATTCATAAAACTACTACCATAATCAAAATAAAGAGCAATTTCACCACCTTCAAAAACTCCCTTGTGCTAGCTATCCTTTTTAGTCACACCCTCAATTATGGTGACCAACAATCCTGATTTGCTTGGTACTGAGGGGTTTCCTGCAATGTGGAATTTTCAGTGATGAGTCCTGGAAGGTTCTGGGCAAACTGGGACGCATCACCCTACTGCAGCTCCCATAATCTTTGAGAACCAAAGATCTGTTTTCCATCACCCTGGTCTTTTCAAGAATGTCAAATACATAGAATAATTTATAAAAGATTATACTATTATAATATTTTAAGACTGCTTCTTACTCAGCATAGTAACTTTGAGAGTCATTGAGGGTGTTGTGTGTATCAATAGTTTACTCCTTTTATTGCTGAGTTTTAGTCCATGGTTCGGATGTACCATGTTTGTTTGTCCATTTACCCATTGAAGGTCATCTGGGTCATTTCCAGGTTTGGGTTTTCACAAACAAAGCTGCTATGAACATTCATGTACAGGTTTTTTATTTCCCTAGAAGTGGGATTGCTGGATCATATGGTAAGTATATGTTTAACTTTATAAGAAACTGCGAAACAGTTTTCCAGAGTATCTGTACCAATTTGCATTTCCACCAGTGTTTTAGTTTCCTAGCTGCTAAGGCAAATACTATGCAATGGCTTGGCTTAACAACAGGAATATATTGGCTCAGAGGCTAGAAAGCTTTCTTCCTCCTGGGGTCAGTATCCTCTGCTCAGCCTGCAATCCTTGGTGGTTCTTGGCTTTTCTGTCACATGGCCATGCACGTGGAAGTGTCCTCTCCTTTCTTTTCCAGGTTCCGTTGACTTCCTAGCTTTTGGCTGCTTCCTGCAGCTTCTTTCTCTTTGGTCTACTCAATGTGGCCTGCAGTAATAGGATTAAGATCTATCCTGATTCATTTGGGCCACTTTTTAACTGAAGGAACCTCATTAAAAGGTCTTATTTACAATGGGTTTATACCCACAGGAATGGATACAATTAAGAACATGTTTTTCTGGGAGTACATAGCTCTCAGCCACTACAATCAGCAATGTGTGAGAGCTCCAGTTGCTTTGTATATGTGCTTTAAACAGAAAGAAGATCACTTTTTGCACCCCTACATCAATGTATTTCAACTAGGAAAATTTTGCACCCCAGGGGGGATATTTGACAATATGGGGACATTTTTGGTTTTTAGAACTTGAGGGATGCTACTTGCATTTTGTGGATAGAGGCCAGGGATGCTGCTAAACATCCTGCAACCACGAGACAGCCTTCCACAACAGAAAATTATCCAGCCCAAAATGTGAGTGATGGCAAACTTGAGAAATGTTACCTTAGATGAAATTTATTCAATCATATGATGGCTTCTGGTCCCATTGTCTCCCCCCCCCCCCCCCCCCCCCCCCCACAACACCACTCCTTTGGTTGAAATGCACATTTCATTTTCTTACATGAGTATTTTCTTTCTCTCACATGGTCCATCATGCTCATGGTTTTGAGCAGAAATGATTCATGTTTGCCCCAAAAGTGCTGTACCCTGACTTGTATGCATTTCCCTTTGGGAGGCAGTAGATATTCCTATTTCCAGGATGTAGGGAGCCCTCCTAAGGATTTACTGAGCAGCCAAACTCTTCACACTACTATAAGGGAGGTGCTATCATCATCCCCATTTTACAAAAACAAAACATTATTGTGAAGATGGAATGAAATAATGTATGTGAAGGGTCCTGTATGGGCATTGGCATATCTTAAGTACTTAGTTCTCTCTGCAGAAATGTCACCCCTGCCATCCAAATCACTACAAATGCTAGACCATAGTGTCCAGTGTCTTCTGTTATGAGCCCCCTTTCTTTCCCCTCCAGCTACTACCAATCTCATGATTCTCAGAGGTTGCTGAGTTAGCATCACCATGTCCCTGCGAGCTTCTCCAAGGCTCCCACTGCTCTCTCATTGGTCTTATTATATTTTTTAGGCTGCCACACAGGCTTACATTGTTCTGTCAGCTTCTCGAAGTGCCTAAGATGCTATAAACCTGTGCTAATCTTGACTTCTCCTCCCAACCCTGCCCCTCCAAGGACGTGGGACAGTCTCCTTCATCACAGGGTTAGAGGACCACAAGGTGGTCCTGCGTGGTGTCTTTTCCTGACCATTTTGTCCTAGCTTGTGCACAGTATGTGCAATCTCTTCTTTATTCAGTCACGCCTTCCCCTGGCCTGGATACTCACCTACAGGAAACAGTCACTTTTTTCTTTCTTGACAGGAGTCCTCATTCCTGTCCAATTTCACAGCTACCATCTAAAAAACATTTTTATTTTTAATTTATTTCGAACATACAGGACAGTTTCAAAAATAATACAAATCCTATACAGAGAACTCCAACATACCCACACTCACTCAGATACCCAGATCTACCAATTTTAGCATTTTGCCACTTTTTCCATGTCTGTCTTTTTCTTTCTTTCTTTCTTCCTCTCTCTTTTCTTCCTTCCTTCCTTCTTTCTTCTGAATATTTGAGAACAGTTTGCACATATCATAATCCTTGAAATGTAATATTTCATGTACATTTCCTATGAACAAAAATATTCGCTTAGTAATCACCTTAAGTGCAATTTTCAAGTTCACGAGACTTAACATTGATATAAAACTTACATTCTGTATTCCAATTTGCCTATGTTCTGATAATATCCTTTTGATTTTTTTCTCTTCCATTCTTAGGGCCCATTCAGTATCATGTGTATTGCATTAAATTGTCATTATCTCTTTGTCATTAATTTTTTAAATTGTGGAAACATACGTACAACACAAATCTTCCCATCCTGAGCCCTCCCTGCATGCCATTCAGTGGGATCAATTGCATCCATAGTGTTGCAGTATCCTCACCACCATCTATTACTAGAATTTTCTTTTCACCTCAAACAGAAATCCTACACTATTTTGAATTAACTCCCCATTTCCCCTACCCTTTGCCCCCTGCAATGTGTATTTTAATTTCTGTCCCTATAAGCTTGCATATTCTGTGATATTTTCTTTGTGATTATCATAAGGCTTAAATTCAACATCCTAACCTGTAGCAATCTTGTTGCTTTTATAAACTTAACTTTAATAACACGAAATAGTCTATTCCTAAACCCCTTCATCCCTCCACCTTATATAATTCTTGTCATGAATTAAATATTTATATATTAGTACTCCAAAACCATTGACTTATCATAATATTTGATACATTTGATTTTTAGATCCTATAAGAAGTAAGAAGAGGAGTTATAAATAAAAAATAAAATAGTTGCGGTATTTCTATTTGCCCATGTCATTGTATTTCCTGGAGATCTTTATTTCTTCATGGGGCTTCAGTCAATTGCCTTTCAACCTACAGAACTCCCTAAATTTTCCTTAACTTTGGGAAGTTTTCAGCCATTATTTCTTTGAATATTCTCTTCGTTCCTTTCTCTATTTCTTCTCCTCTGGGACTTGCACAATACGTATACTGGTATGTTTTATGGTGTCCCACAGATTCTCCTGTTCTGTTCACTTTTGGTCATTCTTCCCTCTTTCTCCTCCTCAGACGCCTTATTTCCACTGTCTTATTCTCAAGTTCACTAGTTCTTTCTTTTGCTCATTCCAATCTGCTGTTGAAACCCTCTAGAGAATCTTTAGTTTCTGTTTTTGTGGTCTTCAGCTCTGTTTGGTTCCTTTTCATAATTTCCATCTCCTTATTGATATTCTCTTTGCATTTGTCTATTAATTTCTTGATTTTCGTCCATTTGTTCTTTGTCCATATTTACCTATAATTTTTTGAGCATATTTAGGATGCTTAATTTAAGTCTTTTTCTGCAGTGTTCCAGATGTGACCCTCCTCACTGATGGTTTCTGATACTTGAATCTCCTTTGTCTGGACCGTCACTTCCTGTGGATTACATGTAGGATAAGTTCTGGGAGAGCAAGTCCCTCAGGCCACCACAGATAGGTTGGGCCAGACATATGTGCTCCCAGTATGTGTTTGAAGGTTATTCTACTTCCTCTGGAACTGGGGCCAAGGACCTGAACTGCGGGCACAGGCCAGCTCCACTCTGAGCCCTTGAGAGTTCGGGGAAGGGCCAGCCCTGGTGCCACAAGATCCTTCTGCTTTAAAGTGGTCTTTTTCTTGATTTGGTGTTTGTTCTGTTACTGCAGTCCTTTAGCTGTTTTCTGGAACCCTTACAGAGTTGTTTCTGCCAATTCTTGCTGATTATTTTAAGATTCTGTGGGCCCTGAAGCATCTTACTCTGCCATCTTGATGCCTCGCTTCCATTTTTAAAGCTCTTTTTTTTTTTGTAAATCAGCGTACACAGGGTGATTTTAGAAATTTAACCTGGGCAGCCTACTTTATCAGGCTGGAAATAGAGCAAGCCCCTGTCAGAGTTTCAATATTCAAGGTAAATATGGTTCTTTTTGAAATGACAATGGGGTGCCTCAGAGTTCCTGTTTTAGCTATTAATTAAATGTAATTTTTAAAATAAAACATTCAAACTGACAGAAATGCAGTAGCTGGGAGTCAAATGTAGTCACCGAAGGAGCTGTGACCAGGGTCTGGAGTGAGTTTCCTTGAGTGGGAACGACCCAGATTTCTAGTGCTATAGGTGGGTGCTGTCAGCTGGAGATGGAGAAGGAGCAGGAGGAGACATTCCAAGTAAAGGAATCAGGCGCTATAAAGGCCTACCTGCAGGAAACGGCGAGGAAAGAACTGCACTCTGGGGATGGTGCAGGGAAAAACGTTAAAGGAAAATCTCTTTTTTGGTGGCTATTAATAAAAAAAACAAAAGAATATTAATTTGGGAACCAGAGAGAAAGAAAAGTGAAGGAGAATTACATGAAGTCTAGTGGCATGAAGCAGTATTAAAAGCAGAAATTTACCTGTTTTAGGGCAGTGGGGAAGCCTGTAGTCTTTTTTTTTTTTTTTAGAAATAAGAAATCTAAAATGGATGAAATACTGCAATACAAACATTCTGAAAGACTCATATAAACTTTGGCCAGTCCCTAGCCAAAGTTGGTGATAGCAAGAGTTACACGGCATTGTGGGAAAGTTTGGGTCATAATGTTACAACCCAAGGCCTACACTCTTCTCCATTTTTAATGTGTTTGTACTTACCAGCCATCATTCCATACGTGGGGAGGATGGCTGCATGTATTCTTTGCTGTTGAAAACTGTTATTTCACTAGCCAAAAAGTTAATAAAAGTAGCAAAAACCCTAAAGCATTTAGGACATGTCAATAATATGAGATTGTTTCCTTGTGTTTCTCATAAACATAGCTATGTGGACAGTGCGAAGAAAAAAATGTCTATCTTTTAAAGCAAGTTTAGAGGTAAAATAATTAAATATTATTAAGGTAAAAGGAGGCACAAAAACTATAGATGTTTAATAAACAGGCAGGATAAAGCTGGCTAAATTGAAAAAGAAAAGAAATCTTTTGAAACCCCTCTGTTTAGGTTAAAATGTGATCTTGTGAGTACGGTATATCCAGTTTGCCAATATCTAAAAACAATTGGGAAACAGCCAGCACGTAAACATCAAGTGGTACTTCACCAACTCAGCACTTTCATTTTCACATGTGGATAACTAAGGGGGTGGGGGACACCTTTTGAAGTCTAATCTACTCATTTATTATTTATTTTTGAAAAAAATGTAACTTAAAATAGCACCGTATTTATTCATTTGATTCTAATTTCTAATGATAACCAAAGCGATATATCCAATTTAGAAGATCATATCAGAGTGATCCAAATACCTAAGTGCCCTTGTAATTAAATTTACTTTTTATCAAGCCCTGCCTAATTGAGCATTGACTTTCTCTCAGCTGCCTTAGGACATATACACAGCTTTATACTGCAGTGTGTGCAGTTGCTTATCAAAGTGAAAGTGGTAGCTGTGTCTTTATCACCATCCAACTTGCACTTTATCCACTCCTGCAGTGGTTCTCAACCAGGGTACTTGGAAATGGGGGAGAGGACATGCATTTTTGGTTGTCACATGACTGGGGGCTGTTGCTGACATTTAGTAGGGGTGGTTGGGGATGTTCAAAGTACTGTGATGGTGAGGATAGTCCTGTGTGAAGAATTATCCCATCCAAAATGTTGATGATTCTTACAAAGACACATTGATTGTGAGTGCATACCATGTGCCAAGCCATGTGCTATGTATGCTCTGGTGAGCAAACCAGATACAATCCCTGTCTTAGGGAACTTGAAGCCTCAGAACCTGAGTTCTGAGGCTTAAAGAGCTTGATATACCTGAGATCTTAAAGGAGGCTGGGTGGTCAGATGTTAAGTAGGACAAGAAGGGTGGCATGAGTTAGGGTGGATAGAGGGGCCAGGGTAGACAGCCCCTTGAGGTCATGTTAAGGATGAAATGGTGAGGTACACATTATTTTTTTAAATCAAGAGATCACTTTGGCTGCTTTGTGGAAGTCAAATTGGAGGAGGCTGAAAGCGGAGACTTAATTCTGGCTCTTGGGCAGCTTTTTGAATTATTTTCCAGCAAAAGCCACTCCTGGCTGGTTAAATGCTAAGTCTTCATCTGGTATGAATTTTGACTTATGACTCAGATAAAAGACTCCCAAAGTATCTGTGTCAGCTAAATGAATCTCCTAGAGCAGAGCTTCTCACACTTCAGTGCGCATTTGAATCACGTGGGGATCTGGTTAAGCCCCAGATTCTGATTCAGTAAGTGAGTCCTGTGATCCCGCACGTCTCACCAGCTCCCAGGTGCCGCCACTGCTGCTGGAGGCAGGACCACATGATGGAGGCCTGAATGAAGAGAGAGTTTTCTGGTTCTCGCTCAAGTACCTCTGTAGCCCCAGTTATTTTATATCAGGAGTTTTGACTGCACTTTAGAATCGTTAGGGGACCTTAGAAAAAAATAGGTTTGCAGAAACTGAATCTTTCTGGGCCAGAGTGTCTGCACAGTTCATACTCCAGGTGGTTCTAAAGCACACGAGGGCTGAGAACCTTAGTATATAGGTTGTGTCTTCCCTAATGTGTCAAATTCCTTCGTCTGAGAACTTTATTATAAACCCCTGAACTAATGGAGCTAATCTGAAATCTTATTTAACCATTGTTTCCTAACAGGCCATTTTTCCATGCAGCAGAATGTTCACAGATATAACTACTCAGCTTCTCTTGAAGAACCCCGACAGATGCTTGATGAGTCTTGATTTCATGACACCAAATGAAACCTACTTACCTGTAGCGTTAGAATCACTCTGTGCTATCCATCTTGGTCGAAAGGAGAGATTTCGTAATTTGCAGGCCACTGTTTTATCCTAATGACACTGTGCAATTCTCTTGTATTAGAAAGACACTAATGTCAGCAAATAATCCTTTGCCTCTGCCCTGTTGCTAGTAAGGCATTGAGGAAGGGTCAGTTCTCTTTTCTAGTTCTTTGTTGGCTAAGCATTTAATCGTAGCAAAACAGTATCAACTCTACAAAATGAACAGGATTAAGTGAGAAGCCTGACATATTTCAGAGTCTAAGTATTCAATGTTCAAAGCAAATTAATCATGTTTATTAAGGACCTGCTAGTGCTATCTAGAGAAGGTAGGTATAGTTTGAGGGAGTAATGTATTTATATGTGTGTGTGTGTGTGTTCGTATACGAAAATAAAAGATACAGTGAAGAGGGTCTGTATTGGGGTTATTTTGGTGTGTGCAATAATTATTTAGTGTCTTCCTTGCAAGGAACACTGATGACTTTGATGATGTTATTTCATAACCCTTTTTACTGTCGCTTAGATTTAGTTTGGTGTCAAGTATTGTCATCGTCATTTGGGCAGGTGGAGCAACCAGAATCCCAGGGAGGTTAAGCGCCTGCACGGGAGCAAGGGAGCAAAGCTACATCAACGTGATGACAGGCCAGCTTGCTTCCCCCTCTCCCTGCAGAGACCCTTCTTCTAGGCCAGCAGGGTAAATACTTGTCTGTGACATCTGCTCATTTGGAAGGGCAAAGTTTATATACTTGTGCCTCAAAACCTACAGGAAGCTTGCTGCTGCCTGAATCACCAACCAGTTGTGGAGGGAGCTTGTTGTACAGAAAACACAGCAAGGCTGTGCCTGCCCAGGTACGTAATGGTCTAAATTAGTGCATCAAACAAGGTACAAGCTCAGAGTAAAGATGACAGCAGCCAGATGCAGGGCTTCCAGGCCTGCTTCAGCTCTCAAATCAAATTCTCAGAACATTCATAAAATACTAGTAGTCTGGCAGAGGGCTTTCCTCAAAGAAGTGATGTTCGTTGGTGGAACAGAAAGTGGCAGATCTTCCATGAAAAATAACTGCTGTTTATTCTCAAGAATGTGAATTAGAATGATGTTATCTTTTATAAATAATAGGTACAGAATTTTGTTGTGAAATATTTTAGGCAGACATACAGAAAAGAAGACATAATATTGGAAATATCCATGTACCTACCACTGACCTAAAGAAGTAAACTGTGACAGATGTAGCTGAACCCCACGATGCATTGGTCTCACCTTCTCCACTCTCCACACCCCCCAGGTGTCTGCTATCCTAAATTGATTGTTTTAAAAAACAATATATAGTATTGTTTTGCAGTGGGGAAATATTTTGTAAATGGTGGCTTTTGTATGAATTCTTTTGTGCTTCTTGGGGTTTAGGGTTACTCAAATATGTTTTTAAGATTTTTTCATGATGGCATAGCACATCAGCTCATTCATTTTTACTGTTGTATAGCATTCCATTGTATGAATATCCCATCTATCCATTATCTTATGGATGACGATCTAGTTTCAACTCTGTTTTTACAAATGGTGCTGTAATGAATATATTTGTATATTTCCTTGGGCACATGTACAAGTGAGCTTCTCTAAGGGTGTATAACTACAAGAAGAATTGTGAGGTCGTAGGTCACGCATATCTTGAACTTTTCTAAATATTGCCAGTTACACTCTGTTCTAATTTGCTAGCTGCTAGAATGCGATATACCAGAAATGGAATGGCTTTTAAAAGAGGGAATTTATTAAATTGCAGGTTTACAGTTCTAAGGTCATGAAAATGCCCCATTTAAATAAGTCTATAATAATGTCCAGATTAAGGCACCAACAAGAGGTTACCTTCACTCAAGAAAGGCCGATGAAGTTTAGGGTTTCTCTCTCAACTGGAAAGGCACATGGGGAACACGGCAATGTCTGCTAGCTTTCTCTCTAGGCTTGTTATTTCATGAAGCATTTTCCTTCACCTCCAGATGTCTGGTTGCATGAGCTCTCATGGTTCTCATGGCTCTCTCTCTCTCTCCAAAATGTTTCCTCTTTTGAAGGATTCCAGTAAACTAATCAAGACTCTCTTGGAATGGATGGAGTCACATCTCCCTCTAATGAAAGGTTAATACCCACAATTGGGTGAGTCACATCTCCGTGGAGATAACCTAATCAAGTTTCCAACATACAGTACTGAATAGGGTTTAAAAGAAACAGTTGCTCCCACAAGATTGGATCAGGATTAAAACATGGCTTTTCCAAGGTATATAAATCCTTTCAAACTGGCATAAATTATATAATGAGCTTTAAATTTTAAAATGAGCTTTAACTTTTACCCTGAGAGTTTGTAAGTTGCCCCATATCCTTGCCAGAGTTTTGCTTACTTTATACTATATCAAATGAAACAACTTTAGAGTTCTAGTTCTGGCAAGAGTGAGTAATACTCTTTCTTACCAATGTGGACACCAAGCACTGCATTCCAAATCAACACTGATAGGATGGTGTCTCCTGAAAACAAAACAAAATAAAACCCCCCAAATATCTCATTAACAAGCAGAACAAATGCACAATTTTCAAAACAATAAGAGATCTTGGACGGTATCATCGCTTCTCTCTCTCTTTCAAAATTGATGGGAAAGAAATTTAGTGCAAAATGGCAATTAGAATGTATAATCACTCAAAATTCATAATCATCCATTACAGATATCCTTGTAAAATGTAGCTATCTTGATTATAAATATTCTTAGATAACTGTGATATTCTCTATAGGGATGTTAACTTTAATCAGGCTAAAAGGGGGTTCCTTTGAGGCATTGTCCCCTTGTTGATAACATTTTTCTATGAATAAAAGAAAATAATGAGTGGTCAAATGCAGTTAAGTAAGATCAATATCATAGTCACATAAAAGTGCCTCTCCAATAATGTGGCATCAGTAGGTAGTCTTGAAAACAGAATTTTACAAGCAGCATCCACCAAGAGACTCATAAACAGGGAGAGAGTTGTAAAAGAGCCCATAAAACATAACCTGAATCAGAAGTCAGGTTTTCAAGTAGCTTCTTTCAGTGACGTAGTCTCTCTCCCACTGGCATTTCTCATATCAAATTAAAGAAAGGTTTTCCTATCAAGGTTCCCAAAGCAGCTAGTGAATAGGAAAGAATCCAAACGACATTCAATTAGTGTTAATTGAGCACTTTTTGTCTACCTAGTCTCGATCTGTGTGGGGCTGGTGGTGAGTGTACATGAAATCCAACACTACTTCCCTCCTCTTGAGGAGCATGGGCTCAATTTGGGATAAAACAGACCACAAGAGGGTGTTTGCTAATGTGATTTAAAAGGCATAAGGGCATCCTCACCCAAGGAACTGACAGGGGATGGGGGAGCGCACATGAATGACTGGAGAGAGGGGAGTTACTAGGGAAGGCTGCTGGCTGCTGTGTCATGGGCAGATCTGAAAGGAAATGATGGAGATGGATTGGCCAGTTGTGGAAAGTGGACTTTCTAGGGGAAGAGGAGAGAATATGATTATGGTGGTTGGAATGAAAAGAAGTTGGGGACATGGTTGAGAAACTGATTTGCCTGGAGGGGAGGGTCTATTTTAGAAATAGTAAAAATGAGGGTTAATATGGAGGAAGAAAATGTGAAGATATCTTTGACTGCTAGCCTACTATTTACCTCTTGAGGAAAGCAGTTAAGGTTTTTTTTCATGGAGGGAGGAAGATTACATGGAATGCAGGGCAAGGTCTGGGCCAGTGTTAGGAGTACATTGCAATTTGTTTCCCATCGTCTTCTCAGAGGTGACATCAGATGCCTGGATTTTGTGTCAATGTAGTATTGTCCATGAGGATTCAGAGGCCTTCTCCTCAAATTGGGAAGCTTTCAGCCTACTAGAATCCTGCGATTCTACAGAATCAAAAATTTATAGAAGTTTAAAGCTGGAAGGTGCTTCAGAGGTGTCCTAGCCCAACACTTTCATTTTCCAAAAGGGGAAACTGGGGTCAACAGGAGGTTCACGGCTTGTCCAAGGTCACACAATGAGAACTAGGACTAGATCAGGGTTTCCAAATGCCCCATCCACATTTCTCAGATGCTGTTGTATTTAATTCTTGCTCTATGTGTGGGGTCACAATTTTATATGTTTAACCAAAGCCCCAAGCTCTTAAAGCATTCGAGGCTGAGACTTTGAGAAGTGGTGAAGGGAACTGAGTCCATAGGGGGAGGGATCAACTTTCAACACATTTGAGAGCTTTCAATAGTTGATCCACTCACACCTTTATTCAACGCTTATTGATGTAGCATTTGCCATGGGCCAGGCACTGGACATGCAAAGGTGAACAGAAATGAACCAGTCCCTGCTATCAGGAAGGTTTTGTGAGGGAGTTCAAAGAAATGGTTATAAAAGTAAAATTATGACAATGCAATGAAGGAAACAAGTGAGGGCCTGAATAAAGAGTTACAGAAGTTTTATGTGATACCTGAGACTCAGAGTTAAAGCTCTGAAGCTATGAAAGTCAGCATTACTGCATATAGCAACTGTTGAAAAAGTTGAAAAAGTGATCAGACTTCAATTAGGGATAAGAATGAAGCTGATCTGGGCAGGACTAAGGTAAATCAGAATAAAGGGCAAAGGATAATATGGTCTGTATTTAAAAACTTTAACTTCTGTGTGAGCCCAAAGGAAGAAATGTTTATTTGGTTCAAAATTTATATTTTGGGTAGTACATTATCTAATTTAACTTGTATAGTCAATTTATTCGAACACCACAATTACCTGGAATCTTGAATGGGGCACGAGATCTTATAGGTTTGTACAGGTTAATGTGATGCCCCAATACATCCCAGAGTAATTTGGGAAGAGAATAAAGAATTATTTGCAAAGTCCCCTTGAGGGGCTGGGGATAAAGGAGGAAATATTAAGCTTCCCAATCTGGGGAATTCCTGATATTCTCACAAGCAGTGGGCACAAACTAATTCAATAAGCTGAGCCCTCTCTCTTGGGGCTCACCGCTATGAAGGTTACTCCTGCAAAGGAGAAACCAAGCCTAATTATAATTATACCCAAGAGTCACCCCCAGAGAGCCTCTTTTGTTGCTCAGATATGGTCTCTCTCTCTCTCTAAGCCAAATCAATAGGTGAACTCACTGCCCTCCCCCCTATGTGGGACATGACTCCCATGGATGTGAATCTCCCTGGCAACCTGGGACATGACTTCCAGGAATGAGCTGGGACCTGGCATCATGGGATTGAGTAAGTCTTCTTGACCAAAAGGGGAAGAGAGAAATGAGACAAAATAAAGTTTCAGTGGCTAAGACATTTCAAACAGAGTTGGAGGGTTATCCTGGGAATTTTATTATGCATTATGTAGATATCCCTTTCTAGTTTTTGGTGTATTGGAGTGGCTAGAGGGAAGCACCTGAAACTGTTGAACTGTATTCCAGTAGCCTTGATCCTTGAAGATGATTGTATAACTATATAGCTGTCCAGTATGACTGTGTATTGTGAAAACCTTATGGCTGAAACTTTCTTTATCCAGGATATGAACAGATGAGTAAAAAAATAAGGACAATAAATGATAGGAGGGGATAAGGGTAAAATTGGGTAGATTGAAATACTAATGGTCAATGAGAGGGAATGTAAGGGGTATAGGATGTATGAGGTTTTTTTTCTTTTTATTTCTTTTTCTGGCGTGATGCAAATGTTCTAAAAGTGATCATGGTGATGAATACAGAACTAAGTGATGATATTGTGAACCACTGATTGTGTACTTTGGATTGGCTGTATATGTGTGAAGATATCTCTATAAAAACATTTCAGAAAAAGAATAACAGAGGGGAACTTAGATAAGCTGTTCAGGAACATCATCTCAGTGGAGGAGAACTTTAATCTGAGAGAGAAGCCAAGGGAAGAGGAGGGCAAGAAAGCAGCAAGGGCAGATGTCCCTGAGGTCATCGAGCCCAAAGGCATGAAGAAGGTAAGTTGGATTGGAATGGAAGATGGTTAGATTGAGTCTGGGTGGGATTTTCAATGGGGAAGCATCATTACATCATTGAGGTGGGTTGGAGGGGCACTTTTGGAGTACAGTGCCCCTTGTGATATGGTTTCTGTCACTTTTGTGATGGCTTTGATCATGATACTGATGAATCTCGCTCTCTGCAGCCAGTTATAAGGAGGAAAATCCTGCTCACGGTACTTTAAAGGCTGAGCTGAAGTGAAAGAAGAGGGATGAATCAATCTTGGGGTTCTCCAGGGTGTCTGTTATTCAATGTACTTAGACTGGTGTGTGTCCCTGCCATGGGAATTTTCATCTCCCCCTCAAACCCCAAGCTTAGGATTGCAGGGAAAGGGGGTTTCTATGAACATCTGGTTATAGAACATCTGTAAATTTCACAGTGGCCATTTTGGTGGCAAAGTGGTTATGGTTCTGGCCACAGTCAGGGTTGGGGACCCCACAAATAAGCTTTTATCCCTGTAGCTTGGTCCTCAACCCCATTACTCTCTTAGCATTGTGTTAGAGTTGAATTTTATACTCCATTCAGTACTGAAACCACTTTAGAGTCTGTTACTTAGTATTTAAGCATCATAATTGTGTGCTGTATAAGATTTGACTTAGGGTCACTCAGAGTCACAGCTAATGGACAAAATGGGTCATCAAATTAGGCCCCAAAACAGTGAGTCTGAATTTCTTACACGATGCATGAATTGGCTCTAAAAAGCATTTTCAAACTGGTAGGCCCCAGATGCTTTGAGCAATGGTGAAGTCATTGAAATAGGCCTGTGATCATCCAAAATGGTCACATAAAAAGACACCTGTCCTAAGGTGGAGTATGATGGTGAAGTGCAGGTGCGGCCACTTCCAACTTTGAGTGAATTAGAAAAAAATTCTCACTAGGCATAGTGAGAATTAGATAAAGAGGACCCCTCTGGGAAGACTCTGCCTTAGGAATCCAAAACTTTATGAGGAGGCAGTGTTATTATGAAAAGACAAAGGTGCCCCTGCCCAGGTGGGGTCTGGGGCATGGGGAAATACTGTGTTCGATTTGGAGAGCATGGGCGGAATTCCAGGCCCCTCCTGCCCCTGCATGGGGTAACTTTTTGTGCAGTACACATATTGTGTGATCCTACCTGACATCCCTGAGATCGTGGGCTTTTGAATCATCTTCCAAGCTCAGTCAGCTTGTTGGCAGAGTTCAGTTCCTTGAGTCTGTACAATAAAGTCCCTGTTTTCTCGCTGGTGTTCAGTGACCCCTCTCAGCAACTAGAGCCTGTTCTCAGGTTCTTGCCTTGTTGCTCTTTCTACAACATGACAGTTTGCTTTCAAGGCAGCAGGGGAATCCCTCTTGCTTCCAGTCTCCCTCCTAATCAAACATGTGGAGCCTTTTGAAGGGCTCACTTGATTGGGTCAGGCCTACCCAGGCTAATCTCTCTGATTAACTCAGTCAACTGATGAGGGACCTTTGTTACATATGGGAAATACCTTCACCTTGTCCTGTAATATGCAGCCCAATCACAGGAATGAAATTCCATCATTTTCACAAATAAAACCCACACTCAGTAAGAGGAGACTGTACAGAATGTGTGTACCAGAGAACAGGAATCTTGGAGGCCATTCTGCCCATTATACAGACCCGTAGTGTCAGCATTGCCTGGAAACTTGTTTTGAATGCAAATTATCAGCCCCATCCTGGACCTACTGAATCAAATACTCTGGAGGTGGGACATAGCAATGTTTTAACAAATCCTCCAGGTGATTATGATGGGAGTTCCCAAACCATAGGTTTAAGAGGCCTTGAGTAGCATCCTTGAACCATCACTAGTCAAGATAGAATCTGTATATAGTAAAGAGTAGCAAAATGGAGATAATAGCCAACATTCTGTGCTAAGGTGCTTTACACGCATTATATTAGGGCAAACTTACAAGGAGGGAAAATTTATTATTGACATTTATATGTGACGAAACAGGATAAGAGAAATATTACAAGATGATAGTTTATAGAGCTGGGGTTCAAATCCAGATCTGTCTAATTCCAGAAAAGAACTCCTATTACTAAATCTCTCAAGGGACTGCTGTGGGCTGACTTCAGGAGTTTGAGTTAATCTACAGAAGTCTGTTATGGGGGATGGGGGTGGCACCAAGTAGGCACTGGAAGCATGGAGGAAGCTATAGCCATTCCTCAGGCTTGTCATGCTTGGGATCCCGAGGATGATGGCGATGACTTATAAAACTGAAAATATCTCCCTAAATTGTTGCCTCTGGAGAGATTAATTTAGAGAAGATGGATGAAACGATGTGTAAAGGTCAAAATTCAACATGTGTAAACAGAAGGTGCAGAAATATAACTTTGTTTCCTGTGAGAGATTTTTAACCCCATTCCTCTTGAAGGCGTGGAATGAGGTGGTGGGAGCAGACTTAATTTGCCAGTTGACAGCAACTCAGTCTCCTCTGCTTTAAAAGTCTTTTGGGGGGGAGGATAGTAAGTAAATTCAAAGCTTGCATCCCTATTAAGGTTGTTTAACCCCTCCCAAGGGGTTTCCCTGGTGCTCCCTCCCAGGACAACCATCACGTTAGCAGAAAAATATACCTTTTCTTGTGGCATTGGCTGGCTGCATCCTTCCTGTGGGTTTTTTCTTGAAATTTACTGAGATGGCTCTTTTCTGGCTACTGAGTATCCTGCACTGGTGTTTGCTGAATGTGGCTGCCCGCTGGTCATTTTTGGCCATTGTGTTGGTTCCTGCTGCTGAAGTCAGGCTTGGCTTACCATTAGACAGAGAAAGCACAATGCCTAAAGCCCGTGATGATTGTAAAGGCCTTCTAAAATATCTTAATTCTTTTTGAAATCAGAAGATACAATGAACTTTTATATCAAATGAAATGTTTTAATATTTAATATTAGTATGGCCATCTTCATGCCAATGCAATTGTAAAATATGATTTTTCATATTTTTTATTGGAAGAAGGGGCCCATATTCTCCACATGAAAGTCAGAGCGACCCTGGCTGAAGTCTATGGTCCCCATGTTCTTCACTGCCTTTCACTCCGACCCCCCTTCCTTGACCAACCCATGGGTCCTGTCAGCGAGTCTGAGTCTTACAGTGAGACTGTGCCAGTTTGAATCTCTAATGTACCCAAGAAAAGCCATGCCCTCTAATCCTCATTCAATATTGCTGGGTAGGAGCTTTTTGATTATTTCCTGGAGATGTGACCCACCCGATTGTGGGTGGTAACTTTTGATTGGTTGGTTTCCATGGAGGTGTGTCTCCACCATTCAAGGTGGGCTTGCTTACTGGAGCCCTTTAAGAGGGAACCATTTTGGAAGAGCCATGAGACCCACAAGAGCCCACACAGCCAGAGACCTTTGCAGATGAAGAAGGAAAATGCCCCTGGGGGAGCTTTATGAAACAAGAAGCCTGGAGAGAAAGCTAGCAGACATCACCATGTTCGCCATGTGCCTTTCCAGTTGAGAGAGAAACCCTGAATGTCATCAGTCTTCTTGAACCAAGGTATCTTTCCCTGAATGCCTTAGATTGGACACTTCTATAGCTTTGCTTTAATTTAGACATTTTCACATGTAAACTTGCAACTTAATAAATTTCCCTTTTGAAAAGCTATTCTATTTCTGGTATATGATATTCTGGCACCCACAAACTAGAATAGAGATTGAGGAACTCTTTTCAGCTCTTTTGGAGGGATCCACTGGAGGACAGAAGGCTGTTGAAGGTTTCCTCAGATCCATATGCCTAGACACTTGGCTCAGCCATTTCCAATGACTGTTGGGCTGGGCTGCACAAGTTGGGAGATGAGGGGGGTTTCTCTAAGAAGCTAGCACTTTATTAAGCTATGCCCTAAATAGCGATGTGTTTCTACCACTGCTTGTTGCACTTTTAAACTCTCACCTTCTCTTTGCCCAATACCAGGATGGCTTTCTATTTCCCCTTCCTACATTGCAGGAATTCCCTTATCTTATTTCTCCACTTTCCCTACTTCAATTTCATTGCCAAGTCTTAGTGTGGCATAGAGACTAGAATGGGCAAAACCCAAATTACCAAGAAGAGAAATTCACTGAGAATTATACCCCTAATTACACACACACAACACTGGAGAGCATTCAGTATTTCTAAGGGTTTGTTCACTGTTTCAGTAGGGAAATCGTTCACATTAGCTACCCTTGTAATTTTGATAGACTTTATCCTGCAAAACTTCAGACTCTATGAATATGGACGGGCTTTTTTTTCTTTTTGTTTGTCTGTTTTATGATTTTTATTTATCTTTTAATTTTTGTTCTAGTAACATATACATAAGTTACTATATTTAGCTATAAGAGCTAAAATTTCCTCTTTTAACCACATTCACATTAATAATTCAGTGCTGTTAATTACATTAACAATAATGTGCTACCATCTATTTCTAAAACTTTTCAGTCAATCTAAATGGAAATTCTGTACAAATTGAGTGTTAACTCCCCATTCTCTACCCCAAACCCAGATCCTGGTAACCTGTATTCTATATTTTAACTGTATAAGTTTGCTTATTCTAATTGTTTCATATCAATGAGATCGTACAGTATTTGCCCTTTTGTGTCTTACTTATTTCACTCAGCATAATGTCTTCAAGGTTCATCTAAGTTGTCACAAGTATCAGAACTTAATTTTTCTTTATGGCTGAATAATAGTCCATTGTATGTATATACCATATTTTGTTTATTCATTCATAGGTTGATGGCCACTTGGGTTGCTTCCATTTTTTGAAAATTGTTAATAATGCCAAAAAATGAAGGTTTTATTGATATAGATGAGATTTTTTCTTGCTGTTTTTGTCTGCCTGTTTTGGTTTTATTTTTTGCTTTTTTTGGTGAAAAATAACATATATACAAAAAAGCAGTAAATTTCAGAACACCCTGCAACGATTAGTTACAGAACAGATTTCATAGTTTGGTATGGTTTACAGTTCCACAATTTTAGATTTTTACATATAGCAGATCCAAGACATTGAAGACTAAAAGAAATACCTGTATAATATATTGACAATTCAATTTTCATACTCATTTGTTAAATCCTATCTTCTCTATTATAACTCTACCTTTTCCTTTGGTCTTTCTCCTAGTCTTTAGTGGTATTTGGGCTATGCCCATTTTAACTTTCTCATGTTGGAAAGGGCTGTTGAGAATACTGGATGGGGGATGGAACTAGTTGATGTTCTGGTGAGGCTGGCCCCTCTGGGTTTCAGGACTTATCTGGCCTAGGAACCATCTGGAGGTTGTAGGTTTCTAGAAAGTAATCCTAGTGTATGGAACCTTTGGAGAATCTCAGATAAAGCCCTAGGTATTCTTTAGGTTTGGCAAGAATGGTTTTGGTTGGGATTTGGCAAACCATGATAAATAGCAATATCTAGCTGAGCGTGCATAAGAGTAGCCTCCAGAGTAGCCTCTTGATTCTATTTGAACTCTCTCAGCCATTGATATCTTATTTGTTACAATTTTGTCTGTTTTTAACTTATTATGTACTCTTCTGATTATGAAGATCAAGTCCAGACTACCTTGAATCTGAGTCAGATCCTGGCTTGGCCATTCACTGTGTGAACATGAGCAAGTCATTTAATCTTTCTTGCCCTCAATTTCTTCATTTATAAAATGAGGCCATTAGTAGCACCTTTTAAATACATTTTTATAAAGATTAATTAATATCTGCCTAAGTACTAAATGCAATGCCACCATCTAAGCCCTCAATAGACTTTAGCTGTTATTACTGTAAGTTTCCATTTGAAAAAACCTTTAGAAACTATCATGTCCCTTCATTTTATAGAGGAAGGAAAATAGGAGATGAAGGGACAAGGCCATGATAATATAGGTAATTAGTGGCAGAGCTAGGACTGGCCTGTTAACTTACTCCATCCATCCATCCATCCATCCATCCATCCATCCATCCATCCATCCAACATTTATTGAACATCTACTAGGTGCCGGCATTCTACCCATCACTGGTGATTCCTGGATGAAAAACTCATCCTTCCTGTGTCCAAAATTCTCTTAGTTTAGCAGGTGAGGAGCATATACATTGGTAAATGTAAAGCCAAGTGGGAATTACAGTGATAGAAGCACACACAGCCTCTAAGGAAAGAGGAGGGTCGCTTCTTCAGCCTGTGTTGGGTGATGGGTAGGTCAGGGAAGATGTCCTGGCTTTTGGAAGATGAATGGGGATTAACTTGGGCAAGGAGAGAGTGTTATTTAGAGCCTTGCAAAGTATGGTCCTCTGTCTAGCAGCATCAGCATCCCTGGAAAGTTGGCAGAAATTCAGAATCTCAGGCTCCACCCCAGTCCTCCTGCATCAGAATCTGCATTTTAATAATTCCATAAGTACTTCATTTGCACATTCAAATTTAAGAATTTCTGCTTTATACTCCGTGAGGTCTGCTCCCTCTCACTCGTAGCTGTACCTCTTAAATATGAAGGCTTTGCAGAATTCTGATACCAAGAACTGTGTTTTGTCTCCATGGTTATTAAGGGTACATGAACATTCTTAATACTTCTCTAATGCCTTGCTCAAAGCATTGTATAACACAAGGGCAGAAAAAGTTTCTTCTTAACCTATTTCATTTAGATTTCTGGACTTATATATTTTAAAAAAGCAGCAGCATTTTAAGAGCTTATTTTGATGAAAAATGGTATGAATAATATATAAACTAAATGATATTCACTTCCTTAATCGTAATGCAAAAAAATATCCTTAAGGAAAGAAATACGTTATTCTTTGGCAATCACATGCCTTATGTGTTCTCACAGGGTGAAGTCTTTTCAGCAGCTGCTTTGCCTTCAGGTTGTATTATTCATTGTTCTAAGAACCCCCTTGCTGGACGCTTACCAAGCTGGGCTGCTCGAGCTAGGACCAGCATTCCTTGCAAACTGGGCCTTTGTTAGGCTGAAGTGCTCAGGCCTCCTCAAGGTTTCATGCAGGCAGCCAGTTTAATTAGAAGGCACCGAAGGCTTTGCTCAGTGGTGGTGTATGACGGTGCAAGTTTGTTGGCATCATTTTTGCAGCATGACATTGAACCACTTATACTGCATGATCCTATCTCCTCTGACTCATTTGGCAGTGGTGACAAGGACATACACCAATGTATGGGCTGGCCCACAAGACCTTCTGCCCCAAACCAGAATGTATCTTTGCATTGCCATGAGAACGGGATTGCTTCTTTCTTCCTCTGCTCTCTTGATCCTCACCTAGTGTTCTGTAAAGCTCTCACATACCATTGTTTTCAATAGAGAGAAAAGAGACACCGGAAGTAGAGAGAGGTGGAAGAGGCAAGTTGCAATTTATGAAGATTTGAACATAGTGACACCTTATTTTTACCAAACAAATAATTTAAGCAAAAACAAAAGTAAAACCCAAAATGCTAAATTCAGTTTCTCCTTTCATTGGGTATATTTTAATTGAATCTTCAGTCCAGACCTTATTCTTGAATTCCAGAATCACATTTTTCTTACCTTCTGTTGGGCATTTTGAGTAGGGGATTTCCTGTCACCCAAAATCAGTCCAAAGTACATGTAAAATTTTGATTCATTCTATTTCCAATTTCACTGGATGGTCAGATGCTAGAAAACATCTGAAACAGTTTTTTTTTTTTTTTTTTTTTTTTTATAAAACCACTAAGATATTCATTGCTAAGTCTTGTCTTGGCAATGATAGAGTAGTCACCTACACTACCTACATATTTTGTGGGGTCACATATTTTGATCCCACAAAATTATTTTAATTTGCATGATTTTCTCCCACTATAAATGTAATATTTGTTCATTGAAGAACCCATATAAAATATAAACTTTATAAAGAAGTAGCTGAAATCACCCATAACCACTGTTTTGTGTTTGTTTTGATGTGCTTCCTTTTAGTTTTCATTGTATATGTGAGAAATATCATTTGAATATTTCTTCTTCCATCCCCAGTGCCATTGTCTTCTTCTTCTTCTTTTTTCCTATTTGACATGAGAAACCATTTACTTAAACAAGGCAAGTAGTGAGCTGAAAATATTATAGGGTAAAGGGAGACTGAGGAAACCAATCTGATTTTTTTTCCTCTATGAAGAATGGGCAGCTCAAATGATGAAGTAAAGACATTCCAAGATTATTATTTATAATTAAGTCAATTTTTTAAAAAGTGAGGTTTTAACTAAAAGTCTTTACATGGCATTAAAAAAAAATTTAAATCTTTGGATGGTCTAGAAGAGCTAAACTGTCCACCCAAAGTGTACAGCAGGGACCTGTTTTCAGCAGGTAAGTCTATTTACAGGTAAGAATCTCTTACTCTTGTAACATTGTCCATTTTTGTTTTAAAAGAATATAAAACCCCATCCCCCACAGGGTCAATTTGTAAGGCCTCTATGACCCCGCAGAAATATGAACCTATCTCTACTAGAGAACTATTTACATTGTACTCTAAACACACATATACACACTGCCTCCCAGTAGGCTATGAATGCCTTGAGTGAAGGGGTTATGGCTCATTCACTTTTGCCCACAGTGACACAGTAGGCACTCACTAATTTTTTTGCATGGATGCTGCCATTGTCTTCTTAAGTCTCTGTTTACTTCTCAACTGGGTTACTGCAGTAGCAACCCCCGGGCCTTCCTGCCTTTATTCCTGCTTTTAGTCCAACCTCTATGTTACTGTCAGGGTATGTTGTCGAAAACAATTCTTATCCAGTCAATATGTGCTTACAATCAAATCATCCCTCAAAAAATCATATCTCCTATCTTCCATAGAACAATGTTCATACTTATTATGCAATGAAGATATTTTTGAGCTCATTTTTTCTCTTCTTAATACTTTGCAACATGTCACCTGTGCTCCAGGTGGCCCAACTTCTTTGGAGTTCCCTAGACATATCAGTGCTTTGCAATATTGCCAAGATATTGCATTTCTTCTGTCTGGAATGTCATCTTGCTGTGCCCTGAAATCCATCCCTGTACCCTCTTTGCACCTGTCTGCCAAGGAGAATGCTTGCTGATCTTTCAGGGCTCACCTTTATTGTGAAAACGTTTTCAGCCCTTACCCTGGTCCCATGAAAGTCCCCTTCCTCATATCATACCCAGCAATCATCTGTTTACCAGACAACCTTTCCAACTAACATGCTTCTCTTTATTTCCCCAGCATACGGCTTTATGCCTTCACGAGACGGGACCTCAATAAATGACTATAAAATGAATTAATGGATGGATTCTGAGGCTTTGTGACAATAAGCCTTTTCACCACCAGTTATCAAACCTTGCTTTCTTCTCGCCCTGGCTCATCTCTCTCCGTTCTCCATATTCTTTTCCAGAGCAATACTACTGAGTTGTAAGCTGTATCTTCATGAGTTAAGCAAACTGGCCAAAATTCTAACATTCCATAGAAACAAATTCCTTGATAATCCTACACACTGCCAATGCAGTGTTGTTCTGTATGTCAGCTAAGGAGCCTGGTAGTAAATTGCAGTTGCAAACCTCTCACAGGGAACGAAATGAGGCCTGGAATAAAAAGGCAATATTGACTTTTGTTGAGAACACCCGTCACACGTATCGATCTGAGAACTAAGTGTTGGTCAAGGTAAAGCTATGGTCAATATTTTACCTTGACGGACAATACATTTTGATGGTTCTCAGAAATATGTATTCTTCTGTACGTTTTGAATGTCTTCATTAGCAATCCCTGGGCAATGGCTTGTGGTGCTTAGAAACCCAGAACTGGGCAGGGCTTTCACTTTCGTGTTTAAAAACTCCCACAAATGGAAGCAGACTCTTCTTGCTCATCCTTTTCTAACCTCTGTGATGACAGAACTGCTTGCCAGGGGCTGGGTGTATAGACTGTAAGCCTCTGCTATGCTAACCACCACAGGGAAAAACTTGGGGCTTTTTATTCTAAGGGAATGGAAAGGGATTTCATACAGGCCCTCTAGGGTGAATATTCAAGATGGTCATTTCAATTCAAATTGACCAGACATTCACAGTCTTTCCATTTAAATATCATTCAGTTGAAGATTTGGCAAAATGTAAATACTGCCTTCTCCGGCCGAGGCGTATTTGGAGCCGGGAGAAATCAAGTTAAACATCCTGGGAAGATTTACTTTACCTCTAAGACATGGGGATGATAAGCTTGGTGGAGTTTTTCCCAGATGCCCGTATTGTACCTGAGGTGGTTTTTCAGCTGCCTGTCACAGCAATCTCAGCTGAAATTCTGTGACTTAGCTGTCAGAGGAGTAGAGCTGGCCATGCGGGTTTTTTCAAGCAGGCACAGTGATTACAGCACCGTAAACAACGGGAAGGACGGATGCTGCTGCTCACCGCTTTAGAGGTGCTGCTCTCAGCTATTCCTTTTCTGACTCTTCCCATTTATTGTTGCCTTGTATTCCAAATTCATTCCTCTATTTTGCCTTTTACAACTCCCACTTTCTCACCAGTGATGAGTAATCAAAGCTGTGTTTTCAGGGGCAGGTTTTTACCTCTAGGGGGCGTGGTAGATGTTTGCGGGGCTTTTCTAGTTACCCCACTGATGGGGAGGTCACAGGTGGTAGAGGTGCTAGACATTCAGCACTGCACGGGAAAGCTAAGTACCACATGATAATCAACGGCTCTGGCCACAACTTCACAGCCCTTCATGGAGGTGAAAACCTTGTCTGTAATTATCTGAGCCTAGGACCAACTCCTTTTCCCATCTAAACGCAAGTCATTTTTGCGTATTTTTAATATATACTAAATTTTCTAGAAATAGACCTAGGTTTAAAATGAGGGAAACTTATTCTTTATGTCATTTCGAGCATGACCAAGAATCAGTCACCATTTCAGAAAATCAACTCATTGGCAGCAAGGACCATCACGGCACTTCTGTATCCATGGAGGCCTGTGACTGTCCATTCACAGGGATTCAAAATATCAGTGCGAACATCCCATGGTTTCATTAATGTCTTCGTGTATCTGTCCAGGAACTTACATACTGAAATCCATTTTATTTTTATGATGATTCTCATCCTTTTCATTCTGATACGGCATTATATTGATTTTTGGAAACTAAGTTGGTAGGTTTGATTATTTATTATTTCTTTTCGAGATCGTGCAGAAGATATTTCTAAAAAACTTTTATAAAAAGGGGCATTGGATCTGACAGGGCTCAGGTCCACTGAGTGCCCTATAATGTGTATCAGACAGCGCCATTTGCCCACTTCTTTCAACTTAGAAACTGATGGGCGTGAATCAGGGACGGGACACACTGCCTTCTCAAATTTGGTCTGTTTTTAGGTTTTGGTCGTAACTCTGCTCAGTTTATTCCTAGGTCCCTTTACTTTTTCTCTTTTTCAAATTCTTACCTTCATGCTCTCATTCAAATATATTTATGAAACTATATTTAATATTATGTTAAGCATCATATACATATAACAATTATGCTACCCTCTTTTTATGTCTGTGCATAATCATAAATATTATTATATAATGCGTATATATGGTTTTCCTCTGGGTTTTATTTATGGTTTTAAGTATTTGTTCTTTATTTTTCATTGATCTTATCACTCAATTTACATCCATTCTAAGAAACCTTTAACTAAGTATTTAATTTATGACCTAAATCGGAATTTTAAATGTGCCACTTCATAATAAAGTGACAAAAATGTAACCTAGCTGATTCTTTATAGAATTGCTTTGAATTTATATTTGACAGTGGATATTTTTAACTTAAAAATGCTTACTTTGATTCATTTTTCTTTCAAGGCATATAAGGTCTTCATAATTTATTTTCCATAATTATCAAGACAGTAGACTGTTTTGGGTTTGTGAATTCCAGTTGTCAGTAAATAGTGCTCTCTCCAACCTCAAAAGTCTGCATATTTATTTTTGTGTTGGAGTTGTGTTTTGTTAGAGAGAAAACGAACGGTATTGTAAATAAAAGAAAAAAATGGAATAGAGAATAGTACCGGGGAGGTTTGGATGCTAAGTGCCAGAAGAGAATTGTTGAAATACTTCTTTGCTTGGTTTGATAATTCAATTCCTACCACTTATTTTCTTTATCATCAAAAGAAAGAAAAAAAATCCTCAGTCTCATTCCCTTCACTTTTCCTGGGAAGGAAATAATTTTAGCTAAGAATTTAAAATAATTAAAGACTAAAGACATACACATTGGTATAGAGATCACAATCTTTGACTTCCAAAGCCCTGGGTGGTTTAACTCTGACATGGCTTCCTCTTTAGCTACAACAAATAATAATCGAGGGCCTACTCTGTCCCTGATTCTGTGTGAAGCACTCAAAATACAGTGTAAGGTCAAGCAATTCTCTCCCACAAGTTTTGGCAGAGGTCTCATAGTGTGGGAAATGCAATGAAAGGTATAGAAGAGGCATAAGTAAGGTAGTTTAGGAACCTGGGAAAGATGACCAGTAACTTAGGGAAGTCATGAAATACACATGGTCAGCTGGCTTCTGAACTCTGAACTGAATTTTTAAAGATAAGCAAGACTTTATCAGGCAGCGAAGAGGGAGCAGGGACATCATATAGCAGGCAGAGGGAATAGCAGGACCAAAGGCTTAGAGTTCTGAATGGGACATGGGCGAATAGTGAAAAGGTTGTAGTGCTGAACAGTGGGAGATGAATTTGGATAGATGCATTGAGACTCCCTTGGAAAGTTTCTGCTGTGTTAGAATGAGGAGTTTAGACATTCTCTTGTAGGCCACAGCCCACGGAGAACTAGAGATCATACTAAGATCAGTGCATATTCTTCAAAGAAGATAGCTGCTGCTCTGTGATAGGGACAGCAGTTAAGAGGTTTTGGTTGATTCTGTGGTTTCTAAAGACTCATCTGCGTGGCTCAGTAGCAAAGGGAATATTGATGAAGGATTGTATCCATTGGTAAGACCACAGGAGGAACAGGCTTTCTGTGCAGCGTCTGGTAATGTTGACTTCTAAAGCATTGCTGTAGAGAACTGTAGATGTTCTTAGAGATGGTAGGCATCTGTTCTAGTGTGCTAGGTGCCAGAATGCAATATACCAGAAAGAAAGTGGATTTTTTTTTGGAGGGGGGGTGGTGCATGGTCTGAAAATCAAACCCGGTCTCCCGCGTGGAAGGCGATCATTCTACCACTGGACCACCCGTGCACCCAGAATGGCTTTTAAAAAGGGGAATTTAATAAGTTACAAGTTTACAGTTCTAAGGCTGTGAAAATCTCCAAATTAAAGCAAATCTATTAAAATATCCAAATTAAGGCACCATCAAGAGGTTACCTTCACTCAAGAAAGGATGATGAAGTTCAGGGTTTCTCTCTCAACTGGAAAAGTATGTGGCAAATATGTCGATGTCTGCTAGCTTCCTCTCCAGGAATCTTTTTTCCTGAAGCTCTCCCAGGGGCATTTGTCTTCTTCCTCTCTAAAGTCTCTGGCTGCATGGGCTGTCTGCTTCATGGCTCTTTTGTTGTTCTCTAAAAATGGGACTCTCTCCAAAATGTTTGCCTTTTTAAAGGATCCTAGTAAACTAATCAAGACCCACCTGGAATGGGTGGAGTCACATCTCCCTCTAATGAAAAGTTAATACCCACAATTGGGTGGGTCACATTTCCGTGGAGATAACCTAATCAAATTTCCAACATATAGTACTGAACAGAGTTTAAAAGAAACGGTTGCTCCCAGAAGATTGGATCAGGATTAAAACATGGCTTTTCTAGGCTACATAATCCTTTCAGATCAGCACAGAATCTTTGAAATATTTAGTCTAATTTGGTTTTTTTGTAGATGAGAATATGGAGGTCCAAAGAGGTAAAGTGAATATTACATAGCTAGTTAAGTATCTGAAGCAAGATTGGATTGCATGTTGTCTTAACGTAGGTTTTTAATTGTTTTCATTATGCTATGCTGTTTCTTTCCACAGTTCACATACTTGATTCCAGGCTATTTTAAAGTACGTATAGATTTCTTCAATTTGAAACAGTACTGTGGATGCAGTGGATATGTAAGAGAATATCCTTGTTCTTAGGAAATACACATCCAAGTATTACAAGGTAAAAGGGAATGATGTATACAACCTATGCACAATTGTTAACAAAAAAATGTATATAAATAGAGAATGTGCAAATGTGGCATGATGTTAACATTTTGTGAACTTGGATCTAAGGGTATATGGGAGGTTTTTGTACTATCCTTGAAAATGTTCTGTATGTTAGGAGTTACTTCAAAATGAAGAGTTAAAGCAATTTAATCGAAAAAAACAAAAAATTAAATGCATATGGGATATATAGTAACATAACATATATATTACTATTTCTTGTCTGTTTATTATGCACCAGAGACTTTCCTAAATGCTTTTTTGTATCTATCAAATCATCATAACAACAACATTTTACAGATGGTAAAGCAGAGACACGGTGACTAAGTATGGAGAAATCAGAATTTGAACCAGGTAGTCTGGTTCCAGAGCCTGCATTCTTAACTACCATATTTTAGTGTTCCTTTAATGTGGGCATATCTTACAATTTGTAATCTAGAGGCAGTTCATTTTTAGAAGTCATCAGGGTGATTATCAAGACTCAGTGTATGACTGACTTACCTTCCCACAGTGCTTAGGGCTTTTCAGGATGTCATTATATGTGTGATCTCATCTATTCTTCTAAAAAGAACTCTGGCAGGTAGATAGAACAGGCTTATTATCTCTATTTCTTCTATGAGGAAATTTGAGGAGCTGATTAAATCACTTTCCTAAGAAATACACAACAAATTTGAGGCATAGTCTGGTCTTAAAAGAATGTCTTCTGACTTTTAGTCCAATGTTTTCTACACTACCCTAAAGGATTCTTGTCATATATTCTTTCAGAGGGAGTCTGTAGTGGGACCTATTTGGTCATCCCTGTTTGAAAGTGTTCTCTAATGGGAATCTCAACAGCATTGCCGCAGGGAACAGTTTTAGCCATAGGGGAGTGTTATGTCAGGAAGGAAAAAATGCCACCCTTTCAAGGACACAGTCATGCATCTTCATTACCTAGACTGGCCAAATAGCCACCATTTATTTTGTATTCAGCTCCTCTCGGTAGTTTATTATGGGGTCTGTATTGTCAAAGGGCTTGAAGCCAATCTTCCTTTTTGCTTCTTGCCCTGAAAAGAGAAGAGTCATGGACACTATTACTGACTTTGTCATGGTTCTGTGACCAGAAGGAAGATGCCTGCCCTGTCTGAAATTCAATAATTATTTGTTCAAAAGCATTAGAAAATCCAGAGGAAAGGGATTTGAAGGGGTGTTTTACTGGTTGCATTTTGTTGGTGTCTTTGTTTATTTTTGTACTTTGGCCAGTAAAATAGTTTATAGATTTAATCTTACTTTGAGAAAAACTTGAAAAGTACAAGAAGTATATGTGCCTGGCCATTCCTGTTCCTGATGGTCTAATACGATTTCAAAGCTTTTTCCTATGTTTTTCTTTCATACGGGCAGGCACTGGAAATCAAACCTGGGTCTCTGGCATGGCAGGCGAGAACTCTGCCTGCTGTGCCCCCATGGCCTGCCCTTTCCTGTGGATTTGTTTCGGTTTGCTAAAGCTGCCAGAATGCAAGATACCAGAAATGGGTGGGCTTTTTCAATGGAAAATTTTATGTTACAAATGAACAGTTCTAAGGCCCTGAAAAATGTCCACATTAAGGCATCAAGATACCTTCTCAGAGAAACGGCTGCTGGCATCTGGGGTTCCTCTGACACATGGGAGGTCACATGGTACATCTGCTGGCCCTTCTCTCTAAAATATCTGAGCTTCTATGGGCTTTTTCCTCTCTTAGCTTCTCTGAGCTCACTCCAAAATGTCTCTGCCTTTTATCCTCCCATAAAGGACTCCAGCAAAGGGAATAAGACCCACCTTGAATGGACTGGGTCACTGATCCATGGAAACAACCTAAGCAAAATGTCCGCCCACAAGAGGTCTGCACCCATACGGGTGGATTAAAAGAGTTTTTCTGGGGTACATGACAGATTCAAACCAGCACTTACTTGATACAAGCATTTTTGAAACTATGTTCTGAGAATCATTCTTCTACAATTAATGTTATATAAAAATGGGCAAATAAATTCATTAAAAGGTGCATTGTCTTCTTTCCTTTCAGTGAGTCACATGATCTTTAGCTGATTAGAGATTCTAACAAGTCTAGTAGTAAATATCTATCTGATTCCCTTTGTTGAGTCTGCTGTTTCCAAATTTATGAATCATTTGATCTGTTTTTTTCATGTAAGAGTTATTAGCATGTACTCATATATTTTTAGAAAAATATTTGCAACGATGCCTGTGGTGGCCTTGGGAATATTCTTTCTCAACTTATCTCTACTGTAAGACTCATAGACCATATATATAGTTTGTAGACGTACATATTAAGAAATGCAAAAAATACCTTTAAAGTGTTAGTATTAAAAAAAAACAATAATAAAAGTCTAAATGAGGTGGTGGGACGCATTGAATTTGCTGTATTCTGTATTTTGTTTAGGCTTGCATTTGGAGGCTGTCAGCTGGACATGAGAGGCCGGTTTGGCTTCCTCTGTTTTCTTACTTGCCAATTTATCTATATTTTTACTGACCTTCACTCATGCTACTACGTGCACAGTTTGTAACCTGGGTTGTTTCTCTCCGTTGCCCCTTGCTTCTTCAGCCCTAGATTCTCCCTCTGAGTTTTATGTTTCTTTGTTTACATATCCATTCAGTAAACTTTTTTTGATTACCCACCATGTGGAACACAGCTAAGAAGAGAAGACACAAAAATAGGCCAATAGCCTTGCAATCAAGGAGCTCTTAGTCTAGTCAAGGAACAGACTTCCATGGAATGACTTACCCAAATCTGACTCATCTTCCAAGGCCTGCTCTAATCCAGTCTTCTCCATGAATGAAAATTCCCTTGACGATTTAGACCACCATTGATCTCCCTGTTGTTGGAAGTATTTACGTCAAAATAGTCCATTTCTTATTTGTCCTTTTATTGCTTTAATGGAATTGATTTAATTTTCCTAACCAGATGGTAGGCCTGAGAACTGAGATAATATCTCCCATAGTGCTAGGCATGTATATAATAGATAGTATAGCTTCCCACCCTCTCTAACTCATTAGTTTAACAAGCATTGCATGAGAGTCCAGGACTAACTACTGGGGTACAAGAATGACTGAGACTTGAATCCTGCCTCAGATTTTTTGTGATGTGATAAGTAAGGCTGATAATATCTTTGTCTTGGGCTGATAATACCATAATTCCCATCCCACTAACACAGTGGTTTTATACACTGAGATCATAACTACTATAAGAAATGAATTTTAAATTGGGACTCAGTACATACATGCATACGACTGCATATACATATAAAATAAAAGTTTCATAAAGCAATATTACTGTTTGCACTTACAATGTACTTTGATATTTTCTATTCTGTTCTATCCTATCCTACCTTAACTAATTTTATCTATCTTATCCCATCCCATCCATCCCATCCCATCCCACTCCACTCCACTCTGCTCTAATCTACTCCACTCCATATCATTCTATGTTCCACATTACACTAATTTACTAAATGGATTTCATAACTTGCTGTTGGACTGCAATTACTAGTTTGTGAAGCTCTAAAGCAGTGTAGTATATTGACTTAAAGGACCGGTTTGGGAACCATGCTCCCTAAGCCTTGATTTTTCTCATCTGCCAAATGGGGATGATAATATCTTCTTCTCAGGATAGTTGTGAGAGTCAATTTACATTGCACACATGTTAATATCAGTGTTGGACACAAGATAAGTATTCAGTAATAGTAAATGATGTGAAACTAACCTAAAAGGACAACCCTAGCCATTGGCAAGCCCTTTGATCCTCTTCAGTGTTCATCCGCCCCTAGGCCCTACACCCTTCCTTTTTCCCTCACCACGTCCCTCTCTCTTTGTCGGACAGACGTGGTGTCTGCTCTGGGCTGCCTCTACTCAGCGAGCGCCCCATACCATGAACACTTCCTGTTTTATTGTGCCCCTTCTCATAACAATAGCCATTGTAATCACGTTGCATGTCACAGCCGAATACTACTATGTAATTTATAAAGTGCTTTCCCTTTCACTGTCTACCTCTGTCAATCCCTTAGGACAAGGTGATAGGTAGACTATCTTATAATTCATACAGAGTGTTAATATCTTAATGGTTATCCTTCCCTGATAATATTAGTATTTGAACTGTGGTCTTGGAATGCCTTCAAGCATATTTTTAAATAATATCAAAGTGAAAAATGGCAGGTAGATGGAGAAAATTCTTTGAGGGTAGGTAAACTCTTGACAGCCATCAAATCACAATAATAATAATGACAGTGATGATACTTATATTAATAATCAATGTTTATTTTTGTGCTTACTCTGAGTTAGGCACTATTTAAAGTGTTTTGCATATGTAATATCAGTTTTTGCTAGGCTATACTGCAGTAAAAAGCAGCCTCTAAGTTGCAGGGTCTTACAACAACAGAGGCTTACTTTTTGTTATATTACATGTTACCTTTAGGTCAGCTGAGGTTTAGTGAAGGCTCTTCTCCACATGGTGCTTATTCTGGGTCCCAGGCTAAAGTAATTAGCCTTTGTCAGAGTCTCAAGGCAGAAAGAAAGCTTCTTTGCTGATTCTCTAAGGTGTGTCCACTCATGTTCCATTGGCCAAAGCGAGCCATTTGCCTAGGATGGCATTAATGGGGCAAGGAAGCAGCCCCCCGCCCCTCAGGCAGATACTGCAAGTCACCTGAAAATGAGTGGGAGCAGACAACTGGGAACAATAATCCAGTCTATTATGACATGTCTTGATTTCTTTGAACCACCCGAGGTTCTTATAGCTTCTGTTAAGGATTTTCCAAGGGAAATAGGAAGCCATTGTACAGTTTTGCACAGAGAATCAATGTTATCCCATTTGCTTTTCGAAAAGACCACCCAGTTGCTGTGGAAAATGGAAGACAGGGGACAAGAGTAGATGCAGGGAAGTATTGAACCGTCCCAGTGAACGTCAGAAACGCAAGTGTGGATCCTGATCTTGTTCTTCTCCCATACCCTGTTTGTCTTCCTCCAATCCAAGCTCCACTTTGTGGCAGATCAGCTTTCAAACCAAGAACCTCATCACATCTTTCTCATTTCTAAAACCTTTCCAATGGCTTTCCCCAGGAACAAATAGAAACTGCTTGCCATGGTTTGCAGATCTCTTTGTCATCTGTTCTATTCTTGGTTTTCTTTTCTCTCACTGTCTCTCTTTCTTCTTTTCTAACCTCATACCTTCTCCCTCCCTCCTTGCCTCACTCAAACAGTGTTTTTGAGAATTTAATGTGTGGGGTTAAAAGAATGGGCCCTGAGACAGATTACCTGTGTTTCAATGTTGCCTCTACTAATAACTCATACTAATGTTTCTAAACAAGGGACAATTTTGCCCTCCAGGGCACAGTTAGCAATGTCTGGAGACATTTTTTTGTTGTTGACACTGGAGCATGGTACAGGCATCTGGTGGGCAGAGGCTAGGATGCTGCTAAACGTCCTACAGTGACAGGACATCCGTATACCACAAAGAATTATTTGGCCAAAAATATCAGTAGTGCTGAATTTGTCTGTGATCAGGGATGATTTATTTAATCTCTCTGAGCCTTAGTTTTCTCATCTGTAAAAGAGTATAATAATAGTATCTATCTCAGAGGTCATTGTAAGGATGAAGGGACTCAATACAAGGTAAAGGGCTTGGAATAGTGACTTTACATTATGATAAGCTTTATTTGAAGTTATCTGTCATGTTTAGTGTGCCAGGCACAGTGCTGTTCATATCTTATCACTTCTCCTCTCTTCTCCACCTCCCATCAACTGGCCACGCTCAAATCCTTCTAGTTATCTGAATGGAATTATATCTCTTTTCAAAGAACCAAATTCTTGTTTCATTGATTGTTCTTTTTCTGTATATATAATTTATCTCCACTCTAATTTTTGTTATTTTCTTCCTTCTTCTTGTTTTGGATTTAGTTGCTCTTCTTTTCCTAGATCTAGTTGTGATATTAGGCCACGGATTGGAGACCTTTATTTTTTAAATGTTTTTATTTATTGTGTAATATAACATATATACAAAAAAGCAATAAATTTCTAAGTACATTTTAACAAGTAGTTGTAGAACAGATTTTAAAGTTTGGTATGGGTTACAGTTCCATGATTTTTCATGGAAAAATCCGCTGCAAGACACTGGAGACCAACAGAAATATCAATATAATGATTCAGCAGTAACACTCCTTTGTAAAATCCTATTTTCTCTGTTATACTCCCCCTTCTCTTTAAATAATATAAATACATAAAAACAATAAATTTCAAAGTACATCACTACAATTAATTGTAGAACCGATTCCAGAGTTTGCAATGGGTTACAATTCCACAATTTTAGGTTTTTATTTCTAGCTGCTTTAAGGTACTGGAGGCTAAAAAACAATCAGCATAATGATTCAACACTCATACTCATTTGTTAAACCCTACCTTCTCTATATAACTCCACTATCACCTTTGATCTTTCTCCCACTCTTTAGAGATATTTGGGCTATGTCCATTGTAACTTTTCCATGTTGGAAGGGGCTATTGATATTATAGGATGGGGAATAGAACTAAGGAATGTTCTGGAAGGGCTAGTCCCTCTGCATTTCAGGACTTATCTAGTCCAGGGCCCCTCTGGAGGTTCCATTCTTATTTATTTTGTTTGTTTGTTTTTACATGGACAGACACCGGGAATCGAACCTGGGTCTCTGGCATAGCAGGCGAAAACTCTGCCTGCTGAACCACTGTGTTCTGCCCCCTTTCTCATTTTTTAATGTAAACATTTAGAACTATAAATTTCCCTCACAGCTCTGCCTTAGCTGCATCCCGTAAGGTTTGGTATGTTGTGTTTTCATTTTCATTCATCTCAAGAAATGTCTTAATTTCCCTTTGATTTCTTTCCTGATCCACTGGTTGTTTAAGAGTGTGTGATTTAATTTACACATATTTGTGAATTTTCAATTTCTCTCTCTGTAATTGATTTCTAGCTTCATTCCATTGTTATTGGAGAAAATACATTGTAGAATTTTAATCTTTTAAAATTTATTGAGTTTTTTTTTTTTCATGACCAGCTAAACATTTGGTCTATCTGGAGAATGATCTATGTACACTGGAGAAAAATGCATTTCTGATGCTGTTGTGTGAAGTGTTCTATATATATCTCTTAGTTGGTTTATAATATCATTCAAATCTTCTTTTTCCTCATTGTACTTTTGTCTAAATGTTTTAATCATATTGAAGGTGATATATTGAAGTCTCCTACTATTCATGTAGAATTGTCTATTCCCTCTTCAGATCTGTCAATATTTGTTTCATATATTATGGGGCTTTGCTATTATATGCATATATATTTATAATTGTTATGGCTTTCTATTCATGTCACCCTTTATTGGTGCTTAGTGACTATCTTTGTCAATTAAATTCCCTTTTATCTGATATTAGAATAGCTACCCTCTTTTGGGATGCATAAAAGCTACCCTCTTTTGTTACTATTTGCATGGTATGTATTTTTTCATCCTTTCACTTTCAACCTACTTGTATCTTTGAATATAAGGTTAGTCTCTTGTAAGCAGCATAAATTGGATCATGCTTCTTATCCTTTCAGTGAATTTCTGCCTTTTGAGTGGAGAGTATAATCCATCTACATTTAAAGGAACTACCGATAATGCAGAACTTTCTTCTGCCATTTTATCTTGTTTTTGTAAGCTTTATACATTTTTCTCTTCCTCAATTCTTTCATTAATACCTCCTTTCATATTTTTCTGTTTTTTTTTAACGTAACATTTTTGTCCCTTCTTATTTCCTTCTGTATATATTTTCAGATATTTTCTTAGTGGGTGCCACATCCTAAATCCATAACTAAAGTAACTTCAATAGCATCCATGAATATTGTTCCTATAGCCCTATATCCCCCTACTTTTCTGTTATACTTGTAACAAATTATATCATTATACATGTATTTATCATTATTTTTTATGCATTTGCATTTTAGAAACTAAGAAGTAAAATGTGGAATTACATTCCAAAAAATACAATACAATAGTACTTGTATTTATAATTAGCCATATAGTTTCCCTGAGTGGAATTCTTTAGTTCTTTGTGCCATTTTGATCCACTGTCTAGTGTCCTTTCCTTTCAGTCTGATGAACTCCTTTTAGCATTGCTTGTAGGACAGATCTAATTGGTGATGAACTCCCTCAGCTTTTGTTTATCTGGGGATGTCTTAACATCTCCCTCATTTTTGTAAGACAGTCTTGCCAGATATAAAATCTTGGTTGACAAGATTTTTCTTTCAGCACTTAATATTTTATCCCACTGTCCTCTGGGCTCATGGCTTCTGATAAGAAATTGGTACTTAACCTTATTAGGGCTCCCTCATATGCCAAAAAAACTCTGCTTTTCAGAATTCTCCTTGTCCTTGGCACTCAACAATTTGACTACTATGTGCCTGGATATGATTCTTGTCAAGTTTAACCTGTTTGACATTTGTTGGGCTTCTTGAGTATGTATATTCATGTCTTTCATTAAATTTGGGAAATTTTCTGCTATTATTTCTTTGACTATTCCTTTTACCCTCTTCTCTCTTTCTTCTCCTTCTGGGACTGCCATAATGCCTCTGTTGGTATATTTGATAATATCCCATGAGTCTCAGACACTCTTCACTTTTCTTCATTCTTTTTTCTTTCTGCTCCTCAGCCTCAATCATTTCAATTGTCTTGTCTTTGAGTTCACTGATTCTTTCTTCTGCCAACTCCAATCTCCTGTTGAATCCCTTTAGGGAATTTTTCATTTCAGATATTGTGGTCTTCAAATCCAATATTTCTGTTTGCTTCCTTTTTAAAATTTCTATCTCTTTATTGAGATTCTCTTAATGTTCAGTTATCATTTTCCTTATATCTTTTAGTTCTTTCTCCATGTTTTCCCTTATCTTCTTGAGCATATCAAACATCATTTTTTGGAAAGTCTTTTTTTTTTTTTTTCACATGGGCAGGCACCAGGAATTGAACCCTGGTCTCCAGCATGACAGGCAAGAACTCTGCCTGGTGAGCCACTGTGGCTCACCCCATTTTTTGGAAAGGCTTTGCCAGTATATCCAACATCTTATTTTCTTCATAGATGTTTTGTATATATTTATCTTGTTCCTTTGGATGGAACATCATTTCCTATTTCTTTGTTTGTCTTGTAATCTTTGTATGCTATATGGTGGGGTCACATTTCATTGTTTTTTTCATGTGAGTACCCTGTTACTGCAGCACCATTTGTTGAATTTTTGTTTATTTGTTTGTTTGTATTTTGGGAAGTGCATGGATCAGGAATCGAACCCAGGTCTCCTGCATGGCAGGCAAGAATTCTACCACTGAACTACCTTTGCACTCTCCTGTATATTTTAATATTTTAATGTGTTGAATCTGAGACTAGTCCCTGGCTATCTGTTCATTAAGTTTGTGTTCATCTAGTGTTATGAAAGAGATTTCTTTGAGTGCTAGGAGTGAACAAAAACAAACCAAAGCAAAAAAACACATTCCACAGTCTTTCCTAATTGCTCTGTGTTGGCTGATTCCTTTCTTCAGAGTTTAGCCCTCCTATGAAGAAGGTCAACCCAGGTGAAATTGAAGTACAGTGTCCCCTCTGTCTTTTCTGCTCCTGCATCTTGTCCTGGGCTTATGCTTACTTGTGGCCCTAGGGATTCTTTTATTTACAGGAACCCAAATGTCTTCTTTACTTCCAATGAAATAAACCTATCACCTTCCCGAGTACTCTACTGGCTGCTTTAAAGCTGGTAATCTTTTGCTACAGGATGCTTTGACTTGATTGTTTCTTACACTGCTTTAGCTGTCCACAAGCTGCTTCTGCCTGCAGGAAATTCTGGGAGGGTGAGCCAGGGATGAGTTTCCTGGTTCAGGCTTTCAGTCTATAGCCCGGTAGATTGGCACTGATATACATCCACCCCAGTGTGGGCATAAGGATTACTCTGGTCCCTCTGGAGCAGGGCCAGGGTCTCATAAAGGGATTACAGGTTGGCCCCACACTAAGCCTGGGAGGGGTGGTGGAGAGGCCAGCAAGTGTGTCACAAGCTTCCCTTTCCACTTTTAAAGCCCCATGTTCTTGATTTGGCTCTTGCAGTCCTTTAACTGTTTTCTAGACTTTTAAGAACGATGGCTCTACCAGGTTTTGCTGGTTGTTCAACGATTCTGTGGGGGGCAACACTATGCTACATTTCTTAGTCTGCCATCAGCCAAAAGTATGAATAGGTTTTAATTTAGTAACAAAATAAGTCTGGAAGTAAATAGCTATTGGCATTGGTTTAGTCATTTTAAGTTACCAAAGAAGCTGTATTCTTTTTTTCTAACTTTCTCTGGCATTGTTAGCCCATTAACCTTCATCCTCATGCTTGGTACTGCATGGATGCAAGAAAATGCCCTGCCATCAGACTTCATATTCATTGTCAATCCAGAAAAAGGAGAGAAGGGAGAGGAACAGCCATGTCTGTCCTCTTCTTAAAAAAGAACAAGCGCTCTTTCAGAAAACTTCTGCAGTCTTTTGCTTTTATTTCACTGGCTAGAAGTGACTACCCTAGGCTGCCCAGAAAGTGATAGGTGGGGAAAGCACTCAAGTAACATTAGAGTTTTGCTAATAAAGAAGAGGCGCATAGTGTCTACCACATCATGAAGAACCTAATGTGTGATACTAAATAATTTGGGTAGAAGGCAACTGGGAACCCATTGAAAGATTTTAATCTGGGGAGAAATGATTCAATTCATATTTTAGAAAGGTGATGTAGCAGCAACAGGCAGACAGGGAACCACTATAGTTGGAGAGGATTAGCAGCATAAATAGAATGAGAAGGACATATATGTGAGATGCCTAGGAAGTGGGACGGTTAGGACTTGATGAGTAATTGTATTTAAGGAGGGAGTCTCCTGGATCCTCTTCAGGTTAGCACCCAGGATTTGCCTGAGGGTGCAAATGAACTCCCTGGTGCCCACCCCACCCCATCCTCACCCCAACAAATCTGTGTTCAGTTTGCAGCCCACACAGACACACATGGATTACCTTTTATAATTTCATCTTAAATTTTTGGTTACCTTTTTTTACTTTTTGGCATTTGAAGAAACTGCCTCTTTTTTCTTACACAGAATTTGGTGTGGTTAGAGGGATCAACTACCTTCCAAGGTTTTTTTTTAATGGGTCTCTGAAGAGGTGTCTAGCTTGCTTTGAAGAAGTGCACCCTCCATAAATAGAAAATTTGGCTGAAAAGCTGGGTAAGGTCCCATGATTATATAAAAACTAGTGTTCATTTTACATAAAATGTCAAGTTGGTCTTTAAATAGCAGTCTCAGAAGCATAAGCCATTTTATTATCCATTAAGTCATTTAGCATCCACTATACAATTTTCAAAGTTACTTTCCCCAGAGGGGTTGCTGATATACAGTATTCTCACAAAAAAGGTGGTAAGAGGAGGGAGAGAGAAACTGTTGAAAAAAGAGTATCCTGTGAGCAGTCTCTTATTGCATTTGCTTTATAATTTAGGGAAAATGCAGATATCAAATTTAAGGCAAGAAGTCAAGAGGAAAATCTGTTGTAAACTCAGGGCTATGTTTGGTGCAGTTCAGTGAGAATTTTTCACTCTGCTACCATACTTGTGTTTTAATCTATGGCAACTCCTATCAGAAATCCATTGTGGCATTCTCATTCTGAATAGGACAGTGCATTAGGCACAAATGTGGGCCAGAAAGAAGGTGTGATCTCAAACCTGTTTAAATCCCCTGTCTGGTTGGTGAGATTTGAAGGTGCACATTTAAAGTAACTCCGAAGCTGTCAAAAAAGCATATAGGATTTATCGGGGCAACGTGTATGCAGCAAAATGGGAAAATGGCATTTCCCATTTTGGTCACTTTCAAGTGCACACTTCAGTGGTGTCGATTGCATTCACCATGTTGTGCTACTGTCACCACCACCCATTACCACAGGACTTTACATCAAGCGACACTGAATTTCTGTTTTCTTTATTCTCCTTTCTATTACTTTTTGCTCTTATTTTTACTTTCTTTCTTCTACTTTGTTTGGTGCAGTCTGTTCTTCTGTTTTATCTTCTTGATGTGGATTCTTGGCTCATTAATTTTAAGGCTCATTAATCTAAAGCTCATTAATTTAATGCTCATTAATTTAATTAAATTCATTAAAATTAAGAAAAATTAACTTTAATTTCTTCATTTCTATGATATGCATTTAAAGCAGTAAATTTCCCTCTGAACATCTTACCTGCATCCAAGAAGTTTTGATAGTTAATGTTTCATTGTCACTTAGGTTTTAGTGTTTTCAATTTTTCATTATGATGTCTTTGATTTTGAAGTGTATATTTAAACTTTCAAGCTATATTTTCTTTTTTTCTTCTAAATTATTTACTTTCAGTTTTATTGCATTGAATAGTGAAATATGGTCTGTAGGAAAGGAAAAAGAAAATAGCATGTAGGAGACATGTAGAGTAAAATGCATATTACTCAAGTCTGGAGACCTGTTTCTAATTTGAAAATGCTACTATAGCAGGGGCCTGTAAACAGCATAATTTTCAGCAGCTCTTAAGCACCCTAAAAACTGTATACAAAATATTGACTGTAATCCTCATAGGCTTTATTTTCTGGAGGAAAGCTCCACAGTGTTTATCAAATTCTCAGAAGGGTTTATGACCAGAAACTTGAAGCACATGACCCTACAGCATTAAACACCCCATCCCCAATAAGATACAGTAAAATTTAAATGACTAAATATAGGTAATCCGGATAGACCCTTAATAGAGTTACTGTCCATATGAGACTGGGAGAAAACAAATAGCCTGTTGTGATAAGAGGTTGCTGGGCAGAGTTTGTCTCAACCCCAGTTAGTAACTCCCTCCAGCAAACCTGCCTCCCAGCCCAAAATTTAAAGGGTGCTTCAGCAAGATTTGTAATGTGCGTATGTCACAGAACATTGGCCTGTCTTGGGGATAGTATACCCCGAAACCCCAGATTTCCTGATGGTAGAAGAGAAGAGGAATGTGTGAGTGGTCTAGATTGTTGCTGAATGGAGGAATATTCAGGATTGAAAGGGCGGTATTCAGAGAAGGCTTCCTCCGTCTGCGTGTGGGCCGCGTGCATCCCACTGCTCTTCTGGGGAGCCGATCACTGGGGGATGCAGTGCTTTGAATTCCTTTCTACCGGGATCAGATGCCAAAAACGAGTCCTTGGAGTCGATCAGGAAAAAGTCCAGAGAGCTGTGCAAAGCATGTGGAAAATGTCCCTTCCCACCTGATGTGGGCCTAATGGCCCAAAGCATAAGCCTTTCCTTTCTGTGGACAATGCCTTCTTACCTTTAATGTCAGAAACTAACTGAACTTGAACATCTTAAAACTGGTTTTGGACATGCTTTTCCTTATTTCTTCCCCTACCTGAGTGTCTGCTAACCCAGTTGCCACCAGTGTCCTGGTACCTTCTCCAGGCCAGGCTGGGCCAAGTCACAGGATGCTGGATCACTGGAGATCCTGCTGTGACTCACTAAATGTTGAAGTTGTTTTGTAGAGGCAGCTTCTTGGACCATTCAAACATGCGATTGTTTCCAGGGGTAAAAATCCAAAATACTTAAGAGCTAGTGTATCACGGACACTGACCATGCAGAATAAATGTTGGCCATAATACTCCTCGGAGCACATCTAGGAAGCCCCTGCCATCCAATAATTAACTTTTTGTGAAGGTTTCGGGGTTTTCAGGCAGTGGGCAGCACTCAGTGAGTTAAGGTGGTAGCTGTTTACCAAATGGTATAGCAGTATTTCAACAGGTTGACAATTGGCACAGCTGTATCCAGTTCCTAGTGACTATTGGCTTGATTAGCTTATAGTTCATTAGTTTCCTTTGAGTTTTCCTCTCCAGCTCTAAAGTTCTGGATAATCCCTTCTTTGAGTCCAGGACTTGAGAGCAGATATGTGCCTAGGATCCTCCTCCTTCCTGGTTACAGAAAGATAGTGCCTGAAAATGATACCTAATATCTAAAGGCATTGAATCACCAGACAAGCAACCAGATATGAGAGCCTGGAAAATCATAACATACTTTGATTGTAAGGTATGGGGGTTCCACAGAGGAGTCCAGAATAGCTGTTTATTTTATCAGGAGGAAGAGACAACTTCCAAGGGGTTGGAGTGATCACCCAGGAGTTGTAGTCACCTATCTATGTGCTACATGCCCCATTTATATTTCTACCCAGGCCACTTCTTCCATATGGAATGCCTCTCTGTCCACCTCCAAATGTCCAAATATACTTATACTTTAAGGCTATGTTTCAATACTTCTTCCTTTCTCCCCTATGTCCCCTCTACCTCATTCCCTTTTAAATGCTCCATCAGCGTCTCTCATGGACCATATTTCCTGCCTTGAATTATAGTTATTTCTCTGCAAATTCTATCTTCTTGACTATACTATCAATATAGCCTGAGATAATTGCATAGGTCTTAATATTTTCTGAGTGCCTCTGGAAATGTAAAGATGTTCCATATAGTTTTAAACCTTAATTGGGATGTTTGAAGTAGGGAAGGACAAGCTAATAATAATTCCTGGCATTTGTAGGTGATCGAAGATTTACTAAGCATTTTGCATTCAGGAGTCATTTGATTCTTATGATAATTCTGTAAATCAAGTAAGGCAGTTGATTATGGAGTTTACATAATGGATACATTTTATAATCTAAGCAGATTGTAGGGATACGTTGCAGAATTAAATGGAGGCAGTCGTTACCAATGGCTTAATGGACCTCTGATAAATCTGAAGATTTATGTCAACTCTAATCCTGGATTTAATTTGACAAATTGTGAAATGAACTCATATTTTATCATTTTTCCTAAATCAATAACTCTTGATTGATTAAGTTTAACTCTGTATTTGCTCTAATCCTGTACACCTTTGGATCAAGGATGCATTTCAGACTTTGTGTTTCTAAATAATTTCCAAAGACTTAGAAAAAAAATCACATTAGATTCATGGTTGGGTGTTGTGTTTGGGTCAGGGGAATCATGCAGATAGCTTTATATTGTCTCTGTGGTGTCCATAAAGGCTCTGACAGGCTCAGCCATATTCCTGAGCACTCATTTTGCAGTCTGACTTCATCAAGTACAGATGTGTCCTCCACAACCCAAAGCAATTACTGAGTCGGTTTGTTTCTATGCCTCTCCCCAAGAAGCCCTGGTGTTCCCAGATCATGCCATGGAGCCATCACTTCCACTTTTATTTAATTTGGGGCTGGTCATATGAGTGTTCTACTTTTCTAGGCACATGCCCTCAGTCTTGTTAGGGGAAAGAGGTACGAAAATGGCAAAGGACGAGGAAAGATCCAGAATAAAAAGGAGAAAGAGGGAGAAGAGAGGAGCAGAGAAGAGCAGGAAAAGGAATTACATTCTTGTCTTCTCTCTGCCTTGCCACACTCAATGAGTCATCAAGTTCTGTAGCATTTCTTTTGAAAATATTAATTGGATTCATTTCCTTCCCTCCATCTCAACCACAGCTGCTCCAGTTTAGGATTTCAGTGACTCTTGCTTAAATCTTTAGCACAACCTCCTAACTGGCTTCAATGCCTCCACTGTAAGTTCTCTCCACTTAGGCTGCACACTGCTCTGAGTAATCTGTAAACATAAATCTGACCACATTCTAACTTACTTAAAACTCTGCCATGACTTCCTAAGACCAACATTAAAAGCGCCACCCACAGGTTGGCATACACAGCCCTTTAATATCTGACCACAGTCTACATAACTGAACTTTCCCCCCAAAGCTTCTAATTTCTGGGTACATAGTAGAATAACATATGGATCTTTTCAAATCCACCAGAGCCCTGGCCTCACTCCACAGCACAAAGCCACATTATCCTATGAGCTTTGTTTTTTATTGTGAAGAATAACATAAGTACAAAAATGCAATAAATTTCAAAGGGTACATCACAACAATTAGTTGTAGAACAGATTTCAGAGTTTGGTATGGGTTACAGTTCTATAATTTTAGGTTTTTACTTCTAGCTACTCCAAGACATTGGAGACTAAAAGAAATATCAATACAGTGATTTAGCAATCATACTCATTTGTCAAATCCTATCTTCTCTATTATAACTCTACCTTCTCTTTGTTCTTTATCCCAGTCTTTAGGGATATTTGGGTTATGCCCATTCTAAATTTTTCATGTTGGAAAGGGCTGTCGATAATATGGGACAGGAGGATGGAATTAGATGATATTCTGGAGAGGCTGGCCCCTCTGGGTTTTTAGACTTATCTGGCCTATGAGATGTAATTTCTCACTATTAAATTGGTAAAGGAAATGATATGGCCATGCCCAGTACTGAGAAGGTAGAGGAAATGAGCACAGTCCTACAGAATTGGTAGGTGTAAAGTCTGCATCACGTATTCTGGAATGTAATTTGACCTTATGAATGGTTATAAAGCATAAACATGTGCTACCTTTGGATTAGCAATTTCTGTTGGAGTTTGTTGTAAGAAGAGCCAAGAATATGCACAAGATTTGTATTAACATATTCATAGTAATATTTATAAATATTATAAATTAAAAACATCTTAAATGTTCTCTTTAAAACGTGTAAATTGTGGCATGTCCATAAAATGCCTACTGTTCTACTATTAGAAGATATTTTCTAGGATAAAAATGGCATGAAAAAATATGTATAATGATTGTTATATAAAAACAGAAAGCAAAACAAAAACAAAAAACAATAGATAACAGTGAAAACTGGGCTTTGATTAATTAATGTTATATTCCAAATAACCATCCTTTCTATCTATCTATCTATCTATCTATCTATCTATCTATCTATCTATCTGTCTGTCTGTCTGTCTGTCTGTCTGTCTGTCTGTCTGTCTGTCTATCTATCCATCCAATCTATCTATCATTATTCCATCTGTCTGCCTTCCCATCTATCTAACAAATGATGGAATTATAGAGTAATTTTATTTTTCTCTTTATTCTTTTTGGAACTTCCCAGGATTTCTATGTTGAAATTCTAATTATTATTTTTGTGTGTGTGCTGTATGGTGGGGTCACATTTTATTATTTTTCCATGTGTGTATCCCGTTATTGCAGCACCATTTGTTGAATTTTTGTTTTTGTTTGTTTGTTTTGCTTGCTTGTTTTTGGGGAAGTATATGGGCTGGGAATCGAACCCAGTTCTCCCACGTGGCAGGTGAGAATTCTACCACTGAACTACCCTTGCACTCCCCTAATTATTTTTTGATCTAAGAAAAATATTACATGCGGAATGAAGCAAACATGTTAGTTTTCTTTCTCCTTAGTTATTATGCATAGCTGAACTCCCTGTATTCCTTAGACCTGATTTTGAAATCTAGTTTAGAGAGTCCACCCTTTGCTGCTGCCACGTTGTTTCTAGAGGTCTCAAGGGCATATCACATAAGTTTTAGAGCAACATTAATGGTACTTTACTTAAACATTAAGGAGCCTTTGGGGAAAGGAGTTGAAGAGGGATTCAGCACTCAGAATGATCAGATAGATGGGAATCGCAGCAGAGCTTTTCTTCCAGGATTTCTACCACTGAGAAGAAACCAACACAAACCTACCTGATTTTTGAGACCCATAGCAGCTGTGGCATGTTCTAGAAGCAGCTCCCCTGGGAAAGCCCATGTAAGCTCACAGGAGCTCTTTTCGGGGGGGCCCTTATTTCTAGAGTGGCTTCTTCCAAAGGCCAGTTCTCACATTGCTTCCATTGTTGGTAGAAAATAATTATGGTGTGGAACCCCAGGCTCTTGATCTAAATAGCTTTCTCTGTCTTTAAAAGACTTTGTGGTTGATATCAAATGATACCAATGCACAGTCTTTTTCCCTTCAGGTTTACTTCTTTATGCTGTTTTAAGGGAATGACTTTCAACTCCAAGCCCCACGCAGGAGGTGCAGCGCTGTGCATCTGCTTTAGATGCTTTGTGTACACAACAGCAGCTGATTATATATTATCCACCAACACATTAAATACAAAGGAGGAGAGTTGCAGCACTCGATAGGTTAATTTGGAATGTTTTTGTTAACAAACAAATCTTTTAAAAGTAACAAAAAAAAAAAACCCAACCCCAACAATTCCACTTGTCTGTGTGTCTGCAACGGAGTTGCCTGTCTCCTTCTCAAGGATTCAAATGAATTGAGAATCCCCTTAGAACTGACAGCCCAAAGTGTAAGAATGATAAACGGCTTTGGCCTTGATAATTTTTATTAAGCACTAAATGTCACATTTAACCTGCATTACTGAAAGCAATTACCCATGTATCAACAGTCAAGCGGCATGCCTGAAGCAGCGCTCTCGGCTCCATCTGGGAATAAGGATTTTCAATTAGAAGGCAAATAGCTGCAGAGGGGATCAAGTCCTCCAGTGGCTCCCAGAGGAGGTCTGCGCCGGGTAAAGTCTTCATAGGCAAGTAATCGCAGGCAGTGTCAACAGAGCATTCCAAGCCATCTGCTGCCAGAGGAACATTTACTTTATCAAATCTCAATATTTACAGAACGCTGATCAGCTCCTGGGACCAGGATGGCTCCCTGCCAGGGAGTTCTGGGAAATTCATTTTAAGGTGTGTTTCAGTAGGCTAATTAATTTACAAGCACCTGTTTCATCGCTGGGAGCTGTTAGCACACCAGATGAGCTGCAGCCGGGGAGGGAGACTTTTTATCCCGGCTAAATTGATTTCAATTGATTTTAATTTGCTGATGGCACAGTTGTAGTTTTAATGTGAGCATAGCCTGAAGCCCCCACCCCCGCCCCTGCTTCTTTTTTTTTTTTTTCAGTAAGGCTTCAAGATGACTTATTTCTTGGCACTGGCATTGCTGGGAAAAGTAGCCTCAGCAGTAGCTTTGGATGACAAACACATACGGCATCTGAGCTCTCGCAACTGATATTGACTATTTATGGTCATATGTTGGATATCAGGTTGTTAGATAAAATACAGGCTACCTGTTTAAATTTGAATTTCAGATAAACAACAAATAATTTTTAAAAATATGTATGTCTCCATAGGGGATTGTTGATCTGAAATTCAGTTTTAACTGAGTGTCCTGGATTTTATCTGATAAATCTGGCAACCCTCCTTAAGTGCCACTGAGTTGTAAAGGAGCAAGAGTTGCGCTTGCTGGGTGGCCTCACTTCCCATAGACTCTCACTCTGCATGCTGGGCAGAATTTCTTGTCATGGAAATTTGATATTTAAGTCAAAGGTTGGGTCAGATAGTCTACTTCTCTCACTGTGCTTTTAGAATTAGTAAAATTACATTTAGTATGTGCTGTTGGAAAGAGAGGAAACTTTTTCAGTGTAACTATTTCCAAGTTTCTGAAACTTGCCGGAGCCTAAGTAGTCAATTGTTAAATTTTTTTACTGATATCCTATTTGGAAATAATATTGGTTCTCTTCTCCAACTCATCATTACGTTATTTAATAAATATTTAAACACTTGGTTCAATTCCAGATTCAGGAACTCATGGTATTTGATGTTTACAGTTATGGGTGTACTTGAGTGTGGAATGCTGTGAAGGAGGCCAAGTGAGTGGAAGTCAAGAGGAGGCAGAGCACAGGCTCAGGTATCACTGGGGGAGCAGGAGGCATTGTGCCCAGGTAGTTTTCAATCAAACCGTGTTGCTGAGTTTCACGCTACTGCTCCAGTGTGTCTACACATCCTTGAGCCATTTTCCTTGCATCTACCATCTTGGAACTGGGGAATTCAGTGGTTTGGGTGAACTGGATGATGGGTCATGCACTTTGGAAATTAAGACAACAAATGCATTAGTTATATCTGGGTAACCCTTAATAAATTTAAGACATTTCATGCCAGCCTTTCCATGTACCTCAACTCTTGTGGAAGCACTTTCTGGAGTGGGTGGCCAGGTGAGACATTCCCATATGGTGAATGGCAGACTCGACTCTGACAGATTATATGATTTGTGCAATGTCACACAACTAATTAGGAGAAGGACTTTGATTGGGGTTATCTTTTGGTAACAAACAATGATAATGAATTCTGGACAGTGCTTCTGTACATGCAATTACCAAGTCCAGAACTGAACTCCTTTGTGCAAAAACTCAGTTCACCATTTCATCTTCCCGGTTAGCATCTACTGCACTGCCTCCTCCCTCATGAAGACAGTAACCAAACATTATTGATCCTGCTGGATTTTACCCTATTCCAGGTCTTCATTCCATCCTCCAAGGATGATTATTAACAGTGTCCTAATTGTTTTTTTTCTACGTTTTTGTTACCCTGCTAATATCAATTAAATATACAGTTAATTAATTGAATCCTCTCTTTTGTAAAATATGTTTTTACTGTTCAAGAAATTTTTATTTAGCACCTACTTTTACTAAATGCTTTGTGCCAAACTCTGGGTATGGGGATGGGGGAATGGATTCCAAGGAGAACCAGATACAGAGTCTAGGCACATACCATCTACAAGTAGATGACAAATGCGCATATAACTGTAATGTTCAGTAGAATTTCATCATTCACATAGTAAAAGTGGACAAATTGCTTAGGAAAGTTCAATTTATTCTTAGTATGAAGACTCAAGAGATTCCTGCCCAAAAGAGGGAAAAATGTAGCAAAATAAGGTATCAATGGCTAAGAGATTTCAAATGGAGTTGAGAGGCTATTCTGGAGGTTACTCTTAAGCAAGCTTCAGCTAGATATAGTTAATTGCCACGGTATGTCAAGCCCCAACCAACAGTATTCCTGAAATCCTTAAAGGATACCCAGGTTCTATCTGAGGCTTTATAAGTTTCACTCCTTAAGTTTTTCAGAAACTTAAAGCCTCCAGATTGTTCCTACGCCCTGAAACCCAAAGGTACCAGTCTCTTCAAGAGCATCAACTAGTTTCATCCCCCTATCCCATAATGTCGACACTCCTTTTCAACATGAATAAGTTAACATGGTCATTGCCCAAATATCTCTGAAGATTGGGAGAAGAATCAAATGAGAGAGAGGAGTTGTAATGCACAAGGCAGGATTTAATAAATGATTCTGACTACTGAATCACTATATTGATATTTCTTGTCAGCCTCTAGTATGTGAGAACAGCTAGAAGGAAACACTTGAAATTGTGGGGCTGTAACCTATACTATACTTTGAAATTTGCTCTGTAAGTACTTGTTTAGCTGTGCTTTGAAATTTATCACTTTTCTGCATATATGTTGTATTTCACAATAAAAATTGTTAAAAAAATATATAACTACCAAAAGGAGACTTAAGAGAAAATTCTCCTATGGGTCCATACAAAGGGATGACTGCCTAGAGTAGTGAATAATCACCTAATAGTAGCTACAAGAGCATCTTTCAAGAGCTGTTTCTTATGATGCCCTTTAATATAGGCCACTGGAAAATCTAAATCCATTATAATAAAAATTTATACAAAGAAGGTCCCAAAATAATTCTAAGATAAACTTCTGTCCGGCCTAAAGATTAGAGGACTGGATGATTGCAATATCCTTTGGACAAGCCTTCCTAATCTTCATTTCTCTCAATGGCGTGTCGACAAATGTTGAGAAGTGCTGATTTTCAGGCAATGGGTTCAGTGAGTTTTCTTTACCTGAACAGAGCCTGCCATAAGGCAGCTATTATCAAATGGAGAGCCAGAATCAGTCTAAAGGCTTTTCCCAAATGACTTCATGCCTCTATCACCTTCCTGTCTTTTTTCCATATCCAAGTGTCATCTATACTAATATATAATTTGTATTTTTCTTTGACTTAGTTTCCTTTGAAAAACCTAAATAACCATTTAACTTCTAACTAAGCCATCATGCCCTTTAAGTTCTGGCTCTGATGTGCCTATTCACTTTTCTTTTTCCTGTTACTTGCTCATCCATGCACCAGTTCACCTGATGCTCCACCCCTGGTATGTGTACTAAATACTGCATAGTTGTCAGACTAGAAGGGTATGGAAGTCCTTAAAAGAAAATGAGGGGCCTGGCAAGGGCGAGGCCTAAAGGGAAGGCTACATCACATCTGCAGAGATGGTTAAAGGGAATACCTGAGCAATTCAGGGTAGGTTCTGCCATGCAGATAAATACATGATAAAAAGTCTCAAAGCTCTGGACATAGAGGGTAGAGATGGATTTAGGGAAAATCTTCATTGGAGGGTTTCCTTGGCTCCCCACAGCATTTGGAATGAATTTGCCCTCATTTTGGAAGTGCCATGGAAACAGTGCTTATATTATTGGGTGATGTGCATAAAAACCATTAAGTTACTCTAAGGGAGAGTGTGTTAGTTAGATTCAGGTGTCAACTTGGCCAGGTGAGCATACCTAGTCTTGTTGCTGTGGACATAAGCCAATGGTGTGCGAACCTCATCTGTTGCCAGTTACATCCGCAGTCAGCTAGGAGGCGTGTCTGCTGCAATGAGTGATGTTTGACTTAATTGGCTGGTGCTTAAATGGGAGATTGCAACGTAGCACTGCTAAACAGCTCAGCATTCCTCATCTCAGCACTAGCAGCTCAGCCCAGGCCTTTGGAGATGCAGAAAGAAGTCACCCCGGGGAATGTTGTTGGAACCCAGGGGCCTGGAGAGAAGACCAGCAGAGACCATCCTGTGCCTTCCACATAAGAAAGAACCTCAGTGGAAAGTTAGCTGCCTTTCCTCTGAAGAACCTACAAAATAAATCCCCTTTTATTAAAAGCCAATCCGTCTCTGGTGTGTTGCATTCTGGTAGCTAGTAAACTAGAACAGGAGAGTTAGTTAGGGAGAGCTCTTGGCATCAACAGCTGAGGAAGGGAAGGAAAGGAACTGGGACTGGGCTTTGATAAAGTCTCAGCAAAGGACCTAGGTGACCCTTTTGTATCTTCAGATGAGTTTCCCAGTATGTTTTCTCCTTATCCTATCTCATAGAGAACTGAAATGCAAATATTTCCCATTGCAGATGATACAGTCACTAACAAGGACTTGGTGTGTTACAAAATTAAGTTCAACATTATTGGTAGCCAATCACCAATGTTCAAATGATTCTATGCAGCAAGTCAGCACATTGTGTTATTGAGTGCATTTTGCAAAAAGTTTATCTTGGAAAGCTCACAAGGTTATATTATTTGAAGTTGCTATACAGGTGATTCACAGGTCTTTTTTCCTTCTTAATGGCTGAAATGGATACCTATTTCTATTTTTTTTAAGTTTTTTTTTTCCAGACAAAAGTAATTGCAGCCATGCTGAACTGCATTTGAATTTCAAAGCCCTAATCAATGGCTAGTGAGCAACAGAACCCGATGCATATAGAGACAAGCCCCCATATGCAGCTTTTGGTGCTCTACCTTTCCAGATCTACTCTTTTGACTTAGAAAACCACAAGGGAATGGGAAGAGGAGAAAAGGGGGTGTATGAGCAATCACTGGGTGCTAATTGCACAGTGTTTGGGGAGGAAAGGAACCACACAGTTGACAGAACATCTGGCAGTTCTTGGTTCTTTCATCAAGTGGGCTATAAGACGCTCTTCAATGAGCTTGAGGTGGAAACTGTCCTGTGAAAGCCCCGCTCTTGGGAGGGCTTGTTAAAGGTGCTCCTTCACTTGCACTGCTATGGTTGTGATGGGGGATGAGATGGACTCCATACTTAAGGCATTAAGCTGCCCATGGTGAGGGTCCCATCCCTCTCATCTTCACAGCCTGACTCACCCACATTCTCTATATTCCAGGCCCTTTGCCTTGACAGACCATTCTTAAACTCATGATAGAAAGTAATTTTTCTGTCACTACTCTCTCCTCTACCCCTTATGCATGGTTTTAGTTAATACCATCTCTCCTATCATCTTTGGTATACAAGGTCAGTTTGTATATCTATTGACATATATATCCACACATATATGCCCACATTATTCACATATAAGTTAATTCAATCTAGTGTAATAGGCTTTGGAGCCAGGCTACCTGGGTTTAAATCTTGGCTCATGCACCTAAGGGATATGTATATCTTTAGTGAAGTCATTTACGATCTCCTGATGAAAGTTCTATTATATACCAAAAAAGGGTAATGATACTGCCTTCCTCATAAGTGTTTTTGTGAGGATTCATGATGACAATATGTTTAGAGGGCTTACAGCATATTCGAAGTGGTAAATAAATATTAGTTACCAAACATCCCTGTTTCTTAATCCCTGTAGTGGATGCTGTGATGCGCCACCGGATCTTACATCACAAATGAAGGTCCTGTCCTTCCAGCTCCTGGAAGTGCCCTCAGCTGACAGTCTTTTTTGGGAAGTGCATTGGCAAGAAGAGTTGCCTCACCCAAGGTCCCATCCCCTCCCGGTGTAGTCTGCATTCAGTGGCTGCCCACAGCACGTCCTTCTGTTCCATCTCCAGAGTGCCCTGTAGGGTCACCTAGGTCCTTTGTTGAGACTTTATCAAAGCCCAGTCCCAGTTCCTTTCCTTCCCTTCCTCAGCTGTTGATGCCAAGAGCTCTCCCTAACTAACTCTCCCTTAGAGTAACTTAGTGGTTTTTATGCACATCATCCAATACATATAAGCACTGTTTCCACTCCTGAATTTACACCAGTAAAAATTACGTGATTCATCAAAAGAATATTACTACCCAGGTTGACACCTGAGGTAGTGTTAAGGCGCAGATTTTAAGTATTAATGACTAGGTTTTCGAAGTCGATGACATAATTCTGCCCAGATTGGATTACCGTCACCATCATATATGCAAAAGTTGAGGATAAATCAATAAAAACTTTAAGTATTTTTGTTTTTTTCCAATCAGAGCTCTACAGAATGAGCAAGAATATGATAGTCATCTATAGCTAATCCTAGATTCTATGTGTTCTTTATGCAGAATATTGTCCTGAGAAGTACAGATTTTTCTTGAAAATACTTTAAAAAGGAAGTGAGCAAATATGGCAAATAGTATGTTTAGTAGCATAAATGCCCATAGTTGAGAAGGAGACTTATGATTTCCATTTTAAGAAAAGTTCGGTTTTAGATCCCTCAAGACAGGGCTCATTAATTTAAGACAGTCGAACTAGCAAGCATCAGAGTTCACAATTCAATTATGGAGGGAGATAATCTTCCCTGGGTGGTTTATTTAGCAGTGATTCTTAATTAATTCTGCTTCGTAAGGGAATGCTGCAGAAAGCAGCCTGGGCTCACAGTCTCAGGGCTGCTGATCTTAATTTTAGTAAGCTGTGCCCAGGCACACGCACGGTGGAAAATACCTTCCCCCAACCTCTGCCTCATCTAGCCTGAATCAACATTGATTCAGTAGTTACTGTGAGCATAAAACTGTTTTATTTAGAGCAGGCATTAATTTCTAGAAACTGTTGGGCTGTGCCTTAACCCCGTGGAACTTGCTCAGTGCAGTTGTCCTCCCTTCTTCCTTCGACAGCCTGGATGCTAGAACTAAATCCTAGGTCTGACTTCCAGGAAGACTTTATTTAATAAGAATATAGTTAAGATCTACCTGTTCTCCTCCTGACCTTTTGATCCCTCTAAATGCTATCCTAAATTCACTTCGTATAGTTATTCTTTCCTTTCTCAGAATCAGCCAGGCCTGTCATCTTCACCTATAGGCTAGGCTGATTCACCTGAGTGCCCTTTGTTTTGACCAAGGTGAGGCTACCAGGGGGACCTCAGTGGAGGGTAAGATTAGAATTGCTGTAATCTCAGGAGAACAAAACCTTTATAAAAATGTTAATGAATGTCAAATTCTATCCAGCACAGAATAGTTACGCTCATCATGTATGTTTGTATAACCTCATTATAGACTTTATTAAAACGTGTATATATATAATTCGTTCATATTCATTTGGCAAATATTAGATTGACTGCTATGTCCCAGGCACAGGAGATAGAGTGGTTTACTAGTCAGGATTGGCTAAGTTGTATTGAGGAATCAAATAGCCCCGGGTCTCAGTAACTTGAAACCACAAAAACTTATGTCTCCTTCACTCTACCTGCCCCTCCAGGTTCAGCTGGGTCCCTGCTATATGTCATCTCCACTGCAGGACCTATAATCTGGAGCATTGCCAGGTGTGGTAGAAGAAAGGATGGAAGCTCTGGAAAGTCTTACTCTAGTACTTAAATGCTTTGGGCCAGAATTGACATGCATTATTTCTACTCACAATTCATAAACTCGGATATATCCACCTTCCACAAAGGAATCAGGAAGCACCCAGGAAGCAGAGAGCAAGGAATAGCTGGTGAACAACACTTATGAGTAGACAAGGGTTGGAAAAAAAGACACATACGTTATCTAAGCCCTCTGGTGCATAAATTTAGTTGGACAGTCTAACATTAAACAGATGATTACAGAATTATATTATTATAATTCTAATAAATGCTATGGGATAGTAGGAGGTGCTAATTTGTTGCCCTTAGGCATTATCTGTTCGTAGGTATGATTTATTTTTATTTGTTTTTTATTAGATTTTTAATTCTTGAAATAAATCATAGGATTATAAATATTTAGAAGTTGATGATACTTGACTGCAAATCAATTTTGGTGTTTTTAAACTATATTCATCAGGTCTCCTGGGTTGTGTAAAGGTGCTAGCTTTGGCCAGAGATGCTCTGACTTGACTCATTTTGATTATGCTGGTTTGTATGAAACTGCCATAGTCAACTATTCCTGGCATAGAACAAAGATATCATCAATCTGAAGGGTTGTATATCAGATTTCACATGAAAATAGGTTCTGTTGCTCTAAATATACATATAACTACTTGTCCCAAACTCTCCTTTTGCATGTGAGCAAACTGAATCCCAGGAAAGTTATGTGCCTTATTAAGGCTACATTTTAAGCTACTGACTGTCAGAGTAGAGAGTTTATTGTTTTACATTTTAAGATTTATTTTTCCCCCAGAAAAGAAATACCTACTCATGTTACTTCAATAAAAAAAAGTTAAGTACTTGTGAAAAATACTTGTTAACCCTTATGAATAAAAACAAATTGATGTTGTACTGGAACTGACTGAGAAGTCCTAGAGAAGGTGTAGCTGCTAAAAAGGACCTACGGTATTCAGTAGTGATGGAAATGCTAAATGGGGAAGTAAACATAGACAACTTTCTAACTTTTGATACTGAGTTCTTAAGGGATCCTATATTAGAATCCTTAATTGAAAAGATTTAAAATTTTGATCAAGCACTAGGAATTTGATTAATAAGCTATTTTTGAATCTTCTATTTTGACTTCAGATAATAAAGCATCTGTGATCCCATGTGTGCTGATTTGAAAGGATTTATGTACCCTAAAAAGCCATGTTTTAATCCTGATCCATTATTGTGGGAGCAACCATTTCTTTTAATCCCTATTCAGTACTATAGGTTGGAAACTTGGTTAGGTTATCTCCACAGAGATGTGACCCACCCAATTGTGGGTGGTAACTGTTGATTAGATGGCTTCCATGGAGTTGTGACTCCACCCATTCCATGTAGGTCTTGATGAATTTACTGGAATCCTTTAAAAGAGAAGAGAATCCTTTTTAGAACGACGAGGGAGCCACAAGGCAGAGTCCACCAGCCAACGTTCTTTGGAGATGAAGAAGGTGAATGCCTGGAGGAGCTTCATGAAGCAGGAGGCCTGGAGAGGAAGCTAGTAGACACTGCCTTGTTGACCATGTGCCTTTCCAACTGAGAGAGAAACCCTGAACGTCATCGGCCTTTCTTGAGTGAAGGTAGCCTCTTGTTGGTGCCTTAACTGGATATTTTTATAGGCTTGCTTTAATTGGGACATTTTCATGGCCTTAGAACTGTAAACTAGCAACTTTTAAAATTCCTCTTTTTAAAGGCCATTCCATTTCTCATATATTGCATTCCAGATGCTAGCAAACTAACCATGTCATTGCCTTTGAAGGATTACTTTCTAGTTTTACAGCTCATCCTCCAATGGCTTTCTAAAAGAGAGGGTATGAGACATGAGACATAAATTTTCTTAATACTTAAGAATCTTAGATATCTTTATTTCTGTTTTCACACCTGATTAATAGCTTACAATTTAAAATGGAAATGATTTTCTCTCATAATTTTAAGGGCATTGCCACATCATCTTCTAGCAACCAAGTCAATTGTAGTAATCCTATTTTTTTTTGCTTCTTTTAAAATGTTTTAATCAATTCTATGAAGAGAGACAAGAGGTTCTTCTCTATACACATGCCACCATCCTTCCTGAAGATTTTCCAGACATTAGAGAATAATTTATTATGAAAGAGACACATATATACAGTATGAATAGTTTAGAGTGCAAGTTGAGATTTTTCTGGCTAGAAGATTTAAGTGACAGGTTATTAAATAAAAAAAGACCAATTTTGATGAATTCTTAGTAATATATTCAGATAGGGCATTTTTATCACTAAAGGAAGGGAAGCTTGAAATCATGGAAATATTAAGGATTTACCAGTGGCATCAAAGTGCTAAAGAACATTTCTACTTTCTGCGTCAGTGGAGAAAAGCAGGATCTTCAAAGAAAAAGTGGCTGGCATTTTTTGAGAAGTTACTTTGGTAGTGGGGAATGAGAGAAAATAGAAAAAAAAAGCACTCTGACATGAAATATCACAGCCAATATACTTTTTACATAAAAAAGTAAAATAGCATTTTGAGTCCACATGGTTAGAAAGCTAAGGTAAAAATGCAAGAAAGAGTCTTGATGCCCAAAGTTTTTGGACTAATCCTAGCCTGATTCCAATTGAAGAACCCATCGTAATTTTGTTGTTGTGAATCCAAGGAACAACTAGATCAAATGTTTGCTTCTTAATATCTAATTAATTAATGAAAGTTACCAAGTTGTAACCCATGAATATAATTTTGAAACTTGGTTTGTGTATGTGTTAATTTTAAAATAGAATTATTAGCAAGTCAGACATTTACTATAGAATACTGTTTTCGTAAAAATAAAATAAGGAGTAGGGGACAAATGCATAGAGAAGTTTGACAGCCCCATGGCTCAGGTAACTGGTAATTATCAAGATATCACTGTTCACTGCATTCCCCAATTTGGACAAATTACTCAAAATAAAAGCCTTTTGAGTGCCGAGCTTTGCAAACTTAAGCTTATGAAGTGACAATAAAATCACAAGCCTTAGCAAGATGAAATGTTCTCTTTGGGGCAAAAAGAGACCATTCTTTTATTCCTAAACAGGTAGTCCTCTTTAGAATTTGTAATCATTCTCTGCAATGAATAACGTTAACTGATTGACCAGACCCCACATGCTTCCTTAGTCATTCTGCCTCTAAGGGCCATTTGTAGTTATCAGTGGCTGGTAGGTGAGACCTTTACCAATGAAATCAACCTCTGGTGTCAGTTGGTACTCTACTTCCCGGCCACCATCCCCAAACCATACAAGGCAGAAAGACTGCCTCTTACACTTGCAGTTTGAAAAAGGTGGGGTGTGTTTTCCTTTCATAGTGCCTGTAGTTGTGTTTGCTTTCTTGAGATTTGTTTTTCCAAGCAATAGGGCTGGAGCTCTGATGTGTTGTGGGAGAAAGAGGTTGTTATGACAATGTTAGCCTGCCAGTGAATTGCAGTGTCTTGAGGATTGCATTCAAGACATCATACAAACACTTTTTGGAGCTAATAATATAGTGCCATATGTAAAGCTAGAAAAATTATATAAATAGGTGGCATTTGAAGGAATAAAACAATCAGGAGGCTTTTGGGGGATAATAAAGATTACTTAGAATTGTTTAAACTAGATATACAGCTTTTAAAACAAATCATATGCTTCAGGCAATCTTCTTCGGCTGCAAGTTCTTTATTAATGTATTTTCAGCGTTTGTCTTTTTATGGATTAAACTAGACCGCTAGATAATATTTTTGAGACATCATTTCAGTTTCTCATAGCAATCATGAAGGCTTTTGATTAGTAATATTAACAGGAGAAATAACACTCTTTTTTTTAATTAGAGAAGTTGTAAGTTTGCAGAAAAATCTCGTAAAAAGTACAGCATTCCCATATCCCCCCATTGTTGACACTTTGCATTAGTGTGGTACCTTTATTACAACTGATGAAAGAATATTAAAATCGTACTATTAATTATAGTCCATAGTTTACATCAGGGTTCACTTTGTTATACACTCCTATGTTTTATCTTTTGATTTTTATTCTAGTAGCATGTGGTTTTCCCCCTTTAACCACATTAACATATATAATTCAGTGTTGTTAATTATGCTGATAATATTGTGCTCCCTTTACCACCATCCATTTCCACAGCTTTACAATTGACCTGAAAAGAAATTCTATACATATTAAGCATTAATTCCCGTTCTCTGACTCCAGTACCAGCTCCTGGTAACCTATGAGTTTGCTAATTATAATTAGTTAGTTTTAGTGAGATCATACAGTATTTGTTCTGTTCTATCTGGCCTATTTCACACAACCTATCCCCTAGGTTCACTCATGCTGTCACATGTGTCAGGACTTCGTTCCTTTGTACAGCTGAATAATAGTCCATCATATGTATACGTCACATTTTTTTTATCAGTTTATCTGTTGATGGGCACTTGGGTTGTTTCCATCTTTTGGCACTTGTGAATAATGCCACTATACACATCAGTGTGCAAATGTCTGTTCACATCCCTGCTTTCTCTTCTTCTCAGTATATATTTAGTAGCGGGATTGCCAGATCATATGGTAATTTGATACTTAGCTTCCTGAGGAAGTGTGGAAATGTCTTCCATAAAGGCTACACCATTTTACATTCCCACCAACAATGAATGAGTTTTGCTGTTTCTCCACATCCTCTCCAAACCTTGTAATTTTCTGGTTTTTTTTTTTTTTTTAAATAATAGCCATACTAGTGGGGTGAATTGGATTCTCATGTAGTTTTGATTTGCATTTTCCTAATAGCTAATGATGTTAATCATCTTTTCATGTGCTTTTTAGCCACTTGTATATCCTCTATGGAGAAACGTCTATTCAAGTCTTTTCCTCATTTTTAAATTGGATTGTCTTTTTATTCTTGACTTGTAGGATTTCCTTATATATTCTTTATCAGATTTGTGGATTCCAAATATTTTCTCCTATTGAGCATGCTGCCTTTTCACTTTCTTGACAAAGTCCTTTGACGCAAAAAAAGTTTTTAATTTTGAGCAGGTCCCATTTATCTGTTTTTTTTTCTTTTGTTGATTGGGTATAAAGTCTAAGAAACCATCTCCTACCACAAAATTTTGAACATGCTTTCCTAAATTTTCTTCTAGGAGTTTTATGGTCACGGTTCTTATAGTTAGGTCTTTGATCCATTTTTAGTTAACTTTTGTATACTGTATGAGATAGGGGTCCTATTTCATTCTTTTGGATATTGATATGCAGTTCTCCCAGCACCATTTGTTGAAGAAATTGTTCTGTTCCAATTGAGTCAACATATTTTTAAGTGACTCTGTCAAAAAGTAATTGATCATAGATATGAGGGTCTATTTTTGAACTCTCAATTCAGGTCTATTGGTCAATATATCTATCTTTATGTCAGTACTGTGCTGTTCTGACCACTGTGGCTTTGTAATATACTTTAAAGTCAGGATGTGTGAGTCCTCCAACTTCTTTCTTCTTTTTAAAGGTGTTTTTTGCTATTTGGGACCTCTTACCCTTTGAAATAATTTTGATAATTTGTTGAATCTGTTAATCAATTTGGGTGGAATTGATATCTTAACATATTTAGCTGTCCAATCCATGAACATGGAATATCCTTCCATTTACTTAGGTCTTCCTTGATTTCATTAGCAATGTTTTGTGGTTCACTTTGTACAGGCTCTGTAAATCTTTGGCTAGATTTATTCCTAGATAATTGATTGTTTGGTTGCTATGATAAATGGATTTTTTTCTTGATTTCTTTCTCAAATTGCTCCTTACTAGTATAGACAGACACTATTTATTTTTACATGTTGGTCTTCTTTCCTGCCATTTTGCTGAATTTGCTTATTAGCTCTAATAGCTTTGTTAATGATTTTTCAGCCCTTTCTATATATAGGATCATGTTATCTGCAAATAGTGGAAGTTTTACTTCTTCTTTTCCAGTTGGATGGCTTTTTCCCCTTTTCTTGCCAAACTGCACTCACTAGACCTTCTAGTACAATGTGAATAAGTGGGCATCCTTGTCTTGTTCCACATCTTAGAGGAAGAGTTTTAGTTTTTCACCATTGAGTACAATGCTATCTGTGGATGTTTCATATATGCCCTTTATCATATTTTTCTAAGTGTTTTATCAAGAAAGGATGTTGGAGTTTGTTAAATGTCTTTTCTGCATCAATTGAGATGATCATGGAGTTCTTTTCCTTTGATTTATTAATGTGGAGCATTACATTATTTGATTTTCCACCCTTGCATACTGAGGTAAAACCCACTTGATAATAGCATATCATGCTTTTAGTGTGCTTTTTGGATTCAATTTACAATATTTTTGTTGAGGATTTTTTCATCTATATTCATTGGAGACATTACTCTGTAATTTTCTTTTCTTGTAGTATCTTTATCTGGCTTTGGTATTAAGGTATGTTTGCCTCATATAATGAATTAGATGGTATTCTCTTCTTTTCAATTTTTAGAAGAGTTTGAGCAGGATCGGCATTCATTCTTCTTGGAATAATTGGTAGAATTTCCCTATGAAGCCATATGATCTTGGGCCTCTGTTGAGAGATTTCAAATAATTGATTCAATCTCTTTACTTGCATTTGTTTTTTTGAGATCTTCTATTCTCGAGTGAATGTACATTGTTCATGTGTTTCTAGAAATTTGTCCATTTCATCTATGTTGTCTAATTTCTTGGCATAAAGTAGTTCCTAGTTTCCTTATGGTCCTTTTTATTTCTGTGAGATCAGTAGTAATGTTTCCGCTCTTATTTCTGATTTTATTAATTTCCAACTTCTGGCTCTTTTTCTCTGTTACTCTAGCTAAAAGTCTGTCAATTTTGTTAATCGTCTCAAAGAGCCAGGTTTTGGTTTTGTTGATTCTCTCTCTAGTTTTTAATTTTCAATTTCATTTATTTCTTCTCAAATCTTTATGTTGTTTTTCTGTCTTGCTTTGCCTCTTTATATTTCATGCTTATTATCAGAAAAATTTTCTTTTTCTTATTCAGTTTATTCTGACTATTATAGTAATTGAAGAATAGAATTATGTATTGAGGATACCATAATATTGACTTTTGTATTTACCCTTTTAGTTAGCTTTACTGAAGATTTTCATTTTATTCCTACTACTCCAACCTACTCTCTCCTGACTTTTCCTTTCAACTCAAAGAACTCCCTTTAGCAATTCTTGTAGGGCAGGTTGATGAACTCTCTCAGTTTCTGTTTATGTGTGAATGTTTTAAACTCTCCCTCGTTTTTGAAAGGCAGTTTTGCTGGATAAAGAATTTGATTTGTTCCCTTGACTGAGATCTATCTTCTTGTTTCTTTTTTTACATGTACAATCAGTAATTCTTAATAACATCACATAGTTGCATATTCATCATTTCTTAGTACATTTGCATCGATTTAGAAAAAGAAATAAAAAGACAACAGAATAAGAATTAAAACAATAATAGAAAGAAAAAGAAAAAAAAAAAAAACCTATACCTCACATGCAGCTTCATTCAGTGTTTTAACATAATTGCATTACAATTGGGTAGTATTGTGCTGTCCATTTCTGAGTTTTTATATCCAGTCCCGTTGTACAGTCTGTATCCCTTCAGCTCCAATTATCCCTTCTCTTTTTTTTTTTTTTTAATTAACGGAAAAAAAGAAATTAACCCAACATTTAGAGATCATACCATTCTACATATGCAATCATTAATTCTTAACATCATCACATAGATGCATGATCATCATTTCTTAGTACATATGCATTGGTTTAGAAGAACTAGCAACATAACCGAAAAAGATATAGAATGTTAATATAGAGAAAAAAATAAAAGTAATAATAGTAAAATCAAAACAAAAAAAAACAAAAACCTATAGCTCAGATGCAGCTTCATTCAGTGTTTTAACATGATTACTTTACAATTAGGTGTTATTGTGCTGTCCATTTTTGAGTTTTTGTATCTAGTCCTGTTACACCGTCTGTATCCCTTCAACTCCAATTGGCCATTATCTTACCCTGTTTCTACCTCCTGCTGGACTCTGTTATCAAGGACATATTCCAAATTTATTCTCGAATGTCTGTTCACATCAGTGGGACCACACAGTATTTGTCCTTTAGTTTTTGGCTAGACTCACTCAGCATAATGTTCTCTAGGTCCATCCATGTTATTACATGCTTCATAAGTTTATCCTGTCTTAAAGCTGCATAGTATTCCATCGTATGTATATACCACAGTTTGTTTAGCCACTCTTCTGTTGATGGAGATTTCGGCTGTTTCCATCTCTTTGCAATTGTAAATAACGCTGCTATAAACATTGGTGTGCAAATGTCCGTTTGTGTCTTTGCCCTTAAGTCCTTTGAGTATATTCCCAGCAATGGTATTGCTGGGTCGTATGGCAATTCTATATTCAGCTTTTTGAGGAACCGCCAAACTGCCTTCCACAGTGGTTGCACCATTTGACATTCCCACCAACAGTGGATAAGTGTGCCTCTTTCTCCGCATCCTCTCCAGCACTTGTCATTTTCTGTTTTGTTGATAATGGCCATTCTGGTGGGTGTGAGATGATATCTCATTGTGGTTTTGATTTGCATTTCTCTAATGGCCAGGGACATTGAGCATCTCTTCATGTGCCTTTTGGCCATTTGTATTTCCTCTTCTGATAGGTGTCTGTTCAAGTCTTTTTCCCATTTTGTAATTGGGTTGGCTGTCTTTTTGTTGTTGAGATGAACAATCTCTTTATAAATTCTGGATACTAGACCTTTATCTGATATATCATTTCCAAATATTGTCTCCCATTGTGAAGGCTGTCTTTCTACTTTCTTGATGAAGTTCTTTGATGCACAAAAGTGTTTAATTTTGAGGAGTTCCCATTTATTTATTTCCTTCTTCAGTGCTCTTGCTTTAGGTTTAAGGTCCATAAAACCGCCTCCAATTGTAAGTTTCATAAGATATCTCCCTACATTTCCCTCTAACTGTTTTATGGTCTTAGACCTAATGTTTAGATCTTTGATCCATTCTGAGTTAACTTTTGTATAGGGTGTGAGATACGGGTCCTATTTCATTCTTTTGCATATGGATATCCAGTTCTCTAGGCACCATTTATTGAAGAGACTGCTCTGTCCCAGGTGAGTTGGCTTGACTGCCTTATCAAAGATCAAATGTCCATAGATGAGAGGGTCTATATCTGAGCACTCTATTCGATTCCATTGGTTGATATATCTCTCTTTATGCCAATACCATGCTGTTTTGACCACTGTGGCTTCATAATATGCCTTAAAGTCAGGCAGCGCGAGACCTCCAGCTTCGTTTTTTTTCCTCAAGATGTTTTTAGCAATTCGGGGCGCCCTGCCCTTCCAGATAAATTTGCTTATTGGTTTTTCTATTTCTGAAAAATAAGTTGTTGGGATTTTGATTGGTATTGCATTGAATCTGTAAATCAATTTAGGTAGGATTGACATCTTAACTATATTTAGTCTTCCAATCCATGAACACGGCATGCCCTTCCATCTATTTAGGTCTTCTGTGATTTCTTTTAGCAGTTTTTTGTAGTTTTCTTTATATAGGTTTTTTGTCTCTTTAGTTAAATTTATTCCTAGGTATTTTATTCTTTTAGTTGCAATTGTAAATGGGATTCGTTTCTTGATTTCCCCCTCAGCTTGTTCATTACTAGTGTATAGAAATGCTACAGATTTTTGAATGTTGATCTTGTAACCTGCTACTTTGTTGTACTCATTTATTAGCTCTAGTAGTTTTGTTGTGGATTTTTCCGGATTTTCGATGTATAGTATCATATCGTCTGCAAACAGTGATAGTTTTACTTCTTCCTTTCCAATTTTGATGCCTTGTATTTCTTTTTCTTGTCTAATTCCTCTGGCTAGAACCTCCAACACAATGTTGAATAATAGTGGTGATAGTGGACATCCTTGTCTTGTTCCTGATCTTAGGGGGAAAGTTTTGAATTTTTCTCCATTGAGGATGATATTAGCTGTGGGTTTTTCATATATTCCCTCTATCATTTTAAGGAAGTTCCCTTGTATTCCTATCTTTTGAAGTGTTTTCAACAGGAAAGGATGTTGAATCTTGTCGAATGCCTTCTCTGCATCAATTGAGATGATCATGTGATTTTTCTGCTTTGATTTGTTGATATGGTGTATTACATTAATTGATTTTCTTATGTTGAACCATCCTTGCATACCTGGGATGAATCCTACTTGGTCATGATGTATAATTCTTTTAATGTGTTGTTGGATTCGATTTGCTAGAATTTTGTTGAGGATTTTTGCATCTGTATTCATTAGAGAGATTGGTCTTTAGTTTTCTTTTTTTGTAATATCTTTGCCTGGTTTTGGTATGAGGGTGATGTTGGCTTCATAGAATGAATTAGGCAGTTTTCCCTCCACTTCAATTTTTTTGAAGAGTTTGAGGAGAATTGGTACTAATTCTTTCTGGAACGTTTGGTAGAATTCACATGTGAAGCCATCTGGTCCTGGACTTTTCTTTTTAGGAAGCTTTTTTTTTTTTTTAAAGGAAAGACAGAGAGAAGGAAGGAAGGATAGAAGGAAGGAAGGAAGGAAGAAAGGGAAACATTTTTAAACATTTTCTTGTTTTATTGTATTCTGTTTCTCTGTTTTTGTTACATGGGCTGGGGCCGGGAATCGAACCGAGGTCCTCCGGCATAGCAGGCAAGCACTTTGCCCGCTGAGCCACCGCGGCCCGCCCTCTTTTTAGGAAGCTTTTGAATGACTAATTCAATTTCTTTACTTGTGATTGGTTTGTTGAGGTCATCTATGTCTTCTTGAGTCAAAGTTGGTTGTTTATGTCTTTCCAGGAACCCATCCATTTCATCTAAATTGTTGTATTTATTAGTGTAAAGTTGTTCATAGTATCCTGTTATTACCTCCTTTATTTCTGTGAGGTCAGTGGTTATGTCTCCTCTTCCATTTCTGATCTTATTTATTTGCATCCTCTCTCTTCTTCTTTTTGTCAATCTTGATAGGGGCCCATCAATCTTATTGATTTTCTCATAGAACCAACTTCTGGTCTTATTGATTTTCTCTACTGTTTTCGTATTTTCAATTTCATTTATTTCTGCTCTGATCTTTGTTATTTCTTTCCTTTTGCTTGCTTTGGGATTAGTTTGCTGTTCTTTCTCCAGTTCTTCCAATTGAACAGTTAATTCCTGCACTTTTGCCTTTTCTTCTTTTCTGATATAGGCATTTAGGGCAATAAATTTCCCTCTTAGCACTGCCTTTGCTGCATCCCATAAGTTTTGATATGTTGTGTTTTCATTTTCATTTGCCTCGAGGTATTTACTAATTTCTCTTGCAATTTCTTCTTTGACCCACTCGTTGTTTAAGAGTGTGTTGTTGAGCCTCCAGGTATTTGTGAATTTTCTGGCATTCCGCCTATTATTGATTTCCAACTTCATTCCTTTATGATCCAAGAAAGTGTTGTGTATGATTTCAATCTTTTTAAATTTGTTAAGACTTGCTTTGTGACCCAGAATATGGTCTATCTTTGAGAATGATCCATGAGCACTTGAGAAAAAGGTGTATCCTGCTGTTGTCGGATGTAATGTCCTATAAATGTCTGTTAAGTCTAGCTCCTTTATAGTAATATTCAGATTCTCTATTTCTTTATTGATCCTCTGTCTAGATGTTCTGTCCATTGATGAGAGTGGGGAATTGAAGTCTCCAACTATTATGGTATTTGTGTCTATTTCCCTTTTCAGTGTTTGCAGTGTATTCCTCACGTATTTTGGGGCATTCTCGTTCGGTGCGTAAATATTTATGATTGTTATGTCTTCTTGTTTAATTGTTCCTTTTATTAGTATATAGTGTCCTTCTTTGTCTCTTTTAACTGTTTTACATTTGAAGTCTAACTTGTTGGATATTAGTATAGCTACTCCTGCTCTTTTCTGGTTGTTATTTGCATGAAATATCTTTTCCCAACCTTTCACTTTCAACCTATGTTTATCTTTGGGTCTAAGATGTGTTTCCTGTAGACAGCATATAGAAGGATCCTGTTTTTCAATCCATTCTGCCAATCTATGTCTTTTGATTGGGGAATTCAGTCCATTAACATTTAGTGTTATTACTGTTTGGATAATATTTTCCTCTGCCATTTTGCCTTTTGTATTATATATATCATATCTGACATTCCTTCTTTCTACACTCTTCTCCATACCTCTCTCTTCTGTCTTTTCGGTTCTGACTCTAGTGCTCCCTTTAGTATTTCTTGCAGAGCTGGTCTCTTGGTCACAAATTCTCTCAGTGACTTTTTGTCTGAGAATGTTTTAATTTCTCCCTCATTTTTGAAGGACAATTTTGCTGGATATAGTAGTCGTGGTTGGCAGTTTTTCTCTTTTAGTATTTTAAATATATCATCCCACTGTCTTCTAGCCTCCATGGTTTCTGCTGAGAAATCTACACATAGTCTTATTGGGTTTCCCTTGTATGTGATGGATTGTTTTTCTCTTTCTGCTTTCAAGATCCTCTCTTTCTCTTTGACCTCTGACATTCTAACTAGTAAGTGTCTTGGAGAACGCCTATTTGGGTCTAATCTCTTTGGGGTGCGCTGCACTTCTTGGATCTGTAATTTTAGGTCTTTCATAAGTGTTGGGAAATTTTCAGTGAAAATTTCTTCCATTAGTTTTTCTCCTCCTTTTCCCTTCTCTTCTCCTTCTGGGACACCCACAACACGTATATTTGTGCGGTTCATATTGTCCTTGAGTTCCCTGATACCCTGTTCAAATTTTTCCATTCTTTTCCCGATAGTTTCTGTTTGTTTTTGGAATTCAGATGTTCCATCCTCCAAATCACTAATTCTATCTTCTGTCTCTTTGAATCTATCATTGTAGGTATCCATTGTTTTTTCTATCTTTTCTACTTTGCCCTTCACTTCCATAAATTCTGTGATTTGTTTTTTCAGTTTTTCTATTTCTTCTTTATGTTCAGCCCATGTCTTCTTCATGTCCTCCCTCAATTTATCGATTTCGTTTTTGAAGAGGTTTTCCATTTCTGTTCGTATATTTAGCATTAGTTGTCTCAGCTCCTGTATCTCATTTGAACTATTGGTTTGTTCCTTTGACTGGGCCATATTTTCAGTTATTTGAGCATGATCCGTTATCTTCTGTTGGCGTCTGTGCATTTAGACAGATTTCCCTGGGTATTGGATCCAAAAGTTTGGAAGATTTTTCTGTGAAATCTCTGGGTTCTGTTTTTCTTATCCTGCCCAGTAGGTGGCGCTCGTGGCACACATTTGTCTGCGGGTCCCACCAGTAAAAGGTGCTGTGGGACCTTAAACTTTGGGAAACTCTCGCCGTCCGGGGGGTTCGCTAGCCGAAGCGGCTTGAGCCGGCCCGGGTTCCGAACGCAGGGAGGGTTGCTGGTCGCCGCAGCCTGGGAAAGAGCCCGTCCGAATTTCCTAGTGGGCCCTGGGCGACAAGCGTGGCGGGAGGGCGCCAGCGGCAGCGGCCCACCCGGGAGAGTGTACGTTCCCCGGGAGTCACGGGTTTGGAAGGGGCCTCCCCCACCCGTCACCGTTCTCCGTGGCCTGCGGATTTCCGATCCAATTCTCTCAGTTGGTCCGGGGGGCTGCGCGTGGTGTGGGCGGCAGCCGCCTTGGTTTCAGGGGACAGCCTCTCCAATTCTCCCAGCCGGCCCAGGAAGGGGGAAGGGAGTAACTCCGGCCGCTTGCCGCCCCACCCGGTGAGGCCCATGCGCCTCGGCGATCTCACCCGAGCTGCTTCTCTCAGCCAGCCAGCCGTTCCAGGATGGGGTACGCTGTCTTTTTTATCTCTGTTGTGGCTTTGGGCGCTTTCTGTATCGTTTCTACTCCCCTAGTAGCTGTCCTGGAGAAGAAACTAAGATCCGCGCGTCTTACTAAGCCGCCATCTTCCTCTTCTTGTTTCTTTATTTGGCATGTAATTTTTTGCTGATATCTGGGCATTTGATTATCTTAATGATGTGCCAGTTTGAAGCTATTATGTACTCCAGAAAAGCCACGTCCTTTTTCCTGATCCAATCTTTTGGGTACAGCCATGCATCTTTTAATCCTGATTCAATATTGTGGGGTGGAATCTTTGATTAGATTGTTTCCAGTTGTGGGTGTGACCTTTTGATTAGATGGAGATTTGACTCCATCCATTCAAGGTGAGTCTTGATTAATTTACTGGAGTCCTTTAAAAGGAGAAACATTTGGGAGAAACCACAGATGCAGACACAGACACAGATATTTGGAAATGCAGACACCCCAGGAGTTTCTTCAGAGTCAATAGAGATGCTGATATTTGGAGATGCTTGGACTGCTGACAGAGAGCAGTTATCTAGATTGGGATGTTTAGAGATGCAGAGCCTAGCATATATTGCTATGTACCTTCCCATGAGATGATAAGCAAGCCAGAACCCCGAGTTGTGTCACAGAGGAACTAAGTGAAGGCCCATAAACACTTAGAGAGGAAATCACTGGCATCAGAAGCTGAAAGCAACAGAACCGAGAATAAGAACCAGCAGATACCAGCCAAGTGCCTTCCCATTTGACAGAATTGGGCTTCCTGGAGTCAAGGTATCTTTCCCTGGATACCTTAGTTTGGACTTTTTTATGACCTTAGAACTATAAACTTGTAACTTAATAAATTCCCTTTGTAAAAGTCATTCCATTTCTGGTATAAGGCATATCGATAGCATTTAGCAAACCAAATTATATGACTTAAAACTCAAGGTCAGTTTCCTCTCCTTTGTAGGGTTTTATTGTTGACTGGGTTTGTGTTAGGGCTTTTCTTTTGACACTTGGTCTAACTTATTCTGGATCTTTAAAGTAGCTCATGTTTTCTTGTTAAGATTTTCTCAGGTCTTCTTTACCTTGATATGTGGTACTTTTTTAAGGTTGCACTTTTTGAGCAATTGTTTCACCTTCAGTAGAAAACTTTCTTTCCTTTGTTCCTTCTCTAGGGATATTGATCTGCTCTGTTTGTTTTTGTGCAGATTTTTCCCCCCAGCTCCCATTCCCATGATTTGTTTCAGTTCTTTCCTGCATTCAGTGCCCTCTTTTTCTTATACTTTTCATTTCTGGGACTGTCCTGCCTTACAGAAGTTCAGTCCCCCACCCCTGACCTTTTGTTTCTCTGTGAGGCTTTGTAGCCTCTGGTTTCTTCCCTATTAATGTATCCCACCCTGGGAAGCTAGATGGGGTCAATCCAGAAAGGTTCCACTTTTCTTTAGGTAGTCCAGCCAACTGGATTGAGTACATGACCCTGTTACTAACAGTCTGCCTAGGTCCCTAGCTCTTATTTCTCCCCCTGCAGGGTCTTTTTATATGCAGCATATGACATAACTCAATCACTTGTATTCTGCCCAGGGTCTTTGGGGACTTGGGACCCTGTGTCTGGATATGTGAAGGGTTCTTATCCACTGTTCTGAGTGACTCTATAATCTGCATTTGCAGCTAGAGGGACCTGGGCCATGCTGCCTCTGTACTACTGCCAAGCTGTGCAGGAGTGAGGTGGAGGGGCATGATCTGGCTGATATGGGACAGAAATTTTCTACCTGATCATGTATATTATTCTTCTTTATTTTCAATTCAGCATTTGTAGGGTCCTTCTCCAGTGTTTACCATCCTACAGAGTTCTCAGGATGTGTGACTTGTCCCTTTTTTTAGCTGATTCTGAGGGGTGATTTTTCCAGGGGATGTCTTATGACACCATGTTGTTGACATGCTAATATTCTATTTAATGCAGAGAATAAAAATATTATAATAGAAGTCAGAGCCCAGATGGGGGAGATTGTTGTGAGATAACTTCAGTGTTAATGCTGACTTCCTTTTTTTTTTTTACTTTCTTTCTCCTTTCAAGCTTTTTAGCATGATTTCAAATCTTATGTATCAGGTCAATAGCCAATAGCTGGAATAAGGATAGGAAATCTGGCTGTTCTTAACTCCGTCTTCCACCATGTATAGCATGTAGATGTTTTCTCCTTTTTTGAAAACTCTTTCAAGTTTCAAGGCACAATACATTTTTGTAAAGTCAAACCACATCTAAGTCACAAGTAATAGTACAACTTAAACAATCAGAGTTTCTCTTTAGTGATTATCTTCTTCACCTTTCAAACTCAGCATAATTTGAAAGAACTGTAGGGTTTGGTGGTAAATACCTTTTTAAGCAGTCAATGTTTTCGATTCTGAATGCTGTGCTGTTTCTCTGAACCATCTGTTCCATTTATTAGGTCACTTCTTTGCCTTATGCCATCATTATTGTTGTCAGCTGTGGTGAAGAATGACTGGCGGCTATATTATACTATGAGACGAAATAATATACTACTCCTGACTGCTTAATTTTCTGTTAATTTCAGGGAATGCGTGTCTCTCTGTGTGTGTGTATGACTATAGTCTCTGAAACATAAGGTTAAAAAATCAAATTTAAAATTCAGGTAGAGGAGAATCAGTATGGTTTACTGGGAAAAGTACCGTGTGAAGAATCAGGGGGCTGAATTTAAGTTCTGAACTCATCACAAACCATGACTGTGCCCTTTAGAGAGTTACTCAATTATAATAGTTCATAGGGTTTTCACTTATCTAAGATGGGGTTAGTCTAGAATTGTGACCAACAAAGTTGCTTCTAGGACAAATATGTTTTGACAGTTTCTTTGTTTCAACATAGCTTCTTCTGTGTCTGCTATTGCGTTGACTTGATTCATGACATTTTTCCTATGCTTCCATAACCTGCCTCAATTCCTGAAGTGAAAATTAATTACTTCCTTCTTGAACTCTCACAGCAGTTCAATCATACCTCAATTAAATGCCTAATCATGTTCTGCCTTATGTTTTAATTATGTTGTCCATATTTGTACCCGCCACTATATAGTTAATCCTTTGAAGTTAGAGGCTTTAGCTTATTCATACTTGAATATTGCACTTCTTGGCCTAGTCCCTCTGACACAATGAATGTTCTAGAAGTATTTGTTATTTTGACTTGATAAGTAAAATCATATGGTAACTGTTTGAGATATGTAACCTGTTGTAGTAGTAAGGATTCTGAAGGAAATGTAAATATTGTGAGATTTATTATAGAATTGGCATATGTGATTATGGGGATGAGCAAGTCTGAATTCTGTAGGGCAGGCCCCAAACTAGAAACTGCAATGAAGGGTTTTCAATGAATTTCCCAGGAGAAGCTGGCTGGCTGAAGTAGAGATGGAAATTCCTGTTCCTGAGTGTGGAAAGCAGCAGTTTCTCTTTATGGTCATCTACTGATTGGATAAAACCTCTCTCATTGCTGAAGACAATCCCCTTTGTTTACTATAGACAGAATCAACCGTAGATGCAACCAACTTTCTGATGATTTAAATCTGTGGAATATCCCCACAGTAACAGTCAGGCTGAGTGCTTGTTTGACCAAACAACTGGGTACCATAACCTAGCCAATTTGACACCTGAACTTAACCATCACACCTGTCTATCCCTTCTCTGTCTCTTTGAAGCCTAAAATTAGACAACATAAGCTACATACTAAACATAATTTTAGTATGTAGTACAGAAAGGTATTATTGTATTATTTATTATTGTATGTATTTAGGAGCAAGTATTATTGCTCCTAAACCAATGACCTTGTTCAGTACCCCACTCTCTACCTATACTAAGCTTCTTAGGTTGGCTGTTCTGATCTCAGCACATAAATTGAATTTTATTCAAGGTTTCAAAGAAATAAAAACTTTGTTTCTAATAAATATTTCTAACATGAACATGTTTCTAGACTTCCTGGACACAAAATGGAGCCATGGTCTTCTTTCCCTATGTAAAAATTATCTTTGTGAGAAGGTGTCTTTGTTTAGAAGGTGGAAAAAAGAATGAAATATACCATGGAATACTCAGGCAGATGCTTGCTATTATATTAACACGTGTATTATGGCGTATCATGTAATGGTACACTGCGGGGAATAGTAATGAATAGTTTGGAGCACAATAATGGGCATTGTTGATGTTTGTTAAAATAAAGATATTCAATTTATTATAAAAGGGATTAAAAGCTTAATTCATGACTATGTTAATATTTGTCTGCAAGTACACAGATAAATGGTAACGTACCTTATCACAGTGAACACCTGCACGTACAAGTTCCTCTGCTGAGATCTCCATGGGATTGTATGTTTTGCAGAGCTTAAACTTTCATTTCCCAAAATAATGATATCATTCATTTACAGATAGAGATAGGCTTGCCTTACTCTAACTCTATCCTGAAATGAATATTGTGACTTCGGCTTCAAAAAATATGGGATTAATTACAGCAATGATATGCCATGATTTGCCCACTGTAATAACAGATGACTAAACATCAGAATAGCCAACAATGTTTTCAGGTTTTACTACTGCAAGGCTGCGGGAAGCACACTACACGGAGATGTTTCTTCCTCCAGTGAAGTGGGATACAGGTGAACTTAGCGTTGCAAAAAGTTGCTCTACACAGATGTTTGTGAATCTAATCATATTTAAAAATATTAAATATAGCAGGAGAGTTTACTACTTTAGAAAGAGTTAAGATGAATTAGCTGGGTGAAATGTAAAGCGTTTTCCAAGGTATAAAGTAATTCATTTCTGTGTCTGTGTGTTTAAATCAAGCTTTTCATATATAATATATGGTATACATCAAACAAAATATAGCACTAATATTCTCTTCTAGATTTTATGCTGTATTCTAGAGATTCTTAGATTGAAAATTTTCCTGTTTCTTTTGGTATTGCCTTGGGAATGGGTCGTCACCAAATCAGTTGGCTTCTCTTTTTATGAAAGGCATTAATGCATGTGCCAATGGGAACTAGAGATGGTGAACATTTTACTGATGACTAGAAACAAATCCCTCAGATGTCTCTGAGCTCTGATATTTTCTTAATTTACTTAACTGGTTTCGAGATGGAATCTAGGGACAGCTTTGGCTAGGAAAATAAGATATCATTGAGCAAGTATTCAATGCTCAATGAATTGAGCATTCATTCATTACCTTCTCTCTCCCCTTCAAGAAAAGGTTTCATCTTCCCCTCTGAAAATAGAAGCCATAGGTTAGGGACACCACCAGCCTGGGCCCAACAAATACACAATCACCACTGCTTGCCCACTGAAGGCTAATGCTCCATCTGCACGTGCTCTTTGCCTTGTCTCCCACTTATTCTTAGCGTTCTCGTTTTATTATTAATCTCTTCTCTGTCCTGATTTGAAACTACTTCCTCTTTGTTTGCTCTTTCCCATCAGCATGCAAATATGGTCAGCCTTTCCATCTTAAAATCATTCCCAAAGAACCCATGTTTATCTGTAACTTCGGCGTGGGGAGGAGGGTCAGACCATAGAGGACCTGGCACTTGCAGGACCCTGACGGTGAAGCCTCCTTACATTTTGCGCACTAGGAGTCTTTCCTGCCTCACCCTTGACTTGGCCATGTGTAACTGGACAGCCAACAAGCTAGAGTTTGATTGCTCATTTACATATCTGTCTTTTCATGGGATCATAAGTCCTATGAGAGGAGACCCTGTGTGTTAGTCACACCTGCATTCTTCATGCCTGAAAATGACTTCAGTAACTTCCCACAGCCCCTATAATACAACTCTGACCCCACAGGTGAAGGGCAATCCTCTCTCTGCAAGACTGTATTTCAGACACCAGCTGTGAGTTCAGGGGTTTCAGGCCACACTTCTGGCCAACTGACTACAAATTCAAGGATTATCACCACCCCTTCAGATTTTATCTTTTGCTATAATAACTCACAAAACTCAGGAAATACTATATTTATACTATAAGTTTATTATGGTGAAAAGGATACAAATAAGAAGAGACACATAAGGCAAGGTCTGAGAAGGTCTCAAATGCACCCTCCTAGTACTTGGAGATATATTATCAATCAGGGAAGACCACTGGAACCTCAGTGACCAGGAGTTTTTTTTTTTTATTTTATTATTTTATTAGAGAACGTGTACATTTCTAGAAAAATCATGCAGAAAATACAGATTTCCCATATTGCCCTCCATTATGAACATCTTGCGTTAGTGTGATTCTTTTGTTACAACTGATGAAAGAATACTGTTGTAACTGTATTATAAACTTTAGTCCCTGGTTTACACTAGAGCTCATTTTTTAGGTTCTACTATCCCATGTCTCTGTTTTTTAAATTTTATTTTGGCACAATAAATGGGGAAATTCTTAGGTTCAGTTTTTTAAATGTCATCATTACGTTGCTTTAAGCTGGGAGCCCTCTGCCTGACCATGGTTCTCTTGAATGGACCAAAGGTTCAGCTCCAAACACTTGCCTACCACTAGTAGGACACAAATTTAGACCAGGAGTTTTTATTGGGGCTTCATTATATAGGCATAACTGATGGAATCAGTGCCCATAGGGTTGAACTCAATCTTCAGCTCTTCCCCTCTCTGTAGGCAGGGGAGGTTGGGTTGATATGACCTGGCTCATAGTTCTCACCAAGTCATCCTGTGAGCATTTACTATTCAGATATGGCCCCTGGCCCACCAAAAATAACATAATATACTTCTATTATGGAAGACTCCAAGGTTGTACAAATTACCTCCCAGGAACTGGGGACAAAGTCCAGCTAAGCTCTTTGTTATACTATGGTGACTACTAACATTTCTAGTACATGTATGTCCTCAATATCTGTTATGTGGATGGAAACAGGAGGAACTTTCATATTATTACCTCTGTATTCATGAAGCAAGAATAGAAAATGTTTTAAAATGAGGTCTTGACAGATCTGGCCAATGTTCTGTCAAGGGCAGGCAATGGCCAGAAATGTAGACTCAAGATGGAATCAGGTGATGAGGAGTCCAGACCTCAGTAGGACTTGGCTGCAGGAACAGCAACGGATGCATGATTCCCACCCAATAAGACCGTGAGGCAGCACTGGACCTCACCCAGGGTCTGACACACCTGCCTGGGAAGGACAGGCAAATCATGGGGTGTGAACTAGACCAAGTGTTCAAAGTGGAGAGGAGCCCGAGCAAGAGGAAGGCATTATTTGATTCGAGCAGGACATTTTATCTGGGTCCTGATGGAAAATTACCAAATATTTATGCAGGAAATCTTACTGCTCATCACAGGGCTAATTACTCTGGAAGATACAAAGAAAAGACTCCATCTGTGCTTTTACCTAGCTTCAGAGATGAACTAAATATGAGTGAAACAATTAGAGGTACTCAGCTGCATGCTTAATTTTTTTTCTCCATGAAGATGGCAGATTATTAATGTATCTTAAAGATCTTGCAGTTAGCTGTTACATTTCTGACTTCAGAACTGGCAGGTACCAGCATTCAGCCAATGGGCAGACATGATCACACCTGGGGAAGTGGCTCAGGGAATGCAGGTGCAGAGCCAGGCTATGCTCTGCAATGAGCTGGTTGGTTTAATGTTCCCAGACATTGTGAGTATATGCCAAGAGGAGAAATATGTATTGGTCCCATGGTCACTGTGTGGAATATGCTGTACCAAATGGCTGGAATGAGAAACGGCTATGTGAGATAGACCAGAACCTCCTGAGATCTCCAAGAGAACAAGTCTTTTGGGTGATAAATTTGTGACATGGAGCAGCAGAATTCTTGCCTGCCATGCCTTGAGATCTGGGTTCGATTCCCAGTGCCTGCCCATGCAAAAAAAAAAGACACTGTGTAACTTTGCATGTGAATAAATTCACAAATCTGCTAAAAGTTGTCAGATCATGTGTCCTCCTCCATATTTCACTTTGTAGTTTGGAAAAAATAAGTACTAGAGATGATGGACAGGGAAAAAAATTTGAGCCTCAAAGAATTGTCATCATAGCGTCATGCCCCAGGATGGGTGACCACATGACAGGGGTGACAAGGGAAGGCCAGACCAACTCTAAGAGCACAACCCACCCAAGCACAGTTAAGTGTAGAAAAGCCAGGAGCTAATCTGGAGAGGTCAGGGCATTAGCAAGGGAGCAGGCAGCCATGGTCAGAAGTTGTTTTACCTTGTTTTATTAGGCCGAATGTGAACAGCCCTGGATACTCTGGTGCTGACTTCAGCCAGTGGTCACTGCATTATTTGCTAGCAGTTTCCAATCTGTTATTCTCACCAGACTGGGAATCTCTTAAGACAAGGACCTCCTTTTATTCTCTTGGTCTCTTGAGAGTCTATGAAAATGGCAGTCCCTGTGGTCAGGGCTAAGCAAATTGGAGCAATTAGCTTGGAAACCTCTGGGGCAGGTGTTGGTTATACTGCAACCCTTTCTTTTCTCCCCCTTTTCTTTCTCTTTTTTGTTCTACTATTTCCTCATTTGAAATATATTTTTTTATCATTTTATTCATCCTGCACTGCACTGCCTATGGCTTTAAATTGCATTTTTATAGACCCATAGGTGCAATTGCTGGTTTCTTTTCTAGACCCACAATTCTCAGCGTTTAGTAGTCTCCATCTCAACAGTTTCTCAATGGAAGGGAATCTCACTATGATGGAAATAAACATCCACTTTGAAGGAAAAGGATAAATGAGTGTTCACAAGTGTCTGTTTTTATATTTATCCTTTAAATTAACTTTAAAGGGCAATGACAATTGCATTCATGTTGTTGGGTAAAAATGCTATTGCAAATCAATATTTACTCCTATGAAAATCCTCTGATCCAGATTATTTTCCATTCTCCTAGAGCTGTGCTGTCTAATATGGTAGCTCCTACCTACATATATCTATTAAATTAATTAAAAATTAAATAAATAAAAAATTTAGGGCCTCAGTCACACTAGCCACATTTCAAGTGCCCCAAAGCCACACATGGCTAATGGCCACCATAGTGGACAGAGCAGATTTCATCTCGGACAGGCACATTTTCATCATCACAGAAATTTCTATTGGATGCAGCTGTCTAAATTTCCATACCATTTTAGTTAACATTTTATCTAAATTAATCATAATGTTATCTAATTGATTATGTCAGGGAGTAAAATTAACTGCATATTAACTATAGTTTCCTTCTTATTTCTCCATTTTGCCTCTTAGGTAGGAAAGGTCAAAGTGGAACTTCGGAATTGCAGTGGTAAAGAACACTTAATAAACTAAACAGGGATAAAATTTCACTGGCAAATTGCAAAATACAAATATAGCAGTATTGACACTGTCCATTTGTTGGTTCATCTTTTCCACCCTATTGTAACGCATTATGTATTTTAATTGAAACTAAGTGAAATAAAACGCAAACCAAAATAATCTTAATTACATTTAGAATAAAATATACTTTTAAATATATTTGAGTGCTCATTCATTCTTTCAGCCACAAAATACATGTTAAATACTTATAGCGATATGGTGATTATAGTCTCAGGTGCTGGAGATCAAATTCTTTGTATCATATTTCAGCTCTGCACCTTACAAGCTGGATGACCTTGGGAAAATGACTTAACTTCTCTGAGCCTCAATTTTCTCAATAAAGAGAGGTATGATAGCATTTAGCTCTTAGGACTCTTATGAGGATTGGATTGTGTAGTGCAGGACCACACAGAGATCAGCTATGGCTGTTGTTAGTTACCGTGTGCTGGGAACTGGGATAAGCATAGTAGCAGCCAAAAGGATACATTAAAAAAAAAAATCTGTCTTCAAGGTTAGATCACCCTGGACAGGCTAAGAATTTGGTGTCCCTCAAAACAATTTTTAAAAAATATTTATTTAGCATTTAATGATAAGGAAAAAATCACTAGCCCTTGAAACAGACCATTAGAGAAAAGGAAATTTTTGAGGTTTCTGATAAGAATAGTTTTATTTGATTCCTAATTTATGAGCTGTGCCAACAGTTCAGTATGATGAGAGGTACTTCCTGAATCTGATTCAGGTTTGATTCCTGTTCATCTCTTTTTTTTTTTTTTTTTTTTTTGCATGGGCAGGCACCAGAAATCAAACCCAGGTCTCCAGCATGACAGAACCCCTATTCGTTTTTGATGACAAGCACCAGAGGGGAGAAATTCTCTTTCTTAATTTTATATTCAGTGAAGAAAGGTGACAACCATACATAACTCTGGTGAGTTGTGCCAACATGCATCCTAATCCTTTTCCTAAGTAGAGGAATTAATATAGGTGGGGAAGGAACTGAGGACAGGCAGGGAGTATCTGGGAATATGGTAAGTGAACTGATGATGGTCCTTCTCACTGAAATTCTTCACTTAGACCCCTTTTCCTTAAAAGATGAAATAAATTCCTTAACACAGCAGGTGAAGAACTTCATCATTGGGTTCCCCCATTTTCTGGGTAACTTCATTTGCTACCATTCCCCCTCATGTATCCTGTCTTCTGGATATCTTAAATGTTTGCAGCTTGCTAACCATGCTTGGGTACCACACATCTGATGTTTGCATTGTGTACAGTTGCACACCTTTTTCCTCTGACTTGCATACTCCCATCCCATCCCATCTACCAACTCCCAATGCAAAATCCCACTCAACCTGCAAACTCCCTACCTCCGAGAGAATGGCTCCATTTTTTCATTTCAGTAACATACTGTATTCACTTCTATTTGCACTTGTAACACTGTGATATAGTTTCTGTCAGCCTCACTTTCTCCCAAGCACTCTTTAAGAACAGGGACCATTCATTATTCATTTTTATAGCACTGGAGTTTAGCTTAGTAAATATCAAAGGCCAAATAATATTTGTTAAATGAAGGAAAAAGGAAGTGTAATAAAACTGAGGCCAGATCTATGTGTCACGGCTAGTTATGGAGAAAGTAGGTGTTTGAACTCTGTTTTGTAGAAAATGAGAACCTAGCTGCAGGAAAATCACTGAGGCAGCAATGTGTGGAGGGGAGCATTTGGAGACCAGGATATAAGCAAAAGAAGTACTTTCATCCTTGCAATGAATGACAATGAGGGCTCAAGTAGGAAAACAATAGTAGGAATGAAGAGCTGGGAGAGAGTTTTTTTTTATTAATTAAAAAAATTAACTAACACAACATTTAGAAATCATTCCATTCTACATATACAATCAGTAATGCTTAATATCATCACACAGATGCATATTCATCGTTCCTTAGTACATTCGCATCGATTTAGAAAAAGAAATAGAAAGACAACAGAAAAGGAAATAAAACGAAAATAGAAAAAAATAATAAAAAAATAAAAAAATAAAAATAAAAAACTATACCTCAGATGCAGCTTCATTCAGTGTTTTAACATAAGTACATTACAATTAGGTAGTATTGTGCTGTCCATTTTTGAGTTTTTGTATCCAGTCTTGTTGCACAGTCTGTATCCCTTCAGCTCCAATTACCCATATCTTGCCCTATTTCTATCTACTGATGGTCTCTGTTACCAATGACATATTCCAAGTTTATTCTCTAATGTCGGTTCACATCAGTGGGACCATACAGTATTTGTCCTTTAGTTTTTGGCTAGTCTCACTCAGCATAATGTTCTCTAGGTCCATCCATGTTATTACATGCTTCATAAGTTTATTCTGTCTTAAAGCTGCATAATATTCCATCGTATGTATATACCACAGTTTGTTTAGCCACTCGTCTGTTGATGGACATTTTGGCTGTTTCCATCTCTTTGCAATTATAAATAATGCTGCTATAAACATTGGCGTGCAAATGTCCGTTTGTGTCTTTGCCCTTAAGTCCTCTGAGTAGATACCTAGCAATGGTATTGCTGGGTCGTATGGCAATTCTATATTCAGTTTTTGAGGAACCGCCAAACTGCCTTCCACAGCGGTTGCACCATTTGACATTCCCACCCAGAGTGGATAAGTGTGCCTCTTTCTCCGCATCCTCTCCAGCATATGTCATTTTCTGTTTTGTTGATAATGGCCATTCTGGTGGGTGTGAGATGATATCTCATTGTGGTTTTGATTTGCATTTCTGTAATGGCCAGGGACATTGAGCATCTCTTCATGTGCCTTTTGGCCATTTGTATTTCCTCTTCTGAGAGGTGTTTGTTCTTTTTCCCATTTTGTAATTGGGCTGGCTGTGTTTTTGTTGTTGAGTTGAACAATCTCTTTATAAATTCTGGATACTAGACCTTTATCTGATATGTCGTTTCCAAATATTTTCTCCCATTGTGTAGGCTGTCTTTCTACTTTCTTGATGAAGTTCTTTGATGCACAAAAGTGTTTAATTTTGAGGAGCTCCCATTTCTTTCTTTCTTTCTTCAGTGCTCTTGCTTTAGGTTTAAGGTCCATAAAACCGCCTCCAATTGTAAGTTTCATAAGATATCTCCCTACATTTCCCTCTAACTGTTTTATGGTCTTAGACCTAATGTTTAGATCTTTGATCCATTCTGAGTTAACTTTTGTATAGGGTGTGAGATACGGGTCCTCTTTCGTTCTTTTGCATATGGATATCCAGTTCTCTAGGCACCATTTATTGAAGAGACTGTTCTGTCCCAGGTGAGTTGGCTTGACTGCCTTATCAAAGATCAAATGTCCATAGATGAGAGGGTCTATACCTGAGCACTCTATTCGATTCCATTGGTCGATATATCTATCTTTATGCCAATACCATGCTGTTTTGACCACTGTGGCTTCATAATATGCCTTAAAGTCAGGCAGCATGAGACCTCCAGCTTCATTTTTTTTCCTCAAGAAACTTTTAGCAATTCGGGGTACCCTGCCCTTCCAGATAAATTTGCTTATTGGTTTTTCTATTTCTGAAAAATAAGTTGTTGGGATTTTGATTGGTATTGCATTGAATCTGTAAATCAATTTAGGTAGGATTGACATCTTAACTATATTTAGTCTTCCAATCCATGAACACTGCATGCCCTTCCATCTATTTAGGTCTTCTGTGATTTCTTTTAACAGTTTTTTGTAGTTTTTTTTGTATAGGTCTTTTGTCTCTTTAGTTAAATTTATTCCTAAGTATTTTATTCTTTTAGTTGCAATTGTAAATGGAATTCGTTTCTTGATTTCCCCCTCAGCTTGTTCATTACTAGTGTATAGAAACACTACAGATTTTTGAATGTTGATCTTGTAACCTGCTACTTCGCTATACTCATTTATTAGCTCTAGTAGTTTTGCTGTGGATATTTCAGGGTTTTCGACGTATAGTATCATATCATCTGCGAACAGTGATAGTTTTACTTCTTCCTTTCCAATTTTGATGCCTTGTATTTCTTTTTCTTGTCTAATTGCTCTGGCTAGAACCTCCAACACAATGTTGAATAACAGTGGTGATAATGGACATCCTTGTCTTGTTCCTGATCTTAGGGGGAAAGTTTTCAATTTTTCCCCATTGAGGATGATATTAGCTGTGGGTTTTTCATATATTCCCTCTATCATTTTAAGGAGTTTCCCTTGTATTCCTATCCTTTGAAGTGTTTTCAACAGGAAAGGATGTTGAATCTTGTCAAATGCCTTCTCTGCATCAATTGAGATGATCATGTGATTTTTCTGCTTTGATTTGTTGATATGGTGTATAACATTAATTGATTTTCTTATGTTGAACCATCCTTGCATACCTGGGATGAATCCTACTTGGTCATGATGTCTAATTCTTTTAATGTGTTGCTGGATTCGATTTACTAGAATTTTGTTGAGGATTTTTGCATCTATATTCATTAGAGAGATTGGCCTGTAGTTTTCTTTTTTTGTAATATCTTTGCCTGGTTTTGGTATGAGGGTGATGTTGGCTTCATAGAATGAATTAGGTAGCTTTCCCTCCACTTCAATTTTTTTTGAAGAGTTTGAACAGGGTTGGTACTAATTCTTTCTGAAATGTTTGGTAGAATTCACATGTGAAGCCGTCTGGTCCTGGACTTTTCTTTTTGGGAAGCTTTTCAATGACTGATTCAATTTCTTTACTTGTGATTGGTTTGTTGAGGTCATCTATTTCTTCTTGGGTCAAAGTTGGTTGTTCATGCCTTTCTAGGAACTTGTCCATTTCATCTACATTGTTGTATTTATTAGCATAAAGTTGTTCTTAGTACCCTGTTATTACCTCCTTTATTTCTGTGAGGTCAGTGGTTATATCCCCTCTTCCATTTCTGGTCCTATTTATTTGCATCCTCTCTCTTCTTCTTTTTGTCACTCTTGCTAAGGACCCATCAATCTTGTTGATTTTCTCATAGAACCAACTTCTGGTCTTATTGATTTTCTCTATTGTTTTCATGTTCTCAATTTCATTTATTTCTGCTCTAATCTTTGTTATTTCTTTCCTTTTGCTTGCTTTGGGGTTAGTTTGTTGTTCTTTCTCCAGTTCTTCCAAGTGGACAGTTAATTCCCGAATTTTTGCCATTTCTTCTGTTTTAATATAGGCATTTAGGGCAATAAATTTCCCTCTTAGCACTGCCTTTGCTGCGTCCCATAGGTTTTGATATGTTGTGTTTTCATTTTCATTCGCCTTGAGATATTTACTAATTTCTCTTGTAATTTCTTCCTTGACCCACTGGTTATTTAAGAGTGTGTTGTTGAGCCTCCACGTATTTGTGAATTTTCTGGCACTCTGCCTATTATTGATTTCCAACTTCATTCCTTCATGATCTGAGAAAGTGTTTTGTATGATTTCAATCTTTTTAAATTTGTTAAGACTTGCTTTGTGACCCAGCATATGGTCTATCTTTGAGAATGATCCATGAGCACTGGAGAAAAAGGTGTATCCTGCTGTTGTGGGGTGTAATGTCCTATAAATGTCTGTTAAGTCTAGCTCATTTATTGTAATATTCAAATTCTCTGTTTCTTTATTGATCCTCTGTCTAGATGTTCTGTCCATTGACGAAAGTGGGGAATTGAAGTCTCCAACTATTATGGTAGATGTGTCTATTTCCCTTTTGAGTATTTGCAGTGTATTCCTCACGTATTTTCGGGCATTCTGGTTCAGTGCATAAATATTTATGATTGTTATGTCTTTTTGTTTAATTGTTCCTTTTATTAGTAGATGGTATCCTTCTTTGTCTCTTTTAATTGTTTTACATTTGAAGTCTAATTTGTTGGATATTAGTATAGCTACTGCTGCTCTTTTCTGATTGTTATTTGCATGAAATATCTGTTCCCAACCTTTCACTTTCAACCTATGTTTATCTTTGGGTCTAAGATGTGTTTCCTGTAGACAGCATATAGAAGGATCCTGTTTTTAATCCGTTCTGCCAGTCTATGTCTTTTGATTGGGGAATTCAGTCCATTAACATTTAGTGTTATTACTGTTTGGGTAATACTTTCCTCTACCATTTTGCCTTTTGTATTATATATATCATATCTGATTTTTCTTCTTTCTACACTCTTCTCCACACCTCTCTCTTCTGTCTTTTCATATCTGACTCTAGTGCTCCCTTTAGTATTTCTTGCAGAGCTGGTCTCTTGGTCACAAATTCTCTCAGTGACTTTTTGTCTGAAAATGTTTTAATTTCTCCCTCATTTTTGAAGGACAATTTTGCTGGATATAGGAGTCTTGGTTGGCAGTTTTTCTCTTTTAGTAATTTAAATATATCATCCCACTGTCTTCTTGCCTCCATGGTTTCTGCTGAGAAATCTACACATAGTCTTATTGGGTTTCCCTTGTATGTGATGGATTGTTTTTCTCTTGCTGCTTTCAAGATCCTCTCTTTCTCTTTGACCTCTGACATTCTAACTAGTAAGTGTCTTGGAGAACGCCTATTTGGATCTATTCTCTTTGGGGTGTGCTGTACTTCTTGGATCTGTAATTTTAGGTCTTTCATAAGAGTTGGGAAATTTTCAGTGATAATTTCTTCCATTAGTTTTTCTCCTCCTTTTCCCTTCTCTTCTCCTTCTGGGACACCCACAACACGTATATTTGTGCGCTTCATGTTATCATTCAATTCCCTGAGCCCCTGCTCAAATTTTTCCATTCTTTACCCTATAGTTTCTGTTTCTTTTTGGATTTCAGATGTTCCATCCTCCAGTTCACTAATTCTAGCCTCTGTCTCTTTAAATCTATCATTGTAGGTTTCCATTGTTTTTTTCATCTCTTCTACTGTATCTTTCATTCCCATAATTTCTGTGATTTGTTTTTTCAGACTTTCCATTTCTTCTTTTTGTTCATCCCTTGCCTTCTTCATGTCCTCCCTCAATTTATTGGTTTGTTTTTTGAAGAGGTTTTCCATTTCTGTTTGTATATTCAGAATTAGTTGTCTCAGCTCCTGTATCTCATTTGAACTATTGGTTTGTTCCTTTGACTGGGCCATATCTTCACTTTTCCTGGTGTGATTTGTTATTTTTTGCTGGCGTCTGGAAATTTAATCAGATTTCCCTGAGTGTGAGACACAGCAGGTTGAAAGATTTTCCTGTGAAGTCTCTGGGCTCTGTTTATTTTATCCTGCCCAGTAGATGGCACTTGTCTGTCTGCGGGTCCCACCAGCAAAAGATGTTGTGGCTCCTTTATTAATGCCACTATTGGTGTTTGGTTGGACCCAGTCCCTGCCACTGTTGGAAACTCCCTCCTCTCCCTCCTGGCATCTGCCTGTGGGGGAGGGGTGCCGGTCGCTGGCCGCCGCGGCCTGGAGAACTTGCCGATCTGAGACTCACCGCCGGACTGGGAAGCCACCTGTGGGGGAGGGGCACCGGTCGCTAGACGCCGCAGCCCAGGGAACTCGCCAATCCGAGACCCGCCGCCCGACCGGGAAGCCGCCCGTGGGGGAGGGGCGCCAGTCGCCGTCCACTGTGGCTTGGGGAGCCCGCTGATCCGAGACTCGTAGCTGGTCCAGGAAGCCGCCCAGGAAAGAGGAGCGCCGGCCACCACGGCTTGGGAAACTTGCCTCTCCGAGACTCTCAGCCTGTCTGGGAAGGAGGGAGGGAGGGGCGCCGGCCGACAGCCGCCATGGCCCGGGGAAGCACGCGCTGCTCAGGGAGCTCACCACAGCGGAGTCTCGCAGACGGTCTAGTACAGACTGGGGTATGCTGTGTGTCGGTCCCTGCCGTGGCCCTGGGAGCTGTTCTGCAGTGTTTGTGGTCACCTAGTAGTTGCTCTGGGGGAGGAACTAAGACGCGCATACCTTACTAAGCCGCCATCTTGGCCCCTTCTGGGAGAGAGTTTTAAGAGTCATTTTGAAAAAAAAAATTGGTAGGATGAAGTATTAGATGGATGTGGTTGTCATTGGGTCAATAATAACCTCAAGAAAAAGGTTCTGGAAAAGTCCTTTAAAGCAATGCAGTTTCCCTAATTTTTCATGTGAAGAAGCTAAGATAGAGTTTAAATAACCTTCTAAATGTCATCCAGTGATTTCGAACCCATGCTCTTTAGCTCTTACATTATAGGAGATATTGCTAGGAGAAACTACCAATATTCCTTCTCCCTGTCTTCCTTGCTGATAGAATCCCTGAATACTAGCTGAGCTCAGGCTGTCCAAAATAAAAACTACATTTCCCAGCATTTCTTGCAGCAACTTTGACCACATCCCTAAGTTTGGGCTAAACTGGATATAAACAAGAATATTATGTTTGACTTCTTGAGCAGCTCTTTAAAGGTAAGAAAGGCACTCTTCTCTATCCCTCCTTCCTGCCTGCTAGCTGGAAAGATGTGATGGCTGGAGTGAGAGCAACCGTCATGGACCATGTTTTAGTTTCCTAGGCTGCTCAAGCAAATACCATGAAATGGTTCAGCTTGAACAGTGAGAATTCTTTTCCTTACAGTTTTGAAGCTAAAAGAAAGTCTAAATTAAGGTATTATCAGAGTAATGCTTTCTCTCCAAAGACCAGCATTCTGGGGCTGGCTGCTGGCAATCTTTGGCTTCTCTGTCACATGGCAAGGCATGTGGCAATGTCTCCTGGTCTCTCCCTTTTCTCCCGGGGTTCTGTCAGCATCCAGCCACTTGTTTCCTGTGGCTTTCTCTCTATCTGGATTTCATTCTCTTGTAAAGGATTCCAATTATAGGATTAAGACCCATCCTGACTGAAGTGGGCTATACCTTAAGTAAAGCAACCTCACCAAAAGGTTCTACTTAGGGTGGGTCACAGTGGCTCAGCAAGCAGGAATGCTTGCCTGCCATGCCAGAGGACCCAGGTTCAATTCCTGGTGCCTTCCCATGTAAAAAAAAAAAAAAAAAAGAGGTTCTACTTATGATGGGTTCACACCCACAGGAATGGATTAAATTTAAGAGCATGTTTTTCTGGGGTACATATAGTTTCAAACCAAGACTGATCTTGAGGCATTCCCACCAAGGAAGGAGACTATGCCTCAGATGCTTAAGAACTCCTTGGACCTCTTATTCTGGTGTCCATTATGTGAGGAAGAAATAAATCCTTGTTGTGTTTAAGCCATTCTTTTTTCAGGATTTTGTGGTTTTCGTTATTCCCAGCTACATCTAATCCTAAGTAATACTTCAGTTGGAGTGTCTCCTGCCCCAACAAATCAGAAGAAATGCACCTGGGAAAGGAAAGGATAACCCGTATTGACAGAAAGAAAGCCTGAGGCTTTCATTGAATTCAGTTTGGAAACAGAAAATATCGCCTCATCTCTGCTTCTAGAAAAAGCCCAAAATTAGTTTGCATATAAGATTCTAATTGAATTTATTTCTCTGTAAAGTATCAAAGTATTTCTCTTTGGGCTAAACACTTTTTTTGGCAAGAGTCTAGTTCATTTGCTCTGTTAAAAAAATTAGTTAACTTTTGTGAATCTCAGTTTTCTTATCTGCAGAGTGGGTATAATAATATTACTTTGAAAGTTGGTTGAGAATCATCCAGCAGTGTGCCTGGCACATAGAATATATTCAATAACAGTTATAGTTATTGCTGTCAGTATACTAGGTATTCAAGTATATTTTGGAATTAAATTGAATAAAAGGAAGAATATTTAACTATTTTACTTTCAAGTGGTTGCAAAAATCTTCTAATCCCAGACAATTCCTATTTTCCTTTCTTTTTGTGTTGCTGATCATTCTAGTAATTTACGATAAATTTAAACAATCATAAAAATAATAACCACATTTTTTTAATAAATGGAGCTAATCTCTAAATCCGTGGTATAAAGTAAACCTACAAATATGTCCAATACATCTTTATCTGGATTATTGTACTTTAGAATGGTAGTTAATAAATTATACTAAGCTTGGCTGTAGTCTTCTAAAATGAGAAAAAAAAAATGGCATTATGGAGTTTTAAATAGCTGGTCAGTCCTGTCCAGATAAAAGGGAAATAAATATGGATTGAGAGGGGATTATTTAAGAGCTCATTTTCTACAAGGTGTTGTTTACAGTACCAGTTCAGATCTACCTAGAATGGACATTTTAAAAGATAACTGTGTTTGTAGGAAGATGGGTTTTCTTTTCTTTCACCCCCTCTTTCATTTAAAGAAAATGACTTTTTTTTTCTTTAAACACTGGAACTTTTGTTATGTTAATCAGACAGGGAACATTTCCAATTCAATTTTACCTGAACCTGGTCAGCCTGAGTTTCCTTTTGTTTGTTGTCTCTTGGGACCTTCCTTGTCTTTTAAACTGTAATTTAGTTGGAGCTGCCGTCAATCTCCTCTGCCCATTCCATTTACGGTGATATTACAGATATTTAATCATGTCCATCTTCCTTGACCCGAAAGAGTAGGGTCTCCCACCAACTCCGGAGCCAAAGCCGAGATGGCTCTGCCCCTGGGCCCAGAACCTTCCACGAGTAAATCATCCTGGGGCGGCTCCATCAGGATGTCTCCAGACCTTCCAGTGTTCAGCTATGGTTCTCACTGAATATGGAAATAGAACTTTTGCTTAATACAGAACTGTCAGGAGGCTTGGCTGTGCTGAAATTAATGAACAGTTTCAGTGAGGGGAACGTGCCCAAGCCCACCTGGCTGCGGGACCTGCCTCAGCTCTGACCCATCTCAGAAGAAATGAGATTGTAAACCCTACGACTTTTAACTTTACCCAAGAGCATCAACCATCAAAAGTTTCTTCTTCTTATTTTTTATCACAATTACCATCTGTCACAGAAGTCTTGACAGAGCCACTTTCTTACCCAAAGTCCTATCAGCAAGTTCCTCCATCTTGAGGGACCGCTGGACAGTTTTGCCTTTGGGTGGTTGCTTGGTGGGAGTAGAGGAGATAAAAAACAACTCACTTGGAGGAAGGTGGAACCAGTTTAACTGTTGAGCTGCCATATGCATGCAGTCAAGTAGCCAGAGGAAAAACCAGCCAGAGCAACTGGGTGTCCTTCAAGGTTCCTTTCCTCTTTGAGAGTAAAAATAGAATCTTTGGATCAGTTGCTAGGGGGTCATTTTGATTCATAATTAAGGATGATTAGTCATGATCTACTATAAGAAAAGTGAAAATTAGCTCTTTCTCTGTCTATATTACGTGAAAGCTTAAAACAGGTATTCTAGTTTGAAAGCTGCCAGAATATGATATACCAGAAACAGAACAGCTTTTAAAAAGGGAATTTATTAAGTTGTATGCTTACAGTTCTAAGGCTATGAAATGTCCAGATTAAGGCACCAATAAGAGGTAACCTTCACTCAAGAAAGGCCAGTGAAGTTCAGGGCTTCTCCCTGAGCTGGAAGGGCACATGGCAACGTCTGCTAGCTTTCTCTCTCAGCTTCTTGTTTGGGGAAGCTCCCCTAGGGGTGTTTTCCTTCTTCATCTCCAAAGGCCTCAGGCTACATGGGCTCTGCTGGTTCTGAGTTTTTCCCAAAACGGTTCCTTCTTAAAGGGCTCCAGTAAACAACCTCACATTGAATAAGTGGAGACACATCTCCATGGATAATAAACCCCCCTCCCCCAGCAATATTGAATGGGGATTAAGGACATGGCTTTTCTGGGGTCTACCACAGATTCAAACCAGCACAACAGGAGATACATACATATGCGTACACACATATATACAGCCAGTGAGAAAATGAGAGAGCTTTGCACTGGAATAGTTTTTTCCTATTTGTATTTGTAGAGTCACTACACATGATCTGCAAATCTCTAGGGTACTACCTTAACCTGCAGTCTCTGCCCTTGGATTATGTTTCTTGCTTTCCATGCTCCTCCTTCCTGGACAGCTTGTGGCAAATTAAGCCAATTCTAATGTTGGGAGATCACTTCAGATTACCAGATTGGGCCTTGGTTTCCTCATCTGGAAGATGGCAATAATACTTCCTCCCTCCTAGGATGTACCATGTGAACACAGCTATTCAGTCCACAATCTTGGGAGAATTAAATGAGAGATATTTACCAAGGACAGTTCCTCACCCTCAGTAAATGCTCATGAATGTTGAGATACTTATTGAACTCAGTTTTCTGGAGTGAAATATTAGATGGTTCTGGAGGCTGCAAATGTGCCTACATCCCCTTGAGGCCCATCAACAGAAGGTCATTGTGGGTTATTTTTCTTGATTTTTCCAGCCACCAGGGGTTTGCTTCCTTTAATGGGACCATGTGGCGTTTTCTTTCCCTGCCCTCGATAGTCTCCCTAGGTCTTCCTTTCACTTTTACACTTGCCCTCTTCTTCTTTCTTACTTTTCATGTTTCTTTGCTATTTCTCTTTCCTTTCCCTTTCACTTCTGATCTCCACTTCCTCCTAGTGTTATTGTTGACAAAAACACAGTCCACTTAACTATTTAATACTGGGAGGGTGGGGAGGGCAGCTGGGGGGCACTTTATATACTTGAAAGCAAAATCTCTAAACTTCAGATATCCTAAAAATACAGTCACATCATGCGTGGTAAAACCTGTCATCTTCAAACATTTCTGATTTTCTCCTGAAGGTAATCCTGTTAAATTCTTCTGGAAGTCAAATAATAGATCATGAATTTACTCATTTACTACTGCCAGATGCTTGAAAGCAGGATGAGATCAATATTTAATGTTACAGGCACAAAGGAACGTGCACCCCTTGTCAGGGGACACACCAGTGAGCCTAGGGCGGTTGAGCCGCAGAGGAAACCTGGGCTCTCGCCTGTTATAATCACTCGCTCTTCCCTTGGCAGTTGGACTGGGACACTCACTTTGTCAAAATGATTCTCTCTGATTTGTTTCTCTCCCCACCTCGGACTTTTGGGAGAATGATGAAGCCTCTGGCCTTGTGTTTCATTACTTGTTTCTTTGGCAAAGAACATATAAGCTAGATAGGTTGGTATTAGTTTAGATTTGATCTGTTTTTGCTCTGCTTGAGGAGAGATATTAATAAATGCACCTGTGTATCTTTGGGTGGGGGCTTGCTTTTTAAATGCTAACCCTGCCTGTTCTATTGGCAGACAGCCCCCCTACCTGAGGGTATTGGTGACTGTGCTATCCACATACTCATTTGCTGCCAGTGGCCATGCTTTTCTCCCCTGAACCTTGAGCTCTAATGCTAAAACATTTGGTCTGGCTTTTTAATATATGGAAAATGCATGGGAAAGTTTTGCAGATAACAGTGTCAGCAAAAGGTCTTGGGAAAGCAATAAAAGGCTAGAAAACAATTGGTCAGCAGTAGAACAAATATCACAGAATTAATGTAGAGATACTTAATATTTTGGAGACAGCTGTGGAATAGTGGAAAGTGCATTCAACTGGCAATCAAGAGACCTGACTTTGAGCACCAGCTTTACTGCCCAAAAGTTGTGTGACCCCTAAGAAGTTATTCAACTTCTCTGGGCCTTCATTTGTTTAATTTGGAAAAATAGATATGATATAAAATGAAATAAGTGAAAAAGAGCTTATAAATTGCTTTTTAGAACAATCAAATATCATATATTACAATATTTAGAAAAGAAAGTACCCTAGTAACTTCATCACTGCATATTAAGTGTATAGCATGTTAGTTGAACCTCAATATTACTTATTTTTTCGTAAAATGTACCCTGTGGTTTGGTCAAAATTATAGTTGTGAGGCTACCATCCAAGCAAGAGGATGGCCAAACATTTAGAGTGAATTTTATAGCCATCCAAGTCTGCCTAATAGAAGGTAGCAGGAGTGTGGGTTCTTTTTAAGTCTTTGTTTTAGAGGGGGAGGGATGCCATGCTATGGCAACTACTTTTAAATTGTCTGTCTACTCCCTGATCAATAATTTGGTTTATTGCCAATCAGCAGGTTTTGATCTATAAACACCTTTCAAAACGTTAACTGAACTGGAAAGGTAAAAAAGATATTTATTGCCATCCATATCCTACATGAATATTTCCTTAGTTGCAACCTCCAGAACAGACACAAATGTGGTTTTCCACCTTCTCTAAGTCCCTTCTTATTCACACATATTATTAGAGCCTCTTCTGAGTCAGGCACCTAAAGGGAGGTAAAAGAATTACAAGATACTTTCCTCATTGGGACTATTAGGAAGACCAGTCATGGGGACACAATACAGTTTGTTATAAATGCCAGAAAGAACATGAGTATGCCTTGAAATGCCTCGAAATGGGGATATTTGAGTATGAGTGCAGTAGAAGATGAGACATGAAGGAGAGCATTCATGGAGGACTTGTAGCATAACTGATGCATGAATGGATTTCCCAGGTAGGGAGGAGAACTCCAAGAGTGTTGGGTATGAATGTGTTGCATTCAGAACACGATGAAGTTCTGAGACAGTGAAGAGACAGAGAGTAGAGAGAATGATGGGTAGGTGAATGGTGGAAGATAAAATTGTAGTGAAGGTGGAACCAGACAGTAGAAGGCTGGGCAGAGATTAGTTAAGGTGATAGACATCCTGGAAGAAATTGCAGTGATTGAATCATCACCTTATGACCATAGGTCTGAAGAGAAAGGCTGAGAATGAGAAATATTTTGAAGTAAAAACAGGACTGTGCTGGTTTAAAAGGATTATGTACCCTAGAAAAGTCACGGCTTAATCCTAATCCAATTTTGTGAGGACAACCATTTCTGTTAATCCCCATAAGGTAAATTGGAATATTTTTATTAGATTATCTCCATGGAGATGTGACACATCCAATTGTGGGTATTAACTTTTTGATTAGATGGAGATGTGACTCCACCCATTCCAGGTTGGTCTTGATTAGTTACCAGAAACCTTTAAAAGAGGAAGCACTTTTGAAAGAGCAACAGAACCACCAGAGAAAAGAGCCATGAGAAACGAGAGTGCTCATGCAGCCAGAGACCTTTGGAGATGAAGAAGGAGAATGCCCCTGGGTGAGCTTCTTAAAACAAGAAGCCTAGAGAAAAAGCTAGCCGACGTCGCCATGTTCGCCATGTGCCTTTCCAGTTGAGAGATAAACCCCAAACCACACTGGCCCTTCTTGAGTGAAGGTAACCTCTTATTGGTGCCTTAATTTGGACACTTATATAGACTTGCTTTAATTGGGACATTTTCATGGCCTTAGAACTGTAAACTAGCAACTTAATAGATTCCCCTTTCTAAAAAAAAGCCATCTGTTTCTGGTATATTGCATTCTGGTAGCTAGCAAACTATAACAAGTTGGGATGCAGGAGGTAATGATAATAAAATATTAGAACAACTAAAAGTCTTAACATCCCATCATTTTTCCTGCATTTTGTGCTTCATTGGCTTTAGATGGGAAGACAGTTGCTGTTGATTTTCCTGTAGTGGGAACAGACAGCAAACCAGGTAAACCAGGAGAGGACCATTACCTGTGCTGAGCATATCTTTGAAAGGCTAAAATTGGACTGGAATATCTGATATGAGATACCTTGGACTGGCATGGCCCCATTAATTGCATTCAGCTAATGAGAAAATTTGGTCTCTTAAATTAGCAGTGACCTGAAGCATTGGTAAAAACAAATGCAAAAAGAGGAGAGTCACTAGGTAGAATCTAAGCCTACAGACATTCTTCATTTGTGGTGGTATCTTTAATGTGTTTGGGGATAACTATAAAAGCAGTCGTGGCCAGTGAAAATTCAGTCATTCAATTTTGATTGTTTAAATGTGCTTTTTATATTAATTCAATGATTCCTCTTATTTAAAAATGTTCAGATCATTGCATGTTTTTTGATGTCTTTCTGTTAAGTGCCCTCCTGGATTCCCATTTTTAACTCCTTGATGGTGGTTTACAGGAATCCCTAAACCCTTCTGTACAATCAGTCTAGATGAACAAGCCAGATGGAATTCTACTGATTGCACAAGAGAGTGCTTTTCCCATCAGAAAGTCATAATTATTGAATACAGCATGTACCAGGACATTGTGGGAAGAGATGTTCCTTATTCTGCCCAGTGGGCCATGCTACAACACCTGTTTTGTATCTGCAAACCTTTCTTTTTGCCCTCAAATTGTAAATAGCATCAAGTCACAGCATCTCAGCCACACACCTTTTGGGAAAGAAATCTGGAAACCATGAACACAAACCAAGCATCTTAATTTACATACTTCTTGTATTGAAAATGGGCTTTCTCATTTGTCACTATAAAAATGTAACTAGTCGTGGGAAAAGAAAGCACAGATTACTTATTGGTTCAATGTTTCAACTTTCTCTCTGGGAAAACTCCTGCTTTCCTTTTATTGTAGACAGGCACATGGTTGATTGCAAAGTCTCCTTTAATTTGAATGTGATAAAGCTGTTGATCATTTCAGTAAACTACAATTGGTATAATGTTGAAAACAATGATTATTCTATTATTTTGAGCATTTTTTTCAAAGTTAACTCTATTTTGGGACTTGGGGAGATCAAATAGTATGGTAATGAAAGATAATGCTAAATGTGGGGTAAACTTAAGTTCACTGTTGGGTTAACTTCTGTATGCTCATTTTGGCAGTTTGCTAAGTAGAATTAATTTGGGGGCCATCTCTAGAGCAAAATCACATTGTATTAGGGTCAGATACAATTAAGATGAAGTTGAAATGTTATTTCAAAGTTAGGAAGTTTCAGTCATTAACTGTAGTACTTAGGATATTCAGACTTGTTCTTTAATGACCCTCACCAAACATGACAATGGTGGAATGGGGACTCTGGTGGCCTATGAATATGCCATTAGCTCTGCCAGGGTTGTGGTCAGCCACATTAATTTTTCTCAGGAAGATGGTTCTTTTTCATATCTAAGACTCAGAGAGGAATGTGGAGATTCAGAGAGAAGATGTGTGCGTTTGTGACTGCCCTCTGAAGATTCCTTTCCCCACCCTCATCCAGAACCCTCTCCTCACTAGCACTGTTGCTATCTAAGAAAGAAGGTTTCAACATGCAGACCCCTTCAGCATTGCCCTTAAAAGGGGGTTTTATTCATGAGGTATGTCTACAGCTGAGAAATTGAAGCCAAAAAGTCTTGTCATGGCAGACTTGAGCACAATAATTGCTTTTTATTACTTCTCCCAAAATATTGCTACCACTTCACTGCTACAGATGAAAACTGAAGCAGGGGGCTAAATGGCCTTGCTAAGGTCATCCAGCCGAGTCAGCATGAGATCTCTGAATATCCTGACTCTGTGCAGAATGCTGGGCTGGCCCCACAATCCTCCCGGTGAGCCAGCAGGAGAGGCAGCGGAGATGTGCAGAGAGGCAAAAAGCATTGGACACAATGCTCTGATAATTCATTGTGATGTCTGCATTAATATGTGATGACACACTGCAGTGACACAATTCCACAATGGAAATGTCACAATGGAGGGGGAGATTGCCATAGAGGCTGCTGCTCCCTGGGAATCTATTCTGAGGTAGGCTGTTTTTATCTCATGGACTTCTTAAAATTTTGTTTTGGAGAGGCAGCTTCATTGGGATTTCTTTTCCCAACTAAGACATAAGCTTCACTGGAATAAACGTTTAGTTTGTGGAATTGATGATTGTTTTACCTTCTTCTGAAGCTGTTGACATATCACCTATTAGCTCCTAATACTTGGGTCTTGTTTGGAAGTCAGTTGGTTGCTTTCATTTTTTTTTTCAAAATGAGTAAAAGCAAAAATGGTCTTTTTGTTTTTGACTATAGATTTCATTATCCCTTACAAAGTAGATGCAGATGCAGTATCCAAGAAGGGTGGTAACTTTGAATGTGGGTAACACAGACCTCACAAAGAGGAGAGACCCACTTTGTAGAATTTGAAGAGCTTGAAAATACACAGTACTCCTCAAAAATACCTCCAAAGAGCTATCACAGTACCTGCCTTCCCTTGGGATTAAGGTTCTTTAATTCAATGTGATTTAGGTTCAAAAGGCTAATGTGTCTTTAGGAAGCCTAATGCTACTTAACATTCAAGACCTTTGTTGGGGCCCCAAGGATCGAGGCTCTATCTGTCATTTGAAGATAAATCCATGGCCCTTGGACTGCACAATGTGGATTGTTAGTGATTTGTTGATTTGGTGGGCATGATGATTTCTGTCCCTTGGCCTCAGAGCCTCGGCTCCTGCAAGGCCAACAAGTGGTTTGCTAACCTCAGTTTGTGTGCTCCTGTGTCTCGGCTTTTAGAAATCAGAGGTGGTGAAGATGTCACTTGCGTCACTGATCCCTCCTCACCTCCAATTCTCACAACCTAGAGAGAGCCACTTTCAATTCTTCTGGTATTATCTTCAGATTTCTAAATAACATCACTGTTTCTTGATTTTTCAATTATAGATATTTTACCTTTCAGGAAGATTTTTCTTTCCCCTTCCCAAACACATACTCCTTCTCACTGCATCATCTCCATATAGTACTATTTTAATGTTTGCTTTTGTTGATGTCCCTTATTTATATTAACTTGTCTGAGTTTCATGTCTGAGTTGTACAGCACGCAGTGATTTCTTTTTCCTTATACAACATTTTTTTTTCTCCTGGAGCCAGTAATTTTTGTTGTTCCAATTGCTTAATTTTCTACATACTTCTCATGAAACCATCCCTAAATGATTGAACTTTAAATACGCAATCACTAGGTGAGCTATAACTCGCATCCTTTTCTTGGTGACGCCCCTCCCGGAACCTTGGGCTTCCTACCCCAGCCTAGCTCTGGTCTGTACTGACTGCCTTGTCTGCACTCTGCAGTAGGGCTCAGCAGAGCCGTTATTCTGCACTTTCCTTCCATGCACACCTTGAGGATGTTTCAACCATTCCACTGGGTTGGAGCTTCTGATTTTTGATTCTCTCCTTCCTTCATGGCTTTAGCTTCATTTTGGCAGACCACAATTTCCCACTCACTTTCTGGAGGAAGTGTGCATGGAAGATAAAATTTCAAAAGCATTATCTTATTTTGTACTCTCATACTTAATTGCTGGCTTGTCTCAGTCTGGTTATGAACACTGGATACTATTTTTCCTCCAGTTTTAAAAGTATTGCCCTGTTGTCTTCTAGCTCAAGTGTTGGGAGCCCAGATGTCATTCATATTCTTTGTAATTGTCTCCTCCCCTGCCCCTTTTTTTGCAGTGGTGGGGTGGAGGGTTCCATCTCGGGAAGCTTCTGACAAGGATCTCCACTTGATTTTAGGGTATTGAGTTTTCAAGATTATGCTCCTTTTTATTTGTGTCATGTATTTGTGGGAGCTTATTCATCCATTGTGTTGCTCTACCATCTCAACCTGGGTACTGGTATTCTTCAGTCTGGGACATTTTCATTCTGTTATAATTTCCTCCTCTATTCTAGCTTAGTCGCTCTCTCTGGAACTTGCACTAATCAAATAGTCTGTCTCCTGTATGGATTCATTAATTTTCCTTATTTTCTGTTTTCCATCTTGTTGGGTTTGTTCTAATTTCGTGATTTTTTCTTCTGTTAGATTTTAATTTCAGTCATCATATTTTGAATTTCTAAAAACGCTTATTCTTTCTTTGAATGTTATTACTGTTATTCTTTTTAGCATGAGCAGGCACCAGGAATCAAACCCAGGTCTCCGGCATGGCAGGTGAGAGTCCTACTGCACCGAATGTTACTTTTAAATATTCTTGTTACTGGATGCAATATCTGTCTTAGCTCTATGACATTAGTAGATCAATTTTGCTTGTTTAATTTTCTTATGATATCTGAGAATTCCTTTTTGTTTTGTTTGTTTAAGCCTCTGTTTTTCTTGTTAGCAACTTTTTTTCCCCTAATGTCTGGGGTCCATTGGTTGCCGGTCATTGTTTAAGGATGAGTCACTCAACACTGCTGGAGTCAGCTTCAAGGGCTTGTGAGAACCAAAGGCTAAATTTTCAGGAATTCTGTGAGCACTTTTGTTATCCCCAGCCATTATTAACAATTAAATTGTATAAACTCCTTTAAATTATATGAAAAACGACGGTAATATATATACTCAAACTTCATGCCTCCATATTTAATACAAAGGTAATAAATACTCAAAATTCAGAACTCCATACATAATATTTTTTACTGTCATTTATGCTCTTGAGGTTATTTATGAGCATTCTGTGGTGAATACACTATATAATGGCATGCCACAGCACATATCTTCTGACCTCCACATTCAGTGCCGTCACAGTGGTAGCTTGAAATCATCCGTGGGTGGGAGTTCTTACACCAAGGAAGTTGGCAAACGTACCTGGCAGGGCTCTCCTTACAGGTACCCCCTCCCCTCTCACCCCCATCACAGAGCCTATTGTTAAATATTTACCAGCACACTATTGCAGTAAACCTTATTTGTTTTTTTAGAACTGGTGATTGCCTATCAATAAAATATACATTTTTTGGTTGTTTTCCAAGTGTGAGGATGCATTTGCACTGATCAATCTTATGACTTCACTGTCGGTCCAGAGCTCCAGGATCCATGAAGAAATACCCCTTGTGAGCAAATTTCCCTCCCCAGCTGACAGAAATTCTTTCTTTCCTCAGTCAAAGCTCAATTTTCTTCAATATTAGGGCTAAACAAAGGTGGAAACTTTGGGCTAATAATATTTCTGAATTTCATAAAACCATTTTATAAAAATGTTCACCTTACAATTTTGAAATGACTACTTTCCAAAGAACAAGTCCATTCCGATTTAGCTTTTGCTTCTCAGTAGGAAAGTTGGTCTTTAGTTCTTTTGTATGTTTAAGAAACTGTAGTTTTTGTGGGCTATGCATTGATTTTTTTCTATCCTTTCATTTGAAAATATTTATAATAATAATTAACACATACCCTGCATAAATGTGTCTAATATTTGCTATAAAGGGGACTATAGCTATGAATGCCCATTGCAGTATGATATTTTAAAGCATTCAAAATGGAGAGTCTTACGGTTAAGACACAAAATATCTTTCAATTACCTTTTGATTTTCTTAAAAAGTTAAAAATTAAATCATATACATACATCATTTTAACAAAACTAATATTTTTTAAGTTCAATATTTTAGTCTAAAAATTATGACATTGTAAGTAGGAAAAAATATAAACAGCAAGAATAAGACAATCATGAAGAAATGAGATAATAGTCTTCAGATGAAACAATTAAATATGAATTATGACATAATTGCAGACCCCTGATGGGTAAAGAAGAAAGCTACTGATGATATAATAGTGTTTTCTGTAATGTCTACTGCTGTTTAGGCTAAAAAGATGAGATGTTCCCATTGTAAATTCTTCTCTTTTGTTATTTTTAAACTTTCTCAAAATGTTCCCTTAGATTGAGGATTTCTGTGTTTTAATTACATGAAAAAAGTAATAATTTTAAAAAAAGTTTAATCAAAGTCCCAGTGCAGTTTTTTCACTGAAACGCCATTCTCCTTATCTGTCCCACTCCCGTATACACGAGACCATGTCCTTCCTCCTTAGTAGTTAATTTATCACCATTTCAAAATATCAAAGGCACAAATTTAAAAATCCTCAGGAATTTATTTTCCAAGCAGTTTGGTATAAAGATTGTTTCGTATTGAAAACATTTGAATAGGTTATATAAACCTGAATAGCATAATTGTATACAGAACACAATTATTCTGGTCTTAAGGTTTTCATTTTTTTATCTTCTTATATATATTCATTTAACAGTGAACTTCACAGTACAGATGATCAAAAATCACAAATTTAAAGGGAGTGTTTCGGCTCTGGAATTATGTAACTATAAGTTGAGGAAAGAATTTGGCCCCTCCATATAGAAGCATAAACATAAGCATATATGTACACATACATATGTAGACATAGTTGGACAAACAACTTGGCATGTTATAGTTATGACTTGTGCCATGAGACTCAGGTTATGGTGTTTTTGGAAAAATCAAATGCCAGTGAAGCAGCTATTCAGACTGTGTTTTATTTACTTTTTTAAAAATTAGTGTTAGATTATAGTCATGGATTGTTGGCACATTCTGGCACCTGTAACCAATTTGATTTGTTGCAGCTAAAATCTTGACAATGGCCCTGCTAGTTAATTTATCTGACAGTGTTCTCTTCTACATTGTTTTCAAAAGATTAAGGGTAAGAAATGTATATGATGGCTGTTATGGCTCTTTTATTTGTAAATTTACATGGTCCTTTTAAAAAATAAAATGTATTTTCTCACATTAAGTGTAATTTATGGTTATACAAAACTTGGAAAATCTGGGAATGTATGGATTGGCAAAAGCTATTCAGCTACAATGGTGGTTAAAAACAGCTGTAGCATTCAACCCTAATGATGATATATTCCTCTTTCGGGGGCTATTATTTTATGGTGTTGAAATCCTAATGTAATAAAATTTTGTATCCTGTTTCTTTTTGACTTGTAGCATTATAGCGTACACATTTTCCCATGTCATTAACATTATTTGTAAGCAGTGTCTTGAGACTTGGAAAACATTCTTGCATATAGCTGCACTTAAATTCACTTATCTTTGGTTCTGTTATTGGACATCGAGTTGTTTCCATGTTTTGTGGTATTATAATTATCTTACAGTTAACATCTTTGAATTAAGGATTATCTCGTATTTTTATTTATTCTTCAAAAAGAAGTTACTGTGGCAAGAGAGGTGAGCACATTTAAGGCTCCTGATACATTGGTAAATTGCTTTTGAAAAACTCTGTGTGAATGAAAACCTCCACTGGCAATGTGTGAGCACACATCTTACTTGTACCTTTCCGGACTTGCTTGTATTCCCAATGACCTCAAGTCCAATGCTGATCTTCAGAGAACAGACTTTGTTTCCCTCAAAACTACCTCCTCTGGGGGCAGGGTATGGGGTGGGACTGCTCTGGCCTCTCCTCTGAAGGCAGCCTCCCTGCTCCCACCTGCTTTCTGGACCTAGTTGAAGGCCAAGTGTGCTTACTTCTCTTATTCCTCACGGGGTCATAACCCATGTTTCTGCTAAATATATTCTGTTTGGGGATTTTTCTTGTCATTCAGCCTTTGTGTTCCATTTCATATTGATCCCAGTGTGAAACTCACACCTTTGACTTTCTATAAATAAACTCAGACACACAAAAAACAAGCCCTTCTTAGGAAGAGTAGACTAGAGTGAGGGTTTGGGGGGGGGGGTGCATGGTGGGGAGGGGGTAGAGGAGAGACCTAGAGTGAAGCAAGATGAATTTCCCCTTGAACATCAGACATTCTGCTCTTAGGAAGACCTTGAGTACCGTACAGTCAGAGCTTTTTCTTGTGGTCTTGCAGGCTTCCCGGTCCTCTTCCCTTTTGAAATCCCCCTCCCCAGCCTGTCCTCCTGGTTAGCCTTCCTTAAACTCCAAGTTCCTCTCACTCTCATGCACCCTCTTCCAAGTACTGTCAAGGTCAGTCCTAGTTTACAAGTGGGTCAAGGTACTCTGTAGAACTAAAGGCCCTTCCCATGAAACAGCTCTGCTTTCTTTGGAAGGGAGTTGAGATGTTAATAGCAATAATAAGATGATGGACAAGACAGTGCCCACTCTAGGATTAAGGATTTACCTGTAGTTATAAATAGAATGCAGTGTTTGGCAATAGTAATCTCTAAATGTTTTTCTCTCTTCATTTCCCTCCCTGTATCCCATCCTTATAGAATTTAAATCCCCTTTCAAGTACACTTTCATTTCATAGGGTGAAACAATCTTCTGCTTTTGGCAGCATTGGCTCATAATAAAATGAAATATTGGACCTTGGTAGAGGTTTTTAAAAGAAAATAGAAATAAATATTTTCAGAGGATTTAAGTGTGGGAGTGTGTGTGGAAGACTGATGTTGGTGAAAGGAATATATTCACCAGCTTCTTTCCCTATGGTTTGAAAGTGAGGATGGCATACCCTTAAAGGCGAATAGACTCAGAAAAGAATAAGGGGTAAGGGGGAGATGCTGAAAAAAAACCAACTATGGTACATGAAATAGTAGTATTGAAGAGACCTCATCCTCAGTAAGCTATGAATGAATTGGTTCTCTTTAGGAGTTTCTTTAACTCCTGTAGGCCGAGAGTTTCTCCAACTGAGTCCCCGGACCAGCAACATCAGCATCACAGGGAAATTGTTAGAAATGCAAATTCTCAGGCCCCAGCTCTGACAGGATGAATCAGAAATTCCTGGGCGTAGGGCCCAGCAATCTGTATTTTACTATCACTCCAGGTGATGCAGATGACTTCTTGAATTTGAGCACCACTGAAAGACTGTCAGATTCTGGTTGCTGAATTTTGAGCCATGTGGATTCCATTGTCTATGGCATTTCTGCAGTTTCAATGACATTAGTTAGGATGCTCAATAGGGTTAGGATGCTGGGGACAGCACGCACCACAGGAGCTTCACTCATAATGGTTTATGATGACAGTGCTGGCACTTTTTATGTAATTACAGTCCATACTTATTCATTATTTTCTACTTAGCTAGATCTATGCTTCAAATAGACGTAGGACATAATATGTGAGTACTGTGTATGTATAATGCACACGTGCGTATCCACCCACATTCCGTACCTATGCAGATAGCACTTTATAATGAGGTGGTATACCAGATTTTTAATCAAAGCATCCCTTTGTCACAGTACAAAACTAATTGTGTTGTTGTGTGTTGGAGGTCAAAGTTGTTATAGTAAAACATCCGTCTTGGAGCTTTTTAGAGGAACCTGTTTAAAAAGGGTAAAGTGGGTAATTATCACAACCCTAATTTACAACTACTTGGCAATAAGAGTTGCTTCTCAATGAACCATTTATTCATGATCTGCTGCTCCACACGGCAGGATTCTTCTTGACTAGGTTAGGAAATGTAATTAATAAATGATAGGATTATTTATGGTTCACCGTGCCAGATTGGGAAATTCAATGATATACAGAATGAGCTAAAAATGATTCTTGCAAGCAGCCTAGCAGCCTTTAATCCATGGATTGAATTGTCACATCACTTGATATAATGGGGGGACTTCTTGATGGAATTCATAGGACATCATCACTCTTTTGTTTGTGCTTACAGAACACAGCCAGGCTCCTTCCAAGGCTGAGTTAAGGAGCAACTTGCTCATCTTTGTCTGAGTGTGTCTAGATGTTTGGGCTTTTAGTGGGCAGCCGTGCTCTTTTGATTGTCTATGATAGGGATTCTCTCAAAATGACGACTTCCAAACATAAATTAGGACTCAGATTAAAATTGTAAGAAAAGAAATCTGATATATTCAACAACAGGCCTTTCTATTATCAAATCAAAACATGTTCAACCTGTGCTGCTAAGTTTTTTCAAAGGTGATTTTTTTTTTTTTTAATAAAAATAAAGGTGTATCATGTTGCTTGTTTTCCAAGTGGTCACGACCCTGGGACAGAGGAGGTACTTTGTAAGCAAGGTGTCTTGTTGAAAATATAGACTTGTTTTGACCACTGTAAGAATCCAGATCCCTAACTTCTCCTTTCTCCAGGCTGTCCTAAAGATTGGAAAGCAAGCCCCAGGATTTGTATATTTCTGTTTGGTCATGACTGGGGGTTGACGCCTGCCCCGAAGATGAGCAGGCCACCAAGGCAGCATGCCCACAACTATGACAGCAACTGCAGCGACTGCCGTAACTCTAACTTAGTGACTTCTGGTATGGGCCAAGCCCTGTGTACTTGACAATGTGTGTATACATAACTACCCTCGGAGACAAGTGATTTATTCTAATCCCCCATACGAGAATTCTCGAATAAAACATTAACTGATCCAGGATAGCGCTGCTTGTGTGGGCCAGGCTAAGAAAGGACTCAGGGTCAGAGGGCAGCAATCCTCTCATCAGCAGAAAAGTGGACTGTCAGGAACCAAGAACATAATAACATTTCCTAGAATTTATGAGCCACCCACTGTGCTAATTTACATGCATTGTTCGTACCTTTTACAAGCATTGTCATGATTTAATCTTCACAGCTACTTCAGGAAGTAGACCTTATTTATTGTGTTTCTGCCTCAGTCTCCACATTTGTGTAATTGGAAACATAATAGTGCCCAGCTTATGGGGTTGTTGTGAGGCTTAAATGAGTTGATTTAGAAAAGCCTTTGGAACAGTGCCTGTGCATGCTACTCGTAGTTCAGTAGATGACAGCTCTGTTGACTCTCACTATCCCTACTTTTTAGATAAAATGAATAAGCTAAAGAGCAGTCAAATGACTTACTGTTGGACACATAGCTAGTCAATCTCAGCTGCCCAATAAAACATCACCAAAGCACCGAACACAGTCTGCTAATCACTACTGCTCCTGAATACTTAAAATTTAATTTTCACCACCCCCAGACGAAGGGTACATTGGAAACTAACCTCATTGTGCTTAATTTTTCATATCTGTAAAATGGGATGATAATAGTATCTCTGTCATAGTAAGTGATGTGTAGGTTACTTTTAAGTTATGCAGTTTGTGAATTACACATAGATTTCCATTCCTCTCTGATTTGTCAGTGTGTTGACCAAGTTCATTTGTTCCTTTACCCAAGTAGGAATAGTAGCCAGAGATATAAAATGAGAGTAGTTAATTACATTATGTTTTCCGGTTCTGGCAAAATGGTTGATAGGTGAGGAGGCTGTTTTTGATAAAATGGACTTGGGAGGATTTAGGGGACTTGATTTAGCCATGCTCTTTCTATTCTTAGAGAATTGATGGTTTAGTTGCCCTAAATACTATTGTATGTAATGAAATAACTTGTGGTGTTTTTTTTTTTTTTTTTTTTGACAGGCAGAGCAATATTTCTTTACCCCAAAGTCTATCATTGTAGTTTTTGAACTTCACTTAATACTTTTAATAATGAAATAGATGAATCCTTGTTTGTCATGTGGAGAGTAGAACATCACTGAGAAATGAAAGTGCTAGAGTTAAGCAAACTGAATAAGGCTGACATTTGCAAAAGGAGATTGCCAGTGAATTCAGATAGAGAAGATGTTCTTAAAGTTGTATAGATTTTTCTATGAATTTAAGGGGAGATTAAAAAAACAAAAACTTAAAAGCTCAATTAAGTTTTCCTGGGAGTATTTTCCTCCATGGAATATAATTTTTGCATCTGATTCCAAATTAATATATTAGAAATTATAAGTAACTAAACATCTCAGAAGTCAAAGAACTGAAAAGGATGGTTTGGAAATCTTTTGACATCTTTTTAAACTGAGTTCTTCTTTTTAGGTGTGGAAGAGTTATTCAAGTTTCATTCCTGATCTGTTTGTTAGGTTTAAAAACAATTTAGTAGAAATGCATTTGCATGATCACCGCCCAGTCAGGTTTAGTGGTGGGGTTTGAGTCTCCGTTTCCACCAACTTTGGCTGATACCTTGGAGTCTGTTTTGATTTGGATGCTTGTTTTCTGGTAGGAGATTCAATTCTGTCAATTAAGGTAGAACACCTGCTTTTTCTCTGATTTTTCAGTAGATTTACGTTTTGAAAAGCAAAGCAGGTGCTTGAATTTTGTAGCATTATAATGAAATGGAAAATTGTCAATGTCACCGAAGTGATTGAAAAATTTCCAAAATGAAGTTGAATTCATGAAATGTTATGAGGCTGTGACCAAAATTCCAAAATGATTGTCAAGAAGTGATTCAGCCAGGTAGCTTAGCACAAGAATTTGGATGGATTAATTCTTTACATGGTACTAAAATCCTTGGACTTCATGGAGTGCCAAGAGGAGTTGGAAAAAAATTGTGTCAGGATGCAATTTTACATGGTATGTTTAATACGGCATTGTGAATGGCAAATTGTCAGGAACTCTTAGGAGTGCTATTATATCTGTTATTCTGGAGCCAGAAAGAGATATGGGAAATTGCTGCAATTATAGTCCCATTTCATTGATTAACACTGATTGCAAAATAGTCACAAAAATATTGGCATTGCAGCTTGAGTCTGTTTTACCCAATACTGTTCATGCCAATCAAACCAGGTTTATCAAAGGAAGGTATTGAAACAACAGCAGAAGAACCATTTATCAACTCAACATATATAACTTAATATATATAATGCAAATACTGACAAATCTCTCTTGAACTAATCGCTTTCCAATTGTGATGATTAATTTGAAACCATTGTTTCTTGGCTTGATCAAAGGATATAAATATAGTTAACTTTAGAATGCTACATGTTTTGATATGTTTAAAAAAAGCCATCAAATTGGGTAGTGGATTACACATTGTATAGCAAATTGTTAAAGACAAAACTGAATGCCAATTTATTCAGGAATTGTGTTTTTATTTATACATTTCTTTTCACCAGAAGTGAGAGTTTATACTTTTAGTTTCCAAATATATGAAAGTTGTTTACACTTCCAGGTTATATGGTTTTTAAAAATTCTTTTGTTTCATGACATAACTTCTTCCATATCTTTATGTAGTAATACTTGATCCATATCCTTATGTTTTACATCTTGTTCCATAACTTATTCCATATCTTTGTATAGGGATACCTTGTCAGAGCAAAAAATATATATATAAAAATAAGAATCAAAGCATTTTGAAAAGCTTTCATTGATATTGTATTTCTGTCCCTTGCCCCTGCCTCTCTTTAGCATGTATACAAATTTATCTTGAAACAGGATTGCCAAGGGTCTGGAAAGATGGTGAGGTCCTTTTCTTTCTGACTTTAGTTGGTAAATGTAGAACACCACTAGCCTTCTGGGACACAAAAACAACTTCACTGTGAGGAAGGACTACTCCTGCAGTTACAAATCTCTTCTAGGTGTGTTTGGTTTGGACATGGGCAGAATGAGAGAAAGTTCTTGAAAACATTTTGGTGTCTAGACCTAAGGGAAGCTCACTAAAACTCTCAAATTTTGTTTGTTGTTGGGTGAAAGCTAAGAAAAGAAATAATCACGAACAAGGATTAAACCAACTTTGCAATTGTAAACCTACAAATTGCCAGTATCCTCTCAAAGAGGATTTGATTTAAATTAAATTTCTTGCCCAGTACTGATAGCATAAGGTACTCCTCTATCAGGTGAGACATGTTCAATGCTTTGACACTAGGGAGGTTAGTAAAAATGTAGGAATTAAATGACTCAGCTCTATCCATCCTGCAGCCTACCTCCTACTTCTTTCCAGCCTTCCTTGGGGTGAAGGACACAGTTATAGGTTCCCTGGCAACCAGCAGGGAACTCATCTTGAGCATGACAATTCATTTCTTAAACTGCTGAACTCCCACTCATCCCTTAAGACCTGTTCACATATCACTTCTTTGATGAAGGCTTCCTGGATATCATGAGGATGAGTGAATTGTTCTCCCCTCCATGCTTCTAGAGTACTATGTATATAGTTCTGTTACAGTGTTTAAACTCAGAATTCATTCATTACATGCTGCCTATATGGTAAACAGCTTGAAGGCAGGAACTCGGCCACATTCATCTTTTACAACGAATGCTCTTTAAATACTCATTCAATGAATGAATGAGTTAATTAAGTTAGGTTTACTAATGTCGGTAAACTAGGAAACTTAAAGACAATAATTGGGAATTTGCCATACATATTTTCCAAATCTTCTCTGTGTCCTTCACTAAATTCAAGATGTGGACCCTTTCTGAACTCTGGTGGCCACAGAGCAATGATGTAGGCTGAGCTCAAGTACCAGCTCTTGTTTACTATTATAAGAATTAAATGAGTGCCTTAACATGCTAAGTATTAAATAACTATTAAATAACCATTTAATGTTGCTAGAAGTAGACCTAATATTATTACAGATGATGCAACAAACAGTCATAAACTCCTTTATGTAATAATAACATTAGCTAACACTTTCCTAGTGTGTATTATGTGCCAGGTAGTGGCCCAAGTTCATTTAATGCTCATGAAAGCCCAATGAGGGAGGATCTCTTATATTACAGATGAGCACGCTGAGGCCATAGAGATTTAGTAACTTGCCAGAGGTCACACAGCTAGTGTGTGGTAGATGTTAGATTCAACATGGATCCATCTTTCATCTTCTTGACTACCCAGGCCTCAGAATTAGTGGTGTCTTTCAGGCTCTAAGGCACACTCCGTCTTCTTGTGTAGAAGGAGTGGCCTCAACTCAGAATGCAGGGGGATGGAAAGGAAAAACATAAATTGTTTACTAAGCACCCATCATACGAAAGGTATTCTATGTTGTACACATAATAGTAGTGCTAGAGATGTAAGATTTGTTTAGAAATGTAGGGATAAGTACTTTTATTAGAGATATGTCAAACAAGTTTAGTTGTTCTGAAAGATTTTGTGGATCATAATGAAGTTCATTTTCATAATGAGTCCAGTTCAAAGAATGAAATAATGTATATAAGTAGTTCACAAGCATTTTGGTCTAAGGATTCCCTTATACTCTCAAAGAACTTTTATTTTTGTGGGTTATATCCATTGATATCCACTATATTAGAAATTAAAATAGAACTTTTAAAAATATTTATTATTTATTCATTTGTAATGATTATAAACTCATTTTATGGTAACATAATTGAGATTGTTTTTCTGGAAAATAACTACATTTTCCAAAACAAAAAACATTAATGAAAAGAGTGGCATTGCTTTATAATTTTGCAAATGTCTTTAAGTCTTGTTTAATGAAGACAGCTGGATTCTCACACCTGCTTCTGCCTTAAATCTATTGCAATATATTGTTTTGTTAAAAGAATATGAAGGAAATCCATCCAGGCTCACGTGGATGTGATGCTAGGAGGGAGTATTTTATTAGCCTTTTCAAATAGTTTTGGATATTCTTCTTTGATACTGTACCCAAATTAAACAAGTGATATTGTCTTGGTCAGTTGCATTGTGAAATATAAAACCATATCAGTGAACTTTTGCTCTGTTATACTAAAATCTATTACCTTTCTCTCTCTCTCTCCCTCCCTCCCTCCCTCGCTCTCTCCCTCCCTCCCTCCCTCCCTCCCTCCTCTCTTTTTTATTAGAGAACTTGTGGGTTTTAGAATATTCATGAATAAAATACAGGTTTCTATATACCACCCCACCATTAACACATTGCAATGGCGTGGGACATTTGTTGGAATTTATGATAGCGCATTTTTATAATTGTATTATCAACTAAAGTTCATGGTTTAACTTAGGGTTAACTGTGTGGTGTAGTTCCATGGATTTTCTTTATAATTTTTATTCTGTTAGCATATATAAAATCTAACATTTCCCCTTTTAATTATATTCAAATATATATTTCAGTGCTATTAGTTGCATTCAAATGTTATGCTACCATCACCACCATCCATTACTAAAATATTTCCATCACTCCAAACAGGAACTCGGTATATTTCAAGCCTCAGCTTTCTGCTCCTCATCCCTACCACACCCTCTGGTAACTTATTTTCTAGTTTCTGACTTTGTAAGTTTTCTTATTCTAATCATTTCAAAACAGTGAGATCAACAATATTTGACAGTTTGTGTCTGGCGTATTTCATGTAACAAGATGCTGTCAGGGTTCATCCATGTTGTTGCATGTATCAGAATGTCATTCCTTTTCCACAGTTGAATAATATCCCATTTTATGTATATACCACATTTTGTTTATCCATTCATCAGTTGATGTTCAGTTGGGTTGCTTCCGTATTTTGGTAATTGTGAATAATTCCACTATGAACATCATTGTGCAAATATTTGTCTGAGCTCTTGCTTTCAATTTTCTTGGTATTGAAAATTGAAATCCTACTAGGTAGTGGGTTTTCTGGGTCATAAGGTAGTTCTATATTTAGCTTTCTGAGGAAACACCAAACTGTCTTCCTCAGTGGCTGCACCATTTTACATTGTCACCAGCAATGAATGAGTGTTCTTGTTTCTCCATATTCTCTCCAGCACTTCTTATTTTCCTTTTTTTTTTTTTTTAATAACAACCATTCTGATGGGTGTGAAATGGTTCTCAGTGTGGTTTTGATTTGCATTTCCCTGATGGCTAATGATGTTGAATGTCTTTTCACGTGCTTTTTGGCCATTTGTATATCATATTTGGAGAGATGGCTGTTCAAGTCTTTTGCCAACATTTTAATTGGGTTGTTTGTCTTTTTATTTTTAAGTTGGATTTCTTTGTATATTTTGATAGTCACCCTTTTCCAAATATTTTCTCATATCATGTAGGTTGTCATTTTACTTTCCTGATAAAGCCCTTTGAGGAACAAAAGTTTTTAATTTTGATGAGATTCTATTTATCCATTTTTTTCCTTTTATTGCTTGTGCTTTGGGTATAAAATCTAAGAAACCATTGCCTAATGCAAGGTCCTGAAGATGCTTCCCTATGTTTCCTTTTAGAACTTTGAAAGTTCTAGCTCTTCTATTAAAGCCTTTGATCCATTTTGAGTTGATTTTTGTATATGGTATGGTATGAAGTAGGTATCCCCCATTTTCTTCTTCTTCCTCTTCTTTTTTTCAAGTAGAGGCCCAGTTTTCCCAGCAACATTTGATGAAGAGATTATTTTTTCCCTATGGAGTGGTCTTTGTCACCTTGTCAAAAATCAGTGGCCATAAATGTGAGGTTTGATTTCTGAGCTCTCAATTTGATTCCATTGGTTTGTATGTCTGTCGTTGAGCCAGTAACATCCTGTTTTGATTGGGAAATGTGAGTCCTACAACTTCATCTTCATCGAGATGGCTCTAGCTATTTGGGGCCCCTTAACCTTCCATATAAATTAGATTATTAGCTTTTCTATTTCTGCAAAGAAGTCATTGGAACTGCCACTGGGATTACATTGAATCTCTAAGTTGCTTTGGGTAGTATTGACATCCTAACAATATTTAATGTTCAATCTGTTTTGGTTTGCTAAAGCTGCTGGAATGCAATATACCAGAAATGAATTGGCTTTTATAAAGAGGATTTCTTAAATTACAGGTTACAATTCTAAGGATGTGAAAAACTTCCAAATTAAGGCACCAACAAGAGGACACCTTCTCAGAGGAAAGGCACCTGGCCAGCATCCAGGACACCTCTGTTATCTGGGAAGGCAAATAGCTGGCATATGAGGTTCTTAATTTTATTTTGTTGCTTCCAGCTTCTGATTCCAGTGGCCTTTCTCTCCAAGCATTTGTGAGCTCTCACTTAGCTTCTCCAGGGCAAATGCTGGATTTTATCTCTCAGCTTCCCTTGGCTCTTTCCAGGTTCTGGTTATTTCTGTGTGTTCTTGTTTAACACCCAGGGTATTTCTGTCTGGGTCCTGTCAGCCACAAGTGAGCTTTCTTAAAGAAATTCAGTAATCCAAACTGGATTAGAAGAGCATGACTTTTCTGGGGTACATAACAGTTTCATACAGCACACCACCCATGAACATGAAATATCCTTCCATTTGTTTAGGTCTTCTTTAATTTTTTTTAGCAGTATTTTGTAGTTTCTGTGTATAAGTCCTTTATATCCTTGGATATATTTATTCCAAAATATTTTATTCTTTTAATCGTTGTTTTTGTTTGCTAATGCTGCTGGAATGTAATATACCAGAAATGGAAATGTTTTTAAAAAGAGAATTTATTATATTACAAGTTTACAGTTCCAAGGCCATGAAAATGTCTAAATTAAGGTACTAACAAGAGGTAACCTTTACTCAAGAAAGGCTGATGCCATCTGGAACACCTCTGTCAGCAGGACAGCATGCGACTGACTTCTGCTGGTCCTTTGCTCCTGGGCGCCAATGCTTTCAGCCTCTGTTTCCTATGAGGGTTCTTCACTTGGCTTCTCTAGGGCTAGGTTTCATCTCTTGGTTTCCCTTGACTTTCTTCAGGATCTGGTTTGTTTAGCATCTCATGGGAAGGCACATGGCGATGTCTGCTGGATTCTGCCCATGTCTAAGCATCTGTTCTCTCAGTCAGCACTCAAGCATCTCTGAAGATCCGTGTCTCTGTCAAGCTCTGAAGCAGCTATTCTCCAGACATCTGTCTGACGTTTCTCCAAAATGTTTCCCCTTTTAAAGGACTCTAGTAAACTAATCAAGACCCACCTTGAATGGATGGAGTCATATCTCTATCTAATCAAAAGGTAACTCCCACAACTGAGTGTGTCACATCATCATGGAAGAAACCTAAACAAAAGATCACACCCACAACTGGGTGTGTCACACCCCTATGGAGACAGTTCAATCCAAGTTTCCCACCCTGAAGAATAGGTCTGTCCCCACAAAATTGAATCAGGATTAAAATATGGTTTTTCTGGGGTATATAATAGTTTTAAACTGGCACAGTTGCTATTGTGAATGGAATTTTTTATTGATTTCTTCTTCTGATTGTTCATTGTTTGTATACAGCAATACAACTGCCTTTTGGGTGTTGATCTTATACTGGCTGAATTCATTTATTAACTCTAGGAACTTTATTGTGGAGTTTTCAGAGTATAGTATCAAATTATCTGCAAATAGGGAAATTTTTACTTCTTCCTTTCCAAGTTGAATGACTTTCTTTTTCTCTCACCTAATTGCTCTAGAAAAAACTTTCAGTACAATGTTGAATAACAGTCATGACAGTGGGTGTCTGTATCTTGTTCCTGATCTCATAGGGAAAGTTCTCAGTCTTTCACCATTAAGTAAGACATTATCTATGGGCTTTTCATATATGGCCTTGATCATGTTGAGGAAGTTTCCTTCTATTCCTAGTGTTTTTATTGAGAAAGGTGCTTTGTCAAATGCCTTTTCTGTATCAGTTGAAATGATAATATGTTTTTTCTCTTCATTGTGTTAATGTGATATGTTTTAGTTAGTAAGCTACTGGGATGTGATATACCAGAAACAGAACAGCTTTTAAAAAAGAAAATTTATTAAATTGCAAGTTTAGAGTTCTAAGGTTGTGAAAATGTCCAAATTAAGGCACCGATAAGAGATTACCTTCACTCAAGAAAGGGTGGTGAGGACGGGGGCCAAGATGGCGGCTTAGTAAGGTGCGTGCGTATTAGTTCCTCCTCCAGAACAACTACTAAATAACCAGAAACAGTGCAGAACAGCTACCGGGGCCACAGCAGGGACCGGACACACAGTGTACCCCAGTCTGGATTGGCTGGTCCGGCTGCGTGAATCCGCTGCGGTGAGCTCCCTGAGTGGCGCGCGCTTCCCCGGGCCACGGCGACTGGCAGCCAGCGCCCCTCCCTCCCTCCTTCCCGGATGGGCTGGGAGTCTCAGAGAGGCGAGTTTCCCAAGCCGTGGGGGCCGGCGGCCAACACCGCTCCCTCGCGGACGGCTTCCCGGACTGGCTACGAGTCTCAGATCAGAGAGTTTCCCAGGCCGCGGCGGCTGGAGACTGGCACCCCTTCCCCACAAGTGGCTTCCCGGTCCGGCAGCAGGTCTCAGATCGCGAGTTTCCCAAGCAGCGCCAGCGACCAGCGCCCCTCCCCCATAGGCAGCTACCCGGAGGGAAAGGAAAGAGTTTCCAAACAGTAGCAGGGACTGAGCCCAACCAAACACCAATAGTGGCATTAAAGGACAAATTCTGACTACTAGAAGTAGGCCCCCAGCTCAGGCGAAACTGATCAAGGGGGCGAAACGGAGCCTTCTGCTGCTTTTCTACAGAGGCTCGGTGGCCTCTGGGCTCAGCGCCGGGATTACACAAGGTGCAACTGTCCCAAACACAGAAACAGGCTGCTTTCAGGGCTCTCTACCACCTGAACCTTCCCCACGGGAGGGGTGAAACACAAATCAGGTGGAGTCCCTCTCTCAGGGAATTCAGAACCCAGGACTTCGCAATTTGAAGCCATTAAAAACAGCCTACAACCTTTCCTCTGTCTCCACCACACACACAGCAGGGAGAGCCTTCCAAAGTTAAAGGAGCCACAACATATTTTGCTGGTGGAACCCACAGACAGACAAGCGCCACATACTGGGCAGGATAAGAAAAACAGAGCCCAGAGACTTCACAGGAAAGTCTTTCAACCTGCTGGGTCTCACACTCAGGGAAATCTGATTAAATGTCCAGACGCCAGCAAAAAATAATAAATCAAACCAGGAAAATTGAAGATATGGCCCAGTCAAAGGAACAAACCAATAGTTCAAATGAGATATAGGAGCTGAGACAACTAATTCTGAATATACGAACAGAAATGGAAAACCTCTTCAAAAACCAAATCAATAAATTGAGGGAAGACATGAAGAAGGCAAGGGATGAACAAAAAGAAGAAATGGAAAGTTTGAAAAAACAAATCACAGAAATTATGGGAATGAAAGATACAGTAGAAGAGATGAAAAAAACAATGGAAACCTACAATGGTAGATTTCAAGAGACAGAGGTTAGAATTAGTGAACTGGAGGATGGAACATCTGAAATCCAAAAAGAAACAGAAACTATAGGGAAAAGAATGAACAAAGTTGAGCCGGGGCTCAGGGAATTGAATGATAACATGAAGCGCACAAATATACGTGTTGTGGGTGTCCCAGAAGGAGAAGAGAAGGGAAAAGGAGGAGAAAAACTAATGGAAGAAATTATCACTGAAAATTTCCCAACTCTTATGAAAGACCTAAAATTACAGATCCAAGAAGTACAGCGCACCCCAAAGAAAATAGATCCAAATAGGCGTTCTCCAAGACACTTACTAGTTAGAATGTCAGAGGTCAAAGAGAAAGAGAGGATCTTGAAAGCAGCAAGAGAAAAACAATCCATCACATACAAGGGAAACCCAATAAGACTATATGTAGATTTCCCAGCAGAAACCATGGAGGCAAGAAGACAGTGAGATGATATATTTAAATTACTAAAAGAGAAAAACTGCCAACCAAGACTCCTATATCCAGCAAAATTGTCCTTCAAAAATGAGGGAGAAATTAAAACATTTTCAGACAAAAAGTCACTGCAAGAATTTGTGACCAAGAGACCAGCTCTGCAAGAAATACTAAAGGGAGCACTAGAGTCAGATATGAAAAGACAGAAGAGAGAGGTATGGAGAAGAGTGTAGAAAGAAGGACAATCAGATATGATATATATAATACAAAAGGCAAAATGGTAGAGGAAAGTATTACCCAAACAGTAATAACACTAAATGTTAATGGACTGAATTCCCCAATCAAAAGACATAGACTAGCAGAATGGATTAAAAAACAGGATCCTTCTATATGCTGTCTACAGGAAACACATCTTAGACCCAAAGATAAACATAGGTTGAAAGTGAAAGGTTGGGAAAAGATATTTCATGCAAATAACAACCAGAATGGAGCAGTAGTAGCTATACTAATATCCAACAAATTAGACTTCACATGTAAAACAGTTAAAAGAGACAAAGAAGGATACTATCTACTAATAAAAGGAACAATTAAACAAAAAGACATAACAATCATAAATATTTACGCACTGAACCAGAATGCCCCAAAATACGTGAGGAATACACTACAAATACTGGAAAGGGAAATAGACACAGCTACCATAATAGTTGGAGACTTCAATTCCCCACTCTCATCAATGGACAGAACATCTAGACAGAGGATCAATAAAGAAACAGAGAATTTGAATATTACAATAAATGAGCTAGACTTAACAGACATTTATAGGACATTACACCCCACAACAGCAGGATACACCTTTTTCTCAAGTGCTCATGGATCATTCTCAAAGATAGACCATATGCTGGGTCACAAAGCAAGTCTTAACAAATTTAAAAAGATTGAAATCATACAAAACACTTTCTCAGATCATGAAGGAATGAAGTTGGAAATCAATAATAGGCAGAGTGCCAGAAAATTCACAAATACGTGGAGGCTCAACAACACACTATCAAACAACCAGTGGGTCAAGGAAGAAATTACAAGAGAAATTAGTAAATATCTCAAGGCAAATGAAAATGAAAACACAACATATCAAAACCTATGGGACGCAGCAAAGGCAGTGCTAAGAGGGAAATTTATTGCCCTAAATGCCTATATTAAAACAGAATAAAGGGCAAAAATTCGGGAATTAACTGTCCACTTGGAAGAACTGGAGAAAGAACAGCAAACTAACCCCAAAGCAAGCAAAAGGAAAGAAATAACAAAGATTAGAGCAGAAATAAATGACATTGAGAACATGAAAACAATAGAGAAAATCAATAAGACCAGAAGTTGGTTCTATGAGAAAATCAACAAGATTGATGGGTCCTTAGCAAGAGTGACAAAAAGAAGAAGAGAGAGGATGCAAATAAATAGGACCAGAAATGGAAGAGGAGACATAACCACTGACCTCACAGGAATAAAGGAGGTAATAACAGGATACTATGAACAACTTTATGCTAATAAATACAACAATGTAGATGAAATGGACAAGTTCCTAGAAAGGCATGAACAACCAACTTTGACTCAAGAAGAAATAGACGACCTCAACAAACCAATCACAAGTAAAGAAATTGAATCAGTCATTCAAAAGCTTCCCAAAAAGAAAAGTCCAGGACCAGACGGCTTCACATGTGAATTCTACCAAACATTCCAGAAAGAATAAGTACCAACCCTGCTCAAACTCTTCAAAAAAAATTTAAGTGGAGGGAAAGCTACCTAATTCATTCTATGAAGCCAACATCACCCTCATACCAAAACCAGGCAAAGATATTACAAAAAAAGAAAACTACAGACCAATCTCTCTAATGAATATAGATGCAAAAATCCCCAACAAAATTCTAGCAAATCGAATCCAGCAACACATTAAAAGAATTATACATCATGACCAAGTAGGATTCATCCCCAGTATGCAAGGATGGTTCAACATAAGAAAATCAATTAATGTAATACACCATATCAACAAATCAAAGCAGAAAAATCACATGATCATCTCAATTGATGCAGAGAAGGCATTTGACAAGATTCAACATCCTTTCCTGTTGAAAACACTTCAAAGGATAGGAATACAAGGGAAACTCCTTAAAATGATAGAGGGAATATATGAAAAACCCACAGCTAATATCATCCTCAATGGGAAAAAATTGAAAACTTTCCCCCTAAGATCAGGAAGAAGACAAGGATGTCCATTATCACCACTGTTATTCAACATCGTGTTGGAGGTTCTAACCAGAGCAATTAGACAAGAAAACGAAATACAAGGCATCAAAAATGGAAAGGAAGAAGTAAAACTATCACTGCTTGCAGATGATATGATACTATATGTCGAAAACCCTGAAAAATCCACAGCAAATCTACTAGAGCTAATAAATGAGTATAGCAAAATAGCAGGTTACAAGATCAACATTCAAAAATCTGTAGTGTTTCTATACACTAGCAATGAACAAGCTGAGGTGGAAATCAAGAAATGAATTCCATTTACAATTGCAACAAAAGAATAAAATACTTAGGAATAACTTTAACTAAAGAGACAAAAGACTTATACAAAGAAAACTACAAAAAAACTGTTAAAAGAAATCACAGAAGACCTAAATAGATGGAAGGGCATACCGTGTTCATGGATTGGAAGACTAAATATAGTTAAGATGTCAATTCTACCTAAATTGATTTACAGATTCAATGCAATACCAATCAAAATCCCAACAACTTATTTTTCAGAAATAGAAAAACCAATAAGCAAATTTATTGGGAAGGGCAGGGTGCCCCAAATTCCTAAAAGTTTCTTGAGGAAAAAAAACAAAGCTGGAGGTCTCACGCTGCCTGACTTTAAGGCATATTATGAAGCCACAGTGGTCAAAACAGCATGGTACTGGCATAAAGATAGATATATCGACCAATGGAATCGAATAGAGTGCTCAGATATAGACCCTCTCATCTATGGACATTTGATCTTTGATAAGGCAGTCAAGCCAACTCACCTGGGACAGAACAGTCTCTTCAATAAATGGTGCCTAGAGAACTGGATATCCATATGCAAAAGAATGAAAGAGGACCCGTATCTCACACCCTATACAAAAGTTAACTCAAAATGGATCAAAGATCTAAACATTAGGTCTAAGACCATGAAACAGTTAGAGGAAAATGTAGGGAGATATCTTATGAATCTTACAATTGGAAGTGGTTTTATGGACCTTAAACCTAAAGCAAGAGCACTGAAGAAAGAAAGAAAGAAATAGGAGCGCCTCAAAATTAAACACTTTTGTGCATCAAAGAACTTCATCAAGAAAGCAGAAAGACAGCCTACAGAATGGGAGACAATATTTGGAAACGACATATCAGATAAAGGTCTAGTATCCAGAATTTATAAAGAGATTGTTCAACTCAACAACAAAAAGACAGCCAATCCAATTACAAAATGGAAAAAAGACTTGAACAGACACCTCTCAGAAGAGGAAATACAAATGGCCAAAAAGCACATGAAGAGATGTTCAATGTACCTGGTCATTAGAGAAATGCAAATCAAAACCACAATGAGATATCATCTCACACCCACCATCTCACACCCATCTGTTTTGTTTGCTATTATCAACAAAGGAGAAAATGACAAGTGCTGGGGAGGATGCGGAGAAAGAGGCACACTTATCCACTGTTGGTGGGAATGTCAAATGGTGCAACCACTGTGGAAGGCAGTTTGGCGGTTCCTCAAAAAGCTGAATATAGAATTGCCATACAACCCAGCAATACCATTGCTAGGTATCTACTCAGAGGACTTAAGGGCAAAGACACAAACAGACATTTGCACACCAATGTTTATAGCAGCATTATTTACAATTGCAAAGAGATGGAAACAGCCAAAATGTCCATCAACAGACGAGTGGCTAAACAAACTGTGGTATATACATACGATGGAATATTATGTAGCTTTAAGGCAGAATAAACTTATGAAGCATGTAATAACATGGATGGACCTAGAGAACATTATGCTGAGTGAGACTAGCCATAAACTAAAGGACAAATACTGTATGGTCCCACTGATGTGAACCGACATTAGAGAATAAACTTGGAATATGTCATTGGTAACAGAGACCATCAGGAGATAGAAACAGGGTAAGATAATGGGTAATTGGAGCTGAAGGGATATAGACTGTGCAACAAGATTGGATACAAAAACTCAGAAATGGAGAACACAATACTACGTAATTGTAATGTAATTATGTTAAAACACCAAATGAAGCTGCATCTGAAGTATAGTTTTTTAATTTTAATTTTAATTTTTAAAAATTTTTTTCTCTCTATTATTGTTTTATTTCTTTTTCTGTTGTCTTTCTATTTCTTTTTCTAAATCGATGCAAATGTACTAAGAAATGATGAATATGCATCTATGTGATGATATTAAGAGTTACTGATTGTATATGTAGAATGGAATGATTTCTAAATGTTGTGTTAGTTAATTTTTTTAATTAATAAAAAAAAAAAAGAAAGGGTGGTGAGGTTCGGAGTTCTACCTTAGCTCTGAGGGCCCATGGCAATGTTTGCTAGCTTTCCCTCCTGGCTTCTTGTTTTATGAAATTCCACTGGGGGCGTTTTCCTTTGGCATCTCCAAAAGCCTCTGACTATATGGGCTCTGTTGATTCTGGTGACTTTGAAGCTTTTTCCAAAATGGTTCCCTCTTAAATGACTTCAGTAAGCAACCCCACCTTAAATGGATGGAGGCACATCTCCATGAAAACCATCTAGTCAAAAGTTACCAAGGTCAGTTGGGTGGGTCATATCTCCATGGCAACAATAAAAAGATCCTACCCAGCAATATTGAATGAGGATTAAAGGACATGGCTTTTCTGGGGTATGTAACAGATTCAAACTGGCGTATGGTATAGTACATTAATTTATTTTCTTGTGTTGAACCAAGCTTACGTACCAGGGATAAATCCCACTTGATCAGGACATTTAATTCTTTTACTATGCTGTTAGATTTGGTTTGCTAATATTTTGCTGAGGGTTTTTAAATCTATATCCATTACAATGATCTGTAATTTTCTTTTCTTGTGGTATTTTTTTTTATTAATTAAAAAAAAAGATTAACTAACAACATTTAGAAATCATTTCATTCTACATATGCAATCAGTAATTCTTAATATCATCACATCGATGTATGATCATCATTTCTTAGTACATTTGCATCGATTTAGAAAAAGAAATAGCAAGACAACAGAAAAAGAAATAAAATGATAATGTAGAGAAAAAAATAAAAATAAAAAATACAAAAAATATATATAAAAAACACACAAACAAACAAAAAATACTATAGCTCAGATGCAGCTTCATTCATTGTTTTAACATAATTACATTACAATTAGGTAGTATTGTGCTGTCCATTTTTGAGTTTTTGTATCTAGTCCTGTTGCACAGTCTGTATCCCTTCAGCTCCAATTACCCATTATCTTACCCTGTTTCTATCTCCTGATGGTCTCTGTTACCAATGACATATTCCAAGTTTATTCTCTAATGTCGGTTCACATCAGTGGGACCATACAGTATTTGTCCTTTAGTTTTTGGCTAGTCTCACTCAGCATAATGTTCTCTAGGTCCATCCATGTTATTACATGCTTCATAAGTTTATTCTGTCTTAAAGCTGCATAATATTCCATCGTATGTATATACCACAGTTTGTTTAGCCACTCGTCTATTGATGGACATTTTGGCTGTTTCCATCTCTTTGCAATCGTAAATAATGCTGCTATAAACATTGGTGTGCAAATGTCCATTTCTGTGTTTGCCCTTAAGTCCTCTGAGTAGATACCTAGCAATGGTATTGCTGGGTTGTATGGCAATTCTATATTCAGTTTTTTGAGGAACCGCCAAACTGCCTTCCACAGTGGTTGCACCATTTGACATTCCCACCAACAGTGGATAAGTGTGCCTCTTTCTCCGCATCCTCTCCAGCACTTGTCATTTTTTGTTTTGTTGATAATGGCCATTCTGGTGGGTGTGAGATGATATCTCATTGTGGTTTTGATTTGCATTTCTCTAATGGCCAGGGACATTGAGCATCTCTCCATGTGCCTTTTGGCCATTTGTATTTCCTCTTCTGAGAGGTGTCTGTTCAAGTCTTTTTCCCATTTTGTAATTGAGCTGGCTGTCTTTTTGTTGTTGAGTTGAACAATCTCTTTATAAATTCTGGATACTAGACCTTTATCTGATATGTCATTTGCAAATATTGTCTCCCATTGTTTAGGCTGTCTTTCTACTTTCTTGATGAAGTTCTTTGATGCACAAAAGTGTTTAATTTTGAGGAGCTCTCATTTCTTTCTTTCTTCAGTGCTCTTGCTTTAGGTTTAAGGTCCATAAAACCGCCTCTAATTGTAAGTTTCATAAGATATCTCCCTACATTTCCCTCTAACTGTTTTATGGTCTTAGACCTAATGTTTAGATCTTTGATCCATTTTGAGTTTATTTTTGTATAGGGTGTGAGATACGGGTCCTCTTTCATTCTTTTGCATATGGATATCCAGTTCTCTAGGCACCATTTATTGAAGAGACTGTTCTATCCCAGGTGAGTTGGCTTGACTGCCTTATCAAAGATCAAATGTCCATAGATGAGAGGGTCTATTCGATTCCATTGGTCAATATATCTATCTTTATGCCAATACCATGCTGTTTTGACCACTGTGGCTTCGTAATATGCCTTAAAGTCAGGCAGCGCGAGACCTCCAGCTTCGTTTTTTTCCCTCAAGATGTTTTTAGCAATTCGGGGCACCCTGCCCTTCCAGATAAATTTGCTTATTGGTTTTTCTATTTCTGAAAAATAAGTTGTTGGGATTTTGATTGGTATTGCATTGAATCTGTAAATCAATTTAGGTAGAATTGACATCTTAACTATATTTAGTCTTCTAATCCATGAACATGGTATGCCCTTCCATCTATTTAGGTCTTCTGTGATTTCTTTTAACAGTTTTTTGTAGTTTTCTTTTTTAGGTCTTTTGTCTCTTTAGTTAAATTTATTCCTAAGTATTTTATTCTTTTGTTGCAATTGTAAATGGAATTCGTTTCTTGATTTCCCCCTCAGCTTGTTCATTGCTAGTGTATAGAAACACTATGGATTTTTGAATGTTGATCTTGTAACCTGCTACTTTGCTGTACACATTTATGAGCTCTAGTAGTTTTGTTGTGGATTTTTCTGGGTTTTCGACGTATAGTATCATATCTTCTGCAAACAGTGATAGTTTTACTTCTTGTGTTATCTTTGTCTGGCTTTGGTATGAGGTTGATATTGCCTTGTAGAATCAGTTAGGGAGTGTTTCCTCCTCTTCAATTTTTTTGAAGAGCTTGATCAGAAGTGAAGTTAAGTCTTCCTGGAATGTTTGGTAGAATTCCCCTGTGACATCGTCTTGCCCTGGGTTTTTCTTTGTTGAGAGTTTTCTTATTACTGTTTCAATCTCTTTATTAGTGTTTGGTAATTGAAATCTTTTATTTCTTCTTGGGTCAGTGTAGGTAGTCTGTGCATTTTTAAGAACTTATCCATTTCATCTAGGTTACCTAATTTATTGGCATACATTTGTTCATGCTGTCTTCTTATAGTCCTTTTTATTCCAGTAGGGTCCATATTAATGCCCTGCCCCTTTCATTTCTGATTTTTATTATGAGTATACTCTTTTTTCTTTGTCAGTCTAGCTAAAGGTTTGTTAATATTATTGATCTTTTCAAAGAACAGACTTCTGAATTTGTTGATTCTATTTCATTTATCTCCACTTTAGTCTATTATTTCCTTGCTTCTGCTCATTGTGCACTTAGCTTGCTCTTCTTTTTCTAGTTTTTCCAGTTTTGAGGTTAGGTCTTTGATTTGAGGTCTTTCTTCTTTTTTACTATAAGCATTTAGAGCTGGGAATTTCCCTCTCATCATTTCCTTTACTGCATGCGGTAAGTTTTGGTATGTTATAATTCATTTTCATTCTAATTTCACTTCTGATTTCTTCTTTAACCCATTGCTTGTTTAAGAGTATGTTGTTTAATTTCCACACATTTGTGAATTTTCCTTTTCTTTCGGTTATTGACTTCTAAGTCATTCTGTAGTGGTTAGAGATGATACCTTGTATCATTTAAATATTTTTTAATTTATTGAAACTTTTTTATGACCTGTTTTGGTTTGCTAAAGCTGCAGGAATGCAATATACCAGAAATGGGTTGGTTTTACAACCAGCTTGCAAATTTACAGTTCTAAGGTCGTGAAAATATGCCAATTAAGGCATCAACAGGACAATACCTTCTCCAAAGACAGGTTGCTGGCATCTGGGGTTCCTCTGTCAGCTAGCAAGGCACATGGCCAGTATCTGTTGGTCCTTGACTTGTGGGTTTCATTGCTTTCAGCTCCTGGTTCCAGTGGTCTCCTCTCTGAGCTTCTATAGGTCCTCTCTTAGCATCTCCAGAGCTTTTCTCTTTAAACACTCTTGGCTTTTTTCTGTCCTTTATCCTCTTATAAAGGACTCCAGCAAAGGATTAAGTCTACTTTGAATGAGGTGGGTCACGTCTCTTTGGAAAAAAACCTAACTGAGAGGTCACATCCACAACCAGTCTGCAGGCATAAGAATGGATTAAAAGCACATGCCATTTCTGGGGTATATAACAGCTTCAAATCAGCACATGACCCAATAGATGGTCTATTCTGGAGAGCGATCCATGTGCATTTGAGAAGAATGTGTTCTTTGTTTTAATTTGGTACAGGGTTCTATATATGTTTATTAGGTCTGGTTGGTTTAGTGAATCTACGTTCCCTTAGTGATCTTCTGACTGAATGTACTATCCATTAGTGAGAATGGCATCTTAAACTCTCCTACAATTAGTGTAGAACCATCAGTTTTTCCCTTCAAATCTGTCAGTATTTGCTTCAGGCATTTCTGGGCTCTGCTGTTAGGGGCATATATATTTATAATTGTCTCATCTACCTGTTGATTTGTTCCCTTTATCAGTATGTAATGACCATCTTTGTCTCTCCTGACTGTCTATTTTATCTAATATTAGTAGAGCCACCCCAGCTCTCTTTTGGTTACAATTTGCACAGTGTATTTTTTTCTCAACTTTTCACCTTTATTCTACTTGTATCTTTGACTTCTAGATGAGTCTCCTACAGACAGCATATAGTTAGGTCATACTTTTCTAACCATTTTTCCACTGCCTTTTGACTGGAACTTTTAATCCATTTACATGTAAAGTCACTATTGCTAATACAAGGACATTCTTCTGAGGTTTTACTGTTTTGCCTTTATAAGTCTTAATCCTTTATTGTCTCTTGCTTCTATTAAAGCCTATTTTTTATATTTATTTGCCTTTTTTTTTGTTTTACCATATCAAGTGTCTTCTCACTTCTATCTGGATATAGTTTTCATCTATTTTCCTTGTTGTAACAATGGAGTTAAAATTTAAGACCCCAAATATACGTGACAATCATACTTGGTTTGATTTCTATAGCATTCACATATACTTTTCATATAGCCCTCTGTCCTCCCACCATTTTTTGTGCTTGTTACCACTTATATCTTTAGTAAATTATATGTCCAAAAACCTAAATTTATCATTACTTTTTATGCATTTGCATTTTAGCACCTGGAAGAAAGAAGTGGAATTACCAAAAAATGCACTACAATAATACTGAAATTTGTAATACCCATATGATTACCTTTATTGCAAGTCTTTATTTCTTTATGCTGCTTTCAACCACTGTATAGTATCCTTTCCTTTAAGTCTAAAGGACCCCTTTAGCATTGCTTGTAGGGCCAGTCTAATGGTGATGAATTCCCTCAGCTTTTGTTTATAAGAATGTCTTAATCTCTCTCTCATTTTTAAAAGTCCATCTCACATTTATAAACTTCATAGCTGGCTGTTATCTTTCAGCACTTTAAGTATGTCAGCCCTCTGCCTTCTTGCCTCCAGGGTTTCCTTTGAAAAAACATGCACTCAGTCTAACTGGGAGTCTCTTGTGCTTAACACTTTCCATTCCTTTTGCAGTTTTCAGGATTCTCTCCTTGTTCTTTGCATTTGTTCGTGTAATCTGTATATGCTGGGGTATATTTTTCTTTTTGTTTATCCTGTTTGATATTCTTTGAGCTTCTTGGGTGTGCACATTCATGTCTTTTGCTAAGTTTGGGAAGTTCTCTATCATTATTTCTTTGGCTATTTCTTTGGCCCTTTCTTTCTTCTCCATCTGAGACTCCCATGGTGTATATTTTTGTGGGCTTGATGGTGTCCCATAGCTGCCTTAGGCTGTTTTCAGTTTTAATATTTTGTTATTCTTTATGCTTCTTAGTCTGACTCATTTCAAATGTCTTGTCTTCAAGTTAAGTATTTCTAATCTGCCCTCGAAGCCTTCCTGAGCATTTTTTCATTTCAGTCATTATCTTTAACTCTAGTAGTTCGGTTTGGTTCCTTTTACAATTTCCATTTCTTTACTTAGACTCCCGTGTTCATTCATTGTTTTCTTGATATCCTTTAGTTCTTTTTCTGTATTTCCTTCATCTCCTTGAGCATTTTTAAGATCTTTTTTTTTTAAAGATTTTATTTGGTATGTCCAAAATCTTATCTTCTTCACTGGTGTTTTCTGTGTTTTTCTCTTCCTTTGGACAGGCCATCATTTCCTATTTCTGTGTTCATCTTGTACTCTTATTTGCACACTGTATGTTTTAATATTTTAAAATGTTAACTCTGGAATTTACTTCCTGGGATATCTGTTTCTTGGTTTTTAACCAGCTGGTGATAAGATAGAAATTTTCTTGAGCTTTCCTCCTATCAGGAAGATTTGCCCAAGGTGAATTTAGTGTGCAGGGTTTTTACTTTCTTTCTAGACCTCTGTCTTCTCCTGGGATTTTGCTTGTTAGTTGTTTTGGAGTTCCCCTTGGGATTTTGCTTGTTAGTTGTTTTGGAGTTTACGGGAGTTCAGTTGTCCCTCTATTTCCCAGGAGACAGACCTTCTTCTGGGTAATGATGCTGGCAGACCTTTGCTTTTTTTTGCACTCTGTTCATTGTCATACAGTGCTTTTTACTGGAAGGCAAATGAGGGAAAGACAGGACTTTCCCAAGGCGTCTTTCCCTGCCACAACAGGGCCAGCAACCCATGAAAGGGGTGCAGAATGGCTTCAAAGTACCCTGAGAAGGGGGATCAAGAAGCGCTCCAAAAGCTTCACCAGTGGCTCCTTAAAGGTGGGCTCTCCTGACTTGCCCAGTAAAAATAGCCTTTCACCAGCCATCCCCTGCAGCTCTGAGGAGGGGATGCATCATTAAATTTCCATTGCATCTGTCCTTTTCTAGAGAGGATTGAAAGAATGACTGCCACTGCCTTTGTCAGGACAGGGTTGAAACAAGGGATGCTGCCACATTTGTGGGGGCAGGTTGAAACAATAGCTGCCCTCAGAGCTGGGACCCAGCAATTGAATTTGTTAATCAAAAGCCTTGATCAGCGATGGACTGTGCCCACCCCTATTCTTGGGAAAGAGGATTTTTTACATCCCTTTCTGGCACAAGTAGCTAACCAGGCACTGGGCCTGCAGCAGGCTGCCACGAGAAAGGACACTGGAAGCCACTGCACAAAGAGAACAACTTACAGTTCTTTCCTTAATTTATCTGCCTCTTCCTCCCGCTGTTCCCTGGATACTGTACAGTGTTCTTCTGGATGCTGGAGATGCAAAATAGTTGTTTCAGGTGGTTGCTTCCTGTTTAATAGTAGTTTTGGTGGGAAAACTGGGTCCTGGAGCTCCCTATTCTGCCATAATCTCCAGAAGTCTGAAAATCCAGCACACTTAGAATCAATCTTTTATGCAAGCATGATTTTGTAATATCAGACATTGGTCAATTGCAAAATAATGGTCTACTGTGTTATACAGATCTTCCATATGTTGACACATTTCATTATACAATACTGAAAAGTCACCTAAGTTGTACCACTGCCAACTTTATCATCAAAGTTTTTAAATACTGGGAAGCTGCCAAACTACTTGAGACAGAATCAATTTTACGAAATTTTAAGTTTCCCTTGAAGACTTAAAGTTGATCTTTGTGAACAAATATGCTCAGTTGTTTTCCTTGAAGTTCCAGTGTCACTTTGTTCATTCTCAAAAGAATGTCTGCCCAATACCCACGTCTGAGTAATTGTAGCTTTTCTGACATTCATTCATTCAAGTAAAAATGGTGTTCCATGGGGAAAAAGTGGCTAATTCAGTTCACAACTCAAAGAACGACATGCACATTTTCCCAATCCTTCCATTATATATTTCAGTAAGTAGCAAAAGTGCTTTATGTGATCTTGTCACACAGATATTTAAAAGACATGTGCTCCGGGGTTGAGATTTAGTAAAAATTAATCATTTTTACTGATTTTATCAAGGAGATTCTGAAGTGAAACCAGCTTTCTTTCTTTCTTTCTTTCTTTCTTTCTTTCTTTCTTTCTTTCTTTCTTTCTTTCTTTCTTTCTTTCTTTCTTTCTTTCTTTCTTTCTTTCTTTCTTTCTTTCTTTCTTTCTTTCTTTCTTTCTTTCTTTCTTTCTTTCTTTCTTTCTTTCTTTCTTTCTTTTCTTTTCTTTTCTTTTCTTTTCTTTCTTTTTACATCACGTGCACAGTGCTTCAGAATTCAGCGTCAAGTAGTACGGCATCGTGCCATTGCCTGGATTCAAGCTAAGGTATCAATGGTTTTGCCTGCCTCACATGGAGAGATACTCCATCTCCTAAACCACTGATGAGTTTTTACAGAAATATTCTAGAACATGCAATTTATTTGTACAGAAATATTCTAGAACACACAATTTATTTATACATATGGTAATGTATGTTTGTCATTCTTCCAAATACGGTCAATAAATGTCCAAGTGTTTTTGCTTCTACATTTTTACTTCTTTCAGCACAATCTTTTCTTAAGTGACTGTGCTTATTGGTGCTTACTGTATTCACCAGTTGTCCTCATTTTTTTTTTAAATATCATTTTTGCTTCCTGCTTATGATTATTCTCTCTGAATTTGTGTTAAAAAAAAATGTAAACTTTTTCAAGCTGTTGAATCTTGCCCTGGAGAGAATAAATCTGCCCATGGTTCCTGAGATGGGTGACTCCAGGATATTTATTCTTTTAAGCTTTCAGGCTGTTTATGGTCATCATTATGATTATCATCATTGCCGCTTTCCAGTTTCTGTTTCTGTACAGTTGTGTCTCTGTATTAGTTCAGAAGTGAAGACAGGCAGATCAAATGCAAAGGACTTCTAGGAGGGCCTGTATTCTTTTTTTTTCATGCCCCCTGCATAGAAGTGAGATCGCTGGATTCCAAACTGGTTGCTTTGAAAGCTGCATGTATTCCAAAAACTTTGAAACATAATAATATTTAGTCTGAAAATGTCATGCTAAGCTTTTTAATAATGGGAAAAGGTTTATCCGGTTGCAAAGCAAAGAATACCAAAAGATGAATGTGGTTTAGTGGTGTCACACAGTAACATAGTCTAGGATTTTTTCATTTTTGACTGCTGTTTGATATCACAGACAATCTCTTAGAAGGACGAGTCCTGAAACCTCCTGACTCACTTGACAGGTTTCATTTGGCCTTTGGCCTTTGGCCTTTGGCTCTTTGAATTGGTGCAGCATTAGTACACATTTTGTGGAAAGTATTTTTGGAAAGATTAGTAAATGATTATGATGCTACTTGAGCTTCTGGAGACACTAGGGGATACTCTTTGTGGAAGAGAAAAAGAGGTTTATTAAAATGTTAATAGGATTTTTATGAGAATTAAAGAGGAAATGTGTGCAGGAATTTGGAACACAGGGAAAGTAAGCTAGGCAGTGAGCCGGTCCACTGGTCAATGTGAAGAGAGCCACCAGGCAGGAGGAGGGCGGAGGTGGAGATGATGGCATCCCTCTTCAAGAACCCATTTCTTACTCTGAGAAGCTTCTTAACCCTCCACATTTTCATTCACTTCTCTTTTCCTCTCACATTGACAATTTTCTCAGCATCATGAAAACTTGCTCATAAATCATTTTTTAAAACTGTATTTACCTGTTTCATCTATGTATAAACTGTCTCTAATTTGTAAATTCCTTAGAGGTTGGGAGTTTAGCCTTTACTGCTTTTTTCCTTCTTATTGATTCATAAGCTTTGGAAAGATTTTGAATAAAGATTGGCATTGTCCAGGGACTGGAAGGGAGCTGAAGGAATTAATACTGAGTTACCAACTATGTGCTAAATACTTTGTTAGGCAGAGTATGTATTTTATTCCTATCTAGCTCTAAGAGAAAGGTTACAATATCCATCTTATGAATAAGAAAACTGAGGCTCAGAGGAAAAGTAATTTGTCTAAGGGCACACACTTGGTAGGTGGAACAGTCTGGTTTTTATGACTTGAAAGTACAATCTTCTTTCTAGTAAAACAGGGTTCTTCCATTACATATGCCAGCGTTTATTCATTGCAATGATGGCTTCAATCTAATCGAAGAGGAAAGTAAATGACTTAATATGTTCATCTCAGAGCTGATAAACCCTAAGATATCTGTAGGTCTCTCATTTATGGTTTACCTGTAAGGGGCACATGTAAAATGTGGGTGTGGTTAGGGCCAAAGACACTGGTCCTGTCTTCAGAGAATCTAGAAGCTAGCTATTTCAAACAAGTGTCAAGGGACTGAAAATTTCTTATATAGATCACAATATAGCTAAGTATAATTTCATGCAATAGAAATTAAGAGGCCCTAACTGAGGTAGTGTGTGGGAAAAGAATGACAAAAAGTTGAAAGGAATAGATCAGCCCTACCCAATCAAGGTGGTGGACAGTTCTGTTCTCCAACAGAAGCTTTGAACAACCAGTAAGAACAGCCGAATCATCTTTCTCACAGCTCCAGAAAACTGTAAAAGGATATCAGTAACAGAGTGAGTGCTGAATCAAAATGAAGACTACTTAAAAAGTGTAGGATCTACTGGACCCTTGCTGGCCCCTTCGCCACCACTCACTGAGAGAATCTAGTAATGGATGGTGGTAGGGATACCACAGCACTGCAAATGGATAGATGGGTGGGTGGGGTGGGAAATGGAAGTTTATGCTTAATGAGCATAGACCTTTTCAGGCGATAGAAAAGTTTTGGTAATGGATGGTGGTGATTGTAACATACCACTATTGAATCATATGTTTGAATGTGGTTAAATGAGGAAATTTTAGGGTGTACATATGATACCAGAATAAAAATTAAAAAACAATGACAAAGAAGTGTTCAACACAAACTGTGACCCCTAATGTAAACTATGGGTTAATAATATCGTTTCATCAAAGATATCACACTAATGCAAAGTGCTAAAAATAGGGAAGACTATGTGGGTGGGGGGATATATGGAAACTCTGCATTAAATACATGATTTTTATGTAAAACTGCAGTTTCTCTAATTTAAGAAAAAGGAACAAAAAAATCGTGATAGGATCTCATAGTACTCTGGTGCCTCTCCCCATCCCATAAGCTTGGCAGAGTCAGCCCATGTTCCTACTGTGACTCCCTGGACCTGCTTCTGGAGGGAACAGAGTAACCCTTGTATGTGTATTAGGAGCATGTATGTCCAGCCCAGTATGTCTGGTGGTGACCTGAAGGACTCACCATCCAAGAACTTGACCTGTGTGTAGATGGCAGTTCACTGATCTCACCTACGGAGCACCATGAGAGAGCAGCCAGGTTGTTTAGCCTGGGGTAAGGGATTGCTGGCTGTAAGATATACAGTTCCCAGAACCATGAGGAAACTGTTCTTAGGGAAGAGGGGACATTGGGGGAATTGCTAGGCCCATCCTATCCATGGAAACAGGGGAATTGCTAGGGCCATGAGTGCACATGACCAAGGAAAGGTGCAAGTGCATAAAGGATCAGGGAGGCCCCTACGCTTTGGCCTGGAGCTATTCTCTAAATTCATTGTATGGATCAGTCTGAAAGGAGAGCACTTGTCAATTTAGAATGACTTGGGAAAGTGTATTCTTTCCTTCTTTCTTTTTTGTTAGCTCATGGCCTTCAAGGAAAGCTCTGTCAATACACTAACTGGATACAACCTAGAGGAAGAGACACATCAGAGTCTAAATTTCAGTGATAACACAGTAAAATATCAAAAGTTTCCAGATTGCAATAAAAAATACAAAACATATTAAAAAAAAAACAGGAAGCAATGGCTGAGGCAAAGGAGAAGATTAAAGCATCAGAAACCATCTAGAGGAGGGTCACACACACCTGGGACATTCCAGACATAGACTTAAAAACATGATCCTAAATATGCTCAAAGAGCTGAAGGAAAATATGGACAAAACACTGAAGAAAATCAGGAAAATGATAGATGAACACAAAGAGATTATCAATAAAGAGATGGAAAGGAATCAAACAGAGCAGAAATTAAAAATTCCCTAAAGGGATTCAATAGGAAATTGTAGCTGGCAGAAGAAAGCATCAGAGAACTTGAAGATAAGATGGCTAAAACCATTCAGTCTGAGAAGCAGAAAGAAGAGTGGTAAAGAAAAGTGAACAGAACTTAAGGAATTTGTGGGACACCATTAAATGTACCAATATATGCATTGTGGGAGTCCTAGAAGGGGAAGAAAGAGAGAAAAAATAATGGCTGAAACTTCCCAAATTTAACAAAAGACATGACTAGGCATATCCAGGATACTCACCGAACTCCAAACAGGTAAGCCCAAACAGATCCACAACATGCTATGTTATAATCCAACTGTTGAATGCTAACGATGTGGAGAGAATTCTGAAAGATGCAAGAGAAAAGCAACATGTCACCTATAAGGGAGCCTCAATAAGATTAAATGCCGGTTTCATGTTGGAAACTATGGAGGCAAGAAGGCATTGGGAAGGCATATTTAAAGTTCTGAAAACAAAATGTAGCCAACCAAGAATTCTATATCTGGCAAACCTGCTTTTCAAAATTGAGGGAGAGATTACAGTATTCCCAGGTAAACAAAAGCTGAGAGAGTTCAGTGCCACGAGACCTACCCTGTAAGACATGTTCTGCAGCTGAAATGAAAACACAATAGACAATAGATTGAAGCAACATGAAAAAATAAAAATCTCCAGTAGGGTAATGACATAGGATATATAAATGCCAGTATTGTATTTTTGGTTTGTAACTCCACTTTTTACTTCCTACAGGATCTGAAAGGCAAATGTATAATGGTGTTTTGGGTCTTACAGTGTATAAACATGTAATTTATGACAAGAGCTAAATAAAGATAGGGGGACAGAGGGGTATATCATTGAAGTTAAGCTGGTATCAAAGCAAATGACACTGTTATACATTTAAGATGTTAAATTTAAGCCTCATGGAAACTACAAAGAAATTGGAAAATATTCAAATTAATAGAGACAGAAATTAGAGTACAGGTTATTAGGAATGGAAAGTTAATGCATAATGGGTATAGGATTTCTTTTTGCAAAAATAGGCAAGTTTTAGTAATGGAAGGTGATAAAGGTGCCACAATATTGTGAATGTGATTAATTCAGCTGAATGGTATGCCTGGGAGAGATTGAGATGGAATAACTTCTGTTGTACATATGTTCCCATAGTTATATAAAATTTAAAAATAAAGAAAAAAGATAATGATAATGAAATACAATACAGGATACTGGATGGAATCTAAGAATGGAGGAGAAAAAGCTCAAAGGGCCATTATTGGGACATTTGAAAGAATTAGAATATAGACTGTAAGCTTTATATCAATGTTAAGTTTCTTGAACTTAATAAGTGCACTTAAGGTGTTCTCATAAGTGAATATCCTGGTCCTTAGGAAATGTACATGGCAGTATTAAGTGATCAAGGAGCATGTATACAACCTATACTTGTGTTCAGAAAATGGACTGATAGATGGATGGATGAATGGATGGATGAATAGATGGACAGGTAGATAGAAAGGAAGAAAGGAAGGAAGGAGAAAAGGAGGGATGGAGGGAGGAAGGAACAGAGAGGCACACAGAGAGGATAGAAAGAAAGAAAGAAATGTCAAATGCGATAAAATGTTCGTATTTGCCATTAAGACTAACATTGTTAAGTGATAGCTGGGTATCTGGGGCGGAGGTGGTACAGAGATGTTGGAGTTCTCTATAAGGGGTTTGTATTACTTTTGGAACTATCCTGTAAATTTGAAAGTATTTCAGAATAAAAAGTTTTTTTAAAAAGGAATGAATCATGGAAGTGTTTCTGTAAGAGGGTTATTTGATTTGGGATTTGAACCATCCTCATAATTTTTTCAGGAATTATTTTTCTTTTAAAAGCAGAAAGTAAACACTATAGAAATTGTGAGAGTCCGCACTCAGGCAATATACTCCAACTAGGGAAAAGGAAATATTAGCCCCAAACTCAATGGATAAATGGTGGCTTTCTATTGGGAGTGAGACTCAAATGAGTGGCAAGTATCTGACATGTAATCTAATGATATAAAATTGACTTAGCTTCAGTTCTTTTTGGAAATGTACAAAAGAGGAAACAAATATCTCAGTCAGGCAGGAGGTCAGATTTCAGAGGAGTTGGTTGAAGCAGAAAAAGCGTGTGTCATTCCCTGATTAAAGTCTAAGAAGTCAGCAAGAGGTGGTGAGAGCTCTGCTCACTTCTCTGCTTTGTTTTTTCCCTCAAATGTTTCTGTTTCTGGATCCACTTGTGATAGTTGAAATAGGAACTGTTCAGGCAGCTTACTCTGTTTTGCTGTGTGGTAATGCAAAGGCTGAGGTTTGGACCCATTGAGAAATTCTGATAATTACTCAGAACCTTCCGGGACACACCACATGTATTTAAGCGGTGTGTGTGTGTGTGTGTGTGTGTGTGTATGTATGGGGGTTTATTTATGTGTCTGACATACTGCAACTCTAGTTGTACCCTCTCTTATACCCATCTGTCCATCTTAAATCTGTCAAGTCATCTGTTTGTCTAAATCCTCCTTAAAACTCCACACCAGTTGTCTCCCCCTTTTCTCCCTGAGATGACTCAATGTTTTGTATATCAGAAAGCTAGCAAATGTTACACACCTAAAAGACATTCATTCAGAGCCCCCAAACATCCAGATTTCCTTGCTGGAAAACACTGACCACCCAGGACTTCTGAACCACTGTCGAGTATTCACAGGTTGGAATATTCTCTCTTGCCAGTCTTTGTCTGGTCTTTTATTTCTTTCCTAATTTGCAACCATATAGCTTCCTACATTTGGCATATCAGAGCTACAAAATAATGGTGCCAGCCATGTGTTCAAGGTGGATGTGCTTGTAAAATTTCTCCTATTCGGCTACTGCAAGATAGCCATGATTTCCTGGAGCTTTGTATTTGCCATTAAGATTAACATTGTGATGGAAGGAAAAGGAAGAAGCCAATGTTTATGGGACGCCTACTGCATCCCAGGCCCTGTATTGACCACATTGACTTACTTATGATAGCTCAGGAATTAATTATCTTATTATGCCAATCAAAAGGCTAATTAAATTGGCCAAAGTCAAACAGATAAAAAAAATGGTCAAATCAAGATTCAACTAACTTTCCAACTATAAACACCAGGCCACCGATCTGCCTCCTTTTTCCTGAGCAATTCAGAACTTTATGTTGACATTGATTCCATTGCTACAGCACAGTAAATGCAGGTCTGTATCTCACTGAAGTTCACTGAATATTGTCTACAGTGTTCCCCAAGTTCTTATGATTGGCCATATATCCAAATATCCTTCCCCCACACTCATATCACAGTCTAATCACCGATTTTCCAGCATCTTTAGCCTTCCTTCTTCCACTTTGAGTTTGAAATTTACACTTGATTTTCAACCCCCTTAAATGTATTCATTATGCAATGTGACTTCACAAGAAATAGATACAACTTACTGACAAGAATCACGGATTCAGACCTTTGCTATAGCAACAAGCTCATAGATACTTTCAGGTGTTGTACAAGTATCTTTTTTTTTTGTGGGAAACATTTGATGCTATTTTGACTTTTGGCATCATTGAGCCAACATCTTGATGTTCCAGCCCAGCACAACCCCGAGACCAAAGAACGCGCCAGACAGAAGATCAGCAATGAGTTTTAATTAAGGACTTATGGATGGGACAATAATTCTTCCCAGGGGAGGCCAGTTTGGAAAATGGAACTCTACACTCCACCCGAACCAAGATAGGGAGGATGGAGTCAGGCGATGGGGTGCAGCTTATAAGGTACAGAGTCCTGCAAGACTTGATTAGGGAAAGGGAATTTTACATTCTTTGACCTTGAACGTCTGTCCACAGTCGTGGAGGCGGCTGTGCGACTTGCTGTCAAAGTGGAGGAGGGGGCGGGGCCTCGGCGCTGGGTCCTTACAATCCACCCCCCACAAAGCTGACTACGCTGACCTTAGGACAGACATTGCCTTCATTAACAGTGTAAGAGACAACAGAACATTAGGAGTTTTCCACACAGAGATAACTCCACAAAGTGATGCGGTTATGAGTAATTGATAAAAGCTGTGATTTCAGTTTTAAATGAGGTTTTTTTCTGCATTTTTCCAATGTGCTGAATTCTGCCAGGCCAGCAGGGTATTCTGTGCTGTCCAGTTCACAGGGGTCATAGTCCATGGCAAGCCGGTGGCACCTGTCAGTGGCAGTTCAGTGCACACTTAGCATTGAGATCTGTGGTGCACATAGATTACTGCAGAAACCTAATGCAGGAAAATATTTGCTATGATGCTAAGGGCAAAAAGAATACAAGCTAAATTTCCACTAGTAGAGAGAGACTGCACTTTTTCCCCTGCAATTGCAGGGAGCTTTCAGTATTCAAATCCACAGTTGGCCTGGGTATGATAAGTATCTGCAGAGTCAACATACTGTACCTTAGGATATGGGGTGTCCTGGGTTGGTCACATACACAACTTTTGGCATCTTGTGTATAAACTGTGGCCAAATATTTAAATCTGGACCAACCCCAACACCCCAGGGGCACAGGATTCCTAACCAGCATGACTGCCTTGCCAGGACCACAGCCATTCAACTTTATTTTTCCCAATTTCTAATGCTTGTGGCATAGGCAAGATCAAGTTATTTCATTACCTTGTTATGGCTATCGCATTGCTGGTCATTTTACCAGTTCGGCAGGGGTGGGAGCAGATCCTCGGAACCATTTCCACTGCTGCAGAGATTGCCTATCATGTTTTAAAAGCCCATTCATTCTTTCAATTAACCCCACTGCTGTGGGGTTATAAGGCCAATGTAATGTCTATAAGATGTCATGCTCAGTAGTCCAGGCTTGGGTTAGTCATCCAATAAAGGGGGTCCCCCATCACTGTCCACCTGCGTGGGGACCCTGAAAAATGCACTTAGCTTTTTTTTTTTTTTTTAACTAATTATAACTCTTTGGTTGGCTTTCCCTACTGGGAAGGCCAGCAACAGTCCAATAGCCATATCTAAAGCTGTGAAGGAATACTTTGCACCTTCAGATAAGAGAAAGGGCTCAATATAATTTACCTTTAACTTGGTGACCAGAACTTGCTCATGGCCAGTGTGACTGAGTTGATGAGGAAGCATCTTTGGGCATCACAGGAAATAGGAGGGCAGATGTCCATGTCTTCTTTCAGTTGTTTTTGTCTGGTATTGGGCAGCTGTAATTACTGTGCCAGTCTCCACAGAGTCTGGTACTGTAGGTGTCCACTCTTTCTATACAAAAGTTCAGCAGCCTCGTATGATGCTGGCTTTAGACTATGAACTTTGGCTAAAAAATCTGCTTCAGTATTGCCAGGTAGAGAATCAGTGTTATGCACAGAGACATAAAACACAGTTATCTTTCGCTTGTGACAATCCAGATATCTTCACACATTTCTTTTCCCCATAAGGAATGGCAGACAGTAGTCTGCTGTTGTTTCCATGTGGCCACCCACACTGCCAGGCCCTGGTACACTGCCCAATTGTCAGCACAAATAGTTACTGCTTCTCCTGATTTGTGAACAATGACCATCCTTATAGCCCTTAATTCAGCCCCTTGGCTGCTTTACATAGTCCTAGTTTCCCACCAAATAGTGTCCATACTGGGTTGCACAGGTACTGCCATCCAGGTGGCAGGCTCCCTGTGTGCTGATCCATCAGACTTAGGTATACTGCCACATCCTTCAATGATGAGCACAGAGACAGCCACCTCTGGAGGATCAGCAGGGAGAGAAAAGCATTGTTCTTCCATATAGAAAACTGGTCTCAGGCTATCATGCATTTCTGCACTTAAGGGGCTGTTGTTGAAAATGCGCACTGTAGCAAACGTGCTTTCCATTTCATTAACGTGCTCAACTGAGCACTGCCAGAGTCAGCCTTAGTGGCAGTGTCCCAAATCCACCCCTATATGGGGATGGTTGTTCTTATTTTCATAGGACATTTCTGAGTTAATCCTTCAACTTGCAGTAAGGCATTATAGGTAGCACACAGTTATTTTCTTAAGGGACTGTACCACAGTGTGGCTCTTTTAACTCGCTTTGCCTGTTGGCTTTGCTACATGCCCCACCCAAAGATATTGGTACTGGCCATATCTCATTCATAAGGCATATCTATGTCCATCCTCCATGAAGTCTGAGCCAGTGTGATGGCCCACCTGGCTTTTTCAAAAGCAGCCCGTTGGGAAGATCCTATTCCCAGGGATAGCTTTTCCTAATAAAAACATACACAAGTTTTATCATTTGGGCTGAGTGAGAAATGAAAGATTTCTAGGACCCCAGCAATCCCAAGAAAGCCATTAGTTGTTTTGGCATATGCAGCATAGGAAAACATTGCCCTTATACTACAAAAGGAATAAATTTTGCCTTTCTCGTCCACACAACACCCAAGAATTATAGGGCAGACAAGGCCATTGCTGTCCACCACGATCAATTTGTCCATTTCCAGCTGTTAAAATGAAATAGCAATGAGCCTGAGGCTTCTTTTAGTTCTGGAAAAGAGTTACTGGTTAACATGACATCATCCGTGTAATGAAACAGAGTTATATTTTTCTACTTAGCCAAATCCTTTGCTATGAGCCCATGGCACATAGTCAAGCTATGTAAATAGCTTTGTGGGAGCACAATGAAAATATTTTGTTCTTCTTGCCAGGTGAAAGTGAAAATGGGTTGACTAGTCCTATTAATGAAATACTAAAGAATTGGATGTTAATTCCTTGTAGTAAAGAGGCAGCCTTTGGAAATATGGCATACAAAGGTGCCATCATTCCCACCCTTTGCCCCCAAAACTTCTTTTTCTTTCTTCTTTTCATCATTGTATTAGCTCGGGTTCTCTAGAGAAACAGAATCCTCAGGAAATATCTGTAGATATAAAATTTATAAAAGTGTTTCATGTAACCATGGGAACGTAGAGTCCACGGTCTGTAGGCAGGCCACAAGCTGGTAACTCTAATGAAGATCTGCAATGAGCTCCACAGGAGAGGCTCTCCAACTGAAGCAGGAAGAAGAGACTGTCTCTTCTGAATCCTCCTTAAAAGCCGTCCAATGATTAGATTAAGCATCACTGATTGCAGAAGACACTCCCCTTAACTGATCACAAATGCAATCAGCTGTGGGTGCAGCTGATGTAACCATGATTTAAATCCATGAAATGTCCTCATAGCAGCAGATTGGCCAGCACTTGCCCAATCAGACAAATGGGCACCACCACCTCGCCAAGTTGACACATGAACCTGACCATGACAATCATCAAATAAAAAATCTGGGGCGGGCCGCGGTGGCTCAGCGGGCAAAGTGCTTGCCTGCCATGCCGGAGGACCTCGGTTCGATTCCCGGCCCCAGCCCATGTAAAAACCAGACAAACAAACAAAATACAATAAAACAAGAAAATGTTTAAAAGATGTTTCCCTTTCTTCCTCCCTTCCTTCCTTCCTTCTCTCTGTCTTTCCTTCCCTTCCTCCCTCTCCAAAAAAAAAAAAAAAAAAAAAAAAAATCTATGGGATCCCAAACCTTTGGATCCCAGTCAGGAGAAATCAGGATATGCTTCATATGATATGCTTACCCAGTCCATGTCCTCTTACTTTAGCATACCAGCATGCTAATATTTCTAAACTCTTATATACAAGGCATAGTCACTCATTCAATGCATCCACCGAATCTGCTAATTTCTCTATCTTTGTGAAGCAGTGGTCCCTGCGGACTTAGTGGATTTCTCTGTCTTCCTTGAGACAGCCTGCCATAGCTGGCCACATGGCACACAATGGCCACCATCTTCAATGCAGTCAAGCAAGTGAGTGACCCCTTCCAAGACTAAGGAAGCATGCCATCCTGGGATCACCCCCATCCAAAGTCCCCTTTCCCTAGACTCATGCTGTCTATGGCCAGTGACTCTTTTGGTCTCCTGGCTGGCTCACCAAATGTTCCCCGCCTGTACAACTCTAAGACCAAAGAACACACCAGACAGAAGATAAGCCCTGAGTTTTAATTAGGGACTTACACACTGGAGAATAATTCTTCCCAATGGCATCTGGTTGGGAAAATGGAACTTTGTACTCTGTCTAGAACCCAAGAGAAAGAATGCAGAGTCCTGGGGGTGTGTGAGGCTTATAAGACTCAGAGTCCCACAGACCTTGATTAGGAAAGGCGAGTTTTATATTCTTTGACCTTTAAAGATCATGTCGGTGGCTATGTGACTTGCTCTCAAAACAGAGGAGGGGTCAGGGCCTGGGGCCTGGGTCCTTATACTTGGTGTGCCTTGACTCCAAGGATGTCTTACTTCGTGTACATGAAACTGTCATTGTGTCTAATTAAGCCACTGATTTAAAACAATGCTCAGAAAATAGTTACAAAGTTTGTTCCCTAAGTTATGATGAATTTTTCTGTCCTCAGAAATAAGATCATACCTACAATGCATTTTCCTTCCTCCCCCGTCACTTGAACAGCTCTAAATAAATGTAGAAACCTGTTGGATCCTTGTTGCTCTTCACCAGAGAACATTAATCTCTGATCAGCTTTGATTGTTGAGCAAGCAGAGAGAAGGCACCATTGTAGTGAGCTCCCCTACTCTTAATTTGTATGTACTGGTCAAATATGAGTCACCATCCCCTATGGGACATGACATTTATCTTGACAAGTACCCATCTTTCCTGGCACTGCCCAGTGACCAACTTTGAAGAAAGCCAGGAAATAATTTTATTTCAGGATCTCCAAAGTGCTTACCTCTAATCAGTAGAAGAAAGTGCCGTGTGCCTATGATCAGAATTCTAGGATCCATTCAGGGTCTGAGATTTTATAGCATGTGATCCAGGACTGTCTCCTTGATTTCCAGTTGCCTTGTTTTCAGTATAGACATAATGGCATATCCCACCTCCTTCACAGGGTTGTTTTAAGGAAGTGAAGAAGGATTTATGGAAAAAGTTATAGAAAAAGAGTTAGGCAGCTATGAATTGTTTAATCAAATGGTATCATTATTATGCATCACCTCTGGGTTTTGTGGGTCTGTCCTTGGATTTTACCCCTAGTAGATGTTCATTAGTTATATATCGATTCAATACATGTCCTTCTTTCCTGCTTCTCCATGAAATTATTTCTGTCCAATCTGATTTCCTCTCATAGCAGCACGAGGAGAAGTCCACAGTACTGGTCACATTTTCCCATCCCTGCTATGGAATTTAAGAAAAGCTCCCCAGAACTGCCAGTTTCCTTCAGTACAGACCCACACAAGTTGTCACCCCCAAGTAGCACTGAAATTCCTGTTGTGGTTGAAAAGTCTGGCAAAACGTTCATTTACCGAGAAGGTCCTGTCTTTGCTCTGCTTAAAAAAAAATGTCAGTAAATCTTGACCTCCTTGGGAGCATTATCTGAATGTTAGTCTCCTCTTTTCAACCCATTCCTTTTTCTCTTGTGGTGTGCCTCTAAGATAACCTCTTATTTGCTCTTCATTTCCTTGCTCTCCACTGCCTGGCCTTCCATTTATTGCTTTGAAATCTTTCAAATGGCCTTGATCTGTAGCTTCCTTTGTGCATCATTGCCCTGGTCCTGTCAGGCTCACAGCATACACGCAGACTAAAAGAAAGGCTGTTAACCCCAAAGTTCCCTCTAGTAGTTGTAAAACTTGACCCCAAAGATATAAGAGAAACTTTGCAGAAGTCCGGTTTTAGGAGTAAAAATGTTTGGCAAAACCAATAGCTATTGATACTTGCATCACAGAGATTCAGCAAACATGGGATGAAATGAATCATCAAGGAGGTAATATGATATCCTTCAAAAAGGAATTCAGTATTCAAACATTGTTTCTAGTGCTATATAGAAATGTTTTTCATTTCAAATTCTAATTCATTTTCACAACAGTGTGTACTGCCAGTGCACAAACAAACAACAGACTGCCACACCCATCGATGGGAGTGCATACCACTTGGCATTTGCAAAGTGTGGGACCCAAGCATATTGTAGAGAATCAGGGCCATGTCCTCTAACCTTCTTCCTGGTGCAAGAAGCAGAAGCAGGGCTGGATTGAACATGGGCTTTGAAGTCTACAGATCCAGGTTTGAATTGCAGTTGTGGCATTTAATGGTTATAACCCTGGACCAGTTACCTAATTTCTCATTACCTCATTTACATACCTAGCATGAGATTAACTGAGATAGCATATGTAAGGTATCTTGCCTAGTGTCTCATTTTTGTCCACAACTTCTCTCAAAAGCATTCATTGGTTCTTTCCTTTGCCACTTCCAGTAGTGGAAAGGTCTCAAAATAGTATGAATTCCATTCCCTCCTTAACAATTTTCATGGAACCTGAGATAGCTCCAATACATTAAGTTGTCAAAGTTCTTAAATTTAACCCCCAGAGCCCCTTAGGAAGTTGATGTTTTAGAGAAGGCTGTGAAAATCCTAAACGTACATGCTGTGTTTTTGGTGTGCATGTATATTTTCTGCGAAGGAAATCTAAAAGCTACCATCGGATTCTCAAAGGAGCTCCTGAACCTCCAACATTTTCAGAATAGTCTTTAATAGTACAGCTTCTTTCTGGCACAAGTGTGAAGTAGGTACACCCAAGTGGCTCCAAACCTGGGATATTGGGTTTTGGGGTCAGAGTTTTCAGGCTGAAGGAAAGAATGATTGGGAAGAGATTTTAAATGTGATCTTGTTTTTCATATTAATATTTTAGTAATTACTAATCACTAAGTATTTTACATATGTGATTTATTTTAATTCTCAAAATAACCTTATAAGGTAGGTTATGATCCAAAGCAGTCATTGGCTGGAAGTAATGGGGAAGAAAGCTGAAGTGTTGCATATGCCCAGAGCCTTTGGGAAATTCTGGGACAAAGCAGAGCATTGGTTTGAACCTCTGCCTTCATCACTTATAATTCCTGGTGTGGAATGAGAAAGTCTATTACATACTTTTCTTTCTGTGTAGGGATAGTTACTTCATTAGGGTAGAATTGGTTTCATCTGAAGCTTCCAAAGTATCAAAATACACTCAGTGACATACTTTGTATCAGTACAAACTTCTTTAAGCCTCTCCCTACCTCCATTTCAAGCCTTCTTTCTCCATTACCATTTCCAAAAGTGAAAAAGAGTGTGCTTGATTAGATTGGTTGAGAGCACTTTGGAGTCTCCATCTCCTTTGCAACTTGGCATCTGTTCCACTTCCACTAAGCTGCCCAGTTTCTCTCCCCCTTTCCGTCCTCACAGGATGAAGAGCTTCCCAGGAGAGTGTCGTGATTCCAATCAAGCTTTGCTGGACATGGTTCATGGTTAAACTCAGTCTCACTAAAGGCACAGATTTGACTTGGCATAAATTCAGCTGTGCAATTATTCCCACCGGGATGTGGAGTTCTCTTTCCTGGCCAAAGGACTTGGCAGAGCCTAAACCCCATGGGGAGGTGAGGGTACCTCACTCACCACTTCTGTCAAGCAGGCATCTCCAAAACTACTCATCCACATTGACCATACACTTCAGCATGACACTCCCATCATCATCCAATTATGCCCAGAACAACAAGGGAAAGGATGGAGCCACTGTAAAGACAGGAAGGGAGCAGCAGTGTCTCTCACCTCCTAGGCCCTCCCTCCCCACTGATGCTTTCTGGTAAACTGCCAGCACTTTCCAAACACCACTCAAAGCAAGCATCTCTTCTCATTTATTTTTGGGTCATCGTTGTTCAGAATAACTAGGATGGCGTGGGTGGTTTTGGCAGCTGTTGTTGGACCCCAGGATTGTTCTGAACCATGGAGCTGGCATTCCTGGGGTGGAGCTGGATGACTAGACATTCAGTCTTCTCATTAACACCAGAGGGGTTGAAATTTCAAGAATGAGAAGGTCATTTTGCAATAGTTACTAAATGTCCAGGTCATCAGGAAAGGGGCCAGAAGAAGGAAAGAGGAGACACATGGAGTTGGTGGGGTGATATCAAGGAACTAGCAGTTGTCAGGAGCTGTTGAGGGCTTCCTATGTGCTGGGCTCAGTGATCAGGTCTTTTACTATGCCATCTTCCTTAACCTCAACAACCACCTCTGACACAGGTTATACTGTAATTACCTCTATTTGGCCACCAAAGAAAACATGATATGAGAAACTGAGATGTGCTAATGGTCATCTAACTTTTGTCCTTTGCAATATGCCTGCAGCCTATCACAGCAACTCTGTCTTTGACTTCCCAGAGAAATCTTTTACTCTAGACATCCACCAAGTGGGGTTTGTTCACACCGTCTCTGCCTCCTATCTTTTACTCTTTTTTAGCCCTATCTCCTGTTACCTTCATTTTCTGAAACCTATAGTTCAAGATGCAGTTCATGTCTTGCAACCTCCTTCAAGTCTTCTACTGCCACTTTAGCCACAGCCATATAATACTTGTAATTTTTTCTATAGTAGCATCTCATTGTGCCACAGTTCCCTAGATGACTAATAGTCTTTGTTAGATTGCCTCCTTATCTACAGCCTCTTGGTAGTTCATGGTCACAGTTTATGTTTTTTTGCATGCGGGAATACTGATTGAGACAAGCAGTAGTGTGACACTTATAAGGTATGTAGACAGGAGCAGCCAACTCAATAGATGACGGAATGGGAGGGCAGTGTCACAGCAGCATAATCAGCCATAGTGATTGCATGGAGACCATTGGACCCCTGACCCTCTCTTCCTGTAGTCAGCAGCAGACTTGTCATACTTTAGTTGTGGCTCCCCTTCCATGCAGTTGGACACTTTGGAAAAGTGGCTGCGTATTCCATGATATATATATATATTTTTTTTTTTTCAAAAAAGAGCTGATCAAAAACTCTAACTAGGCACTTACTGCATATAAATTCTTGCTCTAGAAGTTAAACTGTCATTGTCATTTAAAGTCACTTAGAATAAGATTTGAAACAGAAAAAAGTGGTCATTCATCAGTAGCACTGTGGGCCTGTGGCCAGTCAAAAATCATGTTTTAGCCCTTTACTCAGTTGATGGTAGAGATACCAAGATGATTATACCTCAGTTACTACCCTCAAGTCTAGAGGGAGAGTTAAACACAAATGGCTTGTCTAAGCAAACTCAATATCAAAGGATACTGACAAGTCCCAGTTTAGAATGACTTCATGATGTTAGTTTATGAAGCCTCTGTCCCATGCTTTTTCCTGTCCCACAAGATTTCTCCTCCGTCAATATGTGTCTTAATAACGTTCTTATATCAACAAGTAACAAACCGAATCTAACTATTTAAGCTGAACAAGCTTCTTTTTGACTGAATCAAAGGCAGATTTGTCTGAAAAAGACAGAGGCTAGAACAACTCTGGGGAGATGGGGTAAAAATAAATAATGAACACTTTTGCCAGAATGCTGCTGAAAGAGTAAAGGAGCTCCCCCCCCCCCTTTTTTTATTGTTGTTCGTTTCCATCTTGCCCCCTTCTGCACAAAGGTCAATGTTATGATAAAGAGACTTCATTGGTCGAAGTTTGAATAAGTGTCCATGCTGTAGCCAGAGGGGAGTCAACACCTTGAGTGTCCTATCTTGATTGCCTGTGTCATACCATGATTCATGGGGTGGAGGAGGGGCTGGAAATAATCTAAGGTTTCGGTCTTAGGTTTATGTGTATGGAGATGGGGAACGGAGGGAGAAGAGCAAATTTAGTGGAGGTGAAGAGAAGATAGTGTTTAAGTTTCTCCAGATGGAGAAAAACAGTTAGCAGTTAGCCTAGAGATCAAGAGAGAGTTCTGAGCTAGTGAAGACAATCGGGCATCAAGCTAGGAAGTAGCTGTTAATGACAAAATGGACAATATTATATAGGGAAAGAAAATAGAATGAAGAAAAAAGGGCTGAGAACAGAACTCAAGGAGAGCTCTGACATTGACTAATTACCATGGACAGGGAAGAAATAATTATAGCAAGGCAAGGTTGGAGAGAATTCCCAGGAGGAATGAGTGTTTAGTACTGACAAATGCTACAGGGAAGTCAAGTATTCCATCTTCCATTTGCCCTCTATCACTACTTCCTATCCTCTCACACAGTAGTCCAGCAATGGTGCCATAGTAAAAGTGGTGACAGGCCCTTATTGGGCCCTTAGGAAGTATTTAGTAGTGGATTCCGTTGGTATAAGTTTATGGAAATTTCTGAAGTTTTTGTAAAAATTAAACATTAACTTTGGAGAAAAGCAACCCACCCCCAACCCCAATAATGCTTGAGAATGACAGGTTTTTAGAAGACTCATTTAGGAACTATTTAGAACGTGGTGTGCAAATTCCCCCCTCCTCACCATCACCACCTTTTGCTTTGACAGAGCACATACATCACATTGTTTAATAAGCCACCTCTGCTTTAAAAAACTGTACAGTCTGTTTCCAGAGAGGGGGAAAGGCTGACAAGGAAACAGATCATGACATATTCAAGGTTGCTCTTGCCAACACTCCAGGTTCTGCAGCTGTGAAAGTATAAAAAAAAAAAATTGCCACTGATCTGACTTCCCATTTCTGAAGACCTAAGTAACTACCGTGGTAAACCTTCTCCGCTATCTTTTACCCTTTTCTTTTACTGTGCGCAATATAAACATAATGATCACGGCCACTGCATCATCTCTCAGTGGCTCTGTGCTCCTCATTGGCTATTCAGGTCGAATTCTTTGATTCTCTCTACATCATTTGGACGCTGGTCTTCTCACATGATGAGCGAGCATAAAAGCCTGTGGTGCGTTCAGCCATCTTGGCATTGTCATTTGAGATTTTTTTAATTAAAAGTCTGCCTGGAGTATGTCAAGTACTCCTGTATTTTTGCCATTCTTCTTATCTCTATGGCAACGAAAATATTTCAACATTTACATGGACATCATATTCTTTGCTAATGTACTATCTGAACTGTTTGTATGCTGAGAAGGGGAGCCGATGAGATTGGCTTCGGCTGGCTGTGGAGGTTGGAGTTGTCAAGACAACCAAGAGGTCTAAAGATGTCCTCACCAGTAGTATTAAATGGAAGCCTTAAATTAATTCACCCTCGCGTGTTTTTGTAGCTTATGTTGTTAATTGAAATAATAGGAATGACCTTCTATGTACATTCAAAGTACCTGTCCTATTAAAATCGTCTGTGCTATTTACTTAAGTACACTCATCTATCAGGCAAATCTAGCGTGAAATAGGGGAAAATGGAAGACACTTACATTGTACTGTTATGTATTCACTTGTCGTAATAGGGAAGCACTTTTTCTTATGTCAGGCCTGAAATACTTGGGATAAAAATGTTTATTTTAAAACTTCATTTATTTCTGCTCTCTTCACTCCAGGCTGTACATGTGAAAAACTCTCAGCACTTCTGTCAAATACTGGTATTGGGTTAAGGAGGGCAGTGACTACTGTCCTGCTAGGTATTGAAGCAAACAAGAGTTCACTAACGTGATGCTGAGTTAGCCTTCTCTAATGAACTGCTTTTGTCCTTCTTTCTCTCGTAAGCATCTCAATCAAGAAAGCATTCCATCAGCCCAACTCTTAATGACAAACTCTAGGAACACTCCTGTCTTGTGAACTTGTGTGCATCTTTGGACTAATAAAAGAGCAAGTCATAAATTATTTGGGATCCTAAATAACTTTGTCTCCAAAATGAGAGTCATGGGAATACATACAGAAACTTGGAGAAGGAAGAGCTTTCTCATCCATGTAAATGAGAAAACAGGCCCAGGGTTGTTTGTGGCATTTTGCCTCCAAAGAATATTCTATTTGGGACTACAGATTAGATTTAAAAGATGAATATATTAATTTGGGAGATAAGAGGGAGGAATACGAGCATGCATTTAAGTGAAACAAGTTTGAAAATCATCATCAACTCTGGATGTATGTTTAATCGGCAGGTGCCAACTTGAAGTGACTTGACAGACACTGAAAGTCCCAAACAAAAGAAAGCTCTGGTTCTATCACCTTTCATGAAATTCCCTTATTATTTAATTCTAAACATTAGGGACTGAGGTAAATACATTATGCCAACATTGCCTATTAATGTCCTACTGTGAATTTGTTTGCCAGAATAGGAGTCAGTCACTTACAGAGGCTATGAGGTAATTAGATAAGCTCCAAGGCACACGCCTGGGGGAGAAAAGGCTCAGGGGACGTCTGGGGATTGGGCTGGCTTGGTGATGGCCTGTGTGAGCACTCAGGCACCCGGCAGTCACCGGAAGTCTCAGGCTCTTTGAGAAAGATCGAGAAGGGTCAAAGGAAAGGAAGGAGAAAAGGAGGAGGAATTACCAAAAGGTGGCTTTCCAACCTTTCAACTTCCTATCTTTTATGAGATCAACTTGCATATATGTAAGTGTAATTTGTCCTTTTCTTTGGTGCATTGTATATAGTAAGATCAAGAATTGAAAATTTAATTCCAATTACCTCCCTTCCATAGATACTGGATGAAATGATAATAATAAACAAAAAATCAAATCCCAACAGGCAAAAAGGCAGATCTCTCTATTGTATTTGGAATTAAATTCTTAATTGCCTGGGTGTATCAATAATACTATTTCTGTGATATTTTATTTAGAGAGAGTGATATCCTGAGCCAGTGTATCCATAGCAAAATAAGAGGCAGCAGGGGGAAGAGAAAACATTTAGGCTTAAATCCTAGCTTTAAAATGGCCAACCTCAGGGCCTTCCTGCATTTCCTTATTCGTCTGAGCTTCCCCAACTCTAAATCAGTGAGAAGGCAACTTCCTTCTCAGGCTGCTGCATGGATCCTTGATCTAAAGGGTAACTTGTCAGAGAAATTTTACCTCATTCCACTACTGAGAAAGGAAACTTCCATCCTCCCCATTTATGATAAAGCCTCTCATTGAATCAAAGTTAAGCAAAACCCACCGCTCCTAGCTTTGTGCTTATTTTCCCCCTCAGCGTTACAGTGCAGCTCTTGCCCTGCAGTGTGATGGCAGACATGGTGGAGAGGGCAGCCGGGAGAGGACGCGCCTGGAGGTGTTTGCAGAGTGATTGCAGACATGATTAACCATAAGCTTTCTTGGGGATTGGTAATTACTCTAATGGTTTTCTGACTGCTGATTTTAAAGGCATTACCAGGAGGGCTTTTAAAATGATGACTTTTACTCTATAGCTGCAATATGTACTGTCTTTTCATGCTTTAAACTAAACAGACGACTAAGCTATGTATGATTCAAGCAAAATCTCACCAGTGAAAAGTCATGAATATAGCTTTGCGGGGGGCAATTTTACTTTTATCGGGGGTATGAGTTTGACTGTTGGGTTCAGCTTTTCTTCATTCCTGATAGAAAGATGGCAAAATGTTTCTTTCATGGAGGAGATAAGTTTTTGTTTTTTTTCTCTAGCTTAAAACTTTTCTTCCTCCTTTTCTAAAGAATTAATGTCACCGTGGCCTTAAATGTCTGACTTCAATTAAACTGCAGTTTTAGACAAATTCACTGCCAGAATTAATTAACAAAGGAAAAAAAACCACTTCATATCATGGATAACATCTATCAGCAAATTACTCAGACCTGTGATACGAAGTTATGATTGCCACTTAAGGACAACACTCCCCAATTCTTCTCAAAAAAAAAAAAAAAAAAATCAAAGAATTTGAATGTAAACACTTGGCTAGTTTTAAAGCAAGAGCCTACTACCAAGCATACATTTGAATGTCCATACTGGATAATTCCTTATTTGAATTCAATTGTTTCTCCTTTATTCATGCATTTTTTTTAAAGAAGAAAAAGACTGATGGAAATTGGGTGGGACTGTAGAATTTGGGAGGATTCTCACTGTGTAAGTGAATAGCATCATCGGACTCAAAGGCTGGCTGTTGCAAAATCAGAAATTGGATTTTCAATTGGCAATTTATTTTTTTTTGTAGCGTTTCTACTTAAATAATAGGGAACTTAGAGAAATCAGAGCAGATGCAGTTCACAAAAGTGCAAAATTCCTTCTCCAGAAACTCAGCTCCTCACTGATCTGTGAGTAGAAACATTCACTGTAGGCTTCTTCTGTCTCCAGTTTATAATCAGAAAGGATCTTGGATATGTGGATACAAGGATGGACCCTCTGGCCATATTTCTGGTGATAAGTGATGAATCATAAGAAATAGAAAGGGAAGCTTAGGCTTCAAATAAGCTTATTTAATTTTACTTCTTGAATTTACTAAGTTCATTATTGCCTTACAGTGATTTTCCCATACCTTTGTATATTTAATTTCCTTTTTAATAGACAAACTGTCATGGGAGGTTACACAAGGCATTATTATTCAAAGGAATGCTTATATCAGTCAGATAAATATCATAGAGAATTATGGATTGGAAGTGTGTTTATTACATATACAACTGAGAAAAATGACTGTGTATTATCAAGTAAATACATGCTTTATTTAAATAATATGATAGCAATCACCAATCACCAAGTTTTTCCTTGGTGTTCTGGAATTAGAATATAGAGAAGGCAAATTAATATTTAAACCCTCTGTATAATTTTGAGAATCCACAATATGCATAACAAAGAGAGATGACTTTCGGCCATGCTGGGGGTAAGAAGATATCATAAATGGATTTGACTGCAGGAGGCAAGTGAGAAGTCATGTGGGCACATGAGCCTAAGTAATTGAAGGTAATATCTTGAGCACTAAAGATAATTCCATTATTATTAAAAGCTTTTATTTCCTGTGGTTCCTCTGTGGGCACCATATAAAATACTTGAAACAAAACAATTTGTGATCTTTATGAGCTTAGAAATCAAGACGATGGAGATAGGATAGACAGACTAAGGTTAACTGGATAATTATCAAACATACATAAAACATGCGCATTATTTTATGCAAGTGAAGGGAATGAAAAGTTTAGACAAGGTGGAGTTAGTAAAGGGCAGGAAGGAAATGTCATTATCTTGGTGATTTGAAAGGTACTAGAGCTGTCTTCAGATGGATGGCCTCGTCAGAACAAAGTTCCAGCTTTTACAACTGCTTCTACTCTTTTGATTTGGGTTTCTAACCTCTGTCTAATCCAGCACAATTTGCTGTCTATCACTTGGTAAATTAAAGGTGAACAACTCCAAGGTCAAATCCACCCCTCAAATCCTGTGAGTTCCAAGGAACCTTGGAAAGGGTACCCTGCTATGACAACTGCCAGCAAGGCCACATTCAAAGTGATGCCTTTCAGCTATTTGAAGAAGGTAAAATGTCCTTCTCTTTTTCCTTTTCCCTGTAAAGAAAAATAACCAAGGAGCAAATGGACCAGCAGATAAGTAACAAGACCAGGTAGCAGGGGCCACCTAAGGTTACCCACATTTAGGAAAATAACTAAATGAGGGCTGCTGAATCCAGAAGAGAGAGGTTTTATTCGTTCCTTGAATATCTTTAAGGACAGAGACCCCATAAACAGCCATAATGGTTCATTCATGTCTTTTATCATCCTCACAGTCAAGATACTGTTCCTTCTGTCTAATCAAATCCAATTTAAACCATTTTTAAATTGTAGGGCTGGCCCAAACTTTAGAAACTATCAATGTTACGATACTTTCATGTCATCATTGAGTAAGTAGAGTCCTAGAGAGATGGCATGCCTTAATTAGGAATTACATGAGGGTTTATGGCATAACATGATTCCTCTTCCTTTGGTTGTTTGTGTAGACAGACAAACCCTTCTCATGGAAGGCACTCACATAAGTAAGCCACTCTCTAGCCTGATTAGCAATACTAATTCTTTTAAAATTACAAAGTATATTTTTCACCTCTCTAATTTTAAAAGTTCATACCAATTTTGAATATAATATGCATGATATATAAAGATATCATGTATAACATAGCACAGGATAATGTGCCATAATATATATGGTATATAAAAGCATAATAAATTTCTTTAATAAGCACATGTTAGGCTCCAGAAACAGTGCAAGATTCTTAAAACAATTTCTTATATGATACTCAGCTATGTCCTGCCAGATAAATATTATTAATCTCATTTTGAAAGAAAAGGAAGGGGGTGCAAGGATAGTTCAGTGGTTAAATTCTCACCTGCCATGTGGGAAACCCAGGTGTGAGTCCTAGCCCATGCACTTCCCCCCCCAAAAAAAAGAAAAACAAACAAAAAATTCAACAAATAGTGCTGCAACAACAGGATATTCACATGGAAAAAAGAATGACACTTAACCCCCACCATACAGCATACAAAAAAAAAAAAAAAAAAAAAGAGAGAGAGAGAAGGAAAGTGAGTCTCGTAAAGGTTGACTATTTCTACCCTTGCAGAGATGTTAAGTAGCAGTAGAGGTGGTACCCATAGTCTGTGCTGTCAATTTCTAAATCCAGGTTGCAGTATGTGGTAACAAGTTCACCTTCCCCAGACCCCTTCTTATCTTCATGTGGATTGAAACTTAGAAACTATAATAAAGATCTAAGGGAAGAGGTCACAGTAGAATAGTTCTTCCCAAGTTTTGCACAATGTTTTTCTTTTAACTCTTGCTACAGGAACCCATTTTATTGATTCATACTCAACTCCCAGCCCTGATTCCATATAATGATTATATTTAATGTTTTTAAACTTGAACAGATGACAATGCTACATGATGAACTGATGGCCAAGCATAGAGGATCAGAGTTTTGTGCTGTAATCAAATAAAGTATAATCCAATACATGTTAATGATGTGCACATTAGTCATTTGCATATGTTAATTATCTATAAGTGGTAATCAGTTCTCATAAAATATGGCAATGAGTATTCTAATACAAAGCCAAACCAAGTTTTTCCCCTCCCCATTTTCCCTTTCTTTGTTGTTTTTGACATCTACAAACAGCACCAGTGTTGACAATTTTCCGTAAGTTTTCTACAATTTAACCCTCTCTGTTGGGGTGCCCTTCCCTTCTTTTTTTCTTCTGTCTAGAACTATAGTATATGACCTCCCTTAGCATCAGGGGAGAATAAAAGGTGAATCTTTGTATGTGGGCTCATTTTTCCAACTAAAATGAGTTCCCAACTAAAATCAGTTTTGTTAATAAGGAAGGAGTGATTATATATTCCTCAGGTGAACTTCCACATTCAGAAGTTGACCTAATAGGGAGAAAGATGGCTGGGAAGACTTGATTCTAGAAGCCAAGAAGACAGTGAGTCCTGGAAGTTGGTGATTGGAAATAGGCAGAGCTATTATAGGAAACCTGCTCCAGGCAGGGTGTCCCTTAAAGGCTGTTCATGGCCATTTCAAAGTAAGGAAATGTGGGCTTAGTTTGGGGATGAGCTTCTGCTCTGAGTACCTACTGTGCTCTAGGAGGTGTATTTTATATACATTAATTGTATCCATTTAATCATTGTAACTGGGAGACAGTATAGTGTAATGGTTTTAGTGTGGATGCTAGAGTCAGAAATATCTGGATTAAAATCCTGCCTTTGGGTTTCTCACTATTGGAATGGGAGTTTATAGCAAGGGAAAAAGTCTAGACTATTCCATGTGGTGATGCATTACAACTGGAGATGTCAATATATAAATTCAAGTTTAGTTCAATTTAGGTATGGATGTTTACATGCAGATATATTTAGAGATGTGTATGTGTGTGTGTGTGTGTGTGTGTGTGTGTGTGTGTAGGTTAATGTACAAACATATATTTCCTTGTTTTATCATCTGAGATGCTTGGGAACCATGACATTCCCCAGCAAGAGCCACCTGTTTTTCCTGTAACCCAAATCTATGACCCTCTCCTTTGAGATCTCATTAATTCCTATAGTGATGTTGTCCCATAGTGACCATAAAGACACTATAAATGGGAGAGAGCTCCTATGAAAGATCAAAATATGGAAAATTTCTTAAAATGTTGTAATTGTTGTTACAAACATACAAACACAGAGGGGTATACACACACCACCTCATTTCTTTCTGTAACCATCTGATAAAAACACTGTGTGGTCTTGTTGCCAATTTCCCTATCGTTCTGTTGTATATTTTAATTTCAGAATGTACGTTTTTGGAGGGAAAGTCTTTTGACTAACTGCTGCATCAACATACCTAAGCCTAAAAATAGCAGGAGGCCACCGGAGTCTCCCAGGAACCATAAAGAGTGAGAATGGAGATAAAAATCTTTGAAAGCAGTGATGGAATAATGAATGCTGTTGTATTTTAGGGTTCAGATATTGCAGGGCGAGGAGGCTAAAGCATGAAAGTTACATTCATCGAAGAAGTCATGAGAAATTGCTCTTCTGAATGCAAATGTTTCATAGTTCCAGGGTACTTGAGATCTTTACCTACATGGGTGTGGATTGTTAAGAGTTTGAAAATCATAGTCCTAGATATGCAACTTCTCAGAAAGTCACAAGGCATTAGATAGGTCAGCCACATATTGATTAACTGCAGCAGAAGGAAAAAGCCAAAGGTGTGCTACTATCAATAGGGAATTTTGGATACCTGTTGGATGGCCATTTATTTGAAGAGCTAATATCAAAGCCATTGGTGTTTCTGTTAGATTTCCAGCATCTCCCATTGATGTGCACTTCATATACTCTGCTACTAGTAGAGTGGATGGGCCAATTTGCTTTGGTGCTTTTTTGTACATTAGCGTCCATTATAAGGTAATGGGTGTCTGTCAGTGTCAATATGTCAGCAACAAATTAATTCAGCTCATTCCTTTTTCTGAGTAATCACTAATCACTGGACCATCCAATGCCACATGATATTAAGTACCCTTTTGACCACTGCAAGCAGCATTTACAGGAGGGCTTGAGGGAAAGTGACATTTAGTGTCTCATAGCCATAAACAGATAGGCAATATCAGTAAGAAAAGAAATGGATTTCATTTTCATGTGCGAATTTACAGTACGTATTATATATTAAGTATTACTATGTCAGGGATTGTATTTTAAGATTACATATTAAGTCTTAGATGTAGAATATATTTGGTAAAAGATTTCATAAGATTAAAGAAAACTTATGTAGTAGGTTTTTGGTTCTTTGCTAAGTTTCATATCTCATTAAAAAAGTGATACACATTAACTGATTGCAATTAGGAGAACGTGTTAGTCAATAAGACAGAGAGAACGTACAAGATAAAGAGGCTGTGGGCCATACAAGAGTGACTTGAGCCCAAAGCAATTGAATTCACATGGGTTAGACAGTCCCACAAGGACTAGACTGCACTAGATAGGCATTGCATGAGTTATGGAGTCCCCTCTTCATGCTAATGATATTATAATGAGAAACACCACCAGTAAGTGGTAATTTGGGGAGTGACAACTGTCCTAGCTACTTGCCCCTGTGGGAGGATTTAAGAAGGAGATTGTGTAAAATGTATGTGGTAGCCAAAGGGGAAACCTTGGGTTATAAATAAAAGGAAATTATACCCAACTCAGAGCTTGAGAACTTCTAAGCTGCTACCAATCTGCCTCTCTCCCACTTGTGTTCTTTGTATTTGGGGTTGCTTTATCCAGTAGGTTCTCCAGGCACAGTGCCCAGGCTTATTAGCTCTTCATAGGCCTTCAAAAATGTTTGAGATCTGAAAAAAAAATTCTGAACAACTCCAAAATAGGATAAGAAAACTACAAAATTGGACATTTTAATTTTTAATTAAATGCTTCAAAAAATTGTGTCAAGCTTATTAATGGTTAATTTAGGTGTCATCAAAATTGCATTCTGTTTGGAAATAATTTTTTAGATTTTCTTATTTATCCCAAGAATCCCTGAGTATGCACAATAACTATAAAGATGGCATGACCAATTGTAAATTTAATGAATTATTTGTTGCCAAATCACAACAACAACACAAAAGAACTCTTCCGTAGTGCTTATCGCGTGCTAGGCATTCTTATAAATCCTTATGTATATTAATTCACTTATACACAATAACCCATGATATAAGTACTATTATTTCCTATTTATGAATGAGGCAGAGAGTTGTTAACTAACTTGTTCCAGGTCACACAGTTTGTAAAAGGCAGAGCTGGGTTTTTTAAAATAAGGCATAGATAGCAGCTACGAATTCACCATTTCATGCTATCTATCAAATGAACAATTATAAAATCCTTCAAAAATTTAAAGTTTAATGTGCAATTTGCAGTGTTGTGAATGTGTTTGGAATGATATAGGGGGGAGCTTAAAAGTAAGACTGCTTGAAACCTGCAAATACTTTCCAGTGACTTTGGCACTGGTCAGGTAGGGAAGCTGCATTGGTTGATCAATTTTGCAACATTGAAGCAGCCCTGATGGGGAAATGATGAGCCACATTCTCCCAGTGACTTTGGGTAACCGTGTGTTTATTAGCAATTATAGCTTCTTATTGCCCCGACTATTCCAAACCAGAATAACCCCACCATTAGCATCAGCTATATCCCAGAATGTCCTGGTCACCGTGGTCAATGCAGCCTTCTTTAATCCTTCATGGAGTTTGAATTGGGTCCTTTCTGCAACATACAATCTTGCAGTGAATCGGGATTGTTCCTGCTCCTCATTCTATTAGCAACTCATTAAAGTCATTTCTTTGGGATTAGAAAGGGAAGAAAGAATGAACATAAGTAAAAGGAGTAAGTTAATGGCTTTACCCAGACTGCTATGGCAATTTATGATGGCTTGAATGTAATGGCAGAATTGCTATAATGTTAAATTTAACACATTTTATTTTAGCGATATGATCATCTGATAGTACCTCCAAGTGCAGCCAAACTTACAAAAGTAATTTTAATAATTGTAAATTCATTTTCTATAGGAAGACTCAGAATGTTTTTAGATACCATATTACCAAATTTTAAGCTTAAAAAGTACTTTATTCTATCATGTATTTAACTAAAATGATGTGACCCAAACTGGAATTTCCTATGCACGTAGAGAGAAATAGAATTAAACTCCTCTTCTGTTTCATGCTTGGAGAACATGAATTTGTCATGGTTTGCTTTTTCCTATTAAAAGTGTTTGCCAATATTTGATTTTTCTTTCCTGTTTTGAGCATCGTGGGATCTTTCGTTGTCAGTAAGGATCTCCTCTGATGTCTCACTCTCTTTCTGCCTTTTGACATTTCCACTAGAATTTGGAGAGGACAGGCGAAAGGTGCCCGTGGCGTTTCCCCTTTTGAGTGAGCCGTGTCAGTCTGGGGAGGGGTGAGCGGGGGAAGCCGTGTGCTGCATGATGGTACATCCCGATGAGTCTCATGCTGGTTCCTAAGCCCAGGTCTAGCTGTTGGTAATGCTGAACACCTGTTTTCAGATGAGCCTTGCACCAAAACTCTCAGCTCCTAGTGTGTGAGTGGCTAAACTCTATATTAATAACACTACTTAAAAACAAGATCCAAAACACCTTTCTCTATCATGACAGTTTCTTAAACTGAGAAGGGACATCAACTTTGGGAAAGATTTGGGACCCTTATTTTTTCCCCTGTTATCTGAAGTTGCAAACAATGTGATAAAGCTGTTGGTGAGCAGGGCTGGCTCCTCACTTCCAGAGGAGGTCCTTGAGACTATGTAGCAAAATTCTGGGGCTTCAAAACTATTTTAAAAAACAACAGTGAGATTGGCACTGTGGTTAATCCTACTGCTTTTTCAATATCCCATGTCTTTGCTTCCCTGCTGAAGGGATTAGTTTATAGTCTGGTGAGAAACAGCCCATTCTTCCTGACTCTGTCACTAGCCCAAGGAAAGAAGGGGATGCTTTGTTTTGGGTTTTGCTCTACAAAATTCTGTTATTAGACAAGCCTATATTTCCTCAGTTAGAATTCACTTGATTCCTGCAGACCAACCTTTGCCTAACTAGAACTGAGAGATAAGAGGAGAAGAACTAAGTCTGGGACTTGGAAAGATGTCACCCCATTACCTAACCCCTGTAGATTTTTTGGTATAACCAATCACACAGTTTAGAAGGTACATTCACATAGAAAATTATCTCTCAGCCTCCTCCAAACAATGTCTATTAATTTTTATTATGGTAATTTTATAAGCAATAACTTACCAAATACCCACGATAGAGCACCCAGATGCATGGCCATTCAAATCAATTGTTTCTTTTTAACTAAAACTAAAATGTCTAACCATATCAAGTATTGCTTCAATCTAATACAGATACACCTCTGTTTTAGGCTATTTGCTAAAGTGTTTATCCCTTCTCCTCTTTTTTTTTTTTTTCTTAATTTTTAAAGTGATGGTATAATATGATGATAAGGAAACTTGGCTAAAGAGATAGAGAAGCTCCCTGGGAAATAGAAAGCACTCACATCAGCTGCTGTGCTGCTTACAAGGGCTGGCCAATGAGCTAAAAGAGCAGCAGATGACAAACATGCTATATCATGTCCAATAATTGGCAAATCACATTTATATCCTTTTTCCAACTAATTTTTAGAGGAAAAAATTATTGCTGATACTGACTTGAGGTTGTATTTTTCATGAGCTTCTTGTGGCTTAAACATAGGGCCAATGCTTCCATATTTTCCTAAGTGACATTCAATGATACTTTTCTGAACAGCTCTCCAAATTTCACAGTGGTTTCTATAAGATGACAGATAACATAAATCAAATCAAATAAATAAACCTGCTGAAGAAAAATTGCAGAATTTTCAGTTCAGAAAAAAATTTTTCTCATTGACTCCATTTTATTTTTAGATGGGATAGAGAGTTGTTTTGCTTTGTTGCAATTTTATTTTTAGTTTTATATGATGCCCACATTTTATTCCTTGCTGATATCAGTGTTATAGACATAGTACTAGTAGTAGTATTAGTTATACTAATAATAGCTTTCATTTTTGAGTGCCTACTTTAGATTAGGAAACATGCTAGCAACATAATTATTAGGACTTCTAATAATTACAATAATTTTACAGACAAACATTATTAACCCCACTTGATAGATGAAGGAAGTGAAATGCTGTGAGTTTAAGTCATAAACTATGCCAGAGTCCACAAGTAGTAAGGGCAAGAGCTGGGACTCGAGGAACCCCTTAGACCCCCCAAGTCCACCGAGTTTCCTCCAGGCCACACTTCCATCACTTGGGGAACCATCCCTTAACTTCCAAAGGCCTTAATTTTCTCCATCATAGAATATGAAGTGTGCATTAGTTAATTTCTAAGGAGCCCACTAGCTCTAAGTGCCTTGATTCTATGTAGGCAGAAACAATTTGCATAGTAATATCCCTAGAGCCAAAAGGAAGTGTTCAATAAATAACTGGGGGGGGGGGGGGGGGGAACTCCATTTTAAAGTTGGTTTAGTGAAATAATACAACTATCACTTTGTATTTGTTGTATTGTTTTATTATTTTAAAATGGTTGATTATAGCTGAATTCAAAATGAAATGCTAATGCTGTGTTAAAAAAAATAAAATGTAAGTTAAGAATAAAACCTGTGGTGTGACATTTTCTTGAATCCTCTGGATTGGAACTTGGGGCCAAGGAATAATTAAAAAGATAGAAATCAAGTTTTCTTAGTATGCTTCCTTCCTATGAAACATAATGGAAAAAATAAATAAGATAACCCTACTTCTCTCAAATTCATAAAAGAAATTGAATTGAAGCCTCATATCAAAGTTATTATTTCTAAATTTAGATTTAAGTGTAAGAAAAGGGGTATTTATAGGTTAAATAGGCATTTCCCCCATGCATATGGCATGCATGTGACATTTTTGCACACACTGGAAAGTTGAGGTTGAGGAATCATTTACATTACTCTCTCTGGGTGTCCAACAGTGACTGATATAAATATTTTATTAGGTAAACCTGCAGGTTTCTGAAGATTATATGTCTTATCAAGTTGACCCTTATAATTATGTTGTCTTCTGTATCCATGGGATCTCTTTTAATTTTGCAGTTCTTTGGTAAATATTGAACCATAAGAAAGGTATACAACTGCAAGCAAAGACAGCTGAGGATAAAAAACAATGATGTAAACAGGGATCCTCCACATTTGCATAAAGATGCATTTTCTTTCCTCTACCCCAGAAAAGTAATTGCTTGGAAGAAGGGCTTAATTAGGCAAGAAAATAAACCAGGTCACCATATTTTTTGATCCTCACTTTGTAATCTATTTCTCTGATAGGACTTTCGACCCTCCTCTCTCTTTTTTAGTATTAAAATCATATTCAGCCTGAGGGGTCTTTAGGGAGGGAAAGCTCAAAGGTTAGTTGGGTACTTACCTATTTGTGTTTCTCTCCCCTGACCTGATGAATTTGTTTTTCTTATCATTTTGTGTATAAGCTCCTGGCTGCCCCATGGGCACGGCCATCAAAGTGCCATGTGCATGACCCTCTGGTGCAAATGCCTCAGCTCTCCGGCATGGGGCAGCGCCACGTGATAAAGAGCCTCTTAGCCCCTGAGTGTGCACCAGGTGGGGTGGTCACAGGTCAGCTCCGCAGCCATTGATGTGTCGCGGTCCCCTCTTTGGGTCTGTTTCTTATCTCCATCCATGCCCCACAGAGCTGGGGCCAGCACACAGCTCTCTTTGAAGCTAATGGGGGCTCTACCCATGGAGGTGCCTGGCAGGAGGTCAGGACTGGGAGGCCAGTGGAGTCCTTCATTTGCCAGTTTGGTCATCTCTGTCTTGCTCTTTTATTTCCTCCCTTTCTTGCCCTTTTCGTTTAGCTCCCTCATACCCAAAGATAATCATAGCTCTCACTCCCCACACAAACATGTCCCCCAAACAGGTCTTTGGAGAAAAGTTTATGAGCTCAACAATATGGCAGGCAGGGAACCCATGGGTCAAAATCCATGTTGAATTCCAAATAGTGTGCAATGTGAAAATGAGGAAATTTCTATGGCAGATGAAAAAAATACTCCTTCTTTTTTGACTTTACTGAAGTTACTTTTCTGCCACAGATGTATTTAACTTAAGTCTTGTGAATAGTTTTGATGTGGTTTCTGGTTATGTATGTGAGCTAATCTGTATTATGTCTTGGTGTTAGGCCCATCCAGGCATGGATGGGAGATGGGTGGTCAGTCAGTCAAGAGTCTGTTGGCATCAAGAACTCATTACAATCCTGACCCAGAGCTCACTCTAAGGGAGGTGTAAATCAGGAGCTTCAGAGGTTCATAGACAAATCCAGGAATAGTGGCAGGGGCAGCTTCTGCATAGAGATGGTGACCCACTCAGTTGGCCTTCAACTCTGCCCCTAGTGCAAACTTGAAACTGGCCCATCAATAAAGAGCATAGCAAGTAAATATGAATGAGCTGGTTTGCTAAAATCTGGGAGCACAGGAGGCATCTATTGTACTCTAGAAAAGAGTGTAGTTATAGCAGATTGGAGGGCACCTTCCCCATTGGAGGTTGCCCTCAGAACATATTTTGCCCCTGTGGGCTGAGCGGTGGGCTGGGTCTGTGAACATCGGGATGGAGAGGCAGCAGAAAAGGCTGTGACTGCCAGCATCAACCCTCGTAACAACTTTGAGCAGCCTCAGCAGCGTTGCCCAGGCCTTGGCACCTTAAGTGAGCATCAACATCAGTGCTTCAGAGGTTCTGGGGTCTATCCCATTAGAACTAGAGGTGGCAGCATGGGCCAGGTGGCTACAGTGAAAAAGAGCCCAGAAGGCAAAAGGTCTGTGGATGAGATAACAGCCAGGCTTTGTATGGCTTTTGGGATTTTACTGACTCTGGGTTCAAATTTCCTGTGCTCGAATGCTTGGCCCTCTGTTCTGTGTTACCTGGGGCCAGTTATTTAATCCCTCTAGGATTTGGCTTCTGCCAAGTGAGCATAATAATAAAATCTCATAGAATGATTATGAGACTTCAAGGAGATAATTCATATAGAGTACTTAATTGAGTTCTTTCAGTGTATGTGATAGGTAAACAATAAATATCTTCGATCAGTACCCTTTTTATTTCTGTCTATTGCCTACTCAGCCTCGATTGTTTTTACTATGCTAGATTTCCCAGCTTGCCATAGGCCATGTGACTGATAAGTCACATGGGATTTGAACTCATGGCTGTCTAGTTTCTAATCTTTTGCTCTTTCAACCACAGCATACTACCGCTTCTTGATTCTCTGATTATAATGTGGCCTATGTATTGCCTATGCATTCTATGCAGGTAAAATAGATTAATATATTAAAGCTTTACTAGTCCCCATCTCCCAGACGGGAAACTGAGGCAAGACAAGTAAAGAGCTGGGAAGGGTGAAGTTTTCAATTACATGTCATTACTAAACAAGACTCAGGACAAATTTAAATTTTAGCAGCTTCATTAGTGTTCTAAGAAGTTGCTGAGTACAGTGACTTTCTAGTCCTTTTCCTTTGTGTAGTTCTCTAACATCACATCCTGTCCTCAAGATAGCAGCCTTTCAGGAGTAGGAAAGTCAAGTGAAATCTCCTATAAATTACATGTGAAAAACTAACTCAGAATTAATCACCTTGGCAAACTGTCAGTATGACCTCAGAAAAGTTTCTTATTTGATCTTGTTCTTTGATTCTTTCTCAGCTTTCCACTTCTGTAGTGTGTGATATGCCCAAACATACCTTTTATTTAGCCTTTTTTTTTTTTTTTTAACTACGGTTAAGCTTCTTTTTAAAAAGTTTGTTTTTTATTTTGAAATAATTATAGATTCACAGGAAGCTGCAAAGAAATGTATGGGGAAGTTGGGAACACCTTAACTCAGCCTACCCCGATATTAGCATCTTAATAAATATAGGGCGATATAAAAACCAGGAGAATGACATCAGTACAATCCACAGAGCCTGTTCAAATACTGCCAATTAGAGACACACTTGTTTGCGGGTGTATGTATAGGTCTATGCAATTTTATCAAATGCATTGCTTCATTAATTACCACCACAATCAAGATACATAACTGTGCCATCATCATAGGGATCCCTTTGTCATAGTATTTATCCTTTGAGATAGGACTTTGTCACTCAGCATGATTCTCTTGAGTTTCATTGCATGTATTTCTAGTTCCTTTTTAGTATTTAGTCATATTCCACTGTATGGATGGACCTGAGTTTGATAACCATTCACACTTTGAAGGTTGTTTGAGTAGTTTCCAGTTTTGGGCTATTAAGAATAAACCACTAGGTATATTTCTGTAGGGGTTTTTATGTGAACATAGAATAAATGACCAGGAGTGAAATCTCTGGGAATTATAGTAAGTTCATTTCTATTTGTAAAAGAAACTGCCAAACTGTGTTCCAGAGAAGTTGTACCAATTTACATTCTTATCAGCAATGTATGAGTAATCCATTTTCTCCTTTTCCTGACCAGCATTTGATGTTATGAGTTTTTATTTTAGCCATTCTAATAAACGTTTAATGATATCTAAAGACTATTGATATTGAACATCTTTTCATGTGCCTATTTGCCATCTGTATGTCCTCTTTGGTGAAATATCTGTTCGTGTCTTTTGTTCATATTCTAATTTGATTGTTTATTTTTTTACCGTTCTTGATATATTTTAGATACAATCCTTTGTTGAACATGTGATTTGCAAATACTTTCATCTTTGATTTTCGTTCAGTTTTGGTTACTGTAGCTATAAAAATAAGGCATGAAATTGGGTAGACCAATCACTTCTACCTTATTCTTAATATCCCAAAACTGGAAACTACTCAAACAACCTTCAAAGTGTGAATGGTTATCAAACTTCTAGTTCAGAATTGTTTTGGCATGTCAAAATTGGTTTTAGGCATTTCTCTTTCCAAATAAATTTCAGAATAAGTTTGTCTAAGTTTGCAACTTTGCTGAGATTTTGTAGAAATTGTGTAACCCTGTAGATCATTTTGAGGAAAATTGACATCTTTCCTGTGTTGAGTTTTTAAGTCCATGAACATCGTAAGTCTCTCTAGTTCTTTAGGTCTTCTTTTAGTTATATCATCGACATTTTGTGATTTTTAGCATAGAGATCCTGTAAATGTTTTGTTAGATTTATAACAATTGTTGGGTGTAATCATCTTTGAAGCGATTGTAAATGGTATTGAGTTTTTTCACTCTAGTTTTTCCTTGTTTATAGTTAGTATATAGAAATATAATTGATTTTTGTACGTTTATCTTCTATCCTGTGACCCTGCTGAACTCACTTATTAGTCTAGGAGTGTTTTGCAGATTCTTTGGGATTTTCTACATAGATAATCACGTTATCTGCAAATTGAGATAGTTTTATTTCTTCCTTTCTAATCTGTATGCCTTTTATTTCCTTTTCTTGTCTTGCTACACTGGCTAGAACTTCCAGTACTAGACTGAATAAGAATGGTGAGAGAAGACATCCTTGCCTTTTACCCAAATTTAGAGGGAAAGTATTCAGTCTTTCAAAATTAAGTAAGCATTAGGTTAGCTGTAGATTTTTGTAGCTGCTCTTTATTATGTCTATATAGCTCACCTTTATTCGTTTACTGAGTTTTTTAAATCATAAAATGGTATTGCATTTTGTCAAGCACTTTTTTGGCATCAATTGTTGTGATCATTTGATTATCCTTCTTTAGTCTGTTGATAGGATGAATTACACTGATTGATTTTTTAATATAGAGTCAGCTTTGCATACCTAGAATAAATCCTACTTTGTCATACTATATTATTGTTTTTATGTACTGCTAGATTTGACTTGCTAATATATTTTTTTGAGGATTTTTGCATCTAGGTTGATGAGAGAAATGGGTCTGTAATTTACTTTTCCCTTTGTTTGGTCTTGGTGTCAGTGTAATATATCCTCATAAAGTGAGTTGAGAAATGTTCCCTTCTCTTCTATTTCTGCACAAGAGACTGCAAAAATGGTGTTACTTTTTCTTTAAATGTTTGCAAAATTCTCCCATGAAACCATCTGTGCATAAAAGTTTCATTTTTGGAGTTTTTTAAATTGCAAATTCAATTTCTTAAGTGGTTGTAAGACTACAAACCTTCCACTTTTGGAAAGCAAGAGGCAGAAAGAATAAGAATTTCTTGGGCAAGAAGCACAGAGCTTGAGCAGGATAAAGGAATAAGAAATGGAGATAATCTGGGTCAGCGTTATCATGGTCCTGTAATTTCTCACTCAGAAATTGGTCTACTGCTTGGATATTGCATGTGATGAGCAAGTTCATCTTTATTTTCATGCATTATATTCCCAAGGCATTTTTTGGAATTATTTTGATAAACTTTAATATTTCCTATTCCTGTATTTAGAAATATATTTTCAAAGTTGATTCTTTTTCTTGAGTTAATTAGAAGGGAAGCTAGCATCTGCCCCTATAACTGATGGAAGCTAAAAATTGATACCCAGAATGGTCCCTAATTATGTAAAAGTTTAAAACATTCCAATTTCTGTTGGTAAGTAAATCATGGGCTCCCTCTGTGAACTCTATCAACATCAGTCAAAATAATGCTATTTAGAAAAAGTATCAATGCTCCTTGTGTGCAATCTCTCTTTTATATCGCTGTTTAAAACATATATATGGAAAATATAAGAACCTAGCTGTCTGTTTCTGAATTGCTGGCTACACTACTGGCCTTTGGCAAGTCAATTTCCTTCTTGGTCTTGGAAGAATACATGCTACCAGGTAATGTTTGTAAAAGCATTTTCAAATGCATTATTTCAAAAATGCATTTTTCATTAAGCTGGAAAGGAGATGTAAATTATGTCATCAAGGCTCTTGAAACAATAATTGTCTTTGTGAAATATATCTTGCACAGGATCCAAATGTATTCTACTTTTTTTTAATGAAAAGCAGCTGCCCTAAAGAACATTTGTTTGATTGCCCATGATCGGTAAAATAGGAAAGTGATTAATATTGGAAGTGTGTGGTGCACACACAGAAGATTTTAGAGTGAGGGCCCATTATTGTACTTGTTTTGTTGTCTGTAGTAATAAGAAAGTAACCCCAATTCCTACCTGGTACCTGGCATGAGGAAGAGACTGGCCTACTATAATCTCACTGACCGAGCAGAATAAAAGCCAGCACTGCTGGTCTCACCATCTGGATTGATCCTACAAGAAACTCTCCAATCATTTAGAAGTGCATTTTTGTCAGTAAATAAAACGCTCTCATTTTGGTGTTTATAATGTTAAGGGAAAAGGGTAGTGCATTTGTTGCTCGATTCCCAATGCAGATCATATTTCCCTGAAAGCAGGCTCTGTATAAATAACACATTCAAATTCTATCCATGCTATATCTTAGGACTTCTATTTATTTTACCTTAAAATGTGTGAAATGCTTCTGATCTTTTTATTTCTTAGGGGATGAACAATTGCAGCATTAAGAGACATTTAAATAATGCTTAATTTTTAAAGGAAGAGAATTAGACAAATGGATGTGTTCAGCCAGGAATTCAGATCAGGTTTCTGTTTTTTAAAGCTTAATGTGTGATATTAGCCTATTAAATGGCATTCCTTTATTTGATATATTCTCTATCCCCATTAGACGTCATTTCCATTGATGTTTTGTATTGTTTGCACGTTAGCACATCTTATGTTAAACTATGGGGGCTGAAGGGGGAAAATAATTAGATTTATGGCTTTGTACTTTTAGTTTCAATTTAAAGGTCTATTCAAAAATTATTCATGATATAATACATGTAAGGCCATTTTCTGTTTAAATTTGCTTATCAGAATGAATTATTTTCTTCAGTGATTTTTCTGGAGATGAGGAAAACAGATGACCCTTCCATTCAGTGGAAACACAACCTGTGATTTACCACAAGCAGCAAAAATCATTAAACACAGCAGTAGTCATTAGGACGATTAATGATGATCATTTCTATATAATTTTTAAGGCTCAAGAATTTCTTAGGTTAGCTGGAAGAAGTTGACCTCCTGAGCTTTAAGGCAAAAAAGAGGAATTTGTGAATAGCCTGTTCCAAGGCACATCGCAGTGAGGCTGTCCCTGTGGCAATTCACCTGGGAAGAATCTGTAGCGTGTGGTGATGCTCAGAAAAGCCCAGGTGCAAATTGGACACTGGGCTAAAATGCAGAGTCAATCCTGAAGATTAGGGTAAAAGGAGGCCACCTCCTTTGGGGGTGTCACACCTTTTCTACCTGCTGCCTGATCCTAACCTACCTTTTCATGGGAATAAAGCCTTTGCAGCAGATGGAGCATCAAGGATTAAAACAAACACTTCTAAGCCGCGTGGGCATTGCTTTGAGAGTGGGAGCGAGCAAGGAGGGGATTGGAAGCTGCGTACTTCACTTTTAGGGCCCGGGGAGAGTTCTACTGGATACCTGCTGGGCCAAAGGCCACGGCCGGGAGCACGATTTCCTAGCTGTATAACTTGCCTGCCATATGCTGGCATGCTACAAAGATTGCTGACAGTTCTGATGGAATGCAAAATAATAACACCAACCCACCAAACTGCTCCTCTAAACCCTGCAGGCCACCACTTCATGTCTCTGTTCTTCATGCCCTTGTCTAGATTGAGCGCTCCCCAAATTCTGAAACCATATCTAATTTGTCCATGATTGTACCCTGTTCTAGTTTGCTAGCTGCCTGAATGCAGTATCTGAGAAACAGAATGGCTTTTAAAAAGGGGAATTTAATAAGTTGCTAGTTTACAGTTCTACGGCCAGGAAAATGTCCCAGTTAAAACAAGTCTATAGAAATGTCCAATCTAAGGCATCCAGGGAAAGATACCTTGGTTCAAGAAGGCCGATGTAGTTCAGGGTTTCTCTCTCAGTGGAAGGGCACATGGTGAACACAGTCAGTTTCTCTCTCAGCTGGAAGGGCACATGGTGAGCACGACATCATCTGGTAGCTTTCTCTCCTGGCTTCTGGTTTCATGAAACTCCCTGGGAGGCGTTTTCCTTCTTCATCTCCAAAGGTCTCTGGCTCGTGGACTCTACTTTTTTGGTGCTGCTCTTTCTAAAGCTCCCATTCTCCAAAACGTTTCCTCTTTATAGGATTCCAATAAATCAATCAAGACCCACCCAAATGGGTGGAGACATATCATCACCTAATCCAGTTTAACAACCACTCTTGACTAAATCACATCATCCAGGGAGATGATCTGATTACAGTTTCAAACATAGTGTTGAATAGGAATTAGTCTACCTTATGAAATGGGATTTTGATTAAAACGTGGCTTTTCTAGGGGGCATACATCCTTTTAAACCAGCACATACCCATGACAACTTTTTTATTAAATATCTGTGTATTGAATAAAACTAACGAGGTTTGATGCAAATGAACTCTAAGGTCTTTTCTTCTCTCTCGAATTCATTTTCTATTCATCTGCCCCCACTGCCTAGATGTTAAGCTCTTTCTGTATGAGGAGTATGCGATAAGGAAGGATGGGCCTTCAGGGAAGGGGTTGAGCCTGACTGTACAGGAGGCCATCAAAGTGACAGAACGGGTGGCACATTTGCAAATAGAAGCAAACTATATTGGCGTTCCAGAGAAGGCAAATTATATCTATTTATTTTATATTTTATGAATAAAGGAGGATATATTATTTTTTTGAAATAAGTAAAAGTCACTTTTTTTTTTCAAAAGCAAAGCACTCTATCTGTAAGCATTCTGCTCTTGACCCCTTAAGAAAGAGGAAAATTAGGCAAAGATTTTAGCTAAAGCATGAGTAAATGCATTTCTGAACTGGAATGACAAATTCGAATCAGACTTTGATTCATTACACATCTCACAAAATGGCAGTATTGAAAACCTCTCAGCCAAACTGTCTCTCTTTTGAAAATACTAACACATAGATATTCTGAATCATATTTATATGCAGGCATAGGAAAAAGAGCAAACTTAAAATTAAATGATTTGATAAACAGCATTTTTGGATTGGAATTGCTTTTGTTATTGCACCTGATCCTGAAATTAGCCAGAATGTTTAGACAACGTTGGTCTATGGTCTTTTGAGCACTCCAGACCACATCACCTCTTCCAGCTGCATTCACTGCCCTTTTGGAAATGACTTATTTTCCCCAGATGACCTTGTCACCTGAGGTTTCTCCACAGCCATAAGATAGATCAACTTCCCCAAGTGGCTTCCTATTTCTGACCTTCTCCCACTTCCTCTTTCAGTCTTCACCCTAAAGTTCTCTAATTCCTTCAGGGTACTCGATTTGGCACCATAATTCAACAGTTTGAGATGATTGATTTTGCAGACACACATACATGGATTTCAGACCTGTTTCTCTTACTAACGTTTTACTCTGGACAGTTGAACTTCTTGAGTCTATCACCTCAGTTTCAAAATGTGGGCAATGAAACCTGTCAATCTCATATGGATTAGTGAGAATGAATGTAAACATCTGGCATATAGTAAGTACTCATTAGTAGCAGTTTCACATTTGTTTGCTAATATATTAGTGAGTGCTAATAACTAATTGATTTCACTTCCAGGTAGCATGATTTGAGTATTAACAGCAGCCTTTCTGACATGCAATGCCTTAGCACTAAAGGAATTTCAGAGGCAATGTTAGCCACATCAGAGGAAATACTTAGAGCCATCTTGTCCTCCTAGTAACACCTTTGTATCTTACCATTCTGGAGGTGTGCTCTGCTATTGGGTCAATTTTATAATCAGGGATCTCACACATAAAAATGAACCAAATCAAAATTATCTTCCCAAGATAAAACAACTTGATTTTCCAAATCACGTGACTGCCCCAATTTCAATTTTTTTTAGATCATCTATTGTTTTTTTTCTCTACATTAGCATAAAGAAATTCCCTCACTTTTCTGGATTTTAATGGTAAGAAGATGAGAATGTTTCATTCAGAGAGAAAATGGGCTTACTATATTAATCAACAATCCTTCTCACCCAACTCAAAGAAGCCTAAGGAAGGAAAGGACCTTATTGTCTCACATAATTGGGAATTCTACCAGTGGAGCTAGGTCTCAGGTAAAGCTAGATCCTAGAGCTTAAACGCTGTCATTTTCAACCTCTTTCTCTCTCCTTGCCCTTCCTTCTCTCCTTCTGTTCCTGTCTCTATTCTCCCCCTCTTTCTCTAACTCATTTCTCCATCTGCTCATCTCTGCTTCTTTCTGAGTGCTATTCTCACTCACTACAGTTTGGGACAAACTTTGTCCATTTAGAGGGGAAATGCCTGCAGTTAGCTTCTGGCATATATTCTTACAACTTGTGATCTAGAAAGAAGCAAGCATAACCTGTTTAGCCTCCACTTGAAATATTCTGGAAAAGATCATGATTGGTGTAGTTAGGGTCAAAATCACTGTGCTCCAAGGGCAGCCCCACCAGGCCACTTAGCTCAGGAGGAGTTTCTCAAAGGAAAGGGGGAATTCTTACAATAGAAGGGGGATGTTACAATATGCTGGGAAGACATGAAACAGTAAGGTCTTCTACACTTGGAACTCTTACACAGTGTGATGAAAAGACAAAGTTCCCAGTTATTGACATGAGTGAAACTTTGCTGGTTCAAAAAAATAATTGCGCTCGGGATCATTTTGAGCTTCCTAGAGAATATTCGAGAAAAACAGTGCATCTTTATTTTGCAAATTCCCATAACTCTTGACAAATTTGAGATGTAGGAGACTAAGAATCCAGAAAATTATGCTGGGATAGCCCTTTTGTTAAGCAAATCTTGATAGTTAATGACAGGAGAGGGCTAATCTTTTGTACAGTTCTTACCTGGAAAAATTCCAGTCATTTATTAAAATAATTTTGTTTTTGAAATCGCCCAAATGACATTTTCACTATTTTAAAATTGCTAGTTATTTCTGATATTTGGACTAGATCTGTCATAGAACAAAGTTTTTTTTCTTTATTTTTTGAGAAGAGAAAATGTTTACTGCATACTCAACTAGCAAGGAGGCCAGAGGAAACACCTCACATCAGTTTCCCCAAACAAAATGGAGCCTGGGGTTTATACAGTCCGGGGAAGGTGGCCAAAGGGAGTGGATAAGAATGGGGTGAGATGAACATGCTCCGTTCAAACCATGCTTGATCTTAAAATGGAGGCTCAGCATGCTCAGTGGCTAGAACTTTCCAGCAGGTACTGGAAAGGAAACAGTAACTTTTCTTGCAGTGAAGCAAGCTTCTTCTAAATAAATATGAGGAGGCAGGTGCTCAAACAAAGGAAATAGAAACTTTTTTAAACTGGTAGGGGAGGGGTTTCTTTAGTAGAAAAAAGGGATTGGTAAGTGGAGGGTTCAGTCCCTAACTTTTGTTGTTAGATTCTTCAGTCTGGAGGGATGAGGGGCAGCTAGAGGGTGTATGTTCTGGTTTGCTAGCTGCTGGAATGCAACACACCAGAGACGGATTGGTTTTTAATAAAAGGGGATTTATTTCATTAGTTCTTCAGAGGAAAGGCAGCTAACTTTCATTTGAGGTTTTTTCTTACATGGGAAAGCACAAGGTGATCTCTGCTGGCCTTTTCTCCAGGCCTCTGGGTTCCAGCAACTTTCCCCGGAGTGATTTCTTTCTGCATCTCCAAAGGCCTGGGCTGTGAGTGCTGAGATGAGGTATGCTGAGCTACTTGGGCTGTGCTACATTGTGCTCTCTCATTTAAGCACCGCCAATTAAGTCAAACATCATTCATTGCAGCAGGCATGCCTCCTAGCCGACTGTAGATGTAATTAGCAACAGATGAGGTTCACATACCATTGGCTCATGTTCACAGCCACAGGACTAGGTGCCTTCACCTGGCCAAGTTGACAACTGAATCTAACTACCACAGTGTAGTTCACAGGTTTAACCTGGAGGTGACGAGCAGTTTCAGCCAAAATAATGGTCTTACTTTAGTGTTGTTGGCTCCACCCAGGCTTTAGTCTTTTGCAGAGTCACCTTCCTAGGTGGGGAAAACTTTCTTGGGTGATGAATCCATGACTGGATTCTCTGCAACTCTGAGAGGCTGCCTTTAGGAACCTTAGACTGGACTCCTCCTAAATGTAGGAGAGCAGACAGAAGGGTGCAAGCCTGGTCCGGAGGAACTTCAATGTCCAGGGTTTCCTTTGCTGTTCTTTGGCTTGTCCAATGCATCTGGATCTGGTTAAACATTCACCAATGGCTGCTTCCCGGGAGGTGACTTTGCATCTCATCAGCTTGTCCTGAGACTGGTCTTGGTTGTTAAAGACCCAGAAGATGTCTTTACCTGGAACTGTTTCTTTTCTGGAAATTAAAGTGTGCCTAAGGGCCGGCAACCCCTGTAGGAACAGGAGACGGTCCTCGTTGTGGAGCCTTTACATTAGCTGGTCTGGGTGGCTGCTTAGGGTCGATGACTGGAAAAATCCATTCCACAGGGGCCATGGAGCTTCGGGCAGGGGTCTTCATGACTGTCCCTTTATGTTCATCAAATTGTTACTGCCCAAAGCAGGCGTGTCTGCCTGATACACACAGAAGTCAGTGCCATGACACCAGGATTTCAAGAAGAGAAAGTTTATTGCAAGACTAGCAAGGAGAATGGAGGAAAAAGCTCAGATCAGTCTCAGAACTAATTTTTTAAAGACTATTTGTAGGTGATGCAGGATACATAAGAATGCCAGTTCTTAAACAATTCATAAATCTCCCATTGCAATAGACATTCGTTCCAGAATCTTGGAAATTTAGAACTCTGAGGAGGCTTGAGCTCATCTAGCAATTCCTTCCATCTATGCTGCTTCCTTGTTTGGCACTAAAAATGGGCTTCCAGTCACTATATCCTGCTGCTAGCAGGGGTGGGCAGTTTATTATAGCAGGGAGGGCCAGGCCACTAATCATTGTCATAATCTTTTGAACATTTTCCTTTATATTAAACTACACTGTGCCTCATCATAACTGCTACCCACAGAGCTACAAAGCATGGATTTAATCCCTCTTTCACATGACAGCCACCTAAGGTCATGCTTCTTTTGAGGCTTCTTGTTTGCAGGATAACCCATCCTGATCCCCGGTAATCATTTCTCCTTCTCTGAACATAGCTGTCACTATTACTATTTAAAAGTACAGGAAAGTGAGGTGGTTGGAATTCTGAAGCTAATTCTCAGCTTTGTGGCCTTGGACCAGTTCCTCAACCTTTTTGTACCTCATTTCTTTATTTGCAAAATAGATAAAGATACCTACCTTGAGAGTTGTCCTAAAAATTATAAGTATTTGCTCTCATGAGCTCATCAACAGTTATTGAGCTCTAGCTACCTGCCAGGTATATTAAGCACTTTATTGTCAAATGTAATCATCACAGTAACCCTGGGAAGATTATTATCGTCTCCATTTTACAGGTGAGGACATTGAGGTACAAAGGTGGAGATGGCCAGGAATTCAACTGTGTCTATCTGGGTAAGGATTCTAAAAATGCTCCATTATTTTGATTGTTCCCTAGATATAAAAGAATTCAGTGAATATATTTTATCTTGGAAGATAGAACCCAACTCTCTGTCCATGCAAATGGCTCTTGTTGAGTTTGTGGTTCTCCTAGCTCCTGCCAGGGTTTGTCTCATGAATGTCCTTTAAAACCAAGCCTTTAAGGTGATAGCAATATAGGCAGTACCTGGATTTGTCTCTCGAAATCTCCATACCTGATGGTGATGGTATTCAATTAGGACCCTGTATATATGCTCCAGATATCAAAATTAACCCAAACCCTTCTTAATTAGCTATTACTCCTTTATTACTCCTGATTACAGGTGATCAGCTATAATGGAGGGAATGATTATCCTCTAATTATTTATTTATATTAATAAATATATTAACAATGAATTTCATAAATAACTGCAGGCATAAAGGCCTCTTGCAAACTAAGCCAAAAAGAAAAAAAAATAAGAAAAATCAATATCTTCAAGAAAGTCATCATTTTAAATATACATATCTCTCAGTTTGAAAATCTGATGAGATAGTTTAGGTTTTAGGAAGCATCATTCAATACATGACAGGCTGTGAATAGAATTTACAGAAATGACTTACAGTTCTTTCCAAAGATGTTGCTATCTTCAAAAGCCCACATATTTAGTAGGGAGACACAGTATAAAAGAAGTCACATAGGAGATAGCCCTGACTTTACCATTTCCTGGCTGTGTAACCTGGGGCAAGTTTAGCCTGTGATTTAATTTTTTCAATCTTAAGGCTCCATGTCTGTGAAATGGGATAATGCCATTTACATGATAGGATTTTAAGATTAAATGAAATAATGAATATCAATATACATAAAGCATATGGTTTGAAGCCTGGCACAGCATGAGTGTCTAATAACTATTGCATTCTCTTTTCCTAAGATTATGGGGAAAAATTTTTAAATTTCGTAATTTATTAACTATCCAGTCCATTAACATATTTCTGACTGGGTTTTTGTAATCCTGTGCACATACCCTCCACAGTACCTTTTATCTTCTAGAAAGCCCAAGCATTTACCCACCTAGTAAATGAAGATAACCCACCACTGATTCACAGGGGCCACTAATCCACTCCTAGAGCAGGACCACCTCTGGGTAAAAAGATCAACAAATATTTATCAGCTACATAACACCTCGATTAAATTCAATGAAGCTCTTTTATATTATTTCCTAAAGGACAGAGATAAGAAAGCCATGCAATGCAAAACTATTACACCTGTGTATGTTTATCCAGGTCTTTAAAAGATAAATACTGTAATCAGGGAGTCAAATATTAGGCAATTATAAGACTTCAGAGACTAGATGATGAATTCAGTCCCTTTATCCCTAGTCGGGTGATGGATTTAAATCAGAAACAATAATCTTGCCCCAAAAGGGAGTTACACTCCCTTCTGGACTGCAAAAGCACAAGCTGGGAATCTCTGCCTTCTATTTGTTTGTGTATTTTTCGCAATAAGTTATGCATGTTCTCAAGTAAACCTGGGTGTTAATCAAAAGATTGGTGCTGCTTATCAGCACCATCCTTGCACTTAGGTAAATTGCATTAAAATTCTTATGTGAACATGCAGTAAATAGCACAGACATTCAAAGCATTCAGTCAATGCCTTCCTTCTGTCTCTCCACTAATACACTATTATATATTGCCTGAGCTGATGAATCATGCTTAACTTTGAGGGATCTGCATTCCATGAAGCAAAGTCCTGTTCTTAGGTTTTCAGAGCTTCTAGAAAAAACAGGGCACCCACAAATCCACTCTACAGGACTTTTACAACTGAGCCATTATTTTATCTTCATTGCATTGCTTCATTTTGGAGTGCCTTGATTTCTCAATATCTAAACTAGGATTGATAACTGATTCTCTTTCTGCCTAGTTCAAGTGTGACAGTGGCAGGCCCACCTTCACATAGCAGCCAAGAGCCTGGGCTATTGCATTGCAAAGGAACCTGGCTTCTTAGGGGGGATGACTACATGGTGACTTGGAGGGGCCTAGTAGAGCCCTATGGAGGGACCAGGCAGGGCTTGAGGCTTGAGTTCTTCTGGATTCATCAGATTCCAATGATGGTAGCTTTTATTTAAAAAACAAAAAAAACAAAAAAAAACCCATTTTTATTCACACATCATATAATCCAACCTAAGTAAAAAAAATCAATGGTTCCTGGTATAATCCTACAGCCATGTCTTTACCATGACAACTTCCATGAAGACATTTCCTTTTTTTTCTGCAAAGAATCCCACACTCCTCCCCCATATTCCCCGCTAATTATTATTTTTAAAATATCTTTGTTGATAAAACAACATACAAACGTACAAACATTCTTAACATACAAACATTCTGTACATAGTATACAATCAATGGCTCACAATGTCATCACATAGTTGTATATTCATTATCGTGATCATTTTTTTGGACATTTGCATCACTCCAGAAAAAAAGGAAAAAGAAAAAACTCATACATACCATACCCCTTGCCTCTCCCTCTCATTGGCCACTAGTATTTCCATCTACCCAATTTACTTAAACTTTTGTTCTCCCTATTATTTGTTTATTTGGTGGTAGCTTTTAAAGGGAAGGATGAAAAAAAAAAGGAGGGATAGTCCTTCAGAAAAAGAAGATACTGGATCCCCAGCATTTAGAACTTGCCAGGCTCATTTTGGATCCTTCATTAAATGAAAGAACCAAACAATTAAGGAAAAAGGGGAAGGGAGAGAGGACGTAATGGTGAAGAGAAGGAAAAACAAGGGAGAATAGAAAATCCAGGAGACCAGGGTAGGAAGAAAGAGGGATATGGATATAGTGAGAAAAAGAATGTTAGAATCAGAAAAATATGTAATGAAACTACAAAATTTTGGATGGTTTGTCATAGTTGTTTTTTTTTTTTTTTTTTTTTAAAGGAAAGACAGAGAGAAGGAAGGAAGGATAGAAGGAAGGAAGGGAGGAAGAAAGGGAAACATCTTTAAACATTTTCTTGTTTTATTGTATTTTGTTTGTTTGTTACATGGGCTGGGGCCGGGAATCGAACCGAGGTCCTCCGGCATAGCAGGCAAGCACTTTTGCCCGCTGAGCCACCGCGGCCCGCCCTCATAGTTGTTTTTATTGAGAATATATTATATGTGAAGTATTACACTGCGATATTTACATACCTAGTCTCATGACCTTTACAACAAGCTATTAGGTGGATATCATACTATTTATGATTCAACTACCATACAGTTGAAGAAACTGTGTCTGAGACAATAAAATTCCCAGGATTATACTGTTGCTAAGTGAAAGAGGCAGGATTCAAAACCAGATTCTGCTGTGTTTGCATCTACACTGTTTTGGTTTTATCTACATCAGTTGGGAAAACTTTTTCTGTAATGAGCCAGATAGTAAATATTTTAAGTTTTCTGACTGCTAGGCCCTCTCTCTCACACTTACTCAACTCGACCCCTGTAGCCATACCCTCCTTACAAGCTGCCAGACACAATATATAAATGGATGGGCATGGCTGTGTCCCAGTAAAAATTTATGCAGGCCAGATTGTATGTGGACCCTCGTTTGCTGGCACCTGGCTTACATGAAAAATGACTCTCATCACTGGGACAGAAAAAAAGTCCAGTGTGCCCCTAGAAGTTGATGGAGGAGCGTGTAGGGATAGTAGAAAGCAGATTTAATATGGCCCAAAGAAAGTAACTCTGCTGGCAACCAGACCATTATAGTGTTGGGGGGGTTTGCAACAGTTTTTTTGTTAATCATTTGTACTTTGAAAAAATTTTCATTAAATACTTTAAAATATAAATTAAGTAACACAATATCCTCAGGTTGAATATTTTCTTTTGTACGTACTGGTCCCCAGTATCCTTTTTCTTCTTCTTTTTTCTTTTTTTCCCAGTTTTCTTTTTCAGAACCTCTAATCAGTTGATCTACCTTTCTGAAAATATGTCGAGGTTGCCTCCAAGAGGGAGTTCAACAGTGTTGGAGAGGCAATATGAGTAGCCAACTTTATAAAGCACTTTACTTTCTGTCTCAATCCTTTCATTAGCACTTATCACATTTTGAGGGGAATCAGGAGTACATTGTACAATGTCTTTTCATCTTTCCTACAAAAATATCAAATGCACACATTGATGATTTTTCAACCAGTGGAAGTCAACTTATGGAAATTGATTTAATCACATGTATGTGTATTCTCTGCCTGAAACTCTCTGTTACTAGCAGACCATTGTATTATCATCTATTTTTGTTGACTGTAAAATACCTTGAAAATGAAACATGGAGGTAGCATATTAGAACAAACTTGAACTTTCAGCTGCAAAGCATTGATCTGCATCAACAGTTCAGAGAAAAATAAGACAAACGATGCCCCTTGTCCAACAAGAAAACAATTCAGGGACACAGCTATTGATGCTGCCTGAGAGTGAAACTTGTTTGCCTTATTTTGTCCCTAACTAAGAGTACTCCAAAAACATTATCTTCATTTGCTTTGTCTTTTCTTCTTTCGCATCAATGGCTTTTTTCACCTCTATCCATCAGCAGTACCAAGAAAAATTTCTTCCTGTCCTTAATTAAAGTGCTTCTTTGAATCTCCTCCCTCCTAATTATTTCACCCTTGCCCATCAGTAACACCAAGACGAATTCTTTTTGTTCACCATTAATATGTTTCATTTGAATCATAGAATATTATACTCATAAAAGACCTTTGAGGCCATCTGACTCATTTCTAAGCCATATTACGTGCATCATAGAGCTTTAGTGAAGTCTGGGGGCACCCTCAGAGAGGGAGTTTGCCTGGATCCAAAATACCTGGAAATCTTCATGGCTCTTTTAAAGCAAATATAAAAGCAGAACGCTGTAATTACCAGAAATCTGGGTGTTTATCTCAGAAATAAGATTGTTGAAAAAGAATGACCATCTGTTTATTCACATTTTTGCTTTTATTATTTGCCTGAGCTGCATGGAATTTGTGATAGTCTCTTTGAATATCAGGAAATGTTTTTTTGAAACCCAGTCAGAAAGCCAGACACCCTGAAAGATGTGTGGTCAAATTTTCATCGTACATGGAGACATATTGCTTTTGGAGTAAAAATTCCACATCAGGTTTTTTTATTTTGTTTTCTTGGAGGTCCTAAGACCTTGGCTCTTTATGTTTTAATAAAGAAGCCACAATTTAAGTGTCTAATAAATGCTAGAGCAGAAGATGGCAACTGTGGTCCATAGGCCAAGTCAGGCCTGTTGCCTGTTTTCGTGTGACTGGTGAACTCAGATAGTTTTTACACTGTTAGTGGTTGAAAAATAATTATAGCAAGAACAATATTTCATGGCACTGAAGATTCTATGACATTCAAACTCCAAGTTCCCTAGGTAAAGTTTTATTGTAAAACAGCTGCGCTCAGTCATTTGCATATTAGCTGCGACTGTTTTTGATCTACAGTGGCAGAATTGAGTAGTTGTGACAGAGACGTCTGGCCCACAAGCTAAAATATTACTATCTGGCCCTTCATGGAAGATGTTTGCTGGCCCCTGTGCTAAAGGGTAGGCCTGACTCATTGCATGCTTTCTCCCACATTATCGACTATGAACACTTATCCACTAAGTCCTGCTTAGGTCCATGGCACTGTGGTTCCAAAATATTTCCAATCTGTGCTCCACCTACAGTGGGGTGGCTTCAAAGTTCAACAAAGACATAAACACTGATGAATAAATAAAAGTACACAATGGCTGCCTGACATTAAAGAACCAGGCACAGCAGGCAAATGAAACCTGTCCCAATTTCACATCATTCTCCTCCAATATAATGCATATTATCAAAGATTTAGGAGCCACGTTTGTGTCAGGCACGCTGTGGCCACCAGGCCCAGGCAGCAAGCCGCAGCAGAACTGAATGCGTCCCGCCTCTCTATTCTAATTCCTCTTTGTTAAGGTCTCATGGGAATCTGAGCTTTCAGACGAACGCCTTCCTTTGTGCAGGCAGCTGCGCGCTTCCAGTTAGTGGTACGAGAGGTTAGCAGAGGAAGTGTAGGCAGGGCTGGGCTAATTTGCAATGGCATGAACATTTTTGTTTTTCTATATAAAGTTTTTGGAATCCATCAGTTATGTATTAAGAGCCAAACAGCTCAATGAGAACAAGCTTCAGAAAAGCAGAAACTTTAATTACAAAAAAGAAGGGCAAGTCCAAGTTTGGTTATAGAGCTGAGATTGACCTTCCTTTCTCTTTCTCCCTCAGAGTCATGGTTTTACAGTTGGCTAACTTTCCAGTAATTGAATCTGAAGGTTGATTCCTTGTTCTTTAAGAATTGCCAATGAAGTCCTGTAATCCTCTTCTGATCTCCTCAGTGAATGAGGACTTTGGTTTATTGACATGTAATTAGATCAGTATGTCACTACATCAATGTCAGTGTAAACATCACTGAGTAAGTAACTGATCCTTACAAGATCAGCAACCTAATCTCCACTGGGATGCCAACTGGCTTTGTCAACACTCCAGTTGAGGACTGTATCGCCTTTTTTAATGCCTGATCCCAAACAATTGGGGGAGCTGTGACAGTGGTAGAAATCTGGCCTCTCAAGGCTTTCTTATTGACATTTTGACTATTCTATTACCTTTGCCATCAAAGGCCACCAGTGCGTGCCAGCAAAGTAAATAAAACAGGGACATGCAAATTTCCTCCTCCTCTTCATTTCTCCCTTCTCCTTTTGTCACTCTCAGGAAGCAACGAGTTAAGCAGAAGGGCTAGAATTAACACCAGTGACAACTCTCGTTGGTCATGAGTCGAAACTTTTCTTCCCTTTTACTTTTTGTGGATGCATGGGGCAAAAAGCTGCTTTATTGTTTACACTTGGTTCATGGCGTGTTAGAGGGCTGCCAGGTGGTTGGTTAAAAAGACGCCTCCGGCTGGGGAGAGGAGCTCTGGCAGAAGCCCGGATGCCAGGGAATGCAGACCCTTCCCTTCTGCTCCAAAGGCCTCTGGGCTCCAGTTGCTCCTTGCCAAGCTTGAGGTGAGCCTCTGGAAGAGACACTCACCCAGCCCCACCTGCAGGCCGGCTAACTGTGCACCTGCACAGTCAGGTGGGGGCTCATTTTCTTGCTGAGCTTCACCTCCTCCTCTAGAAAATGGCTCTCCATGAAGTCACAGAGATGCGAGTCTGTGTGGGCAGAACCCAGGGCTTGCAGACCTAAAAGGACCTGCCTCAGGCTCTTCTCCGGGGCCACGGTGGCTTCTCTGGAGTCCAGGGTACTCATTTTGGGACACAGCTTCTGCAAGTCCTGGAAGAGGGCGTGGTGGCAGTGCTGGTTTTGCGTCTTCTGGAGATGCTGTGTGCCCCCCTCACTTCTCCTTCGCCAACCCTTGGAAAAAGTGGTCCACGCTCTTCCAGGCCACGTCAGAAGGCTACATCATCCCTGTTGAAAGAGAAACCCAGAGAGAGGTAGGTGTAGGGGGCCGCAGATTGGTTGATGGGGACTTCCACTTCAGCAGAACAATTCTGAAAGATTTGGGAGCTCTTGGTGGGTGGACAATGAGGAGTTAACCACGAAAAACGGTGTTAGCTGGACCCCTAGCAGGGGATGTCCGACAAGGTGGTCCCAGAGGCTGTGACTGCAGGGGAAGTTGGAGGTCAGTCTGAGGCTGAAGTGGGGGTGAGGGATGGGAACAGACTTCCATCCAAACACTGTTGAAATGAGACAGATCAGTGGCTGACTGGGCCTGCTGTCCTCCATTTCCTTTTTATTTTTTATTTTTTATTTTATTTATTTATTTATTTTTGGCATGGGCAGGCACCAGGAATCGAACCCGGGTCCCCGGCATGGCAGGTGAGAACTCAGCCTGCTTAGCCACCATGGCCCACCCTCATTTACTTTTAACTAATGTGAATTAATTTGGAGAAAAGAGGCTTAGTTTCTTATAGTGCAACAGCCATTCATAAACAGGTGTTTATTGACAACACTATAACTGATCAGTAGAAATATGCTCATAAAGTTAAAGTCTATAGAGGCCAGGTTTTAGATGATTTCTTACCTCCTAATAATAATTATTATTAATGTAGCTATTGTTTACTAAGCATTTGCTGAGTGCTAGATACTGTGCTAAGCAGTGGCCGCCCTCACTTTGTTTATTCCCTAACAATTCTTTGAAGAAAGCTTTTTAATTATACCTTTTGTCCCAATGAAGAAGACTCAGAGAGAGTTACTACTTTGCTAAGTATCACACGGGTTGGAACTCACCTGCAGAACATCACAAGGTTGGACCCCAGTTGGAGTTCAGGTCTGTCTGACTACATTGCCTGGGCTCTTATCCTTTAGGTTAAATGACAGCAGGAAAATGTCACCATTGCAATTATTTGGGTTTATAATTCTAGTAATGGCAGGCAACTAATGAAAGAATGGGTTGAAAATAAATCAAAACATCCCTAGCTAGGTTCAGCAGGCAATCTAGATTCAATGCAGGAAAACTCAAGTGTCCAACAGTTGACCTTCAAGATAGTTTTGTTTATTTCAAGATAAAAGGGCAGCTCCATCAACTGTCAGAGACAGTGGCAAGGAACAGAGGACAGCCTAGTTTTCCTTTTCCCCAGAAGGCTATCTCTTATCTTCTCATATGTAGGGAGAGGAACTTGCTCCCAGAGGTCACTTGTGTTAGCACTAAAGCTGGAGTCGAGCTCTTCTAAAGTCCAACTGGTTTCCTGTCAAACACATATTGTCCTTTTTTTTTAATTCCCTCTTTTGATGATTTGATCACTGAACTGTTGAAAAATTTCTAGACAAAGCCATAACAGAGGAAGGGAACACAGCAGATTGAAGAGGAGATCCACTCAGGAAAATTTGTATTTTTAATGGTGCAGAAAACTACACTTAATTTCTAAAAGAAACTTGAAAGTGCTCTTAATAAGGTTTAGTCTGATTTTTTCCTGCCTATACAAGTAGCTGGCCCTGATGAGATGATTCATATAATTAAGGGCAACATTTTGCCCTAGAAAAAATTTAGGAAAATTTATGGAGTGATTTGTGGGAAAATAAGCCAGGGAGCCAGCGATGTGGAGTTTTTTTTCCCCCAAAGGGGCAGAGATTTATATGCTTAATGACCTTGATTAGCTATGCCTGCTTGCATTATAACCAGAGGCAGTTTACCCTGGTGTCTGTCCATGAGTGCGTGAACACTTCCTGTCATTCTTCGGCCAAGCCTCAGCACTAACCTGCTTTGGCTGCAAAATAGCAAGGAATCACGTGCCTTGTGAAAAACTCTACTAAGAGATAACTACTTGTTGATGCATTTGATTTTAGCCCTGAGAAGCCTTTGAAGGTGACAGGCAGGCTTAGAAATGTCACATCAGTCAATATGGCATTTGGTAGAAAGAACAAGTAATATGTCTAATCTTCCTTATGGTAAACATGCATTGTGTTTCATTTGTTTTTGGTAATTATAAGAAAGTTGGGGGGGAAAAAAAGGAGTACATGCTTGTGGTTAAAAAGAGAAAATAAACCAGTATAAAAAAACATACCGTGAAAAGTAGGTCTCCTCACTAAAGACAATCAGTATTACCATTCTCTCACAAATCTCTTGAGAGAATCTTATAAGCACATATATTGTACATATCATTGTCAATCTATAATTGTGTATAGCATACGTATACATTTTTATACACTTATAGTTTATATATTCAGTTGTGTACGCATATGTATATATTTTCAGGATAAAACATAATAGTGCTGTGCACCTTATCTAATAACCTGTCTCAGGGATAATTTCTTATGAGCACATACTGAACCACCCAGAGCTAAGGCTTATCAGGTGTGCCCCAGCGCAACCACACCTGCTTTAACGTTTTCCAATGTTTTTCTACAAATCTTAAGAAACTACTGTCTCAAGTCCCCTCAGTGAGCCCGTCCCCTCTGCCCTGGCTGCCTGGCCTGGGAGCTTTGGGTGGGCGTCGCGTCGCTGGAGGGCTGGCTTGGCACCTCCCGGCCACACCCTATACTGCTGTAGCCTGGTTCCCTTCTTGTGTCCACTCCGGCCAGTAAGAGACGGAGCTCCTGGTAGGGGAGCCAGTACAAAATGATGCCTGAGGCCCACATCACCCCCAGGTTCTCCCAGAGTCACCCTTTTGTGGCCATTTCTGGGGACGGGCAGACTCCCTTATACTGGACTCATTTAAAAATAATTATTGTATCACACATTGTTTTTTAAAAGCCTTTTTATTTCATAACAGTTTCAAACACATAGGACAGTTACAAAAGTGAAACAACCCCACTTAGAACTCCAACATACCTCTGTCCCCGCAGATGCCCAGATCCCCCAATTTTAACATTTTGCAACATTTACATGATTCTATCTATTTACCTGTCTGTATGTCTGTCTGTCTGCCTATTTATCAATCCATTTTCTGAACCCTTGAGTGTAGGTTGCATCCATCATGCTCCCTGAACTTAATACTGCCATGAACATTTCAAGGATACTCCCTGTGTGACCACTTTAAGTGCAGTCATCAAGTTCAAGAATTTTAACTTAAAGCTTACAGCCTATATTCCAAGTTTTTACATATGTCTTAATAATGTCCTTCTGAGCCTTTTCTTCTTTTTTTATTTCTGGAAACACACATACAACGTACATGTACCCATCTCCCATCTCTTTGGGTGTTGGGTGCCACACCCAAACATACCATTTAGGGGGTATTCACAAATGTTGTGGTATCCTCATCATCTTCCATTAATAAACTTTCCCATCTTCCCCTACACCTGTTATGTATTAAGTCCCTAACCCCCCTTGCCTCCCACCCCTGGCAACTTGTACTCTTAATTTCTGCCTCGAGTGGGCTTGCATGTTCTCCTGTATTTTCTCTGTAGCTACATGAGGCTTAAATTGAACATCCTAAACTTGTAACAATGTTGTTTGCTTTGATAGGAGCTGAGCTTCTATAGTATACACACACTGTGAGCCTGTAGCCCTCCATCCCTCTTTCTTTACGTATTTGTTGTCACAAATTACATGTTTATACATTTTGAGCCCCGTACCACTGATTTATCTTTACATTTTATGCAGTCGTCTTTTAGATTCTGTAGGAAGTAAAAAAGTGGAGTTACAATTTAAAAATACAAAAATACTAGCATTTATATTTACTCATGTTATTATCCTTGCCAGAGATCTTTATATCTTCATGCAGCTTCAGTCTGTTGTCTGATATCCTTTCCTTTCAACCTGTGGAACTCTGTAGCATCTCTTGTGGGGCCGGAAAGTGGTGACTTCTGTTTCTCTGGGAATGTCTTCATTTTTCCCTAATTTTTGAAAGTGCTGCCGGATGTGGAATTCTTGGTTGGCAGCTGCTTTTTTGGGCACTTTGACTATGTTGTCTGCTGCCTTCTCGCCTCCATGACTCTCTTACAGCTTTCAGAATTCTCTCTTTCTCTTTGGCATTTGACAGTTTGATTATAAGTTGTGATGTGAGTTGATTTGGGTTTATCCTCTTTGGAGTTTGTTGACGTCTTGAATGTCTATAGTCGTGTCTTATGTTAAATTTAGGAAGTTTTTAGTCATTTTTTCTGTGATTGTTCTCTCTGCCTCCTTCTCTTTCTTCTCTCTCTGGGATTCCCACGGTGCATATTTTGGTATTCTCGATGGTGTCCTATCAGTTCCTTGGGCTCTGTTCACTTTTCTTCATTCTTTCTTCCTTCTGATCGTTAGGCTAGATTATTTCAGTTGTCTTAGCTGCATGTTAAGTGATTCTTCTGCTGACTCCAATCTGCTATTGAATTTCATAGAAACATATTTAAAAATAAGCTCATGCCACAGGAAGAAAATCCACCTGTGGTGGGATTTAGGAGGTTCCACTGGGAGATGAAAGAAGCCTGGTATGCTTTTATGCACCACACACCTTCCCCCTTAGTACCTTTTCCATTTCTGTTATGAATTAGCTTCAGGGTCAGAGATATTAATAAAGAGAAATAGCAATTGGGCATTGCCATTTTTATCCAAACCTTCATAGAAAGCAAAGAAAAGGACAATGAATCTGCCTTTAATTCAGCAAAGTCTGAAAATGAGAGGAACAGTCATAACAAACAAAATGCGTGTTTTATTTTATGGGCCAATAGTTATATTTGATAGTTATCTTTGGTATGCACTTATATTGTTTCTCAGACTTACGCGAAATTATGCTTAAAAGGCAAAGTACGAGGAAAGATAGCTGGTATTTCAATCTTCTGTTTCATAAGTAAATAAAGACATGCAAATTATGTCTTTTTGCTGCTCTGACTGACCTTCCATTCTTTGGGGATGGGTGGCTGTTTAGTCTTCCGAGGATGCTTTGACCTTGATATTAGGGTGCTTTGTTGTGGGTCCATGTAGGTTTTCTTCTTACCAAGATTTGGATCAGGTGTTATGTCATGGATACGTGGCTACAATTAGCAAGAGGCAGTATTTATTCTTTAGGAAGGATTTAGCAGTTGTACTTATGAATTAATAGCTTATTTTATCAGGGAAACAAAAACTCTATTTAGTTTCCTACAGGCTTAAAATAAATTCTAGGAAGAAGCTAGTCATTATATTTTCATAGTGCTCTGAAGTCTGAAGTCCAGGCATGAGCCTGTCCAAAGCTAATTTTGTCTACTGCAAACTCTTCCAATATGAAGGAAAACTTTGTGTTGCATTGAGGCCCATGCCCACTGAGTCACCACGCCAAAGAGAGCATCACAGGTCCTTTTAATGGATTCCTCGCTGCTTCCTCCTTCATGGAAATGCTCTTTATTTCTCAAACAGTTGTTCTCTCTTAATGTACCCAAAGTGAGCCTTGTACATCTCTTAATATGCGGCATATCCTAATAGTTAATGATTCTTCTCTAACCCCCTAGTAAACCTAGGTGAGAATTAATTACTTATTCAAGAGTACTTGCTGAATACCTTCTCGGGGTGAGCCCTGAGGAAAAAAACCATGGTCCTCACGCTTAAGAAGCTCTGGTCTGGAATTTAGAAACAAGGGATCATTTACATAGATGTCCTGAAGGCACAGCACAATAAAACTCATTCCATAGGGGAAAGTAAAATCTGTTTTGATTTAAAGAGAATACAAATCGCATTGGGAGACGTGGAAAAAGTTTTCAAGAAAGGACCTTTCTTTCTTCCTTCCCAACTTCCTTCCAGCCTTCCTGACTTTAGTCAGTGTCTATTTAGGAGGGACTTAGCATGTGTCACATGCTGGTTTCAAGGGTAAGTAAACACACACACACACACACACACACATATATATATGCACACACATATATATGCATAATATATCTATTATGTTTATATTGATTTTATAGTATATTGATTTTTTCCCCCATCGAAATAAATGCATTTATGCAGCATTATTTTAAATGACTACAAACTTTTCTATCGTGGAGCTATAGAGCAATTACACATTTTCTTGTGCTGGGCATTTAGGGTTTACAGTTTTTGTTAATGTAAGCAGACGAAATGAACACCCTGGCACTAACCAGTTTTCGCAGTCTTAGTTATTTCCTTTGGGTAAATTCTCAGAAATGGGCAGGCATGCACACTTCTAAGGTTTTTGCAGCATATGAAGTAAATTGCCCTCCCCAAATGTACTAGTTGATGCTCTCACCAGTAGAATCTCATTGTGTTTATTTCCCTGTGTGCTACTAAGGTTTTACCAACTAAATAGGTGAAAATTTTACCACCTCTATGTATTGTTTGGATTGCTACTGAGTATAATATTTTTGGTTTTATCATGTGCTAACTAATTATTTTGCTGCTCTTATTCCTCTTCCTCCTCCTCTTCTCCTTCAGATTGCCTTTTCATACTTTTGGCCCATTTCTCCTAGGGACTTTTTTTTTAATTGATTTATAAAAGCTCTTTATTTATTAAGAACATAAGCCTCTCTGGTAAATCCTGAAAGCATTTGCAGATGGGTGTCATTAGGACTGGTGAAAAGAAAGTGGGAGAATAATCTAAGCAAAAGGAATGGAAGAAGCAGCAACATGGAAGGGGGAAATGATGAGGCTTATTTGAGAAACTGAATGAATATTGTGGTGAGCTGGAAGACAGCACATAAAAATGCATATGAAAGGCTCCAAATAAGCAGAGGTGGAGCCATAAACTGAGGCCAGAGCACAAAGGATCTTCGAATGCTAGGTTCAGGACTTGAAAGAAAAGTTCCGAAATTGTGAGCAAAAGTCAAAAGGTGTGTGTGTAATAAATGGCTGGTGGCCAATAAGTTATTATTCTTAATATCATTTGTATTTCTTTCACCTGTGGGAGTGGAAGGAGTTTTCAGAAATGCCAGTGAGCTTGAAGACTATTCTTGCTTTTCTTCTCTCAGGAGTGGGAACATGAATTATTACAGACTTAACCCTAACTACTAATAATTTTCAGTTGTGTAAGGGATCGTTTGTTTAGCAATACTTTTCTATATTCAGTTGTGTTTGGTACTGCAAGAGAACCCTGAGCTCTGGAGACATTTACAATCATCTTGGGAGGGAAATTGGGGAGACATAAAGTACACGCACGCACACACACATACACACACGTAAACATATACAAACTATTTCAAAACCTCCAGTCTATGAATAGTTCAAAAGGTATACTTGTTCAGAAAAGGAAGAGTCACATTTGGTTGGAGAGCAAAAGACTTGGAAAAGGGGCAGTGCGATGGTGTCTCAGTGGCAGAGTTCTCACTGCCATGCCGGAGACCCAGGTTTAATTCCCAGTGCCTGCCCATGTGAAAAAAACAAAAAACTTGGAAAGGGCTTTGGTTGGTTAACTGACAGTGAGAGCGATATTGCATGGACTTAGCCTCCACTGTCAGACCTTCTCCTGGAATTGCTCCAGGTCTAGATGAATTGATGCTGGGGCTTGACTTTCCTTTTGCATTGGATGTCAGCTCAAATCCTACACCCAACCCAATGACAGAGCCTACAGCAGATAGTAACCTGAGGCTGTAGCCATTTATTTTCTCCTGGAGCATGTCTTTATGAGGGAGAGTTCAGAGTTTCGGAAAGAGTAGAAGGTTTTGGAAAGAGCCTAAGCTTTCAGGTAAACCTGTCCTGTTTCAGGTGTCAACACCAATATGGATGGGCTAAATGACCTTGTACATGTTCCTTAGCCTTCCTAAACTTAAATCACCTCATTTGCCAAATAATCACGGTAAAACCTTCCTGAGAAGATTTTTGCAAGAACTGAATAAGACCATACCTGTTTATACCAGGCCTGGCATAGTGGAAGCCCAATACCTGGAGAACATTTTTTCCTGGGAAGGATTGCATCCCCTGGGAGAGAGGGATGAGAACAAAGTATTGTCCCAAGTTTTGCTTCCTCAGCTGTTAAAATATGAAAGGTCACAAAATAAAAAGAAACCATTTCATGTTTTCCCTCTCTATTAAGTTGCACAGCAAACATGGTATTTTGTTTTCGCTGTTCCTTTCTGAAATTGCATGATGCAAATCTCCAGAACCCAAAAAGGACCTCTTGCGAAAACACCCCGTGATTCATGGCAGGAAAGGTCAAATTGTTTGAAAATGACTAATGATTAGTTTACGGTGCTTATAATACAGGTTCCGTAACAATGGAATTAATCTTTAGAGGACAAAATTAAAAGGTAGTTTACTCCCAAGGGAGCTGTGTGGGGTTTGCATCATTCGTTATGATGAGTACTCATCGGGACAGACAGCAGAGCCCCAGGATGCCTCATTGTTTAATCAGTATGGGTAATATCAAGTTGATTAATCCGCTGCGCTTCCTTCTGACACAAGCTGCTCGCGTTGCAGCAGTGGAAATGCTTCCATTCTGCATAATGCCAACCACTCTGAATTCGGAGGGGCTCCTGGTCTCGCCACTGGGTGTGGGAGGAGGGTCCGGGAGGGCGGGGGGAGGGGATGGGGACCCGTTTTGTAGATCGTTGGTTCCTCTGTTTGGGGCCATCCCTCCGTTGTCATTTTGTTCTTTGCAAACACTAATCTCAAAGGTGTCATTCTAAAGGGTATCAGAGAGATGGAAATGGGACAAATTCTTGAATCTTGATTTTACATGTGAATGATCCGTTTCTGTGACTGATAAACTGGCTGAAGGGTAAACTGACAGGTGTGCAGGGGCCACCGTGTTCCAGGTGGTTCCAACAACAAAAATGCTGCCAAAGTTAGATGTCCTCTTGGTCTTCTCCACCTGCATATCTGAAAACATGGACAATCTTTATCCAAGAGTTTCAGCTCTGGTTGGGGCCAAGGGGAGGTGTGCACCTGTAGGAGTACAGAGGGCCCTTTGGGGTGCATGTGGTTGGCATCACCTTGATCTTGCCCGTGGAGGGAGGTCCCCGCCCCCCACCAAGTTCTGGGCTTAGAGCTACAGGCAGCACCTTGAACTTGGGGGTTAAGGCAATTAAGATAAAACAAAAGGTAGCTAGCTGCTCTTGTCGCCCTAACCATCATGTTGTGTGTCCAATCAAAACCACTAAAAGAGAACATTATTTTAAAGTATTATACCTATTTTGATATATACGATTTGTTCTAAGAGGGTGCCAGTGTGTATCTATGCATTTTATGCACTTCAAAGAAATAATTACATGGCAGTAACGAACAGTGGGGCTCAGGGAGGCCATTTAGCATCACCATCTAATAATGTGCTCTGACGTAGATGGTGTCCTTGGGTAGCATCTCCAAAGAGAGCTGAGCTGCCGGCCTGCATGAAAGCACCCCACTCCTATTAAATGTGATGGTATATTGTGTATGGGTGCTCTGACTCAACAGGAAATGATGTGTGTGTGTGTATGTGTGTGTGTGTGGTGTGGTGTGTGGTGGTGTAACTAATTAAGAGGGGGATAAGACTGACACGGGAGAGAAAAAAAATAAGTTGTGGAATGAATAGTATCCTTACTTTTGAATCTCTCTTGGAGATTCTTAAAAAGCATGGATATCCCAATGCAGTATTGTGCTTGATAAAATGCTCAAGCCTATTGAAATTCTGAAATTTGGAATTGTATAATATGTATCTTGATCCTCAATCTCCATTTACATAATTTAGCATTTCACTGTCTCCTACGTTTAGAATTTTGGAAGAGTTATAAAGTGGCGGTTTTGGCAACTGCCAAATCTTAGGGCAACAAAGAAAATTAGCATATATATATATCAGCATAATTTTTCATTAGACTTGAAGAGAAATATAGCTTGCTATATTGAAAACTGCTCGATGGCAAACAAGAAACTTATCTGTATTACCGGAGAGAAGAGAAATTTCCTATCTTTTCACCTTGTAATACAATTACATAAAGAATATTGGTAAGTACAATATCATAGCTATTTAATAAAATAGAATTTTACTATTTGTAAAATATATTGTCTTTTAAATTTTTGCCTGTTTCATTTTATGGAAAACATAAAAAACACTCTTACAACAATAAATAGTCTTATGAAGTCTCATTAAAAATATATACCAGCTGTACGTGCAACTAAGCTAGTTGGGGTGGATTTCCTCTGGATTTCTGGGTATTAGCATATTAGTGATTGAAAAGCCATTATTTTCCCTAAAGGGAAAATCTCTTAGCATTTTACCAGCAAATTTTGAAAAGGTATATATTTAAAATAAACCTTCACCTTATTTTTAAAAGAAAAGAATACATATTAAAAAAAACATTTAAAATCTGCTAAGATTTGCCCCCTTGAGAAAAATAGAAACTTAGGAATGCATAGTAATGCTATAATCTCAAATACTCTGCTGTAATTGCCAACTGCTACTGCTGTGAGCCTTGCTTGAACTTAGGGTTTTATTTCCCCCTTAAACTAAAATTATTTGTTTTATGTTTTCCGCTTCTTTGTTTATATTTTTTTGGTATGATTTTGCTTCCATTTCTGCATTTTGATTAACTTCCATGAAAAAAAAAATAGTACAAATTGGCCCAAATATTAGTTAGCTGCCAGTGTATGTGCTGATATTTGATGCTGTGTGTGTTTATGGGAGGGTTGTTTTTCCATCTAATGACATTTTGATACTGTTTGTTGTTAACTGAATGCTTCCCTTTTAACAGTGAGCACCATAAGTTTTTCTAATTCCATGTATGACAGGTATCACCTTTTCCTTTTCTAGTATTTGGCTAATACACGTCATATCACGTACTGTGCATTTCTTATTGCAAAAACATGCAGGTAATTGAATGTCACGACCGAGCCCACTTGAAACACACTGAAGAGAGGAGATTCCCAGTTGTGGGTTTCCCATTGGCTGTACTTCATCTCTCCGGTGCAACCTGTATGTACTAACCCGGGTGACGGTGCATAATCTTGACCCTAATGCCTGTCTCTAGAGACCAAGGTGCAGTGGTTGAGAGAGCAGCAGATCTGAAGTCCCCTTTGTGTCTTAAAATTCTGAATCATAATGAACCATTAACATGCCTTCCAGCCTTACATTTCCTCCTTCTACTTGCTTTAGGAAAGAGATGTATGAGTACAAAAAGGAAGTAGAAAAAGCTGTTGTTAGCATGGAGCAAAAAAACAAACCTGGGTGTTCTGATACAAATGTCACATCTGCTAATGGAAAAGGTTAACAGTTACTAAAACAGAGGCTGAGGAAGCAAGAGCAGCCCCAGCCTGGCTTAAGTGATGTTTCTCTCAGAGCTGTGTGTTCTTTAAAGAGATTTGCCTAGAACCTTTCTTGAACATCTGCTCGTGTACCAGGGACTGGATTAAGCATGATATTTGTATTATCACACTTAATATTTACAATCACCCTCTGAAGTTACTCTGTGAGCCCCCACTTTGTAGATGGAGATTAAGTCTCTCAATATTATAGCTAATATGTGGCAGAGTCAGGATTCAAACCCAGGTCTGCTGGACTCCAAAACTGTAGGTTGTCACTTTGTGATTATTTGGACATATTTGAGGAGATAAGATAAATTCTTCCATACAAAATGCCAGTCTGTCCAGAGAGGGATGTAAACAAAGGGAACTGCCATCAACTGGAGAGAAAAGTGAGGAGAGGGAAGCATTTCACGCCGACAACAGAATTTCCCCATAGTGAGGGGGATCTGTCGATCACTGGGGTAGCTCTCTGAAAACTGGATTGTGGAATTTCTCCTCTGAGTAGGAAGCAGCCTCTTCCATCTGGAAAGGACTTGTGTAGTCCGGCCCTGAGATTGGGGGACAGGGTCCCAAATAGCCATTTTGGTGCTAAGATTCTAAGGCCCTGTGAATAACTAAAGAATATGATTTGTTTATTTCCATCTGTGGATATTAATGTGAGTATAAGGAAAATGTGTACTTTTGATTACAGAAAACTGAATTATAGAAAATTACATCTATTTTTCTAAGCCCAATAGCATCTTTCTTAATTTTAACTTCTACACAGAATAGAAATTGAATGGAGGATATGAGGAGTATGGGATGGAGTGGGAAATTGAGCTCTCAAGCATTCTAGGGCCAGTAATATGTAAAAGATGGAACAGATGATAAGTAGTATTGTAGTAATAACAGTTGATGTCCTCAGAAGAAAATAGTTCCCATTTCAAAAGTATATCTTAACTACTTTGAGAAATTAATGCCTCTGCAATACAGCTCTGGACCATTACAAAGTGGTTTGAAATTAGATTTTGGTGTTAGATTCTGTTTCTTCGCTAATCACAAGTGTTCATTTTTTCCCATCCTCTTGTCCACTACTGCCATTCCAGACATAATTTATGCTTAAAGAGCACTGGTTCAAGTTTTAAGATTTTTATTGATAATTTAAGTTTCAAGAATATGAAACTTCTTTCAAAGGAGGAAAGAAATACTTTTTTTTCTCACATTTAAAAATCCTACTAAGAAAACAATGCCAAGTTTAGTTTTGAAAAATAGATCCAATGGCATCCTGAACTTTTGGTAGAGAAGTCTCAGAATAGTATGTATAACAAAATGAGCTTGAGGCATAGCAATCCTCACATCATTATTATGCAACAGTTGTGAGCTAGTACTTTGGGGTAAACTTGGGGAGTTGTAGACGTTAATATTTTATTGCATAAGAGGGGGAAAATATTTTGTGGTATGCGTGAAAGCCCAAAGTTTTCTTGGAGCAGTAGGCTTTTGTTTGAAAGCTTTCTGTTCTGTGGCACCAGGTATATCCCTGGCAGGGCCACTCTGTTACCAAACACAAGCCTCTCACAGAATGCAGGGGGAATGAGGGTCTTGAGCAGACGACATGGTGGCTCTGAGATAGCGTGGCGGCTCGGAAGTAGCCTGGTGCTCTGAGGTAGCATGGTAACTCAACTCTTGGTGACCATAGTCCCAAATGATGTGAAATTACCAGCTTTAAACCCTGCCGTTTGATGAGTGGCCAGTCTTGCTTGCCTATTTTTTTTTTTTACTTGCCATTTAACCATAAGTAATGAGATAATTGGAATACTCATTAGAGACTAGCCAAGCACTCCAGTTTGAGGAGCAGTTTGTGACCCTTACTGGTAAACCCAACATCTTAACCTATGCCAATCCCTACAAAGATGAGGGTGGAAATAAGACATGATTTGCATCTTTCTTTGCTTCACTAACAGTTTAAGGCATGGTAAAAAAGAAAGAATGCTTGATGAAGACAAAGATTTTTTAACATTATAGACACATCCAGTGATTTTTTTTTTTCTCCTTCTCTTTTCTCATTACCAGTCAGGCCTGTTTGGAAAGACTGTATCTGAGGTAAGAGAAGGATTACAGCTTTAAAAAAAATACATTTATCATTATCAAATGGATCTGGATATTAATCAGGTTTTACCTCATATAATTTCCTTAATGGTAAAGACAATAATGATGGTCCCTGCAAACATCAGTAGAAAACTTTTAAAGGGCTCCCACATTTAAAGGGCTCTAATACCAGTACCTGGTATTAGACTTGCAATGGCAGATATGTCTGTCCCTCTTTTGTTAGTGAGGAAAGAGAACACTGTCCTGTAGTTACTGAGGCAAAATGACCTCTTTTCTCCCTCGATCTTTGTACTTTATTAAAAACTTCATGCTAGGTGAAGCAAGGGATTGATCTTCAAATCCTAGCTGGATCCAAACTAATATGGGCCTCATCAAAGGCATATGGTTTTGTAAAAGCATGCAAAATTTTGGTTTGAGTGATAGCAGGAGGTTGGAAATAAGGTTTCACTCATTCATTCGTTTCTTATATTTTAGGCCTTCCAGATGCCATAGTGAGCATAGCCCATAGAGTCCTCATGTAGCTTACAAGATAGCAGAAGCGAGAGAAATTAAGAGACTACAGTGCAAGCACCCCGAGGACAGAAGTCCAGAGTGTTATGGGAGCACAAAGGAGGAAAAGAACAAGGAGGAGGGTAGGAACCATGGCAGAGGCCAGAGGACGGCAGGGTGCAGGATGAAGGTGCCAGCAGGAGTACTCCAGGCAGGGACAGGAGCTAGTGGAAGTGGAGGAAGTTCAGTACGGCTAAGGAACGAGGTGAGGCTGGGGAGTTCATCAAGCAGCCTTATCCTACAAAGTCCTGCTTTGGGACAGCTTTTGGTAGGATAGTGTCATAACAAGTGTGTATTATTTTACTTTAAGGGGGAAAGTGGTCGGGGGGGAGAAAGCCTCAGGACTGGGAGGTGGAGCAAGAGGTTCTTTCAGTAGTCAAGCCAGTGGTTCACATGGTCTTGACTAGTGATTAGTCATTGGAATGGAGAATGGTTGCCAGACCAGAGAGAGATTTATGAGGGTAATAGATAGATTTGTGACTGCTTCTATGTGAGTAGTCAAAGAGAGGAAGGTGTCAAGGATCAAATAAGGCTTAGGTGGTTGGGCGAATGGTGATGCCCTTCATGGAAGCAGTGAAGACAGAGGGAGCGGTAGATTTGGGTTCAGTGATGAGGAGATGAGCTTGTTTTGAGATGCGTGCAGCGCATCCTATGGAGATGTGCAGCAGATGGTGTTATAGGTCTGAGGCTCAGGAAAGAGGCCTGGACTGAAAACACAGATCTCAGAGTCGACAGTGTCCATAGTACCTGTTAAGGACATGTTAAGTCGAGGTAATTTATAATGACTGATAGAGCAAATCAATCTCAAGTTTCAGTGGCTTACCTTAGTAAAAATGTCTTCCTTCTCAAGTACATGAAGTCTGATGGGAACATTCTTGGACAGGCATCTCTCCTGTCCTGTGCAGCTTCCTCCTAATGGAGACCCAGGGATCTGTCAAGGCTTCCATCTTGTGATGCTGCCATTTTTTTCTGGCTTCCACTGAAGGAGAATGACGATTTGGAGAATCTCTTATGAGATTTTATGGACCAAAATCCACTTATGTCCTAATCCGACTGCAAGGGAGGTTGAAAAAATATAGTTTTATGTGTATGTCTCAGAAGAGGAACTGGTTTGGTGAATGTGTTAGTTTTCTTGGGCTGCTGTAACAGTGTCACAACCTGGGTTGCTTTAAACAACAGAGATTAATTCTCTCATGGTCCTTCAGAGAAGAATCCATCCTTGGTCTGTTCTGGCTACTGGTGGGTTGCCAGGAACCCCTGACATTCCTCAGCTTGTAGATGCTTGGCCTCCATCATCACATGTCATCTTCCCTTTTGTGTCTGTCGGTCTGTGTGTCCTGATTTCCTTCTTTTATAAGAACATCAGCCATATTGGATTAAGGGCCCACCCTAATACAGCTTGGCCTCATCTTAACTAATCACATTTTCGAAGACCCTACATCCAAATAAGGTCACAATCATGGGACTAGGGGCTAGAACTTAAGCATATCTTTTGAAGGACACAAGTCAACCCATAACAATGAGCTTCTAACCATTTTTTCCATACATGGTAGTGGTTATGATCACCTAAGGGGATTATATAGGATAAAAAGTGCACATGACCCAACTCCATACTCCATGGAACATGAATGTGTACATATAAACAGAGAGGAAGAAAACAACAGAGGATACTGAGATGAGCCATAAGTAGGAAGAAAATCATGAGGGTCTGAGATCCCAGAAAGTAAGCCAATGGAGAGTTTTAAGAAGAAAGAAATGGACAAATGCTAGGGAGAGGTCAGTTGAAGGACAAGTCTATAGCCATTGATTTTTATGAAAAGAAAATTTCTTGAGATATTTTGACCTGGAGAGTAAAGGCATAGCTATCCATTCATATAAGTTATTTATTTACTTCCCCAGGCAAGTGTGGACTAAGTAGAGTAAGTTAGGAAACTATTCTTATGTATTCACAGCTTTAAAGTCTCAGCTTGCATAATAACAAGGGACACAAGCTGAAATTTCATCTATTCTATATCAACTTCAAAGGAGCCAGATTGGAAGTAACTGGGAGCTGTGATTTGCACTTTGATAACTTAAGTGAAATAAATTGAGGGTTCCAATTGGAAAAAAAAATGACCAAGTCTATTCCTATAGACCTTAAATATTATCCAGGTTAGAAATTTCAGCTCATGGGGCAAAAAATAAAATCAGTTATTCATTAATACATATTTTAATACCCCAGAGATGATAAAAATTGACCTTATTATATTGATGCCTTGCTATACATTTTTGTCATTAATATTTGTTCATTCTGAGCAAAGTAGGACTTGTTGTCTAAGAAACAGAATTCTATAAATCAGCATTTTTCAATAAGGACAAGCTAATCAGGGAGCAGCTAAAGATACAACTCAAGGATCTGGACAGAACATGGCATATTTTCTTAAAATCTTCCAGTCCTCCCAGGTATAGTTCTGTTACTTGCAATGCATTGAGTTAGAATTACTGGCTTACATTCTCGTTCTCTCTCACTGGTCTGCAGCCCTGGAGCTTAAAATAGGTAAGTACTTAAAAATAGGTATTCAGTGAATATTGAATAATTAAAACAATGCATTTGAACTATTATATTTGATTCTCTCAGCCACCTTGCAAAGTGAGCTAGGCAAATAGTATCCTTATTTTACACATTGGGATAATAAAGATGTAAAGTGATTTGCCCAAGTGGGTAGGCACTCACTTAGTAAAGTAAAGCTCTTACTTGAATTTGAGATTTTCTGACTCTCAGGCAAATATCTTTTCTTCCTTACTTGGAAGCAACTACCCAATAGCTTCTAACTCAACTGCTGTTTTTTTTTTTTTAAGACCTGCTTGTAATAATATATTATGTTCACATAGTTATTCAAAGCCGTGTTATGTTATTTGCAAAATTATGCCCATATCTCAATTGTAATTTGACCATAAATATTATATGAATAGTATATGAATTTTATAACATTATAGGTTTAATCATGCTAAGTCTTATTTTTGTTCCATACTTGGTATCTTCATTTTCCAGGCTGCTAAGACAAATACCACATAATGGGTTGGCTTAACAATAGGAACTTATTGGCTCACAGTTTGGAGACTAGAAGGCTTGCTTCCCACTGGGGTCAGTAGCATTCTGGCCAGCCAGGACAGCAATCCTTGGGTTCCTTGGCTTTTCCATCACATTGCAATGTCCTCTCCTTCCTCTACCGGGTCCCATTTAGTTCCAGCTTTTAGCTCCTTCCATGACTTTCTTTCTTTTTTTTTTTTAATAACCATTCTCATATCAGGGTTAAGACCCATCCTGGTTCAGCTGGCCACAACTTGACTGAAAACAGCATCTTCAAAAGATCCTGTTTGCAATGGGTTTACTCCCACAGGAATGAAATTAAGATTACTTGTACCCATCTCCCCACCCTCCCAGCCATCGCTCCCCGGGGTACATAATTCAAACCACCACAGTGGGGGCATGCTCATAAGTAAGTACATTAAAGATACCCATTGTTGGGGGGCATTAAAAACCTTACCTTGTATCAGGGAGTTGAATTTCCCGAGTCTGACTTGGAGGTACCTTGGTTGGCACCAATCTCAGAACCCAGGGTGCAGAATAAATGCCTTCTGCGTAGAAGATGCAGTGATTCACCTCTTGGTTGTTTGTGCCTCAAATTCATCTTCCAGAGAGAAATACCATCATTCATAGTATTTATGAGGCTTCACACAAAGTCCGTTTGACAAGACATAGGTTTTTCTCTCTTGGAGCTTAAAATCTTGGATAATAATAGCTAAAATGACGTGTTTGCCTAGAATAGTTCTATTTTTCACCTATTGTCCTGATGACATCATTAGTAGTGTGCCTTTTCACTTCCAAAAATTAGCGTGAAATTATATGATCACACTATGTGTAGCTAACATTGACTGAGTCCTAACTGGACTGTGCACTAAATGACTTGCACTCATTACCCAGTTTGATCTTCACTGCATTGCTAAGAAGTGCTATGGCATTGAAGGTAATAGCCCAGATTCTAGCATTATCTGCTTTGGTTCAAATCCTGTCTCTGTCATTTATTAACTAGTAAAAATTAATAAAGCACTTAAAACAGTATGAGCCAAAGAAAATAATATCTGGTAGGTAAATTGTTGTTAACATTTTTCAGATAAGAATGCTGAAGCTCAGCTTATGAGGATAACAGCCTATAAGTAGCAGGGCCAGAATTCCACATGAATTTATTAAGTTTGATATTTATATTAGGTTCAAAGGAGGAATAAATATATTTGATGGGCTACTAGGGGAAGACAGAGCGATCCTATTTGGATAGTGGATCAATCATTTGACATGGTCTCACTTAAAATAGAAGGCATTTGAGGCTCAAAGAAATTAAATAGCTTGCCAAATTTCAGAAAACCAGTTGATTGAGAAGCCAGGCCTTGTTCTCTGCTCCAGTTTTTATTTTACCTTCAGACTTACTGGCTTCCAATTCACCAGACGAGGAAGGCTTAACCTCAGTATTAGATACGATGTGATGATATTGTTCAGAGACCAATAGAAATGCTCCAGAATCCTCTCTTATCATCACCACCTCCACCATCATCAAAGATTTAAAAGCCAAGTGAACAGCTTTATCAATTGAAAAGGACATAGGCTGAGAAGAGGATATCTTGAGCAAGTAACTTAACCACTTTACCTTTTTTTTTTTTTAAATCTTCTATATCCTCATTAGCAAAAAGAAAAGAAAAAAGGGATAGCAATACAGACCACAGACTGGATTAAACTGGATGATGTATTGAAAGTGTTTTATAGGCTTTAAAGAGCTGTGTAAACGCTCTGCTATCTTTTAGTAACTATCCTACTTTCATCTGTCTTTCTTTTTATCTTATTTAGTTTTTCCTTCGTTAAATATTGCATGTGTAAAATAATGTATTTTGCAAAATAACGTGTTTTGCACATATAATATTTGCATGTAAATAGGGAGCTAGGGAATTATTTCATATAATCGCATTCTGCTAGGAGCCTACTATTTGTTATGGGAGAGAGAAATTAAGGATAAAGAGAAAACTCAGTGACAGGAAGACTCAGTATAGTTTATCATATAATGTCATAAATGATGAAACAGAATTAGAGGTGGGAGAATCTGTCTGGGACAGTCAGAAGCAGTACCACATATTAAGGCTAGAATAGCCTAAAATTGCACATTAATTCTATGGAACAGCTTTTTCCTGGCTCATTTAAGGCAAGTTTGCAGTTTTACTTCATCTCTGAGAAGAAGCCTCATGTTTGATATGACTGCCAGAGAACTGAAAAACTCCTTGGCAGTGATAACACAAAACTTAACATAGTTTCTAAATGCAGGGGGAAAATAGCATTTTTAAAAATAAGTCTCATTGTAATGAGATACAACAAATAAGACTCACTGAACACTGAGTACTAGGCACTATGCTTTACACGGTTTAACTAATTGCAGCCTTAAAGAAAATGCATGAGTTGGGTACCGTTATTCCCATTTGAGGTTCAGAGAGGGTCGGTAACTTCTCTAAGTTGGAAGAGTTACTATGAAATGGCAGAGCTGTGATTTGAACTTAGGCTGACCAGATCCAAAGTACTCTCAAATTGGGTTATACTGCCTCTGTCTTGTGAAGGTTAGGTTGAATCCAGGCATTTTGGCTACAAGTCCCTTGTTTTCTGTATCTGAAGTCATTTTCTAATGGGCAGCCTTGAAGAAAAAGCATATACCCAGACACAGTGATGTTCAAAATGTTTAATACCTGCATAACAAGTTCCGACTGATTAGCCCAGAAAGAATGCTTGACTGATCAGAACGTACACTCGGTAAAACTAGTCTATGCTTGTCCTGTGAGATCAGCACCTGCCAAGTCGAGGCAGAGAGGCTCTGTCAGGTTGGGCAACCTCTTCGATCAGTGGCCAGGTTGAAGATCAACCCTAGTCAGATAAGAAAAATGGAAACAGTGGCTGTGTCATCATCCCTAGTACCTTAAGAGGCTCTGCAGTTCCCCTAGAGCTCAGCTTAGCTTAACAAATTGCTGGACAACATTTTTCATGAACTGACTGGCAGACCAGGATGGTTTTTGTACGGTGGTAGTTGATGATGCCTATGTTTAATCTGAAGAGCTCATATCTCTCTAGCTCCCTCCAAAGCTAAGCATAAATATCTTGCTTTGTGAAAGGACATGTAAATAAATATAAATACAAGTTGCCTAATTTCTCCATATCTGTGATTCTTATAGGTAAATTAAAAGTGGTATTTTGCTCAAGGAATACATGTCCTTTATTCACATCTTCCACAGAACATCTGCAAAATAGCTGGAATGTAAAAGTTACTGAATTGTTCCAAATTCCATCTCTTATTTGATTTTGACCCTATTGTGTTTTGTGAGAAAGGCCAATAGACCTTAGCTCTGAATTACAGCTTTCACAACTGAGCCTCCCTCTTGCTTTTTCCCCAATTTTGCCTGAGGTGGGCTGCTCTGGCTGATAATTATTCTTTCCTTTTGTAAAGTTTTCTTTTCCTGTGATGACTTTAACTTAAAAACAAAAATCAAAGAATTATACAGTTCCCCTAGGGAAATATTATTCTGTAGGAAATTATTTCCATTAGTTTCCAGTGTATTTCACATTTATCTAGAATTGCTTTTATAATAAAAAAATAAATTAGTATCTGGAGAATATCACCAGGCCTGGCATCAGTCTAGTAGATTTTGTGCTTAGATGTTAGTTTTTTGTTTTTTTGTTTGTTTGTTTTTTGACTCCTCTTTATTTTTCATCTTCCTGAGTCACTATCACTTAATAACATAACTTTATTTCGCCATCTGACATTTGATGGTTTTTTTTCTTAATTACTGTTTATTTGTGCCTTAAATGTTACTTCATTTAGATTCCTAGCAAGTTCAGGACTTTTGTACAGTTTTCACTTTAAAGTGCTTTTTACTTCATCAAAGGTCGCCTGAACATTTGCAATACAGAGAGAAGTATGAACACATGCTTGGAGGATTCCAGCCAAGGACATCCCTTCATTTGTGCTGTAGCCAGACTTAGAGATTCTCTTTCTATTACAAGATAAGTGATAGTTTAGAGACCTGTGTTAGAAAAAATTATTCCTACACAAAGAAAGTACAAGACAGTGTCATTCAGCATGAAGAGAAGGATTAAATATGTCTGTTGGTAGGGGCTGTTGAAGATGGGTTGGGGGCCAGCCCAAGAGGGCTGTGACTCTGAATTTAATGCATCAGAGGGCTACTCCATTTTTTAAAAAAATTGCTGGTGGAATGCAGTGGAAAATAAAGCTGCAGCATGTCTGCTGGAGTCAATACTGTAAATGAAAATGAGAACTTAAATCACAACTTGAAGACTGAGAGTCAGAATCTCTCTGTTGTATACAGAGGGAGCTGCGGAAATAAAAATGAAGTTTTCCTTTCTCTCACACACAGGCACACATGCAAAGAAAACAAAAGATTTATTTGTATGTCTTGTGCAACATTTACAGCATTCAGGTGGAGAAATCCTATACACACACAAACGTTTCGTGTCTTTGTTTCTCTGGACCTGATTTTGTGTTTGGGTACAGTTAATAAGTCTCAGGGGGGAAGGGCGATGGAGCTTGTAGCTGCAGGAGTTGTCCTAGCCTCTTAGAAGTGAAACATTCTTCATGTTAATTAAAAAGAAACAAAAAAAATGTTTGGTCTCCATTTAAAAAAAAAATGGGATAAAACAATTTCTTTTAGATGGTTTTAACTCTCCCCACTAGATTTAATGGGAGAAAATTATGTCTAGATTTAAACATCGTTACAGCTAATAACTCAGTAGCTCCTGCTTATGACTGTGAGCTGTGATTGTGCAAGATCAAGAATTCTAAAGGCAAATTGTCTCCCAAATGTACTGAGACTTCCGTTGTTTTCTTTCCTTTCTCTCTGCTGCTGAGAGGGCTATAACCGATTTTGGTTCACATAAAAGTGTACAGTGTTAACTAGGTGACATATGGGTGGAGGAAACATTACTGATTGTCCACTGCAACCAGGGAGGCCGAGTTTCCATAGAGATAAGAAGCAAAAGTGCTCCATGCAACCTAATTGGTATGCATCTCCAGATCAGGTTCATTGTGCTTTCGCTAATGACAGGGTTGTCTCAGTAATAAGGATGGTGCACTGGAGAAATTTGCTGCCTTGGTATATTTTTCCCTGGCAGAAAACTACTTAGAGACTGTAGTCAGTAAGAAGAGTGACTGGCAGGCTGAAGGGGCTGCTTAGCAGCATATGGGGGAAGGCTGGCGCTCAGTGCCACATGCATATGGCTGCCATTAAACTCCAGCTTTGCGCTTTGTGTGTTCCTGGTCCCATGCCAGGAAGCCCACCTGCTGCAAGAATACTTGTAAAGCCCAACTCAAAAGTGATTGAAAAGCTACTAGAATAAACTGTAATAACACAGTGCTTCACAGATGGGACATAATTGCAAGCTAAAGTGTACAGCCTCTGCAGTAATGAAAACACGAGCCATTAAATTAAAATCATAAGGGAAAAAACTATAAAAGTCTGTTGATTTTTTTTTTTTTAGTTTTATTGCAAAAACTTCAATTTTCCTGCCCTCATTAATCAAATACCATAAAACTATAGCGTTACTTTGTTCTAGTGGAGATTCGGGCAATTAAAAAGATGAATGTCGATTAAAACGATGTAACTTTTTGTTGTTTCCTTGCTAGGATAACTTCAATCTCTGTAACCAGATCCCCAAGATACGGACATGTATCTATGAGTTTGCAGGTTAAAGAGCCTCCAGGACCATGCCCTGAAAGTTTATGGGGTATAAGTTAGTTTGTCCAAGGTGGAAGGGAATAGGAAAGCATAACTTTGGACTTTATGCTAAATATTTGTCATATGCTAAGTCAATCCTTTCTCCCTCATTAGCCTGCTGTTTTTCTTAAATATTAGTGATTTTCCATTTTTTTTTTTTTTGGACAATTAAAAGAGACTTGCAAAACTATGTAAACACATAAACTACTTGAGCAATATCAATGCAATTTTAATTAGTGGTAGGGCGGTAGTAATGAAATCGCTAAGCTGACATGTAATTAGTGGTGCGGTGTGTGTGAGTGTTGTGTGAAGTTGAATGAGCTCAGCGGGGCTCTAATACATTCGGCCTCTCAAGGCGCTGTCTAGCACGGAGAGGGCTCACAGAGCCATCTTTGTTCTGCTCCTTTCTGTGGGTGGGCCCCCTCAAGGAGAAAGAAACATTTGTTTCACAGTCGTCACCGAAGTAAACAGCCTTTAAAAGACTTTTTTTTTCATTTTTAATTATGCATTTCTTCAGCGTTCCCCATAGCAAAGTCCATAGGATATGCTCCAATCAAGTGGAATTCCCACCCAATTAAAAAAAAAAAAAAAAAACCAAACCAGAAACAACAGGACAAATATATTTTCCAGTTACAAACGGATATAAGTGTACAATTTCATGTAATCTCAGACATGTTTAGAAGTGGAAAAGAACTGAAACTTGAAAGTACAAATTGTTTTTCCTTTTTTTTCCCTCCCTTCCCCTAAAAGGACATTTGTCTGTTTCTCTCTTAACTGAGTTTCCTTTGCTCCAAAGAGGGTCTTGGCAGTCACTAGAGGTGCTAATGAGTCATTCACAAAACCAACACCATCCCCTTTGCTAAGAGATGGCCTCAGCCAAACACCGTCTCCCAAAGGGCTAGGTACATTTAGCAGCTGCGTGAAAACTCAGAATGACTTAGTAGCAGATTTGAAAAAGTAATAATAAACAGAAGCATATATCATTGCACAGTCCGTGACTTAGCTGAACCCACAGGCAGTTCAGGAAAGAAAAACGAAACGAAGATATGCAGAAAATGACCTTTTTGTTTGGCCATTTCTCTCTTTGAAGATTTTTTTCTCCATGAGACTGTCTAAGCAAGTCATTTCTCTGAAGAAGAGCTGTTTTTTGTTTTTGAGTTAACAGACATGTTGTGTTGAGCTCACACTTGGTAAATTTAAGGCTTGCTCGAGTGATCACAGGCCAATTATTGCCAGGCAGCGATATCCAGGTGCAGACAAATAAACAGAAGGCGAGGCATTTATAATCAGTTATTGGATATGATTACTGGAAACCAGCCTCCTACCCCTCATTTGCTACGTGATGGGCTGTCCCTGCATGAAGGATAACTTAATAATTACTCTCATGTGGGTATTGCAGCACTCACGTTATACTGATAATTAATGGAGATATTATTATTGTTTTTACGCTCTAATTTTTGCCACTTCGTGCAAGGCCTGGACCCTTAGGGACTCTGTGATAAACATCTTGGTACTGAAAATAAGGCACCGACTTACTATTGAAGTGCTCCTCAAACTGTTCTTTGTATTTTGTTCAAATTTGTAGAATCTTCCTTGATAATTCGGTACCCACAGTTGCCCCATTAGCAACAAAATGCCTCCTAGAAAAGTTGCCCAGATCAGATTTTCCCACAGCAGGCAGAGAAGGTCCCGGTTTGTCAGCCCCAGTGCCGGCAGTGGCCTTGGCAGATGTTGCTAATTCAGTAGGTCCAGAGTGAGATGAATCATGATGAAATTCCATGAAGGAATTTCTGCTCTGATGTCGACTTAAAAAGGTAGGAGATGTTGTAGCCTTACTTTGCTGTATTTTGTGTGAGCAAAGCTGCTGTCAAGCCTCCTTCGTTGTGGTAAGAGGTAAGAAGAGTAGGTGTGTTGCTTTGCATTTTCATTTTGAGACTGTCTCATTGCTATGTGCATTGTGCCCTGTACTGTATAACCAAATATGGCAAAATAACAGCCCCTCTAAACACTTTCAAGGATATGCCACCTATTCTAACCGTAAGGGAGAATGCTGTTCATATTCATATTTTTTCTCCCTCAGCCAAACAACTACTTTTTTAAAAAAAGGCAGGAGGTGGGGTGCAGTGGGTTCTTAGAAAGTGTCTGCTTTGCTTTAGATATCAGCGGGCAGACCACATCTGTTCCCCTCTGAAGTTTGGGTGAAGTATTTGAAAGCAAGCATGCCACTTCTGAAGCAACGTGATGTAATCATAATTTACCTACTGTCTTTGAAAGAGAGTGATGGGTAATCCATGGCAAGTGAATAATTTTAGAATACCTGGAACCACAAAAATCTAAATTAATTTTATTCATTCTGCTCCCCTGGGTACTATTGTCTGATCTGGCTGGCTATATTGTCAGTGGATGCCCCTTTTAAAAATTCTACCACATGAGCCATATTTAAAGGAACATTTGTGCGGATTCAGTGTATCAGAAATGAATGTGCACGGGTCAGAATAATTTGAGACATCTGAATATTCTTCTGCACAGTCATTATTTGGGGGTATGTTTAGACTAGTTTTTTAAGTATCCCTTTTATGAGTGTTTCTCTTGTTAAAAAAAAGCACTAATGAATGGGGCTTGGTAGCACATTAACACTATCTTAAATTACTACACTAATACTGTGTAGGGAAGTTGGTGCCACATTTGGTTCTCTTAGATCCTAATAAAAACAAAGGATTCGTTGCCTTGTATTAACTTTTCTTGCTTTGGTGACTAATGGCTGGCGTTAATTGTTTGCTCCTCCTTTCTCTGCATTCTTTCTAAGCCCACATTTAGAGGAGATACTCAGTACTTTGCTTGCTAGCCAGCAAGGAGCTGCTGAAATTAGGGTTGTTTTTTGGAGCAGTGGTGGGGCTTGTGATTATAAGACAATTACACAGTGGCCTACTGTGATGATTAAGTTCACATGTCAGCTTGACTAGGTTATGGTGTCCAATTGTTTGGTCAAAGAAGCACTGGCCTGATTGCTACAGTGAGGATATTTCATGGATTTAAATTATTAGTCAGTTGATTTTTTCTATGGCTGATCACAACTACAGTCAACAAAGGAGAATGCCGTCAGCCATCAGAGAAGTCTCATCCAATCATTTGAGGGCTTAAAGAGGAAGAATTGATGATTTCAGCTGTCAGAAGGTAGAATTTCTGTCTACTTCGGCCAACCATTACTCCTGGGGAATCCATCAAAACTTTCCTCAGAACTCCGAATTTGGGGTGCAAGTGCAGTTAGTTCAGTGGTAGAATTCTCGCCTTCCATGTGGGAAACTTGGATTTGATTCCCGGCCCATGTACTTCGCAAACAAACAAATATGCAAACAAAGAAAGAAAAAGCAAACAAACGAAAATTCAAAAAATGGTGCTGCAATACTGGGATACTCACATAGAAAAAAGAATGAAATATGACCCCTGCCAGACAGCATACACAAATAAAAAGAACTTCCAATTTATGGCCTAGTCTACAGAATTTGAATTTGCCAATCCCCACGGTTGCACGAGCCAATTCCTATAATAAATCTTATAACATTTACATATATATATATCTATGTTTGTGTCTCCTGTCAGCTCTAATTCTCTGGAGAACTCTAATATACTTATTCTCCTATCACGTGGAGCCATCCTTGGAGTCAACTGATTGACTTTCAAATTAAAAAAAATTTTTTTAAAGAAAAATAACAAGTTCTTTTGTAGTAAAACAGTGAAAGGAAATATTAGAAGTAATGCAATGCAAATGGATACTATTTTTAAAAAAAGGAATAAAGGGTCCATTTCATAGGGTCTTTGTAAAAGATTGCAAAAAATTACATATTTGTTTTTTACTATGGTATTCTATCAGTTTTTGCCAGTTTGCCACCTTATGGCAACAAAGGAATTGGGAAGGAATTGGGAAGTTGCCCTGACTTATCAAAAGGTTAGAATTGACGAGTGTTGCCCGTTTCTCAGTTCTGGAAATGTGTTCAACTTGTTATTTTAGGTGTCCATAAAAATATGACCGTTAATGTATTCCTTCATTATATGGTCACTACTTTCTCTTGGAGGTCTAGAACTATAGAAAATAATCTATAGAACAAAATCATTCTTCTTTTTGCCTCTCTTAGGGCCAAATACCATTAGGTGGGCCACACTTGACAATTTTATTTTGCAGGACCAGGCTATGCTTAGCTACAAAAATCAATATCCATTCTCCACTTTAGGGCCCCTTAGCTGTTGCTTAATGACTTTTACTCAGGCTTTGCATGTTTTCCTCTTCAGAATGAACTTCCTCCTTAATAGTTTTTCCACATCCTTATCTGTGCAAATCATCCTAATGCAAATTCATTAACTGATCCTAGAAATTTCTGACACTTTGTCAAGAAAACTTTTTGTGCAATTGTTAGGCATTGGATTCACATGGCAGTTGAGTGAATTTATTTCCCCTTGGTGGGATGGATGACAGTCTATATTGAGCCACTTTGAGGTGCTGCATGAAATCAATTTAATTACAAGATAAATTTGGAAATAATTTTTAAGGCCTTGGTTTTTAACCCTTGGAGCTAAATACACGTGGAAAATTAATCTGAAAAGCCATGGGTTGGTATTAGCAGCAGTGATTGTAATCTGTTAAACATGCGTGGTTAAACATGCATTGATGACTTTGAAGTTCAATTATGACTCCTTCTGCCTGGGGACAATTTCAAACTTACGCTCAGTTCGAGGCAGGGGTCTGCTTGAGAAAAAATGTTAAGGCAACGGTATATCCAATTAAATCATTAAATTTTTTCCTATTTGTTGTGGCTCAGTTAGTAATCTGTGTGATTGCAATGGTCCAGTCAAGATGAAAGCAGTAACTAGCAGGACGCAGGCCAGCATGCCTGGAGGAAGCCTTCCCTCACTTATTCATGGAAGGAATGTTCACTTGGGAGATTGAGCCCTCTACTCTGCTTTCTTCTTTCCATCACCCAATGTTCTAATGCTTTTATTAGAAAATGAAAGGAGAAATGAAAAGCTCTGAAGCTCAAATTATCCAATTCTGCTACCAGATTAGCAGTTTGTTAGAGCAGGGAAGGAGTTTGAAGCTTTGGTACTACCATGACTTTTATTTAAAGAGCCATCACCTGCCTATGCCTACATCCCTTGAGTGACCAATGCTTCTGTGTCAACCATAGTTATAGCTCCTGGCTTGCCTTCTATCTCCCTCTATTATCTATCTCTATCTCTGATTATCTATTCATCTGTCTATCTTCTTCCTATCATCTTTCAGCCTATTTATTTATCTATCTATCTGTTGATGTACATATCTATCTGTATTATCTATCTATCTGTCATCATCTATCTGTTTGTCTGTCTGTCTACCCACCTACCTACCTACCTACCTATCCATCTGTTATCTATCGTTTGCTCTTTCTATGCCCACATGGAAAGGTTTTTGTCATGTTATAATCACCAACATAACCACATTGATGAAATTCCTTATTCAGTGAAGAAAAGGTCCTCCTCTGCAATCCCACCCCAACTATTGCTTTAGGCTGTAGGTTGGGTTCCCTGGCAAGTAAATTCTGAAATGAGGGTTTTCATGTAGGAGGAAAAACACACCTATCAGGGAGTGAGCAAAACAGAAGTTGGTGGAGGGTGATGTAGAATTACAGTTGTAACAAAGGCCTATGGTGAGTTCTGGAGGTAGGATGGCCCTTCAAATTAAACACAAATTAGTGCAAGGCCAGGGCCTTTGTATGCCTGCACTGACCAGGCATACAATATTGGGACGTGCAGCTGCCTTTGACAGAGGCAGTGCTTGAGGAGGGACTCAGTTGTGAGGTGTCTGGCAGTAGCACTCCCTGCAGCTGATGGGATGAGGTCCTCCACCCTGAACGGGAGAGCTCAGAGCCACTCTACAGTGTCCACTGCCTTGTCCTTGGTCCATAGGCTTTTATCACCCTGAGCCTAATGGCTGCTTGGTAGGACTAGGGATTGGTGGGGGCAGTGTTAGAAAGAGCAGGATGTTCCTGAAATTCTTTCATATGGGAATGATGAAGTTGGGTTTTAACTTTATTAACTTTTACCCTTTCTATTAACTGACCTCCTCTGCTCACTTTCTCAGGTATTCATTTTCTCTTCGCCACTTTAACCTGATGCTCTCTGAAACATTCTACCCTTGTAACAGCTTTCTTCAGTTTTCTTCCAATGTCTATTGTCTCACTTGTTCAGCTATTCATAGTCTAATCAACCTGCCCTTCCTCGCATTTCTGGCCTCCTTCTTCCTTAGGTTGAAAGATTTTATCAGAAATTAAAAATGAGAGTTGAGCTAACACTTTGCTGTCTATGATGTGGCGAGCACTGTGCTGGAGATTTTACCTGGCATTTTAAAAATCACTTTTATCTTCAAAATTACATTAGGGAATTGCAGAGAAATTATGTTCTCACAGTAAGCCACACACCTAGAATTTTTTTCATTTTTGTTTTTTTTAACCTCAGGACTGTCCCACTCCCCTATGCCATACCCTAAGCACTGGGTTTTTTTTCTACAGGTACTTCACACAGATTAGGAAGAAAATGGGCTAGGGTATACCAGGCATGTGGAGATGATAAAGTGTCAGAACTGCTCAATATGACAATTTTGGTCTCTTAGAGCAGGGTTTGGGCCCATGCTAGTTCTGTACCTGGTGTGTTCCAACCTTAATTTTTGATTTCCCATTTATTTTACAAGAATTGGCTTTTCCATGGTTGCTTGGATTTGTAGCACTTTGGTCTAAGGGAGTGAAAAGAATTAAATGAATGTGGCATTTATTGTTGTCTCCCCACCTTTGAGATCAGGCATGTTCTTTTCTCTGCCACCATAGCTGTTGGTACAGCCCTCTGTTTGCATAGGTCATGCATGGGTGTTTGGGAAGCGATCGCAGAGGGCACAATGTGATGCACAGTGGCCAAATTGAGCAAAGCGAGTCTTTCCACTACAGAACCACCGTTAAATCTCTGTTGGACCATCCCAGAGCTCAAGACATGTTTGGTCTTGGTAAGACATGTAGCCTTCACGTAGGAGTCAGCCCCAGATGTGCTCCAATGCTGTCCCAAAATTGGCGAGTCCGGAGTGTGTTGTCCTAAAAGAAAGAGCAAAGTACCTTGGAGTTTGAGTGAGATTCTCTGCCATTTCTGGAAGTGGAAGAGTCCAGGATGCAGGTATTGAGTGACTTTATGACTGGAAACTCACCAGTTGTGTGCTACAGCTGCTCTAGCCCCAGCCTGGCAGACATAGCATGACAGTCTCCCTCTACCTCTCAGCTTGAGACCACAGAGAGGTAGATTGGTGATGCAACTGGGGAGTTAGTGGGAAAAGCACTGCAGAAGGGAAGCATGCCCATCTCTTGGTCCTTGTCTTCTTCTGACATTAGCTTCTCATCCCACCTATACCTAAGGACTTACCTCTCCTCCTAATACAGTGAAAAGGTACGGGTCACCTGGCCGGGAATGCCAGCTAGTAGGTCAAAGGATGCTGCCCATCTCTGGATAAGTTCTATTATCTAAATATTTTAATTCATTAACTAGTAAAATGAGGTAGGTAGGCTCAAATAACTTTTAATGCCCTGAGGTTATTTATTTATTTTTGGCTCAAAAGCCAGCATCCCCAGAGCTGAGTTTATTTTACAATCTCTGGTTGGAATCCTACTAAAAGGTAAAATGGCCCTCTTGCACTACAGATGTTTCTTGGTTGCTTTTATGGTGCATGGTATTTTGCTGGATGCTGGGATAAAGGAAGGGAAAATAAGACATGGCCCTTATCTTTGAAGACCCTATGATCTATCTGAAGATGTAAGGGCCACATCTGAGAGATTCACTAACAATATCAGACTGTAAACTATTAGGTGACAAATGAGTCTGAAATTTACAGGGGGTAAGTGCTGCAAGAGTCAGTTTAATTCAGAAAACATGGAGCTCAGAGAAAGCGAACTCATCGCAGCAGGCTTGATAGAGGAGCTAGGTCTTGAGTTAGGGTTTCAGGAAGAGAAGAGCAAGCTCAAAGCACGATGGCAATGGGAGGGCAATGACCTGGGGATCAGATAGTTCAAGCTGTCCTGAACCCGTGTGGTTTGTGCCAATTCCTGGCCCTTTCGATGCAGTGGAATTCTGAAGTGCCTAGAGTGAATGGGGAAGTGGGAGTTGGCTGCAGGGTGCCAGGCAAGGGAGCTTGGATGCCAGGCTCTAAGCAGAGGGAAGTTTCAGTGAGAATGATTGCGTGGAGTTGTGTGGGATGGCTTGGAAAGACTCAACAGGGATGTGGGTTAAGGGGCTTTTGTGCTTATGCAGGTATGGGGTGATGGGTGACGGAATTAAGGTTGGTGTAATACATAACAAATTCCATCCTTCTTTCAAAACTACGGGCGAGGCCATTGCACTCCAGACGTAAATGACATTCAGGGGCCTCTCCCCCACCTCCCCCTCCCTACCCCGAATAACTGCTGCTTCACATTTTCTATTACTCCAAGGGGAGAATAGCAATTTATTTTTCTTTCTCAACCACAATTAGGCTTCCAACCACGGTGAGCCTATTCCCTCAATCACAACTTAAAACAATTAGAATGTGTGCAGGATGGAAAGTTGCCGGTGGCAGCACCCTCGGGCATGGCTTTATGTGGGAGTTCAAGCGCCGGGGTGAAGAGACCCCACTTTTTCCAGCAAGACACAAATCTGAATGTGAAATGTCATTAGAGCCTCATTCCTGTAGTACTGTTTCTTTTTTAGAATAACAAAAACACATCAGTGGTAAGTTTCAGTGTTATTTTTAATAAAAGAAAACCCTTTAATTTACATATATTTAAGGCTAAGTAAACGAAAATGCATTATGTTTCTGCTGTTCTATTGAAGAATGAACTCATAGGGTTCAGAAAACTCAAAGGGTTTGCTTTTCAAACCTTATACACCCCCAGCTCAGGCCTGCCACTGGGATGGGGGAAGGGGGACCAGATGGCATTGATTCTCAGGGGCCATATTGGGGATGTTTTTGCAAGCTAGACTGACAATACCCCAGTTGGAGGTTTGGGGAGACACCTGGATGCTACCCAAAGCTATAGCTCAAGCACTGATCACCTCTGCACTGCTCACTGAAGGTTCTCGGGACCTATTTCCCCGGGCACCTAGGCTGCTGGCCTGGGGCATGCAGACCTGGCAGCAATCTTGCCCCTTCCTCTTGGGAAAGCCAGATGGCTACTGCTACCCTCCTAACCCCTGAGCAGTGGTGAGCCAGGAAAACAACAAAGATGGCACACATGCACGATCTCTTCCCTTAAATTTTATGAGAAGTCCTTGGGATAATTTAAGAATCCAAATTTTCCCAGACCTTCTTATTCCCTTTCCATTCTAAGGTAGGCCTGAGAGAAAGTACTGAAAACTTGAATATTATCAGAGATCACACGGTGCAGCATTTAGCACAGGCCTGGCAGGCAGTACTCCCTGGAGTCGTTAGCTATTATTGCTGTTACTGGTATGATTGTATTTATTGTGCTCTGCACTTTGATTTTAGCAGAGATCCAGGATTCCTTTTCTGAGAAATACCTGCTTAGCTCCAAAGGGCATATTTGAGACTAAGAGGCTTCTTTAGCTTAGGAAATCTCATCTCCCTTCCCCATCATTTCTGCCACACAGCTCAGCCTGGAAATGGGGAGAAAGAAACACCAATAGCTGGAGCGCCTCGTCCTCCTTTAGTCACCACACTAGGATTTTCCTTTGACACGCGCTAGATAAAATCGCTTTGGGGAAGACTGCAACTTTTTATGCAGCCCAAGTGCCAGCAGTGCCATGCAGCCTACCGACTGTGACCCAGGAGTTCTTAACGCTCCTGGAGCGGCTTAGCGAGGGCTTCATAGAGGAGGTGGCTTTTGTGCCAGACTGTGAAGGACAATTAGACTTCAGCCCTGCAAGGAAGGGTGGGCCAAGCTGTGGGGCCAGCCCCCTTCTTTCCTGGGAAGTCTCCTCTGGGCTGGGACCACTGGTGCTCCTGTGGTGTGAGCAAAGGCAGGTCTGGTCCCCTGGCCTTTGCTTGACATTTACTGCCTCTGTGCAAGGACATGGTCTTTTCTCTCTGTTTCTATTTTCTCCAGTTAATCAGGTGACTTGAAAAGAAGCTAGATAAGGGTATTGTTTGCATTGACAACATCCTGATGATACTGTCGGTGGAGGTCAGAAGGAAATGTTCCCTTTCTTAACCGATAGAGTCATTAGGGAGTGCTCTCATCACCTCAGCGCATCTGGGTTAATTACTGCAGAAAACCTGGAAATGGCAGCTATAATTTTTCTCCAGAAAGTACTACTATTTCTACGCTTGAGGCAATAAAATACCTATGAAAGTGCTTCGAAGGACCCCATTTTACGGCTCAGTGGTGTGATAATTTTAGTAGATTGGCTATCTGCGCTTAATTAGAAGACTCTGTCCTTGTGAATTTGGTGAATTTTGGGCTTCAAGTTATGAACTGGACTAATGAAATTCTTTCCCATATTCCTATGGCCCATGACCCTCTTGAACATCAATGAATAAGCAAGTTTATCCACTGCTGTATCTCGCTGGGAAATGGAGAAGCATTAGGTTAGGATGAGCGCCATCTGTTTATGTGCGAAACAATTTGGCATAAGATTATTGCTGTTCAGAAACCATATGCAGAAATTTACCAAACAGCATAAGGTAACAAATGCTGGCTTTGGATTATCATCAAAGTGATGGCAAGAAATGCTATTCAGAGGATTTGGAAGAATTGTTCATTTTAGACCATTTTTATGAACTGGTGTGAATCTCATCATAATTTGTAAATTGCTTGGTTTGTTTACGTGGAGATGCCAGAAGGACGTGTTGTACACATGTTGCAGTTTCTCACGGACAGACCTCTTTAATAGTGACAGCAGATCTTTATTTCTTGTTTTTAAATGAGATGAAACCCAAAATGACTACTTTTAAAACCTAGCTTCTAGAGGATTTTCCCTGATTTACCAGGATGTTCATGTGAAACTTGAAATAACTAATGTTCGATATTTAGTGCATTCTTCATTTTTTAAAATGTTCCTGATATGAGTTAACCCCTAACATATATTAAGGGGGAAATGGACGATATGAAAGGTGTGCATGCTATGCTATCATTTGTATTTTAAAAAGCAGGATAGAAATAAATATAAATTTGTATGACATATCTCTGGAAGATAATGATGACATGGGCAGCTCTAAGGAAGGATTTGGGATTGGGTAGGTGGGAGACGGAGGTGGGTGAAAGACCTTTCATTGTATAACCTTTTGTATCTTCTGAAAGTTTGTTTTATTGCTAAAAATTTCCAAAATTTACAAACACTTTATACCTACCAAGCGACAACTTCCGTTTCCCCTCTCCCATCCTCCAGCAACCTCTAATCTACTTTCTGTCTCTATGAATTTGCTCCTTCTAGATATTTCATACATCTTCATTCTTTCTTCTTCCTTGAATGCTTGTCCTTTGGTTTTGATTATAAATACCTTGGTACACATTTCAAAATCTTATGAAACTCAAATGGGATTGGGAAAAAATGACATGTAAATCTTTCTCTTCTTCTGTGCTTAGCCCTTTTGTTCACCCTTTTATGGGTTTAGACATAACTGGCTCAGTTGTGCCTGGACACATCCTTAGGAACTAGAGAGAGTGTGGCACCTTTTTGGGGCAGAAACCAAAGGTTTGGAAAGCACTGTCTGGGGAAATAACACTGTGCCTTCCCATTTGATCTAACCACCTCTATTAAGGATGTACCCAGAGCTAACTAGTAAGGAATATTAAGGCTGTAGGAAGAGAGAGTATAGAATAACTGAGGGTTGGGCTTTCTAGAATGGTCTGGATTGACTTCCCTGGTATGTGGGAGAATCAGGGCTGTGAGTCAATTCAAACATCATTTCTTTCAAGGAGCCCTTTAGGACTCCCTGTATCTTCATCACAGTGTGTAATTTATTTTCATGATTAGGTAAATAATCCTAATCCTCAGGACAGTGCAATGCCTGGCATATACAGGAGTGCAGTACATCGCTCTTCAGTGAATGAATGACTGAATATTATAATATGGTTGAGTAAAGGTGCCTCTCAGCAACTTTTCTCAGTGATCATCAGGCCAGTGCTGGAAAGTTCTTGAGGAAGCCTTTTTAAGCCAGGTTGCTCAAGCAAATACCATGAAATTGGGGAGGTTAAACAATGGGAATTTTATTCACTCACTGTTCTGAGGCTAAAAGAAAATATGGATACTTTATTTAAATATGCCCATGGTTAAGCTAATTAATTGTTGGTGGTTCTAAGTGTATTGTTTGTTTTCTTAAATAAAAAAAAAAAAAAGAAAAACCAGAAAGAATGTCCAATTCAGGGTGTTATCAAGGTAGTTCTTTCTTCCCAAGGGCTGGTGTTGTGACTGGCTGCCAGAGCCCCTTGGTTCTGGGCCTCTGTCACATGGCAGTGCCCATGGTGACCTCTCCTGGCCTCTCCATTCTCTTCCACATTCTATTGAATTTCAGCTTCTTGACTCTCTGGCTTTCTCTCTCTCTGCCTGAATTTCATTCTGCTTATAAAGGACTCTAGTAATAGGATTAAGACCCGTCTTGGTTGGCGTTGGTTACTCCACCTTAACTGGAGTAACTTCATTAAAAAGTCCTACTTGCAATGGGTTTACACCCACAGAAATGGATTACATTTAAGAACATGCTTTTTTCTGGAGTATATACAGCTACAAACCATCACAGAGCCCAACCCAGAATGTTTTCCATTTTGAAACAGGTGATTTATCAGGCTATTTTTGTTTTGCCTTTAAAGAAATAATCTTAATACAGTATTGTGAGGCTACTTTCCAAATGGAAGGCAAAACATTTTACTAAACTCATTCTTTAGGTTACAAAAGTGTAGCATTTGGGAATGGGTTGATATGGTTTGTGAGCAAGTTCCCCCTTCCACCTTCTCTTAGGGGGAAAAATTGTAACTGTCGAAACGTGATAGAACTGTCAAAAGTACATGAAATCAGCTATGCAAATTGTGAAACAGAAGTCACAGTTCCTTTTGTTCTGTGACAGGGTAAAAATTTCAAATTTTTCATTAAAGAGGAAATAAAATCCTAACACACATCTAAATAATCCGGGGCTCATCCTCCCCCACGGCTCAAAACCAACATTTAGTTGTGCAGTGCCAATTAATTGCTCTAACCCCAGATGACACTGTTGGGCAGTAGTTAACTCCAGACCAATTTATGCCAATAAAATTTGAATCTATTAGAAGGAGTAAGTGCCTTTTCTAATTTAGTCCCTGGCCCCAGTGCTCCATGTTGTCTGATATCCTGCCTGGGCCTTACAGACATTTGAATCTCTCATTGCAGAATACAAGTAGTCCCAGAAAACCTGTCTTTCTTTCATTACCTTCCTGATTATATTTGCTGTCCTGTGATAGAAACACATGGCAATGGCTTGACAAAAGAGGGGCTTGGATGAAGGAGGAGTGTAAGACTAATGTCGCCGGTCAAAGGCATCTTCAAGCATCCAAGCTCCTTCCAACTTCTTACTCCACTGCCCTCAGTGCTGAACGATGGCGGCCCCGTCAATGGGCAGCAGGGGGAAGAGAGCGGGAAAAAAAATATATACTTCAGCTGAGTCTGATGCCCCATCTATTTATTTTAGGACAACAATAGCTTCCATAGAAATCCTATCTAAATAGTTTCCTACTTATTTTTGCATTGACTAGAATTGGGCCACATGACAGTACTAAGTTGCAGGGGTGTCCGGTCATCTCCCATGCAACAAATCTGACTTTCAGACCCTGAATGTCTGTCACACTCTCTCAGGAACTCTCTTTCTGGTGGTGCTAACACCTAACAACATGTTTTGAACAATTTCATTGTGTCTTAATCCCACTTGAATGACTGAGAGAAGGTTACTGGGTTTCTTTTTAAGGAACACTAACAAAATTTTGCTCAGTCCAGATTACCTTCCTGACTATGCTTTCCATTATTGGTCAGAACTAAATTCTGTGTTGGAAGAGACTGAGCCTTTTTTTAAATTGTGAAATATGACATATAAAAAAGTAATAAATCTCACAGTGGATATAGAGCCGATCTCAAAATTTGGTATGAGTTACAGTTACACAATTTCAGGTTTTCCCTTCAAGCTGCTCTAAGACACTGGAGACTAAAAAGAAATATCAATACAATTATTCAGTAGTCATACTCATTTGTTAAATCCTAACTTCTCTGTTATAACTCCTCCTTCTCCTTTGGTCCTTCTCCCAATCTTTAGGGATATTTGGATTATGCCCATGCTAACTTTTTTCCTGTTAACAGTATGGGATGTGGGGTGGAACTGGTTGATGTTCTTGGAGGTACTGGCACCTCTGGGTTTGGGACTTATCTGAAGGTTTTAGGTTTCTGAAAAGTAAACTTAGTGCATGCGACTTTTGTAGGATCTTATGTAGAACATTAGGTGTTCTTTTGGGTTAATGGGAATGATGTTAGTTGGGGTTTGGCAAACCATGCTAATTAGCAATATTTAGCTGAAGCTTGCATAAGAATAGCCTCCAGAACAGCCTCTTGACTCTATTTGAATGGAAGAGACTGAGATTTGCTCCTTGTTCTGCCTTCTTATTGGGAAATGCGTTAAGTGTGGTAAGGCAGGTAGGAAAGGGCACTCAGTTCTTTCTTGTATTCTCACTCCTTGGGCCAGACTTCAGGAACATCTGCCCTTGATGGGAATGGATTGGAATTAACCTGGCAGTCAGTCCTAGGTGCAGAGAGGAAGACTGTGTGTGTCATCCCTTTTCCTGGGTTCCTTAGATATGGGACAGCATCTGTGAGATCCAGAGGAAAATTGTAATTTGCACCTCCTACATGCTTCATGATGAATGTTGTGATTTTTCTCTTAGATTATCCTTTAGCATTCAGTGAAGATGGAACTTTTCTGCTTGTCCTAGTTCTGCTATGGAGCATAAAACAAAAGGACCCTGTCTCCCTGTTTGGACCAGCATTTTAAACAATAGTATCTCTCCCCGGAAGCTGGTATGGGTGGGGGGTCTCAAGAAGAAAGTCAGTACTCAGAAGCTCATCCACTGCTCCATTTCAGGAAATTCTTCTTATAGTATGATATTTGGATATTATTCAAGAGGATAGTTCCTTAAAGATAGTGGCAACAAGCAGAGAAATTAGATATGCCATTCTGTTGTGGCCTTCCCACTTCATTTGCAGGATCCATGTTCACTTTGAAACCATCTTTTCTAAGTCATCTGCCATAATCCCACTTTCCCCAAACTACTAATAAACCCCCTATATTGATATCTTTATCACGATAGGACCTGCCTTCAAGAACTCAAATAACACAAAAATAACAGTAGGATTTTAAGGGCAACAGTTGATGAAGGAAATACTTTGGGCTGGGCAGTCTTCCCAGAACCCCTCAGTCATAAGAATGGTTGCTGCCACTTCCATTTTCTCTGTCAGCTTTGAATCACCCAGCGCTAATCCCTCAGGCCATAAAGAAAAGCGAAAAATAGAACTGGGAGAAAGCAGTAATCAGGAGCAGGGGAGAGAAAGAATATTCCAGACAAAGGTTAGGCCAACGTTTGTTCTCTTTTCTTTTCCAATAATGAAGGGAGAAAGAGAGGAGAGAACAGTCCTGTTATTTAGGCAACAAACCACCGTCTCGAATGCCACAGATTTTATCATGGCGGTCTTCCAGAAAAAGAAAATAGGTTTCCTTTCATCACTTGCCCTTGCCCAGTGTGCCACCTGCCCTCGATCCTGTAAAGAACACAGGGAGACATCCATCTAGCCCCAGCAACTCCCTTTCCACTGTGGCTGCAGGCTCAGAACACATGAAATAGAAGCTATTGCTTCTTTGGAAAAAAAATGGGACCCCTCTCTTCACCCTATCTATTCTCTCACCTGCCTAGCAACTTGTTCTGAAAAACAAAACCAAAAGACCTAGCAAACAAGTCTACAGAGACTTACTTCCAGTCTGTGGATTAATTGGTTTACAGCATTTTGGACAAGGATGAAGTTTTTTAAGAGGCAACATGGCTTTGTGAGATAGTCAGAATTCTGAGCACTTGGGGGCTGCAGATGCTAAATTTTCTCTCTGCTGCTGACTGTGTGGTCCTTGAGAAAATACTAAACACACCCAAGGGGCCTCAGTCTTTCAATCTGTCCTGCTAAGTGTCATTATAAGATCATTAGTCAAGTGGAATGTGAAGGATTATGCAAATATTTATAGCTGCATAAATATTGAATAATTAAGAGCAAACCTCCATACACAAATGTGTTTTTTTAGAGAGTGGAAAGAGAATGGCTGGGGCTTTGTTCTTTCAGAAGAGTGAACAAAGTTTGCTCCTTCTTGGTCTCTATCCATTTTTATTCATGCTTCCATCATTCACTCATCAAATAATTAAGGAGTACTTACCATGCACCAGGCATATGCTGGGTACTGTGAACATCCCTACCTTCAAGGAAGTTGCATTCAGTGCAGTTTCTCACAAAGGGTGGGGGTCCATTGATCTCTACAGATTCCCGTGGGAAAATTTTAAAAACCTAGATCCCTTACTTGTGCCTCAGAATGACTACATTAGATGTTCTGGGTTGCTACTTAAATTTTTTTAAAGGAATTTGCATCTTAAAAACTCCCCTGTAATGCTGATGCACTTTAAATTTGGGAATCATTTGCTAAGAATATTGATTCTGGCTAGTGATGTTTATAGAGCCAGGTACAGTGGGGTATACTGTAGCCCTCTCCAGGGCACTGCTTCTCAGCTGGGTAAATTTGCATCAGAATCAGATGATTTCAAAGCAGTGATGCTTAGGTTCTCCCTCAAGATGCAGATTCCTAAGGACTGGCACTGTGCCTGGGTATCTGCATTTTTATCAAGCACCTCGAGTATCTCAGATTCACTTTGAGAAAAACTCCACTAGATTAAAAGCTCCACAAAAACTCTACAGATAATTCCAGTTTGTATTCTAATTCAGTGATGAAATCTCAACACCTACAGAAATCAAATGACTTGTCCAAGAGCATGTAATTACCAGCAGGGCCTGGTTTAGAGCTCTGGGCTCCTAATGGCCAAATCTGTTAACGTCCGTGCATGACACAAAGCCTTTCTGCTTCAGCATTTCTCTTTTCTCAATCTTCCAGAACCTGTGCCAGGCTGATTTCCAAGCAAGAAAGTCTCCCTCTTGAAGTAGAAGTGAGATGGAAATGGAAAGCCTGCATTGTGTCCAAAATGCTGATTTTGGATACACCATAAGACTGGCTTTTTTTTTTGGTCAAGAAACTAGTTATAATTCATTCACTCAACAGAATCAATTGTGTGCACTGTATTCTCCTAGTTGATTTTGATTCAGAGCTGAATAGGAACAAATCACTGAGCTTCCAGAGCATATAGTCTAATGAAGGAAGAATTACACAGAACTCAGTGGCCAATGAGGAGCTAATTTCATGTTTAAAAAATAAAATTTATGCTGGCTGTATTAATTTTTAAATAAACTTTTAAGTTTACATCAATCTAGTTTTAAATTTACAGAAATGTCACAAAGATGCTACAGAGAATCTCAGTATAACCCACGCACAATTTGTCATGTTGTGGAGATCTTACATTAGGATGATACATTTGATACAATTAATGGACCAATACTGATGCATTATTATTAAGTAAAATCATACTTTGTTCTAATTTCCTTATATATGTTTTTAACTAATGACCTTTTTTCATTCCAGGGTACATGCACTTTTTTTTTTTTATTCAAAAACTTAACCTTTTTTTGAAAAATTACTATTGGTCAGAAACTACCCTAAATGCTTACTATGTTTTGTTTTGTTTTTAATCCTCTCGAGAACCTTTTACTTGGTGACATCAAGTGACTGGCTCAAAGATAAACCCCTCTGGTAAATCTCAAGGCTGACTACGAGTCCAGAGTCCACATTCTGTAGAATTATGCTATTGCTTCCTTCTAGGAATGCAGAGATGTGAGCAAGGGCCTGGGGCTGCACTACAGTGTGGCTTTCACCAAGATAAGCTCTATGAAGAGCAGTTGTTTGAGTGGGTGTGGTTACTTTGAGTGTTAGTATGGCTAGTTCAAACATTAGAAGAGAAGACTTTAAGGCATGTTAAAAGGCATCTTTGAAATTCACATATCTAAATTCAGATATGGATTTCCCATTAAAGAAAGGGAAAAGTAGTAAAGGTCACAGGTTGGAGAAAGACCTTGAAATAATTCATTTAAGAAAGGAAGAGTGTCTGATATGCTTCATAGATTGTCACATTATGGGATTAAAATAAATATACTTTGAGGTCATATGTACATTTTCTAAATAAATATGAATATAGAGCAATTAGCAACTCTTTGCTCAGGGTGTACCAGTTTTTGAGTATAAAGTCACAATCCAATAAAATCTCAATTTTTTTTGGCTCTCTGTGTGAATTAGAAATGTTTCAAATCCAGGTGATAGAAACCCAAGTGAAACTAACTTAAGCAATAAAGGAAATGATTCAGTTCACACAGCTTTCAGGAAGGTCAAGAGTAGAACAAGCTTTAGGAACTGTTGGATTTGGGTTCTGAGAGGCCATCCTCACTCTCCATTTGTCAGCTGGTCCTGTCTCAAAGACAAAGCATCGATAGTTCATAATGCAAATGGAAGAGATACCTTCCTGCTCCCAGCATGTATGTGTCAGGTATGTCCATGCCTGGGGGAAGAGACTGTTCTTGACAATCATTTACAGCCACATGCAATTGAGGTGATTCCACAAAGAAGGAATTGCTGGGCAAACAGCCGACAAATATCTATACATGCCTCTACTGGCTTTACAATCTGAATCCTCCTAAATATTCCCCTAAGCATTTTTGCATATTTCCTATGTATCATAAGTAGGACTTGCAGCTTTTGAACAGTTCCCACCATATGCGTTCAGAGTTTCTGGGCACAATTGTGCATCTGCTGGTTGGGGACCAACTCCTGCCTTTGCTGCTCCAAATTGCCTCTACGGCTATTACAGAGGTGTAGGAAGCAGAGTTGCCTTGTGTTGTCTGGAGCCCTGGATTTCCTGCAGCTCTGCTCAATTCCATGCTGAAGTAGGGAGGAGAATTCCTTCTATTGCCTTGGGTTACTCTGGTGTCTTCTTGCCTTGTGCATTTGGGGGAGACAATGTTACCCACTCCAGAGAGGCAGTCACCATGAGGACATGGGTTTATTGCTGGGCTAAAGCTGTCCACCTGATTCTCTTTTCTATTAAGCTTGAGTTCTCTCTCAGGGAACTCCTCGGTGGTAGCCTTCCTCACAGGTCTCTAAAACATCTCCATGCAAATATGAAACACAGCCATGGATGTACGGGGACTCCTTTTCTTTCTCTTTGTAGCCTTCCCAGTTCCCACCCCACTCACATTCTCATAGGAAGCAAAACACTTTACTAACCAAAGAGGTGGATTGGGGAGTATTTTGCAATGTAGCTCCAAGGCAGTGTAACTGGCAATTGTGAGTTTTTTATGCAGTCTCATTAACTGAGGCCACAGAACAACCATGATCATGAGTTTAGCACTCTATATCAACCACATCTTATGATTAAGACATCATTCTCTTTCCAAATATTTAAAAATAGCATCCATGCTATTGTTTCCTTTTATTTTTCTAAAAAAATTGTCATGATTTGAAATTAAGTAACAGACTGAGCTGGCGAATGTTTTTAAATTTAGGAAAATCAAATTTTACTGACAATTTTGGAATTCTGGACATTCAGAATCTGAACATGCCTTTCCTTTGAATGATTTTTATTGTGGGTGTGCATATCAGTTCCCTAAACCAGGCATACCCTTGTCTGGTCTCGTCTCCATTTCTGTGCTGTTGAAGTCTGACTGCACCAGACTTCTTTTGACAGGTACCTTTGGTGGATTTCAGGAACAGAAACCTTTCCCACAATTAAAATGCCCCAAAAGGACTGATCTGCTTTTTGTAATCTTGTCAGAAATGTGATACTATAATCTAGCTGTTGACTGAAATCTAATTCCATTGAACTCTTCCTGAGTTTGGGTAAGATGGTGTCTCTTGTTTTCTGCTTCCCTTTGCCCTTTTGTATCTGCTGCATGATCAGAGATGATGGCATAATTGATTTCTAAGCCATTGGTAGGACCTTGAAATAGCTTCTATTGTTGGCTGGTTGAAGTCGTCATGTCTTGGGGTGGGGGAAGAAAAATAAGGTCAGGATTATTTTTCCTAAAACCTGTACAACAGGAGGAGCTCTCAACTGCAGAGTGAGACTCATCGCAGGAAGTCTGGGGAATCATGGTAATTACCTGTTGAATCACCCTGAGAGATGCAAAGAATTGCTCCTGTTTTCACATCATCCTATCGCTCATTCTCAGAACATTTTCTTGAAAATGTCTTTTACTACTATGCTTGATTAAGAATAGGGATTTCTGAATTTTCCCCATAATAACTTAGGCCTTTTGAAGATAATTTAAGAAACAGAATTTTTGCTTGCATTGATCCTTTTTAGCGGTTAAGTACCTACAACTTGAAAGTAAGCTAGCTTAGATGCCTCACAGTGAGTGTTCAGAGTTAGACGACAACTGAAATACATCAAATATGAATCTTACTTCTCATACCCTTTTCACCTGCTGGAAGTTATGTGAATAGCTTGAAAGGGAGTGGACTAGCATGTACTGAATGTCTTTATATGCTGGGATTCTTCATATGTAATCTTGTTGAAACTTTACCTCAAGCGTTTTGGGCAGGTTTTATCAGCCTCGTTTTACAGATAATTTAATAAACTCAGAGTTTTAGTCAATGTCCCAACATTGTGCAGTCTATAAACGGTAGAACTGAAATGTAGACCCAGGTCCGTTTGATGACAAAGTTCATTCTCTTTTTTCTTCACACCTTGCCTAAGGAACTGATTATAAATCAAGTTGTACAGCCCTTGAATTATGTGGCCTTATGGCAATTTCCTAAAGAAAACCTTTGAGATCAAAAGCAGCTTTATGGGCCATGGTGGCTCAGCAGGTAAGAATGCTTGTCTGCCATGCCAGAGGACCTGGGTTTGATTCCCGGTGCCTGCCCATGTAAATAAAAAAATTTTTTTTAAAAAAAGCAGCTTTATGTACTGGGCAAATTGATTAATTATGAATGTGTGAATTCTTTTTATTCTATTGAGGCTAATATTGGGAGATCCTTATTTTAAAGGGTTGTTTGAGTTGGGTTTCCCAGAAAACAGGTTCTGAGATGTAGATTTGCATGCAGGAGGCTTCCTGAGGAGTACTTTTGAAAACAACATCTATGAGGGATGTAGAATTGGACAAACGGAGAAATTTTAACAAATATATCCATTATAATTGTATTATATAAATAGTATCCATTATAATTATGTATTTAGGAACTGGGAAAATGATCATCATTTGGGTCTTTGGACCCAGTGGTCCTAACATAAGCTGCATTTATTATCTGGCACCCATGTGTCCCCATTCTAAGGAGGAGATCATGATGATATTTTGACTTGAAGCATCAGAGTTGTCTGAGACCTGATTCCTCTAAACATCTGAACATTCCCTTTCCTCCCTGTCCTTGCTCTGTGCTGGCTATAGGTCCTGTTTGGAAAGGCCTGGGGAATTATATGTATTGCTTAGAGTTACAGGAAAGACCTGGGACTCTCTTTCAGTCAGTGGGTTCTAGGATTGAAAATGGCCTAGTTCTGTAAACTAGGCAAGTGATCATTGCTTTTCATTGTGCTAATTAACCTCAGACCTTTGATCATTCATCTCTGATTTTTTTTAAATGTTTTTTTAATTGTGAAATACAGCATACTCAAAAAGTAAAACATAGTTTAAAAAAAGGGCAATAATTTTAAGAGTACATTTTAACTAGTAGTTACAGGACAGATTTCAAAGTTTGGTATGGCTTATAATTCCACAACTTGAGGTGCTTGCTGCTCTAAAACACCGAAGCCCAAAAGAAACATTAATATAATGATTTCAGCAATTATACTCATTTGTTAAATCCTATCTTCTCTATTACAACACCTCCTTTTCCTATGACCCTACTCCCAATCTAGAAGGGTCTCTGGAGTATGCCCATTCTAACTTTTTCATGTTGTAAAGGAGTATTGATGATACAGAATAAGGGAATGGAACTAGTTGATATTCTTGGAGAGGCTGGCCCCTCTGGGTTTCAGGATTCAAGTGTCCTAGGAACTCTCTGAAGGTTGTAAGTTTAGGAAAGTAATCATAGTGCATGAAACATTTGTGGGATCTCGGATAAAGCCCTAGGTGTTCTTTAGGGTTGGCAAGAATGGTTTTGGTTGGGGTTTGACAAACCATGTCAGGTAGCAATATCTAGTTGAAGCTTGTGTAAGAAAAGTCTCCAGAATAGCCTCTCTGCTCCATTTGAATTCTCTTAGCCACTGATATGTCATTTTGTTACATTTTGTTTCCTCCTTTTCATCTGGAAGGCATTGTCAATCCCAGGGTGCCAGGGTCAGGCTCATCCTGGGAATCATATCCCCCATTGTCAGGGAGACTTTCATGCCTGGATGTCCTGCCAAGTGGAGGGGAGGGTAATAACTTTCTTTGCAGAGATGGGTTTTGAAAGAGGCCATATCTGAGCACCAAAAGAGGTTTCCTGGAAGCAACTCTTAGTCATAATTATAAGGAGTCTTAGCTTCTCTGCTACAGAAATGAGTTTGTCCAGGCAAGTTTCAAAGTCAAGGGCTTGGCCTATTTTCTTGGGAGTCTCTGATGTTTGAGAAAGTACCTGGTCCTTCCCAGATGGGGAAATTTTTTTTTTGGAAGATGTATTTTTTATTTTATTAATTTTAAAAATTAAAAAAAATATATAACAAATGCAAACGTTCTTAACTTATGATCATTCTGTTCCACATATATAATCAGTAATTCACAATATCATCACATAGTTGCATATTCATCATCATCATGATTTCTTAGAACATTTGCATCAAATCAGAAAAAAAAATTAAAAGACACAGAAAAAAAATCATACATACCATACCCCTTACCCCTCCCTTTCATTGATCACTAGCATTTCAATCTAAATTTATTTTAATGTTTGTTCCCCCTGTTATTTATTTTTATTCCATATGTTTTACTTGGCTGTTGATAACGTAGATAAAATGCGCATCAGACAAGAGGTTTTCACAATCACACAGTCACATTGTGAAAGCTGTATCATTATACAATCATCTTCAAGAATCATGGCTACTGGAACACAGCTCTACATTTTCAGGCAGTTCCCTCCAGCCTCTCCATTATCTTGAGTAACAAAGTGATGTCTGTTTAATGCATAAGAATAACCTCCAGGATAACTCTCCACTCTTGTTTGGAATCTCTCAGCCATTGACACTTTATTTTGTCTCATTTCGCTCTTCCCCCTTTTGGTCGAGAAGGTTTTCTCACTCCCTTGATGCAGAGTCTCAGCTCATTCTAGGATTTCTGTCCCACGTTGCCAGGAAGGTCCACACCCAGATGGGGAAATTTAATAGTTGCATATTTTTTCTCCAGTTCCAGAAGGGACTTTACCAATACTTTTAAATTATCAGTCCACCACAGTCTGGGGTATATCTGGGTATTGCATTAATCCATACAGAATTACAAGGCCACGTGCTCATTCTGGGTTTCATGCATTCATGTTGTAAAAATGAGCTATCCAGGCAGGCTGATTTAGATTGTGTTACATTAAATTAGGTTCTAGACACAATAAACCTCTCTGCTTTTGATCTCATACAATAGGTGGAGCTCTAGAATACATAACCTATCATCTTTTGCCCTGTATCCTGATTTACCTTAGTCCCAACCAGATTGGCCTCATTTTTATCTCTAATTGAAGCCTGATCACTGTTTTGGTTACTTGAACAATTGCTGTATGTAGTGATGCTGGTTTTCAGAGCTGTAGAATTCTAGCTGTGAATATTAGGTGTCCCAGAGATATCCCATGTTCCAGTGAAATTCCAGCTTATACACCTGTAGTACAGCATCTCAGAATCTAGAAATATACTTACAACTCCTGATGTAAGCTGCTATAAGAAGTTAAAATGTAGGCTCCAGTTTTCTTGTAAGTATTTTCAAAAAGAGAATACATTATATTTGTTCTTTTGTTTATGGCTTCTTTTGCATGTCACAATGTCCCCAAGGTTTATTCACTTCATTGCATACCTCATAACTTCATTCTTTTTTGTAGTCACACACTATTCCATCATGTGTGTACATCATAGTGTACCACTCTGCTTCTCAATTGTTGCACCCTTTGGCCCCTCTATCTATTGGGCGTTGTGGATAATGTCCAAAATAAACAATCCATGTTTCACAGTCTCCTCACTGAGTTGTACAATCATCAGCACTCTCAATTTTAGATAGTTTTCATTGGTCCAGACAGACAAAGAACTGATTAACATGGCCTCACCCAATATCAAATCTAAACATTTCCCTATGTCTTGTCCCTCCCCTCCACTTATTAGCCCCTGATATTGCTATGGTACTATTGATGTTTTCCTGTTAACTACAGGCCATAGTATACAATATTAGTTTTCCCCCAATAGCCTCTACTATTGACTCTTTGTACAAGATCAAACCTTTGAAGTAGTTCATGCAAGAACTTACAATTGTAGAGTTATTCAATGGGATACATGACCCTATAAAACCCCTTTCAATCATAGTTGCCTTCAATATGTCAGTGTTCCTTATTGTTTCACTAATGAACTTCTGTCACTACTATCTGTTCCTTTACATTTAAATAAAACCTCATTAGAGTGACCATTCACTTATCTCTAGTTTCTGTGTATATCTAAGTCTCCTATAATCCACATTGTAAGACTCCGAGTTAACTTTTATCAGAGTCATAATAATGAGATCATACAGTATCTCTCCTTCTGTGTCTGGCTTATTTCACTTAGTATTATATCCTCAAGTTTCATCCATGTTGTCACATGCTTTGGGACTTCATATCATCTTAATGATCATAATATTCCATAGCATCTATGTACCAAATTTTGTTTATCCCCTCGTATGTTGATGGGCACTTGGATTGTTTCCATCTTTTGGCAATTGTGAATAATGCAGTTATGAACATTAGTGTACAAATGTCTGTTCATGTCATTAGTGTGCAAATGTCTGCTCTCCTGAATATATACTGAGTATTGGAATTGCTGGGTCATAGTGCAACTTGATATTTAGTTTTCTGAGGAATCACTGAACTGTCTTCCACAGAGTTGTTATATCATTATACATTCCCACCAGCAGTGAATGAATGTTTCATTTCTCTACATCCTTTCCAACCTTTGTAGTTTCCTGTTTGTTTAATAGCCGCCATTCTTATAGGTGTGAGGTGATATATCTCATTGTTGTCTTGATTTACATTTCCTTTATAGCTAATAAAGATGAGCATCCCTTCATGTGCTTTTTAGCCATTTGTATTTGCTTTTCAGAGAAATGTCTATTCATGTCTTTTGTCCATTTTATAATTAGGTTGTTCTTTTGTTGTTGAGTTGTATAATTTCTTTATGTACACAGGGTATCAAACCTTTATCTGATAAGTGGTTTCCAAATATTTTCTCCCATTGAGTTGGCTGTCTCTTCACCTTCTTACAGAGTTCTTTGAGGCCAGGAAGCTATTGATTTTGAGGAGTTCTCATTTAACTATTTTTTCTTTCACTGCTTGTGCTTTGCATAAGTTTAAGAAGCTACTTCCTATTACTAGATTTTGAAGATGTTTCCATATATTTTCTTCTAGGAGTTTTATGGTACTAGCTCTTATATTTATGTCTTTGATCCATTTGGTATTAATTTTTGTATTGGGTGTAAGGTAGGGGTACTTTTTCATTCTTTTGCCTATTGATATCCACCTCTCCCATGCCTAATTATTGAAAAGACTATTCTGTCCCAGTTCAGTGGATTTGGGGGCCTTGTTGAAGATCAATTGAACATAGATTTGGTGGTCTATCTCTGTATTCTCTATTTGATCAGTATTTCTCCCTTTGTGCCAATACTACACGAGTTCTCGTTGTTCTCCTGGCTCTAAAGCTTTTCCCAAAATGTTTCCTCTTTTAAGGATTCCAGTAACCTAATGAAGACCCACCTGGAATGGGTAGAGTCACATCTCCCTTTAATCAAAGGTTAATACCCACAATTGGGTGTGTCACATCTCTGTGGATATAATCTAATCAAGTTTCCAAACTGCAGTACTGGATAGGGATTAAAGGAAATGGCTGCCTCTGCAAGATGGATTAGGATAAAACATGGCTTTTCTAGGGTACATAATCCTTTCAAACCAGCACATTCCACCCTCTGGACCCTGAAAAAGATGTTTTTCCCATATACAAAATACATTCACTCCATCACAGTATCCAGAAAGCATAACCGCAACAATACAAATACAATACAAAGTTAGAAATAGTACAGACATCTCATCCAATTTCCCAAAGGCCTACATTTTGAGCACTGTGGATGTATTATCCATTTTAAAGTCAAGAAGTGTTAGTACCCCCCACCCCCCACCACACACACACACACACACACACACACTTCACTCTTCTTTTTTAGGATGTCTTTAGCTATTCAACATCTCTTTCCCTTCCAAACGAATTTGATACCAAGTCTTCAAAGTAGGTTGTTGGAATTTTGGTTGGTATTGCATTAAATCTGTAGATCATTTTGGGTAGAACTGACATCTTGATGGCATTCAAGCTTCCTATCCATGAACACGGACTATCTTTCCATCTATTTATATCTTCGTTGATTTCTTTTAGCAGTGTTTTGTAGTTTTTCTGTGTACAGTTCCCTTACATCTCTGGTTAATCTTATTCCTAGATATTTGGTTCTTTTAGTTGTTATCTGGAATGGAATTCTTTCCTTAATTGTCTCCTTAGTGAGGGTATAACTCGTGTTTAGAAACACTATTGAATTTGTACATTAATCTTGTATCCCACCACTTTGCTGAATTTATTAGCTAAAGTAGCTTTGTCAGATTTCTCAGGATTTTCCAAGTACAGGATCATGCCATCTGCAAATAAAGAAAGTTTTACTTCTTCCTTTTCTATTTGAATGCCTTATACTCCCTTCTCCTGCCTGATCACTCTAGCTAAAACTTCTGATACAATGTTAAATAATAGTGGTGGTAATGGGCATACTTACCTCATTCCTGATATTAGGGGCAATGCTTTCAATCTCTCATACACATCATTGAGTATGATGCCGGCTGTGGGTTTTTCATATATGCCCTTTATGATATTGAGGAAATTTCCTTCGATTCCTACCTTTTGATCCTACATTTTGAAGTGTTTTTATCAGAAAAGGGTGCTGAATTTTGTCGAATGCTTTTCTGGCATCAATCAATATGATCATGTGACTTTTCCCATTTGATTTTTAAATATGTATTACATTAATTGATTTTCTTATATTGTACCACCCTTACATCCTGGTATAAACCCTACTTGGTCATGATGTATGATTCTTTTAAAGTGTCATTGGATTCAATTTGCTAGTATTTGGTTAAAAATTTTTGTAGGTACATTCATTAGAAAGATTAGTTTGTAGTTTTCCTTTATTGTAGCATCTTTATTTGGATTTGGTTTTAGTGATGTTAGCTTTATAAAATGAGTTAGGTAGTGCTCCTTTTTCCTAATTTTCTTGGAAGAATTTGAGCAGGATTGGTATTAGTGTTTTTTTGGAATGATTAATAAAATTCCCCTTTGAAGCCTTCTGGTCCTGGGCTTTTCTTTGTAGGAAGATTTTTGATGACTGATTGAATCACTTTACTTGTACTTGGTTTGTTGAGAGCTTCAATTTCCTCTTGAGTCAGTATAAGTAGGTTGTGTGTTCTAGGAATTTGCCCATTTCATCTAAGTTGTCCAGTTTATTGGTATATAGTTGTTCATAGTATCCTCTTATGATTTCTAAAATTTCTTTAGGATCCATGGTAACAACTCCTCTCATTTCTTATTTTGTTTATTTGCATCCTCTCTTTTTTTTTTCTTTGTCAGCCTAGGTAGGGGTCCATTGATTTTATTGATTTTCTGAAAGAACCAACTTTTGGTTTTGTCTATTCTACTTTTGTTTGTTTGTTTTCTGGTTCCTTTATATCTGCTTTAACCTTTGTTATTTCTATTTTTGTATTTGTTTAGGAGTTAGTTTGCTATTCTTTCTTTAGTTCCCCTGGGTGAGTGGTTAAGTCCTTGATTTTTGTTCTTTTTTTTCTCTTTAATATAGGCATTTAGGGCAATAAATTTCCCTCTCAGAACTGCCTTTGCCACATCCCATAAATTCTGATATTTTGTATCCCCATTTTCATTCATCTCCCAATATTTACCTATTTCTCTAGAAATTTCTTCTTTGATGCACTGATTGTTTAAAAGTATATCGTTTAATTTCTATGTGCTTGTAAAATTCTGGTTCTTTGGTGATTATTAATTTCCACCTTCATTCTGTTGTAGTCATAGAAAGTGCTTTGACTAATTTCAATCTTCTTAAATTTATAAAGGCCTGTTTTGTGCCCCAGCATATGATATATCCTGGAAAACATTCATGAGCACTAGAGAAAGTATATCCTGTGTTTTGGGGTGTAGAGATTTATACATGTCTTTCAGATCCAATTCATAAATCACATGGTTTAAGTTCTCTATTTCTTCATTGATCCTCTGTGTTGTATTGAAGTCTCCCAATATTATTGTTGAAATATCTATTGCTCCCTTCAGTTTTGTTAATGTTTGCTTCATGTACTTTGGAGCTCCTTGATTGGGAGCATAAACATTTATGATTATATTTTCTTGGTGAACTATCTCTTTTATTAATATGCAATATCCTTCCTTATCTCTTATGACATCTTTACATTTAAAATATATTTTGTCTGATATTAGTATAGCAACTCCTCTCTTTTGGTTATAGCTTGCATAGAAGATCTTTTTCAATCCTTTCACTTTGTCTATTTATATACTTGGGTTTAAGATGAGTCTCTTGTAAGCAGTGTATAGATGGATCATGTTTTTTACTCCATTCTACCATTCTGTATATTTTAATTGGTAAGTTTAGTCTTTTAACATTCAAAGGTATTACTGTAAAGGCAGTTCTTGAATCTACCTTCTTATCCTTTTAGTTTTTATTTGTCAGATCTATATGTTCTTTTCCCTCTCTTTTTATCCTTTAAGTTACCCTTACTGATACTCTTCAATTCTGTACCCTTCTCCAGACCTCTCTCTCTCATGTCTTTTTTTTTTTTTTTTTCTTTTTCAACCAGCAGAACTCCCTTTAGAATTTCTTGTAGGGCAGATCTCTCCTTGACAAATTCTCTCAGACTTTGTCTGAGAAGATTTTAGTCTTTCCCTCAATTTTAAAGGACAACTTGACTGAATAAAGAATTCTTGGCTGGAAGTCTGTCTTATTCAGGATCTTAACTATATAATACACTGCCTTCTTACTTCCATAGTGCCTGCTGAGTTGTCCAAACTCAGTCTTATGTGGTTTTCTTTGTATATAGTGGATTCTTTTTCTCTTGCTACTTTCAGAACTTTCTGCTTTTCTTCAACATTTGGCAGTCTTACTAGTATGTGTCTTGGAGTATATCTATTTGGATTTATTCCATTTTCATTGGATTCTTTGGTTTGAATATTTATGTGTTTTACAAGATTTGGGAAGCTGCTATTATCTCCTAACTAATCTTCCTACCCTTTAATCTTGTCTTCCCCTTATGGGACACTGATGAGTCTTATATTTGTGCTGTTCATGTTGTGCATCATTTTCCTAAAAATCCTTTTCCATCTTTCTTGTCATTTGTTCTTTTGTGCATTCAAGGTCAATCATCCTGTCTTCTAGCTTACTTATTCTTTCTTCCACCTCTGCAGATGTGCTGTTGTGTGTCTCTAGTATATTTTTAATTTGGTCTACAGTATCTTTTATCTCTGAGATCTGCTATTTTTCTACTTATTCTTTCAAATTATTATTATTATTATTATTTTTACATGGGCAGGAACCAGGAAGTGAACCCGGGTCCTCTGGCATGACAGGCAAGCATTCTTGCCTGCTGAGCCACCGTGGCCCACCCTCAAATTATTCTTTATGCTCCTTCAGCATCTTCTTGATATCCTTTATGTCTTTATGAACATTCTTGTTTGTTTGTTCCAAATTCCATGTCCCCTCTGATATTTTAATTTGGTCATTTGGCTGGGCCATAGCTGCATGGATCTTCATGTGTTTTGTGATTTTCTGTTGTGTTTGGTGCATTTGTTTATCTTGATGAGGTTATTTTGCAAGCTGGTTTCCTTGACTTATCTAAGGTTTTGTATTTGCTTGGATTTACCCTGAAGGTCCCTCTTTGCTCTTGGTTTGTCATTATTCACAAAGCTAAGGCCCAGATCTCATTGAGGGGATGCAAATCAACTTGTGGCTTACCTGCAGATGGTACACCTGAGCCACCTCTTCCACTCAACCCCCTTCTCCTCGTCTGCAGTGACTGGCTGAGTGAGATAGTGGGTGAGGCATCTATTTTCAGCACCCAATGGAACTACTGTTCTCTGGGCCTGGTGGGGTGGCTATTCTGTGCCCAGTGGGGTGGCTATTCTGTGCCCAGTGGGGTGGCTCTTCGTGGTGCTCAGTGTTGCAGCTGGTCCAGGTGGGCAGTATAGGGACTTTTATTCCGTTGGGGAACCAGCCTGCCATGCCTGTGGAGGAGGGATACCAGCCTCTGTGACTTGGGAAACTTACATTTCTATGTGGGATCTTGTTGTTCCACTGTTCCAGATTGGTATAGGATGTGTGTCAGGTCACTGAGTCCTCATACAGTTGTTCCATAGAGTTTCTAACTATTGACTAGCTGCCCTAGAGAACAAATTAAATTCTGCTCCTCACTATGCTGCTGTCTTGCTCTGCCTCCTCTCTGATTTTGTTTTTAGTTTCATAGATTGAATGTCTCTTGGTATGCCATGCTTTATTAATAATCTGCACAGCTCTCTGCAGGTCATCCCCCCCCCCCACTCCACGCCCCCACCTCCTAGGCTTCCACTCTGACCTTTCTGCTTATTATGATAATTTCAGCCTCCTTGCTTCTGGTAATTAACCATTGTGACTGCCTCTATTATTTGGGGATCCCATTGCTATTAGACAGCCCATTACTACAACAGCACCTCCTACCCTCAGCCTACAGTGGACAACCACCACTGAGCTCCTGAATAAGGCTGGCGTCCCTCTTACTCAGTGCATTCCTTAAGGATTTGGAAAAGAGTGACTTCTGGGTCTTACCAAGGAACATAGTTAACTCCAGTGTGCTCACTTTTTGGAGCTTTGTGAAACATTCATCCACCATCTGCCATGGAAATTCTGCCATATCTATCTTACTTAGTGTGGTCATCCCTTTCAATAGGCTTTCAAAACCATCCTAGTAGAATGGACATCCTTGCCAGAGTTTTAAAACCCAAGTCACAGGAGAGTATTCCCATATCAATATGCTCTCAGCCAATATTCTGTAATGTCCCCTCCCCTGCCTTTGATTCAGCATTTCCAGGATCCAGTCCCTTGCACACTCTCTTTCCCTTGCATGGATATGTTTGTTAGGTCCTGTAGCTCCTTCTGCATACGGTTCCTTTCCTTCTTAGTAAGCCCAGTGCTTTCCTGGCCAGATGATATTGTAGTTTGATGTTGGTTGCTACTCTGGTAGCCAAGGATGGAGTTGGGACTACATCCTGAGGAGGGCCTGTGTTGTCTTAAGAGGAAAAAGTTTCTGTTTTGGAGGAAACAGGAAGCACTAGCTTTGAACAGAGAAGACTGGGTATTTGCAGACCCAGAGTATTAACAGGCATCTGAGGTTTCAAGATTTTGAAGTACATGTAATCAAATATCACTATCCCAAGTCTCAGATATTCCTTCCCAACCAGGGCTGTGACCTTGGAAGAGCAGCCTTGCCTAAATTGAGAATTCAACCTTCTCTGGAGCTTTTTAACCATTTTCATTAAGTCCTGAGCTGATCCTCAGTTTTTTTTTTGTTTTTTTTTTTTGCCTTCTAATACTGTAGGAGGTGAAAGTCTCTTAATAGTTGTAAAAGAGGCCCTCTGATTTTCATTCTAAGCCTAAAATTGATGATTAATCACCATCAGCCTTTCATTGTCTTTTTCTAATCCATCTCCAAAGCATAACCCTTTTAATTATAGAGACATAATTATCGTTCTTCTAATTCAATAGTCCTTATAATTATAACTTTCCCTAAACCTCTCCAGAACTTGTGATAATGCACCTGCCAGTACATTATCTTCCACTGGTATCCCACTCCAGTCCACCACCTGTAAATGTTTTAACAGTTTTCCTGGTACCTCATCCCAAGAGCTGTTAATATTCTACCTGCCTGCGGTGGTATAGTCTTTATTCCTAGCTGTGTGATTTAATTCCCAAATCCCATTTTCAAGTCTGCTTCCCAGTATTTCTCCTGGTAAAGACTGTCATTAATCAGGTTCCTCAGGAAATGGATTTTGAGAGAGAGATTTGCATGCTGAAAGTTTATTAGGAAGTAAACTCAGGATCAGCTCCTGTAAGGGAATGAAGGTAGTATGTTGGTTAAAGGAAAAAGTTGAACTGTTATGCAGTTGCTACAATGACTTCAGATAACATCATAGGGAGCTCTGGAGTGGAGTGACCCATACAGTTGATATGAATTGAGATAAGAGGCTCAGTCTCTAGGTTGCAGATATAGGTTGCCTCCAGGAAAAGGCATAACCTTAGTCGAAGTGGCTCCCTTTGCCTGATGGCAATTTTAGGCAGGAATGAACTGTGGCATTTATAGCAGCTAGGAGAATGGTGCCTCATTCCTGAGGGGCATGTGGACACCACACACACAGGGTCCATTACAATGATTTTAAATGTTCTATTAATAAATAGGGATCTATTTAATAAAGAATAACTGACGGGCTATGGAATGAAATGTATTACTCTTAAGATCATTAATTGACAATAGGTATAATATGTGTTTAACTATAATTGTATTTTCTAGTTTTCTTAAGGCAATATCCTTCTCTTGTCGTATAGAATGTCTCTGTATTACAGGAATAATAACCATTTAAAACAGTGGACAATTGTCTTTGAATTCATTGATTATTTTGGCAATTGACTAACTAAATTTTATTTTATGTATGTAATATGATATATTGTTCCTAGGAAAGAATGAAAACTCCTAAATGCTTTCTAAGCTCTTTCATGATTCTTGCACCCATTTTTTTTCTACAAGAAGAACTTAAGGATGCTTTATTGACTTCTGTTAAATTATTTAATGTGAATAATGGAATGTTCCAAATTTCCAAATGTGCCAAAACATATTAGGAAGAAACCTTAGAAGTTATTTGTTACAACTTTCTCATTTTACAGATGAGGAAACTGAGGCTTAGAAAGGACCGGGGACTCGTTGAAGTCACACATGATGGTTTGAAGCCCAGAAAAGATCATGTTCTTTTAATCAATTCTTGTGAGTGTAGAACTATTGTAGGTGGGACCTTTTAATTTTATTTCTACTGAGATGAGTGACTCACCTTGTTCAAGGTGGGCCTTAATCCTCTTGTTGGAGTTCTTTATAAGAGTATAAAATGCATTAATAAAGCCCCCACAGAAGCTAAGAGGGCCAGAAGCTACAAGAGAGAAACATGCTCAGAGAGGAAGACACTGAAGCCAGAAATTGGAAGCAGTGAAACCGGGGAAAGAAAAGCCAGCAAAAGTTGCCAGGTGCCTTTGTATCTGACAGTAGAGCCCAAGCTCACCAGTAACTGGCCTTCAGTGAAGGTATTGTCCTGATAATGCCTTAATTTCAATGTTTTCATGGCCTTAGAACTCTAAACTTGTAAGCTAATAAATCCCTATTTTTAAAAGCCAGTCCATTTCTGGTATATTGCATTTTGTCAGCTTTACCAAACTGAAACATATATTTAGTTGGAAAAAGAACTGAGACTAAAATCTGTGTGCCTGATTCCCTGTCCTATGCTTTCTACTAAGCAAATCCTTTGAGATACATTTTGAAAGTTATGTAAATGTAAATAGTATCATAATCCCCATACCTGTATTTAAACTCTGCCTTTTAACTACTTTCTCAGTTCAGTTCAGTGAATATTTTTAAGTGCCATTCTGCCAAAAATAGTATGCTTAGAACTTGGTGGGGAAGGGAAAAAAGACCTCAAATATCAACAAGACGTTCTCTCTGTGCTCCTGTTCATGGATCTGTGATTGTTATACAAGGCAGATAGAGTAGAGAAAGCTAGCTGACCTCCAGAGAGTTATGCTTCCTTATTGCTGGGGAGCAGCTACCCAACTGTGGGCTACATTACCCAGTCTCCCTTCCATCTACCTGTGGCCAAGTAGTGAATTCTTACCAGAAAATGTAAGCTGACATGATGCGTGTCACTTCAAGGATTAATAGGTGAAGAAGCTGAAATATTTTCTCCGTGGTCTCTTTCTTCAACCTCCAGCCAAATGCAAAGGACTCCAAGGCCTTGGACGAGTGCAGAGCCTCAAGGAGGAAGGAGGCAGGTGAAGATGCCCTGCCTGTTAGGAACAGCAGCCTTGGATTTTATGAGAGAGGAAAAGAAATGTCTATTGTATAAACCTCAGAGATTTAAAATGCATTTATTACAGCAACTAGTCTTACCTTCATAATACAACACATTGGAAGTGTTTTTAAAGATTTTTATAACAACCTGATAACGGAACCCTGAGGGATTCAGTAAATGTTGAATTAAACTTTTTAAGCTAATTAATTTATGTATCCAGTATATGCTAATGACACTGGGAACTTAGGTTGCCCTAAAATGGCAAAGGCCAAATATTAATCTGGTTATAGGAACTAAGCACGTTTTCTCCTTTCTATTGTCCAATTGGCTTCCCCCATCAAAGCCTGTCGCTGACTTCTACTTCCAGTGGCTCACAAACTTACAGGGGATGGGAGGAGGATGCAGGAGGGATGGAATCAAATTATGGGCATGGGAACTATATGGTCATAGTTTTCCTCAGTGGAATAATGTAATGTCATTTGGTTGCTTTCTCCTTAATCTTTTACCTGAGTTTGTGGGGCTTTTCCCACCAGTTTTTCTAGCTGCTATTCCTCATAACTTCATTTCTTACCCATTGCCATAAAACATTCCTCCCTCCAGATACTATGATGTACCTTACCTAGTGTCAGGCCTTAACACTAAAAAAAGCTTCTTGCCTCTTTTGCCTTTTTTCTTTTCTTTAAAACACGTTCTGGTAATTTTCCATTGCCTCTGTGTTAGTCAGGTTTCTCTAGGGAAACAGAGATCTGTAAATACGAAATTTTACTAAAGAGTCTCATGCAACTGTGGGGACGCATGAGTCCAAATTCCACAGGGCAAGCTGCAAGCTGGCAAAGCTGATGAAGGTTTTCATGAATTCCCCAGAGAGGCTGGCTGGCTGAAGAAGAGATGAAAATTCTCTCTTCTGGCTGCTGAAGTCCTCACTTCTCTTGAATTAAACATTTGTCATTGCTGAAGTCACTCTCCTTAGCTGTTTTTAAGTGTAGTTAGCCATAAATGCAATCAACTTACTGATGATGAAGTCCACAAAATGTCCTCACAGTGACAGTTAGCCAGTGCTTTCTTGACCAGACAACTGGCACCGTCACCTGGCCAAGTTGACATGTGAGCCTGACCATCGCAGCCACTTGCTCAAAGAAAGCATTAAAAAAATTGAGAGACCTGGGGATATGGGTTCCCACTGGAAAAAAAAAAAGAAAAAAAAAATATATATATATATAGTTAAACTGTTTGGAATTATTCAGGAAAATTAAATGGCCTTGCAATTTTATGAACAAGGCAATCTTAACTTAAACTTGGGTATGTTTTTATTTGGAAGCTTTACATGTAAGTATGTTAATCTAGTTCAATTTGTTAGCTCATACCTTGAATTTTTGTTCAAAATATGCTTATTCTGACAAAACAAGGAAGTTTCTTAGAGAATTTTGGATTTAGACTTACTTTTGCAGGATACGTGAGATTAAGGGTGATCTCAGGTAGTGGAACATCGCATAGAGGCAGAGCTTAAGCAAGGGCCTGCTTATAGGAAAGCTTGGGGGTGTGTCTGAGAAACATAAACTGGCCTTTGCCTTCTCTTTTTGGTGTGACTTTCCCAGAATATGGACAAAAGAGGGTTGGCAGTGTGTCCATTTCTTGTTTAAAATAATGTTTCCTTTGTTGCTTCTTTGGCTGTTTTATTATTATTTAATGTACATTGAGTTACAGGATTATGAGAGTAGGAGGTGGTATGTATAATTATCAGAAGCCCCAGCTTTAGTAAATTAGACATGAAATCTATATAAGGAAAAAGGAACAAAGCAGACCTGGCAGGGGTGGAGAGAGCCATGAGTCATTTCAGTAATTCATTGGTTTAAGGGTGGAGATACAACATGTAAATAAATATAAACACTTTGAATAGACATGCCTTCTCCCTCTGTGTGTGTGTGTGTACATTTATCTATCTAGCTTTATCTATCTACAAACATATATACATACATATACATATATATATAAATATATACATACACCTATATGTATGTATATATGTTTATAGATGAATAAAGATAGATAGACTGATTGAGAGACCTGGGTGAGTTGGAAAGAATATTGTTACCTAGATAGAGCTGTGGGCTGGGGCTTGGCTTGCCCTCTCTTTGGCTGTTTCTGGAGCTAGCCTACTTTGGTGCAGCTGTAGTTGGGTCTTCTCCTTGATTCTGACCTAATCTTGATTTTTGGCTGACTGAGCAACTTAAGTTTACTTACAGTCTCTTGGGACTTCTGGCTCTCCAGGGGTTTGGTTTTTTATAATCACTCACAGCCATCTTTCCCTTTGGCCATCAGTGGCACTTGTGCCCCTCTGATTCACAGTGTTGTTAGACTATTATACCACAGCTGTAAGGCTAAGGGATGTAGTGATAGCTGCCTTAAGTTTACTATAAAGCCCTTGTCTTAATTTAGTTGCCCCGGAAGTAGATGCTGGAACAAGTATTTGAGTTCATGTAGCTTATTTGAGAGGTGAAGGAAATGTGGGTAATGGGATTGGGGATAGAAGATGGAAGAAAAACAGGTAGCTGTGAAGAGCATGTTTTCAAGTCAGCTACTACTGTGGGCAACCGGGGTTTAGCCCTGTGAGGAAAACTCTGAGAACCAAAGTCGAACATTCATGTTTGATTTATCTCACCAGAGGGCAAGGATTCTGAGATGTGTATATACCTACTTCCATCAGACTTTGTTTAAAGGCCAATTTCAAGGAGACGTAACATTTTTGGCACTTTCAGTTTGCCATGGAAAGTGGCAAAGCATGCTCCTGCGATAAGAGAAAGCACTCAGGCAATGGAAAAGAAATGCAGTTGGGTATGAACTACATGGAAAAGATCAGGGACAGTGAGCTTTCCTTTCCATCTCAGGAGTGGGAATGAGGAAGGAAAACTGGAAAAGGGATGCTGGCCATGGTGGGTTCATCTGCAGGTCTCATGCTGTGTCTGCTGGAGCCGTTGCTTCCCCAGTGCTCATCTCTGTTGCTTGGGCTGCACTGGGCTTGCCTCCTTCTCCACCTTGGGTCATCCCTGCGGTCTCACTTCTCCAAGGCCTTCCCAGTCCACCAGGCCTCTTAGTGCCCATCGGTGCCCCAGTTGTGAATATGTATCAATTCTCTCCATGGAGGTGTGGGCACCATGCCGTCTCCAAGGGGTGGCAATGCAACAACAACAACAAAAAAAAAAGGAAGAGGAAAAAACCTATACTTCTATCATCATCATCAAACAGTTTTAATTTTCCCATTTCTTTTTCCATCTTTGCCCATACATATAGGTACAACTTAAAATAAGTCTTGTTGATTTATTTTATAACATAAGCAGGAAATTATTGTTTTTCTAAAAAGCAGTCACTATAGAAACTCAATTGCTTTTTCACAGTATCAGATATGTCCTAAGTGATTTTCAGGAGTATCATTGTACATATAAACATTCTCAGTATGTCTGGGGTAGGTTCAGGAAGAATCTCCTGAAATATTTTTGATGTGACATTTGTCACGTTATCAGGACATTGCATAGGTCTTTGAAGAAATTACAGTAGAACACTCTTGGTTCTCTTTAGTGATCTGACTCTCCCTATACCCCTACTGAACACACCAATTTCCCATCTTTTTTCTCAGCCTTTCCTCCTCCTTCACAGAGAAAACAAAAAACATTGGCTAGGCAATCTCTCAAATTCTTCACAATATATTAATACCCCTGTGTACATTCATACTTAGTCTTTTTGTTTTGGGATAAAGTATCTTCCTTCTAAAGTCAACCTTGAGATTGAGGAGATTGAGACCTCTCTAGCTGATATTTTCCATATTTCTTACAGGTTTCTCCCCACATTTATCTAAATTTGTGTCTCCCATTTTAAACAGCACCCTCCTCTGGCCCCATGAACTTCCCCAGGTACCACACCATCTTCATTATCCCTTCACAGCTGCTCCTATAGTCTATTTTGCCTGCAAACACCATTTCAGTTCCTTCATTACTATTCCTTCCCCAGCCCATTCCAAAATGATTTCTGCTCCTCTCACTTAACCATGGTTCATTTGCAACCATGTTCTCCAAACACCTTCATGCGGTGTTTAATCCTTGATATAGTTTTTGTCTTTGTGTAAGTTGATAACTGAATTTCTGACAGCTTTGCCTTTCCCTCCTCAAAACTCATATTATTTGGTCTTGATGGCATTTGCAAGATTTCTTCTTACTGCTCTGGCTTCCTCAGTCTCTTTGCTCAGCTAATCTTTCTCCATCTCTGTCATAAATTTGAGTCTCTCAGGGTCTGTGATATGCTTTCTTTTGTACTTTCTTCAGTCTTTATACCAGTGAATCCCATACCTGTTTCTCCATCCCCAACCCTATCCCTGAGATTCAGACCTGCATTTCAAAGTGTTTGTTGAACATTTTTCAATGGATATATTACAGGTTTCTTGATTGCAACATATCCTATCCTCCATTAACTTGCTCCATTTCCACAATTCCATGAAGGTGTCTTTCACCCAGTTGCAAAGCCAGAAACCTGAGAGTCATCCTTATCATTCTCTTTTCATGCTAGCACAGTTCTCTTTCCTGAGCTCCAGGTCCATATGTCTAGATGTCTATACTTGGATATCTCGCAGCCTTCTCATACTCATGTACATAACCAGACTTATTATACTCCCTCCCTTTGAGACTGTCCCCCTTCTATGGAATCCCATGAAACACAATCATCAGCTACTCAGTTGCCCAAATAAGAAAATGTTTTGTCTTTTTTACTATACATGTTCTAATCAATCTCAGCCCTATCTCCTAAATAGCTCTTAATTTCTACTTTGAATCTTCAACACGACCACCTCAGACTGGGCCATTGTCACCTCTCACCTGGACTTTATATGTTTCCTAACTGGTCTCTGCCCTATTCCCCCAATGTCATGGTTTCTTCTCTCCACAGCCAGAGTGATCTCCTCTTAAAAAATGCACATCTCATCACCCATGTGTTTATAACCGTCCAGTGGCTTCCCACTGCCTTTAGATAAAATCTAGTACACGTAATGTGTTTTATTAAGCTTGTATAATTTGGTCCCTACCTATCTCTTCAAACTTCAGGTCATACCACTCACCCTCTCTTCAGGAAACTTCATTTACAGTAGTACCCCACATAGTAATTATTATAATAGTTAGAAATTATAATTCAATAAGAATGTCTACAATTTATTCCTTACTATGTATCAGATACTGAGCTGGGCTCTTCTCCTAGATCATTTTATTTAATCTTCAAAACATGTTAATGTCACAGATATAATTATCTTTGTTATGTAAATGAGAAAACTTTGACATGGAAATATCTTTTAAATTGTTTAAGGTATCACAGCTATTAGGTGGAAGAGTGGGGATTTGCATCCAAGAGGCTTTTTCTATTGTAGTTTACACTGGGTCTGAAAATAGTCCAGTTGTGAGGCTCTACAGGTATGGTGTCATAGTGGCATGTCTGTGTGTGTGTGAATGCATGCTTATGTATGCATGTGTATCTGTGCATGCATGTACATGCTTTGAATTGAGAAGAAAAGAAGACCACAAATTTTACCTTGGGACTGAAGGCCTTCTTGTGCAGTTCTATCCTATAAAAAGTATGTCTTTTTCCTAGATACAAGTTTTTCAGACTCCCCTTTCCATGCAGAAGAGCCAGACATTTCAGATAGTCTTTTCCTATTCCACAGTGATTTAAGTACTTATAGTCTGAATTCCCCTGGAGCTAGTTCTTGTGAGTGGTTTGAATTTAAATCATGTTAGTGATGTTTACTTTCTATAGATCTTGTTTGAATGGTGTATTGATTTAAAAAGTGACAATCTTATTTGCTTTTGAAAACTATTACACTGAAATATTTAATTTGACATTCACAGCCTACAAGTTCAAAGGAGAAAAACTTCCCTTTAGATTTTGCTCTCTCAACAGAAAAAAAACAAAAAACGTGCAGGACTGTCAGTTCTTTTTAGATCACCCATTTTCTATGAAACAGCAAGTTAATGCCATAAGCCATCTAAAGTCTTCTTTTCTACTGGGTCAGATCATCTGATTGACAGTGGGGTTCTTCAATGACATAATGACCATCTTGTCAAAATCAATATTTTCAAAGTTGTTAATTGAACAGTGCGATACTTTTATTTGTCTTATTTATGTGGTTATTTTTGCATTATTTGGTAAGCAACAAAGATATCATATCACTTAAACTATTATTTTATTTAAAATAAGCAATTGAACTTTTTTACCTTTTCTAGTAAATAGAAGGAGTCCTCCACTCCCAAATTCACACGTCTCCTCTATATGGACTTTAGCGGTAAAAATAACAACTCATTCAAATATGTATTAGTTCAAAATGAATTGCGAAAATCATGACAAGTTGGGAGAAAGATGTGTTCCATTAGTAGAAAAAAGTCTTTTGAAATATATGAGAAACTTTTTCCTTCTTTTACTCTCATTCTCAATTTAAAAATAAACAATCTCTCCATATATTCTATCTTCAGGAAGTACAAATTTCTAGGTATAAGGGGTGGAGAAGTATAAAAGTTATTTGAAAACAAAGCAGTTAGCATGGGGAAAATGTGCAAAAAAAAAATTACCCAACACAGAATTAACTGGTGCTATTTTATACTTGGAAGAGCCTATAATAATAATGCATCAATTAGACACCTCCATCATGATTGATAAGAGGACATGAAAATTATTTCTATTTATGATTCATCCAAATTGCTTCCTTTTTACTGCCTACAATCACCCACAAACAATGGGTGACAATTTCCTACTCCTCTTGTTTCTTTCCATAAAAGCAAGAGATGTGCCATAGGACTTGTTGGCTGTTAATTGTGATTTCTTGAAAAGAGTACAAGTACAGGCCATGGGATGATGATACATTTCTCCTCTGTATTTTTTGTCTTAATTTTATTACAGTAAATATTGGTAGTACACAATTGCTTTAATTCAAAGTGCTTTCTTTTGTCCCTCTTCTTCCCTTGAGCAGTCTGGCTGGAAGTTCCTTTGAGAACATCTGACCTTTCTTCTGCCAATGTGGGATCCCCACCTTGCATACAATAGTCACTTAATAAATACTTTTTTGAAGGAATGGATAAATAAATTAATATGTATTTGTTATATATTTATAACTGATATATATATAAAGCTTAAATAAGGGCAAGCCAGGGAAGGTAAATCATTGTTCTTTGCCGCCTGGATTCTGCTCTAATGCACCTGCCAAAACCTCATCAGGGACCTTTGCACTGGGGCCAAGGAATTTCCAAGAACAGGCTATTATCCTCATCTTTTTTAGCACTCAAATTCAACTTTTATGTTTTTTAAAAAATAGTTTCCTCAATCCTATTTATCATTATGAAAGTATTTATGTTTTTAAAAACTTCTTATTTTCAGTTCCTAAATTTTAATCCTAATCTATTCTTATGATTTCCATCTTGTATCTAGAGAATACCATTAATGTTTCCATTTTATAGATGAGAATATCAAGATTTCAAGTGGTTATACACCCACGATTTGTACTGTTTTCTTGAGATAAAGTTCATATAACATAAATTTCACCACCTTCACTGCTTTAAAGTATACAATGAATTGACTTTTAGCAGATTTACAGTGTTATGCAATCATACCCACTATCTCATTTTAGAACATTTTCATCACTCCAAAAGGAAACCCTGTTCCCATTAAGCAGTTACTCATGATTCCCCCCTCTCTCAAACCCATGGCAACCACTAATCTGCTTACTAGCTATTCTGGACATTTCATATAAATGGACTCTTAACAATATGTGGCCTTTGTGTCTGGCTTCTTTCACTTGGCATGATGTTTTCAAGTTTTATCCATGTTGTGCATGTATAAATACTTCAAACCTTTTTATGTGCTTATTGACTATTAAAAAGTATGAATATACCACCTTTAGTTTATCCATTCATCAGTTGATGGAATTCGAGTTGTTTCCACATTGGGGCTATTTTGAATAGTGCCACTATGAGCTTTAATATACAAGTTTTTGTTTGAGCACATGTTTTCATATCTCTTGGAACTCGTAACAATGTAATTGCAGAGTCATATGGTGATTATATATTTAACTTTTTCAGGGACTGCCAAACTGTTTTAACAGTGGCTGTATGATTTAACATTTTCTCCAGCAGTGTACAAAGGTTCCAGTTTCCCCATATTCTCATCAACACTTATTATTTTCTATTTTTTTAAATTTCATCCATTATGGTGGGTTTGGAGTGGTATCTCATTGTGATTTTCTTTTGCATTTCTCTAATAACTACTGATGCTGAGCTTTTTTTCATGTGCCTATTGACCATTTGCATATTTTCTTTGGAGAGATGTCTGGTCTAGTCCTTTGTTCATTTATTAATTGGGTTGTTTGTCTTTGGTCGTTGAATTCTGACAGCTCCTTATACACTATGGATACTAAAACCTTATCAGATATGTAATTCGCAAATATTTTCTGTTTTGTGGATTGTCTTTTCACTTTTTTCATAGTGTCCTTTGATGTACGAAAGTTTTTAATTTTGATGAAGTCTGACATATGTATTTTTTTTGTTGCTTATGATTTTGGTATCATAGTTAAGAAACCATTGCCTAATCCAAGGTCACAAAGAATTATACCTATGTTTCCTTTCAAGAATTTTATAGTTTTAACTCTCTAAGTCTTTGATCCATTTCTATATGGTGTTAATTAGGGGTAACAATTTATCCCTTTGTTTGTGGGTATCCAGTTCTTTCCCATTGAATGGTCTTGGCACCATTGTCAAAGATCAATTGACCATAGATGTATGGGTTTATTTCTGGATACTCAAATGAATTCTGTTGATAAAAACTTCTATCCTTATACTGGTGGCACACAATTCTGATTACTGTAACTATACAGTAAGTTTTGAAACTGAGAAGTGTGAGTCCTTCGATTTTGTTCTTTATTGAGATTGTTTTAGCTATTTGCATTCCCTTGTAATTCTATGTGAATATTAGAATCAGCTTTTCCATTTCTGCATAAAAGGCCATTGTAATTTTGATAAGGATTGAATTGACTCTGTAGATTGCTTTGGGGAGCATTGCCATCTTAATAATATTAACTCTTCCAGTCCATGAACATGCGATATCTTTCCATTATTTAAGTCTTCTTTAATTTCTTTCAACAATATATTGTAGTTTTCAGAGTACACATATTGTATCTCCTTAGTTAAATTTATTAATACTTTTCTCTTTGATGCTATTGTAAAAGGAATTGAATTCTTAATTTCATTTTTGGACTTTTCATTGCTAGGGTATAGACATACAATTGATTTTTGTATGTTGACCTGGTATCCTGCAACTTTGCTGAACCCATTCATTATCTCTCATTTTTCTTTTGGTGGCTTCTTTAGGGTCTTCTATATATAAGATCATGTCTTGTGTTAGAGATAGTTTGATTTCTTTATTTCCAATGTGGAAGCCTATTATTTATTTTTCTTGCTCTGTCTAGACAAAAAAAATTCTGCTAAAGGTCAGTTAATTGTATACTTTAAAGCAGTGAAGATGGTGAAATTTATGTTATGCGAACTATACCTAAAGGAAAAAGTACAAACCTTGGGTGTATAACCACTTGAAATCTTGATATTCTCATCTATAAGATGGGAACATTAACAGTAGCTGTCAGCTAGGCTGTAGGGTATAAGCATTTCAACATTAGTAGACGATGACAAATTGTTTTACAGATTAACATCCCTCCCATAGTGTAAAATAGTTCTCAGATGCTCCTCTTCTTCACAAACACTTCATTATTGTCAAACTTTTTTTTTAAGCCAACATGAAATGAAAATTTAAATTTATTATTTAAATTTGTATTTCCCAGGTTATAGTAAATACTGTGCATTTGTATTCACTGGCCACTTCCATTTATGCTTCTGCTAAATTCCTGTTTTAATCTTTCACCCATTTTTCTATGGAGTTGGGGGTCTTTAGCTTGTTGATTCAAGGAAGTTATTTATATAATATGGATAGTATTTCTTTGTTGATTATATGTGTTGCACTTTTTCTTCCAGTTTGTCACATGTTTTTCATTCTCTGTGTGGCGTCTTTTGATAAACAAGTTCTGAACACTGTGCAGTCAAATGTTCACATATTTTTCTTTATACTTCATGCTGTTTGTGTTGTTGAAAATTCTCTTTGAAATTCATAATCGTGTCAGGTAGGAAGATCAATTTATGTTTTGTTTTCCTTCCCCATGCAGATTACCAGTTGCTCATTCTTCTTTCAGTTGTCTGCAAAGCCAGCTATGTCAGAAATCAAGTTTCCATAGATGTGTGGATCTGTTTCTAGTATTTATATTCTGTTCCAGTTATTTATCAATCCTTGTGCCAATAGCACACCATCTTGACCACTATTACTATTATTTGCAATAAATCTTGTATCTGGTAGATGGTTTTCCTATTTCTTAAGCAGTTAATATTATGATTATATTGATATATGGGTTTTAATGTAAAAGTAACCTAAAACTACTGCAATGAACACCATTTGGACATGGATTCCATTTGCTAATAACTCCTTTCACATTTTTGCATTTATGCTCATGAGTGTTTTTGCTCATGAGTAATATTGGCTTGTCATTTTTCTTTTTCAAACTATCCCTGATTTTGACAGCTAATCCAAAAAAATTGAAATGCAGACATGTTTATTTTGTCCATAGTCTCTGGAATAGATTGTGTAATGTTGAAATTACACAATGCTTGGTAGAACGCAACTGTAAAATCATCTGAACCTTATATTTTCTTTGTAGATAGATTTTTTTCAGAGTTTATTGAGATATTCATTTATCATATGTTCTATCCAAATTATATGATAAATATCTCACAGTATCATCACTTGGTTATACAATCATCGTCACACTCACTTTTAGACAATTTTCATTACTCCAAAAAGAAAATTATTCAGATAGACACAAAAAAGAAAACTCAAAACACCCCATATCCCTTACCTCCCCCTATTATTGACCCCTGGTGTTGGTGGTATACCAGTTACTGTTGATGAATGAATTTTAAGGTATTACTGTGAACTATAGTACACAGTGTGCAACAGGTATTTTCCCCCACATGCCCCTCAATTATTAACTCTTTGTACCAGTTCATCCAAGCACTTATTTAAATTAGTAGTGTTAGTTGGTGCCATACATGACTTGAAACAATGCCTTTCAACCAAAATCACCTACAATATAGCACTATTTCTTATATTCTTACTAATAAACTATTTCCACCCCATATCTATTCCAAACATTTTAAGTTCAACCTCGTTATGCATTCTAAAGACTCTCTGTTCTCTAACTTCTGTCTATATTTGAAGACTTTGAGTTTACATATTCTAGTTAGCTCATATTAGTGAAATCATATAATATCTGTCCTTTTGTGTCTGACTTATTTCACTCATCGTTATGTACTCAAGATTCATCCATGTTGTCACAAGCTTTGGGGCCTCATTTCTTCTTACTACTACATAATGGTCCATTGTATGTATATATTACATTTTGTTTATCCGTGTTGACTCATTTAATGGTTATAGGACCATTCAGTTCTTTTGGAGTCAGTTCAGGCAAACTTTTTTTTTTTTTTAAGTAAGGATTTATAATTTTTATATTAAAAAATTGACCTAAATTTCTGATATTTGAAATTTCCTAATACTTTCTGATATTTGAAATTTCTCTTTTGTATGTTATTGTTGCCTGCTTTCTCACTTATGCTCTGCATAGTTGTGTTTTTGCTCTTTTTATCATTTTTACCTGCCAAAGATTTGTTAATTTTAAAAATTTCTTCAAGGAACCAAATTTTGGCTTTACGAATCATTTCTCCTCTAGCTTTATTTTCAACTATATTACATTTTGTTCATTATCAACCCCTTTCTTTTACTTTGTTGGGCTTATTCTTCTATTCTTACAGTTCACTGATTTCCAGCCTTTATCTCTTCAAATATAATAACTTGAGACTGTATATACCTCTCAAAGTAACACTTTGGCTGCCTCCCACAATTTTTGATACCTAATAATTTTATTATTGCTCAGCCCTAATTATTTTTTAATTTATAAATTAAGTAATTTATATTTATAATTATAATTTGTAATTATAATTATAATTACTATTTTGATCCTTGAGGTTTTTGAAAGCATGTTTCTTACTTTGCAGATATATGGATTTGCTTTCAAATCATTTTGTGATTGATTTTGAACCAAGCATGTTTTGCTGACTTTAAATACAATTGCTTATAATAACTATTCTGATTTCAAGAATTCTAAAATGTGGGAAAAATGGCAACAGCAATTGTAAGAAGTCATTGATTGTAAGACATCTAGTTTTAGAGAGACTAAAAATGAAAAGGAAAATTATGTTTCAGAATCCATAAACTTGTGGTCAGAAAATGAATGTTCGTATTATTCTAATTTATTCAAATTATCAAAATTTGCTTTATTTTCTAAAATACAGTCAGTATTTCTAAATGTTTCTTGTGTGTTTAAAAAAACTTTTTTTATACTTCTGTGTGTACCAGTCACATCACATTTTTTAATGGTGCTATTAAAATCTTCCATATACTGTTTTTTTTATCTACTTGATCTATCAATTACTTACTGAGAGGTTTTTAGATATCTACCAGTATGTGATAGATTTGTCATTTTTTTTTCTTTATATATTTTGAAACTATGCTATTAGGTACGTAAATGCTTAGAATTATTTCCAGGTAAATTGAACCTTTTATCAATATGTAATAACCTCTTTAAATTTCCAGTGATATTTTTTGCCATAACGTTTTTTTGTTTTCAGCCAATATTAATATATCTGTACCAACTTGCTTTGATTATTTGAGACAGTTTTCCATCATTTTGGTTTCTACTTGCCTATGCCCTTATATTTTAGGCACATCCCTTTAAAAAGCTTGCCTAATAATCTTAATCTTTTAATTAGGAGGTTCTATTCATTTATACTTATTGTGACTGCTGATATGTTTGGATTCTTTTCTAGTATTTCATTTCATGCTTTCTATTTGTCCTGTCTTTCCAAAGTTTCTTTCTTCTCCTTCTGTTCTTCCTTTCTTTTGTATTGAGATTTTTTCCCCTTCCATCTTATTTTCCAACTCTATTTACAAGCTATGCCTTCTATTTCTATGGTGTTATTGATTATCATGGAAATATTAATAAGCCATTTAACTTTAAGTCTAAAGCTAAGCTTTAACCTTTTTACAAATAATACAAGAAATGTAGAGTGCTTGAATTGTCAATTGTATGTTGTAGTTGTTCTGGCTCTTAGTCCTGTCTTATTTTTAACCACACAAATTACATGCTATTATTTTCCACAGCAAATGTTTGTTTAGACTTATCCACATATTTACTATTTTCTTTAATAAATATCTCTTCTTGCATCTAAGGCTTTTCTTTTCTGGGTTTATTTCACTCTTCCTATAACTTATCCTATAAAATTCCCCTAATGAGGGTTAGTTCTTTTTTCTTATTTTGAAATGTCTTTGTGTCCTCTTTATCCTTGAAAAATATTTTTAAACAATCTTCAATTTCAAATTATAACCATTTTTCATCCCTTTGAAGACATTATTCTACTTTCTTCTGGCTTACCCTATTACTGCTGAGAAGTCATGTCATTCAAGTTCTTGTAGATATATTTTTTACTTGCTGGCTATTTTTTAAAGTCTTCCTTTGTAATTTATATTCAGTAATTCCACTAGGATGTGTTAAAGTGTAGATTATTTTATATTATCAACCTAGGGATTTCCAGAGATTCCTAAATATGAAGACTCACACCTTGAACATTGTTGGAAAAACTTTAGCCATTATCTTTTCAAATATTGTTTCTCTCCTATTCTATTTTCCCTACTAAAATTGTGATCAGAAATATCTCAGATCTGTTCTTTTTACCTTACATGGCTCTTTAAAACTTTATTTTATATTTTCCTTCTCTCTCTTTTTTTTCTATACCTTTTATGTTCTTGGTAAGTTGTTAAGAATTGAGTTCTAACTTCCAGTCACTTAATTCTCTCTTTAGCTTAATTTAATATACTGCTTGATCTTTCAAATAAAGTCTCTGTTTTCAACAAATAGAGTTTTCATTCTTTTAAAAGTTCTATTTGATTCTCAGGCCTCTTTTCCAAATATGATCAGAGAAGATTTCAGTTAGTATTAGCCCACTTCACTCATTGTTAAACTCATTATCACCCTGTGCAAAATATTTCAGGGAGACTCTAATATGGCTGTTTCATATAACTGACCTTTCCTTGACCCTTGACTCTGGGGGCAGAATTGGTTAGGGTCCATGTTGTACTAGCTCAATGTAAATCCATAGATATCGATCTTTGACCCAAGCCTGTGCGTTAATCCTATTTTTGAGTTATGGGCAGTTTGTCATATCATGTAAGAATCCCAGCTGGAACAAACAAAACTGTTGTAGATCCATTCTCAATTAAATTGTTGGTTAATGATTGGATACTAGTTTTAGATAAATCAGGTGCAAACCACTATGGCAGAGAAAATACAAAGATAAGCATTCTCCACCATGCTCTCATTTGGTAGCATTTTGTGGCAAATCCTGCCCTCAACTGATATGGAGCTATTTATAATCTTTATCCCACTTAGTAAGATTATTCACACACTTTACTGCAAAGATATGAATATGCCTGATTGTGGGCTGCTATCCATGTTACATAATATTTGGTGTCTGGTAGTATTACCTTTCAAAAATCTGAAAAAATATGTGAGTTCTGCAAAACATTTGCAGAATTGTTTTGTCAGATAAAATATTATGATCTTAAATTACTTATATCATTGTGTTTTATAGAGTTAAATAAAATATGTATTGCTCTTAATATACTGCTTGGTCAATAGTAAACCCTTAGCATGCAATTGCTGCTATTTTTGTCATTGAAGAATTACAGATATTTTTCTGATTGGTGTACTTCCTACAGTGTTCTTGTAGGCAAAGGGTCAGGATGTGGAGTTAGGAATTTTTAAAATTTGAATCCATAAATACAATGGAATATTGCAATACACTATCTCAGTAATGAAAAGTAAAGAGATTAGTATTTGTTAATAAATACCTGATTTGAAAACCCAGTAAATATTTCTATGAAATACCTCCAGAAGGTTTTGTTTGAGACTTAGGAAATTTAATATTTATATGGTATCTTACATTTCACATATCTTAGAGTACAAACTGTCTGAACATTCTGGAAACTCATTAAGCAGTCATGTAAGTTAGGCAGGATTGAGACCTGAAGTCTAAATGATTCATTCAGTAGGGAGGGAAAATAATAGGGATGTGGAACTAGCTGCTTAGGAAATAAAAATCCAACCAAGGAAATATGAGAATTGTGTGTATCCCAAAATTATTGGGATAGAGAATGGGTTTCTAACTTTCAGCAAGTGATCAGAATCAAAGAGGCTCACTAAGAGATGGTAGGGGAAGAATTTTTTTTCTTAATCAAATTAGCAAACATTTTTAAAGGCTATACCAGATGCTGGCAGATTAGTAGAGTTGAAAATAGCTCCTTTTTACTCTAAAGCAATTTAGCAGCATTTACCAATTCTCTTTAAAATGTCAGTGCTCTTTACTCTACTTTTTCCACTTCCAGAAATCAGTCCCAAAGAAATCATGTGAAATGAAAACATTTTTTATGCAGGAAGATGTTCATCACAGTATGATATGTAATAGGGAAATAATGGATATACTTTAAATGCCCATCAATTGAGAAATGATTAAGCAAATCATAATATATCTGGCTGAATTAAGAAATAATGTTTATAGATCATTTTTTGGAAATGCTGATAATAAAATATTAGGTGAAAAAGCAGAATATGACTTTATAAAATGTATTATCTCAACTATATAAAACACATGTATATGTAGAAAAATACCAGAACAAAGGGAGCGAAACTATTTTCAGTGTGTGAGTGTGTGTGCATGTACGCTAATAGGATTATGAGTATTTAAAAATTTCTTCTGTTTTTGTATTTTCCACTATTACAAATGTTTTAATTTCATAATAAAAAGCTAATCATAAGATTAAAATAGTATGCGGACAAGATGAGGTCCACAGTGAAAAGTGTTGGAGTGAGAAATAGGTGGCAGTACTGCCTGGGCAAAGGGCGGGATGGCAGGTAAAGGGCCTTGGCCATCGCAGTGAGGCTCTGGGGCAGGGCAGGGTTCTGGTCTCCGACCACACAAGCAACAACCAAAGAGACTCTCATTTTGGAAAACTGAGGGAGTACTCATGTAAAGGAAACACTCACACCTCAGAGTCCAGGAAAGGGCTTCAGGGGGAGCTCAGCAATTTAAAATGCATCCTCCTCCTTGCAGGGCTTGCATTGTTTTTGCATGGGGGATAGTACCTCAACCTTTTTGCAAATCAACAAGACAGGTTGCATTTGGACAAACCGTTGCCTGTAGGCCAGGATACTTGTAAAATTTAAATTTGTTTGTCAATGAAAAGCCTGTGCTTCCTTCAACTAGATCAGGACCCTCTCAGTATTTCCTGATATGGAAAGGCGTTTTCCTGCAGCTGATAGGCATTTTAGTTAAGGTCACAGGTTTTTAGGTTCTGAAAGACCTTGATGCAGATTCTACTAGTTCTGGACAATTTACTTAATCTCTCTAAACCTCAATTTCATCATTTTAAATAAAGACATTGTAATGTATCTATTGGTTTATAGTGTTAAATGAAATCATGAAAAGGGCTTAACAAAATGCCTAGCATTTTGCATAGCAGTAAGTATGCAAAACTAAACAAAACAATGAAACAATTATCATCTCTGGTATATGGGTAAAATAAGCCAATGAAATCCATAACTCTGGTAGACATAGCTGTCATCATTTTAAAATACTACAAGAAACAAAAATCTTAATTCGAGGCATGGTTTTTCATGAGGATCTCTAAAAGCTAAGCATTCTGTTGAGAGTGTTCACATTCCCCAATATAGCCTCTTCTATGTACTCACAAATTCAATGTTCTGTTATGTCTGTAATCCTCACGACATTTCCCCAAATCATCTCTGCAATCCTTGGGTTCTACTAGCCTGTAAATCGTAATTGAATTTAAGACTTGAGCTCAAGATTGAGTTTGCTTTCGTGTGTCCTTTTTCTATTTTCTTCTGAATAACAAGAAATTAAGAGAGAACATAAATGTAAGATATTGAGAGAGAACATAAATGTAAGAACAATTTTGTAACCTAGGTCACTGAAATCTATAAAACTATGATAGTTTCATTGCTTAATGTTAGTGCCTTAATCCATTTTCAGGACTGTTTTTTTCTTTGGCGTCTTGATCTTAGCAGTGAAACTAATTATGTGCTAGCTATCAACATTTGCTTCTTTCCTTCTTTAATACCAGGATTAGGGATAAAGGATATTTTTAGGTATATCTAGGAACCAGAAAGGTAGATCAATCATTCACTCTCTAGTTATTCTTTTTTTTTTTTGCACAGTAGCTGGTAGGGAAGCACGATATCAAATTATTATTTGGTTCCAGGATTCTATTACTGCTTTGTAACCTATAAGACATATGATTTACAGGGTGTATATAATAGAAATTTAAAAATGTATATAAATGCCAGTGATTTTCTGCTTAACCTTTCCCAAGCATTGAACTACACCAGGGTCCATTGAAGTGTTTTGAAAGACATAAATATGAATTAGAGTTACTGCTAGGTTAAAAAATTTATATACAGCAGGGCTGAAATTTTTGCCTAAATCATAATTTGTGTTTATCCACTTATTCATTTAATCTCATAACTAGGAATGGATCCAGATTTGGTTAAGCCTGAAGCTTACATAATATAGCCCCCATTAAGAAATAAAATTAGTAATAGAAGATGGTGAGGATTCTACAAATGTCCTTTTACGTTGTCTACGCAAATGAGTGCCCCAAAGACTAAGCTTCAGTTGCTTCATGATGAATCTGCCATAGCAAGGTCTGACTCCTATAAAAGCAGACTTATTGCAGCTTTAAAAAATTATTCAAACTGCATCTTTTTTTAGAAGTCAAATTCTTTAACTTTCAAAGTTAATTAATAAATATGTTTAATTTTGAGCCAATCCATCAAAGAATATATTTTACAAAGCGTAGATCAGAAATTGACCATCATAACCCCCTGTGCCAGTTTGAAACTATTATGTATCCCAGAAAAGCCATGCTTTAATCCTGATCCAATCTTGTGGGGATAGCCATTTCTTTGGCTATACCATAGGGTGGAATCTTTTTATCAGATTATTTCCACAGAGATGTGGCACACCCAGTTGTTGATGTGGCCTTTTGATTAGTGGAGATGTGACTTCACCCATTCAAGGTGGGTCTTGACTAATATATTAGAGTTCTTTAAAAGGGAAAACTTTAGCTGCAGATGCTTGGATAACAGTTGCTTCAGAGCTGACAGAGACATGGATATTTGGAAATGCTTGGAGTGCCAACAGAGAGAGCAGATGCCTAGACATGAGCAGAGCCCAGCTGATACCACAGTGTGCCTTCCCATGAGATGCTAAACCAGCCAGAATCCAGACTTGTGACCCAGAGGAACTAAGTGGAGGTCCACAGATGCTTAGAGAGGAAACCACTAGCATAGAATCTGGAAACATGGGACCAGGAACAAAGACTAGCAGATGCCAGTCACATGCCTTCACAGCTTACAGAGGTGTTCCAAACAGCATCAACCTTTCTTGAGTGAAGGTAGCCTCTTTTTTGCCTTAATTTGGACATTTTCGTGTCCTTAGATTTGGAAACTGATCTAAAATTGCATGAAACTCAAGTATATGAACAAAATATCAGTATTAAATCAATTAATTGGGGATAATAGCCTCCATGACCACCAAACTTAATTCCAAATGTAGCTCAGTTCAATATAAAAATAATTTGTGTCCTTTTTAAAATGGGAGGAAAAATTGTTAAAAATAAGCATGTTGAATTACAGAAGCTTTAAAAGGTAACTTATGCAATGACAAAAAAACAAAACATTAAAAATATCTCAGGGTGGGAAGAATATGATCTCTAAGAATTCAAATCTAGGGGTTGCTAACTAGTTTTCATGGAAGAAATGGCAAAGGAATTGACTTAATGTTACACAAGAGAAGGCAGAAGTTGAAAATTTTTAATTATGATCTAGAAACTATGAAAGAGGAATCACTTTGAAATTAGTAAATGAGCAAATATATATAAACCACAAACCAAGTATGTGAGGCTAGATTTAAAACGCACACTAGAAGTATTGCTGGTAGCGAGCTAAATAAATACAATATTCCCTGAGAAGAGAGACATAAAAAGACCCTTCAAACAGCATTCCTAACCTGGAGATAATGTAAAAGAAAACCTAAAGCAACAATGACCCAAAAACAAAGCATCAGATATTTGCACAGAAACTTAAGTGCTTTGGGTTCAGAAAGCTTGAGGAAGCTTCAAGCAAACTATGGTAACAGTATAAAAGCTAAATTAAAGTTTCTACTTGCTCTGATTGGTCTCATATATTGTTCCTTGACCTCATTGCCCACTTCGAAGTTCTTCAGCCTTCACTGTGTCCTTCCTTTTGGTGGACCTCCCACATTTTCCTTAACTGACTCAGCTAAATGCGTTCTCTGCAAGACCAAAAAGAATAGATTGCCTCCCCCTCTGTGCCCAAGGTATTTTATTCATAACTCAATTGTAATAGGTATCTGTCATAGTTTGCAGGGGCTGCCTTAACAAAGTACCATAAGCTGGAAAGCTTAAAACAACAGAAATCAACTGCTTCACAATTTTGGAGGCTAGAAGTCAGAAATCAAATGACCGCAGGGCCATGTTTCTTCTGAAGTTTGTAGGGTTCCCGTGGTGGCTGGTCAGTAATCTGTGGCATAATTCAACCTCTGCCTCCGTCCCATGGCTTTCTTTTGTCTGTGTGTCTCCTGCTGACTGTGCTCAAATTTCCTCTCCTTACATCAGTCATAATGGATTAGGAACCCTAGTCCAGTTTGGCCTCATTTTAACTAACATCCTATTCAAAAATCCTGTTTCCTAATAATGATGGAGGTTAGGACTCTACATATCTTTGTGGGGGACATAATTCAACCTATAACAGTATCATATCATGACATTACATTAACTGACCACCTACTTTGGGTCACTTTGCCAGATGGTATCACATATATTGTTCTTTTAACAACTGAGTAAACTATGGGGAGCTTGGACACTACCTCAGTAGGCAGGCAAGCAGGGCTTAGGTACCCGTGACAATGTCTTGAACTTAAGATGAGTTGGGAAAGGGCTTCTGATTTGAACCTCTTTTTTCAGACTTCAATAAAAATAATTGACATATTTGGTTCTGGGCTCAATCAGAATCATTTGGAGAAGCTTCTTGTAGATTATTAAGTTTTATTATTTATTTATTTATTTATTTTTGGCATGGGCAGGTTCTGGGAATTGAACCTGGGTCTCTGTAATGGCAAGCGAGAATTCTACCAGTGAGCCACCATTGCACTCCCCTAACTTTTACTTTTTTTATTGTGTTGAATATGGCTGTTCTAATTGGAAAACACTTGCATGCTGATTATAGAAAAGTGCATTTCTTAAAGATAAAATGGGGTGCTTTATACTTTTCACTTAGCAGGACATCATGAGAAATTTCCCACTTTGTTTAATGCTTCCCTGAAATTTTTTTAATGTTATGCATAATTGCTTACATGAATGAACAGCGATTAACTTTTTTAAACTGTTCTTCTCTTGATAAACATTTTGTTTTTTCCCAAATTTGATAATAAAAAAATTGTGATTTACGATTTTGGTCAAAATCTAAGTATATATTTCTGATTATTTTCTTAGGGAAAAAGTAATGAACTAGAGCTACTGATTTAGAGAAGGCAAATATTTATAAGGCATCTGAAACATATTGAAAATCTGGCATCCAGAAATTGCACACAAATGGACATACTCACCAACAGGTATGACAATTATTCAATTCTTTCTTACACTTAATAATGCTGAGTAGTTTTATTCTTTAAATCTTTGTCTTTTTCACCATTTAAAAATGGTATCTAGCTTAAAGTTGTATTTCTTTGATCACTAGTAAGGTTGGTCATTTTTCATATGGTGATTGGTTATTTATTTGTTTGCCTCACAGAATTGCCGATTTGTGTCCACTGTTCTAAAATGGAGATACTTTTTTGCTGTTTTGATTGGCACATGCTCTTTGTATATTGAGATATTTGATAGCCTTTTGGGTATTGCACATGTTCTGAATATTTCTGCCAATTTGTCATTTGGCCTTGTCTATTTTTTAACATTAAAAAGGTATGAAAATTTAAAGTTGTCAAATATAACAATATTTCCCTTTGTGGTTTCTGTTTTGATGCCATGCTTACAAAATCTGTCTTCACTCCAGATATTTAAATAAAACTTTCTTCCTTTAGTTCTTTATGGCTTTGTTGTTGGATTGGCCATTTGGAGTTTATTTAGATGCATGCTGTGAGTAAAATTGTCAAAAACGTCAAAATTCATTTATTTATTTTTATAGCAATTATTCCAGCAGAGTTTATTAAAGAATACAGTCTTCCTCCACTGAGTTAAAATACATTCTTAGAGTACTTTAAAGGATAATATACAGTTCAGTTGTGTTTCTATTTTGTTTTGTTTTTGTCCGTTTCATTGAACTCTTTTTCTGGTCTTTTGGTCATTTTATATAGTTTGAATTATTGTAGCCTTATGGTATATTTTAATGTGTAGCAGATATCCCTTCATTATTTTTCTTTTTAAATGACTTTAATTTTCCTATCCATTTATACTTCCATATACAGTTTAATAAATTTTGTTAAGTTTGAGAAACTTTGTTAGACTCTTTATTGGAATTTCATTAGTTATTAAATAATTTGAGGTGAATTAATACCTTTGCAAAACATGTAATGACTTTCCTAAGTAGGAATATTTTATGCTTCTTATTTTAATGTCTCTTATTCCCTCAGTAAATATTTTTCATCATGTTTATTTCAATGTTGAGCAGTTATTCTGAACAGGGTTTTCATTATTGCTGATATGTAGGAATTATATTAATTTTTTTTTTTTTTTTTTTTTTTTTTTTTTTTTTTAAAGAGAGAGGGAGGAAGGGAAGGAGGAAAGACAGAGAAGGAAGGAAGGATGGAAGGAAGGAAGGGAGGAAGAAAGGGAAACATCTTTAAACATTTTCTTGTTTTATTATATTTTGTTTGTTTGTTTGTTTTTTACATGGGCTGGGGCCGGGAATCGAACCGGGGTCCTCCGGCATCGCAGGCAAGCACTCTTGCCCGCTGAGCCACCGCGGCCCAAAATTATATTAATTTTGTATGTTTATTTTGCTACTGGCAATTTAGACACCACAGGTCACATTATTTTGCAGTTTAATTTTTTTTGAGAGAGAGAGGTGGCAAAGAAGGTCTTATTATCTGAAAATAATAATGATTTTGTCTCTTCTCCCTAATACCTTCTTTTTCCAAATAATGATGAACAATAGGAATGAAAAAGGAATCCTTGTTTTGGCTACTGCAAAGTATCAACAACACTAAAATAAAAAAGATCATTGGCTTTCCATTTTGAGTGCACATCCATGGTGAAGTTTTTTCTTTTTTTTTTTTTGACATGGGCAGGCACCGGAAATCAAGCCTGGGTTTCTGGCATGGCAGGTGAGAATTCTGCCACTGACAAGTTTTTTAAAAAAATACATGGACTTGGTTCCCCTCGATGACCACTAGAGCTTTTGTATTTCAAGCATTTTCTTTGTTATCCCTCCTTGGCATTTCCTTTTACCTTTATTTTTACTTAACGTGATTTGAAAAAGATCAATTTAATTTTTAATTTCTTGTAACTACACTGAATGTTTTTAAAACCTGAGTTAAACGTCTAATTCTCTTATTTTCAGTATCAGAAATTAACTCTCAAATATGTAATATTAGGAAATTATCTCTCCTCTATTCCCTTAAAATATTTTCTAGCAATTTAAAAATGCAATCTGGGATTTTTAAGTCAGATAATAAGGAAGATAATTTACAATTTTTTAAATATTTGGTTTAACAATCCTATTTACCCTTATATTGATTTAATTCTTTTTTTTTTTTTCTATCAGGAATTCCCAGTATTGGGTTCTGCATTCATGTCCCCACTGGGTTCAGTTTGTCTTAGGATGCTCTGTTCAGAAAGATTGCGAGGGTAGTCTTCTTTACGAATCCTTCATCTCTGCGAGTATTGCTTTGTCTTAGGATTTTACGTTCTTCCATTTTATCAGGTTTCTCTTTCTGTGAGATGTAAGTTCCTTGTAGGGGTTCTCTTCGTTTTTGTTTAACATGTACATTCATTTTATTTCTTGTTTTTGAAAAAAAAATCTATTTGCTTTTTCACTTGCAGTGAAGAAAGTGTCTAAAATTTGTCTTCCAAATCATGAATTGCATTTTCTAAGGTATCAGTTGGGCTCATTCTTGTTTTTGATGAATGTTTTAGTTCTGCTGTTTCATTCTTAGTTTCCTTGCAGTTCTTCCCTGTTCTCTCATCTTTTATTCCTCCTTCCTCCTTCCTCCTTACCTAGGCCCCTTCTTAATCTTAGTCTTTGTTATCATCCAGGTTTCTTTTCCTGTTTCTCATGTCAAATGTTTTATTTTTGAGAACACAAAGCAAATACTTTTAGGAGTTTCTTTGGTTTTCCACAGTCGGTGATTTTCATTCATATACACTTTCTCAATATCCTGAAAAGATTTCTCCCTTTGTTTCATGCTGCTGCAGTACACTTTGATAGACTCCCTTGTTGAATTCTATTTTTATTCATCCTTGAACAAAAAAGGTGGCTAGAAGATAGGGATTCTCCCTGGCCCCCTTTCTGTCCATCTTGGAGCTCTAATGGTATTTCCCCCTCAGATGGAAAGTCATTTGAAGTGCCTTTCAGGGGTGGGCAGACGTTTAGCTGATATAGTCGAATTGCAGCAAGTATTGCTCACATGTTCCTTATCGAAATACAGAGAGCAGTGTGTGTGTGGATGAGTTTAAAGTAAATCCAGATTTCTTCCTTTTCCTAAAATTATGTGTGAAAAATGCATTCTCCTATGGTACATGGATCTTCTTCCCACATCCTTCTACTACAATTTCCGTGTTGCATGACGTAAGCATTAGTGCCTGGCTGAGTACGTTCTAGTCACTGCAGCCCCTGAATGGAGGTAGAAAGTGACTCGGATGGGGCAGGATGGAAGAGTGAGACAGTCCTAGCAGTTGTCATGCTCACCTCCAGGTAGTGGTCCCCTTATGTCTCCTCTGTGTATATCACACAGAGTAAGTGACTAGTTATTCCTGCCTGGTGCTGTGTTTGGCTCCTGGCCCACATCTACTACTGCTTATTTGGATGGTGGTGACCAGCATTTACAGTTTTCATAATAACTGAAAAATTTCATTTCTTTGTGTGTTTGCTTGAGTATTTCAGAAGAGATTTGGTACATGGGATAAGGAAGGGGTTGCTAACTAGCTACCATTATAATCCAAAAAACTAGCTAGTATGAATTTAAGTAGCATAAAATGCCCTTGTGTTGTTTTTGTGGTTTTTTTTTTGGGGGGGGGGGCAGGAGGAGTGCATGGACTGGGAATCAAACCCGTGTTCCTACATGGCAGGTGAGAATTCTACCACTGAACTGCCCTTGCACCCCCTAAAATACCCTTGTCTTGAAACAGAAATGTTTAATGTATACAGAACAGTTTCCTGCATAGGAATTTCCTCATGCCAAGAACACATACTCTGGGGCACAAGAAATCAGGAACAAAATGACCTTAAGGAAATAGACTGTTGGGCTCCAGAGTTTATGAGCTCAAGATTCTTGCTTAGAACATTGACACAGAAAAGTAGGGGGATAATTCTGAACTTCTAAACTTGGTCTTAAATTCAATTGTGGAGGGTGGAGAGAGGGCAGTAATGAATAGTGGTGAGTTCTGTGTACCTGGTGTATATTAGGCCATTAAAACCATTTGACTGAATTGAGGACATACTCTGAGTAATGACTTTAATCCAAAATACATTTAGCTAGTGCACAACAGATTTTCTTCTTTCTCCTACATAGCCAGGCCCCCAAATAGAAAGAATTTTAATAATAGAGGTTAATGGCTTATACATTTGTGTCTTCTAGTGAGCCCAGTAAGGGGATGTTCAACAAATGTTAAGTGATCAAATACCCATCAGTGGTATTTATTTGAAAACACTTAATGTTTAGGTCTTTAAAAATCATAGACTACTTTACTGTAATTACCATGCGAGTTAGTGGAAGCAAATACATTATAGAGATACTTCTCTTTAGCAGTACACACAAGAAATAAAATAAAAATTACTTTATCACCTAGGAAGTTTCCTAATCTTTAAAGAATCAAAAAATGCAAAAAGAAGACTCTTAAAGCAATGCATTTACCATGTGGTTTTCTACTTCTGTGTTGATTTAGACTTCAAGGAAGCATATTTTAAAAACATCCGAACAGAAGCCACAGAATTTTAATGAGTAGGGAACTGAATATCTATTCAGTGACTTTTAACATTGAGTTGTTTTTTATATTCAGAAAATGAGAGCTGAGCATCTTTCTATTTTAGATGGGCTGCTTCCTCCATCTTTGGTGGGACATAATAAGAAAACCAAGAAAGAGATGCTACCTTGAAAGAGACCTTATAAACTAGTTTACTTTTCTCATTTTACAGATGAAGAGAATGAGATCCAGAAAATGTTCTGACTTGTCCAAAGTCATTGAGTTCTTGTTTGGAACAGAAACAAAATCTAGGTCTCCTAATATTTAGGAGAAAAATTGATGATTTTTTCCTACTCTAGGATAATGCCCTACATGTAGCAGATTGACAAGAGAAGGCTATTTTTATAACTTCCTGATATTTTACAATATTGTAAATATCTACGAAGTTTTAGACTTGGTTTATCTCCTTGGAGTGCATGGCACCATCAAGTAATCATAATTAATGCAAAAAAGAAAAAGAGAGGGGCGGGCCGCGGTGGCTCAGCGGGCAAAGTGCTTGCCTGCCGTGCCGGAGGACCCCGGTTCGATTCCCGGCCCCAGCCCATGTAAAAAACAAACAAACAAACAAAATATAATAAAACAAGAAAATGTTTAAAAATGTTTCCCTTTCTTCCTCCCTTCCTTCCTTCTCTGTCTTTCCTTCCTTTCCTCCCTCTCTCTTAAAAAAAAAAAAAAATAAAAATAAAAAAAAAAAAAAAAAAAAAAAAGAAAAAGAGAAACTTTACAAAGATGTTTCACTGAGTCAACCAAGCTCAGTCAATCCTTAAACTTTGCTTTGTCCTTGGAATACATTTTTGAAATGTATATTTCCTTTTTAAAAATTAAATCCATTATTTTATTTTTTCATAGATTTTGATAATTATACACAACTTTTACCATAAAGATAGTGGAATCTCAAGGATAAGGTAACGATATATATGACCTCTCCCGTTCATTATTCAGGATGGAAGGAAATTTCCAAAGGGTACAATGTGTGAGGTTCAACGCTGGAAAAATTCATATGAAACTTGTTTTACTGGCTCCACTGAGGACCAGGCACAGCACAATAAATACGGAGCTGCATCATCTTTTAAAAAGATCGTTGTAATTTTAACACATTCTTGTTAAAGAAATATGATTAGTGTCCTAATCTGAAATTCTACAACATATAAGTGATGAAGGGACACTTACAATGAATATCTGAGCATAATTTCTCTAGCATCTTCACACTCATACATCAACTTTTTTTGGGGGGTGGGGGTGGGGGTACATAATCTGGGAATCAAACCGGGGTCTCCCACATGGAAGGCGAGCATTCTACCCCTGAACTACACATGCACCCTACATCAACATTCTTTAAACAATACATTGCAAGAAAATGGATAAGAAAAATGAGTCAAATTTATCACAATCCTGATTTCCTGGTAAGTTTAAGGTAGGAATAAAAAGTTTTTGAAATCCTTCGAATTTCCATTGGTGTTATAGGAGGCCACACTGGAAGCAAACTGAGCAGAACCATTAAGTCTACACTTCAACAGATCATTGCATAATTTTTATCTGCCAATATTCTGAAAGATTAAGAAAAGTTTCATGGAAGAATACCTTTTCAAATAGCAGAAAATTATAACAGCATGCAATGTGCAAGGATTTAAAAAAACTATAGCTGAATTCTCTATTGATTGCATCTTTTCTTAATAGACCAACAGAAATGCATTACCTAAAAATTTAAATAATAGTATATTGAGGCATAAATTAAATGCTTTATTATACTTGGGTGTTTGAGATTGTTAGACATGTTCACACACCTTCTCCTCCTCTCATCAAGGAAGCAACAGGGCCAGCACTTTCGGTCAGAGTTAAAGGGAAATTGTTGCTTCCAGAGCTGCTCTGCAGTGTGCCCTGTTATACAAAAGCCATAATCATTATTTTAAAACTATACTTAAGAGACGGGATGAAGTGATCTTTTTTTTCCCACGACACAGATTTTGTTATCAGCAGATGTAAGAATTAGTTTTGTACCGATCAAACAAAATGAAAATTGTTATGCTGCTATGGTTATAGATGTTTAGAGAAACCTTTGAGCCAAAGAATAGAAAACTACATGAAAAAAACATTTCTACAATTGGTAAGCTGGTTGTTTAAAAATGCAATGTGCAAACAAACATGCAAACATGTGACACATGTCATTACTTTGTGAAAACATAATGCCGTTGTAGCCCCAGAAATGTAACAGCCCAGCTGGTCCTTAGAGGTGCAAACAGATTTCAGCCACCATTAAAATCTTCTCTGTGGCAATTTGATGCTGATCACACTGCTACATGTTTTTTAATTTAATTAAATTTTTGCTTTTATGCTATCTTTTTTTTTTTGCTATTTTTTATTGGTTTATGTTTGCTGCTATGTAGTTTTAAGACACTTTGGCTTCTAAAATTTCTGAGAAAAAGAAGGAGGGTATGATGTGGATCAAGTTTTTGGTGATTTTTTAAAAATTTTTTTATTGTGAAATATAATATATATACAAAACAGCAATAAATTTCCAAGTAAATTTTTTTATTAATTTGAAATTAAAAAAAATGACAAGAAAGAAGCACAGACATTCTTAACATATGATCGTTCCATTCTATATATAAAACAGTAATTCACAATATCATCACATAGTTGCATATTCATCATCATGATCATTTCTTAGAACATTTGCATCAAATCAGAAAAATAAATAAAAAGATAACAGAAAAAACATTCAAAATATCATACCCCTTACCCCTCCCTTTCATTGATCAGTAGCATTTCAATCTAAGTTTATTTTAACATTTGTTCCCCCTATTATTTATTTTTATTCCATATGTTCTATTCATCTGTTGATAAGGTAGATAAAAGGAGCATCGGACACAAAGTTTTCACAATCACACAGTCACATTGTGAAAGCTCTATCATTATACAATCATCTTCAAGAAACATGGCTACTGGAACACAGCTCTACATTTTCAGGCAGTTCCCTCCAGCCTCTCTATTACCTTTTGACTACCAAGGTGATATCTATTTAATGTGCATTTTAACAGGTAGTTACAGAGCAGATTTTAAAGTTTGGTATAGGTTAAAGTTCCATGATTTTTTACTTTTTTTTCTAGCTGCTCCAAGACACTGGAGACCAAAAGAAAAATCAATATAATGATTCGGCAGTCATTCTCATTTGTGAAATCCTTTCTTCTCGGTTATACTTCTTTTTTTTTCTTTTTTGTGAAAATAGCATATATACAAAAAAGCAATAAATTTCAAAATACATCGCAACAATTAGTAATAGAACATATTTCAGATTTTGGTATGGGTTACAATTCCACAATTTTAGGTTTTTAATTCTAGCTGCTCTCAAGTACTAGAGCCTAAAAGAAATATCAGTTTAATGATTCAGCACTCATACTCATTTGTTAAACCCTAACCTTCTCTGTGTTTCTCCACCATCTTCTTTTTGTTTTGCATGGGCAGGCACTGGAAATCGATCCCGGGACTCTGGCATCGCAGGCAAGAACTCTGCCTGCTGAGCCACCATGGCCTGCCCACCATCATCTTTTATCATTCTCCCAATTCGGTGATTGTTTTAAATGTAATTAAAAAAAAATTTCCCTCATAATGCAGTACAATAGTTCTTGATACTGAATTTTTCCCAGTGAAATAAAATATGCTTTAATAAAATGGTATTAATCTAAGTTTGACTGCCTAGCTCCATTTTCACTATTTTGGAGGATATTAATTCATATATTATGCTGAACTACACAATTGCCTATTTTGAAAACAGTACAGTTCCCAACAGTTTCCCTGATTTATACTGGGGAAACAAGGCATAATCATTCATGTTTCAAAAAAGGAAATATTTCCTGCAAAGTAGTTACTTACAAAATGCTAAGTTGCAAATAACCTTATTACTAGATACTGAGTTATTTTGCAGGGAAGCTGTCAAAAGGTATAGAAATCTGGCTTTCCATTCCAAATTCATTACAAATAGAGTACATGCCATAGTCTCATTTATAATTTAATGGTGAAGAAGAAAGGGCAAACCTAGGACAAGGGATGTCATCCTACGTACAAGTTTACAGTAATGTAGCCATTGTATAGCATATTTACTACATTCACCATTAAGATGAAGAAACAAGGAGGCTCCTCAAACACAGGAACATATAGGCACTATGTGTTATTCTTGCATGGATAGTGACCTTATCTTGAAGCAGTAGTGAGAAACAGAGGCTGGATAAATATTTTTAAAAATTGTTACCGCTCTTTGAGTGATAAGGGGAAGCCCTTCATTCCCTGTTAATTCAGAACTATTTGAAATAAATAATATCTATCTCATATGTAGCATAATCCTTTTTTAAAGCAAAGATGCATAATAAAAGTTGAGTCATATTTATTCTCCAAGTCATGAATTCATTGGCAAAGAGAACACATTTGTCCTTCAGTTTTGAGCTGAAAATCATCCTTCAGCATTCAAAGCCTCCTAACTACCTTGACGCCAGTGTTTTGAGGAAGGTGGGCTTGGGCACTGCTTTGAGCTTGGCCACTGCAGTCCATTATTTTCCCTAAATTAACAATTTCATGTGAAACTCTTTGCACAGTGCCCGGCACATGGTGAGGGCCCAGTAGCTGGTAGCTGTGGATGGTGGTCACAGAGATGGCTCAACATTACTTGTTCACCACCTTCCAGGCTCATGGTGGGATTGCAGTGTCTGGCCCACTGTTAGGTAGGGAGTTGGGATGGGGGGAGAACCCTATGGTGTGTGTTGCTTCTGGGTCAATGAATTACTTGTTGGCTTGAGACCTTCCAGAGCTCTGTTTTAGCTCTACATAGAAAATAGCAATGTTGCTCTTTAGCTGTTGCTCCATCAACCTGAGCTTACCAGAGCCCCCTGCCCATAAACGGGACTTATGTCAATAAGCAAGAAATAAACCTTCCTTGTTTTGTTCCATGGGGTTTGAGTCATCTCTTATCATGATAGCAGTAATCTAACCTGCCCTGACTGATATATGCTATTATATACGATGTTCTTACCTAATCAATGGCTATCCAGACAGGAGAGCACTGATCCACCTCCTTAGAGGAGGACTTCCCAGTTACTCCATTGTCAACATGGTAGGAAGGACCTCCAAAATATGTCCAGGTCCTAATAATTGGAATCTGTGAATATAGTGCATTACATGGCAAAAGGGACTTCACAGGTGTGATTAAGGTTACCTGGTGGGTCCAAAGTGACATGAGCAATTAGAGAGATGAGGCAGAATGGGAGGTCAGAGAGATTTGAGAGGCAAGAAAGATTCCAGCTCCCATTACTGCATTTGGAGATGAAGGAGGTCATAAGCCAGGGAAGTAAGTGGCCTTTAGAAGCTAAGACTATCCCTGACCGGCAATCAGGAATGATGTGGTCCTACACCCACCACCGACTGAGTTCTGCCAACCCTGACTAAGCGTGGAAGTGGATTCTCCCCCAGAGCTTCCAGGTAAGAGCCCAGGCCAGCCACACCTTGATTTCAGCCTTTTGAGACCCAAAGCAGAGAAACTAGTTAATCCCACCAGGACTTCTGGTATACAGAAAATCTGAGATAATCAATCTGTGTTATTTTTAGATGCTATGTTTGTGGTAATTTGCTATAGCATCATTAGAAAATGAGCACACTCAACTATAAGTCAGGTGCACTCTCAGCCTCAGTCTCCCTGCCTGAGACTGGAGCCTGCAGCCTGCCCCCAGTCCCTGGCTTCTCATTAACCAGGTTGGATTCACCAAATCTCTGTCCCGACTAGTCCTAACTCCCACTGTGGTCCCTCCAGTTCATGGTGCTGATATTCCACCATGCCTTGAGCCTACCCCAGGTGTGCAAAGAAGGATAAAGCAGGATGTTACATTTAAACTAAGCCACCTATAGCTCTGTAAGTACACACCGTATTCAAATAAGGGACAAGTAAGTTGAGTCCATTTGGAAGATGTGGAAGAGATGCAGTCCCTTATTGCTTGGGTACAAGTCTAAGCTAAGCGTGGCTGATGCTCTGGCTTTTTCTTAGCTTATTGCCTGGAGGTAGTGAAGGAATCTGAGAGCCAGGAGACAAGGGAGATGGGCTCAGTACATGCTTTACTCCAAACCAGAGCTCTGGCCAGCATTTTTCTTCACATGACTCACATAGCTGGCTTCTTTCCATCCTTTAGATCTAAGCTTAAACTTCTGAGTACTCCGCTTCAAGTCAGTCATCCTTTTTGTTGTTGTTCAGCACTTTTTCTTTTTATCATTAATAATAACACCAGTAATAGTTGCAGTAGCTAACATTTATTGACTGTCTACTGTATGTTAGACAACGGTTCTAAAACCTTTTCTACATAATCTTACTTAATACTCACAATAACCTCCTGATACCTGGAATAGGAAGTCTTTTCTTATGATATTAACCTTTCCAAGTTTGTGCTTACCCTTCCACTTTTTCTCTTGTCTTCCTTAACTGAATGTGTTGAAGGCAGAGATTTTAGATTCCTGTAAGAGAAAAAAACTCCCAGAAAACACAATATGAATTCACACCTCTGCTTTATTAGAGAACAGCACAATAGAAACGGTCATCTGTCCTCACCATCTCTAATTGCTGAGAGGTGACTGATCAGTTGGCTTTGCCCTGAGGGTTTCTTTCCCACCTGAGTTCCCTTGATGCTATTATAAGCCACACAGCCCAACCACAGGCAGAGATCTCTTACCACAACAGAGTAAGATAGTCTTTCTCAAAAGAAACTTGTACCAGATGCAGGTTATGTATCATTGCACATCTGCTTGACCCCTCACCCCCCGTGTGTGGTGGCTTCCTGGCTGGATCAGCACCAGCACAGCACCAGCCATGGTTCAGGCCTTTGCCATGTCCTGAAGCACAGGCTTCAGCCACTGGACTCAGGTCCTGGCATCTCCTAACGACTCAGTTTCTTTTGGGTTAAGAGCCCTGCTGTGGCCCAGAGACATAGCAACCCCAAGGTCCAGATACCACTGGATTCTGGCTCCCCTTCTCCCCTGCCTCACTTCCCTTTTCTCCTCACTCTAGCTTCCCTGGCCTTGCACTCACAATAAAGCTTTAGCGTATAGGTTTGGTTTCAGGTTCTGACAAACTGAGATAGAGCCTACTAAGACTAAAAAAGAACAGAAAGAACTACTTACTTAAACACTTATAGTTTAAATGTAAACATAAACTATATAAGTTATATAGGTATAGCTTATATATTATATAACATATAACTTATAAGTAATTTCCAAAGGGATTATTTGATTGGTACCTGAAATTAATGTACCCTTCACAACTCTTGGAATTTCCTCCTCCTAGCATCTGGTGATACGGAGTCCTATCACTTCTACCTCTGGGAACCACTTTCCATGTGTTTGGATCTCCTCCCTGGCCACATGCAAAACATGCTTGTAAACCTCCCCAGGTATTTTTGGCATTTTATTCTAACTTCTGTTCTGTGGGAGGGATACTTTTACAGGCCATTGGTAAGAGTTTTGATTGGCACAAAGGATGACCTCACTTTCAGATAAGGTTCCTGTTTATGGCTACCGTACTTACTAGAGTTGACATAGTATTACCAGTGATAGTATTTAACAACATCACTCTTCCTTAAGAAGTATTCTGGCAGAAAGGCACTTTTTTTTTCAGATGTCCTTCTCTGAATGCTAAGTATTTAAGTTTCAAGAAGGAAGGAAAACGACCCTTGTGAAGGTAGAAAAGCAACTCTATGCTGAGTATCTAAGAGAATCATGAGCTGAAAAACCTTTCTTTCCTTACACAATTATTAATGTATCATGCAACAATTGTTTACTGTATCTAACTATCATTTGGTAAATAGACGCTATATGTCCTTTCGACAGTAGGGAACCATTTAAAATTTAAAAACAGAGGCATTACATGATCAGATTTTCTTCTATCAGAAGATAAATTTGGCAGCTGTACAAGAGATGGAAGGAGGGGTAGTGATTCTGCATACAGGAAGACTACTGAGAAGATGATTGCAAAAGCACAAATGAAAGATGAAGGCTTGAAGTAATGCAATGAGAATAGAGATGATAAAGTAAGAGCAAAGCTGTGGAATGTATTGGAGGTAGAATTGACAGGACTTGGTTGCCAATTGGATGTCTGTGGTTATTCCTTCCTGGACATTGAATTGCAAGCTGAGCACTCTCAGCTGAATAAAGGTTCATCCAGCCCATACTCCAGCTGAAAGCAGCCCTAGGATTGAGCAGCCAGAAGATGAACAACCCAACCTGCATCATCCTGAAAAATAATAAATTGTTGCTTTTAGCCACCAAGTTTCAGGAATGGTTTGTTATGCAGCAAAAAAAAAAAAAAAAAACCTGATACAATTACCTTGAATTTGAGGAGAAGAATGATGTAGACCAATTCCTGAAATAGATCATCTGAGATTATTGAAGTGGTAGCAGGACACCATCGCTGAGTCTCTGATAGTTTCTCTCCTACACGTTGATATACACAGCTCTGTAAGAAGCACAGCTGAACCTGAAACATGGCTTTGGCAACCACAGGTTTCTCGGGATGACTGAACGGCTGCAAGTGAGACAAGTAAAGCAGGATGATGATGTTTTCTGATGATTATTGGTAGAGTACCCATTGTGCACTCTGTGATTATAATAGCATTTTTCAGTTTAAATGGATCTTTAACACAAAGCTTCCCAGTTACCAGGTGGTTTGTGGAGGCGCCCACCAATAGACTTTTTTATTGTGAAATATAACATATATACAGAAAAGTGACAAATTACAAAGTACAGTTTAGCAAGGACCTATAGAGCAAATTTCCAAGTATGGTATGGGTTATGGTTCCACAATTTCAGGTATTTCCTTGTAACTTTTCTAATACTATAGAGACTAACACCAACAGATTCTTAAACACATATAGCCTGGATTGTCCTTACTCTCAGAAATGAAAATTATGGGAGCCACAGCAGTCTCTAGATAAATAGCAGAGCAGCCAGACTTCTCTGACCACGTAGAGCTGCAAAAGAAGATATGTGATATTTTCAGCTCTTTTCTCTTAGTCTATTATGTATAACAGGAAACAGTTGGTTCTTTACTGTCAGAAGAAATTTAAGCCTTTAAAGCCAGTTAACAGACAGGTTAAATTAACAGTACCTGCAAATGAATGGCAGTTCACTTTAATTCCACAAATATTTGTTAAGCATCTACTACATGCCAGGATCGGTATTAGGCTCTGGAGACCACATGATGAATGAGACTCTTGAAGGCTTTAAGCCCTATTAGGGCTTTTCCAGAATAGTTTTAAATTTTGACACATGCCTCACCCAACTCTGGAACATAACATTGAAGAGAGTCCTGTGTGATGAGTTAATGAAACAAGTCAAAGATTGGAAGTCACTGGAAATTAAGGTGACTTGCAACTCAAGAGGGAGGGAAAGCCAGGCCTCAAAAATGTACCAAATCAGGTCTGTGGTGGGGCATAGGGGACATTTTGAAAGCAAAGATGTAGATTTGACTCATCTTCTAAACATATGAACTATTACTTAAAAAAAAAAAGAGGAAGTATTATATTTCCTTGGGCTGCTTGGAACTGGACCGAGACTTGGAGTGTTCCCAGAACAGACCACAGCACTTGGCCTTCTCAACAAGCAAATGCTTCCAGATCTAATTAGTTCAGGAACTGTCATGGCTCCGTGTTTGCGGTAACAGCATGGCTGAAGAATGAAAGGGCACTTAGTGTCTTGGGCCTTGTCCATCTAGGCCTATGACAAAATTATTCAGATTGGAAAATTTTAACTTTGAAAAATCTCATTAGAGTTGGGGACTTGAAAGCTTTCCCTTCTGCTAAGAGTTGTTTTAGAGCTATGCTGCGACAATGGCTTTGGTGGCCGGGGCAACTTGATTGAGAAGTTCTGGTGACCTGCTCCCTTCCTGCCCACTGTTCAGAGTTGTTTCTCCCAGAAAGGAAAAGGAGAAAAGCCTGCGATGACCTGATGGCATGATTATTTCCACTTCCTTTTGGCTTGTTTCTCTCTGAGTACTTAGGGATAGAGGAGCTGATTTCTACCATGTCCGAGTCCAGTCTTCAACATATCAGGCGTGGCTCCTTTGTAGTTCTTGTTATCTTTCGGGGCTGTTGCTTTGAGACCAACCATGTATATTGACTTTCTTCCAAACGAGTGGGTTGATTACTAATTTGAAGGAGGCTAAGCTGGGTAGGAACAGACACAGAGAATAGGGGGAGGGAAGGAATAAGTACATATTCACCTCTTTTCTCACTTCTTCCCGTTGCTTTCCAGGACCTCAATCACTACTTTAACTGACCTTTTCACAGCTCTCTTCTGGATTACTGTGAGTCCTTGATCTGGAAACTCCTTCTGTTAACCATAGGCAGACCTTCTATTCCCATTCTGGATATTATCTAGATAAATCAAAGAACTGATATAAAGCACTTCTACTGAGATGAAGTAATTCAGTAAATCATGGCCTAGAGTACTTAGCTGGAGGGAAATTAGTTTCTCAAAGTCCATGTCCTATATAGGTGAGAGCTACTCTCAATTTGCAATAATAGGTGATAGCTGCTCTCAAGTTGGTAGATTGATTGTGTACCCCAGTCTGGAAATGTTCTTACTCTTAATTTGCATGCTGGTGGACGGGATCCCATCTCTTCAAGATGTTACTTCAGTTAAGGTGTGGCTTAAATGAATTCGGTCAGGCTTAAATCCAATTACTAGAGTCCTGTATAAATTGAGTGAAAGTCAGACAGAGAAAGAAGCTATGGAAAACAGCCAGAAGCCGTGTGCATCGATATGTGATAGAAAAGCTAAGAAACCCCAAAGATTCCTTGCCAGCCAGAAGATACTGACTCAGGGAGGAAGCAAGCTTTCTAGTCTTTGAAATCATGAGCCAATAAATTCCTGTTGTTAAGCCAACCCATTGTGTGGTGTTTGTTTTAGCAGCTAAGAAACTAAACCAGTCATTAAAGCAACTAATCGCTAAATCAGATAAACTCCCAAATATCAGTGGCTTACGATGTAACAGTGTATTTCTAGTTCATATAACAAACCAGTGCAGTTGTTTCTGTTTGGGCAGTTCTTCTCCAAGTGGTGATCCAGGGATCCAAGCTCCTGTCTTCTGTGGCTTCACCATCCCCAAAATGTTGTTCCCCAATTCACATGGGGTATCATCACCATTCCAGCCAAGTGGAAGGGTAAAGAACCCAGAGGTTGGCACCTAGGAGGTACAAATTATTTCCTTTCATGTTCCACTAAACAGAACTCAGTCTCAAGGCCATACTTCTCTGCAAGGGAAGCTGGGAAATGAGGCAAGCCCTGCTCAGGAAGAGGAAGTGGATTTGGTGATGGCTATAGTCTCTGCCAAAGCAGAGGTGTCCATTTAGGGTAGCAGTCTCCAGGCATGATTAACTGAAAAGGGCAGAGATAAAATAAAGCATTACTTGCTCAAACATGTCATATATATATATATGAATATACTAAACTGTCACTATATGATCATATCTTATACCTTTTACATATTTTATATATTTGATATAGTGTGTATATTTTGTGTTAAGAGCTGTAGAAATAAATATCCCTATATTTTCATTCCATAATTCCTTTCTGGGGAATACATTCTAGGGAAATCATCTTAAATAGAAAAATTACTATTTGTACAACAATGTTCATTAGATAATTGTATTTGCAAAGAGGGAACAATATAAATAATCAATATAAAGGGAATGATAAAGTAAATGCCATCAGATCCACTTAATTGAATATTATGCAACCATTCAAAACAATTATTATGACACACTATGAATAGCATAGAAATTTCTTATGTTTTGATGTTAAATGAAAATCAGAGTAGAATTGTACCAACATATTCATTTCTTTCAGGCATTTGTTGAGTGTTTTTTATGTGCAAAGTACTGTGTTGGGCACTAGGGTTTCAGCGGTGAGCAAAGCAAATTATACAAGACTTCTTGTAATCACTCCCCTGTAAGACAGGATGGATTAATTCTTTTTTTCCTGCCAAAGTTGCTGAAAGGCCAAGGACATTCGCTCAGTGACTGTCTTGTATTTTCTGACCTCTTTATGGATTTGAGGTGTCAACCACATTCTTATTATTTCTCTGAGGAATTACGTAAAGAAAATTACTAAATTTGGAGTGAGGACAGTGACTCCCACATGAAGGATCCAATGGCAAAATGAGAAAAGTAGAGACATATAATAATAAAACAAGTTTTAAAATATCCTTTTCTCTGATATTATATTTTCCTTTCCTTTTGGCACTGAAATTCTCTCTCTCTTATGAAATGATGTCTATAGCAGGTAGTATTTTTGTAATATCTCTACTTGACAGGCATAAATATTGCCAATTTCTGTCAGCCTCCCCACTCCCATTTAAATACATTTCCTAAACCATGACATACAAACGTTGAGCACCAACAAGTCTAGTGCTTGAGTGAAAGGGAATGGCACACTTTGTTCTGAAGTGATAGAAAATTGCATCATTTTTAAATTAGCACTCAGCCTTGGCTTCTCTCTTTTTTAGGAAATACTTCCATTGTAGGTTTTATTTTTAGGTCCTTGGATGATCTTGGTTTTTCCTTAAATTTAGAGTCGGAATTTAGTAGCCAGCACGTGACCCAGTCTATAAAAGTGAGGAAACCACGTCCCCAAGTAATGAAGTGACTTACCCAGAGTGGTACAGTGTGCCAGGCACCTCTTAGAGGTCCATTTCTGCTTTCACTTTGTGCATCCTTTTGCTGGATACACTGAAGTCAGACTAAAGCGTAGTAACAATTCCCTTCTTCTAGCTTAGGTTCCCATTATGTTTCCTGTTATAATGCCCATTATTTTAATTGCTTGATCTACCATAACTTCTCATATTTGTCAAGTTTTTGGCATGCCCACTTTAATTTATATAGCTTACATTTATACATTTTTAGTTCATCCAGTTTGTATTTCCTCACTAGTTGTGCTACTCCTCATATGTGAATTTCTTAAATATGCTACATATTTTCAATGAGAATTTTGACAACCTGGATGTCTGATTGGCTGCTCACACTGTACATGTCTAAATTTAAAGTTTGCAGTCGCACCCCTGTTTTCCTCTTTCTGCACTGTCTTGGCCTATCTGTACTATATTCATTAAAACTTATTTGCTTAGTACCTGCTATGCACAAGGTCCTCTGCCAGGCACTGGAGATACAGATGTTGATCCAGACGGACATATAGCTCCTGCCCTCGAGGAGCTTATAGTCTTGTTGGGTTAATGGTGTCACCACCAACCCAGTGGGTCCACGTATTTTTCCCTTTCTCTCACCTCAGTTTCCAGCTGGTATTTCTCTACCCAGCCAAAAATCTCCATTAAGATGGACATTAAGGATAAGCCTGGCCCTGGCACCGTGGGATCAACAATGCTTTCCTGACCAAAAGGGGGGAAAGAATTGTAACAAATAAGGTATCAGTGGCTGAGAGAGTCTAAATAGAGTTGAGAGGCTACACTGGAGGCTACTCTTATGTGAGCTTCAGCTACGTATTGCTATTTTTCATGGTTTGCCAAACCCCAAACAAAACCATTCCTGCCAATCCTAAAGAACACCTAGGACTCAATCTGAGATTCTACAAAAGTTCCATGCATTATGATTGCTTTTCAGGAACCTACAACCTCCAGATGGGTTCCTAGGCCAAATAAGTCCTGAAACCCAGAGGGGCCAGCCTCTTTGGAACATCAACTATTTCTTCCACCACCACCCCAATCCCATATTATCCACAGCCCTTTCCAACATGAAAAAGTTAGAATGGGCATAGCCCAGATATCCCTACAGATTGGAAAGATCAAAGGAAAAGGAGGAATTATAACAGAGAAGGTAGGATTTAACAAATGAGTATGACTGCTGAATCATTATATTAATATTTCTTTTAGTCTCCAGTGTCTTGGAGCAGCTAGAAGGGAAAATCTAAAATTGTGGAACTATAACCCATACCAAACTCTGAAATCTGTTTTACAACTAAAAAAAAAAAAAAGATGGCATTAAATTCATCGTATTCATCCTCTAAATGTCTCTTAAGTCTTCTCTTTAAGACTTGCTGCCAGAGCTACCACACTAGCCTTCTAGCTGACCTTGCCTCTTTCCTTGTCTGCTATCAATCTCTGTACCTTATTACCACCAGAGTGATCCTAATAAACTGGAGCACACCCTGATATGGTTTCAGATACAGTGTTTTTCTTTTATCTCTCATCACCCCATTCTTCTTGGGAAAAAGGAGCCCTTCCTAATGCCCATTCCTATCAAACCACCTGAAGTCTCCTGAATATACTGAATTGTTCCATATCTCTGTGCCCTTGAATGGAAAACAGACTCTCCTTCCTATCCTCTTGGTGAACTTCTCCATCTTTTATGAAACTCTTTTAAGTTAATTTTTTTTAACAAATATGAAGCATACATGTAATCTGAAGAGTTAAATGGTTTCCCAATATTTCTATAAGACACAGCAGGCCCCAGCCTCCCTTACCCCCATTTATCCCTCCTCAGAGACAACCACTTTCAACTCTTCTAGCTGATTCTTTTGGTGTTTACCTCCACATTTCTAAATCAAAATGTTTAAATGGGTACTTCTAGAGTATTTAATTTTAGGCATTTATTTATTAACTTCCTATTATGGAAAATACAAAATTTGCTTTCTTTCATCATACTCACTCTACCATCTTCCCAGTGTTAGAGTGCAAAGTTTTAAAGATATTTTTACATTATTATGGCTACTTCAGTATTATTCACATATCAGACATGTGGAATAATAATAATTATTATTAATAATCATTAAAATAATGATTACTTTTCCTTTCCTGAACAAATTATCTGGAGTTAATAATTGTCTTTTCCCCCATTTGTTTCCTATGGATTTATAGCTAATTACAACCCAAACTCTTATTCATTTATCTATTTCTCACAATACTTGCAGGTATACCAGGTATTTTAGCATTTTTATCTTCTTGAAAAATCTCTCCTTGAGCCTCTGAGGTCTTCTAATCCAGACTTATTACAGTTTCTCCTGTGGCACAGATGACTTCCAGGGATCTCATCCCTCCATTATCTTCAGGATGTGCTTTGTCTGCCTCTTGTTTTGGATCCCTTGTATAATGGCATAAAGGAAATTACATTTGGTTCCCCACATCCTGCCTGGCTTAGTCATAAGCTCCCGTTTTGAGTGACCACCTCAGGTAACTTCTGTTGTGGGCATAACCACAGCTAGCAAGGTCTGCACTTACATGTGGTTTGGAGACTAAGAAGTTGTCCTTAGTCTCTCCAAATGGTGCTTGCCACTTCTCTGAAAGTCCTTGGTCACTTCTTCACCAAATGGCCTCTTGCCATTTCCGTCCTTTGTACAGCACAGCTTATTGTTTGGGCAGGTACTTTCATATGGCTACGATGATAGACGCTTCTCTCACCTTTTCCAAATGGTCTGTTTTAGTTTGCAAGCTGCCAGAATGCAATATACCAGAAACAGAATGGCTTTTATTTATTTGTGTTGGTTTTTGTTTTGTTTTGTTTTCTCTCAGTGGCTTTTAAAAAGGGGAATTTATAAAGTTGGAAGTTTACAGTTCTAAGGCTGTGAAAATATCCAAACTAAGGCAAGGCTATAAAAATATCCAAATAAAGGCATCCAGTGAAAGGAACCTTCGTTGAAGAAGGCCGATGATGTTTGGGATTTCGCTCACAGCTGGAAAGGCACATGGCGATGTCTGCTAACTTTCTCTACAGTCTTCTTCAATGGCGTCACTGGGACTCTGTCTGTTCTGTTGGCACTGATGGATCTGGTGGCTCTAGAGCTTTTTCCAAAATAGTTCCCTCTTAAAAGGCTCCAGTAAGCAACCTCACCTTGAATGGGTAGAGAAACATCTCCATGGGAACCACCTGATCAAAAGTTACCACCCACAATTGGGTGGGTCATACTTCCATGTGTGGTAGTTAGATTCAGTTGTCAACTTGGCCAGGTGAAGGCACCTAGTTCTGTTGCTGTGGCCATGAGCCAATGGTACGTGAACCTCATCTGTTGCTGATTACATCTGCAGTCAGCAGGAGGTGTGCCTGCTGCATTGAATGACATTTGACCTAATTGGCTGGTGCTTAAATGAGAGAGCACAACGTAGCACAGCCCAAGCAGCTCAGCATACCTCATCTCAGTACTCGCAGCTCAGTCCAGGCCTTTGGAGATGCAGAAAGGAATCACCCCAGGGAAATATGTTGGAACCCAGAGGCCTGGAGAGAAGGCCAGCAGAGATCACTTTGTGCCTTCCCACGTAAGAAAGAACCTCAGTCGAAAGTTAGCTGCCTTTTCTCTGAAGAACTGTACGTTAACTAAATAAATCCCCTTTTATTGAAAGCCAGTCCATCTCTGGTGTGTTGCATTCTGGCAGCTAGCAGACTAGAACACCATGGAAACAATAAAAAAGATCCCACCCAGCAATATTGAGTGAGAATTAAAGAACTTGGCTTTTCTGGGATTCAAACCAGCACATGGTCCTTGCCACTTCTGCTTTTGCACAGTATGTTTGAAACCACCAATCCCCAGTACTGTAGGAAAGCCCTACCCCTTGCCTTTTAGTCACAGTAAGGGCAAGAGCCCAGGACCCACGTATGTCCTTCCTCTCCTCTCACAGGGGCCCTCACAGGGGCTCATTCTTCACTCTCTTCCTCAGACTCTTTGATCTGATAAAGCTGTCCATTGTTGTCTCCTCAGCTGGCTGCTCTTTATGTTTGCACCTCATCACCCAAAGAACTTTCACATAGCATCCAAAACACCTTGTTTCTTGGATCTTCTATCTCCCTCTTTCCTGATTCAGGAAATCACCCCACGGAAATATGTTGGAACCCAGAGGCCTGGACAGAAGGCCAGCAGAGATCACTTTGTGCCTTCCTATGTAAGAAAGAACCTCAGGATCTGGTGGCTCTAGAGCTTTTTCCAAAATAGTTCCCTCTTAAAAGAGGGAAGACCAAAAAGCCTTCTTTTTGTTGAAGCATTTCCTTTAGAAGCTTGCTGATCAGTGGTATTTTTGGAGGTAAATTTTTTGAGGCCTTGTATGTCTAAAAATAATCTTAATTCTATTCTCTTTCTTATTTGAGATTTTGACTAGATATAGAAGTACTAACTGGAGGATTTTGAAGGCATTACTCTATGATTTTCTAGCTTCCCAAGTTGCTGTTGATCCTTCGTACATGACAGTTTCTTTTCTCTTCTGTTCTGGAACTCCATAATGCTATATTTTGATGAAAGCCTGTTTTCATCCATTGTTCTGGGCATTTGGTGGGGTTCTGTAATTTGGAAACACATATCCTGGTAATTTCCGTTAACTATTTCATTGATGATTTTCTCTGCTGTGTTTTCTCTGTTCTGTCTCTAGAACTTTTATTTTTTGTCCTGGACCGATACTCTAGGGTTATTATCTTTCCTTTCCGTTTTCTAGTTCTTCCTGTTTTTACTCTACTTTCTGGGATATTTACTGCTCTTTAGTGTAGGAGCCCTACACACAACCTCTGCTGAAATCATCTGGTTTACTCACTCTAGAGACAAGACATTGGCCTTCTGCTGGGATGAGGGAGGGATATGCACTAGCTTGCTTATATTGGGAATTGGGATCTAGGTGTCTAATTTCTTCTAAGATAGACTTTTAATCAGCCTGTTTTTGTACCCATTTTGATATCCATTTTTCAAAGGTAGCTGATGCACCTGGTAATTACTGAGATTTGGGGAGGTTTGGTCAGATAATATCAATTATCCTTCAGCTTCCCACCTCCTGCCACCAGCTGCTGGTTGAGAGTTCAGCGATCTCAGGTATTTTAAGTGAATTCCTACTCATCCACCTGCCTTCCAGCTACCTAAGTTGTGTTCTTGCTGTCTCCTTTTCTTTTCTGTTTGGTTTCATACCTTTAAAATAAATCATTTACTGTATTTTTAGAAAATTCAGAGCATGATTCAGTCTACCATCGTTGCAGGTATAAAACACAAGCTCCCCTCTCCTCCGATATCTTCTCTAATCTCTTCCAGCCTCCTAGCAAAGTTGATGCCTTTCTCCTGTGTTTGAGTCACCCCTCAACCTTGATCATATTCTAGTCTGTATCACCAACTAGAAAAAACACTCATTGAAGGCAGGGACTGAGGGTTGGTTCATTCAATTTTCAAACATTTATACATGGCATGTTTTATATTTATAAATATTGAAAATGCAAAGATAAATCAAATAGGGTTCATGATATTGAGAGGTTTACCTCAGTATGCTATGGTGACGGGTGAAGACAGAGGTGAAATATATAATTCAAATAACCTTTTATGTGTGTGTGTATAAACATATACATACTAAAATATATGGAAGTTTGCATAATAAATTATGTTCTTTCAAAATATCGATCCCATTTCCACAAGGATAAGGAACTAATATGTGCAATTTTTCTCTGTGGTAATATTTACCATCCTAGTAAATATAAAATGATTTTTTTCTGAGTCCCCAAAATGTATATGTGTGAAATACATATATATTTACTCATTAACACATAGGCCACATCTCCTTATCAGGCAGATAAAAGGGTGAGGTAAATTTGTCCCACAAAGCTGTTTCTTTCTTGCCAAAATTGTATGCTGCAGGAAGGAATCATGTCTGATTCACCCTTTCCCCCACGGAAAATAGTTTTCTCATACTGCTCAGTACATGATAAAGACTTAACAAATGTTGAATAAATGAATGGATGAGTGGATGGATGATGGATGAACAGACAGATTTAAATAAGAACTAAAGATCTCAAAATATGGGTAGCTTTTTGAGTATTAAATGACATGTGCTAGAAAACACTTGGTAAACCGCCAAAGAAAATGCAGAAATTAAGGCATTATTATTAGATTTATTTTCTGTATACTGTACTTCTTTTTAAAAATATTTTTGAGGCCCTGATAAGATCTGGTATGTCAAAGTAGACAAGCTTATAAAATGAGGTATAGATGCCATTTGTCCTTTTCTATTTCTTCTAGACCTCAAGAACATGAAATGGGGAAATGGGCAAACACTCCATTTCACACTCTTTATAGCCTGAAATGCTAAAGTTTAATCAGAAGGAGAAGACCTTGAAAAAAATAATAATTTTATTTATTAACCCTTGCCATTTTATTCTTGATAATATTGTATGTCCAGAATTTCTGGTTTAGTTTGTCTCCAAAATTCATCTTGTATAAAAAATCAAAAAGAAATATTAAGAAATCCTAGGCAATTTTGAGTGTTTAAATGATAAACGTGTTTAACCAAATTTAACCCCTGGTGGAGGGGTAGGGGTGAAGAGCTTTATTAATTTTCATGTCCTTAATGTCTAGAACAGGGTTCTCCATCAGGGGATGGCTTGTCCCCCAGGGGACATTTGGCAGTGCTTGGAAAAATATTTGATTGTCACTGCTTGGAGTAGGTGGGCGTGGGGTGGTATTACAGGCATCTGATAGATAGAGAGGGTCAGGATGTTGCTAAACATCTTACAGTGCACAGGACAACCCCCCACAACAAAGTATTCTATGGTCCAAAACATCAGTCTTGCCAACGTTGAAAAACTCGGGTCTAGATGCAATAGAAATGACAAATGTCTTAAGAGGCTCTTAGATCATAAGAAAGAAAGGCAGATTTTGATGAGAAGTTTACACATACAGCATCTGATTTTAAGGATGCCCAAAGAGTTATCCACCCACCGTTCCTTGTGAGTAACCCCCACATGAATGAAGAAATAAGGTCTAGGCTAGTTTTACATGTCTGTTTTTACTGAGGACTGATTTATCTATTAAATCACTGTAATAGAATAAGGCAAATCGGGAATGCCCTCTTGCTAGAATGAAGCAGTAAGTCCTTAAAAGGCTAAACTGGGGAAAGAAAAGGCAAGAGCCACATTTCTAATCATCCTTTCTGAGGACTAGAGGAGCCACATCGTTTTCCTTCAGGCACCACACATTTTTCAGGTCTAGAAGCGATCTGATGAAACCTGCCCTTCTAGTTCGAGACAGCTAGACCTTAAACTTCTAAGAGATAAAATCCTTTCAGAACCATCACTGTATTTGTTCAAGAATTTGAAGTGAAATTCTTGGATCTGGAATAAGAAGGGGAAATAATTAATAAATTTTACCAAAAATCTAAAGTAGTAAGTGAAATGATGAGTCAAGGAGACCATTGGATGAGTAAAAGAAAAGGGGTATTGCTTTAATTGATTTTTTAATGATTTCTTATTTCTCTTTTCTGGCCTTTTTTTTTTTTTTCCAAGGGGGAAAAATATGAAAAACAGAAAGGTTAATCTAACTATACATTTTAAGCTTTTAAAGGCTCCATTACAAGACTTATTATGCTAAAAGAAACATACCTGGCATACTGCAGTTTTCTAAATGTATCAGCAACGCATGTAATGATTCACTTAAACCATCATGGTCAGAATTCTTTTACATTATTTCTATGTAAATTGGATGCTTCACAATTACTATAATATGTGTGAAATTCCACTTATTATTTCTTTTAACATAGAAACTTTTATCACTTAACTCACTGGACAGAATATTTGAGCCATTTGCAATCATTAGAGCATTTTTGTTTGGCCAAACCCTTATGGGATTATACTTTGGAAAAGACAGAGTGAATTATATTCATTGCAAGAAAACAGCAATTTTAAATATATAAGGGACACCAGGAAACTTTTCATTTTAGTGCAAATTCAATATTATAATTTACGTCTTTTTCCTGCAGGGTAAGCCTTTTATCTTTAAGCATGTAATAGGAGTGTGACATACAGTGGTAAACCAATCTGATAGATATGTTGGGGACAGAGGAGATACATGATATAGTTGGAATTTAAAGTAATAGCCTTTTTCTTTGAGTTTTCTTCCTTGTGATCCTGGTGGAGGTCACAGAATATTTACTGATTCTCCCAAGTTCCAACATGGAACATTTATCCTGACTCTTACCCCCAGCCCAACTCTCCCTCTACCCCACCCCCAACACACGATTTGCCAAATCTTGGGAAGCCGTTCAAGGCAGGATCCTAGAGCTGGTCTGTGAGGAAGGTTTGGTGTGACAAGGTCTCCTACATAAATATGAATACTCAATTGACCTTTGCTGGGCAGGCTGGCTGTTAGTGGTCCGTCCCTTTGAAGAACACCAATTTTATTTTCAAATAGATTTGAGGGAAAAAAAAAAAAAACTCAACCAGAAAAACTGGAGACGTTATTACTTATAGAACTGATTTCTTTTTGTCTTGAGGGGCTCTGTTTATGACTCTGACACTTAAGACAAGTGCTAGTTACAACTTGATATGTTTGTAAGTTCCTTTTCTTCCTTAGTCATTTGGGATGCTTTTTAGCAAGTAAAATAGCAACTAAATTGAGATGTGCATATGTGCCTCCTGAATTGTGAGACAAGTATATGTACATTTGTTTTTAACAAATATTGACTGAGAAAATAGAACTCAGAAGTTGCTTAGTATATAATTATATAAACTACACCTGCATTATTGGACAAGGTGGTGTTTTGAAAAAAAATTGTGTCATTTTAAAATTAGGCAATTATTAAATGATTGACATGATTTTTATTTCCCAAATTTTATTTTCCAAACTTTACCCAACAAAGGCAAGGGGAGAGCTTTCAATGGAAGCACTTATAAATGGAATAAAAATTAGGTTATTCTTATTTGGACTTTATCTTTTTCTCAGTTACCAAAGAAAGATATTAACATTTCTCCAGAACATGTAAAAAGTATAGTCTTCAGTTCTCTATTAACATAATGTTACTTGACATTTTGATAATATTTTTTAGACATACATAAGAAATCTGAAATATGCTATGTAATATATAATCCCACTATTATCTGTATGTGTTTGTGTGCATCTGTGTGTGTGTGAGTGTGTCTGTGAGAAAGAGAGAAAAAAACAGTTAACAGTGCATTTTATTTTCATCTGGGAGTTAACGCTCATGAACTTAAAATTGGCATTAAGTAAACACTATACTATGAATAGTGAACCATAAAATGGACTTAGTTATTAACTTTGCCCTATAAATATTTTATTTTTTTTTAATGAAAGATGGAGACTGAAGTTCAAATGCATTTCATGTTAAAATGAATAACAGTAAAGGAAAATAAGACATGCTGCAAGGCAGGCTGCACCACTGCTCTTTCCATGGAGGATGAGCCATTGGCAAACCAAGCATTTTCCAAGGCCTGAATGACTAGCCACAAGACACTCTGACTCTGTAATTTGGGCAATAGAATTGGTGGTTTTGTAGCCTCATGAATTAAAGATACACATCCACATGCATATATATACAGTGTCATTGGGCATATCTTGTAAATGACTGAAAGCAGCAGCTTCCAAGTACTGGATAAAGTATGGTTGATCTATAGTAGATGATAACAAGTGTATAGGAAATTATATACACTAAAATTATTGTGTATCCATAGTCACTTTATTCTTCAACAGAAATGAATGCATTCTCAATGCTTAGATTGCACACAGATTTCTAAACAGATGTAGATACCCTAAGAAAATGAAAGAAACAAACCTGTAAGATGGACATTCCCTGCATTGGGTTGAATTATTAGACCAGACTATTTTATACATTTTAAATTTGATAATCTAACTCATAGCTAAAGCAGAGGAAAACCCAATGCATTTTTTTATTCCTTTTTTTTTGTTACCCCTGCATATTTTCAAAGGCCTCCTATAGTTAACATTATAATATAGTTAGTTGCTACAAATAATCTGCGGTGATTATAGGAAAACTGTCAGTGTCTGCTCAAGGTCTGAAAAAGCTGCAGCAAATAGCTTTTCTCTTTGCCATGGAGACTGGGGTCTGTTTTTACGGTTACTCTGGAAACCAGAGCCTTTCTGGTGCTAGTCCTTTTCAGTTACTTTAGCTATTAAACCCTCTGGTTGAGACAAAAGGAAGGAGGTATGCAGACACTTCCTCGAAAAGCAAATATCTGGGCCTAAAAGGAGCAAAACTCAGGATGAAAGAAATAAAAGCCATGTCTATTCAGCTTCTTACATTTTTATCGAGGAGGCGGGATGCCACATTTCTGGTTTAAGGGGAGCTACCTTTAAATGTTAGAATTTTTAATCAGATTACTGCACAACTGCTTCTCTCTCCCTCCCTCTCTTCCAAAAAATATAAAGCAAGTGTGCTCCCCGCTGTTCCCGAGGCACCCAGGATGGAACCTTAATGTGGTGCAGAAGATATCATCACTTTTAACATCCAAAGTTTTTCTGGATCCACAAAAGATACAAGGCCAGCACATTTTAATGTAAACACGGAGTTTAGTCGATTTGAGAATGCAACAGTTCAGGATCCCTAAAAAAAAAAAGTGTGATTGCTTTGTAATACTCATTCACATTTAGAGAGACTGTGTACATTTTTGTTTTGTTTTGAGAAATTGGAGCCACAAATCATTAATAACTTCAAGATTATCTCCATCCTACTAATAAATCAAATCATAACTTCAAAAGATGGAGAATCCGTGTTGTCAAATATTTTACCGAGCAGATAAAGAAGCAAGTTGGAATATGGAGCTATGAAGAGATTCATGAATTATCTGCAAGCTAGACAGATTCCGTCCTTCCTTTTCTTTTTCTTTTCTTTTTTCTCCAAATAGGAAGGCTTCTTTTTTTAAACCATAGGTAAATAATTCATTATTGTGAGCATTTACATTCACCTCACCTTTTGGTTGAAGTATTTTCCTCTCGAGGAAAAGGAATTCTCCCTGAAAGAAACAGAAGACTAAATAGACCACAAATAATATGCCTCACAACGAAACAATCCATTCTGGCTTTAACATGGTCACATAAAGTAATGCTAAACACTGCAGGCCCCGTGGTGATAAACTACTTTCAGTCGGCAAAGTATTTAATTATTTTTCATTTGAACTATTAAATGTGTCACCCCAAAATCCCTGTTCCTAGTTTCCCCTCCATACTGCCCATTACTAAGGTTTTTGTCCTGTCAGCAGAGAGTTAAAACTACACACTTGGTTTAAAAGTATCCACCAGATTAATAACAATTGATATTTGTTAACAAGAAGTGGCATTAAGGAGAAAAATGAAGTGGTTTCTTTTGAAATCTACTCACTGACTGATGTTCAGTAGTTTTAGTTATTTTAAATAGGAAGGTATGGTCATGGTAAGCAGGCCAGGCTGTCCTCTTTTCCATACTTGCCTTCAGCCTGATGAAGAGTTTTACATGCTGTCATGAAGATCAGCTCACAAGCAGACCTGCAGGCGTGAGTGAGCGTGCACCTAAATGGGCTAGGAGCCTTTTTGCTCTCTAAGTTCTGGCAGACGACCAACAGCAATAAAACAAAGGAAGTTCATGACTAAAAATTGCAAAGACCATCCTCACGGCAGGTAACAGTAGCAGCTCAGTAACTCTAAAAATTATGAATGTCTTCCATGAGACTCGTATCTGATATTATTTAAGGTTTCCAATAAAAAAATGGCACCAATACTCCAGAGTTAATATAATAATTTCATGATCCAGTTATATTTTCAGTTGAAATTACATTGACTTTTCTCTCAAAAAATAGATATGTGAAAAATGGATGGAAAGATAACTAAACAAAATTAAATCCGTACTTAAAAAGAATTCAGAACCTAAAGCTATGCATTAATAATTGACTAACAATCATGAAATTACCTTTGGTTTTGGAAAAGCATATCTATGAAGGGACTAATAAAGTCCTGACTGTCCCCAGCCCCATCAATTTATATTGTCATTTATCTTTGGGGTAACACCATTCATTTGTTCATTCAGTTATTTAATGCCTACTACATGCTAGGTCCTATTTCTGGTGAGATGCTAGGAAGCATCTCGTTAGCAAACTTAGGAACAAGGTCCTTTTAGATTCCCCCATCTGGTGACCTGCCCTGCCGTCTAAATATGTCTTGAAGGAGAGAGGAGAGCCAAGGAGAAGAGAGGGAGTTTTCCTTCTTAACACCCTGCTCACCTTGATATAGTGGAAAATAGATTGGCCTAAGGAGCTCATACTTGCTTTATACTCCTTTTCTCTTTCAGTCCTCTCTGATCAAACAGGACAGAAAAATCCTATAAACTGTGTGAAGACTTCCTTTTTCAGTTGTTCACTAAATTGTTATATTCATGTAGGTCCTGTTTTTTCATGATGTGTTTATTGAAGATCATTTGGCGAAGTACGATTTGGGGCTGGTGGCTTAGTCTATACATTTCCACCATGATATTCCACCAGCCATCAGTCTTCCGGATAGTCACTTTTTTTTGGCCTTGTTATTAAACAGCAACTTAAATTTTGGTTGAATATTAGCAAATGAGTATTTTCTGTAACTTTGTTAAAGTGCATTGTTTCCCTAAGCGAATTTGGTGGCTTCTTCAGAGATACATGTAGCTTCCTAATTTTAATGTTTTATTATTGTTTGAAAATGGTTGTACAATATGTATGCTTTTTTGTAATGCTAGACATAACTCTGAGTTGAAATATTAAAGTCTGCCATCTTTTATAAATCGCTATTTAAAAGTGAACTATTGCTCCTTTGGAAAAAAAAAAAGTCTTACAAAGAGTAGTTTGTCATATATCAGCCTAAATGCTGGCTTCATGCTATCATTTTCTATCAAATTCAACTTTCCTTTAAGAATAATCATACCGATTTGGATGTGATCAGCAATACCTAGGACTGTCATGGTTATCCTTATATGTTAAGTTCTAATAAAATCTCACCTACTTTGTAATTCTTTTCTTGGTTTTCCCAGTTAAAAGTGACCTTTTCTACGTGACTCATAATAATTGTTGCCTGTAAAGCTCATTTGATTGTTTAATACTATTGCATCTTACAGTGTCTTTACTATAGTGGTGCTAAAATACCATTTACATTTTGTTGTGATTTCTTTTCTCATAAATTTACGTTTTGTCTCCTCAATCAGACCACAAACTCTTCGAGGGCAGGGGGCATGTTTTAAAATTTTTTAAATTGCCTTCCCACTTCCATCCCATCCTCCATTTCCAGTACGTGGTAGGCTCCTCTGCTCAAAATGTTTTCTTTTTTTTAAGGAAAGACAGAGAGAAGGAAAGAAGGATAGAAGGAAGGAAGGAAGGAAGAAAGGGAAACATTTTTAAACATTTTCTTGTTTTATTGTATTTTGTTTTTCCGTTTTTTGTTACATGGGCTGGGGCCGGGAATCGAACCGAGGTCCTCCGGCATAGCAGGCAAGCACTTTGCCCGCTGAGCCACCGCGGCCCGCCCTCAAAATGTTTTCTTTGGTGTAAGTTGAATTATCAATATTAGCTGACAAGAATGTGTGAATTGACACTATTCATGACATTAGAGGACAGGGAGTTGGAATCCTAGCCTAATCTTTCCCCATGGTCGCGTCATGGCGAATCCCAAAGATGTCCATTGCATTTTCTATAAAATTGGGGTGACGCTTCTAGTCTACATCTATGTGTGATAGATGATTAATAAAGAGATTGGTGATCAGGCAGCCTTGGTAGTGTGATGTGCTTAAGGAGACCTAACATCACAGTGGCCTGGAAGCCTTGCAGTGTGGGAAGTTAGGAATGGCCAGGCAGGTCAGCATGTGTCCTGGATGCAGGGACTGATTGGATGTACGACTATTTCCTTTGGGGTTTTGTTGCCTGCCCCACCTCCCTTTATTCGCTCCTGATATGCTAATGCTGACGTTGAGTAAAATGCTCTCCTACATCTGTGTGATCGGCACGTTATTGTGTACACCTGCATAACGTTGGAAACGGCACCTCGTGTTGAAGGCACTGGTTTGTAATGGGCAAAGAAATGGCAGATTTTGAAGATCTTTGGTTTCAGTTGAATATTAAGTAATATTATGCTCTCCGGGACAATGGGACTTTTCAGAAAATATAGACACCGTTTATGGAGATTTTTAAATTCATGACATTTTTAATAGAATTCTCTATTTTCTCCTGGTTTTATAATTTGTGCAAAATATATCAGAAAATAAACAGAAACGAATGAACAAATGTGAAAGCCGCAGATGTGCAGGATTAATCTGTATATTTTTATGCAAAGGACATTTTATGCCAGGACAGACAATAAATACATCCTTTTCCCTCCTCTGTAGTCTGTTATTTGAATAGCTTCGGTACCCAGAAATTGTGTGTGCATTAATAGGTTGGTAAATCTAGTGGTTTATTCATTTATCTGTTTGAGCCATAGACAATTGTAGGGGGGAGGGTTGTGGGGCATTGCTTTGGATGATTTTGTAAATACTTTGTTTATGTAAGTTTTATTTACTTGTCGTCAAGTACACCGTTTTCCAAGAACCTCTTTTAGGTCAGAAGTACTAGAAAACATGCTGAGAAATGTCAAGATAAGATTCAAAAGTCAATTCCCAAATGAAATATCATATTAGGCAAGCACAAATACGTGGAATGATAGAGTGGAATTTGTCCAATATCTTACCTGGTCTAAGTATTTCTATAGAATTCCTGTTGGTGCAGAAAATCTAGACTTTTGTCCCCAAACCTGACCTTTGTTTCTGACTTTACACTTCAAATGATTTTGAACTTCTCTGTCCTGAGTTTGGACAGGGCACTTCATCCACCAACCAAAAAGAACAAGGGAAAACAAAACGAAGGTGAAAAAGAAAAAGCAAAACACCCAGGCCTCTTAGCCCCAAGCTTGAGCCTTTCCATCAGTTTAAGGTGAATATTCTAAGACTTCATCTGTGGTGACAACTTTTAGGGGCGTAGACTATATCCACACAGCAGCACCTACACTTGTGTTTACATCAGCCCACCGCTGAACACGAGGTCCGAGGTGGAAGTGGACACAGGAAAACACACCTGCTTTCTGAGGCCGCCTATTTGCGCTTGATAAGATTGAGCAGATCTGCTGTTCCTTGCCACAATTAAAAAATTAAAAAAAAAAAGGGGGGGGGGAGCTGAAGAGGCTAGGTATTTTAAACAAAGCCTAGATAATGGAGGTATTTCAATTACAGCTATTTTATTTAGCCGGCAGCCACAGCACCGCACGTGACGCTTTGAAGAGGACAAAGAGTTTCCTTCCTGTTTACACTTTTTTCTTACTCTATAGGATTATGTCTGTTGCACACACAGAAGAGGAAGTCATTTTATTTTACACAAATCAGCTACTTAAAGTAAATTGAGATATATAGAATTTACCAATGAAATGAGTGATTTGATGTGAATAAAAGAGGTGGTGTGTTGTAAATCAGTACTGACAGCCAAATGGGAAAAATTGACAGAGCACTGTAATCACTCCCAACATCCACTGAAGTTATTGATCCAGAACCTCTATAATCCCCTTCACATAACACAAGCAATTTCATATAATACCTGTAATAACAGTACATTCAAACTCAAGTAGCCATCAGAAGCTTTGTATCTAATGGTGAAGCAGGCCTCTGCTGAGTAAGTGTAACAACTAGAACACAAAAAAGCGCCAATGACTCTTGCCTTTCATAGGTAACAGCCTCTGATAAGAGCTAGTTTAGAAGATAAACAGTTCCTAATGCCAAAGAAAATGAGCTATTAATTGCTGGCTTGCTAAATATGTTGTAAAAGGCTGCGAGCCGTAGGTGCAAAATGGAGAGAGTGTAACTGGATTTGGGGCTTGATAAACTTCCTAGGTTATCCATCCCCCCCCCCCCCCGGCTATCTGATGTTAATTACAACAGAGGGAAGACAGCTGAGAGGCATTTAGCGGCTGGGTCATTACATCCTTCCCAGGTGTTTTTCCCATGAACTGTTCCTCCAGTTTTACAAGCTCCTTCTCTCACTGATGGATTATTCCACAGCCTTATCAAAGCTTTGCCAGCTCCTCATTAATATATAGAGCAGGCTGCACTGTTCTATATATCATTGTCTTCTTCTTGGGGAGGGCTAATCAGTCAGCCATTATCAGTCAGTCAGCAGAAGGCAGGCAATCAGACCTGACAGCAAAGAATCATGGGAGATCAGGGAAGGTTAAATGAGGCTGACAGTTGTGATAATGATGATTATACTATAAATTAAGATATGATGATAAAGGAGAATAAAAGACACAATCTGAAGCAATATTTGGTTTAACATGTCTCTCTTTTTTCCTTACTGTTAAATGGCCATAACATTTATCACACCGAACAAGAATGGACATTTAACTACCATGATAAAATGGGACAGCATCAGATTGAAAACCCAACAAGTTGTGATTACTCTGTCAGGCACTTTTCCACTGGTTGAAAAAAAAAAAAAAAAACGGGAGATAGAACATATGTTATAATCACTCATGCATTATTCTGTAGAATGAAAAGAAAATAGATCTATTTTAGAAATGTCTTTCAGCCTCCAAGATGGAAAACCAAAGGAAACAGTTAATATATTCTTCTGCTTCCAAGATCATTTTTATCAATGAAACAATAGGAAGTTAAGTGATAGTTCTTCCCATCATGCCTTCTCCTCGCAAATGTATGTTTATTAGTAGCTGATTCAGAGACTGCAAAAGGAAGCTCTGTGAATGTCTCTTTCCCTCTTGAATTTTGAAATAAAGACAGCTGAAATCAACCAAATGGTTCCTGTGTGTGACTTCTCATAGGGTGCTTTTCTGGGCTCACAATAAAACAAAAGTGAGTCACAATTAATTTACTTTGCTTTGAGAAATTAAGAATTAAAGTAACTGATGTAGCCGAACCGGTTATTAAATTGCTTTTACTGATATATTTATTTGGGTACAGAGAGCATACCCTTTGAAACCTAAAAGAGATGTATTTCACAGCATGATGGAAAAAAATGAAAAAAAAAAAAGGGTAGGTTTCCTGTTTCCTTCTATATACACACTTGTTGATTCTTGTACTTTCTAACCCCTAAGTTTCCTATACTTGAACAACTGCCACTATTACCCCAAATTTTATTTCATATCACTTATAAAATGCATATGCATTATACATTTCTACATATGGGCAGGTTGACAAACAATATAATTTATAAATTCCATAGCCATGCATACACATGGAAAGGACAACAGCCTCTTATTTCGTTTTCATCTCTCTAAGTAAAATTTGTTCTCAAAACAAGCTTTAGGTTGGAAGACAAAGAAATCTCTTGATTTCTACTCATTTTCTTTGAAACTTTACCTTTCAGCTATAAAAGAAAATCTGTTTTATAATTTAAAATACTCCATTTCCCCTTTTCTTGGGTTTCAATTTCAGAAGCCGGGAAGCTGGGATAGTAAAAAATTGACACTTCAGCTCTACCTGGTATTGGTGGGTGCAAAAGACTCTCAAATTGAGATTTTTTTTTTCTTTGTAACTAATTTTTATCCATTTAAACCAGGATTTCTCAACCTCAGCACTGTTCATGTTTTGGGCTTCATCATTCCTTGTTGGGTTTTGGGGGTGGCTGTCCTGTGCATGAAGGAGGTCTGTCCTCCCTCAACTGTTCCTTGGCCTCTATCCGCCAGATGTTAATAGCAGCCTCACTCCATCTCCCCGGCCTCGCTGTAATAACCCAGAATGTCTCCAGCCATCGTCAAATGTCCCCCAGGCCTGGCAGTGGGGAAGCGGAATAAGAATGACCCATAGTTGAGAATTGATGATTTAAACCAATCTATTTAGCATGTAGCGAAACTGGCATTAATATCTATTGCTCTGTGAAATCTTCCCAATGATTTTGGTGATTGCCTTCCCATAGTGACTGATTTAATGGAAATATAGTTAGTCATTTTTGTTGCATGGAAAAAATTTGGAGCAACTGCTTCAGTATATAATTGTAAATTGACTTCTTGCCTGGTGCACTTTAAAACGATATTTTCATTATTAACTGGCTACCGTTTGTCAGAAGAATGAAAATTGTACATATTCCTTTATATAGATGTGAAAGGAAAGTACAAGGGTCAGTTTATTAATCTGTCAGTCTGTTACAGAAATATTTAGGTAAGAACATGCTCTAGAAATGCTGGGGCATTGAAATGTACCCTTGATAGGACAAAAAAAGCAGTGCTAGGGATTCAAAGAAGAACCAAGGGAGTGCTAAAGCATTTGAAACAAAACACATTTTATAGTAGATACATTACTTATAGTATTACAACACACATACTCCCATGGCAGCGTATTAAATTTTCATCTTGTAGATTTAAAGCTACCCTTCCACATTTTACACATAAATAAACGCTCATGGTCAAAGATCATTTTGCTGTTTAGCTGGGAAACCTGTTATTGCTTCAGAATCGAATCTCTACTGTCTTTATGAAGATAGTGATTTTGTTTGGCCATTTATCCTTCCTACGATCAGGCTTTCATGAGGTTTTTATTAAACAAGCAGAGCAGCCCTGCTTCTTGCTCCACTGACTTCCCACGAGCTCATCCCATCAGTTCAAGTGCATATTGAGGACTCAGACTGATGAGGACAGTCCAATAATCCTCTAGATTTAAGCTATTTTTAGATGTTATTTTTCTTCCAAGATACAGGGCGTGCTCAGTAGCTATGGCATGTGAGTGCTGCGGTCTTGTGGGAAGCAGTTTTGATGGCCGTTTGAACGTGGTCCTCAGTCTGGGGTCCGAGCCCTCCCCTTGGCCTTTACCCCGGCTTTTGCCATGCCTTGCGGACCTGCATGTGAATGGCAGAATGTGATTTCTAGGGCCCTCAAGACATAGGAAACTTGCACGATGCAAACCAAAGCAGCCCCGTTGTTTCTGGGGAAAAGACTTGTAAATGGGACCTCCTGTGTCTTCAAACTCTCCGGGTGCATGTGGTGTGCCCTATGAACTTGGAGAGGCTGCATGCCCTCCCGAACATGTATGGTTATCCACTCGGATGTGCAGTTTATGATTTGATGGTAGGTTCTAATTTTGGCACCTAAGCTGCAGGCAGGAAAATATCTTATTTCGTAGTCCATTTTATTAACTTTGTTTTGTTCGCTTGGACCTAGCACTGTATTAGACTTTGAATAATCACAGTTGTACAGGTAGCTCCAGGAGAGTGAATGAGAGGCTTTTTTCAAGGGCCCTGCTCCCTGCAGAAATGATTTGTACCTCTGGCTGATTGTCACTAACAGAAAATGAGAAATAGGAACATTCAATGCAAAGTAATGTGTTCTGTACAATTACTGGATTAATAATTTTATTCCATTACTGTGTGGGGAGAGAGGACATCAGCCTGAAGATCTGCGATTCTAGTATATTTCTAAGCGTCCTGTTAAGAGAGTGAGCAAGGGTCAGGAAACTTAATTATGCTATAACTAGATAGAAATTGCCAAGTGATAAAAAGAAACATCCAGACAGATTCAGCAGGAAATTACAGCTTTAATAATATAGCATAATGCCTACTTCTATACAATTATTGGAGAGACCCTGAATGGTTCTGAATAACAGGCTTGGGTTTCCAGTAAGGACAAAAAAAAAAATCCCGCTGAAAATGACATTTTGCATCTTGCTGTAAATATTTTTTTTCAAAAAATAAATAACGTCATTTTTCAATGATCAAAAATCTTATGCTTATTTTAGACCAGATAATATGACCCCGTTAACATTTTGAAATAATGAAGGGAGTTGGATTATGATGGGAGTAATTTACATTTGCAAATTAACTTTCTGGCATCATACTTCAAAAAAAAAAAAATGTTTGTCTACTCCAGTTAGTCTTTCAGAAGAAAAAAAAAATGCACAGAGATTTATTCCCTTCCATCTAAGCTCCAGGGAGGGTTGGTGCATAGAACATTTTGTTTCTCTGTGAGCTCATATCCAAGCCAATGTGGAAGAGGCTATTCCCTTTACTATTTGTCCCCTAATTTACTGTTTGCCCCCTTTACTATTTGCCTTTGAGGGGGACTTAAAGATGAGTGTTAATATTAATGAAGAGGGGTGACTGACAATTCTTCCAGGTCTTTAGAAATGAAAGAGGAAGAACTTGGAAAGATTAAGCTAAGAGAGGCCTAAAATGAGGCAGTTATGTTTTGCAAACCTGACAAGGTATTTTAAACATAAGAGCCTTACCATTCATAAACGTGCCACACGTGGTACAAAGACCTTCCTTCTGTTGTTTGTGTTTGGCCCTTTTTTTTTTTTCCCCTTATGAAAGAGGGAAAAGTCATTTCTTGTGCTCGCCCAGGAGAGCCCAGTGTTTCATTTTGTATTCTGAGGATGCAGATTAATCAGCTGGTTCCCTTACCCAGAGATGGCCATTCTGCCCAGAAATCTGCATATCTGCATATTACTGTTCTTCCCCGAATTTAATTTCCTACAGGAGCTGATATTAATCACCCTCTTTAAACAGAGGGGATTTGGGGTCTACACAAATACGACATTTTTTTATAGAACTTGCAGAATATTTTTTCCTTCTCTTTTTTTTTTTCTTTCAATTTAAAGGGACACTAGCTATACTGGCCTAACCCTAATAGTTGTTTATATTGCATTTTATTTTTACTTGATCACTGATTATTTGGATGCCAACAGTAAAACCAGATTCTACTTCTGAGACTGGAGGAAAGCATTAAATAGATTTAATAAGAGAAAGGCCCCTGCACTTGGCCGGGGGGGCATTTGGCAGGTGCTGAGAGATGCTCTTCTATCAGTCTCAGTGTAAAGCAAAGAAAAATTCACAGGATGGAACAACAAAATCTTCTAAATAACCCTCACTGCTTTAACCCAGCTTATTATGTTTGGAGAAGTTAAATTCATCAACTGTCTGTATCTCTGCCAGGATTATCTGGCATATTTTATTCTGGCTGCCTAAAATACAATGGAGGTTCAGGCAGAAACAGGAGACAGACGAAGAGCGTGCTTAGAAAAATATGCCGGTGTGCCCTGGGAGTCTGAGCCAGCTGGAAAAATGGAACACGCATCAGTTACTGACTAGATACACCGCTGTTATTAAAACTGAAACTGCCATCCAGGTTTTTGTTTAGCCTCACACCCTGGCCTCTCCTGGCCACCAAGGTTAATTTGGCTCGGTGTTTTTTTCACAGGCCTTGGAAAAGGAGTGAGTGGAGGTGGGGCGGGGGCAATGGGAAGGGGGGCGGGTAGGAAAATGTTTGGAAAGAAGTGCTCCAAGGCAGAAGGAGCTTTGGACATCTTGATTGCAACTCCTGCCTCCAACACAATCCAAAATTTCCAGGAATAGCTCTCAGCCTGAAGAGAAATGGAGCCGTTGGGTTCGATGTGTTTGTACCTACAGAGGTCAAAGCCCACCCCAGTTTTCCAACATTTTTGCTTCCATGATTGCCAGTGTGCCTCTGGGCAATGAAATTCTAAAGGCAGAGGGAATTCCCTGGGAGCAGGCATCCTCGTTTATTTCTGGCAACGTCAAGCAAAGGTTAGAGAGACACCATAGTTTTCATGGCCCCAAGCTAATAATGCCATTGGCTGCCCCTTGCAAATTAAAGCCCAAACAAAGAGACAAAAATGGTACTCTCTTCTTGCTCAATTAAAATTATTAGTAAATTCTCTCATTTGATGTTTTCTCCTTAAATTTGTTTATGGCACTAAATTAAAGAGTGGGGGGGCTAATTTTGGAGTAGCCGCCATCTGTAAATTGTTGGCGTTTGAGTAGGATGCTCAGCCAACAGATAATCAGAAGACCTGCCCTTGTCATGGAGAGGTTTCTGGTATGGTGCTACTCATCCTGAGCACCTAGGCTGCTGTATTTTGTTTGCCATTGTAAATCACAAGGGTATCACCCCAGGCAAATAGCGGCTTAGATTGTTTATCTGTCTGAGTTAATAGCACTTTATTTGAAGTCTTGAAAGTCCCAAGTGGTTTAAAAGGGCACTATTACATGACTTCACATTTTATTGGTAAATGACTAGGTCCAGCTTCATTTGCTTTGCTTTGAAGTCTTAACGCTACTTGGCTGTCTGGTCCAGGTCTACTCCAATTTAAACTTTAAGTAGGAGGCCCTTGAAACAAGACCCTTTCTTCTGTACATAATGAGGAGCATTTAATAACTTGTAAGAATATTGTTTTCAAGATAGTAATGTGGTTGTCACTGGTGCAACACATCTTACTAGTTGGTTTATTGCCAGCATGGCTAAAAAAAAAAGAGAATAACAAGTTAAATTACATTTTTCTAATTAAGGAAGTGTACCTGACAGAATATGCATGGATGCTTATTTTCTATTAAATTGTTTAAAAGAAAAAAATCGCTCCATTATCCAGCTCCCCTGCTCTGACTCATATACATAAACAGCAAAAAATGTTGGAAAAATGCATAATCCTTGCAGTAATCAATAAATTTATTCTCAGAAAAAGAAATGTTCCCAAATGTTGACAGATTGACATTCAGAGCTTTGATATGTAGAACATGTGTAGACTCTCAAGACAGAATAAAATCCACAGAGATTAGCAAAGTAGCAGGAAAAGTTATATCGACTTTACTGGTGGCATCATTAACCGAAACACCAATAAGCCATCAGGTGTCACGGAGCTACACAGAATGAGGGTTAGGCTGTCCTGTCTTCTCCAAAGTTGCTAAACCATCCTATGAGGTTATAGGTGGGAAGCTCCTTTGTTTATAGAGCAGAAATGGTAAGAAGATCTTAAAGGGAACCATTTAAGATTGGTTTATAGTGTAAAAATTTAACTGGCTAGATTTTAGAAAGCTGAAGAGTGTGTGTTTGTGGTGGTGGTCATGGTGGGGCTTTAGAATTAAAAAAAAAATTGCGTGAAATCTCTGGGTGACCATTTGTAAGGAAACTCCCTGTAATCGTCAGCTGGACTATTAATAAGAACATTCTCCAAGGAATGCTTTTCTCAGTATATTTGGTAGCTAGGAGCTTTCTGGGACTGCCCTTCCCTCTGTCTCCTATATGTCTTATGCTCCCTGGAGTTGGGTAATACAGCGGCCCAATCTGAAACTCGATGGGGTCAAGGAAATGAACTCCCAAGTCTCGTTACTGAGATCTCTTCTTTGTATTTGGTATATGCCAGCGGAATGTGACTGTAAGTGGAGCGGTGATATTTGGAACCAAGCTCAAGCTCCTGGGGCAGCACAGGGTCTCCTGGGGCTTTTCCAGAGCTTCGATACCCTGGGGACACCCGCCTGCATCTGAGAGCCATCTAAAGTGTTGCAAACATCCTCAGGTCAGCTCAGCTCATCAAGCTTGGATTGCCTGGCACTGTGGGAGAATTTGCCTGGCACTGTGGGAGGTGCTGGGGAGGCAAACATGAGGAAAGATGGTCCCGGCCCTTCAGCTGCTCCCAGCTGTGGGACAGCTTGACTTCTGCAGAATCATCTGTCATCATGATCTTGAAGTGCCAGGTTCAGAGACAGCCTTTGAGAATGTTCATTTAGCATTTTCCTTCTCCCTTTTGTCTTGTAGCTGAAAATTAGAGAAGATATGGAAAAGTCAGACCCTTGGGAGGAATCTAATTGTCAATTCAGAGGAAACTTGGTGGTCCTCTTTACAAATTTATGTATAACTGCCCCTCTTACCCTGGAGACTTCATTTAAACCTTCTGCATCCCAGCCTCTTCCTTTCCTTGAGGGAAAAATAAAAGGTGTTCCTCCCCTCACAGTGAGGATAAATAAGAGCACAATTCTGTGAAAATAATTGCGCTAACATGTGCAAAATGGCATAAAAACTGTAGTGAAATGAGGGTTTGTTCCTTGTTAGGAAACCAAGAGTAGCTCAATAAAGAGATGGAGACACACTGAGCTGTTCTATCCCCTCCCCCTGCTGCTTTTTTTTTTGCTGTGGAATTTAATTTATTTTATCCAAAAGCCAAGAGAGTGCCCAATCTACAGATCCTGGTGTAGGGGAGATGTATGTCAGAAGGAAAGTAATTGACGGTAAATTTCAAATATTAAATCCTATCTGGTTATTACCCAGCATATTAGCTATGTAAGTAGCTTAACAATTACAGCTGTGATTGACTAGGTGGGAACCAAAATCCTAAACATCAACTGCCAGAAGGGATAATTATAACACATTAGCACCTGCTTAGACAAGATTGACAACTCCAGTCTAACATCTGCTTAATATCACTTTCATACTTTTCACATATTTCTTTTCCTTTTGAAAGGAATAACATAAGGTTTCTTGAAGGAAATCTTTCTTAACTCAACGTCTCTGTTATTCATTCACATTATTACAGTTGCTTGTTGTCTTTGGTCATGGTTTCCTGCTGACACGTTTACAGTTAAATGAAGAGCATTGAAATGGGCTTTTGGGGACTAGGCAGGCGCAGTTGTGGTACGTTTATAACAAAACAGACCTGTCAACCAGGATCATTGAAAGAAATCCCCAAACCGTAATATCTAGTTTGTTCGTTGGCTTGATAAGAGTACATACACACACACACACACACAAACAAACACATATTTTAAAATCAGAATGGAATTGAAAGAATGTTCCCGTAATTAAGACCAAACAGTTATAATTCTCATGAAGACAGTGTCATTACTGCACAAGAGTTCATGGGGGAGGGGTGGGGATGCAAGTATGCATGCTGACACAAGGGAGCATAGAAAAATCCCTTACCTCTCCCTTCCACATGAAAATATTTGAGAAGCAGATTGCAGGAAGAGCTCTGTCATTTTCTGGTTTGCTTTGGTTACGTCTCGATGGAACTAAAGATACAGAGTTCTTGCCTTTATATTAGAATGGAGGATAGAAACTCATTTTAATGACTTCCTACCATCTAAACTAATTCTTCATTGTTTAATGAAATTTGATTTGTTATTTTATATCCTCACTTCTTTCTTTAGGGCTGGAGCCTAAAGTAAATTATTTCTGCTTGATAATATCACCATCACTTTGTTAATCCTTTTGCTTTAGTCAGGCCAAGTCCATGTGCAATTTCTAGTGAGGGTGTATCAGAGAGTTGGCCAGAAAAAAGAAAGGAGTAGAGATGAAACATGCATGATGTAGATTTTTTTTCAGAGGTACCTATATGTATTCATTACTTTTTAAATTATCTACCCATTTATCTGTTCATTTTATTCGCTCATATATTTTTTTCACTTTACAAATGTTTACTGAGAATCTATTATGTACCAGAGTCTATGTATAGCTAGAAGGGCATTAAAATGTATGGGACATGAAATCTGGTTTCCATAGCTCGAGGTCTGGAAAGGAGGACAGATGTATCAATAAACAATAGCAGCTCAATGGATGACTACTAAGAAGAGTTATTTGAATTCGTTTGGATGGAGTAGCAAGGGCTACACAGCAAAGAAGAAATTTCAAGTGGATCTTGAAGTATGTAGAGAAATTTTCCTGTGTGTTTAGAAATTAATGGGATGGGGGCCTGTGTTCCAAATGGAATGAACAACACAAAGACAGAAATGAACTCACCTTCTGTTGTCAGAGAACTCCAAGGAGACCAAAAAGGTTGTCGATTTTCAGGAAGGGCCTTGAGACTTGAGGATGAAGATCTGGACAGGAGATTGGCATGGGGACGTGACCTCCAAAGCCTTCAGAATTTTTCTCATGGTGATGAGGGGTCATGAAAGTGTTTTGAGTGGGGCAGAAATTGATGAAATTTTTGTTTTACAGATTTTTCCCTGGTTAGGATGTGGCACTGTGATTAAGGAGAAGTGAGGTTTGGGGAGGCAAAACTAGTAGATAAAGAAAAGTTAGGAAACTTGAGTAAAAATCTACATGAGAGATCATAAGAAGCTAAATCAAGGTTTGGACAGAATTACTGAAAAGGAGGGCAAGTATAGGAAGGAGGTTAAAGGATTGACTGCTTAGGACTTATTGACAAATTGGAGGCAGGGAAATGTGTGTGGTATGTAAGAGGGAAAAATTCTGGAATTTTTCAGTCTCTTGAATGTAGGGGTGGTTAACAGGATAGAAAGTTCAAGAAGTGGGAAGATTTGAGAAAAAGGAACGAGAATGTGCTTTTGGACAGGTTGAGTTCTTTGGGTTCTGTTTTTTCTGTCATTGAGAGCTTTTTGTCCAATATATATTAATTTGTGAGGAATTTTTTGTTCTCAATGGAAAATTCAAGTTTGAAAACTTTGAAATATATGGTTTCCATGTCAAAGACATAAAGGAACGTACTGCTTGTCTCATAGCAATAGAGTTAAGAGAGCACCCAGGAGGATCATCAAATTTCTGGACATAAGATTACAAGATACAGGGAGAGCAAAGGGTGGCAACTGAAGCCAAATGATACCTGAAATAGTTTTTCTGTGCCTGAGGAAAGTAGACCTGCCATCTGCTGTCATAAAATTCTATCAGATATGTAATATAAAATTTCAGAGAAACAGAATTTTGATTTCAGCATAGTTGTTGAGTAAGTGCTTAAGGAGCCTCTTGATAACATAAATATTCACCATTTCCACTACTCTTTTCATCCCTTCTTTGCAGGACACATGATACTGGAACACAGGGCAGTATTCAGTAGTGACTGCTTGTGGTGCCCATTCGTCATCTTTTCCACTGATATTTACTAAGCATCTACTATATGCCAGGCTTAGTTATAGACACTGAGAATTTAACCATGAAGGAAACAGAGCTTACAGTTTCATAGGGGAGACAAAAAATAAGCTAATAGATAAGTGATATAACATGATAGAAGGTGAGAAGTGCTATGACAATAAAATACAGCACAGTAAGTGTTATGGGTTGAACTTTATGCCCCCATAAAACATGTTCAAGTTTTAATTCCTGTTTCTGTCGATATGATCTTATTTGGAAATAGAGTCTTTCAAGGTGTGATTAGTTAAGACAAGTCCAAACTGGATTAGGATGGGCCCTGATTCAATATGGTGTCTATATAAGAAGAGGGAAATTTGGAATCAGATATATAGAGGAGAACACCATGTGACAATGGAGGGTAAGATTGAAATGTAGTTACAAGCCAAGGAAAACTAAAGATTGCTGGCAAATGCCACAAGCTAGGGAGAAGCAAAGATGGTTTTCCCCCTACAGAGTTGAGAGGCAGCAGGGCCCTGCTAACACCTTAATTTCAGATTTATAGCCTCCAGCGCTAAGACAATAAATTTCTGTTGTCTCAAGCTGCCAAGTTCAGGATACTTGATTACCGCAGTACAGATAGGGTGACCAGGGAGTTTGCAATTTTGTACTGGGTAATCCAAGTAGGTTTCCTTTTGAGAAGAGGACATTTGAGCAGACTTGAAGGAGTGAGTTAGCCAAGAGGATTCCCATCCCCTGGAATGCCTTCCCTTATTATTCTATCACCATTCATCCCACAAACATCTGAAGAGCTTCCTCTCTGGTCCACATATTTTAATGATGAACAAAGAAATCATAGTTTTTCTCTCGTGAAACATACAGTCTGATGGAGGATATAAACAAATAAACTGAGTACTACCAACTTTGGTCAGGACTGTGAAAGAAAAAAACTTGGATGTATGAGAAAGTAATAAGAGAAATGGACTTTAGATGAGGTGGGCATGATGTCCCAGTCTTACTGAGACACAAAGAAAGGACAAGTGGTGGTTAAAGGAAGGACAGGTGGTGGTTAGCCATCAAAGAGTGGAGGCATGGTCTCTAGGTACAGGAGTAGGAAGAACGAATTTAGAGCCTATAGAAAATATTTGGCCAAATTTTACCTATCTTTGATGCCTGCTTTAAAAGTTCTTCCCTGTCTATGAGCATCAGGCTTTGCTGAGTATCTGTTCTTAGTGATCATTCCTATGTTTGATCCTGTTTATCACATATCTATGAGCCTGTCACTTGTGGCTTAGCATTTACTTCCAGGGACTCATGGTTCATGTTACTTTTTAATTTATGTTAAGCAGTATGTATTTATATTAATTAGAAAAGTTGTGGGTTTACAGAATAATCTGTTTCCATACCCCACCCCACCACAGACACCCTGCATTGGTGTGGATCATTTGTCACAATTGAAGACAGTAGATTTTTACAAATGTGCTATGAAAGTCCATGGTTTAATTTAGGGCTCACTGTGTGCTGTAGTATACAGTGTATATGTGTATGTGTGTATATGTATCTCATGCCCTTGATTGAAGTTATTCTCTGTTCCTCTGATGTGCTCTGACTCGCCTAATGAAAGAGATGCTTTTTCAGGTTTATTTGTTTTGTGAACTGTCATGACTGTGGAAGGTACATTAGTTGGCAGTGACCCCTCCTACCCCCAAACGCATGTGCCTTCTACCTTCATCAATGCACTTTATTAAAGAACTTGATTGTGGCCCTTGGGTAAATTAGGTCTTTGAGCCTCAATTTTAAAGGCTATTCTTTTCATCTGTGCAGTGGAAACTTAAATATCTACCTTGTAGGATTGTAAAGATTTATCGAGATAAGGAAGTATGGGGAAAGACAGTGCCTAAAGCATAGTGGGTGCTACCATAAAATGGCAATGTGTAATTATTGCTCTATCATTTCATAAATAGATTACAAATGTGTTAGAGGACAAAGTCCTGTTTCTTATACATTTTTATATTTCCCCAGCCTCAAACAGCATCATCCTAGAGAAGATGATAAATTAATGTTTGATTATATTTGAATTACTCTTACTGAAAGGGTACATGTGAAAAGAGAACACATGGTAAAAATTTAGAGCTGTGATGATGAACAAATCTTGACTAAAAAATCCTCATAACTCTATCTGGGTAATTGGAAGTTTTCTCAAACATGATCATAGTCTTTTTTAATGCAATTTTATTGAGATATATTCACATACCATATAATCATCCTAAGTGTACAATCAGTGGCTCACAGTATCATCATATAGTCTTGCATTCATCACCACAGTCAATGTTTGAACATTTTCATTACTCCAAAAAAACCCCACATAAGAATAAAAATAGAAATGAGAAATGCTACCCAAAACATCTGGTGCTCCTTATCCCCACCCCCATTATTTATTTGGTTTTTGTCCTTATTTTTTTACTCGTCTGTCCATATGCTGGGTAAAGGGAATGTCAGCCACAAGTTTTTCACAATCACATGGTCACACTGTAAAAGTTATATAGTTATACAGTTTTCTTCAAGAATCAACTCTATTGGAATACAGTTCAGCAGTTTCAGGTATTTCCTTCTAACTATTCTAATCCATTAAAAACTAAAAAGGGATGTCGAGATAATGCATTAGAATAACTTCCAAAATGACATCTTGACTCTATTTGAAACCTCTCAGCCACTGAAACTTTATTCTGTTTCATTATTCTTCTCCCTGTTTGGTCAATCCCACAATGCTGGGTCCAGACTCATCCCCAAGAGTCATGTCTCACATTGCCAAAGAGATTTACACCTGGGAGTCATGTCCCCTAGAGGGTTGGGTAGTGAGTTTAATTGCTGAGTTTGCATCGAGAGAGAGGCCACCATCTGAGCAACTAAAGAGGTTCTTTGGTGGTAACTCAGGCATAATTATTAGTAGGCTTAGCTTCTCCTTTGCAGGAATAAGTTTCATAAGTGCAAGCCCCTAGACTGAGGGCTCAGCCTGTTAAATTGGTAGTCCCCAATGCTTGTAAGAATATCAAAAATATCCCAAGTGGGGAAGTTAAATATTTCTACATTTTTATCCAATACCTCAAGGATGATTTGCCAATAATTTTTGTTCTCTGCCCGAATTACTCTGGAATGTATCAGGGCATCATACCAACATGTACATACCAACAAGACCTCACTCCCTATTCAAGGTTCCATGTAATTATGGTGTTCGAATAAACTGAACATACAAGGTACATTAGTGTACTACCATAGAAAATATAAATTTTGCACCACATAAACATCTCTCTCTTTGGTCTCATACAGAAGTTGAAGTTTTAAAATACAGTCAATATCATCCTTTACCCTTTGTCTGATTGACATTGTTTCTATCCAGATCTGCTTCATTCGTATCTCTAATTGAAGTCTGATCTCCTTTTCGGCTTTTTAAACAGTTGCTCAATGGGATAATGCTGACTTTCAGAGCAATAGAACACTAGCTCTGAGTTTCAGTCGACACACAGATTCCCAAAGTTCCATGAACCAACCAGGTTATACACAAAGAGCTCAGCATCTTAGAATTTAGAAATAACCATTACAGCTCAGAAATGGATGTGCCTGCTGTAAGTAAAAGCTTAACAATCTAGAAACCTTTACAATAAGCCTTCTCCTGATAACCCGTGCCCTCAGATTCAATTCTCAGAGTTCACACATTGTATTAAGTCCATATCAGTGAGGTATTATAGTGTTTGTCTTTCATTTCTGACTTATTTCACTCAACATACTGTCCTCAAGGTCCATTCACTTAGTTGCATGCCTTGTAACTTCATTCCTTCTTTCAGCCACTCAGTAATCCATTTTATATATACACCACAGTTAACCCTTCTGCTCATCAGTTGATGTACTTTTAGGCTACCTCCATCCATTGCAAATTGTGAATATTACCACCATAAACACCAGTGTGCAAATGTCTGTTCATGTCCCTGCTTTCAGTTTCTCCAAGTATATACGTGATAATGGGGTTGCAGGATCTCATACCAATCCTATATGTAGCCTCCTATGGAAAACCACATTGCCCTCCAGATGGGCGGCACCATTCTACTTCCCTACCAACAGTGAATAGAGAACAGTGCATCCCTCTCTCCACATTTTCTCCAGGACTAATATCTTTCTGCTTATTTTTTAAACAGTTTTATCCACACATATACTATCCATCCTAAGTAAACAATCAATGATTCCTGGTATAATCACAAAGTTATGTATCCACCACCACAGTCTATATGAGGACATTTCCATTTCTTTCACAAAGAAAGAGGAAGCAAAAGAAAAAAAAGAGGAAGAAAAAATAAAAAAATAATACTAATAAAAAATAAAATAAAAAGGAGAAACACCATCACCAAGAATCCAATACCCCTCCCTTAAATCCCCCTCTTATTGACACTTAGCTTTGGTATTTTGCCTTTGTTACATTTACTGGAAGCATATCGCAATGTTACTGTTAACTATAGACTCCAGTTTGCACTGCTTGTGTTTTTTCCATATACCATCCCATTTTCAAGCACCTTGCAATGGTGATAGTTGTTTATTATCCCCATGTAAAAGCATTCTTATATTTGTTTATGTAGTCATCATTGACTGCTCTAAGTTTTGCTAAGTTATACAGTCCCAGTGTTTATCTTTTATCTTTCCCTCTGGTGTCATACATGCCCCTAGCCTTCCTCTTTCAACCACACTCATACTCATCTTTGTTCAGTGTACTTACAATATCGTGCTACCGTCAGATAATACTGTGCTATTCATTTCTGGATCTATACTATCAAGCCTGTTGAACATTCTATACTCCTTCAGTATCAAATATCCAATCTTTGCCCTCTCTCTATCTCCTGAAAACCTGTGTTCTCAACTTTAACTCTCAATTTCACTCATTAATATTAGTGCATATTAGTGAGACTATACAGTATTTGTCCTTTGTTTCTGGTTAATCTCAATCAATATAATGTCCTCAAGTTTCATCCACAGTGTTGCATGCTTCATTAATTTATTCTGTCTTACTGCTGTGTAATATTCCATAATATGTGTATACCACAGTTTATTTATGCAGTCGTCTATTAATAGATATTTGGGCTGTTTTCATTTCTTGGCAGTGGTGAATAATGCCACTGTAAGCATCGGTGTGAAAATTTCCATTCATGTCCTTGCCTTCAGTTTCTCTGAATTTATACCAAGTAATGGGATTGCAGGGTCATATGGCAATTCTATACTTAGCTTCCTGAGTGTGGCATAATTTTATTCTTGGCCTGGTGGCTTAGTCTCTTTCTCTCCCTCCCTCGCCATTTTGGCACCTCCGGTTCTTCTAGGCCTCTGAATTACAGGCCTCACCGGCGACTAGTGATGATGCAGTCTTGTCTCTCTAACCCTATTGGCCTTCTCCTTAGTCCTCCACCTACCCAACATCCTCTGCTACGGGTACACTCAGGAATAGCATCTCTATGGTCACAGTCACTCATCCGTCCTCCCTGTGTGATTGGCTACCCTCCCCTGGAGGCCACGCCCTAACTCCGCCTCTCCTCAAACTGTATATAATCCAGGGCTCCCGAGCCTCGTGGTCTTTAGCTACTGGCGGCCCTGGCATAAGCATCTACCAACAATAAAGCTACCTCGCTTCATGCCTTAATTGACTCGGCCTCCAGTCCTTTAGACCCGCAGTGAAGTCTCCTGCGCGTGCCCCTTGGACCCAGACCCCCCGCTCGAGCCCCTTTTCTGCGTGCGGCAGTGTCGTCTAGCAAGCAGTGAGAAGCTGAGGAGTAGAACCACCAAACTGTCCTCCAGAGTGGTTGTACCATTCTACATTCCCACCATCAGTGAATAAGTGTGCCTCTTTCTCCACAACCTCTTCAACATTTGTAATTTTCTGTTTTTTATAATGACCATTCTAGTAAGGATGAGATGATATGACATTGTGATCTTGATTTGCATTTCCTTAGTAGCCAGTGAAGTTGAGTATCTTTTCATATGTTTTTGAGCCATTTGTATTTCTTCTTCAGAAATATGTCCATATCTTTTGTCCATTTTTTAAATTGTATTGTTTGCCTTTCTGTTGTCAAATTGTAGAATTATCCTAGTCTTTTGTAGATGGAAGGACCCTTAGAAATTATCTGGTTCAACAGTGAGTTTGCTGCTGGAGAATCTTAATATGATGTGAAAGCATCTCTTTTGCTTCAGTTTTAATATTTCAAGTGGTGGAACCTGCAACCTCACTAATAAAAAGTAAGCATTCTGTTACTGCTGAAAAGCAGGGCCTCTCCTGCAGTCTCAATAGTGTAGAGGCAGGTGGCTAACTAAGAAGTCAATGACAGATTGACACAAGGCTGACCAGAGGGTGGAGAAGGTGAATTAGGTGCATCTGCAGCACTGACATTGGACCCTCTCTCTAGAGTTCATTGGCAATTTTAGGGACCATATGGAGGTATCCCTCAGAAGCCCTGGCCTCACGCTTTCCTTCTCCTTTACTGGCATTCAAATGTCCACTGGTTGTGAGATGATCAGACTGATGATTGTTAGGATTTGCTGGGCCACTTTATCCTATACAGGTGCATCTGTAATAATCAGACAAAGCTCTCCTTCCTCTGTTTGGGCACAAAGTGGGCTGTGAGTGGAATGGCACCTTGTGCAGTGAACAGTTCATAGACCCATGTAGTCATATATGGCATCCTGAGTATTTTGGATTCTCTTGACCTAAGCCATTCTGATTGGTTAAGCAGGATACAGCCCTGCAGAGTTTGTGGGACACACCTGTAAAAAAAAAATTGTGGGCTCTGTGCCTTTGACATTTACCATCTGAGAAGTAAAGACAAATACAAATATGGCAAATGTGGCATAGCAGAAAAGAGAGGTTCTGTGGATGCCTGCAGCTAATTATATTAGAAACTTCTAACTTGAAAATGTGATATTTGAGCTGAATCCTGAGAGATAAGTAGGAATTAGCAAGGCAGACTATTTATTTTTCTCACTAATTTAGCTTCCAGAATCTGGATTAAAAAATAATAAATCAAATGAATAGCATTTATGGTAGTGAATAAGCTTATGCAATACCCAGGTCTTGTAATTATGATTGAATTTCTAGGAGAAAATGAATCATATTTATAAGTACAAAGATAAGTACATGTAAAAATAAATAATTTTACTGTATTAACTCTCTTCTTGAAATGATGCCATTTTATTGAATTAGAACAAACCTGGTGAATAACTAAATAAAAAGATTTAGTATACAGATGTTAATAATAATTTTTATCTTAAAAAGGGAATGGCCAGAAACAAAAAGACAAAAATTATCATGCCTCACTCATATAGATTAACTATAATTTACAAATGCAGTGAACTAAAGTCGAGAGCATGAGTTATCAGGTTAGGGCCTATTGTAAAGGGTCCTGGATCGTAAGCTCTTATAGCAGTCACATATATTCAGGAGGTGTAACTGTTATTTCTAAATTCTGAGATATTGAGCTGTTTGTATACAACCTGGTCATTCCCAGAAACTTTAGGTATTTATGTGACATCTGAGACTCAGAGTTAGAGCTCTGAAGCTATGAAAGTCAGCACCACCCCATACAGGAACTGTTGAAAAAGTGATCAGACTTCGAGTAGAGATATGAATGAAGCTCATCTGAATAGGACTACTGGAATAAATCAGAATATAGGGCAAAGGATGATAGGGTCCGTATTTTAAAACTTCAACTTCTGTGTGAGATCAAAGGGAGAGATGTTTATTAGGTGCAAAATTTATATTTTGGGTAGTACATTAACTAATTTAACATGTATGGTCAGTTTAATTGAACACCATAATTACATGGAATTTTGAATAAGGCATGCATGAGATCTTGTTGGTTTTTCCAAGTTAGTGTGATGCCCTGATATATCTCAGAGTAATTTGGACAGTGAATAAAGAAGTATTTGCAAAGTCCCCTTGGGTGGGGGAGAAAGGAGGAAATATTCAACTTCCCCATTTGGAGAATTCCTGGTATTCTCGCAAGCAGTGGGGACAACCAAATCAATAGGCTGAGCCCTCAATCTTGAGGGTGGCCCCTATGAAATTTGTTCCTGCAAAGGATAGATTAAGCCTACTTATGATTATGCCTAAGAGTCACCCCAGAGAACCTTGTTTGTTGCTCAGATGTGGCCTCTCTCTCTAAGCCAACTCGGCAGGAGAACACACTGCCCTCCCCCCTACATGGGACATGACTACCAGTGGTGGAAATCTCCCTGGCAATGTGGGATTGAGAAAACATTCTTGACCAAAAGGGGGAAGAGAGAAATGAGACAAAATAAAGTTTCAGTGGCTGGAAGATTTCAAAGAGAGTTGAGAGGTTATACTGGAAGTTATTCCTATGCATTATATAGATATCCTTTTTTAGTTTATGTGGTATTGGAGTGGCTAGGGGAAAGTACCTGAAACTGTTGAGCTGTGTTGCAGTAGCCTTGACTCTTGAAGGTGATTGTATAATGATATAGCTTTCACAATGTGACTGTGTGGTTGTGAAAACCTTGTGTCTGATGTTCCTTTTATCCAGGGCATGGACAGATAAGTAAAAAATATATATGGATAAAAATAAATAAGGAATAGGGGGGAATAGGAGTAAAATAAATTAGGTAGATTGAAAGATGAGTGGTCAATGAAAGGGAGGGGTAAGGGGTAAGGGATGTATGAATTTTTTCTTTTTATTTCTTTTTCTGGAGTGATGCAAATGTTCTAAAAATGATTATGGTGATGAATATGTAACTATGTGATGATACTGTGAGCCATGGATTGCATACCATATATGTACTGTATGTGTGTGAAGATTTGTCAAAACAAATATTTTTAAAAATAAATAAATGAATAAAAAATTTAAAAAGAAGGCAGTAGGGTGCACGGGTGGTACAGTGATAGAATGCCTGCCTTCCATGTGGGAGACCCGGGTTTGATTCCCGGACCATGCATCCACCCCCCCAAAAAAAGGCAATGGCAAAAATAAGTACTTGAAATTCTTAGGGCATAATTTTGCCAGCATAAGGATTACCTAAGAATAGATATGTCTTCCTATGTCACACCTGAGGGGGAGATATATATATACATATTTTGATTGATTAATTAGGATATCCAGGTTAACTCTCTGCGAATTGTAATGGGACCCCACTGCTAACATGCACAGGTCAGTCAGAATGACTTTAAGATGGGGATCACTTCCCTGGCTATTTTCTCCATAAATGTCCCTCTTTAAAATCATGTGTGACTCACACTTGGCTATTTATATAGCAAGCAGAGTAGAAATCTAAGCAGTTGATGAAAGTAGAAGAAATCAGGATTCATGAAAGAAAAATAGAATCATCTCTTAAATACAAGACAGTTGTTAGACACTGAAGTGAGAAATTAGATTTATATGCTATGAATTGTACAAATTCTAGGTTGTTATAGGAAAGATGGCTTCCTTAGCAAAGCTCATCTGGTAGTGTTTTCTGAGTTACACATACCCATCCAGCAGCACGAATATTATGGATTGCATCATGCTCATTCTCATATTTGTATTTCAAATACTCTTTAAATGTTGGTTTACTATTTTGAATGTGTAGTTTGCAGGTATGCAGCAAGTTATGTCATATAGTTAGCAAAAGTATAACAATGGCAAGATCTATGAAAGCCAGAATTGCTATCACTAAAAATGCATGGGAGGCAAAGAACCTAGACAAAGCAGATGTTACCAAGACAGTGAAAGGTGGTAGTGGTTCTTGGGGCACATTCTCCTTTTCCAGTTGTGTATTTCTGTACACATCTAAATGCTGTTATTTTAGGAACACCAGCTTTCACACTGGGAGAAAAAGTATGCAAGGAAATCAATCCTGCGTCTAATTATCTGCTGCAGTTTCTTACGTGTAACTGCATGTAAGAAACATGTGGATACTCTTTGGCAAGCTGCTCTCTCTCTTCTAGCAGAGCCCTCCTTGAGTGCAGTTTTTCCTAGAGCGGAAGCCCCTCTCGTCATCATTTCCCTCATGCAGATCAGCACAAACGCTCCCAGCATCTGCCTCTGGCTGAGGGCAGGAGTGAGCCTGGGAATGACGAGCTGCTGTCTACAGCACATTTCAGAAGTGTGAATCTTGCTGAAAGCAAATATGGCTTCCAGAATTAAAACTCATGGAAATTATTGTAGCAGTGTCTCCTGCATTTGAGTGTTAATAATAATAGTTTTAATAAGCATATCTTTCATCAGAAAAGTCATAATCTTTCTCTTGAAATAGAATCCTGATTCACAAACTATCTAGTTATTGAAGCATCATAAATTTTTGTTAAGGAATTGACATAAAAAGGGATTATGCCTATTCTTAATATTACATTCATTTTCTAGCTTAGAGAAAGTCTTATAAGTTATTAGCTTAGAGAAAATCACTGAACCAGGTAATGTTGACAGCTGCATGAAAAAAAAAAGTTCCTCATCACCACTCTAAAGAAATCAATTCACCAATTTTGGGGGAATTATTAATTATTAGACATTTTTACTAATTTAAAATTTATATATTATATTTTGATATTACAACTATACATGATATATTATTATAGCTGTAATTATATCATTTAATGAACATATATAATGCATTATATGTTGTGTATATGTAATTACATAATATAACTATATAATTATACTTATACAGTATGTTATAATATACATTATATATTATAAATAAAATTATGTATATATAATTTAAATATATATTATATATCTATATCAGGGAACTACAATTTGAGAATATATTAGTCCTTAAGCCTTGAAATGGCAAATAATGTTTACAAGCATATAGTACACATTCTGGAGATGAACTAATTCTTTCTTTCTTGATGGGGTGTGTCTTAGTTTCCGAGTCCCTATGGGAAAGAGCATACAGTGGATTGGCTTAAACAACAAGCATTTATTGTCTCAGTATTTCAGATGCCAGAAGTTCAAAATCAAGGTGTCAGCAAGACTCTGCTTTCTCCCAGAGCTGGTAGCATTGTGGTGATGCCTCCCTGAAATCCGTGGGTTTCCTTGGCTTGTATCTCTGCCTCCTATCTCATGGCACCGCCTCCAACTCCTTACGTCTTCTCTTCCAATTTTCTCTCATTACCTGCTTCTGGCTGTATGGCCTTCTCTGCCCACATTCAGATTTCTTCTGCTTACACAGGACTCGAGTAATACGCATTAAGGCCCACCGTCATTTAATTGGAACCCGCCTTAACTAAAACTTTCTTTTTGGCACCTAAGTTCACATCCACAGGAATGCGGGTTAAGAATATGTTTTGTCGGGGTATATAATTCAACCTATCCCCGGTGGCGTGAGAGAAGTTTTAGGTGAAATAGTATAGATGACTAGTAACACTGCCCTAGACAAAGCCCGTTATGTTTCGTACTTAGAAGGGTCACCCTTACGGAGAGCTTCTATTTATTTCTAAGACATGCATTATCATCAGACACACTTAAATACTTCAGCAAACATTTTCTGAACAATGACCACACATCATGCTGACCTAGGTGTTAGGTATGGTAAGGTGAGTGAGAAAGGGCCCCTGCTGATGAGCTCTTTACAACGATGAAGTAAATAGTCTATATGGAAAGTGTGCTGGTTTGAAACTGTCATGTACCCCAGAAAAGCCATATCACTTTAATCCTAACCCAGTCTTGTGGGGGCAGGCCCATCGCTTGGATGGGACCTTTTGATTAGATTATTATTGTGAATTTGAAGTTAGGATGGGAACAATGCTCCTTCTAACTCTCTACATCCCAGCTGGAAGTGTCCAGAATTCTCATTTTAACAAGCTCCCCAAGAGCTCTCATGAACACTAAAGTTGGAGATATTTCTAATCTGGTGATTCTCAATCTTGGCTCACTGTTAGAATCACCCATAGCAATTAATTTAGAATTCATGGGGTTGGGAGCCAGGGTTCAGAATTTCTTAGAGCTCCCCAGGTGATTCTAATGTCTAGCTGAGGTTGAAAACCTATGGTCTAATTCCTTGAAGTTCTGTTGCTTATATTCAGACAACTAGTGTGCATATTTTTAAACATACCTTTCTCTTCAAAAGAGACTCTACCTAGCTGATGTTAGCTAATTTTTTATTCATCCATTAAAGCAGAAATACTGACAGGCTCCCTGTCCCCACAATATGCCTCAAAGATGTATATTTAAGCTTGCTTTAAAGGGACAAGCATAACTAATTGGCACCTGATATTATTGCATCTTCTGGAAACATAAATAAAATCAATATCATTTGGTCTTCCCAATTTTGTGACTTTTTATATAGAGATAAATAGATATAGATGGAGATAAATATATATTATATATATATATGTATCTAGTAACTATTTATCATCTATCTCTAGTTTCAAATCTCCGAGTCTCCCATTACAATTTTGTCTTTCCATGCAGTTACTAGTTGGCATTGCACTCTGTCACTATCAGAAAGACATTATGTTTTGGCATTTGGTCTTCTCATTCCTTTCTTAAAAACTAACTTAATGTTTATCACCACCACCACCATCCCCAGACAAAGCTAGATTCATTGGAACTGCAACTAACTCTTGCCTCTGAAAGAAATGCATTCCATTAAACATTTTCATGTTTCAGACAATTCCAGTTGAATATTTATTCTCTTTCTAACTAACGTACAATCTGTTTTAAGTGTTTGGTTACTCCACATACCAATTAGCAGTTATGTTCTAAGCTTCTCTTGTTTTGCAGTTCTAATCCAGGAGCAAAGCCATCTCATGTTTCCTCCAGATCATCTTCTTATAGTCTTGTACCCTTTCATGAAATTGTGAAAACCTTACTATGTACTAGAACGGTGCTTCTCAAACTTTTGTGTGTCTGATTCACTGAGAGAACTTTTAAATTGTGGATTAAATTCAGGAGGTCTGCTATGGTGTCTGAGATGCTAGATTTTCTACAGTTCCCAGGTGATGCCAACGTTACTGGTTCCTGGACCACACTTTCAGCAATGAAGTGCTAGAGGAGCTAAATAAAATGTACAAAACCATGTTTTACCATTTTCTAGAACTTTCTTAATTCCCCTGTCCCCCCAAAATAAAATGCCAGGCCAGGTAATAAGTTTCAAATTATTATAATATAATAGTTTCCCCTAATCTTAGCCTACAGATTTTTCTAGAAGTTTGTTATGTTCCATGAGAACAGGGGCTTAGTCTGCCAGACTTAGAATAAGGTTGCATTGGACACTCAATTATTTATCAATTGAATGGATGATTAAAAAAGTGAATTGAGTTGTGAAGTTAGACAGGACCTCAATCCTGAGCAGTAAGAAAACCCACCCCCTTTCTTATATACGTTTGTAGGTAGGAAGCCATCACTGTGGATTGCTGTTCTTCACCACACCTAACTGGGCAATTTCTGGTGAGGCCAGTATATGATGGGGAATACAAGATGCCATTTCCCCTCTCCTTTTCTCCTTCCTTCCATTCTGTACTGGGAAGTACAGATTTCCCAAGAATAACATCAAACACCTTGCTAAACTGAACTTTCTTTCAGAAGCCACGTAGTGCTTTTAAGATCCCTCAAAGTGTGAGTAACCGTTGGCATAGTGAACCAATAACACTAGAGAGTGTCCCACAGCTTGTCCGGTGGGACTCTTATTGCCTGTGTGTGTTTTGGGGTTTGGCTTTGATTTCTTGACCCAGTGTTGGGGACTGGTCTTGGTGCATCTTTGCAGGAGGGCCTGACACAGACCTAGATGCCCTCCCCTCAAACTGCCTTCCAGAACTTGCACTAAGGTTAATGGCCTTTCACTCCCCAACTGTGATATGTGGAAGGGCACTAGGTTCCATTTCTGATGTGGCTGTCTTTATGATTCTTAGCAACTGAAAAAATATATTCGTATGCTTATATTAACTCTCTTCTCCTTCTGTACTGGTTTGAATCTGTTGTGGACCCCAGAAAAGCCAAGTTCTTTAATCCTCATTCAGTGTTGCTGGGTGGAAGCTTTTCCACCCATGGAGATGTGACCCGTTCAATTGCGGGTGGTAACTTTGATTACATGGTTTCCATGAAGATGTGTCTCCACCCATTCAAGGTGGGGTTGCTTACTGGAGCCCTTTAAGAGGGAACCATTTTGGAAAAAGCTTCAGAGCCCACAGCAGCCAGAGACCTTTGGAGATGAAGATGGAAAATGCCCCTGGGGGAGCTTCATGAAACAAGAAGCCTGGAGAGAAAACTAGCAGACTTTGCCGTGTTCGCCATGTGCCATCCCAGTTGAGAGTGAAATCCTGCATGTCCTCAGCCTTTTTGAACCAAGGTGTCTTTCCCTGGATGGCTTAGGTTGGACATTTCTATAATTTTGCTTTAATTTGGACATTTTCACAGCCTTAGAACCATAGACTTGCAACTTACTAAATTCGCTTTTAAAAAGCGATTCAGTTTCTGGTATATCACATTCTGGCAGCTAGCAAACTAGAACACTCTCCAATGATAATATTTTGGATATTCACTAAAATGAGAAGAGATAGATTATGCAATTATGATCTTTTAGTTCATAGAACAATATCAGAGAAAACTGACTTCCATTCATTGACCTCTACTATTTAGTTCTTTTTTTCCAAAGCAACTTCTAAATTACTCAATTCCACAACTGTAGGCAGGAAGCCATCATCTGAAAATATTGTGATGCTCCAATATAATACGATGGAAAAAAAAACCACTATACACAGTCACCATTCATTTATTCATTCAACCAGTATTCACTAAGCAAATGTGAATAGGTAAGGCATTATGCTAAGAGGAGGGCATTCAAAGAAGATTTCAATATGGTCCCTTATCCTAAGAATTTGTGATCTAATGGGATATATAAATACTAATCCTATGTGACCAAAGAGCTGTGACAAAAGTATAAATGAGGTGGTATATGGAGTTGAAGGATGGAGAGCACAAATAGATTGGGAAGGCTTGGAAGGTTCCTACCAGCCCACAGCTGTCGGGGTATCTCATCCCTGTTGTGAGGAGGGCTATCTTTATTAGGAAAGGGCATTAAATTTTAATAATTTGGGGAGGGGAAAAGAACATCAGCTTCATTATTATATAAGCAGATTATTATACTTCTCCTCTTTTAATCTACTTGTTTGCTGTGTTACATTGATAAAAATCACTATGTTGAGTCATTTTTACACTAGGATTAGCCTAACTTGGCCATGGTAGGTTATTCTTTTACCTCGTTGCTGTTCAATTCAATGCTATTTTATTTACAGTTAATGTGTCTGTGTTCATACTGAAGGTTTTGTTGTTATATTTTCATCAGATTTTGATACCAGGATAATTACTGCTTAATAGCTTGATTGGGTAGTTTTCCATCTAAATATGCAAGATCTAGAAATCTCCTTTCTCTTATGACCACAAAATATATAGACCTGTATGCCTTTGTGTGACCTGATGCTGATTTGTTATTTCTTTCTTGGTATTTGTACAACCTTTGTTCCATCTATTTCTTACAAGCAAATGTAGGGTAGGACTATTTGGCTTTGATAGAATGGTCCCAATGAAAAGGAAATCTGCTGCTGTTTTTATTATTGTTTTATTTTTATAATTACCTTTTACAGTACATGGGTCAAGAACTGCATTTTCACTATTTTAAATAACATGGCATTTTCCCAGGATCACTTTACATTAGCGCTGTGAAAAATCTGATAATGACAAAATAAGCAGACTGTGTTTTTTGAAACCCCACAAGAATTTTTCCATTATCAGTTCAGAAAGCTCTACGGTGGGAGCTGTGGTCTGAGGAGGACAGGATCCCTTGAAGTAAAAGGTTGGGTTGAGGTTCGCCTGCCAGAAATACTGCCTTGGGTCTTTTTCCTCCTGGGCGTTACTTCATGGCTTACCAAAACATGGTGCCTTCCAAGTTAGTTCGCTTAATGCATTCACAAATTAGTCTCTGTGGGTCTTGCTATGCACTCTTGTGGAGGAGACCTTTCCTAAGTCCTCCATTCTATAGGTTGAGGGTCCATTTGGTGGACTCCTGTAGGAGAGAATCAACCCCATGCCACTCCTAAAATATCATCATCAGGAGAGCTGGTGCTGTTATTGGGAGCACTGTCTGGAAATGAGTTATCTATATCTCGCCAAACAGGGCTTTCTCCTAGGTCATTGTAATTCATCTGTTATAAAAAAAAAATTTTTTTTTGAGAAAATATAGGATAAAGAAGATTCATGGGTTATTTTACTCAGATTTTATTATATGATATCCTAAGAGTTGTTTCAGGCATAGATTATTGCTTTGGGTATAGAAAATATATAAAAATATGATAGAATCTTGGGTTAGAAAGCACGTTAGGAGGTCATCTGCAGATACCGTATCACTTAAATTACCACAGGTAGAGGAGACTCTCTTCTTCTTATGAAAAAGATTTCTTCATATGGCATTTCAAATTTAAGCATTTCACTGACAACAGAATGTTCTTCATAGTTAACTTCAGTCACTCTGTTCAAAAGAGCATTTACAGGAACCTACCATAGTAAAGCTCTGCCTTGGGTCTGGTAAGGACCCAGAAATGAATAAAATCACATAATTTTCCCCATGTGATGTATTACCCTTGTGTTTTTGTTTGTTTTGTTTTGTTTTTTTGCATGGGCAGGCACCAGGAATCGAGTAGCAATAATTCTGCCATTGAGCCACCATTGCACCACCCTACCCTTTTGTTTTTTTATGTTGCGTCACCCTTGCATTCCTTGGATAAATACTACTTGACCATGTTGTATAATGTTTTTAATGTGATGTTGGGCTAGATTTGCTAGTTCAGGATTTTGCATCCATAACTATAAGGGACATTGCTCTGTAATTTTTTTGTGATATCTTTGGTATAGGATTTCCTGGCTTCAAAGAATGAGTTAGGAATTGTTCCCTCCCTCAGTTATTTTTTTTAAAGAGTTTAACGATGTTGTTAATTCTTCTTTGAATGTTTGGTAGACTTTATCAATGAAGCTATCTGCTCTTGGGCTTTTCTTTTGTGGGAGATTTTTGACTACTAATTCAATCTCTTTACCTGTTATTGATACGTTGATATCTTCTATTTCTTCTTGAGTCAGCATGGGTAGTGTTTGTACTTCTAGGAATTTGTCCATTTCATCTAGTTTAGCTAATATGCTGGCCTACAATTGTTCATAGTATCCTCTTATAATCTGTTTTTTATTCCTGTGGGGTCAGTAGTAATGTACCCTTTTAATTCCTGATTTTAATTACTTGCATCTTTTCCCTTTTTTCCTTGTCAGTCTAGCTAAAGTTTTGTTGATTTTATTGATCTTTCAAAGAACCAATGTTTGGTTTCATTGATTATCTCTATTGTTTTTTATTCTCTGTTTCATTTATCTCTGGTCTAATCTTTGTTATTTCCTTCTGCTCATTTTGTGTTTTGTTTGTTCTTCTATTTCTTGTTCCTCTAGGAGTAAGGTTAGGTCTGTGATTAGACCTCCTTCTTCTTTATTAATGTAAGCATATGGAACTATAAATTTCCCTCTCAGCACTTCTTTCACTATATCCCATAAGTTTTCAAATGTTGTTTTAGTTTTCACTCATCTCAAAATATCTCCTAGTTTTAATTGTGATTTCTTCTTTGACCTATTGATTGTTTAAGAGTATGCTGTTTAACTTTCTTGTGTTTGTGGATTTTCTAGTTCTCCCTCTGTAATTGATTTCCAGCTTCATTCGATTGTGATCAGAAAAGATGTATTGAGCTTTTAAAATTTACTGAGACTTGTTTGGTGACTTAGTACATAATCTGTCCTGGGGAATGATTCAAAAAGAAGAGGTTACTCTGCAGTTTTGGGGGACAGTTTTCTGTATTTGTCTGTTAGGTCAGGTTCATTTATGGTATTCTTCGGGTTCTCCATTTTCATATTGATCTGTTTTATAAGTTGGTGAAAGTGATGTTGACTTATATAGCTGTCTATTTCTACTTCCAGTTTTGACAATTTAAGTCTCATATATTTTGGGCATTGTGGTTAGGTGCATAAATTATTATGTTATTTTATTTCTACTTGGCACATTGACCCTTGTATTAATATATACTGTCCTTCATTGTTTCTTATAACAGTTTTTGGCTTAAAGTTTATTTTGACCAATATTAATATTGCTATCCTAGTTGTCTTTTGCCTTTCACTTTCAACCTGTTTGTGTCTTTGGGTCTAAGGTGAATCTCTTTGAACAGCACATAGTTGGATCATGCTTTTTTTAAATCCATTCTGCCACTTCTGTCTTTTGATTGGGGAGTGTTTTGGTTTGTTAAATGCTGCTGGAATGCAGTATAACAGAAATGGAATGGCTTTTAAAAAGGGAATTTATTAAGTTACAAGTTTATAGTTCTAAGGCCATAAAATGTCCAAACTAAGGCATCCTGAGAAAGATACCTTGACTCAAGGAAGGCCAATATCTGTTACATGGGAAGGCACATGGCTGGCATCTGCTGGTCCTTGTTCCCGATTCTGTTGCTGCCAGTGGGTTCTTCTCTAAGGGTCTGTGGGCTTTTACTTGGCTCGTCTGGGGCAAAAGTCTGGGTTCTGACTTGCTTAGCATTTTTCACATAGCAATGTCTGCATCTCCAAATGTTCATGTCTAGGTGTCTACTCTCTCTGTTGGCAATCCAAACATCTCCAATTATCTGCATTTACATTAGCTCTGAAGTAACTGTGTTTTCGCTACAATGTCTCCCCTTTTAGAGGACTCCAATTAACTAAGCAAGATCAACCTTGAATGGGTGAAGTCACATCTTCATCTAATAAAAAGCCACACCCACCATTGGGTGTGTCACATTTGATTAGATGGAAGGAATCTAATCAAAAGGCTACACCCACAATTGAGTGAGTGAGTCTCCATAGAAACAATCTAACCAAAGGTTTCCCATCCTACAATATTGAATCAGGATTAAGCGGCATAGCTTTTCTGTGGTACACAGCAGTTTCAAACCAGCACATCCCATTCTTTGTATCCCATAAAGACATGTTCTTTCCATATACAAAATACATTCATTCCATCACAATATTACAAAAGCCTTAAACTATTTCAGTAACAATACAATTATAAGACCAAATCAAAAATTGTACAAAATCACTTCAGTCAGTTATAGGCATGGTCTGTCCTGAATTGCCAGCCTCGCAGCCTGCCCTATGTTTTTTGGACTCTTGCATCCCCATGGTTGTGTGAGACACTTTAATAACTCGAATATTTACAGATATCTCCTGCTGGTTCTGTTTCTCTAGAGAATCCTGACTAATATAGGAAGCTTAATTCATTGTAATTACTGATAAGTCAGGACTTAGGTCAGTCATTTTGTCTTTTGTTTCTTATACATCTTTTATCTTTTTGTCTGTCTTTTCCTTTATTGCAGCCTTCATTGTATAGAGTTGACCTTTTGTGACGTAACTGATTGATCCCTGTTCTAGTTTGCTAGCTAGAATGCAATATACCAGAAACAGAATGGCTTTTAAAAAGGGGAATTTAATAAGTTGTTATTTTATAGTTCTAAGGCCAAGAAAATGTCCCAATTAAAACAAGTCTATAGAAATGTCCAATCAAAGGCATCCAGGAAAAGATACCATGGTTCAAGAAGGCCAATGAAGTCCAGAGTTTCTCTCTCCAGTGAGAAGGCACATGGTGAACACAGTCACAGTTTCTCTCTCAGCTGGAAGGGCATATGGTGAGCACGGCATCATCTGCTAGCTTTCTCTCCTGGCTTCCTGTTTCATGAAGCTCCGCAGGAGGTGTTTTCGTTCTTCATCTCCAATGCGTTGGCTGGTGGACTCTGCTTCATGGTGCTGCAGCATTCTCTGTTTTCTCTGAATCTCCTGGCTTTCTGTCTTGTCATTCTCTTTTATAGGATTCCAGTAAACTAATCAAAACCCACCTGAATGGGTGGAGACATGTCTCTACCTAATCCAGTTTAACAACCAGTCTTGATTGAGTCACATCTCCAGGAAAATGATCTAATTACAGTTTCAAATATACAGTGCTGAATAGGGATTAGAAGAAATGGCTGCCTTTACAAAATGGGATTAGGATTAAAACATGGCTTTTCTAGGGTACATACATCCTTTCAACAGGCACAATCCCTTTCTCATTTCTATTTTTGTATAGCTATTAAATACCTTCTTTGTAGTTACCCTTGAGTTTGTATTAAACAAACTAAGTCTATAACCTACTAGTTCAAAAAGATACCAATGTAACTTCAGTAGCATACATAGGCTCTTCTCCTATATCCCTCCATTTTCCATTTCCCCTTTTTGTGTTGTTTTTACCACATATTACCTCTTTATGCTTTGTGATTCCATAACATGAAAATATGATTATTTCTTATTCAATTATATTTTAAATCTTATACAGTATTTAGAGTAGAGTTATATACTGAGGATACCGTACAATTGGGTTTTGCATTTACCTGTGTAATTACCTTTACTGTAGAGCTGCACTTCTTCATACTGAAACAAGCCACAGTATCCTGTCCTTTCTTTTCATCCTGAATAATTCCCTTTAGCATTTCATGTAGGGCTATAGGGCTAGTCTCTTGGTGATTAACTCTTACAGTTTTTGTTTATCCATGAACAAAAACTTTCATCTTTTTAAAGGACAGTTTTGCACGATAAAAGATTTTGTGCTGGTGGTTTTTCTCTTTCAATAGCTTAAATATGCCGCACCACTACCTTCCTGCCTCTTTGGTTTCTGTTGAGAAATAGGCACTTGGTCTTATTAAACAGCCCTTGTATGTGACAAATTACTTTTCACTTACTACTTGCAGAAGTCTTTCTTTATCTTTGGCATGTGACATTTTGATTGGTATGTGTTTTGGAGTTGGTCTATTAGGGTTTATCCAGTTTGGAGTTTGTTGCTCTTCTTGGATGTTTATGACTTTTGCAAGATTTGGGCAAATTTTCAGTCATTATTTTCTCAAATATTTTTTCTTCCCTTTTTTGTTCTTCTTTACTTCTAGGATCCCCATAATGAGTATATTGGAATACTTCATGAAGTCCCAGTGGTCCCTTAGGCTCTGCTTGCTTATGTCTTTCTATTTTCTCTCTGCTCTTCCCAACTGTATGATTTCAATTGCCCCGTGTTGTAGTACACTGAATATTTCTCTCAGCCTGTCTAAATCTGCTGTTGAACACATTTAGTACATTTTTAATTTCTATTATTATGTTTTCATCATCATATGTTATATTACTTTTAAACTTTCTTGTTTGTCTTTTTGTTTATACTTTGTCTTCTTTATATCCTTTAGTTCTATATCCATATTTAGTTCCTTTCTATCCGTATTTTCCTTTGGCTCCTTGAATTGATTTAGGATATTTGAGTGAATGTCTGATTAGTTATTCAACTATCTGTGTTTCTTCTGAAGTTTTAATTTGATCCCTTGACTGAGCCATCTCTTCTTGTTACTTTGTATGGCTTGCAGTCTTTTTTGATGTCTGGGCATTTGATTGTTTTGATGTGCTAACTTTGATAGTCATTTTTTCCCCTCTTGCCTGGAGTTTTAGTGCCAATTGCCTTGTGTTAAGGCTCTTCTTCAACGCTTGATTGAGGTTACATTAAACCTTTACTGCAGACTGTGTTTAACTGTTCAGATTTTCTCAGGTCTCTTTGTACCTGCCTCTTGCCCTGTGCATGTGCAGTAACTTTGCAGCTTACCCTATTATGTGTGACTGTTTCCTCCCAAGAGAGGATTTCTATTCCTCTGCTCCTTCCCCAAGGGTCCTGAACTGTTCTCTTTGTGTTTATACAAATTTTCCTCTCTAGAAGCTATGATTTGCTCAACTCATCTCCTGTGTTCTGGGCCACCACTTCCTGCCAGCTTGCATCCCTAGATCCATTCGGCCTTACAGCAGTTCATTTTCCTTTTCTCATATGCTTCTCTGCCTCTGGTAATGTCCACATTATGGGATCCCAACCTGTGGAGGTAGATGGGGTCACTGTTCACAAACACCACATTTTTCCATTTAAGGTACACCAGCAGTTAAGGAGTAGGGTAGGAATGTGCAGTTTGACAGCAGTTCATCTGTGCGTCTCTGTGATTTACAGGGGCCACTTTATATATACATGCACACAACTGCTAGGGCCTCACCTTAGGACTATGTGATATTGAGTCCTCATGCTTGAATATGTGTGGGACTGTCATAGGTTCTCTGGTCAGTGAACATGGCAGGAGTTGCCCAGGCCAGAGTATTGGGGGAGGGGTCTGAACTGGCAAGTCCATACCACTCTCCTACCTCTTTTTTTTAGGGGGTAGGTTTTTTCTTCAATCCAGCATTTATCCAGTCTTTCTCTAGTCTTTATCATCCTCCAGAGTACCAAGCAAGTTGAATCTGTCCCTTTATTTAGCTTTCTCTAAGGGGAAATATTCCCAGGGTCATCTTTTGCTGCCATCTTGATAACCTCTCTAGTGTACTGTCCTCTAACACTTCTTAATAGTTCATTCTTGTGCAAGTTTTTCACCTTTATGTCTTTATCTGGGAAGAAGAAAGTACTGCTTACCTTGTGGGTTTATTGTGAGATTCAAGAAAATTCCTAGAAGGAATCAATTCTCAAAATCAATACCAATAATAACTAATATTTATCATATTTTTTTGCACTTTTCATCCTTAGACTTTGAATTTTGGAAGTCTGAATTTTACAGATAAGCATGAAATTAAACTGGATTATATGGAAGATCTGGGTTCTATTCTTTGCCATTGACTTCTTGTGGGGTCTCTGTGTCACCTTCACCTGTTCATGTAAGTGCTGAATGACAAACGAAAGCGTAAGACTTGGGAAAGTCAACTCTAAATAGGAAACATTTTGTTTTTTGTCAGTTTGTTGTATATTTTGTTCTCTTTCTGACTACTAGATGGTTGTTATTTACGGTCTTGGTCACAAAACACCAGAGTATTTAAATTTGCTATATGTATCTAGCCCAATAACATCTTCACATGGAAGGGACAGGAATTCCTTCTTGTACATGAAAGACCCGCCTCTCTGGGAGCCTATTAACAACTCTGCTCAGAGGTTTCTGGTCACCCTGCCACTGATGTTGATTCAGGTGTTGGGGTTTCATGAGGACTTTAAGGAGGTTAAAGGAAATGAATTCATCAGCAATAATTACCATTCTGAACCTTTACTCTATCCACTTAGGTGGCATTAGAGCTATACTGAAGTGCATATGAAATTTGGGTTGGCTTAAAATACATATGGTCACAGCTCTTTCTTTTCTGTTCTTAGAATTACCTAAGGAAGTAAATAGTAAATATTTGGTAAATTACTTTCAAGCTTTCAGCATGAGAAATTTCCTATTATGCTGGGAGCACAGAACACAGAGCCTTTTTGGCAATTGATCTTCTGTCTCTCTCTATTTCTATGACTCCTATCACCATGGTATCTAAGTTTCCTAGCAGGCACAAGGCTAAAAACAGAACCCGGGGGTGGGGGGAGTGTGCCCTTCCTGACTTCAGATCATCTGGAGTCATGTTCTTTAGGGAACAAACTAAGAGCAAAGTGAGCAGAAAATTGGCTCTCTTCTTAGCTTTCAGACCTTAAGGGATAGGGTTGGTTTGTGTACTATTTGGCTTAGCTTTCTCAAATGCAAGTTCAAGGCCAGGCTATTGCAACTCCTGCCCCTGTATCATGTAGGGCCTGCTTAGAACTTGGACATCTGGGATTTTCATCCATTCCACATATATTTGAAGACTTGCTCAGAGATCGGACAGAAAAAAATGGATAATGCATGGATGTTGTCCTTAAGGGAGAACATCCCAAGGCTGAATATAAACTCATGGGTAACTATTGCTATTACACGTTAAAATGTTTTATGTGCATTGGTAGATGTACTACATAAATATTATGGGGCACCTGGAAGCCATCTGAGAAGGTTTATAGAGAAAGTGGCTTTAGGTGGCTGGGCCTTAGAGGCTGAAAAAGGGCTTTGACAAGTAAAAATGGACAAGATGTTCTGGGTGGAGGGATGAAGTAACATGAGTACAGCACAGAGAGGGTGATACAGGGTAAGAGTTTGTAGATTTAACTGCCTTGGAATGGAGACCATGGTTGACATGGCTTCAATGATTTGTTCAGTGCTATTCCATTCTATAAATATTTAAATGTTCATATCATGTGCCAGAATAACTCCACCTACTAGACTGTAAAGATACAAATCGAGTTTTGGGGTAGATGGTGGAAGGCATCTGTTCTAGTTTGCAAGCTGCTGGAATGCAATACGCCAGAAACAGAATGACTTTTTTAAAAAGGAGGAATTTATTAAGTTACAAGGTTTACAGTTCTAAGGGTAAGAAAATGTTGCAATTAAAACAAGTCTATAGAAATGTCCAATCTAAGGCATCCAGGAAAAAGGTACCTTGATTCAAGAAGGCCGGTGACGTTCAGCATTTCTCTCTCAGCTGCAAGAACACATATCAAACATGGCAGCATCTATTGGCTTTCTCTTCAGGCCTCTTGCCTCATGAAGTTCCCCAGGAGGCATTTCGTCCTTCATCTCCAAAAGCCGCTGGCTGGTAGACTCTCTGCTTCATGGTTCTGCAGCATTCTCAAACGGAACTCTCTCTGAAATGTCTCCTCTTTTATAGGATTCCAGTAAACTGATCAGTACCCATATAGAATGAGTGGAGACATATCTCCATCTAATCGAGTTTAATACCCACAATTGGGTGAGTTACATCTCTGTGGAAATAACCTAATCAAGCTTCCAAACTATAATACTGAGTAGGGATTAGAAGAAACCATTGCTCTCACAAGACTGATTAGGATTAAAACATGGCTATTCTAAGATACATAAATCCTTTCAAATGGGCACAGCCCTGTAAGTAGTTTGGATGTGATTTTGTAGGCAATATGGAGCCAAGGAAGATTTTATTCTGAGAAGTCATCGCTTAAAACTTTTTTTAGTGTCTTATGTCATGGGATTTGGTTATCAGATACTCTCCTGTAATACAAAACTATTTTCAGCACTAGGATTATTCCCTGACTCATAATGTTATAAACATAAATGCTGTATATACTCATTTAAATTCATAATTCATTTCCCTCATATGAGAAGTCCTATCCCTGGGTAAAACTGTATTTACATCATCCTTTATCATTTACAAATTATTTTTAGATACATTATTTCAGTTGATTTTACAAAAAGCTATGGGTGGGCCATGGTGGCTCAGCAGGCAGAATTCTCACCTGCCATGCTGGAGACCTGGGTTCAATTTCTGGTGTCTGCCCATGAAAAAAGAAAAAAGGAAAAAAAAAAAACAGCTATCAGTCTACCAGACTGTATATTTCAGCTCATCTTTGATTGTACATGCCACATCATTATCTGTATGTTTTCCTTGTTGAGCGGTGAGTCACTTGAGGTTAGGATCATGATATAGTAATCATTTTATCTCTAGGGCCTCGCCAAATGCTGGCGAAAGAATGGAACTTCATTTTAAAGTAGAATGATCTAGGCTTGTCAAGGTTAAGAGACGCAACCAAGGTCACAGGCCATCTCCCTCTGTCCCCTGCTCTGCAGGGTTTTGCTCTGAGATACATTATCACCACCAAGGATTTCATAACCACCCTCACCACTCAATTCTACTCCTTCTTCTTGGGAGTGGTTTAATGAAATTCTCTACACCCTTTTAAAGGAATGTGTGATGGACCAGTTCACTAATGCTATAAATCCTCTATATTCCTCTAGAAGGGTCTAGTAGCTGAAAAGACTGGAGATTAAATTTCATCCAAATTTTTTTTGGGGGGAAAGGGGTCAGATTAGGGCCCTTGTTTTTTATTTCTCAAGTTTTATTATATAGCAGTTGAATGTACTTCTTCTCTGTAAGGACACATCAGGTTAGAAAGATATGTAGGACCATACCTTCTGGTCAAAATTTCCTAAGAGGTGGTTTTGTTTAATCTGGTTATAGCAACTTTCTTAGCAGACTTCTAGTGTGAAACTTGAGCAGTCCAGCCAACATGACCATTATATTTGGTGGCCCAAACCAGTTGACTGCTTGGCTGCATAGAAAAACGTTTCATAGGCCCTTCACAAATATTTCTCAGTAATATTTCCTTCTAAGAGAACTTTTATGAAAAGAAGTGCCCTGTATTTAGAATGCATTGATGCGGTCACCTGGAGAAACAGTCCATACTGAGTGGCAATCCCCTAAGGATCCAATTGGAGTCAGGCAAGTGGTGCCTGTGGGATTGTTTGAGGAAACCCAAGAACATTGTCAGTGAAAGCACAAAACAGATCCAAGAAGCTTCCTACAAACAGTGACAGAACTGGGTTGCTTTTATTTCTTCCTTAAATTTCTGATCTTTCATCAGTTTAGATATGTCATGTGTGATAGCTTTTCATAAACCCTTGGCTATTTTTCTGCTTTTTATTCTGGCAGTGTAAAAGTGCTCAGCTATGATCACTTTCAGTTACATCGCTTGGAAAACCCTTATAATTAGATTTAAATCATAAAATATGCTAATACATGCAGATAGTAGCAGGATAAAGATTTCAAAGGCAACTTAATGTATTCTTCCCTTGGCAGAAACAATAAAGAGCTGTGTAGATAATAGGTTATATGCTGTTATAAGACCCAGGGAGGTTAAATAAGAGGAACCCAAGAATTCACCAGGGACTGTACATAAAAATCTAAGGGCTAAGATCACTATTATATTTAACAAATAATTCTCTTTCAGTTTCTAAAAATGCTTTCTAAATTTGTTCCATGTATGCCTGTGCCCCTTTATTCTTCAGAATTTTTCATCACTGCGCACTTACTTTCAGTGACTACTCTCTGGAGAACACAGCATCACCTCTTGGAGGCATTACATGGGTCAGTGGTCTGGCTTCTCCTCTCAGAGAGCCTCTTGCAGGGATGAGCCTGGCAGAAGACATACACATGCCAACCTTTAGGCAAGAGGACATCTCTGAGCACTCTGACCCAATTGTTAGGGAGGGAAGGCAAGGTGAGGGTGTGTGGAAGAGTGCGAAGAATCACAAACCACAAATCAGATCATCTGCACACAGGAGAGAAGACTATCAGCCCTGCTGGGAAACCAAATTACTAAACTCAGCCTCAACCAGCTACAATCCTCTTGAGATACCCTGAGCAAGGAAAGATAAGGTTGTCACAGTGGTTAGGAGAGAGCAGCACTTCTAAGACAACCTAGTTAGATGGGTTTCCTGGAAAGATTTTCTGGAGGGAGGGGATCAACAGTAGGGTCTGGAAAGCCGGCCAACTATGCAGTTTGTTGTATTTGTAAGACTGAGAAGGACCTAGAACCCATGGGAATAAGAAGTTTGGATTTGCTGGCCTAAGCCAAGGTTGACATTTTATGAGAAAGAGTTCATGAAAGTGGAAAGCAAGAACACTTAGCTGATATAGAGAGGGCCCAAGGAGGGTGATAGAGTTTGAATGAATTAAGATCTTCTCACTTCAGTGGACTGGTCATGATGGCTATACACTGATGGTCACATGGAGCATGCTGGAAAGCATTAACTTCTGTCCTTAGTTCAGCTTTTCTCATGAGGTAAGGTACGCTGGCATCACCCTTCCTGAAGATGGTGGCACGCAAGGACAAGGGGAAAGAACATAAGCTATCTTTCTGGCCCCGTGACTGAGTAGATACTTCTGGACCATTGTGTTCACAAGCATGAACATGAGGTGTGTTAGTCTGCAAGCTGCTGGATGCAATATACTAGAACTAGAACGGTTTTTTAAAAGGGGAATTTAGTAAGTTACAAGTTTATAGTTCTAAGGCAATGAAAATGCACAAAGGCACCAACAAGAGGTTACCTTAATTCAAGGAAGGTCCGTGGGTTAGGAACACCTTTGTCAACTGGGTAGTCACGTGGCTGGCATCTGCCTCTCCAGGTTCTGGCTTGCTTAACATCTCATGGTGATGTCTGCTGGACTCCGAGCGTCTCCACATATCCATGTCTCTGTTTTCCACGTGTCTGCATCTGTGACAGCTCTGCTGTGAAGGTTCTGTCGGCTCTGAGGCTTGGGTTGTTTCTCTAGGCTCTGGCATTTCTGGCATTTCTGTTGTTTCTATCTTCTCTCCAAAATGTTTTCTCTTTTAAAAGATTCCAGTAAACTAATCAAGACCCACCTGGGATGGGTGGAGTCGTATCTCCATGTAATCAAAAGTCAATACCCACAATTGGGCATGGCACATCTGCATGGAGATAATTTAATCGAAGCATTCCAACCTGCATTATTAAATAAGGATGAAAAGAAACAGCTGCCTCCACAAGATGGAAAACATGGCTTTTCGGAGGTACTTTCAAACCAGTACATGGGGTTAGTATCATAAATAGATCTATGTCTAACCCATATTTTAAAAACCAGCGTATTCGTGAAATCCAAGCCAGAAATGCAAGCATTTAATTAAAGAATAAGGCCTACCTGGACCACCATATATAAAATTTCATCTCATCTCCCTTAAATTCCTCTACTTGTAACATACTATGTAATATACTTGTCCATTACATTATATTTTCCTTATGTTTGTCCCTGTCCTTACCCCCAATAGAATACAAGGTCACCAAGGATAAGTAAATATTGGTTGAATGAATGAATGACAGAAGAGAGAGGGTAGGTTCAATTGCAGGCATAGGGTCTATAAGGTAAGGACTACCCACCAAGGGAGAGATGTTGGAGACTTGTAGATTCACACAGAGTAGAATCCACATGCTGCTCATGTCAAATTGCATTTTAAAGTCAAAGGAATAAATATTGGTAGTTTGAGTACCTGTTACTAAGCAAACATTTCCCAATGCATAGCTCTGATTTGTAAGTAGCTAAGCAAGTTAGTAAGAACCATTAATGGCTACTAGAATCATTTAGGGCATCAACATTTTAAATCAGTAACTAGTGTTTTAGGTCAACAGTTCTCAGCCTCCCAGGGTTTCCCATTCAGAGCCCTTTTGTTGGCTGGTGTTTAGATCAGCTTGTCTGACTCCCTATTGGTTCAAAGGAAAAACTTCAGAAAGTCATTTGTCCTGATACAGAGAGAGTGAATGTCAGTAATTCGTTCTTGCTTTAAATAAAGATTGGATAATGCCATTTTTGATGTGCTAGTGTTTTAATTTCTTCTTAACAAAATTTTCTTTTTCCTCCATTCCTGTAATGAAAGTGGTAAAATTCTACCGTATCTTGCACTTAACAGATATGCAATAATTATTGGATGAGTATATGTTTCCCGAGGGCAAGAATACTCTCTTGCATATTCCTCAGGATATCTAATATTCTATGAACATTCAGATGAGTGAATGAGTGAATGAAAAGGTATGCAAATAAATGTATCCTGTAATTTAAATAAAAATTCTGGAATTTAAAACAAGTACCTATATAATCTATAGGACACAGTTCTTTACTTCAGTTTGTTATATATCTTTTCTTTTTTATCTTTTGGACCAATAGGTATTCCAAAATATCACTTTTTATGATATTTAAAGCTGAAAAGGTTTATCTTTCCGGCATAACTGTACAACTCTGTTTCTCTGTTGAGATTTAATTATCTGTTGTGAATAGCATCTGTGGAATTAATGTTGCCCAACTCATTTGGAATAGAAATGATCAAATATTTGGTAGCAAGACAGCCAAGTGAGTATAGCCAAACCCAACACACAGCTTTTTTGCAATTGCGTAGATCACACTAAACAATTTAAGTAAATCAGAGAGGAATAATGATATATAAAAGCCAAGATAAATAGTGCAACCGTCTTTGATGACCTCTCTAAGCTCGTTCGTTTTTCAGCAAGGATGCCTCAGGAACACACACGCCACACAGGAGTTCTGACCTAGAGAATGCTGTATTCCAACTTCCGCAGGCATCTGAAATCCCACTTAAATGTTGCTTTCCGCTGTACTTGCTGTCTCCCGAGGCTTACTCCTACACGATCAGGCTTTTCCAAACCCAATTGCACTTGTTCCATTTTGAGGAAATATTTGAATTTCTCCCCAACCGTTTGGCACATCTCCTTTTAAATGATATTATTGAACGTTGAGGTTCTACTTAATCTGAAAGTTTCATGGTTCATGCAAAGTTTGATGCCTTTTTCAACAGTGATGTTGGTTTAGAATACTGTTTAGTTTTCTGCTTCCCTCTTCTTTGACATTGTTCTGTAAGTGCTGTCTCATTAAGAGGAATGTTTCTTCTGTCATGGGTATTCTGTGAGAGTTGTTCCATCTCCAAATATGTTTTTTTTCCATATCCACATATCAATCAGCAACTTGTCTTAAGCTATAAAATGATAGTCAGGAGAATTGAAATTTGCTAGCAGTTTTAACACCAAAATTTAACTATTCAAGTTTCAGAATGACTACAGAACAAATAGTGATTTTCAGAATTGGGCAAAGACAAGTCACCACATTGTTCTAGCATAATCTCCTCCAAAGTTGCAGAAAATATTCAAACAAAGTCAGGTTTTCTTGAGGGGGCTGAAAACCTGAGCTTTTTCCTGCCACAGGTGTTGATGGCCCAGCAAGTTCAATTCTTGATTTTAATTTTTTAAGTCTGTGTTAGCTATTCTATTGAACACTAACTTTCTCTGGCCTTGTATCCCTGCAGTTGCTGTGCTCAGTGTGTGTGGAAACCAAGGAATAGGATATCGAGGTGTTTCTATGTGTGGAAGCAAGAAGGAAGGGACGTGGGCAGGGAGGGCCCTAAGGATGTATACTTCATTAGGTTTAATATTCTGTAGGCATAGGATTAGGTTCCATTTAATTTTTGACAGCTCTAATCAGCAAGGATTATGTCAGTTTAACCTATTACATATAAGGGTGATACAATACAAAGCACAAATGCTTGGCTTCATAACTGGAGACATGGTGGGACCATTGTAGTAGGACAGGACGGGTTTGGGAGGGGAAGGACATAGGGGAGGGAGCTCAGGGAGATACCAGCTGCAGGTCCTTGGCGCGAGTGGGCAGGTGGTTCACAACATCTAAAGTGTCTGGCAAAGCATAATGGATGGTGGCCCCAGCAGGATCCTGGTGTCAGTGAGTCAAACATCACATTGCAGAGGTTTTCCCAGCAGGTGAATAGAGGATAGCTCTGGAGATTCTATGAGCAGGTGATTCTAACAGTGACTGTGGAAGGCATCTAATAACAAGCAATGAGGTCACTGCCATTGGATTTACTCTGGGTGCCGTACTCTGTATAGAGGAAATAGAGAGATATTTTGTCACACTCCTACAGGACTGGTAAGATCTCAGACTAAGGCTTATGAGTCCTGGAGCAAAAGGGCTTCAGAAACAAAAGGCAAAATAGGACTGAAATCAGAGCCAGACTAGCAATGGGATTGATAGTGCTGAGTGCCCAGATCCTCACCATGAGTTGTTAAATCCCGTGGATCCTGTGTTAGCCTGGCTGCTGGAGATGGGTGGGGCTAAGCCTGCTGGGGAAGTCTAGGAAGCCCAGGTTTGAAAAACAGGTGAAAGGATCACACTGTGTACCAGATAGAATCTGACAAGGCATGACCAAGATGTGGCTCACTGTTGCTTGGAATGGAAAGCAATCAATGGCATTAACATGGGCGTTTTGGACCACAATCACGATGTCAGATAGCTCACAGTCAAATCCACAGACCTCTGTGACTACCACATGTGAGATGCTGCCGGGAACGCAGAGCTGATCAAACAGTCCAGCCTCCCGGAGGCTTGCGATGTTGTGGCGAGACAAGAGCTAAACACACAAAAAGGGAAATTACAGCCCAAGGGCAGGTTCTAAATCCCAGCCCACCCCATTGTGGCCCTGATAACCAACTTGATAACTGGCAGCCCCCTCCCTGACCCTGCCTTTCCCCACCCCCCACTCTTGCTTCAACCAGCGGCACCGCCACCACCTGACTAGGAGTACCTTCCAGCAAGCCCATTCCCACCAATCGGCTGGACCCCTTGGATGTTACACCAGTTTACATTGACTTGGGTTGGCCAAACAGCCTTGGATTCTTCAACGTGAAAGTCTAAAAATATTCAGAAGTTGCCAGCTCCTTTGCCAGTTTAGCCCTTAGATTTACGCTATTCTGTTTGGGATTCCTTCCCTTTTTACTGTGGTGTCCCTCCATACCCTAAGTCCTGGACTGCAGACGCCAGGGTTGAGAGGAACTGTGGAGAAAACAAAGGGCACCATTGCCCCCTTCTCAAAATAATGAGATGTTATTTTGATTTTAACTTAACCCATATTTGCAAGGAAGTTTCTTTCTAGAAAGCGGTTAGTCTGTATGCCACAGAATTAACTGTGTTGGCTAGTGTGGGCTTTGGGGGGTTTTCATTTCCAATATAGAAAGTCTTAAAAGAATGAAGGAAAAATAGGTAAGTAGATTGGAAGAAGAGAAGGAAGAAAAACCCGATGACAGCTTAAAAAATGACAAAAAATGACAAAAACAAAATGACAGACATGTCATTTAGATGTGTTTTAGCAACTGTGGTTCTGAAAGAATGAGCCTCCCAGATTGAATGGTCAGGTCCTCATCTTTGAGAAGGGAATACTTTCTCCATGGCCTTGTTATTAGTGAATTATGCTTTCCTTTGCAAGAGTGGTAAAAGCTCAAAGCTGTGTTTTTTGTTTTTCTTTGTCTTTTGTGTTCTTTGACTTTCTGCTGCATCACAGGGTCTAGAAGCCTGGCTGGCAGGCCAGAGCCCTTCTGAGATCCAGAAGCTAGGCTGAGGGACAGGAGGTGCCTCTTCCAGCTGATGCCTCAAAAAAGTTTTGAAGGTCATGCCCAGGTGACCCTTCTCTGCTGTTCCTCCATTCTCTCTGAGCCCTCCGATTGCAGCCAACTCTTTGGGGACTTATTTTCCAAGTCAAATATGCTTTTGGCATCCATTGCATCAATTCTGCCTATATGGCACTCCGCAGGATCTCCTATGTGGCCTCCTCTGCCAGAGCCTGAAACCCCTTCTTAAATGAGAGAGAGAGAGAGAGAAAGAGAAAGAGAGATGCATTGGAATGCTGGCTGGACCCCAGCACAGAGAGGCTCAGGACACCCACACGTGGGCCATAGCGCCAAAGACAAATGTGATAAAACATAACATCCCTATCTCTTTGACATCATCAGCAAGACCCTGTTCTGGATAAATATCAATATCATGAAAAGGGCACTATTTGTATACAAATTAAATACAAATAAAAGATTCATCACTTTCCTAATGAGGTTCTCTCTTAATCTTCTCTCTCCCTAAGAACACAGGCTCTCCTGCCTGACCCTGACCTTTTGCAATAATTGAGCTCTTTGTGAGGGTGTATCAGCCTGAACACCCTCTGCTTCTCCTGCCTTCGTTTCTATGATATGCCTTTTATAACAGAGTGATTTGAGCTAAGCACACCATTTCAAATGTGATCTCAACTGCGCCATCCTTATATGATTGCTAGAATAATCTCAAGTGTTATTTTTGGTTACTGATCCCCACACAACTGGATTTTGTCTCTTTAAAAGCGTAGATAACCATTCAGATGCAAGGGTTAGATCATTATCTACCCCCTCTGAATCTTATTCAAGGCCACTGTGTGCCATGTGATTATTTTGGCCACATGGCCTTTCACATTTTTTATCCCTAATCTCATTATCTTTCATTTTTCTCTTCTTAATTGCATTCACCACTTATCCTACTTGGAACCCATTCCGTCAGGGCCATGCTGACTTTTTTCACCTTCGTCTTTGTTGACTGTCCCCATCTAGTGAATATCATTAACAACTGTTATTAGCATTCTGGGCATCTTTTCTCTTAGGATTAAACTGGTCCTACATTGACCTTATACTGTTGCAACCCACAGCAACATTTAGTATTTGTTCGCATAGTCTGTTTTTCTTTCTAGTTCAACAATCTATCTTTCCTGCATTATCCACTTGTCCTGTATATTGAGCTACTTGTAACTGAATATTTTATAATGCCATATAATGTGCATCCTAAGTCCAGTACCTTCTGTTTTTCTCTATCTTTTGTATCTTCAAAACAAACAGAAAATTTATGAAACAATATTCTGTGTACAGAAGCATTCAGAAAGTATTTTTGAGCTTTTTCTCAATTGCCCATTGTTTCTTAGGAGCCAATGAAGAAGGTCTGTCTCTCTACTGATGAGTAACTATAGACAAGTGATTTTTGTGGAGCAAATACCACAAAGGCTTGGTTCCACGAGTGGCTGTGTGAGTGGGTGTGTGCACGTGTAATGTGTGTATGCATGTGCTTGTATTTTCTGTGCACAGTGTTTTCATGTGATAGACTAATAAAAATCACTGTATCCATTAGGAAATGGGTCTTATCTGGCTGTGAAAATAAAAGGACCCATGATCCTTATTTTTCTCCTATAAGCCCTAAATATAAAACTGCTTTGCTAATCATTTCTGAAAGCTACATGCTTCAATTTGCTTATTCTCCTTCTGCAGTATCTCAAAATGGATATTCCCTTAGCCCCATGGAAGCATTGGTTGTCGAATGCTGTAATTTCCCGATCACCCATGTTGACATGATTCTGATTTCCTTCCCCACACCTGGCTCATCCTTTGGGAAATGCGTGTATTACCATCGTCTGCTCCCTCCTCCTTTGTGAATGATGAGAGAAAATATTAATTGATTTTTTTAAGGAATTAATTATCATTGCCATGTTTCTGAATCCCCGTTGTCTTTTTCAGTGACCACTGTCTCTATAAAGTTGCATTAAAATTGCATGATTTATCTTAATGCTTCATGGTGCCTTTCTTTCAATTCCAAGCATGGTTTTTCTCATCCTCTTTTTTTTTAAAAGAACTTTTTAAACTTTGGTATGTGATAATTGTCTTATTCTGCTCTTTCCTGGTACGTTAAATCTTATAGGTATCTCTTTCTTAGCATTCATCATTTTTGTCCTTCTTCCTTCTGTGTAATAATAATACTACTTAGCAGTTCTATAGTGCTTTTCATCTTTGAAGTGCTCCACAAACTTCTGGAGGTTTAATTGTCTTGCCTTTTTGGGTCCAGCTGGATCAGCCACCATGGGCCCCAGTGCTGCCTCCGAGGTTTGAGGTGGGTTCTCTCAGGTGCCACCATCTCCTCTCTGACCTCCCAGCCAAGTCTACACACAGGAGGCCTTCACCACGAGGGAATGCGGACAACCACGTCCCTGCAGAGGCAAGCCACACGGTATACTTACGCGTCTCACCCCATCGGAGCTGTAATCGATTTTCTAAAACCGGCACCTTAGGGCCATTTGTAAGAACATGGCGCATCTAACCTAGCAGGAGATGGAAAACAGAGGTTATGCATTTAAATATCCAGTTAGTTGTAAGGAAAAATTAGGTCAGTAGGAAAAACAAGCTTCCTAGTAATGCTCAGCAATAGTTACTAGTGGGCAAGATAATGTTGGACACAATGACCAATTTAGCATTCAGATAAAAACAGCTTTTATGGCACAGCAGGAGGGATTACCTTTGATAATCTGAGATTTATTAGGGTTGTTGTAGATGAAAACTTACTAAGAGCCATTTAATAACTTTTCTTATAAGACGTAGCAAGGCAGCATCATAGAAATGGAGAATTAAGGAAAAATTGTTGTTTTGTACTGTTTCACCTTATGCTTCAACTTTTGCTTTCTATAAAGAAGCCTTATTTCAAATAAATATCATGTTATCTTAATGGAATCTTCTATCTTCCATGCTAGGACCATCTCACCCTGGCTGAAAGGCCACATATTCTTCGCCCTCATCTCTGTTTCTAACTTTCATTTTTAACTATTGAAAAATAAACACAGATATATAACCAAACTGCTAATAAGACCATTTCTAGTGGATATTCTTACTAACACCTCTTGTTACACATAAAAAAAAAAATCAAAAACTAGTCTATTTAATAATCTATTAGCTGAAACTGCTTTGGGGAGTGTTTACTCATACCTAGGATATAATGATATTGATGAGCATATTGATAATTCAGAGGCATGCCAAGTTCTGAAGAACTTTCTGAATCATCCTAGAAATACTAAATTATGTTTAGACTAATTTTATTGCTAACTATATTTTTATTCTAACAACTTAAAAATGAACGATTAAGTTACAATGTACGTACGAGTTTATTAACCAGAATTTCTTGTAGGCCTAGCATATGATATAAAATCACTGTGCATAATAGAATAAATTAATACTGTATGGTCCCACTGATGTGAACTCACATTAGAGAATAAACTTGGAATATGTCATTGGTAACAGAGACCATCAGGAGTTAGAAACAGGGTAAGATAATGGGTAATTGGAGCTGAAGGGATACAGACTGTGCAACAGGACTAGATACAAAAAGTCAAAAATGGACAGCACAATACTACCTAATTGTAATGTAATTATGTTAAAACACTGAATGAAGCTGCATCTGAGCTATAGTTTTTGTTTGTTTGTTTGTTTTTATATATATTTTTTGTATTTTTTATTTTTATTTTTTTCTCTATATTATCATTTTATTTCTTTTTCTGTTGTCTTACTATTTCTTTTTCTAAATCAATGCAAATGTACTAAGAAACGATGATCATACATCTATGTGATGATATTAAGAATTACTGATTGCATATGTAGAATGGAATGATTTCTAAATGTTGTGTTAGTTAATTTTTTTTTAATTAATAAAAAAAGAAAAAAAATTTTATTAAGTTTTTATTAGAGAATCCTGCATAAAATGCAGGATTGCCATATATATCCTATTATTAGCACCTTGCATTGGTGTGGTAGCTTTGTTAGAATTGGTAAAAGCGTATTTTTATAATTGTACAATTAACTCTACTTCATGGTTTAACTTAGGGTTCGCTGTTTGTATAGTTTAGTTTCATGAATTTTTAAACATTTTTTATGCTGTTACCATATATCCAATATAGCATTTCCCCTTTGAACCACATTGTGCTGTTAATTATGGTCCCAATGTCATGCTGCCGTTACCACCATCCATTGCCAAAACATTTCCATTGTTCCTAATAGGAGCTCTGTATTGTTTTGTTCAAAGAAAAGTCTCCCCTTCGCCCCTTTCCCCTCTACTGTTTATTTATTTATGTATTTATTTTTCCTTATTCATCTGACCTTATACTGGATAATGGGAGTGTCAGTCACAAGGTTTTCACCATCACATGGACAGACCTTAAAATCTCTGTAGTTCTTCAGTTGTCTTTACAAATCAAGGCTGTTGGATTACAGTTCAAATGTTTCAGGTACTTCCCTCTAGCTACTCCACTACGCCAAAAATTAAAAAGGCATATCTATATACTGTATACGAATAACCTCCAGAACAACCTCTTGATTTTATTTGAAATCTCTCAGCCCCTTTGGTCAAGAAGGCATTCTCACTCCATTGCCAGGGCCAGGCTCAGCCCCAGCAATCATGTCCCATGTTGCCAGGGCGACTTATACCCCTGGGAGTCATGACCCACGTGGGGGAGGGGGGGAGGATAGTAAGTTCACCTGCAGAGTTGGGCTTAGAGAAAGAGCAAGAAAAGACATTCTCCACAGGAGACTCTTAGCCATAATCTTTTTTTTTTTTTTTTTTACATGGGCAGGCACCAGGACTCAAACCCAGGTCCTCTGGCATGGCAGGCAAGCATTCTTGCCGCTGAGCCACCATGGCCCCTTAGCCATAATCTTAAATAGGCTTAGCTTCTCCTCTGCAGGAATATGTTTCAGAAGGGCAAACCCCAAGATCAGGGGTCTGGCCCATCAAATTGGCAGTTCCTAATGCTTGCGAGAATATCAGGTCTTACCCCAGGTAGGGAAGTTTAATACTTCCACCTTTTCCCCCAATCCCTCAAGGGAACTTTGTAAATACTTTTTTATCTTCTGGCCACATTACACTGGGATGTATCAGGGTGTCACATCATCCTGTACAAACCAAAAAGAACTCACTCCATGTTCAAATGGATGCTGTTCAAATAAGTTGACCATACAAGTTAAGTTTTATGGTGTGCCACCGAAAATTTAAATTTTGTACCAAATAAACATCTCTTCCTTTGTTCTCAAATAGAAGATGTTTTAAAATACATTGAATACCATCCTTTACCCTTTAGTCTGATGTACCTTGGTTCTAACCAGATCAGCTTCATTCATATCTCTAATTGAAGTCTGATCACTTTTTCAGTGTTTGTAGCAGTTGCTGCATGGGGTAGTGCTGACTTTCATAGCAGCAGAACTCTAGCTCTGAGTCTCAAGTGTCACCCAAATGCCTGGAGTTCCAGGGAATGACCAGGTTATACACGAGAGCTCAGCATTTCAGAATCTAATAATCACAGTTACAACTCCAGAATAGATCTGATTGCTGTTAAGAGTTTACAATCTAGGAACCTTTACAATAAGCATTCACCTGGATAACCTATGCTCTCGAATTCAATTCTTAGAGTTTATACATTATAGTTAGCCCTTATTAATGAGGCATTATAATATTTGTCTTTTCACTTCTGACATGTTTCAGTCAACATACTGTCCTCAATGTTCATTCACCTAGTTTCATGCCTCACAACTTCATTCCTTCTTGCAGCCACTCCATAGTCTGTTGTATGTACTTATCACTGTTCCTCCTTCTACTCAGCTGATGTGCCCTTAGGCCACCTCCATTCATTACAAATCTAAAACACTGCCACCATGAATGCCAATATGCAAGTGTCCATTCCTGTCCCTGCTCTCAGCTCCTCCAAATACATACCTAACAGTGGGATTGCAGGATCATGCAGTAACCCCACCCCTAACCTCCCGTGGAACCACCACACTGTTCTCCAGAGGGGCTGCACCTCTCTACTTCCCTACTAATAGTGGCTAGGAACTTCTCTCTCTTCACATTTTCTCCAGCACTTGTATCTCTCAGTTCATTTTTAAACAGTTGTATTCATACGTCATACAATCCAACCTAAGTAAAAAGTCAATGGTTCCTGGTATAATCACATAGCCATGCCACTATAGATTACCACTGTAATCTGTATGAGGACAGTTTTTTTTCCTCTGCAAAGAATTCCATACCCCTCCCCCATACCTCCCACTTATTGACATTTAACTTTAGCATATTGCCTTTGTTACACTCAGTGGAAGCATATCACAGATATAATATCCTTTTATTGAAAGGAAGACAGTCCTTTGAAACTATCAATCAGAATAATTAAGGACTCAAGGAAGGCTTCCCAATGATATTGGATTTAATCTGAGATCATGATAAGTAAATCAGATTTAACATGTTGCGTTAACATTTGCAATGTGTGTAGTTGTATGTGTGTGCATGTTTGTGTGTATATGCAAATGGGGGTGTGGTCAGATGGAAGGTAGAACAGGTGAAGCGGCCCTGTGGTGAGAGAGAGAAATTTCTTTTCCAGGAACTGAATGAAGGTCATTGTAGCCAGAACACAGAAGTTGGGGATAGGAGTAGAGTAAGGAGAAGAGGCTGGAGAATGGGTGGAGTCCAAAGCAGGCAGGACCTGGAGTTCAGGGTTTTGGCTAACGGTAATGAAAAGTTGCTGGAAGGTTCTGCATAGTGCTGGTTGGCAGGGATCAGATTTGTATTGCTAAAGTTCATGCTGGATTCAGTGAAGAGAAGCTATTGGAGGGGATCCTTGAAAGACAATAAACTGCTTTTACTTAAAAATTTGTGAGGAAAATATTGTAAATCAGTGCCTTTTTAAGTCGAGTTAAATGTAACCTATTTGGCGTGCCCCAGGGTCACCTTAATTAATTAGTTATGATACTACTAATAAATACTGCTAGGGAGAGGCCTGGGCTGATTCCCTCAAAACATCCCTAAGGGTTGCTTTTTTGCTTCTACACAGAATGGCCTAGGCAAGTTATGTCTTATTGCTTTCTCTGTAAGTCTGGTCTCCTCTTCATTCCTTCATGTTGTGTATGCATTTTTCATTTTACTAGCAGCCTTTTCATGGCCCCCTTTCAGATCTCTAGAAGTAGCTATGCTCTTAGAAATAAGTTAAGCAAACTTACCAGAACCATAAATGTGAGGGCAGTGAAAGATGCAAGAAAAGAGAAGTATATGTGGTTTCACTACATGCATTTTCCCATCACTGTTTTAACTCCATAGAGTCTTTTTTGGCTGGTGTTTAGGTTTCCAGTGCTAGAATTTGATGTTCCAGACTTTAGGACAATGGCATTTTACAAAATAATCTTTGCTGAAACACTCAGAAAATGTGAAAAAAATAGAAGATGGCCCTTACTCTTGAAGAGTTTTCAATTAAGGTTTCTTGGCAAACCCTTGTGGGACTTTGATCCATTATGCCTGGATAATTGACATCTGAATATAGATATATTGCTCTGGCCCTGAAATGATTTATTAGAATTATTTTGACCATAGAACCCCCCCCCATATGCAACCTAACAAATATGCAAGAATCCTTTCCTAGAGAGTCAGTTCATTACTTGTGACTTCATGAGAGCCAAAAGGCCTGCTGTTGTTTTAATTTTTTAAATAATGATCCATCTCTAAATTTACCATAGTTCTGGTTATACTACTTGAAATAACAGATCCAGATGGCTTAAATTCTCAGGTTTTGATCATGAGTTGAAAACAGTACCTGAGCCACAATTTATTAAATGCCATGGCATTTGTCATCTGATCTGGTGGAGACAAAAATTTTCATGATGTAGGCTTTCTGTGTTCCTTATTTTTTCATGAAACTTGGAGATGTTTCTTATACACTATCCCATTATATCCCAATATCTCACTAAGGCATCCATCATTAACTCAACTGTCAAGACCAGTAACTATGGTGATCATTAAATGAGCAAAGTTCATCAGCTGTAGGAATAGGGCCCAACTCACCGTCACTACAGCCCCAGGATATGGAGAATTAGAACCCCAAGCCCAAGGTCTTCTTTACTAGATGCCTTCAACTGTTTATTGCCATCCTACATTATATGCCTCATTCTTTAAGAAAAATATCTAGCAACTAGTGCAAGTGTCATCATTATCTGCCTGGGGAAGTGATTTCACCTTTCTGAATCTTAGTTTTACAGTTCATCAAATGACAGTATTGCAGAAGTTTTCCAACCAGGGTAGCAGTGGGTTTCAAATGGGTCACACGTGTGCTGAAATAGTGCCACACTTCCCTCCCTCCACCATCCCACCACCTCAGTCCTTGGAATGACCAGATAGGGCCTGAAGCCAGGAACCTCAGCTGTTTCCCCCAGGTACCATACAAACGTTGTCACTTTTATCTGTCTAGGGCGTATGAAAGTTTAAAAAGCTCTGAAAGAGAGGTTTAACAGAACCCCTTTGAGAGAAATGGTTTTAATTTAATTCCATGCTCAGCTCTTTGAGATCTGATCCAAGTACTTCACACATCTTATTTCCTTCCTATTCAGTTCACATCCTTTCAGTAAATACTTATCACATTTACTACGTGCCATGTTCTATTCTCAACACAGAAGATACTGAAGTGTCTAAGAACAGTGAGGAGTCTTGCCTTCAAGGGGCTTACATTCTGTTTGGGGAGCAGACACAAACGAGGAGAGAAGAAGATAATTAGAGGGTGGAATGCAGTGCTGTGGAGTTGATAAGTATGATACTGTAGTGGAGAGGAAGCTGGGAGGAGGGCTGCTCTAGGTGGAGCAATCGGAAAGCCTCCCGAGGAACCCTCATTTCATCTGAGACTTGAGTGATGAGAAGAAGCCAGCACATTGATGAGCTGAGGCAGGAGCGAGCTGGCAGTGGGTACAGCCAGTCAAATGTCCTGAGAGAGCAAGGAGCCCATATGTTGAAGCAATGGAAATGAGGCCACTAACATCCTGTCAGTTTTCTCAAAGCCTCTTGATATTCACCTGATTAAAGACAGACTTAGGGGAGTCTACTGAATGTTTTCCCCTGCAACTGGAACAAGAACCGTGGCAGAGAAATGTCTGACACCCACTAAATATACTTCTACAACTCTTGTGAAATCACGTAACTGACACAATTATATACAAGGCATATAATCTGTCCATTTGTTCAGGTCAGGTACTCATTTGCGGCCTTTTGTCCAAAAGGAAAGCAGCGTTTGATATTGCTGAGTAAATAATGTGCTGTGAAATAGGATGTTGAGATTTAGAATTGAGATTGACAATTGTGATTTGTATTTGTAGACTACTTCCCTCCTTTGGCCTCATAATTTTTCTTGACATGGTTTGAAAGCATGAGCATATTTTACTCATCCTCATGGCAACCCTGTGACGCAAAATGGCTAATAATAGCAATAGTAAAAATAATGGCAGTTAGCATTTCCTGAATGTCAGCTTCGTGTCAAGCAATGCACATGCTTTATGCAACAAATAACTTTGAATGCAATAATGTATTTTAGGTATACTAATCATATTAATATGCTGTTGTTCAACAAATATTTATTGTGTGCCTTCTATGTGCCAGGCACTGCTTTAGGACTGAGACTATAGCACTGAACAAAGTGGTCGAAGTCTGTGCTCTCACAGAGCTCCCTTAATTTCCTCTAACCTTCACAGCACCCTAGGAAATAGTCATTATTGTCCCCATTCTACAGATGAGAAAACTGAGACATGGAGATGTTTACTAACTTGCTCCAAGTCACACAACTAATCCATGGTAAAGTCGATGCAATATGGAATTCTTTCAAATCATATGATGGCAGGACTACTGAGCTTTAATTTCATAAGGATGGTTTGGGAGGTGGTGCTGAGATGCAGGGAGGGCATTACTTCCATCCACCCTCTTGCCCTCACTCCGTCTAACATGGATTGAAGTTACCTGCAATGAAATAGGAGCTTGAAGTGAAATAGCCACCAGTCTTAGTCCTGAATCTGTGTCGTGGAAGCAGCACAGATGGCCCAGGAATCCAGAATCAGCATTTCAAGGTGCCCAGCCTTGTTCTTCCTTGTCTCTAGTATAGCAGAAACACATCAGACTGTAATGTGATAAGAAGAACATCCTTTCATGGAAGTAGCCATTTCATATTACTCTGCAGAACAATTAGGATAGAAACAGAGCAGTGTTGTCTCTTTCCAAAGGAGAAGCTATCCACTTTCACCCAGGATGGGCAGTCTCATAGCCTGTGAACTTCTCGTGGGACAATTCATGACCATTCAGTTTTTCTTTCCTGATTAAACTAAGTAATCAGATACACAGAGAAAGCTCTTGCCTCAAGTCTCAGAGAAATCTCAAAGGATCCCTGTCCAGTGAATGGACTACCGTTTTTTAGACCACAGAACCGGATAATGATGAAGCAATATATTTCTAAGAAGCAAACAGCTCTCTCCATTCAGAAGTGGGCTGGATTGGTAAGTCTAATTTAGATGCTTTTAGACCTAAATGGAGAGAGTCCTTGTCTTGTATTGGGCTGAAGACACCATGACAGACTCTTGCTTTGGCAGCTCTTTTTCTAGATCTCCTGAGCTGATACAAGGCATACCCCAAACCTAGCAGCTCCTCCTAAAACTTATCTAGCTCACAATTTGGCAGTTGGGCAGTTTGGGCTGGGCTGGGCTGGAAAGTTCCTCCGGTCTTGGTCAGGCTCTCTCGTGCCCCTGTGTAGCTGTAGCCAGTTCCACTCTCGGTGGCTGGAACCTTGGCTGGGACAACTGGGTTGACTCAGCCTTGGCTGATGTGGTCTCTCATCATTCTAAGAGTAAAAGCACAAGCACAGAAGGACTCTTGAGGCCCAGGAGTGGCATAATGCCACATCTGTCATGTTTGGTGGAGCAAAATCAGTTACGAGGGGTGCTGACCAGCTTGCTGGGGAGGGCTGCAAAGTCACATTGCAAAGAGGTTTGGATTCAGGGAGTGGGATAGCTGTAGCCATTTTTGCAATCAGCTGCCCTCCTTGTCCCACACCTGTTTTCATCACTCCCAGGTACTTAGAATACGACTGATTAGGGGACAAGAGTCTTTTAAGCAGTTTTATTACTATTGCATTATTCCTATTGCCATAATTTTCCTAAAGATATCTCACCTCCTTTATCTTAACTAGATTTAGGATACACTTTGTTGTCCCTTATAAAACACCACTCAAATGTCTGCCAACCTCTCACCAAAATCCTTGGAGCAGATGTGCTTAGGAGTTCAGCATTTTTCAGATTTCAGAAAGAGAAAAAAAAAAAAAAAAAATATATATATATATATATATATATATATATATATATATATATATACACATGCTGTAAATATGTGTGTATGTATTATAGTATTTGGTCTGGGCAGCATTTTGTAATCAAACAGTCACACTTAATGGGGTAAAGAATATAAATAACTTCACGGTTCAGCTAAGGTTTGGCTGTCTGCTGTGTTCACATCCTGTCAAGTTTTGCCACCAAATGATCAGTAACAATAATGATCATGACAAAACTTTCAGTTCACAGAATGTTTTGGGGTTCAGAAATGTGGATGGGGATTAAGGACTGCTATAAAATTTTCAAAGAAATTGTATGTTCCATGACAGCAGGAACCAGGCTTTCTCTTTTTCCATCATCTCTTCCATGCTAAGCAAAGGGTCTGAGTACAGACCCAGTAAATAAATAAGCAGCAACCCCTGTAAACTTTTTCCTCAAGGTGGGTTCTGTCTGCGGTTGGTTAATTCCACTCATTTTATGTTTATTTGTATTAACTTCAGTTTCAGCAGATGGCATATTCTGACCTGGCCCCAAGTTCTGTTTCTTTTTTAGGGTTTGAAATACCCCTCTGAATTTCCTTACAAATCTACTTAACAATCAGGAAGTAAACTTATGTAGAATACAACCAGTTTTCCTTTGGAGAGCTAAGAGGCAATCCAAGACTTTAGAAGGAATAGGAAGGCATGGGAAAGAGAAACTAGATGTTTTTCAGCCTTCCTTAGACTCAGTTACTTGCAGTGTCATCCATTGTTACTGTTGTGCTTTCTCTGAACTCAGATGGCCAATATTAATTGTTGAGAATATTTCCTGAGCAGCCATTAAGTGATATACACTGTTCTCAGTTATGTGGTATATACTGTTCTCAGTTTGGTGGGGAGAAAATACATGTAAATTGATACTTATGATCTTCATAATTTGTAGAATAAAAGCAGCTTGAATAAATGTTATGGAACATTCCAGAAGCAGCTATCCTTTCTGCCTCAGGTAATTCAGAGATGATTTCAGCAAGAAAAACATGTTAGAACTAGGTTTTAAGGATTTTATAGGTGCTAGCAAGGCTAGTAGGGATTGGAAAGTCTCTACAAGTAAGAGAAAAAAGCATGAGAAAATATTTTAAATTACAGTTTGGCATGTTTGAAACATGGCCTGTATATGGAAATGGGAGCCAGAAAGGTAGTTTAATATTCATATTACATGCAAAATCAAGTAATAATGTAAAACCTATCCAAAGCTAAATAATGATTATTAATAATAATTATTAATAGTATTACTAAACAATAATTACTTATTGTTAAGTAATCTGACATTAATGCAACAAAACTGCTAAATAACATCAAGGATATTTTAAAAATTAAGAACAACTCCTTGTCTTAAATAATAGTAATAATTGATGTTTATTGAGTGATTAATATGCACCAGGAACTCTTCTATGGCTTTGCATGTATTGGCTCATTTAATCCTCATCACAATTCCAAGAAATATGCATAATTATCATCATTATCATCAAAATCATCACCAACTTCCCTGATCAACAGATAGGGAAACTAAGGATCAAAGAAGCTAAGTAAGTTTCCAAAGGTCAGTAAATGACAAACAATATGACAGTTATAATGTTAACGAGATATAATGTTAGGGTTTGAACAAAAGTTCTCTGGTTCCAGAGCCAACACAGTTCCCCAACAAGAGATTTACGCTCTGCATTACATGCCATTCCTCTAAAAACACAAGAAAGATATAAGCATATCTTAAATATGGCCATAGAATGACAAGTGCCATTAAATGCCAAAGAAGAGGAACTTACGTTGAATGCTGTGGGTGAAGAAGGAGATGAAAAGTGCACCAAACAATTCAGGAATGTGTGCATCGTCTTTTCCCAGGATGATTACTTTACAATCATCTGTCCTGTTAGTACAGATAAGTTTTTCCTGAGCCACATTCAAGGCATAAAAGCAATGAATAGATAACTTTGTATAAGCTAAAGTGTATTTTTCTCAGCAGCAAGGTGTGTTTCTGTGTGTATGCATGTGTGTATTTTTATAGGTGCTTATATATATGTGTGTTTGGGTGGGACTTAACAATAATGATCACAGAAAATGGCTTGCCTGGGGACTGGGGACAACGAACATTTTCTGAGCTTGGAGATTCCTCTGATTGTGTTCCTCATTGTTGAAAGTTGAACCGTGGTTGGTAAATTGCCAGCTGGCAGATAGAATAGACATCTCTCTGTTGCAGCCTCCTGGTTCAGTAACTCATGCAGCTACTGTAGCTAGGTTAATTAGTGAGTATCTGATAAAATGAGAGGCAACATATTTCTTGTTTCTGAGGTGTCACAATTATGTTAAGTTGTTACTTTATATCCTGGAATAAGCCAGTATGATGTAGACTTACATCATTGTTTAATGCTGCAAGAGAAGGGAAGTGGCCTGTGAAACCCAGAGGGCGTGGTTCTGAGGCCCTTTATTTGTCATGGTTGGTTTCTTTTAGGGGTGTTGATGGCAAACAGTGTTAGACTTTGATTCTATAAAAAGTGATCCTTAAACAAGCGCCTGCGAACCTAAAATGTATGAAGCTGACAGCTCCAGTGAGGAAGCTTTTCTCTGTGAATCCCAACCTCTGGAATAACATTTGCTCTTATAGGTCATCCAGACGTAATGTAGGTGTCTAGGAAACATAACCATCCAGGCCGTTCCTCCTAAATTAAGTTCTCATGTTCAACAGATGAAAGCAATTATTGGGCTGGGGGAGGTGGGGGTTGAATGGGGAGGGGAAGCACAATGCATTTTTAACTCACTATATTTCTACTTTTCCAATCCTGAAAAGATAGCATATTTTTCTTTCTTCTCTCTGCTCTTCAAAAATAGCAGACTAGCTTACTAACTGCCTTTCTGCCTTTTCCTTCTTACTAACACACACAAACATGCATGCAGTCTTATAAAAGCTCTGTCAGGGTAAGCCACGGTGGCTCAGCAGGCAGAGTTCTCACTTGCCATGAACCTGGGTTCAATTCCCGGTGGCCTGCCCATGCAAAAAAAAAATTAATAACAAAAACAAAAAACTCTGTCCAGTGGAACTGCTGCCATTATGCAAATGTTCTAATCTGCTCTGTTCAATATGTTGCCATTTACTAGCTCCATGTGGCTTTGGGGACTTAAAAGGTGGCTAGGAAAAATAGAGATTTATAAATCTAACTGGATTTTAATTGATTTAAAATTTAAAAACCATATGAGGTTAGTGACTACCAAATTGAACAGCTCAGCTGTAGAATGTAAGCCCCTTGAGGACAGGATCTTTATTTTGCTCTCCTTTGTATCCCCAGCACAGGAGGGCTTCTATGCATATTTGTCAAATGAATGAATACATCAATCAAAGGACAAGGGCCAGGGCAACTTGAATAAATTCATTGAGTCTATCCTCCTACACCCAATCATAAATATCTCAGAGAGAAGAATCTTTGCAATATTGAACATTTACTTTGTTGAAAAAGAGATTGGCTCAATGATAAGGAACACTTTAGTTTTTCTTCTTCTTTGTAACAGGTTATAGCTCTGTCATTCATGAATTTTCCTAAGCCTTTAAAACCACATCTGCCCAGCTTCTTGGGGGTAAAGAGTTCCATAAAATGTTTACCTGAAAGAAAAAGTAGAATAGGATATTTTGTCTTTTGTCCTAGCTCTGCCTCACTCACCCTGACACTTCAGATTTGCTGGTGGGTTCTCTGGTCACCCTATCCTTGCCTGTAACTTGCTCACTCCATTCATGTCCCTTCTCAACTTGCACCTCTCCAGAAGGTGAGAGCTAATCTTTTAGCTCAGAGCAGAATGACAGGGATCGCTGAACCACTCACCCCTTACACTCTCCCCAGAGTTCTTTGTTCTTATCATTTAATTTGTTCCTTTCCTCAGTCTTTTCTGATATCTTTGTATTTATTTATTATGTGGAATTCAAGATGAGACATACCATTCCAGGTGAAAATTCACCACTGTCATTATCATTGTTTTTATGGGGAGGGGGTAGGAATGGTAATTTTTGTTTTCCTTCATAATATGGCCTCAAATTTGTCTGGGTTTTTTTTGGGAGGTGGGGGTAGGGAGCTATAGTAGTTCAAATGAATTATGCAAGATTTTAGGCACATCTGAGTGTACATTTCTTACCTTTACAATGGGGTTGACAAGAATATGTGCCTCGTAGGGTTGTGATGGGAACTTTACTGATATCTGTTAAATGTTCAAAGCAGAGAGGGGGAACAGTAGATTATCTTTATTCGAAATGGCTGGAGCAGCCACGTCTTCACAGTCGTACAGTTCTTTTTTTAAGCAAAAGTTCAGCAACTGAAATGTTGGGATGATGTCATTGAACTTACGTTGGGATGATGTCATTGAACTTGGTGATATAAACCATCCCCTCATAAAACCTCCCCAGAGATTCAACAAATAAAAGGATAAATACCCACTTGCTTCAAATTCTGGAGGATGGTAAATAGAACCTGGAGAAGGACTTCACGAATGCTGTATCAGACAAAGAGAAAAATATCAGGTAGGAAACTTCCTTCCTGACCCACCAATCCAATTCCCTCCCCCTCACCTGGTCCTGCACTGCTTGAGCTGCTCAGAGGCAGCGGTCCAGCTCCCTCCATCCCACTGAGAATACGCTAACATCACTTACAGCAGTGAGTTAGAAACCCATGCATATCCAGTCACAGGGACCCAAGTCCACAGAGACTCAAGGCGGAACATGGACCCCTGAGGAGTACTGTACACAAAAGATCTCCCAAACTCCACAAGAAAAGAAAATTACACACCAGTTTCTCTGATGAATATACAGGCAAAAATCCTCAACACAGTAATTGCAAATTGAATCCAACAACACATTAAAAGAATTATGCACCATGATTAAGTGGATTTTATCCCAGCTATGCAAGGAGGGTTCAATATTAGAAGATCAATTACTGTAATACACTGCATTAACAAGACAAAAGGAAAAAATACAGGATCATCTTCATTGGTGCAGGAGAGACATTTGACAAAATGCAGGATCATTTCTTGATTAAGAAAAAAACTTAGAAAAATAAGAATAGATGGAAACTTCCCCCACATGATAAAGAACATATATGAAGAACTCACAGCTAGCACCATTCTCAATGGTGAGAGACTGAAAGCTTTCTTTCTAAGACCTGGAACAAGACAAGGGTGCCCACTGTCACCACTGTTATTCAGCATTGTACTGGAAGTTCTATCCAGAGCATTTAGGCAAGAAAAATAAATAAAACACTTTTAGATTGGAAAAGAAGAAGTAAAACCTTCACTATTTGCTGATGGCGTGATCCTATATGAAGAAAGTCCAAAAAAAAACTACAACAAACCTATTGGAGCTAATAAATGAATTCAGCAAAGTGGCAGGATACAAGATCAACATGCAAGAACCAGTAGTGTTTCTATGCAGTAGTAATGAGCAATCAGAAGAGGAAATCAAGGGAAAAAAATCCATTTACAATAGCAATGAAAAGAGTCAAATATCTAGGAATAATAGATATATATAAAGGGCATGTACACAGAAAACTATACAACATTGCTAAAAGAAATCAAAGAAGACCTAAATAAATGGAAGGGCAGTCCATGTTCATGGAGTGTAAGACTAAATATCATTAAGATGTCAACTCTACCCAAAAAGATTTAGAGATTCAATGCCATCCCAATCAACATTCCAACAGCCTACTTTGCAGAATTGGAAAAGCCATTTGCCAAATTTATTTGGCAGGGTAAGTGTCCCTGAATAGCTTAAAACATCAGGAAAAAGAAAAGAACAAAGTTGGAGGACTTATACTTCCTGACTTTAAAACATATTGTAAATCTATAGTCATCAAACAGCATGGTACTGGCACAAGAATAGATATCCTGACCACTGGGATCAAATTGAGAATTCGGAAATTGACCCTCACATCTGCAATCAATTGATTTTTGACAAGGCTGTGAATCCATTCAATTGGAAAGTAATAGTCTCTTCAACAAGTGGTACTGGGAAAATTGGATATCTATATCCAAAATAATGAAAGAAGACTCCTATCTCATGCCATCTATAAAAATTAACTCAAAATGTATCAAAGACCTAAATATAAGAACCAAGACTATACAACTCCTGAAAGAAAATGTAGGGAAGCATCTTCAAGATCTAGTGAGAAGCAGTAGTTTCTTAGGACTTTATACCCAAAGCACAAGCAGCAAAAGAAAAAATAGATAAATGGGGCCTCCCCAAAATTAAAAACTTTTGTGTCTCAAGGAACTTTGTCACAAAAGTGAAAAGACAACCTATTCAATGGGGAAAAATATTTGGAAGCCATATATCTGATAAGAGTGTAATACCCAGGAATATATTTTAAAATCCTACAACTCAACAATAAAAAGACAACCTAATTTAAAAATGGGCAAAAGATTTGAATAGACATTTCTCAATGAGAATATACAAATGGCTAAAAATTACATGAAGAGTTGTTCAACATCACTAGCTATTAGGGAAATGCAAATCAAAATCACAATGAGATCATTTCACACATACTAGAATGGCTACAATTGAAAAAACAGTCTTGAAGAGGATGTGGAGAAACAGGAGCACTCATTCTCAGTTGAGGGAATGTAAAGTGGTGTAGCCACTGTGAAGATGGTTTGACTGTTCCTTGGGAAGCTAAGTACAGAATTACCACATGAGCCAGCAATCATACCACTAGGTATATACCCAGAAGAATTGACAGCAGAGACCCCAACAAATATTTGCTCACCAATGTTCATAGCAGCATTATTCACAATTGCCAAAGATAGAAGCAACCCCCGTCTGTCAGCCCATTAATGGATAAACAAAATGTGATTTATACATACAATGGAATGTTATTCATTTTAATTTATTATTAAATTAAAATTCATATTAATTTATTATTAAAATGAATAATGTCCTGATGTGTGCGACAACATGGATGAACCTTGACATTATGCTGAGTGAAATAAGCTAGGCACACAAGGATAAATATTGTATGATCCCCGATACAAAATAATTTTAATAAGGAAACTCATAGAGTTAGAATCTAGAATATAGATTGCCAGGAGCCAGATTGGCATTAGAGAATGGGGAGTTGATGTTCAATTTGTATAGGATTTCTATTTAGGTTGACTGTAAAGGTTTGGAAATGGCTGATGGTGGTAGTGTGAGTGTGGGCGGATGTGTGCTTGATTAACAGCACTGAATTATGCAGGTGAATGTTGTTAAAAGCGTACACGTTAGGTCACATATGTTACTCAAATAAGAATTGAAGGGTAAAACATAGGACTATATAATACGGTGAACCCTGTTATAGATGGTAGACTATAGTTAATGCTACCAAAGTATAAGAATGTTCTTTCATGAATTATAACAAACGTACAATCCTAATACAAGGTGTTAATAATAGGGTGGTTTCTAGGAAAAAAGTGTACCTAGTGTAAACTATGAACAATATCTAATAGTACTATTTTAATACTCTTTTATTGATTATTACAAAGGTAATTTTTGTTAAAAAAGTACAGTGATTAAAAAGAGCTATCATCAATTATAACAAACGTTCTACCCCAATGCAAGGTGTTGGTGGGGAATCCTTTATTTAATGCACGATTGTTCTGTAAACTCATGACTCCTCCAATAAAATTATTTTTAAAACTAAACCTCATGGAATTAAATTAAATTAAAAATGAAATGCTTAGTGGATTTAAAATTCTTCCTGAATCTCTTTTAAAAAAATTGGGGCAACCATAAGTCCTTAATGAAAATTGCCAGAGAAGTGTGACAAATACAAATAACATCTGTGATGGACCAGCATATAAACAGACTCAGTATATATAAACAGCTGGCCTCACATCAACGCATCGGCCAGAGCAACCAGGCTGGCCATTCTGACAAGAACACTAACTTGTCACAAGAGGCCCCCAGATGAATAGACCTATCCATGTGCTGATTTCCCCAAGCTGTACCTGCCTGCACTGGGCCACCCTGAGTGCAGTTCTAGGATGCCCAGTTTCCATGGTAGACAGCTCTGCAGATGATGCCAGGAAGCAGCACCTGTATCAGAAGCCATGGGTCATTTCCAAGGGGCCTCTTGGCCCTTTGCCTCCTGCTGGCTGCAGCCTGGAGGCTCCTGGGGTTCACCTTTGCTTGCTCTGTTTGGGTCCCAGCTTGCCCCCTCCCTCCACCCACATTTGCTCCACGCCTAGCAGGGCAGTGAGAGTGATCTGGACCCCATTAGGGTGTTGTCAGGGCTGTCTGGGCTCACAATGGCCCATTTCTGGTGATTGGCAGCTATTTACACTCAGACTCCCACTGAGCTATTGGCGAGTGTTCTTGTTCTCTGCAATTTTAAACTGTTCCTGGCCTGAATATTAATATGTAAGGTCCAGGACATGAGAAAAAAAATAGTGGCATTTAAACCCTTGAACATCGAATCTGCAGATAGCAAAACGATTTTAAAGTCTTCCCAGAAAGCTCTTAATTTAAGGTTAGCTGAGGCATAAAGAATGAAGGCTGCGTTATTAGTCATTTCTTCAGTGCACATTCATAGTTTCTTTACTTGGCTTGTAGTAAACCACTTTTGAATGAAATAGCTGGAAAAGACACTACTTATGTCAAATAAAACATGATTATTGTTTAGCCTTTCCTCTTTGTACTGTATCTGAACCTTAAACAATTAAAAAAAAATTTGTCATGGGACGGACAATTTGGAACCAATTATACGTGCTCAATCATTTTGCACATCTTTATCTGAGGTGTCAGACAATTCTTTTTATTAATATCATCTTGGTGTATAAAATATTTCAAGGCAAATTATCCAGAATGCAAAAAACCATGTTGTTTGTTTTTTCCTCCTTTCAATGAATACCTTGCTGTCTGCATCATAATCAATAGGATGGAACTTCACAATGTCAGGCTTGGCGCATAAGGATGAGGCTGTTGAGTGGGAGGGCTGCAGAGGCTGACCCCAAGCCCCAAAATTGGATGGAGGAGACAGTCTGGAGATATTCAGGGTCTGTTTTCCATCCTAATTCTCCCCAAATTTCACCTTTATTTTATCCTTAAGAAAGAGAACACTCAAATTCCATTTGCACACAGCTCTCCTTCTCAGGACGTCACATCAGGGGCATGCTGTCGCCATGGCTTATCCTTGTGGCTGTTAGCCTCAGTGATCGGGCTGAGGAGGAGTTTATCAGGTTTCTCCACAGTGAAGTTACTGTTGAACGCCTTTCCGTAGGAGCTCTTTGGAAGGAAGTCACTATGCACAGCCCACACGTCAGGGGTAGGGTTTGTGGTATTCCTCCTTAGGGACAAATCTGCAGAAATTATGTGGAGTTTTTCTCAGTGGGCGATTGGTCTCTTCTCCTGCATTTGTTGATTTATTCAGTCATTTATTTATGTCAGTATGGGTATGGGAATCAAATGCTTTTGACTTCAACATTTTAAAGAGTAGTACTTATGAAGTAAGTAACAGGTACTAAGTAACATGAATAGTAGTTATGAAGTAAGTAACAAGCACTCTAAAATGATCTTTCATTCACTAAAACAAGACAGGAGTCTAGGACATGTTTTCTAAATATAAATATGCATTGACTATATTAAATATCTCCTGGAATGGCATATTCCTTGATTCAGACTATTATCTCTTCCCATAATCTTACTTTCCTCTGTCCAATAATTGACTCTCATGCAGCCACTAAAACTATACTGACCATAGGGATGGTTTGATGTGTACTTTTTTTTTTTTGACATACAATTTAGTCTTTCAGATCGGGCCTTTACAATTATGTAAATAAAAGATAAACCTACAAAGCATTGACATTGTATTTAGCAATTCATTTATTCCATATGTTTTAATGAGCTCTCAGTGCTGGGAATTCAAAAATGAGCAAAACAGACAACTTGTGTCCCCCTGGGAAGCCCAAGTTATAGTCCAGGAAGACAGGCAATCCAGGAATAAATAGGTAAATAAATAAAATAATTTTCAATGGTATAAAGTAAATGAAAGAGTAATAAGATGGCTACTGTAGGGAGGGTATTAATTTTGATTAGAGGTAAAACAGGGTCTTTCTGAAGAGGTGACATTGTGCTGTTGTATCAGTTCTTTAATTCAATATGAGTTGCACAGTCAATGTCAATATATAATTTATTTGGTACAGCAATTGTATAAATACATGTAATTTGTGGGTAGAAATAGAGTACAAGTACTATAGATATTTTCCACTTATATGACAATTAACAGCTTTTTCGAGTTTACAGAGCTATTTAAAAGTGATAACATTTTTTTGTGCTTCCTCCTTCAATGGCCATGATTAAATAACATAGGAATTATCCTCAGTTTCATCTCATAGATGCTCTGTTGTTGGATGAGAGACATTAAATATTTGTCCAATGATCTGGGCTGGTAAGGGGTACAAGTGGGACCCCAATTTAGATTTTAGGACAACTGCATTATTGCACACGTGCCAAAATTTACAAAACCTAGTTTATGAAAGATCCATCCTCATTTCTTTCAGGCCCATCTGTGAAAGTGCTACAAATTGCAATCAAATGTAAGGCATATTGCTACTAAGGGTCTGTGTTGGAGATTGTGGTTGGTACATCTTATGATGCAAAACAAAGTTGACTTGTTGAAAAGTGGGTGGAGGAACTGGACCCTATCTTTTAACTTGCCCCTTACCACCATCCCTTAACAAGGAAGCACATTTTAAAAACTCCAGTTTACTCAGTGTTCTTCAGTCTAGATGATCAGTCCTGTACTTCAGGCTCTTCATTTGTTGAATCTCTCCATCAGTCAAAATCAGTTGCTCATCAGCACTTATTAGCACCACCCAATTTCCAAGTACTGCTCCAAGTCCTGGAGATGCAAAGGAGACTGGAATAGACCCTCCCCTCATAGTGCATGGAGCCTAGAAGAGATAACAGATATTAAACAAATTACCACAGACATTTATACAAAAATAAATGTCAGTGAAGACCTGAGAAGGAGAAGTATTGGAGGTTGTGGACGTGTAGGGCCCAACCTAAGTGAAGTAGGTATAGGCAAGGCTCTCCTGAAGAAGTGGTATTAAAGGTGAGCCAGCCAGGAGAGGAATACGATTCCTAAAAGAAGAAGGAACTTGTGGGAAGGATTTTCCCTATGGAGGAATTGAAAGGCCAGGATGGTAGAACATAGGAAGGAGAAGAAAAATGGTAGGCGATGAAGCTGAGGGAACAATCAGTTTGTTTCAAGGCTGAGCACTAAATGTTACTTCCTTATTATCCTACCACATCTGTCATCACTGCCCCTCTCCCCCTGCTTAAGGTGCTCCTCAAAGATGCCAAGCTTCTCCCACCATCAGCTCTGTACCTGCCATCAGGAGTGCCTGCAGGACTCTCCCTTCAGATGCCACACGGGGCTCAACCTCTCAGCTCCTTCCATCCGTGTTCACATGTCATCTCCTCGGTCAGCATCGAACCCCGCCCCACCCCAGTCACCTTACTTATATAGTGGCTCCCCTATTCTCCGGCGTCCTCATGCCCAGAACCACGTTTTGTTTGTTTTACCCACAGCACTTATCTTCCAACATGATGTATCATTTACTTGTGTAATCTCTGCAAGGGCAGGAATTCCTGCCTATTTTCTTCACAGATGTAGTTCTAAAGTCTAGAATAGTGCGTAGTTCTCAGTAAATATGTGTTGACATAATGCAGCAGAGATACATTGGAGGATTTTAGGCAGGAGAGTGACATGACAAAATTGGATTTTTGGAAAGGATTATGGTCTGCAATGAGGTGACTTTTGGAGAGGACCCCTCTGGGGTGAATAGGTAGGATTTGATCAAAATTCTGCCAGCTCCTATTTCTGGCTGCTGCAGAGATAAAAGTGGGATAGTCAGATTATTGACTATAGAATGACTTTAAGACTTCAAAGCTAAAATAATCCTTGTTAAAAAAGTCAGTGCAGTCTGGGGAAGAAGTCCCAGAATCACAATCGGAAATTCCCTTCTCCTTTTGCTAACGTGGACCATGCTCAGTTAGATGGAAGCAGAACACTCAAGCACTCTCTGTGCTGCCTGCCACATTCTAGGTGAACAAAACAAAGATAATAATTCATTCAGAAAATGGAGTCTGTTCTGATGCATCCAAATTAGGCACTAAATGAAGATCAGATTCTGCAAAGGGGATCAAAGTTTTACTATAGAAAATAAGTAAGTCTGTTGAATTTGAAATGTGGGCAGTGATACTGGAAAACAAGGTGGTAACTGAGGCCACTTGCATTCAACACAAAGGCAGAGGGCAGCTCTGGCTGCTGAGAAAGCACAGAATGCTACTTGGAGACTCTTTGTTTTGGCAGCTCAGAATTCTGGTGCAAAGGGTCAGCTCCCAGTTCTTAAAGACTTTCTCAGAAAAAAGAAATAATTTCTTCCCCTATAAATGAAATCTTTCCCTAGAAACCACGTAGATTTCCTAGGTTGGTTTTTCCATTAAAATTCCCACAAGCCCAGCAATTATTGGCCCACCCCATCTCTGGGGGTCTCAGTGCACAACCAGAATATTTTCTAAGTTGTCTTGAACCTGGCAATTCAGGGACAGAGGTGGGTTTCAGGGATCTATCAGTGAAAGCTATGAAACCTGGGCATCTGTGTGATTGAGGCACCAGAGCATATATGATCTGATTGGGAAGCTGTCTTGAGCTGCAAGGAGAAAAAAGAAAGGTACTCTGGAAAAAGAAGAAGCCAGTGATGTCCCATAACTTTGGGAAACTTCTTAGACTTCCTGGTGTCATGACTAATGTCAGACACATTTTCCCTATAGGCAATAATTGAAATGTTTTTACTCAGCAGTTCTCAAAGTATGGGCTACAGATCCCTGGGGGTCTCCAAGACCTTTTGAAGGTGCCCACAAGGTCAAAACTCAGTGTCCCCAACTTGGTTCGATTCTCTGCCATTGGTGTCTGCAAATTCTTAATAATCTTTGAGCAAGGGGGCCCATATTTTCATTTTGCACTGAGCTCTACAAATTATTTAGCTGGTCCTCATAAATAGTACTAAGACATTTGTGGCAGGCAGAATTCTAAGATGTCCTCCAAGATCCTCACCCCCTGCTGTACCTGCCCTGTGCAGTCATTTCTCTTTGAGTGTGGGTGGATATGTGAATATGATGAGCTATCACTCCCATGACTATGTTACATAATGTAGCAAAAGGATATTGCAGATGTAACCATGGTGCTAAATCAGTTAACTTTGAGATAATCAAAAGAGAGATTATAAAAGAAGAGCATCTTCTCTGGCTGCTGCTGGAGAAAGAAAGAAAACAGCCATGCTGTGAACAGTCTACAGAGTCAGCTTCTAGGAGCTGAGGGTGGTTTCTAGCTGGTGGACGAGCAAGGACAGGGGAACCTCGGGCATATAACCGCAAGGAAGTGATTTCCACCAACAACCTGAATGAACCTGGAAGAGGATCCTGAGCCCCAGGTGAGATTTTCATCCTTGGTCCACACCTTGATTGCAGCCTTGTGAGACCTGAGCAAAGGACATAGCTAAATTGTGCCCAGACTCTTGACCCATTGAAACTATGACATAATTAATATGTGTTGTTTTAAGCTGCTGAGTTGTGGTGATTTGCTATGTATCAATAGAAAACAAATGCATCATCATTTCCCTTCTCTACTGTTTTGACATTTGCACTGATGGTGCAGAAGTAATGGTCAGTAAAACTGCTAGGGCCTTAGCATGACTCAAGGAAGTGGCTCCCACTTGTGTTAGCAAGTCAGTATATTATTTGTTACGGTGCACGTGCAGGAAAAAAAGACCAGTTTTACTTAAGACAGTTCTTGATGAAGCAGTAAAAATATTAATTTTACAAATCTTGAACTTTTTGGCCCATGTGACAAAATGGAAAGTAGACACAAAGTAGACAAAATGGAAAGTACTTCTGTTGCAATTGAAAGTATGATGTTTAGCTCAAGGAAAAGCACTTGTGAGATTCCTTAGTTTGTTACCTGACCTAACTGCATTTTTCAAGGAAGAGCAAAGAATTTTTAATAAATGAACAATAATTATTCATACACTGGTATTTGGTTGTCATTTACTTGTAACATTACTTCAAATAAAATAACTGGCAGTATTTATTGTCAGTAATAAAATTTGAGTGTTTAAGTGAAAATTGGAATTTTGGAAAATCTGTCTTCCATTATAAACTTGAAAGTTTCCAGTACTTAAAGACTTTTTGGGAGCTCAGGAGTGATATTAACAAATGTGATTTTTGATAGTTTTATGAAGTTTGTTGAAAGATCTGCATAACTCAGTGAACCAATATTGTCCAAACAATGAATGCATGAAGGTACAAAACCATGCATTCAAAAGGCAAAACAGATTAATAGATTTTAATGTAACAGAGTTTTTTTTTTTAAAAAAGCTTATGATAAGGCTTCAGATTTCACAACTAACCTTTGAGAAAATATCATTTGTTGTGTTTTCATATAATATCAAGGAAGAATATCCACAGTTCTCCAAAAAGGCTGTTAAAATACGCCTCTGATTTCCAATTACCCTTTTATGTGAGGCTCAATTTTCTTTATCTACCTTCATTAAAACATATTGCAAGAGATTGAATAAAGAAGAGGTATGCAAATCCAACTGTTTGTCTAAGCCAGATCTTAAAGAGATTGTAAAAAAATATAAAGCCATATTTCTCACTGTGTTTTTGTTTGGAAAATATAATTATTTTCATAAAAATATGCTATTTATAGTAATTTGTAATGGGTCATTAGAGTTCTTTTTAGATGAATTAAAAATAAAAAAAGTTTCCAGTTTTAATTTCTAGCATGATAGATGTCAATAGATATAACTCACAGAAACCAATGCCCTTTTTGTTTTTCAATAATTAAATAAGACTGTAAAAGCATCTTGAAACCAAAAAGTATGATGATTGCTAATCTAACCTGACCTTGTGGTATGCAGTTGGTGGGAAGCCAGAAGAGAAGAAGAATACATTAGTGTTGAAATTAGCCTGTGTATGTGCTCCCTGGGCTGACTAAGCACTTACGTGAGTTATTTTATTCAACTCTCCCAGGAACAATGAGAGCGAGTGACATTATGTCCATTTTTACATACTAGGAAACTGAAGATGCAAAGGAATCAGTATTTCAAAGCCCCTGCTTTTTCTATTTCCCTAAGCTGCCTCCTAAGAATGGGGGTTTTATCTCATCTAGGTCCGTTCCTGTGATGTCTCAGTGAATTTATTCATGGTTGTCATATGCCAAAAATTGACTTTGGCTAAAACCACTCAGTTTACTGATACAAAAGTTTATCCTTTCAATGTGGGATTCATACTAGTGAGATAGGTATTTAATTATATTGGCAAAGTATGTAATCAAAACATTAATAATTATTGTTATGACTGCAGATCATTAAGTCAATGTGACTATCCATCTGTTTTATCAATGAATAAAATGATGTGATTCAACAAGCATTTACAGAACCCCTACCACACAGTGGTAGATATTACAGGGGGTAGGGAAGTCAGTAAGAAGATTCCCTCCCAAGAATGACTCACGTAGAGAGGTATCAGGTCAATACCAAGAGAGAAATACAGATGTGGTTCCCTGGCATTGCAAGAGTCTATGGGATCTGCTTGGGCAAAACAAGCAAAACTGAATGGAAGAGGTGATTTAAGTAGTTCCCCAAAGTACCATTTAAAGTTGTTGCCCAAGATGCCCAAGAAAACTGATGTTGACTGGTTCTCACCACTCTGTTTGCCTCTTTAGATCACAGAGGAGATACATGTTCCACTAAGCGGGAACTCTGGCCTTTGCCAGTTGTTTAGGATAGTCCAGTTTTCAGAGTTTTTTTTTCCAATTTTCTCCTTAGATACTTGATGCGGAACAGGGCCAATCCTGGTCAAGAAATTCGAGCACACCCCTCTTTCCATTTGCCTAGAGGTGTCCCAGGCATCCCTTCTTGTACGCTTTGGCATCTTGGAGATACCATGTTCCTTCCTTCCATAACCTCCTCTCCCCAACTCCAGTCTTCAGAATCTAGAGTTTCCATTCTTTCTTTTCCCCTAAGAAAGTCCACCTTCAAGAAAGATTCAGAAAATCTTTCAGATTACTCTACTAATGATTTTCCAGAGGGGAAGAGAAGTTTTGAGTTTTTAACAGGAACAAAAATCTCATGTAAGTCAAAGTCTCAAGTCAGTGGATTTCTGACCATGGAATTTCAATCATCTGGAAGAAAGTGGGAGAGGTAACTTTTTATATCCCTGAAATCCTATTGCTCCTGAAGTCACTCACACAGTCCACCCACATTGTATCTGGGCTGGGGAGAAGGCATAAGCTCCCAAGAAATACAGCACACTGTTGTACCTCTCATTGCCTAGGAAACCCTACCTTTTAAACTTTTATTCTCTGTAATTTAGCTTAAAATAGGTAACTCCCTAAGCTCAGCCCTTTGACACCAGATGACAGAAGCTTAACCTTGGAAGCAGGACCCCATAGTAATACTGTGTCCTGCCTTGATACAAGTCAAGGATTTATTATAAGGTTGAGAAAAGTGTGGACAGTGACCAGTTAAGGACAATGCCAACATTTTTATGTCAGTTTATAACATTCTGTTTATATTCTGAAACACATGAATCAATTAAGAATCCAGAAGTTTAATTTTCTTTCCACCCAGCAAACAAATTTCATATAACTTGGTTGAGAGGCTACCCTTGTTTGCACTCAGATACCTTCTGCTGTCGGTGGGAGTGGACTGAGGTTCTATGGAAACAAACACTCCGGAGTCGTCCACCAGGCAGGGAGCAGGGGGCCAGTGATGGTGGTTTCTTTTCCTCTCAGGCCATACTCATTTGGGTATTTCATGATTATCTTACATGGCGGAAATCATGGAAATAAGTTGATGTGGAGGGGAGTAACAAGCAATTGATTAAAATTTGAGAAGCCAGTTGATGAGATGCATTTTCCCGGTGATTTGTGTTAAGTGCAGAAAATCAAGTCATCCTTTTGTGTTGCAACTTAGCTACTCTCCCAGTAGACAAAATATTTCCACACCTAACAATTAACTTGCCGAAGATTAGTCAAATCTCAGTTATCTAGAGGGTAGATTATCCAGTTTCCTCATTTCTCCTCATTCTCATTCTTTGCATCACTTTAAATAACGAGAACTAATCCCTATGTTTGTATTGGAAAAGTGCCTTTACAATGGGTCATCCAACTTTATATCTAATAATTCCTTCCCTTTCTACTCACAGGGTGGTTATTTTGATATCCAAGGCTGAGAGAAATTAGGTAAATTTTCTAAGATTACATAGTCAGTAGGTTGTCCAGCCAAGAACTGACGCCAAGTGGTCTCACCTCTGAGGCTAATGTTGGCTTTTTCTCTTGTGTGCTTCCTTTGCATTATAGACAAGAAAATGAAACTCATATTTCTCAATGTGGATATTTGTGACGAAGTTTGCTGTGGAACACATTGATAATTAAAACTTGCATTTATAGGTTATGTGTCAATTTCGGTAAGAGATTCTAGTTTTGCTAGAGCGTGATCTAGAATTGGCTTTTAGCTATTATGCTTTCCATCTTTGATTGAAAGGAAGTACTTGACAGTTATAAAAAAAGAAACTGGTGAACCATATCTATGAAGGACTACTTAATTTGCAGCTTGGGAATTAATCAAACTTTTGGTCCTCTTAATGAGCAGTTTCTTCATAGACTTAATTCAAATTGATGGCTAAAATATTTTAACAGCCTTTAAACAACTTTTAACCAACCAGTGACACTAGGGGTAGGAATAAGCAGGGATGCTGCCTCTTCAGCCCTTAGAATGTCTCTTATTAAGACCAGTAGTCAAACTGCTGAGCTCAAAACTAACAGAGACCTTAAAAGGAGCCACACTATTTTATTTCTTAACAATATGTATGTAAGAACAATGATAACTCTACCATCATCTAAGTTAAAAATCTGTTTTCAGTGGTTATTACCCACCCCAAGTAGGTGATTGCCTTTTTCTCCTAGTCTATGAATGTCAGTTAACAAAATTATTACATTATTGATGGTTGATTTTATCAATGCGTTGTTGCATTCAATTTGTTTGCTGTTAAGTTGCAAAGTTTAGATTCCCTTGCATTTGACCCAAATTATGGAGAGCTGGTGAGACAGACTATGATATTGGGCATACCTTGTCAAGAGACATAAAAGTAGACTAAACTTTGCCAATATGCTTTCAAGAATAATCAGATAATCTGATAGATTCTACCTTAAAGGAGAAATCTGACTTTAGTTAGCATCAGAGAAAATTAAATGACAAGGCTATTTTTAGAGGATATGCTGGGATAGGGCAGTGTCACTTCTCAGATTAGCAATGTGGTACGCCTTGAATTTTATTTCCTGAGCTGTGAGTGTCATTAAAGATTTCAGCCCAAGTATCTTCCCTTTCTAGTGATACAATAAATGAAGAACATCTTCTCTCAACAAAGACCTATTTGACAATGGAAGATAATATTTTTTAAAAGTTGAACAATTTTCCTTGGGCTTTCCAAATGAATATTTCATGGGTGAGGATGTTTAATTTGAATGTTATTCTAAGGGAATTGGGGGTAGCTAATGAACTAGACAAGAAGTAGACTCCATTCTCTGTGAAATTGGAGCCTTTTCAAATTGTTGAAACAGCACACACACAAAAAAAATCCAGAATATGGCAAAGGTCTATCATCAGGAAAGGGAGAAGGGAAAAGCAAAGAGGTCCCCTTAGGCTTAGCATTAGAGGAGGATCCAGTGAGCAGGAGACTGGAGAATTAATTATAGGAAAAAACATTGTTGCAAAAATGTAAAACTGGTATATAGGGCTGTAACATGTGCAGACAAAGGGATATTAGTAAAATCCTTATCTAGTGGAAGTGCTGTAGTTGAAGAACTGTCTTCCATACTGTGAACTCTCAGGAAATATCTCTTGATCTCAATATGGGGTACACATTGGTGCTACCCAGAGTTATTTCTTATCTCTCCTGGGCACACAGAAGACTTACATTTCTCTGCAAAGTCAGGCTTGGTCAGGTGAGTGTAATTCACCTAAACATGTGAGCAGTCACTTCTGAGTGGGTGCTTTTAAGAGCTGGTGGGCAGTCTCTGCTTTCTTTTCTCGTGTTTGGTAATATAAGTAAGGAGGTGACATAAGGTCAAAGTTTCCTAGAATGCCAGGCCAGCACATGGAAGACAGCTTTGAAGAGTATCCTAACTCACAAGATAATTTATATGCTAAGAAATAAATTTTTGTCTTAAATCACTGAAGTTTTTGGTGCTGGAATCTTACCCAAGCATCACCAAACCTATCCTGACTAAAGCAAAATATGTGTTTTTTGTTATCTCTTTGGCCAAGACTGATCTCACACCGTGATAGGCCTGGGATTGGAGTAAAATTATTGGATTGGAAAGTCTACAAGAAAAGCAGTTGCCTGTCATTTTCACAAAAATCTCCAAAGATTGGGTCCACAGCTTCCCATGGCAATGCATTTTAATATCCTATGTGTCCCTGAACTCATTTAATAAAGAAACCTACACACCGCTCTTAGCTTCTACTATGAATCAGATTTATACCCAGGACCCATCATCAGGGAGAGAATATAGTAACATTTCACAATAAAGTGGCACTAATTACATGCCATGTCTTTTGTGACACGAGGGCAAATGATGCTGGACCATTAATTTAGCTCCATGAACTTGTGCATTACCTTGGATGCCATTAAATGTGTAAGCCCTGACACGTATTTGTATTACTACTTCTAAATTGACTCAGCCTCCGGCAACAGCTGGGTACCTAACACAGTGGTTGTGGGAGAGCAGGGATTTAAATACACACCTCCGGCTTTTTGAAAATGGCATGGCAATCTCAAAAGTGCTTTCTCACTTGGAGAAAAAATTGGGTCTCAGAATCTTAGAAATAAAACCTGAAAGTTTTAGCTCCAAATCAATCTTCCAAAATTTTGAGCATAATGTAATTTTCCATCTAAGCTGATTGACTAACTCACCAATTGTTTTCATAAAGAAAAGAAACATAGCTTTATTAATAGAGGTGCTCAGGTAAGTGGGAAGGTGGCAAGGAAAGAAAGGGGCATTGCTCAAAGCATGGGAGACAGGCTTTGTCCCCATGCTCTGGCCTCTTTGATTTCATGTCCTTTCTACATTTCTGAGTTTTAACAACCAGTACAGCTCAGTTTAGCATCTACCTACTCTGCCTTCCAATTATGCTCTTCTCTGAGTGTATGAGGTGTTGTGATGTTGGGGACCCAAGAGACAGGAACCCAAGCCTGAGTTCCATTTCTCCTTTCTCTGGTTGAGGGACCAGGTACTCATCAACCTTACCAGGTCTGGTTCCTCAGCTGTGAAATGGGCATGATGTTCCCTGTGTCACTTCTGAGTCTCCACGAAATGATGTACTTCCTAGCCTTTAATGAGCTGTAAAGAACACCTCAAATGTACATCTTTAATGTATCTCCCAGCAGGTTGTAAGCTTCTTCAGAACAGAGATTGTCTCCATCTTCTTTTGCTTTCCACATGTCCTAGCGTAGTAAGAGGCACCTCTCTCGTGGTCAGTCAGTCATGGTTTGCTGGTTGATAAGTCACTCAACAAACAAATCCTCTTCCCCACCATCTGCCCGATGGAAAGCAGAAAGTGTACCTGCTGGGTGATGGGTTTCAGACAATATCATCTGTTCAAGTCCCCGGCTGCCTCTTTCATCTCTCTCTTGTGCTTCATGGCTTATGGGAGACCACACTTGGCCAGTCCTTCCTCTGAGGGCCATAGTGTCGGTCTTGAAGATGATCTTCTAGAGGAACCCTCTGAGGCAATAGTGATGCTATAACTGGAGCAGGGAAAATTGCAGCAAAGACGCCTTTTCCTCCCAGATTACCTAAGGGCTATATGAAAGTGTATAATTCTCCAGGTAAACGTTTCCTGGACGTTGTTTGGCCAGCAGTGAAAACCTGACACAGTGTTTCATGCTTGCCTGTCCCTAATCCTTCAGTCACAGTTCTGCTCAGCGGGCCTGGGTACCTGGGTGGTGGGTGGAAGAGAAGGTCTGAGAACTGGTCTGGGTGTGTGGGAGGCCGGTTGCTTCCTGAGATGAGGCCCCTGCTTTCTTCCACCCCTTCAGTTGCCTTTTGTTTCAGTTGCCATAAACACTTGCTGTGAAACCAATGTTAACTCCTGAAAGGCATTTTTTTTTTGTATTCCTCTCATTTCTGTTGAAACATGACACTCAAATTGGAGATGGGAGCAGAGATCAACAAACCCTGTCAGCTCTTGTCAACCCAGGTGTAACAGTGCCATCTTCTTAAATTGCCGCTAATCTGCCAAAGATCTCTCTATCTGCAGCCTCCATCATGCTGTTTGCTCACATTTGGTTAACACTTTAAATTTCCCTTTCTGAGGTGTCACTGTTTGCCATTTAGTAACTAAGAAGAACCGTGAGAGCAGCTTAAAGCACAAGGATTTGGGAAGCTGGAAAAAGCTGATTAGCTATTCAGGGAGAATAATCTTATTGAGAGCAGTAAGAGCTGTATAAAGAATGCTTTTCCCTTCCCAGTAACAATCTTCTAATTATGTTGTCAGGCTTGCTGTTGAGCGCTCCCCCTGTGCCATTAAGAAACCGTTTCCTATGTTAAGAAAGAGATTTCCAGATCGTGATGCTGTTTGCTGATTTTTTTTATTGTTTAAAGAATCTGTATGTATTAAACCAAACATTAAAAAATGATTCATGTGCAGCATAATTACTTGAGATGAGGCACTCAAGATATGGCGAGGAGCGGGGGTGGGGGGGGCTGGAACGGTAAGGGAGAAAGGAGGAAGGGAGGTGTGTGTGGGTGTGTTCATGGAGGTGGGGGGGGCCTGGAGGGCCATAGGGAGCAGGGGTGATTAGAATTCCATTTGAGTACGAGAGACTTTCACCCCGAAAACCTTTCAGCCCTGCGATGGAAAGGCAGTGACCAGCCCATAGCTGCTCAGGAGGTCAGGGGCCGAGCCGATAGCCACATGAGGCTGGACGTTTCTGAGTGAAACAGAAACATTTCTGATCGATAGATGGTCTTCCTTGAATTGGAAAACGAGTTTGAATTTCACACACATGTGCTCTTTAGGATTCCTCCTGCTTGAAAGAAAAGAATCAGAGTAATAAGCAGAGTGTTCCTGCATCACAGATGTCCTCAGCAGCAGTGCACAGGACCCCAAAAAATCACCCTCTGATCCCACGTCCACCTTCTAGCTGGGGAAAGTCCAGGGAACAGGTGGATTGTTGTGTTAATTCTCTCAGGTATTGTCCTTTGCTTGTAGGCAGAATAATGCCTTCAAGCCTTCTACTACCTGTTAATTTAAATAATGAACAGCAGGGAGCTTTTTCTTTATCTCCAGAGGAGCCAGGGCACAATGTATAATAATAAAAAAAAAATTTTATAACAAATACCATGAAAACGATCAAATGCTGAAACCAAAGCTTTCTGTGTCACACAGGTGAGTATACAGTATTTCAGGGTTTGGAGGTGGACTCACCCGTTACAACCATAAATATGTGGCATGACAACTCTGTTTCTCTCTTTACAGTAGGAATTTTAGGCAGATTCTTGCAAAGCCTATGGTTAAACCAGTGGAATGAGTATGTTTGGGACCTTGTCATAAAACCTCATAATGTATTTTATAATAGTGAGAGATAATTGAAAGTACTTATTTCAGAGTTGGCGATCTCCATGCTAAGATGACTCCATCAAACTAAAAAAAAAAGTAGGTTTTCAAAGCATAAACTATATCTGTTGGTCGTTTCTGTCTCCCAGAAGGGGCCCAAAAAATATCCAACAGCACGTAAATATTCCAGTAGCCTGTACCTCCTCTCTGTCTTTCCCAGAAATCTTGGAAAGTGGCCTCTCAAATACACAATTTCCTCCAGCCCCTACTAAGTACTCACTGCCTTTCTGCCTTTCTGTGACTTCAGATCCCTTTCAAGTCTGCCTGGGATATTCCCACTGAACTCTGAGCAACCTTGTTGCAGGGGGTAGCATTACAAAGTGTGACTGCTTTCCCCTGGGCTCACAGCCCCTCATAGATGGTCTCTTGGTGAGAAGTTGAAACGTGAGAGCCAAGAGAAGCCACCCACCCAAGACTGACCACGGAGAGGCTTCCAACCTGGCCAGTGAGGGAAGCATGGCACTGCCTCTTGCTAATCAAGACTCCAAAACTTTTATTCTTATTTCACCCTCTTCCTGCCTTTCCTTCCCTCTTTGTTACCTTACTCTAATCTAGGCAACACTGTGCTAGATATAAAGTATACAGGGGGAAGCATAACAGACATCCTCCTTTTCCTCATGAACAAAATATATAAGAGAGACAATAAACGATAACAGGTAGACAAATGGATGCGTGCGAACGCCTGTGTACATGTGGGGGTGGCTTCTTGGAGAAAGGGAAACTGAAGCTAAATCCTGAGCGATGAGAAGGTCCAGTGAGGAGTTGGGAATGGAGAATGGAACGTTATGGGCAGAGTGAGATCCCTGGGGCTGATTCACAAAACAATATAAGACCAGTAAGAAAAGAGAAGGCCAAGGGAGGTTTGTGGGGGCAGGTAGCTCCAGGAGCACCGGGCCTTTTGCATTCTGATACCTTGATTCAATTTTCTCTGAATGCCTTTGCTCATAAGAGTGTGTTGAGGAGGTAAAGCCTGGAAGGAGGGAGATGGCTGAGCCACAGCAGGAATCCAGACTGAAGAGGTGGCGGCTCCTGATTCAGGTGGAAACTGGGAGATGGAGATGAGTGAGTGGATTCAGGGTACACTGTGTAGGCTCTACACACAGGACTGGGTGCTGGCTGCATGTGCAGAGGCAGGGACCAAGGGGGCTCGGGAATGGACCCGGACCTATCGTGGGGTGCTTTTTACTGGGGTGGGGCAAAAGGAAGACCAGCCCTGATTTGGTTTGGGTTGCCAGACTCACTAACAGTATTCTCTTCAGTTTGATTCCAAGAGAATATACTGAGCAATTATGGGGGTCAGAGCATGTGGTAGGCATTAGGGAAACAACTACAAGGAAAACTCATTCTTTGTCTTCAAGAAGTTAGAAGTAAACTTCCTAGGAAGGTGTCAGTGTGGGAATCAGGCAGAACGGAGCTTAAGCACCGGGTCAGCCACTCATGACTTTCCAACCTTGAACAAATGATGTACGGCTTTGTGCCATTTTGAAACTGTTGTGTACTCCCCAAAAAACCATGTTCTTTAATCCTCATTCAGTATTGCCGGATAGGGTCTTTTTAGTGTTTCCAAGGAGTTGTGACCCACCCAGTTGTGGGTGGTAACTTTTGATTAGATGGTTTCCGTGGAGATGTGTCTCCACCCATTCAAGGTGGGTTGCTTACTGGAATCCTTTATGAGGGAACTATTTTTGGAAAAATCTTTAGAGCCCACACACCCAGAGACGTTTGGAGATACAGAAGGAAAATGCTCCTGGGGGATTCAATCTTCATGCAAAAAGAAGCCAGCGGGCGTCACCCTGTGCCTTTTTGGCTAAGAGAGACTCCTAGAAGATAAAGACCCCAACAGATGCCAGTCACATGCCTTCCCAGCTGACAGAGGTGTTCTGGACGGCACCAGCCTTTCTTGATTGGAGGTAACCTCTTATTGTGCCTTAATTTGGACATTTTCACGGCGTTAGAGCTATAAACTTGCAACTTAATAAACTTCCTTTATAAAAGCCATTCTATTTCTGGTATATTGCATTCCAGCAGCTTTAACAAACTAAAACACTCTGACCTTAGACATCCTTCATTCTCAGTGAGAATGAACAGATATCTATTGTAGGTTTGCTGTTAGGATTACAAGAAGTGTCTGGAATATAGTAGGAACTCATTAAATGGTAATTTCTATTTTTTTTTTTTTATTCACTAGCTCACAGTTTGCAAGGTCTATCTGGATGCTGATTTCCATTTTATTTCTTTCTCTTCATTTTTGTTTTGTTCTAAATGGGCACTACATGCACAAAATATTCAAAAGTTACAAGAGAGTACCTCCTGAAAAGTAAGTTATCTGGTTTGTCAATTTATGGAATCTTAGCCCCTTCCTCTTTTTCATTTTGGGGTGGGGCACAAAGCTGGGAACGGAGCACCCTCCACATTGAAACACAAGCCCAGGGAGAAGGAGGATCACCAAGACCCCCTGAAAAAAAATTCCACTGTTTGAGTATAATGAATGAGCCACAAATTACTTGACTGTATTGTTCAATTATTTTCAGTCTTTTACATTGCACTCAATGCTTCGATAGACATCTATATTTTGCTTGAGTCAGTATATATAAAAGATAAATATCCCAAAGCACAATTTCTAAGTCAAAAGGTATATGAACTTTTGGTAGACAATTCCTGCATTGCTCTCTGTAGATTCTGGACCAATTTATTCCCCCACAAACACTGTTTGATAGTGTCACCTTCCCTACACCTTTATGTCCTTACCAGCCCAATGTGCCATCCAACTTTTTGATCTTTGCCAACCCTTTAGGCAAACGGTAGTATCTCAGTATCATTCTAATTTGCATTTCTCTTTTTATGAGTGAGATTGGAAGGCTCATATTTAAGAGAGATTTATATTTCCTTTTCTTTGAGCTCCTTGCTCCTATACCTTGTCTATTTATTCTATTAGATTGCTGGTCTTTTGCTTATTGATTTTTGGAAAATCTTTATCTACTAGAGAAATTAGTAGTTATGAGTTCAAATATTTTGATCCACTTAATCGTTTGTCTTTTCTCTTTGTTCCTAACCCTTTGTGTAATTCAAGAATTTCAAATACTATGTGCAAGATTAGGCAAGGATTGTTTGGATATGACACCAAAAGTATGAACCATAAAAGAATAAAAAAGATAAACTGAAAATCTCAACACTAAGAATTTCTGCCCTTCAAAAGACACTTAAAATGAAATCACAAGCTAAAGACTGGAGAAAATATTTAGAAATCACATATATGAGAAAGGACTTGCGTCCAGAATATATAAGAAACTCTTACAAAGCACTAATAAAAAGACAAATAGGTTTATTAAAAATGGGAAAACTATTTGCATAGACATATAACCAAAGAAGTCATATGAATGGCCTGTAAGTATATGAAAAGATGGCCAATATTATTAGTGATCAGAGGAATACAAATCAAAACTACAACGAGATATTACCTCACAGACCCTAGGATGACCAAAATAAAGAAGACAGATAATAGGTGTTGGTGAGAATGTGGAGAAATTGGGACCCGCATACATTACTGATGGAATGCTAGGTGGTACAGTCACTTTGGAAAACAGTTTGGCAGTTCCTTTAAAAAGTTAAACATAACCAACCACGTCATCCAGCCACTTCTACTCCTAGGTTTTTACTCAAAGAAATAAAAGTATATGCCCATGCAATAACATTAAGCAAGCGCTCATAGCAACTTTATATGCCGTGGCCCCAAACTGAAAACAACTCAAATATCCATGAGCATGTGACTAGATAAATTATCATATGCTCATGCAATAGAAGTTTACTCAGAATTAAAGAAGAATAAACTATTGACACAGGCAACAACATAGATAAATCTCAAAATAATTATACTGAATGAAAGACATCAGACAAAGTAGAGTATATGCTGCATGACCTCATTTATATAAAATTCTAAAATTGTAAGCCAAACTTTAGTGACAGAAAGCAGATCACCAAGGAATAGGGGAAAAAAGCAGGGAGAAGCTAGAGGGAAGGATTACAAAAGGGCACAAGGAAACTTTTTGTAGTAATAGATTATTTTCACTATCTTAATTGCAGCAATGGTTTCACACGTACATACCTGTGTTAAACTTATCAAATAGTATACTTTAAATATGTGTAGTTTACTGTATGTCGAATATACTTCAATAAAGCTGTTCAGAAAAGGGGAGAACATTTTACATCGTACCTCTCTTTTCCTTAATGGATTCAGGTCTTAAGACTTTTTTTTCTTTTTTGGCACTCTGTGATTATGAAAGCAAATTCTCCTATTTTTTTCTTAAAAAATTTTATGGTTTGATTTTTCACATTTATGAATTGATCCATTTGAAATCTGTCTGGGTATACAGTATGAGGTAGCAAGCCAAGTCTTTTTTTCCAGTTGGGCCAACATCATTCATTGAAAAATGTTATGTTTTCTGCACTTACTTGAAATGCAATCTTTATCATGTGCTAAATTCCTGATATTTTGGCCTATTTTTTTGCCAATACCACACTGTTTCAACTACAGTAGTTTAAACTTTTTTTAAATATGATAAATCTAATCTTTCTGTTGTTGCTTCAAATTTCAGAGATTTCCTGAGTATTCTTGATTATTTACTTTTCCACATGAAATTAAGAATCAATTGATTTAGTTCAGAAAATCTTACTAGTGCTTTTTTGAAAAGTGATATTGCAGTTAGTGAATAAATTCATTTATGGAGAATTGACAGCCTTGTGATCTTGAACCTTCTTAGCCGAGAATCTTGAATGCCTTTCCATTTTTTAAAATCTTCTTTCTTTTTCTTCCAATAGTATATTTTCTTCATATAAATCTCATACATTTTTACTTTAAATTAAATAAATCTTTTGAAGACACAAGTTATGTTTGTATAAATTTAAGCATAAATATTTCAGTTGAAGAAGTTACAAAGTAATCATGTATCAGTCTTGGTTTCTATATCCAAACATTTAATTTACTAACCATGCCATTGTAAACTGGTTATTCTCTGAATCTTAGTTTACTCTCTTGGCAAATGGGAAGCAAAAATATTTGCCATGCCTATTTAATGGGATCCAAGAAAATTCAAAACGTGTAAAAACTGTAAAACCTTTTAACAAGAGGTCTTTACACTCAACAGAGGTGCCAAAACCCTTCCTTGAAAGGTTTTTGCGTGGCAGATTCTAAGGTCCTTTTGAGTGCTTAGTAATAAGCTATACAAAGTAGAGAAGTTGTAGCTGTGTAATTTTGCAGTGTTCAGAATTTAAAAGTTTCTTCATCTATCATGTTCTTAGGCTGGCAAAGCCAGAGTTGAGTATAAAAACATCTGAAGATTTATTTACTCTGCCTCTCTTCCCTTTATTGGGTGGAGCTTTCTATGGATGTCTTTTGCTTTTCACTAAAGGCCATATGTGGTCCTAATTGCATGGAGCAGGAGAAAAATGGCCTTTGATTGGGTCATGGATGCACAGAAGTGTTTAAGTTGGAAGAGACCTTAAGACATACCTCTTCCGGAAACAAGAAAAAGGAGGTGCAAAGAGGAGAAGTGATCCCTGTCCTCACACAGGTATATCCAGGACAAGACCCAAGACAGAACTGTGGGATTTAGGAGTCTAGTGATCATTAAATGTGGACAGACCAAGCCAGTCTCCAGGGAACAACAAACTCTCAATTGTTTCTTATGCCTGGGCACCCAGGACCCTGGGGAATTCCAGAAAGCCAGCCGGCTTAATCAGGGTCTTATTTTCCTCTCCTTCACCAAACAGGCATTGCTTTTCTGTTCTTGACTCCCTAGGCCACTGTCCACTTCCAGTGTTTGATGTTAGGGGTGAAAAAATTCATACCAGGCCCAAAGGACAGACCTTGGAGTCTTCTATTGTGCCTCTAATGTCCATTTATCACTCCAGAAAAATAAATAAAAAGAAGGAAGAAAAAACTCATACATCCCATACTCCTTACCCCTCCATCTCATTGACCACTAGTATTTCAATCTACCCAATATATTTTACTCCTTCTCCCACCCCACCCCCTGTTATTTTTTTCATTTATTCATTTGAACTGTTTTTATTGTATAGTATAACATATGTAGAAAGCAAAGAAATAAAAAAGCAATAGATTTCAAAGCACTCTTGAACAAGTGGTTACAGGACAGATCCCTGAGTTTGTCATGGGCTACCATACCATCCTCTCATCTGATATCCATTCTTATAAATAAACATAGCCAACATTTATCAAAAGTTTTCCATTTGCCAGATATTATTAGCTCATCTAATATCATCCAATAGCTCATCTAATATCTGTGAGGTGGGTTTTATTGTCCCCATTTTACAGATCAGGAGACTGCGGCATGGAAAAGTAGCTTCAGGGTTACACAGCTAGTAAGTGGCTGAGTCATATCTGAGTCGTCATTTTAGCTCCACCGTCCACACCTTCAAAATGCATGTGATCCATTATCAGCCATTTAAAACTAGGTGTGCAGGGCTCTGAGGCTGTAAAGGAGTAAGAAATCATGGGTATCCTACACTCTTAGGTGGGATTTCTAGGGAGCTGGGGTAAGCAGTTGTGAGGAGCAGGCTGGTCCCTTATAAATTAGAGTAACCCCAACATAATGGGAGGTTAGGGGCCCATGTTACCCTCTATGCTTCGAAATCCCTCTTCTATTTGCAGGCCAACCTAAGTGCATCTAGAAGAGGCAGTAGTGGGCCGAATCAGTGATCTAATGCAGAGAAGTGAGCAAACTATTTTCCCCAAAATGATAATTTATAGGAGTAGAAGGCAGGGAATGTAATGAATCCTCTGGGTGACTGAAGGTAGAGGGAGAAAGTGGAGAGACCAGACAGGAGGAGATGGGAGACCAGCTTTATCTACACCCCTCTGTGTGGAGCCAGCCCTGGGATAGGCAGTTGAGACAAAAAAAAAAAGGTACCAGTTATTTAGGTTTTTTTGTGTGTGTGGAGGTGGGGGGAGGGGTATTGCATGGTCTGGGAATCGAACCCGGGTCTCCTGCATGGCAGGTGAGCATTCTACCACTGGACCACCCACGCACCCTCCCACTTCATTGTCAGAACTTTGCCTTTTCCAACAAGTTATCCTCCTGAATATGGAGAGCTACAAAGAAAGAAAGGGATAAAAAAGGATTGGATAGAAACACTTATTTCTAATTCTTAGAATTACTGAAATGTATCAGGAAAATACCATGGTACTGTTCTAATTAATAAGGCATTACACATCGTTTTTATTTAGCAGCCCCCATGCTAATCTCACACCCACACACTATCATAACCCTAGTTACATAAAGCTCTCATAGAGGAAGAGGAGGCGGCAAGAATAAAAAGGTCAGGGTCTGTGTATCCCGGTAATAATCACTTAGAATGCAAATTATCCTTGTAGACTGCACAAACTTAGCATCATGGCCTTAAAGCCTGATTATTCCTGTGGCACAATTTCTGTCGTACTTTTGATCATGTTTGCTTTTAAAGCTCTAGACTGCATGGGGAAGTGAGACTGTAAATGGTCCAAGCATCATTCTCCTCTCTGCCTCTGTCTCTCTCTCCTCCCTCACTCTCCTCCTCTTTCTCTCCTTATCTGTCTTTTCAGACTTTCCTTCTCCTGGAGGCCTTGTATCTAATGGGGGAGGATGAGGCTGGCTCTCTCTCCCTCCCTCCCTCCCTCCACATACACCCCCCCCCCCCCCAATATTCCATGACATGGTTATTCCTTCTCTGGAGAACTGAAGGACTTGGGAATTAAGCATATGAAATGTCATGTGTTTCCTAAAGTTGTGGTAACAAAGTACCACAAGATAAATAACTTAAAACCACAAATTTACTGCCTCACAGTTCTAGAAGTCTTAAGTCCAAAATCAAGGTATCAGCAGCGCCAGGTCCCCTCCTGACCCTGTAGGGAACGTCTGCTCTCTGCTGCTCTCTCCTGGTTCTGGTGGTGGCTTGCTGGTAATCTGGTGTTCTCTGCCTCAGGCGTTGTGTGGCATAGCTGTCTCTCTCTCTCTGTGTCTGACTCCCTCTCCTTGTAAGGGCACCAGTCATGTTGGACTAGGCCTGCACTAATCCAGTTTGGCCTCCTTTTAACTGAGAACATCTTCAAAGATCCTGTTTCCAAACAGGGTCGCAGTCATGGGACCAGGTAGGACTCAATCATGTCTTTTTAGGGGGCAGTTCAGTCCATAACCTGAAATCTTTGTCTCTTGTTATGAGTTGCTCAATCATCAATTCTGGTAAATGTCTCTTGGGAGGTAGGAAGCAAAGGGTATGACAGAAGATGGGATGAAACATTTTTTTAGGAACCCAGTGAAACTACTTGTCTAAAGGGAAAGTATAGAAAAACGAGAGAGGAAAAAGCAGGTGGAAACAAAGGAATGCAGAGAAGAGATAAAGTGAGATAAAAGTGTTCACCCTCATTAACCTCCAAATTTTCAGAAAATGGTAGGTGGGGCAGTGTATGCAAAGTCCAAGATGAGAAAGCAAATGTGCAGTAGCCAAGAGACAAATGGAAGAGACAAATGGAGGATTGTCAAACAGTGGCCTGTGCCAAAGAGAGGCCAAGCTGCAGGCTGCATAGGCCAAATGCAGCTTCTGTGTCTGCCCTTAGTGTTTTCTGTTGTCCCCAGGAGAGGAGCAGAGAAGAAACCAGCGAAATGGTGCAGAGGTAGACATTGGTCTTGTGAGTTTAGCACAAGGGCAAGGTGGGGAGAAGATAGTCCTTGAGAAGCTGAGCCCAGGTCTGCCATGGTAAGGAGGGATGACAGCAGGGAGTAGATGTGGGATACACAGGGCCGGGTGAGGGAGAGATCCAGAGTGTGAATAAAAAGGCAGTGTTTGGCAGAAGAGCCCAGGCTACGAATGTTGGCACAGTTTGAGTGGGAAAGCAAAGAACTCTGAACTTGAGAATCCCAAAGAGTAATCAGTGAGTCCTTTAAAAACCATCACCAGGGAGATAGGCAGTTAAGAAGCAGAAACTGTCTTTGTTTCCTGGTTAAGGAAGAAGGGGGAGAGTGGAAAGAAAAGAAAACAAGAACATTAAGAAACATCTGATCAGTTTTATAAATGAATGCATTGTGTGAGTTGGTTTTTTTTTTTTTTTTTTTTTTTTAACATAGGCAGGCAGCGGGAATCGAACCCAGGTGCTCTGGCATGGCAGGCGTTCTTGCCTGCTGAGCCACCGTGGCCCACCCCATTGTGTGAGTTTTAATACATCACATGGGATCCCCCTAAGTTTGAGAACACATTTATTTGACTGTTGTTGCTTGTACATGGGAGCCTGCCTTAGAATCACTGTGTCCTTGGTTTTGGATCCCATGTGTGATCATGGAATAAGCATAGCTATGCCCCTGCACCGAAGCCCTGCACATATGCAGGCTTCATGGGTCCAAGGCCCTTCCCAGGAGTATTGGGAATTCTGAGGCATGCAGGCTGGGCTCACCACCCTCCACCCTTCAATACATAATCAGGCCGAGACCTGAAGTCACAAAGATTTGGGTTCCATTTTCCATCACTAACCAGCTATGTGAACCAAAGGTTTATGAAACTCCATGCATGTCTATAATAAATCTGTTTCTCAGAAGGAAAACAGGTTGTTGCCATGTGCAAACTGCTATGAAAACAGATCCCTGCCCCAGTGGTCCAGTGCTGAAACCACAGACCATCAAAAGAAACCTGTTCATCTCTCTAGACTTGGAAACTGGCAAACATGTAAATAGGCTTAGTCTGCTGTGGGCTCTTTGTAAATGGGACTCAGAGAAGGTGACCGATGCACACACACACTCCTCCCAGCCTCGTAGAATCAATGACTTTCCTTGCTTCTGGAGGCCTTGTAACTCATGTGGTGGGGGCAGGGGTAAGGCTCCAGCAGTGCAGCCCTCTGAGTCTGCCTGGGGTGATGGGACAGTAGTTCCATGTCTCAGCACGTAAAGGAGTTAGTGGTCAAGAGCACGTCCCGGCCTGCCACCTACAGGCTGGGGACTTGGGAGAAGTGAGCAATCTCCTTAAGCCTTAGTGTCCTCATTGGTATAACAGGGATAATAATAACAGTACCACGTCACGGGGTTGATGTGAAGACTGAGTCAAGAAAATACAATGGGTTTAGGATACTGAATAAATATATGTATATATATTTTGGCATGGGCAGGCTCTGGGAAATGAACCTGGGTCTCTGGCAGGAGAGAACTCTGCCACTGAGCCACCATTGCCCCGCCCTGTATGAATTAGTAAATGAATGGATGAAAGGAATAGCAACAGTATCGCCATGGCAATTGCCTGTCACTGTACTAGACACTTGGCCTCGTTATCCCACTTAATTCCCACAACCACTGTGTGAAGTGAGTATAATTATTCCCATCTCATAGCTGAGGAGGCTGAGAGCTAGAAAAGTTAATAATTTTCCCAACTTGCCACTCAGCAGAACAAGACACAAACCCATGTTTATCTGTTTCCAAAGTCAGGGCTGCTTGAATTTTGGCCAACCTGTCTCACCAACTGTGTGATGAAATCTGTCAGTCACGATGGCTTCCTTTCTACCCAAATCAATTGAACTCTGGCTTGGTCAGGAGACGGCCACTCAGGCTTTCCTGAGGCTGGAAGAGTCTCTTTCCTCGCATTTCACCAGACGGGTTATTTGGTCCTTTCTTCTTGCACAGGGGCTCCCCAAGGAAGAAAGGTAGAAAACGAACCTTTATGTGGAGGGTTTGTGTGGCTTTATAAACACTTTCACCTCAAGTACATGGCTACTTAGTATTTTCGTTAATAACAAAAATAATGATCTCTGTTCTCCATTTCTCTTTGTGCCTTCTTTGAAACTGATATTGCTGCTTCAAATTAGAGGGGTCCAGGTTGGGTTTCCATGAAGGAAGGCAGGAAAATTCCTTGGTTCCTTAAGCTCATGCCATGTGATTTGACTGTGTTTCCAAAACGGCAGGACATGACCTGTCCACTCGCAGCCCTTCTCCAAAAAAGGTACACATGCCAAAAAAAAAAAAAAAAAAAAAAAAAAGGTTCATTGATATCTGAGTATAACCCAACCCTAGGCTGGAGTTTACAGGTGGCTTGAACCAACCTGACAATTTGGAAGTGTTACCCAATATATTAGCTTTTCCAAACTTGCCTTATAATATTCACCCAGGCCATTATTAAAATCAAATTTCCCAGGCTCCACATGAGATCTGCTGGGTCAGAATCTCCAAAGGACACACCTGGAGAAAGTATTATGAGACACCATACAAAAATTGAAGAGACGTTGGTCCTGCCCTCAAGGAACTTCTAGTCTAGTGGGTGGGTAGATACTTAAACCGCTGTGAGTCCAGGCGCTGTGCTGCTAGAGCCCTGATGAAGTGATGACACATGCTTCAGAGCGGTTTATGTCAGCATTTCCTTGCGACTCTCTTTAGGAGTAATACACTGGAATTTGGTCCTAAGTCCCTGTCTGGATAAGCTGAGTTTAGGTGGAATTCTGGATAGAGGGTCCTGTACCCTTCTGTGACTCAGAGTAAGCCCCTGCAGGGCTGCTTCTCCTCAAAGACAAAAACAAAAAAACAAAAAAACAACAACAACAACCCAGCAGTGTCATTTCTGGTTGCTGTCATTTGAAGCAATAACCAAGAAATGTTCCAGCCAAGAAAGCACCAACCTCTGAACTCTCCTTGAATTGACTCCACATTGCTATGTGAAAAGCCTGTGAGAGAATCTCAGCTCGTGGTTTCGGTGGAACTGCACTTCAGGAAATGACACATAATTTGGCCGGAATGACTGCTGAAGGATGCACCCGGAATATTACATCCTTGGGCTGTTTGAACTGCCATTGACTTCTTCGCACACAGACCACCGTAACCTCTATTATCTCTGGCCTTTAAGTGCCTTAATATTCACCCATAAATGGAATGGGGAAATGGGTAATAATACAGGAGAGAGGTGTCCTTTTCCAATCCCCATATGTTTCAAAATTTACTCAAGTGCCTTTTGATGGAGCGGTTCTGGATTGCCCTGGTTGTTTTCCTGGATGAAATTTTGAAATGGCAGCAAACCTCGTAGCGCTCCTCAATCCAATATAGAGAGAAGAGCAAGCTTTTGTCCAGTGTGATATTTGAATGTCTTTGCTCCAATGTTGCTTCTCCGTCAGGCCTCCCCAGTCAGCCATTTAAAATTGCGATGCTTCCCCTGACCCCGCACTATCCCTGTGACCTCTTTTCCCCTTCTCTGGTTTATTTTTATGTGAGCATGCATTGCCATATGGCAAACTGTATGTTACTGATTTATTGTTTAGAATGTGTTACCTATGCTAGAATGCAAGCTCTGTGAGGGCAAGAAGTTTAATTGGTGCCCCCAGATTTTAGAAGAATGACTGGCTTTTGGTGGGTGCTCAATAAAGATGGTTAAAAGGAAGGAAGGAAGGAAGGAGGAAGGAGGATAAAAGGAGGGAGAGAAAGATGATGAAAAAATGAAGGATGGCACAGAAAGTATCTTACAAGAAATGACAAGCTACATTTCTCCGAGGTTCTTGGTGGGTGCAGCTGTTGATCAGTATTCTGTATGTCATTCCATTTCAGGATTTAAGTTCATCGACTATAACATGGGACTCCAGTGTGCAATTATAGTCAGAAGTGCTTTTTCACTAAGGTACATAATGATTCATGCTGAGAAGGTAATTAAAAATATTGTGGTAGTTTAAAAATAATACCCTATTAGAATAATATATCAAAATGGCTAATTCAGAGTGAGTGCTTCCTGCTTTGATTGCCTTACGGTTCGTATGGTCTATCAGATACTTTCATCTAAAACAGAGTGATCTATATCAACACATCACTATGATTTGCACTGGATTCTGGTTGGGTGACATTTGCAAATTTCTATATTCCCTAGAAGTGTCTGAGAGCAACAGATGACTGTTGACTCTGGTGTTTGAAGTGCTGGCATAGGGAGACTGAAAAACATTTCTAAATATCATCTCTGGACAGTCCACGTAAAGATCATTTCATGGATACCCTGCTCAGTGACCTTTGTCTTTGGCCTTCACAAATTATGCGGGTCAGAATTTTGAGTTCTGAAAACTGTGCAGAGCCACACACTGCTGGGCCAAGGAGGGGTCTCGGGGACCTGTCATGCCGTCCACTCATCTTACAGCTCGGAAAATGGGGCCCTGAAGGCACAGCAGGAGTCGGCGTTCAGGTCTCTCTCTTCCCTGCTCCCCAGCAAGGTGGAGGTGGTTCTGTCCTAGGAAATAAGGGTCTGACTTGACATCTTTTACTTCTTAAGGAGTCTTGAAACAATGGGTCCATAACTGGTAAAAATTGTAGTCACCAATACTTCCTGAGTACTTATTCTACCCAGGGGCTTCTCCAACTTCAGCTGCATCGGAATTGTCTAGAGGATTTGTTAAAATGTGGATTGCTGAGTCCATCCCTGAGTGTCCAGTTCCGTAGGTCCGGGGGGCCAAGGATCTCCAACTCTAACAAGTTCTCAGGGATGCTAGTACTGCTGATCAGGGGAGCATACTAGGGGAGCCCCTGCTCCGTGCACTCCTCTATTATAGGCACTCTTCCTTGACTAACTCATTCAGTCCTTATATAATGCCATGCTGAAGTTATTATTGCTATCCCTTTTTGCAATAAAAATAAATATTTAGAAAAAGACAAAAAGCAATTGAAGAATTTAATTGCATTCTTTGCCAGTATCCTGAATGTGGGTAAAGGAATAAATGCAGATTAAAATAGCTTCTGGTGGAGAACTGCCGTACCCACACCTCACTAAGCGTTCCTCACCTTCCCCCACAGTCCCCAAGCCCCCGATGCCAGCACTGCCCAGACAGCAAGGATGATGGAGGGTCAAAGCCCTTCAGCCCAGTCGCGTGCTGGGCCAGTCCATCCTGCCATCTCTCATCAACCCTCACCTACCCTTCCACCTCCCCAACTGAAATTCTGAGACCTGGATTTGGGGTGAAGAAATCATGGCTTGAATGGATGATTATTTGGTTTCTTTGGGTCCTGGATTTCCTATATTTAAATATCTGCCCCATCTCATGAGATTTTGTACGACTCAAAATAGATTATAGTTAGGGGACTTGTTTGAAGCTTAGCTTGAAGGTAAATTTTCTCTCCTGTAACTCTCTTTTTGTTCCTACAGCTTTGAACACTCACTGCTGATCCAGAGTCCATTCAATCCCCTTATTGGTCAGTGTGAATGGACAGTTCCAAGATGTGGCCCCTTAGGAGGAGGTGCTAGGTACTGGGGTGACAGTGGTATGCAGGACAAACTAACTGTGAGAGCGGCATCCATCCCATTCACAGTCCCGCCCACACTTAAGGAGAGGCTGGGATCTTGGAGGTTATCTTAGCTTTCTACCTTCCACAACCAGTGAGTCTGGACAGCATTGGAAGAGGGAGAGAGAGTGTCCTGGGATGAGGATGGAAAGAGAGGCTGGCACCAGATTATGTGAGGTCAAGTAAGCAATGGGAACAAATTGCTTTTTTTTTTTTTTTCAGGAAACCAATAGACAAGTTGTTTTACCTTCTTAAACTTCAGTCTCCTTATCTATAAAATGGACATATTAATTACTCAGGATTGGGGGGAGTATTTCTTGATAGAGGGGCTCCCTAAATATTAACCATGGTTATGCTTTTCTGCTTACACAGTGTTTGGTCACTGCTGCCACGCTGCTGTCCCCACCTCAATGCTGACCCTTTAAACCAACAGTTCTGGACTGGGGTCAGAGATGGCCCTCTTTAAACCTGCACCCTGGTCAGGGCAGACTCCTGCAAACTGCCTCTGAGACAGGGAGGGCCGATGGCACACTTGTCAAAGGTGACCCATTCCCTCCCATGCAAAATGCTGGATATGCGCCAGTCTTGTTTTCCTTCAGAAATTCTCGACTGGAGCCTGGTTTGCCTGTGTGCTAGTTACCTTTACCTCAAGGGTTTGGAGAGACCACTCTGTCACGCCCAAGGCTGTGCATAGAATGTAGGCTCCTATATGCTGGGCATGGCTTTAAGTCTCAGCTCCAGCCCCCGCTGAACTCTCCTCTCCAACTCGACTGCTCGTTTTGATTTGGTGCATAGAAAATGTATCCCACATAGAGGAATCACTTTGATTACTTGTGATTGTCTGTGTCACAGAGAGCTTTTTTTGTTACCTCCACCACCCCCCCAGTCGTTCCCCAAGTACTTTGCTTCTCTGTGCACATAACTGACCATTGGGTCTGTGCCCATAATCCCTCTTGCTTCTTTCCCCTTCGTTGTTCTTGATGTGCTATCCTCCAGAAAATCTGTGCTTATTCTCTCACTATATACATGTGATATACTCTCACTATATACATGTGATTGGAGTATAAGCCCACTTATTGAGGTTTCTGCTTTCCTTTGAAGGCGCCCAGCCCCTCTTTACAGTACTTTTTCTTTCTTTCTTTTTTGTTTGAAGGTAAAATCACACGTACTGAAATGAACCAATCTGAGCTTTAGAAGTTTTATGAATGGATACACCCACATGACCCACATTTCTAGCATGACAGAGAACATTTTCATCTCTCCACAAAGTCCCTTTAGGTCCTTCCCGGTCAATTCTGCCACCACCTTCACCACTCGCCCCCCCCCCTTGTCCCCCAGCAACCAGTGTAGCGGATCTTTTCACCTGCGATTAGTTCTGTGCATTTTACAACTTCATGTAAGTGAGATCATGTGCTGTGTACTCATTTGTGTCTGAATTTTGTTGTTCAGCATGTTTTTTTGAGATTCAGTCATGTCGTTGCATACATTTAGTAATGTATATTCCTTTTTATTGCTGAGTGGTATTTTGTATAGACATACCACTTTTTGATTATCCATTCACCTAATAATGGACACTTGGGTTGTTTACAATTTTTAGCTGTTATTACTAAAATTGATGTGCCTATTTGCATACAAGCTTTTTGTGGCATATGTTTTCCTTTTTCTTAGGTGAATACTTTAGAATAAACATATTGGGTCAATGGACAGGCATATGTTTGGCCTTATATGAAGCTCCCAAACATTTTTTCAAAGTAGTTGCCCAATTTACATTCATACTAGAGAATTTCAATTGATTCACATCATTTGCAACTTTTGGTGTTTTCAGGTTTCTTAATTTTTGACATTCTTGAGGCTGCTTAATAGTATATCACTGTGGACTTATTTTTTATTTCCTTGATGGCGTATAATAACTATTTTTTTTTTAAGATCTTCAGGGGCATAGGGCATTTTCCCCTCCCTTAAAATCAGTGAGAGGCTCGAAAGCACATCTTTGGGTGAATAACAAACTCAAGTTTGGCTGCACTGACTTCGGGTCCCTGCTGCTGGCAGTCCCACACGGAACAGAACCCTTCTTTTTGCTAGGGGGAGGGGGCGTGCCTCAGTGCCTCAGGGCTCTGTTTGTATCCATTTTGACTGGAAAACGTGAATAATGGAAGAGCAGATCCATTCCTCACTTTTCTGCCGTCAGCTTCATAGTTCCAGCCCCCTTTTTAGTTGGAGCTCCTTGTTCACATGCTGCTGAATTCTCTGAGAGAGAGAGAGAGAGAGAAAAAAAAAGGCCCTTGCCAGGTAAAAGGATCCTCCCCCCCAAAAATCACTACCATGGTTGTGTCTAATTAGCACCCTGGTTGGCAGGCACTAATTAGCTCCCTGGTTTTCAGGCCCAGTGGAGCAGATGAGACTAAATGAGTCCTGGAGCCTGACCTCTCCTGTTGCCCTTGGGAACGTCTCACCAGGTCAGGGCTGCTGGGCGGAAGCCGTGGGGTGTCCCACAGCCAGCCCCACATGCTGCCACCCACAGGGTTTCCATTGCCGGGGCCTGGCAGCCTGGTGACTCTCAGTACTACTGACTCCATTGTCAAAAAAAAAGAAAAATTCCACGGACTCATTATTCAGTTGGGGGAGTCCATCAATTTGCCCTATTGTCAAAGCCTCGTTCCTCACCCCCTTTTGTCCCTGACAGCTTCCTTGGGTCACCTTTCGGCTCCATCACACAACCACAGGAGGATCGGGGAGGGAGAGGAAAAATGGTGAAAAGAAATCAGCAATGTTCTCATTGAGAAGAATCTCGTCCATTACATTTTTACTAGCCAAAACGAAGTCTTTGCGATATATATGGATCGTGTCTATTCTCCATTTTCATGTTGGTGAGTGATTTAAGTGGTATAAGTATAAGCAGTGAATTGGCTACTTAAGAATTAGCTCAATTGCATAGCCACAGTATAGACTGATAACCAAGAGCCAGATCGGGGCCTTGGCTTCACTTCTACCTGCAGTGTGATCGCTGGGAAATTACTCAACTTGTATCAGATGGGGGGCAATGAGGAGAAGAGAAAGCAGTCTGGGTATCTCAATCTGAGCTAATTTAATCTCAGGACTTGGTTACACTTATGCTGGAATAGCTGAGAAGCAACCTAGAGATTAGCTACTGCAAGAAACTATTGCCTCTCCTAGGGTGGAGGGACAAGGGATGGGGGAGGACACATTATATGAGACCAGAAGCTGCTCTGTGCAACAGAAGCACAGTCCCAGGTTCTGGGATACAGTCACCGCTGGAGATGCCACACCAGGCAGGAGGCACAGGTGGATGGTACGTGAGAAGAAATACCCTGGCTTCTCCCCTCCTTCTGTTCTCTGCTCTGTCACCAGTGCTTTCCATTGGCCAAACCTACCCAGAAGCCAGAGGACAAGGGAACCTGGGAAATTTCATTCCTTGAGATAGAGGGGACAGCAGAAATCAGGGAATTAATCTGAGAGCAAACAGGCAAATGAGAGCTAAATCCCAACCTAAAATTCTACATCTCTTTTGGTTTTTGTACTAATGCTGACGAACATTTTTATTTCCCAACTGTTGATCAATAGGGTTAATCAACAGTTTAGTCTCACATAATTCTAGTTTACTCCATCCTGCTGCCAGGAGACACACTGCAAGAAAAAGCCAGTTGAGCTAATCCCAGAAGTGAAACTCAATCTCAAATTTTGTTGGAATCTACCTTTCACACCTAATCAGTATCCAGCCATCCCTACAGTGAAATGGCCCCGGACAAAGGCCTTTGGCATCTTGTCTTGACCTTCTCCCTTGGGTAGCCCTTGACACTTGAGGAAGAGGGAAGGAAGCCTTATTTTGTTCAGATTTGCTGCACTCCCTAATGAAGATCATTATAAAGTAAAGCTTATGCCAGAAAAAAGTAAATGTGATGGCTTGTCTTTAAATCATTCAGTCACACACCTCAGGTAACAGACATGAATAAAAATCATGTCCTTCAGACAGAGGCAAAATGTATCAACTGCATTTATTGAGATTTTTTAATGTTTAGGGTGTTTTAGGCAGAACACGGTATGGAAATTAATTTTGTATATCAACAGACTATTCTCAGGGTTCTCCCATCCCAGACAAAGAGAAGCAGAAATAGAAAATGTTGAGGCTCCAGCACTGCAGATGGACAGATAGATGAGTTCCATGGGGTTGAAGCTACTGAACTGACGGTGGCTCCATTAAGGCTTTAATGGAGCAGTGAGTTCTGAATTAGAGGAGGGGCTGGTCTGTGTTTGCTCAGCAATTAGAAGAGGAATCAGAATTACAGATAGAAGTGGCCTTTATAATGGCTTCAGGGCCCAGAGCAATGTCCAAAAGATAGCAGACAGGTTGCAAAAAGTACCTTAAGGCCAAATTGTCATTTTTGAGCTCACAACCATAATTCAGTTTCCCCATCTCCCTCTCCTCTCCCTCCGCTCCTCAGTTCCCACACCTGCTGTGCTTTCTCCAGCCCAGCCCCAGCATGTCAGGTATTATCCTAGCAGTCTCCCTCACGAATGCCACAAGCCCAATTTGACACTCGAGTGTCTCCTGGTGCATGGTGGAGATGATTCAAGAACTATTGCTAGGACTGCTGAGCTCTTCACACAAAACGGTTTATTAACATTGTGATGCCCCCCATTATATGGCATTGCTGAACAAACCCCAAAGGGCAGCATGCTCATTGCTATCTTGGCCATTACTCTCCTGATAGGAGGGGTTTGTTCTTTAATTTTATTTTTATTTGCTTTGTTTTGGGGAGTTGGATTTTGGGTTTGGGTTTTGCTTGTCATTTGTTTTGAAGGTGAATGTACAGAGAAGGAAAAAAAGTACAGGTCAAAAAAGTCACCTGTGTGACTTTTTATAACTTCTGTGGAACTTATAAATATTGCACCTCCTTCTCCATGAAGTGTGCCCCTTTTAAAGTGCAAAGTGCATGCATATGCTCTCTCGTGTGCAGTGGCAGATTGTTTGGTACCTTCAGGAAAGTCAGTTTTAAAGGGGGAGCTTTCAGGAACTATGCAGAGAGTTGCTTTTTATACACTTTCAAATCTATATAGCATTAAAGAGAATTTGGGGCTGTACAGAAAGAACCTTGGTCCATCATAATTTACCTTGGAAAGAAATAGGCCTTTCTGCACGGAAGCCGAATTTCTCTGCCTAGATAGAAGGCTGAGTTCTCCTCCATGGAAGGAGAATTGCCATTTGACCCAGGGACAGCCCTGGAGTCGGTGGCTTTTTCATGGGTGGAGGGGGAGGCAGCAGGTGTCTTCTGGATGCAAACCCTCTGCAGGGCCCGTCTCCAGCAATGCCGCAGCCTGCTGGCTGCAGAGGTGACCTAAGACACAGCCCAGGGTAGGATGGAGCCAACGGCCACCCAAGGAGCCGTGGCAAGATGGAGAGTCCCCCAGCCCCCAGGGGAAGAAACTTCTGGCTTCACCTCACTTTCAGAGCCTATCTCCCTTGTATCTATTCTACCTTCTCACTCAGGAGAAAAGAGCTTTCCCAATGCAAAGAGCATGGGCTGGAGCCCAGCCATCTGCCCTTTATCAGTAACAGATTTGCCCATCATCTTGTCGCTGACACTGTGCTCTTCATCCCCTTGACCATCCTGTGGCGGGGGGGGGGGGGGGGGGGGCTGCTACCACGTTTGGTTTCACCCAAACCTTTGAAGTGTAATTGTTATTCTAATTTTACCCAGGAGGAAACTGAAGCTTAAACCCGTAAGCATCTTGCTTAAGGCCTCACCTTCCTAGAGTCAATGTCAAGCTTCGTCAGCCCGGCTGCAAAACCCTCTACTGCAGGTCACTGAATGCTCTGTCCCTTTGCTCACTAGTAAAATCACCCCAAAAAGGACAGCTAAGATGCAGGCCAGCCCTGAGCATTCAGCAGATCAGTTTTTCCCTTTACCTCCCAGCACCATCTCTTCCACCTCTTACGCTCTCCTTTCACCCCACTTCCACCCACCCCATCTTATCTTATATGGAGCCATAGTATTTGTTTTATTTATTGTGTAAGGTTTAATGAAGCCGCTTCTGAATTCAAAAAGCAGGTGAACTAGAAGGCTTTTATTTCTCTTAGAAAAACTCATCTTTGAAATATAATTCTTTGTTCTTTTTCTGTGGACCATGGATCCTGTCTGGAGTGGAGATTTGGCCATGCTTCTATAAACATCCATGCCATTGTAATCCAAGGGCTTGAGTCAACAAGATAATTTCACTTTTCCATTCTTAATCTTTAAATGCTGAGCTACAGCTGGAAAAACATTGACACACACATGTCCACGCCCACATGGTAACCATCTTCCTTACAATTCACCTGCTGAGGTTCTGTCAATCATAATTAACATTTATTGTCACTTTGCCATACGTCAGGAACTGTTCTAGCTCTTTACAGTTAATTCATTGATCATCTCAATCATTTTAGAAGGCAGATACTATTATTCTGCCCATTTTACAGATTAGCAAAGTAATTTGCCTAAATTCACACAGCTTGTAAATATTCAATCCCGGGAAACCTGGCCCAGAACTCATTTAATCAATCACTGTGATAAAGTGACAAGAGATGGGGTGGGGAAATGGGCTGCAGGGCAGGGGACATAGAGTCAGACCTACTAGCTACAATCACATCTTCCAGAAATATTGATGAAAAGATGGAAACTGTATCAACCAACCATAAGCAACCATACCACATCCATAAAGAAATCCCTGGTGTAAATAACATTTTCCATTGACTTAAATGATTTGGTAAGCTCTTTTGGCATCAAGCAAACATAAATGAAGTCATTTCAGAGATTCTTCAGGAAAATTGCTAAATGATTTAAGAAAAAAATAGTAACCTCATTTTTCTCCTTCATGTAAAGTCAGTGTTACCATCCGATCTGCTTGAATATTGGTAGAAAAGTACTCTTTATTTTCTTCCCTTATGCTTTGAAGTATTTTTTCTTCTTGATCAACCAGGGAACAGAGTTGATGCTCAACAGTGACCCTTTTCTCTCCACTTTATCTAATGATTCTTTTTAGTAGGAACTCAGATATTTGCTATTAAAAATTATTATTGTGCTGGTCTTGAACCTCTTAGAGTATTCCTGTTATTTTTGTTGTGTAAATTGTCATTCGCACACAACCTCTGACAGCTGTTTTCTGAGAGGCTCATTTCAGCTGTTCCACCCCACCTTCTCCTCTTGCCGGCAGACTCCCTCACCAGTCTTCTTTGTCTTGGCTGCTCAGGGAGGCAGAAACCAAGCTGTGGTTTTACATGGTGCCCCTGAGGGTGAGCCTCTGGCCACAGTGCCACTGTGGGCAGTCCCCTGTCTGCTCCCAGGTGCTCCACGGTGCCACTGTAGGCAGTCCCCTGTCTGCTCCCAGGTGTCCCAGAGAGAGGGTTTCGCCTACTTTTCAACTTCTCCTTAGCAACTTGGGGCCAAGTCACCTGGGTTGTACAGACTTTCCCCCCAGGGGTCTCTCTCCAGACCCATACGGGCCTGATACTTGCAAGAGTCCTCTGACACCAGCCCCTAGCTCCCTGTCCGGCCCAAAGGAGGAAGCAAGAAAATGCCACATCTATTCTCTCCACCAGGATTCTAACAAAGTCACATTCCCACCCTCCTGCCCTCATAGGAGCTGCTGGACTCAGGAGAATCACACAGGTTCCAACTGAAAGGGGAGGTAGTCCAAGAGGTGGTCATAACTCCATCTTCTCAGAGTCCTTTTGTGTGGTTTTAGACTGAGTGATACTATCCTCACGTGCTTTGTATTAATAAGTAAATTAAGAAGTAGTCAGTTATATCTCAAGTCTTTCATTTATGTTCTTAATCCCTTTTGAATTAGGATGCACAAGAGCAGGTCAGATACATATTTGATTATTAATATTAGTAATAACAGCTAATTAATATTAATTATTAATATCAGTAGTAATATCAGTAATAAAAGTTATACATTTTTGAGTGCTGAGCTCTGTGCTAAGTAACTGTATGTTTTAAACACATGTTCTCATTTACCCCCTGTAATACTCAGTGGATTGGTATTATTTTTTTTGTTTTATAGATAAGAAAATAGATGAATCAGGAAGTTAAATAAATTGCCCAAAGATACTCAGGTGGTAAGTTAACAAAGTTAGTATTTGAAGCCAGGTCTGTCTGACTCCGAAGTCCAGGATTTTATTTCAAAGCCTTATGAAATTTGTAGTTATATAATTATCTGAATGCTTATTTGTTTAATATCAGTCTTTCCTCTAGATTATGCATTCCACAGGGCAGGGCTCTATCTGTTTAGTTCTCTGTTGTGTAACTAACACCCACCATAGTGGCTGGTGTAAAGTAGACATTCGATATATTTAGTGAGCGAGAAAATGAATAAAAGTTCCTCTTTTCAATCATTTATTGACAAAAGACTTTCACTGTATTGCTATCTAGTCACTCACTGGCTTTACCCATGACAAGCAGAAGGGAAGCATAGGGAATTGGAGAAATTATCAGGCTCTTCTATTATATTTCTTGATTGGCACAGTTTTACTTGGGTGAACATGGGCCCTAAGTCATGAAGGAACATTGGGTATCACATGGCAGACAAAATAGGGGAGTGGACTGAGTCCTGAGAAGTCAAGGGTTGGGAATCTGGCTGACAGCAAAGTCTAGTCCTCAACGAGCAGATTTGACCAGAGACACAGGCATATTCCTAGGATATGGAATTGGATGTGCAGAGCACCTCATGGGACTCCCAGAAGACCCCACAGGACCCCATTGGACAGAATAGGGGCTGCTGGTTTGAGAGAAGGAGCCAGCAGGCAGGTTTAAGCTGGAAAAGGGAACTAACAAGAGTTCAGGCCCTGCCTCTGGGCAAGGGACGTGAGGAGGTGTGAGACCAGAGCAACACATCTGAACTGAGGAGGGTGCCAGAGGGCAGGTGCCATGGGTGGATCCTTTGTGAAGGCATCAGGTTGGACTGACTGAAGCTTAAAGAAACAGAGCCTTAAGAGAGGACCCTTCTCTCTGTGCTCTGGCACATTCTGGACTTTCGCAGAGAACATTTTGCCAAGCCAAGGCATGACCCATGGATTTCTTAAAGAGATGGTCAGTGTGTTATCCAGTTCTGCATCCCACATACATTTCTAGCCCATGATCGCTTGTGAAGTAAATTAATAAATGAACAACTGCACGAATGTTGAAAGGCAAGGATGAAGAGCCACTATTTGTTTAATTGTACTTTTTCTCCCTGAGAGAGAAATTTTTAGAAACTTTAATGATTGTGATGACAAATATATTTTAAAATAAGGAGTGGCATGTCTTTCCTCATCAATTTCTATTCTTTGGGTCATTAAACCTCTGAAGTTCTAAATGAAAGGAAACTCACTCAATTAAAGCAAAGCTTCAGAAACTCATGACATGTCAAGTGAGTGATCCTAAAATCCTTCTTAACATTAGTGACTGTGATAACTCTACTTTGTCAAATCTTTGCATAATGTACGAAGTTGTGTGCTTTATGGGACAAACTGTCAATTCACATTCCTTTCCGGTTTCCAGTCCTTGCTTATTTTTCTTGTCTCTAATCACAGTGGACATTGCCTGCTTAGCACGTCCCAAAACATACTCTACTTCAATATCTGCATATGTAGAGGACAAAGAAATAGGAAGACAAAATGTTCAAAGAAACCATTTTTAATATTTCTGAATAAAAAGAAAATACAATGGCCGCATAGTTTCTGACCCACCCTTTTCCAGTAAAATTCCATTCCTGATACTCCTCTATTAAGTACCTGGCCATTGGTAGGCAGTCACCTTCCTCTGGTGGAACCAGTGAGAAAGCCAACAGCTCCGTATGTTAGCATTCTTACCCTTCAAATTAAACCAGGCTTCTGCAGTTTAATCCCTGCAGGTGGGAGTGCAGGCTCTCTCTGGGCATGCTTGGCAGAATCAATACCATACCTACCAGCTTCCTTTGATCCTTGGCACCACATTATGCCCTGCCTCCTCAGTCCACACAAGCCCTTGGTGGGGCCAGCTTCCTGAGAAGTTCTTGTTGACCCTATTCCCCTGGTGTTGATTATCACTTCTGCAATTATCGTTTGATTTCTAATCAAGTTCTTGGAATGACTCATGGTCCCCGAGCTCTTATCACCTCTGCTCTTCATGAGTTAAGCAGTGTCCCAACACACTGGATGTCTTCCCAGGGATCCAAATCCCAGACTGTGACACCCTGGCCTCAATCTGCCATCTGCAGCTCTGTGGGGTTTTGGCCTGTAAGGACCATTGTCTAACCTGGAGGATACCACACTGTTTCCTCCTAGCACTGTCAGATCCCTGATAATTCTCTTTTGTTTTGAAGTCAGTGTCCTTACTCCCAGCTCATCAGGTGGTTGGAATGACCCAGCAGAGTCATGAACTCCTTGCCGAGAACTAATGCTCATACTTCTTCACTTTTTTTTTATTAGAGAAGTTGTGGGTTAACAGGACAATCATTAATAAAATAAAGAGTTCCCATATACTGTCCTATTATTAACACCTTGAATTTGCATGGTACATTTGTTACAATTGATGAAAACACATTTTTACCATTGTATATTAGCTATTGTCCATGGTTTAACTTAGGATTTAGTGTTTCACAGTGTTATGCTACTATCACAACCATCCATTACCAAGACATCTCTGCCATTCCAGATAGGAATTCTGTATATTTTAAGCCCTATCTCCTTGTTTGATTTCCTCTCTCTATCCTTTGGTAATCTATGTAATGGTAACCTGTATAATACAGTCTGACTCTATGAATTTGCTGATTTATTTCCTATCAGTGAGATCATACAATATTTGTTCTTTTGTGTCTGGCTTATTTAACTCAACATGATGTCTTAAGATTTCATCCATATTGTCACATGTACCAGAGCATCATTCTTTTTTTTTTTCGGCTGAATAGTATTCCATTGTGTGTATATGCCACATTTTAAAAATTTATTCATCAGTTGATAGACAGTTTGGCTGCTTCCAGATTTTGGAAATTAAATAATGCCACTGGGACATTATTTGTTCAAGTCCCTGCTTTCAGTGCTTTGGGGTATATTCCTAGAAGTGTGATTGCTGGGTCATGTGGTAATTCTATACTTAACTTTCTGAGGAACCATTAAAACTGCCTTCCACAGAGGCTGTACCATTTTACATTGCCACCAGCAATGAATGAATGTTTCTATTTCTCTGCATTCTCCACTACTGTAATTTTGTGATTTTTTTTTCATAACAACCAATCTAGTGGGTGTGAGGTGGTATCTCATTGTCATTTATCTCATCAACATTTCTCTGATGACTAATGATGTTGATTATCTTTTCAGGTGCTTTTTGGCCATTTGTATTTCTTCTTTGGAGAGATGGCTATTCAAGTGTTTTACCTATTTTTTAATTGGGTTACTTACTTTTTGTTGTCATGTTGAAGGACTTCTTTATATATTCTGGATAATAAGCCTTTGTTGAATATGGAACTTGTACATAGAAACCTACTAAATGTTGCTGAAAGAAATTGAAGAGAATCTAATACATTCTGTGTTCATGGATTTAAAGACCAAATGTTATTAAGATGTTAATTCTACCCCTAGTGATTTATACAACACCAATCAAAATTCCAAACACCTTCTTTGCAGAAATAGAAAAGCCAATCCTCAAATTTTATGTGAAAAGGTAAAGGGATTTGTTCTACAACTAATGTGGCAATATGCTTTGAAATTCATTGCTTTTCTGTATATACGTTATTTTTCACAAAAAAGAAAAAAAAGTCAATTGTGATATAAAACAATATATTTATTCCTTCTAGTCTCCAATGTTCTGGAGCAGCGAGAGGGAAAAATCTGAGATGATGGTATAGTAGCCCATGAACTCTGGGATCTGTCCTGTAACTACTTATTGAAGAGTGCTTTGAAAATTGCTGCTTTTTTCTTTCTTTGCTTTGAATATGTGTTATATTATACAATGAAAATTAAAAAAAAATATTTGAAACACCCAACATATGGACAACTGGTATAGATTTTGATGACGTAAAAGGTACCAATGACTCAGTAACATAATTTAGTGCAAGTTAAATGGTTCAGACTGCGTTGCTTAAAAAACAAAAAACAGGCAAAACAGGATCCAATGAAATTGTCATTTATTATGTCATTAAAAATAATTTTTGATATTAGAGAACATCATGTGGTTTTTGCCCTTTAATTCCAAAAGCTATGATGAAACTGTTCCAATATTATCTTCTTATTTATATGATCAAGCTTCTCGGTATTTACATCTCCAGAAAGGGGATAATATAAATAAGAACAGAATTGTATTGAACTATTTTTATTCTTAATAAATAATATTTGTTTTGGTTCCAAGAAAAAAGGCCCCCTTCTTCTCACAGAGATGCGTTTCCAATAAAATATTACTTTTTCATATATCAAAAAAAAAATATGTAAATGGCTGTCAATAGCCAAAGGCATCCTGAAAAAGAAGAATAAAGTTGGAGGACTCACACTTCCAGATCTTAAATCTTATTACAAAGCCATAATAGTCAAAACAGCATGGTACTGACACAAGGACAGACCTAGGTCAATGGACTCAAATTGAGAGCTCCGAAATCAACGCTTACATTTATGGCCAACTGGGTTTTGACAAGGGAGCAACGACCCCTCAATTGGGAAAGAATCCTTTCTTCCACAAGTGGTGCGGGGAAAACTGTATCTCCATTTGCAAAAGAGTGAAGGAAGACCACTACCTCACACTTGATATGAAAATTAACTCATATCAAAGACCTAAATGTAACAGCCAGATATATAAAATTCCTAGAAGAAGAGTTTGGGAAGCATCTCCACCCTGCGTTAGGCAGAAGGATGGAGGATGAAGAAGACACACTCTGGGCTTAGCATACAAAGACATTTCACTGCATTTTATCACGCTGTAAATATCAGTGTGATAAAGTGCAATTTGATCTACTGCAATATTAACCTATTAAAAATTTATAAATATCATTTGGTGTATGGAAGAGGAAAAGCTTGCATCAGAAGGTGGGGGGGCAGTATATAAAAGCTAAATCCTCGTTATCCATAATATGAAGTTAATAGATAAAACTGAAGTAAAAAAATTTTTCAAGAAATAGTAATCTAAGCATGTATTTAGAATGTGGAGATAAATAGAAGCAGCAGCTATAAGATTTTAAATTCATTTCTTCTGCTAAGTGGGGATAAGTGATGCAGTTTGGCAGCAGGAAACAGATGTTTTTTGTTTTTGTTTTTTGGTAATAAAGCCTTGGCAGGTTTATTCAATCATTTAGCCTATATATATGTAGAAACACATTTTTTTTTAAATTTAAATAAAGAATAGAAGGACACTGAAGCTCTAATACTTAGTTTGAGGAGCAGTAAATGGGAACATGGTAAGCATGAGTTTCAGGCCCAACAGAGGCCAGTATGAACAAATTCAGGACCAGAAATGGTTATTTTTTACTAATAGGTAAAAAAAAAAAAACAACAACAACTGATTTTCACCTCATTAATTAATTATTCCCTATTCTCTAATTATCTGTGTGGATTTTGCAATAATTGTGATAAATGGTAAAAGATCAGGTAGATTTTAAAAAATAATCAAGAGCTACTTGTAACAGTTTGTGGAGCTATTTCTGGCTTCCTTCGGGCAACAAGGAAAACTGTTTCCCTGTGCAAGCGTGTTGTTTCTCTAAGCTATATTCTGTTCCTACACATTTCAGTAAAAATTCTTCTTGAACAGTTTTAATGCATCCCTGCTTAATTTAAGACTATTTGGATTGTCTATTTGGGTATAAAGAAAGTTGATTTTATCATCTCCTCACCTCTTCTTCCCTGAAAAGACAAGTATGTTATCGAGAGTTGCTTCCATGGTGCGATAGAAGGAAATGCAGAACTCATTAGAAATCATCTTAATTTGAACTTCTAACTTCTGCTGTGTGCTTTGCCCTTTTAGTTTTTTGCCCATCCCAGTAGCCATCCAGTTTCATACAACTCCGGAAGAGCAGTGGAAGTGGGGGCAGTGCGGGGGGCGGGTGTGGATTAGGGGAACGGGGCAAACACGGGATCAGTCTCTACTGGGAGCCAGAGCCGTCCACACCAAGTCCTTGCAACAACCCTTAGGGGTCTGTGTTGCAGTTGGCACTTTACAGATGAGAAACCCAAGGTCAGAGAGGTTGAGCAACTTGCCCGTAAATGGGAGAATTAGGATTAAACCCGTGGCTGCATGACTCTGACTCCTGTGCTCATTTGTCAGTCTTGACCATGCCAATTGCTGCATGACCTTTGGCAAGTCACTTAGCTGGTCTCGGGTCCCTCCTTGGCACAATGGGGATTCCACTAAGTTTGCTGAGAGGTTGAAAAGAAATAGTACCTGTGAAGCGCTTAGAAGAGCGGGACAGATAAAAGGAGCAAGGAATGCCATTTTTCTTTGTGTCTTTATTGTGGTTAATGTTATTGTCATTACTTCTCCTTAGAGTTTTTTGTTTTGTTTCGTTTTTAATAAAGAGATACGTTTGGATTCAGCGCGGCTGAAATTGCAAAGTCTGCAGGACAGGGTTCTATTCAAAGTCAGCCACTGATAAGAAAATTCTTAAACAAAAGAAAGGTCAGGATGATGGAATGGAGCAGTTGCTCCTGTTCTATTCTAGAACTCCTCTTGCATCAATTTGCAAACTGTTCTTCAAAGAGAGTGTTAAGATAGAAACAGGACTGAGGGTGGAGGCGGGACAGCAGGGGGCAATTTAGGCTGGAGTTTTAATTGTTCTACATAATTTACACATGAAAGGGCACCATTGTTTGTGTGATATAGAATAACTTCAGCGCTGGGTCCACAAAGGCAAAATGAAATGGAGACCTGAGGAAGTTGCCCAGCACCTTCTACTAGGAAAAATGCTTTAGGGCCCCATGTGATATAGCCTAACTGGGCTCCGATTGTTTTCATTTAGTCAAGTAAGGACTCACCTTCTCTTTTTGCTGTGGCTACCCTGACTCAATCTTGAACGAATTTAAAGAGGCATCAAGTGAAATGGCTGGAGCCCAAATGCATTGGGAATACAGTAAAAAACTCCTACATGCCAAGAAGCTTGGATCCCCTGTGGATTGACTGTGTGCTGAGAAAACAGTAAGTCTCAGGGCATCTTCACACACAGCCAGGAGCGCCCCACCCCCAGCCTCCTCCTGGGTCTTCATGGTGGTACAGAATGGACATTTTCTGGAAGACAGTTCCACACCTGGGGACCACCACGGCCTAGTAGATGTTAGACCCCGATGGGAAGTTAAAAGCTACCCAGCCTTTTCAAGGGGGGGCATCTTTGTTCAAACCACATCTCAGTAGAAGCCTGGCATGTAAACACGATAAAAGTGCTTTGGTTGAAATATGAGTTTTGCCTCTGCTTCACCTCCTCCATGTTGGAGCATGAACCCCTAGGATTCTTAGAGCACTGTTAGGAAACCAGGAATCTAGCCCACCCCTCAGTCTATTCATGAGGACCCTAGCTCAGAAAGGCATAATCCCTCTCCCAGGTCACACAGCCGAGTGTCTCCAATACCTCATTGAGAGTCCTCTTCACCTACATTCTTATGGTTTCTCAATCATGTCTTGGGCCTGGGCTCAGGTGGTAGACACTAATTTCTGTTTGCAGCAGAGTTTAAGTGAATATCTTTGGTTCCTTGAACATGCCACAGCTGGTTTGGCTCTCAGCCACCAAAAGGAAACTATGGCACAAGTCAGAAAACCAGCAAAGCAGGGGCTGTGGTTCCTCTTCTCTGCCTTCTAAGATGGAGTCACTTTCCGCCCCGCTTGCCCTAGTTGTTTGACTCAAGGCTACATCAAAAACCAAGTGGGACACAGAAGACTGGGCCCCACCCCCAGTTTCTCATCTGGTAGAACTGTGATGGGGCCTGAGGATTTGCCTTTGTTGTTATTATTATTAGAAAAATTGTGGGTTTACAGAAAAATCATGCATAAAATATAGGATTCCTATACACCACCAACACTTGCATTGGTGTGGAACATTTGTTACAGTTGATGATGGCACATGTTTATAGTTGTAGTATTAAAGTCCATGTTTAACTTGGGTTTCACTGTTTGTCTAATACAGTTCCATGGATTCTTTTCTTAATTTTTATTGGGCTACCACATATGTCAGTTTGTAGCTATTATTTACCACAGAAAAGCCATGTCCTTTAATCCTCATTCAGTACTTTTGGGTGGAATCTTTTTATTGTTTCCATGTAGCCATGACCCACCCAATTGTGGGTGGTTAACTTTTGATTAGATGGTTTCCATGGAGATGTGTCTCCACCCATTCATGTTGGGGTTGCTTACTGGAGCCCTTTAGGGGGAACCATTTTGGAAAAAGCTTGAGAGCCACCAGAACCAACAGAGCACACAGAACTAGAGGCTTTTGGAGCAGAAGGAAAACCATCCCCAGGGAAGCCCTATGAAATGAGGAGAGAAAGCTAGCAGATGTCACCATGTGCCTTCCCAACTGAGAGAGAAACCCTGAACTTCATTGGCCCTTTCATTGGAGTTAAGGTACCTTTCCCTCAATTCCTTAATTTGGACATTTTCATGGCCTTACAACTGTAAACTTGCAATTTAATAAATCCCTTTTTAAAAACCATTCCATTTCTGGTATATTGCCTTCAGGTAGCTTTTACTAACTAAAACACCATATATACAACATTTCCTAACGTTCCCACTTTGATCCGAGGATTTGCTTTTTTTCTGAGTTCCCAGGTGAAGTTGCTGTTGCTGATTTGGGCAGTCCACTTGAAGGAGTACTGCTGCATGGATCCCAGTTTGGGGATGGGGAAAGCAGAGGATGGAGTAAGAGAAGCACAGTTATCTAGAAATAGATTTTAACTTTGATTATTTTCCCCTTGTGGTAAACAGAGGACCTGAGCCACTGTCTCTCCCCAAGCCTGATCTTCAGAAAGGTCAGACTTTGTGCCTGCTTGACCATCATGCCTGCAAGCCTCTCTATAAACGTGCAACCTCAATGCTATCTCGTCTGGGGTTATCTGGACCTTTATAAAGATTGCGATTTCAATTAGACATATTGCTGTCCATACACACAGGCATTTGCACAGGGTGCTGTCCGAGAGGGCCGTTCTCCAGATGTGGTCTTAAGACACCCTTGTCCAGATGTCAGCACAACCCGGGTGCTTCTGCAGCAGCTGTGCCCTGGAGGTATCGATGTGTGTTGCCATGAAAATAACTCTAAACTCTGAACTCGCTCCACCCGCCAAAGCCTAAGTAAGATGCCTCAAATGAGGCACTTACCACTTACTCCTGATCCTGAGGACAAGCTTCATATGAAGGAAGGGGAGCCACAGCCAATTGCTGCTGATAAAAGGACTGGAGAAGTGATTATAATTTTAGAAAATAATTCTTCTAGACATATTTCATTACAAAGCTCATCTCATTGAATTGGAGTAGGTTGCGTATATGCCTGTGCCCTCTGCTAGTCCCGAATTCCACTGGTCAAGTTGGCAGCAGCAACACTTGTCCTCCAAGTTTGGTTACCCAGCACCCAGCAGAGTGCCACCACAGGGAATGTGTTCCATACGTGATCACTGAAAGAATGAATGCAAGAGTAGTGTGTAAAAGCAGTGTTTTTTTCCCTCAAGTTTGTTTCTTGAATTACAGATCACATAGTAAAATATAGGTCTATCACATCTATATAAACTTTCAATATAAGATTTTTAGAAAGTTATCTAATAAATAGCTAATGTAAGAGCAGAGACAGTAAACCAGTGTTCCTGTAAGACAGGAGTGGTTGTCAAAATCACCTGGAAAGCTTTTATCATCCTGTACACTGGCCTCCTCTCTTCCTGCCCTGAGATTCCAGAACTGTCCCATAGGGTAAAGGAGAAGAGGCTGTGTGTATATGGAGGGGGACAGGGAAGGGGAGATAGATGGCAGAGTTATGGTGAAAAAATGCCCTCTAGAATTCTGATATCCATCACCCCAGTCCATGGGAGAACCTCAACCAGAGGATCTATCAGAAGCAAACAGCAATCAACCATGCAATGACCTCCCCAAAGAGCAATTGAAGCCATTATAATTAGTCACTAACCAACTTGTTAATTCCCATCCCAGAAAGGCAAATGATTCTCCTGGTTGTATTCAGTCATACACACACATGTGCGAGGAAATGATCATTTTTGTAGATTTGTATAATTCAGGATATTATATTTATTTGCTTTAGAATTGAACTTATTTGGGAATTTTTTTTTCAAATCCGATTCCAGAGATGCCCACTCATCATTCTATATTTATAATGCTAAATTAATTATAAACCCTAATTCTTTGGTTAATATATTATCTTATAATTAGGGCAGGCTGCGGTGGCTTAGTGGCAGAGTTCTCACCTGCCATGCTGGAGACCCGGGTTTGATTCCTGGTGCCTGCCCATGCAAAAAAAAAATATGAATATATATATATTATCTTATAATCACATAGTGATATGATTTTTTTTCTAGGGATATTGATAGAGTAATTTTTTTCGCTTATAGTTCAAAGAAAAAAGTTTAATCTAAAAAATTCTATTTCAGATTTTGACCTTCCTTGATTTGGAAGAATACAAAACCTCTAAGCTATAAATGTTTCTTTTTCCTCATACTTTGACAGCTCTCACAGGATTTAGTGCATGTTTTAAAAAACCAAGGACTACTTCTGTTAAGGGATGCTACATGGGACAAATACATTTCATCCACATACTTTAAATATTTTCTTTGTAAATGACTGTGCAATTTTTTACAGAGTTGGATCTGAATCTAACTTAGAATCTTAGCTGAAATTCTGACGAGTGGTAACTTAACCTTCAACAAATGAAGAGAAGTCTGTAGTTTGGCATTGGTTTAGCTGCTGTACTGTCATCAAGAAGCCAACTTTGTGCAATTTTCTATTCCCGTATCCTTAAGACATTGACTTGGTAGCCACATGTTTATCGCCTCATGGTTCTAATAGAGCAGTCATAGCTCCAGGCAGCATATCCATGCTCAAAGCTTGAATTGGGGAGAAAAATGATAGTACCAGCTTTGACTGTCCTTTCTATCAAGAAAGCTAAAGCTTTTTTTAGGAGACTCCTCCTCACCACTGCCAAATGTATTTCTCACATCCATCCCCCAGCTTCAAGGGAAGCTGAGAGAGTAAATATCTGGTTTTACACTTCTATAGTAAGTGGGACTGGAAATGGCTCTTAGGTTAGCCAATAACAGTCCCAGCCACATTGTCATTTATCTTGATTAGCAAGGATAGGGAAAAAAAAGTCATTTAATAATTCTTAGGAGCGTGCGAATTTCACAAAGATTCTTTCTCAATTTGTACTCTGGGACATGCGAGTGTTGGAATATCCTATCTTCTACTGCTTGTTAGATATGTCCTCTGAGAAGGCTTTTCTGACCACCCTGCATAAGTAAGTTTCACCCCATTCCTCTGAATCCCTCACTCTGTCTTCCTGTGCTTCCCCGTGTCTTCCACTACCTGACTTTATATAGTTTGCCAATTTGTTTATTGATTTACTCTCACCTTCCCCACTAGATTTAAAATTCCAAGAAAATAGGGATTTTGTCAGTTCCGTTCACCACAGTAACCTTGGTGCCTAGAAGTATACCTGGCCCACTTGATATCTTTTTAGAGATACAGGGATCACTTGATAGAGTTTTGTTGACTGGATGCATGGGAGGGACTATTAAACAACAACATTCAATGGGATTTATCATATTCACAGTATTCAGCAACCCTCACTACCATTTATTACCAAAAAATTTCCACTACCCCAAACTTCAACCCTACATATGCAGTAACACTCCACTCTTTCTCCCCACTGCCCCTGGTAACCTATACTCTTTTTTCCATTTCTATGAGTTTGTGTATTCTAGCTTCTTCATATGAATGAAACCATGTAATACCTGTTTTTCTGTCTGGCTAATTTCATGAAACCATTGTCTTCAAGGTTCATCAATGTAGTGGCATGTGTCAGAACTTCACAGTTCTTTCGGGTACCTACCCAGAAGTGGAATCACAGTGTCATATGGTAGTTCCATGTTTAACTTTCTGAGGAACCACCAAATTGTTCGCCAAAGTGGCTGCACCATTTTACAGTCCTTCCAACAATTATGAGGGTTCTTATTTCTCTATATCCATGCCAGAACTTATTTTCCATTTTTAAAATAATAACCAAGCTTGCTGGCATGAGGTAGTATCTTGTGGTTTTGCTTCACATTTCCCTGATGACTAATGTTGTTGAGCGCATTTTCATGTGCTTTTGGCCATTTGTATATATTCGTTGGGGAAATATCTATTAAAATCCTTTTCCCAATTTTTGATTAGTTTGCTGTCTTTTTGTTGTTGAGTTGTAGAGGATCTTTAAATATTCTTGATATTATACCCTTATCAGTCATATAGTTTCCAAATATTTTCTCCCATTCTGTTGGTAGTCATTTCAGTTTCTTGATAATATCCTTAGATACACAGATGCTTTTAATTTTGTTGTGGTTCAATTTATCAATTTTTTCTTTTATTGATGGTGTTTTAGATATAAAACCTAATAATCAATTGCATAGTACAAGGGGTTTGAATTGTATAGTACAAGGGTTTTGAAATTTTCCCAAGTTTTCTTCTAAGAGTTTTAGAATTATTATCTCTTACTTAGGTCTTTGATATATTTTGAGTTAATTTTTGTATATAGTACAAGGTGGGGGTCTACTTTCATTCTTTGAATATGGATATCCCATTTTTCCTAGCCCCATTTGTTGAAGACATTGTTCTTTCCCCATGGAGTGGACTTGGCTCCCTTGACAAAAATCAATTGCCCATAAATGTGTGGGGTTATTTCTGTGTTCTCAATTCTGTTCCATCAGTCTATATGTCTTTCCTTGTAGTAGTACCATGCTGTTGTAGTTAATGGTACTTTGTAATAAGTTTTGAAATCAGGAAGTTTCAGTCCTTCAACTTTGTTCTTTTCAAGATGGTTTTGCATTTGGAGTCCCTTCCCTTCCATATAATTTTGAGGATTGGTTTTTCCTTTTCTGTGAAAATTCTGTAGGAATTTTTATTGGAATTGTGTTGAATCTATAAATTGCCTTGGGTCATATTGACATCTTTCAAAAATTTCTTCCATTTCATGAGCAGGCTATCACTGCATTTATTTAGGTCTTTAACTTCTTTCAGTAATTGGTAGTTTTCTGCATACAAGTTCTTTATATCCTTGGTTAAATTTATTCCTATATATTTGATTCTTTTAGTTGCTATTATAAATGGAAATGTTTTCTTGGTTCCCTTTAAATTGTTCATTGCTGGTATATAGAAATGCCACTGACTTTTGTGCATTTATCTTGTACCTGCTACTTTGCTGAATTCATTTGTTAGCTCTAGTAGCTTTTTTGTAGATTCTTCAGGAATTTCTACATGTAGGATCATGTCATATGTGGGGATAGATTTGCTTCAAACTTTCCAATATAGATGACTTTTATTTCTTTTTCTCACCTACTTGCTCTAACATTCCAGTACAATGTCAGATAGCGATGGTGATAGCATGTATCCTTGTCTTGTTCTTGAGTATGGTGTTAGGTATAGGCTTTTCATATATGCCCTTAACGATGTATAGTAGATTGAATTATATATCCCAATTTAGACGTGTTTTTGACCTTAGTCCATATACCTGTGGGTGGGGTCTCTTGAAGATGCTATTTTGAGTTAAGGCGTGGCCCAGCTGAATGAGGTTGGATCTTAATCCAGATTACTAGAGTCCTTTATAAGCAGAAGAAATTCAAATATAGTAATACAAAACCGCAGGGAGGCGCTGCAATGGGGGAGGCAAAAGAACACTGAAGAGAAAGGAGAGGACATTGTCATATGATGTGAGACATGCCAAGGAACCCAAGCATTGCCAGTTAGCCAAAATGCTGCTGTATCCAAGAGGAAGAAAGCCTTCCGGGCTTTGAAATTGTAAATCAATAAATTCTCATTGTTTAAGGCAAAGACAGTTTGTGGAATGTTTCACAGCAACTGTCAAACTAAGACGCATGATGAGGACATTCTCTTCTATTCCTAATTTTCTCAGTGCTTTACTCAAGAAAATGGTACAGGATTTTGTCAAATAGCTTTTCTGCGTTAATTGAGATGATCATGTGGTTTTTCTTTTTCATTCTATTAATGTGTGTAACATTGGTTGATTTTCTTATGTTGAACCACTCTCGCATTCCTGGGATAAATCCCAGTTGATTATGACATGTAATCCTTTTGATGTGCAGTTGGATTTGGTTTTCTAGTATGTTGCATCTATATTCATAAGGGATTTGGCTTGCAATTTTTTTTACTTGTGGCATCTCTGTCGGGCTTTGGCAGTAAGGTGATGCCGGCCTTATAAAATGAATTAGGTAGTCTTCCTTTCTCTTCTGTTTTATGGAAGAGTTTGAGAAGAATTGGTATTAATTCCTCTTCGAATGTTTGGTAAAATTCACCAGTGAAGTCATCTGGTCCTGGACTTTTCTTTGTTCATAAGTGTTTGGTTATTGACTCAATGTCTTTACTTGTTATTGGTCTGTTGAGATTCTGTTTCTTCCTGAGTCAGTGTAGTTAGTTTTCTGTTTCTAGGAATTTGTCCATTTTATCTAGGTTGTTTTATTTGTTGGCATATAATTGTTCATAATATCCTCTCTAATTCCCTTTTTACTCTGTGAGGATGGGAGTAATGTTCCTCCTTTCATTTCTGATGTTTATTATTTGTGTTCTCTCTCTTTTATTCTTTGTCAGTCCAGCTAAATGTTTGTTAATTTTATTGATCTTTACAAAGAACCAAACTTTGGTTTTGTTGTCTTTCTCTATTATTTTTCTAATCTCTATTCCATTGATTTCTGCTCTGATTTGTTTCTTCCTTCTGCTCACTTTAGTTTTAATTTTCTCTTCTCTTTCTAGTTCCTCCAAGTGTGAGGTTAGGTGACTGATTTGAGATCTTTTTTAAATGTTTAATGTGAGCATTTAGACCTATAAATTTCCACCTGAGTACTGCCTTTGCTGCATCCCATAAGTTTTGGGATGTTGTATTCTCATTTTCTTTCATCTCAAGGTATTGCCTAATTTCTCTTGTGATTTCTTCTTTGACCCATTGGTTGTTTAAGATTATATTGTTTAATTTCCATGTATTTGTCAGCTTTCCAGTTCTCCCTTGTTATTGATTTCTAGCTTCATTCCATTGCAATTAGAAAAGATACTGTGTACAATTTCAATGTTTTTAAATTTATCAGGAGTTGTTTTGTGTCTTAACATATGGTCTATCCTAGAGAATGATCCATGTGCCCTTGAGATGAAGGATATTGTTGGATGAAGTGTTCTATGTATATTTATTGATATTCTGTCTAGATGGTCTATCCATTATTAAAAATAGTATATCTGTGTCTCCTGCTACTAATGAAGAACCATCTATTTCTCCCTTCAAATCTGTCAATGATTATTTCCTGTACTTTGGAGCTCTGTGTTAGTTGCAAACATATTTCTAATGTCTTCTTGATGAATTGATCATTTTGTCAATATGTAGTGTCCTTCTTCGTACCTTTTAACAGTTTTTTACCTAAAGTTCATTTTGTCTGATATTAGTATCACGCTCTTGATTTCTATTTACACTGAATGTTATTTTTCATCCTTTCACTGTCAACCTACTTCTGTCTTTGAATTTAAGGTGAATTTCATAAGCGGGATACAGTTAGATCATGCTTTTATACCACTGTGCCAATCTCTGCCTTTTAATTATACAATTTAACCCATTTGCACTTAAAATAACTACTAATGCAGGATTTCTTCTGCCATTTTACTCTTTAGTTTTTATAATTCATATACCTTTTTTTATCCCTCAAGACTTTCAGGCTGCTTATTTTTGTATTTAGTCTATCTTTTTTAGTGAACCCTTTAGAATCCCTTCTCATGTGCATATTTTTTCTGATATTTTCTTTGTGGTTACCATGGAGCTTAAATTTAACATTCTAAATCTCTAACAGTCTTGTTTGGCTTGATACCAACTTAATTTCAATAGCATACGTAAACTATGTTCCCATTCCCCTCAACCTCTCCACCTTTATATAGTTCGTCACAAATTACATATTTATATGAGAGTTAAAAGCAATCAATTTATCATTACCTTTATAAATTTGCATTTTCTATCCTGTAGGAGAAAAAAATGCACTTACAAACCAAAAATATAATACTACTGGTATTTGTATTTACCCGTGTCATTACCTTTACCAGAGTTCTTTATTTCTTTATGCAGCTTTGATCTATTATCTAATGTCCTCTTTCAACCTGAAGAACTCCCTTTAGCATTTCTTGTTGGGCCAATCAAGTGGTGATGAACTTCTTCAACTGTTGCTTATCTTGGACTGTCTTAATCTCTCCCTCGTTTTCTGAAAGACAGTTTTGCCGGATATAGAATACTTGGTTGACAATTTTTTTTTTAGTTTCAGCACTATAAGTATGTTATGCCATTGCTCCATGGTTACAGATGAGAAATTAACTTAGTCTTATTAAGGCTGCTTTGAATGTGGTGTGTTGATTCAAATTCATTCAGTTTTCAGAATTGTCTCTTTAGCTTTGTCATTTGACAGTTTGTTTGTATTATGTCTCAGTATGTCTATGTGAATTGATCCTGTTTAGAGTTTAACATCTTGGATGTGTATATTCGTGTCTTTCGTTAAATTTGGAAAAATTTCAACATTATTTCTTTAAGTATTCTCTGTCTCCCTTTCTCTCTAGGGAGTCAGGGAAGGTTTTCCTGAGGAAAAGGCATTTTAGCTACCACTGAAAGAAAATTAGGGGTCAGGTAATTCAAGGGAAAGAACATTTTCTGTTCCAGTCATCAATCTATTAGGGTTTGAAAGAAAGTAAATGTAGTTGAGCCAAGAGGCAAGGGGAAGAGAGGCATGCATGAGACCTGAGAGGTGTAGAGGGGAACATTTGAAAACATTCAGCTTTCAGGCCATGTTAAGGATATTGGGATTTCTTCAAAGGATAATGTGAAATCTTAACATTTTTATGGCAGGAAATAAAGTTAGTCAAATTTACATTTTTTAAAAGATCAATCTGTTGCTGTATGAAAATAAATCAGAGAAAGGTGGTTAAGAGACAAATTGATTTGTTCAAGTGACAGGTGTTGGTGCTTTGACACAGTGGGAGTACTGGGGATGGATTTGGTGATTGAATGAAGAGTTGGAGGGAGAGAGACATCAGGGATGACCTGAGACAAACTTCCTGAGGAAGTGGATGGGTAACAATACCCTTTACTGAGGGAAAGGATGTTAAGTGGAACTCTCCCCACCATGCTTAGGTTTCCATGAGGAAAGTTCTGCTTCACTATCCTAGAAGGAGCTGTGTTGAACCCTCTATCTATCCCTTGCTCATGTCTCCCCATCAGAGGAGTAGAGATTAATCTGCTCCATTAGATGGCCATAGTCTTGTATTCAGTACTCCGAAGTACTCTGATGGGCAGGGCCAAGGTATTCTAAGTAGCTTCTCCAGGTGGCCTATTTTCTTCTCTCTATTGGGCTAGCTTATGGGGTGGGTATGTGCACTTAACTCTAGCCCATATTTAGGAAACACATTCCAATCAGAGCACCTGGCTCACAGAGGCAGGTCTGAAGGTTCATTTTCTTTGTCTAAGTGTCTACCAAAACTCAATGTGCCCATTAAACAGCTATTAGAAAGGTTAATTGGGGTCCCCGATGCCAGCTACATTCTCCAATCCAGCTTTTTTTCTCAGCAACAAAGTAAATATTTGCTCCTTAACTAGCCACTATGTTCACTTCTCAATTGGCACATAATTAGATGGACTAGGGGCCGAGGTAAGTAGAAGAGTCATTTTCCTGTCTACTGACTTTGAGCGAGGATGAATGGCACTGGGTCCTAGGTAATCGATCTAACAGGTGCCACCCATCTCTTGGGCCATCATAAAGAGTTCATAATACCCTATAAGCCAGGTCATCTGGATGCATCATCCTGTCCAGATATATCTCTCCATTGTCATCCCTGGCTTGTTTTATGGTAATATCGGGAAAGGCCCTGTGCCAACAGTTGAATCCAAGACTTAAAGGATACAGTGTTTTCTAAGGTCAGCACAGAGGTAATTATAGCCAGACGTAATTAATGGGAAGTCCTCTAGACTAAAGACCGCCTTGGAGAAAGCGTGAGATTTGTAAGTTCCAACTGCCTTATGCCACATAGAAATCATGTATTTGTTCTTAAAGTTGGATAATCTGTTTTATTAAGTAAGGGCTGGGATAGTCTCCTATAAGGATATGAGGTTGTGTTATGACATTGCCTCTGAAGAGGAATGCCCAGGAAGACCAGTTTCACTGTGCTGCACATTTTCTTTCTTTTCCCAGTGCTATCTGGGATCCTAACATGCCATTGGGAGCATAAGGTTACAAAAGGAAAGACAAACACGCGCATCTTTGTTTCATGAAATTAATTGGGGAAAAAAAAAAAAGGTTTTCATACATTTAGAGAGGAGGGAAAATTTGCATAAGGGAAAGCAGTTTTATTTTGCTTAAACCAGTATATTCAGGCTCATTTGGGATGTGAGCTGTCTTGATTGTTGAGGCAGCTCAAGCAAGCTCTCCTAAATGGTTGTATTTTCCTCCCTACATTATCCTCATATCCATCCACTTTGGGAAGGGAGCCCCAGGAGTGTGGGAGGTACTTCTTTGTGCATTTCCCTGGGACCTTGCTATTTGAACTTATAAGTGAGTGGACTTCCCCCTACCTTGCTCCCCTTCCCACCCCACTGCACACCCAATAGATATCTGGCTTCTGAATTTTCAGACTGTTTTCTCTTAACCCACACATCCTGGAGAGCCCTGCAGTGGCCAAGGCCAGCCCTGCCCTCCCGAACCAGTCCCTTTCAAGCTCTCCAGGAGCCTTAATGGTTCAGACAGCTCTTTCCCTTTCAAGGAAGCTCATCTTTGCATGTCATGCTGGTGCTCTCACAGTTCTGTGCACTCCACAGAACCTTTTAAAATCCATACTCTAACCTCTCCCAAGCATCAGCATCTCTGAATCCAAGCGAGGCTTCAAAGTGGTCATTTCCACTGCCCTTCTATACACATCAGCATCTGAGAGCTTGTTTCCGATGCTTGTATTAATTTGCTAACCTTTCGTCGGGCCTACCTGTATCTGGGTATTCATCCAGCACACCATGTTAATCATAGATTATTTATAAAAATCGCTTTGTATCATGGAGAATTTTCTAAATGAATAAAATTCCATTTCTTTGCTAAGAAACATGGGTTTTTCTCCCTTTCAAAGAGACGAATTCAGCTGCATGAGAAATAGAGTAGATTCGGCAACTAAGGAAACATTGATATATTTTTTAAATCTTAGTGTCAGAGGTTTTTTGGCTGAAGTTCAAGTAAATTGCTGAACTTCATCTTCCCTTCTAAGTTTTCCCTAATCTCCCCCTTTCAGTGCTTTATGAAGAGGCACTTTGGGATGAAAAAAGTATACTCAAAAGGCATTTAGAAGAAGTATGTTGACTAATATAATGCACTTATTAGATAAAACCTGCCTCAAGGCAAACTCCTTTCCTTGGACTTGCTGCGCATGGAAAGAAACATTGACTTATCTCAGCTGCAGCAGGAAAATACAGGGCAGTTGCCCTTTGCAGCTGCTACATCCACAGGAGCCCCAAAGCAAACTTCTGCAGGGGCCTGGGTGCACCCCAGTGAGGATGAGTTTGATCCTGTGATGGTCATGGGACTTCTTAAAATCAGAAGAGAATGAATAAAAAAAAAAGAAAAAAGAGAACGAAAGCCCCCCTGAAAATAGCCGTGAAGCAGCAGCAGCAGCAGCTTCCCCAGGAGTGGGCAGTAGCAGGTGTTTGTCCTTGCATCTGCTTCCAACAGACAGTTAAGTCTTCTAATGCTGTCCAGGGCTAACTTGAGAGCTCCAGCCTGCTGGGGCCCTCCAACCCCTGATTTTCCTCAAAACAAGTGTCAGTGGTGGATCATTGCCAGGTCTGGAAGAGGCTTTGTTGGTCAGTGTCATTTTCTTGGCGTTTTTTTGTCTCTTTTGTTCACTATTGTAGGCCCAGAGCCTAGAACCAAATCTGACATCTACTGAGATATTTATTAACAAATGTTGCATCACAGGGTGACATGCCTGTTAGCTGCGCTCCAGACTGCTCCCTGGCTTTCTTTACTTTATGCAGAGACCCTGAGTACTGCTGGTGGTATGGGATCACTGTGGGTTCCCAAGACTATAGGGACAGCATATAACCCATCATACCACTTGATTCTCCACTTTTGTGGGGCTTCTTATCAAGGGTGAAATATATTCTATGGTTCGCAGTTTGACCTGTGTTCTTTCAGGTGGCAGGACTGATTCTGATCTCAAGCCACTTGAATCAACCCATTCTGGACATCTGGTCTCCCAGACAGAATTCACCAATAAAGGCTGCCTCATCCTTTAGATTCCAATTCATGCCCCTTCTTCAGGGATGGCAACCTGACCTTCCATTGTGGTCTGTATACTGAATTATAGCCAACACAGGGTCAGCTGTTTTATGAAATAATTGGATGAAATGACTCTCTGGCCCACTAATTTGTGAGCTCCAGGAGGGCAGGAGATAAGCCTGCGGTTGCTCCTTGTTATGTCCAGAGTCTAGCACAGGGTCTGACATATAGCAGGAGTTTAATAAGCATTTGTTAGATGAATGAATAAATTAATGCAAAAGAAGAAGTGACTTTTCAAGAGCCCCAATCTGCTTGGAGCTGTTGGAAGGGCTGGATTTCTAGTGGGTAGACCTGGAATGTACTCTGACAGGCACAGGCCTGGATTTGCAACTCTCCCTATCACTATTTGCTACCTGAAATTGGTTAATATTCATTTTACACTTACTTTTAATTTTTTATTGCCTGTATCTTCTACTAGAATATGAGCTTCGTGAGATGTAGGGGTTTGTTTGTGTCATTCTATAGCCCTAGGATATTAGAGGATGAATAAATGTTTGTTATATGAATGAATGAATGTTTGCATCATTCTTTTTATCCTGCAAGCTTGTTTTCAAAGATGCCTATTAAATTCTAAACATCTATAAGTTGTACTACTTCTACCTTATCTACTTCCTTCTTAGTTATCAGCTGGGAGATAGCTGGACAGGCAACTGAGAGCAGGCCCTGCAGGAAAGTGCTTCAAGCTGGGGCAAGGGAATCCTCGGGAAGAGCACTAACAGTGTTTGGGGAAGCTGTTCCCCAAAACCTGCTTTGCCTGATCACAGCTAGGTCCACATCTGCAGGGCAAAGAGAAAAACAATTAAACAAATCCTTCAGTTTCTCCTTTCCATGGACCAATGGGAGCAAATGAAAACCCCTGCTATCTCAGAAATACTCTCCAGGACATCCCAGCCCCAAATCCAAGTTATGGTCAGGGACAGTGGCTGGTAGAGGTGTGTAGAGCTATACTAGGTTTTAGGGACAGACAGAAGCAGATGCTGCCCCATTAACAGGAGCCTCCTGTGCCTGCTTGTACCACGGCTTAGTCAGGTCTTGCCCTCTGTTGTGGTTGCTAGCTGCCAGAACGCAACACACCAGAGACGGATTGGCTTTTAATAAAAGGGGACTTATTTTGTTAGTTCTTCAGAGGAAAGGCAGCTAACTTTCCACTGAGGTTTTTTCTTATGTGGGAAGGTACAGGATGGTCTCTGCTGGCCTTCTCTCCAGGCCTCTGGGTTCCAACAACTTTCCCTGGCGTGATTTCTTTCTGCATCTCCAAAGACCTAGGCTGAGCTGTGAGTGCTGAGATGAGGTAGGCTGAGCAGCTTGAGCTGTGCTACTCGAGCTCTCTCATTTAAGCACTAGCCAATTAACTCAAACGTCATTCATTGCAGCAGGCATGCCTCCTAGCCGACTGCAGATGTAATCAGCGACAGATGAGGTTCACGTACCATTGGCTCATGTCCACAGCAACAGAACTAAGCACGTTCACCTCGCCAAGTTGACAACTGACTCTAACTACCACATCCTCCTTTTACTCTGCATTGCATAACAGAAGGTCCACCACCACTCCCACATCTTTGACAAGAAGACTAAGCTCCTAGATTGCATTTTATTTTCATACTATGTTTTGTGAACCGGTGGTGCTTGCCAGGTAGCAATTGTACCTCTATGTCCAGGTGCAAGAAATAAAGAATGTCTACGTACAATCAAGAGCATTTTTCCCCATTCATCCTGTTCTACCTTACAACCTTCTAATGTCCCCTTGGCCTTTCCAGCCACAACATGGAAAAGGAGAGTCGTGCCGTAGCAGTAATCAGCCACTCAGTCTTCTCTCCCGTCCTTTTATGAAGGATGCCTTGGTCTTAGTCTGCAACTATCCAGGGTCTTAGCAGCAGAATAAGTGACTACGCCTCAGAATGTCCATGGATTTTAGGTAGATTCAGCCATGTCGTGTGGCTGGTAAAAGAGCAGTCCTCATTGGGAGGGGGCATTAATAGAAATATAGGACCCAGAATGAAGAGATGCCGTTCTTCCTGGTTCTGATCAGACCCTTTTGTTTGGTTAGTTCTGGGAACCACCCTTAAGGGGAACAGGTCAGAGTGGAGCACAGCAAGAGAAGAGAGAAGGGATCCAGAAGCATTTTATAAAAAGAAATGTTTAATGAATTGTATATATTATTCTGGAGAAGACATTTACTCAGTAAAGTATATAGTGCTCATCTTTATGTAGGTAGAGGCTGACTTATGGAAAGGAGATGAGCTTCTTTTATACTGCTTCAAAGGGTAGAGCAGGGAGTATAAAAAAATGTTATGGGGATACAGATCAAGGAAGAACTTTCTCTCAGTGATTATTGTCAGAAATTTGTAGAAATTTCCAGGGACTGGGTATAAATTTCTAACAGGCTTTAGATGATTGGGTGCCAGGGGAGAGGCGGCAGGATTTCAGGCATCTGGAAGAGGAGATAATCTTTAAGGCTCATTGCATCCCTGAAGTTTCACCATGCTATGGCTCCCAGCTGGGAATGGAAAGGCAGAATCCTCTAGGACAAGGCTGGCAGCAGGGTCATGTGAATGAGGCACTTATCTGGGGCACAAAACTTAAGAGGATGAAAAAAAAAACCCTCAGTAATCAAATAATATAAATGCATCTTTTTAAAAATCAAATTTAATGCAAAAAATCCATGATGAGCAAAATATCCAAATTTTAAGACAGGTGACTGTGTTTGTTTTACCACTCTGTGCAATGGAAATAGATTTGGCAATGCAGGCTTTATATGCATTCATTTATTTATTGTAGAGATTTTAATCCCTTTCCCACTTTTTTCAAATATGGAGAGATATTTTGATAATTGTAGACAGGGCACACATTCTTCCACTCCTCTTTTCCTTACCTCTGTGTCACTGAGTAAACTTTAATGTCTAGACTCGGCTGAATGAGGAAAATGAGAAATCAGTGCTTTCTGATGTCTCAGCTCCACAGAATTCCCCCAGGATTGGATATTTCATATGAACAGTTTGTGAATTACTGTCTTACCTGAGAATAACCAGCCCAGTCACTGAGGGGTAGGAAAAGCTAGATATTTATTGGGAAAATATGTGCCTAGTCCTAGACATTGTATATTAGTACTTTAAAGTACTCATGTACTTTAAACTGTAAGTAGTAGTCAAGGAAAGACCTTTCGAAATCTCTGGTCTAGAGATTGTCAACATTCAGAAACGTTAACCCAATAACAGCCCAATCATAGATCCCATCATGATTAAAACAAACATACAAAAAGCCCATTTTCCCCAAAAATGTTTCAGGGGACATATAAAAAATTATGATGAGCTGCCGAGAATAAATGTAATACTTATGGATTTAATGCCAAAGTGATCATTGCATTAATAGCTATAGATAGGATAAATGTTATTTCTATGAAAACATAGAACATGCGTCAAAGTTAAGCCCAAATATTATGTGTGATTCATGTTGCTGCATTGACTGAAACATGAAAATGAAAGCAATTTCATTAATTGCAATAATGTTGTTGATGGTAATTGCAGGAGCTCGCTGGACAATACTGTATTCAGTGGTACACTGGGCCAGCTGGCACCCAGGAGAGCCAATTGTGTGTTTTTCCCACCAGCATGGGCCACGATTTCACATTGACAGATTGAGATTGGCCATAGTAGGAGACTTTATACTAGAGGAATGGGCAAACACTACAAATCAGGGGTTTTTTTGGTTTTGTTTTTTTTGGTTGGCAGGTGAGAACTCTGCCTGCTGAGCCACAGTGGCCTGCCCTTCACTTGTTTTTGAGCGCCATTTGTTAAACATTTACCAGCATACCCCTGCTTGCATCCATATAAACTACATTCACATCCAAATATTGGTTTCTGTGGGAATTCCATGCCAATTCCAGTCCCTCTTCCATCCCACCCCAACATACCAGTGTACAAACAAAGAATCTGAGGCTTCAAGAACTTGTGACTTGTCCAGTGCAACACAACTTGCAGCAGCAAAGCCGAGAAAGCACACAATCATTTTCCACCCCAACGAATTCACTTTTTTGCATACAACTATGTTTATGTAGTACCATGAAAGTAAATAACCTTTGAAACAAGATTGCTTTACTATTTAGAAATCAAGATTTTAGAGTTACTGTACTTTGGTGAATATGCTTTATATCAAGTGTCAAAAAAGAAGACATTTGTAAAAATTGTTGGAGTTTTCTGTTCATAAGGATAATTTTCAGTGTTGCTCCACTGTGGTGGTTAATCTTTGATTAATAATGAAAACCTCCTCCCCAATTGTTTAATGCCATCTCTGGACTGATAAATATACAATATAAGTATTTTGTAGGTATAATTCAATTAATCCCCAAAGAATAATATCTGTGGGATGCATGTAAACATCCTGGTTAAATTGTATGTCTTCATTTCTTCCACTCCAATGACTGAGACTGCAGAGAATAGACTATAGAAATTGCACCAAAGAGCTTATTCTCTTTTTATCGCCTGTCAAATTATTGCTAAGACGCCCATAGTTGGTGGTGAAACATTGTGATCCAATGCTAGCAAGCAACGAAACGCCAAGTGTGAGTTGCGCATTGAGTTTAGGTAATGTACCAGAAAACATTGCATGAAAACACTAATTTTCTCAATATATATTAGTAGACACGGTGTTTACCAATGAGAAGTGAAATTTTTTTTGGCATAGTTTGTTAACTCAAAGTCATGGCCAGCATGCCCCTAAAGTGCTCTGTATCTTGTGTAAAAATTGGGACCAGTAGCATGCTCAGGGCTGGGACAGTCTTGGCTGCCTCATTCAAGTCCAGTTGTCTCAGGGATCTGTCGTAGGTCGTAGGAACCCTTCTGCCAAGATGATTCACTGCTTGCTGTGTAGATATACCCAGCATTCCTGATAGTATACCAGATTTGAAGAGCTTTTATCTTTCTTCCACCTCCTCTTAGCTTTCTATCTGCCGTGCACAACCTCCAAAAGGAGAACACCACATCCATTAACCCTTGAGTCTAGTTCTTCTATTGAAGGAGGTGTGGGAGCTATTATTAACATTCTATCTTGAGCTGTTGAGCAAAGAGCTAGTTTAATTTAATTTATCTGGCCTATAAAAAAATAAAATAAAAGAAGTACGAGATATGTTATTATCAGGCTTAGATGACACCAGCATTCAAACATTTTATTATCTTATTATTGAGCAGTGTTTCCAACAAGAGTCTCTTTGTCTCCTGTGCTGTTCTTAAGAAACCTATTCTTCAGTTTTAAGGAATAATTGTTGTCTGGGAGCATGGGGGAAAAAATAGCATCTCTTGGATTTAAAAAACGCTGGGTTTGAATATGGTCTGCTAAATGCTGGTTCCAGCTTTGCCCAATTTGACTTTCAAGTGAGCTCTTTCCTAGGATTTCTGTAGCATTATTAGTCCTTGATAGTTTGTGTTCTTCATCCTTGTACCATTTTAAATAATCCTTATTAACCAGGCACAGAATTTGGAAGAAGTGTCAAAATCAGAGAGTATCTTTTGGCTCTCCAACGCATCACTAAAACATGACATGGACCACTTGTTTGTTCATTACCATAAAGTTTTTACTGTGTCTCACTTCAGATTAAAGGTTTGAGAAAAAGCCAGGGCTTTTGTCTCACACTTATAAATATCTATGAATGTTCTAATGAGCACAGAGCAACCCAGTACTAAAGCTGGTAACCCCCTGCTGCACTCTAACACCTGGCAAAATTATTCATTAATTCAATAACCACATTTAAAAGCAGTAGCTCAAAGACCCTGAGGATTGTAGAACAAGGCGTTCAAACTGAAGTGCACTTCAACCAAAGCAGTGCCAGGGTTTAGCAGGAGAACCATTTCCCGTGAGATGAGAGTCCAGAGAATGATATGTCATTACGTATGGAAGATTGGCTATTTGGATTCTGTTTTTAAATATTTTTCTTTATAATATCATAATATATTATCACTTCATGCTGACATGCTTAGGGCCCCAAGAACTAGGTCTGATTGAATTAGATTTAAAAGATCTGGACAGAAAGGAGAAGAGAATTATTTCTCAAGGCAACTTGATTAATAAATTAATTACATTCTTCTACACATTTTATAGGTTATTAAAATAAAACTTCATGGGCTTTTTTTGTGTGGAACATTGAAATATATGTAAAATCATAAAGAAGAAAATAAAATCATCCCTAATCCCTTTTCCAGAGAGAGACATCTTTGTTAATGAGTGTAGCCAGTCAGATCAGACATTTCTACCATAATATAAAGGTCCAGGAAATCCTTAATTCAGCAAAATTTTTTACAGCAAAAAAAAGATTGGGGCAGTCCATTCAAAATCTATAGTACTTTCTAACAGAGTCCTAACAAAACTGATACAGCATAGTTAAATCACCGTGGCATTTCTTCTTAGAATCATGGTCTTTTGTGGCCTGGAACTCTGGTCTCATTCTATCACCTTCGAGATCCTGGTCTTCAAGGGCCAATTTCATCAAAATTAAAAATATGATCTAAAGGTAGCCTTTTTCATTAATTATTTATTTTAGCACAGGGAGAGTTTGTCCTTGGAGCATCTTTGGTTCTCAGCTTCCCTGGAGAACTTCACAGAGCAGAAAGCATCGCAACACTTGAAGTCACCGAGTCACCACTTCTTACATTCAGGATCCTGCAGGATGTTCAGCCTTTTCCTTGAGATCTTCACATATTGCTAAGACTCCTCTTTAATTGCAAGAAAGCTTGCACTGGATTGCTTCAAGCCATTAAGGTGCTGTATCAGTTTCCTAAAGCTGCTTTAATAAAGTTCCACAAACCAGGAGGCTTCAAACAACAGAAATTTATGGTCTCACAGTGTTGGAGGCTCAAAGTCCTAAATCAAGGTGTTGACAGGGCCACGTCTCCCTCTGAAAATTTTAGGCAAGAATCCTTCTTTACCTCTTCTCCTTAGATTCTGGTGGTTTGCCGGCAATCCTTGGCATTTTTGGGGCTTGCAGCTGCAGTATGTCAATCCCTGCCTTCATTATCACATGGCCCTCTTCCCTATTCTGTCTGTGTCCAAACTTCCCTCTTCTTATAAGGACACCAGTCATATTGGATTAGGGCCCACCCTAATCTAGTTTGGCCTCACTTAACCAATCATGTCTTCAGAGACCCTATTTCCAAACAAGGCCCTATTTCCAAACAGAACGGGGCTTAGAACTTGAACATGTCTTTGAACACAATTCAACCCATAGCAAGGCCTGAGAAAACACCAGGCATGAACCAACATGACTCTTGGGGTTTTACTGATATCAGTTCTTGTTTGCTGATAGTCCAGGTCCTAATCTTCATTCAAGGGCAAGCAACTGTCACAGAAGGAGAACAGAGCCATGCATACCTATATGAAATATACTTATTTTCAACTAAGTTGGGATATTTCAGATTCTGTTTTGTAATCTTCTTTTTTCACCTTATATCTTGAAAACATTTTTCAGCCCCAAATGCTTTCTTACAACCTCATATTTAATGGTTTCACAGTAAGCCATCACATTGATGCGCAATGAACTCAACTAGTAATTTATTGAGATTTTAGGGTTATCCAGACAGAAACCATTGCCACATTAAAAAAAAAAAAGTTGCAGAATGATAAAAGGTAGGAAGAGCCATTATTTGTCCCTTTTCTTCAGAATCCAGTTTCTAAATTGGTTTTAATGGATTGGAGATTTTGTATTTGCAACCAAAACAATGAATCTCCCTGGCTTTTGTACCTCAGGGTTCATAGCAAGACTGTTTCAATCATTTCAAGAGGCAAAGCAAATATATCTATGGCAGGGATGAAATAGGCTCCTGGGTGGAGCAGAAGTTGGCATCTTGGAGTTCCTGGGGTTGAGAATCTGTTCAAAGCCTTGACAATTATCCAGTCCATCCCTGCTCGCCTTTATGAGATCATGCCCAATCCTTAGGGATGGACGAAAATCTGTTTATTTTCAAGCAGGGGAGTAGATTCCTGAGGAAGAGATAATTTAATGAGTAGACTGAGGAGAAAATTCTGTGTTTTAGCCTGAAGCTGGTCTCTCCTTTGTCTTGACACAGAGACTACATGAATATATGGTCTTAGAGCTGGGACAAACTCCAGTGGTCATTAGTGACTCGCTTAGAGGAGACAGCTATTCTGAGAGCTGAGGTGATGCATTCACTCCCATCCAGTCAGAGAGTTGCCCTGGGATCCCGATTCCTAGGTTAGTGCCTTTCCCACTATCTGAGGTCTTAAGGCAGAATATCCTTGATAACGTGGTGTTTGTATAAAAGCCCAATAAAATATACCCCCCACACCCACACACCCACTTGCTGGGCCCATTTGTGTGAGTGCGTCTCTAGGAAATGCTTCTATTCTTTCCCCTAGACTTCAACCCCTTGTTCTTGTCTCTTATCCTGCCATCTTGTTTTTTCTTCTCCCAACCTCTGCCTTCTTCTTTCTTAATTTGTTAATGAATATTCTCACCCTAATGCAGCATTGAGGGTGGTTCCTCCCCCTACCACCACCACGCAGGGGACATCTGGCACTATCTAGAGACGGTTTTGGTTGTCACAACTGGGAAACTCCACTGGCTGGGAGGCCTGGGGCTGCTGCAGCGCATTTCATGCGGACAGTGCACAGGATGGCGCCATGCAGCAAAGGATCATCCTGCCCCAAATGTCAGCAGTATCGAGTTTGAGAAGCCTTGCCCCAACCACTTACCCCTCAAAGGCCCCCCCGCCCAACCTTTCCTTCTCTGCAATGTGCCATTCATCACCTCTCTCTTCGCCTGTCCTAATATCGATTCATTTATTCCTGCATTCATTTATTCACTTACAAACATTTATTGATGAGCTGTTTCAAGCCTGTACTTCACTGAATCTGAGAATACAAAAATGAATATGACCTGGCCTCTGATCTGGAGAAGCCCACAGTCTAGAGCGGAAAGTAATATCAACCCGGATGGCCGTTTGCTTTGTATCTATTTAATCTTACAACAACCCTATGAGAGAGTACTACTATAACTTTCATTTTATACATGCAGAAGTAAGCACATAAACAACTGCAACAGACTCAAGCACCAATATCAGCATGCAAGTTATGCTATGGTCACAGCAAGTAGTTGTCAAGCTCTTTCTATGCCACGTAGTATGGATAAAGTGAAGAGCAAAAATGCTGATTTTGTAATAAACATATAATTTACTACAGCAATTGGTTGTTTGAACATTAGATGCCAAAATCCAAGTAAAATAATTTTTTTAATGTTCACCTTTAAAAAAATCATTTTCTCAAAAACCTGAGTTAGTCTCTCATTTTTAAAACGATAAAATATTGCTAATTGATTGGTGGCTTTCTATTGATCTGTGGCTTCTGGGGAAAAAAAATCTACATGTGGAATTGTTCCACAAGACAACATCTTAAAAGAAATGACAACATCTGAATTAAAAAAACCACTCCCTAAGAACATTAACAAAAGCAGTGAATTGATAGTCATGGATTTTGTTTTGCTCAATGAAAAAAAAAAAAACACCTTACAGACTGAGAATTAAAATTCCAAGTTTAAAAATAGATTAGTGTCTTGAGAGCCAGTGCTACAAAGTTTGAGTATTAATTTATTTCTAACTAATATTGAATATTAATTTTTAAAATATGTAAGTTTTAAGGTATGTGTGTGGTGGGAGGTAGGGGAAGAGAGCAGTATGTGTGTAGCAAAAGACAAACAGAAAACAACGTAATCAGCTCTGTCCAATATGGTAGCCAGTAGCTATGTGGGACTTTTTAAAATTTAAATTCAGATTTAAATTACTTAAAATAAAATAAAATGTAGAGCTCAGTTCTTCATCCATACTGGCCACAAGTCCAGTGTTCAGTAGCTGCACATGGCTTGTGGCTCCTTTAGTGGACAGCAGAGGTACACAGTATGCCCATCATCACACAGAGTTTTGTTGGGCAGCACTGCCCTAAATATCAGCGCCACATTTCTGGTTGTCACCTAGCGACAAAATTAGGGGCTGGTATGATTCTAACTCTTCATGTAATCAGCCTTTGTGTATAAGGAACATATTCCTATGTCAAATAATGTAACATTTTTTGTGATACTAAGAGTGGTGTCATTGATGATGCCTTTTGAGAGAGCTGAATCAAATTTTATATTAATAAGTTTTCAAATATGACTTTAAAAGTACCATGACTTTGAAACCCCATGAACTGTTCAGAAGTCCCCAAGACCTCACAGCCCCGTACTAAGATTCAAGGGAGTTCCCACACAGTGTCTGTAGGACACTGAGAGGTCCCCCACCTCTAAGGGGAAGAGTGGTCTCCACGAGGAGTGTACCTCCTTCCTTAACTCTAGCATAACTGGCCTAGACACCAAAAGTCATGGCCACTGAAATGAATCGACATCTTATGGGCCATCCAAAGGCTCACAGCAGGTTTTCAAGTTGGTATGGCATGATCACATTGAAATTGCACACAGAATCAAAAGCAAGATTCCTTTCCTTTATTTATGAAATTGTCTTTCAGCTTCCTCTATCAGAAAACACCAAGATCAGAACAAACAAGTTGGCCTGAAATTGTGTGTGTTTTAAGGGTATTGGATGGTGTGCCAGTTTGAATCTGTGGTATACCCCAGAAGAACCATGTTCTTTAATCCTCATTCAACATTGCTGGGTGGAAACTTGGTTAGATTATCTATCTCCATGGAGATGTGACACACCCAGTTGTGGGTATTTACTGTGGATTAGAGGGAGATGTGACTCTACCCATTCCAGGTGGGTCTAGATGAGTTTACTGGAATCCTTTAAAAGAGGAAGCATTTTGGAGAGACTGAGAGAACAATGAGAGAGCCATGAGAACCACCAGAGCCCATCCAGCCAGAGAATTTTGGAAATGAAGTGGGAAAATGCCCCTGGGGGAACTTTATGAAACAAGAAGCCTGGAGAGAAATCTAGCAGACATTGCCATGTTCACCATGTGCCTTTCCAGTTGAGAGAGAAACCCTGAATGTCATCAGCCTTCTTGAACCAAGGTTTCTTTCCCTGGATGCCTTAGATTGGACATTTCTATAGCCTTGCTTTAATTTGGACAATTTCACAGCTTTAGAACTGTAAATTTGTAACTTAATAAATTCCCTTTTTTAAAAGCCGTTCCCTTTCTGGTATATCGCATTCCAGCAGCTAGCAAACTAGAACAAATGGGAAGTGAGGAATTGTTTTAGCCAATAGCCGGCAATTCCCTTTGGACCTCTGAAACCCCTTATCTAACCCTACAGGCCTTAGAGTCAGAAGGCCTTGTCATCAGCAGTCTCAGGGATGTATTCTGTCAGAGGGAGCTATTCATTAGCATTAGTGAGCAGTGCCCTCTATTATCATAGGGTCCAAACCATTTCAGATCAATGGGATAGAGCATTTTATTTACTTCCTGTGATTTCTTGGAATTTTACTGAGGCCATTTCCATCATATGGTGACAAACCCCAGGTGGGAAGAATTCAAGGACTGACACATAACCTTGGATTATGAAAATAACAGTTATAGGAGACAACCTTCCCACTCTAGAATGGGTGGGACACATTTTGAACATAGTTGAACACATTTCTTCATGGTGGATGCTCTTTAAACAGCATAGTTGAACCCTTTGCTCGTGCTTTGCTCTGGTTCTGCTCAGGATTTGCTGCGGCCTCCCGTGCAGCTGCTGGTTAATACCATTTTGCACTTGTTTTGTTCCTCACAACCTCTTTGCACTGAAACCCAGATGCAAGTGAAATGGTCACAAAAGAAATATCTGGGTTAAATGCGTGCTAAACAGGTTTAAAATTACTGCTTATTGTTTGGAAGCAGATGCAAGCCTCAAACAAATGCAAAACATCAATGCAAATGCAAAAGGGAGGGCAATTTGAAAATCAGATACTAAGTGCTTGATTCTATAGGGGGGTGAAATGGGCTGCTTTCCCTGGAAGTCGGCTAGGCATGTAGGGCCAGTTCCACCAATGTAAAGGGAGAGCCCATCTATTAAATACAGGAGGAGCTGGGAAAAAGGCAAACATTTTTCTCACTTCTTAAATAGTGATCTTTATATTCCTGATATCTTGGAGACTCCTATGAAAAAGCGTATCAAGCACATCCTGGTAATTTATTTTGTGAAAAAGTTTATCAGGTTTCCCAGAATTCTTTTCTTTTCCCATGCACTTGGAAGCTTCTGTGCCTGCAGCAATGACTAGCTAATATTTAATCGTGGGGGAGCTTGGTGCAAATTTTTATTTTTAATTTTTTTCCCCTGGGAGCATTTTCGATGTCAGCATTGCTTGCTTTTTTTCCCAAGTTACTAACGGGCACATATTTATGTAATCTAGCCCTCCAGTTTGTCTTCTTGCATATTTAAATATGCTATGCATATTTTATGATGATAATATCAGCAATCATAGAACCTGGATCTGGTGTCATGAAGTTTTCTTGGTAAGTCTCCCAATATATTATAGCACTATTGGAGAAGGGATTTAAGATTTATTATTATGTGCTAGGCATTTTAAGAAGTACTTTACTCTTATCTCTGTGAGGTAGACATTATCCTTTGCCTTGACTGGTTAGGAGATGAAGCACCTTGCCCAGTAGAGCCCTCCCCCATGTCCAGCTGGACTCCATGTGATGACCCCTCTGCTCTAAATAAAAGGAAAGGTATCCCATGTTCGCAACTCATTCTTTACTTTAAATGTTTTAAAATGAGGCCAACATTTGGAAAAAATGTAGTATTCTACTTTTAAAATCTGACTTCTGATTGAAATATTCTCTTACGTTACTTCTGACCCATAAATATTTTACCAAAAAATAATGGAAATTACTCTCGGACCATTCAGCTGTTTTAAATTTTTCTCCCCTTTTGGCACTCACTGCAATTTAATATCAATTTTAAAGTACCTACATGCTGCTTAAAATTATAAACCTGCCCACTATTTGTAGATTCTTAATATGTTACCTGTTTATAGGGGAAGAAAGTGGGTTCCATAGCACTCCTTCCTCAATTAACCTCTATTAATATTGAAGTCCTCATTATTTGAATGTAAGTGAAAGGAGATTTGATGATGCTACTGAATGTCTGAAATATATGATCTGGTCAGCATAACGCCGCAATACCTGTATTTTGTTATTCAAGAAATGTTTAAGACTCTACTATGTGCTGGGCACTCTACTAGGTGCAGAAACATGCAAAAGTGAACCGTGCCCTGTTGGAATCAAAAGGGAGGGGAGGGTAGACAGTAAACAAATACATGAGTAAATACAAATACATGATGTGTACATACAAACTTGCGCTTTTATGTAAGTTGGTCAGGAAAGGCCTCTTTCCTGAGGTCACACTGGAGCAAGGAACCAGATGGAGTGCAAAGGTCCTGAGGCTCTGTGAATTTCAGAAAGATCAAGGGGGTCATTGGGACTGAAGTGAGTGGACCAAGGGAGGGGAGTAGGAGCTGTGGTCCATGCGGAAGTGGGGTGGGAGAGCACATCAGGATGGCCTTTTGAGTGCTTGTAAGAGCTTTGGCTTTTGTTTGTTGTGAGATGGGAAGCCATTGGAGAATTGTAAGCAAAAGTCACCATGATCTCACATATTTTAGAAGGATCACTCTGGCTACTGTGTAGACGATGCTGAAAGCAGGGAGAACAGTTAGGAGACTTTTGTAATAATCCAGGGGAGAGGTGATGACAGCTGAAACCAGCTAGTAGACTTTGTGATAGGCAGAGCTGGGGAAGTTCTATATCTCTGTGTGTAGTTAAATGTCCACCATGGGGTGTGCTTGGAGTAAGGGATGAGAAAAAGAGAGGAGTCAAGGAGGACTGCAGGATTTTTACCTGAGCAACTGGAAGAGTTTTTTTCTTTTTTTTTTCTTATCTTTGTAGGCAGGGGAGAGTCATGTAGAATGAAAAGTTTGGCTTGGCATATGTTAAGTTTGAGGTGCCTATTAGTCATCCAAGTCAAATAGTGTAGTATATTTGAATGTGAAATTTGAGAGAGAACTCTGAGCTGGAGAGCCAAGATTCTGTTAGCACAGAGATGATCCTAAAGCTGGGTGCATGTGAGATCCCCTGGGGTGATGGTGGGTGGAGAAGAGAAGGAGTACAATAGCTCAGTCCTGGGCTACCTCAGCATTTGAAAATGAAGACCTGGAGGTGTAAGAGACCCTGAGGATGTGGTGTAGGAACTAGTAAAGGAGAATGAGAAGGAGCAGCCAGGCAGTTCAGGGAGGAATGCAGAGTGGAGGCAAAGAAGAAAACGGTGGCAAGTAAGTGAAGGCAGATGTTTAATTTCCTTGGCTGCTCCAGCTAATGCCATGCAGTGGGTCAGTTTAAACAATGGGAATTTATTTGCTCATGGTTTTAAGATGAGGAAAAAGTTCAAATCAAGACATCATCAAGGTGATGTTTTCTTCCCTGAAGACTGGCATTCTGCGACTGGCTGCCGGCGATCCCTGATCCTTAGCTCATTACCTGGCAAGGCACATGGCGGCCTCTTCTGCCCTCTCTCTTCTTTTTCTGGGTTCCATTGATTTCAGCTTCTAGCTGCTCCCTTATGGCTTTCTTTCTCTCTGTCTAAATTTCATTCTGCTTGTAAAGGTCTCCAGTAATCGTAAGGACTATCCTGATTGAATATAACTGAAGTAACCTCATCCAAACGTCTTACTTTGCAGTAGGTTCACACTCACAGGAATGGGCTAACTTTAAGAACAAGTTTTTCTGGGCTACAAGCAAGGCCAAGCCACCACAGCAGGGCAGACTGATAACTGATCGCTGGCACTGCGTGGGAGGCCTGGAAGCCGTGTGGGTGTAGTGATAAGAGTTGAAAGCCTGTGCAGAATGGGCTCAAGGGTGAAAGAGAGGAGAGGGATTGGACGGATGAGTATGGACAGCCTTTCAAAGAGTTTTATAATAAAGAGGAGAGAAACAGTAGCTGGAGGGGGATGTGAAATTAAGAGAGGATTTTTTAAAAAAAATAGGAGCTATGGTAGCATGTTCTGTTGAGTCAGGATGGGGAGAAGTGCTGGAGGGCTGTCCTGAGGCAGCCACAAGGGGAAGGGCTAGGGCATATCAGGAGTCATTGTCCTAGAGAGAAGCAGTGGCAAAGTGACCAAGGTAACAGAGTAGGACAGAGTCAATGAGAATAGACACAGGTAGGTTGGTGTATAAGGTGACGGAGGGTGTGGAAATTCTGTTCTGATTGCTTCAATTTTCTTGGTGAAATGGCATGCAGGTTTAAAAAGTGGGAAGGGGATAGACATTGGAAATTTAAGAAAAGAGAAGAGGAATAAAATAGTCATGTAGGAGAGTGAGAGGGTGATGGGACTGGGGAAATAGAGTGTGATTGCCACCTAGTCTTGGCAGAGTTTTTCTCCACAAAATAGATGCTCAATAAGTCTTTCTGGGTGACTATTGCATTTTGTCATATTACCAGACATTAGAAACAAGACAAAAATTTATACTTACCCCCACACTCTGGTTCTTCAGTCTGTCAGTGAGCTTGTTTAGAAACTCCTTAGATGATAATTAGGAGTGTCTGCACCCCCAGAGGCTGTGTTCCAAGGATGCTGTACCTTTCACACCCACGGGTGTTTCCAAGTGCTATTTGAGTGATGCTTGCAAACATTCGAATAGCCCTTGGAAGGAAATTAAACATTTTCTAAAGATACTTTTAAAATTCTTTAACAATGCTGAAAAATTAGTTTCAGGATTCACACCCATTCGTCCTGCTTCAGTAAAGAAGAGCTCTCTTCAGAGGAAACAATTCAAGGTTACTTTGGGAAATGGCTTGATTCCATTCTTCTTGCCTTAATTTCAAGAGGCCTCAGAGGAAAAAAGAGAAACTGCCTCACCCCCTCCCCGTATCATTAATGTTTTTTTGCAAAAAGACTTCTAACTGAATTGAAAGCATAGTTCTGTCTAAAAGATGTGGAAACAGCTTTTGCAGGGTCAAATCACTTTGAGGCAACAATTCTGTTCTCAATTTACTCAAAGCCTACTAATCATTCTGGTTTGTGTTTCTCTACTTAAAAGAAAAAGTGTAACAGGTTTAGATATTGAAATATTAACAGAATTAATTACTCAGTATTTTAAACTAAATTTTTGGTACATATCCATCATCAAGGAAGAAAATATCTGCTTTCTTGGTCTGGAAGCTGATGTTTAGCCAATTCTCCTTTACTCACTTAAAGAGATCTTTTTCCTGGAGAAATGTCCCCATACGTGAGAACATTTTTAGGCTGAAGTCGACTATACGCTTTTAAAGACTGGGAATAAAGATTGACCGAGCTCTTTTAGCTCCTGGCATAGTGGGTCTCCTTAATTCCATTTCCAGCTACCTCTGTAACCCTGTTTCCCTCTCGGTTGTTTAAGATCACAATGTTGAACATGGATCACCTCGAGCTCTGCCCCCACACTGGAGTCACCCATTCATCAATCACTCTGCACACTACGCTGTGTTCACTTGACCCAGATTATTCTCTGTTGACCTGAGTCCATCATGAAAAGGAACTCATGGCTTCTTTTAAAATGCAATAACCTACATGGCTCATAGGACCTAGAATTTATTGTGCATTCCTGAAAGGAAAATCTCTTTCTGCATCTGTCAAAGCCCTTCATGGGACTGAGCACATACTACTGCCGTTAGTGAATCTTCCATCACTTCGCCACGTGCAAGCTCTCGGGACTTTTCTCTGCAGGCTCCATAATGTGCTTAAAGAAGAAAAAAACTACACCGTTTCCAGGTGTCAGCACAAAGTACAGGGTGATAATTAATTAATCTGGTGAACTGATAAAAGGCTTAGCCTTGGAGGGGGGTGGGTAAGGAGCGTGTCTCTTCCTCTGAAGCACAGGAGAGGGGAGAGTGACTGGAAGATGTGGAAAGAAATTTCCTCTATGAAAAGAAAATGTCCCTAAATAGGAAGCCTGTGCTGAATCCAGCTAATTTGGAAGCGATGAGAAATATATCTTTGGGGGTGGGGAAGAGGAGGCTCAAAACAGATAGTTTCTCCACTCTTTGGATACTTATGATGTAAAGTTGCCCGGGAAGGGGACAAATTTTGGGCTAACAGTGTGCTTTTTATTCAGAGTGGTGAGTGTTCAGGATCATTTTGAACGTAAATGTCAGTCAAATCAACTGGCTGCTCAGTGGGTGTGAGCTGGGGCAGAGCATCTGATGCTGCCGTCTCTGCAGAGCAGACAGTGGCGGTGGTGAGGGCAAGTCTAGAATGATCCTGCAGTTCACTCTGAGCAGGCTCGCTTCAGTGAGCTGGGGACATCACCCACCAGGGCCATTCTGTGCCTCAGTTTCCTCTGTGAATATTGAGGGACAATGTTTCCTGGTTCTGCTTCACCTCCCAGAACTGTGGAGCCCTTTGAGATCCTCTAAAGCAAGTTTCCTATTGTGTGTGGTAGCACACTGAAATCTAAACATCGAGAAGGAACACCGTTTGAAGCCTGTTTTCTATAGTGATAAAGGTACGGGTTTGCATAAACATGCCTTGCACCCAGAACTGTGACGATGCTGTGACATGGCATCATTTTGCATCATCTTAAAGCTAAAAAGCTCTCTTCCGAGAAACTTTCCTCACATCCTCTTGAGGTGTGGGGAGGCTGGAGCAGTGATAACTCCTAGGGCTGTTTTCTGTGTACACAATACTAAGCAGAAAATTGAAACAGAGGATTACTGCAGAAGACACATTGTTGCTAGCTAGATGGCCTGTATTCTTTCTTTCTTATTAAGTCCAGACATGATAAAGAGTCCCCGCTCCTCCCTGGGGTGTGGACAAGTGGATGTCTAGAACCCTTGCAGGCGACAATTATCTTTATAAATAGCCTGGTGAGCACTTGGTCTCCCATATTCTCCGCAACAGCGCGCAGAGGTGCGGGGTCCCATCCCACAAACAACACTTCAGTCTGCACAAATAATCACACCTAATACAGCCAGATATGAGTCACACAACTCGGGTCTAGGAAAGAAAGCCTGAAACATAAAGAGAGGTTAATCAATGGCAACCCTACCTGAAAAAAAATGTGTTTTCAAAAACATCTTCACTTCCCGCACTCCAGGTTCCATTAGCAGAGCACAGATGGCGCCCAGACACAAGGAGGGCTGAACTTGGCCCCGGCGGGCTGGAGTGGGAAAATTTCTGGAAATTAGAAATGCACTGGACATTCTGTTTTCATTGGGAATTCATAGGCACCAGGGAGTGCCTAGAGAACCTGACACCCCATAGGATGGAAAGGGTCTTCCATGTCTCCCCCTCCCCGATTAAATGACAAGCACCTTTTGACACTTTAATTATGGAGTTTTTTTGAAATGATATATGCGCTGTTCCCCTTAGGTGAGATCTGCATACTGTAGAGGTCCTTAATGGATCTCAAAGGGGCTGAATATTTAAAGAATGTGTATCTGCATTTAGGTGAGGCTGTGATAATTGAGATAGAAAAATATTTCCTTGAAATATATATAAATATTTTTTGAAGAAAAGCATCACCTACTGGGGCAAATTATCCCAAAGCTCTAGGCTCCTTATCTATAACATGTAAACAACTTCAACCAACTCCAAAGGTTTTGTGGATATACCTATGAACTTCAGACAGCATGTTAAAAAGATCTGTATTGCACCTGTCATTTCCCTTCCTCAGCCCCTACCCCCTCAGTAGACATTTGACATCTAGCACAGTGTGGAAGTGAGTGGTAAAGAAACTGAGGTTAAAATGTGAGAGGTGGAGGGGAACCCCCAGATCATTTGGTCCAGAGGTTCCCGACCATAGGGGTCATTGCCCCTCTAGGGGGCATTTGGGGTCTGTTGGGGATGGTTTAGGGACACTCCTGGCCTCTAGTGGGTGGAACTAAGGATTCTAAGGTCTACAGTTCAGGAGAGGGATGTGTACAATACAGAATTTTCCTGCCCAAAATGCCATTCGAGAAACAATGGACCCAACATCTGCATTTTACATATGAGAAACTGAGGCCCACTGAGGCAAAGCAAAGGCTCCTAAACTGTTCAGCTTTGGAGATTGAAAGGAGGGCAGGAAAACACCAGGTGTTAGAGGAGTGGAACCAGCATTTTCTGAGTGCGCAGCGTGGCCAGTCCTGCAAACTCGTTCTGGTCTCTCTTCCTCCTCATGGCCTATGAGGTGAGGCTTGAAGAGTCAGCAAATTGCACAATGCACAACACCTAGGAAGGGTGGGGTACATATTTGAACCCAGTTCTATCTGATTCTGAAACCCCTACTCCTTTCACTAAGGGGGAGAGAAGCATCCAAAAGCAAGCTGTGCCCACCTCACTGTTTTGCTCAGGACCCAGGCTTCCTTTTTTTTTAATTTTTTAAAATTATTTTTAATGAGAAATCTTCACACACATACAGTCCATCCATAGTATACAGTCAGTGGCTCACGGTATCATCACATAGTTGTGTATTCATCAGTATGATCATTTTGAAAACATTTGCATCACTCCAGAAAAAGAAATAAAAAGAAAAAGGGAAAAGCTCTTACATACCATACCCCTCACCCCTCCCTCTCATTGACCACCAGTATTTCAATCTACCCGAATTTTTATGCTTTATTCCCCCCCATTATTTATTTATCATCCTTAATATTTTCATACCCTGGACAAAAGGAGCATCAGACACAAGGTTTTCACAATCACATGGTCAAACTGTAAAAACTATCCCATTATACAGTCATCTTCAAAACATGGCTCCTGGAACACAGCTCAACAAGTTTCAGGTACTTCCTTCCAGCCACTCCAATACATCATAAGCTAAAAAGGGATCTCTATACAATGCGGAAGAATAACCTTCAGGATAGCCTCTTGACTCTGTTTGAAATCTCTTGGCCACGGAAATTTTATTTTGTTTCATTTCTCTCTTCCTCATTTTGGTCAGAAAGTTTCCCAATCCTGTGAGCTCCCAGCTCATTCCAGGAGTCCTGTTGCATGTGGCCAGGAAGCTTTACATCCTTGGGAGTCATGTCCCATGTAGGGAGGAGGCAGCATGTTCACCTGGCATGTTGGTTTAGAGAGAGAGGCCACATCTGAGCAACAAACCCCTAGAGGTTCTCTAGTGGTGACTCAAGGCATAATTATAAGTAGGCTGAGCTTCTCCTTTGCAGGAATAAGTTTCATAAGGGACAAACCACAAGATCATTGAACTGGTTGTCCCCACTGCTTGTGCAATTATCAGGAATTCTCTACATGGGGAAAGTGAATATTTCCTTCTTTTTCCCCAGTCTCCCCAAGGGGACTTTACCAATACTTCTTTATCCTCTGCCCAAATTTCTCTGGGATATATGGGGGCATCACACTAACCTATACAAACCAACAAAATCTCATGCCCTACATTCCATGTAATTAGAGTGTTCAAATAACCTGACCATACAAGTTAAATTAGATAATGTACAATCCAAAGTATAAATTTTGCACCAAATAAGCATCTCTCCTTTGGTCTCACAGAAGTTGAAATATTAAAATATGAATCATACGTGTATTCTGATTTACCTTAGTCCTATCCAGATCAGCTTCATTCATAATCTCTAGTCAAAGTCTGATCATTTTTTCAACTTTTTAAAACAGTTGCTGTATGGGATAATACTGACTTTCATAGCTTCAGTGTTCTAATTCTAAGATGTCACATAAAACAAAAAAACAAAGTTTCAGGGAACAACCAGGTTATACACAAATAACTCAGTAATAGAGTTGTATATTCAGGAGTTGTCACTGTTATAAATGTCATATATTCAAGAGCTGTAACTGCTGTAAGAATTTGCAATCTAGGACCCTTTGCAATAGGCCCCAACCTGATAACCCATACTCCCAAATTCAATTTTCTGAATTTGTATATTACAGTTAGTCCATATGAGTGAGGCATGATAATAAGTCTTTTTGTTTCCTACCCGTCCCTAATGTTCATTCACCTAGTTGTATGCCTCACAATTTCATTCGTTTTTGCAACCTCTCAGTAGTCCATTGTATTCTCCTTCTGTCCCTTAGTCATTGTACCCTTAGGCCACCTCCATCCATTGCAAATTGCCAACACTGCCACCATAAACACTAGTGTGCAACTGTCCCTTTGTGCCTCCACTCTTAGTTCCTCCAGGTATATACTGAGCAACTGGGGTTGCAGAATCATTTGGCAACCCCACCCCTAGCCTCCTGTGGAACCACCACACTGCCCTTCATGGGGCGGTAGCTCTTAGCTTCCCTGCCAACAGTGAATAGGTACATCTCTTTCTCCACATTTTCTCTAGCACTTGTTTCTCTCTGTTCTTTTTTTTTTTTTTTTTTTTTGGTGCATGGTCCTGTAATCAAACCCAGGTCCCCACATGAAAGGTGAGCATTCCACCACTGAAGCACCCGTGCACCCTGAAATTTTTTGCATGGGCAGGCACTGAGAATCAAACCCAGGTCTCCGGCATGGCAGGTGAGAACTCTGTCTGCTGAGCCACCATGGCCCACCCTCTCTCTGTTCATTTTTAAAGAATTTTATTCATACATCATAAATCCAACCTAAGTAAACAGTATGTCTTCGCCCCCATAATACATATGAAGATATCTGCTTTTCTTCCCCAGCCTTGCTTTTAAATTAAGTCAGTGTTTTCCACCATGGTGGAATATTCTTTCACCAAAAGGGCCGTGAGTGGATGGGAGTAGAGGGGGTTACATAGTCAAATACATTCAGGAAACACTGTGTAGTTTACCCTCCATAGTGTATCCTCCTTGGGTATGGACAAAAGAAATCAATAAAAATGCTAGACTGTTTAATTCAATATTTTCACCCATCCTGTTAAAAGTGATAAGTACCATAAGAAAACTGAGTGTCCAGTTGCTGTTGCTTTCAGCTCCAAACAACAGCAAATACCACCACAAAGCTTCTTCAAGAAGGGGTTTGCTTTTCTCCCATCAAAAGTAGCCCCGAGTTTTCAGCTCTAACATCAGTCTGGCACTCAGCAATATCAGGACAACTGACTTTGCAATCCTGGGAGCCTTCCCTCATGGTCAAGCAGTGGCTGCTGCAGCCACAGCCACATTATCTGCATTTGAAGCAGGAATGAGGAGGTATGACAAAGGGGAAAGAGGTATGCAGGTCCGGTGGGGTGCTGGCCCGCTCCTCCTATCTCACTTGCCGGAGTTGTCGCTTAGCTTTCCAATAGAGTTAATAGACAAGGGTGAAGTTCCTAGACAAGGGTGAAGCAACATGGAATCAAATGCTAAGTGAGCCAGTCACTTAGCATCAGGTGTACCCACCCCGCATCAGGGACACTTTGAGGTATTGGGGTACACAGTGATGATCAAAACACTTCCTCCTCTCATGGATTTATAGTATAGTACATTGGATTTATAGCTTTTATATATAATGGATATCACATGTATATTGGTAAAACATTTAATACATAATATACATTGTATAATTTTTGTTAGAAAGACATAAAATTTAGTAGTAAGCACAATGAGGTGATATCCTGAGGAATTCCTTTGTCTTTCCCTGCATGAGCATGGATGACATTGCTTCAGAAGTAGGTCCCCCAGTGGACGCCTGGAAATAAGGTTCTGGGACCACTTCCTTTCTGGGGTTTTCTAAAGGCTATGCACACAGAACCATGCTATTTCAGCATTGTGGTGTACTCGGAAGAAGAGATTGGGAGCAGCTAACCACCCAGTACCCTTGAGACTCTGAGGGAGGACAATAGAGAACCTAAAAATTGTTTGCATGATTCCTTGCGTGGGTGTGTGGAGTTGACCTAAAATGAAGACTGGTGGACTAACCTTAGGTGCTAAATATTTCTAGGATGGGCTGCAGTGCATTAGTGCTTGTTTGGATGGAGAGAACATGTCAGACTCCTTCTGGGGCTCCATAGTGCCAAGGACAGGTGGAGCCTCCCCCAGTGGAGTGGCACTGTAGATGCCAGTGCTGCCCAGCTACAATGAGCTGAAGACAGAAGAGATACAGGACCATGGCAGACTGGCAAAGGTAGTAGTGCCCTCCCAATCTGGTCAGTGGGAAGCTCATCCTAATCAGATGCCACTCATTTCCTCCCTTCTCCACCTTTTTCCCTTCCCCACTTGTGCATAGGTGGTAGGCCCTTGCAAGCTCCTGAAATTAGAGGTCAAGCTAAGAGGAGGTCAGAGGAAATATGAGAAGTTCTGATAAGAGTTGTAAGCAAGGCCTGGGATAACAAAGACTGAAATGTTTATCTGAAATAAATTTAATTTTAAGCTAAAGGTGAGTGAAGAACCTAGATGCTGCAATGTTACATTTTCCACTGTTATGCAGGAATAGAAACCGAAAAAGGAAATAATTTTTAAAAAATTGACTGTTCATATATGTTACATAGGTGTACATACATTTCTACTTCCATAAGATAATGAGTGGAAAAGCATAAAGATAATGAGTAGTAAAGCAGGTCATGGGGAACTTGTAGTTCTGCTTTGAAATCAGGAGTTCTGCTCTGACTGTGTTAAAGATGCCTACTGGTCATCCAAATAGATACCCCAAATAGTTAGAATTAAAGTCTGGAGTTCAGGGGCAGCAGGCATGGCTTGAGATACAATTTGGGATTCAATAAATAAAGGAAAGTATTTAAACCCAAGAAACTGGATGAGACCATATAGGAAGACACAGTGGTTGAAGAAGAGGGTCTTCATCTGAGCCCTCGGTCACTCCAACAGAAAGAGATTGTCAAGAAAGGAGAAATACCACAAAGGAGATGGACAAGTGGAGACTGAGACTGTGTCATATAAAAACCAAAAGAAGCGAGTATTTCAAGAAGGAAGGAGACAAATGTGTCAAATTCTGCTGAGAGTTCAGGGAAGATGAGAACCTAGATATACTATTGACATGGAAAGTTTGGAGGTCTTTGACCCCCTTCACAAGAGAAGTCAGCAAAGCAGAGCCAGAAGGCACCATGCTCTCCTTACTGCTCCTCAAGTGCACCAAGCTTCTTCCAACCTCAGGACCTTTGAACTCACACTCTACCTGATCTGTTCCTATCCTCTTCCTTCTCTTCTTCTCAAGGCTGACTCCTCCACGTCATTCAGATCTCAGCTCAAATATTTCCTGGGATAAGCCTTTCCTGATCGCTCCCACTGATGCCTCCATTTCCCTCCACACCACCACCTAATCATTCTCTATCATTTTATCCTGGTTTACTTTCTTCATAACAGTAGTCACCATCGACCATCTCCCTCAATGAGTTATAAGCTCCATAAGATCAGGGACCTTGTGCATTTAGTTTTGCTACTGTGTATAATGGGTGTCTGGTATGTAGTAAGTGCTCATTAAATATTGGTTGCCTGAATAAATACTATGGTAGGAAACTTCTAGAAGAGCTCAAACGATGTCTGCTTCTTGTTTAACCCCTTCCAATTGTGTGTGAACTGGAACCTCATGACTTGCTTCCAAAAAATTTAAACAGCAAAAATGATGTGATATCACTTTCGGGATTAGGTTACAAGAGACTGTGACTCACACTTTTCTCTCACCCTCTGGCTGTTCTTGCTCACTCACTATGATGAATTGCCCTAAAGAGAGGCCCACATGGTAAGGAGCTAAACAGCCTCTGGCCAACAGCCAAAGAGGAATTGAGGCCTTCATTCCAACAGCCTAGTAAAAACTGAATCCCATCAGTGATCACATGAGTGAGCTTGAAGGGAATCCTTTCCCAGTCCAGTCTTGAGAGACTGGTGTGAGACTTGTTGAATGAAGCTTTGGGAGAGACCTTGGGCCAGAGGACCCAGTGAAGTTGCACCTAAATTCCTCACCCACAGAAACTGGGAAATAATCAATGTTGTTGTTAAATAATCAATGTTGTTTAAACCACTATATTTTGGGGTAATTTGTTGCACAGTAATAAATATTGATACTTTATGGGACGCCCAGCATAAGAAGAGCTTCAAGTTTGTGAGTTAAAGCTTTGTATTAGCCTCTCTCATCAACAGAGGACACAGCTGGCTGTCCTGAACCAGTGGCCAGTGGGCTCTCCTCTATCATTGGGAGAAAAGATATAATTTCTAAAAAAGAAACTTTTGCTTGGGCTAAGAAAAAATGATGACTGTAAAATGGATCCTACAATCCCTGAACAACTGAGCTTTCTGAGCGTTCAGAAGAATGTAGCATGTTTCTTCTCTTAAAGATCAAAAGGCCAAGTGGAAATAGTTCCCCTTTGAGTTTCGCATTTAGTTCTCATGTGAGCCACCTGCTCCCAAGAGCTCTCTCAGCACTGGACCCACTTGATTCCCTCCACCCATATACCCCAGCTGACACTGAACTCTTTATAAGAAGAAAATTTCTCTCTGTGGAAGCTTGAGCCCGACACACTGTCAGCCCACAAACCTGTCTCAGTCTCGTTTTTTTTTTCTCAGAATCCCTTCAGACAAAATCAGTTTGCATTATGAATTTAATAATTTGTGCACCACACCCTCCTCAGGGATTCTGGGAACTCAGGTCACACAGCTGTCAGTCATGTGCAGGGTGGGAAATGGGCTTCTTGGGGCCTCTAGTGGTAAAAGATTGACCATAGAAAATACCGCTAACCTCAAAACCAAGACTGGGCTGGGGATCCCCTCGATGGCCCCAGAGAAACATTTCCTGGTTGAGACATTTCATTTAGAAATATCATAGCCAGTTCTCTGTATGCTTCACTAGACTTTCCCTCCTTTGAGGGCATTTACTTTGTCCTGTTCGTCTGTTTGTCCTTGGTGCCTACTAAAGAGTCTTGTCCAAAGAGGATGCCTGTGAACGAATAGAACTGGATTAAGAATCTTAAATTGCAAGTAACGTGAACAATTCCAGCTGGTTACAGTCTGAAGGGGACTTATTTAAAGAAGATTGTACTTCCCTGGAGACTGAGGTCAGGAAAAAAAACTTGGTCCCAGCAAATTATTAGGAACCAGGGAGCTCTTTTTCTCTCTTTTCTCTGCAATTCACTCATTTCTGTCCTCTAGGTGGTAGGGCATAATTCCCCCCAAGCTTCCCAGTCTCTATTTCCTTCAGCCCCAGGCAGATACCAGTGGTCAGTGCCACATTTCCAGAAGCAAGTTGATTTGGCTGAGCTTAGGTCATTTGTCCACCTCGGGTAAAATCAGCCATTTTCAGTGCGGGTAGAGGTCACCCGGTAAAAACCACATGTTCCTTTTACCCAAGACTTGACATGATCCAAGAAACCCAGAGGCTCAGGGTAAGCAATTTATTTCCAATTTTTCCAGGAGTTGAAGCTAATTGCTGGGGGGGGGGGGGGGGGGGGGGGTGAACAAAGAAAAGTGAGTTGCAAAAAAGCAAAAGGCAAAGCCAAGGAGGGGGGATGGTCTTTGAAGTTGACTAACTTACCGAACCTCAATGAAGAGCCCTGGCAAAGGGAAAGAACTACATTCCCTTCTACACTCCATTCCTAGCAGGAAGCTTGAAGGCTCCCTAAATGACCATGGCAGTCAGGAAGGACCATGGCCTTTGGGGGAATGGCCTCTCAAACATCTCTCTGCTTATCTATTGTGGTTCTTACATACGTTTTTTATCAGCTCTCTTTCTCCATTCACCTAAGCCATCTTTGGTATGTATTATATTTCTAGGTTTCCTTTATTGTATTTATATGAAAAAAAAAAATCTGATCTGCATATAAACCATGTCATAAGCTTTTACTTCAAGAGAACCACAATGAATTCTCTGGACTCCTAGTGCACATGCCTTTGCCCAGACTTGCCCTCTGCTGCTACCCTTAGCAGCTTCCTCATGTGTTTCCAGTTTCATACGGAGCAGCACTTCCTCTAAGAAGCTTCTTCCACAGCCCCCCAAGGAGGGGGGCTTAGTTGCTCAGCTTCTCATTTCCTTAGTCCTTCTCTTCACCCCCATTAAGATACTTACCACTTTGCACTAAAATAGGGTCTTAATTTGTCATGACCTTTAAATAAAAATGGGATATGAACCAAATCGACCTCAAGAGGTAGCAAACTGGACTTCCAGAGAAGATGGCGGCTTAGTAAGACGCGCGGGTCTTAGTTCCTCCTCCAGAAAAGCAACTAAAGAAACAGAAACAATACAAAACAGCTCCCGGAGTCACGACAGAGACCAAAAAAGACAGCGTACCCCATTCTGGAACGGCTGAACGGGTAGGGAGAATCCACTGCTGTGAGATACCCGAGGGGTGCACGTTTTCCCGGCTGGGGTGGCTGGCGTCTGGGGTCCCCTCCACGCACGTGGCTCCCCGGTCTGACTGGGAACATTGGATAGCGGGGCCCTCCCGTCACGCTTGGCGTCTCGGGCCAGCTGGGCAATTTGGACCGGCACTCCCCCAAGCCACGGCCAGCGACCCCCGCCTCCACGCGCGGTTTCCCGGGCCGACTGCCCCGCAGACAAACGACCGCCACGAGCGCCACCTACTGGGCAGGAAAAGAAAAACAGAGCCCAGAGATTCCACAGAAAAACCTTTCAACCAGCCGGGTCCCACACCCAGGGAAATCTGATCAAATGCCCAGACACCAGCAGAAAATAATGGATGACGCTCGGAAAATTGAAGATATGGCCCAATCAAAGGAACAAACCAATAGTTCAAATGAGATACAGGAGCTGAGACAACTAATGCTGAATATACGAACAGAAATGGAAAAACTCTTCAAAAACCAAATCAATAAATTGAGGGAGGACATGAAGAAGATATGGGCTGAACAAAAAGAAGAAATAGAAAATCTGAAAAAACAAATCACAGAACTTGTGGGAGTGAAGGACAAAGAAGAAAAAATGGAAAAAAACAATGGATACCTACAATGGTAGATCTAAAGAGACAGAAGCTACAATTAGTGAACTGGAGGATGGAACAACTGAATTCCAAAAAGAAACAGAAACTATAGGGAAAAGAATGGAAAAACTTGAGCAGGGAATCAGGGAACTGAATGACAATATGAAGCGCACAAATATACGTGTTGTGGGTGTCCCAGAAGGAGAAGAGAAGGGAAAAGGAGGAGAAAAACTAATGGAAGAAATTATCACTGAAAATTTCCCAACTCTTATGAAAGACCTAAATATACAGATCCAAGAAGTGCAGCGCACCCCAAAGAGAATAGACCCAAATAGGCGTTCTCCAAGACATTTACTAGTTAGAATGTCAGAGGTCAAAGAGAAAGAGAGGATCTTGAAAGCAGCAAGAGAAAAACAATCTGTCACATACAAGGGAAACCCAATAAGACTATGTGTAGATTTCTCAGCAGAAACCATGGAAGCTAGAAGACAGTGGGATGATATATTTAAATCACTAAAAGAGAAAAACTGCCAACCAAGACTCCTATATCCAGCAAAATTGTCCTTCAAAAATGAAGGAGAAATTAAAACATTTATAGACAAAAAGTCACTGAGAGAATTTGTGACCAAGAGACCAGCTCTGCAAGAAATACTAAAGGGAGCACTAGAGTCAGATACGAAAAGACAGAAGAGAGAGGTATGGAGTAAAGTGTAGAAAGAAGGAAAATCAGATATGATATATATAATACAAAAGCCAAAATGGTAGAGGAAAATATTATCCAAACAGTAATAACACTAAAAGTTAATGGACTGAATTTCCCAATCAAAAGACATAGAATGGCAGAATGGATTACGACCCAGCAATACCACTGCTAGGTATCTACTCAAAGGACTTAAGGGCAAAGACACAGACGGACATTTGCACACCAGTGTTTATAGCAGCATTATCTACAACTTCAAAGAGATGGAAACAGCCAAAATGCCCATCAACAGAGGAGTGGCTAAACAAACTGTGGCGTATACCTATGATGGAATATTATGCAGCTTTAAGACAGACTAAACTTATGAAGCATGTAATAACATAGATGGACCTAGAGAACATTATGCTGAGTGAGTCTAGCCAAAAACTAAAGGACAAATACTGTATGGTCCCACTGATGTGAACCGACATTCGAGAATCAGCTTGGACTATATCATTGGTAACAGAGACCAGCAGGAGTTAGAAACAGGGTAAGATAATGGGTAATTGGAGCTGAAGGGATACAGACTGTGCAACAGGACTAGATACAAAAACTCAAAAATGGACAGCACAATAATACCTAAGTGTAATGTAACTAGGTTGGAACACTGAATGAAGCTGCACCTGAAATATGGTTTTTTGTTTGTTTGTTTGTGTGTTTGTATCTTTTGTTTTTGTTTTTTTCTTTTTCCTTTTTATATATATATATATATTATTAGTATTATTATTTTAATTCTCTTCTCTATATTAACATTCTATATCTTTTTCTGCTGTTTTGCTAGTTCTTTTCCTAAATCGATGCAAATGTACTAAGAAATGATGATCATACATCTATGTGATGATACTAAGAATTACTGAGTGCATGTGTAGAATGGAATGATTTCTAAATGTTGTGTTAATTTCTTTTCTTTTTTTTGATTAATAAAAAAATTAAAAAAAAAAAAAAGAAGCTCTTCTTCCCCCCAAAAAAAAAAAAAAAAAAAAAAGAGGTAGCAAACTTTATTTTTAAGGGGAAAATGGACAATTACCAGTCAGACCATAAATTACCTAAAACAAGGTAGGTTTATTTTTAGACCAAAATAAAACCACTGAAAATCATTTAAGAAAAGATTTACTAAAAGAATGATGCATTTTAGGGCTCATTACATTGGCACTTTTCAGAAGAAATATGCATAATAATTCCAAATAGTTTAGCATGTCATAGGGTCATAAAAGAGTTTGATGAAGAAGCAGGGGGCTCACTGGCCTTGGATTCTGCCAGGTACTTTTAGGCAGTTCTGCCATGCATTGCCATGCTGAGCGATGCCACGTAACTCCCTCAGGCTTTGGGAAAAAATGAAAATGTTGATTGAGATATTCCCTCAAAAAAATCTTCATTTCAACACTAACCATCCCAGTGTAATGTAATGATTCAGTGATCTATATGTCTTTATTTCGTATGTGTGGGAGAATAATACCCACACATACGAAATATAGGTATGTGTGGGTATTATACGAATATAAATACTACCTTCTATGCCATAGGAGTTCCCCAAACCTGAAGGCAAATCACAAGGCCACCCAGAGAACCATGGCCACCAGTTTCTTTACACTGCTCTCCTGCTTGAAGCTTTATGTTCCCTAGGCACGGAGGGAGTGAACTGGAAAGATTGTGGGATGCAACTTATTGCTTACTAACCCATTTGTGGTGTTCAAGCCAGGGTGGAAGGCAAGGACAGAGCTCCAGGCGTTTTACCACTTCTCTATAAAAATGAGCAACGGACCTTTTCCCATGTTGACTCTTATGTGCTGTAGACAGAGGAGATGAGAAAGCAAATTGAATTTGAAAGTAGAAGAGATAAGGCTCCAGCTTCCCTGCAGATATTCTGCAAAGTATATGATTCATAGGAGATCAAAGAGAATTCTTTGTATACATCCGCAGTTGAGCAGAGCTGTTTAAGAGATCAGGCTCTGACTTCAAGCAATCCAGATTCAAATCCTGGTCCTGCCACTCTGTGACCTAGTACAAGTTGCTTAATCTCTCTGTGCTCTCATTTTCTCATTGGTAAAATGAGAATAAACCATATAATTCCATGTCACTGTGTTATAATGAGGTTTGAAAAAGGAAATGCATAAAAAGCACGATCAATTGTCTGACACATCCTTACTTATTAATATTAGTTACTTTTTTAGCTATCGATATTTTATTATTGTCATGCACTGTAGAAGGTAAACTCCACCTGAAGGAGAAGGTATGTTAACCACAGTCTGAGACTCTACCATGCATTAGCAGGCATTTGCTGAAAATAGTGTATAAAATAATGGCTCTGAGGTCTGAAGGAAATATAAGAACAAAGCAAACTGTTCCAGTTCTTATTTAATCTATAAATTTCCAGGCTGAGAAATTTCCTTTTTGAGATTGGAACTAAATATAGCGAGCCTGTCTCTAAATTTAGTAGTTTGGATCTGTCTATTTAATTCCAAATCTTTTCACTGTCACCAACCAGTGCTTCCTGCTGAGATTTAATGATGCAGGCCTTTTGATGTGAGCTGAAATAAACTGCCCTCTCTCAGGGCTCAAAGTCTAGAAATGAGAGAGGAAAAATAAGAGCATGAAGACTATCTGTAAAGAAGAGAGGAAAAGAACAGTAAGGGGTTAGGGTGAGGATCTTGTACCTGGTATTCTTATTCTTTTTTATTTCTCCTAGAGAGGAAACAGGTGAATCAGGATGGGAAAAAAATATTACAAACCAGGAAATCAAGAATAAGTATGTATGTTTGATGAGAAGGCAGTATTGGCTAGAAAAGCTCTTCTATTTATTCTGACACAAATTGTAATTCATTTAATAAACAGCCTGAGGTAAACTATTAGCCTTTGGGGAGAGAACTAATAATATATTCAATAGGCAAAGTACTTACCAGTTACGATTAGGGGTAGCTCCAATAATAGATACCCAAAAATAAAAAATACAATACAGCACAATACAAATAAGAAAGAAAAGAAAAACAGAGCGAGGCAATCCAGAACTGGAATGGACTATAGGAATCCAAACTCTTTTCAGATTTCTGCTTCACCATCATGTGGTATGGCTCTTGCCCTCCTGGTCTAAAATGGCTGTTGTTGTACCAGCCATCAATTCCACAGTCCAAGCAGCAGGGTGGAGGAGAGAAAAAATGGCATACTCCTCCTCTTTTAAGGGAACTACTCAGAAGTCTGATGGAAAACATAAGTTCTTCTTACATTTCATTGGAAAACTAGTTAGTTATGCATCCACACACAGTTGCATGGGAAATTGGGAAATATTGCAACAAGGTACCCAGCCAAAAGTCATGGTACTTTTAGAAAGATGGGAAGTGGATATTTGGAGGGTAACATTTAAACCCTCCCCAAGAGGAAACTAGGAAACATTCCCTAGTTTCCTCCCCAAGAATAAATACCTAACTAGGTGACTATTGTAGTTCATGGCCCACCAAGGAGAAATAGAACAACCACTTTAGAATCTTATGACGGTGCGTCTTTGCTGGAGTTATGGTAGGAGGAAATGAAAGGAGTGTGGCTTTCAGAAACTCTCTGCAGTGATACTATCTAGGTGAATCAGTGACCAAACTGGCATAGTATAACAGTGAAGTAATTGGCCATACTAAAGAGATATTAAATTAACATAATATAGCATAATAAGAAGGCCCAGGAAGGAGATTGACCTGTTATAAAATTGGTCACAGAAAAATTGCTTACCAGGAGCAATTAATGTGCTGCCCAGAGAGGCTATTTTCAAATGAGAAAGCCGTCCTCACATGCTCTGAATGTGGGTCCTCTAAGCCCTTAAGTATAGCCTGTTTTACAAAGAGATATACTGAGTGTAATGTGAAGGGATCACCCAGCACCAGCATTGGTGCACAATCCACTGTGAGGTTCCATCACCATTAGCATAGAACCCGGAGAGAAGATATGGAGATCACCAGGAAATACAAAATCAAAGTAGATTTCTTCAAAGTTGGCAGAAAGTGCAATGTCATCCTCAGTGGGAAGCACAATGGAAATGGAGGGAAAAACATATGGTAGATGTCCCACTAAAATGAAGGAAGAGTACATTTGGAGAAAGAGGGAGCAATGCCAGCTGAAAGGAAAATGTGCAGCCCTCCAGTCCACGGCCCTTCCTTTTTTGCGCCTTATATCACTTTCTTTCTGTCCTCACTGACGTCCCTGTTGGGCTGAAATCCGTGCTTTGTTCATAAATACTTAAAAACCAACCTTCAAGGGAGGGGAGACCTGGTGTGTAGTATTTGCTGACTCACATGGTGTAAATACTCCCCCATGGCTGACTTCATGTAACCAATGAGATGTTACTGGGCAGTGCTACCAATGGGACCGCAACAAGATGTTAGGAAGAGCTAAGCAGCAGCACACCATTATACAATATTTCCACCATGCTGATATGGCTAACATAAATTACTTCAAGAGCATAGATAATGGTAAAATGTTCTGATATAATTAGGAAATAATAAGTATTGGATATGTATTACCTTTGTTTTCAGTATAACTGATTTAACTGTAAATTTGTATAATTTCATTTTTATTAACAGCCCAGTTTAATAAGTAACTCATAAAGTTCCAGAAACTGTAACAGTCGCTACTCTCTAGCAGGAACAAGATGGCTCCAGTTGAACAATATTATAATCTTTTCCTTCTAAATACCATGCATTTCCTTGTCTTTCTCTCCTTTTATCATACTGGCCTAGCTAACCCTGATGAAACTTTACCATCTGACTTCTATTACCTTGACCAGGACATCTTGGAAAAAACAAGTTTTACTGTCATCTCATGATCATTTATCACACCCATTGAAGTTCCTCAAGCTTTCCTGTATATCAGAATCACTTGAAGGACTGAGCTCCACCCTCAAACTTTCTGGTTCAGTGTATCTGGAGTGGGGCCCAGTAATTTGCATTTTTAAAGTTCCCAGGTGATGCCAACCCTGGTCTGGGGCCTATACTTTGAGAACCACTGCTCTAGTAAGCTTGTTTCCTCACTCCCCAAAACTGATGTTGACTTGGCCTTGTTAGGCAGATCAAATCATGTCCAGAATGGCCAATGTTTTAGAGCAATGCTTTCCAAACTTTCTGGAGTATAAGACCACTTTTTAGAAAATTTCCAGTCTGTTGTTGACTGATATATTTTTCCAATATAATAAAAATGAATTACTAGAAAAATGAGATTAAATTTAAAGAACATAAAATAGAAGCCTACCATCTTCATTACTAGATTTAACAATCAAAAACTTATTCAGTCAATTTGCTTTAAAAGTTTCTGAACACCCACCCTTGATTTTTGTACTTATCTCATTGATATGAAGAAAGTAACTGAAAAGGTTCCAGAATTGATAAGCAGACATTACAGGAATGTTATGATCTCAGCCTCACCATGAACCTATTCATAGGCAGCCATTGGCTAGAAAGGAAAGAGAACAAGGATTACATATTCTGTGCATCTTCTACGTGCTAAGCAGTTTACACAAGCTATCTAAGGACATGTTCACAACAGCTCCAAGAAAGATACTCTCTAAAGAGAGAAAAGCCCAGCTCAGAACAGGACACTAAATGGTAGCAGAAATAGGAGTCAACTTTTCCTGGTTATCTCTACACCTCTCTGACTCCTTGCCTCTGGTGGCCCGTTAAGGATATCCAGACAACTCATACTCATGGTAAGCCAAGAAGTTTTCCCTGGACGGTGACCAACAGGCTTTATTGCAAAGACTCTGTTGATTTCTTAGAAGCATCCTACAACGGGCAACCTTTGATTACAGAATATGGGTCTGAAATGGCCAAATATGTCCTGAAGTGCAGAGAAGAATGGCTAAAAAAGACTAGCCATAAGTTTGTCTGTCTGACTTAAGCAAGAGGAGCCGCTCCTGCTGAATCACTAGTAGGATGACATCTCTAGATTTGTCTTGACCCCTTCATGCAGATGCACTTAGGGAGAGAGGAAGTAAAAAAGGAAGCAGGTAAGGAGAGAGGGGAAAAGAGAGAAATTAAGAAAGTCCACACATTTCTTCTTTATGTAACCACGTTTTGCTTATTTTAACAAAATTGTGAACTTTTAGAGAACTAGAAAACTAAGCCAAGGCAGACTTTCTTTTTTATTTTTTTTCCAATGTGTATAGAAAAAGATTTTATTCAAAAGATTTAAAAATAGATCTCTAATGACAAGGGAATTGATACTAAATTATGGTAAATCCAGAGGATTTTAAATCCCGTGGTCTTTAAGGATGAAATTTAAGAAGTTTTTCTTGAAATGGTAAAGACTTACATTACACTATTATGCTAAAAAAAGTAGGTTACAAAAGCACATAATCCTGAGCTCCTCTTATGAACATTTGACAATAAAATTCAGCTTCTCTGTTTAGACCCTTGACACTCTGGGACACCCAGGAGACTCACCCTTTGTTTTTCCCTCTTCTAGTTTCCTTTGCCAGACCTTCTCTAACTCTTTGCTTAGTGCTTAGGGCTTAGTTTCTTGCCTTAGTGCGAATCAATTTAAAAGGCATGTAAAATTCAGATTATATTTATTATAACTAATTAAAAAAAATCTTGCCCTAAATTATGTATGATTTTGTTTATGGTCAGTAAATTAAATATTCTCTTAAACTTTAAGTAATATTTATAAACTGATATACTTTAAAATTGGAAAATACAAAAAAGTAAAAAACAAAATAAGATGGCATATAGTTCTACCTCTGAAAGACAAGGGCTTTCAGTAGTTTAGAAAATGTTCTTCTTTTCTTCATTGTGTCAAGATTAATTTAAGTAATAGGAAATAATTGGGTTTTATGCCTCTTGTGGGAATCCAGAGCCCAGAATTCCCTTCAATATTGATAGCAGGTCATTGCACGTAGCTCCCTACATGTCTGGGACAGACATTAAAGCTCATCAGACCTCCTCACGGGGAGTGGGGGTGTGGAGAAAGTATAAATGGTATCATAAACAAGGTATTGAGACTCCCCTCCCCTGATCACTGCTGGTAACAAACCTTCAAACCCTGTGTCAAGAGACCCTGCTGAACCTCTGTGGTCACACTCCATATAATTGCTTTGTCCTGAAACCTTGTAAGCCACCCTCTGACTCGTTCCACCCTTTGCAGAGCATTAATTTCCACTTTCCAAATGTCCATCATTGGGAAGTATTCTCCTATTTGTAAGTCCCAGTAAAATTCATGTCTAATTCCATACCTGACGTGTCCTCTGGTCTTCACGCTGCCCCAAACCAAGCCCTTCGAGAGCTGGGTTGGAACGATTCTTCAAATATATTATCCATTCCAAGGCAGACTCTTGATACTGAGGCCAGATCACACAAGACCCAGCACTCAGATAGACTAGGGTCTTGCTATTATAGGTACCAGCTGTTGAGTCTTCATCACCTCCAGAAATCTGGAAACAATAGAGCCATCAAAAGTCTGACACAAGAGACCCCCTTTCTCTGCTTCTACTTCCTGTGTGCCTAGCAACTCAGAGAAAAGAAGTCAAGGACTTGACTTTTCCGTTGCTCCAAGGGGATGGTTGTCTGTGGCGGTGTCTCCTACCTAGTAGGCCAGTGTCAATTTTGTGACAAAGTGCAGGGATCCTGCACCCTGCGTTCTGCGTACCATCTTGCCTGCCATTTCCTGAGCCTCTTACAAAATGATACTTAATCCACCTAATCCCTATCAAAAGATTAGTTAATTATTCCAAAACTGCATGGAGTAGGAGATGGTTTGGAGCAGAACTGTACATTGTAGCATTTGTCAGGGCTTTAAGACTTTGTGACAACCCAGATGGTGCTCTCCAGCTCCTTGCAGTATGTGGAGATGTTTCCTTCTGCCCCAATTGCCTTCACACCTACCCTGATTTTTATCAGGCCTACCCTGATGCCAATAGCAGCCAATAACAGAACTCACCAGTCACTTTATTTTTTCTTATCTTTTCCCCTAAAGCTATAAGCTGAGTCAAGGCATGATCTGTCTTTCAAGTTACCAATGAATATCTTGCCAATGCATTATATGGACCACCATCTTCCCAGCCTCCAAAAGCAGTTTCTTCACCAGCAGCTATAAGACCATTAAGCAATGCCATTTTTTTTAGGTCACTACAATGGCAACTCCTCACTTCAAGATATTCGTTTCTGCATCAGCTTGGGATATAATGGGTAGTTCTGTGGTAACAAATAATCCCTAAACCTCAGGGGCTTCTATCAAGTAAAAGCTAGCTTTTTGTACATCCTACATGTCCATTTGGGTTGGGAAGACTCTGCTCCTCATTGTCTTCTCTTGGAGACAGACATACAAGGAGCCTTCATTCCCTAGCTGAAATGTTGCCAGTGACCACAGTGGCCCACTGGTGATGGGTCATGCATAAGCTTTTAAAGGCCATAAGCAGCACACAGCACTTTCATTTACATTTGATTGACCAAATCAAGTCACATAGCTATACCTAACTTCAAGAAGGCAGAGAAATGTAATCTTATCACAGTCTGGAGGAAGAAACACGAATATATAACAGACAAGCTAATGACTAAATAGTTAAGTCTGGGTCTCTGATTTGGCTAGGTAATAAAATTAAGGTCAGAGATTAAAAGCTTTAAACCATATATGAGAAGGCATTTATAGATATAATTTTCCTTCTACATATACCAACTATTCCCTTAACCATACATAAGCATCTCGAAATTGCATCAAACACCATGAAAGGTACTGAACAGAGGTATATTAATGATTCCAAAAAATCCTGTGACTACAGTCCCTAGGCTATTTTGGTTCCATTCAGTGACCATTTATTGGGTGATGGTGAGGTTGGACTAAGTTATCCTTAGAAGGGGACAGCCAATATGAAACAGGATTTCCCAGCTGATCACTTCTGGGCAAAGACTCTCAGGCATGCTGAGAAAATTCTGCCCATTTTTTTTCCTCATCTCAATCCAGGCTCAGTCATCCTTAAGTTTGTAGAAGGTTCATTTGGTTCAAGGAATATTCACTGACCATCTATCAAAATGCCCTGAGTTCTTCACTGAGTATCATATCAGGGCAAATTATTAATTACTATCTTTGATTGGAGGCATCACCTCCAGGCACTTGCTCATTTGAGTTAATCAGCCATTTAAAACAACAAGATGGTAGAAGAGTTAAATCCCTCCTCCATAGTATTTCACCAGGCCCCAGCTGTTTGCCAGTCAGTATGCTTGGCATTGTGGAAAGAGGGACTTAATGCCACTTCACAAAAGTATAGTTTATGGAAGAAGAAATATATACTCAGGAAATACAAGAAAATGGAAGAGTAGAGAGAGACGGAAGAAATCCTGAAAGGAGAGGGCTGACTATGAAAGTAACTAGTTCAAGGTCCAAAGTAAAAATCACTTCTATATTAAGAACTACCTTTATTTCTTTTAATTTTTTGTTTTATTGTTACAAGGTAAAAATGTCCCTCTCTCATCTCTGTGCCTAGTCACCTCGCTGGATGTATCCATTGTTACACCAGTTCCTTCTGTATTCTTTCAGAGGTATTTTAGGCATATACAAAATATATAAGCAAATATGTTTTTATTCCTTTCCCACATTTATACACAAGTGCCAGCAGAGTATAGCAAGTTATGACCCACATGACATATTTTTTTGTTTGTTTGTTTTTACTTCAAAATCTAGCTTAGAGAGCATTCTGTGTCAGTACTGAAGAAGGTTTTTCATTTTCTTTCATGGACTGTATAGATTTATTTAACTATAATAGTTAAATAGTCTCTACTGCCAACTTTTAGTTTTTCAATGTTTTTCGAAAGCAAACAATGAATAAGTCACAAAAGGATATCTGGCAGACAAGTTTCTAGGAGTAAAATTGCTGTTAGAAGGTTATGAGCATCTTAAACTTTAATAGATATTGTAAATTGCTCTCTATAAAAATTGTATCAGTTTATATTTCAATCTGCATTGATGAGAGTTCCTGTTTCCTCACACCCTTGACAACATCTTTTGCATTGGAGGGTTGAAAATGATACATCATTTCAGTTATAATTTGCATTTCTCTGCATGAGGTTAAGCATCTTTTTAAATGTTGAAGATGCATTTGTACTTCCTTTACTGTGACTTAACTACTTATGGGCTCTGAACATTTCCTATTAAACTGGAAATACTTTTCTTATTGATTTGTAAAAACTCTTTATATCTTAAAGAAGTTAACTTTGTTATGATATAAATTACAAATATTGTTCCAAGTTTATCATTAGTTCTTTCATTTTGTTCGCAGGCAGGGATCTTCATTCAAAAAAGTTAAATATTTGTGTATTTGTGAAGTCAAAATGATTGATCTTTCTCTTACATTTATTTTTCAGTTAGAAACTCCTTATTTTGATATTATGTTTTTATAAAATCCCCTTGTCTATCTTTTTAAATTTTGTAGTTTCATTTTATTATATCTAAAATTTTTATTGGTTTAGAGTTTAACCTGGTGAAAGGTAGCACAGCTGGCTATGCAGTTGTTTCAGCATTGTTAAATAATCCATCTTCCCTCTATGTCTTTTTTTTTTTGTATGCTGTATGTGGGGGGGGGGGGTCATATCGCATTCTTTTTCTATCCGTTATTGCAGCACCATTTTTTGAATTTCCCTCCTATGTATTTTAAAAACACCTTTATTATATACTAAATACTATGTGTAGTAGGGCCTATTTCTACGTTTTCAAAACTTTCCCACTAATCTTTCTAATTAAGTATCAGTAATGCAGATTAAATTATTATAGCTTTATGATAAATTCAGCTATCTATGAGGACTGATCCCTTTTTTCCTTTTTTATAATAGTTCTAAAAGTCTAATAGCTATAGACTATTAGTACTAATAGTATTTGTGTTCATTTTTCCATGTGTTTGTGTTTATTTTTTCCATGTGAATCAATTTATCAGTCCTTTCTCTGCACCCCGCCCCCAATAAAAGTGTTTTCGTATTTTTATTAGAACCACATTAATCATACAGAGGAAAAGAATTGGCATCTCTGTGAGTTATGTATCATTCTATTAAAAATGTGTTTCACATTTCATTTTTACAAATCTTACTTTGTGCCCTTAGGAACACTTAAAGTTTTCTTGTAAATTGTTTCTATGCTTGTTTTTGGTTGTTGTTGAATAACTGGGGCCTTCTCTTCTTTAGCTCCTGTGAAAATTGTATGATCTGCTTTTAAACATTGCCTGGGGTGGCATAATTGAAAAAGAGAGAGTCCTCCCAGATCTTCCTAAAAATAATGATAATTGTTAACTTTTATTTTCTTGCATTTGCTGGGACCTTCCTAATTTGAGGGACATCCTGCACAGCTGCCTAAGCAAAACCCTAACCTTTCTGGTAATAGATTTCTGCCACCCTGCTCAAAATATTTTAACCTTGCTGGTTTATCTGGCTAGAAGCTGTGGCTGCTCTGATAGCTTAAATGAGATCTGTATTACTGAGCTGCAGGTAGTTACTCTTTCTCCTTAGGGCCCTTCTCTATAGGTGACAAAGTGTTACTATTACCTTAACCCCTCTAAAAAAGAAACCTATGAATTTGCATGCAAAAAAAATGATTTCCTGACATTTCATGCATCTTTAATCTTCTCTCTGCAGGTCCTATCAGCCCCTACAGAGCTGCTTGCTCTCAGCAAGCAGTGCACTCAGCCTGCACGATGAATCTGAGTTGACTGAAGCCCAGTCAGGGGCTCTTGACCATTATATGGCACCATTGCCAAGACACACGAGGGAAGGAGTCATCCTTCTGGTCTACCTCCTCAAGAGTTTACAAGTATTTCCTTTGGATTACCTTCTGGGCTCATCAGCGCATGCCTGATTCAGGTGTTGTGAACCAGTGACAGGAGACATTTCTCTCTTTCCTTATGACCTCCATAATTATTTTGGCATGAAAGCTCACTTGGGCTCCCTCACCATTTATGTTGTGAGGTTGAGTCTCTCGGAGTATGCTCCACATTCCCAAAGAATCCTGCCTTTTTCATTTTCTGTTCAAAGGTCACCAAACTTAATCAAACGCCAAAAGGAGAATTTTCATTTCACAGGGCTCCAAGCAGAGAACTTACTCAAGTCAGCTTGTTCAACAATTCTGCCTATTAGTTTTCACTATTTTTTTTTCCTTCTTTACTTTTTACTTAGGAATCAAAAATAATGAACTCTGATCAAGAGACTGGCTCCAAGGGTAAACAGCAAAATCAAACCAAAGGGCTCATTCAGTCACTATTTTTGCTAGGTCCTGGGGTGGCATACACAAAGAGGATAAGCCCCTGAGCTAAAACAGCAGTTAGTCGGGTGGACTTCGCCTTGAGCTTCTCCCTCAAGGATCTCAAAGTATTTGAATTTCCCAAGACACTCAGTATCTTTTCTAAGGCCATTTAGAATAGTTGTTATAGTTTACATGAGGGGAAGTATATGGGAGAAAAAGGAATTAACCCACACTTTCTGACTGTGTAGTTTATTGGAATAAGTCTGACCGCCTTCATGGTGAAACACCAGACCTAAAATCATTAATGCAAATGCCTATTTTTTTTAGAATAATATTATCTATTTAGAAATAATTAGGTCACTAGATGCACTTTTTGTACAGAAGTTGTTCCCTCAGCAGTGTGATTTCCAATCTCCTGAAGAGAAAAAGCTCTAACTGACATAGGAATTACAGTCTGAGGGAAAAAAAAAAATCTTCCTCTAGAATGCTGTATATTGTAAGAGAAGGTCCTTAGAAAAGATAACTGCGGAGAACTTGACTTTCCTTACAGCAGAAGCAGAGGTAACCAGGAGAGAGGGAGAGCTTACCTGGACTCCATCCAGCTTTAGGTCAGAGCTCCTTTGACAGCCGAGGCAGCTGCCAGCAACAGATCAACAACAGCTTCAGAGGACAAGACCCTACTTTTGACATCCGACATTTCTGGAATGCAGATTGTCCATGCAGAGTGGCCAAGAGGTCATTTAAATCATACACTAAGTTGGAACTAATCAGAAACACTAGTCAAGAGCCTGTTTGCACAAAATGGACAAGTTTTTCAAAGGAACATGTCTTCAAGATGTGTTGGTTTTTACTCAATTTGAAATTTCGAAGGTGTCCATACTATATGAGGGAGATAATGCTGACTTAAAAGGTGTGATGGAAAAGACTCCTATGATATACAGGGCACACTGTCCACCAAGAATCAACTCTGGAATGAGAGAAGAGACACACAGTGAACAAGACTTGCTGTTGTTTTTTTTTTTCATCACACCCAATTCTGTTAGTTTTCTCTACAGCTGAGAAAATTATTCCAACTCTTCATGTAGCTCTATTTTTTTTTTTTTTAGGTAAAATTCTTTACCATATTTTTAAAGCATTTTTCTCACATCATCTAAGTCAATTTCTAAAAGGTTTGAGAATTAGGGACCACTGTGCACAGAAGGCTGATGTATGCTCCAAAAGATGAGGCCCGGATCCTATTTGTCCTTAGACACCTTGTGCCTTGAGAATGCCTTTCCTCTCTCCTACTAAAATCCAGAAGAAATTAAAAAAGAAAAAAAAAAGAAAAGGAACATCTGCTACCAGAGGACCAGAGAAAGTTAACCAGACAAGCTGCTGTGTGTGCCCACATGCACCTGAGTTGGGCCAGCCCCTTAACGGTCCACTCAACCTGGGAAAAAAATAACCAAGGATCAAAATACCATTTATGATCGATTTAGATTTGGATTACAAATTGCAATCACCAGAAAGACAAAAAGGTGGAATCTGATTTGGAACGTTTTCTCTGTGGCTAAGGATTAACAGGCAACCACAAGGCCTGCCGTCTAGCAAATTCTCCTTCCTACTGTAAGTACAAATGCATGCTTATTAGCTTGTTGAGAAAGAAAGTTTAATCAGGATGCTTCCAATGTTAGAAATGTTCTGTAAATGTTATGTAACCCATACCAGCACTTATTCCCAGAAGGGCAATTATGTTCATGGTAAATGAGTGGATTTTTCTCTGGAATTCATGGAATATTACTGCCATTTTTAATCCCTTTATACGTCATAATTTTTCAGTTGAGGAGACCTAGCTTCAGAATTAACTTACTCAAGTTTATACAATCTAATTGACAAAGGCGGATTCCCATCTCATATTTTTATTTCATGATTTTCAAAAATAGCCTGGGGGGGGTGGGAGGCTTGGGAAATAAACAAAAGAGCCATTGGTGTTATAAAAGAATTGGTTAAAAAAAAAGAAAAAGTTATATATTTCACGTAATTAATTTTAGAAAGTACTCTTATATACAGTGAAAAACTTGAATAAATCTGTTTTTTCTTTAATCTGGGGGAAAATAATGAAATGGGTTAAGTTAGATCATGCCTCAGGTTTGAAATTCATGTACATTATCAATACCGAGACGTATATGTAAACAGATCTTCTAAAAATGAAAAAGGTAGAAAAGGATCGTAGATTTGGTCAAGCTGCTGGGTTTTACGTGGATAAAGATGACTGCTGCTGGTAAGTGGCTGTTCCCCAAGATTTGCCTCGTGGTTGCTGGCTTGTCGTTCCAGTTGTGCAGGGAGGAAGGAGACCATGGTGGACACACTTTCATGTGGGCTCCTGTTCAATATTCTGGCAGGACGTCAGCTGGCAAGAAGTCCCCAGTGCAGAGTCAAAGTGTCAGGAGAAGTTGAAGGGGAGTGGGTGGGTTTTTATTTGAGCTCTCTCTATGGCAAAGTGTACACACTTTCTAAATGAAAAGTGAAAGAAACCTCCCATGTCATCAAAACTGGTTATTATTTTTCTAACTCTATGAATTCTTGCTCAGTTTAATGAAATATTGTTTAAAAATATGAAGTGATTATTTTCCGACAAATTAATACAGCTAGTAAAAGCTGTGTTAAGTACCCAATGTATTTGAGGCTATGGCAAACAGATTTGGCACTTTCCTACATTGTTGGTGGCATGAAATTTTTTAGAAGGAATTTTGCAGAATACTTTAAGTCATCAAAATGACTGTAATCTTTGACCCACTAATTCCTATAGAAAAAAACTGCATAATATACCTGAAAATATATATTGTAGCACCACTTATTGTAAATAAAAATTGATGAAGAGGCAATAGAGGAATCATTTTGTAAATTATGATACACAAATCTGTGGGAATTTGTTTTCAAACTGTTTAACAGTATGGAGTTGCTTATGAACATATGAAATGATGAACGGGAGCTATGTACATGTATTATACAGTTGGATTGCATACATATGAAAAATTAATTTATGTAAAAGAAATAACTGAAAAGGAAAAAACCTCTTATTTTATAATGAGATATAATGATATTTTGTCACAGTTTCTTTTATATATTTGAATTTGTATTTATCCCTTATTTTATACTTCCTACTTATTCCAGTATGCAGAATTCTAAGATTCCTGCCTACTGGTATATACCACCTGTATAATCCCTTTCCTTAAGTGTGAACAAGACTTGTGAATAAGGTGGGATAGTCACTCCCTTGATGAGATTAGATGGTAAAAGATTGTGTTTAGCAGAGGGAGACCCTCCAGGTGGCTTTGGGAAAGAAAACTGCCATGTTGAGAGAGAACCACATGGCTAAGAACGGCTTCCTTCAGGAGCTAAAAACAATCCCCAACCAGCAACCAGCGAAACAATGGGGAATGCAGTCCTAGCAGGTCAAGGGGCTCAATTTTCCCAATGACTACTGAGCTTGAAAAAAGGATCCTGTGTGCCAGATAAGAATGCCAACCCTAGCCAACTACATGATGTCAGCCTGGTGAGACCCTGAGCAGAGGACCCAATGAACTCACAGAAACTGTGAACTGAAAAATTTAGGTTGTTTTTAAACTGCTAAGTTTGTGGTAATTTCTTGCTCAATATCAGACTACTAATGCATTCCTGTTTTATGTTTGCTTCCTTCTCTTTATTTGAATTGTTTTAGATTGATTGGATTTTTTTCTGATTTTATTTTTCTCCTTCTACAATTTGGTAGTTGTTCTTTTCCTATTCTTTTAGTATTATCATTGTAACCAAAGCAAAAATTATTAACTTATCAAAGTGTAAAGTTAGTTAACTTTAGCCTCTATAAATATCTTTAGAAATTAGAACACTTTAACTTCATTTCCACTGTCTTAAATTGTATGCTGTTGCTGTTATTGCTGAATCCTACCTTGATCATTTTCTTTTTGAACTCATTAGATATTATTTTTATTATTTTATACAGTCATTGTTTATTTGGATTTACCTCCATATTTACCATCTTGGTAAATTGTTCTCTATTCTATCCTCAATTTCATGCCATGCGTCTGGGATCACCTTCTCTTTGTGTTTTTCTGAAAATACTTATTATCCCCTCTACATTTGAAAGATGATTTTGCTGGATATATTATTTGTGGGCAACAGTTATTTCTCTCTGAATTTGAAGATATAATTCTATTATTTATTGATGCTCATTATAAATGATGAGTCAGTTTCAATCCCCTGAAGGAAATTTATCCTTTCTCACTGGGTGCTTTTAAAACATTTACTTGTTTTTACTGTCCTGCTGCTTTTGTTATGAAATAACTAGAATGGGTTTCTTTTTAATTATTATGCTTGTAATTCATGGTGCTTCAACTTTGTAGAGTAGTATCTTTCATCAATTCTTGAAAATCTCAGCTATTATATCTTCAAATATTATTGCTGCCCCAGTCTTACTCTCATTTTTTTTCTTCCTGAGACTCAGAATTATATATATGTCCTACTAAATATGCTCTCTAGTCTTTAACTTTTCCTTTGAATTTTGTATGTATTTTCTATACTACATTATGAATATTTCTTCAGATCTATCTTCTAGTTCATTAATTCTTTCTTCAGCTGAGTCTACTACACTTCTAAATTTATGTTTTAATTTTACTTATATTTTCTTTTGAAAGTTCTATTTTATTTTTTCCAATCTTCATGGAATATGTCTTTTTTACTCATAATTTTACATCTTTTGTTAAATATATTAAACAGAATGTTTATTTTCCATGTCTAATGATTTCAACATTTCCTTCAGCATTGTTATATTTTTTATTGCTAATATTTCCATTTAATTCTCTTTAAAATTTTCATCTCTGCTAAAATTCCCCATCTGTTCATGCATGTTGTTCACCTTTTCCACTAGAGCCTTTAGGGTATTAATCATAGTTATTCAAATTCTCTGAATAGTTTTGACCTTTGGTCATATTTGAGTCTTCTGGTAATTGTTTTATCTGATAATGGTAAGGGGTTTCTTTCTTTCTTTCCTTTTTTTTTTTTTGTTTATGTCACACTTTTTGATTGAAAATGTAACAATGTATGTGGGACAATAAAGACTGAATTGGTAATTATCCCTGGAAATGGTCATGTCGCTTCCTCTCTAAGCCATTACTGTGAGGATTGAGTCAATCTAGTCAGGAGTTTACCTGAGCCTGGGATTTCCTGTTGCTATGATTTCTATTAATGCTCCACCAGCTCCAAATTCTTCTGACTTTACTAGAGGGTGGGGCTGTTTTGCCAGAGAATTTTTCTCAGTGTCTACTATATTCTTGACTTTAGGCCTTCTGTTTCCACCTGTGCCTCTCACTGGACCTCTCTTCACACTCCCACCTTGCCTGTGGTAGACTGCTGATGCTTGTTAACTGGCACTTCTGAACCTGATGATGGGAGTCAAGAGCCTTTTTTTTAGTCCTGGTCTAGGATCATTCTTAGGCACTATTTCCCTGGATCTTGGGAGGGAAGGTCTTTTTCAATAATTCTTCCCCTCCCTCAGTAGAAAGAAATCTCTAATGGTTAAGGCTCTGGACAATTTTCTGTCCCTCACTCAGGGCTAGAGGGTTTTCCTTTTTCCTTCCTCTAGCCATGTAGGTTTTCATTCACCTGTGCCCTGGAAGTTACAGGTTTTGTTGCCCTCCCACCATGGGTTAAGGCTGTTGTTTTGTAGTGGAGAAACCTGCACCATGAGGGAAGCTTGGTTTGGTATCCATCCCTGCCCTCAATCTTCCTCATGAGCACTCAGTGAAGGTAAATGGACAAGAACCTACTGCTAGTGGGTGCAAACTCCCGACGTGTCCATGACCCCTCAATGTTTTATACTCTTGATTAACCCACACTCAGCCTCAGGCAATTTGTTAGGATTTTCACCTGAATTCTTCTTACCCCTCTGACCCACAAGCAGGCCACTATCTTGTGTGTGTGCTCTGACCCAGGTGAGTGGATGCTCATAACCCATCTCTCCTTAGAGGTACATGTCTTTCCTTAGATTTCAGGCCAGCTGGTTGACCTGCAGCCTCAGCTCTCTGATGGGTTCAAGAAAAGTTATATTTGTAGATAATGGCTTTTTCTTGTTGCTAGGGTGAAAGCAATACTCTTTCCAGCTTTCTACATCTTCTGTTCAATTCTTGCAGTTGTCTACCATAGTATATTTAGCTAACTATCTCCGATGAACATTTAATTTTTTCCTAGTGTTTTGCTTTTTCAAACACCTCTGTAAAAAATAAAAATAAAAGAACAGTTTCCATGCATGAGTTCTCTGAATAAATTCCTGGAAATGGAATTGCTATGTCAAAAGAAGGATATATTTGTATGTTGCTATTTATTCTCATATTTCCCTCCATAAAGCATATAGCAGTTTATACTCACACCAGCAATGCATGGAGAGTCTCATTTTCCAGCTCTTATTAATGCACTATTATATATATATAATAGTGAAATACATATATATATATACATATATATATATATATACATATATATATATACATATATATATATATATATATTTTTTTTTTTTTTTGCATGGGCAGGCACTGAGAATCGAACCCTGTCTCTGGTATGGCAGGCGAGAACTCTGCCTGCTGAGCCACCGTGGCCTGCCCAAGACTTTTTTATATTTGTCTAAGAAGTGAAAACAGTTTCTGTATGGTTTTAATTTGCTTTTCTCTTATTATAATGAATTACAGCATCTTTTCATATGTAGATCTAGTTGCTTTTTTTTCAAACTAAATATTCTATTTTCAACCCACTTTACAATCAATTTCTTGGCCTTCATTCTAGTATGTTTCAGTTGATTCTTCTGGTTTTCTAAGTAGATAATCATATTTTCTACAATAAGGATAATATATTATTCTCCTATAAATAATATTGGTAAGAGTAGCTAATCTTTCCTTCTCCTTATTATTAAGAATCCTTTATTATTTTCAACATTTTGAAATGCTATTCTTTATAAGAAGAAATATATTTCTATTCCTAGTTTCCTGAAAACAATTTTTAATCATGAATCATTTTGAATTTAATCTAATATTTCCCCAAAGACATATGTAGATAATTAAATGTTTTTTCTTTTTACCTATTATTATATTAATGATATTGAGTTTGTTTATATCAATCTGTTCTTATATTGATAATATGAGTACAATTTAGTCAAAGTTTGATTATTTTATTCATATGTATTTATTTATAACATAATGCTGGATTTCACTTTATAATATTTTAATAGGATTCTTATATCTATAATAACCATTGGGATTTGTCTATGTTTTTCTCATTTTGGGTTATCTTTCTCAAGTTCTGATATCAGAATAAAATAGAATTATAAAATGAAATAATGAATTTCCCAACTTTCTCAGTATGTTGGAATCATTTAAGTGGCTTAGAAATCACCTGTTCCTTAAAAGTTTGAAATAAGTTATTTATAAAACACTTTAGGTTGAATGCCCTTTTCTGAAAAGATTTAACTTAAGAAATATATCCCATCAGCCTGTTTCTACTACTTCTTAATTCAGTTTTACAAATTTATATTTTCCTAGGAAAACCATCCATTTTGAAACTGATAGTAAAATTATATGTGCTATTCTCTTTAAAAGATTAAAACTTCATCAATATCTAGGGCTATTTCCTTTCTCATTCATTTTGAGGGTTTGTATTTCTATATCTCACATCTTAATTAAGCTAACTGAACTATTTTATTTTGTCCATTTTATTCTTTTAGTTGTTATTTTTCTTTGAAAATTAATGTGCTAAACCTTATTGACAATTCTATTCTTCTTATGTCAGTTCACAAATTTTTGCTTTCCTTCTTTATTAATTTATTTCCCTTCTTTCCTTGTATCTCTTTTTATTCTCTTTCTAATGTCTTAAGTAGAATATTCTGTCATAATTTATCTTTTAGTGATAAATGTATTTTTTATCCTTCTTTTATATTCTGTATTTCGTGATGTGAATTGTTTTCTCTTTGTTTTTTTCTCTAGTAATTTCAAAATTATATCTTTATTTTGTAAAATGTATCTAGCATTTATTTTTAGGTTTTCTAAGAATATATGTCTAGTTTTAGTTTTGTAATTTAAAATAGACAAAAATAGCATTTCTGACATATCCTCTCCCACCCCAGTAAGATGAGACAATTAATGTATTTTACTTCTCATCTTCCTTTCACCCACTTCTCAGTTACACTTAGAATGATCTGAAATTCTTGACCCAGCTTATCATTGTTAAGGTATAGTTAGGCATTTACTCCTTATCCTTAAAAAATTTAAATATTTTTATTATTTCATTTTTTAAATTGAAATGAAATAAATATATGTACAAATACCAGCCTGAACAAGTCCCATACTGTTTTCTTTCGGTTTGAGTTTTTGGGGGTGGTGCATGGTCTGAAATCAAACCCAGATCTCCCACATGGAAGGCGAGCATTCTACCACCGAAGCACCTGTGCACCCCTGGTTTTTATTACCATCGTTTTGTAGGATAGTTTAGTTTCTGGTATAAATCATCTTTTCTCTTTGCCCTTCATTTTTCAAAATTCTTAGCCTATTACAGTACTTTACTGCCATATAAATCTTAGGAATTTAAAGATGAATTTGTTGGATTCCTCAAAAATATGCAGTTAAAATTAAGATTAGCATTGCATTTAATTTATGAATTAGTTTCAGGAGAACTGTAATAACATAATTTGCTCACATTTAATCCTATGTCTAGATGATTTCATTATTCACCACCATTCCTTGTATACTATGACATCCCATTCATGAGTCATTATTTAAATTCTTTTGTTAGCTGATATATTTATTTCACTACTTTTTCAGGAATGATATATTCTTGAATTCTTACTTAAATAAGTGTATCTTTCTGTTACCTTCACCCATGAGCAGTGACTTGGCTAGACAACAAATTCTTGGTTCAAACTTTTTAATCTCAGCGTCCTGTCACCCTTGCTTTATTTTATTTTTACATTTAACATTTCGGTGAAAACATCAAAACCAGTCAGATGTTTCCTCCTTTGTGTGTTCTATAAGCATCTACTTGGTTGCACACCGGACTTTTTATGCCTGGAAATAAACTATTTTTCTAGGATATGCCTAGGTGTAAGTCCTCTTTTTAGTTTTTTATTTTGCTTGGAATAGGGCACATAATTTCAAACTACACATTCAAGTCTTCAACTCTGAAATATTTTCTTGAATTATACCTTTGAATTTTGTATCTGTTTCATTTATTCTACTCTCCTCTTCAGAAGTAACAAGTTGTATAATTATCCTTTGTTATGTGTCCTTTGAACCTATTACTTTCTTTTAATAGTTTTCAACGCTTAATCAATCTTCTTTACTTTCAACCTCCACATCACTGATTCAATTTTCTGCAACTCAATTTCTGCTTTTTCTACCCCAGCACTGTTTGAAATTTTGTTATGGCGTTATTTCTTTTATTACATTCTTTCTATAACTGTTTTAGCTACTATTTAATCTAGCTGGATATCTTACCATTTCATCTTTCATCTCAAGTTCAAAGACTTCATGTTGTCTTTCTATTTCATTGAGAGTATATAAAATTTCCTTTCATTTCTTGTAGAAAATCTTTTTCAAAATTCTTCCATATTACTCTTCTCCCCCAAATATTAGGTTTATCCATTTTGGGCAGAAGAATCTCTCCAGAAATGCCGTATGATTTTTTTCTGTTTTGTTTTCTATATGCTTGCCCTCTAGTCAAGACAAGGTTGTAGCAGGCTGGTATTTGCCCTAAGCAATTAATTTCTTCACTACTTACCTGCATTCTTGTGAAATCCTTTCATTTACTCTTCAGCTTGTAAATTCCTTTTCAGCTAGTAAATCTCTTTAATTCCCACTTTCCTCCAGGCTTCTAGAATTACACTACCCTGCAGTAGCAATCTTATCTTATCTTACAGATGAGGAAACTAAAGTTAAGAGAGGTGTTAAAATGTGTCTAAACTCAAAGGATTGATAAGTAGAAAAGGTAAGACTCAAAGCCAGCTTTGTCTAATGCCAAAACCCATTGCCACAATTACTGTGCCATATGCCCCATTCTATTAGGCTGCCTCCGCATCTGATTGAGCAGTTTGTTGCTATGTACAATCTCAGGGGAAATCACACTGTCCCAGAGATCACTCATTTTCATTTCATTATTTTATTGGTGAGTAAAAAGAACTCCTTCAGGTATTATTATAGGCAATTAGTTTATTGGGATGAATGCACCTGAAAAATGCCATTACGATTCATATGCTAAGGTCCATTTTTAAGTTCGAAAGGAAAGTCTCATGTAGGCATGTCTTAGTACCACTTATGTAAATTACACACGCTCACACAAGTATTATATACATATTATATGCATGAGATGCCTAGGACTGGAAGGTTATATAACTGCTGTTTACCACAAGGGTGAAAAGTGATAGAAGACATCAATTGAGCCTGACAAAGAATAGGAGTTCATGTAATGTAGGAAAATGATACAGTTTACTACAGCCAGATGTGTGCACTGAGCAGCAGACCTGGAAGCCCTGTCCTTTAGAGACCATTATCCCAGCTTTCAAGTCTCCACCTTTTGCTTGTTGGTGTGAGGAAACCATAGGATCCTTCATACAGCCTCACACCATGCTAAATGTGGGGTTTATGCCTTTCTGACAGACTCCTGCTTCTAATTGCCTTCAGAATCCACCCTGTTCCAATCCCTCTATGCTTCTTCAAAAGATGGGTGAGTCAAATCAGTGTCTGAAGATTGTTCCTGAAACACCAAATTATTAACTGTTGTTACGTCTCTAGACATGAGGGAAAATAAGACAGAGCAGGAGGTGACTTTCAGTTTTGCTCATGTGTTCCTGAATTTTTAAAATCCTTCATGATGTATCCAATCCATGCAAAGAAAGAGCAAAAGAGGCCTGTGTTCTGAGTAAACGTATCTGGTAGAGACCTACCCTACCCCTACCCCTGGTGTTTTGTGCTTGGCTGAGTCCTGTTTCCTGAGTAGGATGCATGTCGCATCTTTATCTGCTACAAAGACTGCCCTCATTTTCTGAAGGCCAAGAGGTTTGGAAAGCCAGATAGGATTCCTGAAATCCAATAGAAAGGAAGGAAGAAAGAAAGCTCTCCGAGTAAGTACTACTCAAAATGTACTACACCCCTGAACCTTCTGAGCATCTTTTAATATGTAGATTCTGGATCAAGGGATCTGGGTTTATGCCCCAAATTCTGCATTTCTAACAAGCTCCCAGGTGATGCTGATGCTGTAGGTTCACGGGCCATAGTTTAGATATCAAGGGACTAGAGTGAACCCCAATATGTCGTGTTTGAGAACAAGAGAACTACAGCAGCAAAGTTCTTCTAGGGACAAAAGTTTCATGGTTGCCAACAATATTGTGATGAGAATTAGAGGGATAAAAGTTATGATGAGAAAGGGTAAATAGATCCTTTGAATGAACTTGTGGTGTGGATAAAGCCATGGACTCATCACAGGTCTGCCACCAACTAGCTTTGTTCCTTGGGATTTCAGCTTTCTTGTCTAAAGTGAGGATGTTGAATTAGTTGATCACTAGAGTTCCTTTCAACTCAGAAATTGAGATTCTTATGTTGAAAGTAGAATGATTCCATAGTTGTGGGCTTAATTACTATGCATATGGAGTAATACAGTCATTAAAGTTGACATAAGGGCTGAACACTTAAAGAGTTTTACTAGTATAAAAGATATCCAGATGTTGCAGATTTGAATATGCATGTTCAACTGCTATTTTTCCAGGGAGTCTGAAATGTCAAAATTATATTCACACCAGTTGTTAGCCTGCAATGTCATGGTCCAGAAGGCTACTTGCCATGCAGAGGACAGTGTCATGTTAGACAAAATCATGAGGTTGGAGTTTTTGCTGTTGTTGTTGTTTTTTTCTTTTTCACTCAAACCTTCAAATTCTTAAAAAATAAATCAATGAGAAATAAGATGAAGAAAAGTCTGTAATTTAGTGAAAATAGTGAAATAACGATGCTAATTTCAAATGTGGAATGAATATAGCCTAGGCCATGGTAGCCTTGTCTTTTGTGCAATTTGCATGGTGAATAAATTACTTTATGTCCAGGAATGTGATGGAGACATGGGGCGTTTATGAAGCTGATAAAAGTTCATTCTGGAAGCTCTTTGGAACCCAGTTACCCAGAGTGAGAGGCAGAACCTGTTATTGGAACCCAGCTCTGCCTACCTCTGACAACCTGCTCTACTGACTCACAAGTAGCAACCTGCTGAAGTAACTATTTCAGTCAATGGTTTTTATCTTATTTATTTATTTATTTTTGGCATGGGTAGGCTCCAGGAATCGAACCTGGGTCTCCAGCATGGCAAGTGAAAACTCTGCCACTGAGCCACCATTGCCCACCCTCGATGGTTTTTAAATGTAGGTAATGAGACTGAGACTTTTACCAAAGCTTTAAGGTGATCAAGATGCCTTCTAAATTCAGTAAAGGCATTAAAATATCCTGAAAATATCTTAGGATGAGAGTAATCCTCAAGTCCAATCAAGGTGAGTGGGACTATATTCTATTCCAATATAAAGAAAGCTTATTTTAATTGATAGCTTTGTAACCAACATAAGAAAAAGACAGAAGTCTGTATGGAATCTAGGTACTAGAGTATAAAAGACTATGTGTTATTACAGTTCTGAAAACTAATTAAGGTAACTAAGCCAAAAGAAAAAAATGGGGGGAAGGGGTAGATAGCCCTCAAAATTACTTAACTTCCATTATACTAATCCCATAATTTCCAAGCACATTTTGACTAATGATGTGATTTTAAAATATAACAATTTTGAATAGGAGGTGCCCTGGAGAGAGCAGACAGGAACATATGAGGGACTAAAAGTGAATGTCATCCTTTTGCAAACTACTGAAATGGCACTCTGCTCCTTCCTAGTGAGCTTGGGTAGCATGGGCAGTGCCTCAGAGTAGGATCACCCTAGAGTACATGCATAAAACCAAGTTTCTGGACATACAGATTTGAAGATCAGACAGATGTCAGATCAATGGGGACTTCATCCAGTACAGTCCCTGTGAGCTCGTCTGTGAAGCCACCACCTAACCAGCCTCTCTCTCTCCCTGGTATCTCTTTAGCTGTACCATAAGCTCCTTTGGGGTAGAGATTTTCAGTAAGTGCTGTGCTGAGCCATATGGGAGCATGAAGCAAAAAGAAAAATCAGTAATACTGTTCCTGCCTTTATTTAAAATGTGGATATCTTGTTGCATTAACTTTGATAATTTTCAGCACTAGGCTAAAATATTCTTTATCTTGGTTACCGAGTAATAAAAATGTTGTGCCTAAGGTGAATGCCACATCCTGTTTTCAGTGGTTGGTGATCTTCATAGCTCTTCTCCTTCAAGATTCTCCTCCCCATCTAATTTACACACACAACGAAGATGGTTTCTCTAGCTTATTATTAATGCAAGAGAAAATACATAGTTGAAAATCCATTATCAATAAAGACATTGTGAAATACAAATCAAGCAATGTGAAGTAGCAGTGAGCTTTTTGAAGTAACAGAAACAGAGAGGCCAGCCTTGCATTCTGTTATCAGCAACAGAATGCCTACCTGTGTTTGAGTTTAGGCAATCCACAAAGCTGCTGAGCAGGGTTTCAGACACTGCAGACTCTCTTCTCCACTGAGACAGACAAGACGAGAGGACGAGTGCTGGCCATGGCTAGTAGGAGGTACGGTCCATGAGCCAGCTCACCATCTTGGATCATCAGTGCTTCACAAATAGCAGCTGTTCATCAAACTGAATTGAATGCTTGTCTTTTTGCATCTGGCTTTCTCATGTGGATAGTTACATCATTAACAAAGGCATCTTTGATGTAGGGTACATGTGAGTTGATGATGTTGATGGTGATCATGATATTTAAATCTCTGGAAATGGGAAAACTATAAAAAGATGCCAGTATGATGGGCTACTTGTCAGTAAATGACATAGACTTCTTGGGAAAGCTGCCTTAAATCATATAAAGCCCCTCTCAGTAAGTTTCACTAAGCAGATGAAGGCCATTCAGTGGGGTCCTCTGGCTGCCTCTTAAGAGAAGACTACGACATGCATGGAAGAATCAGCAAAGTATCTGTCAATAGGTTGCCAGATTATACACAGGACACCCAATTAAATCTGAATTTCATATGTGCAACAAATACTTTTTTAGTATAAGTGTGTCCCAAATGTTGCATAAGGGTCTTATATTTCTATTTGTTAAATCTAGCGACCCAAATGTTAAGACTGAAATTTAAAAATGCAGATGCTACCATCATGTTACCCATAAGACTGTTTGAGGCTATTGAAAGCTCACGGGCCAGCTTCCTGACTAGTGTCACCCTCCTTCTCGGGGGTACTCTCGACGTACAGGGCATCGGTATGGCATCAGGTCTTTGTAATTTCCTAAGGGGAACCTTGGAATCAGAAAGATGCTGAAGAATGGACACGTTGTAGAGAAAATTGAAGGGAATAATTAAAGGGGTTGGTGGAACTGTTTGATTTATGGTTTAGGAGTAAAAGTTTAAAGAGCTAAATAGGATTTACCTTTATTGTGCAATGCCTAATTGTTCAACGACTAATGACAGAGATGAATGCCCATAAACATCTTTCTAGGCAAAAGAATCAAAGGTGATTAAACTATGCTAAAATTGGGGACAAATGGACAGAGTTAAGAATAGAGAAAGAGTGCTTTAAATCATTTTCTCCCCTAAAATCTCACAACAGTCCCATTAATAATGCATCCTGCATGTTACATTGATCTCTTTTAGATTCCACCCACTATTTTACTCCTCAATGCTTTCCTCATTTATGAAGACTTATGTTCTAGTCCTTTGGAATTCATTATGGAACAGAGAATTAGTGAAGGAAAAGAGGACCCTAAGGATGTTTCTGTTTCTGAGACGTTAAATAAGACTAACATGCTAGATGATGTATAAAATATGAGGAGAGGATGAAAGACATCATCTAAAAACGACAGGTAGGCTGAAAAATAATCACAGTAGTTAAGCTGCAAACCTTCAGGGCTCACAATTAATTCTAGGAGGCCTCCAGAGAAAAAAGAAACGTAATTAATTTGATTTGTGTTCATCTGTATTTTGAATATCCATCTTGGAGACAAGTGTAATGATTCTGAATAATGGAAAATGACTCCAAAGATCCATATTTTCCCATTTATTTTGGCATGGATTTGGATCTGAAGCACCACAAGGCAAGAGTGGGTGAGGACCCCCTAGTAAATGAACCCCAACTGGCTGTCCAGCACTCACTTCTCGCCATCATCACTTATGTAGTTAACCCATTTAAAATGATTAAAACCGCGCTCCTTCACAAAAATGATCCTACAAAGAAAGCCATCATCTAAGTATTGGTGATAAATGTGACGATGTCTTAAAGAGTGATATTTCTTAGTCAGTTAATAGTTTCACAAATGACTTTGGTCTCATGTTTACAGACCCACTTAAAGTTTGAATGGGCTATGTGGGAATATAGTGCTATTTGAGAATTTGGAGATGAAAAGTCTTGGGCTATGTCCATCAGAAATATCCAGATCTATTATCATGCTTTTCTTTGAGAAAAAAACAATAATAAGCCATAGATAAAGAAATCCATAAACTGAATTGTTCTAACATGTCTATTAAGTTGATTTAATACTGTCCATAGTTAGACGATTATATTTTGTTGCCTACTTCTCAAATTGAAGATGAAAGGTTGCTTTCAGTACTCAAATGACCTAAAATCCACTGTGTCATTTAAATAGAGAGGACTTTTTTCCCCCATGGGCAGGCACTGGGAATCAAACCCGGATCGCCAGCATGGCAGGCGAGAACTCTGCCACTGCTCCACTGTGGCCCACCTGAGGGGATACTTTTTGATGCACATTTTCCAGTGGTACCCACCTAAGTCATCATGTCAACCAGTTCCCAAATCCAAACTTTCTAAAAATTGCCCCAGGGATATGACACATGTTTACCAGATGACATTGTTTAGGTAGAGAGTCAGATCTCTGTTTTACAGACAATATGGTGAATAATCCTCTGGGTATAAATGTTTTGCAATCATATTGTAATATATAATATATGTGCACCAGTAATTCTGCTCAGAACAACTACATATATTTCCGTCTTTTATTTACTGAGTTTTTATTATTTGGCACCTATTTAGTTCAGCTATTAGAATACAAGCTTTGAGGCAAGAATATTTTAAAATTTATAATTAAGATTGAGAAAAATTAAAGTCAAGTAAAAATAAATGGCTACATTTTCAGGCAAAATTTTACTTCTTTGTTGTCAAGTCCGCATGTTTCATTAAGAATTATGGATTGCTTACAGACCTCAACTCATTCTATTTCTGTAGTGAAAAATAGAAATAAAGAGTGGGAATTTCTGCACAATCTATAAAGTGATTTGCATGTTCAGTTTTTATTTAATGCATCAAATGCAAAAATATTAGGAAATGATGTTTTAAAGCCAATTTGCAAGAAACCAAAGGAGGCACGCTACTTTTCTGTAATTTTATGACTTTCTTCAGTACTGTCCCTCTGATGTCAGGGTTGCAGGCTTCCTTAGGTACCGGTAGGAGCAGGCAAAATGGCAATTTTACACATCATAAAATGGTCTGGAAGGGATTCTTGTAAACCAAAGAAGGCAATCTCCTGAATCACTGGCAGGCTCCTGCCACTTCGAAAGGATTAAAGTCACCCTGGAATCCCTTCTTCAGTTTAGAAAGGCACGTAACGTGGCAGACTTTTGTGGCCATCCTGAAAGAGGCCTCAGGGAAGTCAATCATACAGGGACCTGAGCCTTTTTGCCACTTCTGTGTGGAGGAAACCATTTCAATCACTTGCCAGCGAAAGGATTTTTCTTTTAAGTATGAGACAGAAGGGGTATGAGAAGTGCCTTATCTAGGTAAGTAGATAGCAACCAATCCTCCCGGGAGACCCAACCTCGTATTTTGTGTTGCCAGTGTTTTGTCTTTTTGGAAAATCTAAAAGGGATCTTTGTACTTATATGAAGAAGACAGGCAGGAAGCTCCCATGGGGACATACTCGCATAAACTTCTCTGCATAGCCAAAGGGAGCTCCTTTACACCATCACGCAGAAACAATGCTAACAGCAGAAACACTGGACAAGGACTTGGGAGACGTGAGTTTTTAATTCAGCCTCTGCCATTGACTGGTAGTGTAACTCTGGGCAAATCATTTAACTTCTCTGAGCCTCACGTTCTTTATCTGTCAAACAAGAGGTTTGGACTTGATCTTTTCTAGCTCTTAAGCTTTGCATCATTGTGTTTCATTGACATAAGAAATTTATTCTACATTCAATACTTTTCTGACAAGGGTTTGCTCTCATTTTGCCCAGCTACTCTCAAGAGCCAGAATCTAAAAATTGGAAAGGGTAAGATGTGGTGTGCCTGTACTGCTCTGATCTTTTTGACACCAAAAGTTCCCTATGTACATTAACCAGGACTAATTCCCTGTGCAAATGGAAAGCACATCCAATGTTTCAAATATTTTAGAATTATCAGATGTGCATATGACATCTTATAAAACAAGGGACCCATCATTATTAAGCAGTAAGTTGCAAATTGCAATGAAATTAAGCTGATTTCTGACTGACAAATTTTTGGTTGCAGGGCAGAAAAGAAACAATCATATTTAAGGCTACAACAGCTATTAAATCTTATTATATTTTTAAATCCTTTATAGGAATTAATTAATTTTAACATTGTTATATTCTCCTTAATAGTGCTCCAAAATAAGTAGCAGTGATTAATCATGATCAGAATTTTTATCAGTCATGATCTAATATATTTTTCCAAAAAAGAAGATTTTATTGCACATTAAAATTACTTTGCTTGACTTCTTTAATTGTAGATCTTAATCTTGTTTGAAAATATACTCTTTATCCATTCAGTAAGTGCTTCTTCTAAAAAAAAAAATCAAACTTTGCTTGGAATCTTTGCTTTCTTTCTGTTAAGCCATATCATTTAATTTCATGTGGCTTTAGTGAATGATTGTTTTCAACAACTTCTAAGAGTTTCAGTCAGCAATATTTCATTCTAGAATAAAAGGTAATGATCCATAAATTCTTAATGCCATATTTTTATAGCCAGTAAATTAGTCTTTAATGGGTTCAATAAGGTCTGTGATGTATGTCATTAATTGTTCATGGTATTTTAACTAGATAATTGTTATGAAGGGCTGTTTATCATCACCAGTGGTGAATGACTGATCCATGCTATCTATTCCGCTTCATATTGCTGCACTTACTGCTCTGGCTTTGTGTGCTGAGAGTAGATCAGGACTCTAAATGTACAGACCAGGTGTCATATTCCAATACTCTAGTTTATTATGTAACCATGAAACATAATTCCATAGCCTTCAGTTCAAACTTGTTTTTATCTTCTGTATCAGTTAGCTATTGGTACTATAATACTGGGTAACAAACAGATGATCTTTTCTATTTATTCACACATGCGCAGGCTGGGCAGAGATTGCCTGATCTAGCCTGAGTCCAGCTAGGCTTGGCGCCATGCTACAGGTTGGGTCCATGGCTGTATTCATGTTGCATGCACCCTGTTAGGCCAGAGGTCTGGAAAGAAAGAACTCATGTTTTTCCTTTTTATTCCTTGAAAATCACTGCTTTAAAAGATGGGCCTGAGAACACCCAAGAAAGATGCAGGGTAGGACGCTCCATGATTCAGTCTGTCTTCCAGGGTAACTAGTAAACAGCCAGGAATTGTCTGAAACAACTCCTCTGGGGTTCTGCGAGCCATAAGAATACTGTAAAGCATCCAGGGAAAGGCAGAATGTGAGACCAATTAAATGTGGTGAAGAACTGTGAGTAGTACTCTCCATGCCAGCCATGGCTGGTGCCCATCCCCCACTCTCATGGCAGGACATCTCAGGATCCAGTACCTGCTGGCTACTTTTATCAGAAAGAGAAATAAAAGTCCTATTCCCCAAGAATGGGGTGGGGCATGACAAAGCATCAATCACAGGCATCTGATTAGCAAATTCATATAACTGTGTTCTGGCTCTGAGGGCAACTGTTATTTCAACATGCCCTAAACAAAAGCTTCTGACAGCTGCTATTTCAACCCCACCCCCACAGAGGCAGAGTTGGTGGAGACTTAAAGGCATAGCACCTCTTTAGGACTGCAGGGGACAGATTGCTGAAGATGGCCATCTGCTGGATAGGCCAGGAGAGCACAGATTCAAGGAGCCATCAAAGAGACATTTGGTCCTTCCTGGTCTCCTCCTCAGTGCACTTTGGAACTCATTTATACTCGTTTCATGGGTCCCTGGCCCTATATTGACTGGGAAGTACTGATGTGCAAACGTCCTGTCTAGGGTGACCCTCCCCCCAGAATATTCCCTCCATACAAATCCAGCTAGAGACAACAAAAGAAGTATTTAAAAAAAGAAAACTATAGAGTAAAACAAAACAAAAAACTATAGAATCAAATAAAAAACAAATAGAACGTATCAATGTTCTTGGAGAAGGAACAGAGAAAAGGAAGCTTTCTCCTGGGGTGAAATAACTGCACAAATAGTGCAATCTCAAAAATTGGACCATATATCCAGAGCAAGAATCAGATGAAGAAGAGCTGAAAAAGTAGGTTCACTTAAACACGGGCCATTCTAGAGGTCTAGAATAAGTTGAACCAGGTGTCAAAGAAGAACCTTAACACAATGCCAATCAACAATAAAGTCCTGGGCAGGGAGAGAAACTGACCTCCAGAGGAAACTCACCAAGATAATTAGATGCCTAGACATCAGTAATGATAACACAGCCTATCAAGACTTATGGGATGCAGTGAAGACAGTGCTGAGAGGAAAGTTTATAGCTATAAACACCTACATTATAAAAGAAGAAAGAGCAAAAATAAAAAATCTAAATGCACACTTGTCTGAATTATAAAAGAACAACAAAAATTAACCCCAAAGTAAGCAGAGAAAAGAAATAACAAAGATTAGAGCAGAAAAAAATGAAATTGAGAATAGAAAAAAGAGAATTTAAAAAATAAAAAGTTTCATTCTTTGAGAAGATCAATAAAATGGTCAAGCCCTTAGCTAGACTGACAAAAAAATATACAAATAAATAAAATCAGAACTGAGAGAGGGTATTACTACTGATCTAAGAGGATATTATGAACAACTGTGTGCTAACAAATTAGACAGCTTATATGAAATGGGCAAATTCCTAAAAAAACATGAAAGCCTGTACTGATTCTAAAAGAAATAGAAGACTTCCGCAGACAATCACAGATAAAGAGATTGAATCAGTCATCGAACACCTCCCAATAAAGAAAAGCCCAGGATGAGATGGCATCATAGGTTAATTCTACCAATCATTCCAAGAAGAAATAATGTGAATTCTACTCACTCTTCCACAAAATCAAAAAGGCAAAACACTGCCTAACTTATTCTATGAGGTTAACATCACCCTAATACCAAAGCCAGATAAATGTACTACCAGAAAGAAAATTACAGACCAATTTTCTAACAAATATAGGTAGAAAACTCCAAAATAATATGCTTGTAAATCAGTCCAACAGCACAGTGAAAGAATTATGTGGCATGATCAGGTGAGTTATATCCAGATATGCAAGGGTGGTTCAAAATAAGAAAATAAATTATTGTAAGACATAACTTTAACAAATTGAAGGGGGAAAACCACATGATCATCATGATGGCCACAGAAAAGGCATTTGACCAAATCCAGCATCCTTTCTTGATAAAAACACTTCTTTCGATATTTGCAGATATGTTCCTATATAGAGAAAATCCTGAAAAATCTACAATAAAGCTAGCAGAGCTTATAAATGAGTTTAGCAAAGTGGAAGGATAAAAGATCAGTAGGGTTTCTACATGCTACTAATGAGCAATCTAAGGAGTAAATTAAGAAAAAAATTGCATTTTTCAATAGCAACTAAAATAATCAAATATCTAGGAGTAAATTTAGCCAAAGATATAAAGGACTTGAACACAGAAAACTGTCAAACATTGCTAAAGGACATCAAAAAAGACCAAATAAATGAAAGGACGTTTTGTGTTCATGGCTAAGAAGACTAAATGTTGTTAAGATGTCAATTCTACCCAAATTGATTTACATGTTCAATGCAATCCCAATAAAAATTCCAATAGCCTACTTTGCAAAATTGGAAAAGCCATTTATCAAATTTGCTTGGAGGGGTAAGGGATTCCAAATAACCAAAAACATCTTTAAGGGAAGAATGAATCTTGAGGAGTCACACTTCCTGACTTTAAAGCATATTACAAAGTTGCAGTGGTTAAAGCAGCATGGTACTGGCATAAGGACAGAAATATTGACCAAAGGAATTGAATTGAGAACTCAAAAATAGACCCTCTCATCTATGGCAAATTGATATTTTACAAGTCTGCCAAATCCACTCAATTAGGAAAGAATAATCCTTTCAACAAATGATGCTGGGAGACTAGATATCTATATGCAAAAGGATGAAAGAGGACCCCTATCTCACACCATATACAAAAATTAATTCAAAATGTATCAAAGACCTAAATATAAGAACCAGGACTATGAAACTCCCAGAAAAAAATTGGGACTTTTGGTGGGCAATGGTTCCTTAGATTTTGCACCCAAAGCACAATCACTAAAAGAAAAAAATAGATAAATGGGACCTACTCAAAATTTAAAACTTTTGTGCATCAAAGGACTTTATTGGGAAAGTTAAAATGGGAGAAAATATTTGGAAATCACATATCCAATAAGGGTTTAATATCCAGAAGATAAAGAAACCCACAACTCAACAATAAAAAAAAAAACTCATTTTTTTTAAAAAAGAGTAAAAGACTTGAATAGACTTTTCTCCAAAGAGAAAGTACAACTAGCCAAAAAGCACTTGAAAATATGCTCAACATCACTAGCTATTAGGGATTTTCAAATCGAAATGACAATGAGATATAATTTCACACCTACTAGAATGGACATTATTAAGAAAACAGAAAGTTACACATGTTGCAGAGGATGTGGAAAAATAGGAACACTCATTCATTGCTGGTGAAATGTAAAATGCTGCAGCTGTGGATGACAGTTTGGCAGTTCCTCAAGAAGCTAAATGTAGAATTACTAAATGTTCCAGCAATTCCACTACTAGATATGTACCCAGAAAAACTGAAAGCAGGGACTTAATCAGATATTTGCACATATTTAGTTCTTGACCCTATGGGCTGCTAGATGAGCCACATTATTTTAACATTTTGTCTTGCATTGAGTACACAGAAGCTTGAAATATAGCAGCATTATTCACAATGGCCAAAGATACAAGCAACCCAAGTATCCATCAAAAAATGAATAAATAAGCAAAATGTTGGATACACATACAATGGGATATTATTCATCTGTGGAAAGGAATGAAGTTGTGATGCATGCATGCAACATGGATGAACCATGAGGATGTTATGTTGAGTGAAATAAGCCAGACCCAAAAGGACAAACATTGTATGATTTCACTACTATGGACTAATTATCATTGGTATTCTCGTGTAGATAGAGTCCAGGAAGTAGATTGGGGTTAGGGATTGGGGAGTTGATGCTTAGTTTATATAGATTTTCTGCATAGGCTGATGGTAAATGATTGGAAATGGATAGTGTGATAGGAGCATATTATTGCTAGTGTAATTAACAGCCCTGAACTGAATAGACGAATGTGGTTAAAAGGGGAAAAATTTAGGTTGTGTATGTTACTAGCATAAAAATTGAAGGATAAAACACAGGACTGTATGACAGTGAATCTTATTATAGGTGAGGAACTATAGTTAATAATACAAGTACAAGAATGTTGTTTCATGAATTATAACAAATATATGACACCAATTCAAGGTGTTAATAATGGTGAGGTATATAGGGGAAAATTACCTAATGTAAACTTTGGATGATAGTTAATAACACTATTTTAATAATATTTTGTATAACTATTATTAAAAAATTAGTATAATTATGAAAAAGTGCTATCACCAATTGTAACAAATGTTCCACATCCGTGCAAGATGTTGATGGTGCGATGGGGTATGGAAATCCTGTATTTTATGCATGTTTGTTCTTTAAATTCACAGCTTTTCTAATAAAAATTTTAATTAAAACTATGATAAGGTTACATGCATCCTCCATGATAAAGTCACTCCCTACAGAAACCTACAGTATAAAAAGGTTTTACATCAGTTTGAATACTGAGATTCTGATACCTGTGGTGCCAGCTGCCAGTAATAACTTATATAATTTCTTGTTAAATTATACCCAGGTGCAAAAGTAACAAACAACAGTTCTCTTTTACACCCCTTCCTTCCTGAATTCCACCCGTTTTTTTGTTTGTTTGTTTGTTTTTGGTATGGGCAGGCACCAGGAATCGAACCCAGGTCTCGACATGGCAGGCGAGAATTCTGTGCTGAGCCACCGTGGCACGGACCTCTCCACCCGTTTTTGTACAGAACCAGTCTATGGGTAATGATTCCCTCCTTCAACCACAAAGACTAAGTAAATAATAATTACATAACTTCCAATTAGCCAACAAGCTTTTTCTAACATCTACTAGGAGTGTGCCAGGGGAAGGCACCACTGAAAGAAGAGAAAACACTCTTTTAAGTCTACTGTGACCACTGAGCACAGCTCTGAGCTCTGCAGCTCCTGGAGTGGTACACAGTGGAACTTCTCTTGCATTTGCTTATATTTTAAGCCCCTGTGTATTCAATGCAAGGCAAAATGTTAAAATAATGTGGCTCATCTAGCCGCCCATAGGGTCAAGAACTAAATCCATAAGGTGTGATCAGAGGCACAAACAAAATTAAATCAACTATGAAAAGTAACTGAAGAAGGTACTACATCGGACTAAGGTATAAAAAAGACTCCCAGTTTTTAGCTATATTGGAAAAGAAACATCTCATCTTTGTGTTTCCCACTGTTCCACTGCTGCCAATACAGTTTTATAGTCTCCATTTCTTTTATCCTGAACTATTGCATTATTTTTAAATTGAAGAATTGCCATTAAGTCACAAAGCCAAATATTAGGTAATATCTGTTCCTTAGACACCTAGGATTTTAGCCCAAAGCAACTACTGAAGCCAGAAATATACAGATGCTGCTGGCAGAGTTGAATACCAAGGTCAGCATGCAGAATTGAAGAATCAAATTCTTAACTTTAACAGTAAATATTTAGTTTTTCATCCTTAAAAAACTAGAGGAGAGTGGAAAGAAAACAACCAAGTTGTCAAAGGGTTTTCACAAAGACAACTAAACTGTAAAAGAAAAAAGATAAAGAATTAATAGGAGAGAGGAAAAAAAAAAAAAAAAGAGGATAGCACACCAGAATTTTTGCTCTTGAAGACATCTTCTTGACAAAATAAAGGAGCCCCTGCTTGTCATCACAGACAACTTGAAGCCTTCAAGCCCCTCAATCATGTTGCTTTTCCTGCTATTGGGGTGCAAATATGCTAAGAAAACTGGCAAGCTTTTTTTTCTTTTTTTTTTGAAAACCCTTCATTACTGAACAATGGCTTTTATTAACCTAAGCACTGCAAAGTTCTTTGCAATATTCTTTTCAACTTACCTATGTTTGGGCATTGTGACAGGTTCAAAGATGAGTTAAAAACATTCCCTGACCTCATGAGTTTAGTTTGATGAAACGCAATGCGATGTGAGATAGAAATTCCATAAGAAGGCCATGGTAACGTTCGCATGGGGACACAAGGGCAGCCCCCAGAGGAGACACAAGACCCCTGGAAGAAGGACTTTGATTTTGTCAAGAGAGAAGGATGGATTCTGAAATTCAGGAATTCCAGGGGAAGGGAAAAGCAGATGCAAAATCAGAGAAAATAATTACTCCCTGTAACCAAGCCTAATTTAACTGATAAACTGTCCAAAGATTGAAGAAAGTTCATAGAACCTTTTGGCAATCTGACTAATCTAGACAAAATTTACCCTAAATGTCCTCTCTCTTCTACCGTGAGCCTCTCTCCAGAGAAAAATCCTCACACGAACACATACACCAACCCAACACGTGCTTTGAAAGCTCTCAGTGTCCTAGCATACAACTATACAACCAACAAATTCAAGGATTTTGGGGACCTGTCTCTGGATGAGAACGTTATGCCTGTGAACAGTGGCTTACTCTGGCAGTGAGTCCAGTGAATGAAGCATACTAGAGTCTCCAGGGGAAGAGTAGAACCTGGAGTTGGAAAAATGCCCCTAAATTATTGGAATATGCATCCATACAAACTTATCTGACCATTTGAGTGTCACTGGTGTTTTTGGATGGTGGAATTTCCACAATTTAAAATTCTGGAGACACTAGCAGATCCTGGAAGCACTCTGCCCATGAAATTCATGAAAATCAGACATGAATTCCAATTCCTAAAAGATATTCATTCTTGGCAATCGCCACCCATATAGATAGTACTTTTCGGCTAGGTGATGTAATATGGGGAATTGCTGTCATTCGTTCTCTGACTAGAAACTTGGACTAGTCCATGAAGTATTAAAGCAACCGTCTGCAGACTTAGATTGAGGATTATAAATGTAAAGGATTAGAAGGACTCTGCCAATAACGTTCTGTGCCTCTTTAAGATTTTTTTTTTTTTTACATCTGAACATGTTTGCAATCAGGATACACTCTACAACCCATGGTATATCATTATATAACTGGCAGCTTTTTTCTTTCATAGGGATCCATAAAATAATTGTGTCTTGTACGATCATAGGCACCTTAAACTCTCTGAAATACAGTAAACTAATGAACTAGAACCAGCGTAAGGTAATAGCGAATAACAGGCTGTGATGAACTGGAGGGTACATACCTCTCCTCAAACTATTCAAAGAGAGAATTTCTTTTTTTTTTTTTACATGGGAAGGCACCGGGAAATGAACCCAGGTCTCTGGCATGGAAGGCAAAAATTCTGCCACTGAGCCACCATTGTACCACCCAGAAAAGTTATTTTTTTAACATTGCAAAAGCCAAACAAGACATATGAGTTTCAAGAGTTGGCCAAGGGCATCAGGCTACAGGGTGTGGGAACAAGTCCTTCTGTAATTGGTATGTGCAAGGGAAAGAAACAACTGCAGAGCAGGGGCAGAAATCTGAGGTTCAGACCTGTGCTCCCTTCTCCCAGTGATGTCTCTTCTGCAGAAAAAAAGGAGGAATATAGATGGGTCTGAGACATGGGTAGCGGAAGTCCAGCTGTGAGGCTGCCCACTGCTTTGTAGTCAGACACCTGAGCAGCTGGTTTCACTGCTATTTGGTGTGCAGCTCACCAGCTAACCCTCCTAGGTCAGGCAGTTACCAGTGTCCTCTTTGCTGCTCAATTCTACAGCACCACAAGTCTCCACCCTGCCATGACTTTGTTCTTGCCCTCTGCTACCAGGATTCCTGTCTACATTGAGACTGATTTTTATCCCCATAGAAATTCCTAGAACGTGGTTACCTTGCCCAACCAAAGGCCGAGTTCTGGTAATCTTAGCAGTCTCTCACCTTCATTCTCACCCACATGTGCAAAAACACTCTGCATATATTCACTCATAGGTGCCCCAGCAACAGCCCATTCCCACCATTAGCAAGCCAAGCCCACGGGCCTGCTGTCATGGCACTCCTGTCCTGTTTGTGCCTGATACCCAAAGGCAGCTCCTCAATAATGAGCTCTTCATTTTACCTGGTATATTTTATCTATAGAGTTAGAGATGTTCATGGAATAAAACTACTGCCAAGGAGAAACAATAAATGTGTTATGATTAGAATGACACCCAAATCAGTGAAGATACAGAATCAAGACATAAACCAAGCTTTGCTGTTCATGTTAACATCATAAAATAATCTCCAAGCTCAACAATGTATTCATATATTTTTGAAAGATAGTTTATTGCACCATCAATATGAAAACATTATTATGCAGTACCTAATTAGTGTTAGCATAACAAATGTAACACAACAGCTTACAGACACCCTGTAACTCAGACAATAACTAGAGGTGCTGCAGTTCAAATCAGAACAGATTCAATAAAGGTAATAGAGCATCTTGGAGAGCAACCTTATGATATTATATAAAATAATAATGGTGACAACAACAATAATAATATGAATGAATGGGGGAAAAAGCTGTCTTCTTCAGCTTAAAATGCATGCAAACTTTCTCACACATGTAAGTTCATCCATGAGATCAAACATAATCACTGCAGGCATCAAGTAAGCATGAGGGTCAAAAATAAAGAATAATGATAAGATTTATTCAGTACACTTGAGAACCTACTATGGGCCAGCCAATACACCAGGCATATAGAAATTAATAACAACTAGTTCCTGCAAATGAAGAGTTAGCATCTTAATGAGTTAAATGGGGAAAAAAATGAGAAAAGGAAAAATTTAAATCAATCAATTCATGGGTATGTCAGTGATCATCTCTGAATATTTTCCCTTAGGATTTAAAATTTTTTTATTTTTAATTTACACCTATTAAAATTCTCTCTTCTTTATTTAAAGCTGTGTGAGATTTAATCAATATAGAGTTATGTAACCATCTCCACAATCAAGACACAGAACAATTCCACTACCCAGGGCTTCTGTTATACAGCTGAATCCTCCTCCTCTCCTTAACACTGGGAAACCACTGAAATGCGATCCGTTCCCTATTGCTTTGCTTTTTCCATAATGCCATATAAACGGAGTAATACTATAAGTAATCTTTTGAGACTGACTTCTTCTGCTCATCATAAAGCATTAAGTATTTTGTTGCATGTATCAATATTATGGAATATTCCATTGTATGGATAAAGCATTGATTTATTATCCATTGCCCAAATGAGGAACATTTGTGTTGTTTACCATTTTTGGTGATTCTGACTACAGCTACTATAAATATTTGTGTATAGGTCTTTGTGTGAACATAAGTCATCATTTCACTTGGGTAAATGCCCAAGAGTGGGATTTCTTGGTCATATGGTAAATATACATTTAACTTTAGAGACTGCTCAACTGCTTTGCATTTCCACTAGCAATGTATGGGAGTTCCAGTTGCTCTGCATCCTCACCAAACACTGGATATTGTTGGTCATATTTTGTTTGTCTTTAGTCATTCTAATGGCTGGTTAGTGGTTTCTCATTGAGCTTCTGCTTTGCATTTACCTTATGACTGATGTTGAGCATTTTTTCATGTGTTATTTGCCATGGTGAAATGTCTGCTCAGATCTTTCACTCATTTTCTATTGAGATATTTGTTTCAGGTTGAATTTTAAGAATCATCATATATTCTGACTATAAATCCAATGTCAAATACATGTTTTGCAAATATTTTTGTCCAATCTATGGCTTGCCTTAGTTTCTCTTAAAAAGTAGCTTTCATAGAGCAAACACTTTTAATTTTTATAAAATTCAATTTATTTGTTTTTTTTTTAAATCTTGTTTGGGGTGTTATTTCTAAGAACTCATTAACTATTCAAAGGTCATGAAGATTTTCTCTTATGTGTTCTTCTAACTGATATATAGAGTTGTTTTTCACCCAGGTCTGTGATCTATTTTGAGTTCATCTTTGTATAACATGTGAGGTACTGCTTGAGGTTTATTATTTTTATGTTTTTAAGCTCTTTTTAGACCAATCGTTCTAGCACCATTTGCTGGAAAAAACCATGCTTTCTCCATTGAATTGCATTTGCACCTTTGGCAAAAATCAATCAGCCATATTTATGTGTATTTATTTTTTAGTCAATTCTGTTCCATTAATCTCTGTGTCTATCCTTTTACCAATAACACACTGTCAGATTACTGTCATTTTACAATAAGTTGAAATCAGGTAGTATGAGTCTTTCAAATTTATGCTCCTTTTCCAAAATAATCTTGGCTTTGCGAATGCCTTTTGTAAAGTCTTTTAAACATTAGTCATCCTTTTTTTATTTACATATAATGGTTTAATTTTGCTTTTTTAAAAAAATACTTAAATTTGAAATGTACCATCATTTCTAGGTAGGTACCATACTAGAAGAGAAGGTCAAAAATAAATAATTCAGAAGTGATGGGCTCTTCTTATCTCAAAGCCTACTCAAGAAGTTAATTAAGTTCAAGGACTGAATAAGAAATATCCCCAATTTTTGTAAAGATATTATCAAGGCTTCCTTTTCCATTTATAAATAATATTCCTTCTCAATATAAGTATAACAAAAAAAATGGTAACCAATCATAACAACATGTGAATAATCAGAGTAAGACACCTGTTGAAAAGGGCTGGTTCCTGTGTACCATGGGTTAACAGCCCAGTCAAACAGAGCATGAATAAAACAGATGGAGAGATTGAGAAAGACAGAGATAGAGATATTCATCAATGTATATTAAATGGTTAGGGAGGGAAGAATCAAAATTATATTATATGTAATAATATTTCATCATGACAATTATTCTTATTCTCTATATAAACCATAATCTCAGTTCTCTTAGTTTGCAGAACCTTTCCTTCTTCGGACACGTTGTGGATTGAATCATGTCCCTCACAGAAGGCATGTTCTGGCTCCAACCTGTAGTTCTGTGAGCATAAATGTTATCTATACATGGGACCTTTGAAAATGTTATTAGTTAAGCTGTGCCCAAACTAAATGTAGTTAAACCGATATAGCTGAAGTCCCTATATGCACAGGAAAGCAAACAGAGAAAAGAAGCAATGGGCACCATCCAGAAGAGAAAGGAGAAGACACCACCATGTGCATTGCACATGGAAAAGCTAAGGAATCCCAAAAATTGCCCTAGCTGGAAGATTCCAACCCTGGAAGGATGCAAGCTTTCTAGCCTCTGAAACCATGAGCCAATAAATTCTTGTTGTTATGTCAACCCATGTATGGTATTTGGTTTAGCTGATAGGAAGCTAAAACAAGCATCAGGCATATAAGTATGTTAGCCACAAATATACATTGAATTAATTATTGAATACACATAATTCCCCCCAGAAAAGCCAATGTTCTTTTATTCTAATCTTGTGGGGCAGATCTGTTCTTATGTGGGATGGTTTGATTAGCTTGTTTCCATGGAGAGGTGACCCCACCCGTTCAGGGTGGCTCTCAATCCCCTTGCTGGAATCCTGTAAGAGAACTCACAGAGAGATAGAGAACGAGAGAGAAAACACTCCAGGAGAAGCCAGAAGGACCTTCGGGAGCTGAAGAAGCCATTTTGAAAACAACCCAGGAAAGAACCAGCAAACATCACCATGTGCTTTTCCGTGTGACAGTGCAAACCTGGATGCCAGCAGCCTTTCCTCCAAGAAGGTGGCCCTTGCTGGTGCCTTTCTTGGACATTTTCACAGCCATAGCATTGAAACATATAATTTAACAAACCCCCTTTGTAAAAGCCAATCCATTTCTGGTATATTGCCTTTCAGCAACTTTAGAAAACCAAAACATATGCTATAAAATTCACCCTTTTATAGTGTACAGTTCAGTGACTTTAATATGTATTTACAAAGTTGAACAACCATCACCACTATCTAATTCCAGAAAATTTTCATCACCCCCAAAAGAAACACCATACCCATTAGTAGTCACCCCCACTCCTCTCTTATCCAAGCCCCTGGCAACCACTAATTTATTTTCTATTTCTATGGATTTGCCTTTTCTGAGCATATAAATGGAATCATACATTATGTGGCATTTTTGCATCTGACTTCTTTCACTTAGCATAATGTTTTCAAGGTTCATTCATGTTGTAGATGTATCATACTGAAAAATATTCCATTGCATGGATACATCACATTTTTGTTTATCCATTCAGTAATTAATGGGCATTTGGGTTGTTTCCACTTTTCATATGTTAAGAATAATGCTACTATGAACATTTGTGTAAAAGTTTTTGCGTGGACATACGTTCCCAATTCTCTTATGTATATACCTAGGAGTGCTGGGTGATATGATATTTCTTTGTTTAACTTTTTGAAGAACTGCCAAACTGTTTTCCACAGTGACTGCACTATTTTACCTTCTGAAAGTGATGGATGAGCATTCCAATTTCTCCACATCCTTGTCCATACTTGTTATTTTCTGTCTTTGTGATTATTGCCAATCTAGTAGGGATGAATGGGCATCTCATTATGGATTTGATTTGTATCTTTTCATGTGCTTACTGGCCATTTGTTTATATTCTTCTAAAAATATAGTCAAATCCTTTGCCCATTTTTAGTTTGATTATCTGTCTTTCTATTGGTGAGTTTTAACAGTATTTTACATAGCATGGATACTAGACCCTTCTCAGGTGTATAATTTATAAAGATTCCCCCCCGCCATTCTATAGCTTCTTCACTTTCATGATGCACAAAAGGTTTTAATTTGATGATATGCAATTTATATATTTTTCTCTTTTGTTGTTTGTGCTTTTACAGTCATGTCTATGAAACCAATGTCAGATCCAAGGTCACAAAGATTTATGCCTTTGTTTTCTTGTAAGTGTTTTATAATTCTAACTCTTACATATAGGTCTTTGATCCATTTTGAGTGAATTTTTGTTTATGTCCAACCTCATTCTTTTGCGTGTGGCTATCCACCTGTACAGAACCATTTGTTGAAAATCCTTCTCTTTCCCCTCTTGAAATGTCTCAGTACTCTTGTTGGCAGTCATTGACCATAAATATAATGGTTTATTTCTGGCCTCTCAATTCTATTCCATTGATCTAAGTGTCTTCCCTAATGGCACTATCACATTTTCTAGATTACTGTAGCCTTGCAGTAAATTTTACAACCAGCAGTATGATTCCTCCAACTTTGTTCTTTTTAAAGGTTGTTTTGACTATTTTGGGTCCCTTGCATTTACATATGTATTTTAGGATCATTTTACAACCTATATAAAAAAGCCAGCTAGGATTTTGATAGGGATTACATGGAATATTGGGAATATTGCCATCTTAACAATATTAAGACTTCCAATCCATGAAGAAGCGTTGTCTTCCCATTTATTTAGGTCTTCTTTAATTTCTTCAATGATGTTTTGTAGTTTTCAATGTACAAGTCTTGCACTTATTTTGTTAAATTTATTCCTGAGTATTTTTATTCTCTTTTATGCTATTGTACATGGAATTGTTTACTTAAATTTATTTTCATCTTGTTCATTGCTAGTGTATAGAAATACTATTGATTTTGGTATGCTTATCCTGTATCATGTAATGTGCTGAACTCAGTTTTTAGCTCTAATAGTTTTTTTTTGGTGTATTCCTTACAATATTTTTACAAGATTATGTATTCTGAAAATAAAAATAGTTTTACTTATATCTTTACAATCTAGATGCCTTTTATTTCTCTTCTTGCCCAATTATTTTGGCTAGAATTTTTTTTAGAATTATTCTGGCAATGTTGAAGTATGAAGTTAGTTCTGCTTTTTTTCATAGATGCTCTTTGTCAGGTTCCTTCTCTTCCTAGTTTGAGTACTTTTATCACAAAAGGGTGTTGCATTTTGTCAAGTGCTTTTTCTAATTTGACTCGATGATAGTGTTGATTTTAATCTTTAATTTTATTAATGTGTTGTATTACACTAATTTTTATAGGTTGAAATAACCTTGCATTCTGGAATAAATCCTACTTGATCATGTATAATCATTTTTACATGTTTCTAGATAAAGTTTGCTAATATTTTCTTGAGGATATTTGCATATATATTCATAAGGGATATTGGTCTGTAGTTATCTTTTGTTTTGATATCTTTGTCTGGTTTTCATATTAAGGTAATACTAGACTCATAGAATGGGTTGGGAGATGCTATCCTTTTCAGTTTTGTGGCATAAATTTGTGAAGGATTGGAATTAATTCCTCTTTTCTAGAATTCACCTGTGAAGCCATTTGCTCTTGAACTTTTCATGGTGGGAAATTATTTGATTACTAAATCAATCTCTTTACTTATTATAGATCTATTCAGATTATTTCTTCATTGGTTAGTTTTGGTAGTTTGCTAGGAATGTATCCACTTTATCTAGATTATCTAATTTGTTGACATAAAATTGTTTATGCTATTCCTTTATAATTCATTCTTATTTTTGGAAGGTTGGTATTAATATCCCTTCTTTCATTCAAATTTTAGTAATTTAGTTTTCTTTCTTTTTTCCTAGAAGTCTAGATAGGGTTTATCAATTTTGTTGATTTTTTAAAACAGCCAGCTTTTGTTTCATTGATTTTATTCTTTTTCTATTCTCACTTCTACTTACTTCTGCTCCAATCTTTATTTCTTTCGTTCTTCTTGCTTTAGACTTACTTTTCTCTTCTTTTCCCAGGATCTTAAGATAGAAGGTTAGGTTCTAATCTGAGATCTCTCTTCTTTTTAAATATACATATTTATGTCCCGCTATGAACATTAGCCTCATCTCATGTTTTGCTATGTTGTGTTTTTATTTTCAGCCATATCAAAGTATCTCCTGATTTTCCTTGTAATTTTCCCATTGATTATTTTGGAGTGTGTTGTTTAATTACCACATATTTCCCATATTTTCTTTTATCATTGATTTCTAATTTCATTCTATTGTGGTTGGAGAATATATTTTGTATTCCTTGAATCCTTTTAAATGTATTGAGACTTGCCTTATGACCTAATATATGGTTTAGCATGAGAATGTCCATGTGCACTTGAGAAGAACATGTATTCTACTTTTGTGGATGGGAGTTCTATAGATGTCTATTAGATCTAGTTGGCTTATAGTGTTGTCCAAGTCTTCTATTTCTTTGCTACTCATTTACCTAGTTGTTCTATCCATTATTGAGAGTATGATATTGAAGTTTCTAATTTTTATTGTTAAATGATCTTTCTCTCTTCAATTCTGTTGATTTTGCTATGTATTTAGATCTATAGATATTTAATTGTCATATCTTCTGGATAGATTGGCCCTTGTATCATTATAAAATGTCCTTCTTTGCCTCAAGTAAAAACATTGTCTTAAAGTCTATTTTGTCTGATATTAATCCAGGTGGTTACTGTTTGTGTGGCATATCTTTTTTCCACCCTTTTCCATTCAAATACTTTGTGTCTTGATTAAACGTATGACTCTTATAGGCAGTGTATAGTTGGATCATTTTTTAATCCATTCTGCCAATCTCTGCCTTTAATTAGAATGTTTAATCCATTTACATTTAATATAATTACTAAGGTGGGATTTATATCTGCTATGGTGCTAATTGTGTTCTGTAAATTCATCCCTTTTTGTTACTCTATTCCTCTCTTGCTGCTTTCTTTTTTGTTAAATATTTTCTAGTGTACAATTTTAATTCCCTTTTTGTTTCTTTTACTATGTATTTTGAGTTATATATTATTAGTCACCCTGAGGATTGCAATGAATATCTTAACTTATATTAATCTAATTCACTTTAATATCAATTTAATTTCAATTGTATACAAAATTTTGCTCCTATATAGCTGCATTCCCTTCTCCCTCCTTCATGCTATTATTATATTCATAAAAATTACATCTTTATACACTGTGTGCCAATCACCACAGATTTATAATTTTCACTTTATGCTCTTGTCTTTTAAATTGGATAGCAGAAAAAAGAGTTGTAAGTACATCTATAGTGTTTTTAATATGTACCTATGTGGTTTCCTTTGTCAGGGCTCTTAGTTGTTCATGTGGACTTGAGTTAAATATATGATCTCCTTTCATTTTAGTCTGAAATGAAATGAAATATTCCCTTTAGTATTTTTTGTAGGACAACTCTGCTAGTGAATAATTCTCTGTTTTTGCCTATCAATTTTTCCTGATGTTTTGAAGGATAATTTTGCTGAGTACAGGATTCTTGGTTGAATTTTTTTCAGCCTTTTGAATATGTCCTCCCTTTGCCTTCTGGCCTTCATGGTTTCTGATGAGAAATCAAGTGTTAATCTTATTGAGGATCCCTCATATGTGATGAGTCAATTTCTCTTGCTGCTTTCAAAGATTCTCTTTCAGCAATTGGATTATGATGTGTTTTTGTATGGCTCTCCTTGATTTTATCTTATTTGAATTGTGTAGATTAATATTTATCATTCAATTGGGGAAGTATTTTACTATTTTTTTTCATATATTCTTTCTTCCCCTTTCCATCTCCCCTCTCATTCTGCATTCCTGTAGTGGAGGTTGATATGCTTGATGATGTTCCCTATGTCTCTAAGGCTCTGTCAGTTTGTCTTCATTGTCTTTCCTTTCTGTTTCTCACACAGTATAGTGTCAATTGAACTGTCTTCATATGCTTTCTTCTCTCTTCTCAAGTCTGCCGTTGAGTACCTCTGGTGAATGTCTTTATTGCAGTTATTATACTTTTCAACCTAGAATTTCTATTTGTCCTCTTTTAATAATTTATATCTAACCATTAATATTCTCTATTTGATGAGACATCGTTCTCATACTTTCTATTAGTTCTTTGAACAAACTTAAACTAGCTGATTTAAAGACTTTGTTTAGTAGAATGATTTCTAAATGTTGTGTTAGCTAATCTTTTTTTTTAATAAATAAATAAATAAATAAATAATAAGGGGAACAAATGTTAAAATAAATTTAGTTTGAAATGCTAGTGGTAAATGAAGGTGAGGGGTAAGGGGTATGGTATGTATAATCTTTTTTTTTCTCTGTTATCGTTTTATTTCTTTTTCTGTTGTCTTTTTATTTCTTTTTCTAAATCGATGCAAATGTTCTAAGAAATAATGAATATGCAACTATGTGATGATATTAAGAATTACTGATTGTATATGTAGAATGGAATGATATCTTAATGTTTAGTTTGTTAATTTTTTTTAATTAATAAAAAAATAAAAAATAAAGACTTTGTTTAGTAGATCCTAGATGTTTGGGCTCCCTCAAGGGCAATTTCTATTGATTGCTTTATATCTCTGCTCAGTTTGCTTAGTGCTCAGCTAATGATTAAACAGATTTCTTTAAATGCCTGGAAAGCGTAAGTCTCCCGGTCTTTACTGAGGGTCTCTGTATGCATGTTAGAGATGGGATGAGGTTTCTCCCTGTTCTTACTGAGATTCAGCCATTAATCAAGATTTGATTGGTGGCAGTTATGAATGATTTCTGATTATGGGGTTAATTCTTCCAACTGTATGTTTGTTATTATTCATTCTTTCAATCAAGAGTCTTTTGGAAGGTTTTTATTTCTCTTAGAATGTTTTGTCAAAGAACTTATGTTTAGGTTCAATCCAATGAAAAATGGATCTGTCATAATCTTATATGGGAGTTATTATTATTTTCAATTTAATGGAAACTTGAATAAAGGCAGGAGAATGTCCCTTGGAGCCAGCAACAAGCATGCAGCCATCAGAGATCATCATGAATGTGGAACAAGACCTTTTCCTCTCTTTGTCCTTGAGCCCTGGGTTAGTTGTTGGCACAGCCTTCTCAATATTTTAGTTACAGGTCCATATACCAAGATCTCCACAGGACTGTGGGCCCATGGAAGGTGGATAGCTGTATTACCTTTCATTGCTCAAAGTATCTGCCACAAGGCTTTGCTTATAAGATGTTTCCATACATTTTCTACAGTGATGGTGAGAGATTTGATTTCCATGTTTGAACCTTTCCCTAGGTTAACAGCCTAAAATATCCATTTAACCTTATTCCTTAAAATGGACTAATTCATTCTGGTTGTATATGCAAGGTGTTAGAGGATTTATTTTGGAAACTAGCTAATGTTATAATTCACTTTGTAGATAGCTTTGTAAATAAGCCTGATTATTTGGCTCAGTCTATTTTTGAAAATTTTGATAGGGATTCGTTGGGTTATGGCTCCACTTAATTACCTCCTCAAAATTACTCTATTCATTCTTGCTTATTGCATAGTCCAGAGTTCAATTTCTCAGGCAGTTCTCTACACTCTGGCCTATTAATTGGCTCATCAGGAATTTGCCAACCCAAGACATATCTTTATTCAAATGTGCACACAAAAGCAGATCTCTAAGAAAGTGAGAAAGAAAGAAGGAGAGGGAGAGAAAAGAAAGGAGAGAAGGAAGGAAGGGAAAAGGAAACAAAAACAATGTCTTCCCTGTATTTGATTTATGTGGATCATTCATTCCTCTGATCCCAAGTATTGGTAGAAATAATGAAGTGTCTACTCTTGCATGCTATAAAACTATTAAATCACGCACACACAATAAGAGGAAAGGATGAAACGGGAAAACCTCTTTGCTTCAACTTATACAGAGCACAAAATAGTGATTTGGACACCAGTAGTATACGACAAGGCAGGGATAAAACGAGCGAACAAATAAGCAAACAAATAAATAGATTTTTTTAAAGACCCTTTCACAGCAACAAAAAGTCTCAAGCCAACAGTAAACCTTCAATCCGAATTCTCATCCTATGTAACTCTCTGGAGGGGGAACATGGTTGGTTGAGGTTCAAAGACCTGAGCTCTAATTACCAGGATAATTAGAATAAGAAGAACATGTTGCTCACTCCGGAGGGACCAGTGCCGCCTCCTCTGTCGCTCTCTAGGAGAAAGCGTGTTTAAGAATTCCCATGGAGTTGCATGGGAGGCAAAGCAGACCCCATGCCGAGCCACCAACATGGTCTTTAGTTTGTCCTATGTAATTTCGTGCCACTGTTTTGAATGTGCTAACGAGGCACATTATTTTTAGATGCGTCAGTGAAGGGATCAGATTACTTCGCATTTGTGCTGCTTGTGGAAATGACTTGTTTTCCAAATGGCCTCAGAACAGCCGGCGAACTGTCTGCTTTGTGGAGTGTAGCATCTCCTGTCTCTCTGAAGGTCAACCTACCTGTATCTCTGTTTCTTCCCGAAATCCACTCCTTCTTGCAGCATTTTGGATGTGAAGGAGGCAAAGAAATAAGATAATTAGTGAACAGTCAAGATGGGCGGGAGACCAAATTTCCTCCTAGGCCTCATCTGATGCTGGGGAACAACGGGAGGCAACAGCCAGTGGGCGTGGGCTGTAGTCAGCTGAAGGTTACAAAGCGTGTGTAGTCAGAACTCGGCACCCAGCACTCATGCAGACTCTGAAGCAAGTGCACGACAGCATCTGCCTCATTCTGCATCTCAGCACGTCCTGGCATAACCTAGTGGTTAAAAGCATAGGCTCTGGGGCCAGGCATGCCACTTACTAGGTATGGAGGCAAGCTGCTTAATCTCGCTGCCTGTATTCTCAAATGGAAAATCTAAGTAGGAATTATACTCATCTCACAGGAGTAATATGTGTAAAGCCTTTACCCTTACTTTTCATATAGGAAGCATGCAGTAACTGTTATTGTTACCTGAGATGCAATTGGTGCCTGTGTTGATTTCCTACAGTTTCCATTAAGTCTATAATAAAGGGATTGATCACTACCCCTGTAGGCAGCTAGAAGGCTGTGGGATCCCTTATCTTCTAGTGATGGAGAAGATGCAAAGAAGATGTCTTCAAGAGAAATTTGGGAGATAAAATTAACATGACATGATGATTGGTTAGAAGTAGCAGGTTCGAAAGAAAGGAAAAGACGAGGATTCTGGCCCATATAGAAACATGTATTGAGATAGGAGCACTGGAAGAGATGAGGTGACTGTGTGTTATCAAAGTAAAACTCTCCATAGGACGGTTGGATGGCCAACCAGGCTGGAGCTCAGGAAAGGTTCCAGTCTAAGTTATAGACGTGGGAGCAGTCAGCATGCAGATAGTGTATTGAAGGCCTGAGCATGGATTGGGCAGGCTACGGGGGGGCGCATGGAATGAGACGAAGAAAGTATAGCTCTTGGCCTGAACAGTTAAAATAGTAGAAGTAAACCACAAACGAGGCTGAGCAGTGCCAACCACCAAGGAAGGAACCAGGTAAGGGGGTCTGCAGAAGCCCTGGAGGAAAAGAGAGAGGGGCTGAGCCAGCATCCATTTAAAAATAATCCCCATTGGTTGCCTCGGAAATGCTAGTTTACAGGACAGAGAGGGTATAAACAAGACTTCAGGGGTTTGAGGACTGAGTAAAGGATGGGCAAAGGGAGGAGAAAGGAAGGATAGTAATTGGAGGAAGCATGAAGTTCTTATATGTTGCAAAAGACAATAGAACACTCCTAGGAAGAGATCTATAAAGATAAAATACAGGGCAATGCAGTGCTTGGTGGGTGCTTTAAAGGGAGTGCACTTTCTCTTAAAGTATCACTACACTCTATTAGAGAAGAAATCATTTCATTTTGAGTAATTAAAAAATAGCCTAAAATGGCTTTCCCCTCATGCTTTGTGAGAGAAGAGCAGTTTCTGATTTGAGGGGCAGTAACGCACAGTGATTCTGAGTCCTGGCTTGGATCCAGCCTCCCTAGGTAGATTCAAATTGAGACCCTACAACTTGAAGCTGGGTGACTCTAGGCAAATTACCTCACTTTGCTGAACTTCAGGTACTTCTGTAAAATGAGGATAATAACAGTATTTAACTCTTAAGTTTATTTTAAGTGCTAATATTTACAAAGCACTTAAAGCAGTAAATACGAGTTATGGATTTGACTTTGTGCAGCATTCTGATCACTACCCTATTTACAACTAACTTCTAGGATTAACAAAGGTATGACCTACTGGCAATGAGGTCCTAAAATTAAGAGGGGAAAGAAAAGGAAAAGAAATTTCTTGCTTCTCCCTGTGAAATGAAAACTTTCTCAATATGTATTTAGAGGAAACAGAGAGAATAGTATCAAAGAGAGTGGGGGGAACATCTTGACTTTAGAGAATCATTGAAACTCCAAAAGAGATTAAGGTTCAGAAACTTGAGGCTAAGTTAAGTAAACCAGACATAAAAGCATACATACTGGAAAGGGAGGGATGGAATTAACCAAGGAGGGCTCCATTCTCCCTCACCACGGCAGCCATTCTGGGGGCTCCCTCCGCCCCAGCTATACAAAAAACCAGGACTCTCCTCATCTTATTCAGACTCTCCTGAACCATCTGCCTTATGCTCTGACTCCTTGCTGGTACCAACAACCTCCTTAATAGTCCAGAGGCCCCATGTACCAGTTTGAGAGTATTATGTACCTACAAAAAAGCCATGTTTTAATCCTGATCCAATCTTGTGGGAGCAGCTGTTTCTTTTAATCCTGAATCAATATTGTAGGACAGAAGCTTTTGATTGGATTATCTCCACAGAGATGTGGTGTGCCCAATTGTGGGTGTGACCTTTTGATTAAATGGAGATGTGACTCTACCCATTCCAGGTGGGTCCTGATTACTTTACTGGAGTCCTTTAAAAGAGGAAACATTTTGTGGAGAGTTAGAAATGACAGAGCCAAGAGACTTCAGAGCAGAGGTTACATAGATACTAACACTTGGAGAACAGAGACACAGATGCTTGGAGATGCTTGGAGCTCAGCAGACATCGCCATGAGATGTTAAGCAAGCCAGAACCTGGAGAGAGTCAAGGAAGCCAAGAGATGAAAGCCAGCCCCGGAGAAGCAAAGTGAGGAACCCCCACCGGGACAGAAGCTGAAAGCAACAGAGCCCAGGAGTAATGGATCAGCAAATGCAGCCCTATGACTGCCCAGCTGATAGAGGTGTCCCTAATCCATCGACCTTCCTCAAGGTAAGGTCTCTTTCCCTGGATGCCTTGGTTTGGACATTTTTAAAGGCTTAGAACTGTAAACTGGTGACCTACTAAATTCCCCTTTTTAAAAGCGATTCCAGTTCTGGCATATCATATACTGGCAGCTTACAAACTAATACAACCCATTTCTTCCCATTCCTTGCCATAGAACCCCTAGTATTCTAGCATTTGCCCCATCTAAAATGCCTGTTAAAGCAGCTTTCTGGAAAGTAGCCAGTGACCTTGGCCTGCCACATCAGATCCATTTGATTTTTTACATTTCTCTTCACTCTTATTATAGCGATCTGGATTATTCCATCTCCTAGGTGATTCTTTCTTTTCCTACCACTACTTCTGTTTCTCTGACTACTCTTTGCCTCCTGCATTGATTTCTCTTCCTTCATATTATGCCTGCTTCTAGTCTCCTCCAACCTGTAAGTATCTCCCAGGTTCCCATCCTGGGTCCTCTCGCCTTTTATCTCTATACTCTCTTCCAGAGAGGCCTCATTCATACCTGCATTATGGCTGATACCTCGGTAGTATGAGAATGAAATGAGTTAATACATCTTAAGCAGCCAGAACAGTGCCTGCCATAGAAAGTGTTCAAAACATGTTCAATGTTATTATTAATCGGTCATCTTAACCCAGACTTTCTAGATGCCAATTCATTCTATAAACTCCCACCTTACTATTTTATGGCTCAGCTTTCACCCGTTCACGCCTCCACGCAAAACAAACAATATCAGTGGCTTTCCAGCCCATCATTAAAGAGCCTCCACATACCTAATGGTCCCATTTTGTGCCCTTTAATCCCACACATGCACTTTATATTTCTCAACAGAGCCTGTATTTCAATTCAAAACTTAGAGTTTGGATTCAAAGAGCTAAGTTCCCATTTCATCCAGCCCACTTGCTAGCAGTGTGGCCTTGGACAAGTTGCCATTTAACTTCTCCAAACATCCATTTTTCCCCCCAAACAATGAGGATAAGCATAGTATCCTCATTGTAGGGTTGTGGTAGGGGTGGCAGATGAGAACTTGTATGCACAACACTTTTCTTTGTGCTAAAATAAGAGATGTGTTCAATGAAGATGGCTCATCTATCACATCATCCTCATCATTATTATTATCAGTTTTCAGTATCTGTATTCTTGATAGCACTTCCTTCTACCTTCTCCAGTATTCCTCCTTTAACTATGATCCTTCTTTTGTTGAATGAAGTAGAGGAAGGTAAAGTTTCTCAAACTCACCGGGTCATATAATTTCCTGGGTGCCTGTTAAAAATGCAAGTTACCATAATGCTGAGTACAATAAACCAAACACAAAAGAATAGATACTGTATGACTCCACTTTTTTTGAAGCTTATTGTTAAATTATCCTCCAAAAATGAGCTAATTTGTAATTTTAAAACAATGCAGGTTACATGTCCCAAGTTTAGAGGAGGCCCAAGAATCCAAGTACTTTGCCCTTAAACCCAGTGGGTCTTTGGCTCAGGGAATGGGAATAGAATAAGCTATTGGTTGGAGAAAGCTCCTGGAGACATGGGGCCAACAGGGACTTACAGAGTATACATTGGTGCAAAAGACAAAAAAATAAAATTAGAGTGGGAGGAATTTCATAAACAAAGGCACTGAGTTAGAAATAAGCTGACATCTTATGAAGTTTGCAGGGTCTTGTTCCTGTACTCTGTGAGATTTAGCTGAAGACTCAGAAGGCACTTGTAGTAATTGTTCTAATGACCAGGACCTTTTGATGGAAAGCACAGACTTCATAGCCCCTTCCCTGTGGCTACGAGCAAAGGAAGGCATCAGCAGATCTGCCTGGTGTCACTCAAATCCGTTCCCTTCTTCCCATCCCCACCATTATTCTTGCCTGGATCACTGCAGTAGCCTAAGTGACCTCCTCATTCCTATTCCTGTCCCCTCCCAAAGATTTCCAATTTATTCTACAGACTTTTACTTTGAGTTTCTAGTTCCCTATTAGCCACAATGTAGAGGTTTTTGCTAAATAATTCCCACTAAGTGCTGGCAGATAACCATACATGTGAGTTTATCATTCTGCCCAACTGCAATAGACCTTGGTGACAGTAGATATGCCCTCCTGGGTCTGCTCTACCCGTTGGCTTGTAGCCCTTTCACCTGTATTCTTAAGATCATAAGAATTCCACGTTTCCCCCATCTCTCTCCATTTCTCACCAGGTCACTGAGCTTGAGATGCTTTGTCAGTTTGGTTATATGATAACCTACCATATTTAGTATATTGGTTTAAATCCAACTGCTTCTTAGGATATGTTTCTCCTCCGCCCTCTAATTCCCCATCATTGACCTAATTCCTATCACTGTCAGGTCCTGTGTCATGCTCAATCAGTATGCTTATGAAATTTGTCATTGAAGGATGAATTGAACAAAAAAAAAATGTGAAATCCAGAATGTACATCCAAAATAAAAGTTTGAGTGCAGGATGGAGAGATGCATGGGTAAAGGTGCTCAGACATATTAGTTGACAGTAAATGCAATAATAATAATAATAATAGTAATTGCAACCATTTATGAACAACCAATACTTTTTGCACTATTGGGCTAAGATATTTTCATACATCAGCAATTTTTAAATGTTTTTTATCATTAAATATAACATATCTTCAAAGGAAAGAAAGAAAAAGCAATGCTTTTCAAAGTACACATCAACAAGTAGTGACAGAACAGATTTCAAGTTTGTTATGTTACCATTCTACTCTGTCAGGGTTTTCCTTCTAGCATCTCCAAAACACTGGAGGTTAGAAGAATTTTTTTCTTTCTTTTTTTTTGTGAAAAATATATACAAAAAAGCAATAAATTTCAAAGCACATTGCAACAATTAGTTGTAGAACAGATTTCAGAGTTCGGTATGGGCTACAATTCCACGATTTTAGGTTTTTACTTCTAGCTACTCTAAGATACTGGAGACTAAAAGAAATATCAATATAATGATTCAGCAATCATACTCATTTGTTAAACCCTGCCTTCTCCGTGTAACTCCATCGTCACCTTCGATCTTTCTCCCACTTTTTAGGAGTATTTGGGTTCTGTCCAATCTAACTTTTTCACGTTGGAAGGGGCTGTTGATGTTTTGGGATAGGGTGATGGAACGCGTTGATGTTCTAGAGAGGCTGGCCCCTCTGCATTTCAGGACTTATCTGGTCCAGGGACCCATCTAGAGGTTGTAGTTTTCTGGAAAGTTACCCTGGTACACGGAACCTTTGTAGAATCTTACAAAATATTCTTTAGGATTTTAGGTGTTCTTTAGGATTGGCAGGAATGGTTTTGGTTAGGGTTTGGCAAATTTTGGTAGGGGACAATGTCTAATTGAAGCATGCGTAACAGCAACCTCTAGAGTAGCCTCTCAACTCTATTTGAACTCTCTCAGCCACTGATACCTTATTTGTTACACTCCTTTTCCCCATTTTGGTCAGGATGGCATTGTTGATCCCATGGTGCCCAGGCCATACCAGCAGGGAGACTTTCACCCCTGGATGTCACATACATCAGCAATTTTATCTTAACAATAACAACAATACCATCCTATGAGATGGATACTGTCTTGATTTAATATCTAGGATAAATGAGAAGTCACTTCATGAAACGTTCTGTTCAATGAAAGTAGGTAGCAGTTGCTGTGGGTAAGATGCTTTCCGTATTAATTTAAAACTACTTACTTTTCCATCTACTATTTTTTTAATGTATTGAAGGTTAGAGAGACACAATCTCTATTGTTTAAAGCTTCCAGAGATGGAGACACTGAAACCCTGATGGAGGATGGGTACCAAGAAAGGCCACAGGGTTCTGCAGAAGGACAGAAGAAGGTTATCTAATTTGGCTCAGAAGGGAGGCCATTGTGTGGCAAAGGTTACCTCTTAGAGGAACTAGTGCAAGAGGAGAACAAGTGAAAATCAGCCAGTCTCACATCTGGGGGTAAGGGATTCCAGACCCAGGGAACATATGCTAAGTATGGAGCCTTGAAGGATGTTTCCCTTGAAGTAAGTATGGATTCCCTTGAAGGGAATCTGGATCAGGGTGCTAGTAGGGAGGCTAGACAAAAAGCTTTGCACCAAAGAAATATTTCAAAAGAAGAATCAATGTTCTTGGTGACTGATGGGACATAATGGTGTTTCCAGACAGAACCACCAGTCAAATGGGAAGAAGATTTTGGTTTGAAGCATGCTGAGGCTGCCAGTTCTTGAGGTGGTGGCAAATAAAAGACTGAGTGAAGTGCAAGTAAGAGATTGCATGTGGGGATGCAGGCTGAGGAGTCATCCATGTGGAGGCCAGGGCTAGGGCTCTAAAACTAGATGAGGTGGTTAAAGTTTTGACGTAGAACAAGAGGAGAAGCTGAGATAGGAGGATGGGGACTGTCACAATTGAGAAATGATGGTAATGGATGCAGTAGGAAGAGAGAGAAAGGGAGGTCAGTGAGGTTGAGGAGAGTAAGGGAATCACAATCAGGGCAGTCAAAAGATGCACATCCAAGGAGTAGGCCAAGGGTTGTATCTACAATCAGAGAGAGGCCAATAAGGATTGACAGGGTAGGCCATTGGGAGGTTGTGTGAATGCAGCACTGTCCTGTGATAGACGACTACGGGAGGAAAGGAGATGGAGGAAGTGAAGCCAGCAGGTAGAAGGCGTATGTTTAAGGAGTTTGCCAGAGAATGGAAGAAACAGGGCTTTAGCTAGTAGAAGTGAGCCACTGAAGACCTGTGGTGCTTGAAGATATTGCAGAGGGGATTGAGATTTTTTTGTTTGTCTTTTTTAATTAGATGGAGCTGAAGAAATAGGGCAAAAATAAATGCAGAATGGCAGTAATCCCCTAGAGGTAGGGAGATGTGGGGTTACAATCACACAGAGGACTGAATTTTGGGGAGTGGTGTAAGGCAAGACCCCTTTCCCCATGATGTGACTGGCTCTTAAAGGATATTCCCACATAGCAGTCCCATAATTGATCCTACACCTGCCCTCCAGCAGCTGCATTCCTGCAATAACCCTCTGACCCAATACCCACCCTCTGGCAGCTGCATTCCTATGATATCTGCCCTCCAGAAGTTACAGCCCTACATGACTGCAGTAGCACTTAACTTTTAAACCTCGCCAATGAGGAGTTGCTAACTTACCAACTTCCCACACCCACCAAACCTCATATCACTTACCTCCCTGCCCAATCCATCAGATATAAAATACCCTCTCTTGTTCTCCCCAGCAAGCTGAAGTCTGACCCTACCATGCTGGTGCCTGAATAAATTCCTTCACCTGTGATCAATTTGTCTCTTAGCCTTTCTTAAAACCTAGCAAGTAGGAGATACATGTCCTCTCCGTAGTGAGGGAGTGATACCTTAAAGTGAAGAAATTCCTGTTGGATGTGCTCATTTTGTTTATAAAAGTGGAAGAGAAGTTATTTTAGGAGGAGGGTAGAGGGCAAAAGTCTCGAGATCAAAATTTTAATTCTAGTACAAGAGAAAGTATCCTCAGGAGTCAGCAGCGTGAACAGAGGACTGAAGAGCTAAGGGGGTGGTTGCAAGAGTGCCAACAGGTGCTAAACCAGGTCAGGAGGAGGCGGGGCTTTCCTTCTGCAGTGCTCTGGGCAAAGCCAGTCATGGTGCTGAGTCGGACCTAGGCTGTAGACAGCTGTTACGTCATGTTCAGGGCAATCAAGTTGCTGAGTTGGAAGGTACCACAGTTTTTGGCTGTAACGTCTAGTGCTCGAAAGAACAAATGCAGACAGGAGGGACCTGGATGGAAGGGAAAATTGAGATGGGTAGGAGCAAGTTTGGCTGAGGAACAGGGAGAGGATGGAGCTGAGGAAGAAGTTTTGTCTTGAAAGTTAAAAGATCTTAAAGAATTAGCAATAACTCTTAAAGGTGAAATTCATGATGCGTACACTAACCTTTTAAAACAACATAAAGAGACAGTTAAAATAGAAATAGGACCAATCTTTATTTATTCATTCACAAGTATTTATTGAGAGACCCCTGGGGCCACAACTTGGGCCAGAATAGGCACTATATATATATATAGTATATCGTTCCTGAACAAAAGATTTGTATTCCCTATTCTCGAACTGCAAATAAATATAAACACAAACATATAATCACAAATGTGGCAGTGGTATGAAGGAAAAGAAAAAGTTATTGTTCTAGTCTGCAAGCTGCCAGAATGCAGTATGCCAGAAATGGAACAGCTTTTAAAAGGGGGAATTTAATAAGTTGCAAATTTACAGATCTAAGGCCATGAAAATGTCCAAATTAAAGCAAGGCTATAAGAGTGTCCAAATTAAGGCATTCAGGGAAAGATACCATGGTTAAAGAAGGCCAATTATGTTCAGGGGTTTCTTTCTCAACTAGAAAGGCATATGACAACATCTGCTAGCCTTCTCTCCAGGCTTCTCCAACAGCTTCCCCAGGGCTCTGTCCATTCCTTTGGCTCTGCTGGTTCTGATGGCTCTAAAGCTTTTTCCAAAATGGTTCCCTCTTAAAGGGCTCCAGTAAGCAACCCCACCTCGAATGGGTAGAGACACATCCTCATGGAAACAATCAAAAAGATTCCACCTGGCAGTAATGAATGAGGATTAAAGGACATGGCTTTTCTGGGGTACGTGATAGCTTCAAATCAGCACGGATGCATGAGAAAGAAAAGTCGGGGGTTGGAGGGGATGGTATATGTCAGAAGGTCAGTGGCCTCCTCTGAGGAAGAGACATTTTGCCCTTGTGGGCTCTCTGAGGAAACCCCACCCAGCATCTGAATGCCTTGATAAAGATAGAGACAAGCTATCAGCTTTACAGGTTGGAGGAGCGTGATAGCCACAGGGCTTGCTGACTGTACTCCAGAGTAAGGCTCTGGGTCACCTTCCCCAGTGCAGGATGACCCTCTGGTGAGATCGAATAGCCACGAACTCATGTTTCCTGCTTCTCACTCCCAGAAGAAAAGAAAGCAGAGCCTAGGTGACTATACCCATTTATGCTTCCTAAATTTGTCAAGTCAGATAAGTCCTTGGAGTAGAGAAAAACCCTAGTAACACTGAATGAGCCTTCTTCACGGGGGGAAATGTCAAGAGTGGAGATGATCATTCCCTACTACCAGATGGAAATCCAAACTCTGATTATGGTTAATTGGGAGATCAGCAAAAGAAACAGTGTCCTAAAGCCCTGTTGCCAGAAGGTGTTTAGCACAATGAGAAGAGGGAAAAAGGACCCTGTGGCTAGACCCAAAGTCATGGGGGGTGGGGAGGGGAGGGTTGGGAGGAGATGAAGCTGCAGTGGGGGCAGGGCCAGACATGAAGGCTCGCAGGCCATGTTACACCCAGGTTTGACTCAACCACCAACGTTCTAAAGAAATAGATTGGCATTCCTGTACTTACATTTTTCGATGATTTCTGGGTAAGACGTGGGGGGTGGTCTGTAGGGAGACAATCTTGGAAAACTAGTGAGAAGATTTTTTGTACAGTCAGTGAGAAATGATGATACGCCGGACGAGGTGGTGGTTGTAGATTGGGGGGAACTCTATAGAGGAGGTTCGCTGTAGGGTTTGGTTTGGGCTGGATGTTCAGTGGTGATGAGGGAGGGGCCAGTGTCAGGAATTAGTCCCAGGTGTCAGCTGAGCCACTGGGGGAGGGACGCGAGGGAGGAGGACAGCAGAGGACCAGGATTTGGAAAGGAGAGCGATCAAGAGAGCAGTTTTTGGATGAGTTTTGAGATGCCAGTGAGCTACATCAAAGACCCAGATAGATACAGGGATCTTGGGAATATCGGATGTTTGAGGGTAGAAACTACGTGGTTTGATGTGATTCCTTTAGTTTTATCAGTAAACAAATTCTTAAATGAGATTTGTCTTTCTTAAGTATAATTTAAAAATCATATCCGAGGTGTATTGCAAAAGCAAATGAGCCTATAGAAAAGGTATTTTCTGTAGGAAAGCTTGCTGGATCTAAAACTAAAAATTGGAATATTTCTGACAGAATACTGGCTTTCCTTGAGGTGCTCAGGTTGGATGAATTCCCATTGAATGGGAACATGAGCACAATACTGTGGGCTTAGTGTGGACTTCAGATTGATTGCTTCTGGCACTTGGCCTGGGGCTTCCTCGTTCCACCTGATTCGATGATTTGAAAAGTCTCTGGACTCCCATGTACATTGAGAATAAAACTCCCTGTAAATCCAGGAACCGAAGCTTGAGCCATATTTCAACCAATCAGCTTCACACTGCAATTTCACAATAAATAACACCACAAACTTGATAGATTAAGATTACCATCCCAGCATTTGACTGAGTGCAAACATTGTCATTCAAAAGTTTATGTCTTATTCTACAGAGGAGAAAAAAAAAGAGGCAAGTGGAGAAAATAGCATATGTGAAATTCACTGTGGGTTCAAGGACAATTGCAAGGTGAACAAATACCACAAATACAATAAAATCCATGAACATCCCACCCTGGTAACTCAGGTCTTCCATGGCCTCCCTTCTCTGTCCAAGCTAATCACTGTAAGAGTTTACAGGGATGGACTGTTATTTTCATGTTGATTTATCTGTCCAAGTGGTTGGCCATCGTTATTATAGTGTTTTCTTTCTTAATTGGTTCAATCCAGAGCTGCCATTAGGGCTTGGTTTTTAATTCCACCCTTCACTGATGCTTTATTTAAAAACACACCTTTTCTGACCTCCATATCAGCCTGGCACTTAGAGACATTTAGCTTCCCTGAATAGTGATATGTGGAATGGTGTAAAGCAAACAGATAAAAGAGGACACATGTTTTCCTTTAAACAAGAGACGACATCTCCAAGAGTCAATCTCAATTTGCAGCATTGCTTTAAAAGGCATTGGTACATTCTTGTTCCACTCCATTTGAGGGTGAATATAGACTCAGTTAAAATCCACACTGCTAGGTACTTAACTGAGGTATACCACATCATATAGACTCATGAACAAAATTTCCAAATTTCTGAGACAAAGAAAACAGCAAAAACTGGCTTCTGCCACTCCCACTGTTTATTATCTGAAGCCATCCTTTATGGGAACTCCTTTTTCCCCACTTCTCACATTTTGGAATCACATCATAAAAACCTCATCAGGGCTTTTTCAGTGAGGTTCAAGGTGTGCAGGGCCGAGGGGAGCCACTGCTTGAACTTCGCCGTGATTTCCCAGTCCTACGTGGAAAGCATGTTCAGAGAACACAGGGAAAAATACCTTGGCTGACGCCTCGATAAGAAGGACAGGTGTTGACACAAATGCTCTGCTCAGGTGCCCTGACTCCATTTCCTCAGTGACCCAAACTGGACTCGATGATCAGTCTAGTGAGGAAGAAAAGCCCCAAGATGGATGAGAGGATGTGTCCCCTTCCAAACAGCACCCGCCTAACAAGGGACGATATAAGGTGTCTGAAGCTGGAAGCTTCATAGAAGGTGGCAGCTTTTCAATACCGGTGTTGTCAGTTTACCCTGACAAGTTGACCTTTTTAAACTAACACTGAACCTCTTCTCTTTAGAGCACGACAGCGTCTCCCCTTTTCTGTGGAAGCACTTCCCTAATAGGTTTTCTCTCTGCCGTTTATTACACATCCAGGGCTAGGTTTGGTTTCTAATAGTTCCTTTTCATCGAGCTGCCTACTGCTGACTGTGGAAAGTGTAGGTTTGGCTGCATTGATGGCTCTCCGTAATGGCTGTGATTACACCCTCTGCATCTTCTTCCCAGTGCCAACCTTTCAGCCAAGCAGCACATTATGCCTGGATAAGACTCAAAGAGCAGCTTAATATCAGGTTCTCTGGGGCTATAATAAATGGTTCAAGATCGAGCAGATACAGCCATAGCAATATTTCTGTACAGTCCACGGGTTAAAACACATCAATCGCATCTTCAGGCACTTTTTCGAGTTAAAGCTCAACTTATACATCTGCCCACAAAAAATGGGAAATGAATGGAAATAAACAAATTCCTTGAATTGGTCCTGCAAAAGGAAACCCATATACTGCTACCTAGCAGCCGCAGGAAAACATACTTGTGGGACCATAAAAGAAATCAAGGAAGCTCCCTTGTACATCAAATGGGAGATTGTCTTTAGCTCATCATGTAATATTTTTTCTTGTACACTCCTATGTCTACTGGATTCTCTTGTTTTTTTATTATTTGGGGATAAGATGGGAAACTCACTTAATTTGGCCTGGGTGTTCTTGTACGTTAAATTAAAGAGAGAATCCAGAAAGTATCTCCTCCCATTCTCTAAGGATATGACTGTCTGGGAAAAGCCCCCTTTTCTCATCTTTTTTAGTGGTACAAATTGACAGTGATAATGTGGTAGAAAGTGCCATTTTCACAGAAAATGCATTTTTCTACATCTTGGGCTCAGGGGTCAACAGACAGGGTTTGGATCTCAGCCATGTAATGAACAAAATGGGAGTCTTGTGGCTCACCATTTCCTCTCTGTAGTCTCTGTTTTCGTATCAGGAGAATCTAGGTGTTAACAGTACATTCTGATAGGAGTAAGAAGATTAAATGAGGTAATCACGTAAAACATGAATCACCGGGCCTGTGGTCCATGGTTTATGCAGTCAGCACCTAACAAATATTAGCTGGTGTCCTCCAGGCTCATTGCAATCATTATAACAGTCCTCGTGAACCCAGGCCCTTCCAAACCACACAATGCTTTCAGTTAAGGTGCTAACAAACTTGTATAACAGGGTCCATTTGATACATGATCTCTAAATCCAACTGATTTTGTCAAGATCTAAAATGTTAACATTTAAATCCAACTGATTTTGTCAAGATCTAAAATGTTAACATTTTTTCCAAAAAAAAAAAGTTATCAGAACTTATTATTTAAAAATAATATTTTATTTATACTATCATCTTTGATTTTTATGTGATATCCTAATGTATTTTATGAGAAATTGATTAGTTAGCTTAAAAAACCCATAGGCAATGATAAATGCAAATCATTTTCACATTCATATATAATTTTATCCTCCCAATAATACTTTGAAATTAGAATTAGCTGCATTTTGTAAGTAATAATTCCTATGAGGTTCTGAAAATTTATCTGACTGCCCAAGATAATGAAGCTGGCAAGGATAGACTGTTTTAGAGAATGAACAGAAAGTCATTTGATAGGAATAAATATGAAATACAGTGTTTGAGCCCAGACTGAATTTATGCAAAGTACAGGCTGGTGCTACTGTAAGGAGTGAAAAGCACACCAGGCACAGAAGTATTTATTAGGATTTACAAACTAGAGAGATTCTCTGGTGGCGCTAGTCTGGAGGGATAGTGCCCTACGAGGGATTGGAGTGCAGGGGGGCAATATGTATATGATTTTAGAACAAAGACATTCCATATAGTATGAGCACATCAGACCTCTAGTATAATCATTAAAGGGGCTTAAGAGCTGATGTTTGGCTAAGATTAATGTTTAAGACTAAGATACCATCAGTGCCATTTTACACTGTGATTACATTCTTCTCCCTCTGGGGAGATTATTTACTTTCTCAACCTGTGATCAAAACAGTCTTGCTACACACTCAGGGTAGCATTCCCATTTGGAAGGGAGCCCAGACCTTGTCTACCGCATACATAGTTGGGTTCAAAGTATGAAGTTCTTGGGTAGGGAGAAGAAGCAGGATGTTTCTTCCATCTACCAAAAGGATTGCATTGTCCCAGAGCTGCTGGATGTGTTCTGTTCTTCCAGAGGACTTACAAGGACAAGGGGAGATACCAAGACATGTATCAGGTAAAGGAAGTTGTTAGACAGGCCGTCCTGTAGGAACTTCACATTCATAACGTGGCTAGTAAAATGACTCAAACTGCATTAAGGATATAAGAGGTCTCAGTCAATGGTGAACTTCATAAATGTCTTAAAGCTGGCTGCTGAGAGGGAAAAAAAATACGGTCCTATTTATAGTGTGTCAATTTCTGTGGTGTAACTGCATCTACTATGGCTAGTTTTAAGCCACTGACATAATGTCATTGAATTCAGAGTTGGTAAGAGATGTATACATCAGCTCTGGGGAAGTGATACAATTTGGCTCCAGTACATCACTGGTTTCAGTCCAGGGCTCATGCTTATCAGGAAGATTTTTGAATCTTGACTTTTGTCAACAATCAGAATTATATTAGTGTCTGTCTCCATTACCTTCAGATTTTTCTAGAGTATCCTGTTGAAATGGTGAAGAGAAGATGATTAAAGATAGAATGGTGACGTTCCCTACTAGAGTTCTCCTAGATCAATGTCAATCTCTACACATCAAGCCAAATTCTTGGTTCAATTAAATCTAACTACCCATATTTTTATGTAAATTATATTTGTTTACTGTCAATTATATAACAAGAAAATAAGTATACCTAGAGTATTTTTCAATCATTAGCCCTCAGTTCTGGCACCAGTCTCATTAGAGATCTCCCTTAGCTTTGAGTTTTCTGCAGATTTGTTAACACGACCTCTTTGACTTTATATGAGTCATTGACCAAATGTTGGATTCCCAAGTTCAGGAATAGCTTCATAGCAATCGTGCAAAATAAAAGTCCCTGATGGTTGAGTTATAAAAATAAGGTTACAAGGATTGTGGAGAGGCAAAGAATTAGATGGAGAATATTCAAGTGTGTGAATACAAAAATCCTCAAGATATTACTGGGGCAAAGACTGGCAGAATTTGATGATGAATAAATGGGTTGGACATGGGGAGATGGGAGAAGAGTTGAAAAGGACCCCAGATCTTGAGCCTGGGAAACAGGGAAGCTGATCAGGCCAGGAATGGAGATAGTGATCTGTGGTAAGTAATGAGAAAGCAGTGTCTGTGAATGGGGAGCAAATTGTTTTCAGTATCATTTTTCATAATCTCCTGGTGAAGGTTTGAGAAATAAAAGTGGCCAATTTGAAATAATGTCATAAAAAGCAGCACAGTGGCTCCAAGTAAACCAAACTGCATAGTAAAATATAGTAAGAGGATAGTATGTCATAAGAAATGTTCTACAAATGGCTTTTGGCTTGAAAATTTGAGAATCTTTTACCTAGCATCATAAAATCACAGCCACTTTACAGCTGAACATTTCTGTTGAATCATCACCGTATTTTAGCTAGTGCGGGGTTTTCAGCATGTATCCGTCTGTGTGACTGCAGAAGCTAAGGCATGACCCTGAGTCCTTTTCCAGCTGAAAGTGCCTGGAACCCATCCCCCGTCAGCATCTCTCCGCAGGCCCTGCCTTTGTTTGCAGACTCCCCTTCCCTCTGCCACACCTCCAGTTGCTACCCCTAGGTTAATTGGCCACTGTTGCTCCCTAGCAGTCAGGCACCCTGTAGCCATGGTTAACTTCCTCCTTCTGTGAGTATTTTTAGTGCTTTTTTTCCCCAGCTAACCGAACTCCCAGTCATGCCACATCAGTTTGCCTGTGGGAGCAGTTTGAATATCCTGCTGTTAAAATATCCTTTGCACTTATGTAGACCAAGGTAGTAGGATTGTATTGTTGAATACAGTGAAACTGCACAAGAAGCAAAATGTGTTACAGGTTAGCATCTAGCAGCTATTAAAATTTTAGAGGTGTCCACTCTTTTGTGGGCATTAGTTCCATTTGATACCTGATTCTATCCTGGTAACATGATTCTGCTGGTCTCCTAGACTCCTCCTCCCTGCCTTTTAAAGCTTCTCTCCACGCTAGCTCATCATTGCACCGCAAATGCGCTGAGACTGCTGCACCCATATGTGTGCTTTCAGAAAGGAGGCCAGGCAGTGGGTATGTTTTCTAAGGATCCAGGTAGAACAAAACCTCTGTCTGCGACCATCGACTTTCTGGTCTATTGCAGTCTCCCAGTCACAAATAAGTGAACCAGCAAGAAAGAGGCAGAGCCAGATTTTTCAGATCGCATGTTCATTGTCTCCCCTTTCCCCCCTCTCTTTTCTTCCACTTCTTCCTCATTCCTGATTATTATAAATATATAAATAACCCCTGTATTTCAGTGACTTAACATAATAAAAATATTTTTCTTCCTTATTTTACAGTCCAGTATGTATTGGGGAAGCGGGTAGAGAGGCAGGGCTTCCACTCCATGCAGTATTTCTGGGACCCAATGGCTAGGACTCGGTCTCAAGGCTGATTGCCAGGAATTTGGGAAACCAAGCCCATCTGTGGGCCCAGGAAGATGATGGCATGGGTTTGGTGAGCATTAGACCAGTCTCTACCATTCCTGGGGTTGAGGAGGCAAATTTTGCCGATGTTTCTCACTTCACATTTTAATTCATGTTCGGAAGCATTGAATTAAATTTTAAAGACTCCAAAATATCTCTCTTTTTCACTCAATAAGTGTTCACAAATAGCTGCTATGTATCTGCAGAGTGCTTTTCATTTCCAAAAGCTGACTTTTCTCATCAGTTTTATAAACCCTTTGTGAGCAGTTTTAGCCAATTGAAATGGAAGAAATTCCCTGAAAGCAGAACTGTCATCTGTGACAGAACTTCCAGTCTCTGCTCCTACTCCGCACAGCAAAATCAGCTTTCAAGAGTTAGCCGTAATATCACCTTATTGGTGAAAAGTTGCTCTAACCTTCTCTTGACCTTCTCATGACTACACCCATCCTTGCCAAGCAGTGTATTTATTCTTACGTTTCTCAAAGTACTTGCTATTGTCCTGTGGATCCCGTGGTCATATGGCACTATCATTAGTGGCATTGCAATTTGTTTCCCCTGCCAGCAAGTAATCCCCTCAGGATAGGCAGCCATCTTAGCACTTGGTTCCAGCACAGTGTACACAGTTGGTGCTCAATAAATGCTTGTTAAACATCCAACTTACAGCCACATCAAAGTGGGAACACAGGTATAAAATGCATCTTTGCTTCATGGCTTTGATTGCAGGGAGTCACTACAAAGGGAATGACTTGGTTCTTGAGCCTATTCTCACTAGTTATTTGAAAAGAAAAGAACCCCTCATATTCTGTATATGTCTTTCGTTCTGTTGGTACTATAGTTAGAGAGAAGAATTTTCCCCTGAAGAGACAGGCATTCCTAACATCAATCATCTGGGGAATAGATTGATGGGTCCTGGGAAAGAAAGTGAGGATTGGTTGGTGGTCTCAGACTAGAGGGAAAGGGAGCACCCTCCTCTGTCTGGATTCTTGAACTCTTAGGCTTGAATCCTAAGGAAACAAGGGCCCTGGGTGGTACAGAGAAAGATGCCTTGTGCCCCAGGAGGGGAGGAGCCTGGTGGTGAGAAAGGAAACAAGCTCTAGGGGCCTCCAGGAAGATGCATCATATCTAGGGAATCCGTGCTGACTGTTTCTCTTTCTGCAATTCCTCTCATCCCTGAACCTAGAGGGAAGTCATATTAATGTTGACAACTCTAATGGAGGAGAAGTTCCAAAGGGAAAGAGAAACTCTGAGGGACCAAAGCCTGAGCCTCAGGTTCCAACTGCCCTTCCCCACATCCCATGTGGAGACTCTGTCATGGAGCTCATCTTGGAGGAATCAACCACTATTTCATTAAAGGAATAAGTACTGTCAGGAAGGTATCTCCTACTTCCAATGGGATGCTCCCTCTATCTCTCTCTCTTCCTGATGCCACTGATGATCCCACAGAGATCTATCCTTAAGTCCCACTGGAAGACAACTTCATCATGGTGACATTTCTGTCCTGAGGGGCCAGGGTACCTGTACTCCTAACAACATGTCCTGTGAGCCTGAAATCAGTGGCTTAATTACTTCTAGAACTTTTATGAGAAAGCAACCACAAATAATGTCATCAGAAATTACTACCTCATGCCTTCCCCATAGGGACTGGGTTTAGGGAAATTATTGGCCAAGAAACCAAAGAAATCTTCTCCTTGCTAGTCCAGGTCCTAATTGATTGGTTGGTTGGATCTTTTTAAAAGGCAGTGGAAGGGGATTTCAAACTCCAAAAGTCTAATGCCAGCTTAAAAAAGGAAGCTCTTTTCCTGTAATGAAGTCCTTTATATTTTCTTCTCAAGATTAAACTGAATAATAAACAAGTATTGCACTGGTTTCTCAACCCTCTGCTTATAAGATTTCTTTTAATTTCAAGAGTTTGAGGAGTGGTGATCTACCATCCTGTCTTAGGACTTAAGGACAAATCTCTACAGTCAGCCTAGCACTATGCCCTGGGACAATTATATTTTAAAAATGAGTTAATAGGCGGGCCGCGGTGGCTCAGCGGGCAAGAGTGCTTGCCTGCCGTGCCGGAGGACCCCGGTTCGATTCCCGGCCCCAGCCCATGTAAAAAACAAACAAACAAACAAAATATAATAAAACAAGAAAATGTTTAAAAATGTTTCCCTTTCTTCCTCACTTCCTTCCTTCCATCCTTCCTTCTTTCTCTGTCTTTCCTTCCCTTCCTCCCTCTTTAAAAAAAAAAAAAAAAATGAGTTAATAGTCAAAGAAGACATCAGTTACAATTTTTCCTTTCTTAATCATGCAGGAAGAGTAAGTGTTTCTTTAATCTCCGAAAGGGGTTGCACAAAGTATCTAGCAAGCATTCGTACCTTACTGTAGCAAAATTTTTTAAAAATTGCAGGCATCTCCTGTGTGTGTGTGTGTGTGTGTGTGTGTGTGTGTGTGTGTGTGTGTGTATGTGTGTATACATACATATGTAAGTATAATTATACAGATTCTCTTTGAGGGAATGAAACAATCAGGTCTTTCATTTCCTTAGCAGCAGCAGTTCATCAAGCCCATCTTTTTCCAAATAAAGGAAAAATTAGTCACTAGTAGATGACCAAGAAATCTCTTGACCTAAAAGTGTAAGATTGTCATGGATCCCCTGGCACAGTCTACTCCTTACTTCTTCCTATTACTTGGAGGAAATGAGGACACTGTCATTAAAATCTAGTGATCCTTGCATTTGGCCATTACCCAAAACCTAAAGAAAGAAGATTTTGCATGTATAACTTGCTCTTCAGCAGCACAGGGACTGAACACAGTGATACTGGCTGGCAGGTAGATAGTCGAGCTTATGCACTTTAATTTAAGTATTATATTTACTTTATTATTGGGCTCATTTAATTTCCAACTCTTCAGTGGCTTCATTTCATATTGACTTTTTATCTAGTGCCCAAACCTTATTCCATTTCAGTTTGATTTAGAATAAGCTACTCTTTAAACCCAGATAGAGCTCAGTTCATTGGATCTGAGGATAAGACCCCGGGTCCTGCATGGTTTTATCCCGCATCTACATTTGCCTTTAGCTGGTAAGGTGGAGCCATGGTCTATAGCTTCATGGTCCCAAGCCACCCAAGGGTTCTGATATAACTAGGGGTTACAAATCCTATAATGACAAATAACCAGAGTAATAGTAGTAAAAGGTAACTGTGTGATACTAACCATCTTCAGAAGTAATAGAGTTAGGGGGACCATGCAGAAAAGGAAAAAAGTATTATGACCTACAAAACTCCCCTTCTCCCCATCAAGCTTATGGTTGAAACTTCTTAGGCCCTCAGCCACTGCTTTTCCCCCTGGTGCTTTGGCTTCTAGATATTTAGCCAATATCTTGCCTCCATCTTTTCATTCTTCCTCTGCTCTTTCTGGTAAATGGTTAAGTAAGTAATAAATTCCAATTTTTCTTGCCAGTTGCATCCTCCTGGTCTCTTATGCCATAGGAGGTAGTGTTCAGGCAATGTCTCTTATCAGTGGCACTCAGTTCATGCCCTATTGCCTACCCTGAGGTATTTAATCTGCTCCGGTATCACTCCTCACTGTAAGTAAAGTGGACATCTACATTGAAATTAGCATTTAAATTGGCTGGAAATATCAGTCAATTGATGCCCCCAGAAACTTGTTCCATATATCTCTAGACCCAGTAGTTCCATCATCAGGACCTGTCACCTAAAGTGAAGGAACCTGAATTAATAAGGATTGTGCCATGAAATAACTCTGGAGGCTGGGTAGCTGCTATGAATATTCTTTCAATTCTGCAACAGGGATTGAGCTTCTCCAGCCTTCTCTTGTGGTATCTCCCAAGGCAATGCTTGTGGCCACTGTCACTCATTCCTCACCTTTGGAAAGAATCATCTGTGAACCATGCAGCAGCTCTAAGGTCAGAATTTCATGGAAATGAGGTTCTAGGACATCAGTGGGTATCTTGAACACCTCCTGAATAATTGTGGAACTTTAAGTTCCCATGCAATTTTTTGGATGATAGGAGTGAACAAGACGCAATCAATCTGTGAGAGACTTTTCAGGTCACAGAAGTCCTTGGTTTCTCTTCTTAAGGCTCAAAGAGCAGCTAGCACCTGAGTTAAAAGGCAAAATGTTATTCAGAAGCCTCAGGGAAGCCCTAGATTCCTGTCTTCTCAGGCAAATACAAGCCCTAGGGTCTTGCTGGTCAAGTATGGTGGAAGACTGGCTCCCTTGTTACCACTTGAGAGCTTGTTAGAGATGCAGAATCAGAAGCACACCCAAAACCCAATGAGTCAGAAGCTGCATTTGAAAAACAGCCCCAGGTGATTTGTGCAAATTTTAAAGTTTGTAAAGCACTGGACAGGACCTTGATATTGCTACAAGTAACAATGATTAGAATTATATCTTGGAGGGGAGTGGAGAAGAGGCTAAGAGAAAAGGAAGTATTCTCACATCATTATTCAAGGACCCATATATATTCTGAGATCTTTTTAATTAACTAATGAAGGGGATACAACATAATGTGAGGGGTATTTTCTCTCTTTTATCCAAATATGCCTTTTAAATACAAATGGCTTACAGGAGCAAAGCTAATGTCAATTGGGACAGAGCATTTCTAGTTCTCATAAAAGTATACTCCCAGAAGGGTTATTCTCTGAGAGGTTCCCTGAATGTTTTTCTCTTTGTTGGCCCATCCTCTTTCCACATAGAATTAATAAAGACAGAGCCTTACCTGTAATATAATATGCCAGCATATCATGAGAAGTTTCAGAATATGAATTAAGGTTTGAGCTACCTGAAGAAATTCTACCTCACCAGAGTGAGGCACCCTGATGGAAAATTTAAACATCCCTATAGTAGGACAATAAAATAAATTGCTGATGCTGCCAAGCAAAGGTAATGACTGTTGGTAGCCAAAATTAGCAGGGATAGAAAAGAATATTTTTACCAGATCAATGACTGCACACCAATCAAAGGTTGATTTAGAAAGAGCTTCCAACCTAGAAACAATGTCAATCCAGCTCTAGCCAAGTTGGCACAACCTCTTTAGTTTTCTGTAATTCACAGTTAATCTCCAGGATCCATCTACATTTTTTTACTTAGCCAAACAAGGGAGTTAAAGGGCAAGTGGTAGGGATAGAGTACCCCCAGTTTTCCCATTTCTGATAGTAGTTGTAATTTTATGTGCTCTGCCTGGAACCCAAACCTGTTTCATATGTATTATTTTGGTGGGAGGAAGCCAGAGGTTCCCACAAGGCATGTGCAGTTGTCATTCCCTTGTTCTCCCTGTGCTGTGCCCATTCAGCTATGGGCTGATCCTATTCCAGAATCACAGTAAATCAATTCTAATCGTACACAAAATTGCCACAGGACATTTGTTTGATTCTCTATATTGAATTGATATTGTTACTACAGCCCACTAACCTCAGATATTTTCTCCTCTGAATCCCTAATGGTCCAGGTTTAAATTTCTCAGATTTAGTGTTGCTTTTGTCCTCTACCTTAAAATCCCCAATATTCATTGAATGTCTTATTTTACCCAGAAAGCTTGGACACAAGTACGGTATGCATGGATTCTCCAGGCAGATCTGATGGTGTAATGTATCTGGAGAGAAAGAACACAATGTTATTCATGTTTCTCCTTTAGAGAACCTGAGCTGATTTCTAATCTGAAAGACCAGGCTCCTGAAATTCAGAAATATCCAGCCAAAGCAAAGGAAATACTTTAGAAGCAACTTCTTCATTTCAACGTGAATAAGAAAATTCACCACTAAGATATGTGACTTCACTCCCACTCTGCAGAAACCACCCAGAGACCCTGCACGGTGGGAACAGTTATGAACTAAGGAGTAGATGGGTCTATTCCTGCAGCTAATTGCAGGCCTTGCCAAGCTGGAATCAGAGCTCTTAGGAAGAAATAGTCACAAGTAATGTCCATGGCCATTAATCCTGCTTGCCTTCTTTGGAGGGATAGATGATTTTTTTAGAATTTTAGCACAGAAATGGGCAGAATTCCCACTTTACTTTTTGTCTTAATCATGACTCTCTAGAATGTGTATGAGATGCTATTATGATACTTTCAAATTTGTCTTTAGTACAACGTAGTAAGAGGTCAGCAATACCATCTACTTTGAAATCAATAGCCTTGATATAATCAGGAAAGTGCCCTCCCAACCAGAAAGGTTATTAAAATAGCTGATACTAATTGTTGGAAAGATAGCTCAACTTGTACTTCTTCATTTCTTCCACATAGATCCAATTTCAGCCAAGAGTGTTTCTTGGATTAATTTTGACACTGAGAGAGGAGTTGAAGGTTAAATCTTTATTTCTTTACAGTGATGTTAATGCTAAACTGCCCTTATCTGTTACTGAATGTCTTTCGTCCGTTTCACATCATGTCTTTCCTGAACTTTGCACAGTATTCTCCTAACAGGTCACCTGGCCCATGGTGCCACACCCTCCAATGCATGTTCTGCTCTGACATTCAGAGTCAACTTTCTTAAAGACCAATCTGATTAGGTCAGTCTTCTGCTTGAAACCCTTCAATGACTTCCCATTGCTGTGCAAAGAAAATCATTAGCACAACCACAAAATCCATCAACATCTGGCTCCTATTGACCTCTCTAGACTCCTCCAACACATTGTCCTCAAATTCCATTTGGAACTTCATACTCTTTCATACCTCCATGCCCCTGCACATGGTTCTCCTTAAAGATTTTCCTTCCCGCTCTGTTCTACCTTCTCACCCAAGTAACTCCTAGTTTTCCTTTAATAAACTTGATAGCCATCTCCTTATAGAAGCCCTCCATACCACAACTTGAGATGCCCACTCTGTGTTGTCAGAGCCCCCAACCTCTCTTTACCAAAGAGCATTGTAATTGTCTGTTTCTTCTCACTTATCAGCAAATTCCTGTGCATCTGGTGCTGCCTGTGAACCCCACCCCTCATATTGTCTCATCACTCATCTCTACAGCTACAGGCTGATTATTGCAAACACCTCTGAGTGCCTTAGGGCTTTTAGCCAGCATGCAGGGCAAGATGCAGATGCCTGAGAGTTAGTGGCCCCAGAAACAATCTCAATCAGGGACAGATGGGAATTTGGTAGATAAATACCCAAGCTTGCCCCTCCAAGGGGATATTTCTGAAGTCTGTTTTATACTGGTTCCCAGAGTTCCTCAATGGAATTAAGTTCCAGGTGCCCATGGTTTTAATTTGCTTCATTGTGCAACCTTCCTTGCCTCACTTCCCCACTCTCTTACCTTCCCTGCTATTGATGTTTCCTAGAATAACTGCACAGTTAAACTGCTTATACTGGAGTCTCTATCCCAGGGCCCCATCCTGGTGGGACACAAACTAAAACCATCTGCAAGGGAGGCATACAGTCTGTTCTCACTGTAGCCCAGCCTCTAGCTTAGTGGTTGGGAATTAGTACACATCAATAACTACATGTTGAGTTAACTGTTGGCAATAAAATAAAATGATCTTCAAATGAGTCTATATTGTCAGTTTCCCTAAAGAAAGATCTGGTATGTGAAGAAGTTAGAAAAAAAGACCAAAATGAGGACACTGACAATATGACAAGATAAGATAAATCTCATGAATATTGAGATGCTTCACCAAAATTCAAATAAAACTCTGTATGACAGGAGTTCTGAATCCCATAGCCAATCCCTAGAGGCAGGAGACTTCCTTATTTCTAACTTTGGACACTCATCATTTTCTTTTGTCTCATTAATACTTTCATCCTGTTTCATTCTGAAGATTCTTATAGATTCATTTTATACTTAAGACCTCAAATCCAGGATTTACATAAACAACATTTGCTGACCCCAGAACTTGAAAAATAAGATACTTTTCAGGAGGGGGAAGAGGATACACTGGGAAGAAGTATGATTTAAGAAGAGTATATAGAATCAGGAATTGGGAGTTCTAATCTCACCTTTCTCTGCCACTTAAGGGATGACCCAATGCCTCAGTTCCGTGGATTCCCACAATGAAAATGTATAAAATCAAATCATAGCTTCCAAGAATTTTGCCTAGAAAAAATAAATTTTCATGCTTTCTATTCTGTACCACTGATCAGTTTTCTGTTGTCAGTTATCTGTTGTGGATTGCTGCTACAAGATAACTACCCAGAAAACCTCAATAGTAGAGAACCATAAGTTGTATTTTTATTCACAAATCTATGAGTTAGTGGGGAAGTTCTGTGACCTGGGCAAGGCTCTGCTGATCTTTACTGGACTCACTCATGCATTTGTGGTCAGCTGGCAGTGAAATTGCAGATTTAAAATGTCCTCACTCACAATGTTTCACACCATTCAGGACATTAGGCTGGCTTATTTTGGTGGTGGCAGACGTCTAAGAGAAAGAGAATGAGAATGGATGCACGTGAGACTTCTAATGCCTAGGCCCAGAACTGGTACAGTGTCACTTCTGATGACTCTGTTGACCAAAGCAAGTCACAAAGAGGGATTCCACCTCTTAATGTGAGAAGCTTCCAGAAAGGAGAATACAGGCAGGGGTGAAGAACTGGGGCCGTTTTTACAATGAATCCACTGTACAATCATTGGAATGAAAACTCCATGTAAATTCATGCAAGGAGTTAGGGTCCAACTACAAAGTTAGGGGGAATAGTCCCCACAAGACTGCCCTCATGTCAGACACCAGCCACAAGTTCAGAGAACCCCAGGACCACCCTCACCTCACACCAACTGGCTACAAATTTTGGGGACTCCATGGATTCCCTCAAATTTGATAATTGGCTAAAATGATTCACAGAACTCAGAAAAGTATTATTCTTATTATCACTGTTTTATTTTAGCAATAAAATACATTGTCCTCCCAGCACCTAATGTGTGACGATACACAAAAAGTATTGCCAGAGAGGGACACTCACCTGAGCTTCAGTGTCCAAAGTTATTGAGGCTTCATTATGCAGGCATGATTGATTAAATCATTGGCCATGTGCTTGAGTTCAATTTGCAGTCCCCCTCCATTCCCCAGAGGTTGGGCTGATATCAAAGGCCAATTCTCTAACCACATGGTTGGCTTTTCTGGAGTGGCCAGTCCCTATCTTAACTTCGATCATCTCATTAACATAAATTCCCAGGTGTGGTCTGAGGAGCCCACCATGAATAAGCAAAACACTGTAATGACTCAGGTAATTCTGACAAATGTTACCTCCAAGGAACCAGGGATAAAGGCTGGACCTCTCTCTGGGCTGAGGCCAAATTCTTTATTGTACAATATATGTCACCGTAAAACCTTGTTTTGTTGTTATTATTAGAAGATAGGAGTCACATTTTAGGACAACCATGTCATTTCAGACTTTTTAGAGTATGTGTTTTGAGATAGAGTGTTTTAGTTTACCAGCTACTAAATACTATACAGTAGGATGGCTAAAATAACAGCAGTTTATTGACTCAAGGTTTTGAGGCTAGGAGAAGTCTAAAATTGAGGCAAAATCATCAGCAAATTGGTACTTTCTCCTAGAAGACTTGTGGCGTTCTGGCAATCCTTGGTCCTAGACTTTTCTGTCAATGGCAATGCATATGGCAGCATCTTCTCCTTTCTCTTCTGGATTCCATTGACTTCCAGCTTCTGGCTGAGCCCCGTGGCTTCTCTCTCCATTTGACTTTCACTTGGCTTATAAAAGACTCCACTAGTGTGAATTAAAGCTCATCCTGAGTTAGTTGGACCACATCTTAGCCAATGTAACCACTGGAAGAGATCTTATTTACGTGAGCCCACACCCATCAGAATGAAGACCAAGATCAGGAGTATGTCCAAATGGGGGTACATAATTTAATCCATATCATGGGGTGAGAGACAATAATAGGAGGAAAACTGCCTTCAGCTGAATAAACTCTGTACAGATACAATAACAAGGGCTTCCCCAACTCATTTTACTGCTATTATTAACATGAAAATTCACCTAGGATTGCTTTAAAATATACTTTTAAGGAACTTGGGGACTAGAATATTCTCACATTAAAACAGTCCAGTCCGTTGTGAACTGCATCAACCAGTTCAGCTGATTGTGTCATTTTTCACATCTTCCTCTGTTTTCTGTCTCCTGTTCTGCACCTCTTCAATTATCTGACCCTCCTCCATTTCTTCTCCTGGTATTTCTCATAAGTGAAGTGTCTAGAGCAAGACTTGACCCAATGTGCAGCAAGCACGTTTATTTTTAAAAGTGAGGCTACCTAGTAGTCAGATTTTTTTTTTTTGCATAGGCAGGCAACAGAAAACGAATGAGTAGTCAAATTTTGACGTTCCTATCTCAGTCCAGTGATTATGAGCAAAACCAACAGTGATTTGGTGAAATTCACTGGGAAATTGAACTATAATTTATATTAACCCTTCTTGCACTCAATGAGTAATTTGAGGATAAAATACAGCATTTCTCAGTGAAAGGTTTTGGAGCATTTTCTTCTCTCTTATACATCCTTTCGTAGAAACTCAGAATTACGACAGCTATAAGGTTATTGCCTCAACAATAACAGCAAAGCCTCTTTAAAAATAAAAAAGTGCCTGTTTATCATGGCTTATAGGCACTGGGTTAGGAAAAACCTTGCAAATAGGGCATTATATTTGTGTGTGTGTGTGTGTGTATATATACACACACATGTATATATATATATATATATATATACACACACACACACCACCCTTTCCTAATATAAGCAGTAAGGAGAAAATTTGGCTATAGTCAAGTCTGCCCTAATAGGGCTTTAAAAACAAACAAAACCCAGACAAATAAATAAAAATAGTTTGTCCTGGTTAGAAACCTTCTTAATTCTTCAGGACTCATTTGGGAACATTGAACTAAGGAAACAGGGAGCTCAGTTTACCTCCAGACTGAAGTCAAGTTCCTCCCTTTGGGATGGACAAGGAGTTAGCTGGGGATAAATTCTCCAATCATTGGACCTTCTCTAGCCAGAAAAACAAAATTTCCTCCTGGAAAGGTGAGGTTTTAATACATCTTCAAATTTAGATGGTGAACATAAGACGTCTGATGCTCACACTTCTGTTGTGTCCCATCAGAGAGCAAGAAGTGATCAGTAGAGCTAGAAAATTCTTCCGTCCCTCACCAAATCCTCTAAACAACTACTAGAGAAAATTTCCCAATACACAGAGGGACCCTAACACAAGTGAGTAATCCAACTGCTGTGCCTCTCATAGGACCTCTGGCATTCACCCCTTTTCCCCCAAGGCCTTTCCTAAAGGATGACTCTTCAACCTCACCCCACCTAGCCCCATATCTGCCAGATTCCATAATCTTGTGGTCATTCTTACAAACGACCTGCTTCACTGACTCACCATTAAGCCCAACCCCAGAACAGGAGACACCGGCCTAGGAAGGCCTCCAAGACACTCTTTGCAGGAACTGGTCTGACATCTTCCACCTTAGGCCAGATGAGCTTGGCTTGCAGAGTTTTCAGTGAGCCACTCTGCCTAGAATGGCCACTTTCAGGGCTTCTAAACAAAACTGTAAGAACAATGACCATTTCTTAATATTCTTCAGAGACCCTGTCTCAGAAGTCAGATAGCTCTGGGACACTACAGATTTTGCTAACACTTCTTTGCTGGCTGGGACAGTTGTTCAGCCTCTCCCTTCTGAATTACATCTCTACATTGGGTTTAAAGAAGCATTTATTCCTTGTTGAGGTATCCTAAGAGTTCTACAAGATAATTCTTGTAAAAAGCTAACTGCAGATTCAGATACATAATAAATAGCTAATGTTATATATTGTTTTATGATTAAGCAGTTGCCATTATTGTTATTGTTGTTATAAAACATGACAAGCTTAGGTTGGTCCTCAAGTTAGGGTCCCTCTGTGTATTGGGAAATCTTCTCTAGTAGTTGTTTAGAGGATTTGGTGAGGGAAGGAAGAATTTTCTAGCTCTATGGATGACCTCTTGCTCTCTGAGTTTTTTTTTTTTTGGTTGTTTTTTAATCTTACTGAACGTACCTCCAAAAAAAGACAGGTTATTTTTCCCTCTGTTTACTATTAATAAGTTGCTTAAAATTTATAACCTGTTTCAGTTGTACTATGTAATGCTCTAAAGTGCCTGGTTTGAAGGGTCTCATAATCAGAAAACAAACACACCTGCCCATTTTGGCATGAGAACCTGAGAACTGAACATCAGAAGACACCTTGGCTTTATTACATTTAAATCATTAATCTCCTTGTCTTTAGAAAAGTACAGATCAAATCAATTTAGAAACCCCTCAGCTTGGCTTGTGGAGCTGGTTATACTTTCAGTTCTAGGACATAGATCCTGAGCTACAAATTTGGTGAGTGTTGTCTTCGGAGCTGGGCCATGGGTACTTTCCCAGCTCTGTCGACCAAGCCTAGTGGCTTCAGACTTGGCCAATCCCAGAACATCATATGATAGGTACAAGAAGTGTTCCCTCATAATGTATAATTGATTTTTTTAAATAAGAAATATTGTAAAGAACAATGTAGGACTTTATCTGGCTTCCCTTGTCTTTGTATTAGTCAGGGTTCTCTAGAAAAACAGACCAACAGAAGACATCATAAATATAAGATTAATAAAGGTGTTTCATGCAACCAAGGGAATGGAAGAGTTCAAAATCTGCAGGGCAGGCTGTGAAGTTGGCAGTTCTGATGAATGGTCTGGCAAACTCCACAGGAGAGGCTCTCTGGCTGAAGAAGCAGTGAAAAAGTCTCTCTTCTCCCTTAAAAGTTTTAGCTGATTGGATTATCTCATTGTTGGGAAATGCTTCAGTTGATCACAGATGTAATCAGCCATGGATGCAATCAACTGACTGATGATTTAACACTCCAGCCTTCTGGTTTATCAAACAGCCAGGAAATACCCTTGCAATAACAGGCCAGTGCTTGCCTGACCAGACAATTGGACCTCATCATTTGGCCAAGTTGACACCAGAACCTATCCATCACAATCCACCTCTTGTCAACTTGGCAGCTATACACATCACTTGAAACATGCATAACTTCCAAATAGAATATAATAACAGACATATATTTCACCTAACAATACTCTGCTGTCCTGTTTACAACCAGAAATGCATTACATCTATCCAGAATAGGGCACAAGTCCTTAGGTAACATTCACTCTTAAGTTTCATATTTATGACTTAAATACTATAACATGAACAATGCAACATATGTCATATGATAAGAGGAAAACAAGATATTTGTTTATGTACAAATGCAAACATACCCATAACAAAACAAGGGGGAAATATTCATACAATCATAGTCCTGGCTGCTGCAACAGATCACATGGTCATAGTTCATATTTATCACTACCTTCCTCCACTACCCATCCCAACTTCCCTTTACCCTCAGCAAGCACTTCAGTTGGCCATGGTTCTTTGCCATTTGGGGTGACCCAGACCTTCATTCCTGAAGTTTCTAGGCCATTAATAGTTCTGCCTGGATTGGGTTCTGGCAGTTTTCCATTGACTTTAATCACAGGACACGGTCATACTAAGAGATGCCTTACAGGATCTCTTGTATTCCAGGAAAACACTTCTTTACCTCCATTGTGTACTTGCAGTCCTATTTCCCCTTGATAGTGAGGATCAATCACCCCAGACAGAACAGCAATCCCTTTCATGCCTGTTGATTCAGTGGCATGAGAAGCCCAAAGTGGCTAGGTGGTAGTCTTAACTGCCAGTTCTATGAAGTTATTGTTGTGTTTCCTTGTAGGAGCACTCCCTCTTTTCCAGTTAAGACCTGTAGACCAGCAGAGCTTAAGGTTTCAGAGTCAGGAAGCAAAAAGTTTCCTAGTATATTACTAGAGATGATAGTGGGTGGTTCTACTCCTATTTCCACCCCTTGATTCCTGGACCTGTATAACCTGGCTATGAAAGAAACGCACCATAGAGTGAATGCTGATTCAGAGCATACACAGCCTCCTGGAGAATATTGCCAGAGCCCTACAAGATATTGCTACCTAGTTGGCACCATAATTGGGTCTTTAGAAGGCCATTCCACCATTCTATCAACCTAGCTCCTTCTGGATGATGGGGAACATGGTAAGACCAGAGAATTCCATGAGCATGTGCCTATTACTGCACTTTATTTGCTGTGAAATGGGTTCTTTGATCAGAAGCAATGCTACGTGGAATACCATGATGGTGGATAAGGCATTCTGTAAGTCCACAGATGGTAGTTTTTACAGAAACTTTGCATGCAGGGAAGGCAACTCCATATCCAAGGTATGTGTCTCATCCAGTTAGAACAAAATGCTGTTCCTTCCATGACTGAAGTGGTCTAATGTAATCAACCTGCTACCAGGTAGCAGGCTGATCATTTTAGAGAATGGTACCATATTGGGGACTAAGTGTGGGTCCCTGCTGCTGACATATTGGGCATTCAACAGTGGCTGTAGCCAAGTAGGCCTTGGTGAGTAGAAGTCCATATTGCTAGGCCCATGCATTACCTCCATCCCTACCGCCATGCCCACTTTATTCATGAGCCCATTGGGCAATGGCAGGAGCAGCTGAGGAAAGAGGATGACTTGTATCCACAGGTCAGGTCATCTTATCCACTTGATTATTAAAACCTTCCTCTGTTGAAGTTACCCTCTGGTGAGCATTCACATGGGCTACAAATGCCTTCATGTTCTTTGCCCACTCAGAAAAGTCTATCCACGTACCTCATCCCCAGATCTCTGTTACCAATTTTCCAATCACATTCCTTCCAGGCCCCTGACTATCCAGCCAAACCATTAGCAACAGCCCATGAGTCAGTATATTAATGCACTTCTGGCCAGTTTTCCTACCAAGCAAAATGAACGACCAGATGCACCGCTCAAACTTCTGTCCACTGGGAGGATTTCCCCTCACCACTGTCCTTTAAGGACATTCCAGAAAGGTGTTATAGTGCTGTACCTGTACACAGCGGCATATCATGCAGAACCATCTATAAACCAGGCCCAGGTTTTCTCTTCCTCAGTCAACTAACTGTAAGGAACTCCCCAAGAGGCCATAGCTCTGGTCTGGGAAAGAGAAGGTAATGTAGCAGGAGTTGAGACCATGGGCATTTGGGTCACTTCCTCATATGCCCTCAGGACCTGCTCTGGCCCTATCTCGTATATATCATTTCCATTTTTTGATAAAGTGCTGCTGCACATGCCCAACTTTATGGCTTGGTGGGTCAGACAAGCTCATGATAGGCAACTCAGGTCTCATGGTAACTTGGTGACCCATAGTTAAGTGTTCAGTCTCTACCAAGGCCCAGTAGCAGGGTAAAAGCTGTTTCTCAAAAGAAGAGTAGTTATCTGCAGCAGATGGTAAGACTTTGCTCCAAAATCCTAAGGGTCTGCATTGTGATTCTCTGATAAGGGCCTCCCAAAGGCTCCAGACAGAATCCCTATTTGCAACTGACACTTTCAGCACCACTGGATCTGCTGAATCATGTGGCCCAAGTGGCAGAGTACTTTGCACAGCAGCCTGGACATGTCACAGAGCCTCCTCTTGTTCTGGTCCCCACTCAAAACTAGCACTTTTTCTGGTCACTCGGTTAAAGGGTCAGAGTAGCACAACCAAATGAGGAATATGTTGTCTCCAAAATCCAAAGAGGCCAACTAGGTGTTGTGCCTTGTTTTTGGTCATAGGAGGGGCCAGATGCAACAGTTTATCCTTCACCTTAGAAGGGATTTCTCAACATGCCTCACACCACTGGACATCTAGAAATTTCACTGAGATGGAAGGCCCCTGTATTTTTGTTAGATTTATCTCCAATCCCCTAACACACAAATGCCGTCAAATAACTCTAGAGTAGTTGCTAGTTCTTGCTCACTAGGTCCAATCAACATGATATCATCAGTATAATGGATAAGTGTGATTTTTGTGGGTGGGAAAAACAATCAAGTTCCCTGCGGACAAGATTGTAACACACGACTGGAGAGTTGATAAGCTTGGTATACTCCTGGCTTTGCCAGCTGAATGCAAACTGTTTCTGGTGGTTCTTGCTGACAGCTACTGAGAAAAAGCATTTGCCAGATCCATAGCTATATACCAGGTACCAAGCCATGTGTTGATTTGCTCAAGCAATGATACCACCTCTGGGACAGCAGCTGCAATTGGAGTCACCACCTGGTTAAGTTTATGATAATCCACTGTCATCCTCCAAGAACCAACTGTTTTCTGCACAGGCCAAACAGGAGAGTTGAATGGAGATGTGTTAGGAAACACCACCCCTGCTTCCTTCAAGTCCTTAAAAGTGGCACTAATCTCTGCAATCCCCCCAGGAATATGGTATTGCTTCTGATTCTCTATTTTGCTAGGTAGGGGCAGTTTCAGTGGTTTCCACTTGGCCTTTCCTACAATTAAAGCCCTCACTTTGTGAGTCAGGGAACCAGTGTGGGGATTCTGCCAGCCACTGAGTATGTTGATTCTAATTATACTTCTGGAACTGGGGAAATGACCACAGATTGGGTCTTGGGAACCACTGAGCCCACTGTGAGACAGACCTGAACTAAAACTCTATCAATCACCTGACCTTCATACACCCCTACTCTGATTGGTGGACCAGAGTGATGTTTTGGGGTTCCTGGAATTAATGTCAATTCAGAGCTAATGTATAATAATCCCCAAAATAGCTGATAATTTCCTTTTCCCCAATGCACAGTCACCCTGGTAAAAGGCCCTAGGTCTCCTTGGAGAAGGCTGGGAAGCAGGTTAACAATGTAAATTTGGGGCCCTTCCCCAAGGGTACCCAGCCTTCCCCCTCATTCAAGGGGCTCTAGGTCTGTAAACTGTCTCAACTCTGGGAATTGATTAAGGGGCTGTGACTCTGTTTTTGTAATTCAGGTTAGATTTCTGTTCACTTGACCTAGAAGTCTTCTGCTTATGCAGTTCAAATGAGAATTTAGTAGACTGCCCATGTGTTTTACTTCTAGGTACTCCCATGATCTACTAGCCAATGCCACAAGTCTCTTTGAGTTAGATTATTTTGACTGCTGCTTTGAGTCTGCTGTCCATTATGGTGGCCATGCCCACCTTTTCTATGGTGATTATCTATTTCTTCTTTTTATTTTTGCATGGGCAGGCACTGGGAATTGAACCGGGGTCCCTGGCATGGCAGGTGAGAATTCTGCCACTGAGCCACCATTGCACCTCCCTATGGTGATTAACTGTTGCATCATGGCTTCTGCCAACTCAGGATCTGATCATCAACATTGAGTTTAAGAATTCCAGCTCAGTGACAGCAGTTCGCACAGTAATACCTGACCTATAGAGAAGGGCAACAACAGAGCTCTTCAGGGATGATGGAACTTGTCTCATGAATTTATTTCTCAAGATTCTGGTGAAAGAGATGTGTCCTCTGGACATCCCTGGGGTGTGTGAGCAGGTCTTCCATGATAAATCCACTCTAACATTCCAATCTCTCTACATTCTACCAGGGCAGTTCTGGCATTTTGACCTCAGGTAATGTCAGCCACCTTTTGACCCATGTTTCAGCCTACCATCCAAACAAACTGTTAATGTCTTTTCAAACCCCTCTAGCTACAACATTGAATGCAAAATCTCTGCTTAGTCGGTCTATATCAATAAATTCAGCATGATCCAACTTTATATTCCTCCCACACCCTTAATATCTGTTCCCACCCATATGCCCCTGATTTCTGTCTATATGGATTGGAAAACTCACGCAGTTCTTTTGGAGCATAGCACATCTCCTCATGGGTCACACATTATAACTCACCTTTCGGGGCCTGTTGGGACTTTAGTTAGTTACAGATCTTGAAGAAGAGAGAGGTGGTGAGGGTGGGCCATGAAAAGAAATGGAAGTGTCTTTCAAGCCAATTACCTCGGGCATTCTGTTGTAGTTTGATCTGATGAAACAGGATTAGTCGCTACAGACAGTAAAGTGAGGGCTGTTTCCCCAGAGGAGGTGGTTACAGGGTTAGCAGGCACTGAAGAGTTAATCTCATTAGGTGGAAGTTGATCACAGTCTCTGAGGAGCCTGGAGACCAGAAAGCTGTTTCCTCAGAGCAATCCAGTATAAGTCTATTTAGCAAAGGCTCAGCAGATTCCAGGGATCCCCATCACCGATCTCCCCATCACCATCTTTATCAAGCCATAAATCACCATCCCACATTTCAGGATCCCATTCTTTTCCAAGCAAAGCCCTTACTTTAACAGCAGACATTCTGCAAGGTTAAGATTTTAGTTTACACTGTAAATCTGCTACTCACATAAAGAGGTTCTGTGTCTGGTTTTCAGAGATCTCAAGGCTGCAACCACAGGAAATAAGATTTTCTTTCAGGACACACATGGAAACTTTTACATCTTTCGTAGCTCTTAAGTTGCAAATTTGAAGCTTTTAGCTCATCCCTTTCCCTCATCTCTGTATCCAGTGTATCTAATAAGAACTAGTCAACACCATACCTCTTAATTCCACAAAACTCTGTAAACGTGTCAAACAATACTCTCACCCAGAGCCTTGCCTTGTATAAGCATACAATTAGCAGAATCTAATGGTGATATTTTGTGTGAGTTTGCCAGCTCACCCCATGGACTGTGAGTGCCACCTTGATTACTGGAAACAGAGTCATTAGTGCCTCAGTGTCTAATTGGAGTAGAAAACCAATTGTAAGAAAACATTTTTAAGATTCTGTTTCTCAAGAACCACTCCCAGTACCAAGCTGTATTAGTCATAGTTCTCTAGAGAAAAAGAACCACAGGAGATGTCCATAAATATGAGATTTATAAAGGTGTCTCAAGTAACCATGGGAATGGAAGATACCAAAATCTGCAGGGCAGACTCTAAAGCTTGCAGCTCTGATGAAGGACTGATGATTTAATACACCAGCTTTCTGGTTTATTAACCAGCCAGGAAATATCCTTGCAGCACTGATCAGGCCAGTGCTTGTCTGACCAGACAACTGGACATCATCACTTGGCCAAATTGACACCTGAACCTAACCATCACAGTCTTACCTCAATTTAGGGCTCTATCAACAGGAAGCACTGATAGGCTAGCCTGAATGAGTTTAATAGAGAACTCAGCATCAATTATTGATGCCCATATAAAACCTGACCCGTTCTTGGGACTCTTAAGACCTAAGGCCAGTAGGACAATCTTTTAACAAATAACAGTTCCTTGTAGAAATTTTTAAAAGAGAAAAGTTTTTTGAATTCCTTATGTATTTTATATGTAAATGATTTAGTACCATTTTTAAATAGGCTTGATTTGTACCCTTTGCAAAAGAAATTGAGCTGATAAATACACATGACATTGTTTCATTGTCAAGAGCTGGGATCATCCTAAATATCAGCAGACCCTGTAAATATGTAACTGCCAAAAATTGCCACCTATCAATCCCTCTAAAATCAATGGTATCACTTTTACTACAACCCTTTCCCTCCCACCCCCATATTTAATTGGCTTTAGTTACCTAGATGGCTATTTTGCAAACCATTTGACTTGGAGGACATAAATATCCTACTCTCACTCACCAGGCCTCACTATGTGTTTTCATACATAACACATGTATGAAATGTCCAATTTCACACTTGCTTTGAAATTTTTCTGAGCCAAACTCATCTTTAGAAATTTGATGGCTCCACCACCGAGTTCTGGAGTAAAACCTAAACTATGTTAAAAAGACTCTTGGCCCCACTTGTAAGTACTCACTTGGCTGCCTCCAAGTGGAGATAGAACCCAAGCTTGTGTTCCTATCAGCTCTTCAGCTTTCAACCCAGGATCAGGATTGTCCCAAGGTTAGCTGACAGTTACAGCTCATGGCTCTAACTTAGCAGCCACATGAAACAACTCAGCCCCAATTACAGCAAACACCTTCTTGAGTAAACATCATCAGAATTAGGTTTAACAGCAGTCCCATTTAGAGAGAAGAGCTCTTCCATAATGGCCTTGGATTAACTTCTTGCCCGAACTGTGTCATTTTAGTTCATCCAAAGGATTGCTTTTCCTAAATTTCTCTTTGTTGTTTATCATTGTCTTGCTCTGGAGGACATGTGACACAGCACAGTACACATTTTCCCCATATTTGCATTAAAAATGTTGAAGTTGTTGCTTATTAGTGTACATTGTATCTCCAGTCTAAGAATCTTTAGGGGAATTTTTCTGGATTTGGTAGTGGGGCAACCAAAGCAATAGGCTGAGCCCCCAATCTCGGTTTGTTCGTAAGAAACGTAACCCTGCAAAGGATAGTCTAAGCCTACTTAAAATTAGGCCTAAGAGTCACCCCCAAGAGAACCTCTTCTGTTGCTCAGATGTGGCCTCTCTCTCTCAGCCAACACGACAAGGAAACTCACTGCCTTCCCCCTCTCTACATGGGACATGACTCCCAGGGGTGTGGACCTTCCTGGCAATGTGGGACAGAAATCCTAGAATGAGCTGGGGCTGAGCATCAAGGGATTGAGAAAACCTTCTCAACCAAAAGGGGGAAGAGCAAAATGAGGCAAAATAAAGTGTCAGTGGCTGAGAGATTCCAAACAGAGTCAAGAGGTTATCCTGGAGGTTATGCTTACACATTTAAAAGATATCATCTGTTTAGTTAAAGTGTAATGGAGAGGCTGGAAAGAACTGCCTGAAAATGTAGAGCTGTGCTCTAGTAGCCGTGTTTCTGGAAGATGATTGTATAATGATATAGCTTTCATGATGTGACTGTGTGGTTGTGAAAACCTTGTATCTGATGCTCCTTTTATCTACCTTATCGACCAAGTAAAATATATGGATTAAAAATAAATAAATAATAGGGGGAACAAATGTTCAAATAAATTTAGTAGATTGAAATGCTAGTGATCAATGAAAGGGAAGGGTAAGGGGTATGGTATGTATAAATATATTTTTTGTTTTCTTTTTATTTCTTTTTCTGAATTGATGCAAATATTCTAAGAAATGATCATAATGATGAATATACAACTATGTGATGATATTGTGAGTTATTGATTATATAAAAAGAATGGAATGATCATATGGTAAGAATGTTTGTGTTTGTATATGGTTACATTTCATAAATAAATTTTTTTAAATGGTGCTTTCTCCTAGAAAATGGTGTATTTTTACTTTATGATGCTTTCAATGTGTATATGGTCATGCCTGCCTCTTTGCAGTAGTGGCTGGAAAGCTTGGAACTAAACTTGTGGCCTATTTCTAGCAAGGACATTGGTCTTTACCATAAGATTCTGCATATTTATTTGAGTCCTGGTCTTATCATGTTTTTAATTTTTTTCTCATTTCCCTTTTGGCTTGCTTTTTATTTCATTGCATTTATGTACGCCATCTCACATGCTTATCATTGGAATAAGAGAGAAATATAAATATATACTTATTAAATAGGAAAACAAATCAGCCAGGCTTTCAGGAGTTCCAGCCCTCTCACCAATAATGTTACCTTTGAATGGCCTCTTAATTGTCCTCCGCAGGGAAACAAAGATGAGAGGCCTGCTCCCACCCAGACTGCCAGAGGCGAGTGTTAAAGAAATGAGAAATGGGTGGGAGCAGATGCTGCACACACATCATGCAGAGTTGTTGGCAGCCCCAAGTGCCCTTGACATTCGTGCCCCACAGCATCCGTGAGCTGCAGGATGGCTCACTCTGCCTCTCCCACCCAGACCCAGCCTGATTCTGGGACAGTGGATGTGATTCTAGATCAAACCCTCCTCCCCTGACCTCAGGGGACTGGGCAGCTCACCCAAGGAGTCTTCCTTTCTGCCCAGCTCAGCCTGTCTGAGGACACCACCACCTTCCCACGGACTCACTGATGGGAACTTGGCCTAAATCATAGTATCATCTTCAGATACCACATTTACCAATTTGTGATGATGCATAGCCCAGAGATTGTGAACTGTCCAGTTTGATAAAAGACTAAGCCTTGAAACTAAATCAGAACCTGAAAATAAAAGCAAATGCATATGGTAGGCCTAAAAACAATCACAGGGAGCTTGATAACCAACCAGCAGAAACACTGAAGCTCAGAAGAAATCTGATTGCACAATTATTTAAAGCCAGTGTACTCTAACTCTACTCTTTATGCCTATTTAATGTTCATGATAATCTGTGCCCGGAGCCAACTTTAGGTACATTTGTTGCAGAGAGATGCTTATGAACTCTTGGCTTATTAATACGGAAAAATACACAAATATATTTAATAGGATTACTGTACCTTTTATGGACCAATTTGAATTTTTGTGCTGAATGATTTTTAAGAACTAATTGCCAGACTAGACTATTGGGTATTTTTACTTATTGACCTACGGAACTTTAGACTATTTTTTCAGGAACCGGAGAGGGATTTTTTCCTTGAAGGAATAATAACTAATACCTAACCCCAAAAAACATTGTTGAGCTACCAACCTCCCACTCAGGTAAAGGATAATAATGCTGACAATAATAGCATCACTAATGGAACTCCTACCTTATGCCAGGTATCGTACGAGGCTCTTTCCCATCCCTACAGCACAGTGAGGTGGAGATTACTGTTCCCATTTTACAACTGAGGCCATGGAGACAGAGTGAAACCTGACTGATTGCAAGGCTATGCCCTTTCCTAAATATCAGGAACATTTTTCACCCAGCAGTGGGCTTCTGTCTAACATATCTGTTTCTGCACTCACATATGGTGTCTCTAACAAAGCAAAGCTCCCCAGTCAAGTATTGTCTCATCACCCAACTTCTTAAATTACTCATTTTGCGCACACCAATTGCCCTTCAGGTCAGAAAACTGCATTTGAATTTGAAGGTATTTATAAGTCTTACTCATTAGCAATTGAGAAAACTCAGGCCTTTCAATGTCCTGGCCTTTTTTCAATCTCTGAGTGACGCAATCATCACGATTCAAAGCATTTTTATACAGGCCTTATTTTTCCTTCAGTGCTTTTTACCTTTTCAATCCAGAGCATATTTCTCTTGTCATCCTTAAGACGTTAACCAGCTCTGGAGAACCTGCCTTGGGGCACTGCTTCACCACCCACTTTCACCCCTCCCTCAGCAACACACTGAGACCCGAGGCAAGTAAATTCATGCTCTGCCCAGATGCAGTCCAAACACTTGTGGCCACTCAGCTTCCAGGAACCTCAGAAACATCTTGGCCCTGGCAACTTGAACTTCTCCCCAACTCCTAGCTCAGTTTCCATTCGCAGCAAGAATTGGACAGCATGGGAAACGGAACAGTTTGTTCCTTCTAAAGTTCCTGCCCCAGTCTCCCGAGAAGGCAGAGCCAGCCCCTGGTGCCTTGGCTGAGGGGCCTGCCAGCTGCTGCGGCAATGGGCTCCGTGAGGACAGCGTTCCCATGAATCTCCGGTGTTAGGTGTCCTGTTCCCAGGGCCCTGGGCCTCTGTTCAAGTCCCACATCAGCAGAGCAATCATTCAAATAAGCTGAAATCCATCGTATAATGAGACCCATATGATACTCACCTTTGAGGAGAAATGAATAAATCATTGTGCCCGATGGAGAACTTCTGCCACCCACCAACCCAGGAAGTGGTATGGCAAAGCTTTGATGAAGAGTGCTGGAAGACAGGAGCAATTGAAGAATGAATGTACCATTCTGTTTGTACCCACTTAAGCTCCTGGCACCTGTTGAAACTAGAACTGGGCAAAGAGCACAGCCCTTCAGCTAAAGACAGAAGAAACAAAGCCATCTGCTATCAGAGCTCAGGTGAGCCGAGGCCGACCGATGAGCCCCCCGGTCAGCACAAAGCGCATCTGGGAAGCCCAAGAAACTGAGAAGCCCTTCTGTCCTGGGAGACAGCGCTGAAGCTCGCTCGCTCCTTTGGCCTTCTGTGCTTTGGGGCCCTCATCTAGCTGGGCAGGCGGAGCCAGGCTGTTCCATTCCCCTTTGCATTTTGCCATTCCTCAAAAGGTTTCGCGTTGTTAACAGATATTCTCCCCTTGCTTTCATGGGAAGACAGTACGGTGTGGTGTTCAATAGTCCCAATCCTGCTTTCACCCCAACTGAGATGTGATGTTCAGAACATACTTCTCTTCTCTGGGCTCCATCATCCTGGGCATGAAACTCTTAGGTGGACTGAATAAGATAAAGAGCATCGTCAGGACTGAATGCATGAGAGTAATCTTACTACTAATAAATTCTGCAGCCAGAATGTCTCTGCCCTTGATCCTTTGTAAGCCCAGGTACGGTATGAGCAATCGATATTTCTGAGCACCAGTATTTCAGAATCTCAAAGATTCTGCTTACTCTCGGACATAAGAAGGAGGGAAAAGAAGAGAGGGCCTGATAATGTAAACTGAACCTGTGTATTTGTTTTGGTATGAATCCAGTGTGAAATTCAATCATGCAAAAATGGTTTGGCTTCCTAGAAAGCAGGCTGGCTGGAGCCAGTGTGCATGCTTTATAAATACTAAATGGGTCTGCATGGGATTTTACCATACATAAAACAAATAGGCTTGGCAAATGGCTCCTTCCATGAACGAGGTAATATCTAATTAATATGGTCAGATGTTTTTCTTTTTACTTTTATAGAAACAAAACACAGATGTAGAAATGTCCATCACAAAGCATCAGCCATCAGGGTCTTGCATGGGCCAACAATCTAAGGACATGTCTGAAGTAGCAATGGTAATGGTGGCAGAGCCAGGCATTGAGTCAAAAGACACCTCAGCGTCACTGAATCTGCTGAAGCAGAGCCAGAGACAACTGGCGTTCTCCAAGCACATGAAGAGTCACACTCCCTGGCTCCGCAGTCTTCCTGCTCCTGCTTTTGTTGGGTTCTCATCACATGCTTACCCCCTAAGAGCAGCTCCATCCCTGGAGAGGACATTGAAAAGGAGGCGCCTGCCTCAAATGGTAGTTTTCTTAGTAGCTAGATCCATTCTTGCTGGAACACACAGCTCTGTTACTCAGGGTTTTTGCCTCTTCTTGCTGGATCCCTGGGTCTTTGTTCCCTGGGCTTCTAGCCTGGGTTCTTGATTTTCGATTCTCTAGTCCAAGGGCCTCCAGGGGTCTTCAGACTTTGTTTACATGCCCCTAGCACTTTGGACAAATTAGGCACCCCCTCACACATTTTGAAGAAGACACTGAACTTTTATAGCATAAGTTTAAATAATCGGACAGAATATATTTTACAATATTGTATGTTTTAGCTATAGATTTTAGCTTATTCAGTGAGAAATGTTTGTCATATAAATTAATTAGAAAATTCAGTTCTTATTTTCAAACTAATCCAGCTCAATCAAACTTACCTTCTGTATTAGAGTAGGCTAGGTTATTCTGCAATAACAGACAACCCCGAATCTCAACAGCTTTAAACAAGGGAACTCCATTCCACGTTCACTGCAAATCAGCAAAGGAGACTTTGCTCACCGTAGACACTCAGGGAGCTTGTCAGCATGGGCTCCTCAACGTGGGCTTCCACGTCCCTTACCAGGGAAAGGAAGGCTGGAGGCGCGCTCCGGAGCTAAATGCGTTGACTGGGAAGCAGCACACACTCCTCATTATGCTCAAAGCATAATGGCTAAACAAGTCATATGATCATTTTTAACTTCAAGGGGGTAGGAAAGTAAAAGTCAATGAAATATTTGGGAGGAGAAGAATCATACTCTTTGGAAACAGCTCTAATGATTATCAGAAAAATTCTGAATTTGTTTTGAATGAACACATATTACTACAGAATCCTATGCAATATTCTCTGAATCATAATCCTGATTTTGAAATCTAATTCTAAAATTCAATAGATAATCGGTGATTGATAGTTAGATGATACATGCAAAGATAGGGATAGGGATATAGACAAGTAGAAAGACGGGTCATGGTCTTGCCCTCAGTTTGCTCACAGAAAACCAGATGCTGCCACCTTCAATAAGATTGTTCTGCTTTCATGGGGCTGTCCTTTAGGAGTAAAGCATTTTCTAATTGCCCTTCAGTTGATATCTACAGAGGTTTTAACACATTGAGACAATGCACATGGTGAGATTAGGTCAGGTTAAAGATTTATGCTTCTTTTTTAAGGTGAAAGAAGGGCGATTTGAAAGAGGAGCTAGAAAATAAGAGAAATGGCAGACAGCAAGCACATTCCCAGGTCCAACAGTTTTAGAAATGAGAACATAGGGAAATTGAAGATTTGGAACTTTTTTCCATAAAAGTGAAAACTTTTGTAGCTGCGCATGAGTGCGTGCACCCCATTTGAAGACCACTGCTCTAGTCCAGAGCCACGATACTTGCTCTCTAGGCTTCATCTGCAGCCTTCCTAACCTTTGCGATATGGCTCAGCTCCCATCCTCTCTAGGGCAACCCTTGCTCCTGCTCTCTTCAAACCAATCTGAGCCCCAATCCTGGTGCTACCTTATAACACTCTGTCCATACACAAGTGGGGCTCGAACTTTCTTCCACATCAAAACTCTTTCTTCAAATGAAGTCTTGCATGGAAGCTCAGCACAAAACAGATAAGGGCTAAAGTGTTCTAGTTGAAGAAGAGTGAGGGTGTGGGAAACCCAACTCCTTCCCCGGGCTGCCCACCAGATTACCCAGAGACACCCCCCTAAGTCACTCTCTCCACATGCAGGAGTTCCCTGGAGCCCATTTGGAAAACTACCACATGACATTGAGAAGTTTATACAGACACACTTGGAGAAGCAGGTTTGTCTTCTGTTGACTCACTTGACTTGGAAGCAACTGGATTGTGACTGCAAAGACAGGCCCTCTGCTGACAGAACTGTCTGAATTGCTTCTGCCCAAAGCAGACAAGTTGAATATTGTCATTTGGTCACGTTCAGGAATCTGGTGGCGTTTAAGGCCCTCATTTGGAATAAAGGATTGTGTCAGCATTTCTGTTCTGAATTCCTATTTTCAATGATTTATAATGAAGCATCTTTTTAAAATGGTTTCAGCTGTTTGAGCTATATGCAGCCAAGAGAATAGATCCCAGGGCTTTTTTAGCATGCCACTAACTATGAAATTGTTTGATTTTTACAAAACATATTTAGCAAATTGTTAAAAGTATTGGCTAAACACAGCATTTCATAAATGAAATGTTGAAGTGATCAAGATGTTGAACTTTAAAATCATCTGCTTTCGCTGAACAGTGCCTTTTTTTTACAAAGTTCAATAAGAATTTTTAACATAATTTTATACAACATTATAAGTGCATTGCTACATGTTGTAAATATCACGTCATTGCACATTCTAATTACCTGATTACATTCATTTACATTAAATTTGTAATTAAATGTAATTTCATGCTTATTGAGTAGAAATCTTTTCGAAGCATTGCAATAGTACTCTCCATTGCAATGTGTGGAACCCAAGTGCAGTCTTGATCTGGAGATGTCTGCGAAAGCAATTAGAAAATCCTATAAATTAAATCACGGTCTCTTAAATACAATTGTAGACAGTAAAATCATTTATAACGCTACTGTCTTGTATTGAGGTGTTGTTGGTACAAAGATACTTGTTTCTGTAGCTTTGGTGTTTTTGGGTGCTGGGGTATTATAGTTATGTGTTCACTATACTGGTATAGTTACAAAAATGAGGAAATCTGTATCTGTGTTACAGTGGCAGTTATGTTATGGGAAGTAGGAAGTGGAAGTCTCCTGCCTGCATGTTGACCAAGGACTTTTAAGTCACAAAATTCCTTTCTCCATTTGCAACATTTTATAGTCTTTTCCAAAATTAAATCTCCTACCATCACCATAGCAACTCACATCTCATGACAAGCATAGGGGCATTATTAGATCAAATAAGAGAAGTTTTAGCACTGAATTTGGCTGGAGTGACTAATTTTATCTTCTTCTTGTGGACATTTTAACATCTATAACATTTTTATAGCCAAGTATAAAAGGTTTCTTCATGGATCTTGACTTCCCTTGATCTTAATAGTAAACATATCATTTGCATCCTCTTGTATGTCTAGCATAGGAAGTTCAGGCAAAAACCCAAACTACATATGTCTTGCATGTTGTGAAGGGTCTGTAGTAACTTCTGCAGTTCCAAGCAACCTCCCTCTCAACAGCGTGATGATTTAAACCAAACAAACAAAATGAAAACCTTCCTCTATGAAAGAAGAATGATGTAGACTAGCAGTATTCAAACTGGAGCGTGCCTCCGAATCACCTAATGGTCTTGTTGAAATACACATTACTGGGCCCCATCTCCAGAAATTCTGATTCATTAGGGTCTAGGGCAGGGCTTGAAAATTTGCATTTCTAGCAAGCTCCTAGGTGAAGCAGTTGCTGCTGATCCAGGGACCACACTTAAAGAACCGCTGGTCTGTACGAAATCACCTCTCTATTATATTACCTAGCATGTTTTAAGTGGATCCCCAGTACAGAGTACCATGTGGCTGCAAAATAGCATTCTAGAGCAAAACTTCTAATTGTCTGCTGGACCGTTAGGCTCTTTGTACATCTCTGGACCACCCATCTACCTTTGGAAGCATACAGTCTGACCTTGCCACTTTGGACATTTATGTAGGTCCCAAAGAGAAGGAAGATTGGGGCGTGGGGGGAGGGGTAGAGGCAGGTACGCTTAATTTTTTTGTCCCTCTGGATTGGTAGTTCTTCGTACAGAAAGAATAACATGGTTAGCCATTCACCTGGGAAAAGAAGGAAAACTGCATCTCTGCAGAGCTACGTTCCCCCTCCAGAACTGATTTATAAAACAGTTGTCAAGATATCATTGGACTTAGGAGTTTTTTAATTCAGTTGAACCCAATGAATATTTATTCAGGACCTATTACACAGGAAAGATTTTTAGAGTCAAGTAAGACTTTGTATCCTGTCCTCAAGGAATTCACACTTTAAGGATTTTCATGATCAATCCCAGGAAAAGATATATACTCTGGGGATGTTATTTTAGAATATGAACCTTTTTTGTGTCCCTATATCTCTAACACAGGAATAATAAGAAAGTGAGCAGTTTTCATACTTTCCTCACCTCCTATTCCAAAATTGGCAGTGATTGAAACTAAATAAATTCTGTAGGTATTGACTGGAAGCAAAAAGATGCAACCATGAAAAATAAGTGATATTTCTGGAAGCAAAAGGTAGCAGCTGGTCCCTTGCCCGTGGCCAGGAAATAGCCCCTATTATGGAATCATAAGTACTATTTTGTATTTTCAACATTGTTGGAGAGAGGTACAGAATAAAAAGCACACAAGAATATTATGTCAAAAACAAGTTATTTCTGATAATACTAGTATAATCATAAATAACTGTTAGTTTACTGACATCAAAATATTGGTGCCCCAAATTTCCACCTATTACTCATTCAAGAGTGCTAAGCTACTTCCAAATGTAAGAAGAATTTCCCCTTCCTACATGGAGTCTGCTAATATATGTCTAGCCACTGTGGTTACAGCTCTTACTAGTGCAATTTGCTCAGCATGACTTTTCTCCACTGCAGAGAAAGAAAGTGGGATACCCCCATGAGTTATCATTTTCCATCAAAACAACTGTTGCAAAAACCAACCTGGACCACTAAATTGCACGAACTTGTTCTGAGCATATCTCATGCTTTATTTTTTTGTTGTTGTATTTTTAGGCAAGCACGTTTGTTCATGCCTCACTAAACAAATATTTATTAAACACCTACCATCTACTAGACCGTTCTTTAAAATATTTAGTAAATATATTTTCATGAAGATAGCAAGATTGACAAGGAATTATGGGCAGAGTTTGAGGGTAGCTCCAATTGGAAGCTTTGCCCAAGTTACAGTTTTATATGCTGCCAAAAAAATCAACCTGTGCTCTCTTGAGCCATAGCTCTGATCTCGCCTCTATGCTGATCAATCCCTTTATGCCTTCTTACCTAAATTTTAGCTCCATTTTCCATTCTTTTCTAGGAAATTGGCCTGGGATGTATTTTCTCCACTTCAAGCTCAACTGCTTAAATTCATTTTTGAATCTCAATTAAGTTCTTCCACTTAACTGTGGCAATCCATCAATCAACAAGAATGTGGGACTCAGTAAGCCAAAAGGAGAAGGGGAAGGACACAAAGGATATCAAACAAGGCTTCTGCTCTTAAGAGAAGAAATATTACACATATAAATGCTATAAAACACTAATAATATGGAGCAATATACAATGAAATGTCTAAAGAGCAGTAGAAATGCTAAGTGGTGTAATGTGAGATGCAGAGAAAGACTTCAGAGTGAGAGTGGTTAGTGGGGGAAGGATTTGTAGGAAAGGATGAGACCAATCTCTGTCTCCAAGGTAGACAGCTAATATAGGCTTAGAATCAAAGTGGGGTTCGGGCTTGGGGAGAGCAGTGGTAAACGCACAGATCTCCGAGGTTCTCAAGAAAGAACTAAACTAAGCAATTGAGCAAATTCCTTCAAGTTTTTAAGAAACTTTTATTTCCAGGATAAGTTTTGCAAGCTAAAACTGAAATCAGTTAAGTATAAAGGCTGTTGCAAATTTCTGTGGAATAACTGATTTCTCAAAGAGTGACAAGGCCAGCTGAAAGTTCAAAACCCACAACTCAACAAAGAAGCTGCATGTAATAAAAGGGCTTTCCCCCAAACCATCACGGCCGCACAGACTGAAGAACTAATTGGTCTTTCCAGGTGATTTTTTCAAAATGTGTGGATAATAAACTCACCCCTCCATGATCCCAACTTTGAATTTTAATTCGTCCTAAGGAACACTTTGGAATTCTAAGGAATTCTGAGTCCTACTTGGGATTCAGCTCCTCTAATCAATCATGAACAGTTGCTATATCTGAACTTCCAAATCTCTGAAAACTCAAAGCTTCCTGTCTGAAAGAATGCTTCTACCCTTTGACTTTCAGGTGAGTCAGGATAATGGTGGAGAAAGAGGGTCGATTCCTTAGTGCATGTAAGAGACCCTATGATTATTTTGTTACCGTGACACTTCCTGCTCCAGGGCCCTTCAGTGTTGCTGCCTTCCTGTCTTCCTCACCTTGCTTTTTCCTGGTATTGTCAGTTGATCACAGCCCCAGCGTCAGACAGAACCCATCTGAGATGCTGCTGCTGACATTTTTGAAGCTAAACAGGTGCAGAAGGGAAAAAAAAAAAAGGCACAGCCGCTTTTTAGGAAGTCAGATGGCATTGTACAGCAAACAGAAGGCAAACGACAGATTTCAAAGCCCAAAATCAGATCCTTTTATTTGTGTAGAATATATCCATTTGGAATGCACAATTTGAAATTGCTGGTTATAGAATTTGATACGTTTGATTGTAGTATAATTTTCCAAGAGCTGAAATATCCAAATCCCGACCTAGAGAAGACAAGCTCGTGTTCAGGTTTATTTCTTTTAGAAGCGTCACCTGGTGTCCAAAAAAACATGTTTTGTAGAGAATACTATTTCTGCTCCTCTGTTTTGGGTATGTGAATAAAAACCTCGGAGAATCTTTGTTTGCCTGAAACATCTCCCTACTTGTCAAATACCACTTAGGATTTTTCAGAATGGATTTTTATTAGTTTTCACATCCTTGCTTATTGATTTCTACTTAGCTAAATCTCAATATAAACAAAATAGTAACAATATTCCATATTACAGCATCTACTCTCATCTCTTTAAATATCTTAAGCCACCAGGTTTCTCTAGACAATGGTTTATCCCCCAAAAGCAAAAGCCTAGAGGAGAAAACAGTCACAGCCTTCTGTAGAAATGTCACTGTCATCACAGAACTACCACAGTACATGCCACAAGTAACCTCTCAGTCCATTCACAAGAAAGGGGACACCTTCCATTCATTACTGAACCCTCAAATGATCAGTCAAGGAAAAGCTATAGCCAAGAGATTATTCAGTAGGGAAAGATCTGGAAGAGTGATTCCCTAGAATAGCAGCAGAAACTTTTGATTTGAGGAACAGGGAAGGAACCTCTGAGATAATGCTACAGATCTCTAAACTCTGGTATGAAATGGAAACATAGTCTCATTTCATTCGCTCCAGGACAGTGTGCCAAGCTTCAGAGGCCCAGCTCTGTCCTTAAGCCTTATCTGAACTTGTAAGTGCCTAAGCCATGAAGGGCTCTTTGCCATCTCTCTGACTTCAGTGTTCACGTTCAGGCTACACTGGGGACGGTGGCAGAGCTGGCAGTGCCTATGCCAGCTGCATTTGGGAGTTCACGCTAGTTACTCTCAAATGCACTGGTCTTACATGGGCCATCAGAGAAATAAATATGAAATCGGACTCAGTTGGCAGGAAGCCCAACTCTTCATATAGATTTTGTTTCTATTTCCTCCTTGACTTCCATTTCTGAATTGATGGGGAGCTCATGCATAGATGGATTTATTTTGGAAAGAAAGATAAAAAGAATATAGAAATAAGGAGAGGGGAGGTAAGGAGGGAGGGAGGAAAGAAAGAGAAAAGAAGGATGGAGGGAGGGAAAGAAAACTCATCTTCATTAATTACTCCAGTCATTAAATAAATTAAAAAGATAAACTAGGTACACAAATTAAACTACTTAGCAGGTATGCTTCCAGTTTCACAATTATTTGTCAGTTATATTATAAATTAGAATCTAAGTTGTTAAGATAGCTCTAAACATCGTCTTTTTTTCACCTGATTTTTTTTCCCTTCCTGCTCACGTTTCTTGTGCACAATAATTTCTTTCCCTGAAGCATGCACCATCATATTTTTAGGAATAGAGAAAATGTGGATCATAAGATCCCTCAGATAAGTCATAGAATTAAAATTTTAGGAAACATTCTTTTCCCCTGCATGCGAATATTCCCTGTTGGCTCATATCTTAGGATCATCTCTGTTAGCAATATGACGCATAGTCCTTCAGGCTTTCTTCTATTTATGTATTTATTTTTGTATCTTATCATCTGCTAAACAAGAATTAAAACACATTCTCCATACAGTTTTGCAACCTGATTTTTTACTTAACATATTGTGCTATCTTTCCACACGAGTATATAGAGATCCACCTTATTGTTTTGCTTCTTAATAGATGCATCATATTTCATTGTAAGAATGATTTCATAGTTTATTTTTTAACTAATCTGTTAGTGAGGAGCATTTGAGCTACTTCTAAATCTTTTATGAGTAATTTCCAGTTTTTACGAGCAGCATTGCAATGAGCATCCCTGCACGGATATTTACACACTTTGGGAATGTTTGTACAACATAAAGTCCTAGAAGTGGAAAGGTGAAAGAGTGTGAACTAGTAAAATGTTAATGCAATTGCCAAATTGTCCCAAGCATATCTCTGCACCCTCACCATCTTGGAACCCATCATTTAAGCAGTCATTTCTCGTGGCTACAGTATTGAAATCATGATCAGGAAGCTGTCACACCCTCTAGATTTTCTTTCATTCTCCAAATCTAAAAGCAATGCCTCTGGTGTTAACATAACTCACAAGTATAAAAAAGAAATCATGCTAGTACTGCAGGTCATAATTCCAAAGTTTTACCTAGAATCAATTTTTTTCCTTATTCATATTCGTGATTTCTAGGTACAGATTCCTACAAGGCAGCTTGAATTCCCAGTTCTTATCTTGCTCTGTAATTCATCCTCACTTCCTTTTTGGTGTGCGTGTGATAACTAATTCTAAGCTTTCCTTAATTCCATCAATTGAATTTAAATGTTCCTAAGCTGTGTATTTAAAGGATTTAACTGGGGTACTCCAAGGGCAGTGGTGACCAGTCCTTTGCACATTTTGCCTGCAAATCACCATCATTAGTTCCTGACAGCTCCGTGAAGACTGGGGAATGGCACTTTGCCAAAATGCATAGCATCCCCTGGGACTGCAGCAGGTTCCCAGGCTTTTTGTGCAATGGTCAGGCTGAGCACAGCTGAAAGAAAACACAGAAAGTACAGCTACCTTGGAATTCTGTATTTTTTAAGGTAGTCTACCACACAGGGTCATTATGTGGATCTAATTAATTAAATAGTTTAGTATTTGTAAATGGTTTCAAAAATATTTGCGCAAAGTAGGCACTACATATGTGTTTGCTAAATAAATTAATTAAATAAGAGCAAACTCTTTTGCATTATTTTCCTGCAATTTAGAAACACTGGACCTTATTTAAAAGTGGGCCATTTTCTTTGGGCTGGGGGAGGGGGTTCCAACCAATTCAAGAAGTATTTAAGAAGTATATCAGGTACACTACAAATTTGAATTAACCAGAATTAATTTTATTAGGGAAGCAGGATTGACATTTCCCAGTAATAGATCGATTAGAACAAAACAGTGTAACATCAGGAATTTATTTGTAATTCTTTATTCATTGCACAATTAGTCGAGAGAACAGTATAAAGAAATCCCTTGGTATCCTTCAGCCAGCTTCTGCAATTATCAATATTTTGCTGTTGCATTTCATCACTTCCTCCCCCACTTTATTTTCTTCTTCTTTCTTTTTTTTAGAGTATTTTAAAGAAGTGCTTCTCAAACCTCTAATGTGCTTATGTAACAGCTGGGGATTTCGTGAAAATGCAGATTTTGCTTCACTAGGTCTGGAGTAGAGACAAGACTCCCTAGTGATGCCCAGTCTCCCAGCCCCCAACCACGCTGTGAGCAGCAAGATTTTAAAGCAAAACCTGACCATCATATCAATTGCAGATGCTAGCCATTGACTTTTTTAAGGTTTCCAGGGAAATAAATTACTGAATTCAAGCCAGTATCTTCTACTTCTTCATAAACCCTGTATCACTTATAATGAGAATTAATATTCACCATGATGACTCATTCAGGATGAAAGCTGCAAAATCCAGAATCAGCAAAGGAAGACTAAATTAAATTTCCTTTTCTGTATTTACAAAGACAGAAAAATATTCTCATACATTTTACAAAGATGTCTAACAGCATTTCTCAAAACCGAAGATCACATCTGGGTTAACTGTATCAACCAGGGGGAGAAAATCTAATGGACCAAAATACCTATTTTCTGAGCATTTCTAGTCATTAAGCTCTTCTACCTAGATGGAGCCTGGGAACCCGGGTGTCCGCTGGCAGGAGTGCCACCGGGTGCCCTGCGGTTGGTGCCAGGAACTCCTCTGACAGCCCATCAGGGTGACTGCACCAGCTGACGGCAGGGAAGCTCTCCTTTGCTTGCTCACCTTTTCCTCTATATGTATTTCCACTTTATCGGTATTCATTTCCCTTATGGGAAGGCTTTTAGCTGGTATCCAAAGGAGCTTATTTTTGTATGTATGTATGTATGCATGCATATGCTGTATGGTAGGGGTCACATTTCATTCTTGCAGCACCATTTGTTGAATTTGGGGAAAGGGGAGGTCAAGAGAGAGGGGAAGTGCATGGACCAGGAATTGAACCCAGGTCTCCTGCATGGCAGGTGAGAATTCTACCACTGAACCACCTTTGCACCCTCTATTTAAGCAATATTTTTTTTTTTTTTTTGCCACGGGTAGGCTCTGGGAATCGAACCTGGGTCTCCGGCAAGGCAGGCGAGAGGTCTGCCACTGCATACTGTTGCACCACCCATACCCCTATTTTTAAGTCTATTCATTCTGAACTGTGTTAGGAAAAAAATAACAACTAGAAGTAGTGATCAAACCCATGATTTCCAAAGTATCGTTGCTTAGCTAAGTCCAGAAAAGTGAGGCAATTTGAACCCAATGTAAAGAAAAATATTAAGTTCACAGCAGTATAGTTAGTTGGTATGTGGCTGAGGTATTTATGAGGGTGATAATCAACTATATCATAGGAAGCTACAACATTCTGTTTTCTTCTATTTAAGGACCCCTCCAATTTGCAACACTTAGCTTTCTGAGCACTTAGATGGGAATATTCACACACACACACACACACACAAAAACAGGCTGCCAGATTTAATTTTCTGCTTGTTTAGATTTCCTGATTTACTGGGAGTTAATCCTGATCTTTTTTCTCTTTCAAAATTAATGAGAACCTTTGCAAAAAAAAAGTTATCTGGACATGTCTGTTGATAGGAATGCTTTTCTGATTATAGAATTAATGCATGCTTATTGAAAAAAAATGCAAACCATACAGAAATGTACATACTGAAAGGATATTTCCCAGAAATTGTAGCCCAGGTGATAAAAATCTCCTCTCCTCTCCTCTCTCACCCTCCCTCTATCTCTCTCCTTCCTCACACACACACACACATGCACTCTTATGTTACATAATTTGTGTGTCTATATAGGCAACCCTTCTTTGCACTGTTCTCATCATATGTATGATTTTCAATTACCACAATTTACTTAAAGAACACTGATTCCCCACAAACACAGTTCAAATTCCAGTCACCATATTGAGTTAACTCTGAGTACTTGCGTCAAATGCCAGTGTCACTGCTGGCTTTTCTGTCCACAAATAGCAGATGTATATCATGATCAGTGAACAGTCATGCCACTTCTTTTCAGAATCTGTTACTCAGTTTATGATAGACAGCACAGGGTGTGGTTGTGCTTCCTCTTTGTCTCCTAATAATAAACACATGGGACGTTTTTACAAAATTAGATAATCAACAGAGGAAATTGGTCAACAAAGATGGAAGCGAAGCAAGGAAATCTGAAGAGATGACAAAGGAAGTAAAATTCCAGTCAAACCTGAATGGAGGTAGAGAAGAAAGAGCTTACTGGGAATGCTGACACTACAACCACTCAAGAGACTCTAGAGAAGCAGCCAGGGGAACTCTGTAAAGGCAAACTTACAGAAATGAATGAGGGAAGTGGTTGTGACGAAAAGGATGAACATGTCCCAGAGGAAGTAATGCCAACCAAAAATTTCACATTAACAGACTTATTGGAGATTTTCAAGGCATTGAAAGTACAAAAATAAAATGCTGGAAGCTGATCCAAACCTAGAAAAAAATATAAAAATTTACCGAGGCATAGAAAAAAATACTCTGTATCATAAATCATGAAGGTACGTATGGTTCAAACTACTCATGATAAGTTTTGTACCAAGAAACAATACAATTTAATTCTCAAAGTTTCTTTAATTTTAAATGACAATGCATCAAGTGATTATTAGTTTTACTATTTTTTTTGTTTTCCTATACACTTATAACTGAGAGAAGAGTTTTTAGTGCTGTAACAAAAATTGTTAAAGTTCACTAAATAATTTTCCCACCATTTATTATGAAGATCATGTTGCATGATTTCAGCTTGCATGGTTATTTTTATTTTCCTGCACCACCATGAAAAGAGAGGAATGACTATATATAAAAATGAAATTATTTTGCAATTAGTTTTTAATAATATATCTCACCTTTCTTCTATGTCAACACAAATATAGACTTGTCATTATTTATAATTGTTGCATAAGAACCCACTGGATTCCAAAGGATGACCATAATTTGCTTGAACAAATCCTTCTTGATGCATTTTGGGGCAGGTCCCATTTATTTAAAAAAAAAATACTATTACGGATAGTATTACAGGAGAAGAGAACATCCTCATACAGAAAGTACAGTTGCTGGAGTAAAGGCTATTACATACAGTTCACCTACTGATAGATATTGCCAAATAACCCTTCAAAATGGTGGTACCACTTCACACCTGCACCACCAGTAGAAGAGAATACCTGTTTGACCCATAATTAAAGCTATCTATTACTTGCCAATGTGGGAGTAATATATATATATTTTTATTTTATTAATCTAATTGACAAAAACGATGTCCCAGTGTTTTAAATTCTTTCCTATTACTAATGGGGTAAAGCATCATTATTGTAATGATCTATTAGCCATTTTTTTCTTCTGGAAATGTATAAACTTTGCCCATTTTTCTGTTAAGTTTTTTACATTTTTCTTAATGAATTATGGAATTCTCTTGTCCTATATCTTTCAAATATATTTATCAGGTGACATTTCTGATTCAACTTTGCTCATGTACTCTTTTTGCACAGTGAAGATTAAATTTTTAGGTACAAAATCTATTGGTCTTTTCCTATATATGTATTTTTAATCTGGGTAGCATGTTAAGAACAAAAAAAAAAGTTTTCTGTATTCCAAGACCATAAAAATAATACTACAATATCATCTCCTTCTACTATTATTATGGTGATATCTGTACATTCAACTTTTTAATCCATCTGAGGTTGATTATGAGAGTTTTGTCTCCAACTTTTAAATGTTTATTTGTTTGCTTGTCTGAATGTTAAGCCTTATTAATCAATTGCCCTATCACCATTTATTGAATATTCCATTCCTCCTTTCCCTACTGGTGTGAATTACATATTTAATACATAATTAAGCCTGTATGTTTTTGGAGGATGTGGTCAGTTTGTACACTCTCCATTCTATTCCTTATTTTGTCATTCTGTCACTATACCAATAGCAAACTGATTTCATTGTTATAGCCTCATGATCTACTTTTATATCTGGCAGGCAGACATAGTATTTGCAAAATACTTTTTCAAATTCTTTATGGCTCTTCAACCCCCTAATGCTTCCCAGTGAATTTTTTAAATTCAGTTTTATTGAGATATATTCACATACTGTACAAACCATCTGAAATACACAATCACTGGCTCACTGTATCATCACATATTTGTGCATACAAACCCATGACTAATTTTAGAACATCTTCATTACTCAAGAAAAGATAAGCTACTTGTTAAGTTCCCTAAAAAAGTGGGATTTATTATGACTATATTGTATTTAAAGATTAGATTAAAATTGATATATTTACCACGTTAATAATCTTCCAAACCAGTAGCAAGATTCATCCTTCCATTTACTCAGTCCTTGAATAAGTTTGGGAAAAGAAAACTGAACCAATAGGACATATAGCTATTTAAAAATTATATAGTAAATGTGAACAGCTATTCGGTGCCTAAGAAGAATCTGCATGGTGGAAGATATTTTTAAAAGTTGCATATTCTCCACATGTCCCTGTCTCCACGTCCTTAGAATCTGCTCCTGAGGACCTCAGAGAAACACTGACGATCTGCACAGCCTCTGGGGGCACCTCTGCTCTGCCTCCCCCGAATTCCCCAAGTGCACACACATTCTCTGCTGCAGTTCTTGTCTCTGCCCATGCTGAGTCACCTTTCTCCAATTAAGAGTTGCTGAGAGATGCCGCTCTCATTGTCACCTTATTTTCCTTGTTTCTCTTCTCTGCCTCAACCTGCTCACGTGATTGTCACTAAGGCGGTAAAGAACCTGTCAGCAGGCTAGTGTTGTTACTCTTTCTCCTGAGTTTGGTGTCCTTGACAAGTTACTTAACCTCTCTGGGCCTTAATTTGTTCATCTATAAAATGGGCATGACAATACATAGCTCTGAGTGTTGTTTTAGGACTAAGTGAGGTATTATATCTAGAGTTTTGAGGACAGTGACTGACATGTAGTAATTACTCAGGAACGCCACAAAGAACCCGGTTCAGATACTATTTATATTCAGAACAACTGAACTTTGGTGGCACCATCTCTCCTCTGGTGTCCCCTGGATGTATACTCAGGCAAGGCCACCTACCTGGATCTCTAGTATGGACACTTAGCCAAATGGCAATGTAAATTTATCCTAGCAATGACACATCAAATAGGAGTGCCGGAGAAAACCACTCCCATGCCAGTCTCTCCCTAGCTTGGTCAACCCGGACTTTTTCTGCCAAATGCCTGGCAAGTTAGGTCATACAAATTGGTTATAAAATATGGTTAGTGGGCGGGCCGCGGTGGCTCAGCGGGCAAAGTGCTTGCCTGCTATGCCGGAGGACCTCGGTTCGATTCCCGGCCCCAGCCCATGTAACAAAAACGGAGAAACAGAATACAATAAAACAAGAAAATGTTTAAAAATGTTTCCCTTTCTTCCTTTCTTCCTTCCTTCTATCCTTCCTTCCTTCTCTCTGTCTTTCCTTTAAAAAAAAAAAAAAATATGGTTAGTGCTTGGGGTCACCCAGGGACACCAAAAACAAACAAACAAATACATATGGTTAGTGAACACACCGCTTCATCAGCAGTATAGCTACATGGATTCAGGCTCTGCTGTCATTTTTATTTTATTTTATTTAGTTGTTTAGAAAAAATACCGTTAATATAAGGACAAAACACTGCAAAGTGGAAAAGGTGGTGAGGGGGAAGATATTAAAAACTTCAAATCACCCAATATGCTGCGTGTGGAGAAGAGGGATTTGGCTCTTATCTTCCCTGCCTTGCATGATTCAGGGAATGCTGCTCCTAGCAGGGCTGAGCCCAGGGTGCCCCGTTCCAGTCTCCTCTCTTTCTGGGAATTTGAGAAAGGTTGTATAGTTCTTAAGCTTTCAGGACATAGCTGAGAATATGAAGAAGAATGAAGGATGTCACAGCCCTTTGTTCTGGTGCTTTCCCTAAGTCAGTAGAGCTGGCCCCAGCCCCACCCGCTCAGTACTTGTTGATGCCAAAGGGTCGAACCCCATGGAACTGGGGCAGGTTGGGAAGCAGTGCACTGCGCGGTGAGGCTGAGTTGATGAGGACATGATCAGCCTCTGACTTGGTATAGAAGCTGGCCAAGGCGTAGACCGAGTCCAGTAGGAGAGATGATGCCGAGGAACTTACCACTAGAGGTCAACTGGAGCCCTGAGCTTTTCCTTGGCCAGAGGTCTCAAAGGGTGTCCCTTTCACTGCATAGAAAGACATCCATTGCCAAGTTCTGGATGATGCTGGTAAAGAGCCAGGCGATGGGAAGGCGGAGGCCAAGGACACTGAGTAGACTCACATCCTGCTCGGCTGGTCATCACTTGGGTGCTGTGGAGTTACCTTGCTGTGCGCCGCCCCACGTTCATCCTGCATGGGCCAAGGCTCTCCTGTTTAATTTATTTATTTTAAAATAGGTAGTATTTGCACATAGTACAAATCCAAAGCATTCAAAAGAGGATACAATATCAGGTCTCCCCCACCCACCCACCCCACCATCAGCCACCCAATATTCCCTCCCTGGAGGCAGCCAGAGTCGGTACTACTTCATTCTCAAACCCCACAGAAGGAAATCTGCTTCAGTAAAATAAGTGCCATAATATCCTAATATCATACTTTTTTATTATTATTTTTTTTTACAAATCCACCTACCAACCTTACCAGCCACTAAAGCGTGCATGGAGTTTATTGAAATGCAGTACATGTTCTGCCAGGCTAGCAAGTAAATACAGCTCACAAAAGATCAGCCTGATTTTACCCTAGCAGTCTCCTACCTCCTGGTCTGATAAAGAATCTCGTTCCATTTATTCTGCTACTACTTACTAAGATTATCTGTTACCCAACCCTGAGTGAGTGGCTGTTTGCTAATCTGATAGAAGCACATTTGTGGTATCTGCTCATATTTCCATTTGTCTTTATTGGTTGTGTTCAATGCACCATTGCTTCTCGTGCAATAAAAATTGCAGGGGTTTCTAGCCTGAAACTATAACTGGCATCTGGTTCTTTCTTCAGGGCCATTCAATTATATATCACCCACCTTACTTCATATGTACAATGCATACACCATAATGTGTCATTTTATTTGCTTTTTTTTTTTTTTTTTTTAAATTAAGGCTATTTATTACTTGGGAGAATCGTGGCTGTAAGGTGTGAAAGATGTGTGAAATGAAGAGTCCCTGGCCAGAGCCCAGGGAAAACATCTGGTGTGAGACAGTGAGCATTGCACTGACTTTTCTTTCCTCGCAAAGCAAGCAGTGTGTTCAGTTGAAGAGGTGTGTAGATAGGTCCAGGACATGGAGAATGCAGGCCCTATCCTAAATGGAACATTTTTATCTTTTTAACAAATATTTCCCCATTCTCTTCTTTCTTTCTTTGAATATCCCTATTCTGACAGCATCATATCCTTCCCTCACTAATGCCACAAATCGCCTAGTAATGGCTGCAGGTTCCATTTCTAATCCAGCACACTTGAGATGAGATTTTACCCTTTTTGTTTTTTAATGTTCTGATGTGAGAGAAAATGTGATGAAATTGTTGGGATTTCAAAGAGCTGAGCAGACAGACGATCACATCAATGAGTCAGATCACAAGACTATTTCATTCATGCTCACATCCAACAAGTATGAAATCCTACAGAAATGTCCCATGTTATCATTACTCAGTTTAGATAAGTGTTAGAAAGGCCGGGCAATTTTCAGAACCATCCATGATTCTCAGCTTTTCTGTGAGAAAGGGCGAAAGAAGGAAGAGAATGAAAATTATCTTCTCACTATTGATCTTATTACAGCAAATTATGATGACCCACACGTGATTATCTTCGGTGTGGATTTGCATAAGACGTTCCCACTCACGCGGAGCCTGCGACTGCTCCACGGAAGGTAGCTTGAAGAACTGTCCTCTTCCCTCCAGTTAACACGTTCTAGGGCCAGGCTGCAGCTGGATTCAGGAGTGATTTTCTGCCATTATCCCAACCCTGACTCCCTCATGAGTTTCCTCCATGGCTGTCTCCATGATGACTTCTCTGGGTAGAAATATGGAAAGGTGGATACCTCCATTTTGGGTTCTCATTTGAGGCTTGACGGTACCCACCACCTAACACCTCTCCATTGGCCCCAGGAACCTGCAGTGTGTGGGTGGCTAGGCGTTTTAAGAGTGGGGAATCTGCAGAAGTTTAATATCAAAAATGAAATCACAAGGATTATAAATTCTTATTGTCAATCATTTGAAAAACTGTAGCTGCTTGAAAGCACTCCACCGTTACCCTCTGGAAAATGGAAACATACTCGACCGGGAGGCAGGAGACCTGTGCCCCAGCCTGTGCCAGCAACCTTCTAGGATAGATAGACGACCTTCACCAAACTGCTTCACTCCTTGGAATCATTTTTATTGCCTGTAAATGTAAGAAGAGTGGGACGAATCAAGCATTTTGAAGGAAAACCACACTTTGAACCCCAACATATAAAACAACTAACAGGGAGGCCGCTCTGACTGAAATAGAAGTCGGGGGCAGGGAGATGGATATCCACCTGCTGCAGCTTGCCTTCTCCTTGAAGCTTCCCCAGAGACCCCAGGTAGAAAACCACCAGAATATCTAATTTCAGTGGTCACTTAGAAGCTTTAGGTCCTCTAATAGTGAATTCACCTCTGAAGTTTATCACAACACAGATTCTTGTAAGAATGTTATATGTTTAAGGGATGACTAACATTTACAAAGTTTTTCTTTACTGAAGGCTGTTGTATTCTTTGTGAGTGTGAGTGTGTCCATGTGTGTATAAGAGGGACGCAATATTGGCATCTTCTGGATTTACTTGAGCCAGTTTGTAAACAATCTTCCAAACCCTGGCAGATTTGGATATTTCTATATCTACTTTCTCCATCCATCTATGTTCAATCCCAAATAAGGTAGAAGAGGTCAGCTCAGGGAGGGAAGAAGCCTTGACTGGCCCAGGGCTAGTGGGACAACAGCAGCCTCAGCCAGAAGAAATTGTATGGAAGACACACTCTCTTGGAATTGTCTTCTAGCTGGTTTCTATGTTTCCATTCTCTTTCTACTTCAATCTACTGCCCAGCCTTCTGGTTGAAAAGAGGCATATAAAGAGGAAAGTTAACAGAAAAATTGTCTAAGTTCTACCACCGATACCATTGTTTCTTAACTCGGTAAAGGTTGATCCCCCTTTTGACATACATAAACAACTTTGTCCTCCATTAGTATGATTTAAAACACTTAAATAACTAAGCACCACATTTACATCAATTACAAGCAATTGTAATATTATTTCTCAACAACTATATTATTTTTCAATTATTCTTTGTCAAACTCTGTACTGCCAAGTGTTTCTGATAAAAAAGGGGATTGGAGTAAAGGGGTTATCATGCTCCTATTTATATCAAGAATCTTACTAGAGATTCTTTCTGCTACTGCAAAAGAAACACTGGCCTCTCAAGTCAGATTTATTCTGATTTTTGCTATGTGGTAGTTATAATAATTAGGTTTTGTTGGAAAACAGTGCACACTTGTCCCACTGGACACCACTGTGTTCTACTTCAAATTAACCTGGAGTTTAGAAATCCAAATTTTCAAAAATGTTAAATGGGGTCAGAAGTAGTTAATTGTTTTCAACATACAAATATTTCTTATTACTTAAACTCAAAGAATAAGCTATGCCCTTTGCATTTAAAGTAAGATTGAAAAAACATATTATAGGAAGATGTGTTGCATAAATTGTCGTAAAAATTGGCATATGCCCTGTGAATTTAAGTAGAATTAAATAATCATGCAATAGAAATGTGTATGTATGTTTTCATCTGCCCATAAATGCATGTAGTAGATTTTTCAGTGTAAGGTAAGCAGAGCCATCACCATTATCTATAACTGTTACATGCATTTATTTGCTGCTCAGTACAAGCCAGGAGTGCATACATGAAAATGGCTGGTTCCTAACCTCAAGTAGTTAATATGTTGTTGTGAGCTGGTGACACGTAAACATAGTAAATACTGTAAAGCATATTATGAGATAGTTAAACAGTGCAGTCTTGGCTATGGTTTGGAAGATGTGCTGTGAGATCACAAAGAAAGATGTGATGAACTAGCCTGAAGATATTATGAAAAGTTTTGCAGAGAAAGTAACATCTGGCTGTGCCTCGCAGAGGTCAGTAACTCACCAGGTGGAGAAGAGGTATCAAGAAAAGGAAGGGGCATGAGCCAAGATTGGCAGGGCTCAAAATGTGTCATGTGGGCTCCAAATGAGGGCTTGTCCATGGGGCAGGACAGCTGAAGGCATCTTATGAAAGGTGTAGAATGCCATGAATAAAAAGATGTGTAGCCATCAGTTGCCCACCCATACTTGATTGTTTTCCTTACAGGCCAAAACCTTCCTTCTGTGAGTGCCTGAAATGCTCTCTGAGCTCCTCCTCTAGCAGCAGGAGTATGCCAGCCGCATGGAGCAGACCATGCACACCAGAGTAACACCTCCCACATTGTTCTCCGCAAGTGGTGGGTGGGAGTTGGTGGCTAGACATCGCAGCCTACCCACTGTTCGGGTGGAACGACTCTGAGGCATGCTCTACACAGTCTCCAGAGGTCCCAGTGGGATTGAGCCTCAGTTGCCCAGTAATAATCTGCTCATTAAGGCACCCTGAATTGGCTTCCTTCCGTTCTCTGTATTTATGTCCCTACTACCTTACCAGTGCCTCCTGGTACTGCCTCCCAAATAAACTCCTTGCACTCGAACTTATGTCTCTGAATCGGCTACACAGTTTAGACATGATTTGGTGGCAGGGGAAGCCATCGCAGATTACAAAGCAAGGGTAGACTTTGACAGACTAAGATCACTGTTTTGGGAAAGATCATTCTTTCTGGCAGCAATGTGGAGGAAGGATGAGCCTGGAGACAGGAAGACCTGAAAGCAGCTGCTGCCTGGAGAGATTACACAGGACGAACAGAAAAGAAGTGGAGGTCAAGGATGGAACCCTGGAGAATCCCGATGTTTATGGAAGAAAGAAACTGAGAAAGAACAGGCAGAAGGGGGAGAATTCAACTAGAACGCTCTCCTGCCAGCCTCTCATAGAAAGAAAAAAACCAGTGAGCGCTTTCTATACCAGGGGTCCTAATATTTTTGTAACATGGGACTACTTTTCATTTCTCCAAGGCTATGAATTCATTTTGATGAGTAAATTTCCATCAGACAAGAGATGGTGATGGAGGAGAAGGATAACTCCTGACTTCCCTTTAGGAGTTGGAATTCCTGTAAATTGTGCAGAGAAAGGCTGGTAGAGGGGAAACATAGTCACAGCAAGTAGCTTAAAAAATTGCTTTATACCATATATACACCCTAACGTTGCCCTCTTTCAATCACGTTCAGATACATTCTTCAGTGCTGTTAATTACATTCATAAATTGTAATAGAATAAACATTTAAAAAATCCATGGAACTGTACTACACAGTGACCCCCCCCCAAGTTAAATCATGGACTATGGTTAATAATACAATTATAAAAATGTGTTATCATCAACTGTAAAAAATGTTCCACACCAATGCAAAGTGTTAAAAATAGGTAGTATATAGGAATCCTTTATTTAATGCATGACTGTTCTATAAACCCACAACTTCTCTGGTAAAGGCCCAAAAAAGTAGGAATAAATTTTAAAAGTTGCCTAAAAGATCTTCTGAAATTAGGAGAGTCTGATTGGTAGGTCCGACATCCATGTAATATGTTTGTAATGAATTTATACTAAATTTAATTAAATATCTGTCTAATCTGAAGTTGATTATCTCTAGTTATTTGTCTTCAACCTTGAGCCAAAACTGCAAACCAACATGCCTCTCAAAATACAAACTGAAATGCCTAGTTTTTTTTTTTTCATTTTTTTGGGGGGAAGGGGAGAGAGGGCTGTATGCCAACTTCTTAAGTATTTTCTAGTATAAAATTGGCCAGATTATCACATTTCTTTTCTTTGCAATTATCAAAAATTAACAAATATTTAATGTTCATTCATTGACCATTTGTTTAATACATGAAACAAGATAAAGAAAATTGTGTTTCCCAAAATTCTTCTTGGGAAGAAAGGTGTTGATAAATCACTTGAGGTAGAAAGTGAGATATTCAAGGAACACACAAAGATTTAAATTATGTTGTTAAATTGCTATAGGTAATGGTAGGAGAGAATAGTAACACACACACACACACACACCCTTGGCAACATGGTAAGGAGAAGCAAGAGAAATCAGAAAAAGGAATGGGGGAGTGTTCTAGTAAAATGTCATACATTGTACACTTTGATTCCTCCTCATGTGCTCACTCAATTATCAGAAGAAACAGTAAAAATTATGAAATGCTTGGTGTGATAGGTTTTGCTATAGTGAGTGGTACGGGGTCTGCCTTGTGAATCCTGGCTGACATAAAACAAAAACAGTCTGCAGTGGTATAGTTAAAAGCAAAAGAAAAATATCTGTTCCAGACACTAAGAGTCTCTATGAAATAAACATTAAAACCAGGTCTCTGATCTTGAACAGGTTGTAATATAGTTGACCAAATGAAACACAGACATGAAAGAGAATCCAATTTATTTTAGGAAAGAAAACATTCTTGAGTCCCTTCCATGTATAGAGTACTTGCTAGATGTTACTGGATACACAGAAGAGAAATATGGCTAAACAAGTAGCTATTATTGAAATAGTTTGTGATGCTCAGTAATATAGATAAAATCAGAGGAGTCCAATTGAGGATAAGAGGTGTTTAAATGTGAAATTAGAAAAGTAATATAGAAGTTATTGTAGGAACTAAGAGAAGGGAGGTGGGTTAAACAGAGGAACTTAGGAATGGCAATGTGGATTCTATTTCCAACAGTAAGGCTGTAGATACCCTCACCAATCCTTTTGGCAACATTAAAAAATACTGGATGAAAAATGTTTAATCTTTTAAAATGTATCAGTGAACTGCAAGAATGTGAGAAATGCACAGGATTCAAAATTTAAGTGCTCTTAGGAAACCAGAAAAGTAAGCAAAGCACTAGAGTTGGCTCTTTCCATATCTAATCAGAAGTTCAGCTTCAGTGTTCACCCTCATAGGATGCAGGCCACAGGAAAGAAATCCCAGGGCCTGCCTATGATGTGGAGTCTAAAAGCAGTTCTCTTATTCTCAGAACACTGGGGTTCCTGAGGACTATCATCTTTGTGCAGGTGTGGCTTAGAAAGAAGCCCATTCCCCAGGAACTGTAAGGAAAATTGTCTTCATGGGACATAGGCATGGAGTAGAAAGAAAAAGAAAATCTGAGAATTAGGAACCAGAAATGGTCCCAACTCATACTTGAGTTCAAAGTACCTAAGAGGTACAAAAATTTTCAAGAATTTAAAGTGGTCTCTAAGAGTCCTTATTTCTTAGAACTACATTATGAATGAAATGATATGATGTTGCAGGTCTGCTTGAAAATAATCCTTTATAGGGTGAGTGGATAGGAGAATAGATCAAACAAAATTGATCATGTGTGAGTAATTTTGAAGCTGGGTTATGTATATATGGGGATAAATTATACTACATACTCTCTACATATAATAAATTAAATGTTAAAAACACACAAAATAATGAAGTGTTAAAAAATACATAGCAAAGTGTTTCCTCTTGGTAGTATCACCGGGTACCTGTCAGAAGTAAGCACAAATTTATCTCCAGAGGAGTCTTCCCTCAACTCAGGTTTCAAAGAAGCCCCACAGATAATAGTCAAGAAATAGGAGCTCAAAAAATTGCAAAGTGCCCAAGAAGCAAGGTGCCATGAGCAAAAGTAGCAGGAAAACAATAGTTGATAAAGTTAGACCAGATTTTCAGAAGTTATAATTATCACATGTAATATATTTAAAGACATAAAATAACAATTAAAAATGAGTAGGGAATGAGACACTATAGCATATAGCAAGAAGATTTATTTCAGGAATCAAATAGATGTATGAGTAATTAAATCCTTTTGATGGAAATGCTTAATAGCAGCTTAGACATAGCTAATGAGAGAATTGGAGAACTGAAAGATATATTTGAGGAAATTATTCAGAATAGGACACAGCACAACAAAGATATAGAAAATATTTTGAATGATTAAATTCATGGAGAATAAAGTGAGAAAGTTGAATTTTCATTCAAATAGATTTCCAGAGAGAAAAAACATCAGTGAAGCTGAGGCAAATTTTAAAAATAATAGCTGAGAACTTCCAAGACCTGATGAAAGATATTATAAATCCATAGATTCAGGATTACCAGGAAATCCCAAGCAGAATAAATAAAAGGAAACATAAGGATCTTAACTCCTGCAAGAGGAAAAAATAGTTAATTTTCTGATCTGGAAGGAGGATATAAAAGTATTCATTGCACTTCTCTATACATGTGAAATATTTTTAAATAATAAATTGGAAGAGAAAAGATCCCAAAGATAATAGATCATCTAAAAAAGGAAAGACAATTAAGCTTACAAGTCATCACTTATCAAAAACAGTGGAAGTCAGAAGAGAGTGGAATGATAGCTTCAATACACTGAGAAAAAAATAACTGTCAACCTAGAATTGTAAACTATCTAATAATCAAAATCTATCAAGAATAAGATTGAAATAAAGATATTTTCAAATAAAAAATAAAAACTCCATCACCCATAGAGCCTGACTAAAAGAAATTCTAATGTGTATGTACTTCAAGAAGAAAGAAAGTGATACCAGATAGAAGATTAGAGATGCAAAAAAATTATTAGTCAAGAAATCATAATTATATGTAAACATATATTGTTTGAAATATGTTTTTAAACATTGTATTAAAATAGCAACAGTAAAGAGTTAAAGAAACAAGATAGAATTAAACTATTATGATAATTGTCTGGAGCACTTGGTTTAGGTTAAAGTGAGCTAAGGAATTGTATAGATTGGAAGGAGGATACAGATATTGATCAACCTCAGGCTTTCTCAAGTATGCAATATTTTTTAGATTAGCACACAAGAATAGAAATGCTCTGCATAACATCTTAAATAGCAGAAGAAAAATGGAATGAAAAAAATATTCCATCAAAATACTAAAAGACAAAAACATGAGAGAAAAGAGTCACAGAGCAGATGGTACAAAGATAAGTAAATATGTTAGTAATTATAATAAATGAACTAAAGGTTCTGGGTAAAATGCAAAAATTGAATTCAGATTGAACTAAAATCTAGCCACAAGCTATTTAGAAAATGCAAAACTAAAATATAAGAAAGTAGAAAGATGAAAAGTTTAAAACAGATAAATACAAAACAAATATTAGCTAGATATTTGTTAATAGCAAATATACCTTTGTTAATATTAGAAATATATATTTTAAGGCAAAAAGCATTACTAGCAACAAAGAGGGTCACTATTTATAAAATTTTCAATTTTCTGGAAAGATATAGCAATTCTAAATTTGAATGGCCCTGATAATATAGCCCAAAAATACATAAAGCAAAAATTGAAAGCTACAAAGATAATTTAAAAATCCACCATTACAATAAGAGTTCCATGACCTTAGGATACCTATTTTAGGAATTTACAGATCAAGTAGACAAAAAAAAAAAAGATTGGTAAGGATATAGAGATTTGAATAATACAATTACTAAAGAGTCTAATGGACATATATATAGAACACTTTCACCTGAAAACTGCAGACAGCACATATTTCATCAAGTATAAATGTAACGTTAACCAAAACTGACCTCATGCTAGACCATTAAAAATGTCTAAACAAATTTGAAAAAAATTGTATCCTACAGTTCACATTCTCTGACTATATTGAAAGTAATATAGAAATTAATATTTTAAAAACTATATTCAGAAATAAGAAATCACTTATAAATGACTCATGAGTCAAAATATAAATTGCTATAGAAATTAGAAAATATTTAGAACAAAGTGATATTGAAAATCCTACATAACAAAACTGGGATGCAGGTTATACATATTTACCTTGAAATGCTTTATTAGAAGAATTATAAAAACTGAGCTAAGCATCTAATTCAAGAAGTTAAAGTAAACCCAACATTATTAAAAGAAGGAAGTAATAAAATTAAGAGCAGGAAATAATGAAATAGAGAACAAAATTAAAGATTCAAATCTCTTCAACAAATGGTGTTAGGAAAACGAGTTATTGCTTAATGGGTATAAAGTTTGTTTGAGCTTTAAAAAGTTGGAGTAATGGGTATGGATGATGGTAATACAAAATCCTCAATATATTAACACTACTGAATGTACATTTGAAAGTGGTTAAAATGGGATATTTGTAATTGTATATATGTTATTACAATAAAAAATTTATTAAAAAAGTCAAAACTGACTCCATGAAAATCAAATAAAACTGACAAGCACCTGACGAGATTGATCAGAGAAAACAAGAGAAAAACACATATATACAAGTAAAGCACAAGAAGACGTTAATTATCAACACTACCGAAATAAAATGGAAATAAGGAAATATGTGGAACAATATTACATTAATTGTGGGTTAGAAGGAGAGACAAAGAAGATCACTCAGTCCAACGCAGGTGTCTGTCACCAACAGAAGCACAGCTCATACAGCACTAGATGAAACAATTGTTTCCTCACCAGAAAAAGAGACAGATCAGGGTCAACTTCACTGGTGAACATCAGTTCCCCATGGCCAGCGGGTCTCCATCTGTTGCTGAGGCTGGGAGATGTTCTAGGAGTAGCACTACTCTTGTGTTTCTGTGCCTTAGTGGGGGACCCTGACTCCCTCTCCTCCAGGGACAGATATACCACTGGGGTATGAGTTGGGTGTCATAAAACAGTGACTATGTACAGAGGTTGGGACAAATGGGAAGGAAGGTAGGCAGCCCCCTTCTCTACTGGGAGATCGTGTTTCATCCCACAAGGGTGACATACCTGGTCCTGAGCAAAGGATGTATTTGTGGGTCCCAGGAAAAGGCAGCAGACCTCTTGTCAGGTCTGTCTCCTACCACACTTTGTAAACTCTGATAAAAAAAATATTTCTCAAACAAAAATAATACCCAGATTGACCCTGGAATAAATGAAATCGGTATTGTTTTATAGACATAAAAGAAATTGACTCCTTTTGTTTAAAATACTCCTACAAAGAAAACACTAAACCAGAAAAGTTTTGCCAGCATATTTTTCTGAAATTGAAGAAACAAGTAATTCCACTCTCACACAGACTCTTCCAGAGTTTAGAAAAGGAGAAAACACTTTCTGACTCATATCACAAGGCTAAACATAACTTTGAATCAAAACCTGACAAGGTTAGCACAAGAAAAGAAATCGTAATGTTAATCTTACTTATGAACAGAGAAGCAGAAATGCTAAACAAAATATTAACCATCTGAATCCAGAAATGTGTAAAAAAGAAAATATTACCATGTTGGATTTACCAAGGAATTTGCAAGTGGTGTAATATTAGAAAATCAATTATTAAAATGTATCTATTAGCAAGTTAAAAGAGAAAATTATATGATCAGTTCAATAGATGCAAGGCATTCATTTAATAATATTACATTTCATTCATAAAAACAATTCCTAGATAATTTTTAAGAGGAGAAACCTTCCTACATCTAATAAACAGTGTCTACAAAAAAATATCCAGTGAATAGTATGTCTAATAGTGAAATGTGGAAAGTATATCACCCCTTCTATTCTACATGTACTAGATTAACATGATATATATGGAGAAAACTAGCTATCATTATTTGCAGATGATTTAGTTGTCTACATAAAAAATCCAAAGAGTTCTGCACATTTATTTTTAGGATTAAAAAGAATTTAGCAAGTTTGCTTGATACAAAAACCAGCATACCATTTTTTTTATACACAAGCAGCAAATAACACAACAGTATGCGAAATATGCTAGGTACCTAGGTACAAATATAACAAAGGTTGTGTATGTTTTTTGTAGAAAAAATTGTGAAGCTTTGCTAAAAGTCATTAGAGAAAACCTAAATAAATGGAGACGTGCTGTGTTCATTAATTGGGAAGTATTGCAGATATGTCCCACCTCAGCAAATACCTATCAAATCCCCCAAATAATTTTTGTCTGTTGTTTGTTTTTGTTGTTCTTGTTCATTTTGTTTCTGTGAAACTTAGCAAACTGGTTCTAAATTGAATAAAGGGTCAAAACTAGTTGTGATATCCTTGATGAAGAGCAAGGTGGGAGACTTGTCAGAGCAGATATCAAGAATTACTGTAAACTTGTGAAGCATGGTGTCAGCGCAGGGATAGACACATTGACCAGGGTTGACAGATACTTTTGAGTGGGCAAAGTGAAGGCCAGCTGGGGAAGGACTTTCAAAGCCTGCTAAGGAACTGGGACTTCATCCCAGAGGATGAAACCATGACCTTAAGCACAGAAAAAGCTATAAATGAATTCGTATGTTATTATACAGAGCCTTATGAGTAGAGGTTATGTCACCAAGGGGACAGCAATGGGGATAAAAAGGAAAAGGTAGATATTTCCAGATAATGGCAACTGGTTTTCTATCCCATTTGAAAGAAAGAGAAGAGACATGTCATCTCCAGGATTTTTGAGCTGGGGTCAGTCCCATTGGTTGGTGCCTTCAATAAAAGTTGAAAGTCTGAAGGGGTCATTTTTTGTGTGAAGGGAGGAGGGGAAATGATGAGTGACATTTTGGGCTGTCTTAATTTGAGACAACAATGAGACATACGGAGATCTCCCTTAATATCTACCACTATGGTTTTGGAAGATAGATAACAGGTGAACCCTGGAGATAATTTGAAGCTGGAAAGAGAATTAATTTATGAAGAGGATGAAAAAGAGAAGAGAGGGCCGGGACGATGCCCATAGCGATATTTTTCTCTAGACTGATTCCTAGAACCTAGCTCAACGGAGCACTGTAACATGAAAACTTTCTGTTCATTAATATATATATATGGCTTTTTGTTTTTGTTTTTGTTTTTTGGCATGGGCAGGTTCTGGGAATCAAACCCAGGTCTCCAACACGGCAGGCAAGAATTCTGCTGCTGAGCCACTATCGCACCGCCCTCAACCATATTTTTTGACAGATGCTCGAAGATGGTTGTCATTGTGTTTGAATCTGCCTCTTCGCCTGCAGCTTTGATTCAGATGTAAACGAAATGAGGAAAGACGGAGTAGCAAAGGAGGCCCACATATGTGCAGTGTTCGCGTGCTTTTGCATGTGCTAAAGAGAGAAAAAATGTGCAGTGAATGGTGGGAGGAGACACTCTGTGGGAAAGGCTGGCTGCGCGGTGAAAGCGGGAGGGTGAGTGGGTGAAGCGCTCAGCCCTGGCTGAGTGCCAGAGGAGCAAAAGTTGAGAAAGCATTTGTCTAAAGATAAAAGCTAAACACGCTGCTCGGGGTGAGATGTACCTTGACAAACATTCCCACGTGACTGATGCATTTTAACTACTCATACACTCAACGTGAAATGCCTTTTTTGACAGCAAACAGTCGTGTTTTTCTGCTTCGTTTTCCTGTGGGTCTCTGCTGGGCTTTGCCTTCCTCTTTCAATCCTGACTTGTTAGATTTTCAGCATTGCATCAGGAAGGAGGCAGGACAGTTCTCTAGGGCACCAGTGCCCCAGCAGCAGCTGAGGAGGAAGGAACTGTAGAAAGGAGTACAAAAGCCTGCAAAGAATGGCTGCGCCCTAGTATCTCTTGTCATTTTTACAAGGTTCCATGCAAGCAGCTGGCCTGCAGGAAGTTCATTTATAACTGTCAATTTAGCAGTTCATTTATTTCATTGAAGCAATGAAACACACCAGGGGTGTGATAAGCGTGAGATAATCACACCTCGGGGGTGTTCCCAAGCAGGGAAACAGCCAGTTCCCTTTAATCCCATAAGGATGTGATTAGAGCTCCTGATAAGTTTACAGCTGAGGGGGCTGAGGGAGAAGTTGTGTGTTTCTCCTCCTGGGAAAAATAAAGCAAGTGAAAAAAAAATTGGAACATTAAGCGAGCTCAGAAATTCCATCAGCATGGATGGATCCACAGAACTTAGGAGAACTAGGCACTTAAATCACTGCCAAGGCACAGAATCTTTCCTGGTTTTGTTCCGTTTCTTTAGGGCTCCCTCTTCTATTAGAGCCTATGAACATTAGTGCTGAATTAAGACATTCAGTTAATAGTCAGAAAATCATTAGGCATGTAACAGAATAAAAAATCCAAGACAGATCCAAAGGGGTATCCACCATTTTGCTCTTTGGCTGTGAATGTCCCTCACATGTCAGTTCCCAGTTGCTCTCCTTGAGTCCGGTTTCTGCAGGATTCTATTTGTAAATGCCTTAGAGCCATAGAGTTTCCTTTTTAAACCAAAACTATACCAACTTAGAGCCACAGAAATGCCCAGCCCCATCCATGGGGTTCAGAAGTTCTCTTTCAGTTGTTCTAGTCCCAGTGTTAGTGCTGGTTCGGATGAAGTCCTCTTCTCAGCTCTGCTCACACTCTGCAGGGCAAAGTTCCTGAATCCATCCAAAAGAGACATCTGCGGAAAAGGTACTTGCCTCTGCATGAAGCCCACTTGAGTCACAGAGTAAAAACAGAAAAGTTAAATTATAACATACTGCATTTTACACTGTTGTGCTCTCTCTCACTTTTGGATGTACGTGAGTCTTAAATTAAAAAGCTGAAAATTATATAGGCTCTCAAATCTATTTCTCTTGTAAGTGTGTATCATGAAAAAGAGTTAGAAATCCACTGTAATTCTTTTCTCTTATACAAGTTCATTTTTTTAATTTGAGAAGTTGTAGGTTTACAGAAAAAAAATCATCCAGAAAATATAGTTACAATATACCCTACACACACACACACACAGACTTTTTCCCCTATTAACATTTTGAATTAGTGTGATACCTTTGTTACAATTGATGAACCAATGTTCTATTTTTATCATTAAATATAATCCATACGTTACAGTTGGGTTCACTGTTTATATTGTACAGTCCTATGCATTTTAAAATTTTTTTATTCTAGTAACAGACATGTAACATAACATTTCCCCCTTTTAACCACTTCCAAATATGTAATTCAGTGGTATTAATTACGTTCGTAATGTTGTAGTACAATCACCACCATCTATTACCAAAACTTTTTCATCACCCCAAACAAAAACTCTATACCAGTTAAGCATTAACTCTTCACTGCCTACACCTACATCCTGGCTCCTGGTAACCTGTATTCTAGTTTCTGACTCATGGATTAGCTTTTTCTAATTATTTCATGTGAGTGTGATCAGACAATATGTGTCCCTTTGAGTCTGGCTTATTTCACTCAACATAGTGTCTTTGAGGTTCATCCAGTTTGTTGCAAATATCAGAACTTCATCCCTTTTTACAGCTGAATAATATTCCATTATATGTATATACCACATTTTCTTTATTCATTTATCAGTTGATGGACATTTGGGTTGCTTCCACCTTTATAGAATTGTCACTAATGCCACTATGATTATCCCTGTGAAAATATCTGTTTGAGTCCCTGCTTTCAATTCTTTTGAGTTTATACTTAAAAGTGGGATTGGTGGGTGTCATGGCAATTCTTTCTGAGGAACCACCAAACTGTTCTCCACAGCAGCTGCATCATTTTACATTTCCACTAACAATGAACAAGTGTTCATATTTCTGCATATCTTCCCCAACAGTTGTCATTTTCCATTTTTTTAATAGTAGCCATTCTAGTGGGTGTGAAATAGTATCTCATTGTGGTTCTGATTTGCATTTCCCTAATGGCTAATGATGTTGAATATTTTTTCATGTGCTTTTGGACATTTGTGTGTCTTCTTTGGAGAGATATCTATTCAAAGTTTTGCTCATTTTTAAATTGTATTGTTTGCCTTTTTGTGGTTGAGTTGTACTTCTGGATATTGAATCATTATCAGATATGTGGTTTCTAAATATGTCTTCACAGTCTGAAAATTGTCTTTTTACTCTCATGATGAGGTGATTTGAAGCACAAAACTTTTTAATTTTGATAAAGTCTATCAAAATTTTTCTATTTTTTTTTCTTTTGTTGCTTGGGCTCTTAGTATGAAGTCTAAGAAACCATTGGCTAAGAAAAAAATGCTTCTCCATGTTTTCCTCTAGGAGTTTCATAGCTTTAGTTCTTGCATTTAGGTCTTTGATTCATTTTGACTTAATCTTTTTATATGGTGTGAGGTAGGGTTCTACCTTCATTCTTTTCCATATGAATATCCAGTTTTCCCAGCACCATTTGCTGAAGAGACTATTCTTTCCCCATTGAGTAGACTTGGTACCTTGTCAAAAATCAATTGGCCATAGATGTGAAACATATTTCTGGAATCACAATTTGATTCCATTGGTCTGTATGTCTAGTCTTATGCCAGTATCATGCTGTTTTGATTACTTTAGCTTTGTAATACGTTTTTAAATGGGGTGGCTTGAGTTCTGCCACCTTGTTCTTCTTTTTAAAGATGGTATTGGCTACTCAGGGCCCCCTACCCTTCCATATAAATTTGATAATTGACTTTTCCATTTCTGAAAAGAAGGCTGTTGGAATTTTGATAGGAATTGCACTGAATCTCTAAATAGCTTTGGGTAGAATTGACATATTAACAATATTCAGGCTTCCAATCCATGAAAATGGGAATATTCTTCCATTTATTTAAGTCTTATTTATTATTTTAGCAACGATTTGTAATTTTCTGTGTATAAATCCTTTCCATCCTTGATTAAACTTATTTCTAGATGTCCTAGATATTTTATGCTTTTAGTTGTTATTGGAAATTGAATTTTTTCCTTATTTCCTCTTCAGATTGTTATTACTAGTGTATAGAAACACAATTGATTTTTGCCTGTTGTGCTTGTACCCTGCCACTTTGCTAAACTCCTTTATTAGCTCTTATAGTTTTGTGTGGATATTTCAGGATTTTCTATACTTTGGATCATGTCACCTGCAAATAGGGAAAGTTTTACATCTTTCTTTCCAAACTGGATGCATTTTATTTTTTTCTTACCTAATTTCTCTGGCTAGAACTTCCAGTACAATGCTGAATAAGAGGTGATGGTGGGTATCTTTGTCTTGCTCCTGATTTTAGAAGAAAAGCTTCCAACCTTTCAACATTGAGCATGATGTTAGTTATGGGTTTTTCATATATGTCCTTTATCATGTCGAAGAAGTTTCCTTCTATTCCTAGTGTTCTAAGTGTTTTCATCAAGAATAATGCTGGATTTTATCACATGCATTTTCTGCATCAATTGAGATGATCATGTGTTTTATTTTTCCCTCTATTATTTTGTTATAGTACTTTAACTGATTTTCTTATTTTGAACTACCCTTGCATACCTGGGAAAAAAACCTACTTAATCATGGTATATTCTTTTAATCTGTTGTTAGATTCAGATTACTAGTACTGTGGATTTTTGCATCTATATTCATAGGCGATATTGGTCTGTAGTTTTGTTTTCTTGTGGTATCAGTATCTGGCTTTGGTATTAAAGTCAAGTTGGTATCATAGAATGAGTTAGGCAGTGTTCCCTCCTCTTGAATTTTTTAAAAGAGTTTAAGCAGAATTGGCATTAACCTTCTTGGAATGCTTGGTAAAACTCATCAATGAGGCCATATTGTCCTGGGCTTTTCTTTGTTGGTAGGTTTTTGATTACTGACTCAATGTCTGTACTTGCCATTCGTCTATTGGATGTCTATTTCTTCTTGAGTAAGTAGTAGGTAGTTTGTGTTTCTAGAAATTTTTCCATTTCATATAGGTTATTGAATTTGTTGGTGTCAGGTTGCTCATGGTATGCTGTTAAAAGCCTTTTTATGTGAGGTGGGTAGTAATGTTCCTCCTTTCATTTTTTATTTTAGTTATTTGTGTCCTCTTTCCTTTTCTCTTTATCAGTCTAGTTAAAGGTTTATCAATTTTGTTGACCTTTCAAAAAAACCAACTTTTGACTTCATTGAATCTCTCTTTTTTTTACTCTCTATTTCATTTATCTCCACTCCAATCTTTGTTATTTCATTCCTTTTACTCACTTTCTGTTTAGTTTGCTCTTCTTTTTCTAGATCCTCCTGTTGTGAGGTTAGGTCTCTGATTTCAGATGTCTTCTTTTTTAATGTAAGCAATTAGAGCTATAAGTTTCCCTCTCAACACTTCCTTTGCTGCATCCCATAACTTTTCGTATGTTGTGGTTTTACTTTCATTTGCCACAAGATATGTTCTGATATCCTTTGTGATTTCTTCTTTGACCCATTGTTTGTTTAAGAGTGTGTTGTTTAATTTCCACATATTGGTTTGTTTGTTTCTATGCTCTGATGTCACTTGGGGGATTTATTCATTCTTTATTAATTTGATAAATAATTTAGTGTCTAGTAGATTGTGTCTGGGAGCTGGATGTAGAGCAGTAAACAAAACGGATAAACTTTCCACCTTGCTCTAGAGAAAGGTAGGCAACATAATAGGTAAGATGGTGATAAGCAACATGAAGAAAAGTAAACCAGGGTAAGAGGCAGGGCAGGGAAGGCTTTACTAATAAGATGACCTTTTGAGTAGAGACCTGAAAGTAATGAAGACACCAGGAGCATTTCCAGCAGAAGGAGCAAGATGCCAGCCACCACGCATGCTTTATTTTTTTAATGCTCTATTTTGTTTTCAATGTTTTGGCTTTTTCTCCAGAAGTCAAAAGACAAATAATCCACTTAATTGCAGTGTTGAGTTTTTGAGCAGCAGTGTGAGCAGTTTGATTATATATGGAGGCTTCCTAACTTGGGAAGTGGTGGCGTGGGGGGGAGGGGGGGGCAACAGGAGCAACCTGAAAGCAAATGTCACAGCTGTGGAGTGGGAGCCTGCAGTCCACCCGGCCCCCCAGTTCTGCGGGATTGAAGAAGGCCACAGAGGAAGGAGAAGACAAGTTCGTCCCAGTCCAGACCAGGCTGAATGCAGCTTCCACTTAAAACGGCCCTCCTGAAAGTGCCCTTTCACACAGCATGTGTTCTCCATCCACTCTCAAATATTAAGGCCCTTAAAGCACTAACAATTTAACTGCTTCTGTTTCTAGGTCTCTTCAAAAAATATATATAATTATTACAGTAGCAAATAACAAATAACTTACGAATAACATGAATGATTACAATTCAGATAATTTAAAAGTATTTCACCTCTCTCCTTGAGGATCAATGTATATGCCCATGGCCTTTGTCTTTGTACATTTACAGAACAGTTTCTTAGATTCGTTATATTCTTTTTTCCCACTAAACTGAATTGACCTATTAGACCATAATTCATGGTTTTGCATAAATTAAGGTTATATGAATTATATTTATATTATAATTAATATATCATAATGTATTAATTATAATTATACTAATATATTATTTATTATGTCATTAATGAATATATTATATTCATTAATGGTGGTTTTGCATAAAATTAAGGATCAAAATCTTACACTACAGAAGAAAACTCTAATAGTAGCATACTCCCCAGCAGCTAACGAATGAAGTGGGGTTGAGGGAAGGCACTGGAAATTTAGTTACACCTGAAATTGTATTATAGCCCCCAGTTCCTAACATGAAAGGTGGGAGTTCCCATACCATAATATTATAAGCAGAGACAAACCTGAATTATAGTTCTGATTCCATCACTTATTAGCCTTGGACAAGTTACTCAACCTCAGTTCCTTTGCAATTACTGCTTCTGCTGCCTAAAACACTCTCTCCAGATATCCACATGGCTGGTTTCCTTGGGTCAAATGTCATCTTTTCAGTGAGACCTTGCTTGATGACCCTATATTAAGTTGGAAACCATCCCTTGGGTTCCCTGCTATATACATAGCCCTCCTCACCATCTGACATGCTGCATCCTTTATTTGTTCATCAGCTCTATCCCCATTAGAGATGTAAAGTCCATGGGGGCTGGGAGTTTTTGTTTGTTCACTCTTTGTATTAAGGTTCTCTAGAGAAACAGAACCAATGGGAGATATTGTAAACATGAGATTTATAAAGGTATCTCACGCAACTGTGGGAATGGAAGAGTCCAAAATCCACAGGACATGCTGTGAAGCTGGCAGCTCCAATGAAGGGTCTCTACAAACTCCACAGGAGAGACTCACTGGCTGAAGAAGCAATGAACAGTCTTTCTTCCACCTTAAATAGTCTTTGCCTAATCAGATTATCTCATTTGCAGGAGGCACAACCTTAGCTGATCATAGATGTAATCAGCCAGAGCTGCAATCAATTGACTGATGGTTTAATAAACCAGCATTTCAGTTTATCAACCAGCCATGAAATATCCTTGCAGCTATGGTTGACCACTGCTTGCCTGACCAGACAACTGGGCACATCACCTGGCCAAGCTGACACCAGAGGCTAACCATCACACTCCTGCATACAGGGGTTGTATTAAAGACTTTTGACATGTGGTCAGCAAGGGCACTGACCAATGAGGAACAGATGGCAGTGGGAAACTCTGGTGCCACCACGCCCATGTGCACCACTGAGTATCAGCCCGTTTGCCTTCTAACCTAGAGCAGAGCCCAGACACCGATGGCGCCAATCGGTACTGGGTGAGTGCTGAAGCTCAGTGCTGAAGCTTGAGAAATGAAAGTGGTAACTCCTTCGCAAAGGCTCATTGCTGGTCTCACATTCACTGATGTGGGTTAAGTGAGATATGTTTCTTATTGCAAGGCTGATTCTGGACCAATGGACCAGATACAGCTCCCAGGATTTCAAAACAAGCTCCACGTCCCATAACTACCTAAAATGGCTCCTCTAAGGGTATACAGTAACCTCTCTAACAATATAATAGTAAATATCGAAAGGTAGGCTTAAAAATCAAAGCATCTCTACAGCTCTAAGATGAGAGGGTTTGGCTTTCATTTGTAGAGCACTGGAGGCTTTTCTAAGGGAAAATACGAGAAAACTGACCCTCAGATTCCCGTGGTGCAAACCGCAAAACATTAAGGAGAAAGTCCCTTTTAAAAATCATATACCTCCTAAGCTGAATGTGAATTATTCAACCTTTTATCACAATTACAGGAAACACATGTTTAACTCCTGCATAGGCCATCTCTCCAGCCCCCAATTTTCCATAGTTGCATCACAATACAAAGTCTCATTATTTTTAATATATCGAGAGGGTTGGAAGAATTGCGGACTCCACAGCCATGTGCTTGGAAACACACCCCTCTGAAAAAGGTTTGAGCTTCCTGGTATGGCCCGTGGCCCAGCCAATCTTCTCCAGTCCATTACTGTTACCGCAACCAGCAGGTGTTAAGTTGGCACCCTAATTTGGTACAGACATACATTTGGGAACCAGAAGGCAGAAATGTCCAACTCTGGGCAGGAAGTAGCATGTTTGAGAAAAGAGAGGCGCATTTTCCCACACGGATGGGCCAGGCGGGACAAAGGACGGAGGAAGTTGACTTGGTTTTGTTTATAGGGCATCCTCCTCTTTATTCCACTTTGAGATCAGATTGCTGGAGTCATACAAATGTTTTAAGAATCATCATGGGGATGAAGGCACAACTATGTGATGATCCAGTGAATTCATGATTCTATACTTTGGATGGATTGTACGGTGTGTGAGTATATCTCAATAAAATTACATTAAAAAAAAATCAAAATTTTCCTTCCCCCTCTCCTGTTATTTGGCTCCCTGGCTGTCTGTCAAATCACTGGCCTCTGTGGCACCCTTGGACTATAACCCAGTGGTCATTATTTTGTCTTTCATCTTCATTGCTGGACTTCTTTTTTTTTCAGACTAGGAAGCCTTGATCTTAGGCTTCCCAATGATGCTATATCCATTACACTGTCAGCAAAGCAGGCTGCCTCAGTGTAGGCCAAGTGTCAACAAAGGTGAGGAAGAAAATCAGCCACAATCTAAAGCTAATTACCCTGCCTAGAAGTTAATTAAATACTTGTTAGGAGCAGCGGGGTAGATCCTAATTAAACTTGTCTAATAACAGTACACTGACATTCCCTGACACTGGGAATTCCTACAGGGCTTAAATAATTGTACAAAGGGCAATAATACCTGTCACATCCCGGTGTGCAGGCGAATACTGGAGATGCACATTTCTCCGTATTTTCTGTACTAATTTGCCACATATTGAGCACTTCACATGTGTTTAATTTACACACATTTTAATTTGGGGGACCCTGGATTGCTCCTAATGATTTTGCCGTTATCCCCTTCTCCAAGAGGCAAAGAAAAGGAACAAAAAATAACCCACGAGCCACTGAAGCGGTCAGCAGTATTATTTTGCATGATTTGGTGTAATGATCATGATTAATGCTTGTTTATTGTTATATCTCTTGTGTTATGTAAATAAAGCTGTGGCCCTTCTCCTTCCAATTTCAGGGCGGTGGAGTTGCTTTCATTTGGAAGCAAGCAGCGGGAGGCAGGGAGGGTAGGGAGAGCTCCTGCCAGCCTCCAGTATGCACTCCAAGAATGCAAACGTGCTTTCCTCTCCATGGGTTGGCAGTGCCCACTCCCGGTTTCGCGAAGCCAGAGAGCGCGAGTTGTCATTTCATGTAGGCAATGGGAATCTACTCCCCACCCCTCCAACTGTCTTCTCCTTCCCTCTAGTACTCAGGCTGCACCAAGGAGTGCAGAGAAATAGTAATCCCCAGTCCCAAAGGAAGCTTCCACTGCTAAATGCCAACGAGCTCCATTGGAGAGGAAAGGGAGGGCATTCAGCTGACACAGCCCTGGGCCCAGACCTGCTAACCAAAGGGGAGTCCCTCGGGCACGCTGTGAGCTGCGAGGGAAAGAAGTGGGGAGTGTGGATGAGCAGTCAGTGACTTGTTACTCTTGTTGGCGGTGATGTGGGAAATGAGAAAGGCAGGAAAGGAAGCCTGTGTCTCAAATCACTTCCAGGCATTTAGAACTGCAAATGGTTGCCTTCGGAAACAGAACTCTACCAGCATGTATTTGTTTAATAAGACGAACCCAGGTCGTTTTGTCATCCTAGGGAGGTTTATGGGTTTATTTGTTTGTCTTTTTAAGAAACATATTAGTACTTGCACAATTTAAATGTCTGTGTGTATGTGTGTGTGTGTGTGTGTGTGTGTATATATATATATATAAAATATATGTATAATACTCCTGACTTTTGACCAGATTTTGCTGCTCAACTGATGAGTTGTCATACCTGGGTGGTGGTGGGGGTGGGGGGCAGTTAATCCTTCATTGTACAGACTGTGCATTTGCACGGAATGATGCCAATGACAAATATGCGATTGGTTATAGAACTAGAAAGCTTCTATAAAGCCCTGAGGCTTTGTCCAACGTTAATGGACGGTTGCTCCCAGAAAGTGCTGAATGCCAGGTTTAGGGAAAAGAGTGTTGAAATGACATCAGTTGTTGTTTTTTTTAATTATTATTACAAAATGAACATGTGCTTTCAACTTCTAGAAGCTTGAAATTGGGCGGATGAAGATGCTGCGTTAATTAGTTTTGTTTCTGCAAATGGAGCCGTGGTTTGATTGAGCAGAACTGAGCAGCAGATGCTTCTCCATGTTTCTTTGGAGACTAGATAATGAAAGAGTTAAATCAAGCAGCCCTTTCTTATTTTTCACCTTCTCACCAAACAGCATGAATTAATGAAAAGATGTAAGCACTCAGATCTTTTCTGGCAAGAATGCTTGTTGAAATAATCAATTAACCTTGGAAGATCAAATTGACAGGGCTTAAGTGCAAAGTTATTTAAGATGCCAGATTATCTAGCCAGATGATTACATTTGTTGCAATGCAAGGAAGCAGCAAGAATGCTTTTGAGAAATGTCAAGGCTTCAGGAAGATTTAATGTTATTTCCCCACAGAATTAATCTGCCCGTTAGAATGTACTTTAACCTGTTACAAGTAATATTCCAGGATAACTTTAATTTACTTCTTTCCTTTATTCATACAGTGAAAATGATCAGAAAAGAGCAAACATATAAATTAGTTTCAAGCTTTTGCTTTCATTTATTTTTAAATGGGTTTTTTAAAAAATTAAATGAAACCTCAATCTGCATCACATTTTTATTTTATTTCAGATGGCCTAAATTCACCAATGCGCCACTTGGATAACCTTTATTTGCAGTAGACTACCCTTGCTGTTGTAGATGAGAAAATTTTTTCAGGCCATGGTCCCCTGTTAAAAGCTACCACTTTAAAAACCCTATGTCCAGTCTGATAGTTTATGCAAAAATAATTGTACACTGCCCATGGGAAAAAAAAAAAAAACCCTGAGAAGCGGTTCAATGGATGCATGCGACGTGGTGTTGGCCAAGTAGCATTACATTAAGTAAATACTGAGTGTCGGGGTTTGTTAGCTCACAGTCAGACAGTAGGCAATGATTGTTTTCTTTTGGATTCATAGTCGTAAAATGATGTTATCATCAGTAACATTTTTACATGGTGTTTAACTTACCCTACTTTTAAAAAGTCATTTGCAAGATGTAAGTATTGCTATAATTTGGAATGGTAACTCTGTAAAAGAGAGTATAATTCAGATTCTACGTACGCCGACCCTGGCTAGTTCCATGACAGTTTTTGTTTCTTATGAAAGCAGTCTGCTTATTGGTAATTCCTTTAAATAAAGGAATTATTTTCCTAGGCAATTTGTTTTGATTGTGTTATGTTCAAGCTTGTCCTCCTCTGCTGTGATGGAAGAAAAGCTAATCTGCTGGTTTACTATCTAGCAGCACATAAAAGACAAGGGGAAAATGAAATTTTTGAAAAGCTAAAGTCCTAATTTTTGTGACAAAACGTGAATGAAAATGATGGACTTACTCATAAGCAATGAGAATTCTGAAATGAATGATTTATGGGTATAAGCATTAAAATATATTAATTTATTATGTGAAGCAGCAGATTTAAATGTTATTTGGTAGCTGAGTACAAAGGACGTGCACAATTGTATTGAAGTATAAACAATGTGCTTAACCAGTTATGCTACTTGAGTGAGTGCGGCTCTAAGAACTCTAGAGAGAAAAAAGACAGGGGGTGGGGGAAGGGGGGCCTATGAACCAGCTGGTGACAGAGGCCAACATAGCAATTGCATGTTCCACTTGACGGGGCGTGAATTTATGGATGCACCCCGTAAACTATATTTGGGGCCCTATAGGTTGAGTTGATTGATAAGTGGTCTTCACATTTCTGCAAGAGCACATGTCTAGCTCTAACTCTGGGCCAATTGACATTTTGGGCCAGGCAACTCTCTGCTATGGGGAACTATCCTGTGCATCATAGGATGTTTTTCAGCATCACTGGCCTCTACCCAATAGAAGCCAGCAGCAGGCCTACTTCCACAGTCGGAACAATCAAAACTGTCTAGAGACATTGCCAAATGTCCCTGTGGGCAAAATAGCCGCTGATTGAAAACCACTGCTATCATCCGTGAACATATGAACGCTGCGCTTGGAATGCACCAGGAAGCTAAAGCAGCTTAAATTTCAAGGACCACCCCCATCCCCCCACTTCTACCAGCCCCTTCCAAAGTTCTGTACTAATTTTTTTTATTTATCAATTGATATTTACAATTTTTCATGTTTCTCTTAAAGAGGACACCCAAAATTCTAGCTGTTCAGGCCCTATAAAATCGGGATCTGCCCTTGGACCTCGGGTCTGTTATCTTAATCAATTTGCTTTTTTAGAACTAAAATCTGTTCAAAATGGCTTCCTACTCTTCCTCATATTGATCAGTCTATTTATACATTCAGATAATGTACGTCTCCACTCTGAGCAAAACATGCCTGCCCTCTTGCAGCCCAAGTGGGTTTTGAGCTAAATAAAGGCCCATCCTGACCTTATCTCCTGTACTCAGGGAATATCTTGGTGGGATAAAACCTTCATGGGCAAGGATGGGGCAGGATTCTATTTTCAGTTCCTTTCGGATCTCATGCAAACCTAGGTTGATAATGAAAAGTTCTCCTGTATGCATTCTCATTGTTATCTTCAGATTAAAAATTCTCTGAAGAATAATCCCAGCCCCAGCCAACAACTTTTTAACTTTCTCATGGAGAAGAGATGAGAACATTATTTTCTTGAGAAAATATATATACTACTGAAACTTTGCTTTGTGAAGAGTTCAGAGTTCAGGAATAACCAGAAGACAGATCCATATAGAAGTAATTTCAACAGCCTGAGAATGGATCCTCTGTTAAAATCTTAGACTCCATGATGGTTCATTAGGATTAAATCTGGGACAGATGGGCAGATAAAAGAATAATAGAGATACTGTCCTTTCCCTTTTATTTTCCCCTGACAGGAAGTTGTCCTCAGTGGTTAGCTGCTGTCAGAGAAATTAGGAGTTTGTGAATCTGTGAGGGATTTTCCCTTTTCGTTCTGTACTTTTGTTATGTTTGCATTTCCTTGCAATGTGTGTGTTATTTTATTTTGCATATAGGTGGGGTTAGTTGACTGATGGGATAACAACCATGTTTGTTTTCTTCTTTATATGTTTTAATAGTTTGCTTTAAATGACTAAACTTGGAGAGGTGGGCCCTTCTTGGAGCCTCCTATTATGTAAAATGGTTTAGATCACTTACCTTGTTTTTGCTTAATTCAGTAGACACATCTCAGGCCTCTTCTTAGGGCTTTTTCCTCCCTCACACCTCTTCTCATCCGTGATTTCTCTGAGATATTTGCTTCTCCTCCTGTGTCTCTGGCCACCCCTTGTCGTGCTTTGCTGACTCATCATCCTGTGCCAGGATCATCCTCCTCTTGCCTTCTCCCTCTACCTACTCTCCTTGGCTCTTCTCCTCCACTTGCGGGGCTCTGACGCCTTTCCATGTGTCAGTGGCCACCACACTGCCCTGTCAAGCCCCATCTACCTCCTGATTGCCCGCTGGAACATACGGCTGTTTTGTGAGAGGTGTAAAAGTGCAAAAAGGAGCCTCTGTCCAGCTTGTACCACACGTCCCATCCTACATTCACCTAGATGTTATCACGACCTCAGGTGAACTCTCCGTTCCCCCACAGCACCCTCCTTTATCTCTGCCACAGACTCTACCTCCCGTCCTTTCATTCAGGCCGGAAAACACTGTCAAGCAGAGGCTGAAGTTTGCTTCACTGTTTTGTTTTGTTTTTTTTTAATCCCCAACCCTCAACGTTAAATCATGACAAATAGAACTTTAAGAAATGATCCTCCTGACTCTAGATTCACATTCAGATTATTAATTACCCTTCAAGGAACACCACCTATTTCATCTTTATGATAACCCTGTGACCTAAGTACTGTTATCCCCCTTAGTTTGAGCAAGTAAGGACCCTAGATTTTTATATTTCGAAAACAAAAGATAAATTATGCATAAGCAAAACTCTGAAGAAGGAACTGTTTTCCTCTGCTCCGTCACAGAGGCTTTTGCTCGGGGATCTATGGGCAAAATTGTTCTCACATATGGGAAGCCAGAGAAGCTACTTCTTTTGAATCAGCCATTTATCGTGGGAAACTGCCTCTTGTAAATAATCCTGTTCCCCCCCAACCCCAACTCCCCCAAGAAACTCAGTGCCAAATCTGCTGCCTACAAGAGCATATGGTAAGCATTTCTGTGCATTAATCCTACCCTGGCTTTATAAGTTTTCCTTCACCCTCAATTACTTTTTAATCTTATCATATTTGTAACTTTTCAAGCTGCCTCAAATCCTTTGGTGAATGAGGCAATAAAAAAAAGTGAGTACAATAGAAAATGACTTTGTTGTACCCAGGGCAAGCTTGCAGAACAACGCAAAATATATTTACTGACTCCAAACCCAAATTGCACCGTCCAGGCTGAACGGCAGCTCATCACCTGTGTGTGCACCCGTGACCACCGAATCAGTTCTCACGTGTTTAGAGATACACACGCACGCCAGAAGAACGCGAATCCATGTGATTATTTCCCTGGCACCTGGGAACACCTTCAGCTGGAAGTGGGAGTCGTGAGGGTCGGAGATCACACAGCTCACACCACTCTTGGCCCGCGGTCCAGCTGGGCGTCCTTCAGCTCTCAGCCTGGCCTCCCAGGCCCTGGAAGCGCCCCTAATGCAGGAAACTTCCCCGTCATCCTCTCTCTTTCACCTGGGCTCAGCCTGCACTGCCCTTTCTCCAGCCTATAATTCTGTGTTCCTGTGGGGATTTCCTTGTCCAGTTCCTGCCTCCCCCGCCAGTCTCCAGCTCTGCAGGGATACAGGTTCCATGTTGGCTTTTTTTACCACAATTTACCCAATGCCTGGGGCGGGGCCTCTGGTGTAGTCAGGGTGCCATAAATGCTTGTTGAATGACTGGATGATTTAATTCAATAAATAAGCATTGTTTCTCCTCTTTACCATTAGGGCACCCTGAGCTAAAAATAGTCTCTTTTTTAATTGAAAGCATTTTTTCTTCCAGAAAACCATTTCTCTCATAGCTTAGTTAACTTCCACCTCCAATCGTTAGCATGGAGCAGCTTTTCAACCTGAAGAATCTCTTTTAAAAAAAAAGCCACACTGTATGTCCTTTGTGCCAATGTGTACATGACTGGATGATGTTTGCACCAAACGCTTGTTGTTCCTGAGTCTCTGTAAGATTTGCCAACTGTGACTAGAAGCGAGTCAACATTACAAAATTCAGATTGTGCTGCTGTCTCGGCACGCCTCCCCTGGAAGACCTCCCACCCTCCTCGGATCTCCCCGGGTCATTTCTGGGGGTCTCCATGTGGTCTCAAGTCCTTCGCTCTGCCTCGACGTTGCTGCTCCCTGCCTGAGAAGCCACCAGAGTCACTTTCTGCCACTGCCGCCTGCCGTCCGAGGGACACAAGCTCCCCAAAGCGGCACAACATTCTGGCACCAAAAGGCCCGTCGAGTCCATCCTCACTGAGCCCAAGGCACGCTGTCCCCTGACCCCACAGCAGCCCCTACGTGAGCCTGGGCCTCGGACAGCCCTGGACAGCGTGCCAGCAGCTTCCGCCTGCCTCCTCTTGTCTCCTGGCCCCTGAAATAATCCACAGGCTGAGGAGTGGGGTGGATATGATTTATCTCACTTTATTCCGTATTTCTCACCTGACAACCTCAGAGCAAACTTTTTCCCTCTGTTGGACAAAAAAACAATACCTCTCGCATAGTTCACTTTATATAGGTTTTGAAGTGTGGATGGCAGGGAAGGCCCCACCCCCACCCCCACCAGACAGAGTCAGTCCCAGAGTGCCTTCAGGCCCAGCCATGGTCATTATGAGCAACTTTGGGATTTGAGCTGCCCTGGGTGCTGCTGGCGCCACTACCTGACCACCGAGGCCCACGCACTGGCGACTCCCATAACCAACTCTGGATTTTGAACCTTCAGCTCAGGTTGGTTCCCATGAGATGGCTGAGTGTAGTTCTCACGAGTGTGTGTATAGACAGCTGAGACACACACAGGACAAGCAACCTTTACATTTCCCAAACAAAGCAGCAGTTGACATAGAAATGCTGCTCTTGCATGGAGAAAACAAATAAAATGGTAGAATAAAGCAAAAGAACTCTCAAAGCATTGGAGAGATCCTTGATGATCTCACGATGAAGTGCAAGTTGCCTTCAATTAAATTTGTCTGTGGCTCCTCCAAGGGCCTCACTACCTCCCAGCCTGGATGTTCTCTTGCCTGGACGCTTACTGTCTCTTTATTACAAGTTGATCTTTATTTACTAAATTATGGGGCTTTACGCTACCTTCCCAAGTTTTGGCCTCTCACTCAAAGAGAAGATCTTATTTCTAAGGTTTTCTCTAGAAAGAGGACTTTAACCCCACCACCGGGAGAAACAGGAATGAATCCAGAGTTCATGTGTAACCAAGTCCCCTTATGTTACATGGCTTCATTGCCACCCTACCCCAAATCAGGGGGGACCTGGCACGTGACTGAAGAGTCTTCTCTCTTCTGCTACTATCTTCCAACTCCTTCGGCAGCTTTAGCTCACAAGGCCTTGAATCATGGTCTCTGTCGCTGGTCTAGGACCCAGTTCATCTACAGGGGCTACTCCATGCCTAAGGGTTTGCTGTTTTAAGCTAAGGGTCCACTTTCCTGATAAGCTTGCTCTTGGCGTGGAAACAGGCTTCCAACAAATTACTCTTTGATTTCCACATAATGTAATCTAAAATATTTCAGTTAAAAGCAATATTTCCCTCTTAAAATTGTTTTTGACTGGATTATCCAAATATTGTATTATATCTTTATAAGGGTTATCAGTTTGTAGGTAAACTCTATAGACCCAATGGCCCTAATACAGCATTTTGGTTTTCAAGGAGCGAGGAAGCTCACAGGCTTTGGATGAACCCAACACTGCTTACCAAAAATAATGACCCAGGTATTCAAAACAAATCCTTTTCCACTGCATCTTCAAAGAGCCCTTTGCTGCTGAGATTCCACCATTAAACAATATAATATCAACTTAGAATCACAAGCAGTGACAGTGACTTCACTCAGCATGCTCTGCTCATCGCATTTATTTCCTCAGAAAGTCCAGTCTTTGAATACTTTAATCCAATGAAACTAATTGCCTACCACCCATCTCATTTGCATGACCCTAAGAATCTGCCACTTGAGTATTTTGCTGCAGGTGGGTCAGTACATAAGGAAGCAAGGTACAAGGGTGAGAATCCATGGCAGGCACTCCAAGCCAGACTTTTTGGAATCCACATCCACGGTGTATTGTCTTGCTACAGAAAGCAACCCCCCACCCCCACCCCCAGGAGTTAGAAACATTATCAAGACCTTTATGCCCTGAGAACAACAGTTCACAGCCTGTGGGAGACAGTATAACATAATGGGAACAGGTCAGTCTAGGGCAAAATGCAAGCTCAGGCCGGAATCCCAGCACTCTGCCACATTAGCTGTGTGACCTCGGGCAAGTCACATCACCTTTCTTAACCTCAGTGTCTGTTTCTGTGCAAAAGGGATGAAACTTCCCCTTTGGGTCATTATGACAACCCAGCGAGATACTGGATGAAAGCATCTGATTTCATATCTAGCACCCAGTTGGAGAGTTGATAAATGATAGCTTCTTGTTTTCAATGATATGCTTGGGTAACTGACTTCTTTGTGTCTGTTTATACATATGCAAATAGATTCAAGGGACGTAAGAGAGTTTCAGTCAAGATCCAGTGATCCCATATCAAAAACACCTGGGAGCTTATAAAATTGCAGATTCCCAGGCCCCATCCCAGAACTGCTGTATCGATGCCTCTGCAGGGTGAGGCCTAGACTTTTGCATGAAGCTCCAGGTATGGCTGCATGCACTGGTCTTGCTCTAGCGGAATATCTCTGGACCGAATGCATCTTGATTTTGTTTTTGTTTTTTGTTCATTACACATGTTCATCTACCAATGCGTCAAATATTCACTGAGTTGGAGTACCCCAGATCGGCTATACAAATTCTCTAGGTCAAGCAGTTACTCAAATAATTTCTGCATCTTAGGCTTTAAAATTTTTTTTTAACCTCACTGTCTAAAAGCTTGGGAACATGTATAAGGTTGTTGGCAACAGCAAAGTGAGGTATTTCAGGCCCCGTTACCCTGTGGGGGTGTCCAGCAGGCCAGCTGGGGAACACAGCATTGCTCGTGAAAAGGAGAGACTCATGCTGAATAAGTGTTGATCACTGGAAGTATTTCTGTGCCTTAAAAACAGGGATTAATATGGAGCGCCTGCCTGCTGAGCTGATAACCTGAATGCTAGCCACCACATGCTAAATATTCCTCTCTAAATGCTAGCTTCTTTATTGGCAACACAATTGCACATTCTGCTCCTGGTAATTATATCAAAGACACCGTTTTTAACACTTGAAATGTGTCCCCAAGCACGAAGTCACAAAAGGGGGTGGACAGAAGAGCAAAGCGATGGAAGAAGGAAGTCAAGGGGTAGAATCATATATGAAACTTGGGCTCCTAATTCAGAAATCAAGGAAATAATTTCAGTTCCCACCAATTATAACCAGCCCGCATCAACAGTTTATGCCGAGCAAATTACAGTTCCTCAGCTTCTTGTCACTTTGGCGGTAACTACGTGACCTTAAAATATCTGCCTGAAAAGTGAAAAACTCAGTCAGCATTCAGAGGCTCTAGGCTCATCATGCAAAGAACACTTTTCAATTTAAAAGGTTTGTTTTATTGCTGTTTTGTATGCATCATAATGCGCCCTCTGAGGGAGCTAAGGGAACTATATTTTGTACCCTATTAGGAATTTAGATAATCATTGGAAATATGCGATTCACAGAAAATGATGGAGAAAAAATGCTTCTCAAGATTGCACCCTTGTAAGCTGGGCCACACCCAAGCAGATATCACCAGGTCTGGTGACGCTCTGTAAAGATAACTGCTCACCACGACAGCCCACAGTGGGTTCTTAACCCAGAGTGCCCTCTCTCTCTGCTGGGTACAAGTCATGCAGACATTATAAAGATGGAAATGGTAAGTTTAGCTAACACATAGCATCTACTATGTGTCTGACACTATTCTTAATTCTTTACATATGTTGACCCAACTGGTCCTTACAACAACCCTATGCAGTAGGTACCTTTATTATGACTCCCATTATAAAAGAGGAAAACAAGGCAAAAGAGTTTCAGTGACTCGACCAAGATCACCCAACTATCAAATGGCAGAGTGAAGATTTGAACCGATGGTGTCTGTCTGTGGAGTCTTAACTACAGTAGGAAATGTCTCAACCTTATATAGTGTTTCCTAAAGGTTTCACCCAGCTGCATCACACAGATACGTGGGATCAACAAGCAGAAGTATGTACTCGTGTCGCCACTACTCATGTTAGGAAGCTGAGGAAACACCTGACCATCTTGGTTAAGAGGTCATAAAGTATCTCCATCCATCCAAGACCTGTCTGAATCTTCTTTCTTTGTCTGTTTCTGCAGATCCCACCTCCCCTGAGGCTCTTTCACCCTGATTAAATGTTTGGTCACACAGCCCTGGCTCATTGGAAATAGCCCAGCCAAAATACTAACTGAAACATGACTGCAATTGTACAAGGTTCAGAATTTAAAGTATAGCAGCTACATCAGCTGTAATTATAGAGTTGCAGCTGGTTGGTCTGTTTGCTCCTGCAGTAGATCCTCTGCATTCTTTTCTGGACCAGTATCTCCTCCAGGGCAGCTCAACAAATGGTTAAAAATGGCCCTACCTTTCTATAAGGAGGAAACTTCCAGACAAATCTATGGATGCAATGAAAAGTTCAGTTGAATAAACATGGACTGTGGCTCTGTTGCATGGCACCTGGAGATGGAAAGACGACATAGTTCTCGTCCATGGTGAACTTATATGTCAGTAGGGAGACAAGTTCATGTTAAGTGCTGCGATAGCTGTGCTGCCATCATAAAGGAGCAGCAGAGAAAAGCAGCCCAGAATAAGCAGAGAAGGAAAAAATTGATCCTAACTTATCTAGGATTGGCTGGGATTTTGGTACCGAGTTTCATCAATAAGCTCAGATACTCAAGAAATATGGAGACATTTCTTTTATCTAATTAAACTTTATTTTAAGCCCCCAACCTACCAACTGGCGAAAATCTGAAACTAAACCCTCCTAGGACTCTCCCAATTTTTCAGATTTTGTATCCAGTTCTAGAATCTTTTATAATAAGTCTGTTAGGTTCTGTTTTGTTTGTTGTTTTTGTTTGTGGGGTTGTCAGTCTGTCTGGCCTTTCAGCTCCTATGTCTCTCTCCTGGGTTCATGCCCCAGTCACGTTTCTAAGAAGCTGGCGAGGGTCTAGACCAGCACTACGCAATAAAAATATAATATAAGGCACACATGTAATTTTAAATTTTCCAGTAGCCATATTTAAAAAATCAAAACAAATAAGTGAAATCAATTTTAATAATATACTTTATATAAACCAATATATGAAAAATGCATTTCATTTCTATGTCTTCAAAATCTGATATGTATTTGACCCTTACACCATACAGATTACAGCATATCTCATTTTGGATTAGTCCAATTTCAAGTGCTCAATCCCCAGGTGGGGCTAGCCATCCGCCCCAGGCTGTTTCAACTCTTCATCCTGCCACAGCCCTGCGCGGACACAGTGCACAGAGGGCTGATTCCCTGCTGGAATGCGAGAAAAGGAAAGGTGGGAAATACAAGGAAGAGCCAATATAGGTTAAAGTTTAGAATATTATGTCTCTATTTTTTGAGTAACCACCTTCTTCATTAGAGCACTGAGGAAATCATTCAGTCATCCTGATATTTTATCTTCATTATGCCAGATTTCATAGCATCTATAAAATAACAGCATTTGATGGATAAGCTATATATTATTGCAACTCACAATTAAACATAAATAAGCTTGTAAAACAAGAATCTATATTTTCTTGATTTTGCCGTTTCTTTATTAAACACACCACTGGGCTGAATATTTAGGTTTGGGGGTTTGAAACTTACAGGTTTTTTCCCTCCATTTAATGGCATGATAGATTTCCCGTTACAATTGTGGTGCCTTGCAATTGTTTGATACTGAGTCACCAAATTTTGATAACTATTATTTTAGAAAAGACCTGTGTTTTAGGACAATTAAATAAACAGGTATTGGAAATTCTTTTACTTCCTATGGAAAGTAAAAAAGATAGTAAGGTAAGAAGTTATTTTTAAAACAGAACTTTAGAAAAAACACAAATTGTAAAGGATCAATTATTTTATGTAAGAATAGACTACATCTAAAAACCTTATAGCAAGTAGGTTAACTATCAAGTGCTCAGTTAAAAATTAAGTTTGTTACTAATTAATAAATCTGATTCAGTATCAAAATAATCGCTTTGTGGATGATATGAGCAAAATCAATGATGATAAGAAACCTTATGTCCATGAAGTCTTTCCGTATTAAATCGTTTCCATATCCTACAGCTCAGTGAGCTCCACTGCATTGCAAATCATAAGGAAGAAGTGCCTATTTCACTGATGATGAAGCAGACACTGAAGGACATTGAATCAGGTGGTGCTGGATGCAGGATCTCAGTGGAGTTCTTTCCACTAGTTATGAATTGCACACTGTTAAATTTCAAAGAATTAGATCAGTAAGATAATGATATACTGGTAGATGGTGCAGTAGAGGGATTATTAATGAGCTTGGGAGTCAGACAGCCTGGGATTCAAATCCCAGCTCAGTCAGTTATTAGCCTGGGTAAGTCACTTTCCCTCCTACACAAAATGGGACTAATAACAGCCCTTACTTCAGAAAGTTCTGGAGGCTTCTATGAGAAATATTTACAGAGATAGACACAGCACCAGCACACAATATATGCTCAGTAAGTGCTAGCAATTATAGCTGTTGTTATATATTAATAACATCTTACCCTTCAGGTTGTCAGGAAAGGACATAGCAGACGTTCAATAATATTTATTAAATAAGTGAAAGAATGAGTTAATTCTTAAGAGGCTGAGAGAAAAAAAAAGTGAAAATGAAGCAGAGAATTTTTTTTTAATGAAGAAAGAAAGTAGAAGCCTAAGAACGAGAAGGATTGGATGGCAAAAGAGAAAAAGAAGCCCTCACTTCATGGAAGCAAAGAAAAGTACGGGAAATGCTTGTTGGTGAAGGAGAGGGCAAGATGCCAAGTTCTGTAATAAAGAAGTGATTAATTGAGGCAGCCTGGGAGAGGATTAGAACAGAGAGCTTTTGATATTGTGCAGTTACGAAAGAAGACTGCAAAGAATTTTAAAGCATATGAAAAAAAAAGAGAGAGAGAGGGAAAGAAGAGCTGAAAAAATTAGACTGGAGAATTGATTTTTTTTTTTAATGGGTTTGCTGTTTAATCCAATGATACTGCTAATAATACAAATTTCTCTCTGGGTTACTTTTCCTATGGAAACAGAAATCCTTGTTTGAAAATGAAAGTCAAGAAATATGTCATGGAGCAGTCATGCTATTTAACCTCTTGAAGGGACTCTTCAAAATCAAAATTAAAATAACTGAATTCTACCTCCTGTGCTTTTGTTGTACAAATTCAGATTCATGTATGTCATATGTGAAAAACCCAGAGTGAAATGGATGGCCTTCCAACATTCTCTGCCCAGTTGGGGCTATAAAAGAATGTAGTTGAATAAGACATTTAACTAAAACATTTAAGGTAATATGGATTTAATGGGGAAGAGGGCCATACACAATGACAGCCTTTCAACCTTTGGTGCCTACCCCTTCAACTCTAGACTAGAATTACCTAGAATTTCTATAGCACCTTTCTTTTTGAGAAAAGGCTTATATATGTCTAATTTCTCTTCACCATGGTTTCTAATGAATAAATGCATTATGAGGCCACTTGATATTTCTAGGAAAAATGTGGAAGTAAAAGTATATAAGTAGATGCACATAACTTGTCAGGACCATCTTTAAGTTGGAGAATTGGGAGGCCAAGAGGTAAAATAACTTGTGTCAGGTTTCTAAAACCTGAAGTGAAATCTGGAACTCATTTCCTAATTTCTAGCCTATGCTCTATTTACTGAATTTTTTTTTACCCACTCCTCATCTACCAAGTAATCAAAAATAAGGAAATTCTACATATTATGGACAGTAGCAGTCTGTCATTCCTCTAGTTGCTTAAAAAAATCAATCTCTTTTTAAGATGAGAAAATAATTCAGTTGTCAAACCCTATTTTCTTGCCCATGAGTTAGCCTAGAACTAACTGTGAAGATATGGTGGGAAGAGGGTAAAATATCCCGAGCATGTTCCCAGAAGCATAAGCCACTTATCAAATGGTACTTATTACTGTATGAACAACCAGAAAGGAAATCACGGGAATGAAAGTTTCCGCAAACTATAAAGTCTTTGCATCATCGCTAACTCCCTAACAGACACCATATCATTCAAGATCTTAGAATCTTGTGTACGAAATGGAAACGCTATGTAAGTAATGGATAGTCATTAGAGAATTTATATACCAAAAGCAATTATATTGTCTCTCACAGCTGCTTTTCACAGACGACTATGTCTAAAATTTTTCAAGTACTGGGGTGGTTTAAGAGATCTGAGCACTAATCCCAATTTGTCTCCTAACTAATCTTGAGCTAATTGCTTTATCTCTTTGTATCTCAGTTTTTACACCTGTAAAATGGTAATATTAGACCAGTTGATTTCTAAGATTTCTGCCAGACTCTATTATTTTATGAGCGTCCGTGACTGATCTCTGGGGCTCGGTATCCTTCACCATAAATGATGATGTTGAATGAGATGATCCTGAGGCCTCTGGCCCAATCATCTTCCAAATAAAGCTAATACTATGAATTTGATGGAATATTTTTTTAAACTATATAGATATAGTTGCAGGAATTTTTATAAAGTAAGTCCTAGGAATATAGCTCCTCCTTGATGTCAGAGATTGTAAAACCCAATGCCTGGAAGAAGTGTCTAGTGCAGGGGAGGCTGGAAGAAATGTTTGCTTAAAAGTGAGATGAACAACTGCCTCCCTGAGGTAGGCTCATTTCTCTTTTTTACAACCATAAAATTTTAAATTCTCACTCAGCTGAAAAATGATGGAACCACAGTTTGAATTTAGTCCCCAGTCTCTAGCTCAGCAATGCTGTCTTTTTCCCTTATGCCAACTGTTTGTATTATTTCAAAAGGCAACTCTCACTGTCCCATCTTTAAAGATGAAGAAACTGAGGCTCAGAAAGGCTGAACACAAGTTCCTTTCACAACCCAAACTAGGATGCGGGACTTACCATTCCTAGCAATTCTAGATAACTCACTGTGTACTTTGGCTGCATCAATAGCTTTTATGACGTTTTCATTTTTTGCTGAGTAGGTTAGAGTGCTTCATGAAAACCTCAGTCATGTACCCTTTGTACATGGTAGCCCTCGCCAGAATTTGTCAGAATGTTGGCTTTAACATCAGTTAAAGGATCCTGATTCTAGAATCTATGTGCTAATGTCTATTTCTGCTTCAATCATAGGAACTAATTAAATTATTTTAAGAGACGTTTTTACAAATGTCCCACTACAAAATCTAAATCACAAAAATACAGCAGCAAGGTGACTCTTTGTCAGAATTTTATGAATTCCACAGGAGTTTCTTGATACCACAGAGGGAAATCCCAGGCTGAGAAACCCTCATCATCACACATCCCCACTACTAAAGAACTTCCCAACTCACTAGCAAAGAAGTGACAGTACACAGACCCTTCAAACACTGAACTTGCTTCGGCTGCCATCATTTAAAAACAGCTAGAGGTATGAGTTGGTTTTTCAACCTAAAAGTAAGAAGCGTTAATTTGCTAACTCAGGGTGAAAAATGAAAATATGATAAACTAAGATTGCCCACGGCATGTGGTTTTAAGCACCTCCAGGTTCTCTGTCAAGTGACCTTGGGAAGTCTCTTGATCTCTCAGAGGCTTCGTTTCTTAATTTGTAATATGTGGAAATTAAAAGCAGCTTCCGCAAAGGGTGACTGCGAGTCTCATGGCCTGGGAGGCCCTCAGTGAATCTTAACTGAGTTCATATCATGAGTTCATATCCGCTAGGGGAAAACCGTGAGAGATGTACTGTTTCCAATGACCAAAACTGTCATCATTCAGTGCAGAAAAACAGCAACTTATGTCAGAAAAAAAAAAAAAAACCAAAAAAAGCATAATCCTTCTTTGGTATATTTTAAAATAGATTTCAATTCTAAGTAGGCAAAGAGTTTTTTTTTTAGGTGTGGCTCATTCCTCCTAGGGGGAACGTCTGTTATGAGCTAAGGACATATATACACAGGCAGAGGGCGGGAAACTATTTGAGGACAGCCTTCAGAATCCTAGCTCTACACATTATTTAGTGAGGGACAGTGGTCCCTGTGTGTCCCTAGGAAGGAACAAGAACCACAGTTAAATCAATCACTTGGTCTTTTCTCTCCCTGTTGGCCTAAGTGTCTAAAAGTGTTCTACCAGAAGGAAACCAAAATTCAAAATGCGCTTTTACCTCCAACTGGCAAGGAAAGTGCAAGTTTGTAGTCTGTTTACAAGCAAACCACACGGCCCTTCTCCCACAAATGTCGTTTTACTAAAGAAATATTTAGGTTCAAAAAATACAAGATTAAACAAAAAAAAAAGTAGTGCCCACCACCAGGCAGGCAGGCTACCCGCAGAAGCGTCCACTGCAGGAGCCTCGGGGCCAGGGAACGGCGGCTTCCGGGGGTGCCGAGGCCGCTATCTGCCTTCAGCAGCTAAACCCTGCTGGCCCGGGGCGGGGGCGGGGGGCGCGGTGGCAGCGGCAGAAATGAAAACTACCAAGGGAGGGAGGTCGGTGTCCTCTCGGCAGACAATTCTGGAAGCTGTGGGGTCCGTGAGGACGCCTCTTCCACGAGGGCGGCGCCTGGCACCCGCAGGGCCGGGGCTCCCCGGGGTCGGGGCCGGGAGCGCGGGGTGGGCCCCCCCCGGGCCGCCCGGCGCCTCCCCCGCGGGCGCGGGACAAGCTCCTCCAGGGGCGGGTCCGGGCAGACGACCGCGGGCCGCCCCTGGGCGAGCCCCCCTGCAGTGAACTCGGATGGGGTTTTTAGCTGATTTAAGTTATATTTTCAAAGCGCTGCAGTTCACCTCCCCAGAACTGGCGGAATGGTTGAATCGAGTGTGGCCTCGCTGCCCATATGCCATTCAGCTTCTGTCTGTCTTTTTGTTTACACTGGGAATACAATAGGAACTATAGTCCCTCCGATACATCATTTATAAGTGTATTCTACCTCTGAATGTACAGACAGAACTGGCTGCGTGTGAATAAGCTCTGTGAATATTGCCAAGACACTGTGCTTTGTTCAGCATTATTCCTCACAATAGATACCACACTTTGGAAGTAATTTTAAAAAGGGAATCAAAATAGTGGTACTTTTAGCCTTTGTTTCTTTTATACCACACTGCATTCTCTGTCTCTCATTCAGCCGCTCCCATTATCCTGACAAATTAAATAAACCACTCCATTGCTAAGAGAGCCTTGGGCAGGCAGGACTTCACTGCCGCCCTGGGAAGTGGAAATAAACATGTATGCGGTTTCTGCTCGCAGTTCCAGTTAACTTTAGGCAAGGACCAACAAAATAAATAAATAAAATAAATGGGGGAGGGGAGGTCGGCTTCAGAATTTGAGTTGGTCAGAAGCACCGGGGAGCTGGCATCTGCAGCAGAGGCGGGATGAAAGGGCCCAGGTAATGGACCACTGCTTTGAGGGCTGCAGCTTCTGGGCACTGGAAGTTCCTTCCTGCTGCGGGGCCTCTGGGAGCAGCAATGGGTAAGTGACAGACAGCCCTGGTGCACCAGGGCCCGGGTGTCCAGGGACAGGCTGCACGGTGGCCACATGTAGTTCAACAGATGGCTTTACTGGGGGATTCAGAAGTTGCCCCCCTCTCGGTCACCTTGTTTTTTCTCTACTTTCTTAAAGGGACAATTTATCCAATCATTTGTTGAGTTCCCTCCTAAAAAGTGTGTCTGTAGGGGAAAGAGAGTCTCCCTTTCTTTCTCGCTCTGTCTTTGAAACTCTACTTTGACTTTTAAAAGTTTTTGATTTGGGTAGTAACAATCTATTTTTGAAATTCAGAGAGCGCGGTATAATAGAGGAGGAAGAGGAAGAAGAGATGAATAGAAGTTTTTAGGGTGACATTGTTTGGGTCTTTTTTAAGTCCGAAGATGCACTAGAAACATGAGTGCAAATGTATAAATGAGGCTCCTCTAACTTCTGGACTAAAGCATTCTTATTTTTTCAGGGGAAAAAAAAAGTTTTCATTATTTTTGAGAAGGAATGTTGTTTTAAACTAATAAACTGATTGTTAAAAGAAAGCAGGCACAAATTCACTTTGAAATACAGTAGCCAGTTGAATTATTCTGGTTGAAAATCTGGGTTTATATTGCTAGTAAGGTAAAGGTGGTGGTGGATGCTCTTTCTTGAAAAGTAGCTCTGGATTTACTTGGAGAAATCATCGTAAATGTGGCAAAAAATAAACTCCCAGTATTTGTCCTCGGACTCCACATTTTCCTTAGCCCTTTTGCTCCCACAGCACTCAACAAAATGAGTGGAACGCACGGAGAAGACGAGCTAAGGGGGTTTGCTGAGAGGGGCCTTAGAGGCAGCCCGATTGCCTTATGAAAACAGGCAAATGCCAGTTACAGGAGCCGGCTTTGAAGACTTCAGCCACCAGCTAAGATGACCTCATTTAAAATGCAAGGAGTCTAAGGCCTTGAGTGGGGAACTCTGTGTTCCAACAGAGACGTCCCCTGGCTTCTAAGTCAGAGAGCACTGCAGGCAAAAGAAAATATTGAGCCAAAGTAGTTTGAACAGAACCATCAGGGTTCATCTTTTATTACTAAAGAAAGACTTGAAAAAGCCCAGGTGAAATTTTCTTCCATTGTCTAGGAAAATTCTCTGTAATTTGCCCCAAGGGAAATCCAACTGCCTGTTACTGAGGTCCCTCCACCCCCCACCTCCCCTCTGTCCATCTCTCTCCTCTCTAAACGTAAATGTCTCTGGGGTCCCTGGAGAAAGGAGTGGGCTGTGTGGGGGAAGCTGAAGGTCAGGGTTGCCCACTGTGGCCTGACTTTTAAGCTAAAGAGGTTTTTATTTCTCTTGTTGCCATGTCAGGTCTAATTTGGCAGACCTTATGCTAAAGGGGTGGGCCCGCTCATGACAGGAGGGGGTTAAATGAGATTACAAGCTTTAGAGGTTGTCAGCAGCTACTGCTGCCTGGGGATGTTAAATTGCGATTTAATGGTCAGCTTTATCTGTATAGTATCAGTGGAAATCTGCTGTTTTCAGCAACTTAATTGGCACTGTGTTTGCAGGAGTTTTTTTCGGTGTGGTAGGAGAGTTGACCAGATTTTAATGCTGAATTATTTAAAGATTAAACTGGCAGAATGTAAGTGGAAATCTGTGGCGTTTATTGTTTTTTCTGGAAACACTGAAAGCGCATGAATGGGCAAGATGCTGAATTCTGCTGTAATACACTAAACTTTCTAAAAATATTCATGGAGCCTGATGTAGCACTGTGAGTTTATTTTTAGATGGAATAAACAAAGAGTAACAGTTGTTACCACAACATATGTACAGTGTCTGATTTCTAAGGGGGCAGTGAGAGTGTGCACATAAAAAGGCAGACTGCGCTAAGCAAAATAAGTGTGTTTGGGTCTTTTTAAAAAAATCTAACAGATGGAATCAGAGCATGGAGCTGAGTATCTCTGGTGTGAAGTACAGACGAATACAGACAGTGAAACCCAGCACCAAACTAACTGGAGGCCGTGTGTGTGTGTGTGTGTGTGTGTGTGTGTGTGTGTGTGTGAGAGAGAGAGAGAGAGAGAGAGATATCAAGCGTAATCGGTGACAAACATACTTGTGTGTCTCTGTGTCAGTCATATAAGGGTGAACTGAATGAAATTGTCAACATTCTTGGTTTTGACCTACAGACCCATCAATTACATATAGTTTAACCCAATGCGTTTAGAATGATGAGTCATAGATCTGAATCCGTGAATAATCTGATACTTCTCAACACTTCTGCATGGAGAGATGTGGGCGTGGGTGCTGTTTTTTTTTTTTTTTGATCACCTGTATGGGAGAAGTCTTCCTGGAAGCCTAAATATAGCAGCTGGTGCCTAGATGCAGGACTGTGGCTGTGTATGAGCCAGAACAAGAGTGGGTGTGTTTGGGGGGTGGGGGTGGGGGGTAGGGACAAGAGTGGGATGGTTTGGGGGTAAAAAGGAAGAAGGGAGAAAGAAAACAGAGAAAGTGTTTTACCGGCAGTTATCAGTATTGTCTGTTCCCGAGTTAGGGGTCAGTCCGGAAAGTTCAGGATTAGTAAATTTAATATCCTGTCAAAATTCTCATGATAATGAATCCTGGCCGGCTGGGCTGGCACAGCATCTTCGGTACTGCAGCCGGCGAGATAGCGCAGCTAATTTATGAGCAAGGAATTGTGCTGCGCTGGCACGAGCAGGCTGGGCCGGGCTGGCTCCGCGGTGGGGTGGTCCCCGCTGGGCTGGGGGAAGCGGCGCTGGATCTTCTCCCCGAGTGGCGCTCGGCTCCTGGGGCCCTGCCACCTCTGCAGCGGCCCGAGCGCAGCAAAGGGGGTGACCCACACAGACTGGTGTAGAGGGTTGGCGTGTTCTCTTAAGCCCCAGTCTCTACTAGGAGAATTGGGAAAATGCCTTTTTGGGGGAAAAAAAACAAACAATACTAAAATATTTTAGTATACAGTATCGGATGCATCATTATTGTCTTTGATTTTAAATTGTGTATGGAAATCAGAAGGCTGGCCATAAAAGTTTCAGAATCGGAGGAGAGAATGGTGAAATCAGAAAAATGGAGTAAAGAGAGAGGGGGGGAAAGCTCAGTAAGAAAGAATAAATCACAGATGCTGTAGCTTGCCTGATGGTAGCATGAAACTGGGGCAGTTTTTAAGCTGCAAGGGTAATGCAAAATATACTGTCCCTTAGCAAGTAACATAAAAAAAGAGAAAGTTCCTGTGCACTTCGTTCAAGGTTCTGCACCTCTCTAAGCAGCTGTCACATCCGTACATTATGGTACATTGAATCTGAATGAGGCTCTCCACATCAAAACCTTGCATCCATTATGATATCATCTCCTGCTCTAAGCTGTAATGCTTATTAATTCTGCACCCATACTCTCCCGGCTTCGGCAAATGTATTCCATCAGCCTAGCATTTAATTTAATTAGTACAGCTGGGCTCTCATTCTCCTTTCTGTGTCAGAGGTATTGTCAGCACGTTCTGCTGTAACACAATTACTGATTGCTTTTAGATAGGCAGAAATATGATTAGGGTATTGGGTGACTGTATCATAAGCCTTATTAGATTCATTTGAAATCTGGAGATAAATAGGAAACTTTTATTTGCAGTGTAATGAGATTATGCTTATTAGGCCAAGGCCTCACAACCTTTTGCAAAGAACATAGTGTATCAGTCGGATTATACTCTGGAACCATACTTTTTGCTCACAGCATCCAAGCCATTTCTCAGCGCCTTGGAAATTTAACTGTTGTGGCCCTGTATACATTTTAAAATTATGGACACTTCGGTATCTTCCTCTTGATAAAGAACATGGATATTTGTTTTCCTTCTGAATGTAACCAAAGCTGACAAAAAAAATGCATCTTGAAGTGGGATTTTATTATTTTTTTTAAATGGTTTGAAAAATCAGTGCACAGGCTAAAAGAAATTGTTTACATATATTTATTTTCTTTTAAACATGCTTGTATTTGTTAGCTATAGCTTACCAAGCTTGATATAATAAATGTCTTCAAAATCCCAAGTGCTCAATCTCTGAAACATATGTCATTACAGTTATTGTAGCAGCTAGCACAATACTAGAAACATTTATTTCTTCCTTAGCATTTATTTGGTTGTCTCAGATTTCTCATATTTCTGGACAGTTTATATAGGTCCTTCTAGTACTGTAAAAATATGATAGAACTACCATGAAGGGCATGCTTGATTTGAGTAAATCTACTGAAACAGGAAGAATTTGGGATGACAGTGTATTTAACTGAGCTGAAAGTTGTTAAATACACTTATTGGTTATGAAATACAGCACTTTTATACCCAAGTAAGAGTATGGTGAGTTTCCTGGATATAAGAGTTTGGGAATAATATATGAATTTTGCTTTGGAAAAACCTAAGCTATAAAATCTAAATTTACAAAATGCATGCATTTCTTTATACTACAAATCTACTCCTGTATCACTCCCCTCCCCCACCCCACTCCATCTTTATCAGAAGATTTGTATCATTATTGGATTTAAATATAACTAATTTACATTATTTTCATGAATTCACTTATTTCATAACACAGGACTGCATGTGCAATGAATGCACCTTGGTGCTAATTTCCACGAAACAAGGAGCATTTATTTCTTAGTGAAATATGTGGTCAATTTTAGGATATGTACAAAGGGAAATCCAAAAAGGAAATTTCGTGAGCTGTTGACTCACTCCTGAAAGTTCAATTTGATCATTTCCTGCCAAATCAAATATAAGAAACTCTAGTTTCTTTACCCAGAATGTCCCATGACAAAGATCTTGTACGGTATTAACAAGTATTCTTGGTGGCATCATTTGCATCTGGAATTAAAATCAGCTGACTCTGTTCAAGTATTAATATTCCAGTTCACAATGAATAAAGGAACGAGTAAAGCCAAGAAATATAAAAAATGTTTCCATGAATTTTCAATGGCACCAAGGAAAAGATAGCAACCCATGCCATTTTTGCATGGGTTGATTTGACTGGCAGACAGGATTTTAAAAGTACAGTGTATAAATGGAAAGACATGAGTGTGGTGGTAGCCAAAAAGAGGATCAGCAGCCAGTCTGAGCCCTTTAAAATCCACCTAAACTCAACCAACTTCGCAGAAAATGATTCTTCACCCTTTTGCTAAAGTATACTGACCTACCATGTAAGTGTCCACTCAGGTGTATTTCTGTTTTGTTTCAGTGCTTTTTTATATGACAACTGTTCTTGTTGTCATAATTTTGTAATTTAAATATTATGTGAGCTACTGACATATGAGTGTAAAATGAAAAATATTGCTTTTTAAATGAAAATTAAATTGGGTATTTTGGGAAAACTAGATAAGAAACGTTTTTAAAATGTAGTATTAAATATGGGTGAGATATCTGTAAATTATGGGGGTTATGGGAAAAACAACTGATATGTAACATTGTTTCACATGTGGCTGTAAGTTATTGTTTTATTTATAAGAAACTTAGCAAAGGAATTATAGATGTGTGTCATTTATGTAAAAAGGAAGACTGTGAAAGTCTAGTAGGAGTCCTACATTCAAAGAAAAGGGCTTGCTATATGTTTATGCATTTTTAGTTAAAATAAAGGATAGATCTATTTGATTCCCTGCTCTAACATGTTTTCTGATTAACCGTCCAATTCCCAGCCCAATACCATAAGCCTAGAGGGCTTCTGTGCTAGTGGGAGCCAGGGAGAAAATGTGAAGAGGTTAGCTGTGCTGTGCCCTCTTGATTGACACTTCTGACTCGAGGGAATTTTCCTGTGTCCTGTGGAGGTTAATGGGAGATTGCCATTGAGCTAGATTAAGCAGGTATGCATAAATAAGTGTCCAGCAGAAGCCTGAGTGCAGGAGGGGGAGCTAGATCCTGTGACCATGATCCTGAGAATGGAGATAAAGAAGGGACTGGAGTGGGATGGGATAGGATGGAATGAGATGGAATGGAATTGGCTGGGGTAGGATAGAATGGAATGGAAGAAAATTATCAATAGGTGGCAATTTACGACACCCTCATCCACTTTCTACAGAAGGCTTAGCTGTTAATCTAGAAAACTCTCAGGTACTCATTACATGCATCCGTGTTCATCCTGTGTTTTCCAGTCCAGTCTCAAAAGCGAGGCCTCTCTAAGTACACAGAAGTGCCTGGAACAGCAGGGACACAATCAATAACTCATTGGTAGAGATTGGGAGAAACCAACACCTGAATGCTATCCCTTAGTCTATGACTGTCCCAATACCCCTGAGCTCGGTTCCTTATCTCCAGACTGAAAGGATGAAATCTTATCTCTTCATAGCCCTTCCTGCACTAATGCCACATGTTCTGTGGCCTTACAGATCTCATGACAAGAGAAAAAGTGATCAGGTCTCTTATTTACTTTGATTTCTTCTACTACTTAAAGGGTTTCTGCCTGTGGTTCCAGGGTCAAGTTATTTAATTTCTCTGAGTGTGTTTTACTTATTGGTAAAATGAGGAAATAATAATAGCTTTGTTACAAGGGTAGTGTTAGGATTAAATAAGATTTTATATAATAATGCTGAGTGATATATATAGTGATTTATATGATTCACATGTCTGCATGTGTATAGACATACAGGCATGTACACATCCACACAATATATATAAAACTGTATATCCTAGCATAGGGCTTACCCATAGTTTGTTTCTTTCCATTTAACATTGCAGCTGTTTTCTGGTTATTTCTATACTCACTTGGAATAACCAACTGAAAAAACATTTCTTCAAACTGGTTGTTTTTACCTTCCTACATACAAAATAAAATCTTTGCATTGAAATAATTCATCTTTAAATTACTCCAATCAGGCCAATCCATGTATGTGGCTATGGCATCAGCCTTCCTACATTTTTGTCTTCACCTACAGAGGAGAGTTTTGAATACATAAACATATGCAGTAGGTGACAGAAGAAAATAGTTTGCTTAGAAATGATTACTTTCATAAAGAAACTAAAAAGGAGAAATCACCATGCATTCCAGTTCTCTGGAACCTTCTTAACAGCCCAACCAAAGCTCACCGAGCTTGAAGGAAGTGGCTGGTCCTTGAGACTACATGGGGACTTGGTGACAGTGACCTGCTTGCTGTTCCAGGATTTTTATTTTGTCATGAAAATGTTTGGTGATTTGATGTTACTCTTCACCTGAAATAAGCTGACAATCTCAGTCTGTTTCCTAAGGGATATCCACTTTGGAAAAGCGCAATGCCTTTGAAACCCTTCTGCATTTTTACGGGTGGTCCCAGTAGAAAAGAACATTTGGACAGAGGTGAAGACGGGGCCTCGGTAGTCACATAGAAACCGGATCAACCAGAGAAGCCCGTACAAGCTTGAGAACCAGGGCAGCGACTGAACCTTTTACGTTCCCGTTTAGGGTAGACGCCAAGGCAGTGGTTCTCACCACTGGCTCCCCTTTGGATTACCAAGACAAACATCAGACGCCCCACTAAATTGTCATCCCTAGTGATGGAGCTCAGGCACCCAATAGGGAAGGCTTCTCAGGGGTTACTACTTGGCAGCCAGGGCTGAGGCCATTTCCCTAGATGGCAAAGGACTGGTGAGTTTTATATGTCTGTGTTCCAATTCTATCCATCTGGCTCTAAGTAATAGAATTAGGGAGTGGTAAGGAAAGTCTGTCCATGGCATTTCCTGCCTCTGGCTGAAGGTTGTGCTGTCTTCTCCCGGCAGCTATAGGCCAAGCCCCACCTATTGCTCCAGTGTCTTCTAACACCCCCTATTTTATCTTCCTTTACTGGTACCCCCCATTGTCTGAATTTTTCCCAGCCACCTTCATCAAAACTCAGCCCCAGGTCATATTACAATAACTAGTTCCCACTATGTGCTTAATTCTAGTGGGTCATTTTATTTACCCTTTTACCCTGTTTCCCTCTCAGTCTATTTGGCACCTGTGCCAAGACCTTTACATCTCTATTATGTCATGTTTATATCTTTATTATGTCCTCAGTCATAAACTTTTTCTGGGGTGCTTAAGCATACAGATCCTCACCCTCCTACACTATCTAAGACCTTCTAAATTCAAATCCTTAGGGAAGGGGCTAGAAAATGTGTATTTTGTAAAAGGCACCTCTGTGATTTATAACAATCCAGCAAGTTTGGGAAATACTGTATTCTCTCATTTAATTACCACCACAGCTCTTTGAAGAAAGTGTTCATTGATCTTAGTACTGGTAAGGAAACTTGGTGTATAGGGGTAACTTGCCCAAAATCCCACAGCTGAAAAGCTGTAGAGGCCATTTTAGGCATTGTGTATTACTTCTAGACTCTGTGGCCAAGTGAATGGATGAGATATTGGCGGGGGCAAAAGGGGAGGGTCAGAGCCTCTGCTTACCTTTGGCTCATACTCATACACACAAATATCCCTCATTTTTTAGCCCTGTGAAGGATAATAACCATTAGGCTATTTTCTAAAAGAAAGCTCTGAAAGTATTCCAGACCATAAGGAATATATGAGCTGTACTGCCCTGGTGGGGTGGGGACAAAGGGAGTACTGCATTATGGGAAATTTCCCACTACTAATACCTGCAGGATCCATGGGTTGTATTATAAACTCTGATGCAGACAACATTACAATGGCTTTCAGAATAGCAAGTGCACTAAAATTATGTGTAAAAAGAAAATGTCTCATTAGGCACTAAATACGTGTTTACCACTAAATAAAAACAATTTTTATCTCTGGCCTTGTTTTCCAGGCAAAAGTATGTAAGAGGGAAATAATGATAGTCAGTTTTCCTAGAACTAGTGGATTAAATGAAAGTGTAATGATTGTTATATGCTTGTGTGATGTAGATTCAAAGGTAGAATCACAACAGAAGTAATTAGAGTAATTATTAAAGTGCATTTAATCCAAAAGCCCCAGGGAATATTACATGTTCATTCATCTGAGCCTGATATGCTTCCTATTAAAAATAGGCACTGCCTCACAAAACTTCCACCGGTCTGTTCTTTGGTGAGCACCAGTTGGGGATGATATCTTCTTTGATTCATGTCTTTAACGTGATGTCCGTAAGGCTACTTAGTGTTATCATCCGAGGAAACTAAAAATAAAAAGAAAGCATTAATCCTTCTAGGATTATCTTTCTTGGCATTTATGATACTCATGTATTTTCTAGAATTATGTCCTGAAGCTAGAATGCTGGAGGCAAAGCATTCTCAGTGAAAGAGACTAGCAGTCTCCAATGTTGATCTTTTCAGATCTGATAAAGCCAAGTGTCCTTCAAGATAGTGTGATTAAGTTTGACTCACTGAGATAGAATGTAGGTGATACTGTTCTGAAAATAATAGGTAGGGAAAAAAAAAAAAACACTTAATGCCCCTGACATCAATTTGTTCTTAGCTTGTTGAATTTTTAATTATTTTATATGTGCCTTCAGATTTCAGTGTAGAGGGCAATTGTTTTCTCCATCTTGGATTGAAAAGGGTGATGGAGTAAGTTCTCAATTGTCTGTATATATTAATATATGCCACATGAAGTTATGGGTATTCACGGGACTATTTAAACTCAAAGTACTGCTGATTTTTATTTAAATAGGAGAGAAATGGATTAAATAGCAGGTCAAATTGGATAATTTGATGGTTCAGCCTTGTCATTCCTTAATTAAACTATCACTGTAAAACATATATGTACACTACATATATAGGGATTATATTCTAATTAAAGAGAAAAAATCAAGTACGCATTAATCAGTGCAAAATAGTTGGTGCCACATTAGCGTTTCAACGTTTGTCTGTCTTCCACCACCAAGTCAGAAATTCTAGCTCTGCTATTTACTGGCCCTAGGCCCTTAGACACATTACGTAACCTCTCTATAGCTTCTTTCTCTCATCTGTAAAATGGGGGTGAAAATAGTACCATTGTCTCAAGGTTGTTGTGAAGAATAAATGAGATAACGCATGTCGCAAACTTAACATTGGGCCTAGCACATAGTAAATTCTCAATAAAATATTAGCCATGACTGTTACTGAAGCACTTGTATCAATGGTCAACTAGTCCTTGCTCTAGATGAAGCTTAGGCATATCGATTGTATGAAGACAATCACTCTTTTACTGCTTAAAAGAAGGAATGCCTCCTGAGATTGAATTAAGAAAAAGGTCTTAAAGAAATCTGATCATTTCTTTCCAACTGTGGATGGCTGTGTTTTTGTTGTTACCCACTGTGCTAATTAAACCCAAGCTTCATAACCAATAACCTTGTTAGAAAACTCCCAGCCACCCTAACCCACTCTCCCAGAACAGCTCTTTGCAGACCAACCGCAGCTGCAGTTCCCCAAAATGTACCCTGAGGACTTGTGCTGGTTCTCACTATAATTGTTTGATACTCAATGGGGAACATCAAACACACTGTCAGTTGTCATAGGACAGTTCGTATGTAGAGAAGCCACAACAGCTGAGAATGGTGAGGCGGAACAAAGTCATTGGTCACAGAAGGGGTTGACATGTGGATGGTCACTGAGACTTGCTGTCAAAAGTGATTTGAAAAACCCTTGCGTAATAAAAGCAGGTTTCAAAGAACATGACTTAGGCTTCTTTCCAACTCTTCTCCTTACAAGGTGTTCAGTTTATACGCTTATTCTAGGTATTCTCAATATGACTCTTTCAAATTTAAAAGGGAAGTTCAGGTCCTGTAACTTAATGACCCTGAACTTCTCTTATAGGTAAGCAAGTTTGATAATTCAGGTTTATATCCCCACTGTCAGCACTGCAGATAGTTTCGTTCCTTCATATCAAAAACATAGGAAAACTACAACATGTAGATCTTTACACAGTGCCCTGAATTCACTGATCCTTCTAAAGCCCTGGAAATCATTCACAGACACTAGGTTCTGGTAGCTGCCAAAAGCCAAGTTGGTGGCCCCCACATTAATAAACTCTATGATGGAACAGTTAGTTGTATTCATGTGAACCTGGAAAACCCATTCCTGTGTCACCTGCCAAACAATTGTGTGTTCACAGAGCAGTCATTCCTGAAGTGGAAATGTGCCCAAGCAACATATCTGGCTCCTTAAGCACTTTTTACTTTCATCACCTATATATAAACCCTGAACACTAATACATGGCAAGGAAAAACGTCACTCACTACCCAAAAGATTGTGGAGAGGGATGCATGCATCAAGGTCGTATTCGTAGCAGTTACCTTAACCAACACACACACAGAAAGTGATGGGCAGTGCACTGCTTTCATGGGATTATAATTGTGCAGTGCAATTTTTTTAATGTGCCAAAACTGTAGAATCCTGAGAAACATAAGATGATTTTAGAGGAGCATGATATGGTTCTTTAGGGGAGAAATTTTGGTCATTTGTGAGTCTGAGTGGCAAAATCACTTAAAAGACTATCCAAATCTGCTTTAGAGGCTTTGTGTCTGTGGTTTGTGTGGGCACACTGTGGAAAGACTACCTACCTATGGGTCAAATAGCTATCCTTCTGAAATGCTTTATCTTTCAGTATAAACAAATGAGTCATCAGCAAACATTTGCTGAACACCTAGGAGCTAGGGGATGTGAGAAAACAAACAAACAAAAAGCATAAAATCTGTTGCTGCCCTGAGGGAAATATTAATATTTCCTCAGATAATTAACAGTGGGGAGTTGGGACACACATATATTTTTTAAAAAATTAAGCATATAGGGCAGAGACCCCTAAGAACCAAATGGCTATGAACCAACATCCATAGATTGAAGAAAGAGCTGTCAATATGTCATGCCTTTCCATATTCAGGCCCTGTGTGGCTCTGCAAGTCTACAATGAGAATTATTTTTGTATGAGAAGAGAAACAGTCCCTTAAACACAAGACCTTAGTGTAGAGGTGAGGTCTTCTGTATTGTGTATACAAGTCACTCGTAGCTCAAATTCTTCTAATTTGCAGATAATGACCATTTAGTTCATTACAAATGTGGTCTGAATTCAAGCCTTTGACCTATTAACTAAAAGCCATGCCCAAAACCATTTTAAGAAGAGCATGAAAAAAAATCTATGGAAAGAGATTAATGGTCAATAAATCTCACGTCTTCCACCAATATGACATCGCCATAATAACTTCAGACACCACTTTAGAAACGAACGGCTTTACTGAATTTTAGATTTATGAAATAAAATACAACAGTGATTTTGCTTAACTAACTGAAACTTTGGATTTAGGGAATATTTAAAGAAAAATACTATATGGGAGATGCTGGTTTCAGTTCCTATTTCAACCTAAATCTGAAGGGTATTGAAAATACAGGGGAAATTTCACTTATTCCACGTGTGGCTGTCTTAGATGTGTGGTGCCGAGTCACTTTCCCTGGTCCTTCTAGACCTGGTAGAATGGTCCCAGAGCAGCTGAAGAACACTTAAACCCCTACGCAAAATACCCCATTAATTTCAGGGACCTTTTGATTAAAAAGCATACTTTAATAATGCAGATGTCTAATTGTATCAGTCCTTCATACTTTAGTAAAACCTGTGATAATGGGAATGTGGGTAAAACGCAATTGGTTCTCATCCCCACATCCAGCTGCCATTCTCAAACTGGGTAGTGCGTGAGCAAGTGGAAGCAGGTGCAAGGCTGGGTGGGAAAATGGCGGGCAGCCCTGTTTTCTTGAAGCAGGGATGTGGAGGGTAGTTTTTTTGCCTCTTTCCCAGCAATCTAATTCAATCATTCTCCCCCAGTTAGACCTAGAGAAGAGAAGCCAGTTTACACAGAGATTCCAGAAACTTTTGCTTCTGTCCTGGAAGTTCTAATCAGCCACAGAACCCAGAGTTGTCTCCATATAAATGTAAAGCAGAATTGGCAGCTATCACCTGGCTTGTTTGTCATGTGGGGCTGGCTAAGGCCTTTTCATTAATCTTACAATAATTTTATTTTTATTCCTTTGAATTTTTCTGACTTGAGAATTCAATTACTTCCCAACTTGGCAGAGACTGGTCTACTAAGTAGACAGAAACTTCTATGAGAGCAATGTGAAGTTTGGATTATGTACAACTCCAGAGCCCCCGTATGTGGGTCTGGCACTGGCATTGGGAGGCTTTCAGCAACCAAGGTTGGGTGAAGGTCCTGGGTCCTAGAGGAAGTGGCCAATCAGGAGGTCAGAAAAGTAGCAGAAAAAAAATGGTATTGATTAGGGGTACAAGAGGCAGCTAGTCTCTCTTGATTAGGAAACTTATGGGAGGTTGGGTGTGTTAGATTCAGTTGTCAACTTGGCCAGGTGAGCATACCTAGTCATGTTGCTGCGGACATAAGCCAATGGCACATGAACTTCATCTGTTGCTAATTACATCTGCAGTCAGCTAGGAGGCGTTTCTGCTGCAATGAGTGACGTTTGACTTAATTGGCTGGTGCTTAAATGAGAGAGCACAACGTAGCACTGCTAGCAGCTCAGCATTCCTCATCTCAGCATTTGCAGCTCAGCCCAGGCCTTTGGAGATGTAGAAAGAAGTCACCCCGCGGAAAGTTGTTGGAACCCAGGGGCCTGGAGAGAAGACCAGCAGAGACCATCCTGTACCTTCCACGTAAGAAAGAACCTCAGTGGAAAGTTAGCTGCCTTTCCTCTGAAGAACTAACAAAATAAACCCCCTTTTATTAAAAGCCAGTCCATCTCTAGTGTGTTGCATTCTGGCAGCTAGCAAACTAGAATGTTGGGGTTTAGAGAAAGACCCAGAGACCATGAGAGAGAAAGTTCACAGAGCTGGGATGATGAGGGAGGAAGGAACTACTCCTCAGGTTGCCCCCGCTCAGCATGCTTCTAGTGTCAACCCCGCCCGCTTACATCTTTACAGTAACTAGACCCACCCCAAGCTTTTCCTTCAAAGAGCCTGAGTGAATCTCTGCTGCTCACCTCAATCGAGCTTTATCTAATATTGCTTTTTAAAATCCTGTGGAAATATATTTTAAGAGAAACAATCCTTTTATAATATAAATACATACCATGTCCCAAGCACCTTTCAAAGTCTTTTCAGCCACAGAGTGGTCCAATCAAAGAAGATATTACTTGGAAGTTCAAAACAGGGGTGGAAAAAAACTCTTTAAAATCAAGGTGTAGGCTCAGTGTCCAGTCCAGTCAACTCCCCATCTGTCAAGACCTAACCCCAAAGAATCTCTGAGAAGCCCCTCATCTGGTTCCACAGCCAAAATTTTGACTGATCCAGTGGTCCCAAACTAGAGGGATCAATGTTAAAATAATCTAAGTATTCCTCCCTGTGAGGGTGGAATCAGGATAGGTATCGAGGCAAAGGGGAAATTCTCATGATTTACTAAAGACTGGGGATGTCCAAGGTCAGAATAAGATTTTGGGGTTAAGAAATTGACATGAATTTCTGAGAGTGCTGTAAAAATGCTTTCCAATTTCTGACTGATATTATTATTATGAACTTAGTTGATCTCATAATCTTTCATTATTAGGAACTCAGGATACAGCAGGATTTTTTTGTCCATGGAAAATACATTTATTTTCCATCAGTCAACAAGGCAACAAGATACTTTACCTAAAGTCACTTAACATTTGAAAATGGTGTCCCATCCTACAGAATTCTCCTTTCTTTCCTTATAATCAATATTCCCATTCATTCAAACATTTCATTATTCTCTTACACATTGAAATAGCTCCAAGTTAAATCAGATGTAAGAAACGTAGCCCACATAAGGGCATGGCTCTTTACCAACCCCATCGCTCTCCTCACAATATTCTTATCTAAGTGGCCTGGTTCATCATTAGTCTCTCCTGCCGCAGCCCCGTTCTCCCATCACCCAAGTTGTAAACCTTACAGTGTCTCTGACTCATTCATCACCTTCCAGTCTGCCTCCAGGCTACATCTTTTCTGATCCATCCCCAAACCCCTGGCAAATTAATCTTCCTAAATCATTGCCTGCACTGTGTCAGCACCTTCTCACGGAACTCCAGGGACTCTGCCTTGGCTGTGGAATAAAGTCCAAATTTCTTTCGTGGCCCAACACAATCTGGACCATTTTTTCAATAAGTATTCTCCTCGGCGTCTCTGAGACAATTGATGCTGCTGCTACCTCCCCCTCTTTAAGTTCTCTTTTACATTGGCTTTTGGGATGCCTTGAGTGAACACTAGAGAAGTTTCCTCTTCTAATTGACTTTTCTCTGTCGACTAACATGCCTTTTATCTGTCTCTAAATGTGGAGAGGAGGGATTCATTAATGTTGGTCTTGGACCTACTTCCAACCTTTATCCCAAATTTAGTAACTACTTCACAATGATTTGCTGGCTATTCCCACATCCATGTCCATCCATCCCCTTAAATGGAGCATGTCTCCACCAAATTCACTGCCTCCTCATGAACAATTGCTTATCCAATGTTCTACCTGCTGTTAATGGTATCACACTCTCTCATCACCTTTTAAGGTGAGGACTACTTCTGCCCTCACGTCTCAGATCCTCCCCCTTTTCCTTTCCCTTTTCCAGTCCAAGTACCTCAAACCTTTGTGCTCTCCCCTGCTCAAAGATCAATTAATCTACTTTATATCCTTTGATTATGCATTTTACTTTCCCTTGCCTTCTGCATTCATCCATCCCCATCCCCTGAATGAAATTATGTCTCGGCGTTTTGAGATCAGAAGTAACTAAGGTCCTCCTTCCTCCAAGAAGTTGTCTGTCTGCCCCACTGAAAGTGCTTATTCTCCATGGAATTGCTCTTATGTTACATGTCTTCATCACTTATTTAGCTTGCATCCTATTGCTTTAATTTATAGTGACTTCTTCCTATAAATGTGTTTTATCTCCCAGCTGTATTGTAAGCTTGCGAGAGGGGATTGGGTCTAGCATGTCTCCATCTCAGCACCATGACCTGTACTTAGGATGCATCTACGAAATATTTGCTGATACTAGTGATGGTTATAATGATGGCAGAGACAGAATATTGGTGGAAAATGAATAAGTTTGATGAATTGAATCCCATCAGAGACAGGTGTTCCCAGTCTCTCTTCTTCTAACTCTCTTTGACCACCCCCACCCCCAATGTGGGGTCTCCTTAAGATTCAACCTTTAGCCTTCTTCTGATCTTTGTTCCAGACTCAAAAATCCACATTTCTGATGATTAGCTGGTTATCACCATGTTGATATTCAGAATCACCTAAATATAACATGTCTTCACCAAACTCACCATCTCGGGCTTGCCTCTGAGAGCTAGCCCAGGTCTTCTTTCCGCTCTTCCCTGACCCATCACAGATCTCTCAAACCCTGCACGCAGGGCCAGCAGTTGGAATAGGTGTTCCACCAGTACATATGGCGATGGTTGCTTTTTCCAAGTTTGCAGAAGGAGGCATTGTTTTTAAGCACCAGCAGAAAATAGAGTGACTCATCAAATAACACACACATACTCTATGGAAAGCTCAGGGTATTGCTGAATAAGCTCATTGCGACACCTTGTTTTCTTTCATGGGCCCATGTCCCCAAGTTTTGATTTTACATTGACTGTAAATAATCAGATGACACTTTCTGCTCATAAAATAGTTGTTCTTAAACACTGATGGGGTAACAGAAAGGAACTGGGTGGACTTGAAGCCAGAAGATATGAGTTCGAGTCCAGATTCTTCTACTTACCAAGTGAGAAACCCAAGGCAAAACTGAATATTTCTGATCCTAAATGTTTACTTTTATTATAATGAGATAAACTTTCTGCCTCCCAGAGTTATTGTGACATTCAAATGAGATATTATGTGTGAATATATACATGTACTATAAAGCACTGCTGGAGGCATAAGAGGCAGGAGAAAGAGCATGTGCAGCCAGTTTTGCTGTAATACTTGTTTTGAAAACATGGATGTTTCAGTGCATCTGATATATTGAACATAAAGTAAAGTTTGTGTTTGCTTATACATTATTTCCTCTGCAAGAAATATCAAGTGCATGCAAGCATTTGCTGAACATAAAACACCGTACCCAGCTGAGTGGGGCCAGGTAGGAATATACAAAATGCACACATGCATGCACCTCAAACACCCACCAGCTAACTCAGTAAACTTCATGTTATCAGCCAAATCACCTAGAGCTGGTGTTACAACTTCCCTCCCAATTTCACATGACCCGCCTTCTAACACTTCACAATAACTCAAAAGCTGCAAGCCTTCCAGTATCTACTTCCACAAGCACGTCAGGATTTGTCAAGTGAAGTGCCATATTTCTTAGAGCATGTCTTAACCATTTAACCTGTGAAAACTGTGTTAATATTTTTCAAGTTCCTATGTATTTTTAATGTATCATTGAAGTTTTAAGTGTTCCTAATTAATTGAATACATTTCAAACCTATTGCTTCAGCACACTAATTGGTGTTATACTCTCATCAAGCTTGTTAGAGAGCTTTCTTTTTGTTTATTTAGTCAACACTTCATTCACTTATTCATTCAATATATACTTATCTTGTGTCTATTTCTGTGAAACTCACAAGCTAAAAACTAGGGATACACAGATGATTAATTTTTGGAACTTATTTTCAAGGAACATACAACAGAGTTAGAAGAAAAGAGAGATTTGTAAATGACAATAATACAAAATTACAAATTATGGGTACCATAAGAGACAAAGAAATTGCTACAGAGCTCCAAAGAAGGGGAAACCACTCTTGGGTGAAAAGGTCAAGGCAGAATCAGGGAAAGCTTCATTGCTAGGATGGCATTTGATATGGGTCTTGAGTGATGCAATAACTCTGTCAGTTCATGGGTATTCTAGTCAATTCTTTAGATTGCCTCTCAGATGACTATTATGAGAACCATTCTTCAAAAAGAGTCAGTATTATAAATACAAGTTTTATCCCCTAAATGTTCTTTTTCACCTTTTTCTTCTCCATCTTATTAAGTTCACTAGATTTATATAAAATTACTTAGCAGAAACTCTCCCCCCAATCCACATACTCCCATATGATTCTCAACAGAGCAGCAAGAGTCTTCTTATTTTTCCTCATTTACTTTCAAATTTCTCACCTTTGTCAATTAACAGCCGATCCTAACTGTACATGAAAGAAATTTCAGTGCCTTTTAATTTCAATTCCAGTTGATTTGACATCCAAGTTTATACTGTTATTTTGTAGTACTAGCAACAGGGGCAATTTAAATTCAGAAAATTTCATCCATAGGTGCCACATTTGCATTTCATGAGTATTTTTTAGTGAATAGGGTTTATATGTTTCTTCCTGAATGAAAACAGCAGTGGCAAAGGCAGCATTAAAGCAGTTAGTAAGGATGTCCAGGCCACCTAATAGCAACCACTAGGTTTCCAAGGACAAATCACTCCTTCCTACCCTAAGCAACTAGATGAGAACATCAAAACATGCCTCGTACAAGACCTCTACTACCCATTAGTGTTAGAAACTGTTACCGCAAGCATGAGTGACAGAGCCCTAATTATTAAGGTAATTAGAAGTTATAACACTGGCAATATTAAAGGGAGAACTTCTAGAGCCCATTAACAATGTTACTTTAAGTGATCTGGCTGTGAACTGTTCAAATCTCTAATTACATTATACGTCTATCTTAAAGGGTGATGCAATTAAGTGATGGGAGAGGGAATTAATGTATAGTGACTACTGTGTAACACTTGTAAGTACTATTTTCACAGGAACTGGCTTCAGTAATGTCATTTAGTTTTTTTCCCACTTAACTGTATACAGTATGTGGCTTAAAAAATACTGATGCCTATATATATATATATATATATACCTCCAGTTCACCAATATTTTGGTTCTTTCTTTCCCCAATTAATTTTTTCTTTATATTTACAGCACATTCATCTAAACATGGTTAAAGATAGACCATGATATCTTTAGCTTATATATAAAATATAGATTCTGTTTTTGGTACATCTAGACATTTATACATTAAATCTCTCCATCTATTATAGGATCAATTTGTTCTGGTGAAATAAAGTTTTAGGGAAAATCTTCAAATCATTAATATACCATTGAATTTTTTTCTTTTGTGACCCAAGTAATAAATTTTATATGGCACATATTATCATTATATTTGGCTTTCTAGAGTAATTTCTTATGATATCCAACTTCCTTTTTATTTAAAACTTATTGCAATTTGCTGATTTATCATAAGCCATCTTTGATCACAATGTCTAAATGAGGTGGATTTTAGAAATTACGCTTCCAGAAATGACAACATTACAAGTTGCCTTTATTGAGAACTTTGTTCTTTATTTTGCGGGTCATCTTCCATTTGAAAATCATCTGCTAAATTCATACACCACATGTTCAGACCCAGACCAAATTGATGCAAAATCACACCAGGCACAGAAGTAGACATAGATTTATGGGGACTTACGTACAGGAGAGTTTCTCTGGTGGTAGCTGGTCTGCAGGGATAGCACTCTGAAAGGAGTTGGAGTGCCAGGGGTAATATGTATATGATTTTAGAACAGAGAGCATAGTATGTCCATACACTGTGAGGACGTTGGGTCTCTAGTATAATCATTAATGGGGCCTAAGACCTGATGTTTTGCTAAGGTTAGTGTTTAAGACTAAGATGCAATCAATGCCGTTGTACCTCCATGGTTGCATTGTTCCCCTGCTGGGGAGGTTGTTTGCTTTCTTGGCCTTTGTCTTTGGCCATAACAGGCCTGCTATGTGCTGTTTAGGAGCGGGCCTGGTCTCTGGGCACCCACACCACATATAATTATGAATATTTAAAATGACATCTCCTTCACTTAAAATTAGTTATCTTCCTATGCCATTCATAGTGGATTAAAGCTAATGCTGCAATTTCTATTTCTTCTTGAAATCAATAATGCCCTTTCATCCTTCTCCACTCTCTAACACTGGATTTTTGTTTATTTCCTCTAGTATCCAGTGTTGAGAAGCAAAGAGAACACTGAGTGAGAGTGAGAGAGCAACCCTCTTCTCTTTTCTCCACTTATTTGTAGATGCACAAACTACCTTACAGGGCCTCTCCTGCTGCTTTTCACTTCTACCTTATGCAATAACAGCCTCTCTAATAATTCATAGGAATTGATGCCAGATCCTTAAGTCAATCATTAAGTGTGTTCAAGATCTGTAGAGAGATAGAAGAAAAAAAGAAATGTTGAACCTTCCTCTGGTCCCTTGTTAAAATTCATACTGAAGGAATGATAAATGTGGAGCTCTATTCCTGCTTACTAATGTCACTTCTTTGACAAATAATTGAGATTCATGGTACCGGTGGAAACCCCTGGAAATAATAACTGGATAGCAAAGAAAGTAAATAACGGCATGATTTAGGGAATTGGGAATTGGGAGGTACTGGTGTTCAATAATATAGAAGAGAGGATTATACATGTATTCAATATTCCAAGCAAGAGAAATTTTCCCATGGCCTTTTCATTTACCTTTCAGTTTTGAAAACATGGGAATTTTATCTTCTTTCTTTGTAGCAGACACCATTAGTTGCCTACCCTACAAGCATTCACACACTTCCTTTTTTTAAATTTGTAATGAAATCCTGATCCACCCTCTTCCCTGTGATCATTGCGTCCAGTGATGGCCAGTCCCAACTCCAATGAGGGGTCCAAGTTGTCGTGGAGTTTCCATTCCCTTTCAGAGATAGGTTCAGTCATAACCATTGGACTCAATTCTGGCCAATGAAATTTGAGGGGAAGTCTGCTCTGGTGTTTCTGATTATCTTTCCTTTGGTCACAGTTTTCCCTTGGACATTGCCATGGATGAGCATGGTCAGGTCCGAGTTTGATGCTTGGTTGGATGCAACCATGAGGACAACTAACCTGTGAACAGGTCAACACCTGGACTATGACAAAAAGGAAAGATACAAACAACCTGAATTAAAAGCCCTAAAATAAAATTTGGGGGGCTTTTTTTAAACTGAAATTAAAACAAAACTTTTCCCTTATTCTTTAAACAGTTAAATTGGAGCTTCCTGCTACTTGCAACCCAAAGCATCCCATTACACTCTGATATTATTTGGCTATTTTTGTCACAGATGCTCATCATTGGAAAGAAAGGCAAAGAAGGAAATACTGGGCCTTTCATTCAAGGACAGAGTAGAATGGAGCTTCCAATTCTGCTGAAAAAAATAAACAGCTAATTTGGTTATTATAAGTCCCATCCTCATAGTGCAGGGTGCAAGACACTTAATGATAAACGAATGAATAAATGAATGAGCAATGCTTCAGAGATGCTGGAGAAATTTGGAAGCCCTTATCACAGCATAGCCTAGCTGGGAAGAGCTTTCCTGGGCTCAGAATACTTTTGTCTTAAAATAATTATATGCCAGCCATCAACAGGGTGGCCTAACTTCTCAGGTTTCCTTTGACTTTCAGGTGCCACCTTTTCTCCGTGGGCAGTTTAATTATACATCTTCCTCATTTAAGAACCAGCACAAATTCTCGAGCTAAAATCGTTTAATGATTCAGCTCTCTCCTTCCCACATTCATTTAGAGAAAGAGGCTTATAAAATTCCACCAGTAACATATCAGCATCAAGAAAATCATTCATTCACCGTGGTTGATTATGGAAAGAAGTTAACATGGAAAGGATTAACCATCTATGCTATTTACCTGTGTATCCCCAGCAACTAATAAAACTCCCAGTTCATCGTAAATGCTCATTCAACGTTGAATGTGTAAATGAATGATTGTAATTTACTATGCTAGGCCCTTTCTTACATTCTTTCACTTAATCCTCACATAAATCCTAAAAAGTAGGTTTTGTGTCCCAATTTAGATATGCCTAAACTGAGTCAAAGATTCAGTACTTGGCCCAAAATTGCACAGCTAATAATTTCAGATTTCAAATTCATGTCTTTCTGATTCTATAGCCAGTGCCTTTGCCAAGGCCTTTGGAAATATATGACAGGAGATTGAAAAATTAATCTAATTTCTAGATATTCTCCTCTAATATATTCACTGGGTTTCCCTTTAAAGCACAGGTTGAAATTTTGTAAAATATGAATGTCACCTAATTTGGATTTTGAAATTAATTATCACCCAAAATATACAGGACTAAATAAACAAAAACTAAAATTTGTTCCATTCTACCCCATATGAAATATAGGTTTTGGTATCCACCCCCAGATATTATTTCAAGAGTAGTATTCATCTAAATGAGGAAGCGGTCATAATTATGTGCGTGCACACACACACACAAATTTAGTGGGAGATCATAGATCTTCGCCTTGGAGAACAAAAGCTAAAGATCCCAGCTCCAACCCCATCAGGCCCTAAATAACCCAGTGAAATGTGTAAATTAACTCTACACATTTGCATTCTTTGGCTTCAGCAGGAGGGAACATTTTTGCACCTTTCATCTACAGTGTCAATGATTTTACATATAAAAGTATTGTGATAGTTAGCAGTTCTTTATTTTTAAGGACACACCTTTGCAAACAAATTCAGAGGGACCGTACAAGGAACACTGGCCTTACCTTTCCCACAGGTGTAGGCGCATCGCACGTGCCAACCTGACACTCGGAGTCTTCGAGTCTCAGGTAGGCCGGTAATGCCTGTTTGAAAAACAGCAGCACAGTTTGCTAAATGTTTTTCGTTTAATCAAGGGCATTGTGACGTCAATCTAAAAACCTGGATTTCACATGCCCCAGTGGTTAGATGTATACTAGCAATATGTTTTCTGATAGATTTTAACCTCTGTTTGCTTTAAATGTCTCAGAATAAAATTATTGAGTCATTTTTTCATCACTATAAAACATCAGAGAATTAAGTTGGAATACGTGGGGAGACCTTGGTGAAAAAGGAAATTCTATGAAGTGTAAAGAATTTTTGAGCTAAAATTAGTGACATTATTAACATTTGAAAATTATGAACTCAGCGGGAACACTAAAACATTTTCATTTTTAAGATTTTTCTATCAGAAATATGCTCTGAAAATATATGCAGAACTCAAGAACTGCACAATGAGTAGAATTCAAATTTAATGAAGGCATTTATGCCCTGAGAGGATTTTCTCACCTTTTCTATTGTTTTTTTTTCTTGCTAATAAGTACGAAGTTCAGATTTGACTGCTACTAAAGTGTTGCCGAATTGTACACTTCTGTAATAATCTTAAATTATTTGTGTGATACCAAGTGTGTGTTTATGAGGAGGTGTGTCTCCACATGGGTATGCTTTTGCGAACAATGGAATATATTTTAGTAGAATCATAATTCAATTCAGGAAGTTGTGCCTTCAACCCCAACAAATAATTACTTTAGGTTGTTTTTTGTTTTGTTAAGATTCGAGAGGTCCAAGAATCTCATTGTTTCAAGGAGCCAGTATTCATATAGGCAACTTTTAGTTTTATCTATAAATAAAGTCAATATAGGGTGTGAAGAGCTAGAAGTCAGGAATAATCTACTTAGTTGGTCTCAGAAAATTGTCCTGAGGACCAGGGATCAGCTCTAGAAACCCAATACCTGTACAAAGAAAGTAGGAAAGAGATTCCCTTTTCCTTATAGTCTCTTATTTCAATTTCTTAATCTCGAGTAAGGGACCCAGGATCTCACAGCGGTACCACATCCATGTATCACCAAGAATTGATTTCTGCATCTGATTCCTTTTTTAATGTCAACAGTCACCGGTCTAGTAATTTATTTTAATTAATTAATATTAGTTTTAATTTTACACACACCCCTATGAAGTGACCACACTCAAGATGGTATTCTAAGTCACCAATCTAAGATCAAATTATCTTGATGATTATTTTATGACATAACAAAATACAGAGTAGTTTAAACATTCTTTTTCTGAGTAGAAAATAAGGGAGATTGAAGCTCCCAACTTACTTGATTTCTTCACCAGCTTCAATATCAAAAAGGTAGAATAGACTTGTAACCATCTTAAGATTGTGTGGCCATAGTTCAATAGTTTATGGGCAGCATTATTTAATTATTTTTACAATGCATGAACATTTATTTACAAAAGATCCAAGTTACATATTTTTTACACACAATAATTGAAACAGGACAGCTTATCTTATGTAGTTTTGCAACCAGAAGGTAAAGAGAAATGTTTAATAAACGACATTCATTTTTAGCTACTTTCACACAAAGTGCCAGATGAAGCACAATTTTTTTTTTCAGTTTTTAAATCTTTTGCTAAGTGTAAATACTAGATTTCGTTCTCCAGTTTCATGGCAAGTAAAAGGGGACTGTTGCTGGGCAGCCTGTTGTTCTTAGGAGCAAGTGCCACTGCTGTAGACCTGGACTCTGGGAACCCCAGTTGCTTCCCAGACAGGGCTCATCTGTGGACTTCTGGTCACCCACATCTGTGTGGCCACCTGCTGGCCCCCAAGTCCACTCACTAGGACCAATGGGTGGCTCAATGTCCAGAGTTCCCCACCCCCCAGCGTGCTGGGTCGTGGGGTGAGGCAATCACTGTCATCCTGCAACCGGCTCAGAATGCTCCACCCCCACCCCGCCTGGCGCTATTTGCACGGGGTGCAGGGGGCCGGAGGTCTAGACAGGCAGGAAGACCCCCTAACAGCCCAAGGGGGTGGACCCACCACCTGGACCTGCCTCCTCAGCCTTAGGTGCTCCCAGGGCCTGGGCGGGGGGTGGGGGAATCCTCAAACACTAGGTCCTGAGAGATCCCGCTAAGTCGACGATGGAGCCTCTTGCTGCAGGAGGAGAGCTCCAGGGGCTGCAGGGCAGAGAACCCCATAGCAGGGCGGGCCTCAGTCATGATGGTGAACTGTGGTCCTGGGGAGCATTGGGCAGGGGTGGGGGTGAGATGTGGGGTCAGCCTCCCATCTGCAGGGGCGGGTCTGTCCTGCCCGCAGGGAATTCATGGGGAGCATATTTTAAGGGAATTAAAAAAAATGTCACCACGCTTTGGAGTAAATCACTCACCAGCTCCCCACAAGGCACGCCTGTGGCCCATGTGACACGTGCTGGAAACCCACACATGGGAAGCCTTCCAAACAGCACTGTTTAGTTAGCCTGGCACCAAAGCTCAGGCAGCCAAGTGTGTGTGGGGGGGGTTGGGGGGGAGGTGGGGGGGGTGGACGAGATGCAGGAGCAGATGACCCCAAGTGCCCCTTTCTCCTGGTGTCAACCCTCCCCTGCTTTGTTCCCCACTCCCCCAGCTTCAGAGCCCTCATCCCGAGAAAAGGCAGAAAGAGTGGACATCTTGAGATTTTTTTTCCCATTTTAATCCTCGACATATAGCTGGGAAGCCAATGGCAGCAGGTGTGCGCCCATGGCACATGCTGTGGCACTTCCTGAGGGGGCCGAGGCTGGAAGGGGGGCCCTGCAGCAGGTGGGCAGCGGGCACACCTGGGTCTCAGGACTCAGCAGCTGCAGGAGGGCGAAGCAAAGCATCAAGGGACCCTCTAATGCATGGGGGCCACAGATCTTAAATGTTTTGTTTTCTGGGCCACAGTACCCTCTTAACATGTATTGAGACCCAAAGGGCTTTTGTTTCTGTGGGTTATGTCTATAAATATTTATCATATTAAAATTAAAACTGGTACATTTTTAAAATATTAACTCATTTAAAGATGACAATGACAAGTCGCCGCCTGATAGCCTGTTTTTTACTTAAAGAATAACTGCGTTTTCCAGAAATTTCATGAGAAAAATAGCATTATGTTAAGTCTGGCTTAGTAGAGGGCAAATGGATTTTCATATCTGCTGCTGTATTCTTTCTCTATATTATTTTTGAAGTAAATAAAGAAAATAGGGCCATATACAGAAATGTAGTTGAAAAAAGGAGTTTTAATATCCCTTTTATATTGTGAATAATAATTGTAGATATTCCTCTTTAATACTACACAAATTGTAGCAGGTATTAGTGTCTTAAAGACTAGGTAAATACCTTTAAATATTATCAACTAACAATGAACATTTTGCTATTCTTAGATTTAATCCAGTAGTCTAATTTGCACTTTGAGTAAATCTTTTACTCACTTATGATTCTGTAGATCATGCAGTGGTCATTTGGATAAAATTGGTTCACTGACCTACGTAGCTGACACAATTCATTATATAATACCCCAAAATTTCATTCATTAATATCATCACAGTATTACCCAAAAATATCATATAAGTATGGGGAAGCTATTAAAATCACAGTGGCAGAAACAAGTTTCCAGAATTCTAATTTCCACTGAAAAATCAAATGTTATCATTGACAACACTGACAACTGCTGCTTGTTTTCCTTGAAGTGACAGACCACTTCTTTCATTTGCAAGAAAAGTTCTGCCAAAAACCCAAGCCTCAATATTTAGTTTATCTGTAGGTGTTCTTTCACAGAGATGGCATTTCACACGTACATTCACACAAAAAGTGACTAATTGAGGTGACAACTCCAACCCAAGTGCTTTCCTTGAGTCAACCAACCATCGTATTTCAGTGAGGGTACTTCCCAGTCATCACCCAGAGTGTTAAAATGGCATGTGCTTATGCTCTCACTAATATAAACTAAATATAATGAGCAAACTCTCAGAATTGAATTTGAGAGCATAGGTTATCAGGGGATAGAAAGTGGGATTGGACAATTGATGATTAAGGAGTACAGAATGTTCAACAAGGCTTTTTGTAAAGATTCCTAGATAGTAAGCTCTACCAGGTTATACACAATGCACAGTCAGATTTTTTCCTGAGTTTTAACTGTTATTTCTAAATTCTGAGATGCTGAGTTCTTTGTGTGTAACCTGGTAGTTCCCTGAAACTTTAGGTATCTGTGTGACATGTGAGACTCAGAGCTGAAGTTCTGCAGCTCTGAAAGCCAGCATTATTTCATACAGCAAAGTTAAAGAAGCTGAAAAAGAGATCAGACTTCAATTAAAGTTATGAATGAAGCAGATCTGGTTTAGAACTAAGGTAAATCAGAATACGGGATAAAAGATGTTATTGTCTGTATTTTAAAACTTCAACCTCAGTGAGAGACCAAAGGAAGAGATGTTTGCTTAGTCCAAAATTTAAATTTTCTGTAGCACACTATCTAATTTAACCTGACTGGTCAGTTTATTTAAACAACCTAATTACATGGAACTTAGAGTAGGGAATGAGATGTTATTCTGTGCAGGTTAATGGAATACTCTGATATGTTCTAGAGTATTGGCAGCAGAAAATAAAAAAGTATTTCCAAAGGTCCCTTGAGGGACTGGAGAAAAAAATATGTAGCTATTAAATTCCCCCACCTGGAGAATTCCTGATATTCATTCAAGCATTAGGGAATCCCAGTTTAATAAGCCAAGCCCTCAACCTTGAAGCTTGTCCTTATGAAACTTATTTCTGCAATGGCAAAGCTAAGCCTACTTATAATTATACCTAATGGTCACCTCCAGAGAACCTCTTTTGTTGCTCAGATGTGGCCTCTTTCTTGAAGTCAACTCAGCAGGTGAGCCCATTACCCTCCCCATTACATGGGGCTTGACGTTTAGGCGTGTAAATCTCCCTGGAAATGTGGGACCTGACTCCCAGGGATCAGCCTGACCCTGGTGGTGGGATTTAGAGTGCCTTCTTGACCAAAAAGATGAGAAGAAATGAAACAAAATAAAGTTTCAATGTCTAAGAGATTTCAAATAAGTTGGGAGGTCTTTCTAGAGGTTACTCTTATGCAAGCTTCAGCTGGATATTGCAAATAGCCTCAGTATGCCAAGCCCCCACCGACAGTATTCCTAAAAACCCTAAAGAATACCCTGGGCTCTAAGACTCTATAAAAGTTTTACTTAGTAACTTTATTTTTTTAGAAACTTAGGGCTCCAGTTTGTTCCTGTGTCAGATAAACCCTGAAACACAGAGGTACAGTCTCTCCAGAAGCAACAGCAAAGTTCATTCCTCTACCCCATAAGGTCAGACCCCCTTTCCAGCATGACGAGTTTAAAATGCTCATTGCCCAGATTGATATCCCTGAAATTCAAGAGAGTGATCAAATGAAAGGGAGGTGTGTAACTGAGAAATTAGGATTTAACAAATGATTGACTACTGACTTGTTATATAGACATTTCTTGTTAGTTTCTAGGTATTAGAATAACCACAAGAAAATACCTGAAGTTGTTGAACTGTAATTCAATAGCCTTGATCCCTGATAATGATTGTATAACTATATGGCTTTTATCATGTGACTGTGCAATTGTAAAAACCTTACAACTAACATTCTCTTGTATGGATAGATGAGTAATAAAATAAAGATATGCATGAAAAAACTAATAATAATAGGCAGGGATTCAGGAGGAAAATACTCCTACATACACTATTGACAGTAGTTTTAGTACTACTTTAATAATCTTTCATCAATTGTAACATATGCTGCTAATGTTACGAAATAGTAGAATTACAAAAAAAAAAGTGTTATCAGTTGTTAACACATTTTCCATACCAATGCAAGTGTCAGTGGTGGGGGGTGGTGTAGGGGACCCCTGTATTTTATGCAGATTGTTCTCTCACTTAAAAATATTTTTAATTTTAAAAAGATATGTACCCTGCCCAACAGTTTAAAATTAATAAAACGAATCCCTTTTACTGCATCATCTAGGCTATTCTTAAGTAAAGCTGGCATTATTGTGATGTTTTGTTTTGTTTTTCACTGTGATCCTGTGGATACAGTGATCACTAGTGTTGTTTGGTGACACTTCCTTGCTTTGATTTGGCACCAGCAGTTTACTCTTCATTGTTTTATGCCATCAGTACAAATGGGAACATGGTGAAAAGGGCAAATGATGTCTTGGCATTATTAGGTAAATAGTTTTAATCTTAGGACTGCTTATAAAGGTTTGGGGAGAAAGGCAAGTTGCCTGTGTACCACATTTTGAGAACCACTGAGTTAAATGATGGGTACAGTTAAAAAAAAAATCAACAAACAGTTGGTTTATTAAAAATCTATCACAACTCCAGGAAGGGGTAAAAATAACTCAAGCACAGGCCCTAACAATGGTGGTAGATAGCTTTAGCTACTGGAATGACTAAAACGCATGATGTACTTTGAGATCTTTGCCTACAAAATCTAGTATATTAATTTATAGAGGGCTAAATAGCATCAGCAATTTGAGGCACTGTTTCTACCAAATTGCAATACAACACAGAATGAGAGGGAAAAAAACACAGAATGAGAACTTGGTGGCTAAACTGATAACTTGTGCATCAAGTTCAGATGAAGCCATATGGTTGCACTACTTTTTCAGGAAATGGCTGAACTCACATCTCCTATTTTCAATGCATTTGGCCCCACTGGGGATGGAGTAGGAAAAAGTACATGAATCACAGTATTTTGGAATTATAGATGATTTTAATAAATGTCATTATCCAATTTTAAAAAGCACTAGAAATATAACTAGCATCCTATGGAAAACAAAATGGTTTAATAAAAAGCTCATAAAGTAAGAAAAATGACATTATTTGTGAAATGGATGAAACTTATAAAATGCTTACATGCGAGCAATCCACATTTCAGCCTGTGAATCCATTTTTTTTAAAAGCCAACAAAGACAATAAAAGCTAACAATGGCTAGAGCTGCAGTTAATCTTTAGAATTCAATTTGTGCCTTGGCAGTTTACTCTGTTTTTGGTGAACACAGGTTTTTGAAAGCTTTTTGGCTTCAATTCAGGCAAAAGCAAAACAAGGCTGAAAATGTACAGTATTATGAAACTCTCAGATTCATGCCAAAGACAGCGAGTCTCAGCTCATTTGTTTTAAAGGTTGTGCATCTGATTATACGTGTCGCTAATAAGCTTTTTTTGGGTACAGAATATTCTGGGTAGGTCTAAAAACAGAAAGAAAATGCATTGCTAATGTGTATTGATATTTTAAGAATATTGCTATTTCATAGCTAGTTTTTACAGAAAATACATTACAAAATATTTGCAAGGTGTGTTTAAGTCCTGTTTGGACTGGTTGTTGATCACTTTATTACTGTTTAATAAGCCATTAAGGAAACTACATAACTGCAATATAATTATTTATTAAACCTTTTACAGTGAAATGAGCACTTAGGAAGAGCGAACTGTCTCAGCTTTATCTTAACCAATAATTATAATGTATTTACCATGTGTTTTTTTATGTCACTGATGCATGGTAAATTGTATGTATGGTGATTTCACATTTTATCCATAAGGGTGCTTATTTAATAAATGTGCTAAATTTAATTAGAATATATATAGCCAACAAAGCCCAGCAATAAACACAAAGCCCCGCCCACCCCCACCCCACCCCAACCTGGCCATTTGTTGCCTTGCCTGATTTCAGCCCCTGTGCTCAGGAATAGATGCAGAACTGAGCCAGGTGAGCCAGGATTGGGTGGCAGGTTCAGGATAATAAAGACCTTTGATTATCCTGGGAAGCTGCTGTTGAGAGAAATCCACATACCTGCTGCCACAGGCACTGAAAGCCCAGGGGAGCCCTATCGTGTTGGGGTGCATACATGCATGAGCTTTTTGCACATGGGGAACAACAGGTCTGCTGGGTGCTAAGTATTGTACGTCCCAGGATTCTCGAGAGGCTTCTTGAAGGGATCTTTCCTAGTGTTGTACATCAGGAAGACTGGTCCAGGTGAATATTTATGGGTGTATCTTGTAAAGTGTGTAGTGTAAACAAATTTATTTAGGAGACATATAGAGGAAAAATGAAAAAATTATAGGCAGGAAAAACTAGGAGAAGCACAAAAAGTCTATACAGAGGGTACTTTTAGTATATTTAAAGATTTCAGGGTCCAAGGCACCCTTAAAAACCTGTAAATGCAAGATGATGATTCATTCTATCAATATAGTTAGGAGAGGACAGAGAAACCGGGACTTGAATCTTGGCCCTGCCACTTACTAGTTTCACGATCTGGGGCAAATGGCTTACTCCCCCTGGGCTTTTGTCTTCCCCTCTGTGAGATGAGGACGTAGATCACATCTGCCTGCCAGGGTTCTTGTGAGGATATGTTGAAGCATTCCATGAAGAGAGCCCAGCACTAGGCCTGGTCAACGGTAAGCACTCAATAAATGGTGGGCATTGTTGCAGCTGCTTGTAGAAAGCATAACGTATGAATCTTAAGTTTTCCCTTTTTCGCATGGGCAGGCTCCGGGAATCAAACCCGGGTCTCGGGCACAGCAGGTGAGAATTCTGCCACTGAGCCACCAGTGCACAGCCCAGTTTTCCTTCTTTTTTATTAGAGACATTGTGGGTTACAGAAAAAACATGGATTCATGCATAAAATAGAAGGATTCCCCCCAGAAAACACCCTATCAACACCTTGTATTGTTGTGAACATTTGTCACAATTCATGAAAGCCCATTTTTATCATTGTACTATTAACTGGAGTCCACACTTTAGCTTAGTGCTCACTTCGTGTGCGGTGCCATGGAAGTTTGTTTTTAATACCATATGTGCAACCTAAAATTTCTCCTTTTAATCACATTCAAATATATAATTCAGGGCTGTTAATTACGTTAACAATGTTTATGCTACCATCACTGCCATCCATTACCAAAGCTTTTCCATCATCCCAAATAGAAATGCTGTACATTTTAAGCCTTAACTCCTCATTCCCTATCCCCAACACAGACCCTAGTAACCTGTATTCTAGATTCTGGTTCTATAAATTTGTTCATTCTAATTATTTTTTATCAGTGAGATCACACAATATTTTTCCTTTTGTTTCTGGCTTATTTCACTCCACACAGTTTCTTCAGGTTCATCCATTTGTCACATGTATCAAAAGTTCATTCCTTTCCATGGCTGAAGAATATTCCATTGGATATGTATCACACATTTTGTTATCCATTCATCAGTTGATGGACAGCAGTTGATGAACACTGGGTTGCTTCCATCTTTTGGCAATTGTGAACAATCATGTGCAAATATATGTTCAAGTCCCTGTTTTCAATTCTATGGAAGGCAAGTGGAGTGAGCTGACATCTTGGTTCCCAGGGGAGGCACAGGGAGGGGAACTGGCCTGTGAACACTGGTTCACATCTTGCATTGACTTGCTTGTTTGTTTGCTCCATTCACTCTGTGACTAGAGACAAATGCCAATAGGACACCAAACATGTCAATGGTGAAACCATCCAGTGTGGCTCCAGAATCTTTCATCATGATGACATGGCCAAAGCAAGAGAAGAGAGAGATGCAATCTAGCCCACAATTTCTCAAGAGTTGCCATATTTTGCTCTTTCCCTTGGGGCTTTGAAAGAGTTAATAATATAAGAAAGTTTATTCAGAGGACCATTAATCCAGTCTGCTAGGGAAGGAGTACAATTTTGTCCATTTGCTCTGTTACCCAGATTCTGAGGGTTGCCATCACTCTGAAGGCCCCTGTCAATCATCTGGAGAGAGCCCTGGCTCATGACCTCAGGCACCTTTGGGAGTCACACATTAATGGGCAGGAACATATGCTTCCCAACTATTTTTTTTTTTAACTTTTTATCATTTGAAAATTTGAAACATATCCAAAAGTAGAGAGATTACTATACTGAATGCCCCAGAACTTATCACCCAGGACTGCAGTTATCAACATTTGGCCAAGCTTCACCACCCATGCCACCTGCCTCCCACTTTTTTTTACCCTATTGGGCTATTAGGAAGAAAATCCAAAACATCGTATCCCTTCCTCTGTAATAATATTTCAAAATGTGTCTCTAAAAGTTAAAGACTTTCAGAAAATACAATCAATATTACCATTACACCTGAAAATTAACAAAATTCCTTAATACCAAATAGCCAATCAATGTTCAGAATCTCCCAATTGTCAAACAAATGCCTTTTTCCCAACAGGTTTGTTTAAGTCAAGATCCAGACAAGAGCTACACATTTCATCTGTTGATGTGCTTCTTTCTGCATCTTTTATTCTCTTGCTACCTATCTGTTGAAGAAACTAAGACATTTGTCCTGTAAAAGTTCTCATATTCTGGATTTTGCTGACTGCATCCCCATATGATTCTCTCACATATCCCTCTGCCCCCTGTATTCTTTGTAAATTTGCAGTTATTTCTAGAGGAATGCTGTCCAGAAGAACTTTCTGCAGTGATGGATGTGTTCTATGTCAGCACGAATATGTAGCAACTAGTTATATGTGGCTACTGGGCACTTGAAATGGGGCTCATTTGCCTGAAAAACTGAATTTTTAAATTGAAAATCCAGTTCTAGGACAGCAGAGTTCTAGAGACTAGACCAGATGTAGGTTCAATTTTTTCATTTTTGTCCAAGAAACATTTTAGTCGAATATTTCCTTAGGTGAAAATAGGTCTACTACAGACACACACCGCCAGTTCCCTGTGATGATGCTGGTGATGGTGCTAAGAGTTGAGTTTAGGGAGCACCTGTTATGTGAGAGACTCTGTCATTAATCATTTTTGTGGATCACTTAAGACCCTCTGTCTTCATTTTCTGGGGCTGCCGTAACCAAGTATCCCAAGCCAAGTTGTTGAAGACAACAGGAATTTATTGTCTCACAGTTCTCAATGTTTACAGTTCTCAAAGTCCAAAATTAAGGTGTCAGCAAGACCATGCTCATTCTAAAACCTGTAGCGGCTGGGTCCCTCCTTGTGTCTTCTAGCTTCTGGTGTTTTCCAACCTTCCTTGACACTCCTGGTCTTGTGGATGCCTCACCCCAATCTCCAACTCCTCCACCTCCATTCAGCCTTCTTCCTGGTGTTTGTTTGTCTGTCTCTGTGTCCAAACTTCCTCTTCTTAAAAGAAACATGACTATGCAAGCTTCAGCTATTCATTGCTACCTATCATCACTTGCCAAACTCCAACCAAAACCATTCCAGCCAATCCTAAAGAACACCTAGGGCAACATATAAGATTCTACAAAGGTTCATGCACTAGGATAACTTTCCAGAAACCTACAACCTGTAGATGGGTCCCTGGACCAGATAAGTCCTGAAACCTAGAGGGCCCAGCTTCTCCAGAACATCAGCTAGTTCCATCTCCCTACCCCATATTATCAACAGACCCTTCCTACATGAAAAAGTTAGAATGGCCATAGCCCAAACACCCCTAAAGAGTGGGATAGAAAGATTAAAGGTGATGGTGGAGTTATACAGAAAAGGAAGGGTTTAACAAACAATATGATTGCTGAATCATTAAATTGATATTTCTTTTAATCTCCAGTATCTTTGAGCAGCTGGAAGTAAAAAAACAAAAATTGTGGCATTGTAACCCATACCAAACTCAGAAATCTGTTCTACAACTAGTGTTGTGCTGTGCTTTGAAATTTATTGCTTTTTTTTATGTTTTTCACAAAAAAAGAAAAAAAAAGCCGATTGTGATGATAAAAAAAATTATTCCTTCTAGCCTCCTATGTTCTGGAGCAGCTAGAAGGAAAAATCTGAGAGGATGATATGGTAGCCCATGAAGAACTCTGGAATCTGTCCTGTAAACTACTTGTTGAAGAGTGCTCTGAAAATTATTCCTTTTTTCTTTCTTTGCTTTGTATATATGTTATATTACACAATTTAAAAAGTTAAAAAAAAAAAAAAGAAAGACTATGACACCACTCATATTGGACTAGGTCCACCCTTACCCAGTTTGGCCACATCTTAAGCACAACTTCAGAGAACCTATTTCCAAATAAGGCCACGTTCAGGGGACGGGGGATTGGGACTAGAATGTGTCTTTTGGGGGCATACAATTCAACCCAAACACCCACTTTAAAGTATGCATCAAAATTTTCTCCCTCTTACAGACTGAGAAAAAGAGGCACGAGGGGTTAATAATCATGCATGGTCACACTAAGCTACCAAGTCCTGGACCCAGGAAGTGTCACCCACCCAGGGCCAGCAGTGTAGCAGTGACACCAGCCCAGGGTCATGAACACTTTACAGCAGCACCATGTGGGCAGCACATCAGGCTCCAATCCTGACAGCCGGCACATGTCCTTCGTGGGGCAGGGGGAGGAGGCCAGAAGTGGCCAAATGGAGAGGCCATCTGGCTAAGAATATCAATCAAGCCTGAAAGAGCAGAGCAGGATAAATAAAGTCTGATTCAAGTTGTCGATACTGTTCCCATGTCCTCTCTCTCTGCCTGCCAGTGAGGCCCAGCCCTTGCCAACACCGCTTACCCAGTGTCATCAGGCCCCAGAAAGTGCCAACTCAGCTCTGTCCAATTCCTAACTGCCCTGCACAAGGCTAGCAGCATGGTCTCAGGTCAAACCCGCTGGTTGGAATTGGTCTTTTTGCAACAGATCCAGAATTAAAGTTGTCAGGGTGGGTGGGGGGGTGGGTATCCCAGAGGAACACACACATTGCAGCCTGCCCCTAAGGCCTGGGGTCTTCCCAGACCCCAATTTGTCCTCCAGTTCCCCCGCTGGGGCTGGACTGCTGCCTTGAGTCTAGTGCAATCAACTAGAACCCTGAAAGCCTGCCTGGCCTCGGTTAGCCTCTCAACTCGGGGCTGGACTCCATCCCAAGCCCCCTGCTGCAAGGAAAGCCCTCAGCCAACAGGCCAGACCACCTCAGAACAGCCCTGCCACCTGTCTGCCTCCAAGGAAGGTACCAGCTTTCAAACTCCATGGAAGTTGGCACAGCCTGGTCCAGTCTTTGGCACCTGGGGTACAAGCCTAGCCGGGTCAGTCCCCTGGCCCTGGTTTCCTCTAACCCTAAACTATTTCTCTTTCACACTTATTCCAATTTTCCACTCTATGAACTTTTTCTTCTCTCTCTCCTCCATCTTATTTTTCCCTTTCATTTCTTCTTTGCTTGTCTTCTTCTTTTCTAAACACAATCCACCTTTAAGAATATCGTGGTTGCTACATTGCAAGACCATGTCTCATTTTTCTTCAGCATCCCATAAAATACATGCTCAATAGATTACTGAAGTTCACTTGCTGATGTCCCCTGGCAGAGCTGGCCATGCCCAGTAGCCAGTGAGGCTTTGGTTCAGTGAGGCAGCTGGCCCCAGTCCATTGTCCTGCCTGCAAGGGCCCTGCCGCCCAATGGGCCGTCCTGGGAGAGGGAACTCAACAGGAGGTGGGGTGACGGGGGCAGCGGGTCCCTCCCCTCTCTGCTCTTCCTCTTGCTGCCTCAGCCTCCCATTTGGAGGCTCACATGTCTTCATCTACGGCCGCGTGCACACACACACACACACGCACACACACACATACCACACTCTCCATCCCTTCACTGGTGAGGCACTAACAGACCAGCCCAGGCTGTCCTCACACTCAGACCCCTCCAGTCACAGCCTGAGGGAGCGAAGTGCTCATACTGATTCAAGTAACACTTTTATTTACAAGCAACTCTTTGGAAAGGGTGAGCATCACCCATGTGTGGAGATTTGTTTCTTGAGCCTGTGGCATGTGATTCTTGGCTGCCAGGCACATTTAGAGGGCACAGGAGAGCGGGGCAGGGTGTTTTCACCAAAACAGTGGGGAAAATGCTATGTCTTAATCCCTAAGATTTATATCTATCAGATATTTATACTTCACCACCCAGGTGGAACACTCCAGGAACCAGGAGAGAGAACACAAATTGAAACTCAGACCTTTTGTCATTGAGGATACAAAGTGAAAAGAACAAATGAGGTCCCAGTGTGCAAGGAGTTTATATGTTACGGAGAGAAACAACAAACATATATACATATAAATACACACATAAATTGCATTATGAGGAATCTAAATAGCATGACAGGACAGTGACTGGGGCGGGTAGTGGGAGAGGCTGCTTTAGATTGTGTGGTCAGCGAAGGTCTCGCTGGGTGTCGTAGACCTTTTAAACTAAGCCAGAATGACAAGGAAGGGCCAGCCCTGCAAAGATGTGGACAGAGTGGGACTGGCAATAGCAAGGGGGACAGAAGGGATGAGAGTGGCGTTTTAGGGGAACTGAATGCAGACTGGGGTAGGCTGAGATGAGAAGAGATGGGAAGCTGGGGGTAGCAAGGCCTTGTACTGTCGGCTATGACATGGCATTTAAATTTGATTCTTCGGGCACAGAGAGCCCATTGGGAAGTTTAAAGCAGAGAGGTGATAGGATTAGATACGTATTTCAGCAAGCTCATTCTGGATGCCAAGTGGAGAATGGATCTTATAGGGGCAAGAGTGGGAGACAAGCATGGAGTCTACTATAATTGTCCAAGCAAGAAGTGATGGTGGTTTGGTATACGTGATTTTGGCACATGCAGGGACAGGTACATGGTGATTTGGTAAAAAGTAAAAAGAAACTCAGACCTTTTACAGAAGGATCACTCTGGTACTTTTAATTTTTCTCCTACCTGACAAATGCGCTTTGACCTAAATTCATCTGTAACCACTTGTGGGGGCAGGGAGCGGTGTGTGTGCGTGACTGAGTCCAGAAACCCAACCTCTTTAACATGCTGTGCCTTCCAAATTTAATCTCCTTGGATTTGGACTCAGAAGATCTCTCAGTTGAGCTCTGATGGAATGGAATCCAGACAGGTGGGAATATTCTCCTCTCGCTGAGAGAGGACTTACACACCTCACCCTTATTTGCATCCCTGGCTGTCGCACTCATCCACGTGAGGACAGGCAGTCCCTCATGCTCACAAGGTGGCTCATTTGAGCCATGCTTCCTCCTACCCCTCCCCCGAATCTGGCACTGACTTCAGGCAGGACACCCATGACTTAAGAGGACACAGTTACCATTCAGAGAAGCTGGCATCGCAGAAGACCATTGCTGCACATGGAGATGTTTTCCTTGAGCTGGTCCTACCTGACCGATAGAGCAACTGTGCTACTCAGATAGCTTGGAGAACACCAAGGCATTTCCTTTGGATAACAGACAGACGGCGATTTTTAGAAAAGACACTTAAAAAGACAGGGTGGTAATATTTTATATTTATGTAGGCTCTGTTTGCAGATTAAAGGCACTTCTGCTAAATAAATCTGATTCCACATCTCAGCTCCTAGTGGAGTAAGTGTAAAAAGGTTTGTGAGCGAAGATCGCTAGACATCCCTTAGAGACTATGGGATACATAAGATAGAAGAAGGGAAAGAAAAATCATTCTTTGAGTTATTTAAATAGTTCATTTCGCCAGCAACAGGGTTGTGGTTACTTCCTAAAGCATCTACCTGATTGTTCTCCTCCCACCTTATTTTATTCATTTACATGCAGTCGAACTTCAATCTCATTCCCCAAAACACACATCCCACTGAAAAACTCTCAAATCTACACCTGTATTTTTATACCCTTGTGTTTTAAAGGAAAGAGAAAAGACTTTTCAAAGATTCTTAGGGGAGACAGATGTTTTAAAATTATGTCAACTAATCTTGGGATGAGCTGGACCCAGCATCAAGGGATTGAGAAAACCTTCTTGACCAAAAGTGGGAAGACAGAAATGAGACAAAATAAAGTTTCAGTGGCTGCGAGATTTCAGAGTCAAGAGGTTGTCGTGGAGGTTATTTTTATGCATTATATAGATATACCTTTTTAGTTTATAATGTACTGGAGTAGCTAGAGGGAAGTACCTGAAACTGTAGCACTGTGTTCCAGCAGCCTTGTTTCTTGAAGATGATTGTATAACTACATAGCTTTTACAATGTGACTGTGTGATTGTGAAAACCTTGTGTCTGATCCTCCTTTTATTTAGGGTATGGACAGATGAGTAAAAAATATGGGTAAAAATAAATAATAGGGGGGACAAAGGTTAAAATAAATTGGGTGGATGGAAATACTAGTCGCTAATGAGAGGGAGGGGTAAGGGGTATGGTATGTATGAATTTTTTCTTTTTACTTTCTTTTTCTGGAGTGATGCAAATGTTAAAAAAAATAATCATGGTGATGAATACACAACTATTTACTGATATTGTGAGCCACTGGCTATACGCCATGTATGAAATGTTTGCATGCTAAGAATGTTTCTATATTTTATCAATAAAAATATATTTTTAAAAAATTATGTTAATTGAAATGACATACCTGCAAGCAAAATACTTGCATGTAAGCACTCCAATCAGAAATCTCTTTACTTACCCTATGAAAAGGAATTCTTTTAGCACCTATTTAATACATAAATATTGCAAAACATTGCTTGAATGTCAGGTACTATTTCAGTTTGCCGAAGTTGCTATCACAGAACGATTTTGGCTTCAACCACGGGAATCTATTGTCTCCCAGTTTTGGAGGCTGGCAGGCTTGCTTCCTCCCAGGGTTGGTAATGATCTGGTGCTCACTTGCCATAATCCTCGGGTTCCTTAGTTTACCTTTTTGCATCCCAACACATGGTGATGTCTGCTCCTTTCTCTTTCAGATTTCCACTGACTTTTTGCTTCTCCCAGTGACCTTCTCTTAACCTGGCTTTTGGCTTCTTCTCTTTATAAAGCCTCCAGTAATCCAAGTTAAGGCACATTCTACTTCAGTGGGTCACACCAAAACTTAAAACATCTTTTTAACAGGTTCTGTTCACAATGGGTTCACACTCACAGGCACATGGATTAAAATGAAGAGAATGCCTAAATCGGGGTGCATGATTCAGTCTACCACAGGCATGATGTGAGACTGGGGAGGGCCTGGGTTAACACACTGAGGTATTCCTTCTCTCTAGGTGCGCCCCACCTGGTAGGGGTACAAACAGGTGCCCAGCTCACCACTACACTTACAAGGAGCTTCACCCCAGCAGCATGAACAAAACACCACAGATACTCCTTTTTGTAGATCCTGTGAATTTCCAGAATTCCTCTGAACTTCCCCTCTGTGTGAATTAAGAATACAGAGAGTTAAGAGTGCTTATACCAAATAGATCCAAAAGTGCATAATGGCTCAAATACAATAAAACATTTATTTCTTACTCATGTATGAGTCCTGGAGGAACATTCTAGGATGGTGGGCGGCTCTCCATGGGGATCCTAAAACCCAGGATCCTTCCACCTTGTGGCTCCCCCAGAGCCTTGGAGTCTTCATTTCCTGCTTTCCCTTGGTGAGAGAGGAAAGACAGCATGGAAAGCATGTCTGCTGCTAAGAAGCCTTCACTAAGAAGCCTTCAAAGCATACAATCACCATTTCCCTGCACATCCCTTTGGTGAGAACTAGTCCTATTTTACCAAGATTCAAACCAGACTGAGAAATACTGTTCCTGTCTGAGCAGATGCTCCCTGCAGCAAAACTTCTGGGAGACCACTAGCCATCTCTGGCACACCCACTGACTTTCTTTCCCCCTACCATATCCTCCTCTGACCACAGGGTACTGCATGGGCCCGCCCAGTCAGGGAGAACGGGGGCCTCTGCCAAAGTTTGATCAGTTTCAGTAAGACCAAAACCATCTTAGACCTGCACCTGTGAGTCCTCACCCACGTGATCTGATTTCTACCACTTAAGTGTTTCAACATCTGTTAAAAAATACAAATCATGGTCCTGAAAATTCAGACAAATCACTGTGCCTTAAGCATGGTGAAAAGAGGATTCATTAGAGGCTTCTTGCAAAAATTGTGCAACAAAGAGTCTATGAGTGTGGACTGAAGTCAAACTAAAGGAAACTATTCTGAATTTTTAAAAGCTAAAATTAAAATATCAGTAATGTTTTCAGAGATCAAAAAGCAAGATTTAAAATGCCACTTTGTCAAACAACAGCCATTTTGATTACCTTCAAATAAATCTTTATCTACATTGTTTTACAATCCTACATCCATACACATATATCTCTAACTAGGCACAGTTTCTTAATAAGGTGCTCAGAATAGTAGGCATGATTTTTAGAAGAGATTCTTAAAAGACTGGGGTAATAATACTTTCATTATTGTATTCAACATATATAGAGATAAACCCACCACAGTAATTTTTAAAAAGTAAATGACACACATGCTGGAATAGCCAAAATAAAAATAGTGACAACACCAAATGCTGGTGAGGATGTAGAGAAACTGGATCACTCATACACTGCTGATAGGAACTTTAAATGGTACAGCTACACTGGAAAATAGTATATTGATTGCTTTTAAAATTAAAGATTAACTTATCATATAACCTAGCATGTACCCTCTTGGGCATTAATCCCAGAGAAATGAGAACTTATACTCACCAGAAACATGTCCACAAATGTTCATAATAACTTTATTTGCAACAGCTAAAAGCTGAAAGCTACTCATATATCTTACAATGGCTGAATAAACTGTAGGACATCCATGCCAAGTAGAACTCTACCCAGCAATAAAAAGGAATAAACTATTGAAACATGCAACAACTTGGAGGAATCTCAAAGGAATTCTTTTGAGTGAAAAAAAAGTCAATATCAAAAGGTTGCATACATAGAATGATTCTATTTATATGACATTATTGAAATAACAAAATTATAGAGATGGAGAACAGATGAGAGGATTGCCAAGTGTTAGGGCTGGAAGGGTTAGTGTGAGATAAAGGGGAAGCATGAGGGAACCAAGTTATGTACCTGGATTGTGGTGGTAGTTACACAAAGCTGAACCTGATAAAACTGCATAGAAACAGACACACACAGTTACAAATGAGGGGAGCTGTAACTGAGGAAACCTGAATAGATCTGGGGATTTTACCACTGTCAATTTTGTGGTATTGAATTTGCACTATTTCTTTGCCACTTCCTGTGAATCTATAATTATTTCCAAATAAAACACTAAAAAAAACTGAGGAGGGAAAGACAGCTCTACCCAGGATATAAAATATAAGTGGGTGCGGCCAGGTAAACCACGTTTGCATTTTACTTGTTATTGAGGTAAGGCATCCATCTGGTTAAGTCTGTAAAGCCTACTAATTATAGGTAAAGCTGTCTGAATTTCTATATAAAATTATATCCAGTGACCACCAGCACCTTAAAAGGTTTCTTCTGACCCCTTTCCAGGAGTAACACCTACTCTGACTTCAGTTGCTAATGATTAATTTTTCCTGATCTTGACCTTGATGGAAGCGGAATCATGGAGTATGTCCTGGTATATTTCTGGTTTCTTTTACTTAACATGTTTGAGATTTGTCTATGTAGTTAAATGCAGTGATCATTCATTCTTTTTTATTACTGAGTAGTAGTCTAGTGTAAAAATATACCATGATTTATTTGGCCATTCTCCTGTCAATGGACCTTTGAGATTATTTCCAGTTGCTTACACTCATTTCTTTTGGATACATGAATATAAATAGAATAGGTTATTTCTATGAGTAAAATAGGTTATAGAGTAGGCTTATCTTTAACTTTAGCAAATACTACTAAATGGATTTTCAAGCTGATTGTCCCAGTTTACCAGGAATCTGTGAGTGTGTGTGTGTGTTTCTGAATAGGTAACATATCACATGGTTTCCTAACAAAACAATGTAAAAAGGTATAAGTGAAAAGGGTTATTCCCCTACTCCCACCAACCTGCCCCATCCCCACCGCCTTCCTTCCGATAACTGCTTCCACTAGTTTCTTACATATCCTTCCCGCGTTTCTTTATGTAATCACAAACAATATAAAATGTTTCGTATTTTCTCCCATCGTTATGCAAAACACAGCATACTGTATACACCCTTCCGCACGTTTTCCACTAAATAGTTTATTTTTTCCACTAAATATTCTATTTTGGAGATCTTTCCTTATTTCCAGTAGAGATCTTCCTCATTCATTTTTACAGCTCCATATTTTATTTATAATAAAAGATACAATATTCATCTCTTCCCTCTGAAGACGGCAGAATAAGATACGTCGAGCTCATCCCTGCTCCAAAGAACAGCTAGAGAAGAGACAGGAAGGCAACTGGGATGGTGATTCCAGGGTGTAAGTGACCTGGGAGGGCCTTCACACCACATAGGGAGGCCCTGGTTGCAAAAGCTGAATAATTGAGATGAAGAGAACCAGAGAATGTCCAACTAGTGCAAACAGCCTAATGCATCCCTTTTCAAATGGAGGCCTGGGAGCCCTCAGGAGTGCACTGACAGGGAGATGGGCACAAGGAACTGTCCCACAAACATAAAGGTTTAGACTACTGAAGGAAATCAGCATCCAAAATAACTCTATCAAGATATTTACATGCCTCAAAGATAACAGAAAATCACTAAGAAAATTAAGATGCAGACAGCTATAGCTGTCTGCCTAATGACCAAATTAAAAAACCAAAGAAGACACAGACTTTGGAACAACTAGTCAAAGATTTTCCTGTAACTCTACTAAATAAAGTCAATGGGATACTACTGACATAACGGAGATCAAAAAGACACTAGAAGAGCATAAAGAAGAATTGGAAAGAATAAATAGAAAAATAGCAGATATCACAGCTTCAAAGATGATTTAGAACAAATAAAAATATACTAGAGCATGCAACAGCAGATTTGAAGACACAGAAGAAAGAATAAGTGAACTAGAGGGCAGAACAACTAATTTCAAACACAAAAAAAGAGCAAATGACAAAAAAAATGGAAAAATTTGAATTAGATCTCAGGGAAATGATGAGCAAAACAAAGTGCACAAATGTAAGAATTGTCTGTGTCTCAAAAGGAGAACAGAAGAATACAGGGCTAAGAAGATTAGTTAAGGGCATAATGGGTCTCCCCCACATTTATAAAAGACATAAATATGCAAATCAAAGAAGCCCAACGAAATCCAAATAGAATAAATCCAAATAGACCTAACCCAAGACACATATTAATCGGTCTGTCAAATATTGAAGAGAAGGAGAAAATCCTGAAAGCAGCAAGAGAAAATCTACCACATACAAGAGAAAGCGCATAAGACTGAGTTCGGACTACTCAACTGGCATGACGGAGGCAAGATGGCAGTTATATGATATATTTAAGATCCTGAAAGAGAAAGACTTTCAGCCAAGAATTCTGTACCCAGCCAAATTGTCCTTCAAAACTGAGAAAGAGATTAAAATTTTCACAGGCAAACAAATGCTGAGAGAATTTGTCAACAAGAGACTGGCCCTACAAGAAATACTAAAGTGAGTTCTGCCAGCTGAAAAAAAAAAAGGAGAGGGAGGTCTGGAAGAGGGCACAGAATTGAATAGAACCAAGTAAGGGAAATTTAAAGGATAAAAAGAGAAAGAGGGATAAGAATATATAAATCTGACAAATAAAACCCAAAGGATAGGATGGTTTGATTCAAGAAATGCCTTCACAATAATAACTTTGAATGTTAATGGACTAAACTTACCAATTAAAAAACATAGATTGGCAGAATGGATTAAGAAATGTAATCCAGCTATATGCTGCTTATAAGAGACTCATTTTAGACACAAGGATACAAACAGCTAGAAAGTCAAAGGATGGAAAAAGATGTTCCATGCAAGCTGTAACCACAAGAAAGCCAGAGTAGCTATACTAATAGCAGACAAAATAGATTTAATGTAAAGACATCATAAAAAACAAAGATGGACATTATATATTAATAAAAGGGACAATTTACCAAAAAGAAATAACAATCATAAATGTTTATGCTCCCAATAAAGGAGCCCCAAAGTACATGAGATAAATATTGGCAAAACTGAAGGGAGCGATAGACATTTCAATAATAGTAGGAGCCTTCAATACACCACTCTCCTGTATAGATAGAATAACCAGACAGAGGATCAACAAGGGAATAGAGAACTTAGACAATTTGATAAATGAATTAAACCTAGCAGACATATATAGGTTGTGAAACCCCAAAACATCAGGATATACATCCTTCTCTAGTGCTCATGGAACATTCTACAGTACAGAGCAAATCTGGAGCACAAAATAGGTCTTCATAAATTTAAAAACATTGAAATTATTCAAAGCACTTTGTCTGATCACAATGGAATGAAGCTGGAAATCAATAACCACCAAAGAATGAGAACTTTCACAAATATATGGAGATTAAATAACACACAATTTTTTTCTGTTTTCTTTTTATTTCTTTTTCTGAACTGATGCAAATGTTCTAAGAAGTGGTCATGATGATGAATATACAACTATGTGATAAAAAAAAGAATGCTCAAAAAAATAAAATAACATTCTTAAACAACGAATGGGTCAAGGAAGAAATTGCTAGAGGAATCAGTAGCTATCTGGAGATGAATAAAAATGAGAATACAACATATCAGAATTTATGGGATATGGCATACACTGTTCTGAGAGGGAAATTTATTGCCCTAAATGCCTATATTAAAAAGAAAGCAAAAATTAGGGACTTAACTGCTTACCTGGAGGAACTAGAGAAAAAACACCAACTAACCCCAAAACAAATAGAAGTAACAAGGATTAAATCAAAGTTAAATAAATGAGAAGAAAAAAAATAACAATAGAAAGAATCAATAAAGCCAAAAGTTGATTCTTTGAGAAAATCAATAAACTCGATGGACCACTAGCAAAGCTGACAAAAAAAAAAAAAAGAGAGAGAGAGAGAGAGGATGCAAATAAACAAAATCAGAAATGAGAGGGGCGTCATTACAACAAACCCTGAAGAAATAAAAGACAATATTCAATCAGTCCCTTATTGATGAATACTTGTGCTGTCTCCAGTTATTTGCTGCAATCAATAACTTTTTGCCTACTTCATTTTACATGGGGGCAGGTGTATTTTCAGGATAAACTCCCAAATGTGGATTGCACCTGCAATTTTAATAAATATTGCAAAATTTCCCTTCACCATGTACTCCCAACAACAATGTGCATATTGTTTTCCCAGACCACAGAGCATATTATCCATTTTTAAAATTTTTGTCAGGTTTGTAAGTGAAAAAAAAAAAAAGCAACAACAACAACAGATATCTCAGCAGACTGAGCATCTTCTCACAGATTTAATGATTATCTGCATTGCCTTTTCTATGGACCAATTTGTTTACTTCCTTTGCCCGTTTTCCTTTTAGGTCTCCAGTCTTGGTGTAATTGATTTGTAAGATACTTTACATAGTAGAGAAATTAGTGTAGTGTGATATAAATTGTTTTTTTCTAACTACAGTTGAATTTACAAGGCTTAGTTTCCCCATGCTTTACTCTAGTATTTTCATGGTTTCTTTTGTTTACATTCAATTTTTGCTTCGTTTGAGTTTATCCTAGTGTTTGGTATGATATATGAATCCAAATTTATTTTGTCCAGTTGGTTATCCAGTTGTCCCAACCCTGTTTATTAAAAAACACTTATTTGGGTGGGCCACAGTGGCTCAGCAGGCAGAGTTCCCGCCTGCCATGCCGGAGATCCCGGGTTCGATTCCCAGTGCCTGCCCATGCAAAAAAAAAAAAAAACACTTATTTTCCCTGAAGACTTAAAATGTCACCTCTATCATATATTAATTCTTACAAAATTGTTTCTACATCTGAGCTTACTTTTTTGTTCAATTTTCCTTTCACACTATTCATGCCTCAGTCTATTTCAATTCCTGAGTCTTTATGTTTAATATCTCATTGGGGCTGAGCCCCTTAATTTTTTTTGGGGGGGGTGGTTTCTTAGCTCTTATTTTCCTTATGAACTTTGAAATTAGCTTACTTCAAAAAAAATCATTATTGGTAATTTTGTTGGGATCATATTACATTTATAGGCTAATTAGAGAATTTATATCTGTATGATGTTGAGTTAGTATACAAGAAAAGTACATCTTTCCATTTGTTTAAATTTTATGTTGTGCACTTCCATTTACATTTTTCACATTTCTTGTTAATTTTATTTCTAGGTTTTTGTTTTATTGATGTCTCTGAAGTTGTTTTTTTGCCATGGTAAATAGGTAATGTAGATGTGGTCATTTCTACATTATATTCTAATTTTCTGTTTGTATGAAAACTAGAGATTCTAAGCTATATATACAACTGGCTTGAACTCTTCAAAAATGATAATATCATGAAACCCCCCACAAAATTTTAAAGCAAATAAATGGAAGGGAATGTTCCTATGTTCTAGGTTCTAGATGATGAGGAAAATGAAGTAAAATGACAAATAAACGCAAAGTGAGATTCTTGTTTAGATCTGTATTTTTAAACAACTGAAAACATTTTGGGAATAATTGGGGAAATTTGCATATTTGTATAGCTAAATGTCAATACTGAATCAAAGTTAAATTGCTCAGATGTGCTGATGGCCTTGTGGTTATGTAGGAACGTGTCCTTGCTCTTAGACAAGACAGATTGAAGTGTTGGGGTAAAGAGTCATAATTCTGCAACTTACTTTCAAATGGTTTAGAACAAATAAAAATAAAACAAACTACAGATAAACAACTCATATGCACATACATATGGAAAGAGAGAGAATGCAAACACGGAAAATTTAACAATTTGTGGGTACAGAAAATTCAGTGCATTATTCTTTCAGCATTTTTTTAAGTTTGAAAATTTCCAGAATGAAAAGTGAAGGAAAAAGAAACAAAGAATATATGTAGAATGCCTGGCACTTTACATTTGACATTTGGCATTTTAATATGACCTCAACTAATCATTATTTTGTTGGTGTGCACACTGTATTCATTTGTTAAGCTTCTAGAATGCAATATATCAGAAATGGGTTAGCTTTTATAAAGGTGATTTATTCAGTTGCAAGTTTACAGTTCCAAAGCCGAGAAAATGTCCAAACCAAGGCACCAACAAGAAGTTACCTTCATTCAAGAAAGGGTGATTCTGTCTGGAACACCTTGCCAGCTGGGAAGGTACCTGACTGGCATCTGCTACCTCCTTGCTTCTGGGCTCCATTGCTTTCCGCCTCTGTTTCCTCTGTGAAGGCATCTGTGGGCCTTCACTTAACTCCTCTGGGACACAGCTCTGGTTTCTGGCATTAATATCTCATGGGAGGGCACATGGCAACGTCTGCTGGGCCCTGGGTCTGGTGTTGGCTCGAAAACAAATGTTCTACAAGTGTCTGCATCTGCTCTGCTCTATCGACTCTGGCTCTCTCCAAAATATTTCCTCTTTTAAAGGATTCCAGTAGATGAATAAAGACCCACCTGGAATGGGTTAAGTCACATTTTCATCTAATGAAAAGGTCACACCCACAATTGGGTGCATCACATCTTGCATCTTCAGTGGAGAGAATCTAATCAAGAGTTTAGACCTACAGTGCTTAATTAGGATTGAGAGAAAGGGCTGCTCCCAGAAGATTGCATCAGGGTTAAAACGTGGCTTTTCTGGGATACATAATAGATTCAAAGGGGCACACACACCCAGGAAGGACCCAGAATTCCAGATAGAATACAAAGGATCTGCTTAGCATTTCCCTGCCTACTTACTCTTTGAGCCTGTTCAATCAGGGCAGGTTCTTCCTATCCTAGATGAAATCCACAGACCTCATGGCTTTTCTTAGCCCTCACAGGTAATATAAAGTCTTTTAGCCACTTGCTGCCTCAAGAATCATTTCATTTCTGTACTTAAAATATTTTGATTCACTTACATTCCAAAATTCATTTAAAGTTAAAGCCTCTCTTCCCACCACCCCAGAATACCCCCCAGTTGAACCCGCTGCTGCTAGGAAGCCTGCAAGTGGGAGAGAGGGCTGGGCAGTCTTTTCTTTTTATTTACATCTCCAGCCCTTCTATTCCTCCTCCTCCCCAAGCACTAGACCACCCTAGCTCCTCCAGGATATAAGCAGAGGGAGGGAAGAGATGAATAGGCAGGCTTGCTCTTCCTTAACTGGCACAGATGTAATCAGACAATAATTTCCTCCTGCAGTGGCAGATGGTTCAAGTTGACTCTTAAGGGAAGACTTGTGAGCTCTTTGGAGTCTGGTGAACCTCTTCTGTGGCATTCCTGGTATAGGGAAACTCATCTCCCTCAGCTGGTTGCTTACAAGCTCTCCTTCTGCTCCTGGACATATGACAGAAAACCTCCAGCTCTTTCTGCTGAAGTCTCTTTGCCTCTCTAGTTGCACAGGCTGCTCTTTCTGGCATGGTCCAGGAGAAACATTCATGTATGCTTTGCCCCAATAAACTCAGGGAGGACATTTCATGGCCAGTGGAGCCACTTCTCTTTGCTTCACCATCAAAGCAGGCAGCTCCAGATAAAATCTCTGTCCTTTAGATTCTTCAGGTATGTAAAACAGCTGTTCACTATGTCTGCCAGTCTGCAAGGCTTACATATCAAGTTCTCTGTGTGGCCTTTTAGAGCCCCTCTGACTGAATTTGAGATGAGGGAGTTGAAAGGAAAAAAAAAAGGATGGCACCCTTTCCAAGAAACTTCAAGTCTAAGAGAAAGAGAAATCACAGTCCCCCATTTCAGGAGGTATGATAGAAGTGTGAGTTTTTGGTGAGAGGAAAAAGGAGGGCATGGTTATACAGAAGGCTCCGAGAAGGTTTCATTAAAAAGGTGGTGTTACTGGCCTCCGGGGTTTAGGAAGAAATAGAACTTGCCATTTTGCTCTTAAAATCAGACAGGTGACTTACTTTTGGGGGGATGGGGAAAAAAACAGGTCTTGAAATGTAGCTCTAAACAGAGGAGGTTCCCAAATGCATTTCTGTTATATTTCCCTTACTTTCCTTTGATTCACTTTTACTTTTCATCCCCATCCCTCCCCAGACCTCTCCGGAATCTTGGTCCATTTCATAGGTGGCACAATAGATTCTTTGTTTACAAGATTCTGATGTGCAATAAAATCTGCTATCAGGCCAAGAAGAATTTATGAAAAAAATAAGGACAGTATTAGGTAAGGTGACAAGAATTGTGTATTTTAGATGACTGTACTATCTGTAACATTTAAAACGATGGATAAATTAAAGAAACTAGCTGGGGGGGGGGGGAGGCAGTGTTTGAATTAAGTCCTAAATATGCAGTCAGGTGGAAGAAAGGATGGTCAAAAGGTGCAATGGAGCAAAGACATGGAGGTCTCAGCTACCATGTGGAGGTGAGGCTGCTGACTCTCAGGTCCTCCCCTGGGTGGGTGGAGGTGCTGTTCAGAGAGACAGGAGGTGAAAGAGAAGGGCCATTCAGATGGACACACTAGTGAAAGTGAGTGGAAAAAGAAATTCATGCCGTATGCTCTGTTCTGTGTTCTGTTTTCAAAAGCATGAGCTGAGAATAGGAATGGAAGAAAAGGATGTGATGATGTAGAAAAGGATGTAGGTACTGAAGAGCTCTCATGGGTGGTAATGGGTGGTGGCAAGTCCACGAGAGAGGCCTGGGGATAATCCGAATTTAAAGTGAATTTAATGTGACTTGGTGTTGGGCAAGGACACTCCAAAGAATAAATCCTGCAAGCACCTAGAGAAGTCATATTTGACAAAGTTGGCATGAAGGATGGTTTCCGTACCATGATGGAGAGAGTGTGAAAATCAGGGCGAGAGAAAACAACACAGACTGAAATTGTCCTGTCGGCAGACAGGAGACTTTTGTGTGCATCTCGAGATCATGCTGCTCTTAAAGAAACATTTAAGAGGTAGACAACATTTGCAATACCGAACCTACTATTAGAACCCAATTTAGGAAACACTTCAGAAAGTATTTACAGATGCATATAAGAAACTTGAGTTTTATCTAAGAATGGTCCTTCCACATTAAAGATATACCATTTTCCCTGTGTGCCTGTTGCATGCTCGGGCTTGTGTATAGGGATGTTCCTGCCCTCTGTTTCAAGCTGACTGGTCAGGGATAGGGGAGGGGAGGGTATGAGGAGGGCTCGGAAGGATCAATAGATTCTAGAAAAGGAGGACATCTCAGGAGAGGAAAATGATACAAGACACAGAACTTGCAAAATATTCTGAATGTAAGATTCATTATCCCCTAAACCTCATGACATTGCTTATATGATAAAACTAATTAGTTTTGTATATGGATCGGTTCTTTTCTCCCTCTAGTGCTTTGTCTACATTATTTCCACTAACTGATTAATGGGTAGTTATTTGGATCTCTTCTAAACATAGCTTTACAGTACTGAAAACTGGCCTAATGTTCTTTTCTTCAGAGATACCACAGCAAGAGTTTCCCAATCCCCTCAGTGAGCAGGACAAAGGCTGGAGCTGGGGTTGGTGCAGGTGTCAGGGAGCAGCTTTGTGGAAGCCGAGATCAACCAGTAAAGAAAGATTCAGAGTTTATTGAGCAATGTCAAAGAAACCAATGCCATTTAGAAAGAAAGCATTGGAGTCAGAGTGGTCAGAGTTTAAGAAGCAAATGAAGATCAGAAGTTGAGGGACCCAAACTAGAAGGGTAAACAAAGGCCTGTATGCCTGGTACCAGCAGGAGCCAGCAAATGCATACCTGGATTGGAGCAGAACTGGCCTAATATCCTAAACAAAATTTATCTAAAAAGTTTCAAGCTGCTACAATTAATCATCCCTAAATAGATGTTTAATGACCACATATGGCTTAATTTGCATGATCTTCTTACCTGTTCCTTAACCCAGAATGCTGGCTTTGGGAAACATCTTAGAGGACTGCATTTCAACTCCCTCATTAACAGATGAAGAAACCAATGCTTTTTAGATGTGATTATGGCAGATAAGTGAGAAGAGTCTCAATTTCTTTTTTGAAGAGATAAAACCATTTTGGAGAAAGATATGTGGGTGGAAAATATAAGATGCCACGTTACATATACAACTGCAAATACAGTTACCTTCTGATCCTAAACTGAACTTTGGGAATAGGTCAGAGGAAGGAGTGGACGGAAAAACAGAATGTCTCTTAAATTTAAAATATTTTTTCTCTCAACAAACCCCAGAGCATCTTTATTTCTGCATGTTCCACAGTTCTTTCCTCATCCCGGGAATGGGAATCAGTTTCTCTCTCTACTTCATGGCGTCACTACAAAACTGAACAATCATTTGGGAAGGGAGCTAAAGATGACCATTCTGATGTGTACGAGTAAAGAGAGACCAGGCCATCAAGGCCTGTCCGAGACATCTGAGGATCCTTTACAATAAAAGGGGCCATACTCCTTTTTTTTTTTTTTGGCTAATTGGATATTCATTAAAAGGGCAGATGAATTTCAAGAAACTGACTCTTGCTGATTCATACTGAGGGGGGCAGGCTCCTTTAGAATGGCTCCTGTGACAAAAGGCCAGCTCTCAACTGGGGTGAGTGTAACAGAAGCCAAGGAGAGTGGCATAGATGGATGTCTGCTTTCCATGAGCATCCTTTCACTTTCACACACAGAATCATTGTCTTTTCCTCCCAAATTGGAGTGGTTGGCAAAGAGAGGATGAAGCTGCATTTTCAACAGATTTCTGTCTTTGGCCGCCTGAGCTGAATTCTCATGGTTCAAATTTGTTGCCATTTCCCCAGAGTTTCTAAAGGATCTGAACTTCATCCCACCTGTCTAATGGAAACTATTTTATTTTATCATGCAGGTTAGATTTCTATGCCTGTCAGTAAAGGCCTCATTCTCAAGAAGACAATCTGACTGACATATTTTCACACCCATGGAGTTTCAAATGAAGTCAAAGTCCAAGCAAAATGCTATGGTTGCCAAACCACAAGAGCTAAAATCAATGAAAAACTTCATTGCAATTCCATGTGTGATGGAATCAGTAGGCTCCATGGATGGGCAGGCTTTTGTTTTTACAGCTCCCTGGGAGGGTAAGTGTTAGGCATCCTAACAGTCATGCTGGGTTATTGGCTTTTGGAGAAGACTGTTGTCTTATGTCTCACCAGGTTGTTGCTGCCTCCTTTGCTTGCAGGCCTGGCTGGAGAATGCCCAGAAATCAATAGAAGAGAAATAGAACCCTTATAAGGTGGCAAAAAGAAAACACAGATCACTGGGTGATGTATTGAGGCATTCTTAGAGGTGGGGACTGTTTTCTATCTTCTGTTTTAGATAAAGATACCTGCCTAGGTACAAGAAGGAAGCTTTGTGTGTGCTCACATTAACTAAAAATTCATACACCTTGGGCAGTAGAAAACTCTAATTTCATTAAATTCCTCAAGTGTTCCACCCAAGGAGAAGATGAGAACTGCGGATTGATAAATTTTGTTCCTATTTTGTTGCATTCCTAAATGACCTTTTGTGATCTCTGCCAATTCTGAAATTCAATGATTTATGACCAATAGCATTTCACTTATGAGAAAGAAGTAAGGTACAAAGAATAAAATCCATAGCATGAAAGTTGTTCATCAAAAACAGGGCCCAGCTCTGTGACACTTTGACTCCAAGTGCGGGCAAATGGGCTCTGCTGTGGCCTCATCAAACAGGGGTGGCTCTGGGTTCCACTGGTGGGTTTTCCTGGGCAGCCCTCCTAGGGTAGCTTTGCTCCCTAGATTTACTTGAAGACAAGCAGCAAAAAAATTGAGGGAATCCTCACAAAAGAGCAAAGGCTCCCACGTTAGTGCCATCTCAGAACTGGCCTGGTGGGGCTGGTGCTCACAGAGATTCCAGGCCAAAGGAAGGAGAAGTTCGTGGTGGCCAGCGCTTGCAGGGGCCTCTTGGGCTCCTCCACCCGGAGATGCACCTGGTAACAATGTGTGCGCGTGGGAATGTTAGGTGTGCCAATTTTTGAACATCTACTGTGCCAGGCCCCGTGCTAGGTGCTTTATATGCATTGTCTCCAATACTAAACCAAGGCTGCACGGTATGCATTTTATTCCCAATTTATAGCCGGGGAAACTGAAGCACCAGGGTAAATTACGTGCCTGAGAGCTCCGCGTTGTAAGTGGCAGAGCAATCACGTGAACGGGCCTGACTAATTCTGAATTCAGGCCTTTCTCCCCTTCCACAATGGCTCTCAGAAGAACGAGCACCAGAGCACGCGGAGGAAAGTTTCAATTGTCAAATCAAATCACTGTTTCTTGAGTGCCTGCTGTGGGTCCTGTGTTATCTGAGGCATCGAGGGAAATACAGAATTCCCCAAACTGGCACTGATTTCTTGTGCCTCCTATCCATTGCCTTCTCAGTTCCCTCTGCCTTTCCTAGCATGCCCACCTGATGAACTCCTCTCCTTTCTTTGGAACTTGGCAAAGTACACAGGCTGCCTGTATTCAAATCCCAGTTCTTATACAAGCTTGAGCTAGTTACCTACCCTGCATGCACCTCTATTTCTTCATCTGTAAAGCACAGTGCTTTCTAGGGATGGTGTTATTGAGAGTACAAGCTGATAATGTGTGCACAGCACTGAGCAGTGCCTGGCAGAGCAAGTACTTACTAATTATTAGCTATCACTATCACCCTACCCCCGGCTTTTGGTGTCAGATGCCCCTTGTCTGTTTCTTATAACACCTCACACATACCCCTACATGAGTCCTTGTCCCCTGGAATCTATTTACCTTTCCACTTAGTACACCTGACTATCACCTTTTTGAGGACAGAGATTTCTTGGTCTTCTGTTTTCTATGTAAATATCTGTTTCTGCACTAGAGGACAAAGTCTAGGTAGAAAGAAATGCAGTTTCTCTTATTCCATTTAATATCCTTGCCTCGCCCTTAGCAGATCCTCAGTAAATGTAGAATGAATGAGTGACTGAATGCGCCTGGCCCCTCACATGCATTGTGGCATTATGTGCCAGCCAGGATTCTGAGTATTGATGAAATAATGGGAAAGATGGTTCTTGCCATAGCAGTTTGCAATTACGGTGCAAAGTGAGGATGCATAAAATAATTTTTAAATATAGTTACACTCATGGGGGTGCAAGGGTAGTTCAGTGGTAGAATTCTCACCTGCTGTGTGAGAGACCCAAGTTCGATTCCCGGCCCATGCACTTCCCAAACAAGCAAGCAAACAAACGAAAAACCAACCGAACAAAAAAATTCAACCAATGGTGCTGCGATAAGGGGATACTCATATGGAAAAAGAATAAAATGTGAGCCCCGACACACGGCATACCAAAAAACATAGTTACACTCATGTTTATAGCAGCATTATTCAAGGTGGAAACAACCCAAGTGTCCATCAACAAATATAAATGCAATGGAACAGTATTCGGCCATAAGAAAGAATGAAGTTCTGAGACATGCTGCAGCATGAAAGAACCTTGACGTTAAGTTCAGTGAGATGAGCAAGACAAAGAAGACAAATACTGCATGAGGGCACTTATAAGGGATGTCTAAAAATAGTGCATCTACAGAGATAGAAAATAAATTAGAGGTTACCAGGGGATGGAAGGAGGGAGAAAGGAGACGTATATACTTGGTATTTATGGAATGTTTGTAAATAAAATTCATTTTTAAAAGAATTAAATAGCAGTTAATCAAGAGTTAGGTATTGTGCACTGGGGTTGCTATAACGAATTTAGAGAAGAGACTGACATGTACAAAGTAGTCCTGGGAGACTTTTTGGGATGTGTTTTGAGTGTGAGGGATGGTTTGGATTTGGCTAAGAGAAGAAAGGACAATCATGGAACCACAGAATACCACATCTAGGAAGAGCTTTCAAGGCTGCCCTACCAGCCCTTTGTCGTGATCTGGAATTAGATAGATGCACTCGAGTCAGATTAAGCCATGGAAGGCAAATCCCAATTAGATGCCAGGATCCTGCATATCAGAGGGAGTGGTGCTTGGCAGGTGTAAGTCAGGAGAGTCCCTTCTAACAACACCACCCTTGAACCCTTGAACCCTTGAACCCTGCGGTAAGGGACGAATGAAAAGCCCCGTCAAATACAACAAACAGTGGTCTTTGCTGTTCTCAGCTTCCTCTCTACCAAGCTACGTCTCTTCTTTCCTTCAATTCTTTGCTCAAAAGGTACCATCTCCAGGAAGCATTTGGAAATTAACCTTATCCTAAAATTCCTTTACCATAGTTTTTCACTTACCGTTGTGCTTCAGTGTGTGTTCTTATATCTGTAATAGGTATCTACTTTGTTTCTTTTTTATTTTGGAAGCTTCTTGAGATCAGGTACTATGGTTTTTTCAACTTTTCCCCTAGCAGCCTGACTTTGGGCCCAAATTCCCAGTCTGATTAGATGCCTCCATCCTCTGTCACTGCCCATGATATATTTTCATGTAGTGGTCTATCTGCCTGTCTCTCTCCAGTGCTACATTATCATTTCTGAAAATCTCAGGTCTTACTCATTTTTATATCCCCAGAGCTTAAGTGCCTGGCAAACAACAGCTGTTCAGTGTTGGTGTTTGTTTAATGAAAGAGTAAATGAATGAATGAACAAATGAATTAATTAATTTATGAACAAAGACAATTACACCTTCCCATGGAACAATAAATTTTATCAATGATGGTTTAGTAAGAGAAGCGGAGACCACTATGAGTGTTTTTTTTTTTCATTTAAACAAGGTAAGTTTCATATGAAAAAACTGAGTATAACAGGATTTTGGAGTAACAAGAGATTCGCCAGTAAGATATAAAAAGCATCTAAACAACGCAGGTATCGCAGATAGAAGGAGCTGTGGCTCACCAAGCTATGATCCTATGCTGGCAGAACTTGGTAGAAATCTTCCTTGTTGGGTTTCAGGGAGAGCTGTTCACAGCTGTGTCTCATCAGGGGCTCCCTGCCACAAACCCCCCCCCCCCGAAGGGATACCTGGGAAGCTGATGGCTGCCAAGTGCTGCTGGCTGCTACGTGTTTTAAGCAGAAGGGGCTCGGAGGTCTTCATCAGCAGGCTAGTCCGAGTTGCTTTAGGCTGGACCTCCAGGAATGACTCTTAGAAAGCTACAGAATGGACTTACCTTCTGCTCCCACCACCACGACAGATGCCTCTCAGCCCTCGTGAAGCTGGGACCTAAACGTGAGGCCCCCCTGAACTGAGCAAACAAACCAGGTATTAATTCCTCTGAACCCAGTACAGACGAATTCCAGTTGAAGCAACAAGAGGAGGAATATCAAGATCTACTCAATCACTTAAAAGTGCCGCCCCCTCAGGCAACTCTGGACCCACTCTTTGGGTCTCCCGCTCACTCCATGTCTTAGTGTCCCCTTCAGGAGCACCCCACCTGCCGATCCCCCCACCCCTTTCATTCAGAATACCCTCATTGCATTCTCTTTTCTGGAATTCTCCTCTTGAACCATAAACTGAAAACAGCAAAACCAGAAGTCATTTCTGATGTTCTGATTCCAAATGGAGAGAGATCACTTTTGCACATTCGATGTTACCTTCACAGAGGAAAAGAATTTGGTGTGGAGGATTTGTCTCTGCTCCTGCTCCAGGCCTGCTGTTTCTCTAAATTCCATGGGAAGCCCTCACTCTTAGCCAAAAACAGAACTTGGCTCCATGTCTTAGTATCTGCTTGGAAGCAGCTTCTGGCACATAATCAGGTCCCTCATTGCAGTATGGGTTTCACTATTCCTAAATAATCCAGATCCAAACTCATTAATTTACTCTTGACAATTGACTTAAAGGAGTCACCTGAACAATTTCTTTATGGGACCAGCAGGTCTATAAGCATATATTTTTTTTTCCTTTTTGTTTTGGTCATCACTTGTCACCTAAAGAAATCTGTTGGCCTTAGATACAAATCTGACCAAGTACAGCTTAATAAGCATTTTAAATCCAGGTTGTAATGTCATATTTGAAATTAACTGGCTTTTAGTTGTATACATTTAGGGGAATTGGTGAGAGAGTTGTACCCTGGCAGCTGGTTTCTGAATGTCTGGGCATTTGTGATAAATTAGGGCTACACACAACTGTCCCCATACAAGGGGGGGCCTCATGGCTGCCTCTCCAGGACAGCCTACGGCCACAGAACAGGCCCCTGGGTCTTGTCTGCCTCTGCGATACTATTCCGCACTAAAAGAAGGGTCTTTCCTGCCTGCAGAAAGAGACCTAGATTTTCAGTGTCTCAGTTGGTCAGAGTAGCTATGACAAATAATACACTGAAGTGGCATCAACAACAGGAATTTATTGGCTCACAGTTTCAGAGGCCAGAAGTCCCAAGTCAAGGCGTCGGCAAGACCATGCTCTCTAACTCACGTCTGTGGCATTCAGGTGCTGGCCTGCCAAACTCCTTGGGGTTCTTTGGCTTTTATCTCTGTCTCTCTCTCTCTCTCTCTCCAGAATATTCCATCTACCTGTCAGAAAATTCTGCCTGGCGTGGCAGGAAACATCTAGGTCCAAAAGTAGCATTAAAACATGCTTATTTTTTAGCCATATGTTGTGCAGCTGAGTCCCTGTGGAAAGGCAGATGGGGTGGAATCGGCTTCTAGAACCACAAGAAGAACTAGAAACTTAGTCCTTAATCAGCCTAACACACATGCCAATTGTATTTCTTAACTTCTTATTTCAGGTTCCCCGGGTTTCAAATTTGGAAGTCATCATCCTCCACCTCCATGTCTTTTCTCTTTCATGTCCAAATGTCTCTTACAGATTCTATTTCTAACTTGCTCATTTTTTTATTTCCTTCTCATGCATAGAATATTAGAAATAGACTTTATATCTCATCAGCTCTTGTCCAAAACTCTTATTTTACTAATGAAAAATCTGAGAACCTGAGAGTGATTTTCCCAAGGTCAAAAATGTGGTATTGGCAAATCAATGCCACAGTCATTGTCTTCAAACATTGCTGTAATCTTTCTTTCCCTTTATTACTTGAGGACAGACTTACTTCTCTTTAAAAAATAACAAAATAGAAGTTATTTATTAATACTTAGCATGTATCACAGACTGCACTGAACCTTACAATAACATGATGATTCATTTTTCTAGATGAGAAACCTGAAGCTAAGGAACCAAGTTTCCCAAGGTCACACAGTTACCAAGTGTCAGAAACCGTCTGGAGAATGTGTTGAGGGTCCTTGCTGAGAGCTAGATGAGGACATATTCATGTGCATTCCCCAGGATGCTGCCGTCCTGATCACACTGCTTCTCCCACCTTAGAAACAGCTGCAGCAGTGCAAACTGCCTAATACATGAGTGTTTCTCTTATTTTGGGCAAATCAGAACTGAAGCTCAGGAAGGGAACAGAGGATCTCTCACACCACACCACAACCTGAGGCTCTAACCACTATGCCATTACAGATTTCAGTAAATGTTTTTTTTTACTAATTTATTCAGGCAGAGGGGTGAATGATTGAGAAGCATGAGATATGAACTTCTATTATTCTGTAGTGTCTTAGTTTGCCAGGGCTGCCATGAGAAATCCTACACAATGGATGGGCTTAAGCAATGGGCATTTCTTGACTCAGTTTGGAGGTGAGAAGTCCAAAATCAAGATGTCAGCAAGCCCATGTTTTCTTCTAGTGTTCATGGCACTCTGGTGATGGCAGTCCTTCCCAGGCCTTCCTCACTCTTCCCCCTAGCTTCTACTTCTGGCTTCTTTTGACTTTGGGCTTTGACTCACTGACTGCCTCCATGGTTCTTGTCTTTATAGGGCCTCCAGTCACCTGGATTAATACCACACTGAATTCAATTTGGCCACACCTTCCCTAGTAATAGCATCTTGAAAAGCTCCTGTTTACAAATGGGTTCATTCCCACAGGGAGACAGATTAAGATTTAAACATGTCTCTTGTGGGAGACACGGTTCAGTCCCCAACACACAAAATGTTCATGTCCTAGCAGAGCCTTTGAGGACTGTTCAGGACCCCCTTTCTAAGAGTTCTCACAGTGTTTAACGTTGAAGTTTATATCACCCATGTTGCCTAAACAAACTATTTGTCACCCACTCATGTGAGGCTCACCTGAAAGGCCTTCCATACATATTTTTACTGCCTGAAACTTTCTCTGCTCTTTTTTTCTTATCCAAACCACTACCTCTCCTTCTTTAGAAAAAAATAATACAATTCCATAATACCTTCCAAGACATCCCCCTTGGCCTCCAATCAGTCAACCTGGCTAACTCCTTCGCTGATTATAAGCTCGGAAATTACTGGCGAAACATATTTTCTTATTTATACAGGATGCAGGACTCATGCAAGTAATAAAATGTGGGAATGTCAAAATGTATTTCTCTATTTTTCTGTAACCAAATCGTATTTTATCTCAATTTCCAAGTCTACCTGATAGCTGAAAATTTAATCTCAAGTCAGTTCCAGGTATTCTCAGCCAATTCAGGGTGTTTTCTGTTTATTTAGGTTTCCCCCTCCTCTCTTTAACCCAGCAGTGCATCTAAGATCAAGAGTAACTTAAATGGCATCAAGACGTTCAAGGGGGGAAATCTGGTCCTTGCTCATTTATCCTCTTTCCCTGCCGACATGTACTGCAGAGTTCTTGTACTTGGTGGGGCCTGGTCATGAGCATATATTTCCACTGTAAAACATTTAAGTACTCACCTTTCTCAGGTCTTCCTTCCACATACTCTTTCTCGTCCTTGTCCCAATGGCAAGGCCAGGTCTGCTATAAGGTCTCAGTACTTAGGCACCCTTCTAAGGGAAAAATAAACTTTGAGTATTTTCCTGTGCCACTCTTACATTGAGAAGGCTTACAAGACCATTGCAAAGCTCTCTCTGCCTGGACACACCTCACCTCTGATTGTCACATTGTGCTGGCATTCCAAAGGTGGGGAACACTTCTATGAGACTTGTCACCTCCCCTGAGTTGCATCAATGAATATCGTAGATGCACATGCTCTTGAATTCCCATACTCACAGGGTTTATTTCATTTCCTTAACCACACCCAACTCAGTACCAATGGAGAAAGGTAGACAGAATTCAGTACCCCTTCTCAGATGGAACTGGATCCTATCCTTTTGCCCCTCCTGACCCATTCCCATGATTTTCTGCTCTTTTCCACCCTGTTCTGTGCCCTATGAAGCTGATTTCTATGGACTACATCAGCCTGACTCACTTGAACTCTGGCTTGTGGTTGGGTTTGACCTATGAGAAGAGCCAGAAGGTAGCTGGAGCACTGACCAAGAGAGAAGTCAGAACATTTATTCTCCATAGTTTCTTCCTGATGGGCTGCAGATGGGCAATAACTGTGATCCTCTACCAGAGATCATAGTTCAGGTCTGGTGGTCCTTTCTTATAGATGCAGCCCTCTCTCAATACCAGGAGTGGCTCCTTTCCTTTCCCCTTTCAGGTTTATGAATGGTAATGGCTCCCAACTGCTGCCAGCCTAGGATGCTTCCTCATCTCTTCTTAGTTTCTCTTAATTCTGCTCACATATTTGTAAATATTGTCTATTTACACTTACCCTTTTTGATGTGCCATCTCTTTCCTGCCTGGTTGATACAGAAACATGTACCTCCCTTGCTATTTATCTGACTCTCCTCTCCCTCTTTAGCCAATGTAATCAAAATCATGTCTAAAGCAGGGTGTTTTTCCTAAGTCTGTCAATTATAGGCTTAAAACATGGCACAGTAAAACATGTTTCTCAATTTATTGTCTATGCTGGGGTCTAAAAGACTATTTGAAAATCAAAAGCTAAGAAAATAATACCTAAAATAAAAATATGTAAGTTAGTATCTAATCAGAAAAAACTACCTTTGTTTCTGCTCTATAATCATTTAATATCTATGTCCTGGTGCTTCCGTTCATTGAAAACTCCTCAGGAGTTTGGGAAAGATCCGTCTTCTATTTCCTCGGCTTGTATTACATAATGGTAAGGTTTGTGCCGTTTCTAACTATGGGCACTCCATAATGGTTTTTATACTACTTTATCTGGTTTGGTCAAGCAAACAAGCAAACAATATATGCAAGCAACTGTTAGACTTTATCTAACAAGACAAGCTATATCAAAGAGGCTAATCCTGGGAGACCTTCTCATGGGAGAGGGTCCTAGCTATATGGCTATTTGTCTATAAGATAAGCCCCTTGAAAAGATATAGCTATTTGGAGGGGATCTTTCTGTTTTCATCACCAAAAAGAAAATGATAGAGGTGGGGAGTATCCTCTAGTTTTATACTAAGGCTTTATTTCTCAGCTCTGTTGCTGCCTTTTAGAATGCTTTGCTATGTGTGCTGTACAGTCTTAGATGGTCAGCACTGTAAAAATATTTGCTCCTTGTTTCTTGAAATGCAATCATGGCTGGTATTTTCCAAGGCACATTATTTAATACTGAGAAGGTCTTTTTCCTTAGTGTTAAGGATGGGTGGGATTTTTCTACTGGCATAAAATCTCCATTTTAAAATGTCTTGAAATCCATTAAAAAGGTGAAAATTTAAACCAAATATTTCAAAAAATTTTGAAGAGGATTCTGTGGTTTCCTCTCTTGCTTAATATTAAGCAAAATTCTTTCTGGATCAAATAGCTTTCAAGGCACTTTCACACATCTTTTTCAGCTTTGGGCCTAACAGTAATAATATTTTCCCTCTCTATTTCTTATGTTCAAGTAGGTTTTTAAAACCAGTGCTTTTAAATAGGCAGGAAAAATTATGGAATCCTAATTTAATGGTTAAATTTATAATGAATCTTACCTACACATGAGTCAACTACTTTCTAATCACATCAGAGTAAATCAAATGGTGATCATTGATATCTCAGGTACAGATTGGATCAGCTACTCAGGCTATCTGATTTTATAAATAATATCATGTTTCCCTATCTATGTGACCAAAATACCTCCAAAAAGTTGTCCATACTCACTCTCCACTTCTCCACTTGAACACTTGTCAAGCGCACACATTGTTAAATCCAACAGTCAATCATTTTACTTGACTTACCAGGAGTAACTGACAAAATTATCAGTTCCTTTCTTCTTGCAATACTTTCTTCCCTGGGCTTTGGAGATATCATCTTCTCTTGGTTCTCTACCTTTCCAACCTCCTTTGTTGGTTCATCCTCGTTTCTCCGACTTCTAAGTACTGGAGTTGCCCATGACTTACTGCACACCTGCCCTTCCCCAGCTGTATTCCCTCCCCAGGTGATCTTTTCCGGTCTCCTGGCTATCACAATCACCTGTACAGTGGCAATTCCCACACCTATATCAGGACCTCTTTGCTTAGACATACATATATAGCTGCTCCTAATATCTCCGCTTGGCTGTATAAAAGGCATCTCAAACTTAACTTAGCCAAAATGTATCCCCACACATTCCAAACTCTTCCACCCTCAGTCTTCCCTATCTTAGTTAATGGTAATTCCATTCTTCCAGTTTCTCAGGCCAAAAACCTTGTAGGCATTGACTTTTCCCTTCCACTCATCCCTCATATCTGGTCTATCAGTGAATATATTCAAAACCTGCAGGCACTTCATCATTTCTACTGCTATCCACTGAATACTATCTCCATTGGCCCATATACAGTTATCTCTTGACTGGATATTTGAGATAGTCTGCTAATTAGCATCCCCACTTCCACCCTGGCTCTCTACCCAGTGGCAGGCATAATCTTTTAAAATGTATTAAAGTCATGTCAATCTTTTGCTTATAATCCTCCAAACGTCTCCCAACTCATTCAAAATTCATGTAAAAGTCGTTGCAGTAGCCTCCTTGAAAGAGGATAAGCTCCTCTTCCAAATTTCATCACTGACTTTATCTCTTTCTACTTTCCCCTTTTCTCACTCTGCTCCAGAAAAACTGGCCTCTTTGTAATTCCTTGAACACTCCAAGCAAGCTCTCTCCCAAGTCAGGCTTTTGTTCATGCTGTTCATTCTGTCTAGAAAATTCCTTCCTCCGACATTCATTTAGTTCTTTCTGTCCCTTCCTTCAATTCTCTGTTCAAATGTCATCTTATCACTGAGTCCTTCCCTGACCAATCTATATTTCCTCTCCCCTCCACCTTGCTTAATTTTTTTCCAAAGCACATATCACTAATGAAAATTGACATGTAATGTATTTACTTCTTTATTTATTGTGTGTTTCCCCCTTCTAGAGCACAAGCTCCTTGAGTATGGGACTAATTTGTTCACCACTATATTTCAAGAACCTAGATTACTGGCTGGCAACCAGTGGGCTCTCAAAAACCATGTACTGAATTAGTAAAAATGTGTTACTTTTACTCCTATAATCATTAACTGAGAAAACAAACCATGAATGATCCAAAGCCAATCTCTTAACTCCTCCTTGTTTCATAAAATAGGACCAATACTACAAATCCTACATTTCCTTCATGAAAATAATGATTAGAGGTATTACAAACATAACTTTGAAAGAAATCTAAAATATATCTTCTCCCCATTGAGGAGCTCTGTCTTAAAGAGGAACAATCATGCTAATGTTACTGTGTCTAAACATCTGATGTTCAATATAGCAGCCTTCTACATGGTCCTTTAAATTTAAATTAAATTAAATTGGAAATTCAATTCTCAGTCGCATTCACTACACTTCAAGTGCTCAAGTGGCTAGTGGCCACCATATGGACAGCAAGGATGCAGAACATTTCCATCATCACAGAAAGTTATTTTGGAAGCTCAGGTATAAATCTTTGATTATCTAGAATTATCCTCTGTCTTCCATTAATTGGGGGATAAATAAGGGCTATTTAATGCAGACAGAAAGAAAATAATTTATCCTCTTTTAAGTTATTTCAAGAAATCATCTTGCTACCTGGCTAGATTCCACATGAACATGTACATGGAAAAGAAACATAATAATAAAAATGTATAAAATGGATCTATGCATCGACATTTGGAACTTAAATTAAATCATTCCCTTAATGCTCGGTACCAAAAGATACTGTTTTCCAACTGTGGGTAATGGTGCAAAACTGTATTAGCATTTAACATGAGGCAATCCACACCTACTGGTGCCAAAGAGTTAACGCCTGAGCCACAAACCACGGTTTTGTTTTAGTGCCCCCCGTAATAACAAAATGGTAGTGCCAAATGGAACTGCCAAATGTAGTTGTTGGCATTTGTCTTATTTTCCTTTCCATACTTTTTTACCTAAAATATGTGTGAGAACCTCTGATCTTATGATTCTCACATCAAAGGGATTTCTTAAACCTGAAAACCATGGCAGTTGTTGAACTACCTCTTTTTTTTTTTTAACATTTGTTCCCCCTATTACTTATTTTTATTCCATATGTTCTACTCATCTGTTGACAAGGTAGATAAAAGGAGCATCAGACACAAGGTTTTCACAATCACACAGTCACATTGTGAAAGCTATATCATTATACAATCATCTTCAAGGAACATGGCTACTGTAACACAGCTCTACATTTTCAGGCAGTTCCCTCCAGCCTCTCCATTACATCTTGACTAACAAGGTGATATCTATTTAATGCATAAGAATAACCTCCAGGATAACCTCTCAACTCTGTTTGGAATCTCTCAGCCATTGACACTTTATTTTGTCTTATTTCACTCTACCCCTTTTCGTCAACAATGAACCACCTCTTGTTCTTATGGTTGCAACTGGATCACTGGTTGGGAACTCAGACATGTAGCTTTGTATTATTCACTTCACAGCTCTCTGCTTCTTCAACTCTAAACTGCAGCTGACAATTCCTCCCTTACTTTTTACGCATAATCAAACAATGTGACTAAATATGTATTTGAACGCATTTTGGAAAAAAAATACCAAATAAAGTTTTAAATTCTCAACCTATATTACCATAATCTCACAGTCTCTAAAATAAGTGTGATATTATTTGCTGTTGATGTTATGGAACTTTAATTGTATAATAGTGAAAGAATAAATCTGTTCCACTTTCAAATTTCCTACTACTAATCACCAGATTGCAATTTCTTTCTCTCCCTACCAATCCATTAGAAGATCCTACCATTTCTTCCCCCTAATTATATTTTAATCTATCAGTACCCTAGACCAAATCACCATTGCCTCTCACTTGAATAAATGCAATAGTCCCCTTACTGGTCTCTCCTTCCTTGACTCTGGCTTTCATAGGGAAGCAAGAATACCCTTTTTAATATATACCTGATCATGTCACCTGCCTGCTTTAGCACCCCCCAAAGTTTTATGTTTGTGTAGTGAGCTTTTATTGAATGCTAACATACATGCATAGAAGTGCCCAGGTAATGGGTATAGGTCGATGGATGTCACAAGGTGGACCAGCAGCCAGGTTAAGAACCAGAGCCCTCCCAGCATCCCAGAAGTCTCTCAGTCACTAACACCCCCATACGTCCTAACTTCTTGCACCAGAGATTAATTTCGTCTAATTTTGAGCTTTCTACGATTATGTCCTCTTTTGTATCTGACTTGATTTGATCAACATGATATTTGAGAGACTCATCAATGTTGATGTGTGTAGTTGTAATTGTTCAGTCTTTTTGCTGTACACTATGCCATTGTATGAATTACTCAACACCTAGAAAACAGAGGGCATTTAATGATATCTGTTAATGATTACTGAGTAATAAGAATATCCAATTGGGGTTCTACAACTCTGAAGTGGTAAAGTTGTGGCCATCACATTTTATATCCAGGAATGAGTTCAAACTTGCAATTATTTTCATTCAGACTTCATTTTAAAGAAAAAAAGTGTACCATACATGCACTCTTTTGGGACACAGCATTGGGACAGTGAGAAATCAGGACACTTGCATTCTGAAAACCCTGTTCCTGGAACCTGTAGCTGATCGCTTTATAGATTTGGAGTTCTCATCTCTACCTTGTCTCGTAGGAAATTGGTTAGGCTCATTTATGCCAAAGACATTAAGCTCCCTGGAAGGAAATTTCGTTTATTGTGCCTAAATGACTTCAATACGCACCTGAAATTACCATGATGTAAACCTAATCCCATTAAGTAGAAGGCTAAAAGCTTGAGAAGAGGAGAAACTGCTGCCTTCAATACTCCTTGCCAAGGTGTGCTACCTGCTTTGAACACATGCATCAGAAATTTGCATAAGTGGCTTTTATTCAAGTGAATATTTAGAAATAACCTCTCTATCACAGCATCCTCCTCAGTGGGTAATTGATAAGTGCCCACTTTTGTATGCAAAAGAAAATGTAAATCTCAAACAAACTGTAGAATATGCATAGCAACATATAGTCTAATTCCTTTGACTAAAATGCCCAACTATTAGCTGGAAAGAGGCTTAATCTTTTGCAATGTTAATACCTTTAACCTTTAAGAAGGAACAAATCATTGTCTTTTTAAGACCAGTAAAACTACTGATTTTCCCAGTTGCATTCCCTAAAAGATGTGTGTGTTTCAATTGAGTGCGTTTACAACCCCTACATAGGATCCAAACTTCCACTGGATTCTTAGGACTATTAAGACAACTCAAAGTAATTTAGGCTGATGCCAGGAAAAAATTGCTTTTTGTTGGCAAAGTAACAAGACTGAACCAAAATATGGGTTTAGGACTGTTATGAAATTAAGCACGCTTTTTTATTTCCTGAGAACGTAATCCACTGGAGACTGGCTTAACAATGACAAATCTCCTGCTCAACAAGCTGTTTTATTAAAGTGAGTAGAGAAAGACTTCCTACATAGTCACACTTGCAGTTTATAAAGGAAGGTTGCAATAGAAGGTCAATGGATCAGTCATGCTCACCTCTGTCCCCAACCCCTGTCATGCCAGCATTGACACTTTCACGCTTCTATTCTTACTGCCTTCTCTGGTTTAACCTCCTACATTATCCCCTTTCTCCTCATCCTTCCTCCATCTTCCCACTCTCCCCATCCCCATCGCGACAAGAGGGGAGGAAAGGAAGCTGTTCCCACCTAACAGATGATTGTGTACAAACTGTAATATCAAGGACAAAGTAGAAAAGTAAGAGTCTTTGAAAAGTAGCTTTACACTCATGATTTCTCACAGCCACATCTTGGGATCCAACCTGCCACCTGCATTTATTGCACCTTAAGAGCCTGCATCTTTCTCACCTGCTCAAGCTTCTCTAAAGATTAATGACTCTGGCTGCTACTTTAATTTCTTACTGCCCCTGCTACCCACTTGAATTCTACTACCAAGTTCAAATTTTAAATCAACTGGTCTAATATTTATATCTGAAAGTGGACTCTTGCTAATGGACTTGACAGATCTTGAAGATAAAACAAGATATGATCCTACTTCTCAAAAGGGCTTTCTGACTAGCTGAGAGAATAGGTGTATAAATAAACGGAAAATCAGATAACTAAAGGGCACTAATGACACGTCATGGGGATACTGAGAACACCAAACTGTCAAGTAAAATCAGAGAGGGCTTCCTAGAACAGGTGTCATTTGAGTTGATGTTTGAGATGTGTGGGGGCAGTCAAGCAGAGCTGCAGAAGAAGGAACTGGTGGCAGAGAGAACAGTGGTTCCATAGCCAGAGAGAGCTCCCATGAAGATGCATGTTTATTCCTGAGGCACGAGGAATTTCAAGAGGAAGTATTCAAAGTAAATAAGAACAGACTATTTCCCTACCTTTGAAATTTCCTATTAATGAGAAAAGCTTTTTTTTTTCTTTTTTTATTGTCTGTTGTAGCAAAATGGTTTCCCATATATGAAACAGCCTTTAAACTCACCCAGGGCTTAATATAACCATTTTATTTTAGAGACACAGTGCACACAATAGGTTTTATGGTGCTATATAACTTTTTAACATAGTTGGTGTGCTGGTTTGAAAGTATTATATACCCCAGAAAAACTATGTTTTAATCCTGATCCAATCTTGTGGGAGCAACCATTTCTTTTAATCCCTATTCCGCACTGTAGGTTGGAAACTTGATTAGATTATCTCCACAGAGATGTGAGGCGCACAATTGTGGGGATTAACTGTTGATTAGATGGAGATGTGATTCTGCCCATTCTAGGTGGGTCCTGATTAGTTGACTGGAATCCTTTCAAAAAGGAAATGTTTTGGAGGAACCTGAGAAATGACAGAAGCCTTAGAGTAGACAGAAACTTCGCAGCAGGGCTGACACAGAGGCTGACACGTGGAGAACAGACACAGATGTTTGGAGATGCTTGGAGTCCAGCAGACATTGCCATGAGATGTTAAGCAAGTCAGAACCTGGAGAGAGCCAAAGGGTGGAAAGAGATGAGAGTCAACCCCAGAGAAGCAAACTGAGGAATTCTGACAGGAACAGAGGCTGAAAGAAACAGAGCCCAGGAGCAAGAGACCAGTGTGACTTTCCAGCTGACAGAGGTGTTCCAGATGCATCAGCCTTTCTTGAATTAAGTATCCTTCCCTGGATGCCTTAGTATGGAAATTCCCATAGGCTTAGAGCTGTAAATCTGTAACTTGTTAAGTTCCCCTTTTTAAAAGCTGTTCCAGTTCTAGTATATCGCATTCTGGCAGCCAGCAAATACACACAGTCGGTATTACAATTTATTACAATTCCAAAGGGTATTAAATGCACAAAGCATATGAAGGCAGATATACAAGCAACTTCATCACTAAAGGAGAGTTGCACAAAATGGAGTTGCACAAAGAGGTTATTTTGTGTTGGCAAAATAAAGTTGCACATATTATCCAGAGTTTATTAGCAACTTCAATAGAAAGGTTGAATAATTATCTAGAGAATTCAAATTACATGCAAATAAGTAGAGTGATTTGATTAAAAGTAAATGTACAGCTTCTGCATGTAAAATATAAGTGCACAATAAAAAGCCAAACACAAGGATGGGAAAGATATTTGCACCAAATATGTCAGATGAAAGAGTAATAATCTTTATATTTTTATGGTAATCTATATAAGGAGTTCAAACACATTAATTACTTATTTAAAAGTATTAATATCTCAGGAAATAAATGTGCAAAGGACATGAATAAAGCATATTTCATAAGAGAAAAAAACAGGTAAACAAATATTCAGATTCCCTAGTAATGAACAAAGAAAAAAGCCATTTAAGACAACACTTTAATGCCATTTTCCCCAGCTAAATAGTACAACATTAAAATACACAACGTTGTCAAGAATACTGTGAAACCAGAACCGACTCTTACACATTGTTCATGTCACTGGAAATTAGAACAAGCAAGCTGGAAAGCAATTTTACAGGAGGTGTCAATGTTCATGTCTCCTAAAATTTAACCAAAACTGTGGGGGTCATAAGCTCAGCTATGTCCATCACAACAATATCCTGTGATAACAAAAAATGGAAAGCACTTCAAATGAAGAACAGTAAGGAAATGATTAAATGAAACATGGCATATGCAAGCTTTAGCAAAATATTATGCAGCCATTAAAAATCATGTCTTTGAACAATATTTTATCCATGCAGAAATGATCGTATTATAAGTGAAAAGAAAAGGATGCAACAGTACATGCAGATTTTGATTACAACTGTCTAAATCGTATACATATGAAAGAGATTACAGGGGAATATATAAAATTGATTGTTATTTAAAGTGACAGAATTAAGCAGGTTACTTTTTTTTTCTGCTCTCCCTATTTTATTTAATGTTGCTATACCACAAATTTTTTAAGGTTAATCAACATACAAAATTCCTAGGCTAGGGATATTTGGTGAGGTAAAATAAGCCAAAAACAAAAGAGCAAATATTGTATGATCTTATTTAGAAAATACTTATATGAGTAAACTGGGGCCTAGATTGTAAGCTCTTATAGCTTATAGTCCAGAGTGGTCATTGTTATTTCTGGATTTTGAGGGGCTGTTTTATATATGTGTAACCTGGTATCTAGAGATAAGAATGAAGCTGATTAAGTCAGGATTAAGGTCATTCAGAACACAGGGGTAAAGAAGAGGTTGCCTGTATTTTAGAACTTCCCCTACACTTTGAGACCAGGGGATGAAGGTTTTATTATGTCCAGAACCTAAGTTTTCTGTAGCACATAATCTAACTCAACTGTCTGGATAGATTATTTGAACAATTCAAATACAGGGAGCCCAGAATAAAAATGAGAGCCTTTAATCCTGAATAGTTTAATGCAATGCCTGGATAAATCTCAGAGCATATTAAGCAGATAATCAAAAAGTATTGGCAAAGCCCCTTGAGGGATGGGAGAAAATGTATAGAACTATTAAACTTTACCACCAGGGAGACCCCTGAAATTAGGTCAAACCTTAGGGACACCCAAATCAATAGGCCAAGCCCTAAGCTTGAGGCTTGCTCTTGTGAAGCTTATGTAAGTAGCGGAGAAGCTTAGCCTACCTGTAGGTATGCCAAAGAGTCACCTCCAGAGGACCTCTTTTGTTGCCCAGATAGGACCTTTCTCTCTCTAAGCCCAACTCTGCAAGTGAAACCATTGTTTCCCTCCTACTTGGGGCATGACATTCAGGGACGAAAGTCTTCCTGGTGGTATGGGAGATGACCCCCAGGGATGAGGCTGGCCCTGGCACCATAAGATCAACAATGCCATCCTGACCTAAAGGGGGAAATAAGTGTAACAAATAAGGTATCAGTGACTGAGAGATAGAGTCGAGAGACTACTCTGGAGGTCACTCTTATGCAACCTTCAGTTAGACATTACTACCTATCATAACTTGCCAACCCCCAACCAAAACAATTCCTGCAAATCCTAAAGAATACCTAGGACATTATATAAGATTCTACAGAAGTTCCATGCACTTGGGTAACTTTCCAAAACCAACAACCTTCAGATGGGTCCCTGGACCAGATAAGTCCTGAAATGCAGAGGGGCCAGCCCTTCCAGAATATCAACTAGTTCCATCCCACATTATCGATAGCCCCTTCCAATATGAAAAAGTTAGAATGGGCATAGCCCAAATACCCCTAAAGAATGGGAGAAAGATCAAAGGAGAGGGTAGAGTTATACAGAGAAGGTTGGGTTTAACAAATGAGTATGAGTGATGATATTTCTTTTAGCCTCTAGTACCTTAGAGCAGCTAGAAATGAAAACCTAAAATTGTAGAATTGTAACCCATAGCAAATTATGAAATTTGTTCTACAACTAATTGTTCGATGACTTTTGAAATTTATTGCTTTTGTGTATATATGTTATTTAAAGAGAAGGAGGAGTATAATAGAGAAGAAAGGATTTAACAAATGAGTATGACTGCTGAATCATTTTATTGATATTTCTGTTGGTCTCCAGTGTCTTGGAGCAGCTAAAAGAAAAAATGAAAAATCATCGAACTATAACCTATACCACTTTAAAATCTGTTTTATTACTACTTGTTAAAATGTACTTGGAAATTTATTGCTTTTTTGTATATATGTTATATTTCACAATAAAAAATATTTTAAAATTACTAGGCTAAGTCAATTTTTATATTTGATTAACCATATTATTAATCATATTATTGCCTCAATACCCCAGTAAATGCCTACTGCCACAGACTTTGTGGGTAAAAGCCAAATCCATGCTGGCCAAACCCCAGCCCAATCAAAGATGCATTATTTATCTTGATTTTATTGAGGTTTTCAGTACCCCCTTAAATTTTGTGCGAGAAGCACATGCCTCACTCACCTCATTTTTATTTCAGCCCTGATTGAAAGCACCATTCCACTATCTTCTTGCTTCCATTATTGTTATTAAAAAGTCAGCTCCTCTAGATGATGCTCCTGTGAAGGTAGTCTTTCTGTGCTTTAAGATTTTTCTTTCTTTGGTTTTCTGCAATTTCACTGTGATGTGCCTTACTGTGAATTACCTTTTATTTATCTTCCTTGGAATATAGTTGGGTTCCTTAAATCAATGGTGTGATATTATGTACTAGTTCTGGAAAATTATCAGCCACCAACTTTTAAACTTTTTATTTTTCCCTCTTCTTTCACCCCTTTACATTTAAGGCTCCAATTGAACATATGTTAAGCTTTCTCACCACGTGCTCCATGTGCCTTACCTCTACTTCCATATTTTTCTTTTTTCGTCTACCCATGTTGACTTTTGAATATGCTTCCAGACTGTCTCCCTGTTCACTAACTATCTCTTTAGCTGTGTCTAATCTGGTCTTAAATCTACTCATTGCATTCTCAATTAAGTTACTTAAGTATTTTTTATATTTTGCCATTTCCAATTCCCTGGCAATTTTTTAAACCTTGGTTTTATCTCATTACATAGTAAATGTAATTATAATAAAGGGACTGTATCTAATAATTTTAGTTTCTAAACTCTCTAGTTCTGTTTTTTGGTGTCTCTTATTCTGCTCATTTTCTCACATAAGGTGTACTGTCTCCTTGTGTGCAGTTATCTTTGTATACTGGACACACTATTTTTAAAAAGTACCTGACGGTGGTGCAATGGTGGTTCAGTGGCAGAATTCTCACCTGCCATGCTGAAGACCCAGGTTTGATTCCTGGAGTCTGCCCATGCAAAAAAAAAAGTACTTGAAATTATTTAAAGACTAGAATTTTGTTATTTCTCTTTAGGTAAGATTTTTACTTGCTTCTGCTTGCTTACTGGGGTACTGGCAGCCTGGGAGGCTTTAAATCAAGTTTTCAGCCAATTAGCTAATACGAAACAGGGCTGCAAATCTTTATGAAGGTTGGTCTTCATCCAGATGGATCTTCCTGATACTTGTTTGAGTTGTCCTCAGTAGGAGAGTTAATAATAAATTACTTAGCCTGTCATTATTGGAAAGAGAAGGTCCTTATATGAGAATTTGAAGTATAGTTAAAACAGTATGTATAATTTTTAACCAAAAGAAGAAAAACCTTTTAAACTTTTAATATTCTCAAAGTGGTAGTGAGAGCCTCACATGTATTAACTCATTTAACCTTTACCAAATGATTTCATATTTATACACTATTATTATCTCCATTTCGTAAATGAAGAAAACGAATCTTGGAGACGTGGAATAACTCAACCAAGGTTACACAATTAGTAAGTAGAGCCATGATTTAAACCCAGGCCTAGCTAACTTCAAAGCCCATTTGCTTTGTCTCTGTCTAAGAGACAGGACTGAAGACTGATATTTTAATCTCTGTTTTGTGTAAGCAGAAAAATTCATCAGAAAATGAGTGGCAACCACGAATAGCCAAGAAATCAATTGATAATATGCTGTTACTGCATATCTTATACAAATTAGTTCAACCATAAAATTTGACAGCTTGTAAATAATGGTTTGAGAAATCCAGAGAGAAGCGAGGTAAAATTAATTTAGAGCTGATTGCTCCTCATCTTTAGTGGTAAGCCCCAGTTCTCTGCTTCCCAACCCTCAGCAGAATTTCATGGATATTCATTTCAATTCTCTTTCAGTCTCCCTCAGTGTCTAATTGATGAAGGAGTTATAAACCAAATGTCCATTTATTTTAGGAAGTATATGAGATTAAAAGCAAGTTTACATTTTTTAAATCAGTGAAGATAGTTTGTTTTAACAAGGACAAAGCAGCATGGAAGGTAGAAAAAAACAACAACAGCAAACTAGATATTAAATAAGTACTTGCTAACTGAGACTTAAAATTATCTGACCCCAAAATAATTTGAGTGGTTTTGGATAACATGCTTAGAGGAACATATACTTTTTTTGTAATTCATTTAAAAAAGAGGCTTCATAACCAAAAGTATAAATCATCCATTGTGATTATTAAAAATATATATATATATGGTTAATAACTAATGAAAGAGAGACAGAAGGGAGTGAAGAGAGGAAAAAGAGGAAGGGAGGGGAGGGGGGGAAGGAAAGACTAAATAACAAGTCTTACTGTGGGTGTTTGCCTATCCCTTTTTTATTCTCAAAAGAAATGCATCTTTATTTTATCATTATACATACAGATGCAGAGTCAAATAACTATTCAGTTCCAAAATCTTTCCCATGAACACCTCCTAAAAAAAAAATTCCAAATGCCTTGAGAAGCCGTGTGAAAGATAAAACTCAATTTATGTCACAAACAAATTTCAGTTTGTCAAAGGGAGCTAGATTCCTCACTCACTTCTGTCCCTTGTCTTGAATGAAACAAGTGCTTTGGGGATACTGAGGAATATAGATGATACAATGGAGGTAGAATATTTATTTTATTTTTTTAAGGGACTATAATACTTTCTCAGCGTCGCCCAGCTCCTTACTAGTAAGTAATGGGCATTTAATCTTCAAGAAATTTTATATCACTGGATTCATATCTCATTGTTGGCAAAATATTCTGAATGTTCAGTAACTTCCAATGTCTCAGTTCACTTTGTGATCCAACATCATTCTCAGCATTCTGTTGTGTTTTTTTCCTTTGTCTTCTTTGCTTCATCTATAAACAATCACTCCATTTCTTGGAATTAGTGAGGCCAAGGGTATGGATTGAATCTCCATATGGATCTGTTGGTGCTCTAATTATAAAATGAAGTATTTCTGTAGCCACACAATATTTCAAAAAGGAAAGAAGTCGTGAGCCATGCATGAGGTGAATGAACCTTGGGGACATTGTGTGGTGCAAAATAAACCAGAAACAAAAGAACAAATATTGTATGATCTCTTTTAGAAAATATCTATAAGAAAATTGGGGCCTAAATTGTAAGCTCTTATAGCAGTCACATTTAGTCCGCAGCAGTAAATGTTATTTCTGGACTCGGAGGTGCTGTGCTATATGTGTATAACCTGGTATCTCCCTGGAACTTTGGCTACCTGTCTGACACCTAAGACTCAGAGCTGGAGTTCTGCAGCTCTGAAAGTAAGCATTGCTGTGTACAACAACTGTTAAAGAAGCCAAAAGAGAGATCAGGCTTCAATTACAGATAGGAAGGAAGCTAATAGGGTTGGGACTTAGGCAAGTCAGAATACAGGGGTAAGGAGGATATTGCCTGTATTTTGGAACTGCATCTACTGTATGAGACCAAAGGAAAAGAGGTTTAATTTGTCCAAAAGCTAATTTTTTTATAGCACATAACCTAAATCAACCTGTCTGGAGAGCTTATTTAAACAACCCAAACGCAAGGAGCCCAGAATGGGAGTGAGAGCTTTTAGTTCTATATAGTTTAATGTAATACCCAGATACTCAACAGAGTATGTTGGGCAGATAATTTTGAAGTATTGATAAAATCTCTTGAGGGATGGGAGAAAAAATATGGAACTATAAAACATTACCACTGGGGAAACCCCTGATACTGTCCCAAATATTAGGGACACCCAACTCAATAGGCCAAGTCCTTAATCTTGAGGTTTGCTCCTGTGAAGCTTATTTCTGTAGTGGAAAAGCTAAGCCTATCTATAGTTATGCCTAAGAGTTACTTCCAGAAAACCACTTTTGTTGCTCAGATGTGACTTCTTTCTCTCTAAGCCCAACAGTGTAAGTAAAATCATTGCCCTCCCCACTACATGGGACATGACATGAAGCAGGGAAAGTCTCCCTGGTAATAAGGGTCATGACTTCCAGGGATGAGCCTGGCCTTTGCACTTTGGGATTGACTACACCTTCCTGACCAAAAGGGGGGAAAGAAATGTAACAAAATAAGGTACCAGTGGCGAAGAAGTTCAAAAAGAGTCAGAGGCTATTCTGGAGACACTTCTTAGGCAAGCTTCCACTAGATACTGCTAATAACCATGGTTTGCCATACACCAACCAAAACCATTCCAGTTAACCCTAAAGAACACTAGGGCTCTATCTGAGATTCTACAAATGTTTCATGTACTAAGATTCCTTAGTACATGAACTTAGATCAGATAAGTCCTGAAACCCAGAGGGACCAGCCTCTCCAAGAACATCAACTAGTTCCATCCCCCTATCCCATATTATCAACACCACTTTCCAACATGAAAAAGTTAAAATGGGCATAGCCCAGACACCCCTAAAGACTGGGAGAAGGATCAAAGGAGAAGGAAGAGTTACGATAGAGAAGATAGGATTTAACAAATGAGTATGACTACTGAATCATTATATTGATATTTCTTTTAGTCTCCAGTGTCTTGGAGCAGCTAGAAGGGAAAACCTAAATTTGTGGAACTGTAACCAATACCAAACTCTGAATTCTGTTCTATAACTAACTGTTACAATGTACTTTGAAATCTATTGTTTTTTTGTATATATGTTATATTTCACAGCAAAAATTTTTAGAAAAATTAGGTCTTATTTTTTAAACACTTTATCTTTTAAGTGAATTATGGGAAGAAAGAAAACATGGTCTTATTAACCATATCTGGTGCTCTTCATATCTTCCTGTAAATGCATATTTCCACCATGTACATTTCCTTTCATCCTGAAAGACTTCCTTTAATGTTTTTGTAGTGCAGATCTTTTGGGCTACGAATGCTCTCAAATTTCATTTATGTGAAACTCTTCATTCCTCTTTTGAAGGATATTTTTGATGGTTATAGAATTGCTGTGGATTGACAATTTGTGTTTTTACTTTTGGCACTTTAAAAATGTTCTTCCATTATTTTGGGGCACCACCATTTTTCAGAAGAAGTCAGCTTTTACCCCTGTGGATGTATCTTTTTTCCTCTGGCAAATTTCAATATTTCCCTTTTATGATTGATTTTCAGCAGTTTACCTCTATAATGTGCCTTAGTATGGTTTCTTTAGGGTTTGCTGATTTTGCTGGATCTGTAAGTCATGTTTTTTCATCAAATTAGGCAAATTTCCAGCCATTATTTCCTCAAAAAATTTGTATGCCCCAATATCACTTGCTTCTCCTTCTGGACCTCCAATTATATCTACATTAGACCATTTGATATTGTCCATAGGTTCCCGAGGCTCTCTTCCCTTTTCTACAATATTTTTCTCTCCCTCTTATTGGATGATTTCTGTTGATGTATTTAAGCTAATTCCTCTTCCTTTTGCCATTTCCTGTCTGCTGATTGCTTTCTCTCTCTTTTTTTTTTCTTAATGAATACTGGGCATTGTGGATAACACACTGTAGAAACTCTGGGTTCTGTTTCATTCCTTGGAAAAGTATTGGTTCCTATGACAGCAGGTAGTTCAATTACTGGATGATCACCATGAACTTCGTTTTGTGCTTTTTTAAGTGAATATGCACAAAAACCCAAAGTTTTTATTAAGCCCCTCTAACTTGCTTGGACTTAACCCTCAACCTCTATTCCCCCCATGGATCTTTTCAGGGCTTGTTTTAAGTTTTAACAGGGATACTCTCAAGTAAATCCTATACTAGCATCTGATCCTAATTTCTAAGGCAGCCACTCTGGTGTCTCATCTGGATGAAGGAATGATAGGGACTGTTTTAGTTTCCTGGGCTGCTCCAGCAATTAGTAATCAATGAGTCTGCTTAAGCAATGGGAATTTATCCACTCACAATGTCTAAATCAATGCATCATCAAGGCTGTACTTTTTCCCTGAAGACCAGCTGCCAGCTATCCATGGTTCCTCTGTCACATGGCAAAAAACATGGTGGTGTCTACTGGTCTCTCCCTTCTCCTCCAAGTTTTGTTGATTTCAGCCTCTTGCTTCCTTGGCTTTGTCTCTCTCTGTCTGAATTTCATTCTCTTATAAAGGACTCCAGTAATAGGATTGAGACTCATCCCGACTGAAGTGGGTCACACCTTAACTGAAGGATCTTCATCAAAAGATCTTACTTACAATGAGTCCACATTCACAGTAATAGATTAGATTTAAGAACATGTTTCTCTGTGGCACTTGCAGCTTCAAACCACCACAAGGAGGTGTTAAGATCTCTTCACTTCCCAGAATGGAATTCCAACAGTGCCTGTACTGCTCAACCTCTAGTTTTCTGTTTCATTCTCAAGCCCCTATCAGCTGCCATCTTATAAGCCCTTATTAGTCTTGCCAAAATCCTGGCTTTTAACCGTAGACTCGTGGGGGAACCCACAAGGACTTCTGGGGCCCAGTCACTTCGTGGCTTTCTCCTGCCTAATGATCTGCCTTCCAGATTTCAGCTGTGTCAGGCAGGCAGAATTCTGATTTCTCCTTTATAAACTTAGATAGACCATCATGCCCTCCCTGAATTTCATCTCCCTGCACCATGGTCAGTAAATTCTCCCCATGCATAGAGCCAGGGCAGGGGGCTGACCTCATGAGTTTTTCTTCTCTTAAAGATCACAGTCTTATGCTGCCTGTTGTCTACTGCAGGAAAACAGTTGCCTCAGATAGTTTGTTCAATTTTGCAGTTGTTTATGGAAGAAAGGACTAGTCTGGTATCAGCCTTTCCACTATGGAAACCTGCCCATTATTGTTCAAATTTATTTTTTCAGCAAATATCTATTGTCTAAAATATGTAATACGCTGTGCTAGGCCTTAGGAATTCAGTGTGAACAAATGGCATGATCTTGGCTCTCACAAATCTTGCAGTTTAGGGGAGAAAAAACATGATATGAAATAATCACAGAAATAAGTTTGAAGTTAAAATTGCAGTAAGTATAAGAGTTAAAAGAACAATGAAAAAAGAAAATTGCAATGAGAAAGTATCACTGAGTACCCTAATCTTGACTGGGGAAGAAGCCTCTCTAAAAAAGTTATTTGAAGGATAAGTAGGCAAAATAAAAGGTTGAGGGAAGAAACATAAGAAATGAAATAGTATAAGAGAACTAAGCAAAGAAACGAGCATAGGAGGATTTCCTTAAAACAGCAATAAAAATAATCCTTGGGATTGGATAGTGATATATGGGACCACCAGTCCAAGATAAGGCTGGAGAGGTAGGTAGGAGGTCTTGTAAAAGATTGAGACTTTATCTTCAGAGAAGTGGGACACCTCTCTAATGTTCTGATCAGGTTCAGAAATGTATACTTAAGAATAGGTTAAAAAAAAAAAGTCCTAGATAAGTGATAATATGTCTGTCATGGCTGAGTCATCCAAGAGAGTGAGAATAATAAACATTTTAGAGAACAGAAAGACTTAGTAGAGGGTGTTGATTTTAGAAGTATCAATGTACTGTAGGTCATCATGGAGTTGATAAAGTTTCAACAGATAATCCTTCCCTTTCAAATTTTTGGATGATGAAATCCTGCCTAAAAAGATCTTTTCAACATTGCTGAGTTAGTTCTTGACACTCAAGCCAGGTTTAGTTTTGTGTGTCTAAGACCAACTGAGTGAAGAAACCAGAATTAACTGATCAGCCTGGCACTCGAGAGGGAAAGAATCAAGACAGAGGTGAAGTAGATATAAGGGGTTAACTATAGTGAAAGGAGATAAGAATGTCCCCACAGAAAAATATTTCTAGTTGCAAGGTACTATTCTTATACAATTATTGGAAATATGTCCACTATTTTCTTTGGATCCCTGATATAAAGATGCCAATTGATAAATATCTATTGTTATCAAGTTTATCCTTAGGTTTAATCTTCAATTTAAGCTTAAACCTTTTAAAATTATTTAGGGGAAAGTTTCAAACATGGTATCTATAAACTCACACTTCAGGAGAGCCCTTCATATGCTCAGCAGTTTTGTCCAATATAAACAAATATTGGTCAACCTGCTGCATTTTGGCCTGTCATCCAGCAGTTAAAATGTTTTCTTTTGGCAATAGAGAATTGATATCCATATGCATGTCATACTTCTTTTAAACTATTTCAAAAGGAGCTATGTTGATTAAAATTTTAAAGACATGATAATACAATAAAAGCATGCATCTTTTCTGTGTAAAATACTTAAAAAGATGCATCTTTCTCACTGTGTGTGTGTGTGTGTGTGTGTGTGTGCACACATACTTTAGGCAGCTAGCTACATGCCCATAATCATGTGCATATATAGCCTAGTTTCTCAATGTCACCTCACATATATTTTACTCAGCTAAATTACTGAAAATAAAATGTATAGTATGATATATTGCAACCATATATTGTGTACAGTTTGTATATAAAAAAGAAAGAATGATTAAAAGTCGATGAGAGACTGTTTATAAATCTTGATTGCTTCATAATTTTAACTTTGAGCAACATTTTTATCATAATTATAGGCTTTCTTAAAGCATTTATGCAGATTGTTGTTACTCAAAAGGGGGTTTATTCCATTTTGGTATAAACTACACTTTTTTTTTCTTTATGAAATCACTCTTTGAGTTCCTAATACCCAGTACTCTTCCAGAGCTGCAAAATTCAAATAGCAGGAAGCACTTATCTTAAGAGGGCTATCATTGTGCTCCCTCTCTCAAATGCCCACCTTATTGCCCCACTGATGTGCTAAGAATGAAAATTATCTATAATGATAAGCATTCCACATCTTTAAAAGCTTTCAAATCCCTCTTTAAGTACTAACGTTCCTGTAAGGCTAGTACATTTTGTACCCACTTCACAGATGAATAAATTAAGCCCCAGAGGTGTAAACCATGAAAAAATATTCAATCGATTATTCAATTCTAGAATCATAAAGCATTAGATCTAGAAAGGGGATCTAGAAGCCACTAGGCTCTGCCATCTTATTTTTGAGTTTGGAAAATTGAGATCCTAGAGAGGTGAAATAACTTGCTAGGGTCATATTCAGATGTTTTGCTTGTATAGAAGCTCAGCAGGCAACAACTGAAATGAAATTTAGACTAAATTGTTCAGATGCTTTGGCATCATGTAGACTTAAAGCAGAAAAAAAATCCTATCAACTTTTTCTCTCAAGGAGATCTTAGTTTTACTACATGCACGTAGGCCTAAGAGAGAAGAAAAAAAAATGCATCAGCAGAAACTAAAACAAGAAGGTTTTTAAAAGCATATACCAGATGAAAAAGAAGATCATCGGAGAAAGACAAGGAGGAGCTATTCCAGAATAACCAGAGATCTCCACCAAATGTCATCCACAAAATCTTTGCTCCCCAATAGTATTGCACATTCTGTGAAGGCAAAAATTCAACCTGTCTTTAGTTCACCTTTATAAGTCCCAGGGCTTAGCTCAATGCCTGGCACATAGGAGGAGATCCATAAATATATGTTAAATGAATGAACATTATAAATGAATGGGACAAAAGAGGCCCCACCCACAAACAGTAAAAAAAGGGGGGTGGTTGACCTCCAAAGTCTGTTAGTTTATGAAATAGGGGTCATCCTGTGTATTTCAGTTGCATTTAAATTCAGTTTAAGTTAATAAATAAGCTTTTATCAGCTCAGACAATAAGAACTTTAAAATACAGTCACTGGTTTCAAAAAGCCAATTTGGTTACAAGAGAACCTGGGACAGGTGCCAAATTAATACAGACTGTAGTTGTTGAAAAAATTCCCCATAACAGGAGATTCAGCTTAGTTTTGAGCACACAGATGAAAAATACTCAAATGTCAAGGTGGACTAGAATCCTGAATTCCTGAAAACAAATAGGAGACAATTTATACAATACCTATAGTATACGGCTTAGTGTCTGACTGATGGAATCTTCCCCAAAGAATAAGGTGTTTCATTGGCCTGTCCTCACTCTGTCCACCACTTCTCTCTGGTGAGGTCTTCCAGTCTTTGGTGAGGTCTTCCAGGAATTACAGTGTGTGCCTTTATGTTCTAAGGACTGGAATAAAATGAAATAGTGGCCCTTTTCAACACTGATTCAGAGAATATGTTGGCATTCCAATTGTATTTCCTATTCAACAAGAGGTGGGTTCAGTTCTAATTGTATCTGGTTGTCTATGTGGATTAAGTATTGGGAGAGAACAAGGGAAGGGAAAATGAGAAGTAAACTTTGATCCAGTTAAACATAAATGCAGAAATTCAGCAAATCAGTATAGTTCATTATTTTGTGGTTCGCCAGTTAGTTCAGTCGAGAACTTTGGGTAAATCACATAGAACAATAGTACCATGAGAGTGAAATGATCATCTCTAGTAAATAATAGGTAGGTAAAACTTAAATGTAAAGAATTTTTGAGGGAATTAATTTTAACAATGTTAAAACTTGCTAAGTATGATTTTAGGAAGTTATTTCACCTCTAGCATCCTACCTATGATAGTGGCATCCTTCGGTATGGTGTCGAACCTCCTTTTTACCTCCTTTGATCTGAATCACTTTGCTGAATCACCTCTCTCCTTCAAGCCACCCCAGCCCCCATGAGGTTCTGATATTCACTGAGTGTCCTCCAATCTGAACTGCTGAACAGGTTGCATCACCCAGTTTGACCCTGGGTTCTTTCACCACGTACTTAGCGAACATCTCTTACATTTAACTAGTGTTACCTGTCTCTCCCTCAAAAAGATGCAAGCCCCCTTATATCTTAATAAGCCTAATTAGTAAGGGGTTGCCTCTGTGCCCAGTGCTACCTTACAGCTCACAGTCAGTTATCCACAATACTGCTTGCTTACATTGAGGAAGGGATCCTTGCTTGCAGGTGACACATGTTCAGTTTTAATCTTCCATCACCACCCCTACATTTTTGGAAAGGATATGCACATCAAGGGAAGACCAATCACTATTCTGTGGAATAATTATAAGATAATCAATCATGGCACATCATAAATAAATGGGAACATATATGCATACATATTCCATGTCCAGATGTTAGAATCTATGCAGCCATGTCTACATGTGCTATATTAAATGTTTTTACGTTATGATTCTTCCATAAAATTGGGAAAAATTATAATAATTGCAGGACAGTACAGTTTCTTGGGGATTTTAAAGTAGTTTCCTGAAAATACTAGTTTAAGCCGGTATTTCTCAACTCTGGATTCCCATCAGAATCACCTTGGGACCATTTTTATAGTTTGGTTGGTCTTGGGTGGGACTTGAATATCAAGATTTTCTAAACGTTCCTCAATTAATTTCAATGTAAAGTGTCAGAATTTACAAATATTTCCCCACATAGTTCGAATACTTTTACATGTGAAAAGAGAGAAGTTTAGTCAGAAGGTGAAAATATATTTTCACTTTTGTATATTTACAATTAATCCTACAGACCTGTGAAAACTACTTTTTAAAAGTTAATATATCTGAAAAAAGAGTTAATATATCTGACTTTTAATAAAATAATCATTAAAACCAAAGGACATGGTTTTCCTAAAAGCGCCATCCCTCCATTCCAATAAAATATTCATACTGTATATTTATGGGTTGTTGTGGGGGGTTTTGCATTAAATTATGCTTTGATTATTTTGCACACATGTGAATATGAAAAACAAATAAAGCTCTAATTTCAAGCACCTTTTAACTATGAATACATTCATGGAAAATAAAGATGGACCTCAGGCTGATCTTATAATAAAGCAATTAAATTAGTGTTTTGACCACTATTTACTATAAAATAGATACTACCTAAAGATTACATAGTTTAAAAAAAAACATCATGAGGGAAATATGCAATAGAGAGTGAATAAAGTAGCTTTCCTCAAGGAGGAATTTTTTTTTAATCTTCGTAATGATACTTTAGCCTTTCATCACACTTTGTAGTATAAACAGAATGTTCTATTTTGATCTTCTGGCTTCAGGTTCTAAAAATGAAAGGTTGGCAGAATGGTTGCAGGAAGGAAAGGAGAGCTTGTGAATTCAATACTCAGTCAAATGTAATCCATATTATAAAAACCTAACAACAATTAATAATCTGTGGTGACATAGGCATAAATTATCTTATATAAAATAGCTGATGGAACGTGATCCTGTAAATATGTCCATTTTGTATAAAAGTTAGGCATCACCAAAAGGTGAATATTTAGGAGGACATTTCAGTCATGATTAAAGCTCTGAGTGATTAGACATAAATATTCTTAATGTAGAATAATCCATTTGTTATACTGATTTGCCGGGCGACCAGAACATATAGGAAGCCTCGCTCCACAACCACGCCCAAGTATTAATAGTACACCAGGACGATTAATACAAAGGGCCCCGGATTCCCGCGAGCTGCACGGAGAGGGTAGTATTTCTTTACGCCGCCACGGATTAGACTCCGGTTTTTCTGACTAAAAGGATAGTTCAGACTTTTGGGGCGGGAAGAATGCTTGGGGGGGCGGGGGGGGGGAGGCATCACCCCAGGGGGCCTGCCTCTGGGCCGCCTAAACAAAGAAGATTTTCTTTAGAACCTCTGCAACTCGCCCTCCCTTTCTGGCAGTGGCGAGGATCCCGAGTCTTCGCCCTGTCACTCTTCACCCAACAATGAGGAAAAGCCGAACCCGACCCCGACTCCCCGACTCCAGGGCAATCGGACAGAACGTGCCAGTGTGCCGGTCCGGCTCTACCTGTGGCTCTGGGCTTTTCTGGGTCTGCCGTGACCGCAGACGTCTGAGCCAACCTGGATGGCATCCATCGGATTCCGATCCGTGGGTGGTTTTTTGCCACCCGTCTCGGCTTCCCGACTGAGGGCACAGGAAAGGCTGTGGCTGGGGGACCGGGTTCGCTGGGCATAGAGTCTCGGCGTTTGTCCCAGCGCCCAAAGCGAGCCTGGAGGAAGATCTGTCCCCACCGCCTCCGAGGATTTGCAAAGAGCTGCCAGGATGCGGCGGGGGTGCGGGAGGGAAGAGCACGGCGGTGGAGGAGGATAGGCAGCGGGTGGCGGCGTTTCTATCTGTCTGGGCTGCCCGCTTCCCCACACCCTGCACCTCTCATTTAAATGTCCAGCTTCGCCTCGGCCTCGACGGGATATAGTCACCACCTGGGTTTTACAGAATTCGAAAGTCGTGTCCCCAGCGCCTCCCGAATTTCAGCCGAGGGCCCAGCCACGACTTTTTAAAGCGCTCGGGTTCTCTGAGCTGGGTCCCCGGTTTACACACTGGCTCCAATTTGTGAGACCTAGATGTGAGTTAGAACTCAACTTTACAACCCCCCTTATATGAGATAAGGGTTTGACATCTGTTTGCCAGAGTGTTTTGCACTTAGCCTAACACCCACTATTAAGTGACAAAATTGTGGCAGCCTGTCAAACCCAGCTGACTGACAGCTGCTCCACGTACAAAAACCATTCAAATATTTGCAGGTTTTGAAGCTTTATGCAGTGTTGTACTCAATCTTTCAGTTATTTAACACGTAAAATATAAGTCAAAGTTTTAAATCTGGATTCCAAAATGTTTCCATTTTCCATACAAAAGGAAAAAGCTTTCAGTGTGTCTGCTGGAATCGATCCAATTCCAACGTGTTTCTCCGGCGTTTCCCCGCCGCGAGATTCCTGGGTTTCTCCTTTCGCAAAACCCCAATTGTTTAAAAAACAAAAAAAAACAAAAAACCCAAGAACCAAACTCTCTCTTCCTGTTTTTACCTACACCTCGGAAGACTGAACTAAACTACCTTAAACTCCAAGGGAATACAATTTTTCAAAAGTAGATTTTTAAAAAATTTAACCCCCCAAGTAAAGAAACGTACCTGCTTTATTTTGCGACTGACAGACCAACGTGGCTTTTGGGGAAATAAATGCTTCTAGGAAAAGAGTATTCCTAATCAAAATCTGAGCTCTTTGGCGATTTCCAAAACACTAACTCCTCTCGTTACACTTCTAAATGGCTTAGTCCGATTAAGAAATAATTTGCAAATGACATAGTGCTTCTCTAGATTAAGATCCATTGAGTAAAAGTCATGTGGGTTTTTGTCTCCGCGAGTAGAGCCAGACAGACAAGGATCTCCTGAAAACTGCAGCTGCGAGCAATAAAAAAAAAAAAATTATCATACGTTTATCCAAGAGAGATATACAGATAACTAAACACGCGCATACACCCTGGAATATTAAAGGGGCTGATAAGTACTTAAGATGCTCAAATATGCAGTACTTGTACTTTTTTTAAAGGTTGGTAACTGTCTTTCTTTCGGATGGGAGGGGTCGTAAGTCATTTGGGTAATACACCGGGTCATCAGTTTCAGAAAAGCAGTTAATGTTTGCTTTTGATATTTCCAAGGAGTATCAGAGAGGGCGGCGGTTTTAAGTGTAAAGTGCTAACATCTTCACACAACAGAGAGAGAGAGAGAGAGAGAGAGAGAGAGAGAGAGAGAGAGAGAGAGAGAGACTGATTTGTGGCTCCAGCCCAGGCGCCTTCTCAGAAGAAGGGGTTTCCTCTCGCCTTTACTGCCGGTGGGCGCGCGTGTGTGTGGGCGTGGAGGGCAGCGAGGTGGCCCGGAGGCGAGGCCCGGGGACGCCGCCCGCAGAGGGAGTCACGACGCCCCGCGAGGGTCCGCGTCCCGAGGCGGGGGACAGGCGCGCGGCTGGTGCCTCCCGGGGCGGCCACGGGGGACCCGGACGCGAAGCCGCAGCGACTCCCGGGCCCGAGCGCCGCCCCGCGGGGCTCCCCACCCCCGGGTGCGCCCGGAGCGCGGGGCCGCTCGGTAGTGGCAACTTTTTACCTGGAGGGCTCCGTGTCCTCAAACTAACCCTTAGCCACTGCCTTTCGTTCAGCAGCGGTTCTTGGTGGCGAGGGCACTTGGGGCGGGGATGGGGACTTTGGAGCGCGCCGTGGGGCCAACAGGCAAACCAGCCAACCCCCCAAACGACTCCCCAGGGAGCGGCTTGGCTCGGCGGCGCCCACCGCCAAGGTGTCGTCTCAGGGAGAAAGAACAAAGCACCACGCTCGGTCCTTGAGACGAAAGAAGCTAAAACAAGGATGTGGCGGGGTGAACGGGAATGGGGGGGGGGGCCGAAGCCCTGGGAAGCGGCTGCGGTGGCGCGGGACTGCGGGAGGGGCGGTGGCTGTCCTCCGACCGCAGAGCAGAGTTGAGGCGGAAAGCGGCCGGCTATGCGATGTCAGAAGTGAAAACTATTTGGGGAGGAGGAAACCATAATTCCCAGTCATTTGGGGTGGCGGTGAAGAGAAGGAGGGATCTGCAGGCCAGAGCAGTTTTATTGGGCCCGAACCTCAGAAGCCAGACCCGGCCGCGGGAGGGGAGGGGGCGAGGAGATTTCTGCGCCCCGGGAAGAAGGTACTGGAGGCCGCGGGGTGGAGGGGAGGCGGCAGAAGATGGAGACGTGAGCGAATGGGGAGAGGAGCGGAGCGGGAGACCGAGAGGGGGGAAGGAAGAGAGGGAGAGGAGACAAGTGAGAGGCCAGAGGAAGACGAGATTGGGCTCCACCTCCCAGCTTAAAACGGCGTCCCAGCTGCTCTCAGACCAACTGCTCAATTCTATTCAGTGTTGAGCAGGAACAACAAAGTGGCTGTTTATTAGAATACTTGTCTGGCATTGATCGGCGCCGCACAAAAGGCGTTTCGTTATGTGGAGGGATTATGTGGAGGGATCCCCCTTTTTCCAGAGAGAAACAATAACTTGAAATTGTCTTTAAAGTCTTTTCTAGCAATAATAAATTTCATTTTCTTGTCTCTCTCGCTTGCAGTGTGTGTGTGTGTGTGTGTGTGTGTGTCTGGGAGTGTGCGAGCGTCGAGAAGGGAGACGGAGTGTGTGCGTGTGTGTGCGTGTGTGTGCGAGCGGGTGTGTGCTTGCGCGTGGCGCGGGCGCCCGCGTCTCCTGTGGCAGCGCCGCCGGGGAGCCGGGCCGGGCCGGGGTCCGAGGGCAGCGCTCGGGAGCGCGGAGAGCGGGCCGGCCGCCGCGATTCTGTAATGAACGTGCCGGGCTTCCGAAGGTGCCCGCGCGCTGAGGGTTTGGGGGCGATCCGCTCTGGGGAGCAGGCTGCAGCTGGAGGAGGAACTAACTGTAAGTGTGTCTCGAACTTCCGCGGGGGCTTCAGCTCGCTGGGGATGGGGAAGGGGGCGGGAAAGGCGCTGGGAGAGGGGCGCGGATGTCTCCAAAGCGACTTCGCGTTAAAGAGTGTTGGGGGGGTGGGTACTCCCCGCAGTTTCGGTCCTCGGCATTAAAAAAACGGGTAGGTGTGGTGACCACTGCGAATGGACTCGCGTGCAGTGGTACACATATTTTCTTATCTTTACGCTCACCCTCCCCACCCCCATCCTCGACTTTTTGGATTGGCCGCCGCCCAAAGGACCCAAGACTGTTTCTGAGGTGGGGAGGGAGGTCGAGTCAGTTGATCTGAAGGAGTTTCGCGTTGATTAGGAACCCACATGCCGCGGTTTCCCCTCTTCTTCCCGGGTCGCGCGCCCTTCGGCGCGCCTCCCCTTCCCTCTGCCCCGCTGCGGCGCGTGGGGCAAGGCCAAGGCCGACGGCTGCGCGCCCCTGCCCGCGCGGGAATCCGGCTCTCAGCCCTGCGCGCGCCGAGCCGGGCAAAGCCGAGAACGAAATCAGCTGGTAGCAATTACGTTTTTAAAATTAACATGTCGAAGCATGGTGCCATTTAGTGAAAGGTGTTTTGGACAAAGAATCAATTTAACTTTGACTGACCGACGGTCTTGACTGTATTAATACTGCCAAAAAAAAAAAAAAATCAATAGGCAACGAGCCCTGGACACACAGCGAGCGCCTTCCCGACCCGAGCCTGGCTGGGAGCCTCGCTGGCGCGGCCCGACACCTCTCTCTTGCTGGCGAAGGCGCCCCAAGTGGGAGTCCGCTCGCCCTGAAGCCCCGCCTGCCGAGAGGGGCGCCCTGGGTAGGGGTGGCATCCATGCGGGCTCCCAACCTCACTCTCCGCCTTCCTCCCTCCTTCCTGCGAAATCATATTCGCCTTAGGTTTTATTATGCAAAACGCCGGGCTCCTGTAGCTCGGTCAATATGCGCACGCAGCTCCGGGTCTCCACTAACTCGTTCAAGGGGCCGCCGCTCGGCCCTTCCACTCCCGCTTTTCCTCTGGTTCTAAACCGCCCGCAGACATAGGAAAGGTTACAAAGTTTAAAAGGTGAAACGGATTTTTTGTGGTTGCTGTTGGAGTCAATCAACAGGCGCAGGACAGAACTGGCAGCTATCGATTGGGGCCAGGGACCGGGACTGGTTGCCTCGCCTTTCAAGAAACAGGTGTTTAAACACGATAGCAGCCACCAGTCAATTAACCCATTAAAAGCCCGCTTTACGGCATTGATTTCCCCGAGCCTCTGGTGGGGACAGGGTTCCAGCAAGTCTTTTGTAAAGGTTAGGGAGGGTTGGGAGGCCTGGATTTGACGGCGTCCCAGCGGGTGCCAAGGACCCCCCAAAAGCCCCTGCCACAGGAAAGACAAGCAGCAGGGCTGTCCAGACGGACGGTTTGGGGGCTTTTATCTCCCGCTCGAGTGCCTGCCCTATTTTCCCCCAAAACTATGAACTTGCTACCACAGCTCACCTCCCAGCGCTCAGAGCCTACTCTCTCCTTCTGCCCTGGACGAGTCGACAGCACCTGCGACAGATGGGGGGAGGGGGGCGCAGGCCGCCTTGAGCAGCCAAGGTGCCCTGCGCTGGCCAGTGTCATCCCGACGCCCTCAACTGGAGCTGCAGATCTGAGCCAGTACAGGCTGGAACCAACCAGAAAAGGAATTCCGTGTCCCCAGCCCTCGTCCCCCTCCCCCCTTCCCTGGACGCTAATAGATTTCCTCCCCAGGAAGTGTCTCTCCCAGATGGGCCGACGAAGTTCTGGTAGTTCCAACCCAAGCCACGGACGCACAAACGCCACACGTGCTATGCCACACACAGAAGACCTCTGGGTAGCCTCAGATCCAAGTTACCACTGCTTGGGCAGGGAGGGGATGGAGAAAAACGCTGGGCCAGGTGTGGGAGGTGGCGGCTGGAGGAAAGGGAACCCTAGACATCTGGACTAGATGCACCCGGCTCTCTCCCCAAGAGCAGGAGGATGCCGTCAGGGTCCCTGCTGCCCAGACGTGATCTGTCTGATAGAGATGGTGCCAAGTTGCAGGCCTACATGCTCCCTCGATGGCAGTGGATACAACCCACTGATAAGGTAGGTTGTAACCAGCCTCTTCCCAGAAACGCATATGCCTGTATTCTTGGAGTTAAGTAAAATGTTAGAGGGCTGAAATAAAAGAAAATTCATATCCTACCCTTAAACCCTAAATGCCCTTCCCCTGCTGCCTTATGGAGACCTTTGTGCATTTGGGTGCCCTACCACCCCCCATAGCCATGAGTACCAGTCCAGGGGCAGGTCAGTGCCTGAAAAGGCCCATGAGCAGAGATGTGGCTGCCAAGGTCCCAGGGCAGGTAGAGGTAACAATCTCCCTTTAGCCATTTTTGTTGTTGTTTTTTGTTTCTAGAAAACTCTTCTAGTGGTCACCCACTTTTCTCTCATCACCCCGAAGTTAAGATTTAGGGTTAAAAGACCAGCTGGAAAAAAAAACAAACAAAAAAAGGCTCTTTCTCTCTGATCTGTCAAAATCTCCACTCTCATTTGCATGGCTTCCAATCCACAAGAAGATTAGTGTCCCCAGGGACCATGCCCCTGGGGACCTGCAGGGAGGTAGGCCAGCAAGTACATCCCCATTCCTCCTGTCCAAAGGCTACAGGTTCAAAACATTGAAACATGAATAATACAAGTAGGCTCTCCAGAAAGGCTCATGCGTGCAAGGTAGTCACCATGCTTCCACCAACCTAATGGAAATCTGATTTCCTCCTGTAGGACAGCTGATTTATGTCTCTATATGGAAAGATAAATGACATTAAAATAGAGCCAAGGGGCCATCTATTAACCTGAAGCGTAGGGCAGTGGTGTGGGCTTTTTAAAGCCTGATCTCATTGCCCGATGATTCAGATGGATCCACTTTGCCCGTTTGCTGTTTTCTGAAGTAAGCAATGCATGCAACTGAAAAGGCTTGAAATTGTGTCAAAGTGATGTTTTAATCTCATTGAAAAGTGTATTAAAGGACAAGATGTAATTTATGTGAGATGCTTCGATGAAAGGAGAGATTGGAGTGGATGATCCTTTCACTCGGTGTGAACCGCGTGTCATGTTTATATTGAAGCCTGTGTAGCTAATCTAATTTGCAATAACAGGGGCAGCCTGTAAGAAAAAGGATCTCTGATTTCACTTTCTTTCTTTTCGTATAGAAATTCCTTATGACTTGTTTCCTCTCGTGAGTGGTGCCTTTTCTATGTGGGGCTAATGAGAGAATGTGAGAAAGAGCCATGTTTACTCACAACTCCAGCTTTTTCTTGCACACACACAGACTTCAATTCGCCTAGTTATTGTCTTACTTGGACTTGAGCAGGATACCTTGCATTGGCCTGAAACATGGTTTATGATGTCTTAAATAAATGTTTCTGTAACCTAGGGTTTCAAATCCCACCTTGTCCACCATACATGACAGTACAGGGGTCTGAGGTGCTTGTTTATTTAACAGGAGAAGCTAATTCTATTTCTCCCAAGGATTTTTGCTTTAGAAGTTTGCTTCAGAAGTGTGGTTTCATCAGATGTCCTATACTCTAGGACATTTGTATTCCACAAGTTTTAATCTTGAATAGATGTGAAAGTGCTTCACATTCTGAAAAGTCTGATCTTGTGCTGAATCTTTACATATCTTACACAGAAACCAAACATACCTTCTGCTCAGATTAGGTACTTGGTACTCTTATTATTGCATGCAACATAAGCATTCTTTATCAATAAAAACTACACGTATTAGAAAATTACAACTTTGGTACAAAGTAAAAAGGTGTATTTAAACTGCTAATTACAGAGATTTGTATAAATGAAACTTTAGTAGTGACCCATTTAATTTTGCTGTAATTACCGACAAAATAAGACAAGGATGAATCACAATACTGTACATTTATCTCGCAGGAGAATATTGCACTGACCTATAAAACCAAGGGATAAAGGAGAAATTTTAACGGTGTGTGTGGGGGGCAGAAATATAAAAGGTACACACAAATCACACCCTGAAGCCCTTTGTGCTAAAACCACAGATGGGGCGGCTAAAGTGCCTTTTCTAAGGAGCTCAACCAAATTTTGGAAGCGCCTGTATATTCTTTACAAAATCCAAGGCTCCCAAATCCTCTCCTCTGGCAGAACCCAGTCTCAGCTCCACCGATTCACCGACTTGGACATAACTCTGTGGGCCCTAAAAATCAAGAAGACGGAGGAGGGAGGTGGCAGCTGTATCGCAGCCCCCTGTCCGGGGCATTTTGCGGTGCGCGTCCTCAGCAACGGGAGGTTTGAGAAATGGAGCGGTCAGGGTGAGATTCCCGGGTGATTCCGAAACAGTCTCCAGCCCAGACCATAGCTGGCAAGGCAGGGACAGGTGGGAAGGGGTGGTCACAGACGACCCCCTGTACAATTCGCTGTCCCAGGCGAGTCTTAACAGTTTTTTTCCTTCCCCCTCTTTTTCAGAAGCCTTAGTGACTGGGAGAGGAAGGGAAGCGGGCCATGGTTTACCTGCCCATCAGGCCCTACGTCTACTGCCCTAGTACCGCGCAGCGGCTCCGGCCAAGGCCAAGGGAGCCAAGTGACCGGGCACTAGCCGGGACCCCCCCCCACACTTGAGTCGCTCTTTCCCGCCAGACTCTGAATAATCGGCGTGGGCACCAGTGCGAGCAGCCTGTGGTGCCTACAGCCACCTCGCACTCTGCGCACCGACCGCGCCATCCTAGGACCAGAGAACCAGGGCAGCCCGCCGGCCGCCCGCAGCGCTACTACCCAGACAGCGGGTTCCTGGGGCAGGCAGTGAGAGGGAACCCGGAGGATTTCAGTTTTGTAAAGGCCACCCGATCGAAATGCGCGCTGAAGTTGCTCCTGGCCCGGCCATCCGGATCTACGGGTTGGTTTGGGTTGGGTACCGTGCCCAGAGACCACAGCGTAAGGGCTTAAGAGGCAGGGTAGGCCTGGCTGACATTCATCTCGGAAAGAGTGCCGCGAAAAAGGGCTGGGGCAGGCTGAGCGGTAAAGAAGAGCCCCGAGCGAGGCCGGGCCTGGCACCCCGCGGGCAGCCGGGATTCGCTCGTAGCTCCCGCCACCCTCCCTCCAAAACGCCTGCAGATCTGCCCGGGCCGAGGTCGCAATTCGTTTCTCGGGTTCCAGTCTTTTTCCTCTCCTTGTCTTCTCTTTTTCATTCATAAACCTGGTGGCAACAAACGCAGCTTGAATATTGACGTCTCTCCCCCAACTGCTCTGCCGTTAACCCAATTACAGAATTCATCAAGAACTGTGTTGAATTATCTCTTTCCATACAGTATCAGCATTAGCCTAATTAAAAGCTATAATGTCTGATATAATGATTAAATCGTTAGCTCTGCTGTAGGGAAGCAATATTTTGTTTTCCCTTCAATTAGAAGCTGATTGAGGTTTTCAGAGCAGGTCAGCTGTGAAATTTGAATTATATGTGTGAGTACTGCTCACAGGGTGAGCCCCTACTCGAAAGCTCCAGAGATTCTCCAAATGCTTTCACCCAGAGAGCTGGGAGGCACAACACACACACACACACACACACACACACACACTAACACATACGCGCGCGCACACACACGCACAGAGTGTTTGCTCTTCGATTGTGAATTTAGGGATCTCCACATTAATCTCTGGAAAGAGAGTCTTGGTTGCTGTCGAGGGGAGGGACTTCACCCTTTTTCGTCAGACGCTACTAGAGCAACCCTCCAAATCAGGACGTTTTTAGTCGAAGGAAGGGACGAAGGACTTGCACGCTCGGAGCGGTTAAAAAGACCCCTTGCTCTGTTCCGATCAGATTTCGCTCGAAGTTAATGTACTTGCAAGCGATTCTCTTTTCCTTTCCCTCCTGCTCTTCCTCCTTTTCTTTTACGATTTTATTTTCTTTAAAGCAAACAAATAACTTTTGTGCTACTTAAGCTCCTTAAGCTCTGCGTCCAGGACGCAGAGGATGGACGGAGAGCCCTGGAATCCTGTTGCTGGGAAGCAGGGAGAGACGAGCGTCCCCTACGTCCCCCACCCATGCCGCCCCCGCGGGCAACTCGGGAGCGCTCTGAGCGCTAACACCCCAACGCGCGTACCCAACCCTCCAACAAGCGCCAGTAGCTGGAAGAGCTGGGAAAGGGGGAGGGAGGCGGAGGCGGCCGAGGCAAGTGCCTAAGGCCACTGGTGTGTCAGACAGGCCTCGAGGGCTGGCAGCGCCGCGGCCTCTCCCGGCGACCAGCAGACGGCGATCGCGGCCCGCGCGCAGCTCGGCCAGTGCAGACCCGCCACCGGGGCCTCCCGGAGCGGAGTCGGGAATCCCGGACTGGCCTCCCCGCCTTTCCTCTGGATTCTCCGCCCAGGAGAAGGAAACTAGGCCTTCTCTGCCTTCGTCCGCGTTCCCGCTGCAATTTCCTTCATCCTCCTTCTTAGTTTTCATCTTTTCCCGTCGCCACTCGCGCCCCTCTGCCGAAGCATCCCCAGACGCGTTCTCTTCTCCCACCTGTTCCTGGATCTGCGCCTCCTGTTGGCCGAGATGACCTCTAGGGCCTCTTGCTGACTTGAACTGTTTCTCCTCTTCTTTCTTTTCTCTCTTCCGTATTTTCTTTCCTCGCTCTTCTTCAGATTACTCTTTTCTTTTAAAAGTCCCGTCTAGGAATTGGTGGTCCCCTCGTTACCTGCCTCCCTTGATGGTCTCAACTCTTTGGGGGACGATGGCAGAGTCGGGAAGCCTTTGCCACTGGGAAGTCCTTCGAGGCGCCTCGGTGGCCGGTCCTTCAGCTAGCTGGTCGCGGCGGGAGCGGCGGGCCTTGGTCTGGGTACAGAGCACCTGGGAAGGGTGCAGAGTCGCCAAAACAGAAAGTCTGCGTCTTGACCACCGGGGCTCAGGAATTTTTACTCATCTTCACTTCTCAACAAGTGATCTTTCACTCTCAGAGCTTTCCTAACTTGTGTCCATCACTCTCATTCTTGCTTGGAGTTTCAGACTAACACTTGCAAAGAAAATCCATATCTAGATGCCCAAAATGGTCAAGGGATTCTGACCATAGGGTCTTCTCTCCTTCCCGGATTTCTCCTGAAAACAAACACGGGGCAGGGGAAGGGGACAGAAGCTACTTGCTAAAAGTTGTAGTTATTCCATCTAAGCAGTTATAGCTAATGGTCTAAGTCCAGGATTCAATTTATTTGAAAGTTAAGGGCTCTTGGATAACTGTGCACATATTATATGTGTAAACACACACATATACATAAATACATATATACATATACAACATGCTTCCATACATATATATGTAATATATAATTTCCTCTAACAATGGCTTGGATCTGTATCTTTTTTTGAGGATTATGCCCGCAGGTTAAATAAAAGAACACAAAGCACCTTTATTTATCCACATTTCAAGTTGATCTTCCCTTTGGCATTTAGAACAAAGAAGCACAAAGAAGTTTCTGAGTTGCCAAGAGGGCAAATTTGGTCAATCAACAGTGAACTAATCCTTTGCCTCAGGATCTGGGCTTTCTCTGACATTACTTTGAAATAGTATAGTCATTCTTCACATCTTCAAGGATACTACCTTTGGAAAAATTCTCTCGGCTTAAAGCAAGTGGGGGTGTGAGGAAGAAAGAGATAGGAAGGGGGCACAGAAGGAGGTATTTTTGAAACTGGGATTTGGACTCTTTTCTCTCTTTTTAAAGAGTGGCTGGGGGGAGGGATCAGAAGGATAAGAAATTGAGGCTCCCAGAAGCAATTACCTACAGGAGTTAATATAACGCTCCTCCATCTTCATGCCAGGATGGAAAGCACTGAGAAGTCTGGCACTCAGTGCCCTGCCACTGCCTAATTGACACAGGCTGTAGCTGTCAGTCATCTATCAGTTGGCAACAAGTTACACCTGCAGCTCCACTTTAATACTTATGCATGAGGGCACCCAGAGTGTGTGCACCCGCTTGGGCCTGGGGAACATCTCTCTAAAAAGGGTTTAAGGAGAGCACTCTGAACAGTAACTGGCATGATCTCATACAAGGCTAAACTATATACCACCTATTTAAATGCTCTAGAAAACCACGGTAATGTCATATTTGGAAACAATTTTCAGGACTATGGTAGAAAAAAACTAGACCAATTCAAGGTCAACTATCCAAGTTCCAAGAGGCATAACACATTCCTGCAATACACATTGGAGTGTAGGGGGGGTTATAAAATAAATTACTTCATTGATATGGAAAATAACACACCAAGCCTGATTCAAACAAAGTATTTTCAGGGGGTCTTAGACTATTTAGTTTAAAATCTAAACTGAAAAGCAGAGGAAAGAAATCTTTCCATTGCTAAGTAGATAATATAGTTTATAATCTGTAAACCATTTCCTTTATTTCAGTCTTGCTGGCTTCCTATAACACACTGGATCTCGCTGCACACCCATTGCCTCCTAACTTATCAAAGAAAAAACAGGTCTATAGCATTCTTAAACAATACTTGTGTGTGTGTTCATTTACAATGTAACTGATATTTGTACCATGGTGCATGAAACAAAAAGATTTAACAAACTCCATTGGTGAAATCAGAAGGAAGTTAAAACTGAGTTTATAACCTAGATATTTACTAAAAACTAAATATGAAAATGTCATTTTCTTTATAATATAATTATATATTATTTTATGAATTTGTTATTAAATGTTGAATGTCCTGAAACGAAAGCATTTTAATCTGCAGAGAGAAAGCTTTGCTGTTACACTGCATACTGTAGCAACCCTGAAATAAAGTAAAAAAAAAAAAAAGCCTACAGTAATAATCACAGTAATTGAGAGAAAAGAAAGCATTATTCCTGTACTTTGGACAGGCTATAAGGTAGGAAATTCACAACGTCGAAAATTAAAGAGAGATGTAACGTGTTCACTACCCAATATATTGAAACATTCTTCTACTTGCTACTGTTGTGATCATCATGGTTATTACATGTTTATATCTAGTATAAAACGGCCAGTCATGTTGGCTCTACTTTACCAGCCATCACTTCGTTAAGCATCTTCATTAGAAACAGAAGTGCTCCCTATAACTTTGTGAGGACCTAAGAGGAATACCTGGGTTCAATGGATTTCCTAAAAGAATTCTTCGGGTCACTTTCTCGTGATTCGGATGAAAAGATAACGTGAGCACAATGGTGTTTGAGACTGTGGAAATCTCTTGTACGTCTCCGAATGAAAGGCACTTTGATGTTTAAGAATTAAAACCGCAGGTAGATATTTAATCATCCCAAGAACTAGGCCTTTCGTTTGCATAACACTGGAAAACGGAATCTGTCGCTTGCTCATGAGACCCCATCTTTCTGATTTGGTTTCAAACGGGCCTTGCGAAGTTCAAGCAGTTTCCGCAGTTCTTAGGCAAATGGCTTGTGGAAAATTCATTCCAGTAGAGCGTGGAGTAGGTCATTCTTTTGAGATCTCAACAAACTTTTTCAGGTGTTGTTAAATAATTAGACTCCAGATAGAACTTGTTGATTTTGAACTCCCTAGAAATGCCTTTGTAGCACGAGGAACCCAAGTTGGGTAGACTATGTGACAAAAATGCTAGACTCATTAAAAGATCCCCACCCCCACCCCCCAACGCTGAGGGTTAATTCTAAAGTAAACTATGGAGCCTTGCCCGACACAAACGCTCGCCGGAATCACGGGGGCTGGGGCTATGGATGCCTTCGCTGCGGAAGGGGCACTGAAGATTGTACTCGAGACCTTCAGTGCACGCGGCATTGAAGGGTGCGTTCGCAGGGTTAACAGCTGCCCCAGGACTGTGTTCGGGCTGAGCAGCAGGGGAACCGTACGGGAACGTTTCGGGTTGTGCCTCTCAGACGGTTTCTCCAGATCGTCCTTTCGGGTTTTGTGGCCAAGCTAAGGGCAAAGTGCCGGCCTTAGTTCCGAACTTGCCCCTTCTCTGCAGGCGCAGAGTTGGCTAGCGGGGAAGCAGAGAAGGCTGGGTCTCACTTCCGTGCATTTAAACCTGCCCAGGGCCTGGATTTCCCTCCCTTCTCCCCCAAGGACTCTTTCTTCCTCTTTGCTTAAATCCAATCGTTTATCATTCCGAGCGCAAGGGCGGGGAAGAGCGAGAGGAGGACGAGCTCGGAGTTCTCTGTCGCCTCGCGCGCTCAGGAAGCAGCGTGGCTGTGACCCCCTTCCCGGGCCCCTCCTTCTCCTTCCCTCCCTCCTTCCTTCCCCTGCCTCTCCCCTCCTTCCTTTCTCTCCTCCCTCCTCCCGCCGCCCGCGCTGAGTTTATATACTCGTCTCCCCACGTCACTCGCCAGCGCGCCATGCAAATAATCCCCCCGCCGCCGGTTCCCATTGGCCGCGGCCAACTCATTTAATGGCAGCTCGGGGCTCGGCGTATGGCTGCTGGGGCCCCGGCGCGCCGCGAGCCTCGCTCCTGCGCCTCCGCTCCAAGCGCTCCGGCCGAGAGGAGGGACGCGGAGGGCCAATTTCCCGGTCACTTCTCCTCTACGGCTCTGAGGTTCCGGTTCTCTTCTCCCTCTCCCCGCTCCCTCGCTCCCTTCCACTGCCCCCCCTCCCTCCCCACCTTCCCGGTTCAATTTTAATTGCATCCTCCCGTTCCCGAGGCGGCGGCGGCGGCGGCGTGGCGGGGTACCAGAGCCCCCCTCCCTCTCTCTCCCTCCCTCTCTGTCTCGCTCTCACTGGGCACCTGGGACCGGCAGATGCAAACTGCACGCGGCTCGCCTCTCTCTTAGAAGTTGTGACCACCAAGTTTGAAGGCCAGTGAAGAATACAAGGGAGAAAGAAAGGAGTGAGAGCGCGCGCGGCGGCGGCGGCAGCGGCGGCGACCTGCGAGGAGGCGGCGACCCCTCGGGCCAAGCGGGGCGCAGCTCCGCGAACTCCCTTCCGCCTTGGAAAAGTGGAGCGACAACTTTGCAACAACTGCACCTGTTTGAACTGCTCCGCCGAGGGCAACCGGGCTGCGGCAGCGACCACGGCGGCGCAGGCGACGGCACCAGCAATAACCCTCTTCGGCAAGTGGTTTCTGCACGAGGAGAAACTTTCTACCTGTGAATCTGACCAGCGTTGAGTGCGTGTGTTTTTGCTCCTTTTCTGTCGTTCCTGCCTCCACTCCCCCCACCCCCTCTCATTATTCTCTCTGCTAGGACCTCTTCCCCATCCCCCCCTTGACGTCTCGCTCCATTTTGAACCCCTCTCCCCCCACCGGCTCCCGGCCCTCTATGCTTGAGGCTTTTTCTGCCTGGTGCGGGTGAACCAGAGAGCCGCCCCGATGTACAGCATGATGATGGAGACCGACCTGCACTCGCCCGCCGGGGCCCAGGCCCCCACGAACCTCACCGGCCAGGCCGGGGCGGGCGGCGGCGGCGGCGGTGGGGGTGGTGGCGGCGGCGGCGGGGGTGGCAGCACCAAAGCTAACCAGGACCGGGTCAAGCGGCCCATGAACGCCTTCATGGTGTGGTCCCGCGGGCAGCGGCGCAAGATGGCCCAGGAGAACCCCAAGATGCACAACTCGGAGATCAGCAAGCGCCTCGGCGCGGAGTGGAAGGTGATGTCGGAGGCGGAGAAGCGGCCGTTCATCGACGAGGCCAAGCGGCTTCGGGCGCTGCACATGAAGGAGCACCCGGATTACAAGTACCGGCCGCGCCGGAAGACCAAGACGCTGCTCAAGAAGGACAAGTACTCGCTGGCGGGCGGCCTGCTCACGGCGGGGGCGGGCGGCGGCGGCCCGGCCGTCGGCGTGGGCATGGGCGTGGGCGTGGGCGCCGCGGGCGTGGGCCAGCGCCTCGAGAGCCCCGGTGGCCCGGCGAGCGGCGGCTACGCGCACATGAACGGCTGGGCCAACGGCGCTTACCCGGGTTCGGTGGCGGCGGCAGCAGCCGCCGCGGCCATGATGCAGGAGGCGCAGCTCGCCTACAGCCAGCACCCGGGCGCGGGCGGCGCGCACCCGCACCACCCGCACCCTCACCCGCACCACCCGCACCCGCACCCGCACAACCCGCAGCCCATGCACCGCTACGACATGGGCGCACTGCAGTACAGCCCCATCTCCAACTCGCAGGGCTACATGAGCGCGTCGCCCTCGGGCTACGGCGGCCTTTCCTACGGCGCCGCGGCCGCCGCCGCCGCCGCCGCGGGCGGCCCGCACCAGAACTCGGCCGTGGCGGCGGCGGCGGCGGCGGCGGCCGCGTCGTCGGGCGCCCTGGGCGCGCTCGGCTCGCTGGTGAAGTCAGAGCCGAGCGTCAGCCCGCCCGTCACGTCGCACTCGCGGGCGCCCTGCCCCGGGGACCTGCGCGAGATGATCAGCATGTACTTACCCGCCGGCGAGGGCGGCGACCCCGCGGCGGCGGCGGCGGCAGCGGCGGCCCAGAGCCGGCTGCATTCGCTGCCCCAGCACTACCAGGGCGCCAGCTCGGGCGTGAACGGCACCGTGCCCCTGACGCACATCTAGCGGCCCGCGCCCAGCCGCGGTCGGGCCGCACTCGGATGGCCGCGGGAAGTGGGCGTCGCGACTGCCCTCGACCAGCCGGCCGACTGACTTGGACCTCGGCAGTCCACCCGCGGCCGCCGCCCCACCCCCAACCCGGCCTTCCTTTTTGTACAGAATGTTTTCATGTTCTTGTAAAAATGAAAATATTGATGAGGAAGAGAAGGTAACCGTTGCTCTACTTACCTTTTTAGACGCTCCTGGGGACTACTAGCTGTTAAAACAAGTTTTGCGTTTTAGACTGAACTTCGGTGTTTTCTCGAGACTTTTTGTACAGTATTTATCATTCATGGAGGAGGCGGAAAGCATTTGCTAAAGAGGACAAAAAGACAAAAAAGATATAGGCAATGCCAACTTTTATATAACCGCTGGAGCATTAACTTTCATCCTCGCATCCTTTCTTTATGCCTTTTTTTTTCGCCTAAGACAAAGTGATGGAGAGCAATTCTCATTTGTTATAAATGTAGTAAGACAAATTCAAACACTTAAAAGTTTTTTGTAGTTGTTACCTTTTTTTTTTGTTTTGTTAATTTATACAAATATTTTTCCTCCTTCAGACTGCGACGTTACATTCTGGGTTTTGTAAAACTTTCTGTACTTGAAATTTTCCTTTTTTTTTTTATTTGTATTATCTCTTGTAAATGCGGTGTGAGATTTTTATTTTAGGCGTTGCGGTATGGGGGAGGGAGATTAAGATTATGTATATAGTTTCCTAAAAAGCCTTTCTTCTAAAAACGAGAAAAAGAGCCCCTCTAAAGATGCATTGAATTTTGAGTCAATAAATTTAAAAAAGAAAAAAAAACCTGTTTTTCCATAAGTTTGAAACGTGCTAATTTCATTTGCATGTTTTATGGCCTCAGAGTACAATTAGTAAACCTGGAGGAGAAAGAAGAATTATCAGCATGAACTAAAAACAACAGAACCCCAGGGGAACGAGGGCAGGACTCTCACGGAAGTGAAAGGGAAGAGGAGAAAGTAAAACTCGATAAGACAGGGTTAGGGCGAGATTATTTTCTGTAGTTTGCCGTGTTAATGCGAAATGAGAAAAAATTAGAAAATCGGTCTGATAGTTTGGGCCCTCGGTTTGCTTGTTTTAAACCGTGGGCCCAGGCAGAGTTTAAGAGTTTTCCTTGCAGTGGAGTTGGCGTCTTCAGCTTGGTTTTGGGTCTGCGCTGCGTTTTGGTCTGGAGGAGGCTGGAGGAGGGCAAGACCCCAGCGGCGGGACCAGGCCAGGGATAGGGCACAAAGACCGCGGCTGGGGTTCTGGCGCCCCCCGTTCCCCTGTAGTTAACAGGATCGCTAGCGGAATTGATCCGAATTGGCTCAAGGAAACACAATATCGGAATCAAAATGCACTGCAACCGAGCCCCCTCCAATCCATCCTCAGCCCCTCCTTCGGGCCTCTTCCTCCTTGGGGAGGAGCAGAATAATTCTATAGGATTTTCCCAGGCAAAAACTCGACCGCCGGTCTCGCGGTGAGCTGGGATGCAAGTTGCTGATCAATGTAAAGGCAAAATACCGTGTTTATTAATTTCTGACGAGATCTTGAGGTTGTTTGATGCTTTAAATTTTTAAATTATTTTTTTTCTAGGCGTTTATCGGCATATTGCGGAATTTAAAGTTTTCTGTAAAACTTTGTCTTTAAGTAATCTGGCAACATTAAATATGGCATTTGAAAGTTATACTGTAGCAAATACATTTTGAAATTAGTCACAACGTTAGAATGAAATTGCATTTTGAAGGAAAAAACCCAACCTTTTTAAGTCTAGATAGGAATATGTTGATTTCAGCAGTTTTAGGCCTTTCCCCCTCATTTTCTCAACATTTGTTCTTGTTCTGGACTGAGTATAGATTATCCATCCAAGTGAGCATATGCTAGCTGGTTAATGAGACCCGAATTCAGCCTGCACTAGAGATTACACTTTTAAGCATAGTGCTAACCTGATGTTAACATGTGTAATTTTTTGGAGTCATCTCGATAGTTTTGCTGAAGCCACTCATTTGTTAAAGTAATTACAAAAATTTCAAGAATGATATCCACTGGTTTGAAACAAGATGATAACACCCCCCCCCTTATTCTTTGGTTTTTAGGGGTCTGATCATTTGTGAAACAGTGGTTTCTAGAAATGGTCTGGGAATAAGTGCCATACACAATCCCCTCTGGGAGATGCTTTGGAAAATTCTAACACACTCTGTTAATTCATCACCAAAGTTTAAGAAACAGGACTTATTTACCCTGAAATATGCAGGTATATCTGGTTCTTTGAAGCTCTTCTCCCGTTGACTCCAAAATCTTAATGTTTTCCTGTTCTTACTTTGGTAGAAAACAAATGTGTGACCCCACTTACTATTTCTATACCTAAGTTTGTGCCTGTGTGCAACTACCGGCATCTAAATCTTGGCTCATCACACATGTTAATATCAGCGATGTGGGCTCCAACAGAGGTGGTGATCCCATTTTAAAAGTCAGATACATAAAAAGTTTAGCTGGTGTGCTGGGAACAGCAGACAAAACTGTTGGTTGGTTTCCTGGAAGGTGAACTTATAGTTTGGCATCCTACTGCATGTGCCTCATATATACATAGTCAGCTAAAATATTCAATGCCAAGTGCCTAAGCCACATAATTTCCTTTTTGTTGAGTTGATTAGAATGACGTGGATAAAGGCAAATATAAATTCTTTAAAGACTTAATTCAAAAATATTACTAAGAGGAGGGGATAGAGATTAGCTGGGATTCATTTCTCACGATTGAGATTCCACCAACCCAGCAGTGTCTTTCCAATTTAAATTCGTGGAGAAAATATTTCACTAGCCCCTAGAGACGTTTCCCTCAACTGTAAATTCAGTTCTTACTAAGGTAATACTAATCGTATTCCAAAAATGAACTATTATATGATGATTATTATAAGATGATTTAATTCACTTCCAAAGTCATAGAGTGGTGTTTTCATTGCTTATTCCAATTTTACTCTAAGACTGTGTGAAAAACGTAAACAGAACCATTTTACGGCCTTGTACAAAGTTTAAATAACTTAATGCCGGAGCTACTGCATGAATTCTTCCTAAACTGGACAGTTTCCGCTCAGGCCGGTCTGTTGTTTTGTTTTGTTTTGTCTTTTAATTCACTCCACTCTTTTTCTGTTGTTGCTAAGACTTTGATCCCCCCCATACACCCCTCAAGAGAAACCCACAAGTAGTTACATGAAATGAATTCATTTTTAAAAACAGTTGCGGGAGCAGCGCGCCTGATCTTCAGGATCTGCAGATGTTTGTCGGGTAGCGTGACTGACAGGTCTATTCAAATAATGTATGTGGGAGAAGAATAACACATATATTCACGAATTTCATTTTCCCTACAAAGACTGGGCAACGGAGATTTTTGTCTCTGGAAAATCACGGTTAATTAGAGAAACTCTTCCTGTGACCCTAGTCCCTGGAAGGAGCGATGTGAGGTCACCCACGGCGCTAGCACCACCCGCCTCACCCGCAGGGCACCCCTGCTCCCCTTCTCGCCAGCCCCCGCCCTTCGCCCCTCAACCTCCGCTTCCTCAGCCTTGTCCCTGGGACAGAGGCACCAGATACGTCGGCGGCAGAATTTAATAATAGGTTTGATTCCTTGGAAACTTCAAGTGAAAAGCATACTTGGCCTTGGCTGCAGGTTTTTTCCAGCGTGACTGTTTGGCGGGATTGAAAAGCCGGGCCAGATGGGGAGAAGGTTAGCCGGGCGGGGGCGGGGCGGGTCCCCCCGGGCGAGGAGCGGCGCCTCCCCAGGCTCGGCCGCCCCTAGCCCTGCAGGGGTGAGGGGGGCGCGCCCGGAGCTGAGCGAGGGCGGCCGAGTGGGCCAGCCTGCGCGCGGAAGCCCTGTGCCCGAGGCTCGAATGGGAAGGACTCCTTCCCTTCCCTTCCCCCTCTGCTCCCAGATCTGCTCCCAGCCCCCTGGACCGCCTCCCGGAGCCCCTGCCTTCCTTCCTTCCTTCCTTCCTTCCTTCCTTCTTTCTTTCCTCCCTCCTTTCCTTCTTTCCTTCTTTCTTTCTTTCTTCTCTTCCTTCCTTCCTGCCTCCTTGTCTCCGTGACACCCCCGGCCCTTCCTCTCCAGCTGCCGGCTGCACAGCAGCTCGGCTCCCCGGGACCCTGCTCTGCCTGGCGGGTGCCGAGCGCCTCGGAGCCGCTTGCTCGCCACCCCCCCCACCCCCGGGAAACAAAGCAAAGGCCATTGCGAGTGGAGGCTCGGCGGCCAGTGGCCCCGGCCCCCAGAGCCCGGGCGCCCCGACTCGTCTCTCCCGCGCTCCGCTCCAGGCTCGGGGCTCTCCGCGTGTGGGCTCCCCACTCTTCTCCTCGCTCCTATCCTGCTTTCCCCCCACTTTTCACAAATCACCTTTTCTCCTCATTTATTCATGTACTAAGCCCTGTAATAAATGGTTGGATATTTCCTGGGTTTTCCTTCTTATCCACACTCATTTCTTTTTTTCTCCACTGTTCTGATGCTCTTGCCCTGTCACTCATATTCACTCATTTCTCCTTCATTTGCTCCGCTCTCTCTTACCGCCTCACACCCTCCAAAACACACACACTTCTGCTCTAATACTGAATTGCTTTTCATTGACTTTTCCTTTCTTTGTACTCCCCCCGCTCTTTGTCTTTCTGTTCACTCCCGTTCTCTTCCTTCCCCCTTTCTGTTGCCCGCCCTGCGGTCCCCCTCTTCCTGGCTGCAGCCCCGGGACGCTCCATGTGAGACTGGGTGTCGGGGTCAGGCAGGTGCTTGGGAACTGGCCCTTTCTCCTCCCTGGTCCCCCTCTGCCCAGTCCCCACGGGCTGCGGGGCGCGGCGGGGGTGTGCGCTGGGGTTCATCCGAGGAGGCACCGTCTTGAGAGCCTGTAGATGGGGAGTCCGACCCCAACTAACTCCCAGTCCACGCCTTGGTCAGGGCGGGGTGTCAGCCGCCGGCGGGGATTAAGATGACTGATGTGAGGGAAGAGGGCAGAGTGTTTTGTGTTTAAAGAGAGAAGGATTAGTAGAGAGAAAGTCCTGACCCCGGGTCAGTTGCAAGTCAAACCCTTTTACAATCAGCCAGCGGAACAAGCACATCTCAGGCTCTACCGCAACAAGTGGGAGAGAGAAGGGGTGGGGGAGAGGGGGAGCATGGCAGGGCTCGCCTGCCTCTCAGTCTAGGGACGAGAGAATGAGGTGGTGGAGGGAAAAGGGAAAGGAACTAGCAGAACCCCCACCCCAACCCCCAGCCAAAAAAACGACACGTTGTTAGGGGACACAGGCAGGGAGGGAGACGTAAACGCACCCGGCATTAACCACCTAGGGGTTCCTAGGATGTGATCAGCTGCCCATGAGACTTCCATCTCCTTAAGTAGAATGCCCACTTTTCCCATTTCTTACGCTGCCTTCCAGACTCTCCTCTGAAAGGAAGACTATGGAGAATGCTGATAGACTGCTCAACAGGATCTGTCTTAAAAACACAATTTCATTTCCATAAGAAATAATAAAAACAAAAGACCAAATCCTAGGTGTCTCTCACTCTCACTTTCTTCCCTAGGCCTCCAGAATTTGTTACCTTGCCTTATTTATCTCTAGTCTTTGCAGCCCTTCAACCTTGATCTGTTTGTGTGTGTGTGTGAAGCCACGTGGGGGGCCATTCTGGCTGCCTGTCACTAGACCCACCCTCCCTCACGGTGGAGACATGAGAGCCTCATCTGAGCTCTAAACCGTGCAGTTGTTCTCACTGGGTGAGAGCCACGGTGCTCATCCGAAAATTAATGAAAACTAGAGTCTGGGGTGAAGGATGAGAGGAGGTCAAGGGAGAAGGAAAGAACTTGGGAACTTGGTCTTTCCTAGCAGCCACGTTGAGAATTCGTGCTGAAATAAAACTGACAAGTTTAAAAACTATGGCATTCATATACAGAACCCAAACAAGTGATATATCTAAAGATAAAAAGATCATTTATTTTGATAGTAAAAGAAAAAAGAAACAACAAGATTACCATAGTTTCCTCTAAATTGGCTTTTCATCTGCATATATGAAAATACCAACACCAAAAAAGAAAAGAAAAGCAGTTTTTAAAACAAGACAAAACAAATCACTCAAGTGAACTGGCATGTATCACAGCTCCACACTGGATAATATAATGCCCTATGTGGTAAATGGGTTCTGGGTTCAAAATCAAGTAACAGATTGCTACATGGTAAACTGCTAAGTGTAACCTATGGGGGAAATCTGTCTGTGACAGAAGCTCTGGACATTATGTGTAATTCTAAATGTCCCACATGCAGTTTCCAAGGATTTAATTGCCCTCAGCCACATCAGAACAACCATGTGGGTACATTAAAGATGTTGTTTGTGAAGAACAGCAGGTCATCACATGCAAAGCCTCGAAATAGTCAGCCAGTCAAATCAGTGGAAAAAATCAGCTTTTGTTAGATTTTGCAGTTTCAGGAATTAGGCATTCACTGCAGAGCTGCAGTTTTGAGAAATTGCAATGTCAGGCATGTTCCCAATGGGGAAATATTGTGAGAGTGTGGAGGAACATAAGATTGGGTTTGACAATGGGGAAACTGACAAGAGTCATCACCCAGACATTGTTTTCACTCTGAGCACCCCGGAAATGCTAACTAGAGATGATATCTAGTGGCAGCAATAGCACTCCATGCTAGTCTTATGCACTTGTAAGATACAAAATGAGAATCTTAGGCATCTAAAGGACTGACCCAGGACTTCACATGATGACTACTGAAATTTACAGGGTAAAGATACCTCATAGGTACATAAAACCTACAAACAGTACAGTAGTGGTGTCAAGATTAACATGAAAAAAAATTCAAAGCAGAGACCAATTTATCTTTTTATTTCTAAGTAACAGTATAGGATGAAATCTAGGTGAGCATGTTGGAACCTAGGAAAGGATTTAGAAACCTCATGCATTGAAATAATTCATACTGTAGGAGGAAATTTCAGTAAGTGGAAAATCCTAACTCTCAGGAGTAAATTTAACTGTAATATCCATGTACATGGAAAAGCAATAGCTCTGTTCTTTGTATTATAAATTGGACTGAAAAGTGACGTTTATCCTTGAAAAAATTGGCCATTTACATTTTCGCCTCAAAGAGAAATGACATACCTGTGCTCCAAGAAAAGGTAGACTCCCTTTGAAAACTTAGTCAATATGGTATTTATAGTATTTCTAATCTCTGTTGAACTGCAGTATAGCAATATGGAAAAGAGTATAAAATTTAGAGTCAGATAACCTCTGAGATTTCATTGTGGCTGAGTCACCTTTTAGCTCTGTATCTTTGGGCAGATGTCCTCACTTCTGCATCTGTTTCCTCATGTGTAAAGTCAAAATAATAATACCCAATTCATAAGGATACAGTCAGGATTAATGATATAATGTATATGCAATGCCTAGCAAATCAATGGTCATTTGTCATATAAACCTGTGCCAATTCTGGCAGAGACAAATGGAGAGAGGAGATATCAAGTGTTGAATGTGGCCAGATAGGAAACTATGAAATTATACAAACCCCAAACTTCCAGTAATCCATATGAATGCTTTTTCTTTAGAGTTACTTGATCATCATCAAATTCATCCACTCATTTGTTCAACAGTGAAGAACACATTCTGTGTCAGGAATTGAGCACACGGCGTGTGCAAGGTATCCTACCAGGCACTAAGACTGTGAAAATCAGTAGGATCTGGTCCCTGCCCTCAGGGAGCTCACCATCTGGTGGGCTAGAGGGATGATCACACAGGCAGGCACAGTACCAAGTAATACAGTTGTGTGATAGACACATACCAGATGTTTTGTGGGCATTTTCCTCAATCTGGGGTGTCAGGGAGGGCTTCTTAGAAGCAGTGAATGTAAACTGAAACCTGAGACCTCATGTTGCTCCTCTAAACACTCCCTATAGTTAGTCTTTCTGTGAGATGAGCAAATTATATTATCTTTATGAATATGGAAGATTGTAATATAAATCTGAGCAAATAATATATGATAACTGCTTTGTCCCTTCTTTTAAAACTGAATAGTTCCAGATTGGCTTGGGTGGTAAAAGATGGAGACCTAAGAGATCTGCTAGGGCAGTGGTCTTTCAACTTTGGGGTGCAGGGGAGCTTGTTAAAGATTGAGATTCTCAGGCGCTGTGCCTGTGGGATAGTGTTCCAGTGGGGTTCAAGAAATCTGCAGTTTTTTAGGCACACACCAAGTGATTCTTGAGGCAGGTCCCAGATGACACTTGGAAAACCTGTGTCAGGAGAGGGACCTGAGGTTTTTCTTCTCCTTCTTTTTTTTTTTTTTTTTTTGTTATTGTAAGTAGCTACTAAGGCTGTGTCTAGATCATTTAAATTTGAGTAGCAATTCATTATTTATAAAGTGCTCTCACTTATTGTTCAATTTAGACGATTTGGAGAAAATTAAATAAATGAGAGAAGAAAAAATTTTTAACTGGATTATTAGAATTTTATAAATAGATACAACCGACTGATTTACTCATCTTATTTTTCACTTTCCTGCTGACAGTTTAGCTGTCTGTAAATACATTTCCACTCTTCTGAAGTACAGTCAATGTAAAATATAGGGAGCACTTACCACAAACACATTTTTTTTAATAATGAAAGATTAAAAGGATGAAGCAAAGTTATGTATTGTGTCTTAAGATTATTTATTGTACCAGACTAATCTGTATTTATGTAGTTCATACCACCCTTGTAAACCCAATGTTGGCCAAAGCATTTATGTCAACTAGTTGAGGGTTATTTTAATGACACTAGAGAAGTGGGAGAAGTGCCATTTAACAGTGCACATGAGACAGGTTGATTGATTTAGTCTGATTGATAGCAGTGATAATAATATATTACTTAACTATCAGATTTCTCAATATTGTCATCTGTAAAATGGGGCAGCTTTATTGTAAAAAAAAGGCAGGATACATTAAATACTTTAAACGTCTCACAGAAGAGGTATAAATAGAGGGGGAATTTCATTATGAACAATGTAAACCATTATGCATCAGTATTTTATCTACAAAGCGTTCAGTTCTGCATTGTGAATGTTACTACTGCTGATAATAATAAAGACAACATGCAGGATATATACAGATAATTGTAGTATAACTCCATATTATTTGAATAGCATGTGAGAAGGTAAATTTTAAATAAGATATAATAAGAGAAAATATTTTCTATAAAGAATCAAAGCTATATTAATAATATAAGAAGTCCAGCATGCCTTTTAGCTAATTTTAGATTCAGCAAATCTGAAAAACCTATGCAGTTTATAATTTTGAGGGTATAATGACCTTGTCTTTTGGACTAACTCATTCATATATCAGTGAATAAAAATGCCAGTCCGGGTAATCAGGCCCTGATGAATAGTGGATAGGGCCGAGTTTCTTAAACTTTCTCTCTCTGATCATTACCATGTATTATTATTACTGTTGCTACTATTATTACTATATGAGCATTCCTGGTGCTTCCCACAACACCCAGCACTATGACATTTGTCCCCAGATGGTTTGCGTAGAGAAAAGAAAATCTGATACTCAAAAATAAAATGGTGAATAGAAACAATTTTTTATATTAATCAAATGAATTAGAGAGGTAGAATTTGGAGTAACTCAAAGCTGTTTTGCTGACGGTCAAAACGATCTGACTAAGCATCTTTTTAGAAAGTTGGTAGAAATCCTGGAGCTGGGGGCATTTAAAACTGAAACAGAAGAAAAGTTACTTAGCACATTTTAGCAGTATCCTGGCACGTGAGTTTACATGTTAGAATTTTACCGTTTTTAATTCTCCCTCCATTACATAGATCGAAACTTGGTTTGTTAATCTAAGTAAAATATTAATGTAAAACCGTTCTTGCTCATTCTTTTTAAAAAAATAAGTAAATCATTAATTTTAATCTTTCAAACTGAGAATACTACTAGAAATGTATACTCAATTTTAAAATACTGACTATGAAATTTGGATAGAACACTGTATTATTCAATTACTCGGATAAATTAGATAACATTTAAAATAATTAAAGCAACAGTTTATTGTTCTAAAATTAATATATCCCCTGCAGCAACTACTTGAAGAAAATTAATACTATATTTAAAGTTGCAGCTGAAATGAAATGATGCATTTGTATAAAATTATAACATAAATTTTTATTCAATCTATAAGCTACAAGTTCTGTATCAATTTGATAAGTACAAGTTTTTACTGAATTTGAAACAATTATGACTATATCAAGTTACGTTTGAGAAAAACAGAGCATTTACAGGAACATTTTTAAATGAATTCTTCACTTCATATTTGTTTTTTAACCAAAAAGAAGGGTCAACCCTTTGCGTTTTCTCTGGCAGTCGCCGCTGCAGCTATGAAGATTTACAGCATTATGTGACTGAAGGTTTTTCCCGTGCTCGAACATTCTGAGTTAGCAGAATGGAAAGAGACCACATGTAAACATGTAAATAAAAATGCAAACATCATCAAGCCTCCTTGAGAATAAGAACTGTGTCCGGTTTGATTTTTTTCTTTCTCTTAATTCCACATATCAGTACAGTTCTCAGCACATAGAAGAGGTACAATAAATATTTACTGAATTGAATTCAGTACAGCAAGGCAGCCTCAGTAGACCTTAGCTCTGCTGAGCTAGAAGCTGATAAACCAAAGGACCAGCACAAAGAGGTGGGGGCCTACCTGAGTTCAGCAAGCCCTCTGGCACTTCGGGGTGCAGATATCTTCACATAATTATGCAAAGGGGATATTGTACCCAAAGTGTTTAGCCCAGAGCCTGACACCTAATGAAACACTGTAAAATCAGCTGTCTTTGTTTTTGCTGTTGTTGTTGTTAAGAAGTTACAGGAAGCCAAGTCCATTCCTGTGCAATCAGGTAGTAGAAAGGAAATGAGACCAGCAGCCTCTCTGCTGGATGGGACATGGGGTTAAGTCTTCAGGTGCCAGGAGAACTAGGAAAATGGCTCCTGGGTACCAGATTCTGTATGAGAAAATAACTCACGTGTTTGTATTAGTCTGTATTATACAAAACTATTTGAGACCAAGGAGTTGGCTTTTTTTTTTTCTTCTTTTTTTGATATGGGCAGGCTCCATGGCAAGCAAGAATTCTGCTACTGAGCCACCACTGCACTGCCCCAAGGAGTTGGCTTTTTCACCTCTAATTCCCCAATGCCTACCACATAGTTAGGCACACGGTTAAGTGCAATGAACGTTTTCCTATCAAAATGAAGGGTTTGGTACTGTATTGCAGTGTATTGTATTTTACTGTACTGCCTCATATTACATTAGGATAAGGTTATCCTGCACCATAAGGGTGAAGCCACATCTGGTTTGAAGGGATGGAAGGAGGTGGCTAGGCAGGGAAAAGGCAGCTCAGCTTGCCCTCTTTGAAAACTAGATCTGTACTTTAATGGACTGCAAAGAGGAAATCTGCATTTTTCAGCTTTAACGATAGAACAATCATGAGATTTAGGAGGGAGCATATGGGGTGTAAATCTTAAAACAGTGGTCTCTATGTGGAAATATGTTGACAGTCCCAGCCAGAACCGAATTAATTATTCTTTGTGATAGCCCTTGTATTAATTTGTAACTTTGCTTGGTTTCTGTATATTTAAAATGTATGAAGATAAAACTTTATTTATTTTCAATACTCAGAATGACTGATGTCAGTACTGTTCAAAAGAAAGTAGATAAGCTCCTATATGGGGTGATAGCTGTGTGCTGTGTGACTTGTTTCCAACTTTGTCACCCTATTCCCATAATTTCCCAAACTGTGATAGAGGTACCCTCTAATGAACTCAGACACTTTCAGATCATTTTAAATTATGAGGGAAACACAGTAATGCTGGACAATTGTCATACACCACATGAACACGAGCTTGAGGTAGCTCTTGGTTTCAGCATTATCTTCTGATGACATAGTACCTTTATGAAACTGGGTTTTCAGCAGTTTTTGTGCCAAAAGCAATTTGTTCCAACTGAAAAATCAGTATGGAACAGGAAATGAGGGTATTGGTGTCTGATCAGATTTCAAAGTTTGAGACTTATGCAATGTCCCATCTGTTAGTAAGCAATCATGATTTTTAAAAGGAATGAAGTATTGTTTTTTCTTTCAATTTATGTATTTTTCTTAAGTGGCTACTTATTAGAACATAAATAAATTAAGTTTGGACTTAATACTTAACAAGCAGAACGGTTGGATGTTTCTTTTGGCCTAGGGCACTTTGAAAAAATAAATGAGACACCAAAAGAGTGCTCCAAATATACATGTTCAATATTCAATTGATGTTGAATTAAAGATTGTTTAAAATGATCTATTTTGAATGTTATGTTTTAATATAGCTGCATAATTTAACTTGTGCTGCAACTTTAAATATAAAGTTATTTTCCTAGTTACTATCTTCATTTTGGAACAATAAAGTGTTGCTTTAATTATTTTTAAATGTTACATAATTTATCTTAGTAATTGAATAATATATTTTGCTATCCAAATTTCATAATCAGTATTTTAAAATTGAGAATACATTTCTTGTAGTAGTCTTAGTTTGAAAGACTAAAATTAATGATTTACTTGTTTTTTAAAGAGAATGAGCAAGAAAGTTTTTACATTAATATTTTACTTAGATTAACAAACCAAGTTTCGATCTATGCAATGAAGAGAGAATTAGAAATAGTAAAATTCTAACATGGAAACTCATATGCCAAGGAATTGCTGAAAGGTGTTCATTTGCTTTTTGTCTATTTCAGCTTTAAGTGCTTCTAACAACAGGTTTCTACCAACTTTCTAAACAGATGCTCAGTTTAGTTGATTTTGACTGTCAGCAAGACAGCTTTAAGAGTCACTCTAGATTTTCCTTCTCTATTTCATTTGATTACCTCTAACATAAACAATTCTGTTCTGGTATATTCTCTCTTCCTTTCTGAGTATTAGATTTTCTTTTCTCTATGCAAACCATCCAGTGATAAAATGTATATAGTACTGGGTGTTGTGGGTAGTATACAAGGAGCATTTAAATAGTAATAACAGTAGTGAGAGTAATAATATAAGATAATGAAAAAAGCCACCTATCAATTCAGTGTGTGATGGTGGTTGAAAATGGGGTCAGTATGAGTTACATTATGCATATTATACTTAAAAAAATCTTTTTATTATTTTAAAATCTATTTTATTTCTTTTTTTTAAATTTTATTGAATAGAGTTGGAGAAGACTAAGGAAAATGCAGGGCAGTAAAGAGAGAGGAGAGGGGATTAAGAACAAGAAGACAATTTACACATAGTTGGAGCCTAGTTTGAGCAAAAAATAAAAGGCATCAGTCTTCATCACCTGGCTGGTTTCACCTCAGCGCAGGGAAAATATATGAGATGCTTTTTATTTTTAGTATTAAAAATCTCTTAAGTAGCCTCTTGCCTCCTGAAGTCAGGACCAACTGTTGAAATCATATATTTGAACTAGATGTAATTGAAGTGTTTTGGATTAAGACAAGGGGTTACCCAGAAATTTGAACTGAATCCAAAGGAGAGGATCAGAGATGAGTAACACTGGAAAGGCCAAAATATTAGAAAGAGAAGAAGATTTTTGAAACAAGTCCAGGCCTACCTAAAAAATACTTTATATTTTATCCATTATTGCAGAATTTGAATGACTGGATTTTAAAGCAAAACCATTCAAGACTGGAAAGTTTGGATCAGAGATTGGCCACAAATGCTAACAAAATTATGACCACACCCTCACTTACGCTTTTATAGAGTTATTTTAAGAAGGGACACTTTTAAAATCTGCAGAAGCATACTAAATAGTCCCTTTCCCTTTTGATTATGGCATCAATACATTTTCTTATCTAATGAATATGGTATATGCTGAGGGTCCTGGTTCTCCTAGAAAACTGTGTAGTTTAGTCCATGGTGGGTTTTCAAAATTCTGTGTGCATGATCCCCTAAACCTATTTGTGCAAAGGATCTGTGAGTATAATCAATTGGTTATCAGCAAATTGACCTTGAATCTACCCTGAATTAATCGTCTGCATGACAGCACAGTAGAAGCCACAGGAGAGTAGAGGCACCAGTTATCATCACCTCATCGAGGTGGGCACACCAACTCATGAAATTCACCCCAAACAACATGGTGGCTCAATCACTGGAGAAAGAAATGAAACAACTACTAAGTGCCAAACTTTGTCTCATTTTTCTTATTTATTTTTAATTCAATTTACTTGTTATATATCCATTTTTGTAAACCACTTTTATTCCTTTGGGAAAAATGAAATATGAGAAGATTAATTTCTATGCACTTCGCAAACAGAATCTCATTCAATCCTCATTATACCTAGCGGACATAAGTATAATTATTTCCCCCTTTTTTTACAGATGAATAATATGAAACTAAGATAGTTACACAGTCTACTGAAGGGTATATCATTAATGAGTAGTAAATTTAGAATTAAAGTCTAAAGCAAAAAAAAAAAAATCTAAAGCAGACCAATTCTAATATCTATAATCAATATAATACATATATGAATATTTTCCAAAGCCAACCAGCATTATAAGGCTGGTTAATATGAGTTCTCTGACCTCGTTCATGCTCACCCCTCAGACCCGTTCCTCAGCAGCACCTTCTTATGATTCTTTCAGCTATTTTTTTCTCCACTATTTCTGAATTAAATGTTTGTATTGCTTATTATTCATTCACTAATTTTAGACATTATCTATTCAGATCTTATTAGGACTATATAAATCTTTCATGTTTTTTAATGTTCTTCCCTACTCTCCTCCTTCCCAAAGGAGGCTATCATGATTTTTTTGTTAAAAATCAATATTCAGTGTTTACCTTATAATGAAGATAAAATTATTATTCATGGCTCAATCCAGGGTTAAAATAGGATTGTATTTCCTTCTTGTATAGGCTGTTTGTTTTCCGTGAAGTTAATAATGGGATTGTTTTATGAGCATTGCTGTTGTTCATTTGGTTTGTTTTCTATGGTGCTATCACAAATTCTTTCCAAACTCTCCATCAGTATTACAAGCACCTTTGAATACTGTTTTCTGCAAGTGCTAACACATCAAGAATTTTATTAATTTTATTTCTTGTTGGAGCCATCCCTTCAGGAGTCCTCTGTTCACTTGTTTCAAAATAGATTGGCTGTTCTCTAGTCGGGCTGCGTAATTGTCATCACTTTACCTCTCTTCCATGCAAAGCTCCCATTTTCTTGTGTCTTGTCCTCTTGTTTTGGTGGGCTATAACTTTTGACAGGTTGTACAATATTAGCATAATAGTTTAGCTAGGTATAGAATTCTGAAAACTAATTTTACCTTTGGGATTTTTGTCTTCTTACTTTCCATGTTATTGTTGTATAGTCCATTCTATTTTTTTTTTACAGTTACAGTATAATACTCAATAAACTGCACACATTTAAAGTGTACAATTTAATAAATTTTGAAAAATGTATAGATTCATGAAACCATTATCACAATCAAAATAATGAACATGTCAACTTCAAGTGTCCTTATCTTCTTTCCAAACCCTCCATACTGCCTTTCTCTGCCTCTCTCCTCAGTCCCCAGACAACCTCTAATCTGCTTTTTTCTCTATATGTACTGGTTTACACTTTTTAGAATTTTATATAAATGAAATTACATACTATGTATTCTTTTTCATCTGATTTCTTTCCCTAAGCATAGTTATTTTGTGATTCATTAATGTTATAACATAGCAATAGTTCATTCCTTTTATTGCTGAGTAGTATTTCCTTGTATTAATATACTATAATTAGTTTATCCACTTATCTGTTGATGGATATTTTTTCTAGGTTTTGCCTGTTATGAATTTGGTATAAAAATCTTTGTATGGACATAGTTTTTTTTATTTCTTTTGGGTAAAAATCTAGGAGTAGAGTGTTTGTACCATATGGTAGGTATATGTTTTGCTTTTTAAGAAATTGTAAAAGATTTTCAAAGTGGTTGTGCTATTTTACATTCGCACCAGCAGTATATGAGAATTCCAGTTTACTTCACAGCTGCACCAACATTTGCCTATTTAAAACTTTAGTCATAATAATGGGTATGTAATAGTATTTCATTGTACTTTAATTTGCTTTAGTCTAATGACTAATTATGTTGCCATCTTTTCATGTGTTTATTAGCCATCCATATATCTTCTTTGGAGACATGTTTGTTCAAATCTTTTGCCCATTCTTATTGAGATTTTTCTTTTCTTATTATTGAGTTTTAAGAGGTCTTAATATATTCTGGATACAAGTCTTTTGTTGGATATCTGTTTTTCTCATTGGCTGTGGCTGTTTCATTTTCTTAATAATGTCCTTTGAAGAACAGAAGTTTTAATTTTGATAAAGTCTGATTTATTTATTTTATTTTATTTGATAGTTCATGCTTTTTATATTATAGTTAAGAAACCTTTGCCACACTCAAGGTCACTAAGATTTTCTTCTGTAAATTCTCCGAGAAATGTGCTGGCCAGTATGATAGCCACTAGTGACCTGTGGCCATTTAAATTTGACTTAACTAAAAATGTCATTCCTTAGTTACCCTAGCCACATTTGAAGTGTTCAATTGTCACATATGGCTAGTGGCTACCATTTGCACAGTACAGACAAAGCATATTTCCATCACTGCAGAAATTTCTTTTGCACAATGCTGTAACATTTTATGGTTTTAGCTCTTACATATATAGGTCTATCATGTATTTCAAATTAACTTTTGTATGTGGTGTGAGGTAAGCATTGATTTTTTGTTTTGTATGTTATTCAATTTTTCTAGTATCATTTTTGAAAGAATTATCCTTTGTCCATTGAATTGCTTTGGCATCTTTGTTGGAAATCAATTGACTATATATGTGTGGGTCTACGTCAGCACTTTTTTTCTGTGCTATTGATCTATTGGTCTATCTTCGTGTCATCCCATGTTGTATTGATTAGTGTAGCTTTAGAATAAGTCTTGAAATCAGGTAGGGTACATTCTCCAACTTTGTTCCTCTTTTTCAAAGTTATTTTGGATATTTTAGGTCCTTTGCATTTCCATATACATTTTAGAATCAGCTTGTCAATTTCTACAAAAAGCCTCTGGGGATTTTAATTGGGATTTCATGGAATGTATTCATGAATTTGGGGGAGAATTGGTAGCTTAACTATCTTGAGTCTTCCAGTCCATGAACATGCTATATAACTCCATTTAAGTCTTCTTTAATTTCTCTTAGTAAGGTTTTATAGTTTGCCGTGTACAGATCTTACACATATTTTATCGAATTTACCCCTAGGTATCCATATTTTTATGCTACTGTCACTGATGCTTTTTTTTGTTAAATTTCAGTTTCTGATCATTCACTGCTAATATACAGAAGTACAATTATTTTTTATATTTTGACCTTGTATCCTTATAAATCTTGGTACTTTTTTTGTGTGTGGTTTTTGTAAGATTTTTTTACATAGACAATCATATTATCTGCAAATACATACAGTTTGTTTGTTTTTCTTTCCAATCTGGGTGTCTTTTATTTCTTTTTCTTACCCTTTTGCACTGCTAGAAATTCCAGTGCAGCGTTGAAGAGATGGTGAGATTGGTGAGTACTCTCTTATTCTTGATCTTAGAAGGAAATCATCCAGTTTTTCCCCATTAAGTATGATGTTAGCTATAGGCAGCCCATGCTCTTTTGGTTCCTGACCTTTATATTTGACCTACTTTTGTTTTTATTTACTTGTTTATTACCTGCTCTATACTCTTTTATGTGAGCTTCTTTTGTTTGTATTTATCCCTTCTCTGTTCCTGAATTTTGAAATTTCTTTATGATGTACATAGATGTGAGTCTTTTTTCATTTACTGTACTGAGAATTTATGTATACATGCAATCTTAAAAGTTATAACTTTCAATTCTGGAAAACTTCCTTGAATTATTTATTTGCAATTCCCTTCTCTTTTTTTTCTGTTACTGTTACTGGAATTCCTATCAGTTAGAGATTATATATTCTGCATCATCCTCTTATTTTCATAATTTTCTCCCTTATTTTCCATTTATTTAATTAATTTATTTTTGTTCTGTATGTGGGAAAAGTTCTCATCTTTATCTTTCATTTACTCTTTATTTATTGTTCACTTTTTTTAGCAACCATACTTTTAATTTCCAAGACCTATTTTGTTCTCTGCGTTTTTCTTTATTTCTGATTTTTTTAAAAAAGCACCACACTAAAATAAATTGGGTAGATGGGAATACTAGTGGTCAACGAGAGGGAGGGATCAGGAGTATGGTATGTATTAGTTTTTCTTTTTTCTTTTCATTTCTTTGTCTGGAGTAACTCGAATGTTCTAAAAAATGATTATGGTGATGAAAACACAACTATTTGATGATATTGTGAGCCATTGATTGTACACCATGTATGGAATGTATGTGTGTGTGAAGATTTATCAATAAACATATTTTAAAAAAACATCTTTTTTTGTTTGTTTGCTTCATGAACATATTAGCATCTTCTTTCTGAGTTGTTTTTCAAAAAAATGTTTTCTGTGTATCTCGGATTACCTGTTCTTTCTAGTTCCCTTTTACATGATAGTCTTTCATGTTGGAAAATCTCTGCAACTGTCTAACTATCTTTTTTAAAATCTGTTAATATTTTAAAAATAAGGCATCAAAAAGGTGTTTGGAAGCTTTGGAAGTGGGCAGTATGATACTGGGAAAGCTACTGTAGTCTGAAACTTGAATGACTCCTTGGGGCATGTCCAGTGTCTGTTATATAGTTCTTTTCTTTCTGGAATACTCTTGTTTCTCTAGAGAAGACTTTGCAATCTTCTACAAGCATTCTCAGAACTGAAGGGCTGAAGGACTGACAATTCTATAGGTAAAATTTCACTTAATCACTCTATTTTCAGTATAAGTCTTCTTCCCTGTTCTCTGTTACACTTAATGTCCCATAGCCTAATGCATCCTTGGTTCATTTTTTGCAAGTAAATCTGCGATGCTGGATGAGGGGTAGTTGCTCAACTGTGCTGGATAGGGGAGAGGACCTCAGGGTCAAACTGTTTTTTGACTTTCTTAAGTCTTCTCACTCCTCTGCTTTTCCTTCTAAAAAATTTTATCACCATTATAGATTCTGCTTTCTCTTCTTTTTAATTATTCTTTAATTCTCATATTTATGAGGTTCCTAGATGGAAAAATATAAATGTATTTGTTCAAACCACCAAGTTTAATTAGAAGTCCCTCATGTTCTTGCAATTATACCAAATGGCTTCCAATTAATGATGGTACTACTTAAATGAAGTCTTGAGAATATCTCAGGTAGTTTTGTATCACTGGCTTATAATATTCATTTTAAAGTTTTACATTGTGAATCATAAAAGCATTTTCTCTTTTTTATCTTGGACATTTGTCATTTTGTCTCACAAAATTCCTTCTCTTTTCCCTATTCCTATGTCCTTGATTTTTATGGGAAAACAGAGCTTGTCTTAATTCCTACCTCTTTCTTCTCTAAAATCAAGTTATGCTACTTTATAGAACACTGAACTTCAAGCACATCTAAATGGACACATTTAAGGAGAGTGAAGAGGTAAAAGTAGAGTTCTGCAAAGACAAAACACATTAAAAGAAATCCATTTTTTCTTGAACTTTTTAGGAGCCACTTAAATATGATGCACATCAGAGATCCTTTGGGTATGGAAAAAGTGCTTTGTATCTACTGATTACCTGCTTTCCCTCATTTCACCCTTTAGATTTATAGTCTCAGACAATGGGGAATATTTATTATAAAGTTCCTGGTTGCTGGTGTTCTCATTTCAAGAAATGGAATGTCAGGTAGGCTGTGGTGGCTCATTGGCAGAGTTCTGGCCTGCCATGCCAGAGACCCGAGTTCAATTCCTGGTGCCTGCTCATGCGAAAAAAATAAAATAAAATCTCAGTGCCAGTTGAGATCATTTTCAATTTAGTATTATGCTTTAAACTTATCTATGAGACCCTATCATCCTCTTTTTCAATTTGAAAAGACATTATTTCTTGGTTTAGAGAAAGGAAAGGGAGTATAATTCCTACAAAAAAAAAGGGAGGCCAACTCCTCCAGAAAAGAAGGGAGCCTTCAAAGACCTAAGAAAATTGAGGAGGAGGAAATTGCAACTACATCATACTTTTGAAATGGACATATTTTTACAAAGGGGGCTTCTTTGAGTTCTTAGAAAATGAAAACCAGAACCACCATGCCCATCACCAACAGCCAGGTCCCTCACCACACCTCTGACAAGCCCAAGATAAACAAGGAGGCCAGGCTCCCCAGAAAAACATAATTCCCTGGAGGGAATAATATGCTCTGAAAGTTATGAGGGAGCTATTTAGGATAATTATCCAACTAATTTCACAAATAAGGAATTTTATATAGTGGAAAGTTAGAGATTTCCAAGGAGTTGCCATGGAAAGACTATTTCATAAAAATACTAAGTGATTCATGGGCCCTATTAAAAATGTTTAAAAATAGAAAATACACATAGGTTTTATAAAGGTATTAATCCATTAATCTCTTCTCTATCATAAAGAAAGTAGGCTATAGTTAGAACAAAGGATCAAAAACTAACTTCTAATATAACTCTATTGAGGCCAAAAAATTGCATACATTCCTTAAGCATATAAAAGAAGTGGATTCAAGAACCTACAAATTAAACAAACAAAAAAATATTTTATGGTAGGCCATTTTTTAAGATTCAGAATTTGGATAAAGAGTAAATAAGGAAAAAACATAGTCTTCTCAAAATACACATACATGGCTACACAAACGTAATTGTGTCCTCCTCCTCATTGGTATGTTATATATATTAAAAAAAATCAAAATGGAATTGTGACTGGTATTGTACAGTCTCTGTATAATCTGAGACATATGTATGATATCTAGCATACTTAGAACACAGTTATACCGGTTCCTGATGTATCATCTACTAATACATCAAAAATACAAAACCCTGCAACACAAAAACAATTTGGTTTTGAGCTGAAAAGAAAATGAAGAATGTAATGAAGCAAACAAAAAGCTCTGTTAAATATAAGATCAGAAAATCTTTCCAAAATCGTGTTCTTTAGTAATAGTATCCTACAAATAGATTTTTAGTTTGAGGTAAACACAGAAATTCAATGAAAATTGATTAGGTTAAAAGCATTAGCTCAGTTAGGATTCAGTTAGTTTCCTGATTCAGCACTGAGGAAATAGATCATGTAAGATTTCTGAAATCAAGTACTCCTCTCTGGATTCCTTCTGGAATGCCTGCAAATCTGATTTTTGCAAACTGAATTTGGTGAACAAAATCTTTCTTCATCCTATATTCTTAGGTGAGAACACCTATCTTGGTGAATTTGTGAGTAAAATTCTTACTATCATTTATTTACAAGGAAAAAAGGACTAATGATCTAGAAGTCTGTAATAAAAACAATTTTACTTGTGGAATGCATTCTGCCAACATAAAAGGGGTGAAGCGTGCAGCTAGGATCAAGTATCTCGGTTCTTGCATCATTAATTTACTAGTATATGTGGAGCAAGTGATTTCAGAAATGATGTCTGTGAGTCACCAATCACCTAGTTTCACTCTTTCAACAAACAAATAGTATCTACTGTGTGAAAGGTTCTAATGTACAAAATCATAAAATTTTGAGTCATCTGAAAAATGTAGTTTGCTTTCAACAGAATAATGGGAAAAATTTTTTTCTACATTTATGAAGAGCATAGCTGATGGATATGTGATGGTTAAGAGCATAGCTGGTGGATATGTGATGGTTAAGAGCATAGCTGATGGATATTTGATGGTTAGTTTCTGGCGTCAACTTGACCAGGTGATGGTGCCCAGTTATATTCATGAACCAAGATTTACTGGGGTGCTTCCTAAAATATACATTCCTGGGTCCTACTTACGAATAAACATCCAGATTAGATACACCTTTATGTAGACTCTACAATTAACTGCTCTGCCTATGAAACTTTAACAATTACTGTGTGCAGATAAGGCCTTCATTTCTTTTTCAATCTACTGACTAATAAAATGAGAAAATCCTTTCTTCCTGAATTTGCCAAGTGCATAAACTACTCCTTCAAGAGTTGAGTCACTTTTGGAAGTTGAGTTAATTCTATTAACATACAAAATGTTAGATTTTTGCATAGTTAGCTACAGTGCCATAAACGCTCTCCTTAAGACCTTAGAGCTTGCTGTCCGATATGTAACCACTGATCACATGTGGTTATTTAAATGTAATTTAATAAAAAATTCAGGTCCTCAGTCACAGTAGTCACTTTTCAAGTGATCAACAGCCACCTGTTTTTAGTGGCTACCATATTAGTGCAGATATTGAACATTTCCATCACACAGGAAGTTCTATCGAACAGCACACTGTCTTAGAGAGTCATTACAATACCTACAGGCGCCCAACCCTAGTTTCAAAAAGTACCTGGATCTGTTCATTAAGTTACTTGGCTTCCTTGCAGGAAAGCTTCTAGATTAAAATGTATTTTCACTTGTTTCATATCTTATTTTTACTTGTGAATGAGCTTATGTTGGAAATTGAATTATATACCCCAGAAAAATGTGTTCTTCATTTTAATCCATTCCTGTGGTTGTATACCTGTTGGAAATAGGACCTTTTGAAGATGTTATCTTTAGTTAAGGTGTGGCCAACTGAATCAGTTTAGGGTTTAATCCAGATTACCAGAGTCTTTTATAAGTAGAACGAAATTCAAACAGGGAGAGAAAAAAAAACACTGTAAGCAGCCAGCAGCCAATGGTAAGAGAAAGAAGACATGGCCATATACACCGTGTTTGACAGAAAAGTGAAGGACATAGAATGGCCAGTAGCCAGCCCCAGAATGCTACAGTCTTCAGAGGAAAGCAGCACCTTGCTGATTCCTCAGTTTTGGATTTTTCTTAGCCTCAAAACTGAACAAATAAATCCCCATTGTTTAAACCAATACATTGCATTGTTTTTCTTTTAGCTGCCAGGGAATTAAGGCAGGTAATATATATTTATACTGCATTTTACTTACAGACAAGACAGACATTGTGATAAAAAGGTTTACAGATACAAACGGAAATATTTCACTTTAGATTGTATTTTTAAATTCTAGATTATATTTTTAAATTCCATGTGCTCTTTTCAAATCATTTTCATTTCTCTTTTTATATTCCTCATCTGTTCCCACAGTGTGTTCATGTTTGTATTTAAATCTTTCAACTAATTTATAATGGTTATATTACAGTCAATCACCTTTGTCATTTCTGGTCTGTTTCTTTCTTTTTTCTTTTGGCATGGGCAGGCTCCGGGAATCAAACCTGGGTCTCCTGCATAGCAGGTAAGAATTCTGCCACTGAGGCACCAGTGCACTGCCCTGGTCTGTTTCTTTGGACTGAGATTTTTCCTATGCAAATTTTCCTCCTTTATTACATATATAGCAATTTTTTTATTGTACGCCACGTGTAGTGGATGCCACATTATTAAATATCTGAATTGTGTTATCTTCATTTGATTAGTATCGAGCATAGTTCTGGCAGGCGATTAAGTTATTTGTAGATGAGCTTAATATTTTTGAGGCTTGTTTTTAGCTTTTTAAGGGTATGTTGAGGGTAGTCTTTACTCTAGGGCTAGAGTGACCCTATTTTAAGGCATGGTCTTTCTGGGGTATCAATTGAGTCCTTGGTGTGTTCAGTGAGGTCTCTCTACACTGGTTGGTTGGCACTTCATTGTCTTTTAGTTCTATGCAAGTTCTGGGATTTCTACTCAGCCTTTAGGTCCTTGACAGTTGATCTTTGTCTGCTTTTTCAGAGTTTTGCCCTTGGCATGCCCAGCTACATATTTAAAGATTCAAGGGACCCCTATGCAGATTTCTGGAACTCTTTCTCTATGCACTTCTAATATCCTTGCCCTCCAGCTACCTTGCCATTCCTGATCTCTGATTTCTGTCTCCTCAACCTAGCAAGACTGCTTTGTTCTGCTTGGGCTGCCCCACCTTGCATCATTATTTAGAAGGTAACTCCAGACAGAAAGTTGTTATGTTTATAGGACTCATCTCATTTTTTTCTGTTCTTTCAGGCCTCACAGGCCTGACTGCATGTTGTAACATATGAAAATATTTGTTTCATATATGTTACCCAGTTTTATACTTTTTAAAACAGCCGATGGTCTATTGTCATACTAGTTATTCTGTAATAGAAGAGAAGTGTAATGGAAATTAACTATCAAATACAGATAAAATGACTGCTGGAAACTTAAACATTTTTTAAATAGTGGATCTTTTACTAATCAAAGAAATTTTCCCAGAGGATACAGTCCAGATAACTTAAATTTATTTGGACATAGAGAGATTTTAGGATTTAATGTGCCAATACTTTGTCATATAATATCATAAAGTTCTGCTTTAAACACACACCGATATATAAAATGAGATCAAAGAAGGTCATAGTTCTTGCATTAAAAAAAAAATTCACTTGACTAGAAAGCACTTACTACTTGTATAACCTTGGGAAAAAACTTTGGTTCCTACTGTTGACCAAGGCATTCTGGAACATCACAACAAACCCACAGTGGTATTACAGGATATTTTCAATTTTCAAGGAAACACAGCAGTACTTGTCATTTATCGGACACTGTACAAACTCCTACTCGCTTGAGGTAATTCACAGTTTTAACATTATATTGTGCTACATTTCCTACAACAGCACGATTGTATTTGTGCAGATGGATTTTTGGCAGTTGCTGTGTTGAAAACAAGTACCACACAAAAGTGAATCTGGAACAGGAAATGAGTGTGGTGGTGGCCAATCTGACTCCAATGGCAAGCACACATGCCATTAGGAAGAAATTGTGACTATTGAAGAATGAAATTAGAACATCACTCTTTCTCTCTAATTCACGTGTTATTATTTTTTCCAATGGCTACAGAGTTGTTAGTACATAAATACTTAAGTTGTTGGAACCTAATTCCTTAAAAAAAACAAAACTATTCTTTTCATCACATAGTTGTATATTCATCATCATGATCATCTCTTAGAATATTTGCATCAATTCAGAAAAAGAAATAAAAAGAAAACAGAATAAAAAAAGAATGTTCATATTGTATGTTGATTGGTTTTATTAATAAAAATTTAAAAAATAACTATTAGGTATTTCTGTAGGACTGGACGCTATGAAAAAATTACTGACACTAAAGATGCCAAGAACTGAGAAAGTTTGGGAACTTTTGGATTAGAGAGTAAATCTCTCCGTGTATCCCTACTTCTATCTACTAATGTGGGGGTTGGATGGAACCATCTTTAGGGTCATTTTCTCTCTCTCTTTTTATTAGACAGTTGTAGGTTTATAGAAAAATCAAAAAGTGCAGAGTTCCCATATGAGTCCCTCTCACACACAGTTTTCTCCATTATTAACATTTTGTATTAGTGTGATACTTTTGTTACAATTAAATAAACAATATTATTATAATAATACTATTAATTTTAGTTCACTGTTTACATTCGGATTCCTTTTGGTGCTATACAGTTCTATGGGTTTTGTTTTTGTGTTGTAACTAATTATAACCTAAAATTTACCTTTTAATCCCTTTCCAAATATGTAATTCAATGGTTAAATTCACAACGTTGTGCCTCCATCACAATCATCCACTGCCAAAACTTTTCCATCACTCCAAACAGAAACTTCATACCAATTAACGTTTATCCCAATTACTCTTCCTCACCCAGCCCCAGGTAAACTGCATTCAAGTTTCTGCTTAATGAATTTGCATATTTTATTTATTTAATATAAGTGAGATCATGATGTAATTATCCTTTTTTTTATGCCTAGCTTATTTCACTCAACATGATGCATACAAGGCTCATCCATATTGTAGCAGGCAGCACAACTTCATTCCTTTTTATGACCAAATAACATTCCATTGTACGTATAGACCACATTTTGTCTCGTCATTGATAAACACTTGGGTTGCTTCCATCTTTATGCAAATGTAAATAATGCCACTACGAACACCGATGTGCGTGTACTTATTAAAGTCCCTACTTTCAATTCTCTGGGTATAAACTGAGAAGTAGGATTGCCAGGTCATATGGTAATTCTATATTAAAATTTTTGAGGAGTTGTCAAACTGTTTTCCACAGTGGCTGCACCATTTTACATTTCTACTACAATGTACATCCTTTGTTTTGATTTGCATTTCTCTGATGAATGATGATATTGGTTTTCTTATGCTTTTTGGCCTTCTTTGGAGAAATGTCTATTTAAGTCTTTTCCCCACTTTTAAATTGTATTGTTTTTTTTTGTTGTTGTTGTTGATTTATAGAAGTTGTTCACTTATTCTGGATATTAAACCTTTATTAGATATAAAGTTTCCAAGTATTTTCTCCCATTCTGTAAGTTGTCTTCTTACTTTCTTAATAAAATAGTTTGATGTGAAGAAAGTTTAAATTTTAATTAAGCTTCATTTATCTATTTTTCTTTTGTTGCTCAGGCCTTTGGTGTAAAGTCTAAGAAACCACTGACTAATACTGGGTCCTGAAAATGCTTCCCTGTTTTCTTCTAAGAATTTTATTGTTTTAGTTTTTATATTTAGCTTTATGTCCCATTTCAACTTAACTTTTTATATGATGTGAGATAGGGGTCCACCTTCATCCTTTTGCATATGGCTAGCCAGTTCTCCTAGCATGACTTTCCAAGAAGACTATTCTTTCCCCGTTGTACAGACTTGGCACACTTGTGAGAGATCATTTGGCCAAAGTTGTGAGGATTTATTTCTGCATACTCAATTTGATTCCATTGGTCTATATATTTGTCCTTGTGCCAGTACTATGCTGTTTTGATTACTACAGCTAAGCAGTAAGTTTTGAAATTAGAAATGTGAGTTCTTCAGCTTTGTTGTTTTTTTAAAGATATTTTTGGCTATTTGGGGCCACTTACCCATCCATATGAATTTGATGAATAGACTTTCATTTCCATGAAAAAATCTATTGAAATTTTGATAGGCACTGCACTGAATTTTTATAGCACTTTGGGTAGACTTGACATCTTAACAATATTTAGTCAACCAATCAACAAACACAGAATAATCCATTTATTTAGATCTTCTTTAATTTATTTTGGTAATATTTTGTAGTTTGCCATGTGTGAGTTCTTTATATCCTTGATTAAATTCATTCCTACATACTTGATTCTTTCAATTGTTATTGTAAAAGAAATTTTTAAATTTCCTTTTCAGATTGTTCAGACGGGTATAGAAACAACATTGATTTTTGCGTGTTGATACTGTTCTCTGCCACTTTGCTAAATTCATTTCATTCACTCTAGTAGCTTTCTTTTGGATTTTTCATGATTCCATATGTATAAGATTATGCCATAGTTAAATAGACAGAGTTTTACTTCTTCCTTTCCTATCTGAACACCATTTCGTTTTTTTCCTCACCTAATTTCTCCAGCTAGAATGTCTAGTGCAATACTGAACAACAGTGGTGACAGTGGGCACCCTTATCTTGTTCCTGATTTCAGGGGGAAAGCTTTTAGTCTTTTAAAATATGATGTTAGCAATCTTTTTAAAAATATATATATATGCCCTTTATTATGTTGAGGATGTTTCCTTCTATTCCTAGTTTTCTGAGTGTTTTCATCAAGAAAGTATGCAAATTTTGTCAAATTCCTCTTCTGTGTCAATTGAGATGATCATGTGTTATTTCCTCTCATTCTGTTACTTTGGTGTATTACATTAAATGATTTTCTTATGCTGAGTCACCATTGCATGCCTGGGGTAAATCCCACTTGATTATGTTGGCCTCCTAGAATGAGATAGGAAAAGTTCCTTCCACTTCAATGATTTGGGAGAATTTGAGCAGTATTGATGCTAATTTTTTTTTAATATTTGGTAGAATTCACCCTGAAGCCATCTGGTCCTGCCTGGGCTTTTCCTTGTTGGGAGGTTTTTGATTACTGGTTCAATATCTTCACATGTTACTGGTCTGTTGAGATCTTCTGTTTCTTTTTAAATCAATGTAAGTAGTTTGCTTCTAAGAATTTGTGCATTTCATCTAGGTTATATCATTTGCTGGCATACAGTTGTTCACAGTGAACTCTCATAATCCTTTTTGTTTCTGGGCATTAGTAGTAATGCCTCCCTTTCATTTCTGATTTTATTTATTTTCATCTTCTCTCTGTTCTTCTTTGTCAGTCTAGCTAAAGGTTTGCTGATTTTACTGAACTTTTCAAAGAATCAACTTTTGGTTTCCTTGATTCTATTTTTTTTTATTCTCTATATCATTTATCTCTGTTCTAATCTTTGCTTCTTCTTTCTGCTCAGTTTTTCTAATTCCTCTAGATGTGAGGTTAAATCTGATTTAAATCCTTTCTTCTTTTTAACATAAGCATATAGAGTTGTAAATTTCCCCCTGAGTAGGTGCAAGGATAGTTCAGTGGTAGAATTTTTGCCTGCCATGCAGGAAACCCAAGTTCAATTCCTGGTCCATACATTTCCCCCCAAAACAAACAAGCAAACAAAAAATTCTACAAATGGTGCTGCAATAACAGGATACTCACATGGAAAAATAATGAATTGTGACCCCACAATACAGCATACAAAAAAAACAAAAAACAGACAAACAAATTTAAAAAGCACTACAAAATTTCCCTCTGAGCACTGTCTTCACTGTGTCCCATAGGTTTAAACTGTTGTGTTTTAATTTTCATTTGCCTCAAAATATTTCCTTATTTCCCTTGTGATTTTTTGACCCACTGATTGTTTTGTTTAACTTCCATATATTTGTGGGTTTCCAGTTCTCCCTCTGTTATTTATTTCCCCTCTGCTATTGATTTCTATCTTCATTCCATTGTGGTAGAGAGATAATTTGTATAATTTCAATCCTTAAAAACTTTTGAGACTGTTTTGCGATCTAACATGTGGTCTACTCTGGAGAAAGATCCACGTGTACCTGAGAAGAACTTGTACTCCACGCAGTGTATATGAGCGGGTATGTATATGTCCACTGTATATGTATATTTGATCTAGTTCTGTTTCCTCATTGATCTTCTGTCTAGATGTTCTGTCCATCAATGAAAATGATATATTGAAGTCCCCAGCTGTTATTGTAGAGGTGTATTTCTCCCTTCAGTTTTGTCAGTGTTGCCTTATGTATTTTGGGGCACTGTGGTTAGGTTATGCTTGTTTTTTCTTCTTGGTGGACTGCCCATTTTATTAATACATAGTATTCTTCTTTGTATTTGTTACAATTTTTAATTAAAATTCTATTTTGTTCAATATTAGTATAGCTACCTCAGCTCTATTTTGATTAGTTTTTTTTTCTTTTTTTCCCTCTTTATTAAAGAAGTTATGGTTTACAGAAAAATCATGTATAGCATTATAGGATTCCCGTACATTATTCTATTATTAACAACTTGCATTTATGTAGAATATTATTACAATTGATGATAATACACTTTTACATTTGTACTTTTAACTGTAGTCCATGGTTTAACTTAGGGTTCACTGTGTAGTGTAGTCCCATGGATTTTTAAAATTATTATTCTATTATCATATATACAATCTAACATTTCTTCTTTTATAGTCAGATATATATTTGAATGCTGTTATTTACATTCATAATGTTGTGCTACCATCACCACCAGATGTGATAACCTTTACCAAAACATTACCATCATTCCAAATAGGAATCCTGTACATTTCGAGGCTTAACTTTCCATTCCTATCTCTACCCTGCCCTCTGGTAACCTATATTCTAGATTCTGACTCTATGAGTTTGCTTATTCTAATTATTTCAAATCAGTGAGATCATACAACACTTGTCCTTTTATGTCTGGCTTATTTCACTCAATATGATGTCTTGGAGATTCAGCCATGTTACTGCATGTGTCAGGACTTCATTCCTTTTTATGGCTGAATAATGTTCCATTTTGTGTATATACCTCATTCATCTATCCATTCATTGGCTGATGAACACTTGCATTGCTTCCATCTTTTAGCAATTGCAATTAATGCCAATATGAACATCGGTGTGCAAATATTTGTTTGAGTCCCTGCTTTCAATTATTTTGAATCTCTAATAGCAGGATTGCCAGGTCCTGTGGTAATTCCACACTTAGCTTTCTGAGGAACTGCCAAACTGTCTTCCACAGCAACTGTACCACTCCACATTCTTACCAGCAATGAATGAATTTTCATAATTCTCCACACCCTCTCCAAAACTTATTTTCTGTTTTCTTTTTTAAAAAATAGCAGCCATTCTAATGGGTGTGTAATGGTATTTCATTGTGGTTTGATTTACATTTCCCTGATGGCTAATGATGTTGAATTTATTTTCATGTGCTTTCTGGCCATCTATATTTTTCCTTGGGAGAGATGTCTATTCAAGTGTTTTGCCCAGTTTTAAATTGGGCGGTTTGTCTTTTGTTGTTAAATTGAAGGATTTCTTTATATATTCTGGATATTAAAACTTTATTGGATATATGATTTCCAAATATTTTCTCCCATTGTATGGGTTATCATTTTACTTTAATTTACTTTGAGGAGCAAAATTTTTTATTTTGATGAGGTCCCATTAATCTATCTTTTATTTTTTGGATTGTGTTTTGGGTATAAAGTCTAAAAACAATTGCCTAACACAAGTTCCTAGAGATGCTTCCCTATATTTTCTTCTAGAAGTTGAATAGTCCTGGCTCATATATTTAGGTCTTGGATCCATTTTGAAATGATTTTTGTATAAGGAGTAAGGTAGGGTCTTCCTTCTTTTTTTGAAAATGGAGATCCAGTTTTCCCAGCACCATTTGCTGAAGAGACTATTCTTTCCCAATTCAGTGGTCTTTGCCACCTTGTCAAAAATCAGTTGTCCCACAATTATCCACTGTTGGTGGGAATGTTAAATGGTACAACCTCTGTGGAAAGCAGTTTGGTGGCTCCTTGGGAAGCTAAGTATAGAATTGCCATATGATCCACCAATGCCATTGCTAGGTATCTATTTAGAGGATATGAAGGCAAAGACACAAATGGGCATTTGCACACCTATGCTTATAGCAGAATTATTTACAATTGCCAAGACATGGGAATAGCCCAGATGTCCATCAACGGATAGTGGCTTAACATGCTGTGATATATACATGCAATGGAATATTACGCAGCTGTAAGACAGAATGAAGTCATGAAGCACGTAACAATATAGATGAATATTGAAGACATTATGCTGAGTGAAATTAGCCAGAAACAAAAAGACAAATACTGTATGGTCTCACTGATATGAACTAAAATTCATGAGTGAACTTTGAGAATTTCAGTTAAGAACAGAGGTTATCAAGAGATAGAAATAGGGTAGAGATTGAGTAATTAGAGCTGAAGGGATACAGACTGTGCAACAGGATTGATTGTAAAAATTCAGAAATAGATAGCACAATACTATTTGATTGTAGCACAATAATGTAAGTACCCTGAATGAAGCTGAATATGAGAATGATAGAGGAAAAAAGGTTGGGGGCACGTTTGAAACCAGAAGGAAACAGATGATAAAGACTGAGCTGATATAATTTAGGAATGACTAGAGTGTACAATGATGGTGATTAAATGTACACATTAAAAAATGTTTTTGCATGAGGCAGGGCAAAGGAATGTTAATATTACAGGGTGTTGAAAATAGATGGTCATCCATATTTTAAAACTTCAACTTCTTTATGAGACTAAAGGGGGAAATGTTTATTTGGTGCAAAATTTATGTTTTGACTAGTGCATTTCCCAATTTAAATTGTATGGTCATTTTAATTGAACACCATAAGTACATGGAACCTTGAATGGGACATGAGATTTTGTTGGTTTATCCAGGTTAGAATGATGTCCTGATAAATCTCAGAGTGATTTGAACAGTGAATAAGGAAGCATTTGCAAAGTCCCCTTGGGGAAATGGGGAGAGAGGGGGAAAATGCAACTTCTCTATTTGGAGAATTCCTGATATTCTCACAAAGTGGAGACAACCAAATCAATAGGCCAAGCCCTTGATCTAGGGGTTTGCCCCTATGAAACTTATTCCTGCAAAAGATAGGCTTACCCTACTTAAAAGTAGGCCCAAGAGTCACCCCCAGAGAACCTCTTTTGTTGCTCAGATGTTGCCTCTTTCTCTAAGCCAATACAGCAAGTGAATTCACTGCCTTCCCTCTTTATGTGGGACATGACTCCCAAGGGTGTAAACCTCCCTGGCAATGTGGGAAAGAAATCCCAGGATGAGCTGGAACCCAGCATCAAGGGATTGAGAAAATCTTCTCAACCAAAAGGGGGAAGAGAAAAATGATAGTGACTGAAAGATTTCGAAGAGAGTTGAGAGGTTATCCTGGAGGTTATTCTTATGCAGTATATAGATAACCTCTTTTTAGTTTATGATGTATTAGAGTGGCTAAAGGGAAGTACCTAAAACTGTAGAGCTGTATTCTAGTGGCCATGTTTCTTGAAGATGATTGCATAATGATATAGCTTTTACAATGTGACTGTGAGATTATGAAAACCCAGTGTCTGGTGCTCCTTTGATCTAAGGTATGGACAGATAAGTAAAAAATATGAATAAGAGTAAACTAATAATAGGGGAATGTGCTGGTTTGAAAGGACGTACGTCCCCTAGAAAAGCCACGTTTTAATCTAAATCCCATTTCGTAAAGGCAGAATAATCCCTATTCAATACTGTATGTTTGAATCTGTAATTAGATCATTTCCCTGGAGATGTAATCCAATCAGGAGTGGTTGTTAAGCTGGATTAGGTGACGACATGCCTCCACCTTTTTGGGTGGGTCTTGAGAAGTTTCTGGAGTCCTATAAAAGAGGAAACATTTTGGAGAATGAAGGAGATTCAGAGAATGCAGAGCAGAAGGACATAGCCACGAGAAGCAGAGTCCATCAGTCAGCGACCTTTGGAGATGAAGAAGGAAAATGTCTCCTGGGGAGCTTCATGAAACAGGAAGCCAGGAGAAGAAGCCAGCAGATGATGCTGTGTCCACCATGTACCCTTCCAGAAGAGAGAGGAACCCTGACTGTGTTCACCATGTGCCTTTTCAGATGAGAGAGAAACTGTGACTGTGTTCGCCATGCACCTCCTCACTTGAGAGAGAAATCCTGAACTTCATCAGCCTTGTTGAACCAAGGTATCTTTCCCTGGATGCCTTTGATTGGACAATTCTATAGACTTGTAATTGGGACTTTTTTGGCCTTAGAACTATAAACTAGCAACTTATTAAATTTCCCTTTTTAAAAGCCATTCCAATTCTGGTATTTTGCATTCTGGCAGCTAGTAAACTAGAACATGGAGTAAAGGTTAAAATAAATTGAGTAGATTGAAATACTAGTGGTCAATGAGAGGGAAGGGTAAGATATTTATGAGTTTTTTCTTTTTTCTTTTTTCAGTTCTTTTGCTGGAGAGATGCAAATATTCAAAAAAAAGATCACGAATATTCAACTATACGATGATACTGTGAGCCATTGATTGTACACCATGTATAGAATATTTGTATGTCAAGCATGTTTGTATATTCATTTGTTAATGCTTACAATAAAAATATTTTTTTAAAAATCAGTTACCCATAAATGTGAGGGTTTCCTGAGCTCTCAGTTTGATTCCATTGGTTTATATGCTTGTCCTTGTGCCAGTACCATGTGTCTTTGTAAGAAATTTTAAGTTTGGAAAATGTGAATCCTCCAACTTTGTTTTTCTTTATCAAGATGGCTTTAGCTATTCAGGGTCCCTTATCCTTCTGTATAAATTTGAAGATTGGTTTTTCCACTTCTGCAAAGAAGGTTGTTGAAATTTTGGTTGGGATTGCATTGAATCTATAAATTGCTTTGGGTAGAATTGACATCTTAACAATATTTGATTTTCCAATCCATGGATACAGAATGTCCTTTCATTTATTTAGTTCTTCTTTGATTTCTTTTAGCAATGTTATGTAGTTCTCTGCATACAGGTCCTTTACATACTTGGTTAGATTTATTTTTTGGTTACAATTTGCATGGTATATATTTTTCCACCTTTTCACTTTCAATGTATGTGTCTTTGGGTCTAAAGTGAGTCTCTTGTCAACAGCATATAGTTAGCTTATGCTTTTTTTACCCTTTCTGTCAATTTCTGCCTTTTGATTAGAAATTTAGTTTATTTACATTCAGTGTAATTTCTGATAAGGCAGGACTTACTTCAGCCATTGTCTTGTTAGTTTCTTATACACTGTATCTTTTCCTTTATTGCAGCCTCTTTTGAATATAGTTGTTCATTTGTGATGTAACAGATTGAGCCCTCATTTCAATATATGAATATATTTTAAATACTTTCTTTGTGATTACTCTGGGGTTTGTATTTAACAACCAAAGCCTATGCACTACTAGTTCTAAAATATGCCAAATTAATTTCAGTAGCATACACAGTTTCTGTTCCTATATTCCTCCATTTCCCCTCTTTATGTTCTTTTTGTCACACATCACTTTTTTATATTTTACGTATCCATAACATGGAAATATGGTTATTTCTTATTCAATTATATGCTAACTCTCATGGGAAATAAATAATAGAATTATATATTGAGGATGCCATACTACTGGGTTTTGCATTTACCCATGTAATTACTTTTACTGAAGATCATGTCTTCATACTGCTTTGAGTATCTTCTGTCCTTTTCTTTCAACTTGAAGAATTCCCTTTAGTATTTCTTACAGGGTAGATCTCTTGGTGACCAACTCATGCAGTTTTCATTTATCTGTCAATCTTAAACTCTCCCTCATTTTTGGAGGACGGTTTTGCTTGATAAAGAATATTTTGGCTGGCAGTTCTTCTTTTTCAAAACTTTTAAATACATCATACTACTGACTTCTTGCCTCCATGATTTCTAATGAGAAATTGACACTGAGTCTTATTGTGGATCCCTTGTAAATGATGAATCACTTTTCTCTTGTTGCTGTCAGCATTCTCACTCTATCTTTGCTATTGCACATTTTTGTTACTATGTGTCTTGGAGTGGGTCTATTAGGATTTACCCTGTTTGGAGTTTGTTGCACTTCTTGGACATGTATATGTATGTCTTTTGTAAGATTTGGGAAATTTCTGGCCATTATTTTCTCAAATATTCTTTTTACCCCTTTTTCCTTTTCTGCTTCTTGGACCCCACCTAATGCATATGTTGGATACATTTCATGTTGTCACACTGGTCTCTTAGGCTCGGCTCACTTTTTTTTTATTCTTTTCTCTATCTGCTCTTCTGGCTATACGATTTTGATTGTCCTGTCTTCGACTAGTTCACTGATTCTTTAGTCTGCTTTTTAAATTCTGCTGTTGAATGGCACAAATATATTTTTAATATTTATTATTGTGTTTTTCATCCCCATAAGTTCTGTCATGTTCCTTTTTTAAACTTTGTTTTAGTTTTCTATGCTGTTCAAAACAATTACTATTAAATGGATCAGGTTAATCAATGGTAATTTTTTGGCTCATAGTTTGAGGCTGGGAAAGTCCAATCAAGGCAACATGTTTTTCTGGGTTACAAGCAACTACAGACCATCACAAGCTTTATAATTCTTCATTTTGTTTACACATTGTCTTCCTTATATCCTTTAGTTCTATATCCAAATTTAATTTATTTTTATCCATATTTTCCTTTTGCTCCTTGAACTGATATGAGATTTGACTGATCATCTTTTTTTTTTTTTTTTTTTTTTTTTTTTAAAGGAAAGACAGAGAAAAGGAAGGAAGGATAGAAGGAAGGAAGGAAGGAAGAAAGGGAAACATCTCCAAACATTTTCTTGCTTTATTGTATTTTGTTTTTCCGTTTTTGTTACATGGGCTGGGGCCGGGAATCGAACCGAGGTCCTCCGGCATAGCAGGCAAGCACTTTGCCCGCTGAGCCACCGCGGCCCGCCCTGACTGATCATCTTTGATTATTTGTTCCACTGTCCTTGTTTCCTCTGAAGTTTTGATTTGTTCCCTGACTGAGCCATCTTTTCTTTCTTTCTTTCTATGGCTTATGATCTTTTGTTGATGCCTGGGCATTTGATTTTTTTTTTTAGAAATCATTCCATTCTACATATATAATCAGTAATTCTTAATATCATCACATAGTTGCATATTCATCATTTCTTAGTACATTTGCATTGATTTAGAAAAAGAAATAAAAAGACAACAAAAAAAGAAATAAAACGATAATAGAGAGAGAAAAAAAAACTATACCTCACATGCAGCTTCATTCAATGTTTTAACATAATTACATTACAATTAGGTAGTATTGTGCTGTCCATTTCTGAGTTTTTGTATCCAGTCCTGTTGCACAGTCGGTATCCCTTCAGCTCCAATTACCCATTATCTTACCCTATTTCTGTCTCCTGATGGTTCTGTTACCAATGACATATTCCAAGTTTATTCACTAATGTCAGTTCATATCAGTGAGACCATACAGTATTTGTCCTTTAATTTTTGGCTAGTCTCACTCAGCATAATGTTCTCTAGGTCCATCTATGTTATTACATGCTTCACAAGTTTATTCTGTCTTAGAGCTGCATAATACTCCATCGTATGTATATACCACAGTTTGTTTAGCCACCCGTCTGTTGATGGACGTTTTGGCTGTTTCCATCTCTTTGCAATTGTAAATAATGCTGCTATAAACATTGGTGTGCAAATGTCCGTTTGTGTCTTTGGGCATTTGATTTTTGATGTGCTAATACTGGAAGTCAGTTTTTCCCTCTTGCTTAGGGTTTTAGTGTAGATGCACGTTAAAACTGTTCTTCAATGCTTGGTCCATTTTATATCGAACTTTTAGAGCACTGTATTTAACAGTTCAGGTTTTCCCATTTGTTTCTGCACCTGCCTCCTACCCTGTGCATGTTCAGTAACTTTTAAGTTTACTTGATCATGTGTGACTCTTGCCCCTCCAGGACAGGATTTCCTTTCCTCTGATCCTCCTCCAGGTATTCTGGGCTGTTCTCTTTGCTTTCAGCAAATTTTCCTCCCCAGCAGCTATGAGTCACTCAACTCCTCTTCTGCACACTGGGCCATTTTTTCACTCTAGCTTTCAGCCCTGGGTTTGCCCTACCTTAAAGAAATTCATGTGGTTTTTCTGCCTCTGGTAACTTCTGCTTTAAGGGATCCTGACACACAGAGGCAGATGAGGTCACTGTTTAAAAACATCTGATTTTTTCATTTAGGCACAATAGCAATTAGGTATTGGGCTGGGAGTGTGCATGCCAATAATTCTGCCCTGGGTCATGCTAATTTCCATTGGACCACTTTGTATGTGTGCACAGGTTGACTGCTAGGGCCTTACCTTGGGGCTATGTGTCCTTGGGCCCTCATACCTTAATGTGTAAGTGGGTGGCTCTGTGGTCAGCAACAAAGGAAGGAGGCACCCAGGCCTGAGTGCTTTTCTATGTGTCTCAAACCATACGGAACTGAGCATGGGGATGGTTCAGACTGAAAGGTCCGGGCTACCCTCCTACCTTTTTTTCAGTAGGGTTTTCCCCTTCAATTCAGCATTTGTGGAGTCCTTCTCCAATCTCTATTGTCTTCCAGAATTCCAAGCAAGTTGAATCTCCATTTTAATTTAGTGATGTCTAAGGGGAAACATTCCCGGGGATTTCTTATGCTGCCATTTTTATTTCTTTAGGGTCTCTATTTATGCTAATATTTTAGGAGTCTGTGGTTCGAGATCACTACACGTAGTTCCTGAGCAGTATAATAAAAATGTGATATATTAATTGAGTTACTTCTCCAATGGAAAGAGCAAAGAGGAAATGCTAGGCTCCCAATGTGTATCTCTGAAGCCCGAAAGACAGGTCCATGAATGTCTCAAGTAGTTAAGAACCATGACTTTTAAATTGATTCAAACGCCCATATCAAACATGGGATTGCTCTAGCCCAGAATAAAATACTGTATTCACTCCAGAACTCTTCTATACCCTTAGAACAGGGATTCTTTCCCTAGGGTCCAGTGGGATAGCCTGGGGTTGAAGAGCTCCAAAGATAGAATTTCGAATGTTCATTGAACTTGGACGTAAAAGTTCATTTTTATTTTCATTAACCTTTAGCTGAACATTAGTATTTCCTTCAGTCACAAATAGCGTCAACGAACCACTTACTAAAACCAAGTATCAGTAGTACCTGTGACTTCGTCACCAATAAAAATAATAGGTAAATTCATATCACGTTGTAGCTGTTCTAAATATTTCAAAATATTGTGTGTAGGGACTTCCGGAGAAGAGGGCAGCTTAGTAAGACGCGCGGGTCTTAGTTCCTCCTCCAGAAAAGCAACTAAAGAAACAGAAACAATACGAAACAGCTCCCGGAGTCACGACAGAGACCAAAAAGACAGCGTACCCCAATCTGGAACGGCTGAACGGGCAGGGAGAATCCACTGCGGTGAGATACCCGAGGGGCACGCGTTTTCCCGGCTGGGGCGGCTGGCGACTGGGGTCCCCTCCATGCACGTGGCTCCCCGGTCTGACTGGGAACATTGGATAGCGGGGCCCTCCCGTCACGCTTGGCGTCTCGGGCCAGCTGGGCAATTTGGACCGGCACTCCCCCAAGCCGCGGCCAGCGACCCCGGCCTCCACGCGCGGTTTCCCGGGCGACTGCCCCGCAGACAAACGACCGCCACGAGTGCCACCTACTGGGCAGGAAAAGAAAAACAGAGCCCAGAGATTCCACAGAAAAACCTTTCAACCAGTTGGGTCCCACACCCAGGGAAATCTGATCAAATGCCCAGACACCAGCAGAAAATAATGGATGACGCTCGGAAAATTGAAGATATGGCCCAATCAAAGGAACAAACCAATAGTTCAAATGAGATACAGGAGCTGAGACAACTAATGCTGAATATATGAACAGAAATGGAAAAACTCTTCAAAAACCAAATCAATAAATTGAGGGAGGACATGAAGAAGACATGGGCTGAACAAAAAGAAGAAATAGGAAATCTGAAAAAACAAATCACAGAACTTGTGGGAGTGAAAGACAAAGAAGAAAAAATGGAAAAAACAATGGATACCTACAATGGTAGATCTAAAGAGACAGAAGCTACAATTAGTGAACTGGAGGATGGAACAACTGAATTCCAAAAAGAAACAGAAACTATAGGGAAAAGAATGGAAAAACTTGAGCAGGGAATCAGGGAACTGAATGACAATATGAAGCGCACAAATATACGTGTTGTGGGTGTCCCAGAAGGAGAAGAGAAGGGAAAAGGAGGAGAAAAACTAATGGAAGAAATTATCACTGAAAATTTCCCAACTCTTATGAAAGACCTAAATTTACAGATCCAAGAAGTGCAGCGCACCCCAAAGAGAGTAGACCCAAATAGGCGTTCTCCAAGACATTTACTAGTTAGAATGTCAGAGGTCAAAGAGAAAGAGAGGATCTTGAAAGCAGCAAGAGAAAAACAATCTGTCACATACAAGGGAAACCCAATAAGACTATGTGTAGATTTCTCAGCAGAAACCATGGAAGCTAGAAGACAGTGGGATGATATATTTAAATCACTAAAAGAGAAAAACTGCCAACCAACACTCCTATATCCAGCAAAATTGTCCTTCAAAAATGAAGGAGAAATTAAAACATTTATAGACAAAAAGTCACTGAGAGAATTTGTGACCAAGAGACCAGCTCTGCAAGAAATACTAAAGGGAGCACTAGAGTCAGAACCGAAAAGACAGAAGAGAGAGGTATGGAGTAAAGTGTAGAAAGAAGGAAAACCAGATATGATATATATAATACAAAAGCCAAAATGGTAGAGGAAAATATTATCCAAACAGTAATAACACTGAAAGTTAATGGACTGAATTTCCCAATCAAAAGACATAGAATGGCAGAATGGATTACGACCCAGCAATACCACTGCTAGGTATCTACTCAAAGGACTTAAGGGCAAAGACACAGACGGACATTTGCACACCAGTGTTTATAGCAGCATTATCTACAATTGCAAAGAGATGGAAACAGCCAAAATGTCCATCAACAGACGAGTGGCTAAACAAACTGTGGCGTATACCTACGATGGAATATTATGCAGCTTTAAGACAGACTAAACTTATGAAGCATGTAATAACATGGATGGACCTAGAGAACATTATGCTGAGTGAGTCTAGCCCAAAACTAAAGGACAAATACTGTATGGTCCCACTGATGTGAACCGACATTCGAGAATCAGCTTGGAATATATCATTGGTAACAGAGACCAGCAGGAGTTAGAAACAGGGTAAGATAATGGGTAATTGGAGCTGAAGGGATACAGACTGTGCAACAGGACTAGATACAAAAACTCAAAAATGGACAGCACAATAATACCTAAGTGTAATTTAACTAGGTTGGAACACTGAATGAAGCTGCACCTGAAATATGAAAAAAAAAAATATTGTGTGTATTCAAAACCTCTTCGAAATTGCAGTAGTTATTATACCTGCCATTAGATCGTGTCACTTAGTGCATCACTGAGTAATAATATATATTACTATATCACATACTATTTTTAAAATATATTCTATTTGCATTTCAAGACAATTTGTTTCCTTGGTAATAATAAATATTATTTGTAACTTTTTAGCATGAAGAACTTATAATAAATACAACAGTAGACTGAATAATAAATAGAGCCCCTCAAATCCATCACCACCTACATCCCAGCATCCTTTCAATCCGATCATGCCAGCCCAGCACAACCCTGAGACCAAAGGACACGCTAGATGGAAGATTACCTATGAGTTTGGTTAGGGGTTTTACAGACAGGAGGAAGATTTTCCCAATGGTGGCCAGATAGGAGATGACAGTCTGCACTTGCCCTAGCCAAGAGAGGAAAAGAGAGCGAGAGAGGCATGCCCAGGAACAGCTTATACAGTTTAACAGTCTCACAAGGTTTGGTTAGAATGGAGTTTTGGCAGACTCTTGTCAGGTTTGGTTGTGGGGAGGGGTGGGGGGTGGGGGGGTGGGGGGGTGGCCGGTTTACAATCTCTGACTTCTAAAGTCTGCGCAGGTGGCGTAGGTTGCTGTGTGACTTGCTCTCAAAACGGAGGAGGGAGCGGGGCTTGGGCCCTGGGTCTTTACACCTATTTCTTCTTGCAGTAAATCCTAGACATTCTATAATCTCAACCATAAATGTTTCAGTATATATCTCTAAAATATAAGAAGACCTTTCTCTTAAAACTTAACCATAATATACCATTGTCACAATTTGAAAAATCAACAATTCCTTAAATATGATAAAATATCCAGTCAGTGTTAAAATTTCCAACTAGCCACAGATATTATAATTTTTTTAAGTTTTCCTGATTTTTTTGTGTGTTCATTTGTTTGTTTTTTGCATGGGCAGGCACTGGGAATTGAACCCAGGTCTCTGGCATGGCAGGCAAGAATTCTGCCACTGAGCCACCTTTGCACCGCCCAAAGTTTTTCTTTTTTATATTTTAAAAAAAGAATCCAAATAAGGCCAACACTTTCAATTAGTTGGTACACCTTTTACATCTCTTAATTTATACATTCCTTCTTCATCTCTTTCTCCTTTCCTCTCCTTACAATTTATCTCTTGAAAAAAAAATGGGGTGATTTCCCTGTAGAGTTTCCCACAAACTGTGTGGATTTCATCCTTGTGGTGCTGGGTAGCATACTCCCTTGTTCTAGTTTGCAAGCTGCCTGACTGCAATGTACCAGAAACGGAATGGCTTTTAAAATGGGGAATTTATTAAGTTGCAAGTTTACAGTTTTAAGGCCATGAAAATGTCCAAATTAAGGCACCAACAAGAGGTTACCTTCACTCAAGAAAGGCCAATGAAGTTTGGGGGTTCTTTCTCAGCTGGAAGGGCACATGGCGATGTCAGCTGGCTTTTTCCCCATCTTCATGTTTCATGAATCTCCCCCGGGGGCATTTTCCTTCTTAATATCCAAAGGTCTCTGCTTGCGTGGGCTCTATATCTTTTTCCAAAATGATTCCCTCATGAAAGGCCCCAGTAAGCAACCCTACCTTGAATGGATGGAGACACATCTCCATGGAAACTATATCTAATGAAACGTTACCACCCACAACTGAATGGATCACATCTCCATGGAAACACTCAAAAAGGTCCCACCCAGCAACACTGAATGAGGATTAAAGGACATGGCTTTTCTTGGGTACACAACAGATTCACACTGGCACACCCCTCTTTCTTCTGTATTTTTGGTAAGCTGGCATTTGAGTCTACAGGCCTGATACCACTTCAGTCTGATTCATGCAGGGATAGGGGATGTGCAGCAAGACCACTTCTCATTGTTTCTATTAGCAACCATTGATTTTCAATGTTTAAATTCATCAATTAGGGTTATAAATGATTTATTTTAATTCTATCATTTCTTATAATTTATTAGCTATAAAACTTCTGGTTTTAGTTTTCTAGCTATTAAAACAAACATCATACAGTGGGTTGGCTTAAACAATAAGAATTTATTGGCTCATAGTTTGGAGGCTAATATAAATCCATAATCAAGGCTATTGCATTCTGGGGCTGGCTGTCAGTAACCCTTGGTCCTTGGCTTCTCTGTCACATGGTAGTGCATATGGTGGCATCTTTTCCCTTCTCTTCTGGTTCCATTGACTTCCAGCTTCTGGCTGAAGACTCAGCTCCTCTCACTGTGGCCTTTCCTATAAGGCCTTCACTAATAAGATTAGGATCCAGCCTGATTCAGTGGGTCACACCTTAGCTGAAAAATCTCATCAAAATATCCTATTTACCATGAGTTCACACTCACAGGAATGGAATGAGAGTAAAAACATGTTTTCCTGAGATATGTAACTCCAACCACCATAACTTCTATGATGAAGAAAATTTCCTCATTAATTATTTGATTATCCAGCGATAGAGTTAAAATAGAAAGTCAGAAAACATATACTTGAATCTCTCTTTTTCACTAGTTTTTTAAAATAATGAGTTGGCTTTATGCATTTTGCTTTATGCAATTAAAAACCTTATCCCAAAAGAGGTACACAGACATTACCATGTTGTCAAAAGGGTCCGTGGCACAAAACAGTTAAGAACTCTTGCTTTAGAATATCCCAGCAGGAGACAAAAGTTGACCTGAGCTCTTGAACTTACTAGGATAAGGAGAATGATACTCATTTTAAACCGAGACCAGTCTTACTATTAAGTTAGTCAAATTTATTTTTGGATTTCCTCTAATTTCACCTTTCTCTAAAGTCCACTGCTTTGCAACTTTCTCTCTTTTAAAATCTACTTCATCTACAGAGATTGGAGATGAACCCACAGTGATTGCCATTTTCTCAATCTCCTACCACACATAATGTTCATCTCATGCATTTTGATGCTTGGTTAAATTCTACCTTATGACATACTGTGATATAGACATGTATGTAAATCATATAATAGTAGCTGTGGTATAGAGACATAACTAACTTGAAGTCAGAAGGTCTAATTCAAATATTGACCTTGCTATTTATTAACTGTAAATTTAGGCACATTGCTTTTACTTCTTTGAGACTCAGTTTCTTCACATGAAAATGGCAAAAATGATATTGACTTGAGAACTAAAGAGGGAAACATTCTTGAAAGCTTGAAAAAATATTTGTTAAATCTGACTCATTTCCCAAAGGGCAGGGGGTGTATTATTTAGATCCTTGGTACTAACCAAAAGTAATTCAAAAAGTGGTATTGTGAGACACCACTGATTTAGGGCTCTAAATTCATGATATTTCTCCCTTTGCCCATAGAATGTGGGAAGCACACTTCACAACAGTTTGGTAGTTCTGATAAAGTCAGATCTGTCCAATTCTGAAATACTCTTTAAATTAAGCCATGTTCCCCCTACAGCACAATGTATCTTTCCTGGGCTTTCACTAGACTTGCCCAGTCTAGACTTGCCAACCTACTTGTCATCTTACCCATTCTTGGCTTGAATAGCCATATACCCTGCTCTAGCCCCTAATCCAATTAGAAGCATCTGTCCTGTGTTTCAATCCATCCATACAAGCTCATACTTTTTTCCATTTGGTTAATCTGAAAAATCAAAACCTCTCAGGATTCCTTTCATGCTCCTCCTTGGTCAGATTCCTCTTCCATTTCTGATAGATGCTATTTGAATCTTTCAAATGTTCTCCTTAAACAATGTAATTCTCCAGAGCCTTTCTTTCTTTTAGCAGATGACTTGCCTTCTTCTTCCAAAGCAAATATAGCTTTTGGGGTGTCTCCTGTGCCTTATATCTTATCAATCTCTCTCCTCTCTCAGAGGAAGAGGTCTCTTTGAGGGTGGCATGATGTACTGTAGGAGCACTTTAAAGTCATGCAGATATACATGTGAATGGTGGCTTTGCTATTGATTAGCTGTGTCCCTGGAACAAGTTATTTAACACCTCTGAGCCTTAGTTTCATTATTTATAATGTGGGCATTAAAAACATCTTTACAGCATTGTTTATGAGAATAAATAATATATTTAAAGTGTCTAGTGCGGGGTATTATTAAAAGATTTGAAAAGTGTTAACATTTACACTTTCCTCCCTTCTACCACCTTCTCTGCCCAAGAGAAAGATTACTTCTCCATATTGTCCTCAGGTCCATTTCCTTTTGGCTAAGTTATCCAGAACAATGCAGTGTGGCAGAGTGGGTGAAAGCAAGACTTTGGAATCACACAAAGCTGGATTCAAATCCCAGGTTTGATACTTACTAACAATGATTTTCATTCAAGAAAAGGGGACATGATTATATGAAGATTAAATGAGATAGTGTAAGCAAAAATAGCCTGGTTACAGCTCAACTGGGTTTTTAATGAATGTTTCCTATTATGGTTGCTGTTTTCCACTCTCCTGTTCAGTGTCTTCAACATTCTTTCTCCATTGGTTCTCCCCTCTCCACTTCTTCCAATTTGTAGAGTGCTAAGTCTCCCTTACATAAGTAAAGCAACAGGCTCCTCCCCACCCCCTGTCAGCTATTGCTCAGTGTGCCTCCTCCATTTAGAGCCTAACTTTTTGATAGGATTGTCTATACTCTTAATCTCTGCTTCCTCACCAGTTCACTTACTGTTATGTGGCTTCGATCTGCATAATTTCACCTCAAGTTCTCTTGTTAAGGTTAACAATAGCCTCCTAAATTCTCCAAACAATGAACACTTGAGGAACTTTTGACGATTAGATTCTTTATGGCCTATTACATAGCTGGTAATCTCTCCCTCTTGGAATTCTCTTCTGTCTTGTCTTTCCTGGCACGATTCTCTTGCTTCTCCTCCTACCCCTGCCCTTGTTTCCTTTCAATCTCCTTTGAAGGAGAGCGCATGACCCCAAAGATCACACCTTCAGCCCTCTTCTCTTTCTCTCCTTATGCTTTCCCTTAGCAATTGCATCAACTCCATGGTTTCAACTACTATTTTGACTTCCAAATTATATAACTCTAACCATGCTATATTCATTTTGTTCAAAGCTATTTAAAATTCTTCAATGGCTTCTTGTTGTCTATAGGATGAAGTTTAAACTGTAGCATGGCCTTCAAGGCCACTCATAGTATGATCCTTGACCATGATTCCAGTCTTTTTTTCTTACCATTGTGTCATATGTACCTTACTTCCTCATTATACTCCAAACAAAACAAAACAAAACAAAAAACTTGCAGTCTTTCAAATCCAACACCCTTCATCATAGTTTCATGTTTGTAACAAATTTCCTGCTTTCTCTGTTATCCATCTAACAAATTCCTACTCAACCTTTAAAACTCAACTCCCTCCCTCCTTTTTCAGATAAGTGAAGCCTTATGGAGACAATGACCGTGGAGGGAGTAATTTGGGGCAAGAACCATTCTGTTATACTTCTCAAATGCCATGTTTTATCTATGTATGAAACTGGCTCTGACTCATGGATCTAGAGTCTATCCGTGTGAAAGGGATAGAAAAATACTGGCACACATAGCAGTAATAATAATGGCAAACACTTACATAATGCTTACCATGGGCCAGACGTGATTCTACGTGATGCAGCCTGATTCTGAACGCATGCTCTTACCTCCCACTCTACACTGTCTCTTGGACTAACGCAAGGGTATTTCTCAATCTTTCTCTCTGTGCTTGGGAGGATTTCCCTGACCCTGCTCCAATCCCCACGTGAAAATTTCTAGGACCTAACAAATAAGCTGAGATCTGAGCTCCTTTGCAACCCCATTCATGGGAAGCTAAAGTGAAATATGATCATTTCACAGTATTGGAAACTGGAAAGAGCTTCTGATTTCAGAAGAACAATTTTAAAAAATGGATTTGTATGCATAACATCCATTGCGGTTGGTGGTGGTAGAGTTAGTGACTAATAAAAATGTCATTTCCTGTGATTTTTATAAATTACAGTAAATATGCCAGTAATCAACCACATTAGCTGCTGAAATGCAGGCAGCCATCTGGAGTAGAGACCAGGGGACTTCGCTGAAGCCTCAAGAGGTAGACCCCACAGGTACAAATTGACACCTAGGAAAACAGTAGTTAATCCATTCTAGAATTTGGAGAAGAGGAAAAATGTTAAAATAAATGTATGTCAAGCAGACAAATTTGGACTTCTCTAAGATGTTCTGTCAAGTCAAACAGGAAATAGCTATAAAGTACTTGTAATACTAAAAATCTTGTCATTTATAATTTTTAAAGCAACGGGCTCATTTAGCACATCAACTCATAGATCATAATCTAGGGAGAGTCAGGCTGGGTATTTATTTCACTTTTAATGTGTAGAATCCAGGGCAAACCATGCATGATCTACAAAAGACTCTCCCCATTCTATCAGCTCTTGAAGCCATAGAATGAACCAGTAAGATAGCTGCTCAGGCTGAGGGTGATGAATGTATCAAGATATGAAAATTCTTACTGTTCCCATAAAGAGAATTAAGATGTGATTAGAAATGTCATGCCTTAGGTAGTCTCTTAATGAATAATTCCGAATAAATCCCAGCATTATTCTGTTTATTTGTTTTACTTAGAAGCTATTTGAAGTCAGTGGACCTGAAAGTCTGTTTTAACATGCCAAGTATGTTTACCATATCTTGTAATCATCTTGCTTACTATTTCACAAACAATAATTGGAGTTCTGTATTTATTTCAGATACCTCAATGTATACTGCCTACAGCTAAGAAATCATGGCCCAGAGACATTTTTTCACAAGGATAAATGCTTCCAGCAAAGTAGTCCAGGAGTGTGATACAGGAAGATGAACACCAAAAGTCATGTTCTGCATTGTTGAAAACTTCAGTGGGAAGTAGGTATTTATGGAAGAGATGCTTAACGAAGTTTGCATGCACTAAATAAATATTTGCTTGTTAATTGATACAGAGTGGGGGGAAATGTTCTGGAGAGAAGGAATGAGAGAAAAGAACATAGCCCACAACAAACTAATCACTCACTTTAGTGAAGAAGCTCTAAGAGTGACAATTGACCATATATTTCACGTTCAAACATAATTAGGCATCATGGCTTATAAAGACAAAGTTAGTTCCCAGAAAGACACTAATTCAGTGTTACATTTATATCTCTCTTCTCTTAATCATACCCCTGATATATCTACACCTCTATATTTTCTACATTACGTAGGTTCAACAGTGCTTAACTCAGCTAGGAGTAAGAACTGCTATGCTGCTGCTACTTGCTACAATTTAGACATCATGTGTGTGCATGAGTGCATACACACACACACACACACACACTCGTGTTGCCCAGCCTCAGAAAAGCCTGGGTATGATAGTGGTCATATTTAAAATCTCTAGGTCTTTCAATCTAAGTAACATTTCCCTCCCTATATGTTTTTCCGTATTCTGCCATTCCTTCACTTCTAGAGAAGTGAAAAGACTTCGTGTCCAAGTATATCAACATAAGCTAATTTAAAAAGAAGACATGGAATTTAATTTCAATTAGAAACTGACAGCTTTAAAATTAGCTCCACCTACTAACAAGTTTGTTTTGGTTCCTTGAATTTAACAGTTACTTTGGAAAAATATCATTTAACTCTATGAAGTTAATCTTGTTTTCAAAATAATGATTAGTCTTCATAGACTGATTAGTGGTCCTAAGTGTGGGTAAGAGGGGTAATTGATGAATATCCTTTTTATATGCATCAAATAACTCTCTATGTAGGTAGAGAATTTAGGCACTATTCAGGACATTTTGGTAAAAATCCTATAATTCAGGAATGAAAGCTCATTCTGAAACCAAATTATCCAAATTAATCACCACCACTGTGGAAGATGAAATCGAAAACTAAGGCAAAACAAACCCTAGATTACTTACTTTACTTTGGCAGACACCAAGTCTATATATGCGATGTGTGTATGTGTTTGTGAAATAACGTGGATTTTTAGCATCTGCGTATATCAAATAAAATGAAGAATTGAGGTTCTTACTCTAGCCTAGGTGACTTCTAGAAATGCTACACCCATATGTTTTGCATCAATTTCTAGGCTATTATTGATAAATAGTATTTGTTTTTGCTTTCTCTTTCTCTTTTAATAAATGAAATAGATAATTTTTTCAATTCTACGTTTTAAAATTATGCACAACTGTAGAGTATGTGTTACATGTGTTGACTACATACAATTCTTGATATATCTGTTAATTTAAAACAAAGTTAATTTATTTAAAATAATGGGTGATTTTGAAAATATTTTGAGTGAAATGTTACAAACTCATTTGACTAACTCAACTATACATCTTGCATTTTGTTTTTTTTTTCTGCTCTAAGACACACATTTTAAATGTTTTTATGATCTCTGGAATCTGAAAGCAACATTACCATTAGTGATGACTTATAATTATAATTGGCAGAGTTTTTTATTTCTTAATGGGAAGTAAAATAAAGATGTGTCTTGTAGTAAATGGCATCTTAGACTTGTTGGGAGAGAGTATATGTGTGTGTTGGTAGTGGGGACAGACCTGGGTAACCTATAGATAATTTCTTCTCCATGTGGTCTCAGGTGAAGAAAATTATTTGTGTCAAGAATGAGATACTCTTACCTAATATTTCTTTATGTTAGGGTTATAAATTATATCTCCAAACTTCAGCATGGTTCTTTTTATCCCCGCAACAGGTGGTTCACGCTGTTTTGCAAATTATATCAGAGGGTTCCCATTACCTTGTCCATCATCAACTAAAAAAGCTGCAAAAGAAATTTCTAGAAGACTCTCAAAGGACGAAGCAAAGAAAGCAGTTTCCCAATTAGCACCAAAGCCGATGGCAAGTCAGAAAAAGAAAAATCAAAGTTAGTATCACTGAATGGGATTGAATTAATATTTTAAATGTCAAGATGAGTATGCAAACTTACAGCAAAGCACTGTGCTACATTTGCGATTGTTCTCTGGAAACTTTTGCAAGACAGTCATTGTAAGTCAGAAAAATCGTGACCCACAACCATGCCACGTGGATATTTTCAGCCTGAATTTCTCTCTTAGAGCCAGAAGTCTTAGAGAGGATTGGGAGCCAATTTCAAATATTAAGTCAGTGTTAAGGTATTATGGGACAGCGGAGGGAAAAGAGAATATGTTTGTATTTTAAATGATAAGGATTTCTGAATGGAAAAATCAGTCATATTGATACTATGCTAGTAAACCTGCTTATAACCAGCAGGACACTGACATGTGGGATACAGAACGATGTATGAACACATACATATAGTGAATATCTATATTCATATTTTTTCTGACAGAGATGTCATTTAATGGCTGAGATTGATATTGTTTCACTTTCAGCTTTCTGCTCTTTACCTCTTTTCATTCTTCCTGGGACGATTACCTCACCATCCTATATGCATGATTTAAAGGGAATTACCTATTACTTCAATTATTTGTTTCTTATCAACTGATGTTACACTACAAGGATTTGCATTGAAAGGACACAAAGAAAGAGCAAGTCATGGCACATGGCCAAATAAAAGAGTAATGTTCTGGTGGATTTAGCCTAAATAACTTACAGCTGTAGAAAAGTGGAAAAGTGGAAGGTGAACCCTTTGACCAATAAATCTCTACTGCCCGTGAAACCCTTATCTTGTCCCCTCCAATATATTCCACACTAGGAAGCCATCATCATTGGCTCTGGTTTGTTATTTGTAAACCTTGATCTTCTGCACTCCGTGTCCTAAATATGGATAATTAGCATCAGTTTATCACGCTTCTGCATATTTTCTCTTCTCTCCAAACATGCATGCTTCTATTGGCTGCCATTCTGCCACAGAAGATTATGGAGACAGATTGCAGAGAATGAATGTGCTAAACGAGATTAGGAAGGAATAGAAATAGCAACTTGGCCAATAAATTCCTCGTGAGAGCCTTATCATACAATTACACGTTGACTTGTTTCACACTCTCCCAGCCTCTTAATCCAACGCCCCCACCAAGAATAAAATTTCACTAATTTCTGAGTTCCTGAATATCCTCCTGACTTGTCACTGAGAATGGCTGGAAAAAGAAACTGCTGAAAACAACACACCAAACTTTATAATAAAAATTTAAACTTTAAAGGCCAAAATATGAGATAGGAATTTGGGATGTTGAAAGCATCTAATACCCACAAATGAATGCAAGAAGTCTTGGCAGAGAGTGATATTTGACTTTTTTTTTGAATACCAAATCCCCTCATTGCACCACCTTTTGGGATCCAGAACTGTATGCAAGGGAGACTGCCTCCCTCTTAACAGAGACAGAGCTATCTGACATGTTTAAAAATGGAAAAAAAATCATTCATTTATTTTCCTACTAATTATGATTATGGGTAATAGTCATGATGCCCTTAAGTAATTCTGGGCAAACCACCTGACCTCTTTAACTGCAGTCTCCTTCTTGCTCAAACAGGCTGTTTAGCATCCACAGCCCTTCCCAGCACTTAACAATATATAGTTTCCTATACATGTTAATATACATAAATAGGAAACTTCTTGCCTCACAGTGCAACCTAGAACACTCTGGTAGGGCATCCACAAGGGGAGCTCTCTTCTTGTTCTCATCTGCCAGTTAATCGTTCTTTTCCCCGGGGCTTTATAATAAGTTAGGTATTTAAAGAGGCCCATTAAGTATTTCAATCTACCAGGAGACTATTTATAGCACAGAGCAGCAGTAAGGCATTATGGTGCACCCACAAAAGCAAGGCACTGCAGCAGGAAAAAAGCGCAGGACTGAGGTTATGGTTACTGGAAAGAATGGAAATCCAGGCTCAATCTTTAAAATGATATATTTGTGCTTACAGAGAAAGGAAAGACTTCCAATTTATGGTGGGAGGAATTAATTCGCTAGAGAAATTCACAGCCATTGTAAAGAGAGGTTTTACATATAGATCATAATGTTGCCTTCACTTTCTTTTTTCCAAGCCATGTCTTTAAGAACTCAGTGAAGAGAGCCTTATGCAAAATAAGGATTCAGAAGATCTCTTACCAGGCTCTGAGTTCAGAGACCAAACCAGATGGCATTTATTCGTCAAATATGTATTAAGTGTCTTGTCTACTATGTGCCAAGCACTGTTCCAGGATCTTGAGATATTAGCAAAACAAAGAAAGATCCCTGCCCTGGAGGAGCTTACAGTTAAGAGGATGATGGTTAAGGTCTTGAGGTTAAGTATGAGTTTGCTTTTGCACACTGGCTTGTCTTCTATTGGCTGCCAAGGATTTCCTTTTTTTTTTGGAGAAAAACTTGGCCTGGAAATTCTTCCCTCTATTTACATTGGTAGGGAGAGAGTGTAAAGCGTGCAGAAGATAGAACCAAAGGACCTGTAAGGAAGCACTGTAAGGCCTGACAGGTCTAGACTCTTGTTGGGAAATAAGAACTGAAGAATGGCCTGTCTTTCTACAGCCCAAGCCTTGGAGTATGCACTCCCTGCAAACCGCAGCTCCTGAACTGCATGCATTCAATCCCTAACGCCATCTGGTCAGGAAAACACACACGCCCTTCTTAGTGTCAGAGAGAATCTACCTTTCCCACATCATTTTCTCTTTCAAAGCCAGTGCAATCCAAATGTGCCTGTGTTTTTAGGGGAATTAGTCATGCTGAATGAACGTCAGGGCAGCAAGTTCGTGAGGGGACAGGGTTGGTTTGTTGTTTTCTGGAGGAAATATTTGCTATGCTTTGTAGCTCTAATTTGGGAGTTTCTTAGCTTTTGGGAGATTCTTGGACTTTGCCTCATCTAACTCCTCCACCCAAGCAAGGCTCTGCAGCTAAGAGAGCCCTAGGCTAGCCGCCCAAAGGCAAAATTGGTGTTTGAAGCCCAGCTCAGCAATTTGAGGTGGAAGAACGAATACGCAGCTCATGTGACGACCCTCTGCCCTAGAAGACGAGGCAGAAAATGTGAAATCATATCACATGAAGAGTCATTAATAACCATCCTTCCCTCCCCTATTTTATATTTCCCGAATTGGTGAGCTATGTTAAGGGGGGGTGGTGAGAGTGGGAGGGAGCCTTTTGCCATTAATCTGGGAACAAACTGCTAACCTCGGTGACTGGTATTTTAGCTTTTCTTTTCTCACTTTTCTTAGTGTGGGGAAAGCAGTAAAGCTTGTGTGGACTGATTGTGAGGGGCTCTGCTGGAATTTGGCAGCGCAGAGGCTTGGAGAGCAGCCCCATGCTGGCTCCTATTCAGCGGGCCAGTTTTCCTCGAGCTTTGGAAGTTTCACTCAGCCGTGCACTCAATGGCTTCACAAAGCTGATTACAAGCTTCAGCGCATTCCTGAAGGAGCCAAAAGCGACGCAGGTGCAAACGAGCCGAGGGAGCCCCTTATCCCGGTGACAGAATGGGACAAGCTGGGAAAGGCTTGGACCACACAAATCCAAGGCTCACCAGGCAGCAGAAAGCCTGTCTTGGGAACTGGGGGTCATTATCCGATCTATTCAGCAGGGGCCCGGGCAGCGGCAGCGGCGGCGGTGGCCGAGGCGGTGGCTGCTGCACGTACGGCCCGGAGACACTTCGGGCCCTGGGGAGTCCGGCCCGAAGCGGGAGTGCCACCGCCAGCGCCCGCGCTTCCAGCAGATGAGACCCAACCGCGGTACGGCGGCAGGGCCGGGGGCGCTGAGGTGATAGATTTGTATGTTTCCACCTACAAGCCTTAATGAAATACATGCCTAGACGAGCCCATGTCAAAAACAGTAATGACATGGCAAGAAAAAGCGGGAGAAGGCAATCCAACGCGTGGACCCGGCGACAGCGCCCCGTCTCCGCCCTGGCGCGGCGGGTCCCCACCTGTCTCGCCCAGGCCCCCGACACCTAGCTCTGAGGCTGGTCCGTCCTGCCCTCCAGGCCGCCTTTCCCATTTCGCGTGGGCAGCGGGGATACCGAGGAAGGGCGACCCCTACGCGGTGCGCCCCCCTCTTCATGCCGCGGGGCTGGGGAGTGGCAGGCGAGAGCCGGGCGCGGGACACCCAGCGGCGGGGCAGCCCAGGGCCCCCGAGGGTTGCGCTTTAGGAGTTGAGTGGCGGGTGGCGGGGGCTGATCCGAGACTTCCTTTGAGCCGCTTTGGACGTGGCAAAGGATGCCTTCTTTGCCGAGTATTATTCCGCGGTGGGAGAGGAGGGCGCCCCTTCCCTCCCGGAGTAATTAATTATGTCCCTTCCTCGCTCTCAAGGACAGAAAGCTAGGGGATGTGGGCGGCGAAGAGAGAAAAGGGCAGCGCGGCGGAGAGCGAGCGAAAGGCGGGCTGGCGGGCCGCGGGGGAGTGCGGGCTGCGGGAGGGCAGCGGGGCGGCGCCAGGGACCTTGAGCGCCCCGATCGCCCCCGGGGGTGGGGGGAGACCCGCGCGGTGATCCGGCGAGTTCAATCCCTCCGAGTTCCTGCTGCGGGCCGAGGCAGGCGTTTCCCCCGGGCCCGGCCTCCTCGGCCCGCACCCTGGCCGGGGGCCGCCCGTGCCCACCGCGTGCTGGGCTTTGCTGAGCGGGCCACGGCCGGGGCGACCGGCCCGGAGAGCCCGCGCGTAGAGGCGCGGGCAGGGCGCGGGCGGCTCGGCGGCGGGCGGGAAGGTGCCGCGCGCGCTGGCGCTCTTTTGTCTGATAACTAATTCGAGTTAATGCGATCTTTATGTAAAGCTAACAGCGGATAATTGTCTATTTTCTCGCCAACAATCTCCATCACAATCACTTATCTGGAAACCTGCGGCTGTATTAATCGTCATATTCCCGGAGATAAGCACTGCTACCATCCGCAGCAAACGCGGTGTTCGGAGGAGATGGGAACACCTTCCTCCCGCGCTCAGGGTACGGGGTTCGGGGTCAGCCCCTCCCGTCGCGGGAAATTAGAATTGCCACTTCCCGCACCAGGGTGTGCCCTCGCCGTTCTGTGCCCGCGGGCGGGAGGGTCGCAAGGGGCTGCCTTTCAAATGATTTGTATTTTCTCCTGGGGGTGGTGAGTGCGTGGAAGAGGCAGAGAGGGTTAGAAGAAGGTTGTGCGGGGGGCTACGGAAGGGGGTTCACAGCCCCGGGTCTGGGCGGGTCTGGGCAGGGCCTCGGCACGTCGCTGCGAAGCCTTCGGCTCCACGCGGCCCTGTAGTGTCAGTACCAGAATTCAGTGCTTCTGACCTGTTAGAAATAATGACTCCCTAGACCCGCCTTCTTTGGCTGTAAAAAAGGTTTCCCCACCCTCTCCCTGCTCCTTTAGCTTCATTCTTGCCCCACCCACTCTGTCCTCGCCCTAGTTCCCTCCCCCAATGGTCCCCCTCCTGCAGGATCACGGTACTTGCAGATTATTGGGAATATTTACACTAACAGTGATTGAAATACCCCAGAGAGAAAACACTGGTTGTGGAAATATGTTCCATTTCCCATCAGTTCTCTTTCTGTTAGGTGTTAAGAAATGATAGCAAATGGTATGGAAACCCCTCTAGGGAAAAGATACTTGTATTACAAAGATTTTGTCTTTTTGAGCTGAAGTCAAAACACCAGTGTCAAATGAAAATCATTTTGGTGGTGGTGGTGGTGGTAGTGTGGTTGTTGTTGGGGTGTGTAACTTCATTGTCTGCAATAAGTGGAAAACAATTTATTTCTGAGACTAAGTACTGTACTGCCTTTGGCTGTTAACTTAGAAGTAAACCATTTTATTCCATTTACTCCTAAAACTTGGATCGGCCACCCAAGGGATCACCACTGCAACTTTTCAAAATGGTCTTCCTAGAAAACAACAAATTCAAAGTCAATTCATAACAGTTTTTGGTCACAAAAAAATATTATCTATTTCTCTTTTCATAGGAAAACTTGTAAACTTCAAAGCATGAAAGTATGCAAATGCCATAAATCACTGAATTTGTAGATAAAGGAGTCCAAATTACTCCAAAAATAGGGCATTGTAAATTCTTGTTGAAATCCATAAGTCCTGAATTTCCCCCTCATGCAACTGATGAGGTCTTTAAAAGCAAACAAGTACATCAAACGTCGAAGGTCAACAAACGAAAGCTCTTGCTGAGGTTCCCAGGGTTGTTTTTTCTTGGGGCATTGGAGAATCATCCCATTTCATCTCTCACCTGATTCTTGTCATCTCTGCCATCTTGAAGTGATCTGTGAACAATACTGGTCCCTCGGACAGACCAGGCTGGTCAATCAGGCAGAACAGACTATGCAAATGGAATGGAGAGGCGAAGCACCGAGAACACTAGCGCCCATTGTCTTGGGCATTTCAAAGCGCAGAGCAGCTGCAGCAGACTTGTCGCCTCGGACCCTCGGTTGCCACACTAATGTCATCATTGCAAAACATCAGATTTTGAAAACTATACAATCTGAATTCATTAGCAGTCTCCTCTGCAAAGATTTCTCTTCTTCATGACAAGTTTCAAAGTCCAGATCTCCTTCTGTTGATAGGGGGTGGGAAAAGGAGATGGTGGTGGTGGGCGGGGGAGCGGGCTAGGTCAGGAAAGAGGAAGGGGAAACGATTTTGCATGTGACAACAGCTGATCCATAACTTTCTCTTTCTGGTATAGTCACAAACTTTAAAAAGTGTCCTTGGGCTTTTGAGCTTGGACGTCTGAGTCAGACGACCATGAGATTTCCATGTTTTCCAGCTTTCCTTTGTAACTCCTTTGCAGTTTCTCAAAAGTGTTGCTTCCAAGTTTAAATTAATAGAAATAAATCAAGGTATCAAGTGGGGTGGGAAATTAACAAAAACACTATATTTTGTTTTAATGATAGCGCCATTTATTAACAGTTTTTAAAAAACTGTTTTTGAAGTTTTTTTTTTAGGTTGAGCTCAGAATAATATCATATTAGACCAATTGTACGCCCTAAGACAAGTTAGTTAAGACAACGCTATTCTACAGCATTATTACAAAACCGCTTATGAACTTTGAAACCCTAAAATGAAAATGTCTTAATTATTTACGTAATTGCTTCCACTCCCAATTGTTGAGATTACCGGATACTTCTCTTTAAATATGGCCTCATTCCCCATCCCCACCCCATGTTTCTCTAGAACCACAGTCGCCCGGGGAAATGAACTTGTCTGCTGGCGGCAGCGGCCCTGCCTGTGGCTGCTGAGCATGTGAACCTCGCGGCGCGGGTGGGGGGCGCTCTGGGTCCTGGCTGGACCCGCACCTGCTGGCGCCGAAGCATCGGGGACACACGGAGCCGCAGTCAGGTCTGGTGGGAGCCAGAGAGCCGGACAGGGCTTTCTTTTGCCAGATTTCTGTGCGGGAGCAGTTTTCCCCACTAACAGGCTTGCTTTCTCCTCTCGGCCTCTCGATCTGCGTTCAAGTGTCCTTCTTCTGATTCTTCACAGGATTCGGGGGCCACTATGCTCTCCCTAGCTCTTCCGTGGGTTGGAAAGAGTGTTCCTAGGAAAAGGCAGTCGCCCCGGAGAAAACCAACAGGCCAATTCGTAGCCGGAAGCTGAGAAGAATTAGGCGCTGGGGCCAATAGCTACGGAAGCAGCTGGTTCTTCCCCGCGTGCCCCGCAGCCTCCTCGCAGGCGGCCGCCACCCGACCCCCGCACAGGCCCCGGAGCCCGCGAAGCCACCGGGTGTCTTCCGGGTTCTTGACAAACTGAGAGGGTGGGATTTGGAAGGAGAGTGCAACCAAGTAATGTTTCTGTAAACCCAACAAGAAGAGACAAATAAATGGAGAAAAGGCCCCATAGATTGTGTGTTGTTTGGCTGGGGACCGGGATGAGGGCGAAGGCCGCCATCGCGCCCCGGGGAAAAGGTTTCAGCGGGTTCTTAGTAAACACAGACACCTTTTGAGAGAACTGAACTGGATTTTCTTTTTTTTCTTCCCAGAAAATTGTATGATTCGGGTCTCGAGCCTCGGGACAGTGACAGATCAGGCTTCTTTCCCCGAGTCGGCATACCTGGGATGGCTCCGGCTGGGACTGGCAGTGGCTGGAAGCTGGCTTGAGGCCAGAGGCGTGCTTCCTGGAGACTGTGGATACGGAGAAACGAGGCGGGGAGGATAATTTTAAGTCCCGAGGGGGCAGAGATTTTGCCAGTTCACATCTCTCCAAAGTGCAGACAGGGTCTGGTCCACCCGGAGTGTACAAAATACGTTTGCTGAAAGAATGAGGAGGCCCTTGCCGTGGGCGGGGCTGACGGCCGGAGTTCCAGTGACCCGGAAGGGATTCTCTGCGCACACGGAAGCACTTCCCAGTCCTGCGCGGTCTGGTTTCCTGCACATGCCCGCCCTGGGAGCAGGGAGTCGTTGACTTTTCCATGTCTCTCTTTCCGTTCCCACAGTCACGTTCGCTGTCTCACATGGTACATGCATTCTAACACAGACTCATACGCTCGCATGTACACGTAGTCACACTCACACAAATACCCAGTATCTGCACGTGCTGCACATGCTTACAGGCCCCACATACTACAGAGCCACACACACGTTCACTCTTAACATAAATACACACACACACTCACAGTCAACATATTTCCACCCTGGGACCCTCCCAGGGATAGACTGGTAGGATAGTAGGGTGCTTCACCCCTTCAAGGAGGAGAAGCCGTCCGGTATTGCTCCCCACCCCCTTCTCGGAGCACACACACACACACGGATGAATGGGCATTTGTTTCTAGAAAGTCATCAAATACAGCGAAAAAGTGATGCCCATGAACAACAAGGACATATTTAATTATGAACTTTGAAGGTTGCTTTTCTTCTGGGTCTTTAAAGTTAGGTTACTGCCTTAGATTGCTAGGAGGGACTAAATTATTGCTTTATTTTTAATGCTTCCTGATTTACGCTGTCTTCCAATATATTTTCTTTGGCTGCCCTGGAGGGTTGTTTAGACTAGCATTGTCTAATACGGTAGCAATAGCCAGATGTGGTTGTAGAGTCCTTAAAATGTGGCCAGTCTCAATTGACATGTGCTGTAAGTTTGAAATATGCACTGGGTTTTGAAGATTTAATATAAAAAGTATACAAAATGCTTCATCAATACTTTTTAATATTGATTACAAGTTAAAATGGCTGTATTTTGGATAAATTGGGTTAAAATATATTAGTGAAATTAATTTCACCTGTTTTTACTTTTTAAAAATGTAGCTGTTAGGAAATTTAAAATTACATATGTGGCTCATATTTGTAGCTCACATAGTATTTTTTTTTTTTGGACTTAGCCTTTCACTGATCCTTCAGGAAATGGGAAAAGAAAACTGAAAATGGTGAAAGATTCAGCCTATGATATAGAAGAGCCACCCTGTTTTAAAGCTGTTTTTTAAGCATAATATATCATCAAAGCTTCTTTTCTTTCATGAGAATGCATGGTTGGGGGGGCGGGCATTACCCATTGTACTTTATTGCTTGATTCACTTTCTTCCCATTTTAGGTTTAATTCCATCTAATTACTGTATTGTGATCTCAGTCAGCAATCTTAAATGAACTCTCAAGTAACTTTTGAAGAACCTTGCTACAAATGTTGGATAATGATGAAATGTAAATTACTACAGGTTATTGTATAATGCCTGTGCAGTGTTAAAGCAGCACCTTTCTTGTTATTCTTAAATTTCAGGTCAGCATTTTGGTACCTTCCTGCTTGAATTTTTCCCCTTCAATGTATTAACACAACCACCCAGCACTACTGCAACCAAAAACCAAACATAAACAAGACCAGAAGTTGAACATGAATTTACAACTGGTGAAAATGCTTTCTATTATAAAAGAATGAAATTCCTTCTATATTTTTTATTCCTATAACTGGTTCATAGATTTAAATATTTTTGAAGTCATACTTTGGTCAAGGAGGTCACGCAAAAACATATTTGCAAGCGGGTTTTTATTTTGAAGTCTGTATTTTAAAAAACACATGTTAAATTTTAGATACATGATTTCCAGAAGTGAAGTTATAGAAATTAGAAATGTACCTTGCCTTTGTGATAGCAAGCAAGAAGACGTTTCTCCGAGAACATTATTTTAATAAAGTTAGAACAATTGCCACACAAAAATTCTGCATATATATGTTTGATATACATGCATTATACTTTCTACATATTTACCTTGATGGTTGAATAGATTTAAGAAATAATTCAGTGAAAATATGAAATGAGTCTATTCCATCAGCAGATTGGAAATCTCATCCACAGTTTTGAATAAAAATTAAAAATTTGTTTATATCACAAAAGGAACTGTCCCATTGTTTATTATTATTATGACTACATACTGTTCCTTTTGACTAGATTAAATTTAACTAACGGGAAAAGAAAATGTTGTAAAATACCAAGAATGATCAAGCCAGTTGAAATGGTTTATTCTTTGTATTAACTCCTTGGAAAATAAAACATAATTTATTCAAGGTTTCTATTCATTTAATAGAAAAATAATTGAAATCTTTAATTCTTTAATAAAACGACCTGTTTTCTTAGAACTGCCATGCAAACAACCAAAAATTTAGGACATATCTTGCTAAAAAGTAATCAACATCCCATCAAAAACTCAAGTAATCTCTCTTGGATGTATAAGATGGTATATTTATTAGTATGACAATGTTTATTTCTTTGGTGACTCATGTTTGCTCTCACTTAACTTACTGAGTTAACTATAAAAAAGCAAACAATGAATTTAGCAGCTTGCTTTCAAATATTGCTCTTCTCCTCTTTTGGAATCATCTAGGAGTAAAAACGTGAAAAATGATAAACATGGAGAAGAGACTCCTTCATAGAGAAGAGACTGACAGTATGAAAATTCTACTTAGCAGCAAAGTTCCCAATTAACTTGCTCTTATATTTATTTAATATATGTATTGCTTGGCCTCATTTACTTCATCATCTTATAAAACTAGAGAGACTCTCGTTTGCTTCCTTTTTTCCCTAAAAGACTACAATGGTTATACGTTTTCAAATATTCATGGACAAGATATTTTGGATAAATAGTGTAAGATTAACTAAATTAGGTCAATGTTCATACAAGGCTAGTGTGATATGTCCCTTGTGTTGAAATTATCTGGTGTCAGCTACATTGATTGAAAAAGCACCACAGACCAAAAAAAAAGTCTTATTACAAGATGTCTCAAAAGCAGATAAGAAAGCAACGAAGTCCTATCGTAAATGAGGAACCTTATCTAGATTTTAATATGGTGGTAAGCAAATTATAAATATTTTTGCAAGTTAGACAACTTGTGTGGGAAAGCAGACATTTCTAAAGTCTCTATAATTCTAAGCCAGTGACTATAGTCTGCACATTCATCCATTGCTGGTGGGTTCTTTGTTCTTTTCCTCAAGACGGTTTCCATTTAAAGACAAAAATACTATCAAGATTCAGGATAAACTGCCTGGACAGTTTGATTCATGGTAAAATGGAAGTAGCTCAAGAAACTGGTGCCTGAACATCACTACATACTACTTTGTCCTTATCTGTTTGTTTATATCTCTTTTCCTGCATTGTTTCTCTCTTTCTGAAGACTGCTATTAATACTGATGAAATTTGTTACAGTAGAACTAAAGCATCAAAAGTTGGAAAAGAAGGTTCCTTACACATACATGTAAAGACTGTATTTGCTGAAGCCAGTAGCATATTCAATTTGTTGTCTTTATTTTACTAATTTTTTTTTTAACATGGGCAGGCACCGGGAATTGAACCCGGGTCCTCAGGCATGGCAGGTAAGCACTCTTACCTGCTGAGCCACCATGGCCTGCGCTACTAATTTTATAGATGAGTAGATGATTCATTCCTCTGCTCATGGTGATTATCATTTTTTTTACTGGTCGATGTTTACTGAATTGTTCTTCCTGGACATTATAATCTCTTATTACAAAAGTTGTTTAATAGCTTGATCATTTGATATAGTTAGCAGAATGGCTGTTAGTAAATATATTTCAAAAATAGACACAGACTTGTCTAGCAACCTGCTGACCACAGAGGATACCACACCCTTTAAAAACATTACTATGTTTAAAACATTTCTGGCTGGCAATAAATTTGATAGCCTTATCTTTAGGTTTGAACTGCATTGCTAATGTATATGTACTGGCTCAGACATACCATAAACTATAACAAAATAAAATTAAAGAGAAAACCCACAGCCTGACACTGAAAATTCCTGATTGCATTTTAATAGGAAAGTGAGCACTTTGCAGAAGAATATTGCAGTAGTTCAGATATTTCAGTGAGCAACAGCTGCGGGTGGATATGAACTCTGGAGAAACAGCTGCCAAAACAAAAATAGAAAAACGAAAATTGGAGGCTGAGGTCTGGAATAAAGAATTTTTTTTAATTAAAAATACTAAGTTTCACGTGCAAATGAGAGTGTCAAGAGGACGGAAAACAGTCCCAGCTCTGCTCATGGGTATCCCATTGATGTCAGGGGTGGACTGACTCCTGCCCAGTGTTCTAGAATCTCCAGTCTCTAGCAAACCCAACAGTTTAGTTTGGCAACCAGTGCTTTCGTGCTACTGTGTTCATCTCGGGCAGACATGCAGGGTCACTTACATTATGGGAAGACGGAAATCACCAAGGATACAATGAGACCCTTAACCCTTCAGCCCCCACTTAACTCGAATCTCAGAACTTTCCGTGTATTGCATAATGATTTGACCTTAGAGTTTTCCAGATTGGCTCATGAGCAAAGGTTGTAGAGACCCTTCAGAAAATATGTTCATTGTTCAAACCACAGGCACACCTTTAGTTAAAGTGCTTGCTGTCCCTTTTGTACTTTATTTTGGTTTGGCCTTTCATAAACTTTCTCGGCATTTTTCAACTAGACCATTATATGCCCCAAAGCCAGGATTTGCATCTGAGGAGGCTGGAGGGAGCCCAGTGCTAGTAATATAGGCCCTGAGAATGGCTTCCTCCAAGCACTTTAGCTCTTCTATTGTAGCCCATTCTTGTTTTGGAAGAAGTCCATTCTTTCTTTCTTACTGCACCAGAGAATGGGCATTTTGTGAGAACAGCAGGGGATAGAGGAGTAGAAGTGCACCCTATTTCTTCTTCATCTGAGCCATATCCAATATTTATGGCTTTGAAAAAATAATATTTCATGTGCTTCTCTCTTATGGAGGAAAAGGAGGAGAGAAAAGGAAAGGGTTCTAAAAGTCTATTCCAGAAGTTCTGAAGGTCTGTGGCATGGTCTTTTGTTTTTTGATGCTGTTTGGCAGGGTCACATTTCATTCTTTATCCATGTGAGTACCCTGTCATTGCAGCACCATTTGTTGAGTTTTTGTTTGTTTGCTTGCTTGTTTGTTTGCTTGCTTGTTTGTTTGTTTTTGGGAAGTGTATGGGCCAGGAATCGAACCTGGGTTTCCCGCGTGTAGGCGAGAATTCTACCACTCAACTGCCCTTGCACTCCTTGTGGCATGGTCTTTTATTTCTACCCTAAAAAAAAAATTAATCAAAACCCTCACTTTACTTTTAAGTTCCTTGTATTCCTCTCGATAAGAAAGGAGGGATTACAGGGTAACAGTTCAATTCAATAGATATTTGTTAAATATCTATTATATTTAAGATGATGTTCTGCAAGTACAGGATACAAAAATTTTTAAAAGGGGCTGGTTATGATTCATGCTCTTAAGAAATTCACAACCTCTGAAAGGAAGGAAAATAGTAAACACTTGAATACCATTTAGTAGGATACTTGCAATAGCAGATGATTCAGTGGGAACACTAAGAAGGGCGTGGCCTCCATTCCTGGTGAGACAGAGAGAGCTTCACGAGGATCTCAGCCTTGAAGAAAGAGCATGTATTTGCCAAGGAAGTGGAAAGGAAGGGCATTTCAGACAGGAAACAGCATTTACAAATTTGCTTGAATGCAGAAAATAGTGAGGCATGTTTAGGGTAGTACATCGGTATATGCCAAGAGGCAAAGTTATAGGCATTGTAGGCTTTAATAATCCTATAGAAGAAGAAAATCTTCTGTGTTTGGGGCAGTAAGGGGAAAGTTTCCAAGAGGCAGATGGAATTTGCTCAGGATCTTAAAACAAAGGGCACACTTGGACAGCCTGAGTGGAAGGTAATAGAATCTCTCAGCAGTGGGAGAGAAGGCGGTGGGGATGTTTGTAGTGTATTTGGGCCGGGGATAACCTTTGCTGAGTTTAAGTATGTGAACATATGGTAATAATATTGAGTAAATGGTTCCAATCAAGCAATGGAGGGCCTTGGATGGCAGCTTAATGAATGCAGGCCTAATTCTTTTTGGCAAGGAGAACCTGTTGGATGATTTTGAACAAGAGGAGAGGTATATGGCATACCCTATCTTGGTGTGTGTATCAGTGTATAGAAGGGGTTCATAAGCAAGTGGGAACATCTCTACTAGTGTTGTGGGAAGTGGCTTTGGTTGCTCCTTGGCACTGGTCCGCAAAAACTACATGAAAGCAAGTAGACTCTTCCTGAGAGAGGGCTCCATGATTGCATCAGGGTAGGCATTCTTGGAAGAGATACCCCTCACTGGAAGAGCTTGGGACCAGGTCCCTTATGATTCTATACAATCTGGTCCCTTGTTTCCCCTCTGGCCACACCTTCTATTTCTATTTCCCTTTCATCAGTCCTTTTCAGCCACTTCTCTAATCCTACCCCAGGGCTTTAGTACTTTCATTTCCTCTGCGTGGATTGCTCATTGCTCAGCTAGCCTATTTTCCTCGCTTACATCAGCTCTTTGCTCAAATGCCATATTTGCAGTTAGACTCTTTATGAAATGGAATGCTCCCATCATCTTTTCCTCCTTTATTTTTCTCCATTGCACTTATTACCAACATACTAAATATGTTCTCTACTTATTTTGATTATTGTCTCTCTCCCCATATGTATGCTTCATACAGGCAGTGATTCTGTCCCTAGAACAATGCCAGGTACATGGTAGATGTTCAACAAATATCTGTTGAATAAATGAAGAATGAGTAAATGTCTGAGGGTAAAATGATCAAGGCAGTGATAAGGAGAAGGTGTTGAGCATCCAAGGAGAGAGGAAAGGATTTGCAATAGTATACAGGTAAGCAAATTTGTATGTTTTTTTTCTCAAGCCATTCAGTGGGCTGATAAAGGCAGAGAGTTGGGTTTAACCAGGATTAGAGTTTTGTCAAGTGAGTGCAACAAGAGAGCCGAGGAACAATGACATTAAGTGTGCATGCAGAGGGGTGATTGCAATGTTTCATGGTGGTTTTTGACCTGGGTACAGACAGCTAAAAGTGCCTGAGGAGGTGAGATATTCTGAAAAGATGGCAGTATCAGTGGTGTTATACAAATCAAACATGATATTATATCCAAAGTGCTTCATAAAGGGCAAACCAGGGTCCAAACATATGTTTTGTTATGTTGGATAAGAATATTTTCCCAGGCTTTTAAAACTAAAAATTGATTCACCAAATTTGATGTTATAAAATGCTTCTTCCACTGTGCTTGGCTTTTAGTTAAAACATTGATAATAAAAAAACATTGGTAATAGAAATACAAATATAAAATTAATGTTTAAATATTTATAGATGCCATTTTTTATTTATTTTCAAAGAAATAAATGAAAACACTACAATTAGAGAGCTTCACAGAGAGGTCTCCAATACTTTTCATCTTCTGGTCTGGAAAAATGTATCCACTTTAAACCTGGTTAATGACCATCTTGAAATACCATGATGCTATAGCTGAATATATATATCTTGAGAGAATTGTGTTATGTTCTTGACTTGTACAAGTAGAAAACACATATTTATTTAAAATGACATTTCTTTCTCTACAGGTTCAATTGGTGAGAGAACAGATGCAAAATGTGGGTTCATATGTCCACGTGAGAGATGAAGAAATGCTATATGGCTCTTCTACTGCAGCTGTCTGAGGCACTGTCCCCATCCACAGCACACACACGTATACTGTAGATACCCTGTACCCTATAGGTCCACAACCTTACAGATGCAGAGATCTATAAGGCACCAGTAGCACCTACTATGTGCCAGGGGCTGTTTTAAGTCTTTAACCAGCTTACCTGATATAATCTTTAAGACAGCCCTATGCGGTCGATAATCTAGTGACCATTGTATGGATGAAGGACTAAGGGAGTGGTGGATTTGAGTTTGAAGTCAGGCCATGTGACCCCAAATTCCACTCAATCCCTGTGCTATGCTGCTTCATAGATATTTAGATGAAAAACATGAAGTAGAAAGAGAAATGCTCCTCCTTCATCACTGCTGTTGAGTGAGAAGAAACCTGAACATTGATGGTCTTAATATTTTTTGGCAGGGAAATCATGTGAACTTGCTGGTGAGGTCTCCATGTCTACCAATTAAAACAAAACAAAACGAATAGTAATTGTTATTGTTCTTCATAAAAAGCAGAAGCAGTCCTTGAGAGAAGAAGGAACCAGAGAGGCAAATTTGACAGTGGGTAGGAAGTAGTATATAATCCTGTTTTTTGCCTATTGGCCCAGGTTAATTACTGACGATTCATCCTTCCAATTACTTTAAAATTGTTATTGTGGTAATGCGTAACACAAGATTCCCCATTTTAGCAACTTTTATCTGTTCAATTCAGTAATACCAATTACATTTGCAATATTGTGCCACCATTACCACCATCCATTACCAAAACTTTCCCAAAGAAATTCTGCGCCCGTTGAGCAATAGTTCCCCATTCCATCTCCATCTCCCTGTCAGCTATGCTAACCTTTAATCTATTTTCTGTCAATATGAATTTTCTTACTCTAGGTAGTTCATATAAGTGGAATCATCCAATATTTGCTTCTCCTGTCTGGCCTGTTTCACTCAATATAATGCCTGTTCATTAAGTGTTTTTAACTTTTTATTTTGAAATACTTTCAAAGTTACAGAAAATTTATGAGAATAATAAGAATCCCATACAGAGAATTCCAATGTACCCCTATCCCCCCAGACACCCAGAACCATCAATATTAATATTTTGCCGTACCTGTCAATCCATCTATCAGTACATCTTTCTATCCATCAATTTCTCTGTCTGTATTACTATCAACTCTTTTTTTTTTTGAACACTTGAGTGCGCATTGTAAGCATCATGTTCATTGGACACCTAATACTGCCATGAACATTTCCTAGGAACAGGGAAACACTTATGGGAACATTTTAAAGGTAGCTATCAAGTTCAAGAAATTTAACATTGATATAAAGCTCATAGCTCATATATCCCAACAATATTCTTTTTAGCCTTTCTCTTCCCTTATTAGATCCCACCCAAGATCATGCATTGCATTTAATAGTCATTGCCACTTTAGTTGTTCTTTTTTTAATTGTGGGAGCATATGACATAACATTTCCCTTTTCAACCACTTCCAAGCATACCATTCAGTGGGATTAATTACATTCACAAAGTTGTGGTACAATTACCACCTTCCATTGCTAAAACTTTCACATCTCCCTAAACAGAAAACCTAAACCCATTATAAACCCTTGCCATTGGTTCTTGGAAACCAGCACCATACTTTCTGTCTCTTTGAGTTTGCATATACTCCAATATTTTCTTTGTAGTTACCATGGAGCTTAAATTTAATGTCCTAAATATATAACAGTCTCATTTGATTTGATACCAACTTGATTTCAATATTATGTACAAACTATGTTCCTCTACTCCTCCATCTTTCCACTTTTATATAGGTCTTGTCACAAATTACATCTGTGTATGTTATAAGTCCCAAGACACCATGACTTATCATTATTATTATTTTTTTTTTTTTTTGGCATGGGCAGGCTCTGGGAATTGAATATCAATGCATTTCATGTACTTGCCTCAGGTGCTGTAGTAAATAAAAGGTAGAATTTCAGGTCAAAAACACAGCGTCCTGGCATTTATATTTACCTTGTCATTACCCTTTCTAGAGATCTTTATTTCTTCATATGGCTTCAATCTATTGTCTATTGTCTTTTCCATTCAGCCTACAGAACTTTTTTTAGCATCTCTTGTAGGCCAGCTTAGTGGCGATGAACTCCCTCAGCTTTTGTTTATCTGGAATGCTTTAATCTCTTCCTCATTTTTGAAAATCAGTTTTACCAAATATAGAGTTCTTGGTTGGCAGTTTGGCTTTCAGAACTTTAAATATGTCATTCCAATGCCTTCTTACCTTCATGGTTTCAGAGGAGAAATTGGCATTTATCTTACTGAGTCTCCCTTGTACATGACATATTGGTTCTCTCTTGCAGCTTTCAGATTTCTCACTTTATTGTTGGCACCCAACAGTTTGATTATAATATGCCAAGGTGTGGATCTCTTTGGGCTTAACCTGTTAGGAGTGCTTTGAATCTCTTAGATGTGTATATTCATGTCTTTCATTAAATTGGGGAAGTTTTCAGCCATTATACCTCTGAATATTCTCTTTATCCCTTTCTCTCTTTCTTTTCTTCCTGGGACTCTCACACTGCTCATATTCGTACACTTGATGGAATCCCACAGGATCCTTAGGCTTTGTTCACTTTTTTATTCTTTCTACTTCTCAAACTGCATGATTTCAACTGTTTTATCTTCAAATTTACTGATTCTTTCTCCTACCAGCTCCAATCTGCTGTTTAAACCCCTCTTAGGAATTTTTAATTTTTGTTGCTGAAATTTTTAATTTCAGCTCTGTTTGATTCCTTTTCATAATTTCCATGTCTCTATTGATATTCTTTTAGGCTCATCTATCATTTTCCTGATTTCCTTCAGTTCTTTGCCCATGTTTTCCTTTAGCTCTTTGAGCATAATTTAGTACCATCTAAAAAAATAGTACTAAATTAAAAACCTTGTCTCATATGTCCCAGGTCTGAGCCTCCTCACTGATGGTTTCCAGTGCTTTGATCTTCTCCTTTGTATGGGTCATTACTTCCTATATCTCTGTATGTTTTGTAACCTTTGAATACCTGGAAATTTTGTTATTTTAGTGTGTTATCATTGGAATTCTGGGACATTTTTGCCTTAAGCTTATATCCAGTTAGTATTGTGATAGGCCTTTTCTTGAATGCTAGGAGTTAACAAAAAAGGAGGAAAAAAAAAGAAAATGCTTTTCCAGTCTTTCCAGATTAACCCGTATAAATGCTCTCCTTCAGAGCTTATTCATACAAATGAGTTTAGAGAATAGCTTGAGGCCAAAGCATAGGAGCCATCTTGATTCTTTCTATGTGTATGTCTTGTCTTGACCTAGGAATTCCCCCATGTACAGGTATATGAATCTCCCCTCTTCCCTAGGAGAATGTTTCCTAATGGTGCTTGGCACTGCACTGTATGTTCTATAGCCAGCAACACCTGCTCCAGGCAGCCATGACTTGATTGCTGTCCCACAGCATTCTGTGGGAGACCTCTATGAGCTTGCTTCTACCCAAAGGACAAGTTCTAGGGTGGTACCTCTGATAAATATCCTGGTTCTTTCCCTCAGTCTGCTACCAGACACATTTGACTAGACATACATGCTCCCAGTATCTTTAAGAGGGTTACTCTACCTCCTCAGGAGCCAGGACCAGGAGCTTACATGAGGAATGTGGGTAGCCTCTGAGTCAAGCTAGTGAAATGATGGGGCAGGGGCCAGCTGAGGTGCCAGGAGAGCCTACTGCTTTTTTAAAAGGTGTTTTTATTGTGGAATATAACATATATATGTGCATGCAATAATTTTCAAGACCTTACTGCTTTTTTTTTTTTCAGGCTCTTAGAATTGAACCCTCGTGTCCAGCATGACAGATGAGAATCCTTCCACTGAGCCACTGTTGCATTGCCCAAGAACTTACTGCTTTCAAGTTGCCTTTTTCTTGGATCTGCCCTTACCCTGTTACTGCAATCCCTTAGCTGTTTTCTGGAGCTTTGAGAAGACTGTTTCTTCCAGTTCTTGGTGGTTGTTCAAGCTCCTATGAGGTGATGGAGCCCTGAAGTTCTCACTGCCCCATTTTGAGCCAATAGTTCATTCTATCTTTTCAGTTTTAAAAGTGTCCTGGTTTGGACAATAAATTATATGTATAACTTTATATACAGGAGAGGAAATGAAAGAACATGGGTTGGTGGGCCTTGAACATTCCAAGAATAATTTTGAAGAGTTTCAACTCTAATAATATGAGAAAGTGTATTTGGATCATCAAGGCCTGATAAATGGAGAGAGAAGGAGAGAATCAGGAGGTGTAGACGTCAGGGTGGGCAGTCTGGCCAGATCAGTCAGAACAAGGAAATGTGGTCTATCCCATACTTTGACTAAATGGATAGAACCAAAGCTTAGGCATATGTGGTTTTCATTCTCTTCACACTATTCACATAAAAACAACCAAGCTTTCAGTCATTCCTCAACATATATAAAACCTATAACAAAGAGAATTTGCCTAAAGGAGGCTATGTGGTATCGGTCAGAGTCCCAGCAGGAAATAGGTGCTACATTCAAAACAAGATAACTGACGGATGGCTTTAAAAAGGGACTGTTCTCAAAGGTAGAGGCAGTGTGTAGGGAAAGCAGAAGATATCTTATAGTGTTCTGAGACTAACAGCAGTGGAGCTTTTACCACCTAGGGCCACAAGGATGAAGGGGAGCAGCAGTTACCAAAATCTGGAAGAAGGAAGTTGTGCAAAGAGGGCTACCTTGAGAAGCATGAAGACGTTCAGCTGAGACACAGTCAGCCTGACACAATGGCATAGGGACAGAGCCAGGGACATTGACCCATTACTTCCCTCTCCTCCATCTGTTCAATCCTACAATGGCTCCCCTTGAAAAGACATAACTGAAACCCAGAGGACAAGGGACCCTACTGATGCAGCTCACAGAATGAGCTTCCTGAGGCAAGGAGCAGGGTGGAGAAAAGTGGAGGGTGCATCTGGTAGGGACATGCAGAAGCTCTCTGGCACAAGGATTACGTTTCGTGACTTCCTAGCAGGTTCCCAGGTTCCTTGATTGAAAAGTTGAAAGGCACGTTTAGCCTAGGTAACGGAAGTCCCTTCAGCAATTGTCTATCGTTCTTTGATATACACCGCAAACTGATCTATGTTATATCTATTGTTAAGGTGAAGGGAACGTCAAACAAGTAGGTTTGTGGGAGGGGTGGCTGATGGCGCTCCTCTGGGATTCTTTACAGTTGTTTGGTTATCTGCGGGTCCCGCTGGCACAAGAACACGCTTCTGGGCAAACGCAGCGACGTCTTCTTCCTTATATTGTACAGTAGAGACGACAAGTTAAGCTCCGAGTATAAAAAAACAAATATTCAATGTGACCAATTTTCTGTTTCATTTGATTTTTCAGGTTGACTTATTCGTTACCATTTTTTTGTTTGCCTACTGAGCCAGCCGGTTAACCTTCAGGTCCTGACCCTCCTACTTTGTCCCCTTTTGATGGTGCTCTGGCCCAGGGACTTTCAGGATAAATCTGAGTGGGTAACATATTTTAATAACCCAACTTCTTGAACATCCCTGGGCCTTGCATCAGTGTGCATGAAGTGATGCCTTGGCGCCAGCACCAGCCAGGGCTGAAATGATTTCAGATCTGATTGCAACTAGGCATGGCAGTATAATTGCCAATCAGTCCAGGAGGAGATTAAATTCAAAGCTGCATTCATGTAACTGAAGGCCCACCTTGGAATTATTCTAAACTAAGGCAGCTCTGGCAACCGTCACTTAGGTCTCCCGAGCCCCTGCCACTCACTAAGCTGCACAATCTTCCTGGGGCTGCAGAGAGCCCAAGGCATGTTTTCATCTGAGCACTGTGCTCTCGCCCCTGAGTTCCGGGAGCCCCGCTGAGCAGAGCAAGCCCCAATCAGTGGGCTATCTCAGATGCTGCCCCTTCACAAGATTACCAGGGAAGGCTGGGACGTCCGCCGGGTTCTTAATGAGCTCAGCAACTAGGCACCTTCACTGCAAACTGCGGGAGCAAAGTGAGCTCATAGCCGAAATGAGAGGGCTTTCCTTCCTAAACATGCTATGGCTACATTGTTTAACATGCAGACCGGGAGGCTGTGATAAACAGTGGCTGGGTGATGTCTGCCCAGCCCTAAAGTGGGTTCGAAATTAGGGCTGGGCTGGATAAATTCAGATGACGGTGTCTGAAGGAGACTTCTAAGCATGCCTCGCCGCGTTCTGTGAGCTAGCTGTCCCCATATTACTCCTTTCTCTCCTCGGAACTCTCAGAACTCCATCACACATTCTGCATTTGAATATGAAGAATAATAAATGAGAAATGAAATAAAACCTCCTCATAAATCAAATGCTCCACTGCGCAAGAGACAGGACTTTAAATAGATTCGCGTAGACATATTTCAAAACGGGCAATTTGGATATTAAAGCTCAAATGGTATCAGTGGCATTGGGGAGCACAGACTGTGATGCACAGAGGGCTGCCAAACAGGCCTGCTTCCCCGCGCCCCCTCCCCTGCATCTCTGATCATGAGCTGCTCTGAGTTAGCACGGATTTCAACCCTAAGTTCCCTGATGTTCCCTCTGGCAGAAAACTTTTCCTCCCACCGGAGCCCCATATCATTTAGAGGCTTCCCCAAAGCTCCTTGTGGATTTTGTCTCAGCTAGGACTCTGTTCCTTTCACACTTTAAGGCAGGGACCCTGCCTCAATTTCACTTGTAACTTCAGCATCGAGCACAGTGCTTGCCACATAGTTCACATGGTTGTTGAATGAATAAACAAATGAATAGTAAAGCATGGAAGAGCGGGAGAGCAGTAAAAGCCAAAACTCTACAAAATAGTGTGATTTGATTACCCTCTTTTGCAATGTTTAAAAGAGCACTGACTGTTTCTGAGACAGAGCAGGTAAGAGAATGAGGCATCTAAGCATTGAACTTAGGGGACAAAGTGCGTTCTAAGTATGATTAGCATGTTTGCCACACACCGCCCCAAATAACTGTCCCAAATACCGCTCTTTCTGCACTGAACATGGCCAAGATGAGTTTTCCGCTATTAAACATTCAAAGCCTGTTCTGGGGATTGCCAGCATGACTTTGGAAAAATTTTATTTCATTTATTATTTTTATTTTTATTCTCGGGCGGGAGGGAGACATCCTTTTAGGGTTGGTTGGGTAGGAAGAGATAATAAAAAATGATTGTAAAGCAATCATTTTGTAGAGTTTTGGCTTTTACTCCTTTCCCGCTCTTTCTTTGCTTTACTATTCATTCATTCTTTCATTCATTCAACAACCATGTGAACTATGTGCCAAGCACTGTGCTTGGTGCTAAGGACACAAGTGAAATTGAGGCAGCGTCCCTGCCTTAAAGGGTGAAAGGACCAAAAACTTCAGGTGGGTCTCCTGATAATGTAGGAACGCCCTGAATCTTACAGGAAACTTCCGGGCATATTTTAAACCTAGTAACTATTCTAGCATACAGACAAACACAGGCTTCCTGACAACAGCACGAGAAGCACTTTTAGCGAAACTTGGAATAGTTGCAAATTGTCTTAGGACTTGTCAATGCTTTTAAAAAGATAAAGACATTTACTTTGACCTTAATACAAAGCCCGCTAATAGTTGCCTTTTTATTTGTATAAACTTGTCAGCACCTGACCTGTGGTTGAAGAATCTGATGCCAAGAGCTATAACCCCCCCAATTTATAGCCTTCAGCGCCAAACCTCTGAATTTGGGTGCACAGAGCTTTTCTGAGTAAGGGAAATGTGATATTTTACTTTTGATAAAAAGGCATTGATTCAGCTATGGGTAGTTCTAATTTTTAAAAATCTCTGTGTGGTGGAGGTGGCATGGGGCAGTCAGGGATAAAGATGGGTGATGTGACTACAGCCAGTGCTCCTGGAGACTTCTCATGGGACTTGGTGCTTTTGGGAGGAGTTCAACAGCATTAGCTTTTTTTTTTTTATCCTCCAAGATCTGTTTGTGCTCAGAAACTGAGCCATCATTCTATTCTAAGAGAAGTGGTGTTGGAGACAATTACTTAGGGATGTTCCAGAAATTCTCAAATACAAAGATTAATTATAGTCATTTTTAGATTTCATGAAAACAGTTGTTTAAAAGAAAATGGCCATAAAACTGCTTTGTGATTATGCTCAATTTATCAAGGTACATAGAAATACAGTATAATTACTCATTTTACAATTATTTTTGGAATTAGCAGGCAGAAATTGCTAATATAGTGAATTACTGCTCTTTTCATTCAGATTTCAAAATTCAAACTCTGTTCCATGGGGCAGATGTGTGGGGAAATCAGGAGGCTCTCTTTCTTTTTTTTTTCTATTAAAAAATTTCTGCTCTCAGCAGGCAGTGTTACAGGAGAGATGGAGGGAGAGGGAAAGGGAGAGAAAGAAACATGCTCTAAGCGTTATGGTCCATGAGTGGCACTTACTGCAACCAACAGGTTTTCAAATTCTTTTCATCCAGGGAACTTGAATGGGGCTTTGCCAACTTGGGCAAAGTAACTTAGAGAAGACCTATTCCTATGCATAAGATCCTTCTCCAGTGAAATGGAATGCGATGTCTCAGCCATATCTACTGTGTTTAAACCAAGGAAAAAGAGATGGAATTTTGTTTGTTTAACACTGTTGAACAACTTAACACTTGTTTAAGGCTTTTTCCTTCCGAAGTTGCTGTCTTAGTCTCAGCTCACTTTTTTTCCCCTTCTCCATAGCGTTGTTTGTGCATACAACGTAAGAATGCCAATTTAGTGCTTCTATTTGATCTGGAAAGTCAGTAATGGAGAATTTTAAATCAAAGTTCATAAAGCAAAAAGTAGTGTAATTTTAAAAATCCAGTTATGGACTTCATGAATCATCCTTTTCTAATTTTTAACTGAGTATTCACTAATCTTATAAATTAAAACAGATATTGATGAAATATTTTTTAATACCAAAGATGGAATCCTTAGAAGTTCCTTAGAACAAAGACATTTTTCTTTATGCCTAAGTCCATTTGACTTTTATACTAAACATTTAATTCTTTTCCTAGCAGTCAACCAGGCACTGCAATGGCGAATGCATGTTCTTATGGGATTGATGTGAGTTACCTAGTTAATTTAGTCATCCTTTGTCATATTTCTAAGAATAAGATCCTAATTTCTTTGACTTTTTTTCAGGAGTCAAATTTATTTTCTTAATTATCTTATTTTTCCCCTTATCCATTTAATTATCTGTGTATCTCAGTGCTGAACATAACAGGAAGGTTTTTCCCAAGCGTCTCCTTTTAAAAAAATATTTTTATTGAGAAATCTTCACATACACACAGTCTATACATGATGTACAACCAATGGCTCACAATATCATCACATGGTTGTATATTCATCACCATGAATTTTATAACATTTCCATCACCCTAGAAAAAGAAATAAAAAGAAAAGAGAAAAAACTCATACATCCCATGCCCCTTATTCCTTCCTTTCTTTGATCACTAATATTTCAATCTATCCAACTTTTTACCCCTTAACCCCTTCTATTAGTTATTTATTTTTTATCCTCATTTTTTTCACTCATCTGTTTATACCCTGGATAAAAGGGGCATTGGGCATAAGATTTTCACAATCACATGGCCACATTGTAAAAGCTATATTGTTATAAAATAGTCTTTAATAATCAAGGCTACTGGAACACAACTCAACCGTTTCAGGTATTTCCCTCCAGCCACTCCAATACACCATAAACTGAAAAGGGATAGCTATATAATTCATAAGAATAACCTCCAGGATAACCTTTCAACTCTGTTCGAAATCTCTTAGCCACTGAAACTTTATTTTGCAATTTCTCTCTTCCCCCTTCCGGTCAAGAAGACTTTCTCCATCCCATGATGCTGGGTCCTGGCTCATCCCGGGAGCTCTGTCCCATATTGCCAGGGAGATTTATACCCTCTGGGAATCATGTCCATGTAGGGGGAGGGCAGTGAGTTTACCTGTGGGATTGGCTTAGAAAGGGAGGACACGTCTGACTAAGCTTATATTTCTTATTTAATATCATTAAAAAGCATGAGTATTGCACTTCCATATAACACACCAGTGGTGCACTATGATCCGTAGATATTTTTCTGTTCTGCTTTCACCTAAATACTGTGTTAATTACCTACTGTGGTATTAAAAAATTGCCCTAAAACTTAGCAACCAACATTTATTATTTCACAGATTCTGTGGGGTAGGAATTTGGGAGTGTCTTAGCTTGGTGGTTCCATTTCAGACTCTCTCATGAGGTTGCATCCAAGATATCAGCTGGGGCCCAAGTCACCTAAAGGTTTGGTTGGGGCAACTCTTAGAAGGGGAAGTAGTTAGGGAAGATATAGAAGGATGACATTTAATATGCAATTTTAAGTTCTTAGCTGTCCTGTGCAGAATGTACCCTACAGGGAGAATCTTTGATATAGCAAGATTTATCTTCACTGATATTTTTAGACGCATTATTATAAACCAAAAAAAAAAAACAAAACCAAAAACCACATTGCCTGTAACCTAAACCGACTCCAAAGAGTCTGCCATACACAGAACTGGTGTGCCTGGTATTTTGGGAAGAATGAATGAACAAGGGCAGTGCATGGTGTGGGCAAAGCAATTCAACTGGAGACTGACATTTGAATTCAAGATCTTGATGGAAGATGAAGAATTCTTTTCCAGAAAGAAATTGAAACAAAGGTGACCAGGAGAAGCATCAGCTCTTCGAGGCTTGACAGTGAAATGAAAAAAATGGGGTGATGCTTAAAGGTGGGAAGGTGGCATGAAATACCTCATTTTTTATTTTAAAGGGGAAAGTGACTCTAAAAGGAGAAATACCAAAAATCCAAAAGCAAACTAAGAAAAAAATGTATGCACAGAAGAATATGAAGAAACATACCAAAATGTCAATCATGATCATCCCTGGATAAGGACATAGGACATTCTTTTAAATTTCAAGTGTTCAAATTTTTTATAGAAAGAATGAATAAACTTTTATCAAAGCACTTTTTACTTAAAATAGTAAATTTTTAAACTCACACACATTAAAGTTCATTTGCTTTGATTCACAATTCTAGGACCTTTGACAAAAACTGAGTTGTGTAGAGTTGTATAACTGCCACCACAATTAAGAGATGGGATTTGCTATGTAGATGAGTGTGTCATCTGAGAATAGAGACAGCTTTATTTCTTCCTTTACAGACTATATGTTCTGCTTCTTTTCCTTGCCTTAGTTCATTGGCAAGAACTTCCAGGACAATGTTGAATAAAAGTGGGGAGATTGTTCCTTATTTTAGTGTGAACACGTTCCACTTTACTCTTAAGAATGATAGGTTTTTTTGTGAATTACCTTTATCATTTTAAGGACATTTCCTTCTATCCCTAGTTTGCTGAGAGTTTTTAATCAGGAATGAATGTTACATTTTGTTATATACTTGTCTTCATCTATGGAGATGATCATATGATTTTTCTTCTTTTGTTTGTTTATGTGATGGCATATATGTTGGTTTTCAAATATAGAACCTGCCTTGCAATTCTGGGATAAATTCATTTGGTCATGATTATACTTTTATAAATTGCCAGATACTATTTGCTAATTTTTTATTGATTATTTCTGTATCTATGTCCATGAAGGATGCATTGTTCTGTAGTTTTCTTTTCTTGAAATGCCTTTGTCTGTCTTTTGTATCAGGTTAATGTTGACCCTAGAAAATGAGTCGGGAATTATCCCATCTTCTTCTATTTTCTGGAAGAGTTTGTTTATATCAGTAAGATCTCACTTGGATGTTTGGTGGAATTTGCAAGTGAAACTGAGTCTAGAGGTTTTTTTCTTTTAACATTCTTAAGGAGTTAAAACTTTAAAATAGATATGGGGAAATGCAGGTTGTCTTTTTCTTTTTGAGTGAATTTTAGTTGTTTGTGTCCTTCAAGAAATTGGCCATTCAATTTGAGTTATCAAATATGGTTAAAGAGTTGTTCATAGTATTCCCTTACTATCCTTTCAATGTCTCTAAGCTTACAGTGATATCCTTTCTTCCATTCCTGATATTGGCATATGTATCTTGTCTCTTATTTTCTTGTTCAGGCTACTAGACATTTATCAATTTTATTGATCTTTGCAAAGAACCAGGTTTTGATTTCATTAGTTTTCTCCATGGCTTACTGTTTTTAATTTCATTGATATCAGCCGTATTATTTTTTCCCTTGTTTGCTCTTGTTTAGCTTGTTCTCATTATTCTAACTTCTTAAGGTGGAAGGATAGACTTGATATGAGACATTACTTATTTTCTAATGTAAGCATTTCAATCTATAATTTTTGTCTAAGCACTGCTGTAACTATATTCTTTTTTTTGTAGCTATATTCTTTTAATCTTGACATATTGTGTTCCTTTTTTTTCCATTCAGGTCAAAATATTTTCTAAATTTTTTTGCTCCTAAGTTATTTCTTCACCTATGGGCTGTTTAGAAATATGATGGCCAGTATCAAAATATGTACTTTAAAAGACTAAATAGGGCGGGCCGCGGTGGCTCAGCGGGCAAAGTGCTTGCCTGCTATGCCGGAGGACCTCGGTTCGATTCCCGGCCCCAGCCCATGTAACAAAAACGGAGAAACAGAATACAATAAAACAAGAAAATGTTTAAAAAATGTTTCCCTTTCTTCCTTCCTTCCTTCCTTCTATCCTTCCTTCCTTCTCTCTGTCTTTCCTTTAAAAAAAAAAAAAAAAAAAAAAAAAAAAGACTAAATAAATAATGTTCTTAATAGATATGAAGTTCGCAAGGCTAATAGGGAAAGGGAATGGATGTCATGCTACAGGTACGAGCTTCTGAGAGTAATGTATGTTAATGTCAGCTATTAGTCAACAGAAGATTTCATCCAGGGAAGTGTTGGTGTGGAGGGAGTATCATCAGTATCAGTAGAGAATCTGCGGTGGATAACATAAAAAAATAAGAGATTCAATAAAGTGAGTAATGTTTAGAAACCAAGTAAAATATAACAGCTTGATCCTGATGACACACAAATAGGTAATAAAAGGACTTGCCAAAAATTCCTGGATGGTATTAACTAAAATAATTATTTTTCAGTTAAATTGTTCAACTAATTAAAAAGCTCACCTACAATTCAGGCTGAGATAAAAGCGCCTGTAAAAGTCATTCCTTTCATTTGGCTCATTCTCCCATCAGAGGGAACTAAGTTAATTAAAGTTCTGGAACTTGGGCCATTTGAAATTTTTGAGGACATCTTTGAATATTGCAAATAAATATTAATAAGTGAATGCTGGAGTTTTTAGTTGGAAATGATACTCAATGCAAATGCAGGTCAAGAAGAGGAGCTGGGGAAGTGAAAGGAGATGGTTTTGCTTTGCTTCAGTTATAATGACCTCAGATCTAATTATTTCTTAAACGTGCACTTGCAATTCTAGATTGGCAGTAAGTTAGCGCAGGGGTAAAAGTAGTGCCTGTGGTTGCTACTGCTTCTGTAGTAAAATGATATCTGGTGTTCAAAACAATGAATCTTAAATGCTGCAAAATCGTGAGAAATCTTTTTTAAAAATCCAAAATTGAATCAGGTACATTTGCACTCTGTTTCTTTGAGCGCTGATACCCTTATTGTGACTAGATTCTCAACTTAGTATTTGGCCATGTCAAACTTCACTATCTCAGTCAATGGCCCCACCCTCCACTAGTTACTGTTAAGGCGAGTCATAGGTACCCTAAAATGTTTGTTGATTGAAAAAAGTAAAACAATTTGCCTCATTAAGCAGGCAACCCATTGTCTGGCCATGACAGATGACAAAGAGTTTGTGTGCTGGTTGAAATGATGTATGGACCCTAGAAAAGCCATGTTTTAATCTAAATCCCATTTCATAAAGGCAGAATAATCCCTATTCAATACTGTATGTTTGAAACTGTAATCAGATCATCTCCCTGGAGATGTGATTTAATCAAGAGTAGTTGTTAAACTGGATTAGGTGGAGGCGTGTCTCCATTTATTTGGGTGGGTCTTGTTTGGTTTACTGGAATCCTATAAAAGGAGAAACATTTTAGAAAAAACTAGAGATTCAGAGAGAGCAGAGTAGAACGACGTAGCCATGAGACGCAGAGAGTCCATCAGCCAGCGACCTTTGGAGACGAAGAAGCAAAACGCCTTCCAGGGAGCTTCATGAATCAGGAAGCCAGGAGAGAAAGCTAGCAGATGATGCTGTGTTTGCCACGTGCCCTTCCAACCAAGAGAGAAACCCTGACTATATTTGCCATGTGCCTTCTAACTTGAGAGAGAAATGAACTTCATAGGCCTTCTTGAACCAAGGTGTCTCTCCCTGGATGGCTTTGATTGGACACTTCTATAGACTTGCTTTAATTGGACATTTTCTTGGCCTTAGAACTGTAAACTAGCAACTTATTAAATTCCCCATTTTAAAAGCCATTCTGTTTCTGGTATATTGCATTCTGGCAGCTAGCAAACTAGAACAGTTTGTTTAGACTGTTTTCAGTGTTTATGTAGGTAGTTCAGCACTTGAGGGTTAGTCACGTGCATAGAGAGACAGGAAGACAGACAGATATCCAAGGAGCTGTTATATGGTGAGATGAAGTGTGGTCATCCCTAGCAGGGAGGGGAGAAGAGATGTGTTAAAGAATTACTGACATTTAACTTCAAGCAAAGTGTGTAATTTGAAATGAATGGGAAACCAAAATAGCAAGAAACCTGACAAAACTATTGTGAAGATCATACCAAGAACTTAGGTGAAAATGATTAACAGACCAGCTGGCATCTGGGTCGTAACTGCTCAGTTTTAATTAAATCTGAAACTAAAAAGCACCCTTGGGAATGAATCTGAAGACTAGGGTGCCTTTTCCTTCCTTCCTTTCAAATTTTTTGGAGTTATGATACTTGGTAAATCTATGGAATGGGGAGACACAGAGCCATCAGTTTACCCCATAGCGAGTCCAGTTGCAGAACAAAGTAGAACTCAAGCTTTCCTAGTGTGGGAAGGCTGCTCAGTCCAGCCCGGGCACAGGTGCCCGTGGATGTCATGACTTGTATTACCGCATCACCTTCCAGAATGAATGACATCAATAAATACTGCCTAAACATCTCGCCAGACATATTGGTGTTTGTAATTTAGATATCTATCATTTTTAAGATTGCCACCTAAAAAATTACTTTTACAAACAGTACTTGATACATACTGAATAAATTAGAAGCTGAAAATAACCAACCATTTGGCTTTCACCTCTGGGCATACATAATTCCATTGGAGTCTCAAGAATTTTATTCCTCACCAAAAACATTCTGTTGAGTGAGTTAAGACTCTAAGCACCAACTGCAGACAGGAGCATTTTATCTGAGTTCCTCCAATACTAAGCAATTGCTCCACTAACACACTCAAAACCCAGGCGACAAAGCATTTTCATTCTTGCATCCCCCCAGATCACAGGACCTGCATTAGGAAGGGTGTCTCTCGTCTCATGGTTAGAGAAATTTCCATGGTTAGAAATTTCTCTTCCATCACTTAAGTACACACAAACTACAGAGCTGCAGTTATTTTGTGTATCTGCCATGTGACCACAGTACTGGTGCTGTGTTGTCTATTTTAACCCATCTTAAGGCTTGTCCTGTGAGCAGGCAAAGGACCCTGCATATTTAAATTGCTTTAAAGAGCATCTAATGGCACATCCTATGCAGCTAGATATTAGGTAAATTGTGCAGCCTTCTTGCTGCTAATGCTGTTGTAGATGACAACAATGAAGATAACGCATCTCCATAATTTCAAGATTATCTTGCCTCTTTAATAATGCTTATTCAGTGTGCTTTGTAGTATAATTTACTGTTCACACCTCCTCTTTCAACAGATTATTAGCACATCATGAGCACAGCCCAAGTCTAGCAAGGAAGTTTGGGCATAGTAAAGGCTTAATACGTTTTTGATTAAAGAATAGATGCATCTTTATAATCTTCCAGGTACATGGACACCTGATGGGGTTCTGTAAATGTTTTCTTTTATAAATAAAGCTCAAATCCCTGAATATATATGTGAATGAATCGATGAAGCCTCAGGAAGGTATTACTGTTATCATTTCATAAAACACAGAGAATTGTACTTATTTAAAATGTCCTGGGGCTGTAGCGTTAAACAGGATATGCCACAACAATGCACACACCTTACTCAACACAGAGCTTGCTGTGGGATAAAACCTGCCTCACCTACTGTCTCCCCAAATGCACAAAGTACATTTGCAGAAACACACACATTTTGAGAATAAAACAGCAATGACAAGCCCAGGGCCATACAGCAAGATACCGCTGTTAGAATTGCCTTTGTTTTAAAACCAGGAGCGTGGGGCAATCATGACCAATGGGGAGGACATTTTCTGATCGTCAGCTAGCGACCAGAGGAGTTTAAAAACCTGGAGCAAAATCAAAGACCCTTAAGAAAAAAAAAAAAAAGTAAATGAAAATGGCCAGTTGGTCATTAATCACCAGGAATTGTCCACCCTGGGAGCTGGGGGCAGTAGTATTGCTATTATAAACTATGCAAACGTGGAGAAGAAAGTAATTACCTCCTTTATACATGGAAAAGTTAAATGTTGACCTGCTTGTTACCATGGCCACACTGGCCTGTTTACAACACTGGTCTTTTCCTGGCTATTACAGGCTGATTCAGTGGCCGGGGAGAAAGTAGTGCTTCCTTCTTAATGACATTCATTAGGCTTATGTTCTTCTTAGTGGGTGCCTTCTTTAAAAATAAAATCCCATTGATTGCGTACATACCTTCACAAAAGGGACACACAGAAAAGAGAAGGGTGGGAATTGACTGATTATCAATAGGATGCTGCAGTTAAACTTCCCTAACTGCAAGCTAATCGCACCCCTGTGTACTTGTACAGGCCGGCAAGTACTAACTCTATCCCAAACTTTCAACAAAAGGATTACACAAGTCAACCCAGATTAACTCTTGGTTATAGAAAAAGGTCATTTTTTTAATGATAACCTCAAGTAACCTGCTCAAGGGGAGTCTGCCTTAGGTTAGGAAAGGCATGGGGTATGTCTGTGGATGAGCTTGAAAGGAATACAACGAAGCTCAATGGGAAAGGAATGGAAGTGCCTCCCAACACCTCTCTCCTTTCATCAAAATCTTTGAACCCATACAATCAAAGTTTACTCCTTCGGCATGGAAACGATTATGACATACACAGTGACCAATAAAATATGATTAGATCTCGGGGGGATTCAAGGCTGGTGGGAGTTGAATAAATGTTTCATGCCCATTGGACAATGTTGGTGGGACTTGAGCTGTCTTCTGTATTCCATTTCTCTCTGACATCATCACCTCTGGAGGTCCATGTCTTCAAGAAGCAATCATTTTCTCTCTTTATGCCGAATGGCCCTGTATTTCTGTGTTTTGCAGGAATAAAAATATCCAACCCCTCCCCCCAAAAGGGACAATAAAGTTGAGTTTTAGGGTGTAAAATGGCCACCATAACAATTATACATATAATTTCTGGGAATGCCATGTCAAAAAGAAAAACAGGAAATTAATACTTACTGCTATGTATCATATTGAGCATACATCAAATTATTTGGGCAATTACATTGGTAGATTGTAGTATATTCCATCATCAAATGCCAGCATTTTCCATGGCCTGAGCCTGCTCCCGAATGGATTATTACCAATCTGTGGTGAGATCAGGACAGAAACGAAGAAATTTTTTACAGCAATTTGACAAATTAATTTTATGTCGATCAAATCTCATTTTTAAAAAATTAGGCTTTAATTTTGTCAGTTACTTTTATTTCATATTTTAATGGCTCGCTTATATCCTATCTTACAAAGGCATCATTCTGTAACAGATTGGAAAATTAAAAAAATATATATTGGTGCTTTCCCAAAGATGGCTGGCAATCTCAGTCACAGAAACAATGCTCACAAGTTCTTCAATAAGATTTCACAATAATAATTAGCCACGACCTGTCTTCATAGAGGGATCAAAATTTAGGGATATTTCTTACAAACATGTTTAAAAAAACACCTCCTGGCTTTAGCTTCCCCGTTCTTTTTGCTTGGAAAACCGTGAAAACAGTGAGAACTGGCTACGGTACTTTTACAGGTGCCCCCTGTACAGCCTTCTCACCCTCTGTTCTCATGGGCCAACCTGTGAAACTGCTCCAGACATCTTTTGCCATTTCAGCAAATGATCCTTCCTCGAGCAGGCTCCTCTCCTGAAGAGACATCGCCTTCTGCTAAGGGCCGCGGAGAGACTGGTTCTTCCTCTCTCAGGCATTACCTCACGTTACCATATAAGCAGGATTCACTTTACTAATAGGTTATATCCCCAATTCAATTACAGCATATATTAGTTTTTAGGATCTTAGGATCCTTCTTCATAGAAGCAGTGTTTAAAAGGGAAAATTAGAGGGTACGAGGGTAGTTCAATGGTAGAATTCTTGCCTGCCATGCAAGAAACCCGGGTTCAATTTCCGGCCCATGCATTTTCCAAACAGACAAACAAAGAAACCAACAAAAACAAGCAAACAAGAAAAAAATCAACACGTGGTGCTGCAATAATGGGATATGCACATGGAAAAAAGAATGGAATGTGACCCTGCCATATAGCACACACACAAAAAAAGTGAAAATTAGGTTCCCAGAGCAGCCTACCAAAACCCAGTTAACAACAGCAACAAAAGACAAAAAGAAAATATATAATGTTGGGGGTGGGGGTGGTATGGGATCTTAAACTTTTGTTTTCACTTTTATTCATACTTTTATTTACTTATTTTTTTTTTGAGTAGTGAAAATGTTCAAAAATCGATTGTGATGATGAATGCACAGCTATATGATGATACTGTGAACCACTGATTAAACAGTTTGGATGACTGTATGATATGTGAATACATAATATATCTCAATAAAGTTGTATTTAAAAAACCCAGTTAACACATTATGTGGCTATTAAACATACATTTTAAGGCGATACAAGTGTAGCTCAGTGTAAAAATTTTTGGAGCCTGCCCATGCAAAAAATATATATATAAATTTATTTTTTTTTTCAAGAAAAATATTCTAAGTGCCTATTAAACTTTCAGTTTCTCCCCATCCCAATGCCTGAACCTCCTGCCTGATCTCTGGCTCTTGACTTGCTCACTTCAAATGATTCTTCCTGCGACAGTCAGAAATGCTTCTGACTAAAGGTCTCCACTTCTTCCTGCTTCCAAGTCTTCACTGGCTTTCTGTTCGCCAAACTTCAGCATGGCTGCACAACTGACCCCAGCTGATTGAAAACTTCCTGTGATTTCTACAGGCCAGATAAGGAGGGCGCTTTCCAAAACTGTGGACTCCCCATGCTCTCTCCTACATCTCTCTCCTACCCATGCAACACCGTAGACTCTTTCTTAAGGATTGAATTGTGTTCTCCAAAAATGTATGTCAAGTCTTAACCCCAATCTTGTGAATATGATCCTATTTGGAACAAGGGTCTCTGAAGATGTGATTAGTTAAGATGAGGCCAAAATGGATTGGGGGGCGGGGGGCCTGATCCAATATGACTGGTATCCTTATAAGGAGAAGAAATTCAGACAGACAGAAAGAGAAGACGGGACACAGAGGTCGAATTATGCCACCAGCCAAAGAACATCTTGGATTGCTGGCAAGCCACTGCCAGAACCCCTTAGACTTCAGAAGAAGCACGGCCCTGCGCACAGATGCCTTGATGCAGTCTTCTAGCTTCCACAGCTGTGAGACAATAATTGTTTTAAGACATTGTTCGCGGTACTTTGTTTCGGCAGCTAAAGGAAACAAAGACATTCCTCTCCCAACCGCCTTCTGATTAACAGCCACTCATTCTACAGATCTCAGTTTAAAGGAATTCTCCTAACATTGGCTTTCTTGAGCCCTGGGCCCTCCCACAGGTGAGTTCCTTCTCTACCCAGAATTTTCCCCACTATGGAACCCATCTTTGTTGCCAGGGACTGTGGTTTTTTGTGATTTTTTTAGTTTAGTGCCAAGCAGGGAGCCTGGCAGTTAGCAGATGCAGGTGCTCAGCTGAAATGAAAGGAACTTGGACAAGTTGACACTTAGCCAGAACAGGGCAATGAATGTGGTGAGGCCATCAGACTATGTCCTCTGAAAAATGGGAGCTACAACTGGAATGGTTAGAATAGAAAAAAAGATAACTTAGATCATCATAACTGTCTTCAGAGGTTTTAAGAGTTTCTCACATTGGGATAAAGGCTAAATTTATCTAACTCCAGATCACTAAGTAAAAATTAGGATGCCGCTTTCAGCTTGGCGTAAGATAGAACTTTCTAACATAATTGTCCAGCAATGATGAGGTGGTCAGCAAGCCTTCTATTCGTGGAGGTGCTCAGACTGGGCCAGAGGTCTCCTCTTGGTGATGTTGCGAAGGGGAGGTGCTGACTGGGTGGAAGGTTGGATTAGATGGTCAGGAATTCCAACCCCAAAATTTGAATGTGGCATTGAAATAAGGGATTCCTTACCCCAACTCCTCAGGCTCCTCATCCTTGAGGATGGCACTGGAATCTCTTTGGCAGAGAAGTTTCTTCCCCCCAAGAAGCGAATTTCCTCTGTAGCTACTGCAGCAGTTTTCAGCTCAGAGAACACTTTGTCTTGACGAGTGATTCTCTCAGAGGTTCTTTACTTGGAGCCCACTCATGAATAACAATAAAATGAAGGGTAATGGGTGCCTGAACTCATCAACTCATTTCATATTCCAAATTTCTTTACATTTTCAGTTTGGGGCAGCAAAAGCCTTTTACATTATTGCAACTACTTCTGCTCATTTAGATTGTTAAAAATGTAATTATTTCTTTAAATTCGAAAAGGTCTTTCAGTATTAATTCCCTAAAAAAGGCTGACCATCACAGTACTAGATAACTCGCAAAAAAAAGATATTAATTAAGTGTTTTTTTTTTTAAATTTAGTCATCTGTATCATTTTCAAGTGCAGAGAATAAAGAAGTCATTGCTTCCTTCTTCGAAGATCTCATCAAAGAGAATCTTAACTTTCAGAACCCAGGCAGTGCTGTAAATTTAGAGAGCTGTTTACTGCCTGCATATTAGAGAGCTGGGTTCAGTGGGTTAGGAGAAATACGTGCTCCTTAAACAAAGACACTTGAGTTTGTGGAAGCATTTTTTAAAAATTGGAACTAGGAAGAAAGTCCCAATAATAACTACACGGCCAAGTCTGGTTTCAAATCCTTTTTTTTCTTAATAGCGCTCATAGAGCAAAGAAATCTCAAAAAAGAATTTTTTAATTTTGTGGTGGCAATATCTGCCGACAATTCAGACAACACTTTTAGCTAAATAATCAGGGATCGAGGGTTTATTGGGCCTCTTTATCCAGACGCAGTTTTTTCTGATATGGAAACCAAGGCACAGAGAAGTGACATACATACCCCTCCATACAGGCAGACTTGCAAAAGATGATCAGACCGAAGAAAGTAACAGCTTTTTCTCAGGATGGATCTTCAGTAAGTACAGGTAAATTACTATCAAAGAGGGAAAACAAATATGATAAATAAATAAAAATACTTTTTAAAAGTAACTAAATATGGGTATTTATATAAATAAGAGTATTTTGTTTTTAAGATAATAAATGGCATGGTTTCAAGGAATGTCTACCATTGTCCTCCGGAAGTCTAAGCATCTGGATGACATACATGGCAGATGTGTGTGTGTTTGTGTGTGTGTGTGTGCGCTTAGCAAACATCTACAAGATACAGACATATACGTACATAAATCCGTACAAAAAGTCCTGTTTGCCAAACTCATAGTAATTTATGTAATTACCCACATAACGTATTTTAACCAAATACACAAAGAAGATTTTTATAATGCCACTTAGGATCTAGATTTAACTTAAACCACTACTTAGTCTATCTTTCTTAATAGGATACTAAAAGGGAATTTTATGACAACATTATCAGTAGCATTTTGCTGATAATTAGAATAACAATAATAATACTGAGATATTTTTTCAGTAATAATGGTGTTATTAATGAGATTTTTATGAAAGACAGACTTCTTTGGTATAATTATGAAAATTGATCTTTTGCATTTTACTTATTCACTGAAATCAGATAAGTGGCTTAACTACATGTATTATTTCTAATAAATATTCAAAAGAATGCATTTAAACAAGGCTCCTCATTCTATTCTTGCTCATATTCCTTGCATTTAAATAAAAGTGTAATTGCTCTGCTTTTTTAAACTGCTAGTTTGGATTAGCTGTCTAACCTGTACAGTGTAGCTGTTTGCTGTTTGCATTTTTAATAGCTTTATTACCATTTGGTGAAGCCTTAATTTCTGACTCCCTTGAAGAGTCCTGCCTTTAAGTCAGCACTACAATTTAACCAGCAATAATCTGTCAAGATAAGATAAAGACCCATACCAGATGAAATGCAGTATTTTTGTGTAGCATTCTGTCATTGTTAAAGGCAAGATCTGAGTATGTCAAAATGTAACCTCTGAAAGTTTTCTAAACTTTGCAGCATAATTTTACAGTTCATGTTCTTAATCAATGACTCCAGAATGCATTATCTGTTCACTAAGGGAAGCAATTAAAACACACATCATTATGTATGAATATATATATACTTAAGGACATCAGCAGGGATATATATTTATATGAGTGTTCATGTGTGTGTACATAGGTACACAGAAAAATGCATCATGGAGGAGCAGTTTTTAAGCAATAATAATTTTGTTTTCTAAGAATCTGAGAATATACATATATGTATGCATGCTTTATTTAAAAAATTGTGTCAAACATATAAATGCAGAGAGAACAGTATAATGAACCCCCACTTACCCATCACCCAACTCCAGCAATTAGCAATTGATAGGGTCTTGTTCCGTCTACACATCCCAACTCCCCTCCAGCAAACTGCAAACGTCGTATATTTCCATGTGTAAACATTTAGGTATGTATCTTAAAAAAAATAAGGACTCTTTTAAAAAATCATAGCCACACACACTGCTGCACCTAAAAAATTAAAAATTATTCCTTAATATCACAAAATACCTAGTCAGTATTTAAAATTTCTAATCACTCCATCTAATGTTATATTTCTGAGCTTTGCATATCGTAAATAAATTTATTTTTTCAGTTTTTTTAAATTTGTTTGAGCCAGGGTCAAAATAAGGCCCACACATTGCACTTGGTTGATATGTTTCTTAAGTCTTTTCCAATTACAGGTCTCACTGCCATTACTTGTTCTTCTTTTCCTTATAATTTATTTGTCATTTTTCTGGAGAGGTTCCCACGTTCAGGATTTTGCTGATTGCACTACAGTGGTTTAGTTTAACATGCTCCTCTGTATTTCCTATAAATTTGTAATTAGATCTAGGGGTTTGATCAGATTCAGGTTTCATTTGGGGGGGGGAAGACTATTTCAGAGGTGGTTCTGTGTCTTCCATCAGGAGCCATGTAATTTCTGGTTGTCTCCTTTTGTGATGTAAGCAGCTGTTGCTGCTCATTGTCTAGATACATTAATACATTGAGAATTACAACATGGTGGTATTCTAATTTTATCATTTCTTCTTCATTTATTAACTGGCATACTTCCATGCAAAGGAAATTTTCCTTATATTATATCTGGTTACCCAATTGCGTAGTTTATATTGGAAAGGCAGGATAAATATTTGATACCTTCCCTTTGTTTACCAGTTTTCAAAATAATGAATTATTCATTAGTATCCTCCAGTGATACGAATTAATTTTTTTGTTTCATTAAAAACTCATAGATTTAAACATATTTGTTGTCTTGTAATCCATTGCAGTTATTATCCTTTGATGATCAAATTGTCCCATCTCTGACCAATGAAACACTCTTTAAGTTGGTTTCCTCATTATATGGTATGACAAAATGTTCCAGGCTCATCTCAGCATTAAGATTTATATATACATATACACATATATATACACACCATAATTACATTGCTATGTTTGGATTTTCTGTAATATCTTCATTAGAAAGTATCACTGAACTGACTGTGATAAAGTTATTTTAGCATCTGAAGAGTTCATTTCTTTCCAGTCCATGGAATAAATGCTATGATCAATTGGATTGAGCTATTGAGAGACTAAAATACTGTTAACTTCTGTGTCATAGGTATTTCTATTATTAAGATATGGTTATAGGGTCAGAATCAAAATACTAAGTACGAGGGTTTAGTAATGATTTTTGAGCTCCTGAAGCCTTTTTCAAAAGTTGAATTACACAGAATTTCATGAACCCCATTACCCCTTCAGTACTAGGTGCATGGGATTCTGTTATACCTCAAATAACATTTGGTGAGAGGGGCAAAGATTTTTCACACAAAGATGAAAAGAGTTCGCATGAAAATAAGCACAATAAGGTGGCCAAACTCTCTAGAGGAAGGAAAGTTCACTATCGTTGCACATTTGAGTCTGCTCAGGTATGTGCAGGTATGTCAACTTAACCTTAGGCATGTTTACTTCTTGAACAAATGACTGCAAAACTGGTGGATTACTCCAAGTGGTTCTGAGATAGAAGACAAGAAGAGCAAGTCTGGCTCTGCTGTGGTAATACTTCTTATCCTGTCTGCCTGCCTCCTGCTTCAGTCTTTTATCCATCTATATATTAGCTCCAGTTTCATCCTCTTCTAGCACACTCCGACCATGTAAATTCAAACGTGGAGAGTCCCCCAGTGGCTCCCCATTGCTGCTGAACATCACCTATCATCTTCACTCTGGCCTTCAACACCCTTCAAGCAATAATCCCAAACCATCTTCCTAACCTTATTTTCTGCAAATCCTGTACCTTCTCCAGCCAAATTGAAGCTAATATCTGCCAAATAACCCTGCTGTCTCCATGGCTGTATCATGATTTTACCTCCTTCTGGAATGTGTGTTCCACTTCTATGCCTTCCTATATTAAGGGTTTTTGCTCAAATGATGCTTTCCCCATGAATCCGGAAGTGATTGCTCCCTCCTCACAATTCTCATGATGCATTTTGCATGGTCCCATCTACTTTCTATAGAGGTTATTGTTGGCATATCTAGTTTCTCCTTGTAAATGCTTCCAGTTCAGGGATCATCATTTTCTCCACTACAGGCATAGATAGCTCTGTGCAGGTTATCAAAAAATGTTTGCTGAAAGAATTAATGAAGTCCTGCTGCTTGAAATTCTGAAGAGGGCACTCCTCGTGCTTCTCTCACAGCCAGTGAGAATAAAGAACTAGGGCCAGCTCTTATAGAAGTTCCCCATGGAGCTCTTTTCTGGTCTTCTTCTAGGTGGCCAAATCCTACTGAGTAGGCAGCATAACTTCTGAGCTAATACCCAGGGCTCCAGAGTCAAATCCCTGCACTTTCACTTACTGATTACGGAAAATTGGGCAAATTACTCAACCTCTTGTGCCCCCCACTAGAAAGTGGGGCTAGTGATGGTACCTCTCTCATAAGATTTTGTTAAGGATTCGATGAAAGAATATATGTAAAATGATTGGAACAGTACCTGGCTTATAGTAAGTGCTCAATTAACATTGGGTATTTATGACGATGGAAGAGAAATGGCTCATGGCAGTTTCAAAAGAGCATGTGATGGGCATCCAAACAGGGAGCCCTAATAATTTTCCACTGACTTAGAAACCAGGTAACTTTCCAATAAGACACATTTTCTTTCCTTCAAGGGTGAGAGAAGTTTTTGTCTCTGCGAGGGGCTCTACACCTTGCTAGTTTTCTTTGCAAAGGCAGAGTGAATGTGTGGTAATTCCAGTGTGTGTGCTGGGAGGGGCTCTGGGTTCAGGCTGGGCAGGCTGTGATGAGAACCAGAGGCTCACGGATCCAAACGTGCCCATCTGGGACGCACAGAAAACCTGCGGCAGATGAAGGGAAGAAAAGGCTCGTGGCGATGTTGTATTATTATTATTTTTTGGAATTACGTGGTGAAATAAATAAACATTAACATGTTTTTCATGCAGTCAACTATGACACATTGGTCAGAAGCCAAAATCTGACCAAGCCTGAAGGTTGACAAGGATTTCTTTGAGGCTCTCCTCCCAGTGTAATTATTGTAGGTTCAGAGGAACCAGATCTGGACTGTTGTAAAACTCAACACAATGAACTTGACAGACAGCCAGATTTCTGTTTTCAGCCAGTTTAGGGTTACTATAATCTCATTATTATGCTTGAAAGACGACAAGTAATAGAATCTCAGGTAGCTGTTCTGGCTTTACTCGGCTCCCATCTTCTCCTTGATGCCGGTTTCCCTTGATTACCTGGACAAGCGGGGCTCAGTTTTCAACCACTTCTCCTGCAGAAATAATCATCCGATCAGCCGACAAGGTTCTCACTGCAGTCAATGGTTTTAATGGGTCAAGCATTAAATTAACCCTTTAGCCCCCTCCCCCCTGAGAATACCATACTTATTAAAAAGCAATTTACTTCTCAGTCATTGTTAACATGGTGATAGAGAGAGAGCTCAGACGAAGACTTCCCCAGCTCTCTCCCTCAATGTCCAGCCTTTTTAGGAGTTGTTTTGTGTCCTTTTAGCCAGCACAAAGGAAGGCATTAATAGCCAGGATTCTTAGAAGAGTTCTTCTGTTTTGGTTGCTTTCATAATCTATAAAACAATGGCACCAAACCCTTGTGGGTATTTCACATTCTGTTCAACAATAGAGTCAAGTTTGACAAAGGGTGGATGAATTATTAACTGCACTTTATGGAAAAACACATCTATTAGGAATGTGACTCATCCTCGCAAAAAGATTTCGAGATGCTTGGCTGTGGCAGTTTTGCTTGCAGCTCTGTCTTGCCTGAAATGGTCCAATTTTCAAAAAGTGAAATGCTGTCAGACTTCCTAGAAGCAAGAAACAAGGGCTTGGGGAAACTGACCTCAACTTTCAACACAGTCTAGGGTGGTGAGACTCCTTCAAAACACAAGCAGGAAGGTCTGTAGAACTTGATGCCCACAAATGTTTACTATTTACATTTTAAAATTCTTTGTATATTGAGGGGTTTCAGTGTGTATGTGTCCCTGTATTGCTTACTGATTATAAACTTATTGGAAAGGTGGTTTGAAAAAGTCATCAGTTTTCTCTGGCTTTCATTTTTGCCTCATTCAAGCTAGGACTGTGAATGTGGTCCTATTAGAAACATCTAGAACTTTAAGAAGTTTCTAATAGGACCACCACGGTGCATTTAGGCAGCTGAGTCTATGTGCTTTGGGCTCACTGCAATTGTCTGGCCACTGTGTCTTGCCCAGAACAGTCTGGCCAGATTCGAGAAGGGTGTGAATATGATTTGGGTTTGATTCAGCTTTGCGCTTTCTTTACTTCCAAAGCAGTATGAAAGTTGTGCAAAGGATACAGGTGAAATAAGCATGCTGGTGAGCATATATAGCTTTCGGTTGCCTCCTTTATATCTTCCAGAGACTTGCACAAATAGAGAGGTCTTGGCAGCTGAGGTGGAGGGAGATATCTTCTCAGTTGGAGGAGAACAGATCTGCCTTTTGCCATCCAAGCCACAAAGTTCAGACGTCTGCAACTCAGCAAGTCATGCTAACCAGGCCCTACATGTGGTCTAAGGCTTTCAAATTTCCTTTGTGAGCACTGGGTGAAATGTTCTCCCCTTCGCCCTGCACCACACGCCATAGCTGTTTTCTGGGTGTGCCCACTTTGGGGTGTCCTGTGGGCAGGCCTGGTCATGGCCATGTGTGTGTGTGCTTTCCAGACTGGCTGGTTGTTTCATTTGTTTATTTATTGGCTTTGATAGGGGGGTGATGCTGGTGATGGGGTGCATTAGTACAATGAACCAATTATGTTGATTCCTCTAGATCAGCTTCAAACATCAAAACAACATCACCAACATGGGCTACACCTAATTTTGAGTAGATTGGGTACAAAATAACTCTGTTAGTGAGTAGTCAACCACTAGAAACTAATAGCTAGTCCGAGAGGGATTAAATGGATGTTTCTGTAGAGGAGAAATAGCTATTTTTTAGACATTGATATGGAAAGACAAAAATTTTATCCTGTTTGGGACAATGTGACTATTTGTATATTGGTCGGTTTCCAAATGAGGAGACAAGGGAAAGTAGACAAGTTCTTATTGTGGCATATTTTCTGCACTAGCATATTAATATGAAGTATGAGAAGTGGGTGAGTTAATGCCAAAATAAAGTTATTAATAAGAACAATACTCTGCAGCTGCATGGTACTTTTCATGCGAGAAGAGGTTTACAAAGCCAAACCTGCAGGAAACAAATATTCATGACTACCACCTGCGTTTTAGAGACGAAGAAGAAATCAACTACAGAGATTTTTTTTTCTTTTAAAAGGAAACCTTTGCAAGGTCACACATCAAGGTAATGGAGGAGCTAGAAATAGAACTCGAGTGCCCATCTGCTCTCATGGCCGGCACTCCCTTGGCCATCCCGCCTTCTAAGAGATCGCTCAATGACACTTGAAGAACAAAAAGTTAAGCCCTTCAGCTCCAGCAGTTTGCTGTAAGTGCTACTAGTTCTAAAATTTCAAGGAACAATTTCCAAATATTGTTTTCTACTTTGGGCAATGGCCTCATCTGTATTCCCTGAGAACTTAGAGAAGGTAGGGGAAGGAGTACCTGCTCAGGCCAAGAACCACGTTATCTCAGCTTTACCTAATATTACCTGTTCTGAATTATCTTGTTCACTAAGATCAATAAAAATAAGAAAATTTGAAACAAATACAAGTGAATTTTATCATGAAGCTGTAGTGCTAAGTTCAGCTAAGCTACTAAAAATGAAATCTTGAACTTCTAGGGCTTCAATTATTTGGGTTATAACATGTGTTGAGAATAATATCTAGTAGTGTACCTTAGAAAGGGATGTGAGGCATGATATTAAAAGGAAAGTTGTCCTGTAAATTGACTTGGTTTATAAATATTACATTGAATAGGCTATATAGGTATTAAAAACAAAAGTAAAAAAATATATAGTGGCCTTTTCATCTGATCTCTGATCTTTAAGGCCATGTGGGTGACAGGAGAGCAGGGCAGAAGACTGCTCTCTGGGCCCAAAGATTCGTATAGGGGGAAGCTCTCCTGTAGAAGCCAGCACACCAACAGAAGGGATTTCATTTTACTCATCTGTCCATACCCTGGATAAAAGGAGCATTACATACAAGTTTTCACAATCACACAGTCACATTGTAAAAGCTATATACTTATACAGTCTTCTTCAAGAATCAAGGCTACTGGAACACAGTTCAACAGTTTCAGGCACTTTTCTCCAGCCATTCCAATACACCATAAACTAAAAAGGGATATCTATATAATGGATAAGAATAACCTCCAGGATAACGTCCCAACTCTGAAATTTCTCAGCCAGCTATTTCATTTTGAATGATTCAGAGTAAGGTTTGCATACCATGAAATACAGAGCTGGTCTAAGTCGACATGGATGAATCTGACAGTATCTTATTCCCCTAATTTAAGGCCTCCTTTGCTTCACTCTCTCAAGGAAGTAAGGTCCCAATATTGATGAAAAGCTAGTATCTGATATACCCAGCCATACTGGGGTATAGGATCAAATATACTCCCTAATACCTGCTCTACCTCCTCCCAAATTATTCAGATTTTATTTTATTTTTGACTTTTTAGTTGATTATTTTCTAATTATGGAAGCAATACAACCATCAAAAATATTCAAGCATTTCATGAGTATATAAAGTAGAATTTGATGGTCACCTAATATCTTCTTGTAGGGACAATTATAATGAAGAGTTCAGGGAAATGCTCTGGATAAATACTAACACATTTACAATTGTATGTTAAGTGATAAAATCAGGGAGAGGGAACAATGTAATTCAAAGATGTTAGAGTTTATGAAGTTGTGATGTTAAGTTTCTTCACTTTTCCATAGCCTGTGCATTATGTTTATGTCCTTTAAAGATAAATCCTGATTCTGTTCCTGTCAAATGCACAGTCTTGGATTAAGCATTTACCCTGAAATTCTGTCTCTTTGGTGAGCTGAGTTAGAAACATGAAGGAAAAATATAGACCACCTGACCATTTCCCCTGAGCCTATGTCAACTCTCTGGGCAAACTTCTACCCCTTCTCTGGGCCCTATTTGGGCTTTTTTGGTACAAAGCCCTTTAGAAATCCCACGGTCTCCAGGCTGCGCAATTGCCTTCCCAAAGCCAATTGGAAAGGAGAACCCCCCCAAATATAGAGACTGCTCCATGTTAGATACCCTCTCTGCCCCAGGATGGAGAGTTATGTTTCCTCTTTCTAATCTTTTTCTATGAGTATAGACATCTGGTAATGGATTGGTTGCTATACTGGGTTAAATTTAAACATTTTATTAAGGACAACACGTGTAGACTCTGAGTGCTAGATTTATGGAGTGAGGCAAAGCTCCTGCCTTCTTGACCCTTAGGGAGCAGGCGAGGGGGAGAGACATTGAGCATAACTGTGGAAGCTGTTACAGAGGGGCAAAACATGACCTTCAGGAGTGGGCAGTGGGCACCTGGCCGTAGGGGGAAGGTGGGGGGTTGAGCGCCTGAGGGAAGACCATCCTGAGGAACTGACATTTAAATGAAGACTAAAATAGTAGTAGGCTTTGGTCAGGTGAAAGATGTGTGTAGAGGAATTCACCCTCAGGTGAATGAGTGTGTTATGGGTAAAATGGAAATAGCTGTTCCAGCTATAGGAAGATTGTCAAGTACAGAGTCCTGGAGAGAGAAAAAAAAAAAAAAGAATCAAAAGAAGTCCACTATGGCAGGAGGGGAGAGAGTGGTGGAAGAATGTCAATCATATTTGGCAAGTCTATAGGGCTTTAGAATCATAAAAATATAGGTTCAAATTTTAGTTCTGCCATTTTTCAGCTGGTGACCTCAGTTAAATTAGTAATCTTTTCTGAGCCAGTATTTTCATGGATAAAATGGGGATAATAGAACCTACTTTAGACTTCACTGAGGTGAAGATGAAAAGAGTGCAATCATCTAGGGGACTTCCTGAGCTGGTGTCTGTTTACTTCTCCACCTTGTCTCCTTTTGTTCCCACCTTCATACCATATAGGCCATCGGAACTGCTCATAGTTATTCAAATACTATGGTTTCTCAAGTCAAATGCCATTCCTGTCTCCTGGAATGCCTTATCCTTCTGTTCGTCTGTTAAACTTCTCCCATTTTTCAAAGGATCTCAAGCAATCTGACCTTCTCAGTAATCTGACCTCAACACCCCATCTTCACACATACTAGATACAGCTAATCTCTCCCTCCTCCATGCCTTCTCTCTATCATGTATGTGCTTTTGCTTGTCAGAATTTCTAGCTTACATGTCTGTCTCCCCTGCTATGCTGTAGGCTCCCCAAGGAGGCACTGCCCAAATATGAATCAGTGAATGAATAAAACATTGCTGGAGGAAAAAGTGCGTTGGGAACCAGTGTAATGATAGACAAGGTAAAATTGGACCAAATCAAGGAGGTTTGGTCAAGGGGTTTGCTAGGCCAAAGGTTTGAGCTATAGTCTATAAATGATAGGGGGGTCATTGAGTGTTTTTAAACAGAACTATGACAAATTCTGTCATTCCCAGGCATAGCTATACTTTAGAATCATCTGGGACACTTAAAAAATAATATCACTAACTGAGGTCCCAACATAGACCGATTAAAGCAGAGTTTCTTGGTATGGAACTTACATCTTTATATAAAAGGACATTTATGTAAGATTCTAGAACCACTAAAGTAATAAGCAGAGGACGAATTAGAGGCCAGTAAGCAAAGGTAGGGAGGCTACTGCAACCATCCAATTTAGGAAACCTCAAGGTTGGAACGGGAATAGAGATATCTGAGGTGTCTCCACTGGTGGCTGGAAGGATGGGACTCCTAGCAAATATAATAGGGAAATGAGGAAAAGTAGTAAATTTGGAAGCAGAGATAATGAAGTCTGTTTTGATTGAACTTAAATTACTGGTGGAATATTCATGAGAAGGTGTTCAGCAAATAGCTGTTGGTACCTTGGAAAGTACCCATGACAAAGACATGGTACATTTCTCTACAAGTCATGAAGACTTTCTAAGCTTTAATTTTCTGATATGCAAACTGAGGATAATAATACCTACTTCATAGTGTTGTTGCCTAAACCAAATATTATTACATAAGTGACTGAGCCTTGAACAATGTCTGCCACAGTAAAAAATTTAGCTGAGTCTCTAATGTTATCTTGAAATAAGGGTTTGGGACTCAGAAAATATAGGTGGATGGAGATATAGATATGGGTTGTTGCCAGGCTCTGGAACTGGGTGAGATCACCCAGAAAGGGAACCATAGTGAAGAAGAAGTTACGGTTGAGAGAAACCTGGAGAAATTCTTGCATTTTAAGAGTAGGTGTGAGGAGAGAATCCACAAAGAAATCCTAAAAGGAAATGTAACACTGTTGGAAAAGAGCCCAGGAAGTCAAGGGAAGACAGGGTGATAAGGAGAGTCATGATATCCAAGAGACCCATTGATCAGATTGGCAATATTTGCAGATGAGGGAACCTTCTAGAAGCTTCCAAGTCACATATGCCCAGACCGTGATCAAGAATCACCATCATAAAAGAGATATAGGACCACTTGTAGGACCAAAATCTTTATTTTCATTGATAAAAGGGTAGGGGAAAAGGAGCTGATGATAAATATACTTTCAATTGCTCGATAAGGACTGCAATTCAATACCTTATACTTTTTCATTAATGTTTTAACCAACAGAATGCAAAAGCACTGTCCATTGACAGTCAGAAACTAAAGAGTTTGAATACTTGAAAGTTGGAGCCAAACCATCTCTTCAACTCTGGGCTAAACCCACAATCTGTTCCCAAATATCATGGTTTGAGAACAATGGCTGCTACTGTCATGGAAAATAAAATGAAGCAGCTGACTGAGGTGTCTCTATTCTCTTTAGTAAGAGCTCCAGAGTCCAGCCATTCACAGAGCCTCCTGGCTTCTAAATTCTCATGCAGATGTGGGTTCTTTCAAATGCTTTCCATCTACTGGATACATGATTTAGTGCTTCTGAAAGTGCCTGGAGTTGACTTTTTGGCAATCTCAACTGTGCCATTAGAAAACACCTTTGGCAGAGAAATCATCCATACAGACTCATAACCTCTGAAGATCACTGGGTTCTGGGAAACATTGGGAATATAATTCTAAAACTTGGTTTTGAGGAACTGCTGTTCTGTGGCACATATATTAAAACTATGTTGATTAAAGGCATGTCAGCACTATTTGGTATTTAAGTAGATGCCTCTCTATGAGAAAATTTAGACTTGCCAATTGGATGCATGAGGTTTCAAGATAGAGAAAACCAATGCTAAACCAACCTAAATGAAAAGCAAATTTATTGGCATACCTAAGCTGAAAATTTCAATAGTAGAACTAGCTTCAGGCTTGAGTAATTCTGGCACTAATCAACATCATTGGGCGTTGGTTCATTTTGGCTCTGTCTCCTGCTCCATTAGATTTCATCTTAATCTTCATGGGGTATCTAGATGGAATCAAAATCCTCAGGTTTCAGTTCCAATGGAGAAGAAAAGACTTTCTTTTCCAGAATTCACAGTCAAAATTTCATTGTATCTCTTTGGCTTTGAGTAAAGTGTTCATCGTTGAATGAATCACTGTGGCTGTGGAGAATGCATCGTCCTCACTGGTTTGGCTGGGGTTGCATGCTCCTTCACTGGAGTTGGAAATGGGGTTTCTCATTGGACCACAGGATCTGAGAATGGGTGATTGCACAGAGACTTCAGTGTCAAAGGTATAGTTACCACCAGAGGGCTATAGACGCTGCAAAAATAAAAGAGATATCCACTACACTTTCCAAACAGATAAATTATGGGGTTGCTATTAATATTACAGAAGAGACTTCACTTAACAAAAGGATACTTTGCAGAAGGATTCACTAAAGGTTTCCTGTACAGTTGCCTTCAAATACAATTAATCACTTGTTTAGTGATCATTAATGCTTCAGTAGAAAGGCTAAGGGAAGAAAAACTTAAAATATTAAGAGCTATTGTTAATTTTGAATTAAGAAAGAAACGAAACAAATTTGAAATGTTAAGTCAGTCAACTGGAAAATGGGATTTCATTTGCATAAAACTTTTCATAAACATGTCATGTATGAAGCAAGGTTATGGCTATTGAGAAAAAATTGTGCTTATTTTGGTATATGGTTAGTAATTGTCCCAGTTCTTCTAAGCAAGCAAAATCATTTCATGGGTTATTGTTACCCTTAGGTAGATAGTAATAGAGGTTTTCCAACATAGCACCAACTCAGTCCTTTACCATGAATGAGCAAGTAAGCTAAATAACTGACCATTTATAGAATATGCTACCTAGGTATTTTGGACACTTTCAATATTAGAGACTTCTGAGTTATTTGAGAAGCCTGAGATTGTTCTTGAGGTCAGTTCTTGCAGTGACTTATGATCTAAATTAGGAATGCAATTGAAATTTGCATTTAAGAAATTTCTGATTACTTATTTTTTCTGATCACTTATTGGTCATTGACTGCATAGGAAAGCTTTGCTGTTTATATTTTGCCACTATTGTTTAGCACATTCACATTAATGGCTCATCCTAATAAACAGTGACTTTTTTTTATCATATATTGCTGCTTTTTGTCCAGTTTAGAAGCCTTAACTTTATATTCTTCTTTGTCTGATATCATTATTGTCATTCCTTTCTGTTTGCAATTCTAATATCTGTTTGCCCATCTCTTTATTTTTTACTTTTCTTTACCATTTTGTTAGAAGGATATTTTGGGAAAAAAACATATAGCTGAACTTTGTTTTTTAACACTGTTTGGCAATCTCTGGTTTTAATAGGAAAATTAATTTCATTCACATTTAGTGTAAAAATTGATATTCCTCTGTCTTACTTTATGGTCACTATTTTTATAATTTTCTCTGTCTTTTTTTTCTTTTTACTCATTTTGATGGTTTGATCTAATTAATATTCATTACTATTTTTCCTTCTGTTAATTTGGCCTATCTGTACTTTCCAATTCAGATAGTGATTATCCTCCCCTCCCTCATTCTCACATTCCATACCCAAATTCCAGCTGCTAGATGAAAACCAGACACCAAAGTGCTCTATTCCCTTTCTCCTTCCCTTCCACAAAGCAAATACGATAAAACAGTTAGAATTTTCTACTCTATCCCTCTTTGTCATTCTTAGTTTTTGCTGAGGTAATTTAGCAATTTTGATTTGAGAAATTTTATTATGTTTTCCTTGAAGTGCACCTCTTGCCTCTTAAAACTCTATGATCAAACTTTTCTGACAAATTTCCAGTCACTATTATTATTTATCTAGAATTAACTTTGAAGGTTGCAAGGTTCATTGCTACCCAGTCTTAATCACATTCTCCATTTTTGGGAATTGGCAGCAGGTAGAATATTGATGTTCAATTTTGTCCCATCTTTATTGTTTCCTAATTATAGATACAGATGCAATTATTAATAAAGAGAACATAAAATGACGCTGTTAATGCTAACCAATTAAAATATCATAATCTTCATTAATAGCTATTTAATGGTCTGTATTCAAACATAATCTTAATCTTGGATTCTACTTTGAGGACCACCTTGTCTAAGTGTGTTTATTTGTACATGTGTGTGTCATGGACTTGTGGAGAACTAGTGAAATCACAGCATGGTTGTGAAAACAACTTTTTTGTGAATGATCATTGGAGTCTTTTTAGCTCACTCTGCTATAGATTTACTCTGCATTTTTCTATGTTTGTAGTTCACGAGTGCGAGTGTGTATATGTGTGTGTTGTGTGTGTAAGGGAGTTGTCCATCACATTGACAGAACTAAAAGTTCCTTATTTAACCTCCTTTAATGAACAAGGAAGGACGTGGAAGTTGAAGCATGGACCAATTTACTAGGGTGGGATCAGTGATGGAGAAGTTCTTCTCCCTTGGCCCCTGGAAATATTGCATATTTTCAAACAGCAACCCTTCAAGAAAGAAGCTATATCTTTATGATGATATGTATTTTTAAAAGCCATATTTATTTATTACAACATATTTTTATTTTTTATTTTTTTTACATGGGCAGGCACTGGGAACCAAACCCGGGTCCTCTGGCATTGCAGGCAAGCATTCCTGCCTGCTGAGCCACCATGGCCCGCCCTATGATGATATTTTGAATTGGGTCTGTGTCTGCTGACCTCAGTGATCCATTTAGGGAAGGCACATGGCTCTAGATAGTTCCATGAGACATAATCCTGGGGCTTCCTTTTTAAAAGGAAATTTGGAAAGAGAGAATCTCTCTTTCAAATGGATTTTACGGTTGTTAGATGGAGGTTGGCACTTGTGGGGTCACCTCATAGAGAAGGCCTGCCTGAGCATTGAACAGAGTGGAAGGAGCAGGGCCACAAAATGGAGGGACTAGGAAACATTATTTGAGCTCCTAGATCCACTTGTGCCTATAGCTAATAAAAGAACTACTACATTCCCCCTTTAAGTCAGTTTGATTAGATTTACTTGCTATTTAAAGAGCTCTGATTAATGAAAACTTTAAAGAGAATGATGAGAGAACTTGTGTTGAGAGCAAAAGGTGCAAGAGATATGATTATTCAGGTTAGCTTTTTTCTAACGGTGATTTTTACCTCCTGTTTTACTGCTCGCTCATCTCTGTTCTCTCATGATACTTTATTCATAATACTAGCAAAGAACTAGTCACCTGTATCTCTTGTGCCATTATTGAACTGTGAGCTTCCCAGGGCCTATTATAGTGTCTGCTACATGGTAGGTATGTAGATAAAGCTTGCACGTGGCTGAAGCATAGGTCAATTAATAGGACAATTTATACATTGTTAACTATTATGTGACAACATGGTAAACTGAAACATGTAATGAATACATACATGCAATCCTTCTAAATAAGTTGCATACGAAGCCTAAAAGCTTAGGGTGACAGTCAGGAGGAGCTGCAAACACCCTCGCCAGGGGGCGGGAAATGTGGTCTTCACTGCATCAAACTGGTGTGAAATTTGAGTAAATAACTTAAGCCCCCAGAACTCTCAATATTCTTGTGAAAGATGGGGAGAATCACCTATAGGCACACTAAACTCCTAGCAAGTGCCAACTGTCTGTGGCACAATTTTTTTGTGGTTTAACATGTATTTTATGATCTTCTATGATTATTTTCCTTTCAAAAGTAGAATGAAATTCCATGAGAACAAGGACCAGTGTAAAAATTTCTATTCCTGTTTTCAGACAGACATAATGGAAGTGTTTATAGCAGTTCTTGTCACTTCTGCTTGGACATGGTCTTGTTTCCATAAAAGGACATGTCCTGAGATGGGATAAGTCGATTGTACCCGCCCTGATGAGACGAAAACCACTGGCTTCAAGAAAAGTCCAGGCCATTTGAGAACACCTTTTCTCTTCATGCTTTGTTTTATTTTTTCATATGTTCAAAAATGAAAACTAAAAGATGTTCTCAAAATAAATTCATTGAAAAAATGCAAATAGCATCATAACTGTCTCAGGTCTACGATTGGTCAGAAAGGACATTCTAGCTTTCAAGGACAGGGCTAGTTTACAAGCATCTCACTAATCTCCTCTTTCCAGTACTCCACACCAATATAATAGCCTTTTTAAAAATATAATTTTTCGATAGGTCATACATTCATGTGGTTTCAAAAGCCAGAATTTATAAAATGGTATATTTGATAGGTCTCTCCAACAAGTTCACCCCATCTCATAACTGCTGTCATTTTATGTATCTTTCTAGAGTTTCTGTATATATATATATAATATAAATTATTATCTCATCTTCTTCGTTATATTGGAAGTTGTACAGTTGTTGTACTCTACTCTGCCCCATGCTTTTTATAGTTAATGACATACCTTAGCGCTCTTTCCACATCAGGACACAGCATGCTGTCTCCTATTATATACCCTTTTACAACTATGACTCCACCAAGTCTCAAAACCCATTTTGCTCCTGCTTTAGCTCACCTGACTTTCTTTCTCTGACATTCTATATCATCTTTTCCTTCCTTTAATACCCTTTATTTTATTCCCACCCAATATGATAGACTTCCTAGGGGTAAAAGCTTGTCCCTCTAGTGTCAAATCAGAAATTTCGCCTATTCTAAGAGTTATTAAATACATATTTTATTGAGTTGACTTGAAATGTCAGGTTTTGGCCACTGAGAAGATGCCTTGGAGGTAAGGTCCCCCTAAGGTTGTTGAACTTTTCCTTTGGAGGTTTCTGACCTCACTCTTCTGTTTTTAGGGAAAGCCACTTGAGAAGACAGTCCTGTCTTAATCACCATGACTAGGGTAAGGAGGGTAGATGGAAAACCAGGTTTTCTTTCTGGGACCTTGTGGCCACTCAGGCTGGGGAAATTTCAGCATCCAGATATTCAAATATCCAACCAACTAAGGGGGCTATCCGGCCCTGGGACTTAACAATGCGAAAACCAAAATAGTCCTGGGTAAGCCACTTTCATGGAAGGTGCGTATTAGCTTCCTATGCCCGAGCCTTTCTGTAGTTGGGAGGGGAGGATTTCTCTTCTCTCTCCCTTGGTTTGGCGAACAAATTGTCTTGAAAATCCATTTTGTTTTTCATTTGAATCTTTTCAAAACCCTCACCTGCATGACTGATTTATCATCCTCACAAAGACTCTGTGGATTAGAGATGCTAGATACCATTATCCCCATTTTACTGATGAGAAAATCAAAACACAATCCTGTCCTGTCATTTGTCTTCAGTCTTCGATTGCTTTGCCTCTTCTAAGATGCCTGAGAGGAGTTTCCCAGTTTGTCAAAAGTAGTTTCTAAGAGTGTTAAAAGATTAAGGATAAACATCAGCATCTGGACAAAAGGATTTTAAGTCAAAAGAAGCCACTGTCCCAAAAGGAAGACTTGTGTAAATGAAGAACAGAAAACTGATTTTAGGGGAATTTATATAAAATAAACAGACAAAATAAAACACTAATTTTCTTCAAAATCATTTTATTTACTTTCATCTCTTATCTTTTATTTTATCGTCATTTTAGGACTGAAATTTAATTTGACTAGCTCTTGTACATTTCACTCTGGTAACTATCAGAGGACTGGGTAGGGTGGGATGGGGTGGGATGGAGTGGGGTGGAGTGGGATGGGGTGGGATGGAGTGGGGTAGAATGGGACCGAGTGGGATGGAGTGGGGTGGAGTGGGATGGGGTGGGATGGAGTGGGGTAGAATGGGACCGAGTGGGATGGAGTGGGGTGGAGTGGGATGGGGTGGGATGGAGTGGGGTGAGTGGGATGGGGTGGGATGGAGTGGGGTGGAGTGGGGTGAGGTAGGATGGGGTGGGATGGTGTAGGGTAGAATGGGATCGGGTGGGATGGAGTGGGGTGGAGTGGGATGGGGTGGGATGGAGTGGGGTGAGGTAGGATGGGGTGGGATGGAGTGGGGTGAGGTAGGATGGGGTGGGATGGAGTGGGGTGAGGTAGGATGGGGTGGGATGGAGTGGGGTGAGGTAGGATGGGGTGGGATGGAGTGGGGTGAGGTAGGATGGGGTGGGATGGAGTGGGGTGGAGTGGGATGGGGTGGGATGGAGTGGGGTGGAGTGGGATGGGGTGGGATGGAGTGGGGTGGAGTGGGATGGGGTGGGATGGAATGGGGTGAACTGGGACCGAGTGGGATGGAGTGGGGTGGAGTGGGATGGGGTGGGATGGAGTGGGGTGAACTGGGACGGGGTGGGATGGAATGGGGTGGAGTGGGATGGGGTGGGATGGAATGGGGTGAACTGGGATGGGGTGGGATGGAGTGGGGTGGAATGGGACCAGGTGGGAAAGAGTGGGGGGGGGGATGGTGAAGAGGTCTGTTGGGGTCCCTCAGTCTTCATATAGCCCTAGAATGTAGCAACATACGACGATTCCATTCATTCATTGATTCACTGATTTATTAATTCATTAGGCATTTCTGAATATGTGCTTGCTCTGGTTAGACCCTGTGTGAGGAGCTGGAATTCAGGGATGACTGAGTACACCCTTGCCATGGAGGATGAACTGATACGAAGACAAAAGAAAACGGAAAAACACAAAACAATGTTTAATGTGCTATTTCTTAGGTACAGTTGGCTGACTCAGCTCCTCTCCAGTTCTCTTGGGTAGCAGAGTTCCCCTCGCTCCTGAAATCAATGTCTGCACAGGCCGAAGTCTGAACTCTGTCTACTTTTCTTGCTCTCGAGTCTGCCTAAAGGCATAGGCCCAATTACAGCAGGTTCCCTCATTTTCTTTAGCTAGACTTGTTTTGCATATCAACCTTTAAAAAAGGTTCTTGAACAGGGTATGCAAATTCAGGTCAAAGATTAATGGAGGCAGACTATGTTAGCCTTAATCCACACTGTCATTCTCAGGCACGTGAAGAGAATTACAGGGCGGCGCGACTGATCCCACTGGCTCAGCATCCCTTAAGTCTCGTGACTGCTGAAAACTGCTCATCTCTAGAGATGCTTCTTCTAAAAGGACCCATCAGCTCTTGACATGCCCACTCCTAGTCCTTTGCTCACCAGTCAGCCCACCCTGCTACTTCTGGTGGGTTTTTTTTTTCTTACCAAATACATGAAGGAGAAAGCAAAACACCAAATTTTTGCTTGCTCTCATCTTTTCCTTTCTGCTGCTGCTGAAATTGTGCTGCTGCCATTTCCTCATATTCAAGGGTTTGCTCGTTAAGAATCCTTTCCTTAGATTGATAATATTCCATGATCATAAAAACAACCCCTAAGAATAAACATGTATCTTGATATAAATATACTTGTTGATTGATTTGTCAGTCTTGCCAAAGTGAGGATATTACTGAAGCTTCCTGGAGTAACCATTAAGTGCTAGTTATTTGATAAATATTTATTGAACACTTACTGTGTTTGTGGTACCTGCCATGGTAATAGCAGCCTATATACTGAATGGCTTGACCAAGTGGCTTTCTCTTCCTTTCTAAGACAGTTCCGGAAACTGAAATTTTCCTCAGATCAATAAAAAGAATAAATACCAAGTCCTATTTATTTAGTACTTTAAAAAGAAAAATCCATTAAACAAGTTTCTCCTAGGCTCTCTGAATTCTCTGTACAGTGACAAAGCTGATTGCAGCTCACTTTAGAAAGAGTTTTCATTAATTTTTTTTTCTATAAAAAAACCTCGCTTCTTGAATTCCCAGGATTCAGGTAATCAAAGACAGCATTGCAAAACTCAGTCACGGTAACTTCTTAAGAAATGAGAAAGCTGACACTTTTGGAGGCTCTGAAAAATCAAAGTCATTTCTACCCATCAGGACTTCTCTTTCATCTCAGCACAAAATGGTCTGATTAGTTTTGAAACATCCCATTGGAAGGTAATTTGTTTTTATTAGATGTGTAAGAGCAGGCCCCTTGCGACTCCAGGGTGAGAACTGCGCTCGGTGTGGTGACGTCACTGCGGAGTGCCTCACCGTCGTTCTTGACGTCTACTCCCACCCGACCTGCCAGAATATTAATTCCTGCAGCCGACACGGTAAGAGGTCAGTGACTTTTCACCTTTAAAAAAATGGGTTTCCATGGTAACAAAAACACGACGGCCAATTCACAGTTCAAAACAACAAAACAAAACAAAAAGCCTGAAGTACAGGCTCTGCTCAAACTTTGGCCATGGACATTTCCTCCGCAACCTAACCACAACCGATGCGAATTTAGCAATCTGCGGGGTAAACAAAAGCTGAATTCAGAAGCGCCGGAGCACCTGGATGCCTGGAAGTCTGCCTCGGTGGAAACACTTGGAATTAAAATTTTAGTTTCATGCCTTATTCCGGCAACTATACGGCAGGTGACTCTCGGCGAAAGGGAAAAGGAAAGAATAATTGGCTGATGGGAGATGGAAGAAACAATTGGGGTACCAAGTATGCAGACCCTGAAAACACCCAGTGTTTTCTAAGGCCCAGGTTTGTTAGGAATAAATGTTTGAATCTGTAACTCCCATCCTTTTGGAGGGTGCTTTTACTTGTTATATTTAATTACACCGATAAGTCCAAACGAAGTACCGATTTATAGATTCCTGCTTCTCATTGAGGAGGGAGAAAGTGACCTATTTGCAGGAGTTATATATATATATATATTTTTTTTTTTCCAGGCACTTTACCGAGACACCCCAACCCCCCTTGGTGGCTGACTGTAAAATAAGAAAACTATTACCCAGCTGGGGTAACAATAGGCTCCCACAGTGCCTTTCTGCTCAGCCCGCAGCTGCCAGTGAAAGTGGAAACTCCAGCAGCAGGCTAACATTCTTTCCTTACAGCCTGTTTCTATGGGCAAGGAGCCCTCCCACTGATCCAATGTATTTTCTATGCAAAACTGTAGAAGAAGTGACATTTTAAAAGTTTTGACCTTTGTTTTTTTTTTCGCATGAACTGAGGCATACATTTTTAAAACCTTCTGACAGGGTGTTCTGTTAGAAACGGCAGTAGCCATTACTGTAATAATAAAATGTTTCAAAATTTGAAAATTCTATATTGAATATAATGCACAGATAACCTTTGTCTGGAAAATGATAGTGATGTGGGCCTTGGAACCACTTCTTTATTGTTCCAGGAAAACAGATTATGACAGATTTCAGGCATATTTTGGAAACAATATCACTGGCCGCTATGTTTTCATTTGCTAATTCAAGACTTTCATGAATCTTTTTTTTTCTGTAAAGGATTTGTAAGTTTTATCTTTAGATTATAACGTGGTTCCACTTAATGCTAATAGTAATGTTATTTGTTCACAAAACCATTCTTTGCATGCCAAAAATATTATTTTAAAAAGTTTTGTTTTTTAAATCAGTACGTTTAATTTTCTTTGAGAAAAGTTTAACTCATTTGAATCCAAAATTTCTCCATTTGCAAGAAAAAGGGAAAATAAAATAACCAAGAGACCAAACACCACCAAAGATAATTTTCTTTAAAAGACCTTCCAATTAGTAAGGGAAATGAATGGGGAAAAAGTCAAATACAAAAATAGAAAGAAAGAAAATTAGTGCAAATGAGATGTTATATCATTTGCAGCAAAAGATGGGTGAAATGGGAGGTGAGGATACATCAGATTCCCAAGTTAAACTATTATGTTGCTTTCTAAACTCAGCCCGGAATCCTATAGGGGCACTTAACAGCTTCTTAGCTTATTCCTATGCTCTTTGAGTTCCCTAATTTGTCCTGCTGATCATGAGTAGCAGATTTCAATTTTTGTTTTCAAAACTGGCAGATTTCCAGGAGTAAATGATAGTTTATCATTTTTAAGATGTTTGGAAGTAGTTGATGTTTAGACCCCTCCATAACTACCTGAACAGACTTAATTAAAATGATCATCCACTCCCAGAAGCAAATTGTCATGCTCTGAACACAGTTAGGACAAACTTGAAACTGAGTTTTAATTCTGTCTCTCTCCTTACTTCTTACTTTGGGCTGATCACTTCACCTTTTTGGTATCTTCTCCTCTAAAATGGACGCAATGACACTAATTGTCACCACCAGACAGTTGCTCAGTATATAATTAGTGGATATAAATTGCTAATTGGATTTCTACCATGAGCTTTAAGACAAGATTGCTTTCTCTAAGTCATAAAGTTTTTAAAATACTGCAGATCACTAAGTAAGATTTATTTGGAAAATTCAGATTGTGTCTATAGCATCCAAACCATTTGTCAATTCAGACCCATTTAAGTAAAAAATAATAATAGTAATAAATCAGTCAAGCAGGGGCAATATGAGTTTATAAAAATTTTGCATTGTATATGAGAAAAATATTTTGTATTATTATAAAGGGGAGCACTTCATAATTATGCTAACATTTAACTCATCTGTATTTTTTAGAAGTTAAAATCATTTTTCAGAGCTAGAAATATTTCTAAATTCAACTAATCCAACCCCCTCCCTCTTTTACAGATAAAGAAATTGAGGCTCTGAAAGGTTAAGTGACTCACTCAAAGCCACAGAGATAGTAGCAGAGGTAGAACTAAATGCGTACTCTGGTGTCCTTTTTATTAACCCATGCTGGAGATTCCTCCTCTTCTCTGTCCCTCTTCCCTCCTTCTTCCTGCTTGTCTTCCTTTTCCTTATTTCCCTCCTTCTTTTCCTCCTACTCTGATTATTTTGCTACATATTAAATCACAACAGCTTATTTAAGGGTAAACTAGGCTAGTAATTCCTTTCCTTTCCTATTTTCTGAGCCTTTACCAGCTTAGTTCCATTTTGTTTTAGCAGCATCTTTTTATGATATGTCTTTCCGTCAAAGGGTGCATTGGCAAAATAATACCTGTTACAGAAGATCTCTCTGAAGGGCAAGGTAGAGGGACACTGCAAAGGTAATAATGAAGGGTTCTCAAGACCTCTTCCTGGCCCAGCTTTTTAAAGACAGGTTGCAACAACACAACTTGGATGGTTATTAATGGGAATGGGTCACATAGCTAAATGTGGGGGCCTGCTTTTGAAAATATGTCTTTCACTGTTTCTGATTGTAACACTACTTAGACAAACTTGCAACATATTACTTTCCAAGTTGCAGAGACTCTTCCATTAATGCAAAGATGAAAAAGTACTTAAATGATGATGATTAGCCCAGCTAGGCTCTCCATCATGGGGCTAAGGAGCTCCTTGATGCCTTGATGGCCAAACTCCACTCTGTGGGATACTAGCCTTGATGAGAAGTTTACTTCCATGGATTTGGGCTGCAGAGTGTTTGGCCTTGCCCATGCCACGGGCACAGTGTAATGGTATGAGTTGTTCACAGCAGACTGGAAGAGAAGCCAAAAGTTACGGCAGGGATAAGGGACTGACTCCAAGAATTTAGGAGAGAAGGACCAGAACCAGAGCAGGTACACAATGCAGGCAGTACAATGTGTTAGAACCCAACAACAAAGTAAACTCTTTGCATTCAGGATAATAACTTGGGACTATTTCTTTGCACAACTGCAGTGAGTTGAACCCATTGGTTAAAATAAAGGCAGTTTTAGCTTTTGAACTCTTGGGGGAGTCCTCAGGATTGTATATGAAAATGTGGATGTAATTACACCTTCAGAAAATTCTCCAAGGGGGAAAAAGCCTTTATATCTATACAGTATGATGTAAGTATAATAAAATGCTTATTAAATGAGGAAGTAGCCTGCAATTTTGATATTTAAGACCAGACAAAAAGTGATTTTTACTCATTTAAGAAACATAAGATGCTATTTTTTTTTTTTTTTTTACTGATTTCAGATCTTTTTTTCTATCCCTTTCCACCTATGTACATCGCATTTAATAATTTGTTTTGGTGGAGTAGGGATGAAGGTAGGGAATAGACAGATGGTTAAATTTATGCTTATATTTTTATCTTGAAAATAAAATTCATTGACATTGCCTGAGATACCATCTTTTCTTTCTTTTTCTTAAACAATGGGAATTTACTGGTTCATGGTTTTGAGGCTAGGAGAAATTCAAAATGGAGGTGTCAGTAGGCGATGTTTTCTCCTTGACAACTGGGGGTTTCTGGGGCTGGCTGCAGGCGATCCTTGATCCCTTGGCTTTCTTGGAAGCTATCAGTGCATATAGTGGCATCATCTCCTTTTTCTTCAGGGTTCCACTGACCTCTGGCTTTTGGATGCTCCTCCTTGGCTTCTCTCCCTGTGGCCTTCACTATAAGGCCTCTGATAATACGGTTAAGACCCATTCTGATTCAGTGGGCCACACCTTAACTGAAGTAACCTCATCAAAAGGTCCTGTTTGCATTGCGTTCACACCCATAGGAGTGGATGAAGATTAAGAACATGCTTTTCTGGGGTCCTTACCCCAGACCACCACGAGACTGTCTGTTTTTAAAAAATTAAATATCAATATAATGATGGGATGGCAGAACTACAGCCCAAATCTCAGCCACTAATGAACTGTTGTGAGGTGAGTGCCCCTGGCCAGTTGGTCCCTGTTGCTTTCCCTGTGTATACAAACAGTGGCCACTGCAGGGAGATGTCAGGCCTTTGCAGTGAAAAGAGCATGGTCTGTGATGACAGACTCTACTGGGGCTGAGCCATGCCTCTGCCTCTAACTAGTTGTCAATATTTTATTAAGGAAATATTTCAAAAATTATATTCCCTTGTGAAAGATTGTGAAACTGAGCACACACTGGGAAGAATAAATTTCACCTTGGGATGATGTATTTATCTTTTAAAGCAAGTACTGTTTTATGAAATTCTTGCTTTTCAAAATTCATTGTAGACTGGCTTTTTGGGGCCTATGGGTGTGGGCATAATTTTAAGCAAAAGCAAAGGCATCTTTAAAAACCTGGGAAGGAAGCACAGGATATAGAAAGCAAGTTATCTAATTAAGGTCCTGGGCTGCTTGACACAGTGAAAGTTTCTTGAAGAGCATCTTCTGGTTCTCTGTGGAAATTTATCAGTCTGCTGAACACTGAGTGGCAGTTTCTAATATGAAAACCTAAGCAAATTACAGAATATATGAACAGGAAGATTGTGAGCCCTCCCCCCACCCCCACCTCACTCCTGAGTTTTAGGAAGAGTTAGGAGAAGAAATGAAGAAATGGTGATGATTATGTGTTCAGACTATGCCAAAATTCTCATTTTTTTTTCTGTATGACGTTTTACTAAGATCCAGCTTTATCATCTGTAAAATGGGGTAATAATAGTGTTTTCATCCCAGATGGAGAATATAGCGAATAATGCCAGAATAGCGCTTAGCACAGGATAATAATGAATGATAGTTTTATTATGAGAAATGTCCACATAGGAAAAAAACCTAGATTAAAATTGCTCCTTGAGAGCAGAAAAAGACTCCCCATGGAGAAAAAGAAAACATAAACATAGATTTTTCGAGTGAAATGGCTTTTGAGAGGAAGAAGGAAAAACTGTCCACTATTGTCGGCATTTTCCATCTAGCCAAGACATTATATTTATAGAACATGCTTAGGTATAACCATTTTCTAAACCTTTCCTAGGGAAAAACCAGCACAGCAGATTCCAGGGTGAAAGCACTGAGTGGTATCAAAAGTTGAGGGTCTTTTATGCTCAAAATAAAACATGTTCACAATTGCTTGTCTTTTGTCTTGTCAGTGATTTTTCTGTAACTTCTTCATGCTAGGTTGGTAACACATTTGCATGACACAAAAGGCCAGGCATGCATATTAACTGAAGATGATTACAATAATTAGTCACATACCCCCAAAATGGGGGAAACTTTAATGCAAACTGCAGTCAACAATTTAGCTTGTGGACTGATCATTGTTCAAACAAAAAGTGAAAGGCTGCAAACGTATAAATTGCCCTTTAGTTAGATTTCATGTGTCACCAGTTTATTTGGTTGCAAAAGGTCTTCAAGTATTATGAATATCGACATGAATGTAGACTATAAAATCTGTTAAAAGTGCAGATATCGCTGAGAAGTGGAGACATTTGAGGCCAATCCCTCTCTGTCCTCTCTATTTCTGTTTTCTCACCTCCATTCCAGTTTCTCTCTCCTTTCTCAAAATTGGGTTGTTAGGTCTAGCTCAGTTTTTTTGTGTGTGGAAATAGATTTTCTTTCTCTAAAACATCTGCCTCAGTGGTGAATACTATCTTGAGGATAACGAATATAAGTAGTGAGCATTTATTAAATGCCTGTTAGGTTTCAGAACTGACTTCCGGACTTGCTATGCCTAATCTCATCTACCTTTCCACCGACCCCATGAACGAATGCAGCTGCTATCCCAGTTACACAGGAGGCATAGGGACATTGAATTCCCTGAAAAAGTTCATCTAGTTGGTAAATAGAGGTTCTCAGATGAAAACTCAGGTTCTGACAGAAGAGGTTCTGACCTTAATGTTCCCTTCAGCCACTTTTGGATCCTGGACTTCTGTGGGTCAGACCAGCAGAATTCTCCCTCAAACACCTGGAATTTGCAATTGTATTCATTTTTTAGTGAAACAGAAACACACGTGGACTAAGAAATGTATTTTATATCTACCTAAAGATGAGGGTCCTTGTAGGAGCCTGATGGATCTAGAAAACACACAAGTGCAACTTACTCAATAACGAATACATGGAAAGTTCATTTAAAGTTCATCTGGGGAGGAGAGAAAATCTCTTTTAGTTGCCAGGTGAAGTGGGAACTGTTTGTATAATTATTTGAAATTAGTCTTCTAAGAAGATTCATTGACTGAAAAAGCATTTACTTAGTGTCTCTAAATCTTGGGACTTTCTCTGGTGTTAACATATGTCACTCTCTTTCTGTTCTCCCATGTAAACAAGAATATTAAAATAGCCGTACCATAATCTATCTGAAAATGGCTCAGTATTTTTATATGCGAGAGAATTTGACCTCCATCATGTAAATAGCAAAAGGTCAGGGCTATATCTATTCATTTACACTATCCCTTATTAAATAATCATATCTTAGTATATATAAATATATAATTATATTAATAATTAATGAATTAATTCAACAGATATTTATTCAGTGTCTAACAGATATTAAAGGCTTTGATAGGTGCTGGTGGCAGTGAATGCAACCAAGTCCCTAACTAACTTGTTGTTTATTACTGCTTATATATTTATCCATGAGGCTTAATTGCCCAGTTAAAAGTTCATCATTGTCTTCTCTACTTTCAATTCTGACCTCACTCTCAGCACATCATTTCTGTTGTCCTAAACATACAACGTATTCATTTAAAAGAAGGATGCTAATCTGGACGATATTTACTCATAACTTGCTGACAGTTTAGTAAAGTCAAAATGTACCAGACAGGCCAAGGCTCAGAAAGTTCAGCACACCACTTCCCCTTCTGAGAGAACTTGTTCTCATTGCTATGCTGGAGGGGCAGGTTCATGGGCATTATAACCTTATTTCATTAATGGCACCTGATTCAGAGCAGCCAATCCATTGACTGGGTAGTTTCCATGAAATATCTCCCTTTAAATAAAACCTTGTCAATCAAATTCCTTTGCTTGGGATTTTCCCCTATGGAATTTCCAGCTAATGGGGACAGGTAGAAGAAAAAGCTGAGACTGTGAGGCTGAAAAGAGGCCATAGCAGGTTATGGGTAATGCCAGTTAGAGAAAATAGGACCTGAAGAAGGGAGAAGATAAGAAGTAAAGAAAAGATACATGGAGGAAGGAAATAAAGAGCACTTTGGAAGTGGACAGAGCCTGAGAGGCATAGGGCATACTGAGAGTGGCCAACATACCTCAAGGGCTGCTTTGGTTGGGCCAAATACTATACTAAATACTTCACAAGTGCTGCATCAAGCATTGTGTCACTTTACCCTGGTAACCACTTCAAGAGGTAGGTCCTGGGATTACCCTGTTCACAGGTGAGGAAACACAGGCTTGTATTGGTCATGCAACTTGCCTATTGGCCTACTGAGAGCTGGAGCATGGACCCAGGTCTCTCTGCTTCCAGAGCCCATTTGCTTAACTCCACCAGAAGACACAATCTCCTGCTCCTCATTCCAAGTTACGCCTTCCTACTGCCTTGTTTGACCACTTTTCCTGCCCTTCCTTAGCCTCAGTTCCTGGCCTTTTCCTGGACTCCTGGGCACCTGGATCCTAACTGTAACAAGTCCCAAGTCCACAACCAGAAATATCTTGGGTAAATTTCTGTTGCTTACTATCATAAAAGCCAGACATGTTGTGTCTCTGACATTTTCCACTAATGAACTTTTGGAAGTAATCAGCTTTTCTTTTTTCTTTATCTTGTTTGTATTATTTTTATAGTACCATCTTTTGAACCGCTTCTGTCATTCTGTGTAGTGAATTTGTGCCTGTGAATGCAGGAAGAGGGTACACACAGAGGGAACAGATGAGAGAGATGTCTTACAATTTATCGAGACACTTGTACCAATGCTTTATTATTGTTGTTGGCGTTTTTCTTATTATTTTACCAAGGCATTAACCAGGACTAGTCCATCTCCAGGTGGAGGCCTCGAGAGCAACAGCTGTGTTTAGTTCTCGTCCAGTGCTTTTTATCTCCCCCATAGCAGGCAAATGCTTAAGAATGGAGGAAAAAGGCCCAGATATAAACCTACATATTTGAATGACCTTTAAGAATACAAGAAGGAGGATTCTGAGAAAGTTGGCTTACTCTGCAGTGACAACAACCAGAAGGAATCAAGCTTTTCTGTGTAGGTGAATCTCTGGGATCATTTTGCCATACATGTCGCTGAAAGAGGATGCCAGTGTTGCAGGTGTTAGGCTGCTGAATAAAGTGAGGACTTGGGAAGGGTTGGAAAAGGTAAAGAGAGATGTGGGAGATGTAGGAGGCAGTGTAGGAATTAGTTTGATTTTTCACTGGAGGGTGGAAAGGACAAAAGTACAATTCCCTGCTCCTTACAACTGCTCACCAAAAAGCAGTTGGAGTTAACTTTGTACTCAAACGTCATAAATAATCATTCAGTCAACAAGAGCAGTGCTTAGGTGTGTAATGTGTTGTTCTCTATTTTTGAGCAGAGATGCATCCGACATATCACTTTCTTTCTGGAAAATTCTAATCGAGACTGGCAGACAGAAAGTAAATTCTGACTTTGGCAGAAGAGATCCAATAAATTTTCCTGAAGAAGTAGCATCTGAGCTGAGTATTGAAGAATGTTAGCACTCTGATAGACAGAGAAAGCAGAGAAAAACATCTATCCCAGATGGAAGCAACAGTGTGAGCAAAGACAAAGGGCCTTTGAACGGGCCTGGACATGGCCAGAGGATAGAAAGTAAGCTGGTAGGAGTAATGAGTACATGGGGGATAGGATGAGGGAAGCAGGGCTCTACGGAAAAACAGAACTCAGAATATATATATATGTAAATATTAAGAGATTTATCATAGGAATTGGCTCACCCTACTGCATGCATTGGCAAGTTGAATTCTGTTAAGTCAGACTGCAAGTTGGGAACTTAATGATGACACTGAATTCCCTAGGAGAAGCCACAAATTGGGAACTCTGATAAAGGTGATGATAAATTCCCCAGGAGAAGCAGGCTGGCTGAAGTAGAGATAGAATTTCTTTCTGGCTACTGAAATCCTCAGTTCTTCCTTTTAAGTCTCCAACTAATTGGATGAGGAGATTTCTCTCATTATTGATTGTAGATGGAATCAGTCATCATAGATGCAATCAACTGGCTAATGATTTACATCCATAACATACTCTCACAGTAACAATAAGGCCAGCGATTGCTTGGCCAAACAACTGGACATCATAACCTAGCCATGTTGACACATGAAGGCATGTAGGACATAGGCTGGATGATAAAACTAGAGTATCTTAAGGAGTTACATTTTTACTGTAGAAAAGATGGAGAAATGGAGAAACCCAGCAGATTACAAGGAAAGGTAGAAAATGATCAGGCTTTTGGACAGTAACTCTGACAGTGGTATAAAGAAGTGACTGTAGTTGCAAGACACATGGAAACTTTAAGAAGAATCTGTTGAGAGATGACCAGAGGCCAACAAAATAAAACTGATAAAATAGGCTTGGTGGGTGCTTAGACAGAAATAGAATGAGAGGAAGGAATCCATGATGATCATAAAGATTCCAGTTGAGTAATATATACTGCATGAATAATGAATACTGCTGTAAGAGTATTCATCAAAAGAATCAGGGTCAATGGAAGACTCTATTCTTGAATCTGAGCGATGAGTTAATAATTCTATTTTTTTTCCAAAGTGGAAGAAAAACATTTACACTTTTGTTCTATTTCTTTAGTCAGGTACTGTTTTTAGAAGCTAAAGCCTTAAATTATTTAAGAGCAAGACAAAGTGTGTCGCTCCCCCTTCCATCATGACCTGAGAGTGGATATATTTTGCAAATCCTGTCCCAAATATCAATCAGAGAAAGTTATCAAGTGTGCAGTTTTCTTGTCTGAATCTCTTGTTAGGCCATGTGAGAAACTTTTATATCCTCAGCCAGCTGGAATCAACCAATGTTCTAGACTTTGTCAGAATGTCTTGGGTTAAAGTTCCAGGTTGGATCACTTCCCAGACTGATGGACAATGAAGGGACCACACAGAAAGACTGTTCAACCTGATCACACCACACTGCCAGAAGAAGCTGCTCACCAAGCCATGCAACTGAAGGGCAAAGAAAATGGGGCAAGAGATGGCACCAAGCCCAAAAAGTACACCCGCAAATCTGTAATTTAGACTAATGAAGAGCTCCAGATATAGCTGATTTGGTTACATAAGACCTTACAAAGCTGCCTGATGTTTTCCTGCTTTGCTTTATTTTGGTTGCCTCTACATGGGGTTCATTTAAGGCCGGTAGTGGCTGAGGTATTTTAGCCTAAGAGGATGGTGGCAAACAGTGTGTCCTTGTATAGATGTACAAGGACTGACCGAAGGGGGTGGGTACTGGGAAAGGAAAGCAGCCAAGAACTCAACTGTCTGCAATTCAAAGAGGCAAAACTAGCAATCAGCTGGTTGCCCAGGTCAAGGCTCTTTCTTCTATCTTGAGGAATGTCTTGCCACCACATTAGGATCAGACTTCAAGTGAAGGGTGGTTACAGAGAATCGTTTTGGGAGCACACAACCCCCTGAAATCACGGTGAAACGAGATGCAAAGCAAGCAATTAGCTGAGAAAACAAAATCCAAGGAGCTACTGGGAAAATCTTTAAAACACAGAAAAACAAGCAGAATAATTACACAAAATGCATCCACCACTTGGAGGAAAAGAGGGGCTTAGAATTGATGGTAACAGCTGGATTTCACCCTTCTATCATAGCAATCGGATGTTTCGAGGAATATATTTTCTTTAAAATGGAAATATATTTCAGTCTTTTGGGGGAGGTACTTCTAATATCATGATTTTAGAAGTGTCAAAAGTTTCCTTAGGGAAGATAAGACACACTGAGCCTATCCTGCAGATTTAGGACAAAATTGTACAATTTTTTACTAACTGTGATCTCTAGGATTTCTGTAATTGGGAAGAAAGGTGCTCCTACAAGCATGGGTGCCAAACAAGAGCAGCATAATGTGGGCCATTTTCATCTGCCCTTTCGCCTTTTCTTTTCTTTTTTTCCAAGCGGGTCCTCTACTCATGAGTCTTTGAGTATAAGCAACAGCAAGGCTACTATTGACAATGCAGACTCTGCAAATGCATGGAACACCTTCGAGAACAGCCCAGACTAGACGCGGTGAACGTGTGCACAAACACATTAAAAAAGCCTGAGGCAGGAGAAGATAACAGTGGAGGCGAAGAAATAATGGGAAGAATAAGAAGAAGGCAGAAAAGGCTCTAGAAATGTTCAGCAGGCATTTCTTTACTATCCTCAAATACTACTCTGTTATTGGCTACAATGACATAAAATCTATGCTGAAAGATTCAGGCAAAATCAATGCAGATCTGAATGTACATCATGGTTTTGACCAACAGTTATGAAAAAACAACACACATTTGTGTTTTGAAAAAAAGTAGAAAGTGTGACCAAAAATATTAAATAGATCCCTGGGGCAGAAGAAGTAAGATAGGAATTTCTAGGAAATCTTTCCAATCTGGATATCTAAATACACTGGGTTAACCCTACTGCCTGATTCTTGATCACTGCAGGCCAAGATTTTCAGATCTACCATTCTGCGACATTACTATCAATTATCTTCATTCAACAGCATTAATTAAGCCTCTTTTGTGGCCCTCTATGTATAAGGCTCTGCACTGGTCATTGAGGAAGATCCAAGATTCTAAGAATGGACTGTCTTCAAGGAGCAGAGAATATGTGAAACAAGACATCCACATTAGTAAATGCAATATAAGACCCAATGCAATTGCCACATGTAATCCAAGTTATACTTTTTTGTCGAGAAAATGAAAGGTAAAGAAGTGAAATAGGGTTCACCAAGCCACAAAGGGACTGATTTTCAAATTTCAGAGAAGTAATCCAACCAAGGATTTTGTTGCTGTTTTGTTGCTGTTGCCTCTTTTGGGAGCTATAGCTCTGATGCTGAAATAGTGGAATTCCTGGGATATTTCTGTGGTTTCTTTTTGTGCTCAAGCTCCAAGGCACAGGAGTTTGGGACTCAGCTGCCTATTTGTCAATGAGCTGAAAACAACTCAGAGCAGAAGAAAATCTTGACCAAGACTGATTTTCTTAAGAGGACATTCTTCCTACCTTCCCTCAACTGGCCCTTTCTTAATCATTGATAGAGAATATCAACACCCCAGCAATATGTTCTCATATTCCTCAGTTACCCCTGTTTGTATCAAACATTTGTGAGTGATGAGGTTCACAGAGGGTTGTCTAAAGACTGGACCTTCTGTCTAGTGATCAACATGGCTTTCTCACTTTATCTCTGGGTAAAGCCACACCATTAGAGCCTCTGCATTTGGACTATATTATTTTGAGCTTTTGTTTTTATTTTCCTCAATTTTGCCCCCACAATTTTCATTGGTCTAAGCTAAGAGATACTATGAGAAACAACATAATATTGTTGCTTTTATAGAGATTTGAGGACATATCCCTCTATATCTCTCTGTGCCCACAGGATAAATGACTGCTAGATGTTGACACAACAAAAAGTGGCTCTTCTCTTAAGCCAGAGTTTTCCAACTTGTGTGCCACCAGGGAATGGATCATCAGTGTTCAAGGCTGTGGACTCCTGTCAGCTCTGGGGCTCCAGGGGTCCAGGGACAGCTGGGGCACTTCTGGTGGATCGTGGCTTCAGAAGGCAGTGGGCAGGCTCATTTGCATATTGTAGCATGACATACAAGGATTAACATTTCCTATGTTCCATGGTGGGAAAAAAGAGAAGCACTGTGTGAAACAATTAGTCAGATTTTATTTTATGAACAGCCTTTGCATTGACTTCTTGGAAGCTTCAATTTGCAGCACACCCTAACTTTTACTTATGTAGAGGTATGTTTAAGTCTTACTGTTTTCTATTTGCTTTTGTAAGGTATTTCAAATCCTTCAGGATATAAGATAGGATGAATGAACAAATGAATAACAACACCAAAATCCTGACAAATTAATTAATTTTTAAAAGTTAGCTAAGGAGGAAAATAAGGGTAGAATATTTGACCATAAGGGCTGCCCTCACAAAATCCCAGACAAGTGGACCGCTTATGAAATTCCAATGTTTTATTGAGCTTTTCTTCTGTTAGAAGCCTGTGAGTTCAGTGCTTTAGAGTTATACAGAAATATAATTATGCCTTATCTGTGATCATTACAATCATACCTCTTTACCTTTATTCTTAATTTTTTATATAATTAATTCACCCTATAAATATTTACTGGGCATCTACTATCTATCTATCTATCTATCTATCTATCTATCTATCTATCTATCTATCTATCTATCTATCTATCTATCTATCTATCTATCTATCTTAGGTATATATTGCTGAATAAAAAATTTAATAAGCTCTGCATCTTAGCTGTGTAGTTTCTAAATTCTCTGTAGAGGGAAAGGTTCTATACTCATAATTTTTAGAATGAATAAGAATTAACATTAGCAATGAATTGAATGCCAGAGCCAATCTACTCTGCAAGTAAATCCTTCTCATCAGTCCTTTTAATTTTTATTGGATTATAAATAACTTCCTGGGCCAACAGCCAAAGGAAGGCTGTTTCAAGAGAGAAAGCCACACAATCCAAATGATGAACTTGCTTTAGCTGAAACTTTCTGCTTTAATACGTGGGTCTCCCTTATAACTGATAACTGTAATTTCTACATGTAAATTTAAATATAGTCACAAGCATTAAAAATATAGGCATAGGATAATATAGAAGATGATCAATAGGGAAAGGAAGTGGGGATGAGTGAAGATCTTTGCTCACATATTAGTATTAAAACTCTTCTTACAGTCCTACTTTTATTTCCCTACATACAAGCAATTTACACTATTTCTTCCTTCCCCACAAGGTGGATTTTTGTGTGTGTGTGTGTGTTTTTGGAGAAACCAAGAGTGAGAAAAAGAGGAAAGTAACCAGGATGACAAAGAAGGAAAAATGTTGAGAAACGGGGTTAAGATTAAGACTGTGGAATACTGGGTGTGGCAAAGTGACTGGTAAAAAAGTCAAAGTGAGCCCAGACCTAGTAGTTTCTACTCCATAACATAGAGATGCGGCATTTTAGACCTGTTATATGTGAACTTGGAAAATTTTAAACTTTGAAAGTTTGTAAGCTTGGAAATTTGCAAACTTTACTTAGAGTGGGGAGAGGCAATTGGTGGGAAGAAGTGTGTTCGCCGCCCCTGGGACTGATGACTGTTGGGTTTGCTTGGCCACGATTCTCAACCTGGTCTCCCTCAAAATGAGCAGTCACCGGGAACTGAACCCAGGTCTCCGGCATGACAGGCAAGAACTCTGCCTGCTGAGCCACCGTGGCCAGCCCTCAACCTGGTCACCTTTAAAATGTGATTGCTAGAATCCCTAGTATCACTGCAAATGGGTTACCTTGTCCATTTGGCCATTTTATCTTATAGAGGTGTCAGCTCCAAGTGGTCAGGGTCCTTGCCTCATGGAATTTATAAGATGACATTCTAAAATATAAAAACAATATCTCAAACTGATAAGCCCTAGTCAAGGCATTTTATATACATGAGCTCATTTCATTCTCTTAACAATCCTATCAGATAGGCTAAATCCCCACTTTATAAAGGAGGAAATTGAGGCAGAGAAGCTAGGAAACTTGCCCAAAGTTCTTAATATAACTTATGTGAACAGCTTAATTGAACACCATAAGTACATGGAACCTTGAGTGGGGCATAAGATTTTGTAGATTTGTCCAGAATGATGCCCCAATAAATCCCAGAGTGATTTGAACAGTGAGTAAAAGGTATTTGCAAAGTCCCCTTGGGGGAATGGTGAGAAAGGGGGAAAATTCAACTTCCCCAAGTGAAGAATTCTTGATATTCTCACAAGCAGTGGGGACAACCAAAGCAATAGGCTGAGTCCCCAATCTTGGGGTTTGTTCATATGAAACTTAACCCCACAAAGGATCGGTCAAGCCTACTTAAAATTAGGCCTAAGAGTCACCCCCAAGAGAACTTCTTTTGTTGCTCAGATGTGGCCTCTCTCTCCCCCTGTCTAAGGGGACATGACTCCCAGGGATATGGACCTTCCTGGCAACGTGGGACAGAAATCCTAGAATGAGCTGGGGCTCAGCACCAAGGGATTGAGAAAAACTTCTCGACCAAAAAGGGGAAGAGAAAAATGAGACAAAATAAAGTGTAAATGGCTGAGAGATTCCAAACAGAGTTGAGAGTTTATGCTGGAGGTTATTCTTACACATTAAATAGATTTCACCTTGTTAGTCAAGACGTAATGGAGAGGCTGGAGGGAACTGCCTGAAAATGTAGAGCTGTGTTCCAGTAGCCATGTTTCTTGAAGATGATTGCATAATGATATAGCCTTCAAAGTGTGATTGTGTGATTGTGAGGGCCTTGTGTCTGATTCTCCTTTTATTTACCTTGTCAACAGACGAGTAAAACATACGGAATAAAAATAAATAATAGGGGGAACAAATGTTAAAATAAATTTAGTAGATTGAAATGCTAGTGATCAATGAAAGGGAGGGGTAAGGGGTATGGTATGTATGAATTTTTTCCTGTTGTCTTTTTATGTCTTTTTCTGAATTGATGCAAATGTTCTAAGAAATGATCATGATGATGAATATGCAACTATGTGATGATATTGTGATTACTGATTATATATGTAGAACAGAATGATCATATAATAAGAATGTTTGTGTTTGCTTGTTGTTATAGTTTTTTAAAAACTTTTAAAATTAATAAAAATAAATAAATTTAAAAAAAAAAGAAACTTGCCCAAGGTCACTCAGCAGTGAGGAATGGAGCCCACATTTGCATGTACTCATTGCATTGCCTCTGGAGAGAAATTAATACTTTATTCCTTGGTTTGCTATTTTACCATTGTGTTGTGGATGGAGACTGATAGGTCTCCATGGGGGAGAGGGTGTGGACTCAGGTTTTAGCGTATGGTCTTTAGAATCACATAGAACTCAAATCTAATATCGGCCCTGACCATGGCCAGGTACTTAATAGTTCCAGGTTCTCTCCATTTGTATTTTTTTTAAAGTGATATAATACTGCCCTGAGAAGGTTTCGGGAGGATTTAATGAGATCATGTGTTCAAAGATTTAGCAGAGTGTCTGCATGCACAGGATGAGTGCTTGATAAATGATAGTTTGCATTGCTGCCGTCGTGCGGGGCTGTAGGTAAAGAAAGCTGTTGACAAAAGCTTTCCCCTGGTGGTATGCTGCAAGGCCAATGTGACAGACGTCATTGCTCCACACAGCCAGGAATACCTGGGTCCCCAGCATGGGGAGGTAACCACAACCAGCTCCTCCCTAGATGGGCAGGTGAGAGCACAAAGGGGGTGATGGGGCGGTGCTTCCCTTCCCCCAGCTCACAGCAAGAGGGACAGCTCTCCATTTTGAGACCTTTTGCTAGTGATCTTTAAATGCTTAAAATTGCATATTTTTTGCATGTAATTATTTGACTTCTGTCTGGATAACTGCACTGTAAGTATCACGAGGCCAAGTTTTAGGTGGTCTTTTCTTCATAAGCATATCCCTGACCCCTATCTGAAATTACCTAGTATATAGCAGGTGCACAATAATTATTTTTGGAATAAATGCTTTGGCACAAATTGACCACCTTTGTTGGAGAAAAACAACCAAAAGGGATGCTCGTGGGAAGTGGGTGAATGGCTTTGACTTTCTACAGGTTGACCAGGGCTCATTCCTTTGTTTCTTTTTAATTTTAATTTTTATTAAAGTTATAAATGAATGTGTTTTGAAAAGTAAAATGGTTCCCCAGGGTTTTTGGTGAAAAACAGCAGTCCTCGGTCCCTCCCCCACTCCACTCTGATTCCAACACCACAGAGTAAACGTTTCAAATCTTTTAGAGAATGTAATAGTTCTAAATGGCATATCTATACTGCATTTTCGATTTGATTTTAGTTTAGTTTTAGATGCCCTTCATTTAGAACTCTAGTTTGTTTGGTGAACACCAAATGGATGACTGTGAAGTTACCCCAGGAAGGATCACTGTATTGCCTCAATTACTTGGATGGCTTCATGGGGATATGGGCCATATCGATTTGGTCAAATGAGGAAAGCAACCAGCATCACAGTAGGAAAAGTGAGGGAATCAAACCACATCTCAGATGCCCTTTCACTGCTGACCACCGGCAGTCTGCCTCTAACTCCTTTTCTTGCCCTTCTCCTGTGGCTTCTCCTACCTCCCTTTGCAGGTGTCACTGGGTTTAACTTTTTATATTTATTGCCTCTTTAGAATGGAATGCTACCATAAAGAAATAACTAGAATTGATAGGTTTCCTATTGATTTATATATTTAAAAAAGATGTTAATACTCATATCTTCCTAATTTGTAGATTATTTCTTCTCTGCCTCTCTTGTTCCTCACCTTGATTCCTTCTCTCAATCCAAATTAGTGCATGGACTTGTCCTTGCCAAATGACCTGGCTCTAAACAAGAGGTCAATATGTGGCTCTTGGTTACCAAATAAACACACTTGGCTTAAGTCAGTTAACACCTGGTGATAATAAATATTTTTAAAAGAAATTAGTAGAACAGTGAGAAAAGTAAAAATAATAAAGGAAAATAAATATATGTAATTTGTTCACATTTCCAACAGCAGCTGTTCTAGGAAAACTTGTAGATAAGTTGGCGTGTTTATGTGTGTGTACATACATGCATGTGAGTTCTAAACACTACATAGTAACTTCCATCAACAAATTCAGGGTTTGAAAAATAAGCTGTGGGTTGCCATGCATTATAAATCTTCAGATCAGTCTGGATTTGGACTGTGGATTGTGACAAGTATTATTCATTTATTTTTTTGCACGGGCAGGCACCAGAAATGAACCCGGGTCTCTGGCACGGCAGGCAAGAACTCTGCCTGCTGAGCCACTGGGGCCCACCAAGCATTGCTTTTAATAAAACAGAAAATAACCAAAGAATATCATATTAAGGGCAAATCTTATTTATTCTTAGAGTCATATATGTCTACTGAGGTAGGCCATTGGATGTATTTCTCAAAGTTCATGTTGATGCAAAACATTTCAAAACCACTGAACTAGTTATCACCCTATGATACATCCTTCTATTTTATACTTATTTCCACTGTTCCTTTCAAGTTTACAACTTGTAGTTATCCTTCATTGAGGTTCTTAGGGTGTCAAAGAAAAAAAAGAATACATTCTCAATTTCTTATTTGGCCGTGTTTTTTCATGTACATATATTTTAAAAATGAGTTTATATTTTGGGAAACATTTTTGTTGTTGTTGAATTCAAAGGTTGGTTAAATGTTTGGACAAGACAGCTGAAGGAGAGCACACACAGTTCCTGTTTTAATAGTTCAGACTAAGTGAGGAAGATGAGGCTGGCAAATTCTCTGGTAGCTTGAAAAATCAAGGGTGTCTGTGCCTTGAGTCCTTATTATTCCCGGAGTCTTGAAAGAATGCTGTATTTACTGGCAACCCAAATTGATGTATTTGGACTAGCTGCGTATTCTGGAAAGCTGCCTTAGACCACATTGCCTGGGGGTGATACCATGTCTTAGAGTTTCAAAGAAAAATGAAGGAGAATTTGGGTAAGATCATTTATTTAGGCAGACATGAGCCAAGTTCTCTTTCTGATTTCTTAGAGAGGCATAACAGGCCCACCTCAGTATCTCCCAGGAAGCATTGCTACAACCGTGTCCTGTCACCTTTAGTCCAACCAAAAGAAAAGAATTATTTATTTTTCCAAATGGCAAATGCTCTGGGGACAAAAATTATTATTTCTGCTTTGTTTTTCCCTCTGTTGTGTAGTGGTGAAGGCAGAAAAAAATGTATTTTTAAAGAGCACTCATAATCTCTTATAGGTGATACTAAGTTCAACAGGGAGAGGCTAAATTGGAGAGTTGAATGAAAAAAGGAAATGCAATTAGGAGAGTGGAGACTTCATCAGTGGGCAGTTTTTCTCCTCTTCTCAAGTCAAGGCCCTGACTTGAGACCCTCCTGTGTCTTCATTCTGATTATTTTTTCAGATAAAGGCAGGGTTCTCCATGGGTTCCATGAATGCTAGAGCACTTGGCCCTTGGAAAGAGGAGTCTTGGGCAAAGCCCCATTATCTGAACAGGACACTTGTACACCAGAGAAATTAATGGCCACCTGTAGACAGAGTTGAGGTCAGTGTGTTTGCTGCCAGCCTCAATGCACCAACTGCACGTGTCCAAGGATCTGATTTTCAGAATCCTATCTAGCAACAGCAATTTCAAGCCAAGAGTATCTGATTTTAAGCACTCCCATTGGTGGGCAAGTGTGTGTGAACAGAACCAGCAGCTGTCTTCGGATCCGATAAGCTTTAAACAATTATTTAATAATTGCTCTGGGGACGTAGAGTTGGCAATAGTTTCTCATTATTCTTGATCCATTCGTTGTTGGACAGCTTGGTACTTGAGTCATTTTCCTACCTCTGCTTATACCTTCCCCCAAGGGAACAGGCTAAACAGTTAACCCTTTTTTGCACCTGACTGTCTGTACGTTCCTGGCTTTGTTTAGGACTTTTAATTGCCCAGCTCCATCCTCCCTTCCAGTCCCATTGACTTTCAGTGCGGAGAGTACCCAAATCTTGACAGGTCAATGTACTAGAAATAGTAGGAGGCTTATCTACTGACTTTAAAGTCCTAAGACTAGGAAATTCAATTAAAAAAAATCAACTTTAGGCATTCAAGAAGGAAATCTGGGAATACTGACCTCTGATGCCAAATAAATCAGATTCTCACAGGCTTGCTGAGAACAAGGAAGGGACCAGACATCTGTCAGGTGGAGAGCAGCAGAGGAAAGGCCTGAAGATCACCGGCCTCCTGGCAGGGAAGGGGAGGGAGAGCAGAAGGGAGGACCACAGCTGTTTTCAAAGGGAGGAAGCACTACTGTGTGAAACAGGATATGCCTTCCTTGCCATCAGAGTTGATAAAGCAGAAGGGACTGTCCCGGCTCGCAGAGATATGTTTGCTCAGGGAAGACAAGCCGTCAGTGGGAACACAGCAGAGGGGATTGAAGCATTCGATGAGAGGTAATTAACTTGTATGCTCCCTTCCCAAGTCAATGGCCTATGATCTGATGAGTCCATAACTACGTTAACCGCTCCATTTCTTCCTCATTAATGATCTCTATCTACTGGAGACTTCAGGGAGAATGGGAAAGGCATATACTGAAGGAATCCTGGCGTGAAAGCCTTTTAACATGCCCATTGCTGCACTTCACATGAGTCTGACTAGTTTGGGAATATTATCAAGATAATTCAGAGAAAATATTTTATATCTCTGCCCCCCCCCCTTTCCCATCTGGACTACGTTTTGACTGGTTTGAAGCTCAGTCTGAGAAAGGGATTGAAAATCCAGAGATCTGTTTAACAAACATCTAATAGTTAAGCATGGATGAATTTACACACAAACTGACCAAATAGAAACATATTCACAGTCATTTTAATGCTTTAGTAACACCTTAACATTGTGTCCATATTCTTTTTCTGTATTCTTCTTTTGTATACCTTTTTGTGTATTTTTTTTAATTTTTATTTATTTTTATTTTTTTATTAACGGAAAGAAAAAAAAAAGAAATTAACACAACATTTAGAAATCATACCGTTCTACATATGCACTCAGTAATTCTTAACATCATCACATAGATGCATGATCATCGTTTCTTAGTACATTTGCATCGGTTTAGAGGAACTAGCAACACAACAGAAAAAGATATAAAATGTTAATATAAAGAAAAGAAATAAAAGTAGTAATAATAGTAAAAAAACAACAAACAAACAAACAAACAAGCAAACAAAAACAAAAAAAACCCTATAGCTCAGATGCAGCTTCATTCAGTGTTTTAACATGATTACTTCAGCTTCAATTACCCATTGTCTTACCCTGTTTCTAACTCCCGCTGAACTCTGTTACCAATGACATATTTCAAGTTTATTCTCGAATGTCCGTTCACATCAGTGGGACCATACAGTATTTGTCCTTTAGTTTTTGGCTGGATTCACTCAGCATAATATTCTCTAGGTCCATCCATGTTATTACATAGTTCATAAGTTTATCCTGTCTTAAAGCTGCATAATATTCCATTGTATGTATATACCACAGTTTGTTTAGCCATTCTTCTGTTGATGGACATTTTGGCTGTTTCCATCTCTTTGCAATTGTAAATAACGCTGCTATAAACATTGGTGTGCAAATGTCCGTTTGTGTCTTTGCCCTTAAGTCCTTTGAGTAGATACCTAGCAATGGTATTGCTGGGTCGTATGACAATTCTATATTCAGCTTTTTGAGGAACCGCCAAACTGCCTTCCACAGTGGTTGCACCCTTTGACATTCCCACCAACAGTGGATAAGTGTGCCTCTTTCTCCGCATCTTCTCCAGCACTTGTCATTTTCTGTTTTGTTGATAATGGCCATTCTGGTGGGTGTGAGATGATATCTCATTGTGGTTTTGATTTGCATTTCTCTAATGGCCAGGGACATTGAGCATCTCTTCATGTGCCTCTTGGCCATCCGTATTTCTTCTTCTGGTAGGTGTCTGTTCAAGTCTTTTTCCCATTTTGTAATTGGGTTGCCTGTCTTTTTGTTGTTGAGTTGAACAATCTCTTTATAAATTCTGGATACTAGACCTTTATCTGATATGTCGTTTCCAAATATTGTCTCCCATTGTGTAGGCTGTCTTTCTACTTTCTTGATGAAGTTTTTTGATGCACAAAAGTGTTTAATTTTGAGGAGCTCCCATTTATTTCTTTCTTTCTTCAGTGTTCTTGCTTTAGGTTTAAGGTCCATAAAACCGCCTCCAGTTGTAAGATTCGTAAGATATCTCCCTACATTTTCCTCTAACTGTTTTATGGTCTTAGACCTAATGTTTAGATCTTTGATCCATTTTGAGTTAACTTTTGTATAAGGTGTGAGATACGGGTCTTCTTTCATTCTTTTGCATATGGATATCCAGTTCTCTAGGCACCATTTATTGAAGACACTGTTCTGTCCCAGGTGAGTTGGCTTGACTGCCTTATCAAAGTTCAAATGTCCATAGATGAGAGGGTCTATATCTGAGCACTCTATTCGATTCCATTGGTCGATATATCTATCTTTATGCCAATACCATGCTGTTTTGACCACTGCGGCTTCATAATATGCCTTAAAGTCCGGCATCGCTAGACCTCCAGCTTCGTTTTTTTTCCTCAAGATGTTTTTAGCAATTCGGGGCAACCTGCCCTTCCAGATAAATTTGCTTATTGGTTTTTCTAATTCTGAAAAATAAGTTGTTGGGATTTTGATTGGTATTGCATTGAATCTGTAGATGAGTTTAGGTAGGATTGACATCTTAATTATATTTAGTCTTCCAATCCATGAACACGGTATGCCCTTCCATCTATTTAGGTCTTCTGTGATTTCTTTTAGCAGTTTTTTGTAGTTTTCTTTATATAGGTTTTTTGTCTCTTTGGTTAAATTTATTCCTAGGTATTTTATTCTTTTAGTTGCGATTGTAAATGGGATTCGCTTCTTGATTTCCGCCTCAGCTTGTTCATTACTAGTGTATAGAAAAGCTACAGATTTTTGAATGTTGATCTTGTAGCCTGCTACTTTGCTGTACTCATTTATTAGCTCTAGTAATTTAGTTGTGGATTTTTCTGGGTTTTCTACGTATAGTATCATATCGTCTGCAAACAGTGATAGTTTTACTTCTTCCTTTCCAATTTTGATGCCTTGTATTTCTTTTTCTTGCCTAATTGGCTAGAACTTCCAACACAATGTTGAATAATAGTGGTGATAATGGACATCCTTGTCTTGTTCCTGATCTTAGGGGGAAAGTTTTCAATTTTTCCCCATTGAGCATGATATTAGCTGTGGGTTTTTCATATATTCCCTCTATCATTTTAAGGAAGTTCCCTTGTATTCCTATCTTTTGAAGTGTTTTCAGCAGGAAAGGATGTTGAATCTTGTCAAATGCCTTCTCTGCATCAATTGAGATGATCATGTGATTTTTCTGCTTTGATTTGTTGATATGGTGTATTACATTAATTGATTTTCTTATGTTGAACCATCCTTGCATACCTGGGATGAATCCTACTTGGTCATGATGTATAATTCTTTTAATGTGTTGTTGGATACGATTTGCTAGAATTTTATTGAGGATTTTTGCATCTATATTCATTAGAGAGATTGGCCTGTAGTTTTCTTTTTTTGTAATATCTTTGCCTGGTTTTGGTATGAGGGTGATGTTGGCTTCATAGAATGAATTAGGTAGCTTTCCCTCCGCTTCGATTTTTTTGAAGAGTTTGAGGAGAGTTGGTACTAATTCTTTCTGGAATGTTTGATAGAATTCACATGTGAAGCCGTCTGGTCCTGGACTTTTCTTTTTAGGGAGCTTTTGAATAACTAATTCAATTTCTTTACTTGTGATTGGTTTGTTGAGGTCGTCTATTTCTTCTTGAGTCAAAGTTGGTTGTTCATGTCTTTCCAGGAACCTGTCCATTTCATCTAAATTGTTGTATTTATTAGCGTAAAGTTGTTCATAGTATCCTGTTATTACCTCCTTTATTTCTGTGAGGTCAGTAGTTATGTCTCCTCTTTCATTTCTAATCTTATTTATTTGCATCCTCTCTCTTCTTCTTTTTGTCAATCTTGCTAAGGGCCCATCAATCTTGTTGATTTTCTCATAGAACCAACTTCTGGTCTTATTTATTTTCTCTATTGTTTTCATGTTTTCAATTTCATTTATTTCTGCTCTAATCTTTGTTATTTCTTTCCTTTTGCTTGCTTTGGGATTAGTTTGCTGTTCTTTCTCCAGTTCTTCCAAGTGGACAGTTAATTCCTGCATTTTTGCCTTTTCTTCTTTTCTGATAAAGGCATTAGGGCAATAAATTTCCCTCTTAGCACTGCCTTTGCTGCGTCCCATAAGTTTTGATATGTTGTGTCTTCATTTTCATTTGCCTCTAGGCACTTACTAATTTCTCTTGCAATTTCTTCTTTGACCCACTCGTTGTTTAAGAGTGTGTTGTTGAGCCTCCATGTATTTATGAATTTTCTGGCACTCCACCTATTATTGATTTCCAACTTCATTCCTTTATGATCCGAGAAAGTGTTGTGTATGATTTCAATCTTTTTAAATTTGTTAAGACTTGCTTTGTGACCCAGCATATGGTCTATCTTTGAGAATGATCCATGAGCACTTGAAAAAAAGGTGTATCCTGCTGTTGTGGGATGTAATGTCCTATAAATGTCTGTTAAGTCAAGCTCATTTATAGTAATATTCAGATTCTCTATTTCTTTATTGATCCTCTGTCTAGATGTTCTGTCCATTGATGAGAGTGGTGAATTGAAGTCTCCAACTATTATGGTATATGTGTCTATTTCCCTTTTCAGTGTTTGCAGTGTATTCCTCACGTTTTGGGACATTCTGGTTCAGTGCATAAATATTTATGATTTTTATGTCTTCTTGCTTAATTGTTCCTTTTAATAGTATATAGTGTCCTTCTTTGTCTCTTTTAACTGTTTTACATTTGAAGTCTAATTTGTTGGATATTAGTATAGCCACTCCTGCTCTTTTCTGGTTGTTATTTGCATGAAATATCTTTTCCCAACCTTTCACTTTTAACCTATATTTATCTTTGGGTCTAAGATGTGTTTCCTGTAGACAGCATATAGAAGGATCCTGTTTTTTAATCCATTCTGCCAGTCTATGTCTGTTGATTGGGGAATTCAGTCCATTAACATTTAGAGTTATTACTGTTTGGATAATATTTTCCTCTACCATTTTGCTTTTTGTATTATATATATCATATCTGACTTTCCTTCTTTCTACACATTTCTCCATGCCTCTCTCTTCTGTCTTTTTGTATCTGACTCTAGTGCTTCCTTTAGTATTTCTTGCAGAGCTGGTTTCTTGGTCACAAATTCTCTCAGTGACTTTTTGTCTGAGAATGTTTTAATTTCTCCCTCATTTTTGAAGGACAATTTTGCTGGATATAGGAGTCTTGGCTGGCAGTTTTTCTCTTTTAGTAACTTAAATATATCATCCCACTGTCTTCTAGCTTCCATGGTTTCTGCTGAGAAATCTACACATAGTCTTATTGGGTTTCCCTTGTATGTGATGGATTGCTTCTCTCTCGCTGCTTTCAAGATTCTCTCTTTCTCTTTGACCTCTGACATTCTAACTAGTAAGTGTCGTGGGGAACGCCTATTTGTGTCTAATCTCTTTGGGGTGTGCTGCACTTCTTGGATCTGTAATTTTAGGTCTTTCATAAGAGTTGGGAAATTTTCAGTGACAATTTCTTCCATTAGTTTTTCTCCTCCTTTTCCCTTCTCTTCTCCTTCTGGGACACCCACTACACGTATATTGTACGGTTCACATTGTCTTTGAGTTCCCTGATACCTTGTTCAAATTTTTCCATTCTTTTCCGGATAGTTTCTGTTTCTTTTTGGAATTCAGATGTTTCATCCTCCAAATCACTAATTCTATCTTCTGTCTCTTTAAATCTGTCATTGTAGGTATCCATTGTTTTTTCCATCTTTTCTACTTTATCTTTCACTTCCATAAGTTCTGTGATTTGTTTTTTCAGTTTTTCTATTTCTTCTTTATGTTCAGCCCATGTCTTCTTCATGTCCTCCCTCAATTTATCGATTTCGTTTTTGAAGAGGTTTTCCATTTCTGTTCGTATATTCAGCATTAGTTGTCTCAGCTCCTGTATCTCATTTGAACTATTGGTTTGTTCGTTTGACTGGGCCATATGTTCAATTTTCTGAGCGTGATCCGTTATCTTCTGCTGGCGTCTGGGCATTTAGTCAGATTTCCCTGGGTGTTCGACCCCACAGGTTGAAAGATTTTTCTGTGCAATCTCTGGGTTCTGTTTTTCTTATCCTGTCCAGTAGGTGGCGCTCGTGGCACACGTTTGTCTACGGGTTCCACCAGTGAAAGTTGCTGTGGGTCCTTTAACTCTGGAAAATTCTCGCCGTAGGGGAGGTTCGGCAGCCGAAGCGTCTTGGAAGAGTGCCAGCCAGCCTGGAGTTCCGAATGCGGGGAGGGTCGCCGGCCGCCGCAGCACGGAGAGCGTCCGGCCGAATTAGCTAGTCGGCCCGGGGCGCCAAGCGTGGCGGGAGGGCACCAGCTGTCGCAGCCCGGGAGAGTGCACTGTTCCCAGCTAGACGGGGTGTCACGTGTTTGGAAGGGATCCCCCGGTCACTGTTCTCCACAGTCTGGGGATTTCTGACCCAACTCTCTCAGTTGGTCCGGGGGGCCTCGCGTGGTGGGGGCACCAGCCGCCGCGGCCTAAGGGGACCGCCTGTCCAATTCTACCAGCTGGCCTGGGAAGGTGGAAGGGAGGGACTCCGGTCGCTTGCCGTCCCACCCAGGAAAGCCCGTGTCCCTTGGTGATCTCACCGGAGCTGGTTCTCCCAGATAGTCAGCCGTTCCAGGATGGGGTACGCCGTCCCTTTGATCTCCCTCGTGGCTCCGGGAGCTGCTCTGTATTATCTCCACTCCCCCAGTAGCTGTTCTGGAGGAGGAAAGGTGAGGGTGGCAAGGCTGTCGAGGCTGGTGGCGGAGGAGCCGGTGAAGGCGGAAGAGGGGAGAGGAGGGCGGGTGGGTCCGCTGCTGCGGGGCGTGGGCGCCGCACGGCGGGCCGGCGGACAAAAGAGGGGAGAGGAGGGCGGGCGGGTCCGCTGCTGCGGGGCGTGGGCGCCGCGTGGCGGGCCAGCGGACAAAAGAGGGGAGAGGAGGGCCCTTTTTGTGTATTTTTTTAATTTATTTTTTATGTCTTTATTTTTATTTCTCTTGGATATGTTTGTATACTTCTTTTGTGTACTTTTATATACTTCTATCAACTTATTTTGTATACTTTTACCAACTTGAAATAAGAGACTCAAATAAGTTGACTTTGGGTCCAAAATCATGGTAGTTGGTAAGAGTCATGGAGAGAAAACACCAAATGTTGTGTCTTGAGGGCTTTCTATATCTCTGGAAATATTTTACTTAATAGTTAACAATACCATTAGGAAGGTTTTCATCCCTTTTTATGGTAATCAAGGACAGAAAGACCAATTTTGTACTGCTTCAATTCAAAGAAAACACTATATAGTAAAATCAAGTCTTTACTTAGGTGTAGGAATTATGGCTTATGGCTAAAGGATCATAGCTGTGTGTGGCCTGCACAATTCACAAGGATGAAGATTTTTAAACGGATGGTATCTGTATCTGAGAGAATCTTTGGTAAACAGAGAGGGAAGAATCACCACAAAATTCATTTGCGTACAACTTGAATAAAGCAGGATACTAGGGAGCAGCCAGCATGACTTCATAAAGAAAAAAGCTGCCAAGTAAATCTGATTTTCTGTGAAAGAGAGACAAGGATCTGACAGATGAAGACTAAGTTATAGATGTAATACATTGTTTTCTTTAATAACTGCCAACATTCCCTCTGGACCACACAGGCAGGACCCAGGTGCCAACTTGCCCCAGGACAGCACCTCAACTCTGGCTGCTGGTCAGAATCACCTGCCAAAATCTGTGGGTTATGGAGGAGGAGGGTGGGAACTGGGTATCTACATACAAATAAAAACTCTCTGGATGGTGTTGACATTCAGGCCAAGGTTGAGAACATTAGGTTATAAGCTTGCCTTCAGAGAGCCTTTTTACTTTTTCTTCCTTTTTTTAAGCCTTAATTTTTTCCCTTTATCTATTTATTTTTTCACATAGCTGTGCACTTATCATCACAATCAACTTTTTTCTATTTTTGTGAAAAATAACATATATACAAAAAAAGCAATAAATTTCAAAGCACAGCACAACAATTAGTTGTAGAACAGATTTCAGAGTTTGGTATGGGATACAATTCCGCAATTTTAACTTTTACTTCTAGCTGTTCTAAGATACAGGAAACTAAAAGAAATATCAAAATAACGATTCAGCAATCATACTCATTTGTTAAACCCTACCCTCTCTGTATAACTCCACCATCACCTTTGATCCTCAGAGAGTCTTTATTGCCAGTCATCATAGGGAATCCACCCTGAGTCCATGGGTACCTTTTATGTCCACGACTCCACGTCTGTCTTGTTCTCTGTTACATCCCAGGCACTTAAAACTGTGTCCAGCCCATGACCCACACTCCATGGACATTTGTTAAGTGACTGTGCAACAGATTGGATCAATGAATCATTAGTAGAATAGAGAAGTGTGCCTTTTGGAGACTTGGAGCCAGAATATCTGTACTTGAGTCATACCTTTTCAAATTATTTGTGTAGGAAATCTATTTACTTCTCTGAATTTAAATTTCTTCATTTGATACCTGCCTCATTTTTTCCAGATTGTCTTAAGAATCAGAATAGAAAGTGTATATGGAAATGCTTTGTACTCTGAGATGCTCAACGAATGCAAGCCATTGCTTTGAATGTCCCCTCCTTTATTCCTTTGGCCAATATTAATTGAATGTATTTCTGTTCATCACGGGGTCTAGCATAGTGCCTAGCCCGTAGTAAGTGTTTCATAAAAATTAATTGAATTTATTGCAATAAATATTAGCTTGCTCCCCTCCATCTAACATAGATTCTACAAAGCCTTGAATAAGAGTTACTGATTCGCAGGAAGTTTTGGCCTGGCTGAAGTGTCGAGTTTCAGAGGGGGTGGGGAAAGATCAAGTCTTGATCTTGAAAGGCTTTTTATGTTTTGCCAATAGTGAGGCTTTCTTTTGAATTTGATGGGCAATCTTTAAAGGGATCTCTAGCCAAATCTATGAGTGAGGAGATTTGAAGCTCCTTCAAAAGCTGAAGGCACTAGAGGTTGGGATGAGGTCCCCTTACCGATATTTAAGGATATACTTACAGAAGTCCAAGAATAACTACAGGCTGAAATCTAAAAACCTAGTGTGTGGGGGTATAAAGTTTATGTAGGTTTATATCCTCCTAGCTGGGATAGTGGGAAAAGAAGAGCAATTCCAGGATGGAAATCACCTTTAATTTCTGCTCTAGCTTGAAAAATCTGGTTCAACTTTAAAAGGAACAATTGGTTGCTATTGATATGCAGTGGTTAGAAGAAACAAACAAATGGGAAGAAAAAAATTGCAGAATAGCAAAGTGAGACCCTGAGGCTATGACCCTGAAAGATTTTTGTTATATGTTCAAATTTCCAACTTTTAAGAAAATGCAGAAATAATGTCCTATAGTGCAACCACAAAATTAAAACAAATTTTGTTAGTTATTAAAATTATACATAGATAATACCACATACCATGATTTATATATTCATTGAGTAAATAAATATCTGAGGGAGTAAATTAATGAATGAGGGAATGAGGGTTTCTGTAAATGGATTTCACTTCAGTAAAAATGTTCTAGTGGGAGTACAATGAGACTTCTCCTATTTTATGTAGCTAAAATAGTTGTAACTAGGAGTACTGCTGTTCCAAAGAAAAGACAGGGCCCATTGGGAAGAAAGAAAGGGTTGGGTGGATATAAGGTAGGCAACTAGCAATTTGCCACCAAGTAAAAGATGAAAATACAAACCAACACCATCCAAGCTATAAATAGGGTGGAATGCGATTGCCACTGAGTTATGATGACCTGAAATCAAGGCAAATAGAAATAGAACATTACAGACACTCTGCGTGCCCCTCCTCAATTCCATCCCCTTTCTTTCCTAGTATGCAAAATTAACTTCTATTCTGAGTTTTGTATGTATCATTCACTTGCCTTTTAAAAATAGTGTCACCATATATGTATGTGTCACTAAATAGTATTTTCTTCTTCATTTTTGATCTTTGTGTAAATAGAATCATTATGCATTTTCCTTCCATGATTTACTTTCATTTCTAACATTTTTATTGTTAAATATAGCATATATACAAATAAAAGAAAGAAAAAGCAATAATTTTCAAAGTACACTTCAACAAGTAGTTACAGAATAGATTTCAGAGTTTGTTATGGTTTACCATTCCACTATTCAGACTTTTTTCCTTCTAGCTGCTCCAAAACACTGGAGGCTAGAAGAAATATGTTTTTTTTCTTTTTTTTTTAAAAAAAAATATTAAAAAAACTAGTAAATTTTAAAGCACACCGCAACAATAAGTCGTAAGACTGATTTCGGAGTTTGGTATGGGTTAAACTTCCACAATTTTAGGTTTTTACTTCTACTGCTCTAAGATACTGGAGACTAAAAGAAATATCAATGTAATGATTTAGCAATCATACTTGTTTATTAAACCCAACCTTCTCTGTAGAACTTCACCATCACCTTTGCTCTTTCTCCCACTCTTTAGGGGTATTTGGACTATGCCCATTCTAACTTTTTCATGTTGGAAGAGGCTGTTGATAATATGGGATGGGGTATGGAACTGGCTGATGTTCTGGAGAGGCTGGGCCCTCTGCATTTCAGGACTTATCTGGTCCAGGGACCCATCTGGAGGTTACAGGTTCTGGAATGTTACCCTAGGGCATGGAACTTTTGTAGAATCCTGTATGATGACCTAGGTGTGTTTTTAGGATTGGCAGGAATAGTTTTGATTGAGGTTTGGCAAGTTATGGTATATAGGAATGTCTAACTGAAGCTTGCATAAGAGTGACCTCCAGAGTAGCCTCTCAACTCTATTTGAACTCTCTCAGCCACTGATACCTTACACTTCATTTCCCCCTTTAGGTCAGGATGGCATTGCTGATCCCATGGTTTCAGGACCACTAGATTCAACCCTGCATGACTTACTTTTTTTTTACCCACTATTATAATTTTGTGATTTATTCATGTTGATTCAAGTAGCTCTAGTTAATTCATCTGTACTGTTTTCATATATCACCTTATAAACATGCCATAATGTATGTATCACCTTTCCTATCGATGGGCATTTGTATTGTTCCCATATTTTTTAATATTATAAATGTTGCTATTATGAACATTACTTTATTTCATGCCCATGTACACATGTGCAAAAGACAGTCCAGGGCTGTGTTTTCAAACTGTGAGTTATGACCCTTAATGGATCAGGAAATAAATTTTGTGGGACCAGCCAGCATTTTTCTTAATGAAAACGGAATAGAATAGAGCAGGAGAAAATATAAGGAAATGGAAAATATCAAAGAGCATCCCAGAAGAAGTAATAAGTACTTTTGTTCCAGGTAAATCTGGGTACTGAATGATAATATGAAATATATTCTTAGAGAGGGATGTGGTTAAAAAAAAGTTAAGTAAATTCTTGCAAAATAGAACTTTATCAGGAAGTAGAACTGCTGGTTCATAGAGAATGCAAAGACCTTCAGTATTAGTTAATACCAAAATGGTTTTCAAAAGGGTTTTATCAACTAATTCTTGCAGCATAAATGTATGAAAATTTCAGTTACTCTATATGCTCACACTAAATATTGCCAGCCTGCTTTATTTTTGCCAATCAGGTAGATATGAATTGTTATCGGCTTGTAATTTTGATTTGCATTTTTCTAGCTATTAATGGGGTTGAGCATATTCTCATACTTTTTTTTGTTGCTATATGTATTAGTTTCCCAGGGCTTCATATCAAAGTACTACAAATTGGGTGGTTGAAAACAACAGAAATATGTTCTCTCACAGTCCTGAAGACTAGAAGTCCAAAATCAAGGTGTGGGCAAGAATTGTTCTGTTCCTCTTCTAACTTCTGGTAGGAGCCCCAAATCCTTGACATTCCTTGCTATATGGCAGTGTAATCCCAATCTCTGTTGTCTTCACACAGCATTCTTCCCTGTGTCTTTGTGTCCAAATCCCCCTTTCCTTTCTCTTATAAAGAGACTAGTCTTTGGCTTTAGGGCTAACCGTAATCCAGTACGACCTCATCTTAACTTGATCACATCTGCAAAGACCCCATTTCCAAATAAGGTCACATTCGCTTATACTGAGGGTTAGGTCTTGAATATACCTTTTTTGGGAACACAGTTGAACCCAGTGCATTATTCCTGTTTCTAGTCATGTCTCATGTGAAATGTTTATTCACATCTTTTGACCATTTTTATTGTTGTGTATTTTTTTAAAAAGTTGAGGTGAAATTCACAACCATACAATTAACCATTTTAAGTATACAATTCACAGGCATTTAGTGCATTCAAAATGTTGTGCAATCATCTCTCTCTAGTTTCAAAATTTTTTCATCACCTCAAAAGGATACCCCATACTCATAATCACTCTTGATTTTCCTCTCCCCCATTCCCTGGGGAGAGGAAATGGGGGAGAGGAATCCTTTCTGTCTGTATGCATTTACCTATTTTGGATATTTCATATCAAAGGACTCATGCAATATGTGACCTTTTGTGTCCTACTTCTTTCATTTAGCATATAGTTTTGGAGATTCATCCAAATAATAGGATGTGTTAATACTTCACTTCTTTTTATGGCTGAATAATATTCCAGTGTGTGTGTGTGTGTGTATGTATAATAGCTATGCTATATATTACATATATAGCATAGCTATTATATATATTATATATACAATTTATCCATTCATTGATTGATGAACATTTATATTGTCTCCACCTTTGGCTATTATGAATGACTTCAATTCTTTTGGGTATATCTAGAAATGTGATTGCTGGGTCACATAGTTATTCTATGTTTAACTTTTTGAGGAACCATCAAACTGTTTTCCACAACAGCTGTACCATTTTACATTCCAACTAACGATGTATTAATTTCTATTTCTCTACATCACCACCAGCACTTGTCATTTTCCATTCTTAAAAACAATAGCCATTCTGGTGTGTGTGAGGTGATATCTTATTATGGTTTTGATTTTCATTTCCCTAGTGACTAATGATATTGAGCACCTTTTCACATGCTTGCTGGCCATTTGTATATTTTTGGAGAAATGTCTACTCAGGTCCTTTGCCCATTTTTTAATTGGACTATTTTTGTTGTTGAGTTGTAGGAGTTCTTTATATATTCTGGACACTAAATCTTTATCAGATATATAATTTGCAAATATTTGTCCCATTCTGTATGTTGTCTTTCAACTTTCTCAATAATGTCCTGTGGTACATAAAGATTTTTAATTTTGATGAAGTCTATTTCAAATTTTTTCTTTTATTGTTCCTAGTTTTGGTGTAAAGTCTCAGAATCCATTGCCAAGTTTAAGGCCATAAAGATTTACCCCTATGTTTTCTTCTAATAGTTTTATAGCACTAGATTATATATTTAGGTCTTTGATCCATTTTGAGTTAATTTTTGCATATTGACATGAGGTATAGATCCAACTTCATTGTATTGCATGTGTTTATTCAGTTCTGCCAGCAAGCTTTGTTAAAGAGACCATTCTTTCTCCATTGAATGGTCTTGGCATCCTTGTCAAAAATCAATTAGCAATAGATATTTGGGCTCACTTCTGGGCTCTCCCTTCCATTCCATTGGCCCATAAGTCTATCTTTAAGTTAGTACTGCACTGTTTTGATTACTGTGGCTTTGTAAGTTTTAAACCTGAAGGTTTGAGACCACCAACTTTGTTTTTCATTTACAACATTGTTTTGGCTTTTCAGGGCCCCTTGCAATTCTATATGATTGAGAGAATCATCTTTTACAGTACTGCAAAAAGGCTATTGCACTGTGTTTGCTGCATCTCATAATTTAGGTATATTGTACATTTGTCTAAACAAATATTCATTGAAAAGTATTTTTCTAATTTAACTAGCAATTTCCTCTTTGATCCATTCATTGTTTAAGAGTGTGTTCTTTAATTTCCATGTGTTTTTTTTATTTTCCAGTATTCCTTCTGTTACTGATTTCAAGCTTCATTCTATTGTGGCTAGAGAAGATACTTTGTATGATTTCAACATTTTAAAATTTATTGAGACTTGTTTTATTGCCTCAATAAATTTTATGTGACCTTTTGTGTCCAAACTCTTTCATTTAGCATATAGTTTTGGAGATTCATCCAAATAATAGCATGTGTTAATACTTCATTCCTTTTTATGGCTGAATAATATTCCAGTGTGTGTGTGTGTGTATGTGTGTGTGTGTGTGTAATAGCTATATATATATATTACATATATAGTATAGCTATTATATATATTATATATACAGTTTATCCATTCATTGATTGATGAACATTTGTATTGTCTCCACCTTTGGCTATTATGAATGACTCTGCTATAAACAGAGCATAGAGGTATATGATCTATCCAGGAGTATGTCCCATTAGAAGAATGTAATGTTCTGCTGTTGTTGAGTGGAATGCTCTGTATGTGTCTCTTAAGTCTAGTTGGTTTATGGCATTGCTCCTCTATTATCTTATTGATTGTCTATCTAGATGTTCTATCCATTATTGAAAATGGGATATTGAAGTTCCAAACTATTATTGTGGATATCTTCCTGGTGAATTGATCCTCTTATCAATATATATTGATATATTTAATGTTCTTCTTTGTCTCTCTTAACAGTTTTTCCTTAAAGAATTTATTTTGCCTGATGTTAACATAGCCACTCCAGCTCTCCTTTGGTTGCTATCTGCATGAAATATCTTTTTCCATTCTTTCACTTTCAACCTATTTGTATCTTTAAGTCTAAAGCAAGTCTTTTATGTAGCATATAGGTGGATCATGTTTTTTTTTTTAACTAAAAAAACTCATTCTGTCAATCTTTGTCTTTTAATTAGTGGGCTTAATCCATTTACATTTAAAGTGATTACTGATAATGAAGGATATATTTCAGCCATTTTGCTACTTGTTTTCTATGTCTTTTATATTGTTTTTGTTCCTCAATCCTTCCAGTGCTGTCTTCTTTGGGGACTGGCTTTTTTTGTTCCTTTATATGAATTTGATTCTTTCTTCATTTCTTTTTCTGAGTTTTTTTTTTAACTTATTTTCTTAGCAGTTACCATGAAGATTACAGTTATCATCCTAAATTTATACCTATAGTTGGAATTGATACCAACTTAGCTTCAATAGCATACATCAACACTACTCCTGTCCAGCTCTGCCTCCCCTTTTAATATTTTTATTGTCACAAATTACCTCTTTATACACTTGTGTGCCCATGAACATGGATTCATAATCATTGTTTTTGCATTAGTCCTTTAAATCATATATTAAACAAAATGAGGAGTTCTAAACAAAAAAATACAATATTATCTTTTATAATTACTTACATAGTTACTTTTACCAGATATTTTTATTTCTTTATATGGATTCTAGCTACTCTCTAATGTCTTTTGTTTCAGCCTGAAGGGTTCACCTTTAGGATTTTTTGTAGGGCAAATCTGTTAGCAACAACTCCTCCAGATTTTGTTTATCTGAAAATGTCTTAATTTCACCTTCATTTTTTGAGGGTCATGTTGCCAGATGGAGAATTTTTGGTTGATGGTATTTTTATTTCAGTACTTTAAACATCTTAACCTGCTGCCTTCCAATATCCATGGTTTCTGATGAGAAATAAGCTATTCTTTTTTTTTGTCTCTTTTAACAATTATTGGGGATTCCTTTTTATGCGACAACTCTATTCTCAATTGTTACTTATATGATTTTCTCTTTGTCTTTGACTTTCTAGAGTTTGATTATAATTTGTCTTAATGTGGATCTCTTTGAGTTCATCCTGCTTGGTGTTCACTGAATTTCTTGGATGCATACATATTCATGCCTTTCATCAAGTTTGGAAAATGTCTTAGTTTATAGGTCTGCTGCCAAAAATACCACACATTGGTTGGGCTTAACAACAGTAATTTTTGTCTTCCAGTGTTTGAGACTAGAAGTTCCAAATCAAGGTATCTACAGAATCATGATTTCTATGAAATCTATAACATTCTTGTGGTAGCTTGCCAGCAATCCATAACTCACCTTCTACCTCTGAAACATACCCAACTATCTCCTTCTGTCTTCTCTGGCTTTTATGTGTATGTCCAAATTTCCTCTGCTTATAAGGAATTTTTCATATTGCTTTCAGGAGTTTGGCTTTATCTTAATAACATCTTCAAAGATTTTATTTATGCATGAGTTCACATTCACAAGACTGGGGATTAGAACTTGAACATGTCTTTATATATCTTTATATATTGAACATGATTCAATCCATAACAGGAAGATTTCAGCCATTATTTCTTCAAACATCCTCTCTGCCTCCCTTTCTCCATTACTTCCTCTTCTGTAAGAATGTATAATGCACATGGTGGTATGCTTGATGGTGCCCCATAGTTACCTTAGGTTCTGTTCATTTTTCTTTATCCTTTTTTCTTTATGCTCCTCTGACTAGGTAATTTCAATTGCCTTATTTTCAAGTTCACTAATTTTTCTTCTGCCTGATGATATTTGCTGTTGAAATTCTGTAGGAACTACTTATTTCAGCTGTTGTTCCTTTCAGCTTCAGAATTTTGATTTGGCTCCTCTTTATAATATCTATCTCTTTTTTATATTCTTTAACTTCTTCATACATCATTTTCCTAATTTCCTTTGGTTCTTTGTCCATGATGTCCTTAAGTTCTTTGAGCATATTAAAGACTGTTAATTTAAAATCTTGTTCAAGTATGCCCAATGTCCTGGCTTCCTCAGAGATGTTTTCTTTTATTGTTTTTTCCCTGTGAATGGCCATACTTCCCTGTTTCTTTGTATGCTTTGTAATTTTTTTCATTGAGAAGTGGACATTTTATTGTGGTGACTCTGGAAATCAGGTTTTTTCCCTTTCTCAAGTACTGTTTATATTGCTTGTTAAGAGGTGTAATTTCCCATTTGTTTAGTGACTTTCAAAAATATTTTTGAAATGACTACATTCCTCGTCATGTTCCATTATTTCCACAGTCAGCCAGTGGCCCAATGCAGATTCCCTAAAGTACCTGGATCCAGTAAGAAAGGGGGGAAGGGATATTGTGACTCTATAAATTCCCCTGACAGATAGTACCTGGGAAGCTCAAGGGGCCTAAACAATGCCAGCTCCTGCTCTGGTCCCTCAGTGAACAGCTAGTTAGATCAAAATACACAACCCTAATCCTAGGAGGACAAGGTCCTTATTGCCCAACTTGGCACCAGCAAGCCATACCAGGAACATGAGCTGCTGTGCCCATGGCTGTCAGCTGTGATTCTAGAGGATTGGGGATGGTAGTTGCTATACAAAATGCTGACAATTACCAAAATTTACCAGCCTCTTTCTTCTTCCAGCTTGACCCTGGAGGAAGGAGGTGTTTGATTAGAGTCCACAGTTCCAAAATAGTTTAATATAATGATTCTTGCCAGCTCAATAGTTGTTTCTATGGAGGGGCTAATTTTTGGAGCTTCCTACTCCACCTGTTCCAAAATATCATCCCATTTGTTTCCTTTCAGTTCACAGGAGTTCTTTATGTATTTTAGAAAAAAAATATTTTGTGTTGCAGATATCTTCTCTGAGTTTATGGATTTCCTTTTCATTTTTATTACCTTTTAAAATATTTTTAAATTGACATATAGTACACTTGATTTTGGAGATATACTGTTCAATGAACTTCAACACAGGTACAGATTCATATATTCACAAAAATCAGCATAGCAAACAGTTCCATCATCCCAAAAAACTCCTTGATGCTATCCATTTTATTGACGTCATGAGTTTAATGTTACTTTTAAAAAATTCCCATTAGTCATTCAATACTGTGTTATAACAGCCATGTAGGATTTGTCTTAAAATAATCATGTTTTCACTGTACAAACAGATATGACTGGCAGTTATTATTACACTGCCTTTATGTCCATTCAGGGAATGTAGACTGCTCGAGATGACATCTATTTAAATTTGCATTTAATTAAAGGCTCTTTATTAATACAGTAGAGTAGATTCTGTAGGTTTATAAATATAAATTTGGGAAGGTTTGCATATTTGCCACATACCTATATGTGTATGTGAATGCATAATTGTGAAAACTGACTCTCTACTAGTTGAATTTTCTGTTACATATATTATTTTTAAATTTTTAATAGCTATATATTATATATTCACATACCACGCAATCATCCAAACTGTACAATCAATGGTTCACAATATCATATAGCTGCGCATTTATCATCACAATAGACTTTTTTTCTTTTTTGTGAAAATTAACATATATACAAAAAAACAGTAAATTTCAAAACACATCCCAACAATTAGTTATAGAACAGATTTCAGAGTTTGGTATTGGTTATAGTTCCACAATTTTAGATTTTTACTTCTAGCTGCTCTAAGATAGTGGAGACTAAAAGAAATATCAATATAATGATTCAGCAATCATACTAATTTGTTAAATTCTACCTTCTCTGTATAACTCCACCATCACCTTTGACCTTTTGCCCTCTCTTTAGGAGTATTTGGGCTATGCCCATTCTAACTTTTTCATGTTGGGAGGGGCTGTTGATAATATGGGATAAGGGGATGGAACTAGTTGATGTCCTGGAGAGGCTAGCCCTCTGCATTTTAGGACTTATCTGGTCCAGGGACACATCTGAAAGTTGTAGGTTTCTAGAAATTTGCCCTAGTGCATGGAACTCTGTAGAATCACATATGATGACCTAGGTGTTCTTTTACTGGTAGGAATGGTTTGTTGGGGTGTGACAAGCTGTGTCTAACTGAATTTCATAAGAGTGACCTCCAGAATAGCCTCACAACTCTATTTGAACTCTCTCAGCTACTGATAACTTATTTGTTACACTTCTTTGCCCCTCTTTGGTCAGGATGGCATAGTTGATCTCACAGTGCCAGGGCCAGGCTCATCCCTGGAAGTCATCTCCCATGCTGCCAGGGAGACTTTCACCCCTGGACATTATGCCCCATGTAGGGGGGAGGGCAATGATTTCACTTGCAGAGCTGGGCTTAGAGAGAGAGAGGCCACATCTGAGCCACAAAAGAGGTCCTCCAGAAGTAACTCTTAGGCATACCTATAGGTAAGCTAAACTTCTCCATTACATACATAAGTTTCACAAGAGCAAGCCTCAAAATTAAGGGCTTGGCCCATTGTTTTGTGTATCCCTACGTTTGACACGGTATCCGGGGCTTCCCCAGTGATAAAGTTAAATAGTCCCATATTTTTTCTCCCATCCCTCAAGAGACTTTGCCAATACTTTTTGATCACCTTCTTAATACACTCTGGGATGTATCCAGGAATTACATTAAGTTTTATAAGATTAAAGGCCCTTATTCTTATTCTGGGCTCCCTGTGTTTGGATTGTTTAAATAATCTATCCAGACAGGTTGAGTTAGATTATGTGCTACAAAAAAATTTAGGTTCTGGGCAAAAGAAAACTTTCTTCCTTTGGTCTCAAAGAGTAGATAAAAGTCTAAAATACAGACAATGACTTCCTTACCCTTGTATTCTGAATTATCTTAATCCCAAACTCATCAGCTTCACTGTTATCTCTAAATATCAGATTATGCATATATAATACAGCTTCTCAAAATCCAGAAATAACAATTGCCACTCCAGACTAAATGGGCCTGGTATAAAAGTTTACAATCTAAGACCCTGTTTTCTTATAAGTATTTTCTAAATGAAACCATACAATATTTGCTCTTTTGTTTCTGGTTTATTTTGTTTCACCAAATGTCCCATAGGTTCATCCTCAGTGTTACATGCCTCTCACAATTTTGTTTCTTTTTGTAGCAGCACAATATTTGATCATATGTATACACCATCATTTGCCAATCTACTCAGTCAGTACATCTTTCAGCCACTTCCATTCACTGGGCATCATTAATATAAGATTCAAAGTCAAGCAATCCATTTTTAATAACACCCATCCCCATACCTACCTCTTGGCAATCACTCGCCTGTTTTCTGTCCCTAAAGTTTTATTTTTCTGTACATTACCTTTTGAGATTGCTTTCCTTGGCATAAATCCACATTGTTGACTTTAACAATAGTTTATACTATTCAGTTCTCTAGGAAGTCTTAAAATTGAATAGCATGATCCCTACAATTTTATTCTTTTTTCAAAAATTATTTGGCTATTCCAGTTCTTTGGGCTTTCCATGTAAATTTTAATAGCAGCTTCTCTTGCTACAAAAATTACTTAAATTTTATATGGAATTCCATTAAACCTATAGATGGACTTCGGGTCAATTGACCTCTTTACTATTTGAGTCTCCCATTTATGAACAGGTCTCTCCATTTATTTAGGCCTTCTTTTGATTTCTTTGAGCGCATTTTGTAGTTCCCAGCATATAGACACTATACTTGGTTTGTTAGAATTATACCTAAATATTTTATTTTAGGAAGAGCTATTATAAATTGATGTATTGTTTATTTCACTTCTGGTTTCCAAACGTTCATTGTTATACAGAAGTATGACTGATTTTCAAAACCACTTTTTCTTTTGAAATAATTTTAGATTTACAGAAGATTTTCAAATATAGTACAAGGTTCCTATCTAGCTTTCCCATGCTTCCCCTAATGTTTGGATCTTAATAACTGTGATATATTTAGCAAAGCTAAGAAATTAACATGAGTACATTAATGTAAACTAAACTACAGATTTTTTCAGATTTCACCAGTTTTCCCACTAATATTCTTTTTTCGGGTCTCATAAAATAATCTTTGTAAAGTTAAAATTGTTCTATAATATTTGCCTGTAGCTATCACCACAATGAAGATAGAACACCGTTTACTCACCCTAAAAAATTTCCTCCGAGCCCTTTTGTGGTCACCATCTTCCCCCACTCACAGCCCCTGGTGACTACTAATCAGTTTTCTGTCCCCATAGAAAAGTCCCCATACCTTTCCACATTTCACATAAGTGGAATCATACATTATATAGTCTTTTGAGTCTTGCTTCTTTCACTTAATATAATTCATCATTTCTCCACATCGTTGCATGCAACAGTATAACTTCTTTTTTATTTCTGACTTGTATTCCATTGTACATCTTTCATAAACAGCAAAGAGCTGGATTTTTTCTATCTAAATTCAGTTTGACAATTTTGCTTTTAATTGGAGAATTTGGTTCATTAATTGTAATCCTGTATATTTGAATTTGAGACTATGTTGTATTTACTATTTGGGTCACTTTCTCTTTTCTTTATTATAATTATTATTGTCTACCTTCATTGGAATGACTAAGATCCCCCCCATTTAATGTTTTCCCTTTAGCAATTTGAAGTTATACAGTCAATTTCTGTTCTTTTAGTGCTTAGCCTAGAAATTTTAATATGCATATTTAACAACAAAATCTGAAGTTAACCTATATCTTTAATCTCTTCCTAAATAATACAAAGAATATAAAATGCAAGTAACTCTGATTTTATCCTTCTGATTTATAGACTATGTTCAATGTTTTGGTTTTCTCGAGTACTTTTATAAAAATGCAATTTTACTGAGATATATTCACATACCATATAATCATCCAAAGTGTCAATGGTTCACAGTATCATCATATAGTTGTGCATTCATCATCACAATCAATTTCTGAACAATTTACATTACTACATAAACAATAAAGTAAGAATAAAAATAAAAGTATAAAAGAACACCCAAAACATCCCATACCACTATCACCCCCTATTATTAATTTATTTTTTATCTTCATTTTCTTTCTCATTTGTCCAAACACCACATAAAGGGAGTGTCAGTCACAAGAGTTTCACAATCACACATCACAACGTAAATATATATATAAATATATATATATGTGTGTGTGTGTGTGTGTGTACACACAATCATCTTTAAGAATCAAGGTTACTGGATTATAGTTCAACACTTTCAGGCATTTCCCTCTAGCTACTCCAATACACCAAAAACTGGAAAGGAATATATAATGTATGTAATACATAAGAATAACCTCAAGAATGACCTTTCAACTCTATTTGTAATCTCTCAGCCGCTGAAACTTTACCTTATTTCATTTTTCTTCCCCCTTTTGGTCAAGAAGACTTTCTCAATCCCACGATGGCAGAGCCAGGCTTATCCCTGGGAGTCATGTCACATGCTGCCAGGGAGATTTACACCCCTGGGAGTCATGTCCCACATTGGGGGCAGGACAGTGAGTTTACCTGTGGAGTTGGCTTAAACAGAGAGGCCACATCTGAGCAACAAAAGAGATTCTTGGGGGGTGACACTTGGGCATATTATAAGTAGTCTCAGCTTCTCCTTTATAGGAATAAGTTTCATAAGGGCAAACCCAAAGATCAAGGGTTTGTCCTATTAAATGGGTAGTCCCCAATGTTTACAAGACTATCAGATCTTTCCCACCTGGGGAAGTTTAATATTTCCACATTTTCCCCTAGTCCCTCAATGGAACTTTGCAAATACTTTTTTATCCTCTGCCCAAAATACTCTGGGATGTATTGGGGCATCACACTAACTTGTACAAACCAACAAGACCTCACTCCCTGTTCAAGCTTTCACATAAGTATGTTTTTTTTTTTAGTAAACTGGCCATACAAGTTAAATTAGATAGTGTACTACAGAAAATATAAATTTTGTACCACATAAACTTCTCTTTCTTTGGTTTCACACAGAAGTTGATGTTTTAAAATATAGTCAATATCCTTTACCCTTTAGTCTGATTTGCCTTAGTCCTAACAAGATCAGCTTCATTCATATCTCTAGTTGAAGTCTGATCTGGTTTACAGCTTTTTAAACAGTTGCTATATATGGTAATGCTGAGTTTTAGAGATGCAGAACTCTACCTTTGAGTCTCAGGTGTCACACAGATACTCAAAATTCCAGGAAACAATCAGGTTAGGCACAAAGAGCCCAGCATCTCATAATTTAGAAATAACAGTTACAACTCAGGAATATATGTGACTGCATAAGAGCTTATAGTCTAGGAACCTTTATAATAAGGCTTCCCCTGATAACCTAGCTCTCAAATTTAATTTTCAGAGGTTACAGATTATAATTAGTCCACATTAATGAGGCAACATAATGTCTATCTTTTTTATCTGGCTTATTTCACTCAGCATACTGTCCTCAAGGTTCACTTATTCCTTCTTGCTGTCATTCAATATTGCATTGTATGTAGATACCATAGTTCACGCTTCTGTCCACATCCATCTATTGCAAATCATGAATCCTGCAACCATAAACACCAGCGTGTGTGAATGTCTACTTATGTTCCTGCTTTCAGTTCTTCCAAGTATATACCTAATAACAGGGTTGCAGGATCATATGGCAACCCTATACTTAGTCTCCTGTGGAACCACCACACTGCCTTCCAGAGGGGCTGTACCATTCCACATCCTTACCAACAGTGAATAGGTACATCTCTCTCACCATATTTTCTCTAGCACTTGTATCTTTCTGTTTATTTTTTTAACGGTTTTATTCACACACCATACAATCCATCCTAGGTAAACAATCAATGGTTCATGGTATAATCACATAGTTATGCATTCAACACCACAATCTATATGAGAACATTTCCACTTCATCCACAAAGAAAGCAAAAAAGGAAAAAAAGAAGACGAAAAAAAATTTTTAAATAATAAAATAAAATTAAAAGGATAAATAACAATATCACCAAGAATCCCATACTTGGATTAGGGATCCCTATGGGGATATTCCTAATATCCCCCTCTTACTGACATTCAGCGTTGGTATATGTCTTTGTTACACTTAAGGAAGATATTACAATGTTACTGTTAACTATAGACCCTAGTTTGCATTGATTATATTTTTCTATATACCATCCTATTTTCAACACCTTGTGCTGTTGACATTCATTTGTTCTTCCTCATGTAGAGACATTCTTACATTTGTACATTTAATCACCGTCATTGTCCACTCTAGGTTTCACTAAATTATACAGGCCTAGTTTCTATCTTCTATCTTTCCTTCTGGTGTCATACATGCCCCTAGCCTTCCTCTTTCAACCATACTCACACTCATGTTGTTTAGTGTACTTGCAATATTGTGGCATTGTGCTATATATTTCTGGATCTTTACAATCAATCCTGTTGAACATTCTGTACTCCTTTAACATCAAATGTCCAATCTCTACCCTCTTTCTAACTCCTGATAACCTGTGTTCTCAACTTTAACTCTCAAAAGTTTGCCCATTAATGTTTGTTCCTATTAGGGAGACAATACAATATTTATCCTTTAGATGCTGGTTAATTTCACTTAGCATAATGTCATCAATTGTTCATCTACCTAGTTGCATGTGTCATAACTTTATTCTGATTTGTATATTCTTTTCTTTATTTTTACCCTTATGGATAGACTTCATTTCTACACTCTTCTCCAGACCTCTCTCTCCCATCTTTTCCTATTTGCCTGTACTGCTCCCTTTAGTATTTCATGTAGAGCAGGTCTCTTGTTCAAAAACTCTCTCAGTGTCTGTTTGAAAATATTTTAAACTCTCCCTCAGTTTAAAAAAAAAATTTATTGATATATATCTATGTATTCACATATATGCAATCACTCAAAGTATACTATCAGTGGTACACAATTTCATATAGCTGTGTATTTATCACAATAGACTCTTTTTTGTGAAAAATAACATATATATATAAAGCAGTAAATTTCAAAGCATCCCTCAACAATTAGTTGTAAGATACATTTCAGAGTTTGGCATGGGTTACAATTCCACAGTTTCAGGTTTTTACTACTAGCTTCTCCAAGACACTGGGGACTAAAGAACTATCAATATAATAATTCGGCAATCATAACTGTTAAATCTTACCTTCTCTTTATAATGTCACCATCACCTTTGATCTTTTGCCCACTCTTTAGGGGTATTTGGGCTATTCCTGTTCTAACTTTTTCATATTGGAAGGGCTGTCAACAATATGGGATAGTGGGATAGAACTAGTAGATGTTCTGGAGAGTCTGGCCCCTCTGCATTTCAGGACTTATCTGGTCTAGGGACCAGTCTTCTGCCTCATTTTTGAATGGCAATTTTGCTGGATATAGAGATCTTCGCTGGTAGTTTTTCTCTTTCAGTATCTTAAATATATCATACCACTGCTTCTCACATGGTTTCTCCTGAGATATCTGAACATAGCCTTATTGCACTTCCCTTGTTTTCAGTGGATTGCTTTTCTCTTGCTGTTTTCTGAATTCTGTCTTTGAAATTTGACAATCTTAGTAGTTTCTCATTAGGTCTATTCAGACCTATTCTGTTTTGGGGTACACTGCACTTCTTGGGTCTGCAATTTTATATCTTTCATAAGAGATGGGAAATTTTTAGTGATTATTTCCTCCATTATTCTTTCTGCCCCCTTTCCCTTCTTTTCTCCTTTATGACACCCATAACATGTATTTTCATGTGCTTCATCTTGTCTTTCAATTCCCTGACCCTGCTCATATTTTTCCATTCTTTTCCCTATCTCTTCTTTTGTGTGGAGGATTTCAGATGTCCTGTATTCTACTTCACTAATCCTTTATCTGGCTCTTCAGATCAGCTGTTGTAAATCTCCATTGTGTTTTTTATTTCTTTTATTGTGCCTTTCTTTCCCATAAGGTCTACCCTTTGCTTTTTTAAAATTCTGAATTCTTCTTTATGGTCACCCAATGTCTTCTTTATATCCTTCATCTTTTTTGTCACATCTTCCCTCAGCTGGTTGATCTGATTTTTAATTGAATTAGCATGCTTGTTTGAATACTTTAATTATTTATTTCAAATCCTGTATCTCATTTAAAGTGTTAGTTTGTTCCTTTGACTAGGGCCATATCTTCATTTTTCCTAATATAACTCTTAATTTTTTTATAAGCATTTTTTTATTAATTAAAGAAAAAAAAAGAAATTAACACAACATTTAGAAATCATTCCATTCTACATATGCACTCAGTAATTTTTTAACATCATCACATAGATACATGATCATCATTTCTTAGTACATTTGCATCGACTTAGGAAAAGAACTAGCAAAACAACAGAAAAAGATATAGAATGTTAATATAGAGAAAAAATAAAAATAATAATAGTAAAAAAAAAGACACAAACAAATAAACAAACAGACAAACAAAAAAAAAAACCTATAGCTCAGATGCAGATTCATTCAGTGTTTTAACATGATTATTTTACAATTAGGTATTATTGTGCTGTCCATTTCTGAGTTTTTGTATCTAGTCCTGTTGCACAGTCTGTATCCCTTCAGCTCCAATTACCCATTATCTTACCCTATTTCTATCTCCTGATGGTCTCTGTTACCAAAGACATATTCCAAGTTTATTCTCTAATGTCGGTTCACATCAGTGGGACCATACAGTATTTGTCCTTTAGTTTTTGGCTAGTCTCACTCAGCATAATGTTCTCTAGGTCCATTCATGTTATTACATGCTTCATAAGTTTATTCTGTCTTAAAACTGCATAATATTCCATCGTATGTATATACCACAGTTTGTTTAGCCATTCTTCTGTTGATGGACATTTTGGCTGTTTCCATCTCTTTGCAATTGCAAATAACGCTGCTATAAACATTGGTGTGCAAATGTCCGTTTGTGTCTTTGCCCTTAAGTCCTTTGAGTAGATACCTAGCAATGGTATTGCTGGGTCGTATGGCAATTCTATATTCAGTTTTTTGAGGAACCACCAAACTGCCTTCCACAGTGGTTGCACCATTTGACATTCCCACCAACAGTGGATAAGTGTGCCTCTTTCTCCGCATCCTCTCCAGCACTTGTCATTTTCTGTTTTGTTGATAATGGCCATTCTGATGGGTGTGAGATGATATCTCATTGTGGTTTTGATTTGCATTTCTCTAATGGCCAGGGACATTGAGCATCTCTTCATGTGCCTTTTGGCCATTTGTATTTCCTCTGCTGAGAGGTGTCTGTTCAAGTCTATTTCCCATTTTGTAATTGGGTTGGCTGTCTTTTTGTTGTTGAGTTGAACAATCTCTTTATAAATTCTGGATACTAGACCTTTATCGGATATGTCATTTCCAAATATTGTCTCCCATTGTGTAGGCTGTCTTTCTACTTTCTTGATGAAGTTCTTTGATGCACAAAAGTGTTTAATTTTGAGGAGCTCCCATTTCTTTCTTTCTTTCTTCAGTGCTCTTGCTTTAGGTTTAAGGTCCATAAAACCGCCTCCAATTGTAAGTTTCATAAGATATCTCCCTACATTTTCCTCTAACTGTTTTATGGTCTTAGACCTAATGTTTAGATCTTTGATCCATTTTGAGATAACTTTTGTATAGGGTGTGAGATATGGGTCCTCTTTCATTCTTTTGCATATGGATATCCAGTTCTCTAGGCACCATTTATTGAAGAGAGTGTTCTATCCCAGGTGAGTTGGCTTGACTGCCTTATCAAAGATCAAATGTCCATAGATGAGAACGTCTATATCTGAGCACTCTATTCGATTCCATTGGTCGATATATCTATCTTTATGCCAATACCATGCTGTTTTGACCACTGTGGCTTCATAATATGCCTTAAAGTCCGGCAGCGTGAGACCTCCAGCTTCGTTTTTTTTCCTCAAGATACTTTTAGTAATTCGGGGCACCCTGTCCTTCCAGATAAATTTCCTTATTGGTTTTTCTATTTCTGAAAAGTAAGTTGTTGGGATTTTGATTGGTATTGCGTTGGATCTGTAAATCAATTTAGGTAGGATTGACATCTTAACCATGTTTAGTCTTCCAATCCATGAACACGGTATGCCCTTCCATCTATTTAGGTCTTCTGTGATTTATTTAACAGTTTTTTGTAGTTTTCTTTGTATAGGTTTTTTGTCTCTTTAGTTAAATTTATTCCTAGGTATTTTATTCTTTTAGTTGCAATTGTAAATGGGATTCGTTTCTTGATTTCCCCCTCAGCTTGTTCATTACTAGTGTATAGAAATGCTACAGATTTTTGAATGTTGATCTTGTAACCTGCTACTTTGCTGTACTCATTTATTAGCTCTAGTAGTTTTGTTGTGGATTTTTCTGGGTTTTCGACGTATAGTATCATATCGTCTGCAAACAGTGATAGTTTTACTTCTTCCTTTCCAATTTTGATGCCTTGTATTTCTTTTTCTTGTCTAATTGCTCTGGCTAGAACCTCCAACACGATGTTGAATAATAGTGGTGATTATGGACATCCTTGTCTTGTTCCTGATCTTAGGGGGAAAGTTTTCCATTTTTCCCCATTGAGGATGATATTAGCTGTGGGTTTTTCATATATTCCCTCTATCATTTTAAGGTAGTTCTCTTGTATTCCTATCTTTTGAAGTGTTTTCAACAGGAAAGGATGTTGAATCTTGTCAAATGCCTTCTCTGCATCAATTGAGATGATCATGTGATTTTTCTGCTTTGATTTGTTGATATGGTGTATTACATTAATTGATTTTCTTATGTTGAACCATCCTTGCATACCTGGGATGAATCCTACTTGGTCATGATGTATAATTCTTTTAATGTGTTGCTGGATTCGATTTGCTAGAATTTTATTGAGGATTTTTGCATCTATATTCATTAGAGAGATTGGCCTGTAGTTTTCTTTTTTTGTAATATCTTTGCCTGGTTTTGGTATGAGGGTGATGTTGGCTTCATAGAATGAATTAGGTAGCTTTCCCTCCGCTTCGATTTTTTTGAAGAGTTTGAGGAGAGTTGGTACTAATTCTTTCTGGAATGTTTGATAGAATTCACATGTGAAGCCGTCTGGTCCTGGACTTTTCTTTTTAGGAAGCTTTTGAATGACTGATTCAATTTCTTTACTTGTGATTGGTTTGTTGAGGTCATCTATTTCTTCTTGAGTCAAAGTTGGTTGTTCATGTCTTTCCAGGAACCCGTCCATTTCATCTAAATTGTTGTATTTATTAGCGTAAAGTTGTTCATAGTATCCTGTTATTACCTCCTTTATTTCTGTGAGGTCAGTGGTTATGTCTCCTCTTCCATTTCTGATCTTATTTATTTGCATCCTCTCTCTTCTTCTTTTTGTCAATCTTGGTAAGGGCCCATCAGTCTTATTGATTTTCTCATAGAACCAACTTCTGGTCTTATTGATTTTCTCTATTGTTTTCATGTTTTCAATTTCATTTATTTCTGCTCTAATCTTTGTTATTTCTTTCCTTTTGCTTACTTTGAGGTTAGTTTGCTGTTCTTTCTCCAGTTCTTCCAAGTGGACAGTTAATTCCTGAATTTTTGCCTTTTCTTCTTTTCTGATATAGGCATTTAGGGCAATAAATTTCCCTCTTAGCACTGCCTTTGCTGTGTCCCATAGGTTTTGATATGTTGTGTTTTCGTTTTCATTCGCCTCGAGGTATTTACTAATTTCTCTTGCAATTTCTTCTTTGACCCACTCGTTGTTTAAGAGTGTGTTGTTGAGCCTCCACGTATTTGTGAATTTTCTGGCACTCCGTCTATTATTGATTTCCAGCTTCATTCCTTTATGATCCGAGAAAGTGTTGTGTATGATTTCAATCTGTTTAAATTTGTTAAGACTTGCTTTGTGACCCAGCATATGGTCTATCTTTGAGAATGATTCATGAGCACTTGAGAAAAAGGTGTATCCTGCTGTTGTGGGGTGTAATGTCCTATAAATGTCTGTTAAGTCTAGCTCATTTATAGTAATATTCAGATTCTCTATTTCTTTATTGATCCTCTGTTTAGATGTTCTGTCCATTGATGAGAGTGGTGAATTGAAGTCTCCAACTATTATGGTATATGTGTCTATTTCCCTTTTCAGTGTTTGCAATGTATTCCTCGTGTATTTTGGGGCATTCTGGTTCGGTGCATAAATATGTATGATTTTTATGTCTTATTGTTTAATTGTTCCTTTTATTAGTAGATAGTGTCCTTGTCTCTTTTAACTGTTTTACATTTGAAGTCTAATTTGTTGGATATTAGTATAGCCACTCCTGCTCTTTTCTGGTTGTTATTTGCATGAAATATCTTTTCCCAACCTTTCACTTTCAACCTATGTTTATCTTTGGGTCTAAGATGTGTTTCCTGTAGACAGCATATAGAAGGATCCTGTTTTTTAATCCATTCTGCCAGTCTATGTCTTTTGATTGAGGAATTCAGTCCATTAACATTTAGTGTTATTACTGTTTGGATAATATTTTCCTCTAACATTTTGCCTTTTGTATTATATATATCATATCTGATTTTCCTTCTTTCTACACTCTTCTCCATACCTCTCTTTTCTGTCTTTTCGTATCTGACTCTAGTGCTCCCTTTAGTATTTCTTGCAGAACTGGTCTCTTGGTCGTAAATTCTCTCAGTGACTTTTGTCTCAGAATGTTTTAATTTCTCCCTCATTTTTGAAGGACAATTTTGCTGGATATAGGAGTCTTGGTTGGCAGTTTTTCTCTTTTAGTAATTTAAATATATCATCCCACTGTCTTCTAGCTTCCGTGGTTTCTGCTGAGCAATCTACACATAGTCTTATTGGGTTTCCCTTGTATGTGATGGATTGTTTTTCTCTTGCTGCTTTCAAGATCCTCTCTTTCTCTTTGACCTCTGACATTCTAACTAGTAAGTGTCTTGGAGAACGCCTATTTGGGTCTATTCTCTTTGGAGTGCGCTGTACTTCTTGGATCTGTAATTTTAGGTCTTTCATAAGAGTTGGGAAATTTTCAGTGATAATTTCTTCCATTAGTTTTTCTCCTCCCTTTCCATTCTCTTCTCCTTCTGGGACACCCACAACACGTATATTTGTGCACTTCATATTGTCATTCAGTTTCCTGATCCCCTGTTCAAATGTTTCCATTCTTTTCCCTATAATTTCTGTTTCTTTTTGGAATTCAGATGTTCCATCCTCCAATTCATTAATTCTAGCTTCTGTCTCTTTAAATCTACCATTGTATGTATCCATTGTTTTTTCCAGCTTTTCTACTTTGTCCTTCACTCCCATAAGTTCTGTGATTTGTTTTTTCATTTTTTCTATTTCTTCTTTTTGTTCATCCCATGTCTTCTTCATGTCCTCCCTCAATTTATCAATTTGGTTTTTGAAGAGGTTTTCCATTTCTGTTCGTATATTCAGCATTAGTTGTTTCAGCTCCTGTATCTCATTTGAACTATTGGTTCGTTCCTTTGACTGGGCCATATTTTCAATTTTTTGAGCATGTTCCATTATCTTCTGCAGATGTCTGGGCATTTAATCAGAAATCCCTGGCTGTAAGACCCCGCAGGTTGAAAGATTTTTCTGTGAAATCTCTGGGCTCTGTTTTTCTTATCCTGCCCAGTAGGTGACGCTCGTGGCACTCATCTGTCTGTGGGTCCCACCAGTAAAAGATGCTGTGGCCCCCTTAACTTTGGAAAACTCTCACTGTAGGGGGGATTGCCAGCCGAAGCGGCTTGGGGGAATGCCAATCCGAATCTCCCAGTCGGCCCGGGGATCCACGCGCGGGGAGGGTCGCCGGCCTCCACGGCTTGGGGGAACGCCTGTCCAAATTTCCCAGCCGGCCCGGGGCGCCAAGCATGGCGGGGGGGCGCCAGCCGCCGCAGCTTGGGGAAGTGTCTACCCACCGTTCCCAGCCGGACCGAGAAGCCACGTGTTTGGAGGGGACCCCAGTTGCCGTTCTCTGTGGCTTGGGGATCTCCGATCCAATTCTCCCAGCTGGTCCAAGGGGCCGCGCGTGGAGGGGGGGTGCCAGCCGCCGCGGCTTGAGGGGACCGCCTGTCCAATTCTCCCAGCCGGCCCGGGAAGGAGGGAGGGAGGGACTCTGGCCACCTGCCGCCCCGGCCCGGGGAAGCCCGCGCCCCTCGGCGATCTCACCGGAGCGGGTTCTCCCAGCCAGTCAGCCATTCCAGAATGGGGTACGCTGTCTTCTTGGTCTCTGTTGTGGCTCCGGGAGCTGTTCTGAATAGTTTCTACTTCTCTAGTAGCTGTTCTGGAGGAGGAACTAAGACCCGCACATCTTACTAAGCCGCCATCTTCTCCGGAAGTATAACTCTTAATTTTTTGCTGGTGTTTAGGCATCTGGTTTGCTTGATTAGTTTATTCTGGAGGTCATTGTCACTCTTTCCTAATGTTTTCTTATTGGGTGGCTTCGTTCTCTATCTATTCTGTGGCATTCAGTTCAACTTCTTCTAGACATTTAGCATAGCTTCTTTTTAACTGATCGAAAATTTTCAGCTCTTACTTTTCTTGTTCTCACCCTTCCTATTTGGTACATTTTTTTGAGGAAGACAAGACAGGTCCAGGTCTCTGAAGGAGGGTGTAATCAGTATCAAGCCTCCTTGAGAATGAGACCTCGTATGTTTTTGACTTTCCTGTGGAGTCTCTAGACTCTATGCTTTTCCTATCCTACTCAGCATGTGGCATTTGTCAGCCCATAGCTCCCTACCAGCATAAAGTGGTGTGGAGCCTTTAATTCTCAGCTCGCCAGAGATGTGGTTGAGATAGAGGCTGAGGTAGAAGGTAAGCTTAAGTTGTTTCTGATTCCCAGCCCCTGGGGCCTGAATTCTCTGAAGGAGAGCCACCATTTGAGCTGGGCTCCACCTCCCTTTTCTTGGAGAAGATACACCCTTTAGGGAACTAACTCCTTCACTTGACTTGTTACTTTGTCTCCCAGACCTATCTTATCTCTACCTTTGCCTGGTCAGCACTGACAATTGGAAATATGCCTGAGGCTTTCTCTAATAAGCACCTTAAAAAAAAAAGAAAAAAGAAAGAAAGAAAGAAAGAGAGGAAAACAAAACAAAATCCTTTTTCAGAGCCAGTCTCCTCAGCCCCCAAGGTTCACCAGTCAAGAGTTGGAGTTGGTACCCAGCTCTATGCACCCCTTCTGTGAGCTTGGCTGACTCCAGAAGCCTCCTGTTTTTTGTTTTTGTTTTTCAACAGCCTTGTCCTCTCCTGGGAATGACTCAGGGTTACTTTCTGCTTTCTCTGGGTTTATCTGTGCTCAGAGCTTGTATTTAGCAGTCCAAATTTGTTACTTAAAACTGCAATTGGAGCATGGTTGAGCTGCCTTCTTTTGCCCCTAGTAGAGAGGGCTTCTGTTTCCCAATGGGGACAGACTTCAAGTCAGCCTGTCATGCCAGTGGCGGAGGGGTACCAGCCCCCACAGTTTGGAAGCTTTACTTACAGTTATGGGCAGTGATCTTGGTCCTTCCACCCATTCCAGACTGGTGTATGATGTGTGTCCAATCGCAATGTCCACCAAACTGTTGTTCCAGACACTTCCAGGGTGTTTACTAGCTGTTTTAGAGGACTAACTAAATTCCACACCTCCCTACACTGCCATATTGCCTCACCTTGCTCTTGAATACTTTTAAAGCTTAAATTAAATAACACCTATGTAGATATACTTGCATATTTACTATTTTGTTCACCATTCCTTCTTATATTCTAGATCATTCTTCTGGGATGTTTTTTTTTTTCTCATACTAAAGAGAATACTATCAATGTTCCTGAAATGACTGTCTATAGGTAGTACTTTTACTTAATTTTCATATGTCCGAATTTTTTTCAAGGGCATTGAATTCTAGGCTGATGTTATTTTCCTTCAGAATTTGAATTTATCTACTGTCTTCTGATATTCCTATTTGTTATTGAAAAATCACATTCAATCTATTTGAAATTACTTTGAAGATACTGTCTTTTTTTCCTGGCTGCTTTTAAAGTTTTATCCTTGACTTTGAAATTCTGCAGTTTAGCAATTACGTTGGTCATGTCTGATGTGTAATGGATTTCATTTTATTTATCCTGGCTTGGATTTCGGGGGCTTTCTACATCATAATCTGAGTATAATTTTTCACTTCTGGAAAATTCACATCCTATGTTCAATTATCTCTATTACTTTTCTGTAATTCTTGCCAGGGATAAGTTGATCCATTTCATTTTATCCCTAATGCACCTCAGTATCTGTTTTTTATTCTTCCTGTCTTTTTTTCTCTCAGTACTGCATTCAGAGTAAATTCTTAAGCTTTCTCTTCTAAGTCCTTGATTCTCTCTTCAGATATATCTAATCTGCTGTTTAACCTTTCTGTTGAGTTTCTAATTTCAAATATATATACGTTTTAAACATCTAGATGTTTTTGAGTGGCTGTTCTTTGACTTCCTGATCAATTTTGATAGTCTCTTATTCTTTTTTCATACTTTCAATACACTTTTTAATTTCCTTAAACATATTAGACAACTTATTTTATGTTCTATATCTAATAATTTCTATATCTGCCATTCTTTGCAGCACTATGGGTTTGCTGTCTGTTCCCCAAATTTCCTGCTTCCTCATGTGTTTAATGGTTTTTGATCATGAACTCATGTTCATTGGTGCATTATCTCTACCATTATTTGAGTCTTTGATTTAAAGTAGGTTTCCAGGTAGGATCTTATTTTGCTTCTTCCAGGCATTCAGGGAAACTGTCTACTCTGGGATATTTAGGCAAAATTTTGGCTTCTTTAAATCAGACATTAAATGTAAATATTGTCCTCAAACCATGTGAACACAGGCTTATAGTTAGGAATTATTGGGGAAGACTGCTTTTTATGCTCCTTTCAGAGCTGAATTTAAGGCCAGCATGTATTCTTATGATCACCCTTTAGTGGGGCAGAGAGCTTTTCTATTTGACCTAGTAGGGTTTCGTCCTTTGTTGGTCCTGGCTGCCATGCTCAGGTAATCAGGCTTTGTCTTCTTGAGTATGATGCCCATTAAAAGTCACACTGGGGCCACCAGGGAATGAAGATACCTTGTGGTCAAATACCAGTTTCAGTGATTGTCTACGCTTCTATTCACATTGGTGTTTCTGACTCTGACAGAAGATTACAGCAACTCATTAAAAGATTAACCAAAACATTAAGAGTGTTTTCTTATAATACAGCCAGCATTTTAAATGTGTTATACCAGGAATAGTTCTTCTGAAAAGCTAATTCATCATACTACCAGAAATAAAGTTCCAGAAAATAGTCTTAAACTTTTAAATCACAAGCAGAAAAAAAACACCATTTTTTAATAACTCCCAATAGATGATCTGAACTAACCTCCCTTAATCTGCAGGTAAATCAACTGAGCCGCACACATTAAAAGGTCAAGCACCCAAGAACCCACCAAGACAGAACAGAGACTACAGCCGGAACTGTGCACCCTCAGCGTGGTATTCTTTACACCATACGCTGCCAACTGGAAGCCCATTTCCAGTTCAGGATTTTAAAAATACAGATGCATCACTACCACTTTGGTGGTAAAAAGTGAAAAGACAGTATTTACAGTTAATCATATTATCAAGGAAAGAACAAACAACTATCTTGTAAATATAACTCCTTTTGACTCCACATTTGGCATATGGTGGTAAGGGTGGTTGAGAAACAAATGCAAATTTTCCTAGTAGGTCTGGTAAGTAACTTCAGGGGAAGATTAAGTGACAGAAAAGTCTTCTAGATCAAAATAGAAAGGAAGATAAACCACTGGTAGAAGTCTGAAAACAAACATCCAGAAATATATTGTATTTATTCAAGTCACACTGTTAGATCTCTATGCAATGGTTGGATAGCTTCCAAATCAGGAAGTCAGTAGAACCCCTGAGAAAGGACTACTATTCCAATGGCACATGCCAGTTCAATGTAGTTAAATCAATCTCATTTTACAATATGATGGCTTGTTTTAGCTGAAATAAGGAAGCGCTATATAATTAGAGGGGGGAAACCTGCAATGTATTTATTTTCTCATTCATCCCTTGATATTTGGCTTGGTTGGCTGGCTGTCAAATGGGTTTCCACATATTAAGAGACATACTTCACATATGCATGATTAGCACAAATAGATGAGAAACTAAGATAAGCATCCTCCAGGCCTGACACAAATCTGCTCAGTGGAATTATTGTGGTGGCTGTGCTGTCACCCTCTGGGTACTGGCTGAGCACAAATGGGTGGCTCCCCCTATAATTCTGGCTGAAGGGCTGGGTTCATACTGAAGAAGCCGCATTCTGGCTTTGCAGCCAGCAGGGGGTTCTTGGCTTTCCATTAAGATTTTCCCTAAGTGGATATTATCTCACTTGAACAAGAATTGGGAGGAATCAGAACATATTCCCATAGAATTGTGTGTGCGCTATGTGGCTTTTAAAAAACCGCTTAAAAAAATGGCACCACCACAGGATCCGGTGATGATGTGTGATAGGCTGAATCTGATTTCCCTTTCCAGGGCTTTTAGGTACTATGAAGAGGTAGGCACTGTATCTTTGCTTCCATTTCTGTCCCTGCTAATAAGATTGTAGGTGGTGCTTTTCTATTTGGAGGAAAGAATAATGGAGCCTAGCATTAATTTTCATGCATAGGCTAAGAATGAGAATCTTTGGCATTCTGTGTTTAGAAAGACTCCAGAACTCTGAAGAAGTTCCCAAAGAAACTAGAAAATTGAAAAGAAACTATCTCTGCTTCCTAAAAATAAATCTTTTAAAAGATAAAAAGACAGACATTTCCAATCTGTAACAGCAACAGAACAGTTAATGAAAATAGAAATCTTACACTTTCAGCACTATCCTTAGTCCAGTTTGAGCAGGTGGTGGCAACAGGGTTTCTAGAAAAGTTTCTTCCTTTCTAATTCTCTGATATCTCTGTCCCACCTCCACCCCATTTACTCAGATCTTGTCTTTTCTCCACAGCCTGTTCCTTCCTTTCCCAGCAATGAAATCATGGGGTCTCGCCTACATTTCCACATTTGCACTCTCCCTTTCCACCTCTCTTTCCTATCCTAAGTGAAGAATGCCTGGTACAGTCAGAATTTAACGTAAAATCCTTTCTTTTACCTCCTTCCTTCCCTCTTTCCCTCCCACTCTCCCTTCCATTATATCATCCTTCCTTCCTTCCACCCTTCCACCTTTCCTTTCTTCCTCCCCTTTCCTGCATTCTCAGAACCCTGAGTTCATATCATTGTTGGCTCCATTTTTCATACACTGTATTTCTTCCATTTACTATTTAGGTAACTGTCGCTTCCTCCTCCCTTCCTTTTCCTTGCTCCTCTCTCCTAAAATAAAGGGGAGGGGGTGGGTACTAATGCAAACATTCATCACAGTCTTTCTTTTTTTGGCAAGGAAAACAAATGTGAATCAAGTCATCTTTTTTCCTGACAGGGTAGTGATGAAGGAAACGTCAATAAACCGAACAATTTACTGTGTAACTGCCTGGCTTGAGATCTTAGAGCACAATAAAGTAAAATAAAATAAATCCCTAACAAGGAGAGGAGTTTTATTACATTCAATTTCCAACTCTAGATTACACTTTCTCAATAATAACTCGTGTTCATCTGGTTAACCCTCTACCTGAATAAGACTGAAATTGATTTGCTCAGGATTTAGTCTAGATGCGAGATCACAGCAGTGCCCTCGAGAGGGTCTCCCAGACCCCCACCCCATCCCTTACCTCCTAATGTCACTTAGCCCCCCACCCTTCCGTTTATATGCATATTCAATGTACCATATGCTTGATCTCAAATATCTCCAGGCATTATGGATCTTATTCACTGAGAATGGCTTGTACACTCATGTACGAAAAGAGGGAGAGAGAGAGAGAGACAGAAAGAGAGAGGGAGCTAGAGAGAGGCTTTTTGAAAAAGCATTCGAGGGCTTTCTGAGAAAAAAAAAAAAATACAAGTATGCACCAGGAAGGGGTCTACTTTAAACCTAGCACACTTGTTTCAGCAGAAAAGCACACATGGACATATTAGGAAAAAAGAATTCTCATTCTTTCTCCATAAAGACCTGGACTGAGATCTCATGAGGGATTTAGGCAGAGGCTTATCAAAACATAAAACCGGGCTACCTCTCAGGATCCAGGGGGAGCCTGGGGAAAGCAGTCTGCAGGTTGACAAGGCAGCCCAACTCTCTCTGAAAGGCGTAACAAAGACAGTGGGGGGCCCCCCACTTCAGCTGCTTCCAGAGCCCCTTGCCCGCCCCCCTTCCCCCTGCCAGATGCTGGGGCTGCCCTTCCAATGGGAAGGCTCCTGGGGTCTGCCGGGTGTCAGGGGCCTGGACATGCTGGCAGGGAGCAAAGAGGAAGAATCAAATCTAGGCTGCCCCTTGGCTACTCTCAGAGAAATATATATATTTAAATATATGGCGAAAAATGTCACTAGTAAATAATAGCATAATACCTTAGCTAAAGGCTTCAGTGTTTATCAGCTTAAGGTATTACCACTTGAGTCTCATCAGAATTCTTCTAGCTACAATGGGGACAGATAAACTTTCCAAGAAGACACATACATAATGCAGAATCAGAGGTCTACGCACCCCAATTTAAAGCCTTCTCTGCTATTAAGTAGTTCAGAAATTAATACCATTTACCTCTCTAGCCCTTGGTTTCTTCACCTGTGAAATGAGGTGGTTGAATCAAGTTCCCTTCTATTTCTAAAATTCTATGATCCATTAATCTCACTTCTACTTTAAAGTGATAATTATCATCAGGGTACAAAAAAGTTATACTGGTTTGATCTTATTTAAAAGCAAAGAGCTAGATTAGTACGGTATGGACAGATGAGTAAAACATGGATTAAAAATAAATAATAGAGGAACAAATGTTAAAATAAATTGAGTAGATTGAAATACTAGTGATCAATGAAAGGGAGTGGTAAGGGGTACAGAAAAAAAAATAGGGCGAACAAAGGTTAAAATATATTGGGTAGATGGGAGAAATACTAGCAGTCAATGAGAGGGAGGGATAAAGGTTATGGTATATAAGAGTTTTTCTTTTTTCTCTTTATTCCTTTTTCTGGAGTGATGCAAATGTTCTAAGAAATGATCATGGTGATGAATATACAACTATGTGATGACATTGTTAGTCATTGATGATATACGAAGAATGGAATGTTTATATGTTAAGAATGTTCGTGATTGGATGTTGTTATGTTTCATCAATAAAAATAATTAAAAAAAAAAAAAAGAGGAGAGAAGTAGAGAGGGAATTCCAAAAGAAAACTGAGACTCAACACCAAGGCTTGGAAGGAATTTTTTTTTTAAGAAAATTTCTTAATGAGAATAAAACTACCAGTCAAATTAGCTAAAAAAAAAAAAAAAAAAAAAAAAAAAAAAAAGGCGATAGAGACAAAAATCGATTAGAAGATCCCAAGAGGGACATTAGGAACCTAACATTATTTACTGACTTAGGAAGAAGAAAAAAATTTTATCCATGACCTACTCTTCCATTCTTTTAGGTTGCCAATGATCCTTTTGTTGCAGAGTAAGTTTGTCACAAAGATATTGGTCAGTATGTAATACACGGGTATCTGGAAAAAAACTCAATTATGACATCAAACCAATAAAATTATTTTCTAAGTTGGTTTAAGAGAAAAAAACACTCTTGCATTAGAATTTGCTGCTTTTCTCAAATCTCATTCTAAAAAGGAGTCTGGGAAATAAGTACTATACTTTTAACTTAATATTACTCAGCAAGTGCCAATAACTTGCTTCAGACCCTACCGTTCAAGGTCAATGCGTGGGTGAAATGGAAGGCTTTACTGGCATCGCTGAGCACTTGCAGCTCTGCTTACTACCCGAGCTGTCTTGGCAGCCCTGCCTCAACCCTCCTCTGTACCGCCTCGGCGTCACTGTACAAAGAACCAGGACAGGAAATTGATTCCACATTGGGCTTGTGTCTTGGCTCCCTGAGAAGCTTTTAAGTGAAGTATACCTCTAGACTAAATACATAAACAATTTGATGCTAATAGTAAAGTAAAAGGATGTCCATTTAGTATAGAATATGTCATGAGGGCATTGTGGTGACCATGACTTTGGTTGGTTTTACTGTTCATATAGGCCAAGCCACAAACATATTGAAATGCCAGGAAAGGACATTGGAAAAAAAAGTTGCTACAAGGGTTATTTTTTTCTTAGTTTTTTAAGGAGATTTATTTTATTTCCAAAGCTTTAATTGATGTGAAAGACCAAAAATGAAATAGCCAGTGTCAAATCCTTTTCCTTCTTAACCACTCACAAAGGTATGACCTGTTTTAAGAAAAGGTGACATTTGAGAAAGAAAAACCTATAGAATAGATACATTAATGCTGATTATTCACATGTCAAAAAGATTTGCCAAGTTACAAAAGATTCATCACAGTGTTTTTGAAAGTGCTATACAGCTCCAATGTATTTAAAATGCCTTTCAATTAAAAGAACTGATTCACACTCAACTTTATTTCAACGTTATTTCAACTTTATTTCACCTTAAGCACAATAACATTTATTGTTCTACTTTTCATTCCAAGAAACATGTGTTTCCTTATGGTTGATAGAAGAATCTGGCATTGAAATTGACAGGGTGATGCAATAGAAAATGATAGAATTAGGTTCTAGTTCTATTTTGCCATTAACTAGTATTAAGCCATAATTTCTTTCGTTCTCAGTTTCCCCTTCTGTAAAATGGGGACAAAGATATTTACCTTATGTGCCTATATCTCAACATTGTTATGAGTTTAAAAAATGTGAAAAAAAGTAAAAAAGTCTACACAAATATGAACTATTATTGATATCTATTCATGTAGCTAGAGTCCTAAATAGTCTGACAGTTGCTAGAACAATCCCAGGCAGAGTCATTAGTTGCCAATGCTGGATCTTTGATGCCCGACCCCCCACCCCAGCCCCCAGAAACCTTTTCCCCTTGCTTCCTCTGTCCATGTCCATCTGCAATGCTAAGGCCTTCAGGCTGCATCTTTTTTCATGCTCCATCTGAAGCTATATTCTCAGAAAACAATCTGATGGCTATCATTTTCACCTCATGCTAACTTGATTTTAATGTACCAACTGCCTTGGGGGGGAGGGTGGTGAAAGGAGGAAAACAATGGACTTTTATTGAATGCCTACACAATGTATTAAGCACTTTGCTACAGGTTTTCCTATGCACTCTTATTTAACTCACCGCCACTATATGGAGACGGATGATATTATCCCATTTTGCAAATGAAAAATCTGAAAACTCAAAATTTAAATGACTTGCCCAAGTTCAGACAGCTAAGAAGAAATATCAGGGGCCTTTGAATTCAGTCTGCCAGGTGCTGGGGTTCATGGCCTCTCCCTGGAGTGGAGGGCCTCCTCTTCTATGACAAACATCTGAGATCCTCTACGAGGTCATTCGGGGAGGGTAGAAGCAAGCCTTCCCTGTGCAATTGACAACCTGGCCAGCCTGCATAGGAGGGAGAAGTGTGATGCTGGGTCTGTCATTTTTTTTTTCTGGGCCCAAAGGTGGGACATGAGAAGCAGGGAGGTGATGTACTCTTCCCTAGAGAACGTTTTACATCTCCATGTGTCCCACATATCCTAGGCAGAGTGCTGCTAAATTCTTCACTTCAGTCAGAGGATCAAGTGACACAATTGCCCCACTGCTGAACACCTGAGCCCTTTCCTCCTGGGCCTATGGAGGCCCAAATCCCTCTGAATTTGGTGGACAGGTCATAAATGTGTTTTCTGGGAATATATTTTGCCAATCCAATATCATATAACACTGTGGTGAAGAAGTCAGAGGGCAGTTTATCTTTCCTCTTAGTTTGATAGGGTGGCAAAGTGAAGCACAGAGGCTAGGTGAAAGATTTTCTTAAAGGCATAATGAATACCAGTGAGTCACTAGGCAGACAAGCTCAACTTCAGATCTCTAGCTAGTTGGAATGTGAGCTAGCATATCCAGAATGTGGATATTTTTAAGTTTAACCAAGAAGTAGTTTTTTCCAGTGTCAACTTTAAAAAGCAATGATTTATACACTTGAGTGAAATGAAGGGGAAAGCATGGTGTGCAATTCTTAAACATACAGATTATTTTGCACAAAATAATTTTAGGTTTTATTTCATTAAGTTGACACTGCAATTTTAAGGGATTCTTTTTCACAGTTAGCCCCAGTTTATAGATGGTAAAACTGAAACTAAGAGGTTAAGGGATTTCTCTGGGTCATTAATTATGTTTGGTCCTTCTATTACTATTCACTGCTTACCCAGCCATGTCAATCTGTCCATCCAATCTCAATCTGAAAGCAGTTCTCTCCCCTTAGCTTCAGGGAAACCTCCAACTACTTAGAGCACATTATTCTCAAACTCTCTATTGCCTCAAGTAGTTTTAGGTTTGGTCCCTTGTGATTATCTGGAGTTTGACCCTCAGAGTTTTGAAGGGTTAGGGGAATTGTGAGGTATGGGCCTATACTCAAAATCTTCCTTGGCCACTGGTAGGCTGATTCAACATTGGAAGTGGCAACAGCAGGGGGTTTCTTTGATCTTCATTCTACAGTTCACCAAATCTGAGCCCTGGGCATTCACCCCTAAAAATATGCCTCTCTAAGCAACCACTGAGGATTTTACTGATTACAAAGGAGTAGGTACAGCGTAGGGAAGACACCACATCCCACGCCCTCTGTTTCAGGCAAGAGAGTTTTGCAGCTGGACAAAGGAACTGAGTGAGATCCTGCCCAATTTAGAGCCGGGCTCATCTGCAACCTGAGAATCCTTGTGGTGACAGTAGTAATTTATCCCAGGGCTTTTGTCCCAAACATCTCTTTCCTTATCTTTCCCAAACTAAGAGATGTGGATCAAACATCCCTAAAAGTACATGTACATCCTCACAAAGAATGCACACTAATTTTCCTTTATCAAGTTAGCCTCCCATGCCACGGGCCCTTCCAGAAGAAATTTAAAGAGCCAGAGTCAGTTCTTACAGGAGAAATTTGTAGTAGAGGCCTCTGGAAAAGAAAAGTGGGCAAAAGCCAGGATGCATACATTTGCTTACAAATGATTGCCTAGCAGAAAAAATAAAATGCTGACCTTATTGATCTTCATCCCATCCTTTTTACTAAGAACATAGAAAGCACAATCATTAACCTCTAGTTTTATTAGAACTGCTATGCAACTTAAAGAGTTAAAGAGCAATAAATAAAGGTTTGTACAAAGTGAGGGCCTCAGGCATTTGATACAGAGCTGTGATGGACAAGTGTAGAGTAGCTGCTGTGGTCTTGCAACTTGCACTTTAAAAACTCCTCATTGAAAAAGGGGGACTGCCTGGTAAACTGAATTCTGACTTAATAATCAATGAGACCTTCCATGTGAAACAGAGGTGTCAAATATTGGTGGATGCTCTGTCAAGGTGGCGACACCATAGAGGCCACTGCATAAGGCTGATGGGGCTGCTAAAGGTACAGCTTCTACGGACAGGGCTTCTACCCAGGAAGGCACCTATGATTCCAGTTTCCAAACAGCATGGCATGCTTGCTCCAGATCCATCAAATTCATGAATCAGAGGATTTTCATGTTGTTCTGGCTGAAACTACTAGTTACACACACACACACACACACACACACTCACACACACATACCCAACACAAAACCCACTATGCTCCACGATTTCCTTTCTTTTACAAATGTCACTTCACTGGGAGGCTGCCTCCTCCAACTTCCTTTAAAACATCACCTAAAAATACTTAGAAAATCCCTTCTTCTCAAAGGTGAAAGGCCTGTTGATTAAAAGAAAATTAGATTGAATTATTTGGGGAGACATAATGTCCATCATCGGTTAAAATGCATGTGGAATTAATTCATTTGCTGGTTTTAGAGCAGACAAATTAAGAGTCACTGGGGAAAATCCTGTAACAAATCTAATCTCTTTAAAAGACATATATTGCTTCTTTCTTTCTTATTATGCTATTCTTCCCTCCATCAACATTGCATACACACACATTACTCAGTGGCCTGATATTATGATTGCATATTTTTTTCAACAATAGTAATTTCATAAAGTTATTAGCATCTACTCAAATGTAACATATCCCAGAAACACAAAATATTACAAGGCTGGAAGAAGTACTGCTTAAAACACTGCCATTCTCTTCTGAAGAGCTGTATCTGCAATGTTTTACATTCATTCTTTCCTTTTTGTTTCCTACACAGCTCTTCCTCTCTTTCTCTAACCACATACTATGAAAATATCCCCTAGCCCATGAATTGCCTATTTATTATGCTGTCTCCGAAAATACATATCCCATTATGTAGGGAGAAATGAAAACGATGAAGAAAAAAGAACCTGCACAGATCTATTTTTAGCAGGTGGTTTGAATAATATAAATTTTAGGGTGTTCTGTGTCCCTCCCCCCCCTTCAACCCTGCTCCCCTTCAATCTTGTCAGCTGTAAAATGGGTCTCTTTTTTAACCTCTAATGGATCTAGGAGATTAAAGGTGAAGTCATGAATTAGTGGTGCTGACAGCCCAGCACGATGGCCCTGGCAGCGGGGGGGCTCTTTTGTTTCTGTCCACTCTGACCTCCCGCGCCACTCTCCGTCTGTGGGAACCGGACAAGAAGAATGTAGGGGTGGAGTTAAAAAGCACAGAAGGGGCAGATCCAGCTCCTGGCCAAAGGAGAGCTGACATTCTTCTGCCTGCAAATATTCTGACATCATCCTGGTCACACCTCACAGCATTCCATTCGTTACCTCCTTTATGCTATACAAATGAAAACAATAGGTCCTGTTTCCAAATTAAGTCAACACAAGTGAAAGGAGGACGCTCTCCCTATGTACAGAAATACATTTATTTTTCTTGTGTGTGTAAAAAGAAAGGATTGAGGCATTGAACCCTGGTTTGAGAATTGGAAGATCAGAGTTGACACTCTGGTGGGAAGGGAATTTTTTTTTTCTTGTGAGCAAGTCTGCTCAGCGCACAGAGATCATTTCAGGTTAAATCCAAATAGCAGTGCAGAAGGGACCTGTTGTCATATGGCAATAGAGGACAAGGCCTTCCAGCTGGGGTTCTCAATTTGCTCAGCAGATTCGTTTGATTTATAATAAAATTTTCAAGAAAATGTTAAAGGCCATTAATAAAATATCCATCCAGTGTTAAAGAGTGCATCTCCTGAGAAGGGCGATTCTTTTTCAGATTCTCAACTTAATTGTGACTTAACACTGATAGGATCAGCGTGTTTTTAAGCTACTTTGTCACAGAGGAAGCTCCAAAGTGTGTATGCTCATCAGATTTCTTACAATAATGAAAGGCTTTTCCAAGAATAGCCTGGGGAAAACAATATTTGGCAACAATGATTTGCAGAAAAGAGAAGTTGCAAACTCTGTGTGAATTTATTTGGTGAAGTTTCTACTTTTTTTTTTTTAAGGCATATTCTAACATCAAGTAGCTATAAATTGTGTGTTTGTGCTTATTTATTTGGGATATTATTACAACAAAATTTCTCCAGCAGAATAATACCAGTGAAAAGCCCCAAATGAATGAATAAATACAAGCTTCAGATGATGCAATATAGATTTTCCGGACCACAAAAGGCCACGCTGTGTTCAGATAGCACAGCGTCCTCTTTTTTCCTTAAAACAAAATGTATTTTTAAGATTTAACGCTAAGTCCATTTAATTTTAAAACAAGAAAAGAATCAGGAGCAGTGTAATCACAGCCTGGGGGGAACTGTGATGATAGTAGGTGATTAACATGCGTCTCCTGGCCGGGAATGGTTAAAACATCCATAATGCCCCCTTACAGAAAGTCCTGTACACTTCGACTGCTGGCGAGTTCTGTTTCAGTTGAGTATTCTTTGTGTTGCTAATAAACAGCATAATGCTAGTCTGCTTTCAGGGGCAATTTAAAGAGAAATTGAGTTACAAAAGACATAACGTGATTCCATCCAAAGGTATCTTCTGTAGGAAGCCGGAGCTGTCTGACAGATTCCCGCTTTCACACTTGTATTTTGCACAAGAAAAAGAAGTATGGTTTTAATAAAATTTCTGGGAGTAAATAGTTATGAAACTAAAAACATTTCTCTTGAAACATAGTCGGTGTTCTTTTTTCCAAACACTCTTTATCTATATTGACAGTATTTAAGGTTTTATTCCATTACTTATGATGTGTTACAAAAGGAAAAACGAGGTGAGATTAGTCTTAGGTAGGAGAAAGACAATTATCTTACATATTTTCTAGAAAACCTTTAAAATAATCTTTTAAAGTGTATGCATTGTTTTATGAAATTTAAAATATAAATTATAAGAGTATATTATTCTCTAACAAAACTCATTTTTGGAAGGTTTTGCAAATAGATCATCATTAACATTTTTCCTTTTAAAATGTTAGAAAAATTTTCAGGAATTGTATTCATCCACGTTGATTTTTTAAAATACTTCTTCAAACTCAGGAGAAGTTGCAAACATAATTATTTTATCAATGCTATTTCTAATGCAGGAGATAATTTCTGAGGCATACTATTAAAAAGACTAGAAATGTTGAATGGTGCCAAAAAAATACACCCTTCTTAAGCTTACCTTACAATGGTGCTGCAAAAGCTTGTTGATTTTTTATTGCTTATCTTTCTAAACGTAATCATTAGAATTTCAGGGTTCATAACCCTTATCTCAATACTGGAAAATAAGTTTAAAAATGCAGACCTAGGAGGGAAATGGAGAAATAAAAGAAAGCAATAACATTAGAGAAACGCGATCTGTCTTTTATTAATTATGTATTTTTTTTCTCTTTTCAGCATCATTGCAAAGGAAACAATGAGCTGGAAGGACAGGGATGGTGCTGTTTTTTTTTCACATGCAATACATCTTTCTGCCTCATGAAAAACACAAATCGTTGCAAGGGAGATACTTTAGACTGGCCAAATTTAATGCAGTGTGATTGCATATAGAGCGGGATCTGAGTTTGCCTTCTAGCAGAAAGCTGAAATCTACAAACACGGAAAGCTTCAAAGACTTAGCTTATAGGCTAATGGCTATTAAGTAAGACTTTCAAAGGCTATTTAATCTAATTTTATGTCAACTTTTCACTGATACAATGGAGATACACTTGTCCACTGTACCACCTCTTAAGGACTTCTAGGCTATCCCCAGAGATTTTCCCAGGCATCATATTTAGGTTGATAACATAATTTAAGGGCTGCTGATATCTTATTTTTTTTTTTATTCAAATGAACTGAACTGTTCATACTAAGGGCTTTTTTCATGATGAAAATGCCTCTCATTTTTACTCACCCATCCAAATCCCTGAGAACGGTAGTCAAGAATAAATTAAGGCAACATAGAAAGCAGCAAGGAAAAGAGATGGGGCGGGGGGTGATAACAGAATAGGCAAGTCCCATTAAGGGGATGTTTATACACAGCAAAGAAAAGGAATAATGAAATATCAGATCACTCAGGCCTAAACCCCACTGCTGACTGAAATATTTGGATACATGAGGTAAACTTGGGCCTTGGGGCCTGAAGTATTTAGACAATTGCCTCAATTTCCTTTCACTTACTATGGCTCTAGGTTTCAAGTCATGTAAGCTCTGAGTTCAATTTGGAGTCATCTTTTAAATGGGCAAAAAATGTTTTGAAATACTCAAAGGAAAGCAGTGACTAAATTATTTTTAAAATTGTTATTGGATTACATTTGAAGAAGGGTTTAAATTTTGGGGAGGAACTCATACTATGAATGTGTATATTCAGAATATCTATGTCCAGTGATGCACCTCCACCCCCCCTCCCCCACAAAAGCAGTTGAAATCAGAAGCGTGGCAATTCATCAGCCCCTTTTTTCAGGAATTCACAGCAATATTACACTTCACTGCTTAATTCCCCTCCCAGTTTCTCTAACCATGTTTACACAGGTTTTCACTGTGTAAAAGGCAACAAGTACATCTCCTCACCACTGCTTTTCCTGTCCTCCCTCACCTCCTCAACATCTCCAAGACAAGGAGACAAATTCCCATTAGACACTGAGTGTTTATTGTGTTGCATTCAGTAGCTTAAGGCCCCTAAACCTTCGCTTTGAAAGTTTTCTGTAATAAGGGTCATAAAAGATATAATTCCATTGATAAAAATTAGTTCTTCTTTAAATGATAAAAATTAGTTTATTCTCCCTCCCTTCTAAAATGTGGGAGCTGTCCACTGCAGTGCCTCCTAACCCAATATATCACACCGGCATAAAGAGGCTCGATTTTGAAATTATGAACATGTATCTCCGGGTAGCTTTCGGGTCCACAAAGTGGTTAGGAGTGGCCTGCCTGGCCGCCGCTCGCACGCTGCGCTCCTCTAACACGTCCTGTCTCATTTCTGGTTTTCTCCTCTTGGTAAATTGGAATCGGTGATTCTGTGCGATGCACAGCCCAAACCACGTCTACGCTCCCTTTTTGTTTTAATCAAGCAGATTACTGAATAATGGCACTCACTTGCAACCAGGGCGATGAGTGTGTCTAAATCACCAAGGAAGGGCAGAGAGGGAAGCAGCATGTGGGGAGGATTTAAAAGGGCCATTTTCACACCTGGGCAGCAGGTTGGATGTTCTTCCCTTCCCTCCCTCGCTGTGACTCGAATTCCTAGCAAAGATTCAGCACTTTGGTCTGAGATAAAATTGCTGGCGAATTTCAGAGAAGGAGATGGTGATCTCTCAGGTCATGTCCTCCCACAAATCCAGGGTGAATGATCAGCAGCACACGGTGGCTGTGTTTGTAGGTCGTGGACGTCTGACCGCAGAGACTTGCATCTCTGCCACCTGTGATCCATTACATAGCGCTTGCCTTAGTTTGCTCACCTTGATTTACTTTCCATTGCAAGTCAATGGAAGGCAGGAAGCCATGCTAAGCCCATTGTGTCTAAAACAGCACCTCGAGGACATGAGATTATACAATTCAAATGTATGTGGCTGTCTGTATGTAGTTCGTTCTGAAGCAGGAATATTCCTCTTTTCTAGCGATTTAAGTTAAGTATATCTTGTCCTCCAACAAGGGTACACCTCCTGCATGTAGGGGGAGGGCATGTCTTAGATTTTCTTTTGCATCAGTTAGGCTTGACATAGTGCTAGATTCATAGCAGAATCCCCAGCCACTGTCTTCTTAATAACTTGATGGATCAAGAATAGCGATGCTGATATGTTCATTCTACTGTTGGTTAGTGGTAAGTACAAAGAGCCGCTTCCCAGGCACCCCCTGCAGCCAGTAGGGTGGGCCCTGATGTGCAGGCTAGCTGGGGTTGCAGGGTCTTTGGAGGTCTGCCCTTGAGCATTGACTTTGAGCGTGTGAAAAGATGCTATAAGAACACAGGCTAACAAATTATTTTCTGAGGATGGAATGAGAGGGTATGGACATCAGTTGAGAAGCATTTGTTGTACAGAAATGAAAATGTTTATTATTAAACAAAACCCTGTCTTTTCCATCTTTGTCAATACAGTGCCAGTCAGGCAGGCTAGTCGTTCAGCAAATGTGTTTATTTTTTATTATGAAAAAAAATCAGACATCAGCAAAAGTAGAGAGAAAGGTAGAAAGAATTCCCTTGTATTCATCACCCAACTTCACTAATTATCACCTCATGATCACTACTGTTTCAGCTATGCTCCTACCTAATTCTGCCCCAAATCCTTCTGGATTATTTTGGAAAAAGCCTCATATATCATATTATTTCATCCATCAATATTATAGTAGATACCTGAAAAGGATTCATTAAACACATACATACATACAACACAAATACACAATGCCTTTATCATATCTAAAATGTTAGTAGTAATTCCTTAGTATTATCAAATATCCAGTCAATATTTGAATCTCTCCTTGTCTACTTTTAATGACTTAGGTGACTCAGAATTCAAATAAGGATCATATATTATAGTTGATTGATATCTCTTATTTCTTTTAATTATTGGTCCCTCATCCATCATTTTTTTTTTCTTGCAATTTATTTTTTGAAGAAACCAGTTCATTTGTCTTGTAGGATTTCCTATACCTGGACTTTGCTGGCTGCATCTCTGTGGAGGTTTTTAATATGCCCCCTGCCCTCTATATTTCTTCTACACTAACAGTTACATCTAGAATCATTATCAAGATTCAAGTTGATTTGGCGGGTTGGCAAGAATGCTTCCTAGGTAGGTTAGGAACTGCAATCAAACAGCACCCCTATCTAGTTGACGTCTCATTTGTGATGTTAGCAATCACTGATGATCTTGCCTAAGATTAATAAACTCAGTTGCAATGATGATATTCTATCTGGAATATTCCAGTAAAGAGAAAAATTCCCTTCTCAACTATTAATCAGAAGTATGGTTAAGTTGGAACAGGATCTCTGGCATATTTAGCAGCAGTCTTGTCTGAGCTGAACTAAGCTCCCACAAAAAGGGAAGTTTACATACAAAATGGTGACCAAATCTTTTTAGAGCTATCATGAGTTCTGAATTTTAACATATCTGATGTTGTTTTAATCCATTGCATCTATTATCTGTATCAATGGTCATATTGTCTAAAGTGGCTTCTGAGAACTTTTGATGAAAACTAGTATTCTTTGATAGCTTCCCTGCTGTCTGTTATGTCAAGATATTTCAGGCTCACTAATATACTTCTTAATCAACATACAGACTCAGCCATTTCTCCAAGGAGCTCTGGTAGTAATATTACACAATGCTATTGGGTTAGTCATGTTCCTAGGCCTTTTCAGTGGACAGAACTAGGAAATACATCATGTAAAATGAAAAATATATCATGAATTCCTACAGATGTTATGAACTCAAGATCAGGACCACAAGATTCTTCTTTGACCTCACTGACCTTGTGTCTTCCACATCATCAAGAATTGCAGTTCTCATCCAGCACTTCCATGAATGACTGTATTCATTTGCTCTGGGTCACAATGCATGTGTGTGCACATGTGTGCCTCAACACAGAGTTTCAGAATTATACTACCACCAACAGGATGATTATTTTAAAACACAGTTTAAGATTCTTTTCACAGTTCTTTTTGTCCTTAGAATATATTCCACTAAGGATGTGACAGTCAAATTACTGAGTTTTATAGTCACACAGCAGAAATTGTCTCTGTATGGTTATGCTGCCAGTTCAATACACGCTTATGCTCTTTTGTTTCATTTTGCTTTTGATTTCTTTGAAGTTTTAAATTTAAATTTAATTTTGTTTTGCAATTATATAAAATGTTTACTTAATTCCAAAGTCAAAGTCATACAGAGGGCTGATGATAGGTTAGTCAAGCAAGGCATCCAGGGCATAAAACTAAAGGAGGCAAAGCCATGCAACTGCTGAGTTTGCAGTTGCAGGACCCGAGAGTGATGCTTCCTTAAATTTTGTACTCATGGTGCCTCACTTGCCTCTCTCTAGCCCAGCCCTGTTTATAAAGCCAGGTATTTTGAGAGATATTTATCCTTTATTTTTGTCCCCTCTACCCTATTTTCTTCTTCTCTCTACAAGTAACCATTTTAAAATTTTATTTTATGTTTTAGTCCTTCCATTGTATTTTAATACATGCAAATACAAATATATCTATTATTTATAGATATGTATAGCGATGCCCTCCTTCCCTTTCTTATGTCAATGACAAAATATTACACACATTCTTCAAATGTTTTGACACTGCATAACCCTTCACTATGTTTAATGTGTGAATAAGTATAATTTTATCCAATAAGTCCTTTATTGATGTACATTTTCAGGGTGTTTTGTTGTTGTCATTATGAATTCCGTGACAATCGATAATACATGCATGTGTCAATTTGTATTTTTGCCAGAGTATGTTTGGAATAGATACTTAGACATGGGCTAGGTAAACTTCCTAGAGCATGTCAAATTTCCTCCATAGTCCTGCCCCATTTTGCACTGCCTAAAGACATGCAGAGGGCAACTTTTTCCTTTATAAAACTGCCAAAAGAGCTATGTTGTTCAGTTTTTAGATTTTTAGCTGAAAGAGGAAAAACATTGTCTCAGTATAGTATTAACAAATGTTTAATAAGTGAACGTTAAATATTTCCAAAGAGTGGAATAGGATCCCTGAAATGCTTAGCAGAAATTCTATCTGAGCTGAATTGAGCCCTCACCAAAAGTGAAGTTTATAGTACAAAATGGATAGTTTGAATGCATGAATTAATTAATTAAAGCTTGGATGAATAAGTGATTGCTGTAATTAAAAAAAAATCGGCAGCCACATTAAGTTAGTTACATATCTAACCAATGTAGTATTCATTCTCAGAGTTTGTAGAAGAGCACGATAGCTGTACTTCAATTTCATTTTCATAGACACAGGAGACCAAATAGATGCTTGCCATTGGTGATCCATAGGCTATGACTCCATCTCTCCCAAGTTAATATGAAGCTTGCTGAAAATCACTTATCTTTTTCCATTGTGCTGATTAAAAGTCTAGAGAACATACTAAGGGAATGGTTCAAAGCTTATTGGTTTATATTTGCCCTTCTATGTGCATGCAACACTGCTTAGGGAGAGGAACATGAATTCGATGAGCTCTTGAGGAATTTTCATACATGAGGTCCTGTTTGACATACGCCCAGTGCTTAGAAGTGATTTCTTTCTAGAACCAATTTTGAAGGATAGAAAATTGGATCACAACATCTTTTTCACCGTGGCCACATAATTTTTCTTCCTCCATAGTCTCCACATATACACAAGTCACATGCTTCCTTTTAGGGTGGGATGTGGGAAGGCAAGAGGTTTGGGTCTGAGAGTAGTCTCATTTAGCAGTGCATCTTTAGCCAGAGGAGAATTATCCTGAAAATTACTGCTAAAGTAAATGATCTTTTGTGTGTAAATGTTCCTTAGTTTTGAGTTTGCCCTAGCATGAAAGTCGCTCTTCAATACTAGCCATCAACCCCTTTCTCACAGTACAAAGCTCTTGCGGATTTGGTAAGGCGGGAGTGAAAATGCTTTTATTCTGTTGCTTGAAAAGGGGGTGACATTTTCTTACCAATAATTAGCTCTAGTCATCAAGCAGCACAGTGTAAAGGTGCTGACACATTCCTCAATAGCGATGAGTGATATGTGTAAATAGCATTGATTAGAATATGATTTCAAATGAATGACATGATCAAGTCTTGACATAAAAGTGCTCATGCCCCGTGTCAGTCACTCGCTTTCTGCCAGGTGTATGTACCATTACCCCCAAATGGCCTTTATCCAGCTCGGGTGCCTGCAAGGCTGGCACTTTACCTGCACAATGTCTGCTTGGAATGGCTTCTAAAGGCTGTTTCTCACAGCTACGCACTTCTTCCCCATCTCACATCTCCCTCCCCTTCCCCCATACCTGCTGAAATCACTGGAGAGGATATGTTATCTTAGAACCAGCTTCAGGGAGAGAGGCTCCTCACCCTCCCGATTTCCCAGCATGAGTCCTGGTATGTGAGCTTTAGAGGGGATATGCTATAGAGATGGCAAGGCTGAGACTACCCAGGCTCTCCTTGCAAGATCCTTTCCCATCTACCACTCCCTTGCATTCCTTCTTACCCGCTTCATATAAGGGGTGAGGCAAACCTTCTGTTCCAGGCAAAATCTAATCTCTTGTTGGCTTAGATTCTGCCGGCCAGCCTACTTATTTGTCTATCTTTTCTTTTTATTAGGTTTAAATCTGTGTCCTTGTCCTGTAGTATTTCATTACCCCAATTAAGACAGCCACAGATCATTCTTCCTTGGCTTCCTAAGGATATATGAAAAGGCAAGAAAATAAATCTATACATGGTTCCTGTTGGAGTTTTCCTCTATAATTCTTGATAAAGATGGAAGAAAGTCACATTGATGAAAAGGGGAAGAGGGAGAAAGGGGAAACAATAATAGACATGGACCTATGATCCTCAGCTCCATCTGCCGGTGGATGCGTTCCATCCTCTCAACAGCCCAGCAAAGTAGCATCATTATCCCCATTTTGCAGAACAGGACCCTGAGGCTCACAGAGTGTGCCCATGAGCACACTAATCAGGACAGAGCTGGGATTCAAACCCAGGCTGCCTGACTCAAGAGGCTAAGCTCCTTTGCTCCTTCCCCCGGTCTAGAAAATACAGACCTATGTCCTAAATCCTCACAATAAGCAGCCACTCTGTTTAACTTGTACTCACAGGAGATATTCAAATATTTAAAGGGTTTAATTACATTGTATTGTTGCTGAGTCAGTTACACAAGATGACAGATGAAATTAAATTTGTACAAGAGCTGAGATCTGGTCACTTTATTCCTTGGTCTACATCAGGAAGTCAACATAAAGAACTGAGGCTACTATCCATATAATTCAAAAAGAATTCCCTTTAACTCAATTTCCTGCATGGTAATGTTTTAAAAATAATTGAAATAATACATCTATTTATCCAGCAGATATGACATTGACCTTACTAATGTTAGCTATAAATCCCAGAAGGGCAAGACTTGCTATGTTGGAGATACTGAAGAACAAAGAACTAAGGGAAAGTTGACTTTTTGCTCTTCTGCAGCCTGCAATAGACTTTTCTAGGTATCTTTCCCCTGATTGTCCCACGAAGAAGCTCACTTCTTCTACCTATGGACACCTTATGTTTTTGTAAATGTTTCTGAAAAGCGGGAAGTATGGGGGAGAGCAGATTTCATGCAGGGCTAGTCACCCTTTAGAAGAGAGATGAGGAGAGCCTAACCTCCCACTTGTTATTTTTCAGTTTGCGATGTTCTAAAAAAGAAAGGGCTGTTTTAATCTCAGCCCCTAGTGCAATAAATTAATACATCCATTCCCCACTGCCCCACCACACCGGATTATTTTTTTCTGTTAATTTCTGAATCCTTGATTCAAACACAGTTATTTTGTACTCTTTTTTTTTTTCCAAATAGAAGTACCACTCGTTAGAGGTAGGGCTTTTTAAATTCAATGTGCATATCTAGACAAAGCACATGGGAATCACCCAATTTCCATGTTGGTTGTAGAGGATAAAAGTGAACACCTAAAGGGATATTGGTAATGATCATTGATATCTTTCTGTCTCCCTACCACTCCAACCTTGGATTGATACTAGGAATGATTGGCCTTAAGAAGGTACCACAGTCTAAAGGTTGGCACATATTAGGTCCAGAAAGCTGAGTTTCTCTTCTGGTTTTCTGTGACATCTTGGGTAAGTCATTGACTACCCTCTGTGAGTTCTGCTCAGGAGTTTCTTTTCACTATATGTTCTTGGACCATCATGTTGAAGCTAATGGGATAAAATTCCTTCTTTCAACAAGTGCTTCTAACGTCTTTCTCTGTTGGAAAAGTATGCTTTCAGGGGCTGCTATGGGGAATATGAAGTTGAAACTCTTTTCTTATCTTCAAGGAACTGAAAATCTAATTGAGGGAAAGCAGCCTAGGCATTCAAAATTAATAAGGTGAGACCAAAATGGGGGTTGTCACAAAACTCACCGAGATTAAATTCCCAATATCAGAGCAGATACTGACAGGATTGAATTCAGAGGGGGTGGGGAAGACCAATGGTTTAGGGTCAGGAATGGTTTATGGCAAAGGAGGGACTTCAACTGGGTCTCACAGTTTCAGAAGATTTAGGCAGGTAGAGAAGAGGAATGGGGAGATGGAAAGCCAGGTGGAAAGGATGGTATAGCAAAGAAACAGAGTTGTGAAAGTGCATGGCTGAGAGCAGGTGATGTTTCTAGGGAGAGTAATAAGAAGTATAATTGGAAAAGCAGCCTAGAATCAGATTGCATATCATTCAAAATGCTAAGTGAAGAAGTGTATGCTTAATTTCCTAGATAATAGGCAGTCATTGAACATTATTGAATGCTTTGAATCAACAATGATATGAAAGAGAAATGATTCTAGGAAAATTCTTTTTTTTTTTTTTTTTTTGCAAAAATCCTATGATTTTTTTTTAATTAAAAGTACTAGGAACTACAAGTAGCCATTTTCTCTTGGCCAAACTCTGCAAATAAACTCATTACCCTTCCCCTAAGTGGGACATGACTACCAGGGATGAGACTGGCCCTGGCATCGTGAGACCGAGAACGCCTTCTTGACCAAAAGGGAAGAAATAAAAGAAAGTTTCAGTGGCTGAGGGATTTCAAATAGAGTCAAGAGGTCACTGTGGAGGTTACTTTTATGCGGGCTTCAGCCTGAAATTGCAAATAGCCACAGTATGACAAGCCCCAACCAATAGTATTCCTAAAAACCCTAAAGAATACCCTGGGCTCTATCTAATACTCTGTAAAAGTTTTACTTGGCAAGCTTTTTTTTCTTTAGAAATCTAAGGCCTCTAGATTGTTCCTATGCCAGATAAGCCCTGAAACCTAGTGGTATCAGTCTCTTCAAGTTTATCAACCAATTTCATTTCTCTACCCCAGAAGGTCAGCAGCCCTTTCTAGCACGAGGAAGTTAAAATGGTCATTGCCCAGATATCCCTGAAAACTGAGAAAAAAATCAAATGAGAGGGAAGAGACGTAACTGAGAAAGTAGATTTAGCAAATGATTATGACTATTGAATCATTATATAGTTTTTTTTTTTAAATTTCTGGTGTTTTTGGTATAACCATAAGGAAATACCTAAAATTGTTGAACTGTAATTCAGTAGCCTCATCTTTTATAATGATTGTATAACCATATAGCTTTTATCATGTGACTGTGTGATTGTAAAACCCGTGCGATGGCCATTCCCTTTAGCCAGTCAGGGGTAGATGAGCAATAACGACATGCATATAAAAAAAAAAAAGAGGTCGGAAATATAGGGAAAAATACCTCTATGTAAACTATGGACATTATTTATAGTACTACTTTAATGATCTTTCATCAATTGCAATGAATGTAGCTACTGTTAAAAAATCGTAGAATTACCAAAAAAAAAGTATTATCATCAACAGTAAAAATTTTCCACACCAATGCAAATGTTGGTGGTGGGTGGTGCATGGGAATCCTGTATTTTATGCATGATTGTTCTGTAAACCCACAACTTCTCTAATAAAAAATTTAAAAAAAATACTTGGAGCTAAAATTAATAGGGGTCCTTTTAAAACATTTGGAAATACACAGAAAAGTATAAAAAGAAAAAGTTCCCCATGATAGCATTATTTTTAAACTATTACAATTAAATGCGGGCATTAAAGGGCAAGACAAATGGGAAAGGAAGAAAGTAGAGATAGGGATATCACTGAAAAATATCCTTTTGTTAGTATTTCCTAAATACTTCCTAAAGTTAATCGTCCAGCTGAATGATTCTGTCAAAATCATATGCTGTTACCAAATGAAACTGTGATTCACTAGAATGTATGAAGATCCCAAATCTAGTGTTTTATAGCAAGAAATGAGTCTGGTCCGTTCTGTCATTTGCTACTACTTTTCACCTAATGGGGAGATATGAGGAAAGTGATGGGAGTAAGTTTTATAATTAATTTTGGAAAAGTAAATCAAACAGAAGAATAATTCATTAATTGAGGACTTTGCTTTCTAGTCATGAGGTGGTAGTCAACACTTAGCCTTATAAAAGGATAATCCATTTTCCTTTAGTTCTTTCTTTAATAACCTGGTGACTATTTAACTACGCGTCATTCACAAGGCATGAATACCATGAGAGTAAATTGGTATTTTCCAGCATTTGGGAATTCTCAGAGAATAGGTACCAAGTGCAAAGCATCATTTTCATTTCTCTGGCAAATGAGTGTATTAGGGAAAAAATAACTGGTACAGCTGTCATTTCACTAGACCTAGTAAACAGCTTTAGAGTGCTGCTCTCTGACATGCTTCCTGAAGAAAATGTAAAATTTAAACCTGGGATAGATGAGAAAAGAGTTTCTTATTGTGTGTGTGTGTGTGTGTGTGCGCGCGCGCATGCGCGTGTACTCATGTGCACATGTGTGTGTCCACGTGCCTGGAGCTCCCTGACAATATGAGTCAAATGGATGAATTATTCCTGAAAAACAGTAATTACCACAGCAATAGGCCTGGCCAATCCACTGTACATGGTAGAATGTTGAATTCTCATGACTTTCTGTTGTTATTAATCTTGGTCAGAGTTTCATTCTGTTCGGGGTGATATTGAGTTCCCAGCATGCGATACTAGCAACTTAGTTGGCTGTGTCTCAGTCCCAAACAAATCTCCATATTTGTTTCGAGAATTCTAGTTTCAGAGACTATCCAGATGGAATCATGTGCCTCATAGATTTTGCGGGTGGGATAGAGCCATTTAGGAATTCATGAAAAAACTGCCCATATCTCTAAAACAGCATGTAAAGTTACTTATTAAATTATGATATAAGTAACACAGAGCAATTGCCTATTACTTTATAGAATCCCAGATCTTACCATCTCTTTTGGTCACTTAGCAACAAAGCCATGGCCAAATAAGAAGTCTTTCCCTCAAGCAGCTACATGTACAAACAATCTCAAACCCAACCCAGGGCCAACCTTTGAAGTAGCTACTTCTGTCCTTTCTATGAACACATCCCTTCATACCTCCATAAGTTCTCGTTCCTCTGTAGCTACAATTTACAGAAATCCCTCTAAATTGAAATCATTGCCAAAGAAAAGTACCCATTCTTGGAAAAATGTCTAATAGAATGCTGTCAGTCAGCTTCTGAGCAAGTTTCTTTAGCTGTGTCCATGCATACTCTAGGGTTGGGAGAAAATCCTTTCCAGAAAGCACCAGGAGGATACACAGTATTCCCAAAGGCAGTCTGCTCAGAAGCCTGCACGGAGCCAGAATCAGAAAATTTGGAATGTACTCTGAATGACACAAAATAGAAATTTGCCATCCAAACTTGAAAAGTTAAAAAGAAGAAGATAAAGGATGAATGAGAGAAAAAGAAAGCGCAGGCTATCAACTAAACCTCGTCTCCACTTTCTGCTAAAGAACGTTTCAAATAGAATTTAGATGTGATGGCCAATTACTTATTTCATCTCTGAATATCTCTAAAACAATAAAGGGCGCCACATTTGAGCAGCTAGTCAAATCAAATCCTGAGGTTAGCTCCGTTTTAATTAAATTGACCTCACATAAGAAAGGAATTGAAGCCCATTTCAGAAGATTGTCATTCTTAATGAAAGAACAGCTTAAAGCAATCCCCACGACAACTGAAAACATCATTGATTTGGTCTCTCAGCAGAGGAAAAGAACTTTCTTAGAAATATGTCTCTCCCCACCCCCTTCTCCCTTTCTTTCTCTTTAGTAATATTTTCATTGAAAATCATGAGAAATTCTATTGTGACCCTCTTGCCCTTCCCTTCCCACTCCAGCACCAGGCTCAGTTTTCTTCATCTAGGATGGAGGAAGATGCTTTACCTGCCTCAGGATGCAACCCTATTAGTAATAGGCAGTAAAAGATAAATTAAGAGTGTATTTTTCCTTGATGGATGGTTTTTCGTTTTTGTTATTAACTGAAATATTGTTGAGTTTCCCCTAAATTTGCACAGTATTTGCAACTGGGAAACGTGTATTAGCATTCATAATCACCACCAGTAATTGTTACAACAGTTTTCTAACAATTACCATTTTCAGCAATAGAATCCAGCGAAAGTGCCATTCATTTAACCTAACAGTGAAGAGTTTTCATTTAACAAGACTGTCCAAGCATGTGCAAAAACGATAAAACAGGGAATACTAAATATATATTTAAATACAGACAAATTCCTATGACAAAGTAGTTATTTCCTAGTTCGAATCAAAACCCTAAACAGTTTACCTCCTTTATGTCTTCCAAAGAGTTTTATGTAACAAACTTTCAGTGTCATGACTAATAGCGGCTCTTGCCAAGGATTACTATCTTAAAACTGCTACTCAACCTTTGTGATTTGCAGTACACTTCTTATTACAGGATACATTATGCAGAAACCCTCTGCTATGTGATGGGACATGGCAACCCTGCTGTGAGAATGCCTATCAGCGCTTCTTTTAAGGCCCTTTCTCAATTGTCAGCAAAGTATTTTTTAAGGTTAAAAGGTGTAAAATTATTCTGAAATGCTTTTCTGACCTGTCGCCTATCACTGCAAAGAGCTATGGTTCATTTTTTTTTTCTAAAATTGTATTTTTTGAAATGCAGTAATATTATAAGAATAAGCTTTGTGCAAGGAAAATAGTTTCCTGAAATGTTCATGATATTTTTTTGCATGCACCCTTCTCCTATGGCTGCAATATTAATAATTGTTTCTATGTTTAGAATTATAATTTCCAATTTCATTTTTCTATCCTGAGCCTCCATTTCTGCAGTGAAATTAATATAAATGACCACTACATTTTGCATCTTTCTTTTTTTAAAAATATTCCTGTTACAGTGGTTGCTTCATATTCCATAATGTCAAAATCAAATTCACCACTGTCATAAGGTCTAATCTCAGTATTCAGAGGCATACAGGGCCGATAAGCTGTCGTTCTCTAAGTTGCACCTGTACTGTGATTGAAACCACCCAGAAAATCAGCACGAAAACCAGAAGAAGGTTTTGATTCTCCCGACTTGTCTGCTTTCATGGCTGTCCAAGCTTGCTTGGCTAGAGAATTCCCAGGCTTGGTAAATCATTTAAGGTCAATGATCCCATAATTTTAAATCCTTGGCCTATGAGGCCCCCATCTTCTGTTTTCTATAGTGTGGAATTCCCAATTGTCACTAACTGTTTATGCTCCACTAAAATGCCCAGTAGATTTTGAAAATCAGCTTCAGCCGAGCCTTGGGGAGAGTTTGCGAGCATTGTAAGGCCCCAGGTGTACAGAAAAATCACTGGAGAAATTCAACACAGAGTGAAGACAACAGGCCCATTTCACACATCTTAGGACAAAGAGTCCTAAGTCCTAAGTCTTAGTCTATCAGTACCAAAATAAAACTTAGTAAATTTAAGTTTACACATTTTATTCATATCAGATCATCTAGGTCAGAATTGTGCTTCTTTTCATTGCTTTTTGATTTTCAACAGTTCCTGCAAAACCAGTCTTATTTCCTTGCTTAATCTTCATGGAATGGGTAAAACATACTCTCTGAACTGATTAAGCATGCTGTTAATAAAGAACATGCTTTGGTGAACTTTTCTTAGGCTTTAGCCTTGCTTACTTATTTTGATGTAGTAGTTATTTTCCGGATTTATTTCAATTTGTGAGGGGTTATGAGTTCATATCTATACGGTACTTAGCAGTTTAAAAAAATGCTTTGCATTTTACAGAAAAGCAACAGGTAACCCTTCCCTTTAGAGTCAATGCCCACAGAATTTAAGGCATTCTTTTGTGCTCTCAGCAGAGATGAATGGGCTGATGGCTTAAGGACAATGGAATTCTCAGAAAAGAGATATACTAGCAGGCCACCTTAAATTTTGTTATATAACCTGTTTTCCCACTCTTTCTTCTTCTTTGCCCTCCTTTTATTATTTTTATATGCTCTCATAAAAGGAAAATAATCCCTTTTCTACATTCCATTTTTAACTAATATGTCATTCTTCATAGTATTGTAAGAATATGCGTGTGAATCCAAGAAGTTACTCCATATTGAAGGAGGGTTGTGGGGAAAACTAAACATATCAGGCTCAGGCATTGAGTCTGAGGCAAGAGGGAGCACTGAAGAATGTCAGCCTCCACTTGCTTGTGTCCATGCAAGCTGCGATCTCAGTGTCACTAAAGCTCAGAAGCAAATTTGCAGTAAGTTTTAGGGAGCTCGGGCTCACAAGTTCATCAGAATCCAAGGCTCTGGAGGGGTCTCAAGCAATGTGTTCACATTTTCATATGCGTTTGGAAAGTTTGCAAAGGTATGATATTTTCACCACAATTGGTTAAGATTCTGTCTCTTCTCACTCCATCTTCCCCGTCCATCTCACTTCCCCCTTGTACCAGGTGGTGATGGGGTGGCCGCTGGCAGTTTTTTGAAGCCAACCAAGGTGAAGCCAAGTTAGGGAACCTATCTTCTGGATTAGTAGGATATTTTAATGTGGTCCAGTCTGTTCTTTTCTACATAGTTGTAAAACTGAAATGAAAATTTTCTAAATGATCAATTATTAAAGGCAAATTTTGATCAACCTGAAAGAGTAAAGACTGAATTACATTTCTACTCACCCTGTACAAAATATTATACAACTGCTATTATACAAAGAGGGGATCAAAGAATATGCAGCCAAAAAAATAAATAGAGAGAAAAGGTATTATGGAGGAATGTCAGACAATTAATTAATTTTTTTTCTGGATTTCAGAAAAAATGTTTGAGGTTTCAGAACATATAATTTCCTTTTATTTCTTTTCTCATTAAAAAAAAATCACTTTTATACCCAATAGTGTATTTCCAACTTTGCATTCTTTTTTGTAAGGAGAACCTAAAATCACCTAAACTTTAGCTTTACAAATCTGGATCTACTTATGCTTACCAGTCTTACACCTAAGCACACTATTTCTATTATAACTTTAAAACTCTTTCTCTTACTCCTGTGGGTGAAAATAGAGATTTTTTTTTTCTTATTTGCATTAATTTGACAATTTCACTATATTTGACAAGTGGTCAGTACCACAAACTCTTCTGCTGTTATTCTGAAGATAAATAAATATCTCTGTGTGTCTTGTTCTAAACAATGACCACATTTTGCAAATGTAAAGAACTTTAAAATAACTGGTGCATTATACAGTTCTGTTTTTTCCCCATAAAAATTATTTTACCTATATAATTAAAAGACTAAGCTAGTGTAGGTAGGTCACTGCTAATTAGTACGTATTTTTTGTCACTGGCATTGAGCTTTGCTGGGTCTATGATTATGTATGTGATTTGTGTTTGCCTTGTCCTCATCATGCATATTATTTCTAAGCCCTGGTTGTGACTTGGTCTCTTAACTATTTTCGTTGTTCTTTCCAATGCTGATAGAGAGCAGGGGAGCCTTAAAAAGAGTACTAGACTTGGCACACAAGGACTAGATTTCCAGTTACCTCCATTTGTGACTGAAGGTAATACCCTTCCCTCATTTATAAAATGAGTTCCTTCATTTATAAAATAGTGATAGTATTCCCAATCCTGAGGATAATTTTAAATTATTAATAAATGAAAGAATATGCATAAAACATTTGGTAAAATGCCGAGTGCTACGCAATTATAATTCTGTTACCGTAATTAATTTTTGCGGTCCTGAGTTTTACTTTTTATGTTTGGATACTGTTTTAGTTTGTTAAAGCTACTGGAATGCAATATACCAGAAATGGAATGACATTTAAGGAGGGAATTCATTCAGTTGCAAGTTTACAGTTCTAAGGCAGTGAAAATGTTCAAATTAAGGCACCAACAAGAGGTTACCGTCACTCAAGAAAGGGTGATGCCATCTGGAACACCTGTCAGCTGGAAAGGCATGTGGCTGGCATCTGCAGGGGTTTTTGGCTTCTAGACACCTCTGTCAACTGGGAAGGCACATGGACTTCTGCTAGCTTTCTCTCCTAGCTTCTTCAGACTGCTTCCCTGGGGATGTTTTCTTTCTGCATCTCCAAAGGTCTCTGGCAGTGTGGGCTCTGAAGCCTTTTCCAAAATGGTTCCCTTTTAAAGGACTCCAGTAGGTGACCCCACTTTGAATGGGTAGAGACATAGAAACTACCTGATCAAAAGGTCCCACCCTTCTGGGTCACAGCTCCATGGAAACAATTTAATCAAAAGATCCCACTCAGTAATACTGAATCATGGTTAAAGAACATGGATTTTCTGGGGTACATAACAGTTTCAAGTCAGCACAGAAATATATGGCAGAAGAGCGTATTAAAGAAATGATCTTTGACAGGTTAGTGTTTGCCAAGGGCTGGGGGAGGGTGGAACGGGCAATGACTAATTAGTAGTTATGGGGTTTCCCTCTGGGCTGAGGTAAATGTTTTGGAACTAGGTAGAGGTGGTGGTTGCACAACACTGAGACTGTTCTAAGTGCCACTGAATTGTACACTTTAAAATTATTTATTTTATGTTGTGTGCATTTTACCTCAGTTTAAAAAATGACCTTTGAAACTAGACCCAAATAAATGTGCATTCTGCATGACACAAAGTATGTTATTTAAGGTCTCAAGTTCTTCCTTTGTAAAATAAGGATAATAGAGCTTTCTTCTTAGGGTTGTTGTGAGGATTTAATAAGATATTCTCCTCGAGGTGTACAGCACAATGCCAATTATACAGTAATTGCTCAAAACTGCTAGCTAACATTCCTTTCGTTATCAATCACCTGAGCATTTGGCAAACCAGCATTCCATCAGTTGATCTCCCACATTGTGAAAACCAAATACAATCAACACAGTCACTGAGAGCTTACTATGACCCTGGCCCGGTGCTGATGTTACATCAGACTACAGATGTGTGAAACAAATTTGGTTCAGTTTTATAGAAGCACTACAGTGAATTATCAGACTATCCAGCATCCAGGTGAACTTAACTAGAATATATTTACTTAGGGAGTAATGGGATCAACTTTCAAATGGTAGATCTAAAACCATCTTGTACATTTTTGGAGGGAACTTATGTCCCCGAGATAACCACCTGAATTAAAATGTCATGAACTATGAGAGCCAAATGCATCCTTGGTACACAATGTTTATTCACCTGAAACAGATGTACTTCATCTGCTGAATGTATAAGACTCTTTTTCTATTCATCTTGCTCAGTCTTTGTTGGCTAGGCAGGAAAGCACACTCAGAGTTGTCCAGTTTTGCAGCCAAACCCAAATGAGACTCTGATTCATGGCATGTGAGTGTGCCAAGATATCTTGGGGATAAAAAAACAGTGGAATGAACAACAGCCATTTAAGCGCCATCACAGCCAGGAAGTCAGTCAACATGGACATGCACTGCCTAGAGCAATAATGTGTCACATTTCCGCTGATTACATACATGTGCCCCCCTCTCTATTATTTAGCCAGTGTTGGTCTGCCAGGTTGGCAGTCAGACAACTGAATGTATCTGTCTAGATGTCTTACCCTCTGAAATAACTAAACGTCACATGAAAAGATCAGGTTTGGTTTCTGGGGTGTGTTGATGAGGGCTCATGTCAACCCCAACATAGGCCAGTAGGCTAGTGTACATCTTGGCAAGTTCTATGTTGAAGTGACCAATCATCTGCCTCTACGAGGCATAAGTAAGTACATAGATAAGCTGAAACTCAGTACATGCCTAATCGTAACTGAGACATCCTTATACACACAAGAGCTGCACACCCTTTTTGTGACATAATTTGACACCTCTATTGAGCAAATTTATAAAGAATTGGAAAAAGACATGAAATAGGATCTGAGAAGGTGCCCAGGTCGAGTCAAATCAGGAGGAAAAGAAGTTAAATAAGAAGTTTTAGAAACGTCTGAGTTTGTATCAATGCACTATACTTTCCACATTAAACTCAGTCTTTGGCATTTGTCCCAATCCTCTTCCCTCTCAGAAAGATGAGAATCTTTCTGCTCCTCCACTCTGGTCCAGACATATTTGCAGTGTCTTGTCCCTGTCCTTTCCTTATATTTCTTAGTGTCCTGAATTGCTGAAAAATGCCAATAGACCTAAAAGGCATTTAAAACGGCAGCTATAGCTGCCTGCCAAAAATTAGCCTTAATTTATACACACTATATAGTACCCTTTGTTGGTTGTATCCTTATCAGGGTGTCTTTGTCACCCATATCATATCAGGATCATCCTGATCTTCCCGTTGCAGAGAGGACTTAAACGGCATTACACAGGACGTGCTATGGTGTCCATGGTTTGGCCCAGTGGGGACCCATTTTCAGCTCTCACTCTAAACAAAAAGTGTTTTCTTGTTTTTTTTCCTCACAAAATAGTATGAAAAAACTCATCTGTCATTGACACAGACCTTATTAAAGGGCTGGTCCCAAAGAGGTAATGCCTCTAACAGGAACCCTGCAGCCTTGGTGCCTTCGAGAGAGAGAGGCAAAGAATGCAGCCATCCCAAAGCCAAGTTTATCTGTTCTACTAAATAATGGTTCTGAAACCGTCAATGTAAACCAGTTTGGTCCAAATGGTCCAAAAACAATTAATGAAAGCCTTAATAGAGAGTTTAAAGACCAGCCCTCTCATTATCTGAGAATAATTAGTACTAGGAATAGTCACCTACACAAAATCCTTTAAAAAAAAAAGGGGACCAAAACTTTATAGTAAAAAAAAAAGACTTTATAGTAAACAGTGGAAGTGTTTTGTTTGGGATTTTAGCTTGATAACCGGAAAAATAATTTTGTGAAAAAAGATTCATATTGCACCAAATATATTTTTGTAAGAAAAAGTACAAATGACCGCATGTAATAAAATATAGGCTATAAATGCAACTATGAGCTACTTTGTAGACCAAAAATCCATCATATGTTTGTATTTATGTGTGTACTCTTCTCTGAAAAAATTGGGTAACAGTTATATGTAATATCCTTTACATGTAATTTTTGCCTCAGGATCAAAAAGAAGGTTGATTTTGCAATAGTATTCAAGGGTTGCCACAATTTTCCTAAAGGCCTGTCTCCCTCCTAAGTTCAAACCATTCTCTCTCAAAGTGCCATTTGGGTCAACAAGCATGCCATGCCAATTTTCTCCTTTTCAGGGTTCACTGGTTTGTCTCTGCCCAGATCATAATTGGTCAATGACTTCACAAGCTTCACGTTACTGATTTAAAAAAACAATCTTCTATCTTCTATAAGGTTTTCTATTTTTTCTCATCTATTTTACCATCTATTTGCAACGTATCTGATCATCAACAAGAGACTGACCAAAAATGTATTGATGTGATGATGGTAAGAAAGATATACTAGGCTCAGTGGGGAAGGATACTTCAGTGGATACTAGTTTCCTAAGTGGTCAATCCATTAGTAATTGTTTTCATGTATGACATTATTTACCTCCCTATTTAACCTTGTAATTGCAAGGATTAGATAATTGATGTGAGATATTGAAAAAAAGAAGGTATCCTAGATTGGAAGGATCTTCTAAAATAGGATGAAGATTCTGTTGTTTAATGTATACTAAGAGATTATTTCAAGGAATTGGCTTATGCAATTGTGGTAGATGGCAAGTCTGAAATATGTAGGGCAGACCAGCAGGCGAGAAACTCTTGGGATGGAACTGTAGCTTCAGTCTACAGGTGGAATTTCTTCTCCCTCAGGGTAACACTGTTTTGCTCTTAAGGCTTTCAACTAATTGTATGAGGCCCACCCACATTATTGAGGATAATCTCCTTTACTTAAGGTCAACTGATTATAGATGTTGACCACATCTACAAAAATACCGTCACAGCAATAGATCCGTGTTTAATTGAATAACTGGGCACTACAGCCTTGCTAAATTGACCCATAAAACTAACCACCACAGAAGGAAAAGCTATTCAAGCAGTGATCCTTGTAGAATTACAGAATGCAAAAGTTAGATATATCTGCAGACCAACGTTTCCCAAAAGGCATAAAATATTAGTTCCATGTTCTGTGAGAAGCCAAATAAATTTGGTAATGCTGGGTTACACAATATTAAAGAGGATAATTTAGTTTGTTTGTTTAACTGCAGGGTTTCTCAGCAACTTCTTACATATTAATTTATAGAATATTTAAGATGGAGACATAGCACGACGCTTCCCTGATAATTTAACTACAAAATCTAATGGGACTAGTGTTCCTCAAAATACACTTTTGTAAATGTTAGTATAGGTACACAGGTTAGATTACTTCAAGAGCAGAGTAAAATTTAATTGTACTGGATGATGCCAGGAGAAAGCATTTTCATCTTATTTGCACAAGGACAAAAGATGGATTAGAACACCCAATAGTTACTTAAATGCCCACGAATCCTCACTCATAAATCCTGATTTTGTTTGGATGTGAAAAGAAGGGACTGAAGGTTTGGCTTCCAGTCCTGCTTCTACCACATTCAGTGTAGACTGGATAAAAGGGTAATATGGAGATTATTGCATGATGTAAAGGTCATGTCCATATGCAGAACATTGGTTCAACTTGATAATGACATAAAGCAGGGGCAATAATAAATACTTTGAGTACCAAAATGTCATAGTTTACCAGGGCTGCTGTACCAAGTACCACAGACTAGATGGCTTAAATAACAGGAACTTATCATCTCCTAGTTTGGGAGGCCAAAAGTCCAAAATCAAGGCATTCGTAGGAATGTGTTTTCTCTGAAGTCTGTAGAATTCTAGAAGTGGCTTGCTGGAAATCCATTACTCAATTTCTATTTCTATCACATCTCTCTCTCTCCCCATCTGTCTTCCCTGTGTCCAAATTTCCTCTGCTTATATGGCCAGTTATGTTGGATTAAGGCTCACCCTGATTGAGTTTGGCTTCACCTTAAATAATAGCATCTTCAAAAATCCGATTTACATATGGGTTTATCCCTGTAGGATCAGGGATTAGAACTTGAACATGTCTCTGTGGGGGACAAGACTCAATCCATAATTCAAATGGTATCTCTGAAGTTCTCACTGGCTGGAGGAATGGAATAAAAGTTTTAAAGATAAAATTTTGCAGGTATGACTACAAGATCTTGGATGAAAAACCCAACAGCATATGTACTTAGCATTAATGCTGGTGAAAAAGGCTTTATGTTTTAATTTATAATAAATACATTCAATAAGATGAGTTATCCACTAATACAACAATATAACCTTGGGTTATGTGAATAGAAATATTATATTTTTATGAGGAGATGAAACTCCTTCCTGCTCAACTCCAATGTAGTCAGGTTTCACTGATAATGTTGTGTTCTGTTCACTGTTAATGTGAATGTTATACTTGGAAAGGAATGTTGACAAAATGGATAAAGTTCAGAGACCATTTAAGACACTGAAAAAACACTAAAATTCCATCAATTGATATGCAGCTTTTTCTAGGGGAAGAGAACCTTTGGGTGGATGGAAGAAGGACATGTCATAGTTGTCTTCAGGTGTTGGGAAGTTTCTTAGGGAAGAAGATAGAGGATCTAGATTTAAGATAGAAGAGCTAGATTTGATCTTTAGTGCCAAAGACCTGAAGGGAGAAATAGTGTCAATAGGTAAAAGTCATGGCTGAACAGAATTCAACTCAATCTGAGGAAACATGAAGATCAAAAACTTCCATCAAATGGATTACTTCAGGATAACTTTAACAAGCTATATATCTAAAGATATATTTATTAGTAAAGGTTATATACAAAAGTATATGTGACATATTGTAAGTCAATAAACATCATAATAAAATAAGCAGTGGTGAACTCAGGACCTAATCTAAGTACGAGAACATTGCCAACACTTTTTACTCTGCCTGTATGCTAGTTCCCTTCCCCACGCCCTCTCCAGTCCCTTTACCATCTCCTGTCATTTAATTTTTTAAAAATCATTTCCTTGGTTTTAAAAAGTACCTAATGTATATTTATACAATTTAGATTTATGTATTTTATCCCCATAAAGCATGTATATCCCTAAAATTGATTTATTTTACTCAATATTAAGTTTTCTAAGATTCATTCATATCATCACATGTAGTTCTAAAGCATTCACTGTCACTACCAAACAATATTCCCTTGTGTGAACACACTATTTCCTATTCTACCATCAATGGGCATTTAAGTTGTTTTCAGTGTTTCACACTTAAAAACAATCTAAGAACATTCTTGCTAGAGTTTCTTGGTACATATGTGTAAGAATTTCACTAGGTAATATATTTAGAAATTGCTAGGTTGTGGGGATACACATATTTAAATCTGAAATATTTCCCAAAGTAGTTGAACCCCAGCAGCGGTTACACACCCAGCAGTGGGGTATGAGAATGCCTATTGCTCTAGAGCCTCATCCACACTGGATATTGTCAGACTTCTTAAATTTTGCCCACGTAAATTGACTTCTCATTGTGACTTTGCTTTTCTCAGATATCTAAGGGGTTAAGTGTCTTTTCATACTTTCTTATGCCATTCATGTTTGTTTCTCTGTGAAATGGCCATCTACACATTTTTTGCTCACTTTATTGTTTCTGGTCTCTATATTATTGATCTGTAAGGGGTATTTAAATATTTTAGATAACTAATATTCTGTTGGGTTTTTGTTAAAAATATCTTTTCCCAACTTTTAACTTGTCCTTTTGCCCTCTTTTGATATCTTTCAACAAAAAGAAGTTCTTAAATTTAATGGAGTTCACTTTATTAATCTTTTATTTTATGGTTAGTTCTCTCTATGTTTTGTTTAAGAAACATTTTTTCCTACCCTAAGATCATAAACAGATTCTCCTTATATTTTCCTCTAAAAGTTTTACCTTTGACACATAAACCTTTAATCCACCTGTAATTGATTCTTGTTTATGGTGTGAGATAGACAGATAATCAATTTCTTCTTTTTTTCATATGGATAACCAGTTGTCCCAGTACCTTTTATTAAATAGGACTTTTACCTCAAGTGGTCTTCAAGGTTCCCTTTGTAATAAATTAAGATTTGTTTCAGGGTTCTCTAATCTCTTAAATTTTTCTATTCCGCATTTTCTGAATCTAAGCATAACACTATCTTAATTATTTTAACTTAATGATAAGCTGTGGTTGTACTGCATCAGTTTAGTTTGACTGGAATTACATTTTCCAGAATCCACAGTTTCAAGTCAGAGTTGTCCAAAGTAGGAAACTGAGGAAGATTTGTAAAGCAATACCATCCCTCTGTGGGACATTATGGTTAGATGGAGTGGCAGAGAGACACAGAGGCACTGGCTCTGCCTTCAGCTCTTCTTCCTGACTGTGATCCTGAAAACAAGAGTGGCCCAGGCCTATCACCAGATGCTTGACTATGGACTGATGGAAGCAGTAGTTATCTATCTCAGTCCCACTCTGGCGGTTGGTTGTACCTGGCTTCCCAGACTCCCAGTCAAGCTCTTCACTGTCCACTTGCTCCAGGGATTCAGGAGATCTGGTTAGTGACTTTACTCTGAATCTCCAATTTCCCCCTTTTTTACTCCAAATTCCTCAGCTTCTCCCACAATTGTGTAAGGTCTTATCTCATAAATTCCTTATCTCATAATATTCATAGTAGATTGAGCCATGACTGATATATGTCTTGAATCTTATAGGGCTACAATGCTTCACCATTTATATTGCTTATTCAGAATTGTTTGATTATTCTTGAGCCTTGTCAATTTCCTCAAATATCCTTGTTGATCTATCGATTGGAAGTGCATTAAATATATAGATCAAATTGAGTATAACTGGCATCTTTATAATACTGAGCCTTCATATCCATGAATATTTAAGTCTTCTCAATGTTCTTTAGTAGAGTTCTGTAGCTTTCTGCCAAATGGATTCACATTGTTTGATTTAAGATGTTAGGTCCTGCTATAGTAACAAGCAACCCCAAGATCTCAGTGATTTTAAACATAAAAATTGACTTTGTTGCTTTTGCTACAAATTCATTTCAGGTTGGCTGCAGGCTCTGCTCCTCACCTAAGACCCAGGATGACTGAAATAGAAAATCTACCATCTCAGACATGACTAGTTGCAATTGAGTTAGGAAAGAAAAAGAGAATGATGAATCACATATCAACTCTTAAAACTTCTATCTTGAAGTGACACATGTCGCTTCTACTCACATTTCATTGGTCAAAGCCAGTCACATGACCACATTTAACTCTACAGGCACGGATGGTGATTGGAAATATTTTGGTGGATAACACTAATCATTATCACAATTCACATTTTTGGTCACCACATATTTGTTCCACTCTACTTCATACATGCAGAACAGAAGTATTTCCTGAGGTAGATTCCTGTCATTGTGTGCAGCTCAATATCCTGACTCTTTGAATGATGCCTAGTAGTTTCTTCATCAGGCCCAGAACATACTTCAGCATGAGAACCCCATATACTAAAAAGCATAATTTATCTACTTCTCATACATCTAGTTTATGACGGAAGAACAGAGAAAGGGTAAACATAATAAAAAATAATTTCATTCAACAAAAGGAAGAATGGAACATACATTATAATCACTGGTCCACTGTAATTCTGAAATCTCACTAAGCTGATGTTATAAGGTTCCCTTTCTCTGAGGGTGAGGAATGTTTCTTGAATAGGATTTGATTCTGATCCCAGCAGTGACTTCTATTTCATTGCGCTCTATGGCACTTGGCACCTCCTTCTGGATGGCTCTTTCTTTTTCATTATCCTCCTTGGCCATATTTGAAATGGCCACCAGAGATTTATACTCCTTCTCAGTCCCCTTCTTGTTTATAGAGGGTTGGGTCTCAAAGATCATTTAATAATCAAATAATCATAACCTCTTTTATCCCAGGCTTAAGTTCTAGCCCAGGCTAAACTTTAAAACTTGGTCAAAACTTTTAAAACTTGGTCAGCTTTTAATCTATTTGATTTCATTAAGCTACAGGTCTCAAGAACTGCAACATTAGTTTTTTTCTAGATATATTTTTTAGATTTGCTGTATTTCTTTGCTTTCTTGACAGTATGTCTTTCTCTCCTAATTGGTGGTGTCTTGGGCATATTAAGCTTTGCTTGAAGAGCCACACTTCTAATTTCTTCCCTGAGCTATTCTTTCCAGTATTAAGGGGGTTTCTAATTTAGAGACCCTTAGTAGTTCCCTTACATTTTAGTCTAAACTAGGTCTTAACAATGAATACAATGACCATTGCTGTGATGTTTGCTGAAAAGCAGAGAATAAAACAGCCTTAGTGGTCAAAGCACTTACAAGTTTATCTTTTACTATTTGGGGTAGAGAATGACCATCTTCACTAATCTTTCTAACCCTCTGGATTTGTATACTCTCTATTGCCTTTCATTCCTACTTGTAAATTAGTCCATTCTTTTCTGAGCCCGTATCTTTCTTGTAATACTTTATCAAATTCAGAAAATACCAACCAAAACACAGTACCAACATTCTATTTATAATCCCCTCCTCTAAAACCTCTTCCTCTAGAGTTAAACACTCATTCCATACATTATCTAATTTCTAGGCTACTAAAGATAACTACTCTTTTAGTAAATATTTTAATCGGCATAACATTGATCATTCTTATTTTCAGTGCCATGTGACAGTTTCCTCTCTTTCCACCATCTAACACTAAGGCAATATCACATATAGTTTTTGTTTTGTTTTGTTTTGGTTATCATAGCACCTGACTTCTGGTACCAAGTTCTAGACTAGATTTCACTGAAATAATAAACAGCCCCCAAATTTCAATGGCCTAAAACAATAAATGTTTATTTTTCATTTTTGATACATGAAATGTGAAGGCTGGTTGTTGACTCTGCTCCAAAGCTGCTAATGGAGCAGGTCCTATAGTAAGCATCACTGACCAATACAGAAGGTGGTAGAGAATTACACACTGCAAGACATGTCACTTTTGTTCACATGGCCACACCTAAGTTCAATGGCGTAGACCAGTGCAGTCCTTACAAGTGCTTGGAAGAATTGGAAATATTAGGTGCATATCACCAATGGCTGTTACAAGTTCATATTTTTTGTTTCTTTTGTAAATGGTATGTTTTGCTAACTACATATATTTTAATTTATATAGTATTAATATTTTTATTATGACATAAAGCAGGTTTTATACATTAATTCAATTTTCTAGTAAAAAGATTTTATGTATAACTGTAGAGAAACTGCTGTACAGATAGCCTCTCTCACAAAAATGGGTGATTTTTAAAAGTCCATTGAGTTGTTTGATAAGTAAATTGGAAAATATTTGCTTTGTAGAAAATAGCAAAAATAACATTTCCCAAACTAGCCCAAGATGCCCATTTAAGCCAAATATTAACTGAATTATATATTTATAAATATAGTTTGACTTCTGGGATCCAGGACAAACTTTAATCTTCCCTCTTATTCTTGATTCATCTGATTTTTTTCTTTAGGATAATCTGTATCAAGGTTTTAGCTGTCCCATCCTAGAGAACAGGTACCATATCCTTTTGGCAAGGCACCCACCCCTAATCCAAAATCATGACATGTTCTGGTTGTCATTAAAGTATGCCCAATATTTGGGTAAAAAAGAATCTAATAAGCTATAATCCACAAGACACATACATGTAGACAGATCCAACCCATTCCTGTAAATCTCTTGGTTTGATTGAGAAAACTTGAAGAATAGGGGTAGAAGTGATGAAATTGTCAAGCAGGCCAAGAAATAACAGCAAAGAGAATTTCTGAGAAAAGAGTATAAGAGACATCCAATCAGGGTCCAAGGATAAAACTCAAACTCAAATGGATAAAGGACCCTACCTCAATAATCAGGGTCAAGTTGGCTATCAGAACTCATTATTACAACATGGTAAGTAAGAAGCAGTTAAATATAAAGACCCAACTAAGCAACAGAAACAAGGATCTAGAAATATTTTCATTGTTTTTTATTTATCCAATATAATTAAAATGAAAATGAAAGCAACTATATGTAGTATGCTGTACGACATAATCACATTTGATTATTTTTTCCGCATGAGTGTCCCACCATTACTGCAGCACCATTTCTTGGATTTTTGTTTGTTTGTTTTATGTGTTTTTTTGGAAGTGCATGGACTGAGAATCAAACCCCAGTCTCCCACATGGCAGGCAAGCGTTCTACCACTGAACCAACCATGTACCCACCCACAATGTGCTTTTAGCTTTGTATGTAAAATAAACTTCACTTCCATGTCAATAAATCAATCTGTTTTTGCCATATAAATCCTCTACTTCAAATCATGAAATATCTTTTCCCAACCTTTTACTTTCAACCTGTTTTTGTCCTTGGGTCTAAAACAAGTCTCCTGTAGACAGCATACAGATGGGTCCTGTTTTTTAACCCATTCTGCCAGTCTATGTCTTTTGACTGGGGAGTTTAATCAATTAACATGTAATGTTATTTCTGTAAAAGCAGTACTTTCTTCTACCATTTTATCTTTTGGATCTTATATGTCATTTCTATTTTCTTTTCACTTTTTACCTTAACTGATAATCTTCACTTCTACAACTCTTCTCCAGATCTCTCTCTTTTGCCTTTCCTATCTATTCGTAATGCTCCCTTTATTTTATTTTACAGAGCCAGTCTCTTAGTCTGTGATTGTTTGTCTGAAAATATTTTAATCTCCCCCTTATTTTGGAAGGTCAATTTTTCTGGATGTAGAATTCTTGGTTGGCAGTTTTTCTCTTTTAGAATCTTAAATATATCACACCACTGCCTTCTTGTGTCCATGGTTTCTGCTGAGAGATCCGCACAGTCTTACTGGGCTTCCCTTGTATGTGAGGGATTGCTTTTCTCTTGTGCTTTCAAAATTCTCTCTGTCTTTAACTTCTGGCAATCTGATTATCAAATGTCTTGGAGTATATCTATTTGGATCTATTCTGTTTGGGGTATACTGTACTCCTTAGATGTGTAATTTTATGTCTTTCATAAGAGATGGGAAATTTTTAGTGATTATTTCTTTCATTAGTCTTTCTCCTCATTTTTCCTTCACTTTTACTTCTAGGGCACCCACAACATGTATATTCATGTGCTTCATATTGTTATTCAATCTCTGAGACCCTGCTCATATTTTTCCATTCTTTTGCCTATATTTTCTTCTGTATGTAAGATTTCAGATGTTCAGTCCTCTAGTTCACTAATCCTTTCTTCTGTCTCCTTTTAAATCTACTGTAGGTTTCCATTGTTTTCTTACCTCTTCTTTTGTGTCTGTCATTCCTACAATTTCTGTGATTTGTTTTTTCAAACTTTTGAGTTCTTCTTCTTCTTTTCCCAATGTCTTCTTCATATCATTTCTCAACTCAATTTGATTTTTGATGAGATTTTCCATGTCTGCTCAAACATCCTGAATTAGTTGTTTCAACTCCTGTATCTCAATTGAATTGCTGATTTGTTCCTTTGACTGGGCCATATCTTTGATTTGTTACTTTTTGCTGGCATTGAGGCATTTGATTTCCTTAATTAGTTTATTCTGGAGACTGTTTTCACTATTTTACCTAGGGTTTTCTTGCTAGATAGCTTTGTTCTCTATATGTTCTTTGACATTCAGTTCAACTTATTCTAGATCTCTATCATAGGTTCTGTTTAAGTGATCAGAATTTTTGGGGTTTTTTTTTTTTTTTTTTTTTTTTTTTCTGTTTCTTGCTTTGCCTACATGGAGCCTTTCTTTTTGAGGAGGGTCTCAAAGACCGCAGTCAGATTTTCCCAGACTGGACTGGCCCATGTCTCAGGAGGAAAGAGTCACCAGCATCAATATTTCCCTAAGGGTGAGACCTTGTCAGACTTTCCTATGAAACCTCTAGACTCTGAGCTTTTCCTATCCTGCCCAGTATGCAGCGCTTGTCTGCCCATGGCTTCCCACCAGTGCAAAGTGATGCAGTGCCTTTAAGGTCAGCAGCCTCTTCCTGCCAGAGGCATGGTCAAGACACAGATGAGTTTGTAGGTTGGCATTAATTGCTTCAGTTTTCCAGTCCCTGGTGCCTGAATTTCTTGAAGGAGGGATTCCAGTTGAGCTGAGCCCCACTTTCTTCTTGGGGAAGATACACCCTTTAGGGAATTAACTCCTTTCACCTGAATAGTTAGGTGACAAGCTTAATTTCTGCCCTCGCCTGGGGAAGTGCTGGAGCCTATGAAGGCTCCCAGTTCTATTTAATGAGCTATTCAGGAGTAGAAAATACAAAAACAAAAACAAACCAAAAAAAGCCTTTTCGGAGAGGGCCCCAGATCCTTAGGTTTGGCAATCAAGAACTTATGTTGGTACATGGGTCTATGTATCTTCAGGCTCTGTGCCGCCTTTTCTTGAGATGCAGCCCTTTTCTAGTATTTGCTGTCCAACTAAAAAATCCTCTATTTTTTCCCCATCAGCTCCACCCCCTCTCTGCCAAGACAAAACTCCTAGTTCCTTTAGCGCTTATTCCAGGTTTATCCATGCTGAGGGCCTATTTACAGTAGCCAGAATTTAATTAATCCCACAATTGGAGCTTGGTTGAGCTAAGCCCTTTCTGCTTATGAAGTCTGCTTCTTTTCCCGCAGCTTGAAGGGCTTAGAGTTCTGTGTGGGGTCACAGCCATTTCACTTGGTCCAGACTGTAGTGCACGCTGTGTGTCTGGTCACTAATTTCCTCCAGCAGTTGCTTTGCATCATTCCTGGCTATTTACTAGCCGCTCTGGAGGATGAACTAAATTCCACATCTCACTGAGCCACCATCTTGCCCTGCCTTCTCAGCACCAATTTAATAACAGACTAGCAGGGAAGAAAAACCTCCTCTATCACACATACCTGATGATTAATAAGATATATTCAAAGCTAAAATGTTTTAGCCAGTTGAAAAAGCTATACATAAAAAAAAAACAAAACAAACCAGTACACACATCAAACACATCCACATTCCATGTGGTTTGGGAAAGTCACTTCTAAATCTATCTGAGCCTCTGTTTCTTCATCTGTAAAAAGAGGAATGCAGACGATCACTAAGGCACTTCCTGGATTTAAAAGTCTGATTCTATTATACTTTATCCCCAGAGATCTTCCTATGACCAGAAGAGCTGCCCCAAATCCTTCCTGGACCAGACTCCTCAATTGTTAAATAGAAAAAAACATAGCTGATTAAGCTCCTATCAGGCAGGAAATAAATGACAAACATCAACAGGACTTGCCATTCATGAAGTTGCTCAAAAATTACTGAGAATAAGTTGCCAACCCCCAACCAAAGCCATTCCTGCCAATCCTAAAGAACACCTACATATTACATAAGATTCTACAAAGTTTCTATACACTAGGATAATGTTCTAGAAACCTCCAGATGGGTCCCTGGACTAGATAAATCCTGAAATGCAGAGGGGCCAGCCTCTCCAGAACATCAACTAGTTCCATCCTCAATCCCTTCCAACATGAAAAATTTAGAATGGGCATAGTCTAAATAACCCTAAAGAGTAGGAGAAAGACCAAAGGTGATGGTGGAGTTATACAGAGAAGGTATGGCTTAATAAATGAGCATGATTGCTGAATCATTATATTGGTATTTCTTTTAGTCCCCAGTATCTTAGAGCAGCTAGAAGTAAAAACCTAAAATTGTGGAATTATAACCCATGCCAAACTCTGAAATCCCTTCTACAACTAATGTGCTTTGAAATTTATTGCTTTTTTGTATATATGTTATTTTTCACAAAAAAAAAAAAAAAAGAAAAGAAATTCTTCTAGCCACCAGTGTTTTGGAGCAGCTAGAAGGAAAAATCTGAAATTATGGAGTGGTAACCCATAATAAACTCTGAAATCTGTTCTGTAACTACTTATTGAAGTGTACTTTGAAAATCACTGCTTTTTCTTTCTTTTCTTTGTATATGTTATATTTAACAATAAAAAACATTGAAAAAATCCACTGAAAATGGATTCCAAAATCTACATGCAAATTCCCTTAATAAACTTAGCCTATTATTCCTAAGTATTTTGTACCCGATGGATAGATGATACAGATACTGTATCAATAATCAGCATTCAATGAAATTAAGTAGGTGCTCAATCAAAAATGTTTGAATAAATAAATAGAATATTCAAACTTGTCAAAATGAAGGCCAAGAAATCATTACATACTATTTTTTTCTACTTTTTTCTTTTCTGATTTATAAAACTACTAGTAAACTATTATCATTTTTTTATGGTCAGATTACTTCTTGTTTTCATTATTTATTTTTCTAATCATGCCCTTTATTGACAATAATTCAATTTTGGACTAGAGAATTCATAATCTCCTGGTATTTAATGTATGAAAATTTTATAGGCTAGTTTTATTTAAGTACCTATTGACCTCAAGAAATATGTTTTAGGAATGAAATTTGGGCAATATTTGAATCCTCTGTTTCAAAATTCTAAAGCAAAGCTATTATAGTACAAACATGTTTTTTTTTTCATTTTAAAGACACACAAAACCAGAATCTCCACAATCTCAAAGAAATGGTTCACTTCAGCTAGTATGTAAAAAAATTCATCATTGTGCCAACTACAGAATCTATTTTAATATGTTTTGAAATGAACTTGATTTTTGACATTTTATTCCCATTATTGACAGCAAAATTCAACATCAGGATTTTTAAAGGTTTATAAAATAGAGATAAAAAGCTTTTTAAATATCAAGTAGCACTTATAAAACCAGAATTTAAATGAAGTAAATCTATGAAGAGCTGGTTTTAATTTTATTTGACATACACTTGAATTCTTTTTTTAAAAAAAGGATCAAATATTTGGGACATTATTTGTGATTTTCTCAGAACTTAAAAGCTTAGAAGCAGTGAAGATGTTTTGAGACATATAAACCATCATCTACAGCCAAGCTTTTAATGGCAGCTCTGTTTCTCTCTCCATCATCTTGGAAAGCTTTTCCTAACCTAAAGATTGTAAAATTCAAAACTTGCATCTGTCTGTTAAAGAGAAGACAGAGGCAGCTGTCAGACATTATAAATATTATCCATTCTGTTTTTAATTTTAAAAGCCATAAAACAACAGAAAAGATGAAGAAGTTAAGAGAGTAAAGGGTAAACAGAAGAATACACTATTTTTTCCCCTTCTTTTTTGCTTAAAATGTCAAGTCTTCATGGACTCCATGTAGGAGTCATGAGGTAATAGCACCCCCTTCTGAGAGTGAGAACAGAGGCTCCAAGGTGCCCCTTCCTGGTGAAGAGGCTCAACCAGATTTCCTGGATTAACACTGCACCCCACCCCCAACACACACTTCACTACAGAAAACAGCTTTATATCAATCCACGCATTTTACACTAAAATATCCACTCAACAGTGATGCATTCAGCATTTACTCAACATTTCTCTGCCTTACTGCACATCACCGGTCAATACAAAAGTAGAATTGAGTCACAAAAAGCACAGAGGATTAATTATTAATTACACTTTCTGTCTAATTCCTTTTGGCAAAAGAGAGCTCTAAATTCTGTGACTTTCTAATTGACGACAGTTTCTCCAGCTATCATGCCCCAATTAGCAAGTGTAGTAAGAAGTAATTGTACTACACCACCTTGAATGATATTTTTATTTTGCTTTTTCTTCATTTTCACACTTCTGAAAGCTCAGTCAAAAGAGTCCATTCCTCATATTCCAAAGAAAAAACCCCTGTTTATTTATTAAACAATTATTTAGTGATCTCTTACTCAAGTGATACCTAAGGACAGAGTGGCCAAAAGATAAACCTTTAATACTCAAAAGGAGAAACATACTGAGCCTTGATTCTGTCAAGGATAGAATTTCTACCTAGAACATTTATATGGCTAGGGGAAAGAGGACAGAGGAAGAGAGGGAGAGAGGGAGAGAGGGAAGAAAGAAGGAAGGGAGAGAGAAAGGATGAAAAGAAGCAAGGAAGAAAGAAGAAAAAGAAAGGGAGGCAAGGAGAGAAGGTAGAACAAAAGAACCCAAACATTTCTAAGTAGGCATTAGAATACAGACTAGTACCACCTAAAATTATTTTGTGCAATAAAACTAAAGTATCATTTTATGGTGCAAAAATCTTTTGACCACATTTTCCTGAAATACATTACAGTTAAATAAATATTTTAAGGATGAATTAGGAGTTTCTCTTTAACTGGACATTTAAAGATTTTACACTTGCTGGGTTTAGTTGTGGCAATTTAATAATATTATGCATTCTTAAATTTTCAGAGCTTGGAAAAGCATCTGTTTTTATGTCTGACATTCCCATTAGACTGTGAATCCTTTAAAACAGCGGTTCTCAAATTATTTGTGGTGAAATACTAGGGTTTTTTATTTGTTTGTTTTAAATTCCAATCCATTGAAGTTCCTAGTTCTGTAAAATGCAATAAAAATAAATTACTTAGGAAAAAAAAAAAAGGACATACAAATTTCAATGCCATAAAACAAAAATTTCAATGCCCAATCAGAAAAAATATATATATCAAATCATTAAAAACATTTCCAAGCTTTCTTTCAATCTCTGTACTTATCTCATCATGGACTGACAAATAACTTGAAGACCCAAACCATCTGAAAACCATACTCTTAAAGCATTGCCTAAGGCCTTGGTTCTGAAATAGTGTGCCAAAGTGCCCAGGATTCCACAACGATATTTTAAATTTTCATGGGAAACACAGCAATACTCAACATCTGTTGCACACTATACAAACCATTAGTTCACAGGTTTCAAGATTAGACTGTGCTATCTTCTTTCCAATGGCAGCATACTTTGCAAAGCTGTTTTTTCAATAGTAGTTGTGGTAAAAAGCAAGTACCGTGCAAAAATCAGTGTTGAACAAGACAGAAAGGTGGCAGCCTCCAATCTGACTCTAAGTTTTCATAAGTTGTTCAGGGCCCAATCGGTGGCACACCTCCCATTAGTAAGCAATTGTGGTGATTTAAAAATGTAGTGAAAGTGTCTTTTTTTCCAATACATGCTTATTATTTGGACCTAACTAAATAAATGGAACTGTTAGGTATTTCTTTCTGCCTGAGGTTCTGTGAAAAAAGTTATTGAGACACTGAAATCTGAGAAAATTGGGACCATATCTTATTCATCTTTGTATACTTAGGGCTTGGCATATATTAGGTGCTTGATGTATTTTTGTTGAATGAAAGAATGGATGAATGAATGAATAATTCTATCAATCAATTACATCCCCGACCCCCCACCTTTTGAATTGCGGAAGATTGAACTAATCTGGCACTGTCTCATATTCTACAGGTTGAAAATTTTGCTGAAATCATGAACACGTGAAGACATCATAAACACCTCTCAGACAACCCTCCCTCATCTTCTACTTAATGTTTGTTTCCAAACCATCATTTTTAGTCTTATGCTTCCAGATGGAGACCTTCTCACCTTTTACATCTGCCAAAATCTTCAAACCCTGTATTGGTTTTAAGTAAAAAGAACGAGAGGTCAGGGTAAAGGGACTGGAGTAAATAATATAATGTATTTTTCCTGGAAATCTAGTTTATTCTGCAGACAAGTCTGTGAAGATAGAGCAGAGGAGGCACCGACAAGGTTACCAGGAGATGTGTACTAAATACAGGATGTAGATCATGGATATTTTAAAATAGTGAATTAAAACAGAAATGTTTAAATCTCTTTGGGCTTCTTTCTTCTCCAAACCATTTATCACTCTTGGATGTTTTAACTAATGTTTTCCTCATTTGACATTTGGACCCACTAGACTTTTAAAAAGTCACAAATTGTCCCTAATAACAGCACAAATTATGTCAGCTGTTAACTAAAACAGCAATTTTTTAGCACTTTGTTTTCTGCATGTAACAGTGCAATCATTTTCATTAACCATTCCTCATATGGAAACAACGTGGCAATTTAGCATAATAATAAAGCAATTTCCTGTTCTGCAATGTTGACATGGAAATCCAAGGAAGTGACACTTTATGTCCAAGGTCATAGAGCAGGAAAGTGCTAAGGTCAGATAAGAACTCCAGCCCAGTGAATGCCCATAATTGCTATGTACACACACCACCTCTGCCTGTTAGGTGTCCTGCTACTTGGGCAATGCATGTGGGCAGAAGCTTGTTCAGCAAGAGAGGTCCTCTACCTTCTTTACTTATTTTGCATAGAGAACCACAGTTAGATAAGACCAAACATATATTTCTTTCCTAGCTACCAATGCTCATTCCCAGGTATTCTGCTTAAAGTCTATTAATTGCTTCCCTAGAAAATTAGCCTAAGACCACTCCAGAGCAAAACTAGGAAGAGAAGTTTGTTTCTTATTTTTTAAGAAAAGAACAAATGGAAGTAAGGTGGCAATTCAAAAGGGAGGAAGAAATTTATAAAAAACCAATAATTAGGGTGCACGGGTAGTTCAGTGGTTAGAATGCCTGCCTTCCATGCAGGAGACCCAGGTTCGATTCCCAGACCATGCACCCGCCAAAAAACAAAGAACAAAAAAACAAAAAAAAAACAAAAACCCCAATAATTATAGTTTTTTCCTGAATGCTTACTTGGTGGCTGGTATTGTTCTCCACAATTACATGAATAACATATTTAATCTTCTCAACAAGCATAGGAGGTAAGTGTTAGCATCATCTCCATAACCGCAGAGAGGTTAGCTTTATGCAGATCTATCCATCTGGGTTCATAACCACCCCACCCCTACTGGGAAGGGTGCTGGCTAAAGCAGACAGACCTGATGTATCCAGTTAATCCAATTCCAGATGCCATATCTCACCAGCCTTAATGAGTAAGATGTTCTTTGCAAACTATGATGTTTTATTATCTTATAATAATCGTTGCTGCCTAAGTGGCAGGAATAATGTAAATGGATATGGACATGCTTGGTCACAGCCACTCAGGTTTTTTCACTTTTATGTCTAAATAGGTATAAAAAGGACTCTCTTAATAAGTATAAAATAAACATTCTAAGTGATACTGACGCACTAGGATCTTGTTGAATCAGTAGTATTTTTTTTTTCTTTTTTAGTGGCATGTAAAGTAGGTGACTGTTGCCAGTCTCTGGGCAAGTCAACATTCCTTGAAATTTCCCCTAAGTCTGCCCTCCCCCAACATCCCCTATAAGAGGCTACCATTAAAATCTTTTTAAACCATCTGGGTGAATTTTGTTTTCTGCCAGAGTCCAATTGATATAAGTATTATTATTAACAGTCACAATAAACACATTTACTGAGAGCTTTTTCTCCTGGGCTATGCAGAGAGTCACAAAGAAAGGAGGGGACATACTCAGAATCTTTGGCATCAGTCCTAAGTGAGGTGCTTCACCTCATAGGGACCCAGCATTGGCTCCCTCACATCCCCAGAAGAGGATTCCTGGGAGATTTCCAGGTTCAATGGGCAAAAAGGGGCTGCTGAGATCTTTATCACACACTGAGCAGTTTGGGAGATCTCATGCAGTCTTGATCTCATGCAGTCTTCTTCAGTCTTTTCGGCCTCATGCATTCTGGCCAATTACTCTGTATCAGGATCAGCCCTGCGTACTGGGCTATGAGGTTGGCTCCACATGAGACATCGAATAAGGATTATGAGGAGTTTGCTCATGATTTGGAAGCGAGGCAAGCTTGGTTCCTACTTTTCTGACTTCTCCAACTGCCACGTTTTGTTTCTTTAATTTCACTGAACACTAACTCTACACGACAATAGGAAAAGGAAGGGAAGGGTGGTAAAACTTATCAACTCAATAGGATGAGTTGTACGGATCCATAGGAGAACCAGAAGAAATTTAGATAGAAATAACGCTTGAAATGAATGATTTGGTGATTTCATTGATCCACACTTTTCTTGTCCCTCATACCCACAGGTACCCAATTGGCTGCACCAGCAGAGAAAGATGACGTGGACACAAGCACGTAAATATAGATTATCCAGACCCAAGCCCAATCAGACCTAGACAAAAGAGCTCAGGCACATCAAGGTTACTGTGCCCTGCTATTTCCTGGCCTCAGTTAGGCTGTTTTGACATCCGCCCATCTTCCAGACCTTCAGCTGTAGTCTCTTCATTCTGCCTTGTATTCATGCTGCCTTCCATACATAGCCTCTGGTTGCGCTCCACTTTCGAAATCCCCAGCTTCCCTTCTTATCCAAGGCTGGCCCAACTCAAGGGCCACTCTTTCCTGACTACTCTTTGTGTAGTTCCAGACAGTACATGGTGATGTGATCTCAAGTATTCTTTGCTGCCTCTTTCATGTGAAAGGTTATTTTTTTTTCAATTTTGATTTTAAGTTCATGTAGAACAAGGTCTAGAGTTTATATTTCTCTTGTATACCCTGTGGATATGTAGTTGAACAAACTGAGAAACAGTGTCCAAAGTACTATGTGAAGCTATGGGGGGAGATATTTCCTCATGAACAATGTTCATATGTGTTTTAGGGCTTAATCTAATCTCAGATAATTAAATTGTATTACTATTTATAATTATTATATAATTCACATGTATTTTTAAAACTATACAGGCTCATTTAAAAGCCATAGAATGTATACATGGCTCTAGGATTATGACTTGGTTATCACCAGAGTAGACAGTAAATGGTTATTCATTACACACTATCAAGCGTAACTATGTAACAATAATCAGGCTGGCAGAGTGCCAAGGGCCAGATACACCTGGTACATATGTTTATTTAAATCTACATGTTTCAAATTCTTGAAGAGAATATTTGTATTTCTAGTTTCTTTTTGTTAGGACCCTGCACATTTTCTCTCTCAGCTCTCCATAACCTCTTGTACCACACATTTAATTCCCAGGATGATTCCCAGGGTGCTTATTACACAGATGGGAAAAATGAGCGGCTGAGCACAGTGTCCATGCACACTCATGACACAGTGTCCATGCACACCCATGGCACAGAGTCCATGCACACCCATGGCACAGCATCCAGGCACACACATGCATACCCATGGCACAGCATCCACACATACCCATGGCACAGCATTCACACACACACACAGCACAGCATGCATGCACACACAAGTACACCCATGGCACAGCATCCACGCACACACATGCATACCCATGGCACAGCATCCACACATACCCATGGCACAGCATCCACACACACACACGGCACAGAGTCCACACACAGCCATGGCACAGCATCCACGCACACACACAGCACAGCATGCATGCACACACAAGTACGCCCATGGCACAGCATCCATGCACACAGCTGTGCCAGCAGCGCTGGGCTTGGAGGTGGGGTCTAATTGCCCACCCACACCCCTGCTTAAGAGCCTACATTGGGGGTACCCAGAGTGGATACAAATCCATCAATCCTGCTTTCTGTCTGTTGGTCTTAGGCTTTTACACCCAGGCCTAGGCACCACTCCCCATGCAGAAGCCATTCAGTCAGCACATCCAGAGCTCTCATGTGAGTGGGAAACCCACAATGCCCTTGCTGTCTTGGAGCTGACAGTCGTGCAAGAGAAGACAGAAGAGCCAAAGACATAATTTTAAAAAAATAGAAAAGAAAAAACCAGGCAGGCCTAAGTGCTATGGTAACCATAAAACAGGATGATTCGATACTGGCATGCCACTTAGATAGGGCGGCCAGAGAGGTCCTTCATGACAAGGTGACGTTTACCTAGAAAACTGAATGACAAGGAGTCAGATGGAAAAGGATGAAATAGATGTAAGTAAGAACATGGAAATTTTATGCTCTCACTCAGCTAAATAAAACAGCAGGTTAGAAGAAGAAAATTCAGAGAGGGCTCACTAAAAACTGGAGCATGGACGTTGCTGAAAGAATGCTCAAGTTTTCTTTAAAACAAAAAAAAAGGTTCTGGCTGAGTTAAGGAAAGAATAAGTTAAAGGATCAAAGTCAGTGGACTTTCCTTAACTAAGTGCTGCATACCTATAAATATAACCTGTTTAATGCCTGCTTACATGTTTCTACACTCCAAGCACAGTGCCTGGCACATGGTATTCAGGAAGTGCTTCTTAAGTGAATCAGTGGATGTTACTAAATAAGCAAGAGTCCAGGAGGCAAATTATCTATGACTCATGGATAAAAGAATGAAGGGATGGGGACAGCAGCTGGTTGAAGCCTTATGCCTGGCTTTCTGAGGCTTAAAGGATCCAGAGCATCATTGGATTGGAAATGAGAGAATCTCCAGAATGAAGGAGCTGGGGTGGTGCTGGAATTGTAGGCTGGACACTTCTCTCTAAACTCGGAATTAGCAGAATCCTACCACGACCTGGAGTCATTGTATAATTTGCCCCATGGGTGCTGGGCCCTGTAATTCATTGAGGACCCCACATTTGCTCCTGAGGGAGTAATTGCTTACTGGCCTCCTCTAAGGGTTTCAAGACAACAGTCTTCCTCTCTCCCTTCCCAAACCTCAGATCTCCAACTGCCAGGTTCTCCCCGTCAGCTCTTTTGTCAGTCTGGACAGCAGGAAAGCCCCAAATCTCTCCCCACCCCGCTGTTAACACAGGACTCAGCAACCTACTGCCTCTTTGTGATCACACCCGCCCAAGCTGTCATTGTGATCCACAAAGTTTGAGCCCAGGAACAGCTGCTGGAATAAAATATATAAGCAATCGACAAATCTAACACATGTTGAATACTGGAAAACAAATAAAAGATGGAATGCTCATTGCTGCTTGTGTTTGTGGGACACAAATATCAAAAGACTGTATAGATACAATCGGGGTCCGACACAAGAGGCATTTGAGGAATTGAAGCTCTGCTCCCCTGAAGATAAGGCTAGAAAAATCCGACAGCCTGCCTATCAGGGCCTTCACAGGGCATACCCTTCTGAGCAGGAGAATTACTTTGCATCCTTCCCACAGGACTTGGCCCACACTCGGTAACACAGGCCTCCTTAGTGCTTATTTCCCTGTAGCTTCTTCTCAAGAAGGCTTGCTCTGTGCAAGACCAAGCACCCCAAGGCAAAAGAGCAGGCAAAGGGCAAATTAAGGGAAAATTCTCATTCTCAGGGTAGCAGATTGTGGCAACCTTCTTGTTGCCAGCTCCAGCTTCAAAAGATACATCAGTTCTGTTTTCTGTCTCTTGAGGCCGTGTGCCTCACACTCAGGCTGGGAGCCTTGTCCCTGACCAGCAGGTGGAAGGGACAGCAGCAGAAGGTAAAATTCCAGCCTTTCTATCTGTGTTACTATTTGTTAACAAGCCTGGCAGAAGTCTTGGTGGTGGAACGGATGGAAATTGCTGGTGTGACTGAGGCTTTGGGATCATCTGCAAAGTTCAATTATCTATGTTTCCCTGACACCCGACTCCTCAGATACTATTGGCATTTCTTTCACTTTTTGTTCTGAATTCACGAAATTATTTTTTGAAATTCCAGCTATGTGAAGAAGAACCAAAGGGTTTTAGGGAAGGCATGGCCCTGGGGGCTAGATGGGGTGGTCCTGTTCAGTGAGGATAAAAGTGGACCACATATCAATTAGGAGACTTTTAGCTGCAAGTGACAAAAACCCAACCCAAAGGTTGGCTTAAGATTTAAGATATACATATTCAAATGTCAGCATCAGTCTTGGTTTCAGGTATGGATGGATCCAGGTACTCAATGTTGTGAAGAATCTGTTTTAGTCTCAGGCCCTGGTTTTCTGTCTCCTGCCTTCATTCTCCAGAAACCTTCCTTTTAGAATGGCAAGACAATCCCTGGCAGCACAAGGCTTGAATTGTGCCTACTTAGGAACACCAGGAGAAACAGACTTTTTCCCTCTGGTTGCAGCAAGAGCCTTGGGCTTTAGGGCCTCGCTGGTGTTGGTTGGGTCACATGATCATGACTGCACTAAAGTGGCCGAGAGGATGAATGGTCTGATCTGGCCATTGCAGCCATTCCCTTATGCCTTCTATGGGGACTGCTTGTTCCAAGTTTCTTAATTAAGTGACTTCAAATCTCTACTCTGGAGAAAAACCAGAATGGGTTCTAGGGCTTCAGTGCAACCACAAATAGTGATCTTTCAAGAACCCACGTGAATGCAAGAAAAGAGCAGGGCTGCAAGGTGGGAGCTAGCAGACCTGCTTTGCCATTCCTAATCTCAGAGCCACATGAAGCATGGCTCTGCTGGGAATGGCTAATGGGTGCTTCTCAGGATGCTCTGGGCTGCCTCCGTTATTATTTCTTTCCACAAATCTGGAGGCTGTAGCTTTGTTTTAGGGGGAGGGGGGATATTTTTCTTTTCTTTCTCACTTTTTTTCTTTTTGAGAAGTGGAATTTTAAAACAGCCGACAACTAAGGCAAACTCCCTGGATAACAGTCTTAACAATTTACATAATGCGAGGGTTGAAGTGGAGGACGTACGGGCAGTCCTTTTAAACTGTGTGACACAGTTTAAAATAGTGAACCTTGGCTGGCATTAAACCACAGTCCTCTAAAACACAATTATAAAGCACTTAAGAGTGTTCAGCCAATCGGATGTCTTGATTGGCTGCGCGTCCCTAACCCTGTAATCTCCATCCAGGGGGCCCTGCACGCCACAGCTAACAGCTTGTTGGACTGTTCCACCGGGCTGACTGTTAGGGGCAGCTAATGTTCATTTTAAGAAATATTACTTTTTGTTGCTTTGGTCCATGTTCCCAAAATGTCAATCCGGGATAATGGGGCCCTTTGTTCCTGCCTAATAACTCCGATTACTGTGGAGGCAGCTGGCTGAGAGGGGTGTTGGTGGAAGTGGCGGTCTGAATGCCAGGTCCCTGCCTCGGCGGCTTCCAGGCGAATTAAGTCTTGCTGTGGACTTTGCTGTGGGCCCACTTGTGAATCCTACTTTTTCTCTGTTGGTTTCTTTATCTGCAAAATGGGGCTGATGGCTGCACATGTGCCATGCAAGTCACGCTTCAGAAATAATGACTCCCCTTGGAAACGCATGCACCATGAAGACACATACAGAATTGCACTCATTTATTCACTCATCCTTTCAACCCACAGTTATCAAACATGGTGGTTTTGTGACCACGCTGTGTCAGTCCCTGGGTATCAGGTCAGCTCTGGATTGGATATCCTGAGAAACTCAGGGGATTGAGTGGGAGGCACCCGTACCTCACACACCTGCCTCACGTGATGTCACAGTATATAGAGGTTCGTGTTATCATACAAATAGATAACACGTGGTGCAGAGGGACCATGACGGAAGGAGGCTAAGAAGGTCTTATTGAAGATGTCTGTGAGAGATAAGGTCATTCCGGAAGAAGGGATTAGGTGTGGCTTGAGATTAGGGCATGTTGGGGAAACAGTGACAGGAGGAGGGGAATGGAAACTCAGGTTGCTATATGTGAAGGGCACACTTTGCCAAGGCCAAGGTGAGGGTGCTGAAAAGGCAGTGGCAGACAAGGTGCCAGGCTCCCTGAGCTCACGCAGTTATCGAGAGGTCAACCCATTACATCACTATTTGCTTTGTGAAATCGGGCATATCTGAATCAAAACCTTGACTTTGCCACGTCTAACCTTACGTGACCTTGCTGCAGTTTCTTAGCCACTCTGAAATCCGCTTGCTCATGTGCAAACTGGTGGTAAAATGAAATCAATCTCAGAGAGGTGTTGTGGAGACTCACTGAGATAACGTATGCACAGTGCACAGAATGGTGCTGGGAACCCCACAGGTGCCTGATAAAATGGTAGCTGTTGTTCCCACCACTCTCATTCTTTACCACAGACATCATTCCAGCAAAATCTATCTTAGTAACGTATAGCCCAACTTTATCCTGGGGCCTGTTGTTTTCAAGCACAAGTTGGCATAAAATGCTGGTGCTACAAGGCACTGGATATCTCCTTGGCATATGTTATACTACAGTGTGTACTCATACGGTGACATGCATTTATCTATAAATACGTATCTGTGTCTATGAAGATTTATTAAAATAATATTTGTGTGTGATGAGAGAAACCGATCAGGAAAGACTGTGTACCAGTTAGGTCCAAACAGGCAAACAGGCCATACTCAAAAACAGAGTGAATTTGAATTTAACTTAAGTGATGGAAGAGCTCAGAAGTCCAAAGGGGCTGGTGAGAAGGGAAATCACAGGCACCTCTACTGCTTCTAGGCTGAAGGGCAAAAGCAGAAGGTGGATTACAGGAGCCTGGGGTTCTAGTTACCAAGCAGAGGGAGTTGTGCGAGGTGCTGGAAATGGCAGGGTAGCAGCTCTACCAGAAAGGCTGCCCAGCATACAGAGATGGGGGAAGCAATACCCTGGCTTCTCCCACCTCCCACTCTCCTTTCAGCACCTCCTTGCAGTGGGCAGAAGGCAAGGGAGACTGGCAAACAGCCCACAGAGCAGAGAGGACTGGGGGTGGGAGTGGAATGGAGTCAAGGGCAAAGGGGCCCAGGACACGTGCAGTTCAAAGGATTGTCAGGCCAGAAATTTACCTTGCAGATGATCTAGCTCAACTCTTTTTAGCATATCTGAGAACACTGAGCCCCAAGATTCTCAAATGATTTCCTTACAATAGCAGAACTGGTTAATCATTAGACAAAAGCACATAAACACATGCATGTGGACGCACATGCACGCACACAGGCACAACAGCCAGATGCACTTGGCTCTTAGCTGACAGGAGACCCAGAGGTCTCTGCCCTGGTCCCTAGGAAGGCTCTGGGGCAGTCCAGTGGGCACAGGTACACCATGAAATCCCTCTGCCTGCTCTCAAATCCGCCCCACTCCATGTCACCTCCTGCAGCCCCTGGGCAGGTTTATGTAAGTTCTTGCCTCACTTTCCTCACCTGCGCAGTGGAGACACTCCTAGTGCTTGCCTCAGAGCATATTGGGCAAAGCATCTGGCATGCAGTGAGCACCAGATTGAGCAACATTTTATTATTATTGCTTCCTACTCCTCACCTCTAGTCCTCTAAAGCCCCACAAACTGCCCACTGACTGCACCTTGGTGGGCAGGTGAGCAGTCTCGCTATTGGCCTGCCCTCCTGGGCACCCATCCCCAGTCCACCCTGCAGTGCTGCAGAGAGCCAGAGGCATGAGCCTGGCACTCACCGCAGGTCGCTCAGCCAAGCTGAGGGGCCGGTTCCCAGCTCTCTTTATCTAACACATACCCTAACTCCCTGGCCCAGTGGAGGGAATTTATAACCTATTTGAAACATGTAACAATATGTCAGGGCCTGGGGCTGGGGGTGGGGATCAGTTTCTTAAAAAGTGCTAAATGTTTGAAAATTAAACTCAGAGACAAATTGGGAAATTGTGGATGTTTATTGTCCATGTGGGATGATGACCTCCCATAATCTTTTCATTTTGGTCTTGAATTAAAGGCACCACAATGGGTGCTAGCTTCAGAATGGCTTCAGAATCCTCCATTGTATTCTCCTGGTGTCTAGTATTTCCACTTCATTCTAAGCCTCTGAACATTAAAAGATCCCTTCCCTGACAGCTTCATAATGTTAGCGTTAGATGCATGCACACCATAATGGAGGCATGTACTTACTACGCAAAATCGAAAGCATTTTTCCCCCTGTGCATTGACATATGATTTCAGGTGCCATGTTTCTGCATGCTAATGTCTAGATATTGCAAAAATACAGTATAAGCCAAAATTATATACTTCTGCACATAAAGTCCCAGCAAGCATAGTTTTGTGTCAATGTCTAATAGGTATATAGTGAAAATTTTCCAGAAAAGGTTGACATTCTTTGTTATTGCTCCAAAGGAGCTACTATGATGTCGGAGGAGGAAGGAAAACAGTCTATCAGGCTCTGTAAGCCTGATAAACATCAGAGGGCATTTGGAATTTAATATCTTGACATTGTTTGGTGCATTCAGCTAGGCTGGGCAGCAGGATGGCATGTGGGTGGTAAAGCTCTTATAGACACATTCCTTCCTCTCTAGTACACTAAACCTTAGGAAACCAAGTCACTCTAGGCTTTCTTTTTGAAAAACAAAACAGTGGAGCAAAGCCATTGTTTTAAAGAACAGCCTGTATTTTGAACACCTACACAGAGCAGATAAAGAACCAGACTAAGGGTTAAGGAGCCCAGGATTCTAAAGCTGACTTTGCTCCTAACCCAAGTAACAAACTGTCCCTGACTGTCAATTCTTAGGAGAGAAATGGGAACAGATCAGTGCTATTCAGACTTCACATAGCAGCTGCGTTGCAAGCAGCATTTAGGAAAAAATATATTTAAAAATATTAAAAATCATTTTAATATGAAATAGAATACAGTTAAAACTATCAAAGTGCTTCATATGTAGCAAAGAATGATTTAGGGAAGGTTTGCTTGGATTGTGTGTGTTTGTGTGTGTGTGTGTGTGTGTGTGTGCATGTGATACTGGGTTTCCCCAGAAAATAATTTTCTTATTGTGGGCTTCAGTCAAAAAAGTTGAAAGAAATTAGACAAGATGCTAAATGCCAGCATATGTCCCCAGCAGAATATTGCATTCAGGTAATTAATGATTTCTAAATTAATTTATAGTTCCATTACCATAAAAGCAGAGCTGCACCAACAGATCCCAATGGAATTATAACTGTTTGGGACCAATAGCACATCGAATTAGAACTTCTGTCAATAACACTACATCAGTACTCATCAGCCTCTGAGTTTTTGGATTGCTGGTGGTTAAGCCACCCTGTTGCTGGCTCCTAATGGAGGCAGGCTGTGTTATTGAATGAAAGAGTATATCTGTCAAACTTGGTATTCTCGTCTTCCAATGGAGTGTCTAATTAAGAGCCAAAACTGTACTTTGAGGGACAGCAAAGGATGTCATTCCTGGCCGGCAAGACTGTGCCCAGGGCCCTCTGCATGCAGACCTTGCCCTCAATATGCACACTCTCCAGCATGTTCCTAGGCTTGGAGGTCCCTTGATAGAATTCTTGCTGTCTAAGACACTAAGGGACCCTCATCTTCTCTTCAATTCATCTATAAATATGTAAGGCACAAGGTGGCAGGATTTGCTCTCTCCCTTGGAGTGTTCCCCATAGCATGTCCTGCTAGCTGGCTGGGACAGGCCCTTCTTGGCTAGAACCTCGACTTTAGTGGATAGACCGATCCCCTTCCTTTGCTGTAGCATAATAACAGTGTGAAGGACTGTGCTCTACTCTGGGCTTGTCAGTTTCCCCCAATAACCTATATTATACCTGTCCTGTGTAATGCTAGTGATGTGTGAAATGTACCCACCCTGGGTGGCAGAGGGTTCATCAACAGAGTCAACAATAAGCTAGGTTTTGGTGAGATTCAATCTAAATAAAATGGCTAGTTATAATTATCCGTTCTTACAGGTTTTGGACTAATAGTGTCTCAAGATCTTTCTTTAAGTATAATACCCTGTCTCTGAAAAGAAGGTGCTTTTATGTATAACAGGCCCATGCTGGGTCTTAGAACGACTTGGTCCCTTGTAGTTCTTATCCAACTGACCAGTCGTTTTCTATGCCGAATGCATGACAAAATAAAAAAGCATTAACAAGACTCACACTTTATTCATATTGTAGTTGCCCCAAAACTACTATTATCTCCTGGACTCAACCCACATACTACTGATCCTGTAAGGATGTACGAAGGTGTATTAGTTAGGGTTCTCTAGAGAAACAGAATCAACAGGGAGCACTCGCAAATATAAAATTTTTAAAGTGTCTCACATGACCGCAGGAATGCAGAGTCCAAAATCCGCAGAGTAGGCTGTGAAGCCGATGATTCTGATGGAGGGTCTGGATGAACTCCACAGGAGAGGCTCATGAGCCAAAGCAGGAAGAGCCTGTCTCTTCTGAATCCTCCTTTTAAGGCTCTCAGTGATTAGATTAAGCATCACTCATTGCAGAAGACACACCCCTTTGGCTGATTACAAATGGAATCAGCTGTGGATGTAGCTGACATGATCATGATTTAATCCTATGAAATGTCCCCATCACAACAGACAAGCCAGCACTTGCCCAACCACCATTTGGCCAAGTTGACACATGAACCTGACCATGACAGAAGGCAACATTAGAATTGGGTTATTGGAATTCATCAGGATTGCCCAGGTGCATAAGCCCCTAGTGACACCTCCAAGACCTTGGATCAATTGATCATTCTGTTCAATTCCATGATACTCTCTAAGACCCTGGCCAAACATAATGCCTGGTCACTTTATTTACAGATTCAGCACACTTGCAAATTACACCTGTGTTGGAGTGCAAAAAGGATGGCAGAGAGTTACTTTTTAAATCAGAATTTTTGCATATTTGCTTTTTGTTTTTAAAAAAGGAAAATAAAAGGAACATGTATATGCATGTATACATTAAATAAATATGTGTGTGTATATATGTATATATATATATATGTCCAAGAGGCACATTTCCAACCTTGATTTCCAACCTTGATTCCTGTCCTGCTAACAAGGAGAAGCTGCAGCATTTCTGAGTGTCCCTTTAAGTCCCATTAACCTCAAAGATGAATACTCATCCAATCATCCACTCAAGAAAGAGTGAGCACAACTCAGTGTTATGCACTTTTCCGAGCAGATCAAGCCATGTCCCTACTCAGCCTTGCATTCCAGTGGGTAGAATCATATAAATAAGTAAGAAAAAAGTCAGACAATGTTCTCTCTTTTGCAGAGAGTTGTAAGAAAGTGAAATGATAGTGACTAGCTTGACCATTTAAGATTAAGTGATCTGAGAAGGCAACATTTATGCTGAGATTTGAATGCCACAAAGGAGCCAATCATGCAAAGATAAGGCAGAACATTTTAGGGCCAGCCAATATTTAAAATACTAAAGGTAAAGATCTTAAGGTGGCAACGAATTTGAAATGTTAAAGAAATCAAAAAGGTCATTTTGGCTATAGCACGATGGGGGAAATTGTATATAGTATAGGGTGAGGTTGGAAGGCTGCAGTTCTCTAACTCAAGGTGAAAAGTTTGGATTTTAGTCTAAGAGGGATGGGAAATCATTGAAAGGTTTTAAACCTGGGAGTCAGGTGATCATCTATATATTTAAATGATCATTCTGGATGTGGCAAATTATGTGTTGGTAAGGTCAACTACTTATCACCTACATTGGTTGTAGGCCAATTACTTAGACTCTGAGTGTGTTGTCAGAGACTTGGCCTGAGGGAGGTGGCAGTGGAGATGAAGACAAATGGATGTTGTTGAGTGGGATATAGTTTGGATATAGGGTTGACTGGTTTTGCTGCTAGGTGAAAAATGGCAGAGAAGGGAGAGAGATATAAAGGGTAACTTCTAGATTTGGCATTTCTACAAATAGGATGATGGTAGCGTCCTTTACTATGATTAAAAATTCTGGGGGATAGCAGGTGTTTTCAGTGGGAAAGCTGGAATCAAGAGTTCTTTTTTGGGACATGTTAAGTGTGAAATGCCTACTAGACATCAAGTAGAGAGAACAAGTAGGTGATAGATTAAATGACTCAAGAGTTCAGGAAATGGACACAATTGCAGATGACTGGGTAACTGTAAGTAATATTACTTCAAACCCATTGTCAGCAACCTTTCAGAGTTGGTACCACTTTTGTTTAGCACAGCATAGACCTCAGAATAGAAGTCAGTGTCCTCTTTTTCTAGCTCTAGGATTGACCCACAAGCATGGGTCATAGACCCATGTTAGCAGCCCAAGTGAGTGAAAGCCACAGAAAGGCATCTGTATTAGACCATGAAGAAAAATGACACTGGGTCCCACTGCAAAGAGATAGGGGACATAGATCAGTTTGGGGAAGCCCAAGGAGACTAGGACCACTAATGAGCCCCATCATCCAATCCTGGAGAAGTTATCCCACAATTGATGCCATATTCCTAGAAGTTCCAAGTGTCTAAAAATATGGCCAAAAGTTCCAGGGTTTTCTAGAATTAGCAGCTTAAACCATCACAAATGGTTTATCCACACCCCATGTTTTCCCATCTCTAGTCACTCAAGACCAGTCTAGAACTAATCTGCCCTGGAGAGACAAATAGGAAGGGTCAAGTGGAGAATTAGCTTCCCTTCTATATTCTGTGCAAGGGAAATAAAAACTTTTCTAAATCATAAATTCTGTAAAAAGCCAACCCAAAATTTCCCTTAATTTTAGTGAAATGATAGAAAGAGTTGGTGTTAAATGAGAGGTCATGGAAATTTTGAAGGAATATTTCTGTATTTTAAATATATTTTCATAAAATACAAGGGTCTAGAATACTTCCAATTAGACTCTCATGTGAACCCCATGATATAGTGACTGAAGGAAATTTGTAAAATCAAGGCAATCTTACACATGTGTAGAAAATTTATATTTTGTCATTAGGGGAACTGTTTGATTTTAAATAATATCTCATATCAACTATACATAACTTACAATATCTTGGGGGAGCTTTGGGCTAAAGATGGATGACTGGCTGTTGTACTTTCAAATATAGGTACATCTATTTAACTTAAGCAAGCTTAGAAACATTTCCCCAAACGACTAAATCTGTATATTTTATCTTTAAGACTTTGCAAATTTCATGGGGATCAAGGTTTCTTTTGAGGGATGAGACTAAGATGACATCTTAAATGCATGTATTAAGCTCCACCCTCTTCCAAATTCTGGATTCACCCACCCTTCCAACTGTGCATCCATCCTCAGGAGTCAGGGTACCCACAAAGCGAACTTCCTGGAATCCAAACTACCTGCCTTGAAGCATAAGCTGATCAACAGAAGAGTATGGAGTTCCCCATCACAGGCTCTAGGGGACAATTGCCCCAGCTACTGCAGGTGATCCAGAAGTTCTTCAAAACTTCAATGTTATGAACTTAATTTATAGAATCTCTGAGTAAACCTGGCTGATTTTCTTTGCATTTTAGCCAACATGCTACCTACACAAATGTACAATGTAGATTTAAGTACATTTTTTTTTGACATATTCCTTGTAGAAACGGTGCAAGGTAACTTGAAAAATACCAGTATTTTCCTTCCACAGCCTATATAAATAACTATCCTCACATCCCAAATACTGCTGTGGCAGCCAAAGCAAAACTGGTTCTCTACAGGTACCATCCATTGTATTGTCTCCCCAGAAGGACAGGAAGAAAAGGTGTAGAAAGAAGCACTGACCCAGACACTGGGTCTGGAGTGGAGGTGAGAAATATACTTCTGTCCTATGTCACCACGAAATTCCAAAGCCACCTGTGATGCTGGAGGCAGGTATTGGAGGAAGGCCTGTCTGCAGGCCCACTGCCATCCACCTTACCACAGGACATCAAGCTGGGTTCACGAAAGAATTATGTTTCTCAAAGTAATTCCTACAGACTCAGGAAAGAGTACCAGAGCAGTTAATCTAGGAGTCCTTTCTCTCAACTACTGAGACAAAATCCTTCTACTCAATAGTCCATTAATCGCAAGGTATTTTACTCTCACTGGTGGAAACAACTATTCCTGGCTCTGTGTAAATTTTAGGAATTCCTCTACCTCAGTGTTCTTTCCCTGACTGAAGGCAATTTCCTCACTCATGTGTTGATCAGTAAGAAGGGACGGGGGTGGGGGGTGGGGGTGGGGGACTTTTTGCAGACTTCTTGATACTCTTTGTCTAGCTGTTTCCTCTCCAGCACTCTTTCCTTTAAACTCTAGCTGCTTTGGACGCCTTAGTCACCCAGTGTTCTTTCAAACTCAGACAGACCCCTAGTCTTCACCTAAACCTTCCCTGTGCTGTGGCCTGGAAATTCTCTCCAGGCAATATTTTAGCTGGGGCAATTATAGAGCTCAGCTTATTTGTTTCCTATCTCTGAGGGAGCACTGCCTTTTGTTGCTTTGTATCCAAAGCCTTGAAAATCATTGATGGGTATATTTTGTTTGCATGTTTTACTTGTCTCAGGCTGGAGGGTAAATTCAAGCCCTGTTACTTCACCTTGACCAAAAATGAAATTTAACTATATCTTTTTATAAATGAAATTTCTAAATATTTCTAGTGGACAGAAAGGCAATTATGTTTTCAACATTGATACATATTGCTCAACATTTATGAATATCTTATGGATTCTAAAAATTTAGTTTTGGAATTCATAGGGGATGATCGATAAGTATAATCTATTTATCTATAATGACAATTTTGATTTTTCTTTCAAATACAAATTTTATATTTTCTTGTCTTATTAAGCTAACTAGAACTTCCAATTCAACATTGGATACAAATAGTGATAGTCTGCATTCTAGACATTGTCTTGGATGTTATAGGAAATTTTGAAAAATACTTCAATATTGACTGAGATTTACTATGCTTTTTTTTTATTATTGCTAGAGATTTATCAACTTAAGGAAATTTCCTTTCTTTCCATTTTAACAAGGGTTTTTATCAATATTGCATATTGAATCTAACAAATCTTTTTCTGTAAGTTTTGAGATATTCATACGGTTTGTTTCCTTTAACCTGCAGGGGTAGTGAATGACATGAATAGGATTTTCTAATGTTGAACCAACTTCAATTAAACCCAATTCTGATGGGATGTTTTATGTATTTAACATATTGCTATGTTCAGTTTGCTAATTTTTGCTTAGGATTTCGTGCACTTGTGTTCATGAGTGAAGGTGGCCTGTACCTTTCATAAGGAGTTCTATATTTTCATAGGCATCTTAGTGTTTATTGACTCTATTACTATTTTAAAAGTCAAATTCATTTAAAAACTTGTGGTTTCCTTTTCCTCACCACAGGAATATCACCAGCGTCTGTTGTTTGCCAGCCATAACATGACCATTTTTTAAAATTCATAAATGGAACAGATAAAGAAAGACCAAAAAAGAAGAGAAAGTGAGGATCAGAAACGGGTGTAGGAGAGAGAGAGGTAAGGAAAGAAAATAAGCCAATGTGTAGGCGCATATAAGAAAGAGATGGCATTTGATGGAATTAGCCACTTTGTGAGGACAAAAGGCAGAAGAGAAGGTGGGGTGGGGCTGTCCATGACACATGCAGAGGCAAATAAGCCTGGAGAAGGCAGTATTCCAGTTGCTTGGTCTGCCCTGTCTGACCACCAAAAGCTTGCTTGCAATAAATCACCTAAGATTCAAATTCCTTTCTATAATGTGATCTGTAGTGGTACTTTAACATGAAATTTCCTATGAAGAGCCCAAATACCATGGACCAAAAAATCATGCACATTTTTCGTTACCATAAACTCAAGTATAGTAACATACAAACAACTAAAAATGCTATACTATGAAGTTCTGTTTTCCACAGTCAGTTTCATCCTCACTTCTTCATAGGCTATCCAGGGAACTGCCTCATTTCTGGTTGGCCCAGATTTCTTATCTTGCCCTGTGCAGATTCTCTTGATCCTCTTCTGTGTTCCTCACTAATCTTGTCTTAAGCTGGTCTGTGCTAGGATATTGCTTCCCTGTGTCAGAGACCTTGTTGCTATCTGCATAAAATTCTTGGCCTCTATGTCTGCAACTACTTGAAGTTCACATTAAATACCACATCTCTATCAATTACTAAAAGGGTTTTGCTTTCCTCTAGTAAGTTCACAAAATAGAAAATACTTCTTACTGAATTTGTGTGGCTCCACAGCTTTCGTTTTCTTTGAATCCTCTATGCTTTCTGGTCACCAGTCTATATGTAATCACCACTATCATCATCAGAGTAAAAATAATAAGCAAAAAAGCAGTTAGCATTTATCCAATCTCATTATGTGCTGGAAACTGTGCTAAAAGCCTTGTATACATAATCTCTAATTTTCACAACCTGATGAGACCTAATTTTACAGATGAGAAAACTCAGCTCCCAGAGATTTCCATGGTCACAGTTCACTTGAACAAAAGTTGCACACACTGTACCTGTATGGTACTCATATATACCTATTCTCCTAAGCCTGCAGCAGCCCAAAGGCATGGCTTTTAAACCATTTCACAACCCTGTTATACTGAAGTAGAAGAAAGGAAGTTTTAAAAGATTTATTTGAACTAACAGCAAAAGAGATGCTGGAAAAGGTGACCAATGTGATTGTCCATACTAACTAGTTGATGCCTCAGAAGGACACTGAATGAATTAGAGCATAGTCTCCAAACTTTGTTCCAACAAACTCTGAAGGTACATATGGTCTTCTGAACTCTTCTCAGGAGCAACGGGGAACTCCAGCTGGTAGGGGTCTGCACCAACCCCAGCTGTTCTTACTTTATCTCTTTCATATATTGCACTTGCAATCAAAGCTCAGGGATATGATGGTAGAGTCATAAGTGAGTTTCTGGAAAGTAGATTCTGGACAGAGATTTGCATGTAAGTGGTTTCATGGGGAGTGCTCTTGGGAATAATACCTGTAAAGATGTAAGGGAAGCATGACTAGGAAGAGGGTGAATTTCAACTCTTATGCAATTGCAAGAGAGGCTTCAGTCAATCCCATAGGGAGTTCTGAAACCAGGGCAGCCCTAAAGATAAATTCTCAATTGAGGGAAGAGGGTTTGGTCAGTATATTTTCACAGGTACTAGTCACTAAATGCAGGCTGCCTCAAGGGGTGGTAACCTTGGGTGAGCAGTGCCCTTTAACCAGACATTCTAGGGAAGGCTCAGCTATGAGCTTTCAATAGGCAACACTACTGCACCTGTGGGACTGAATGTCCCATCCTGGAGGGGGAGCTGGATGGCACCTCAATTTTTCCACTGAAGGGATGGAAGGTTGAAAATCACTGGATTACAGGGAAGGGAAGAATCATGACTTGTCACATTTACTTTTTTTAAAAGCAAAAATATAAATATTTTTAATGCATATTACATAGCAAGAAATAAAAGAAGGATTTTTTCCTAACAGATAGGTTTATAGAGCAGTTTATCCAGATGAATATGTCAGATCTGCTCTCTGCTTACAGTATTTATTAGTTCTTCCATCTAGCCACTCACAGCCCAGTTGGGAGCATGCCAAAGCCTGTCAATTAGCAGTAAGCCTATCCCTTATGAACACAGGCAGGAACTGCGATCATGTCCAGCTAAGATCAAGGATTAGCAAATCAGCATGACCCTAGATTGCAGACACTATTTAAGCCCCACAGGCCAACAAGCTAGGGTAGTTGTATTATTTTCCTGGCTGAATAGGAGACGAGACACTCACTGCCTGGAGACATTCACAATTTACCTTTGCTTATCTATCAATTAAGCCCATTAAAATGAGCACTGATTTATCATGCTTCCCTGTTCAAATACCAGCAAGCCCATGTTCACATCCACATCCATCTTAATAACACATCCACAGCCTTCTAGTCTGTTAGAGGCATTTTCTTACCACCTCTTCCCCAGAGGACTGGATGTTTTTCCAGGCAATACAAACATTGCTCTAAATGGGCCCCTGCTTGAAAACAGACTGAATGGAAGTAATGGTTTCATCTCTTTTTCTTCTACCTGGAACTGATTCTAAAACAACTCTTCTTTACCCTCGCCCCTGCTTCCTACCACACTGTATTATAGTGCAAGTTAGAAATATGCCATCAGTGCTTACTTATTCATTACACAAAGAGAGGCTTCAGATACAATTCTAATGCTGAAAGTCAAGGGTGGCTAACCATGCTATCTGCTCACTCAATGTTACTTGGAGGGAGTCTGCTGCTTCCATCCTAGATCAAGTGACAAGGTAGGTACTGAGATGTTTACTACTAAAGAAAACTAAGTCCCAAGGTTCCGAGAGACCTTGCTCCATACCTGAGGGCAAGACAGAAAACTAATAATCCTATCATGAGCGATCACAGTAAGCTTTGCTCAGATGAAAATAGTCCTTATTCACCTGCCGTTGAAATGTTCCAAAAAGCCAAAGTCAAAGAACAATCATGAGCACAAATTGTCCTTACTCTTCTCTCCCTTCCACTCCTCACAACTACTGCCATGACTGGGGAAAACGTGTGCTTTACCTGTGTTGATACAATCATAGGCTTGTAATTGGGGAAGAAACTGAGCTTTTAAGCTTCTAGTTTCATTTCATATGGGTAGAAGAATATCACTTATTTTTCTAAATTTTGCCCATACCTGATTTCTAAAAAACTCAAAAGGAAATGTGTATCCTTTGTGTGGCTCTCCTTGGCTTCTGGATTATTAATTTAACAAGCATCTATTACACAACACTATCATGTGCAGGACATTAAGAATGGGCCAAGAGCATACAAATTAGGGGAAATAGAGTTACTTCTATTTGAATAAAACATTACTTCCTAAGAGCCATAAACTCCCACTCATCTCCATGAGACTCCAGGATCCTGCAGAATCTTCAGACCCTCATAGTTACAGAAGCAATTAATCAGCTAAAGGATGAACTGAGAAAACCCAAAATGCCATGAACATTTTGACTGCAAATGACTACACCATTAAATTAAAATGAACTCATTGTAGGATATATTGATATCACCCTATGACTATAGTAAGTTTTTATATTTTCCTGGTCAAAACTTTGATATTACTCTAATGTCTGCTTATTTGAATCAATAACCAAATAATGTAGGTGAGTAAGATACCTGGAAAGTAAGGTTGAATGAAAGTAGTTGAGCTTTCAAATAGTAGCTATATTTATTATCCAGTGCTCAGATAACAGATCATCTCACCTGTGGCCTAAAAATAATAAACAGTATTTTATGTAGTTTCTGTGGGTCAGTGTCTATTATAGGTTCAGGTGTCAACTTGATCAGGTGATGGTGTCTATTTATTCTATTGCTTTGGACTTAAACCAGCAGCACATGAATTTCATCTATGGTTAATTTGATCTACGGTTGACCAAGGGAAGTGCCTTCCACAATGAGTAACATTTAATTTAATCAGCTGGAGGCTTGAAAGGATAAATCAGAAGAGAGAGAAAACGCTGACATAGACCCAGATGTTTGGAGATGCAGAGAGGAAACACCCCAGGTAATGCTGTTTGAAACCAGAAACTGGGAGAGGCCAATAGACATTGCCATGTCCTTCTCATGTGGCAGAGGAACCCAGATGAAAACTAGCTACCTTTCCTCCAAAGAACTGTAAATTTTTAATCCCCTTTTATAAAAGTCCAACCATTTCTGGTGTATTGCATTTTGGCAGCTTTAGCAAACAAAAATCATCAGCAATGTGGGTGTGCTATGGTTCTGATCCACTGTCTCAAGGAGGTACAGTCAAAATGTCCTCTAGGGCTGCAGTCATCTAAAGGCTTAACTGGAGGATCTGCTTCTGAGGTGGCTCACTGACTTGTCTGGCAAATTAATTCTGGTTGTTAACAGGAAACATTTGCTACTTACCATGCAGACCTCCGCAAAGAGCTGCTTGAATGTCCTTCTGACAAGGTGAAGTCTTTTATGACCTAGCTTGAGGAGTAACACATCATCATTTCTACAACAGCCTAATGGTTGTGCAGGTCAGCCTTATTCAATGTTAGAGAGGATGACAGAAATGTGATTGGCAGGTCGGAAGAGTCGTGGGCTGGGGGCTGGCTATCAGAGATGTTTCACATCCTTCCTACATGCAAAATAAACTCAACCCATTCCAAGCTCCAGAAAGTCACATCACCTAAATCAGGTCCAGATGTTATGAGTTCCTTAAATGCAGGTAGCTCCTTAGGTACAGCATTTTGAGTACAGTCCACTTGATCCGAAGACCTCAAAATAAAGAGATAAGTTACCTGTTCCACACCCTCCACACACACACATCCAAGACACAATGGTGGGATAAGCAGAGGAGAACTTGTCTGGATACTGTTTAAAACAGGAAACAGGAAGCACATAGGAGACACTGGCAGGGTAAATGTTTAAAGCTTCTTGAGTAGGACTCAGTCCTACTGCCAGGGAATAATTCTCTGTGGCTCTTAGCTCACCTACTGGGCTCTTGGTTTGACTTGCTGAGTCATCCTTCCTTTACCATGGAAAGGTCCCCCATGTTTGCATGAGCCTACTTACTTATTGCAGAACTGTATAAGTGCAAAGGCATTTTCTTTTTTTTCACAATTCTGTCCCTTTCAGTTCAAGATGGCAGTGTTTCTGCCAATATAATACCTTAAAATATGTTGTAGATCAACTATGAATCTTATAGGGGTTCACTGCAGTAGACAAAAGACATACACACAAATCTCTTAAAATATGCTTTTTTTTTTAACCTTGGGTTCTGTTAATATTGCTGAGGGACAATATTCTTTAGGTTCTTCAAGATATACTGTCTGTCCTGTTATCTGAGGCATCATCATAATATCTCTGAGGTCTCAAAGAATTTTACTGTCTTAAATTTAGCTTTAAATTGTACTTTCATGAGAGTGCTCTGGATTTTATATTTGCCTAAAAGCCATGTCTTAATTTGTTATCTGGAGAGGTTGAGAATTTTCAAATGCAAATATTCCTAGCTTCTTTTTGCTTAACAGTCCTCCCTTTAGCTTATCATTCCCCTCTCGCTTTTACTATAAGTAATAAGAAAAATACTTTACTTGGAAGTCTCTTTAGCTAGATTGGCTGGTTTATTACATACATTTTCTAATTTTCACATTACTACAGGTAATAGTGTTGCTAAATTCTGCTATTATTTAATCATCACTGGATTACAATAACATTGTCCTAATTTTATGTGAAACCCTTAAAGTAGCCTTTACAAAGGCCATCAAGCATCTTAATGGCCTATTTAAGGCACTTTAAACTCTCCTCAAAGCCTTTTCAGCTTCTTCCAAATGCATGGTTCCAATGCCATTCCTAGATTTTTAAGTATTTGTTGTGGCAGCACCCCACTTCCAGGCATCAAAATCTGTTTTGGCTATCTATTGCTGTGTAACAAATTACCTAAAAACTTAGTGGCTTAAAGCAATAAATTATCTCATGCAGTTTGTGTGGGTGAGGAATCTAGGAGAGGTTTAGGTGGGTAGTTCTGGGATCACCAGTGAAGTTGTAGTCAAGACATACATGGTTGTAGTCATCTGATGGGATTGGGGGATATGCTTCCAAGGTCCCTCAGTCACATGCCTGGCAACTTGTGCTGGTTTTTGGCTGGAGATCTCAGTTCCTTAACAGTCCATGGGCTTCTTAAGTATTCTCATGTTATGGCAGATAGCTTATATGAGCAAATGATCCACAATAGTAAGGCTGAAGCCATACTGTTTTTTATGATCTAGCATTGGAAGTTAGACACTATCAGTTGTTGCATAGGTCAATCCAATCCAATGTGGGAAAGAACAACATAAGGACATGAAAACTATAATAGGAAAGTCTTGGGGGCTACCTGGAGGCTGGTTACCACAGTATCATCCTAAAATGTGAGATTTTAGAGGTTACTGGTGGCTTAATTTTAGCAAATGTTGTAACTTATTGGAAATATCATCAACCATTTGAAAAAGGAAGTGTACATTAAGTATATTTTAACCACTTCTCAGGATCACAGTGGAGTAAAAAAGAAAAACATAGTTAAGGTTTTTTGACAAAGAATTTACAAGCTACCATTCATACTGTTCTATATTCTTGACTGCCTAAAGCATGTCATAAGTTCTAACTTATTCTTGTTTTTAGAATTTCCATTTAATTTTGTTTTTATATATTCCAGTCTTTGAGTGAAATTCTCTATTTTCCATCCATTTTCTTGAACATATGATTCACAACTATTTCATTGAACTTGGCTGATAATTCCAAAGTCTGGGACATCTCTGGGTCTTTTTTTATTGACAGTTTTTTCCCCATTGGTTGTGGTCCTCTTCCTTGGTATATCTGCTAATGTATTTTATTGGATATACGTATGAAAATTGTAAACATTGTGGTAATGTTATCTTGTTATAGCCAAAGTGCTGGAGCATTTTGTATTCCTACTAGAAATGCATGAATGTTCCAGTTGTTCATAAGCTTGTTAGTACTTGGTGGCATCACTTTATAACCCATTCTAACAGATATATAGTGTAACATATTGTGGTTTTAATTTGCACTTCTCTATTGACTAATGACATGGAGCATATTTCATGTACTTATTTATCATGAATCATCTTCTTTAGTGAAGTTTTTATTTAAATCTTTTGTCTATTTTCTATTTTTATTTTAATTGAATTTTGAAGAGTACTTTATATATATTAGTAGAAGTCTTTGCCAACTATGTAATTTTTAAGATATTTTCTCCCAAATTTGTGGCTCACCTTTGCATTCCCTTGAGCATCTTTTGAAGAAAAGTTTTAATTTTGATGCTGTTCAATTTATTAAAAATTTATTTTATGAATTGTACTTTTGTATTTTATTTAACAATACTTTACCTAATCCAAGTTCACAAAGATTTTCCCCTATATTTTCTTCTACATGTTTTAAAATTTCTTCTATGGTCCATTTTTAGTTCATTTTTGTATGAGCTCTTAAGTATTGTTGAGATTCTTATTATTCAAATTAAATTTTGCATGTTTTTCCTGCAGACTGTGATCTTGCTAAACTCATTAGGTTAAAGGAGTCTTGGGGTAGATAATTTTCGAGATGTTCTATGTAGACAATCAAGTCATATGAAAATATTTTTTTCTTTACAATTTATATGTCTTTCATTTCTTTTTCTTGCCTGATTGCACTGGCTAAGACTTGTAGTACAATGTTGATCAGGAATAGTGAGAACAGACACCCTTGCATTGCTCCCAATCTTAGGGAGAAAGCAATAAACATTTTAGCATCAAATATGGAGATGTACTTTTCCTAAAGCTGCTCTTTTTTAGGATAAGAAGGCTTCTTTCTATTCCTTGATTGTTGAGCACTTTTATTATGAATGGACATTAAATTTGTCAAATGCTTTTTCTACACTGAGATGAACAAATGGTTTTTCAGTTCATAAATACGGTGATTTACATGTATTTATCTTTTACTAGAGAAATTGTAGTTTTACATAAAAACCATAAAGAAAATACAGAGTTCTTATACATGTGTCCCATTACTAACATTTTACATTAATGTAGTTCCTTTGGTATAACTGATAGGACAATATTATTATAACTGTACTATTAACTATAATCCAAAGTTTACATTCGAGTTTACTGTTTGTGTTGTATAGTCCTATCTTTGTTTCTTTTAAAATTTTTATTCTGGGAACATATATATTACCTAAAATTTCCCATTTTAATCACATTCAGATACATAATTCAGTGGGATCAATTATATCCATAATGTTGTGCTACCATCACCACCATCTGTTACCAAAGTTTCTCCATCACCCCAAATAGAAATTTTGTACCAATTAAGCACTAATTCCCCATTCCCTATCCCACCCCCAAATCCTCATGACCTGTTTACTAGAATCTGACTCGACGAATTTCCTTCTTTCTTACATTATATATAATAAAGCTGAAATGTACATGACAATGTTAGAATTTTGTTTTAAATTGTTACATGTCTTTTAAAGATAGTAAGAGGAAAACTGGGAGATAAAATAGCATTCTGCCTTTATCCAGTTATTTACATTTCTGATCCTCTCCAAAGGATCCAAATTTCCATCTCAGCATTTTTTCTAGTGTGCTTCTGGCAACAAATACTCTGTTTCCTTTTATCTAAAGTTGTGTTCATCTTACTTATTCTCAAAGGATATAGTCACTGGTTTTAGAATTCTAGGTTCTAAAATCTAGATCTAGATTGGCTAGTTTTTATTGAGCATCTTTAACCCATCAAGTGTTCTCTTTCTCTCTCCTCCTTTCTGGGACTCCAATTACACATATGGAGAACAATCAGATGTTAGCTAACAAATGTCTGAGACACTATTCATTGTTCCCAATTTATTTTCTCTCTTTTCTTCATATTACATATTCTCTATTGACACATCTCAAGTTCACTTACTCTTCCTCTGTCATCTTCACTCACTATTAATTTATCCAATAAATATTTAATTTAAATATGTATTTTTTATTAATTAAAAAAATTAACTAACACAACATTTAGAAATCATTCCATTGTACATATACAATCAGTAATTCTTAATATCATCACATAGATGCATATACATCATTTCTTAGTACATTTGCATCGATTCAGAAAAAGAAATAGAAAGACAACAGAAGAAGAAATAAAACGATAACAGAGAGAAATAAATAAAAAAAATAAAATAAAAAAAAACTATACCTCACATACAGCTTCATTCAGTGTTTTAACATAATTACATTACAATTAGGTATTATTGTGCTGTCCATTTCTGAGTTTTTGTATCCAGTCCTGCTGCACAGTCTGTATCCCTTCAGCTCCTATTACCCATTATCTTACCCTATTTCTATCTCCTGATGGTCTCTGTTACCAATGACATATTCCAAGTTTATTCTCTAATGTCGGTTCACTTCAGTGGGACCATACAGTATTTGTCCTTTAGTTTTTGGGTAGTCTCACTCAGCATAATGTTCTCTAGGTCCATCCATGTTATTACATGCTTCATAAGTTTATTCTGTCTTAAAGCTGCATAATATTCCATCGTATGTATATACCACAGTTTGTTTAGCCATTCTTCTGTTGATGGACATTTTGGCTGTTTCCATCTTTTTGCAATTGTAAATAATGCTGCTATAAACATTGGTGTGTAAATGTCCGTTTGTGTCTTTGCCCTTAAGTCCTCTGAGTATATACCTAGCAATGGTACTGCTGGGTCGCATGGCAATTCTACATTCAGCTTTTTGAGGAACCACCAAACTGCCTTCCACAGTGGTTGCACCATTTGACATTCCCACCAACAGTGGATAAGTGTGCCTCTCTCTCCACATCCTCTCCAGCACTTGTCATTTTCTGTTTTGTTGATAATGGCCATTCTGGTGGGTGTGAGATGATATCTCATTGTGGTTTTGATTTGCATTTCTCTAATGGCCAGGGACATTGAGCATCTCTTCATGTGCTTATTGGCCATTTGTATTTCCTCTTCTGAGAGGTGTCTGTTCAAGTCTTTTTCCCATTTTGTAATTGGATTGGCTGTCTTTTTGTTGTTGAGTTGAACAATCTCTTTATAAATTCTGGATACTAGACCTTTATCTGATATGTCGTTTCCAAATATTGTCTCCCATTGTGTAGGCTGTCTTTCTACTTTCTTGATGAAGTTCTTTGATGCACAAAAGTGTTTAAATTTGAGGAGCTCCCATTTATTTCTTTCTTTCTTCAGTGCTCTTGCTTTAGGTTTAAGGTCCATAAAACCGCCTCCAGTTGTAAGACTCATAAGATATTTCCCCACATTTTCTTCTAACTGTTTTATGGTCTTAGACCTAATGTTTAGATCTTTGATCCATTTTGAGTTAACTTTTGTATAGGGTGTGAGATTCGGGTCCTCTTTCATTCTTTTGCATATGGATATCCAGTTCTCTAGGCACCATTTATTGAAGAGACTGTTCTGTCCCAGGTGAGTTGGCTTGACTGCCTTATCAAAGATCAAATGTCCATAGATGAGAGGGTCTATATCTGAGCACTCTATTCGATTCCATTGGTCGATATATCTATCTTTATGCCAGTACCATGCTGTTTTGACCACTGTGGCTTCATAATATGCCTTAAAGTCAGGCAGCATGAGACCTCCAGCTTTGTTTTTTTTCCTCAAGATACTTTTAGTAATTCGGGGCACCCTGCCCTTCCAGATAAATTTCCTTATTGGTTTTTCTATTTCTGAAAAATAAGTTGTTGGGATTTTGATTGGTATTGCGTTGAATCTGTAAATCAATTTAGGTAGAATTGACATCTTAACTATATTTAGTCTTCCAATCCATGAACACGGTATGCCCTTCCATCTATTTAGGTCTTCTGTGATTTCTTTTAACAGTTTTTTGTAGTTTTCTTTGTATAGGTCTTTTGTCTCTTTAGTTAAATGTATTCCTAAGTATTTTATTCTTTTAGTTGCAATTGTAAATGGGATTCGTTTCTTGATTTCCCCCTCAGCTTGTTCATTGCTAATGTATAGAAACACTACAGATTTTTGAATGTTGATTTTGTCACCTGCTACTTTGCTGTACTCATTTATTAGCTCTAGTAGTTTTGTTGTGGATTTTTCAGGGTTTTCAACGTATAGTATCATATCATCTGCAAACAGTGATAGTTTTGCTTCTTCCTTTCCAATTTTGATGCGTTGTATTTCTTTTTCTTGTCTAATTGCTCTGGCTAGAACCTCCAACACGATGATGCATAACAGTGGTGGTTATGCACATTCTTGTCTTGTTCCTGATCTTAGGGGGAAATTTTTCAATTTTTCCCCATTGAGGATGATATTAGCTGTGGGTTTTTCATATATTCCCTCCATCATTTTAAGGAGGTTCCCTTGTATTCCTATCCTTTGAAGTGTTTTCAACAGGAAAGGATATTGAATCTTGTCAAACGCCTTCTCTGCATCAATTGAGATGATCATGTGATTTTTCTGCTTTGATTTGTTGATATGGTGTATTACATTAATTGATTTTCTTATGTTGAACCATCCTTGCATACCTGGGATGAATCCTACTTGGTCATGATGTATAATTCTTTTAATGTGTTGCTGGATTCGATTTGCTAGAATTTTGTTGAGGATTTTTGCATCTATATTCATTAGAGAGATTGGTCTGTAGTTTTCTTTTATCGTAATATCTTTGCCTGGTTTTGGTATGAGGGTGATGTTGGCTTCATAGAATGAATTAGGTAGCTTTCCCTCCACTTCAATTTTTTTGAAGAGTTTGAGCAGGGTTGGTACTAATTCTTTCTGGAATGTTTGGTAGAATTCACATGTGAGGCTGTCTGGTCCTGGACTTTTCTTTTTGGGAAGCTTTTGAATGACTGATTCAATTTCTTTACTTGTGATTGGTTTGTTCAGGTCGTCTATTTCTTCTTGAGTCAAAGTTGGTTGATCATGCCTTTCTAGGAACTTGTCCATTTCATCTACATTGTTGTATTTATTAGCATAAAGTTGTTCATAGTATCCTGTTATTACCTCCTTTATTTCTGTGAGGTCAGTGGTTATGTCTCCTCTTCCATTTCTGATCTTATTTATTTGCGTCCTCTGTCTTCTTCTTTTTGTCAATCTTGCTAAGGGCCCATCAATCTTATTGATTTTCTCATAGAACCAACTTCTGGTCTTACTGATTTTCTCTATTGTTTTCATGTTCTCAATTTCATTTATTTCTGCTCTAATCTTTGTTATTTCTTTCCTTTTGCTTGCTTTGGGGTTAGTTTGCTGTTCTTTCTCCAGTTCTTCTAAGTGGACAGTTAATTCCTGAATTTTTGCCCTTTCTTCTTTTTTGATATAGGCATTTAGGGCAATAAATTTCCCTCTTAGCACTGCCTTTGCTGCGTCCCATAGGTTTTGATATGTTGTGTTTTCATTTTCATTTGCCTTGAGATATTTACTAATTTCTCTTGTAATTTCTTCCTTGACCCACTCATTGTTTAAGAGTGTGTTGTTGAGCCTCCACGTATTTGTGAATTTTCTGGCACTCTGCCTATTATTGATTTCCAACTTCATTCCTTTATGATCCAAGAAAGTGTTGGGTATGATTTCAATCTTTTTAAATTTGTTGAGACTTGCTTTGTGACCCAGCATATGGTCTATCTTTGAGAATGATCCATGAGCACTTGAGAAAAAGGTGTATCCTGCTGTTGTGGGGTGTAATGTCCTATAAATGTCTGTTAAGTCTAGCTCATTTATTGTAATATTCAAATTCTCTGTTTCTTTACTGATCCTCTGTCTAGATGTTCTGTCCATTGATGAGAGTGGGGAATTGAAGTCTCCAACTATTATGGTAGATGTGTCTATTTCCCTTTTCAGTAATTGCAGTGTATTCCTCACGTATTTTGGGGCATAGTGATTCGGTGCATAAATATTTATGATTGTTATGTCTTCTTGTTTAATTGTTCCTTTTATTAGTAGATAGTATCCTTCTTTGTCTCTTTTAACTGTTTTACATTTGAAGTCTAATTTGTTGGATATTAGTATAGCTACTCCTGCTCTTTTCTGGTTGTTATTTGCATGAAATATCTTTTCCCAACCTTTCACTTTCAACCTATGTTTATCTTTGGGTCTAAGATGTGTTTCCTGTAGACAGCATATAGAAGGATCCTGTTCTTTAATCCATTCTGCCAGTCTATGTCTTTTGATTGGGGAATTCAGTCCATTAACATTTAGTGTTATTACTGTTTGGGTAATATTTTCCTCTACCATTTTGCCTTTTGTATTATATATATCATATCTGATTTTCCTTCTTTCTACACTCTTCTCCATACCTCTCTCTTCTGTCTTTTCGTATCTGACTCTAGTGCTCCCTTTAGTATTTCTTGCAGAGCTGGTCTCTTGGTCACAAATTCTCTCAGTGACTTTTTGTCTGAAAATGTTTTAATTTCTCCCTCATTTTTGAAGGACATTTTTGCTGGATATAGAAGTCTTGGTTGGCAGTTTTTCTCTTTTAGTAATTTAAATATATCATCCCACTGTCTTCTTGCTTCCATGGTTTCTGCTGAGAAATCTACACATAGTCTGATTGGGTTTCCCTTGTATATGATGGATTGTTTTTCTCTTGCTGCTTTCAAGATCCTCTCTTTCTCTTTGACCTCTGACATTCTAACTAGTAAGTGTCTTGGAGAACGCCTATTTGGGTCTATTCTCTTTGGAGTGCGCTGTACTTCTTGGATCTGCAATTTTAGGTCTTTCATAAGAGTTGGGAAATTTTCAGTGATAATTTCTTCCATTAGTTTTTCTCCTCCTTTTCCCTTCTCTTTTCCTTCTGGGACACCCACAACACGTATATTTGTGCGCTTCATATTATCATTCAATTCCCTGAGCCCCTGCTCAAATTTTTCCATTCTTTACCCTATAGTTTCTGTTTCTTTTTGGATTTCAGATGTTCCATCCTCATGTTCACTAATGCTAGCCTCTGTCTCTTGAAATCTACCATTGTAGGTTTCCATTGTTTTTTTCCATCTCTTCTACTGTATCTTTCATTCCCATAAGTTCTGTTATTTGTTTTTTCAGACTTTCCATTTCTTCTTTTTGTTCATCCCTTGCCTTCTTCATGTCCTCCCTCAATTTATTGATTTCGTTTTTGAAGAGGTTTTCCATTTCTGTTCGTATATTCAGAATTAGTTGTCTCAGCTCCTGTATCTCATTTGAACTATTGGTTTGTTCCTTTGACTGGCCCATATCTTCAATTTTCCTGGTGTGATTTGTTATTTTTTGCTGTCGTCTGGACATTTAATCAGATTTACCTGAGTGTGAGACCCAGCAGGTTGAAAGACTTTCCTGTGAAGTCTCTGGGCTCTGTTTTTCTTATCCTGCCCAGTATGTGGCGCTTGTCTGTCTGCGGGTCCCACCAGCAAAAGACGTTGTGGCTCCTTTAACTTTGGAAGGCTCTCCCTGCTGTGTGTGTGGTGGAGACAGAGGAAAGGTTGTAGGCTGGTTTAAATGGCTTCAAATTGTGAAGTCCTGGGATCTGAATTCCTTGAGAGAGGGATTCTACCTGAGATGCGTTTCACCCCTCCCGTGTGGAAGGTTCAGGTGGTAGAGAGCCCTGAAAGCAGCCTGTTTCTGCGTTTGGGGCAGTTGCAACCTGTGTAATCTGGGCACTGAGCCCAGAGGCACCAAGCCTCCATAGAAACAGTCACAGAAGGCTCTGTTTCACCCCCTTTCCTCTTTTTCAATTAGCCCAATAGGCGACTTCCACCTTGATCAGTTTCGCCTGAGCTGGGGGCCTATTTTTAGTAGTCAGAATTTGTTTATTAATGCCATTATTGGTGTTTGGTGGACTCAGTCCCTGCTAATGTTGGAGACTCTTTCCTTTCCCTCCAGGTAGCCGCCTGTGGGGGAGGGGCACCGGCCGCCGGCCACCATGGCTTGGGGATATCACTGATCTGAGACTCACTGCTGGACCGGGAAGCCGCCTGTGGGGGGAGGGGCGCCAGTTGCCGACCTCTGCAGCTTGGGGATCTCGCTGATCCAAGACTCGTAGTCGGTCCGGGAAGCTGCCCGCAAGGGAGGGGTGCCGTCCGCCGCGGCTTGGGGAACTTGCCTCTCCGAGACTCTCAGCGGGCCTGGGAAGGAGGGAGGGAGGGGCGCCAGCTGCCAGCCACTGCGGCCTGGGGAAGCGCGCACCGCTCGGGGATCTCACTGCAGCGGAGTTTCACAGTCGGGCCAGCCAGTCCAGACTGGGGTGTGTTGTGTGTCTGGTCTCTGTCGTGGCTCTGGGAGCTGTTCAAATATGTATTTTTAAAAAAAATTTCCACCATTTCCATTTGATTCTAAGTATTTCTATTTCTCTTCTGAGAGTCCCTGACATTTCATTCATTCAGGAAATGTTCCTTTTATTTCATTAAGAATGGTTATAATAACTACTTTTAAATTCTTTGATAGTGCCCTCATCTAGGTCATTTGGACTCATTCTCTATTGGTTTACTTTTGTAAAGTGTTGCTTTTTCTTAGTTCTCCATATATTGTGCAATTTTGGATTATATTCTGGACATTATAAATTCTAAGTAATAGAGATTCTTGGTTCTATTATTGTTCTCTGATGACTGTTAATTCTTTTGTTTTAGTAAGTGAACTTGACCTGAAAATTCTGTTTCTTAGGTGGCAATTCTTGTTGAGGTTCCTATCTTTGTCTTTAGTTGAGACTGTTGGTTGAGTCATTGGTCAGAGATTGGGTAGACATAATCTGGGGTTCCTTCCCATCCCATCCAGCTCTGGCTTTTTGCTGCTCAGAATTTCCCCCATTTTCTTTCGTGGCTAGGGTTTTGTTAGCTTCAATTCTCTGGTTCCCTGGGAGATAAAGACTGTGGTTTTTTCTACCAATACTCCTGCCACTTTAAGCCCTATGCAGACTGCATCTGGCCCCAGGCTATAAGCTATGAAAATGGAAACGTACTTTGCACAACTCCACTCCCCTGAGCACGCGTTTCACACCAAAGTCTCTTGTTCAGGTCATTCTCCAGTGTCTTTGGGTAACTGCTTATTGAATTCTGTCTAGGTTGTATAGTCATTTTCTGCAGCAGAGTCAAGTCCTGTTGGGTCTCAATCTGTCACTATTAGAAGAAGTCCTATATTAACTTTAAATGAAATTCAGAGTTTGCACTATTAACTAGATATTTAAATTTCTGAAATCAGATTATTGGTATATCTGGAAGTACCCAAAGGACTTTTAATTACATTAGAGTAATCAGAAAAGTCCTGGGACTTGCCCTAGATTTCATCTAAAGACTTGGGCTTCAATAGATAATGAGAAGAAATTAATGTAGTTACTTTATGATTAGACTATCCAAGTCCTACTAGTTCAATCTGCCAGTTATACTATTTTCCTCTCTCTCTAGCCACCCAAATTTTAACAAAAATAGTCAAGCAAAATCCCAAAACTGGAGAGATTAATTAAATAAGGGTTTAATGAAAGATGAAAGTATTAAATAGTATGGTAGTAAGAACTATATTCAAAATACTATATAATCTTTGTTTAGAAATTTAATATATTAAAAAATATAAAAAGACCGGGTCAGGATGGCGGCTTAACAACGTGCGTATTTTAGTTCATCCTCCAGAACAACTACTAAATAACCAGAAACAGTACAGAACAGCTCCCGGAGCCACGATAGTGACCGGACACACACCATACCCCAGTCTGGACCAGCTGGACCGGCTGCAAGCACCCCCCAGAACTGTGAGTTCCCAAAGCTGCAGCGGCCAGTGCCCCTCCCCCACAGGCCACTTCCCAGAGGGGAAAGGAAAGGAATTTACCAGCAGCAGGGACTGGGCACAATCAAATGCCAATTGTGGAACTAATTAACAAATTCTGACTACTGAAAATAGGCCCCCAGCTTAGGGGAACCTGATCAAAGTGGAGGTTGCTCATTTTTGCCCCCTCACCAAGGGGGCAGGACTGACAGAAAAAGGGGGAAAAAAAAAAAAAAGAAGGAAACAGGTTTCTGTGACTGTGTTTCTACAAAGGCTTGAATGCCTCTGGATACAGCGGCAAGACTTTTCAGGCTGCAACTGCCCCAGGCATATGCAGAAGTGAGCTCTTTTGGGGGCTTATCTGGAGTTTGTGCCTTCCACAGGGGAGGGGTGAAGGCCCACCCAGGTGGAATCCCTTCATCAAGGAATTCAGACACCAGGGCTTGGTAATTTGAAGCCATTAAAACCAGCCTACAACCTCTCCTCTGTCTCCACCACGCCCCCAGCAGAGAGAGTCTGCCAAAGTTAAAGGTACCGCATCATCTTATGCTGGTGGGACCTGCAGTCAGACAAGCGCCACATACTGGGCAGGATAAGAAAAGCAGAGTCCAGAGACTTCACAGGAAAGTCTTTCAACCTGCTGGGTCTCACCCTCAGGGAAAACTGACGCAGGTGACTCTTTCCTCCTGATAAGAGGCCAGTTTGGTCTGGGAAAATCTGGCTGGGGTCTATAATATATAAGTAGACCCTCCTAAGTGTGTGTGGGGGAAAGGCACCACACAAGCAGGGCAAGAAACAAGAAAACAAGAACTGAAAAATTCTCCTCTGTTAAACAAAACTTAAGTTAAAGGTCCAGATAAAGTTGAACGGATTGTCAAAGAACAGATAGACAAGAAATTCATCCAGCAAGAAAACCCTAGATAAAAGAAGTGAAAGCAATCTCCAGAATAAACTAATAAAGGTAATTAAATGCCTAGATGCCAGCAAAAAATAACAACTCACACTAGGAAAATTGAAGATATGGCCCAGTCAAAGGAACAAACGAACAATTCAAATGACATACAGGAGCTGAAACAATTAATTCAGAATATACGAACAGACATGGAAAACCTCATCAAAACCAAATCAATGAATTGAGGGAGGATATAAAGAAGGCAAGGAAAGAACAAAAAGAAGAAACTGAAAGTCTGAAAAAACAAATCACAGAACTTATAGGAATGAAAGACACAGCAGAAGAGATGAAAAAAACAATGGAAACCTACAATGGTAGATTTCAAGAGACAGAACATAGGATTTCTGAACTGGAGCATGGAACATCTGAAATCCAACAAGAAACAGAAACTATAGGAAAAAAAATGGAAAAATATGAGCAGGGACTCAGGGAATTGAAAGACAATATGAAGCGCATGAATATACGTGTTGTGGGTGTCCCAGAAGGAGAAGAGAAGGGAAAAGGAGGAGAAAAACTAATGGAGGAAATTATCACTGAAAATTTCCCAACTCTTATGAAAGACTTAAAATTATAGATCCAAGAAGTGCAGTGTACCCCAAAGAGAATAGATCCAAATAGACATACTCCAAGACATTTAATAATCAGAATGTCAGAGGTCAAAGAGAAAGAGAGGATCTTGAAAGCAGCAAGAGAAAAGCAATCCATCACATACAAGGGAAGCCCAATAAGACTATGCACAGATCTCTCAGCAGAAACCATGGAGGCGAGAAGACAGTGGGATGATATATTTAAATTATTAAAAGAGAAAAACTGCCAACCAAGAATTCTATATCCAGCAAAATTGTCCTTCAAAAATGAGGGAGAAATTAAAACATTTTCAGACAAAAAATCACTGAGAGAATTTGTGACCAAGAGACCAGCTCTGCAAGAATTACTAAAGGGAACACTAGAGACAGATACGAAGATGGAAGAGAGAGGTGTGGAGAAGAGTGTAGAAAGGAAGACTATGAGTAAAGGTAAAAAGAAGGAAAATTAGATATGACATATAAAATCCAGAAGGCAAAATAGTAGAAGAAAGTACTACCCATGCAGTAATAACACTGAATGTTAATGGATTAAACTCTCCAATCAAAAGACATAGTCTGACAGAATGGATTAAAAAACAGGACCCATGTATATGCTGTCTCTACTCAAAGGACACGAGGCCAAGGACACAAATGGACATTTACACACCAATGTTTATAGCAGCATTATTAACAATTACCAAGAGATGGAAACAGCCAAAATGTCCATCAACAGACATTGGTAAACAAACATTTACATAAGATGGAATATTATGCAGCTGTAAGACAGAATAAAGTTATGAAGTATGTAACAACATGAATGGACCTTAAGGACATTATGCTGAGTGTGATTAGCCAGAAACAAAAGGACAAATACTGTATGGTCTCACTGATATGAACTGATATTAGTGAATAAACTTGGAATATTTCCTTGGTAACAGAGACCATCAGGAGATAGAAATAGGGTAAGATATTGGGTAATTGGAGCTGAAGGGATACAGATTGTGCAACAGGACTGATAAAAACTCAGAAATGGGCACCACAATATTACCTAACTGTAATACAATTATGTTAAAACACTGAATGAAGCTGCATAGGAGAATGATAGAGGGAGGAGGGCTGGGGCATAAATGAAATCCCAAAGAAAGATAGACAATAAAGATTGAGATGGTGTAATCTAGGAATGCCTAGAGTGTATAATGATAGTGACTAAATGTACAAATTTAAAAAATGCTTTTGCATGAGGAAGAACAAAAGAATGTCATTACTGCAGTGTGCTGAAAATAGATGGTACTTAATATTTTAAAATTTCAACTAATGTGTGAGACTAAAGCAAAAAATGTTTATTTGGTACAAATCTACACTTTGACTAGTGCATCTCCTAATATAAGTTATGTAGATAGTTGATTGAACACCATAAGTACATGGAACTTTGTATAGGGCATGAGATTTTGTTGGTTTGTCCAGGTGATGCCCTGATGAATCCCAGAGCGATTTGATCAGTGAGTGGAAAAGTATTTGCAAAGTCCCCTTCAGGGAATGGTGAGAACGGGGGAAAACTCAGCTTCCCCAAGTTGAATTTTTGATATTCTCACAAGCAGTGTGGGCAACCAAAGCTATAGGCTGAGCCCCCACTCTTGGGGTTTGTTCCTATGAAACTTAACCCCACAGGGGATAGGTCAAGCCTACTTAAAATTAAGCCTAAGAGTCACCCCCAAGAGAACCTCTTTTGTTGCTCAGATGTGGCCTCTCTCTCCAGCCAACACAGCAAGCAGACTCACCACCCGCCCCCGTCTTGTGGGACATGACTACCAGGGGTGTGGATCTTCCTGGCAGTGTGGGACAGAAATCCCAGAATGAGCTGAGATTCAGCATCAAAGGATTGAGAAAAACTCTAGAATGAGCTGAGACCCAGCATCAAGGGATTGAGGAAACCTTCTCGACCAAAAGGGGGAAGAGTGAGATGAGACAAAATGTCAATGGCTGAGAGATTCCAAACAGAGTCGAGAGGTTATCCTGGAGGTTATTCTTATGCATTAAGTAGATATCACCTTGTTATCCAAGATGTAATGGAGAGGCTGGAGGGAACTGCCTGAAAATATAGAGCTGTGTCCCAGTAGCCATGTTTCTTGATGATGATTGTATAATGATATAACTTTCACAATGTGATGGTGCAATTGTGAAAACCCTGTGTCTGATGCTCCTTTTATCTACCTTGTCAACAGATGAGAGGAACATATGGAAGAAAAATAAATAATAGGGGGAACAAATGTTAAAATAGATTTAGTTTGAAATGCTAGTGATCAGTGAAAGGGATCAGTAAGGGGTATGGCCTGTAAAATTTTTTTTTCTGTTTGTTATATTTTTCTGTTGTCTTTTTATTTCTTTTTCTGAATTGATGCTAACGTTCTGGGAAATGATCATGATGATGAATATGCAACTATGTGATGATATTGTGAATTGCTGAGTGTATGTGTTAGGAATGTTTGTTTCTTGTAATTTTTTTTAATTAATAAATTTAAAATATATATATAAAAAGAATGTAAAGCTTAATTTTGAATTATTCTAAAGCAACCTCCTATGTAGCCACTCTATAGTTCAAGACATACACCATGCCGTGCATCCCAGAAGCCCTTCACTTACCTTTCCCAGTCACAAAACCCTCTCTCCTCAAAAGTGGCCATGCTCCTGGATTTTATGGTACCTACTTTTGTGATTTTCATTATGTTTTCTTCCTTTGAGAAGAAAGGACCTTTGTCATGGTCAGCTTCATGTGTCAACTTGGCCAAGTGGTGGTACTTGTTTGGGCAAGTGCTGGCCTGTCTGTTGCAATGAGGACATTTCATAGAATTAGATCATGATCACGTCAGCTGCATCCACAGCTGATTCCATTTGCAATCGGCCAAGGGAGTGTCTTCTGCAATGAATGATGCTCAATCTAATCACTGGAAGCCTTTTAAGGAGGATTCAGAAGAGACAGGCTCTCTTCCTGCTTCGGCCAGCAAGCCTCTCCTGTGGAGTTTGTTCAGACCCTCCATCGGAATCGTAGGCTTCACAGCCTGCTCTGTGGATTTTGGACTCTGAGTTCCCATGGTCATGTGAGACACTTTAATAAATTTCATATTTGGGAGTGTTCCCTGTTGATTCTGTTTCTCTAGAGAACCCTAACTAATACAGGCTTGTTCATCTCTTTTGCCCAATTTTCTGCTACATTGTAATTCTCTTACTGATGTGAACTTATCCATATATTCAGAATAGGTTCTTTTTATGGAAAAATTTTAAATATTCAAATTATAGAGAGAATAGTGTAACAAAACCCTATGTACTCATATTCTAGCCTTGACAATTATCAATTCATAGCTACCCTGTTTCTTTTGTATCCATTTCTTTCCCCCCACTAGGATAATTTAGAAAAAATCCCAGACATCATAGCACTTTGTCAGTAAACACTGTAGTATCTATATCTTAAAAAATTAAGGCAAAAATTTCACATTTAAAACTTCAACCTCTGAGTGATACCACAGGAACAGATGTGTATTTGGTGCAAAACTTTTATTTTCTGTAGCACACTCTCTAATTGAACTTGTATGGTCAGTTTATTCAAATACCATAATTACATGGAATGTTGAATAAGGAGTGAGATCTTATTGGTGTGTACAGGTTGGTATGATGCCCTGAAACATCTCAGAGTAATCTGGGCAGAAGATTTTAAAAGTCCCTATTCTAGTTTGCTAGCTGCCAGAATGCAACATACCAGAAACGGAATGGGTTTTAAAAAGGGGAATTTAATAAGTTCCTAATTTACAGTTCTAAGGCCAAGAAAATGTCCCAATTAAAACAAGTCAATAGATATGTTCAATCAAAGACATCCAGGGAAAGATACCTTGGTTCAAGAAGGCCGATGAAGTTCAGGGTTTCTCTCTCAAGTGAGAAGGCATATGGCAAACACAGTTAGGGCTTCTCTCTCAGCTGGAAGGGCACATGGTGGGCATGGTGTCACCTGCTAGCTTTCTCTCCCAGTTTTCTGTTTCATGAGGCTTCCCAGGAGGCATTTTCCTTCTTCATCTCCAAAGGCCGCTGGCTGGTAGACTCTCTGCTTTTTGTGGCTATGACGTTCTGCTCTCTCAGAATCTCTTTCATTCTCCAAAATGTTTCCTCTTTTAAAGGATTCCAGAAACTTATCAAGACAGGAACCAAATGGGTGGAGACATGTCATTACCTAATCCAGTTTAACAACCACTCTTGATTAAATCACATCTCCAGGGAGATGATCTGATTACAGTTTCAAACATACAGTTGAATAGAGATTATTCTGCCTTTATGAAATGGGATTTAGATTAAAACATGGCTTTCCTAGGGGACATACATCCTTTCAAACCAGTACAATCCCCTTGAGGGACTAGGGGAAAATATGGAAACATTAGGCTTCCCCATCTGGGGAAGACCTGATATTCTCACACATATTGGGGACTACCAATTTAATAGGCCAAGCCCTTAATCTTGGGGACTGCTCTGATAAAACTTATTCCTGCAAAGGGGAAGCTAAGACTACTTATAGTTATGTCAAAAGTCACCCCCAGAGAACCTCTTCTTTGTTCAGATGTGGCCTCTCTTTCTAAGCCAATTTGGCGGGTCAACTCACTGCCCTCCTTGCTACTTAGGACATGACTCCCAGGGGTGTAAATCTCCCTGGCAATGTGAGACCTGACTCTGGCTCTGACATTGTACAAGAAAGACTTCTTGACCAAAAGCAGAAGAGAAAATAGACAAAATAAAGTTTCAGTGGCTGAGAGATTTCAAATAGAGTTGAGAGATCATTCTGGAGGTTCTTTTAACACATCATATAGATATTCCTTTTCAGTTTTTGGTGAATTAGAGTAGCTAGAGGGAAATGCCCAAACTGTTGAACTGTAATTCAATAGCTTTGATTCTTGAAGATGAATGCATAACTATACAGCTTTTACAAGAGAAGCATGTGATTGTGAAAACTTTGTGACTGACACTCCCTTTATCTAGTGTATGGACAGATGAGTAAGAAAATCAAGACCAAAAATAAATAAATAATAAGGGGGGATAGGAGGTATGCGATATTTGGGGTGTTCTTTTTCACTTTTATTTTTATCCTTATTTGCATTGTTTTTGGTGTAATGGAAGTGTTCAAAAATCAAATGTGATGATGAATGTAGAACTATGTAATGATACTGTGAACTACTGATTATATATTTTAGATGATTATATGGTATGTGAATATATCTCAGTAAAGTTTCATTTTAAAAATTCACAATAGTATCGTAATAACTAAAATAATTAACAGCTTTTAATATCAAATGGCTATAAGCCTTTTGTCAGTTATGCTGTAATTAATCTCTTCTACTTTTGTGCTTTACCTGTTCATGCTATTATTCTCATCTTTTGTTGAAGTCATTCATAATTTTATGTGATCAAATTTATCATTGCTTCCTTCTAAATTCCACGCTTCATATCTTGTTAATAAAATGCTTACTATCCCAAAGGAATTAGGATATTATTTTATATTGCTTCTATAGATGTTACTATCTTGTCTTCCACATTTAGATCCTCATTTTATCTAATGAGCCTGGTGTAATGTAGTGACTAAGTTTCTTTTTTCCCATAAGGATGTCCAGTTGTCTCAGTTATGGAAAATACCATTCATTGTCAACTACTCTCCTGAGCCCCTTTTCTTCATAAATGCTTTGGTTTGGTTCACTTTCATTGATCTATTTACTTTTTTATGTGCCAAGTTCACTGTCTTAAGTATTATAGCTTTAGAATGAAACTTAGCAACTATTCAGTAAGCCCTCTCATCTTATTTTTTGCTCAAGAATATATATGTTTTCCCTTGAGTAAAGGGGAAGCAGAAGTAAAACAGCTGCCATGGGGACTGTAGCCAGGCATTAAGGCATGGGAGTGACCTTGGAAAATAATAATTTGACCTGGGATTGCTAGTCCTGGAAGAAACAAAAGAAAATTATCTCTAGAGAAAGATAACATTATACCAGGCCTCACATTAGTTCTACCAATACATATGCAGCATATATATACATATGCATGTATATACATATATGTAAAAATATATGCTGCTCCTTATCAGACGATAGCAAAGATATATAATAATAGTAATACTATTAAATTAGATGAAAGACAGTTTCATATACTTTCTCTTTCACTTTTATGTTCTTCAGTATATGGAATACAATAAAGCAAAATATTTTAACACACACCAAAAAAACACTGAATTGAAATTCAGAGACTTCAATTTGAATTTTACTTCTATGACAGGGAATACATAAACTAGGATAATTTAATACTGCCTGGGCCTCAGTTTCCTCAATTACAAAACGAAGCAATTGGACTACATGATCTTTAAAATCTCTTCCAGCTTCCCAGAATCTTCCATTTTAAGGAAATTGGATAAATATTTCTATTCAAAATGAAAGTATAAAGTTCCATAGATTTGTCACCTGTGTTAGGTAAGGTCCAGATATAGAGAACAGAATCCATTCTGGCTAATTTAAACTGAAAGATGGGAGGTCTGAAGAACAGATTCAAAGTGGAGCTTCTGGGAACAATCATAAAAACCCACCACAGAACTGGGCCACCTGGAGAGCAGCGACACTGCCCTCGCCAGGCCTGTGTTTCCTACACCTCTGCCGCCATCGATACCGCCAAAATGGACACTCCACCCGCTTACCTGTGTCCTCACTTAACTCAGCTTTGAATTCAAATCTCACACGGGGCACCCAACTGGGGCCCCCTAAATCACATCAGGATCTTTTGCTACAAGAGAACTTGGAAGTATAATTTCAGTTTTCTAGTGTCTAAGGTTCAGAAAAGGCCCATGAAAAGGAGGTTGGATGAGATACGTAACACATCTTCCATTGTCCATAGTCCCCTGGAGGGGTGAAACCTGTAGTTGACCCTATTAACTATAATGACTGATTAGGGATATATAAACTCTAAAATTTCATAGACCAGATCAACTTATCATAATTGTAAGAAAATAAGGAGGGAAACACCAATCTTGGGAATGTAAAGAGTACATCATTTCTGAGAAACACACGGAGTTCCAAAAACCAAATTTATATGAAAAGTACTATTGTTATGATAAATCTAATTATGAAAAGTGGCTTCATCTAATGCTTAGCTAAAATTGACTTATACAACCAGATTCCATGTCTAAAAGTTAAAGTTAAAATAGAAGATAAATGTAAATATTTTTCCTGCATAAAAGCCCCTTGGATATCAAAGATCTAAAAATAACTTACAACTCCTCTGTGCCTTCTCAATATGGGTTAGATACTCCTACCATCTTTATGAAGTCAGAAATTTGCTAGGACACCTAAAAGTTCTCTCTTTTCCAGTACTGTGACAGCCTGAAGCAATGACAGTAAAGAATGTGGACTGTCAGCCACAAGACCACCCCACCTCACAGATACCGAACTGGCAAGGCGGTGGCAAAATGGCTGCAAAAACTTCACTGCACGGACATCACTTGTATCTTGACAGTAACTTTAGATCAGATTTTGAACACGAGTTTGTAATTTCAGGGGGTCAAGGAGTGATTCGATAACTGTTACTTGTTAAACAAAAGAAATCTTCTGCTATCTGACAACTTCTGTTCTGGTGTCAGATTGACTGAGGAGCTGCTGAAAACATCAAATTCATCCTGACAGGGTCAGTTCAGGGAGGCTCTAAAGTTTTAGGCAAAGAAATTGACAAAGATAAAAATCACCCCCAGGAAAAACAAATGAATAATGAACACGTACACACTACACAGACATGCAGAATGAAACAAAGCCGGTACATCTTCCTCTGGCCCTTTAGAGCGCCTGATGGGGGTCAGAAGAACAGAGGCCTCTTTGGATTCTCTCTCCATGCAATGACCAACTCCTTGAATTCAGGGAGTGTGTCTTTTCAAATTCTTTTGCAACTCTGCATGGCATCTACAAAAATTTGCTGCTCCTTATACAATAGATGTTCACATAAATTAACTGGGAGATGAATCAATCCACTCAGAAAGTGAGTGAGCCTTTCCATTTATAGGCTTGTCTCCTGTACCTGTTCACAGTGAACTATTAGGACATTTGTGATCGAAATTGTGACTACCTTGATCTTAAGCAAGCACAACCCACCCTCCTTAGGCTGTGGTATGGTTATATATGTGGGCTAGTAATAATACTTAATATTAGCAAATGACATTTCTGTAGGGTTTTCAGTAGAAGTCTGTTCCTGTAAAGTATTTGATGTCATCCTGCATCTCTGTAATTTTGCTTGCATAAAGAAACAAACTCTAAGAGATTCCCAGTTAAGTGGAAGAACTGAGAAGTACACCAGTTCTTCTGACTTTCAGAACAAAACAGAATTGTCAGTATAGGTTCTCAAGGGCTAGAACAAGGGCTCTGCACCTAGTATTTTTGGTCTGTATTTTTCCTAAGGTAGAAATTTTGAAACTTATAAGGATATACAGTTACATGATCATATTTACTGGCATTGATCTTTGGTGAGTCTAGTACAAACTAGACCAGAATTCAGCTAGACAAATTTCAGTCAAATGGTAAACAATTTACCAATAAAATGTTCAAAGTTCAGGGTATGAAAAATATCATGATCTCATCACAAAATCTGGATTTAAAAAAAAACCATCTCCTATTTATAATCAAGGGTGCATGGTTAACATCTTGTTCTTGATGGGCATAAGATATCAGGACTTAAATTAGTTCACCTTTTTTCTTCCTGTAATATCATTGTAGCTCTTTTGTTCTCTTTTGGAAAAAAATAAATAATGCTTCTATTGGTTTGTGAAAGCTACAGGAATGCAATATACCAGAAATGGAACAGTTTTTTAAAAGGGAATTTATTAAGTTGCAAATTCACAGTTTTAAGGCCATAAAAAAACACCTAAACCAAGGCATCCAGAGAAAGATACCTTGACTCAAGAAAAGGTCGATGATGGTCAGGGTTTCTCTGTCAGCTGGGAAGGCACATGGTGAGATCTGCTAGCTTTCTCTCCCAGCTTTTCTTCTCATTTCAAATGGCTTCCTGGGACATTTCTCCAAGTTCTCTTTTCTGTGTCAACTCTGAAGCTTTTTCCAAAATGGTTCCCTCTCAAAGGACTCCAGTAAGCAACCTCACCTTGAATGGGTGGAGACAATTAAGGGGGTCACATCTCCATGGAAACAACTTAATCAAAAAGATCCCATCCAGCAATATTGAAACAGGATTAAAGAAACACAGTTTTAATGGGATACCACAACAGTTTCAAACCAGTACAATACAATGCTTAACATAATAGCACAGATCAATTTAAATTTTAATCCATAGTGTTAAAAATCAGAGTGAAAGACAGAAAATATGTAAAATATATATACATCACACACAGTTTTGTTTCTAAAGTATTATACATTGATTTAATGCAATTTTAAATGATTAAAGTGGATAAAATAGAAAATTTTAAGTTCTCCCTGTATATCCTTCCTTGGCTGCCTGGGGCCAAATTCTGGCTCCATTCTTTGGTATCTCTGCAACCTTGGGCAAGTTATTTAACCATTCTGTACTTCATTTTTTCATGAGTAAAATGTGAACAGTAACTGTACCTACTTATAGTTAGGATTAAATGAAGGCTGCCCCATGCCACATCCCCTCATTCCATTTTTAATTTCAGTGGCAGACCTCACCTCAAGTGACCATTTTCTAATCTCCGATTTGCTGTCTCAGGACTTTTTCCAAAGCCAAGAGAATTGACTCAGCCTGTACCTGGAGCAGCCTTGCTGCTTTGGTGTGCATAGGGGTTATCGTCCTCCTGTGCAGCAGTTGGTGGACAAAGGCCCTGCTCCCATCATTAAAGGGAACAATTCAGAAGCCCACTTCTCAAGTTTCCTCAGAGAACAACTGTGTCTCAGTTTCACTGGGTAGCAGCAGTAACCAGCTCAATCTCATACCTGTTAACCTGGTTTTATTTCTTTATAGCTCTTACCATTGCCTGAAATTATCTTTCCTATCTGTTTACTTATTTATTGTATATCTCTAGAATCTAAGAAGAGGGCAGAAACCTTGTCTTATATGTCCATTATTGAATCCTTAGCACCTAGAACCAGCAAATAAACTAATGCTTTGACCTTTCAGTCATGAGATCAAAGGACTTCAAAATGAAAATCTCCAGAGAAATGAATCATGTTGTCCGTTCCTAGATGAAGTCTTCAAATAAGCATGGGGACCGTTTAATCAGGATGGGACTGCCAAATATACAAAGAACCACCTGTTGTGTACCTATCCTACTCTGACTAGCTCTAGCAGTATGGTACCAAAGAGAGGTGTAAATCAGTGAAAATAAAATTCGCATAATTAGTCCCCTTCAGGCACATTCTCTCTCATAAACCAGTCATGTTGACCAGCTTTCTATCTTGATTGAGGAATCATAACCCAAATCAGATTTTCTCAAGGTCAGTTCATACATATCTGTTGCCAGAATTCAGAGTTTCCTTCAGTGAAGGGGAAATTGCAAAGATATCGATATTTGTAAAATTCTAAATCTAAGAGGCACTTGGAGACTGTCCTTCCCATGACCTGGTTCTCATCGCACTTATTTTTCTCCCATAACCCACCAAGATTTCAGCAACCTCAAAGAAAGCCCCACAAACAGAGAGAAAAGTACTCCTCCAAAAGTAAGAAGAGATGTTCAAGTAAGAACTAGGAAGAAGAAATCAGTTTAGAAGGACTGGAAAACAAAAGGTAAAGTTAACACAAGATAATGATAGTGCAATCTCCAAAATATTGTGTAAGAGGCAGCCTCAAGACAAATATTTTTGAATTTCTAATGGAAAAATGGCATTTCTTTTCTTTATTTTTTATGTATTTTTGAGTTTTAACAAATAGTTCTAGTGATAATTAGCATCTTTGTATATTTATTGAAAACCAGCACTAAATCTGTATATTTACAGAAAAACGCCTTAGACATAGATAATAGCACAATTCCATGTTTGTGAATTGACAGTTTCCTCTAAACATAGAGTAGAAATTCAGCAATTATCACTACAGCTGTTTGTTAAAATTTGACAATAGATAAATAATGACTGGAAATCAATCTTTTCATTAAAATTCAAGAAACAAAAAATATCTAAAGGAATTTCATTATTCCTTTTAACAAATTCAGGCCAGTCTTTAGGAACCTCCCACACATATATTTTGATGTTACTTCCATTTTGTAGGTCTTAAATAGTCTTTTTCTTTCCACAGATGTACATCAAAGTACAAATTAACATCTGAGGTCATGTTGGGGAGGAGGGGAAGTCGTGTTTGCCACCCCTCTGTCTTTAATTCACCTTTCCACCTGGTTTCATTTACTCAGTCTTAGGCAGCACATGGATACAAACGTACATATTCACTCATGAGCACACATATAAAGGAAACAGAAGGTTCTTGAACCAAAATGTTCACACTGCTTCTTCCCTCCACCCACTGGACCCACAAATGTATCCTTGGCCCCAGTAATCACCTGCCTCACTTTCCTCCCAAAAACCTACCCCTGATTTATGTTTTAGACCTTAATTCACTGCAAACATTGAGTCAGACATCAAGCATGCCTGAGAATTACCTGTGTGGTAGAGTTTTATTATAAATTAAAAGGCAGAAATTGCATGGAGAATCACAGCAAAGCAAGAGTGGGTGAATATGAACAAATATCACTTGAGCACACATTATTATTCAGCTGAAGAAGGGGAAGAATCCCTTCCGCAGGGGTAAATGCAGAAAGACTCTGCTACCCAGGATAAATGATGTACCATGGCAGGTGCTTTGCCCTATCATCACCCACGCTGGTACACCACAGAGACCAACTGGTCAGCCCAGGACAGAGTGAGGAATGTCAAGAAAGAGTTTATCAAATAAGATTCTGTGCAGGATTATTGCCTGATATGCAGCTTGTACAGATATGGGCAAAGCAAACACGAAGTTGACTTCTAAGTCCATCCTCATCTAAGGATTCAGGGACAACAGAAGCCCCCTTTCTCTCATAATGTCAGACATTTCTTTTTTTATTTTCACTGGCTTCTCAACATCTCCATACATATGTGTGTGTACCATCCTCCATCTCTTAACTGTGGGGTTCAGAATAATGTAACTATTCATGCTAGAAGATCAGGATACTCACCAACACAAAAGCCCACATAGTTTGCAGATCTTTATTTTTGAACTTACCTTAAAAGATAAATTTGTATTAAAATAAAGCTGTATTTTCTGTTTTGGAGCAAGAGACATTTTCTTCCTTTCTCTTTTCCCCTTCTATTCTTCTTGACTAGTCTGTATTTTGGATGAACAACAGGGGGGTGCCACCTTCCACTAGGAACAGGAAATTGCTTAGAAATTATACAAACCAAGTTGGATATGTCTAGAAGCTTTTAGCTAACCTTTTCAGACTGAGACTGGTACTCTCTCCACACACTTATGACACAGCCTCACCACCAATTCCTGGAAATTGCCCAGCCTCTACAAGTAGACAGTCACTAAAGCACTGTTAAAATCACTCACATCAGGATTATTTTGGTTTGCTAATGCTGCGAGAATGCAATCTACCAAACATGGGTTGGCTTTTATAAAGGGAATTTATTAAGTTACAAGTTTACAGCTCAAAGGCCAGAAAAATGTCCAAAATAAGACATCCAGAGAAAGATACCTTGACTCAAGAAAGGGTCAATGACATTCAGGGTTTCTCTGTCAGCTGGGAAGGCACGTGGTAATGTCTGTGAGCTTTCTCTCCCAGCTTCTCAATTCAAAAGCCTTCCCCATTATTATTTCTGGATTTTGAGAAGCTGTTTTATATATATATAACCTGATATTTAGAGATAAGAACAAAGCCAATCAGGTGGGGTTAAAAGTAATTCAGGGTGGGCCACGGTGGCTCAGCAGGTAAGAGTGCTTGCTTGCCATGCCTGAGGACCTGGGTTCGATTCCCGGTGCCTGCCCATGAAAAAAAAAAAAGTAATTCAGAACACAGGGGTAAGGAAGACAGTGTCTGTATTTTAGAACCATACATACTCTTTGAGACCAAAGGGAGAAAGATTTATTTGGTCTGGAAGTGAAATTTTTCTGTAGTGCATAATCTAACTCAACTTATCTGTATAACTCCTTTGAACAATTGAAACACAGGAAGCCCAGAATAAAAAAGAGATCCTTTAATCCTGTATAGATTATTGTAATGCGTGGATACATCCTATAGTATATTAAGTAGATAATCAAAAAGTATTGGCAAAGTCCCTTGACAGAGGGGAGAAACAATATGAAACTATTAAACCTTACCATCAGGGAATCCCAATACTGTGTCAAACTTTAGGGGCACCGAAATCAATAGGCCATGACCTCAATCCTGAGGCTTACTCTTGTGAAGCTTACATAGGTAGCAGAGAAGCTTAGACTACCTATAGGTATGCCTAAGAGTTACTTCTGGAGGACCTCTTTTGTTGCTCAGATGTGGCCTCACTCTTTCTAAGCCCAACTGTGCAAGTGAAATCATTGCCCTGCCCTCCCCTCTACATGGGACATGACATCCAAGGGTGGCAGTCTCCCTGGTGATGTGGGAGATGACTCCCAGGTATGAATCTGGCCCTGGCACCATGTGATCAACAATTCCCATGCAGGGAAAAGAAGTGTAATTAAAGTATCAGTGGCAGAGAGAGCTCAAATAGAGTCAAGAGTCTACTCTGGGGGTTGCTCTTTCACAAGTTCCAGGTAGACCTTGCTACCTATCATAACCTGCCAACCCCCAACCAGGGCCATTCCAGCCAATCCTAAAGAACATCTAAGGCGATATATAAGATTCCACAAGGGTTCCATGCACTAGAATGGGTTCCATGCACCAGAAACCTATAATCTCCAGGTGGGTCCCTGGCCCAGAGAAGTCCTGAAACCTAGCCCAGGCTCTCCAGAACATCAGATAGTTCCATCTCCCTACCCCATATTAGTGACAGACCCTTCCAATATCAAAAATTTAGAACTGCCATAGCCGAAACACCCCTAAAGAGAGGGATGGAGAGAGCAAAGGTGATGGTGGAGTTATACAGAGATGATAGGATTTAACAAATGAATATGAATGCTGAATCATTAAATTGATATCTCCAGTGCCTTAGAGGAGCTAGAAGAAAAAACTGAAAATTGTGGAATTGTGTCCCATGTCAAACTCTGAAATGTGTTCTACAACTAATTGTAGTGCCATGCTTTAAATTTAGAGTTTTGTATATATGCTATTTTTCACACACACACAAAAAAAGTAGGAAAAAAGTCGATTGTGATGATAAAAAAGTATTTAAACCCTCTAGCCTCCTATATTCTGGAGCAGCTAGAAAGAAAAATCTGAGAGGATCGTATGATAGCCCACGACAAACTCTGTGATCTGTCCTATAACCACTTGTCGAAGAGTGCTTTGAAAATTATTGTTTTATTTCTTTGCTTTGTATGTATGTTATACCACACAATAAAAAAGTTAATTAAAAAAAATAGATCCTACTCAGCAGTACTGAATGAGGGTTAAAGGACACGGCTTGTCTAGGGCACACAACAGATTCAAACTGGCTAAAGGATCTATGTGTACCATGAGAAAGCTGGTCGTTTTGATAAGCAGCGCAGAGGCCTGGAGTTGTAACAACAAACACAGTGTGAGAGGAGAGTCTTCCTGATTTTATCTTTGCATCAGGTTAGCCAGCTGGGATGCAGAGAAAAGGACTGAGGGTTGACCAAGTTGTATCTTTTTAGAAAATGAAACCCATTTTGGTTGAAAGTCTTTGTGGAGAAAAAAAACTCTTGAATTTATCTTAGCAAATATTTCCATGTTAGAATGTAGACAGGGATAGGTTTGTTGCAATTGCTTGTCACTAGACGGACATTGACTGAATAATTTACTGGATGTCTTTTCCATGCTAGTGCTAGATGCGACGAATTATATGATGAATATAACATATAACTTCCCCAGAAAAACTCATAATAAGTAGTATTTTATATGATGTATTTCTGTTGAAGTTAATAATTTATTCCACCTCATCCCTAGAATTATACCCCTAACTTTGCCTTTGATGACATCACCCCAGAGTCCCAAATCCCTAGTTATTAGGACTTTGGCTGTTAGTGGAAGTAACCCAACTAAAACTGGCTTAAGAAAGAAATGGAATGTACTGGCTCATGCAACCGAAAAACCTAACTAAAAGCATGGTTGGACCCAACCTCATAAATGGTGACTACATCTTTAGCCATCCCTCAGCAATGCTTTCATCTACATTGGCCTCCTCCTCAGGCATGCTTGCTCCAAATGGAAGCAAGACGGTCACCAGCCTTTCTAGGATTACAGGCCACCAGCATAGCAGTCTTCACAAAATACCGTGCCTCACTTACACTTGAATAAAGTATGGATGGATGGACGTGTCTCAATCATCTATTTACCTTTATCTATCTATATACTATAGGTAGTTATAATATAGGTATAGATATCTATATACTATAGATATCTATAAATACTACTTCATAGTATTTATATGAAGAGAGGGGAAAAAAAGGATAAAGCAAACATAGTAGCATATTAATGTTTGGATGATTTGGGGGATCTGGGTGAAAGGTGTCAGAGTTTCTTTGCTCACCTCTTGCAACTTTTCAATGCTGATTCATCCATTTCACCATTTTTGTATTTTGTTATTCTGTGTCTTGCTTGATAGGCTTTACTACACTATTTACTTTGAACCATGATAGATTTTCACGGGGCCTAAAGTTTTTGTCATTCGTTAAACAAGTGCTTAGGATATTTTGTCATTTATAGGATCTGACTCGAATATGATAACTCAAATGTTATTCATCATAGGGTACATGTTTTTGTCCCCCGCTCAGGTTTTAATCAGCAAGAGACTCAATTGCCTATTCCTTTTTCCTGCAAGAGTAAACTTCTCAGCTATTTGTCCTTCTTTTCACCTGTAACTAGGATCCAGTAGTCACACCACCACTGTGTGTCCTGGTTTGGCCACAGATGGACTTTCATCTTCTCCAATACCTAATGGCTAAATCTAAAGGTTTCAGGATTTCAGGACACTCTCTCAGAGCATTTCATATATCAGTGCACATTGTGAATTTCACAAGGAGCAACCATGCAAGGAGGAGGACTATTGCATAAATTTACTCTAAGCAAGAAAATATCTATATGATGGGATAGGAAAAAAAATCCTGCCTCATAACTTAAATTTGAAATAACTTTATCTCTAATTTGTATTTGTTTCTATAAACTCACTGCTCAAAGAACTGTCCTTTAACAGTATTTAGTCTTCTAATCCAAGAACACTGAGTGCCTTTCATTTATTAAGGTCTTCTTTGATTTATTTTAGCAATGTTCGTAGTTTTCCATGTACAAGTCCTTTACACCCTTGGTGAAATTTATTCCTAAATATTTGATTCTTTTAGTTGCTATTGTAAATGGAACTTTTTCTTGAGTTCCTCCTTGGATAACTCATTACAAGTGTATAGAAATGCTGCTGATTTGGGGGTGATGATCTTGTATCCTGCCACTTTGCTGAATTCATTTATTAGCACTAGTAACTTAGCTGTAACTACTCCAGTTAGTTTTGGCATTAATGAAATATGTCACTCTAAAATAGGTGTTTCAAACCAGTGATGTGGGTACTGGACAAGAAGTGAGAATGGTTAGGAAAATTGAGTCAAATTCTTTTATGAGGAAAATATCCTCCTACTTAATTACAAAAATACTTGTTTTACTTAAAAAATGAAAATGAGGCTGATCAATTGGGTTGCTTTATCAAATGTCCAGTCATATATCATAATTGTAATTAAGCCCTGAAAGCTAACATAAGCCAACTTATTCAAATGAACTTTAACACATTAGAAATATCAAGCTCCTGTAAAGAATATTGGCTTAAAATCTTTCACAATACCTCTGGTGTTATTATTTATGATAGTGCAAGATAAACTGGAGAAACCCATTTGAGTCAACAGACAATATCTAGAATAAAGCAATGTAGAAATAAAACCTTTTGTATATATTTTTTATAAAACATAAAAACAACCGTAACTCTACTCAGTCATTTCTACATATTTATATTTGGATTACTGTACATTAAATGTAATATTGTCTCTTTTCTACCTTCCAGGTGCTTAAAAGACAACATTCTAACACTGTTCTAGAATACATGCCTTTTGTGAGAAGTTCAACCTACAGGTTCAAATGGAACTGCATTTCTCAGTGAAATTTTATTTTGCAGTTATTACCCTTTTTTTAAAGAAGCTTCTTCATGCCACAAGATGTGAAGTCCAAAATATTTATGCTCCTGATTGTCAGTCTTTCCTTCTAAGAGATGTTGTAGTGAAAACAAAATAGACAATTCATTTTGTTGAATCAATACAGGCATATTATCACAGCAAGATTATAATTCAGGTGCACAATACCTGCATTTTCAGAGCACAGCAAGGAAGTCAGCAGGTACTGTGAGGCACAGCAGGTAACTAATATCAATAAAGTAGCCCAGATTTGTGTTCAAACAACAGAGTAGGGGTCTAACTTCAACCTACAAAATAATGAAAATCAGTTAGGGCCAAAGTCCATGCTTAAACCTAGCCTCCCAGCTTGGAGATGACTGTAGTGTAGCAGACATGAAGTACAACTGTTGCCAATGTCTTGGGCATCTCCTCTTGATGCCCACTGACACCTGCAGAAAAACCATGCATCACTCAGAGGCAGGAACAAATTGATTATTGGTGATCAATAATATATGTGGTGCATGGACAGGTAACATTAAAACTTACATCCCTAAAATACCTTAGACTAACACCCTGCTTCCTCTCTTTCTCTCTTGCAATCACTCTCAACTCTCATGTTCTCTCTCTCCCCTATCTAAAAGGTAGAAAATAGACAAACATTACATTAAAGGTACTCAAATCCAAATATAATTATGTTGAAACAACTGAGGGGCATTATAATGGTTTTCATACTTTTATTGATTTGATGCTTTATAAAAACTATACAAAAGGCTTCATTTCTCCATCATTTTATAGCCCACTCTCTTTCTTTTTCCTTCTCTGTGCCTGATGTTGCTCAGGGCTCTCTCAGTTACAGCTTAAGCATTTTGATGATCTCTTTTCCAGAGGCAATTTTATAACAAAATAGAATAGGCCTCAATCATACACAAGTAAAGTAATAGTTTACAGTATTTAAGCACACTTTTGAATGCACTGAATATACATATAATTTGAATGTAAATTTTATGTCTATTTTGGCTTTCAGAGAACTCTATCTCTAGAATTTAAACTACATGGAGAGTTTCCTATAATGAGTCAATAGCACACCCCAAAATATAGGACATATTATTGGTTGCCTACCAAGTAAGTCTTCAAGTAGGCATGTCTGACTCACAGACCAAAAAAAAAAAAAAAAAGTGCATGTGTGTGCATGCACACACACACACGCAGGCATTCATTTTCTTCTCCACTAATTAGGACCTTCCAAGTAGCTGAACTTCAACAAGGAAGCCACAGTAATAGCTCCCAGCACTGCCATCGCTCATGAAAAGACAATAAACCAAATGTATCTGACACTAGTGAAATTAGAGGAGATTGGAATTATTTATATTTTATATTTTTAGGTTATCATGATATTATTTTCAAGATGAGTCACTAAACTAAACCCTGATAAAAAATCAGTAGCAAGGGTGCATGGGTGGTTCAATGGTAGAATGCTTGCCTTTCATGTGGGAGACCGGGGTTCAATTCCAGGACCATGCACCCCCCCCCCCCCCAAAAAAAAAATCAGTAATAAAATGTGACACAATGCATACAGTAGTATAGCAACTAAGCATGGGTTTGGGGAAAACAATTTCTGCCTTAGCTCACTGCCAAGGCTTAGGTTCAAAGTCTACTCATGATTCATCATTAACTGGCCAGCACCAGTTACAAGACAGGGGTATCTGTGCCTTGTCCAGTAAGCAAGGCAGATCCCAGCCTTTTGGTACCAAAATTACCACATGCTACAGTTACAAGAGAAATGTTTCCATGTGCAGTTGTAACAACTGTTCACCAACTCCACCAAGACCACTGGGGAGGACTGCATTCTTTCGAATTAAGGGCAGGGATAGCCAGAGTTGTCTCAACCAGCATATTAGATTTTAAATTAAGAGACAAGGAAAATCTCAATTCTATAGGCGGACCTGGTACCAAATCAGTAATTTTCAGTGGGCCTCAAGTTCTTGACCTGCCAAATGTCCCCTCAGGAGGGAAGGTTTAATAGAATTCCTCGGTTTGTTCTGGACCCAGATTCATAACCTCTTTGCTGGGGGATGCTGCTGGGCACTGGATGCCATGGGCTATGCCAGCCTTTGTTGGGTGCCTGAGGAGGAGTGGTCCTACTGGGGGCTCATGCCTCCATCTTGCCCCCAGGGCAGAGACATAACCAGATAAATGCCATCTGAGGAAGGGCATGCCTGGAATTGAACTGAGCATTCAGCTCATTTCCCAAATGGTCTGGTTGCTGCTGGGTCTCATTAGGCCAGGGCTATTTGACAAAGGTGATTGTCACAAGGGAAATTCTGATGTAGGAGCATCAAACTGACCATGTCAAGATAGAAAATTACTTTTAGTTCTAATTAGGAGCCAGACATTTTTGATGCTGGCTCCATTCCTGACTCTTTGTCCCTGACCCCTCCTTGTGCCCTGGCACCCATAGCTGTGAGGATGAAATGAAGTAACATACCAAGCAGTTGGCACCTACCTTCCCTGGTATGTTATAAGACTAATCAAGGATAGTTACTACTGTTATCAATACCTATGCAATTTCTAGCTACCCCAATATTATTTCCAGCCTCTGTTCAACCTCCTTCCTTCCCATTTCTCACTCTGCCCATGAGTCGAGCTCTGATCCTCGTATACCCCTGAGCCTCACTCCCTGCCTGACCCTCTGACTCTTCCTCTTCCTCTTCCTCAAGAGCGAGGGTTGAGAATGGGTAAGAAGATCTATTTCCATCAACACTAGGTAATTTTAAAAATGGAAATTTGATGGTTTGGTTTGGGGGTCACTTTAAAGGTCCCATCAAAACAGCCATATCAGAACATCACAAGCCTGTGGATGGTGAAGTAGTGTGTGTCCATTCTCCAAGCTTTCAGGCTTTCTGATTTTCCTGCACATCTTATTTAATCAGTTGACGTGTGATAGTTAGATTCAGGTGTCAACTTGGCCAGGTGAAGGTGTCTAGTTCTATTTCTGTGTACATGAGCCAACGACATGTGAACCTCATCTGTTGCTGATAACATTAGCAGTTGGCTAGGAGGCGGGTCTGCTGCAATGAATGTTTGATTTAATTGGCTGGTGTTTAAATGAGAGAGCTCAATGTAGCATAGCCCAAGCAGCTCAGCATACCTCATCTCAGCACAGGCCTTTGGAGATGCAGAAAGGAATCAACTTCTGCACTTTCCCAGGGAAAGTTGTTGGAACCCGGAGACCTGGAGAGAAGGCCAGCTGAGATCACCCTGTACCTTCCCATGGAAGAAAGAACCTCAGTTGAAAGTTAGCTGCCTTTCCTCTGAAGAACTATATGTTAACGAAATAAATCCCCCTTTATAGAAAACCAGTCCATCTCTGCTGTGTTGCATTCAGGCAGCTAGCAAACTAGAACAACATGAGTTCACCGAGAGGCATGAAGAGAAGTGATTAAAAGAACAAGCTTCTGGAGCCTCTTCTCCAGCTTTCAGGCTTTCTGATTTTCCTGCACATCTTATTTAATCAGTTGACGTGTGGAGAAGAGTGGACACACACTACTTCACCATCCACAGGCTTGTGATGTTCTGATATGGCTGTTTTGATGGGACCTTTAAAGTGACCCCCAAACCAAACCATCAAATTTCCATTTTTAAAATTACCTAGTGTTGATGGAAAATTACCTAGTGGATGATTCAGTTGCTGGGAGAAGCTATGGGCAGAGCACTTGACCTCTCTGTGCCCGGATTCCCACCCGTAAAATGGGGGTAATACAGTTGTGGTGAGGCTTAAATTGATTTAGTTTACAAGAGGCACTTAGGGGGTGCCTGGCCTAAAGTAAGCCACGGGTCAGCATTTGCTGTTATTATGGTACATCAATTGTCCACCTAGAACCATGCAGACTTTGGAAGTTCAGTGATGATACCCAGAAGCCTTGCCCTACACCCACTGTGGCCATTTACTAACCTCCTCTTCTACCATCCAGAAAAACCCCAAGATGGCTTTGCCACTGGAAACAGCTGGTGCTCTGAAAGGCATTCCGAGGTGAGTGCAGAACAGAGGGGCTGTTTACTAGCCCCAAAGACTGTGATTCTCCCTATTTTTAAAGAGGATATAGGATAAACAACAACACTTTAATCTAGCTACATGGAAACTGATAATAGAAGAACAGAGAACCCCCTCCAGCAGCACTCAGTTGGAATTTGACTAATACTCTAACCTGTCTCCACATCAACCACAAGTAGGGAGTTTTTGCTTTTCATTAACAGAGGCAAGCTCCAAGGAGATATATCCTACCAGACTCCACGCTCGCTCTGAAAGCACATGCCTTTGCTAATGCCAGGAAGGTAGAGGCTGAGCCCTAGGAATCCGAGACAGTTGCTGATGAGTAGTTTTGATGTAGCTGGATCAAATGCAAAGGGGAACAGCATCCCCAACTGAACCCTCAAACTCTACATACATCTCAGGTGGCTGGTAAAAAACCAACCTTTTTCTTCAAAGAGAAAAAGCAGTTTTGGACTTTTATAGAAATTCTAGAATTTAGGGCTGGACTAGCACTACCACATAGGCTGGAAAACTTGTCCTGACCCCCTACACCAAGGAGGAAGCGCCAGGGGCTCCTGGCCATGTCCACTGTCACTGAGCCTCCAGCTGGCTTCTGAGAGACTCAGACTCTCCCTCAACACTCAACTGCCAGTGGTAGAAAAGTTTGCCTTAGGAAGTCAGAAATCCAGTTCAGGGTTAATATATTCACTCAAGTAATGATCGCAGCTCTTTGCTGATGGGTTTGGGATCTCGATCTGGGAATGTTCTGTAAGAGCAAATGGTGGCAGCAGCTAGCCTAGGGCAGTGTGGGAAACAGCTTGGTACATGGTGGTATGCAGCAGATGCTTGTGGGATGAATGTGTTGAAAAAGAACAGAAGATTGTATATAGAGGATTCCATGAGGGGTAAGCAGAAAGACAGGCAGGGCACAGCACCTATGGGGGAGAAATAATAGTCCTGCTCAAAAAAAAAGCCTTGTTCAGGTGTTGGTTGAGTCAAGCCCCCTCACAGGGTCCATCATTTTATCTGGAAACTTCCACATGAGGATACTGAGCCACCCAGCTTTTTAAGGCCACAGAAACGGAACTGTGAAGCCCAAGGGGCCCAGGCTTCAAGCTCAAGAGTTACTTGGCTCCCCAGAGATAACATCAAGCACTGCTTCACCTAAGGCCTTCCCGGGGCTCAGAGCTCAGAAATGAAGCAGTTCAGAATTGAACTTTACGTCCCCCAGGAAACCCTGAACATGACGGCTTTTTAATCACCTTGAATTAAGGAAGGTGGAAGGAAAATGCAAAGAGTAGAAGAAGCACCATCTTGAAATGACCCATAGAAATCATAGCAAGGTGCACAGTTTCCATGGAAGAATCGGATGCACATCCAGCTCTGTACAAATGGCAATAAAGCCACAAATACATCAGCAAATACAATAATAATTAAAAAAGCATCATGAGACTTTCCCATTGTTGAGTCATGTTACTTACTTCTATCAGTAACCACACGGAAAACTACCAAAAGATGCCGTTCTAATTTTTCCTTTCCTTTGAAACCAGCTCCTCCCTTGGCTTCTTTGCCTTCTGCCCAGGATGTGATCATTCATCCTGGCTGGAAACCTCCTGGTCACAGCTGATCTTGCCCCCTCTTTATCTCCCTATGTCTTCTTAGTCACTAGGTCCCTAAGCCATAGCCATTCCTCCTTGTTAACAACTCTCACATCCTCACTTTCCTCTCCATTCCCTCTGCCAAGACCCTAGACTGCATCTCAGAGGGTTACTTGTACATCTACCTGCTCCTCACGTTACCACCCCAGCATGCAGGTCCTGGTGAGTATGCTACCAACAAAATGAAATCTGAACTCTTGCTTAGCATCCAGGCTGTCAGATCCTCTGCCCATAATTTCATCTTTTAACCTGATTTCACCGTCTTTCTGTGTCCACACAGCTGCTACTACAGCCAAACTAGCTATTTCCTGCCCACCCTAACATAATACATTTCTGTAGTGTGTATATTTCTGTAGTGTGGGAAGAGGTTTCCCAGCCTGGGGCACAGCTTGTTGAGTGAGCAAGGGTAGATTTCAGTCTGTATCAGGGCCCCTTGGGTGGGGAGAAGCCTACCTCCCATGTGGAGACCTGGCCCCAGAATGGCCCTGTGTAAGCAGAAGGGAGCGTGTGTTAGAGTTTTCTAGAGAAAAAGAAACAACAAGAGAGATATATAAATATGAGATTTATAAAGGTGTCTCACTCAACTGTGGGAATGAAAGAGTCCAAGATCCGTAGGGCAGGCTGGGAAGCTGGTGGCTCTGATGAAGTTCCAGACAAACACTACAGGAGAGGCTCAATGACTGAAACAGTGAGTCTCTCGTCTTTAAAAGCCTTCAACTGAGTGGATTATATCTTTGTGGGAGACACGCCTTAGTTGATCTTAGATATGATCAGCCACAGATGCAATCAACTGACTGATGATTTAATACACCAGCCTTCTGGTTTACCAACCAGCCACAAATTGTTCTTGCAGCAATAGTCAGGCCTGTGATTGCCTAACCAGACAACTGAGCATCATCATCTCACCAAGTTGATACCTGAACCTAACCATCACAGAGCCCAAAACACCAACTCAAGTTCTGAGTTGCTCTGGTTCCATAATATGATTCCAGAGGGAGGAGAAAGACTTCCTATCTGAAAACCCCCCATTCTATCCTCACTTCAGCATATTCCACCTCTATGCAACCCATCCCTGACATGCATGAAATCCACTGTCTTTTAGAGGTTTTCCTCTTCAAAAATTCCTCTTCAAAATGCAGACTCCCTTAGGAGCTGCAGAGGTTGTCATTAAGTAACATCTTAGCAGGGACTAATTATCAGCTCACTCTCAGCCTATGTCAACCATCAAAACAAGACCTAAGATTGACTTCAAAGCGGGTAGAGGTGGAGTTAGAATTGGGGATGGGGACAGATATAAGAGGAGGAGGTTCCCAGCTCTGGTGTTTAATTTGCCAGAAATAGTCTTCTCTGTTTTTACAACGTCAGATATTTTAAAGCCTTCCATTGGCTACTGAAGTGTCCTCAGTAGAAAAGCCAGGGATCAAATTCAAAAGTAACTGATAAATTAAACTATATATCTCTCTCACTTCTGATTATGATCAGCAGGGAGTGAGTTTTCACCATTTGAAAGATGAATCACAAGATCACATTGCTTGGAGAAGCTAGAAATTCTAAATTAGAAGAGCGAAATTTCTGTCACTTGTGGAAAACTAAGCCTATTCAAACATGAAGGAGTACCCAAATGGCCACATCGGAACAAGTCAAGTAAATAATAATAAATAGATTATAGATTATATTCCCTGGAATAAAAAAAAAATTCCATGAGTTTAAAATGATATAAGTAAATAATAGAATAATAGACATATATAAGAATTCCAATTAATAAATATAGAAAGAATGATGGAAATAGATAATCATCAATTTGACAAACAACATGGTATTAATTGCTGAAGGCAAGAATTGTCAATGGATGCTAAAATTGGTAGGCAAAAATAGAGTGAGAAACAGGATATTTGCACAGTTGCCAAATATCTCTCCTCAAGATGGTTATAAATTACAAAGGGAAATTGTGGACGATAACCCAAACCAAACTCTGAAATCTGTTCTATAACCACTTGTTACACTGTACATTGAAATTTATCACTTTTTTGTATATATGTTATATTTCACAATAAAAAATGTTGAAAAAAATTACAAAGGGAAAATTCATAGAATTACAGTAGAGAAACCTGGTGATCCCACCCTAACCACCTGATCAGAAACCAACTGCCACCACTAGTAGTAACAAGACATGTCAACATCATGTACACTCTGATATGATGCTTTGAGAAGGACACAGATGGCTTCTGTGATATTTTTGCCAAAAGTATATAATCCTAATTTACTCATCAGGAAACATCAAACAAATCCAGAGACATTCTATAAAGCAAGTGGCCAGTACCCTCAAAAAATATCAAGGTCATAAAAGACAAACATACACTGAGGAACCACCCCAGATTGGAAGAGGCTAAGGACAGAGAACAACTAGATGCAATGTGAGATCCTGGACTGGATCTTAGACCAGAAAATTTCCCTACATATTTTGTGGGGAAATGGGTGAAATTTGAATAAGGTCTGTAGATTAGCTAAAGGTGATACACCAAAACTGTGCTGTGGTTGTACATAAGATGTTAACATCGGGGAAACTGAGTATGCAGAAATGCTTTGTACTATTTTTTGTAACTATTTTGTAAATCTGAAATTATTTCAAAATGAAAAGTTAAACAAAGTAAGGCTATTGAGTCTTTCTGGTGATCTTCACTCAGGATTTGCTTCTCCCAAGGGCATTGCCCAAATCAAACCCCAAAGTTGAGAAACCTAAGTTTCTGCAATTCCACCACGCATGGGCTAATTCCTTTCTCAGCCCCCTCTGCTGGGCCTCTATTCACTGGAAACCTCACAATTATCTGACTGAGCTCCTCCAGCTGTGACTTAATCCGCTTCCTTAGCGCCTGTTAATTAAGGGCCATCAACGAACTGCCCTAAACTCAGCCTTTGAGTCCTCCAAGTCCACCCGTATGAAATTATGGGCCCTTTAACACACATATAAACAAGGTCTTTCTAGAAAACAATATTGGCAACAATTCTTTGCATTAATATCTTGCCACTTCTCAAAAGAATTTCAATGCTTCCCACCTGTTTTGCTTTGCTCCCCCCACCCACTTCTTAGAATCTCCCTCCCACACTCCACATTCATCCAGGCCCAGCTCTCTTCCCGCCAACTCCCTAGAATCAGCAGTCTCGACGTGCAAACCTGGGACTCAATTTCTTTTTTGCATTGTGGTTTTAAGAGGAAGAGGGAAAAACATTTTCTGTGGACTTACTTGTATTTTAACTATTTCAACAAAGATGATAAACTACAAGCTTTTCGGAGCTTGAGAAGTGGTGCTAAGGTTTTGGAATCCAGCAAAGCTGTCTCTAAGGCTGAAACTAACAAAGTAGAAAATGCTTCTTTCCGAGAGTTGAAAGCGGTATAGTGGCTTTTCTGTCAGGCTCCATCACTCTGATCCCCCAGTCCAGTGCTCAGTTTGCAGGGTGCAGTCAAGGGGGCCAGGGGCCGAGGGACACAGGTGTTTACACCGCCCCCCCCCCCAAGATGCTGGGGTCCGTGCTCTAGCAAGTGGTATGTGCGAACGACAACCATTGCAGATACATCAGGTGGGGGGAGAAAAGGCACACAGATTTCATTATACTTAGACTCATCTATATATAAAATCACAAATTAAAGGACACATAAATAGGAGTAAATGTTTCCTATCTATACTTTCCTGAGCAGTCACCTCACTGATCAGAAATATACATACATGACGTAAATATCTCCATTTCATTTTAGGCAAAGGATGCTACACATGCCATCGCTACACTCTGAGGAATGAGAAGACAGCCAATTTGCAAAATATAAACTTCGAAAATATTCTACCATTTTGGAAAACTTCTTTTGGAATTCCTTTGTAGGTTTTTTGCAACTACCTACAGTACCTTTCAGCTATGCTTGCAGCTTCAGAAAAGGGACAAAAGCAGCCTCTCTACATTTATAGCCAACGTGCTGCAGGTCAAAGCATGGTGACTGTCCAGGTCACCCCCGCTTGGAGCCTACCACCCACACCTGTGCTCCAGGGAGAGCGCAGGGGACACACAATCCCAGGGGCGCTCTTCACACTGAATTCTGTGAGTGCACACCCAAACTGCAGAAGCTCCCTTGGGTCATTCTCCTCACCCACAAGGTTTTCTGCAAAGACCTCCCATCCCACCCATACTGCGGCACTTTGTTCCCTCCCACCTTATACTCTGGAAACACACAGAGCCCTCAGCAGGAACTTAAAGCACAGCACTTCCAGTTCCATTATCATCAGTGAATTATTTCTGTCAGCACTAGAAGAAATTTGTTTTGATTGTGGCCAAAGAGCAATACTAGATGTAGGCATGGAAAGGAATATCATTTTAATTAAAGCTCTGGGGAACAGGGCCCCCAAACTGAAGGCTGGAACTAGGCTGGGGCCAAATGCTCCCCCCCATCGCAACTGCCCTCTGCATTTCCTGCCCGAGTTGGGTGTGCTCTGGGGCTGAGTTGGGGTATGTTCTGGGGCAGTGAGAGCTCCAGGAACTGCAGCGCTGCAAGTAAGAGAAGGAAGTTGGACTTGGCTCTCGCCTCCCTCTGCCTGCCCCTATTAAAGGCATCAGACAATTGCACTTCTTGTTAGTCTCAACTCACAGCCAATGTGTGTTTTCTCGCCTTTCAATTTTACCTCTGGGTCTGAAGTAAAGAGTGTGTTCTTAGTTGCCTGATTTCTGTCTCCTGAGTTTTCTAGCTAAACTATTACCTGTTGCCACATTCAACATCAGAAAATAACACTGTGTGCAGAAGTCCTCTCTCCTGCTTTTTAAGTCTGCCTGTGTCTGTGTTTAGCCACAGAGTGTTGCTTTGAGAGAAAAATGTGGACTTTCTTATTAACCCCTCGGGGTGGGGGTATTTCTGGGCTGTAGGGACCCCAGACAATGCTTTGACTATGGCTTTCTTCTGGTTCTCCTTTTCCAGAGATACTAAACATTTATTAAGCAGGTTTCCTGTCCTCTGTCAAAAGAATTGGGGGCTACTTATCAATTTCAAATAAATGCTTGCATTATTTAAGAGGTAATGAGGCACACTTGGGAGAAATAACATGGAAACAGCTCTCTGGGTGGCTGTGGGATTACGCTCAACCCCTTCCACGGCTGAACCAGGAAGAGATTAGTTTTCTGCCCATTGCGATCCTATGAACTCCCTACAAGTCAGCATGCAAAACCAATGAGCTAGAACGTCCCAACAGGCTTAGTTCCAACACGACTGATGTAGCAGGAAAAGACGTTAAAATCACATTGGCCCTCTCCAGTGACAATGGAACACACAAGGGTTTACAAGGGGATTAAACACTGCTTTGCGGACTTGTATTCAAGATTCATCTGTAGCACAAGTTTCCTGAAAACTTGTTCTATCAGGCTCATCAGGTTCCAAGCAGTCTCTGATGATTGTATTTGCTTTAATTTAATTAACTTGCAAAGACCCAGAGCGAATTGGTAAAATATATTCCCTAGTTGCAATCTACAAGACAGTTAACAACCTGCCCAATTACAGAAGGGGAGGGGTGGGTCCCAACCCCTCGCACCTGGTAATTAAAATTGCTAATCACCAGCAATTATCTGGCCAAGCTTTAGAGGCAAGAGAAACAGTTTGACCCTTTGCCCATCCAGGGAACAATGTTGGCTGTCCACTGCCGGGTGCTTAGGCAAAGCTGTCCTCAGCCCTTGCCTATTAAGTGGCCACTAATAGGAAATCAACAAAAGAGCCCTGACATCTGCGCGGGGACGTCCCGGGCCCCAGGTCTGAGTGCACAGGTGTTGGGCGTGAGGTTGCCAAAGAACGCGCCCAGGAGCGGGAAAGTTTACTAATAATTAAACAAGCCGTCCTCGTTTTAAAGTTGGCAACCCCATTACCCAGCAGTGGCTGCCTCACCAGCCCGATAATTAGGTCCTAACATTCAGCAGAAAGTTGGGGGGTTGGGGGGGAGAGAAGAGGCAGCCTTTTGTCATGAAGGGCTGGTTGGTCAAAGCATTAGATGTGGGATTTTTTTTTAATCTTTTTTTTCTTTCTTTTTAATGAACTTTTTCCCTACTCAAGCATAAATAAAAGATTTTTTTTTAAGTCTACTGAGAAAATCTTAAATGTGTGGCCTTTTATTTCATAGGGAAGTGTGCAATTTTCTATCATTATTCAGAGAGCCAGGCGAAGTATCCCAGGCGAAGTATCCAAGAGGACAGAAGCTTGATTTTCATTGATGGATTGCAACAGGCACACAGGAGAGACCATGGTTTTGACTTTTTGTTGGGAAAAGGCTCTGAAATCGTCCTGGCTTCCAAAAGGTAGCTTCCCTAGAAGCTTCTAGGCCTTAACATGCCCAACGCCCTCACCCCCATTCTGCAGATTTACAGACTATGCCACACTTTCTTCCTTGCAGTTTAAGGATGAGAGATAATCTAAGTTTAGAAATATATCCTCTGAGTGGTTTCAACTGCCTTGGATATAAAAAACAGTGAAACAAGAAAATTTAAATGTAGCTGGAATAGGGATGCATATGATTTCAGACTCAATTACTGGGCAGACTGAAAGGAGACAAAAGTAGGAGGATCCAGATGCAGGGAAAATTTTGCACCAGCTGAGGGCTGCCGGGGAAAAGTCTGCCACAGGGAATAATCAGTTCCCACACCACCCTTTGGTCCTTTACAAAAAAAAACCCAAAGCAAATGTAAAAAATATGCATTCTAGGAGAAATGTAAAAATATAAATAAAATAATTTACTCCACTTGTTTCAATTGTCTGTTCACTCTTCTCTTGTCATGTATTCTTTCACCCTTTCCCTATAATCCGGAGTGAGACCCCGAGTTGTGGTGCCTCAGTGGGCAAGGGAGTCTCTGAGGCCTAAGTACATTCGGGGTTTCTTTCTAACAAGAGAAAGAATAGCCTGGCATGATCGGGATTTTGCCAAAGCCACAGAGCAATTGCTAAGGTTTAGTTTCCATGATTGTTGGAGCGTGTGGCTTTTCTGAGAATCAGGTAAACACACCAATGATCCCTCTGGGAAGATAGAAAATGACAAAGCAGGCGTTCCTTAGTTCAGACACTACTAAGTAGTAGGAATGGACTCGACCACTCAAGGGAAGGCTCTACATCAAGTTGGCACAGAGCCAAGGAGATGAAACTGTCAGACCCTGATTTCAGAGAACTGGGCTGCTCAGGCAGGTGGAGGCAAGCCCATGCCACTCTACCCTGGAACTGGAAGGAAATCCTCCTCACACGTTTGCCTAGAATGAATGGAAACTCTGAGCTTCAGCATGGCAGGAAACTCGTGCAATTTTCTGCTGTGTCTACACTGCCTGGCACTAGTAGCTACTTAATAGATATTTGTCAAGTGTACCCTTGAGGGGAATACATTTCCTGGTCCTCATCACCTCTTTAGCTTCCTTCCCCGCCTCTGACAGGCAGGATCCTGAATTTGCTTCGCAAGCCTCGGATTTGATGTCTCTGGCTATTCCCTGGTCCTAAGTTTCTTGCCCTCTACTTCTTAGGCCTATGGCTTCCTACCTGTACATTCCCCGATGACTCTTCTTTCCAGCAGCTCTGCTCCTTCTATAGCCAGGCTCTATACCAGCAGTTTTCAAAGTGTGGTCATCAGATTCCTAGGAATCATTAAGACCCTCTCAAAACTATTTTCATGACAATACCAATACCACAATGCTACAAGCCTTTTTCACTATGTTGATATTTGCCCTTATAGTTTAAAAGCAATGGGGGTAAAACTGTTGGTACCTGAATTAAGACAGTGGCCCCAAACTGTAAGAGTTGTTTTGTTGCATTCTTCACTACTATGCATTCCCAGTAAAAATGAAAAATGCCAGTTTCACTTAGGAATGTCCTTGATAAAGCAGTAAAATTACTAAGTTTACTAAGCTTAACTCGTGAGAACAGGCAGGACTGGCTTCATGGGAATAGAGCCCTGTGCTTAGAAAGGTCCATGTCCACACTTGGTTTAATGCTCTATCACTGTCTTGAAATTTTTACTTTTTAAATAGGGGGTCCCTAATTTTCATTTTACACTGGACTTCACTCATAATGTACATGGTCCTGAGCACAGGTCTTTTTAATATCCTTTGTAATGAAATTGGAAATAAGCATAAAGCATTTCTGAACGTTGTATGGTAGTTGTTCCAGGGAAAAGAACATGAGCGATTGTTTAAGTTGCAAGCTCAACTAGCCACTTTTTCCATGGACATCATTTTTTCTCGAAAGAATGACTGAACAGATAAACTGCTTATTCAGATATGGTTATTTGGCAGAACGTTTCTCAAAAAGAGAACAATGTGATTGTCACTTCAAGCTAAGCAGCTGACAGTATTTGTTGTCATTGACAACATCTGAGTTTTCAAATGAAAATTTTAAATGTTGTATCTATCACCTTGAGCTTGATAGATTCTAAATACCTAAAGCCTTTTCTAATGAGACTGGTGGTAATATAATGAATGTGATTTTTTAATATTGTAAAATGAAATCTATCAACATCTGTAAGCTCTACATAATTCAGCACATGTGTAAAAGATCCCCTCAAAGTGCAAGATAGACTAATAGGTTTTAATGTAAGAGAACAAAAAGTTTACTGATTTGGTTTGGAATTCCACTTTGTAACTAGTTTTGAGAAATTATCACTTGCCACATTCTGGTGTAGAAACAGGAGAAAATATCCACAATTACCTGAAAAGGCTATTAAAACACTCCTCCTTTTTCCAATTACATATCTTAGTAAAGCTGAATTTTCTTCATATACTTCAACCAAAACAACATAATGCAAAAAGAGATATGAGAATCCAGCTGGCTTCTATTAAGCCAGACATTAAAGAGATTAGCAAAATGTAAAACAAGACCACTGATTTGTTTGAAAACTATAATTTTCTATAAAAATATGTTAAGTTTACTTAATGGGTTTTCTACATTAAACTAATAGGTAAACATCTTAAATTTCTCAGTTTTAAAATCTGTCATAAGCACAAATAGATATAACAAAAATTTTTGGACTCATCAATAATTGCTGAGAGTGTAAAGCAGTTCAGAGACTAAATCATTTGAGAATCACTGCTCTGCCCTCCTGAATTAGTGCTGCCAAACCACTACAGGACATAAACAGGACAGGAATCAGGGAAATTCTGTTATGGTACACTACAAACTTGCTTCCCACAGGAAGCTGGAGAATGCTTTGAAAAGGACCAAAGAGTCAAATCATTGACTTTTCTGTATGCCTACTTCAAAACCAAAATGAAAAATCAAGCTTCTGTCCTGTCTCTCTGAATAATGATGGTAACAATTCCTTTTCAAAAGCTATGTTACACAGAACTTCATTAGGATCTAGAGGTGGTGCTGGGAAATCAGAATGCAATCCTGGAGGCAAATAATTTATTGCATATCAGCCATAAAACCCCATTAAGGAACTTCTAGTTCTACATGAGATAAAATATAGATACACTTCTCTTTATTCCCCTCACTAGCTACAGCTAAGAACCCTGTGCATTATATATCAAACAAACACTAAAATGCTGTGAAAATTTTTAAACGGAAGGCAGAGTCTATGGTCTTTAGGATCTGAGGAACAACCTGGTGGCGAGTTCCCTGCCTTTTCTGCTTGCTGGATATACTGCAGACCAAGTGCTGAAGAGGCTAGCAGCCAGAAACACCATAGAGCACATGCAAAAAAAAGTTCCAAGAAAATGCTGGTTATCTTTAGCCAAAGAATCAGGAAATGAGCAAACTAGCAAGACAGAATTGAGATAATAACCACCTACTCCAGCCACATACTCCAGAAAAAAAATTGTGGCTCTTCTCCCACCTCTGTCAGCAAAGGCCAAATGAGCATCCTAAACTTCCACCTCCACTCAACAGTAATGAACTGCCACTACCTTCTCACTGGGTGGTGTCAGAAGAAGCTGAGTGGGAAATCAGGACCTTTACCTCTCAGCAGTAATAAGCCCTCTACTTCTGCATGTCAGCATACGCCTAGTGGAGAGCCTGAATTTCCACCCATATCTAGCACTTCCAAGCTACCCAATTCCCTACCCAAGGGTGTCAATGGAGACCAAATAGGGAGCCAGTACCTCCACCTTAATTAACATTATCGAGGCAAAAACTTCCCTCCCTTGCTGCCATAGTGTCAGAGAAGGCCTGTTAAAACAAAGGATTTAAATAAATACCAGTCTTATGACACAATACCTAAAGTTTTCAGGATATAACATAAGGTCACTCATTATAATTATACCAAGAACCAGGACAATCTCAACTCAAATGAGAAAAGACAACCAACAGGTACCAACACTGAGATGATACCAATAAGTATCCGACAAGGATTTTAAAGCAAGTATCATGAAACTGCTTCAAAAAGAAATTATAAACATGCCAGAAACAAATGAAAAATAGAAAGTTGCAGCAAAGAAACAAAATATCAATAAAGAAATAGAAGATATAAAGAAGGAAAACTCAACTGGAAATGATAAAACTGAAAAGTACAACAACTGAACTAAAAATCTTAATGGATGCACTCAACAGCAGAGGATGGAGAAAACAATTAGTGGACTTGAAGATAGAACAATAGAAATTACCCAATAAGACAAATTAGACTGAAAAAAGGAATGAATTAAGCCTCATAATATTTGTGGGACTGTAACAAATGATCTAATATTTGTGTTACTAGCATCATAGAAAGAGAGGAAAAGAAGATGAGGATGGAAAGGTATTTGAAGACACTATGACTGAAATTTTCCCAAATTTTACCAAAAAATCTCTCCAAAAACCTACAGAATCAAAAAGCTGAGCAAAATCCAAATTGAATAAACACAAAAATGTCCACATCATAGTCAAATTTCTGAAAAAAAAATCTTGAAAGCAGCCAGAGAGAAATGATACATCATTTATCGGGTTGTGTGTGTGTACAAGTTACAGTGAATTTCTTGTCCAAACTCAGAAGAGCAGAAGGAAGTGTCACAATATTTGCTGTGAGCTGAAAGAAAAGAATGGTCAACAAAGAATTCTACTTCCAAATATCCCTCAGTAATGAATTGGATACCAAGATAGTCTAAATGAAGGAAAATGAAAAGAATTTATCACCATCAACCCTACCTTAAAATAATTAGTAAAAGAAGTTCTCAAATAGTCAAGAAATGATAAATGAAGGAATCTTGGAACATCAGGAAGCACAAGCAGGCAAATCATAAAAGACAAAAAAAATGAGCAAAAACCCTGAGGAAATACAATAGGCTTTTCTTCTCCTCTTAAGTTTTCTCAACTGTTTTTGATGATTGAAGCAAAAATTTTAACATTGTCATTCTTGAAGTGTGTGGAGAAAATATTCAAAACAATGGTCTTAAAAAACAGGGAGAGCATAAAGGAACTTAAAGGGAAGTAAGTTTTCTATACTTTACTAAAACTTGTAAAATGCTGAAACTAAAAGCAAAATATAAAATAAAATAAACTCATGGCTATAGAAAGATTTTTTTTAATTCAGACGAAAGCAGTAATTAGAGCAGAGCAGTCACTGATGAGTTACCTGGAGTGGCATATGTGTCAGACATTCTGCATATGCCATCTCAGCCAACACAGAAATGCTTCAAGGAAAGTACTTTCTCCATTTTACAGAGCAACTTTCAAAGTCACATAGTCAGGAAGTGACTAAGAAGGAGTTCAGAAACCCAAACCTGGTGTACTGCTCCAAATGCAGTGTGTTTCCACACCACCTCTCCTTTTACTCAGTTGTAAGAATAACGGAGGTCAGTGTATGTTCCTCTTGAACTGTAATCTGAGAAATCTTTAAAAATTTTAAAGAACAATAGTAAATTAGCAGGCCAAGACTGGGAAATGAACTAGTTACTAAATATTTTGTAACTTCTAGATGAGTGGTTTCCAACATTGGCTGCACGTTAGAATCACCTGGAGAGCTATCAAAGAGTCCCTGCTGCCCAGATCAATTAAATCAGATTCTCAGAATCCTAGACATCAGTCTTTTTAAAATCTAATATTAAATTTAATTCCATAGTGCAACCAAGTCGAGAACTGCTGCTCAAGAGTGAATACTAAAACTTTAGTTTTCTGAATTCAAAAACCATTTAAAAATCTCTGAGCAACAAAAGGTAGAGAAAAAGCCATAGGATATGGTGGAAAGAATATGAGCATTGAAGCCCAGGCTCAAAGCCTAGTCCTGCCACTTTCTAATTATTACTTTTGAGCAAGTTTCTTGACTTCATTGAGTCTCATTTTCATCTTTTGCAGAATGAGAATACCGACCTTGCTTTGAGGTTGTGAAGATTAAACTAGTATAGCTGGTTGAATGATGATTCTGCCCAAAAAAATATGTCCATGTCCTAACCCCCAAAATCTATGAATATGGTCTTATTTGGATAAAAGGTCTTTTGATGTAATCAAGTGCAAGATCTCAAGATGAGATTATCCCAGATTCCCTGGGCAGACCCTAAATCCAATGGCAAGTGACCATACAAGATAGAAGTAGAGAAAACACAGAGAAAAGGAGGCCCTGTGAGGATGGAGGCAGAGACAGGACTGACAGCAAAGAATGCCAAGAGTCATGAGAAGCTGGAAGAAATGAAAAGGATGTTTCCCTAGAACTTTTGTAGGGAGGGTGGACCTGCTGACACCTTGAGTTCAGACTTTTGGCCCCTGGAAGTATGAGAGAATAAATTTCTGTTGCTTGAAGCAAAAAGTTTATAGTAACTTGATACAGCAGACAGAGAAAACTAACATAACTAGTTAATGTCTATAAGGCACCACATAAATAGTCCTCAATAAATAGTTGCTATAAATTTTAATATTACTTAAAACTCCTCCACAGCCTCCTGCTTTATGTGATATGAGGCACTTTGAGAGTAGGTGAAGGCTGACAAATATCTGAGCATTAAACATAGCTTCCTTAATCAGGGTCAGGCATGAAAAATAAGATTCCCATCCAGTGCCATCTCTGATTTCTGGTAGTGCTGCCTGTGTCCTGAGAGGTGGGGGGTTATGGGAATTTGTCCAGAAAAAAAGCAGCCTGTGATAGGAGAAGAAGGTTTAATGAGAAAGCAAAGTCAGACATATATTTGCTGGCTTCAACAGGATCACCCCATCTTGGTATCTACAGCCACCACTGATTATTTCCTACATATGGAGTAAGTGCTTTCCCATTTCTAACAGCCTTAGCAAGCCATTCTTTCTCTGGCTTGGGAAACTCATTGTCTTCCCAAGAATTCATGTACTTCATTGAAACACATCTCTCCAAGACCTCTAAGATGCTGAGGTTCTCCTTCTAGTCTTTCTTCAGCCACACTGGTGAACAGTGCAGGTGAATGAGTACTTGAGTGGGAACCCAGGGGACAGCAATATATTTTTCTATCACAAAGAAAGAAAAACAGAAACCAAAGCTCTGCTTTTGCCCAAAAATGACCTTAGATGAAATAATTTCACCAAAACTGACACTGACAATGTACAATATTGTGCAATGCTGTCCCTGCTCCTCCAAGTTAAATCAGGACCAGAGCCCATGCTGGGCTGGAATGAGAGCTACCACCTATCACACTAGAAATTGATCAGCCCCTGGATGACCCCCAACTGTGGTCCCCAAGGAGGACTTTGCAGTCTGCAGGGAGGAACATGGACAGCAGAGGCCTCATAACCTGGTGCTGAGAACAAGAGGCGGCAACAACGCCAACTTATGACATACTGCATGAAAGATGATGCAGTCATTTAAAATGATATGGTCAGAGAATGTATCATTGCATTTAATAATTTACTCAACACGTTGATTCAGAAGGTACTAGTTATGTATCAAGCACTGTGCCAGGCACACGGGGGAAAACACTCATTCTACAATGCTAAGTAAAAACAAACAAACAAACAAAAAACAGGCACAAAACAAACAATATGGTGATACTTATGTATGCTAGGGGACTGTCAAAGACATATAAAATTATTCTTAAAAAGAAAAAAAGTAATGGACCGGGAAAGGGAGAGAGAAGCATGGAGCCCCACCCCTTCACGTGGTGATTTCAGCAAACAAATACGCAAAGCAAGAAACAGGATAAGGGCAACAGGATTCAGCATCGTTTCCTCCCCAGCCTTGTCTCCAGCTATCTCACCCCCACCCCCACCCTAAACCCACAGACACCCTTTGCCCTGACACCTTTAACCAAACAGCCCTATCACTTGGGAGAATCCCCCCTTTCCACACATACCCCATCTTTCCTTAACTGGCAGATCCTTTCCAGAAAGCCTTTCCTGATATGCTTTCTCTACCCTGCCCCTACCTGGCAGGATGGGTGCTCTCATTCCTGTTATAAGAAAAACGAGCTCAAGTCCATCCAAGGTATATTGTAAGGGCTCACGCAACTATATGCCTCCTCCCCAGAGACTGTAAGCACCTAAAAGGTAGGCATCATGTCTCCTGTCTCCCTATTTCCAGAGCCTGGCCCAATATTGGGAACATACGTGGGTGGACAAATGCTTGTTGAACAAAAGGGCAAACAAGCATGACCATGGAGAGCTGTCAATCATTGCAAAGACAAAAAACTAAAGTAGAGGTGTCTCTTTAGCCACAGGCATTTATTAATATGGAAAGGTGAACAGGTACCTTGTTCCATCACATATTCTGCATGTCTTGCCAAGTACAGTCTTAACAAATTCCTTATTCTCAGTAGCCCCTCCTCCTTATTAAGTCACCAAAAATGCCTCCCTACATAACTGTTATGTAACCTATTCACACAAAAAAGGAATTTATCTTTAAATTAAATTCACCAGCTCATAGATGAAAAACTCTCCAGGATAAACTGCATTACCTTTAAGCCCCCTCTTTGAAAAAAGCCACCTTAATTTTACTGCTAAAATACACGATCTGACTTAAGTAAATTTAAATTCTACAATCTGCCCTACCTCCTGGAGTCATTTTGTTTCTGTGGGAGATGTAGATTTTTTTTGTTTGTTAGAATTGACTTCTCCTTTGTGACAAGAAATGTTGTCTTCTCTTCGTGATTCTAGCTATCAAATGCAGATATGGGGCAGGTGGAATTTTACATCTTTTTCAACCTTACATATCTGAGTTGACTATTTCCAAGAGTTATTGCAGCTCATGGCTCTTCACCACTTCATTTACCTATATAGTCTCTCATTTAAAACAATTCTGAACTCATTTGTGCTGTTAGACGTTTTTTCTGTTTTTACCGAATCAGAAAAATTGCATAAATTTGTGGGACTTTATGAATAAGTCAATTTAATATCGAGATCATAGATTCTCTCCAGAAAGGGCACATTTAGGGAAAATGCTACAGCTAAATACTCACAAGCAATTTTTCCTTTTAGCCCCAAGTGAACGAATTGGGTGGTTGCTATGTTCGCATTTCAGAGGGAGGAAGTTTTAATGTGATTTGTGAAGGAAATGATAAAATAGGGGAAATTTGATCTTGTAATAAATGTCTTTACTTTTAAACCATGTCTCCCACCTTTGATCCTCTCTCATGTACCAATGCTGAATGCATAGGGTCACGTTTCCTTCACAGCCCCAAATTCAACCACAGCCACAGTCACACCATGAGTCAAATGCAGCCTATATCAGCAAGAGAACAATTATAACATGTGTCAACTTTTGTCCACTTTATGCTGGCATTGTAAGGGACAGTCTTTGTCAAGTTAGAAGCGTGTTGACAGAAGCCTCTCTGCCTCCCCCTGCACACTCCAAGCACGTGAAATTATAATAAGGATTATAAAGTAATTTCAGTTAATTGTGGGGAAACGTTTTAATGGAGGCAGAATATATCACTTAAAATCATAGGCACGACACTGATGGAGTTAGTGTGTGAGCATCAGTTAATGGAAATAAGAAAACTAATATTTTGAAATGATGGCATTTTATGTTTTGCCTTTTGACAATGGTCAGAATCTTTACTGTGATAAGTAATGCATTAAAGCACTCTTTTTTTAAACCAAAGAAATGAGGAAACATGTTTGATTCTTATAGCCAAGGAAAGCTGATGTTTCCAGCCCTTCTCATGAGTTAGGAGGCCTGAAGAGGAGAGTTCAAATTAAAAGGCAACCCTCCTATCAGTATCATTTTCACAGCTCAACTGCTAGCAATAGCAGACCTTACATGGGAGACGGATACAGTGATGATGGGATTGGATCATCTACTTACCCCCCACGTAAGATGGATATGTGCAAGGACTCAACACTGGGGAGAGCAAATAGGCCTGGGGCTGGTGATGGCACCATTTTATTATTTTACAGCACTGTATTTTCCAAGGTTCAAGAATAATAAATTATTTATAGTTGTAAAGAAGCCTAGAGGTGATCTGATTTCACCTATACCCAATCCCACCAATGAGAAGCTCCTGGTCCAGGGAAGCCATCACTCTGGAATCACAGCTATTGAATGGCCAAACTGAGACTGGAATTTAAGCCTTTAGTCTTTGACGTCTATAGTCTCTTTATACCATTCTTTTGTATACATTGCTGAGGACATTTTTCAGTCATTTAACTTTTGCAAAATTTAAAAATACTTTGTTATAATTTTTTTCAGATTTTATGCTAATGAAGACCCCTCCCCACCTACTCCTACCCACCTCCTTTATTTTTTTACAGAAGCATTGTGACTTGATTATCAACCATTTCTGCTGAGTTTTCCTGCCTAGGACACAAGCCCAAACTGAGGCATCATCTTCTGCCGGGTTCATGCCTCCCAGGCAGGAGAACAGACTCAGGAAGCTCAAATCCAAAAGATGAGGCACATGCCATCAAGTCCTTCATTCTTGACATGGTTATAAGGAGAGTGGCATAGAGGGGAGTAGAGGTTGGGCAATTGCATGTTCCAACTCAGAAATTTCATCTTCACATTCAATGTTCTGCCTCCTGCCACTGGTATATGTTGGACTAATATGGGACAGAGTGGAGACTCAAAGGCTTTGCCAAGGGGAAGAGCATGAGAGAGCCTGAAAATAAAGTTGGGGCAGGGAAGACTAATTGTCCATGCATATGGATCTCTAGAGAAGGTGAGCCAAGCTAGCCATATATGTATCTCACAGGAAAGGAGCTTCTTCCTGTAGGCATGTGTGAACCTAGTTAAGTTTATCCCTGTTAGGGAAGTGTGCAAAAAAAATCAAAGTACAACTTTATACCAGTGACATCTCACACTGATCACTACATGGGCATCACAATCAACAATAATAGAGCAAACATAGAAAATTAACTCCTCAGACATAGTGTCCCTGATCCTACCAACCAATGGACAGCTTAACCCAATTTGTCTCAGACCACACTGATCGTCTTTCCCTGGAAATCCACCACTTCCCTCTGATCTTCTGATTTTTGTTAATGGTACCACTGTCCTTCCAGTTAATTAGACTGGAAGAATTAGAACTGTATTTAATTCCATCCCTTTTGTATCCTGGTCCAGTCAATTTCTAAAATTTTGCAGAATTAACATCTGTAATAGCTTCCATTTTTAAAAACCATTTTCTTTTTAATACTACTGTTTCCTCTCTAGCCAAACATAATTTCCTCTCTAACTTGACCTCATGTTGGTTCCTCCTAACTGATCTCCCACCTCCTAATCTCTCTCCCTGCCCATCCATGCTAACAAACTAGATTTGGGAGCAATGTTCCTATGACACAGAACTGACCTGGGGTCTCCTCTGATCAATGACTTCTGCCTGCCAACAAGTTAAGTTTCAACCTTCTTGGCATCAGAGACCTTCCACAATGTGACCTTGAACTCATCAGTTGTATCTTCCATCTAATTTGCCAGTCCCTGAACATCCCTCTATAGGAAAGCCAGCGGCATCAGGAATTCCAGGTCCACAGCCATGCATATTCACTAAATGCAGAAAGCTCAAAGGCCCCAAAACCTCAGATCTTCTTGCCCTAAAGGAAGGTCTTCCCCTTCTCTGCCCACTATCAATTTCAACGTGAAAAGGGAATCCAATCTAGATAGAGTCAAATTGATGGACAGGTATTGTCAATAATTCCTTGTGTGTATGTAGGAACTCCTGGTGAAGAAGGGCTGTGATGAACAGTGCCTCCTGGAGTTGTGCTGTACAGCAGACTTGAGACTGAGGGAAGGTGCCTCTCTCTAGCACTGTATAAATATATAACATTGGGCAAGTTACTTCATATCTCTGCTATTAACTCTCACCCTCTTTAATAAAATCTTTTGCAGGATTATCGTGAAAATTGGGAATAATAAATATAAAGGAGTTAATACAGTGTCTGACTCTTCAGATGTGTTCAATAAATGGTGATTACAAATATCATGTCAGCATGCCAGCTAGCTGAATGGTTCCTAGCACTAATGGGTCTGCTTATGAAACCCTGTTTGTGTGTGTGTGTGTGTGTGTGTGTGTGTGTGTAGTGGGAGTGGGGGGAGGGTAAACAAAAGTAATAAAGAATAAAGTGAGAGAATCTTCTAGGCTATTGAAAGCATACCCCTTAATGTGTACCTAGGGTTACAGAAGCACACTTCTTAAAGGATTCATTTCCCCTATGTATCATACAGTAGTTTTCCTTCTCACTGAGTGCATTTCTATTTTACACATTTTACTAAGAATTTCCTGGATCCAGAAAGAATTGGATCTCTGTTGCCATAGAGGTCCTCCTGCCAGGCATTCCTTATTTTAATTTTTTCAGGTCTTCAGAATTCCAAAGCATCAAGTAGAACAGAATCAGCATACATCTTCTCTTTATTTGCTTCCAATGACGACTCAGGTTTCATTAAGGATTGGTGCCCTCCCCTGCCTTAAGAAGCCTTTACCTCTGCTCTCCCAAGGAAACAGACATGCAAATGAAATACCATTTCTCAGTTTCATGTTAGAAAAAGTAAAAGGTAACACAACCCGCATATACTTAGGATTCTAAACAAAAATGCATGCTAGTTTAACTCTCTAGTAAAGAACTGCTCATTGGAAGAGCGCTCAGATTCTACAAATGCCTGATGTGTATGAAAGAAAGTTTTCCAGAATGCTCTACCCAGAGCAAGCTGCTACAGGCAGATCATCGCTACACACTGGATCCCGCGAGATGATAAGCGGATTTGTTAACGTACCAATGACGAGCCTCTTGACAAGCCCTAAAAAGAATTCAGTGACCTTGCTTAATTAGCCATGGAATAAACCAGAACTGAAATGGCTTATTCCTACAAACCAGAGCTCAGCGCCATTCTATTCCACATGCCCTCATCAGAGGCAGTGAATAGCAACGTGCAGTACACCCTCTTAGCTCCCTATCCTTCGCACCTATAAAGAAATATTTTAAAAATATTCCTCCCAACTTCTGAATAAAAAGACTTATCCTAAAGTCATTTCCAGTTTCCATTTTTCCAGACCAAGATTTTTTTTTCCATCAGGCCATCAACAATCGTGCTTTTCTTTCCTGTGGGGGAATTTCACGCTAGTTGTTCAGTAAACACAATAGGCTACCCATTTAATGTCAAACCAGGAGATTCCTTATACATCCTTCAGCTGGGATTCACAAATTCCCTCTCTATGTTTGGGAAACAGTCATTTTAGTAACATCACTAGCACAATCCGGTGAGTTGATAACCCAGGTTTCAGCTTTTAAAGTTATCCATAAGGTACTAATAAAAAAATGAATAAAGAAAGAAAATCCTGACCAAAGAGAATTAGGGGCTCAAAGAGAAAAGAACCAAGGTTCTCCATCAGGAGGGAACACATACCTTATGGGGTTACCTGGGGTCTATGTTGAGAAATTCGTAACAAATTCTCACAAAGACACTGAAGTCATGGGTCCCGTGTTGGTAGCAAGGGTTTCTTCCTTTGATTTGAAAGTCTTTTTTCCCCAGAAAATCCATCTTCCATGAGATCTGTTATTAGTCTCCTGTATAAAAGATAAAAATACTTTTAAAACTACGTTTTCATTACATCAAGTTGCAATTTCCGCAATCATTTTGGAACTTGCTAGAATTGTTTGCTTCTTTCTATTTGTTGTGCTTTTCCCATATCCCGCAAAGGTTGGACTTGATACCTAACATTCAGATAATTTTAGGTTCACAAACCTACATCCCCTACTTGAGATCTTTAGTTGTGACAGTAAATATGCATGTTCCCAGCAAGCACAGCTACTGTACCAGAGGACAGTCAAAGCCCCTGATATGTAGAACTTACACCCCCACATGTATTTCTTTCTAGAACATTAGCTTTGAAGATATACCGTTTACATTCTTTCTTCACACCAAGAACTAAGCAACTCATTCTTTATGTTGTTCCAATGTTTAACTATTGATATTTTTCATCAAGAAATTCACAAATGAATAGAAAATTTCGGCAAGATTACTCTTCCAGAGAGTATAAGACAATGCTAGGAGAGCCTCATTCTTAGGTTGATAGTGCAGGAATGACCTAGTTAAAATATCCTCAGCAGAGCCCTTTGCACTGAGCAGAAAGGACAGTGAATAGCAAAATATTGAAATTTAGAAACCTTACTGCAACAGGAGAGTCTCCCTGCCCCTCTTTTCATATCCATACATTTGAAATGTTGTGGGTGATCTGTGCATTAGGGCAGTTTTTGATGGTGCTCATTAATGCTTTCCACCACTGGGCAGAGATGACCTGGTAGGGTCAGGAAGTCCAGGCTATGCCATGAATTGCATTACCACTGAAGTCACCACAACCTCCCAAATCAGGTCTGGAAGTCTCTACAGAGAGAGGACTGCAACACCACCAGGTTCCCCCCAGGCAGCCATGGAGACTGACAGGGAGTTGTTACCCCTACAGGAAGGCTGGGAGACGACGCCCTCCACTGGCTAAGCCGCCCGCTCTCATCAGTCATCAGAGGCTGCAGAAAAATCACTTTGAACATTGAGGCAGGGAGCTAGAGGCAATTACCTGTGATTGATAGCACTAAATATGAAACCGCATGTACCTCATCCATGAAGCATGGAATCAGAGGCATATTGTTAGTGGGGGAGATGAATGGAACTTGAGATAACCTTGGCAAATTAGGCATATGTTAGCATTAAGCTTTGTCAGTAAGCAGGCTATAAATTACAAACATATTGTAACTCCATAAATTCTTCTAATGAATTGAATGACAGTGGTAATTTAATGCAGAACATACCAGCTTAACCTTTTTAAGAAGTTAGCCACAGGTCTCTACCATGCAACACACCAAAATTTATTTTCAAAGTTAGTATTTAAAATATCCCAAGAGAGCATGTGCAGCAAGATTAAAGAGCTTCTTAAAATTTTCTGCATATTAAAAAACAAAAGTTCATGAACTTATAAGGCCATTACCTTATTTAATAGCTAATTCTTTTTTGAGTTTTTTTTGCACATAGTCTTCATTATGGTCCTTTTTTTCCTTAAAATGTTCTCACTAAATATATGGAAGCCATAAGACCCAGCGTGGAGTGCATTTCTGGACGATTATTTAACACATCAGGGGGTATTATGAGCTCTATGGCTAAAGGCTCAGAGACTTTAACCAGAAAAGAAGGCAGTAATTCCATACAAATGCACTACCTGTGGTGTCTTGTTGCAATAATGAAGTGGAATTTATAAATACAAATAAGGTGCAAAGAGAGACCCTATGCATTTTCCGGCCATTACTGGCAGAGGTATGACATCAGTGACAGCTGAACTGGGGTTGTAAAGCTATTTCATAATTTGCTGTATATTTTAGTAAAAGTTGCATGTAGAAATAACTGACAAATCAATGTTGATCAAAAGAAAACTTTAAATTCAAATGGGAAAATTAAAGGTAATGTGTCATTATTTAAAATGTGTTGACATAGTAAAAAGCATTCTTTAGTTCTTGTTCAAATGGGAGTAATGCAAAACAGTACCAATGGGTATAATTATTGTATAACAGGTACAGTTGCTTGTACTGAATGTTACAAAACTAAGAATTTTAAAAATAAATTACCCCTATATAGGTATATTTTCTCTCTACCGAACATAATTATCTTTTACTATAGATGTTAAAGAGAAGCATGTTGTTTATTTCTTTTATTGTAGTGCTACCATTTTTGTAGCCATCTCTTTTTGTGTAGATCCACAGCACATAATTCCGACCATACATTCAACCACCTTTGGATTTCACATTAGCAGATCTTCAGTATTATTTTCTCTAGCACTAGAAGGTAGTCACTTAACATTGGGAAAAATGAATAACAATTATAACTATATTTCACATATTCCAATAGTAACTTTAGTCTCACGATCTGTAAGAACTTAAGAAAAATCTAAGAATATTTTCTGTTCAGTAACTTATGAACTGTAATCATTAAAGAATTAAAGCTATTTATTGAAAAAAATCTAATTTGGGAAAACAATCTGTTTATCTGTCAGTGCCATATAGGTAGGAAACATGGAATAAACTGAGCTGTCAGATTTCCATCACTTTTGTAGAGTGAGATGCATTATTTTGTTAAATCGGACCCTAAATTTTTTAATTAAGGAAATAAGCATTATTTCAACTTTCTAACAGTAACAGTTACATCAAATTTCTAGAGTAAACAATCACGTGGGCACAATGACAACGTACTATGTGAGGAAAACCTCAGCTTTACTCAGCTGCTCTTTCTTCGAATTCTATTCTGTGAACAGAAGCAACATAAATAGGATGTTTCCACATGTGGGGGGAAAGAGGATCCTGTTTCTGGGACCCCGTGCCCACAGTGCTTTAACGCTCCTGGTCTCACTGTCCTTGGCTCCCCTCTGCACAGCTGCCAGTCTCAACCGGAAGTGCCCTGTTCACACCTCACACTGGTGATCTTGAGTAGGTTCTGGTTATTCTGACAACAGATACAAACATAACCATTGACTCTCAAAACTTAACAAATCTCAGTCCACCGTGGGTGGCTAAAAGTCCTGACACGGCCTGTCAGCTTGTTTTGTTTGGCCTGCCAAATCCTTAGACATCCTAAGATTTCACCCCCCAAAATCCAGACTCATCTCCTTTCTTGAAAATTTAGGTGCTCTGACGATGTGGAGTCTGCATCCTCACATGAGGCAACTGGCTGAAGCTATGGAAGAAAGGGAGTATCACTGATTCTCTTTAGACAGGTCATGTGCTTTGCCCAGCCCCTCCTCCCTCCACCCCCACCCTCTACTCAGTCCACTTAACCCATCTACCAGCTACCACCACTCCCACCCCCATGGACATTAATTTATGGCCCCTGCACTAAAGCACCTAATGCAGGTACCGCCCGTTGGCCCCGTGTGTGGCTTTGTTATACTGGAAACTGTCTTTATGCATGTGTCTGTTCAAGTCTTGTGTCCCCAAATGACCTTCAACAGGGTGGAGCCACCACTTCTATTGCCTTTCTCTTAACAGTGTAGTCTGTGGACCAGCAGCATTAGAGGCACCTGACTTTGTTAGAAATTCAGAGTCTCAGGCCTCTGAGTAGGTCTACTCAGAATCAGAACCTTTAACACACCTGAGTAGTTAATATGCACATTAAAGTTGGAAACACTGATCTATTGTGTCTTCAAAGATGCCTCAGGGTCTTCAAAGTAATAGGTGCTCAATTAACACTGATAGACCATCCTTTGGTGTTGAGAAGCAGGAAATTCTGGACCTGATTTTTTAAACAAACTGAAAAACAAAGTTTATGCATGGCTAAATCACCAAATATGAGTTACACCTATTCTAGAATTTTAGGACACTTAGGGAGTAAAATTATAGAAGTTCAGACCAAAATCTATATTTTTGGAATATATTTTTGCAATAGCCACGGTACCCGAGGATCAAATTATAAATATGACTTTCATTTATAAGTTCGTTTTCAGAGACCCCTGAAAATGAGAGCCTCCGGTCACACCCGACCAAATTCAAAAGCATTTAATAATTACCATCGGTGCACCACGGGTTTTGCTGGGAGCTGCGCTTCATACCAAGAGGAACAGGATGTCGTTCTCATTCTTTCCCTCAAGAACTTTTGGAGCTTTTGGAGTCTACTGAGAGTGTTTGCAAATGTCCACATGTCCCCAGAGAATAACAAATAAATTGCCCAGAGAGGCTGCCCCCCCCCCCCACCGAGGTTCTCAAGTACCTCATATGTTAAAGATGCAGATTCCCAGGATCCAGCCCAAGAGAGTCTCACTCAGTAGGTGTCGGGGAGGCTAGGAATATGCATTTTAAGTAAGCACTTCTGGCAATGCTGATGTAGGTGGGAGGATCACAGTGTGAGGCTCTTGTAGATTTGCCTCGCTGGGGTATATACAGTATTTTTTAATGAATAAAGAGTGGAATAGCTGTTTCTGGCTACAGAGAACTAGAAAATCTTCATAAAAGAAGTGGAACCTAAGCTGGTCTTGAAAGATGAGTAAGATTTGGGTTATCTAACTTATGCTCCAATTCTGTCTTTTTAAAAACATTACTAAATTCAGGTCTACACAAGGGCAAGCATCTTCACTCACGTGAGTAGAGGCTGGAGGTAGGATTACATGAATTTAAATAAATAAAATCTTTGTGCTTGCCCTTGATCTTAATTACCACTCCTATAGGCTCAGGAATTCTACAACTTTTCTGTAATGTGACTTGCTCTGCTTTCTGTCTGTAGGCCCCAAGTTAGCCACATTGGACCCAGAGTCAGCTTACTGCAGACAAGCCTGTTAGAGCTTTCAGGGCTCCTCTTGCCTCAGGCAGATGAACCTCTACAAATAACACATTTTCTTACATCAGCCATAATATTCATGCCATGCTGTCATTATCACTGTGAGCCTGGCTAGTCCTTATACTCAGTAATCTAGTGCTGCATGACAAACCACCCCACACTTAATGTATTAAAATGGCTATTATTTCTCACATTTCTGGGTCTAATGGGCTCAGCTGGGTGGTTCTCACTTTGGATCCCTCAGGTGGTTCAATTAGATGATGAACAGGGCTGGACAGTCGGAGGGCTTCTTCACTCACCTGTCTGAGCCTGAGCTGTGATGGCCGAAAGAACTGGGGGCTTCTTCTTCCTTTCTCCCTGGGACCCTCCACCCAACCACATGGCTAGCCTGGGCCTTTATACAGCAAGAGGGTCTCAGCGTAAACATCTGAAAAGACGGGAAATCTGCAGGTTTCTTAAGCCCTTGCATCGGATGGTTAAGTAGCATCACTTCTGCTGTATCCTACTGGTCAAAGAAGTCACAGGCTGGTCCGGATTCAAAGGGGATGGAGGAATGGATTCCACTTTGCGCTTATGGTTGGGGGGTGGGATGGGGAAAGAATGTCAACCATCTTAGAAGCAAGCTGGGAGGAAAATGCTCCCAGCACTTTTCAAAGTTCATGTCTGCTGGTAAAATTAAAATGTTAACTATGTCTGAAAAGAAAGTTTGAAGTTCATTAGATTGTTAACTATACTCTTCTCTATTTTCAGAAGTTTCAGTTTTAACAAAAGATAGAAATTATTTGTAACTTGGTATGTAACTTAATAAAAGCTCAGTCTCAGAGGATATAAATATCTTACCAGGTTGCAGAAATCTCATGAACTCCCTGTTCAATTGAAATGAAATAGGGACTTTCACTAGAAGGCTAGAGATGACTTCTATGTTGGATAAATGTCAACAATTGAGGAAAATGATATTGATGATATCTAACATGCATTGAGTACTTGCTAGGTACCAGGCAGTAGGCTAAGCACTTTGTTCAGATTCTCTCATTTAATCCTAACAACTGCTATGAGTTTATAGATAACTGAGGCACAGAGAGGTTAATAGATTGTGTCCAGGCTTACACAGCCACCGAGTGGCTGAGCAGGGATTTGAAAGAAGGGAATCTGGCTGTGGAGCACACCATTTTAATCACTGTGTCAATTGCCTCCTGATGAAGACACTTGTTTTCTGTCTGAGCCAATGACGGCTGAATTCTCAGACAGCAATGGGGAGAGGAGTGAGTGTCCAAGAGCTTGAAAAACAGGCTTTACCCATGTCCCTTAAAAGCACTGGACCTTCACATCCAGGAAGCATTTTGAGTCTCTCAAAGCTCAGGGTATTAGTTTTCAAAGACATTTAATACTAGTACAAAACATTGAGAAATATTTTGGGAAACGCAAAGGAATAAGTGACTGGAAGGTCTTGCTGAATTGGGTACAATATAAGGCTTCTGAGTTTTGCTCAAGAAAAGGGTCGTAAAGCCGTCAGCACAAACGGGACCTCTGTAGCGCTGGGTGGACAGGCATGGGACAGACAGATGACCTGGTCAGCAAGGAAGGGGCTCTCTGTTGGCACTACTTTCCTTCAGGACAGTCATGTAGGTGAAAATCTGGTTTGTATCTATCAAAGCCTGCTAGGATTTTTCTCCATAGACAAGATATTTGTTACCTGGCATTAGGATACACTGTGCCTTAATGTATATTTAATTCATGATAATAGAATATATCTGTGAATCAGTCTGCATTTGTAGCTGCTAAACTCACAGGGATCCTTTCCCTGTATATACATACATAAATGCAAATGTGCTTATTTAGCCTACATTTTAAAATATCAAATATAGACCATTTCCAATAGTCATTTGAATATGGTTTGACTTCTCCGAAACCCAAACTGATTAATTCAAAAGACATTCAAGTGTTTGTCTACTTCATTTTGTCTACTTGCATGGTTATGCTCAAGTATTTGAAATTGACATATATACTAATTTGTTACACATTAACTTTCTATTATTACAGTTTTTTTTTAATGAATTTCCTTTATTAAAATAAAGGCACAAGATTATTTTTAAGGTATGTAGGTTAATCATCTTAGCTATGACTTTCGTTTCAGGTAAAACAAAGTTGTAAGCAAATATAAAATATTTGTTATAAAAATGGTGGCATTAAAATTTGCTGGGGCTGGAAACTGCTGCCCCAGAGGACACTGTCTTGCTCTGTAATGCATTCAAATTACTGGCTAATAGATTATGTGTTCAGTGAGGCAGTTCTCTATTCTCTCAATGGAAAACACACAGGACTCTTATGACAAATAAATAAATAACCCTTTGATAAGGTAAGAAGACCATCTCCAGTTTTCTAACTGCGGCACTGAAAAGCTGCTAGCTTAATAAAGCCATCAGTTACAGCATTCTGATCTGACTGCACAAAGACAGCAAATAGCTAGAACTTCGGCTTTTAGAACAAGCTTTAGCATTTTAAAAACAAATAGCTCATAAGGACCTCAAGATAGAGCAAACCCCAGTGACTCTTGTCCTTGGAATTGCAGCATCTGCCAGGCATTCAAAATGACAACATAAGGCCTACTCGCTTCTTGAAAGAAGGCATCAGTCTTGTTGCTTAATCCCCCAAACAGTCATTGTTTTCAGCCAAAGGCTAACAAAAGTTATTTCAGAAATTTTTATCAGCCTCACCTCTTGAACACACTCGACACTCAAACTTCTGTCGACTTCTTTCTCTCATACATTTTAAAGGAACTGAGGTGGACCCTGCCTGGAGAGCAGAACTTAATGGTACGATGAAGTGGATTCTATGTTGCATTTTCAGAAGAAAAAAGTTAAATGTTTTCACAAGACAAATCACTGGGAATCAAGATGGAATAAAATGGAGAGGGAAAGAAAAGAATGATGAGAGTGAATAGAGGAAAAAAGATGTTTTTAGTTGAATTTGAAAAGGATGGAGAGGTTAGGAAATATCAAGAAGTTGTTTGCAGTGCTTTCCAGAAGGGATGATTTCTATGCCCACAAGAAGGCAGCATGAGTAGGATGAGCTTCCTGTTGAGGGTGGCTGTGAATCCACAACCCTGGTAAGTCTCTTCACATCCCTTGTGCTCATCAAAATGGTCTATTGGGGAGGATGCATTCATTTTTCAGCAAACATTTAATTTCTGTGTTTTTATCTGTCACACCTGAGGCTAAGCGCCAGAGAGAAGCTGTGAAAAACAAAGGGAGTTTGCAAACCAGAATGCACAGAGTACAAATAGTAACACCAAACCAAACACAAAGCCTGGTGCCTTGCACTGTTGTAAACGTTTATTTGTATTAACTCAGTTGTTAATCCTCATATCTAGACTAGGGTGAAGGTATTAGTGACCCCATTACAGAGATGAGGAAACTGAGGCACAGGCAGCTGAAGTGACTCACTTAAGTTCTGACAAGTCCACTTGAAATGGTGGGGCCAGGATTTGCACGTAGGCAACCTGGCTCCAGAGCCCACATTCCTCGAAACACGGCACTCTGCGGGCTCTTACCTAAGCAGAGTTGTGGTAAAGCACCGTTATACCAGAGATCAGGAGCATGCGGTGGCCACAGGCTGAAAAAGAGTTAGCCACTAATGAACTCTCCAGGAAGGTGGCACGGTGGCCAGGTACAGGCAACCCTGCTAACTGCCTGGGCTGTCCTGGGGTCAGATATGGAGGTGCTCGCAGAAGCGCACAGGTGTCTTTATTTAAAAGCCCCTAATCCGGTGTGTTACTCAAATTTAATCTGGCGATCCGGGCTCTCTGAAAAGGTGTGCTTGGGAATAAGGAGGAAAGGAAACCAGCAAGACAGGTTCTGTGGAGGAGCAGCTCAGAAAACGAGTAGAGTCCGGGCTATATCCCAGTGGCCACTTGGCACTCGCTTAGTTCCATTTCTGCCACCCTGCAGCTGGTACTTATTAATTCACACATGGGCCTCAGTGCTCCTGTGGGCACAGGCATCTGTCTTCGTGTCCCCCACACACACACAGCCCCCCTCGCGACTGAGCCTCCTGCCCTGACATCCTGTCCTCATCCAAAACTTGTAATGCAGAGGAATAATTTTAAACCGTAAAACTAAAATTTGAGGTTTTATTCGTTTCAGAGCAAGATAAAATTTGAAGGGCTTGTAGTTTGAAGGAAAGAAAAAAACAACAAGATGATTTAGTTTTGAAAGTTAATTTAGACATTTGCATCATTATCGGGTCAAGCTTTTCATCGGGGACAGGTTCATCCACTGGAAGTAAAATTCACTATTTTGCAATGAACCTATAAACATGGTCGGGGCATCCTTGCGTTTTGTTTCCTGTTCTAATAATGTACTTCTTCCATATGAGGGGTAGGACTACGCTGTGGCAGAGTGTTTGTTAAGTGAATGCCAGATTTCTGTTCACTTAGATTATTAGGCTGAGAAAATAACTTAAGATGGAAATTAGTTTTTAAATTGCATTAAGTTATTTCAAATAAAAATCTGAAGGGACACACCCAAATGGAACCACTGGTTGTATTTCAATTTGCATTAAATAAGGGACCCATTTGGGCAGAACAGTCACCTGAACTCTTATTTCCTGTTATTTCCAGAATTATATTTCCCAAGGTGTGTATATTTTACATGAAGAGAATATGAGTGTGCATTTTTTCCATGCATGCCCAACACACGAAATTCCTTTTACTTAAATGATAGCACTGACCTGGGTCCTGCTAAAGCTTTTGGCACAAGTTTGATCGTGGAATAAAATTAGCCCTTGATTCCTCATCCTAGAAAATTATATGGCTTTCCCCTTTCCACTTTCTTAATGGTTTCTTTACTACAAGGCCGCAATTGAATGCCTAGCTCAGCCATCTCTGGGATTTGGAATTAAATTTACCTAGTGTAAATCAATAGAAAGGAAATCAAAACTACAAAGCCAGAATTATTTTTGCAGATCTCTTTGTGCAAGACAACTTTGCATTTAACCTCTGGACCACCTGGAAGCTCCATAACAACTCTGGATTCCAGTTTCAGGTACATTAATGTAATGAAGCAACATTTATGGGCAGAGATTAGAGAGAAGATCTATTAAAATAAAATTATAAGTTTGGTCCATTCACCTCCAAGAGTCACAAGATAACAAAATTAGAAAGTTCAGAGTTGTGAGTGTTCAATTTCAAAATGAAAATGATGCTGCACTTGCAACAATCTGGGTTGCCTCTCATTGCTTCCAGACTCAGATTACCATAGTACTTCACTTTCATGTGAATTTTAAATACATGGCTTTACCAGTTAAGCAGTGGGAGCTATAAGAAACATTTCCAGGCTCATTTAGAATCGAGTGGAAGGTGTCTTTAGGGAGCCAGTCCTTCCTCTGTCCAAGCACAACCACTCCAAGGGCTCTGGTATTTCTCTGGCAAAGTACTGCTGGTATGGGCCAATCATCCCCATTTACTCCTCTATTCTTACTTTATGCCTTCACACTTATCAGCCCTCTGTCCCATTGGAAAGCAATTTTCTAAATCCACTCCTGGGCATCAATGGCCGAGAAATTATTAACGTGTTTTCCCTCCCAACGATAGGTACCACCAATAACAACATTTTAAGCAAAGGAAGAACTCTCTAATGGTAAAAAGTCAGGCCCCTGAGCCAACAAGGTGACCTATCTTTGCCCTTAAGGTTTTGAGGAGCTACGTACTGTGTCGACATCTATGGCTGGTTCTGTGAACTGCATTATCTTTCCCTCTCGTTTTTACAGTGGTCAACTTGTGCCCATAAAAGATAACAGAACTAATGCTCCTTTCTGAACCTAAAAATAACAGTAACCATCTCACTTTCACCCACTTTTCTAGTTCCAAAGTCTTCATTTTACATTGTTACAAGAAATGAGTTCTTATTTCCAATGAAGTGTAAACTTTAGTGAGTAGAGACTAAGGATGTGAAATTTCAGTGTTAAAGTAAGCAAATTGTAGGCCTGCAGTTATTTCAAGACCGGGGGTATTATATTTCGAAAGTCGGCAAATGAGAAAAATATTCTTCATTCATTCATGGGAATATTAACAGCAGCCAGAGTGAACACATTTTGCTAAACTGACTTTATCTATAGAACATACAAACGACAGAAAGAGACCTTTGTACTTTTTGTTTTTTAAAACTGACAAATTCTACCTCTTTTCTGGAACCTCAGAGGACACACTTCCTATATGAAGAATAGAAATGAAGACTTTCTGGGAAAATGTGGCATGCAGACTCAAAAACAGAGAATAAAAGCCTAATAAAAACATACCTTTATTAAGCAACTAAATAAATGATTGAATCTGCATACTTTGAAATAGAGCTACTAGACTTTTAAGATTATGTTCTGCATGTGAGAATCAGAGATTCTAGGAGTATTTTCCCCTAAGAATAGTGATTGATCTTTTGAATAGTATGACTTTTGATATCCCTCCAAGAAAGATTTCAGGTTAAAAAATATTCCATGTTAAAGCTCAGGTCTTATCAAATGCAAAATAAAATTCCCTGCCTGTTCACATGTTTCAGTCCCAAATTCCTGTAAGTTAATTATATATTACTTGAATAAAATGCATGCACGTTCAGTCTCTTCATATCTGTATACATTTTTTAGCACTTTTGTTCTGATTTTTAAAGAACCTTGACTAATTCACTTCAGCATGAAGCTAATCCTACACCACAGGGCTAAGTATAAAACAAGTGACATTCTCAAATGGGTGACAAAAATGAGCAGACTAGGATCATTAAGTACTCATTAACTGCATGTTGTCACATTAACTATGGGGTGTAGCACCAATTTTCTCTTCTTTGTCATGAGCCAACACTATCCCTGTTTTATGGAGCAAACCACTGGTGTATTATGATGCCCAAAGCCTCCTCCCAATTCAGCTCTGCTCTTCATTCACAGCTCTCTCTTAGCTTCATTTTCATGACCACAATTTTAGAGGAAGCTTTTTTACCATTGTAACCAATAGACCTGGGTAATTGAAATGGTCAAGCACAGAGACAAATTTTTTATCCATATTATTCGACATATATAGCTGTCAGAGTGATGGGTGTGGATTTCAAGCCATGATTTCAGAATCATAAAGTTGGCCACTTAACCCGGACATTTAGGATTCACAACTTTGATTCTCAGTCACTCTTGGTTCCAGTAATTGTAGGATCAACCACTCTGAATTTATAAATTTACTCCACAAAGAATTTCAGAGTTACTTAGCCATACTGCCTGCTTTCAATCGTAATTGGTAATCATAGCAGCTAGATTTAAGCAAATGAATTAGTCTGAGAATTGCTAGCAAACTTCTTTTTCTTTAAAGCTTTTCCATATCTGTCCCCTCAGTTAATTTCTTAAAAAAAACAAAAACTAAATTTAAGTTCTGCTAACAGAAGCCATGCATACGGCAAGTAGTAGATCTGTATTAACATTTCCAGCAAGGTAATAAAAATTTCATATCTAACCTCTGATAATTTTGTTTTCATTTTCCTATTCATACTTAATTCCATGTAAGCAACTTTTCTCTTTAATTGTAAAGTGATCCCATCCACACATTTTGTGTATTATATTCAACTTTGCCAAAATGACTTCTTAAAGCACAATTGGATTCCCTATCTGAAATCAAGACACCAAAATAGAACCTGAAAAAATAGAATTTGTTTCAGTGACCACACCCGTACTGATTTTCCAGGCCAGTCTTGGACATCTTGAAGAGCTCTGCAACTTTATGCAACTGATTTCAAAGCTGGGCCTCTAAACTGATTACCTTGGCCAGTAGATTATACATTTCTGCACTCCAAATCTAATCAGCCTGACTTTCTGTAATGGCACCATTGAATCACAATCTTCTCAGAAAATATACTCTATGAGGAGACAAAGAGAATGAATGAATGACCAAATAAATACAGACATGTTTTAAAGGGATTTCCTTATTTAGGTAAACATTTCACTGTTGCCTCCTCAAAGAGATGGCATCCCTCTTGGCATTTCACTTGTCACCAATCCTTATTAGAATTTCCAGTATAGATTTTGAAGGAATGAAGAGCTATTACAGCTCTTTGAGGTAGGTGAAGGTTGGTGTCCCCAAGGACAGAACCCCGCATGTGGCAGGCGTAGGTTGGTCAGTGGCAGGAGTGGTCTCTGCTGGCTCCTCTCCTGAGAATCCTCCCTTGGTGGGACAGGACACTGGCCAGAGTCCAATGGCCAGTCTCTACCCTAGAACCAGGTCCTTCCTGCAGCATTTTCACTTTGTCTCAGGATGGGTCTTTTAAACCCTGCATGTCTTTTAAAGCATCAGCACAAGTCTCTACAATTAATCTGTAAAGCTCCAGAACTTTGCGATTCTGACACAGTTAATCGTTCCCAGTAACTCTATTTAAAGCTTTATAAAGACAAAAGTGAAGAAGACAATTATACAGATTGCAGAGACCAGAGAAAGAGGAGCAAGAGAAAAGGAAGCTCAGAGAGCCAACAACAATATAACATAAACAGCTCAGCAAATAATAGTGCAATTTCCCAGCTAATAGAATGGTTTAACACCTGAATACATTCACATGCCTGATTAAACACTAACAACATAAACCCATAAAGGAAGATTATAAGTTGTAATATGTCTTTGCAAGAAGCAGCATATTAACCACTGTTTGTATACTTCTCCAATTACATTCCTTTAATTCTTTTCATTTAGAAAACAGTTTACATTATAATAGCCAACATCACTTCTGTTTTTAAAACAATTGATTATATGCACATTGCCAAATTATGGGTGTACAGGGATATTTTCATATGTGAAAACAACTGCAAATGTGCTTCGAAAATGATTTATAATTGGGGTGCCTGGTGACACAATGATGTCTGATCTAATGGTCACCTCTTCCTCCTATTCCAAGGGTTCTCAATAACTCAAAACATCCCATATTTCCTCAAGTTTTCTCGGAGCAGTGAGGCTTTAGTTTTGATCTATGAACTTGGAAACCCAAAAATGTGAGTCCATTACAGATCCCTCTCGGATCCCTCTACTCTTCATCCAGCAACTGCCAGTCCTGCCTGGCCTCTCAGTACCATAACATCATGTTGGTGATCCCACAGGCTTAGTCTGTGCCCTTCACAATGGTGCCTCTTACATTATGAGTTGAAAGTACATCAAATATTCCTTCCTGGAGTCCCCAAACCCTGCTAATTCTACCCAGCCCAAGATCTGGCCAGCATGGAATCTTCCCTAGAACCTAAATATGTCAGAAACCAAGGTGCAGCCAGAACACCAGCAGAGCTCTGAGACAGAATCCATGCCTTTAGGATGAGAGCAAGCCATGGAAGGACTTCTAGAGACGGGCCACAGGGAAAGTCCAGGAAGAGGCAGGGAGGGCCAGGGCAGAGAATGGCCCCAGTGACAGGTTGAACACAGCCTAGGGAACTGCCACAGGCAGGCATGGGCAGAGGTCTGACTGTGGGTGGCAGAACCAAACCTTGGGAAATGGGATCCAGGCTGCATCGGGCCTGGAATGGACAGAGTGAGGTGGGGCAGGTTAAGGAGGGTAGAGCTAAGGCAGGGAGTCTTATCTGTGGCGCACAATAGTAACCTTTTTACTAGAGCTGGCACATAGAGGAGTCGGGTCAAAGGAATATGGAAGAGTTCTGAAGAGTTCTGCTATGAAAGTAGAGTTTAGGACTAGCGACCAACAGTTCTGAGCTATCCAAAGGTTTGTTCAGATTCATAGATTTCTCCAAAAGGACATAATTGGTCCTGGTGGCCTAGGAAAGGCTGAAACTGGAGGTAGGAGGGTTAGCTCATATGCAATCAGCCTCATCAGCATCACCTCATTTCATCATATATCAATGTTAAGCAGCAGTGCTATGGAAAGTGCCTTAAGAGCCTTTGCCTTGCAACTTAGCAGGTTCTCCCATACTGGCTGGTGCTCTGCTCCATGCCTTAGCCCTGGGCTAAGGGGCAGCCTAGTGAGACAGAAAACTTTTAGACAATAACTGCTCTATTCTAACAGACACCAAAGAAAATACCGCAGTCCTGTCCCAACCCACCCAGCAAAGATTGAGTGAAGGGACCTAGACTTCTGCCCTCACTAGATTATAATGAGAATCCTTAACCCACTCCTTGGGGTGTTGTTAGAGGGGGCCAAATATGGAGGCTGTACTTCCACCCCCACTTTGCGGTAGTAAGGTATCCCTTTCCCTCTCCACCGAGAGAGTAACAGAGGAGGCAGTGAAAAAGGACTTTCTCATTGCCCCTCAGTAATGAGGCCACCCCACCCTGTTGCTGTCACTTGAGGCCATGTGGGGAGAAGTCACTCCTGTCCCTCTCACCCAGAATGGTATCAGTGGAGGCCCTGGGGGGACACCACATGCGCAACCCTGACCCTAAGTAACAAGGAGTCCCTCCCTCTCTTCCCAGGTGTGAATGAAGGCCAAGTGGAAAACGTGGACTTCGAGCTCCAAATGATGCTAACAAGGCACCTTCCCTTTCACCCACTGTAGTGTTGTTAGAGGGGATGCTAAAGGCACTATCTGAATAAGATCCAGGGTCTTATAATACCCAAATTGTTCAGGTTTCACTTCAAACTCATTCATCACATCAAGAACCAGGAAGATCTCAAACGAAGCAAGAAAAGACAGTCAAAAAATGCCAACACCAAATAACACAGATGCTTGACTTATCTGACAAAGACTTTAAAGTAGTGATCATAAAAATGCTTCAACAAGCATTTGTAAACATTTTTGAAATAAAACAGAAGGCTTCAGCAAAGACATAGAAGGTCTCAGCAAATAAACCAAAGATATAAATAAGAACAAAATGGACACTTTAGAAATAAAAAGCACAGCTGAAATAAAAACAGACTTACTGGATAGGCTCAAAAACAGAATGGAGAAGAGAAAACCAATCAATCTGAAGAGTAAATGATAGAAATTATCCAGTTTGAAGTTACAGGGAGAAAATTGATGGGATTATAACAAAGGTAGAACAATTGGGTCACTGGAGTTCAGAAGAGAGGAGAAAGAGCAGAGATGAAAAACTAAGAAATAATGCCAGAAAACTTTGCAAGTTTGGCCAAAAACCCCACAAACCCACAGATTCAAGAAACTGAACAAAGCCCAAGGCTTAAATTCAGAAGTCCACACCAAAACATATTATGGTTAAACTTCTGAAAACTAAAGATAAAGAAAAATATCTTGAAAGAAGCTAGAGAGAAATGATGCATCACTTATAGGGGAAAAAATAATTCAGGTTATAGCAAATTTCTCATCACAAAGCCTAGAGATTAGAAGGAAGTGGTAAGACTTTTTTTGTGTGTTGAAACAAAAAAATGGTCAAACCAGAATTCTACATCCAGTGAAAACACCCTTCAGTACCAAAGGGGAAATTAAGATATCCTCAAATGAAGGAAGGCTAAGACATTATCATGGTCAGATCAAACCTGATTGCTAAAGGAATTTCTCAAAACAGGCAGGAGATGATAAAAGGAATCTTAAAACATCAGGACGAAGGAAAATGCAAATAGTAAAAGTGTGGGTAAATACAGTAGAGTTTTTTTTCCTTCTGGGTTTTCCAAGATGATTGAAGCAAAAGTTATTGCATTGTATGACGTGGTTGTCAATGCAGGTGGAGGAAATATTCAATAAAATTATTTTATAAGCAGGGGAGGGTAAAAGGATTTAATAGGATGTAAAGTTCCATTTCACTTGAACTAGTAAAACCTTGCAACCAGCAGACTTTGATAAATCATGCATATATAATGCAATACCTAGAGCAAACTCTAGACAAGCTATACAAAAAGATGCTCTCATAAATACTACAGATAAATCAAAATGGAATTCTAAATAATGTTCCAGTAATCCACAAAAGGGCAGGAAAAAATAAACAAAAACTAAACAGAGGAAAAAAATTAAAGATTAAATGACAGACATAAATCTTAACACAATAATAACATTAGATGTAAATGTTCTAATAATTAATTAAAAGACAGAAATTGGCACTGTGGATAAGAATGGAGACAGAGAGAGGGAGAGAGGGAGAGGAAAAAGAGCCACAACTATGTGCTGTTATAAGGAACTCACTTCAAGTATAGTGATACATGTAGGTTAATAGTAAAAGGATGGAAAAATATATACCATGCAAATATTAAATCAAGAGAAAGCCAGAGCAGTTATATTAATATCAGATAATCTTCAGATCAAATAAAATTATCAGAGATATTACATAATGCTAAAATGTCTACCTACTAAGAAGATATTGCAATGCTAAATTTGTATCACCATACCAAACAGAACTGAAAAATATGGAAAGCAAAAATTGATAGAACCTAAAGAGACAAACTCATAGATACAGTTGGAGACTTCATCACCTCTCAATCAACAGAGCAACCAGACCAAAAAAAAAAAAAGCAAGCAAGGGATAGAATTCAATGATACCATTAACCAGCAGACAGGTTCTAATTCGCATTTAAAGAACTCCATCTAACAACATAATACATATTCTTTTCATGTGCACATAGCACATACACATAAGATGGAGCATATATTGGGTTATAAAATCAACTTCAGCAATTTTAATATCATTGAAATCAGAGTATGTTCTCTGACCACAATGGAATCAAACTAGAAATCAATAACAGAAAGATAATCAGAAAGTCATCAAATACATGGAAACTAAACAACATACATCAAAATAACCTTTTGCCAAAAAGAAGTCTCAGTTAAAAAAAAATACATTGACATGCGGATTCCTGGGCCAGCTGGGAGCCTCGGATCGGCGGTTCCCCAAGCCACGGCGGCCGGCGACCGAGCCCCTCCCACACACGCGGCTTCCCAGGCCGGCTGGGAGCCTCGGATCAGCGGTTTCCCAAGCCGCAGTAGCTGGCGACCGGCACCCATCCCACACACGCGGCTTCCTGGGCCGGCTGGGAGCCTCGGATCGGCGGTTCCCCAAGCCGTGGCAGATGGCGACTAGAGCCCCTTCCACACACGCGGCTTCCCGGACCAGCTGGGAGCCTCGGATCAGCGGTTCCCCAAACTGCGGCGGCTGGCGACCGAGCCCCTCCCACACACGCGGCTTCCTGGGCCGGCTGGGAGCCTCGGATCGGCGGTTCCCCAAGCCACAGCAGCCCTCCCATATGCGGCTTCCCAGGCCAGATGGGAGCCTCGGATCGGTGGTTCCCCAAGCCACGGCAGCCCTCCCATATGCGGCTTCCCGGGCCGGCTGGGAGCCTCAGATCGGTGGTTCCCCAAGCCGCGGCAGATGGCGACTAGAGCCCCTTCCACACACGCGCTTCCCGGGCCAGCTGGGAGCCTCAGATCGGCGGTTCCCCAAGCCGCGGCGGCCGGCGACCAGAGCCCCTCCCACATACGCGGCTTCCTGGGCCGGCTGGGAGCCTCAGATCAGTGGTTCCCCAAGTCGCAGCGGTTGGCAACCGGAGCCCCTTCTGCACACGTAGCTTCCCGGGCCGGCTGGGAGCCTCGGATCAGCGGTCTCACAAGCTGTGGCGGCCGGCGCCCCTCCTGCACAAGCGACTTCCCGGCGGGAAAGGAAAGAGTTTCCAACAGTAGTAGAGACTGAGCCCAACCTAACACCAATAGTGGCATTAATGAACAACTTCTGACTACTAAAAATAGGCCCCAGCTCAGGCGAAATTGATCAAGGCAGAAGTCGCCTATTGGGCTAACTGAAAAAGAGGAAAAGGGGCAAAACAGAGCCTTCTGCGGCTGTTTCTACGGTGGCTTGGTTGCCTCTGGGCTCAGCGCTGGGATGACACAGGTTGCGACTGCCCCGAACGCAATAACAGGCTGCTTTCAGGGCTCTCTACCACCTGAACCTTCCCCACGGGAGGGGTGAAACGCAACTCAGGTGGAATCCCTCTCTCAAGGAATTCAGATTCCAGGACTTCACAATTTGAAGCCATTAAAACCAACCTACAAACTTTTCTCTGTCTCCACCACACACCCAGCAGCAAGAGTCTTCCAAAGTTAAAGAAGCCACAACATCTTTTGCTGGTGGGACCCGCAGACAGACAAGCACCACATACTGGGCAGGATAAGAAAAACAGAGCCCTAGACTTCACAGGAAAGTCTTTCAACTGCTGGGTCCCACACTCAGGGAAATCTGATTAAATGCCCAGACGCCAGCAAAAAATAACAAATCACACCAGGAAAACTGAAGATATGGCACAATCAAAGGAACAAACCAATAGCTCAAATGAGATACAGGAGCTGGGACAACTAATTCTGAATATACGAACAGAAATGGAAAACCTCTTCAAAAACCAAATCAATAAATTGAGGGAGGACATGAAGAATGCAAGGGATGAACAAAAAGAAGAAATGGAAAGTCTGAAAAAACAAATAACAGAACTTATGGGAATGAAAGATACAGTAGAAGAGATGAAAAAAACAATGGAAATCTACAATGGTAGATTTCAAGAGACAGAGGTTAGAATTAGTGAACTGGAGGATGGAACACCTGAAATCCAAAAAGAAACAGAAACTATAGCGTAAAGAATGGAAAAATTTGAGCAGGGGCTCAGGGAATTGAATGATAATATGAAGCGCACAAATATACATGTTGTGGGTGTCCCAGAAGGAAAAGAGAAGGGAAAAGGAGGAGAAAAACTAATGGAAGAAATTATCACTGAAAATTTCCCAACTCTTATGAAAGACCTAAAATTACAGATCCAAGAAGTACAGCGCACTCCAAAGAGAATAGACCCAAATAGGCGTTCTCCAAGACACTTACTAGTTAGAATGTCAGAGGTCAAAGAGAAAGAGAGGATCTTGAAAGCAGCAAGAGAAAAACAATCCATCACATACAAGGGAAACCCAATCAGACTATGTGTAGATTTCTCAGCAGAAACCATGGAAGCAAGAAGACAGTGGGATGATATATTTAAATTACTAAAAGAGAAAAACTGCCAACCAAGACTTCTATATCCAGCAAAATTGTCCTTCAAAAATGAGGGAGAAATTAAAACATTTTCAGACAAAAAGTCACTGAGAGAATTTGTGACCAAGAGACCAGCTCTGCAAGAAATACTAAAGGAAGCACTAGAGTCAGATACGAAAAGACATAAGAGAGAGGTATGGAGAAGAGTGTAGAAAGAAGGAAAATCAGATATGATATATATAATACAAAAGGCAAAATGGTAGAGGAAAGTATTACCCAAACAGTAATAACACTAAATGTTAATGGACTGAATTCCCCAATCAAAAGACATAGACTGGCAGAATGGATTAAAAAACAGGATCCTTCTATATGCTGTCTACAGGAAACACATCTTAGACCCAAAGATAAACATAGGTTGAAAGTGAAAGGTTGGGAAAAGATATTTCATGCAAATAACAACCAGAAAAGAGCAGGAGTAGCTATACTAATATCCAACAAAGTAGACTTCAAATGTAAAACAGTTAAAAGAGACAAAGAAGGATACTATCTACTAATAAAAGGAACAATTAAACAAGAAGACATAACAATCATAAATATTTACGCACCGAATCACAATGCCCCAAAATACATGAGGAATACACTGCAATTACTGAAAAGGGAAATAGACACATCTACCATAACAGTTGGAGACTTCAATTCCCCACTCTCATCAATGGACAGAACATCTAGACAGAGGATCAATAAAGAAACAGAGAATTTGAATATTACAATAAATGAGCTAGACTCTTAACAGACATTTATAGGACATTACACCCCACAACAGCAGGATACACCTTTTTCTCAAGTGCTCATGGATCATTCTCAAAGATAGACCATATGCTGGGTCACAAAGCAAGTCTCAACAAATTTAAAAACATTGAAATCATGCACAACACCTTCTCGGATCATAAAGGAATGAAGCTGGAAATCAATAATAGGGAGAGTGCCAGAAAATTCACAAATACGTGGAGGCTCAACAACACACTCTTAACAACGAGTGGGTCAAGGAAGAAATTACAAGAGAAATTAGTAAATATCTCAAGGCAAATGAAAATGAAAACACAACATATCAAAACCTATGGGACACAGCAAAGGCAGTGCTAAGAGGGAAATTTATTGCCCTAAATGCCTATATCAGAAAAGAAGAAAAGGCAAAAATTCGGGAATTAACTGTCCACTTGGAAGAACTGGAGAAAGAACAGCAAACTAATCCCAAAGCAAGCAAAAGGAAAGAAATAACAAAGATTAGAGCAGAAATAAATGAAATTGAGAACATGAAAACAATAGAGAAAATCAATAAGACCAGAAGTTGGTTCTATGAGAAAATCAACAAGATTGATGGGCCCTTAGCAAGACTGACAAAAAGAAGAGAGAGGACGCAAATAAATAAGATCAGAAATGGAAGAGGAGACATAACCACTGACCTCACAGAAATAAAGGAGGTAATAACAGGATACTATGAACAACTTTACGCTAATAAATACAACAATGTAGATGAAATGGACAAGTTCCTAGAAAGGCATGAACAACCAACTTTGACTCAAGAAGAAATAGACGACCTGAACAAACCAATCACAAGTAAAGAAATTGAATCAGTCATTCAAAAGCTTCCCAAAAAGAAAAGTCCAGGACCAGACGGCTTCACATGTGAATTCTACCATACATTCCAGAAAGAATTAGTACCAACTCTGCTCAAACTCTTCAAAAAAATCAAAGTGGAGGGAAAGCTACCTAATACATTCTATGAAGCCAACATCACCCTCATACCAAAACCAGGCAAAGATATTACAAAAAAAGAAAACTACAGACCAATCTCTCTAATGAATACAGATGCAAAAATCCTCAATAAAATTCTAGCAAATCGAATCCAGCAACACATTAAAAGAATTATACATCATGACCAAGTAGGATTCATCCCAGGTATGCAAGGATGGTTCAACATAAGAAAATCAATTAATGTAATACACCATATCAACAAATCAAAGCAGAAAAATCACATGATCATCTCAATTGATGCAGAGAAGGCATTTGACAAGATTCAACATCCTTTCCTGTTGAAAACACTTCAAAGGATAGGAATACAAGGAAACTTCCTTAAAATGATAGAGGGAATATATGAAAAACCCACAGCTAATATCATCCTCAATGGGGAAAAATGGAAAACTTTTCCCCTAAGATCAGGAACAAGACAAGGATGTCCATTATCACCACTATTATTCAACATCGTGTTAGAGGTTCTAGCCAGAGCAATTAGACAAGAAAAAGAAATACAAGGCATCAAAATTGGAAAGGGAAAAGCAAAACTATCACTGTTTGCAGACGATATGATACTATACGTCAAAAACCCAGAAAAATCCACAACAAAACTACTAGAGCTAATAAATGAGTACAGCAAAGTAGCAGGTTACAAGATCAACATTCAAAAATCTGTAGTGTTTCTATACACTAGCAATGAACAAGCTGAGGGGGAAATCAAGAAACGAATTCCATTTACAATTGCAACTAAAAGAATAAAATACTTAGGAATAAATTTAACTAAAGAGACAAAAGACCTATACAAAGAAAACTACAAAAAACTGTTAAAAGAAATCACAGAAGACCTAAATAGATGAAAGGGCATACCGTGTTCATGGATTGGAAGACTAAATATAGTTAAGATGTCAATTCTACCTAAATTGATTTACAGATTCAATGCAATACCAATCAAAATCCCAACAACTTATTTTTCAGAAATAGAAAAACCAATAAGCAAATTTATCTGGAAGGACAGGGTGCCCCGAATTGCTAAAAACATCTTGAGGAAAAAAAACGAAGCTGGAGGTCTCACGCTGCCTGACTTTAAGGCATATTATGAAGCCACAGTGGTCAAAACAGCATGGTACTGGCATAAAGATAGATATATCGACCAATGGAATCAAATAGAGTGCTCAGATATGGACCCTTTCATCTATGCACATTTGATCTTTGATAAGGCAGTTAAGCCAACTCACCTGGGACAGAACAGTCTCTTCAATAAATGGTGCCTAGAGAACTGGATATCCATATGCAAAAGAATGAAAGAGGACCCGTATCTCACACCCTATACAAAAGTTAACTCAAAATGGATCAAAGATCTAAACATTAGGTCTAAGACCATAAAACAGTTAGAGGAAAATGTAGGGAGATATCTTATGAAACTTACAATTGGAGGCGGTTTTATGGACCTTAAACCTAAAGCAAGAGCACTGAAGAAAGAAATAAATAAATGGGAGCTCCTCAAAATTAAACACTTTTGTGCATCAAAGAACTTCATCAAGAAAGTAGAAAGATAGCCTACACAATGGGAGACAATATTTGGAAACGACATATCCGATAAAGGTCTAGTATCCAGAATTTATAAAGAGATTGTTCAACTCAACAACAAAAAGACAGCCAACCCAATTACAAAATGGGAAAAAGACCTGAACAGACACCTCTCAGAAGAGAAATACAAGTGGCCAAAAGGCACATGAAGAGATGCTCAATGTCCCTGGCCATTAGAGAAATGCAAATCAAAACCACAATGAGATATCATCTCACACCCACCAGAATGGTCATTATCAACAAAACAAAAAATGACAATTGCTGGAGAGGATGCAGAGAGAGAGGCACACTTACCCACTGTTGGTGGGAATGTCAAATGGTGCAACCACTGTGGAAGGCAGTTTGGCGGTTCCTCAAAAAACTGAATATAGAATTGCCATACGACCCAGCAATACCATTGCTAGGTATCTACTCAAAGGACTTAAGGTCAAAGACACAAACGGACATTTGCACACCAATGTTTATAGCAGCATTATTTACAATTGCAAAGAGATGGAAACAGCCAAAATGTCCATCAACAGACGAGTAGTTTAACAAACTGTGGTATATACATACGATGGAATATTATGCAGCTTTAAGACAGAATAAACTTATGAAGCATGTAACAACATGGATGAACCTACAGAACATTATGCTGAGTGAGACTAGCCAAAAACTCAAGGACAAATACTGTATGTTCCCACTGATGTGAACCGACATTAGAGAATAAACTTGGTATATGTCATTGGTAACAGAGACCATCAGGAGTTAGAAATAGGGTAAGACAATGGGTAATTGGAGCTGAAGGTATACAGACTATGCAACAGGACTGGATACAAAAACTCAAAAATGGACAGCACAATACTACCTAATTGTAATGTAATTATGTTAAAACACTGAATGAAGCTGCATCTGAGGTATAGGTTTTTCTGTTTGTTTGTTTTGTTTTTTTAATATATTTTTTGTATTTTGTATTTTTATTTTTTTCTCTATATTATCATTTTATTTCTTTTTCTGTTGTCTTGCTATTTCTTTTTCTAAAGCGATGCCAATGTACTAAGAAATGATGATCATACATCTATGTGATGATATTAAGAATTACTGATTGCATATGTAGAATGGAATGATTTCTAAATGTTGCATTAGTTAATTTTTTTAATTAATAAAAAAATACATTGAGCTAAATGAAAATAAGATTCAACATATAAAAATTTGTGGTATGCAGCTAAAGCAGTGAATAGAATGAAATTTATAGTACTAAATATATTAGGAAATATCAATAACCCAAGATTCCACCAAGAGAGAAGAAATATAGGATCAGCAATGAAATTGTAGCAGAAAAATAGAGGGAAAAAAAAGTCAACAAAACAAAACTCATTCTTTGAAAAGAAATCAATAAAATTAACAAAAGTCATAAAATACTAATATAAGAAATGGAACAGGGGCTATCTCTATGAACACTGCAGACTATTGGCTAATAAGAAATACTATGGACTGTATACAGAGATTTGAGAACATAGATGAAATAGACAAATTCCTTGAAAAGTAAAACCAGGGCAGACCACTGCGGCTCAGCAGGCAAAGTTCTTGCTTGCCAAGCTGGAAATCCGGGTTCAATTCCCAGTAACTGCCCATATTAAAAAAAAAAAAAAAAAAAAAAAACCTCATGAAAAGTAAAAACAAATTAATTCTTAAAACCTCCTGAGGAAGAAATTTTCCAGGCCCAGATGGTTTCAAGGAGAATTCTGCCAGTTAAAGTAGAATTGACACCAATTCGAAAATTCTTTCAGAATATAGATTTTAAGACCAGTTCCCAATATGTTTTATGAAGCCAATATTAATTTGTTTTAATTTCCTCCTTTGAACCCATTGATGAGAAAGGAATTTCCACATTAGGGTATGGCCAAACACACAATACTTGACCCTGAACAGAGAAATTAATGGCAGGTTGAAGGCACATAGACCCATAACCATGGGAACAAAGACACTGCATGGCATGTCATGTAGGGGCTACATGGAGTTTATGCTTGGGAACTGACTGAACTACCAGGAACCGTGGGAGGCAGCTTTGTAGTTATCAAGAGGGTATCGTCCCCTCTGGTTCTCATGGTTGGATGGTTGGCTTATTTGAATAATTCCATGGGCTGGAAGGGAACTAACCCACTACTAAAGGATAAATAGGAAATGTGCCTGCTCCATTGATGAGAAGGGCTGTTTGGCTAGGGGATGTTACCTGCAGGAGCATAATGGGGGGGGGGGGGGGTGTGGGATCTTGCTTTTAGGCCAGATTAGCCCCTTCCAATTTCACCAGATGTCAAGGTAGTACATAACATTGGGCCTTAATTTTAGGCCTTACACCACAAATCCTTATACAAAAATAAGACAAAGATGGAACAAAAATGGAAACTACAAACCTATATGTCACTCAAGAACATAGATTCTAATGTCCTCATCAAAGTATAAGCAAATATAAATCACCAATTGTGGAGACGTAGGGCCTGGGTCCCCCTCCATAGTGAGAATAAGTTACTGCACATAGCCACCTACATTGACCAGGACAGAAGTTAAAGATCAGTGGGGGAGGGGGATTGGGAGAGAACATACAGATGACGTTGTAAACAAAGCATCAAAACTCCCCTCTCCTGATCATTGTCAATAACAAACTTCTAAACCCCTGTGTCAGGAGACCTTAATCAAACTCTGTTTCTACACCCTATGGAATGTCTTTGTCCTAAGCCCCTCTAAGTCGTCCCTTGCACTCCCTGCCCCTTTGTGGAGCACTGACTTCCATTTTCCAGATGGCTACCACCGGGAAAGATCTTCTCCCAATAAAATCTGTGCCTAACTTTCTGCCTACAATGTTCTTTGGTTTTGGCTGTGTCAACCTGAGCTTTTCAAGAGATGGGTTGGAACAATTTGGTTTCCAGCCAGGAGACAAAAAAGCCACAGGCCATAGTAGACATGAGTTCCAGGAAGGGGGAATCCATAGGGGAAATCCTTGATAGGCCTATATCATCCCTGTGAAGAGGGGTGGCTGTCCTCCTGGACAAATGGGGACAGCCACTAGAGTATGGGGATAACCAGAAAACTCCAGTGGGGTTGCTAACTGTTTTGCAACAGATAGTAGGCCAACTGAATTTTAGCAAAAAAAAAAAAACAAAAAACAAAAAAAAACCAAAAGAAGACGAGTAGTGGCAGCCATATCCTGGTCCCTTTTAGGAGCTTTGCGTATAGCCACCGAGGCAGAACTGGTGGCAAAAGAACAGCCTGCCATCTAGGGGAGGAATTAAAACTAGAAAGAGTTACGCACCCTGCCCAGGTAGAAATGGAGATTCTGACTGACCACCTGTGCCAGGTAGATGGTCAGTTACAGACTCTGGCATGCAGATACTATATACCAAGTCAGAGCTATAAGCTGCCTCAGGCTCGAGTCTGGAGGATTTTAGCTACTCCCAGATGGGACCCCGAAGCATGGAACCCCATAGGCTCCTTCACAGAAGAGGAGGTAGAGGAGGAATGGGAGATGGAGGAGGATGAAGGAGCAACAAGTACACCCCAAATACAATAGGAATGGAAGGCATCACAAGACCAATGCTCTGGGGTTTAGCAATTCCAACCTCCTGAAAAGAAATTACACATTACTATGAGAGATTACACCACTGCCAAATTGGGTGATTTAGGGCAGCAGTATAGAGAAAAAGCTAGGCAGTCCCTACCCAATTAGCTTCTGAGGTTGGGACATAAGAGCAGAGAGGGTAGTGCTTTCTGAATAAATTGGCATCTATTACCACCCACCTTCATTATGACAATGCTTGTATGCCACCTCAACTAAGGGAAAACTACTTTCTTATTGGTATGTCTGATTGACAGGCGTAAGGCTGCATGACCTAATAAAGGGGATATACCACACAACATCCTCTTTGGCAAAATATGGAGATGCTATAAGACATTATAAGAGAGCTGGGAATGAAATACGCCATTTATGTCATGGTTTTCATAGGTCCTGACACGGAAGCTTTTATTGAAGAAATGAAAAAGACAATATTGCATCTGCTCCCAACCATTCCTGTGGGCTTCTTGTGTCTGCCCTAAGCCTGCGAGGAGGGCAGCCCATTTCCCTTGCCACTCAGGCTACAGCTAACCTCTGAGAGTCAGAGAGGCTATGGAAAAAGGGGATAGGAAAGGGCAATGGGAAAAGCTCCCTCTGAGCATGATGGCCCTAATCTGTTGCTGCAGGCACAGAAATGGAGGGTATTGATAAACAACTTAATGCAGTCCTGGTAAGACTAGGCAACAAATTACCACAGGACCAAAGATTTACTGAAGTGAGATTCCAAGCCTATGAGGAAGAAAGGAAGTCAGGAAAAAAAATCGCCATTCAGATCCCAAGCCCAGGAGCCCGCTGTTCCCCCAGAAGAGGCTTGGCAAGCCTCTTTCCCTTTTTCACAGAGGGGAGGTCAAGATCCCTGGATGCAAACAATAGCCCAGGACCTCTGGCATTGATGGCCACATGTAAATTAACCATCTACTGGTCCCCTACAAACAAGCAGCAGATGTTAGCACTACTAGATACAGGAGCTAAATGTACCTTAATTTATGGGGTTGTAGCCCAATTCCACAGGCCAGGCTATGGGGGAAAACAATCTAGGTCAAATGACACAGTCTAACTTTACAAAATGGGAGACTGCCCCCCCCCAAGTATATATAGTTTATATTTCTCCTATACCTGGATACATTAGGAATTATCTTCTACAGAAAACCAGATTGCAGACCACAACAGGGGAATTATGCCTCCATGTAGAGTGATTAAAACAATCTTAAAGGAGCAGGCAAAATGGTCACCTGTAAAAATACCCCTGCCTCAGAGGGTTGTGGCTATAAACCAACATCAGCTCCCAGGATGGCACCAGGAAATCTCAGCCATATCAAAGAGTTGGAGAGGGTGGGGATAATAATACCCACTTATAGTGGTATTTCAACAGTCCCGTGCGGCCAGTAGGAAAGCCTGATGGAACATGGTTAATTTAAAAATTGATGTTAACAGTGGAGGACTCTCAAAATTGTCAAGGTATTTAAATCTCCCCATAAGGTTCTTCTGCCTGGGTACCTTACTGTCAACCTATGGAACTCTAGCATGTATATTGTTAGATCAGCAGGAACTACCTCTTATTGTTCCCCATAAACATCTTTCTTTTTATCCATTGTGCCCTAGCAAACACCTTCCTACAGTGGGCTTCAGTGGTAACGCATGCCCACAGTTGAACACAATGTGGGTTTGCACAGGCTTGCCATCTTCAGGTACTACCAGCCTTCTTTGAATTGTGACCCCTGTGAATTGGACTGTGCGGCCTGGCAGAATTCACACAACTGGAAAATCTGGAAAAGAATCTTCTCATTTAAGACTGAAATCCAACTACCATCCTATAATGAGACCAGGGCTTACATCTCCTCCCTTGTACAGGAACAGGTGAACAAAGCCCCAACCTGTAATGGGGTATGCGGTCCATGATGGTTTAGGGTGGCTGATGGCAGAAGCTGTAACAGTACACCATGATGCCCCTGGCTGTATGGAACAACTTGATGGAACTCATGTTGTGGGGTGGCTACTCCCCAAATTGTGAGATTTTACTGTTAAACTCTAAAACAATAGCCATTTACCCTATAACTGGACATTACATTGTACATGGGGATAGCCCTCTGTCCCCACTACCTTATAAAGACTCTTTACCCTATGCTCCTAGTAATTGGAAAATGATTAAAGCTAGATATAGAATAAAAGGCAATCCCTTATCCTTTAGTCATTCTTGCAACACAACAGGTGGAACTATAAGTTACTGAAAAACATGTGGCTATTTTAGCCAATCACACTGTTGAAGCACTTAATGATTCCAAAATAGCTATATGCTTGCTACATGAAGAACCACACAGCTCAGAAATGCAATTGTACAAACTAGAATGTCCTTAAATATCCTCAGTGCAGCACAAGGCGGCACCTGTGCCTTAATTAATGTGCAGTGCTGCGTATATAGTCCCAATCATTTGCACAATGTTTCACAAGTTTTGAATTACACTCAAGAACCCATACATACTATCAATCAATTATCAGTAGATTCCTTGTCTAAATAGTTTAATTCCCTCTGTTATAGGAATATGGATGCACTGTCTGTCCTATGGTCAGTGTAGGCTGCTGCCTGGGGGCGGACTATGGAGACCCAGGACCTGGGCCCACCCCCTCCCCCCCAATATTGAGGAAAAGTCACTTCCTGTAGCCACCTGCAATGACCAGGGCAGAGAAGTTAAACGTCATCAGACCTCCTCGGGGGGAGGGGGAAATGTACTGACGGAATCGTAGACAAATGATTGCTGAATCACTATATTGATATTTCTTTTAGCCTCCAGTGTTTTGGAGCAGCTACAAGGAAAAAACTGAAATAGTGGAATTGTAACCCATACCAAACTCTGAAATCTTTCTTGAAGGATTTCAAGAAACTATTCCTTGAAGGGTACTTTGAAAATGATTACTTTTTCTTTCTTTTCTTTGTTATATTTCATGATAAAAAAAAGTTAAAAAAAAAAAAAAACTCCCCTCCCTTGATCACTGTTGAAAACAAACCTCCAGACCCATATCACAAGACTTTGATGAAACTCTATTCTCACACCCTATGGAATATCTCTGTCCAAAACCCTTTTAAGCTGTCCCTGGCACGCACTGCCCCTTTGCAGAGCACTGACTTCCATTTCCTAGAAACTGCCACTGGGAAAGACCTTCTCCTATTCATAAATCCCAATAAAATCCATGCCTAACTCTCTGCCTAGAACGTTCTTTGGTCTGGGGGCTATGCTGACCTGAGCTTCAAGAGCTGGGTTGGATTACGAATATACAAAGAGAACTATATCCATCACCAACCGAGGTGATTCCAGGGATGTAGGCTGGGTTCAATATTCAAAACTCAGTGTAGGAGGGTGCAGGGTAGTTCACTGGTAGAATTCTCGCCTGCCATGCCAAAGATCTGGGTTCAGTTTTTGTTCATGCATTCCACCCCCCCCCAAAAAAACAAAAGCAAACAAGCAAAACAAACAAAAATCAACAGATGGAGCTGCAATAATGGGGTACTTACATGGAAAAATAATGAAATGTGATCCTGCCACCCAACATACAAAAAACAACAATGTAGTAACATGCCCTGTCAATAGGCTAGAGAAGAAAAATCACATGATCATATCAAATGATGTAGGAAAAACATTTGACAATTTTTCCCAAGTTGATACATGTTTAATGCAACCATCAAAAAAATCAGCAAAACTTTTGTGTAGACATAAGCAAGATTACTTTAAAGTCTACATGGAAAGGCAAAGGACTAGAAAAACTAAACAATTTTGAAAAAGAAAACTAAAGTGGGAAAAATTGTTCTTCCTATTTAAGTTATGTAGCACCAGTCATCAATACAGTGGGGTATTGACAGAGGCAGAGACTCATAAGTCAAAAGAATAGAAAAGAGAAGCCAGAAACAGTCCCATTACAACCATGGCTCTTTTGATAAATGTGGAGTGATAATTTATTGTGGTCTTAATTTGCATTTTCCTGCTGGCTAGTTACGTTCACATCTTTTCATGAGCTCATTTGTAGAAACTCTTCAGTAAAATGTTGGTGCGTGCCTGTGTTAGTTTCCTATTTCTTCTTTAACAAATCACCACAGACTTAGTGGCCTAAAACAATGTAAATTTATTAGCTTACAGTTCTGGAGGTTAGCTTACAATTCTGGAGGTCAGGTGTCTAAATTGAGTCTCACTGGTCTAAAACCAAGTGTGAGCAGGTCTGCATTTCTTTTGGAGGCTCCAGAGGATGATACGAAAGCTTCCTTGCCTTTTCCAGCATTGTTCCTCCATCTGCAAAGACTACCCTATCTCCGATTCTCTCTGGTCTCCCTCTACCACTTAAAAGGACCCTTGTGATTCCACTGGATCCACTCTAATAATCCAAGAAAAACTTAAATCCAGCTAATTAATATTGAAGCAAACTAAAACAAAGAAACAAAAATAGGAAGTGAGGAGAAAAATGAAAAGAAAGCAGGAAGGTGAAATTTTCCCCATCTTTAAGAGCAGAAAATTATTGGCTCTCTATGAAACTGAAACTTACACATTTTTTTTTTTCATAATCTTTCTTCATCTCCTTAAAGAGACCTTTGGCCATATCTTTTATGGTGAAGAAATACTTCAAGTTCATCAGTCCTTCAAAGTTTGCTTTAGGTTTTATTTTCTCTCCTTCTGTTAAATCTGAGTATTCAAATGTGTTTATTTTCATTAAAAGAACGACCACAGTGTGTTTCCACTTGCATTACACAATTTCTATACACCCTCCCCAGCCCTCACTGTGTATAACACTAATGCAGAGCTCATCACACTTTTTATCCATCCAGCCACCCATCACCACATGTATACACATGATGCAGAATTGTCTAGAACAAGGCAAACCTAGTATTTACGGTGGTTAGTGATGATTGCAGGAACTAGAGTGATTTGTAAAATTTCACCTTTTTTACATTTGCTTTACTTGGATTCTTTATAATGAGCATATATCATTACATTACCTAGAAAATAAAATGATTTTCTAAATTAAAAATATATCAGGGGGTGGAGGGAACTATAAGATGCTGTGGGGCTCCTAGAATTCCCCTCCATATTGAGAGCTGGTCACTGCGCGCAGCCACCTCCATGACTAGGACAGACATTGACGGTCATCAGATATCCTCAAGGGAAAGAATGTACAAATGGCAGCATAAACCAGGCACTGAGGTTCCCCTCGCTTGATCTCTGTTGATACCCTGCAGAAACTCTGTTCTCACACCCTTGTCCTAAACCCTTATAAGCCCTTGTACTCCCCCCATCCCTTTGTGAAGCACTGCCATTTCCCATGGTTGCCACCGTGGAAGATCCACTCCTACTTAAAACCCATGTCTAACTCCATGCTAAGAGCCTACTGTGTTCTTCCTTGGTCTTTTGGCTGCCCTGACCCAAGGCCTCCAAGAGCTCAGTTGGAACAGATGTTAATATTAATTTTGGATAGTGGGCATATGCATGGTTGCTTTCTCTTTTTAGTTTTCTGAATTTTTACATTTCCCAAAATTTAAACAATAAAGAAGGCCTAGTTATTAAATGAAGAGTGATAAAGGGTTCCTCCCTCCTTCTCCAAGAACTCCGTTTCAGAGGATGCAGGGAATGAATCCCTAATGGCACATGACAGAGACAGCCTCCCAACTAAATATGCAACTGTACAAGAGAAAAAAGAAACAAACCTGCAGTTCACATGCAACTGCCAAGTTATTCAAATGCATTAGAGTCTGCATGCATCAAAAGCTGGTGTAGATTAACTTGTTAAGTTCCCTTCTGGTTTTAATATTATAAGAAAGTACTAACACCAAGGGAATGATAAACAAAATCTACTAAAAAGGAAGCAAAAAAGGGTTTTTTCTGAGTTATCAATTCCCGCATTGGTGAGAGCATCTGCAAATTAGAAACTCGTGAAGCAACTGATACCATATATCCAAGTCTCTTTCTTCAAATTAGCTCAATAAACTTGTAAACTAAGGCAGCAGAGCTTTCTGAACTGAGCTACTATGGCCATAATATTTTACAGCTCCAGAGTCTATTTTTCCACCTCTGAATCTAGACATGGCATGCCACTTGTTTGGGCCAATGGGACCATAGCAAATGCGAAGAAAGGCTTTTAAAATGTGTGTGCATTTGGACGGCCGCAGCCCTCCTAAAAGGTCATCTCCGCTGAGCCCCAGGCTCATGAGGCCCCCAAGACCACCAGCCCCAGCCGAGCCAGCCCCAGCCAGTCCGCAGGACTGAGGAATAATAAATGTGGACTGTGTTAAGCCAGCTTTGGACTCGCCTGTTCCCCAGCGGGCGGTGCCAAGGACGGGAGCAGGAAGGACGACCCCGAGTGCAGGATGCGCCCCTGAGGGCGTAGGGACGAGGTGCCTCCGGCTCCACTTCACACCTGACGTTTCAGCCCCAGAGGCCTGTTCCAGCTCGGCCACTGCTCGGGACGGTCCACTGAGGCCGAGGGCCCCGCAGAGGCCGCGCCCGCAGGGCTCCTGCCCAGCCCCCGTCGGCGCCTGCCGCGCCCAGGTGGGGCCGAGGGGACGCCGGAGGGAAGGCGCCGGGCCTCGGCCAGGGAAGACGCGGCCACCTGCGGCCTCCCGCCCGCTCACCCTGGCACTGAGAAACACGGTGTCTCTGGCCGGGCGGGACCACGGCGGGGGAGCCCTCCCTGGGTTCGGGGCCAGGCCGGGCCGGCCCGAGGCCGCTCCGAGGACAGCCACGCGCCCGGGCGGGGAGAGCCAGGCCGAGGCCTCCTCTCGGCGTCCGCGCTCACGTCTTCTCACCCAGACGGGGGTGAGAAAAGTCAGCTCCTCACCCAGACGGCGGGGTTCAAGGCCAGGTCGGAGCAAGGAAGGGTCAGCACGCGCGGAGCGTTAATTCCCCGAGGAGAAAGCGCGTAGTCGGCGCCCCGCCTCGGGACAGACGCTGTGGGGAGGTTTCTAGGTCCCGGCTGAGCGCAGGGCGCGGGCTTCTGAGGCAGCGGAGGGAGCCCGGCAGGCGGGAACGCCTCCGGGCGCTGCCCCCTCTCTGCCTCTAGTCGACTGAAATACGATGGGCAGCTGGAAGAAAGCTTCTTTTCACCCAAGACAGAATCCTGTGGGGGCTGGAGGAACCCAAGCCATTTCTCCCTTCCCAAGTCCCAAACCTGCGCTGCCCTGGCCTGACACCGGGACCCAACCCTCACCTTGCTCCGCTGGTTTCCACTCGGGGAAGTAGCGCCCCTCCGAGGACGAGTGTCAGGAGCTCCAGTCCCGGGATGGCCGAGACGGCGACTCCCCAGGGAGAAGGCGCAGAGGACACGGAAGCCACACAGGGCGCGAGCCGTCACCTCCCTCGACGCCCGGGAAACAGGTGTCCCCGACCCTGCGCGTGGGGAGGGAGGGGCAGCAGAGGCCCGAGCTCCAGATGGTGAGCACCTGCCTGAGGGGAGGGAGGCCAGCAAGTGAGGACACGTGGGTGAGAGGAGGGGGTCAAGTGAGGACACCTGGGTGGGGGAGGTCAAGTGAGGACACCTGAGTGAGGGGCCGAGCGAGGTCAAGTGAGGACACTGAGTGAGGGGAGGAGGAGGTCAAGTGAGGACACCTGACTGAGGGGAGGGGGTAGTCAAGTAAGGACACCTGAGTGAGGGGAGTGCGTGGCCAGTACGGAGGGAGCTCCTGGAAGGTGATACCATGCTTAGCACAATGCTTGGCCCCCAGCAAGTGCTGCATAAACTGTTTTATGAACAAGTGAGATAGCAGGTGGATGCCACTCCATCTCCACAAGGCTGCCTGGAGACAAACCTGAAACGGTGCAGAAAGTTGGATTCGATGGTTCCACCAGCTGAGAAAGAAGCAACATTGAGTTCCTCTGGTTTCCTTCTCTGAGCAAAAGTGGGGACTAGAGGGAATCAGAAGTCACCAGTGGGGGGAAGCAACCCCGTAGCCTGTTAGGGCTGCTATGACAAACAGCAGGGACTGGTTGGCTTCAACAATAGGAATTTATTGTCTCATGATTTGGGAGGCTAGAAGCCCAAAATCAAGGTCTCCACGGGCTTGCTCCTGGAGTCAGAAGCCCTCTGGTGCTGGCTTACCACAACCCTCGGGGTCCTGGGCCACCTCTGCCTCCATCACTTGGTGATTTCTCGCTCATTGTGTCTGCTTTTCTGGTTTCCGCTGACTTCTCACTTCTGCCGCACCCAGTCCTCTGCTTGTAGCTCCCAAGTGCATGGACGTACTCTGCAGTGGTGTAAGGCGCTCTCATTCTGGTGGGCACAACTTACCTGACCACATCTTCAGATGTCCTATTTACAAGTGGGTCCACACTCACACGAACATGATTAAAACTTGAGCATGGCTTTCAATAAGTACACGATTCAATCCCCAACAGTCTCTATCCCCTAGTTTTTCTAAGAGCACCTCTCAACTGTGCTCGAGTATAAAAATAAGTTTTAAAAAGACTTCCAGGAACCCACTTGCTCCAAGATCACTCTGGTGGGTGATAAAGCTGAGAATGACAGCGGCTTCCTGCTGACTTGATGCATTAAATTAATCCTAAGGAAACAAGTCTATGTGGTGGGATGATCACAGCGTCCTTACTTGTTAAACTACTGCGCTGCCCGGGGATGGAAAGTTCAGCGCCCGGGCTCCTCATTGTCATGTCAGACTGTGAGTCTGGATGGCACTTTGGCACTGTCAGCCATTTTTTTTTCTTTTTACGTGGGCAGGCACCGGGAATCCAACCTGGGTCTCCGGCATGTCAGGCAAGAACTCTGCTTGCTGAGCCACTGTAGCCCACCCCCCTCACCCACTTTTAGAGGGACAGTTTTATAGCCTGAAGCCCGTCTTCTGAGACCCGTCATCCCCTGTGGCATGCTGTGATGAAATGGGCCTCCTTTCTGGAGCTTCTTTGAGGCTCGCCTGCCAAAGGTGACTGGCCTGCTTTGCTTCCCACCTCCCAGGGAACCCGCAGAGCTTGCCCTGATGGGCGCTGCCCCCAGCTCCACCAGAGCCATGGTGGTGCCGTGACCCCCAGCAGCCCATTGCACACAGGACTCTGCTCAGGGAACCAGGCCTGAGATGGAGCCCAGAAGCAGCAGGCACGGTGTCCGCTCCTCTCTCCGCAGGTCAGCTCCAATCTCGAGGTTCAGCACCACCTAGCTGAGGTGTTTAAAGGATACCTGGCCCTGGAGCCCATCATTTCACCATCTTCTTCCTCCACCAGGTAGAGCCTCTGCCCTCCAGGACCCAGCAGTTTCTTCCCTCCCTCTCCCCCCACACAGGGCCTCTGTGCTTCTCACACTTCGTTGTGCGCACTTGTCACCTGGGGACTGGTGAAAATGCAGATTCTGATTCTGTAATCTGAGTTGGGATTTGTGATTCTGCATTTCTAGCAAGTTTCCAGGCGATGCTGATACTGACCCTGCTGCTCCCGGGGCCACACTTTGAGTAGCCAGAGTTCAGAGCAAAGGCCTGTGTCTCATTCAGAGCTACTAATCAGCTCAGACCAGGAGCTGAAAACCACTGTGATGCCCTCAAATGTCAGGCACTGAAAACATTTGAAATATCATCCTTGATCCCTTGTAGTAAATTACTTACCACATCTAGGTAGTAGACCCCATGTCAGCAAAAACAGATAAATAAACAAACAAACAAATAAATAGAACCAGTGGGGCCACCCTCATGGTCCGTATCTGTGCCAGGAGATGCCACCTCCCGTCAGCCCCCTCAGACCACGTGGCTGTGGTTTGAAGACCCGTCCCCCAGGGCCCCACCCCTCTGACTGCAGGAAGTGGCACACGGCCCAGATGGGCCATTACCTGACTCTGAGCTCCTGGCATAGGCATTGGTCCAGTGATGGGGCAGGATCCAGGCAAGCCCCTCAGAACTCTGCCTTTAGGTTTGTCTCACTCGCACTGGTGGTGAAACTTCAAAGACTCTAGGAGAATGGAGCTGGGAGGATGGTAATGGGAGATATGCAGCCACTTTCTCTGTCTTGTGATAGAAGTTTAAGTGCAAGGGGCAGATTAGGGCAGATACAGAGAAGGAAGGGGAGGGAAGAAGAGAGGCTGGGGGAGAGAGACTGAGAGGGACCTAGTGGCAATCAAGCCCCTACTCTTCACATAATCCCTAGAACTGCCCGGTTTCTACAGTTTTCCTTTAACTCAATACGTTGTCTAGCTTCCTTCCGATAACTCTTTCCAATCATCAGATCTTGTTGAATTTGCATCACTCACACCTTGAAATGCCTCACTCCTGATGAATTTCCTACCTTTCAGGCCTCAGGACCTGCAGGATGAGGATAGGCAATGGAAGCCAGCAGCCAACTTCCCCTTCTCCCTTCCCAATCACAGACCCTGGGCACACTCCCCCGCTCCCACTATAGGGCAAGACCCCAGCTCACTTCCTGGTGGTGATGTCACAGGCCCCTGAGCATTCCGCAGTATCCCGGGGACCAAGGCTGGAGAAGGCCCTCCTCCTTCAACTGAAGGAGCATGGCAGCGAATAGAGGAGCAGTGGTCCTCCTCTTTGTTCTTCTACCATACTGCTGGCAAGAAGTTGAGCCCCAGTTTATAAACACGACTGCAGGTACAGTCATAAGTACATTATTGTGGCAGTGGGGAAATGGGAGCCTCCCCCTGGGCCGAGTCAGGCGGTGAAGCCTTCTTCTCTACTTCCCTGCTTCACCAAATTTACCATCGAGGATTTATTCCTTGGGGGAATATAGCTAAGTATACAAGTTTTTCTACCTTGGAAGCCCTTTTTAAAACGCAGAACTCCGTGAGAGAGTAGGATATGTGTAAATCTTAACTTTTTATTATGGAAGTTTTAAACCATTCCCAACAGGAGAGAATTAATATAATGAACCCCCACATACTCATCACCCAGTTGCAATAATTATACATATTTTGTGGTCTTATATTTCTATCCCTACACACACATACACACACATACAGTTTTGTGGTAATTGGGTGTACTTTAGCACTAATTTCAGGTCAAACTGAAAAACTGCCATCTTAAAACTGTAAGATTGTCAATTTTTTTCCAAACAGCAGTAGTGTGTGTTTTCATTCTCTTGTTTTACACATTCACAGTGCCATTATCACACTATCAAAATTAACAAATATCCTTTATATCTCTCATGCCCAGCCAATATTCAATTTTCAACAATTGTATCAAAAATGTCTTTTTTTAGGTTGGTTAGTTTGAATCAGGGTCCCAGCAGGGCCCACATGTAGCTTTTGGTCCCCAGCCCTTTTGGTTCTGTGTCACGTATTTCTTGATGAAAGGAACTGGGGCACACGGAAGATGAGCTTTCCAGGATACGGACAGTTCCATGAGCGGCAATCCCGCTTGGCCAGGGGCCCCGACAGCCTTCTGTGGAGTCGGGAGAAGCAGCTGCTCAAAGGGGGTGGGAGGTGAGCGTGTCCTCAGTCCTCGACCCTTTTAGGAAGCTTAAATGCTCAGGCCCACGAGCCTTTCCCTCCACCTTCAACCATCATCAGGGCAACCAAAGAATAACGTTCAAGAAAAGTGACCCTAACTTGAATCTTCTCCTCAACCTTGGCTCTCAAGGTTGGGCAAGCAGGTCTCTGAACATTAAGCTGTTAGTGGGCAAAGTTGTGGATTCTTTTGCCCAATTTGTTCAAATGACTAATTCCTGAGACATTCAGGTTTCAAAGCAAGAAAAAGTTTATTACTAGGTGCGTAGCCAGCAATCAGATCATCTGCCGACCCCAAAATCTGTCTGCCCAACCTGCAATAATTTTGATAGTTTTATAGCATTAAAAGATGAGCAGGTTTAGGGTAATAAACACAGTGGCCCCAGATAATGCAATTAGAGGCAATTTAATTACTGAGCATTTGGAGATTGATTCCATGCTTAGTCATAGAATGCATGTAAGAAAATGGTGGCATGATTAATATAGCGAGGGGAGTGACTTTTAGTATTATGAGGTATAGGTAACTTACAAGTTAAAGTCAAAGCTACTATCTTGTCAGGTGAACCCATTTTGGGCTAATGTCAGTTATCAAGATAACTTTGGACTTGGGGTGGGTTAGTTCTGGGCTGACCCAGGATCCTTCATTAATAAACATTAGGGGCTGTCTTTAGAGATCACAAGTCTCTAAAATTAAAAAAAAAAACTGGATAAATGGGTACAAGTGAAGGTTAGTCTCAAGGTTTTTACAATTTTAAGGGCTCAAGATAAAGGCAATATAATCATTCTCAGAGATCAAGGCAGCTGGATTACAAGTCAAAGATTTCCAGTATTTCCCTCTGTCTACTCTAATATACTAGAACATTAAAAGGAATATCTATATAATAATTCAGTAATCATAATCATCCCTTAAATCCTAACTTGTCAGTTACAAAGCCACTGGCCAGTGAGACTGCACAAAGAGCAGGACACACTGGGGCCTGGCACTGAGCTGGACACACCCTCCTTCCCTCCCGCCCACGGCAGCATCCAAGTTTAAACTGGGAGGACAGTCCAGGAGGAACTTGGTCTCTGCAGGGGAAGGCAGATGATCACTACAGCCTAAGGATGTCAAAAAGAAGTGAAAAATGTAACCTACATTTTCATAAAGAAACTTTGTGAGGCGCTTACAAAGGAAAGTGCATTTTGAGATGCTGGGGATGCCAGAAGGGTTCAAAACTGCTCCTGTGTGTCTTAGGGCAGCACAGGACTGGCTCTAAAGCTGCTGCCCATCACTCCGGTGTGTTCGTTCCTCCTATGTGGAAACTGATTCCTCTCTATATAGATATTTTTAAATGAATCCCTCGTGATGCAACTGCAAACCAGTCACTTCCCCTCCCAAAATCGGGTTTCCTTTTCTAGAAAACTAGAAACTTAGATGAACCTTAAGGTCTTTCTCAGCTTCAGAGACCTACATATAAGCACGAAGAACAGTTCCAGTCATTTTCTCAAAGTGAACATTGAGGTTCCTTACTCTCTTTCTGGGGTCTTACTGCCTTTGTGGCTATTTTTGCCTTGGCCACATGAACTGTCCTAACCACATTGTCACTTTCTTCCCACATAAGGGTGTGGTGTACCATCAGAGACCAAAGCAGTAGCCATGGTCCCTGTGATGGAGCAGGTCACAGACTCATTTCCCACAAATCAGGCAGACCGAAATCACAGAACACAACAATAAAGGTTTCTTTCATGGTGGACATTAAGTACATTATGCAAATGTCCAAAAACCACAATCAATTATCATGAAAACCCAGGGGCATGTGCCATTTTAAAACTGTAAGACTGTCAGTAAGAGGTGACAACAGGAAAAAGACAGTAAAGTAACTGCACTTGACAATGCACTTTAAAACCCGTACGGTTATTATAAAACATAAATATTTTACTGCACATGCTTACAGGCTGACTTGCACAATACTTCCATTATAATTATGGGACAGACGCAAAATGAAAAGAATATTTTTAACAAAGTGCTTGCACGATGCAGCTGTATCCATTCTTAATGATTCATTAATGTCTCATCAAAAGAGAACTGTACTTTTTGTTTGTTTCATTTACCGAAGGTCAGCATACTGGGAAGCAATTGTCATCACCATTACAGACCTTTTTACATATTTTTCCTGTATTGTTCTAAGCCATCATGTGTGCAGATGAGTCAATTGGTATGCAGATTGTCTATCATTAAAACCATTTGAAAATCAGCTTTGTCATTGGTTTAGTGTTGGAACTTCAGATTCTTGCAGACACTACTTGAATGCTCCGTGCAGCCCAGAATGGGTAGGTGCTGTGGCCTTGCCAAGCCTTTCCTAAGGGATTGTTGTCTCCTCTCTGGTCAATTTGTCAGCTCCCTGGGTGCTAGAAGAGGCTGACCTTGACCTTGAGTCAAGGACATATACCAGCACACTGGGACATCATACCCTCTGATAAACACAAGTCGCAAATGTCAAAAGGGAAGAACCATTTGTTGGGTGCTGCTGGGGAGAAAATATCACTCTGAACACCACACGTTGCTGCTGTCGTTCAGCACAGTTAGTTCATGTCGAGGATGCAGTTGAGGTCTTAAAGCCAAAAGTCTATGAACTCCTTTGGGGGACTGACATTCTTGACACCTTCAGTTCACCCACAAGACTCCATTTCTTCATCTGTAAATGGGACCAAACTGGAAATTGTTTTTGCTTATGAAAGAGAAGAAGTAAAAGTAGCCGGTCTCTCTGTGTCTCCCTTCCACTTCACAAATGCAGAACCATAAAATGCAATTACGTTTCAGACATTTTTTTCCATTTTTCAAATGCATATTTCTAAGCTTTCAAAATGCATTCATTGTTGGAACCATTCCATTAAGAGGTAAAAATGTTGCTATTAAAAAAGGAAATGTGTATCCCTCTTCCTTTGCTCACCTCAAAACAGTTAAATGAGCCTAATCATCCTTAGAACTGGCACATTTTATTAAATGCGCAATGGATCATATCGGTGAGTTCCCACCAGGAGAGCAGATTTTAGTCCACAGATCACATTTGCAAATCGTGTCACTTCCTCTCACAGCCATCTGTGGATTGGCACCTCTCTCATCATTTTCCACATGAAAAATCCAAGTCCCAGAGAATGTCACTGCCAAGATCACCTGGTTCTCCTGTGTGGGGACTGGAACTCCAAGTCCAGAGCTCCTTTCCCTATAGCAGGCTAGGGTACATCATGCAAAATAGTATTTTAAAAAAGTAAATGCTTCATATGGTTTCTTTGCTGTGTGAATATATTGCAATAAAATTGCATTTTTAAAAAAAGAAACGAATGCAAAATCAATGAAAATTGTGAAACTATTAGTGTTTTTTATTGCTTTCCTAGGTTTACCTACAGAAACTACATCAGTTACAAAAAATATGGATGATATGCCTGGAGTGTTTGGTAAGCAGTTTCCTGTACTTGAAGGGTAAGGTGATCATCGGTGGGCATTTCCCAAATAATCAGCTAGAAACCATGGTTGATGAAGGGAAGTGATTTGGTTTGTGATGAGAATTGCTTGTTCGTGGCATATAATTTTAGTGCACGCATCTGAGTCAAACGACCAAGAAATTTACAAAAACAAAGAATTTTTGACAGTTGAACCTAAAAAGAGTCTTGGAACCTTTCTTCCCAGAGTGAGGCCCACGGACCAGAGGCATCAGCTTTCACCTGGGAGCTTGTTAAAAATACAGAATATCAAGTCCTGCCCCAGATCTGCAGTACATCTTTATTTAAGGAGATGCCAGCTGATTTACGTGCACCTCAGAAGCCCTGAGGCTAAGCCACTGCCTTGTCCAGTGGTTCTCAAACCTCACTTAGAGGACAATTCCTCAAGAAGATTGTCAAAACCCTATATCCAAGGATTCAGATTCTGTGGCTTTGGGGCTGGGCCTAGGGCATCAGTATATATATACATACATACTGATATATACTATATCATACTGATACACACACCCACACACAACCACACATATATATATATTTTAAAGCTCTCCAGTTAATTCTAAAATAGAGGCAGGGTTAAGAATTATTGATCGACTTGGGATTCGCCCCTATGAAATGTATTCCTGCAAAGAAGAAGCTAAGACTACTTATAATCAGGCTTAAGAATCACACCCAGAGAACTTCTTTTGTTGCTCATATATGGGCTCTCTCTCTAAGCCAACTAGGCAGGTGAACTCACTGCCCTCCCCCCTACGTGGGACATGACTCCCAGGGGTATAAATCTCCCTGGCAACGTGGGACAGAACTCCTGGGATAAGTCAGGATGTGACATCATGAGATTGAGAAAGCCTTCTTGACCAAAAGGGGAAGAGAGAAATGTGACAAAGTTTCAGTGGCTAAGAGATTTCAAACAGAGTCAAGAGGTTATCCTGGAGGTTATTCTTGTTCATGATATAGATATCCCTTTCTAGTTTATGGTATATTGGAGTGGCTGAAACTGTTGAGCTGTGTTCCATTAGCCTTGATTCTTGAAGATGATTGTATAAAGATATTAACTTTTACAGTGTGACTGTGTGATTGTGAAAACCTTGTGTCTGATGCTCCTTTTATCCAGGGTATGGACAGAGGAGTAAAAAAATATGGATAAAAATAAATAGTAGGGGGATAAAGGGTAAAATAAATTGGGTAGATTGAAATACCAGTGGTCAATGAGAGGGAGGGGTAAGGGATATGGGATGTATGAGTTTTGTCTTTATTCTTCTTATTTCTTTTTCTGGAGTGATGCAAATATTCCAAAAATGATCATGGAAATGAATACACAACTGTGTGATGATATTATGAATCATTGATTGTACACCATGAGGGGAATGTATATATGTGAAGATTTGGCAATAAAAGTATATTTTTAAAAATAATCATTGCTTGAATCACATGTATTATAAATTGTCTAGTAGCCATACGAAAATCCCAAGCAGCAGATGAAAACTAATTTTGATAATGTATTTTATTTAACCAAATATATCCAAGACATTATCCTAGCAACATGCAACTAATACAAAATGTTTTGAACTTTTTGTCATGATGAGTCTTCAAAATCCAGTAGAGGACTGACCATGTCTCCAGGACTCAATAGCCACACTCTGCCAAAGATAACATACAGGTAGTGCACACATTTCTAGTCCACCCCCTTCATTTTACATTTAGGAAAACTGAGGCCTTATGAAGTCCTCTTGAGTGGAGAGCTGAGATGGAGCACAGAGTTCTGCACCCCCAGTTCACATTGGGCTCTGGCTAGAGTGGTCCAGATCCTGGGGACATCTCTGCCCACTGTGGCCTGGGAAGTGGGGTCAGGAGTATTGCTTGAAGTCTGAGAGGAAGCCCCAAAGAAGTGTGGTTGCTGATGCCATCCCCTGGGCTTAGAAGCCTTCAGATAAAAGATTTTTATGATGGCAGAGCAGATGCTGCTCAGTGAAACGGACCCCTTTCTCCGGTAGCTAGCTGCCTTTTGTCGGGAAATTGCACTTTGCCTTATTTCAAAGCCTGGTAAATTTATCTTTAATGGCCTAATTGATTTGTAGTTTTCATGAACAAATTATTCGCATTAACCATCCATTTTTCTAAGCAATTTCTGTATAAAAGTCAACAGACTTAGTTCTTATGTTTGCAGGTTCACCTTAATCTCTCCAAAACCAGGTTGACATCTGTAAGATGGAAATGCCGATGTCCGTTCTGTTTCTCGTTCAGGGTTTCAAGAGAACTCAGTTCCATTGAAGGCCTAGTGAACTGTAGAGCCCCATGCAAGTGTAAGCGTTGAAAAAGGTAGATGATCCTAAAAATACTATGGTCTGGTAAAATGGTCAAGAACTTGAAGGTCAAATCATTAGCCCAGAACAAGAATAAAGTTACATTGGGCCAAAGAAGGGGCCTTTGATGAGAAAACACAATTTTACTGGTGGATCTGACAGTTGTTATTTTGGGGGAATTACAGTCCAGAAACCAGCACCTCTTCCATCACCTGGCCCGAGTACCAACAATCTTTGGAAAAGGACTCAGGAAACTTGAAGAGTCATTGGGATTTCTGCAGCTTTAGCAAACTAAACATGGAAGTGGGGCTGGACACACCCCCTCATTTCCACCAGGTGGAAACTGAAAGCTTCATATCTATCAAAAAGAAAACATAATCATAAGGAATTAGACATGGTTTAAAAACTGTGTTTTCTAACCTGATACAACTGTTAAGCTCCATTTCTACTTAATTTGTTTTCAAGCTACGATTAAAACATGCAAAAGTTTTAGAGGAATGTGGAAGCTTTCAAAGGGCTACCCTCTTAGTTTCAGTTTGCTGACCTTTGGAACATTTTTCTAGGCATTTTTCTAGGGCGTTGGCTATCTGTGGGCTTTCACTTTGGCCCCTAGAACTATCACTGCCATTCGAGTGTGGGTGGGTCTTCTGGTGACTGGGCTGTCACCAACTGTTTCATGGAGTTTAGTATCCCTCAGAGGCTACTCCTCTGCTTTCCTGTATGTAACAGATTGATTTGAACCAGGTCTTTTTGGTGACATGGACAAGAGTGACCCCAGTAAATATTTTGGGTAACTGAAGCCAGAGCTCAGCAGTGGCAGTTTCTGACAGCTCCCTAGGAGGACCCACTTCCCTGTACTGATGTCAGCCAAGTTCATGTCCTCTGTCTGCCCCTCACTGCATTGGTGGGCCTCTTCTCTCTGCCTCCCAAACCTTGGTGGCTGCTCCTTGACAGCTGAAGTGCTGTGCATGGTTATGTCTATGTGTAATCCTGCAGAGGCCAGCGACCAAGACAGAGTCATCTCTAACCCTCCAGCACCTATACATTTTCTAGTACAGAGTAAGTGCTCAATAAATACTTGCTGCACAAATCCACTCTTCTCCCTGACCCAAAAGGTAAATAGAGACCATTATTTTTTTTAGTAACTTAAGATTGGTTCTTTTATATAGGAGCTGGCCCAGAAAGTGGCCAAGATCATCTCAGTGAGGACAAGTAAGGTGTTGCCAGAGAAGCTGTACAAGTTAAGAATGTGACTGGCTGCAGTGAAAAGAAACCTGACAAGCATAGGCTTAGACACACCAGGGCTTATGTTCCTGATGTTACAAGAAGTCAGGAGGGAGGCGGTTCCTGGCTTTGGTTCAGCAGTTTAATATATCAGGACAGATTCCTTGAGATCATCACGACCATTCCCTCATGCTTGTGCTTCTTGATGATGGATGGCTTCCACAGCTCCAGGCATCACCTCCACTTTCAAAACAAGAGGAAGTTGGGGAGTGCAGTACCAGTCACATATTTCTCCTTCACCAAGAAAAGAGAAATCCTTTGCAGACCCCCAGTTGAATTCTGCCTATCTTTATGTGTCCTATCAATCACCCCCACTGTAGGAGTTAGTGAACACATTTCACTAGGGCTGGATATATTGCCCCTCAACAAAATTAGATTTGGGTCTGCAAGAAAGAAGAAGAGACTGGCTTTGACTAAGAAAGCAGCAAGATCTGTGGCAGAAGCTTTTTCTTCCATATCTTAAGACATTTTCAGTTTCCTGTGATATTTTAGGTCTTTTTCTTCCTTTTCCTCATACATCCCACATAAGCTGGAACTAGGGTGACCAACTGTCCAGTTTGCTCCAGATTGAGGAGCAAGATTGGGAATGTCCTGGGCAACGAGTTGAGCATCCAGGTGGGATTCCAATCAGTAGAAAACTGGCACTGTAGACCAGCTGATGGGTGACGGGGGTGTGGGTGATGATTACGTTGTCAAGGAGCCGATGACTATAGCGGCCTTTATTTAGCCTCCCCCTTGATTCAGGTACTGTGTTAACTGCTCTCCGCATACATTGTTTAATTTGATCCCCATGAAAGCCCTATGAATTAAATATAAAATACCCATTTTACAGATGAGAAAATCAAAAGTCAGAGAGGTGAAGGCATTTGTCAAAAATCACATTCTGATAAAAGCAGAACCAGATTTTGGGTTTATGTCTGACTGACAAAGTCCAGGACTCTTATTGTTTAAAGCTTCCTGGGAGAGGCCATAAGAACTTAAATGAAGAAAATAACATCACATTTATGTAAAAATCCAGAAAAAAATGGAGGACAGATTGGGGAAATCTCACAGATGGGATGGAATGACAATAGAGGTAAGAAGGAAAATTATGACTACATTTGGAGCAACGTTTCTAGCATTATATATTTAGTGGCAATATTTATTGCCCAAGATATCTGGACAATCTCAGATTTTCCAAAATTATTTAGCTAGGCAGTGTTCTCCCATCCCAGACAAGGTCCTTTAGAAAGTCAAGTCCATATCCATTGAGTTCCTGTTTTTCATTCCCTGTATTCAGAGATTGCCTTAGGTACTTACAGAACAAAAGTGATTCAGTCCTGCATTGCTGGCTTAACATGTCTTTGTGTACTTTCCCTAAGATGAAATTTTAGTCCAAGAGATGTTGTCTCCAAATAAATCAACAATGGATGGAAAACAAAGAGCACCAACAAATTTTCCAACACATATAGTAACAGGTAAAAGCAAGTATACAGTTTTCAACCTATAATTGCATATCTTCCTAGAGGCCCATGGTATTGAATGCGCAATCACATAATTTTAGCATTCCTTGAGACCACCTACTTCTGGAGTAAAAGCAAATGGAGATGCGAAAGAAACAATCATCCAATAACATTTTTATAGTCTCCCAGAGACAATGGAAGTCAAACCTGGGCCAACATGGACAATTCACCCTTATTTTGGAATGACCCCTGCAGTGCCCTGTCAAGCATGCTCTTGCACTCGGAGGCAGATGCAGTTTAGCCACTCTAGACACACAAGGCACACCAAAAATAAGAACTTCCAGCTAACCAGCACTTTATTAGTTCATCATGCATGATCTCATTTGATGCCCCATTCGACAGGTGATGAAACTAAGGTTAAAAGATGGCTGGGTCAAGGCCACACAGCTAATAATGAACAAAAACAAAGAGCATATTTTTCCAAAGTGCAACTTCATATTGTTAAAAATGTATGTAAGTAAATAAAGAGCACATTGAGAACCAAGACAGCATATTTGATTGACAGGTGCTAAGGAGAGAATCAGGTATCAGAAATCTTCAAGCAGTACATGAAAATGCATTCAGCAGTAGGGAGGTTCAGCATTTTCTTGAAATTTTGAATCCAGATATGAATCCCAGTTCATCCAATGTCTGCTGAGGCCCAAACTTCTTTGAAGGAGACAGTCAAATGATGTCTGTCTCTTTTACTTATTAACTTTCCAAAGCATTTTCAAATAAAATTTGAAAGCAGTATTAGCATGCCAACTTAACATTTAAGATAAAATGTGGGTCAAAAACGTTCATAAGTGTGATTTCAAAATTGTTCATAAGTTTTGATTATCAAGATAACTTTGGACTTGGGGTGGGTTAATTCTGGGCTGGCCCAAGCAAACTTTTCCCCATTTTTCCATGTTGTTTTTCAAAGGAACTGGTGCTGAAGAAAACTATCAAGGCAGTGGCACTGAGAATTATCTTGAAACACAATCGTCTCCTAGCAATGCGGACAGAATTTCCAATAATGGTAAATGCAACCCAGTAATTACCCCACCTAAGTTCACAATATAATGAGGGAGAGATAGAAAAGTCAGACAGATGGAGATCACAGTATCACCTTTCTCCAGGATAAATGCTTAGTTGAATAAAGGGGGTGCTTCACCCCAAATTAGGCAGATTTCCCAGGTCGCTGTCAGAGCTGAGGAATTCCCAGCCTCCTTTCACCCCTGGCCCATGGGGTTCTCACTCTGGCAAAACTAGACCCCAAAGGAGCACAGCAGAAATTTTGTTCTCTGCCGGCAGTCACACACCAAAAAAGGAGAGGAAGGGCTGCTGCAATGCCCAGCTCCCTCTCTCAATTCCCCAGTTAAATCACTTTTATTTCATGGGGTGGAGAGGCTAGTGGGGAACAGAAAGAGCCCAGGTTATTACCCCGAAGGAGTTTCCCCAGGAGAAGGGGGAAAGTGTTCCCTCCAATATATGAGTTTGCTGGACAGAGAAGAGCATATACAGAGGCTCAAATGATACCACACAAAGGCAGTGAGTTCTCTGCCTGATGCACTCAAATGACCAATTCCTGAGACACCAGGGTTTCGAAGAGAGAAAGGTTATTGAGATATGAAGCAGGAGATCAGATGGCCTATCAGACCCAAAAATCTGCCTCCCCAAACTGCAGCAATTCTGATAGTTTTATAGTATCAAAAGATAGGCAGGTTTTAAGATAATGAGCACAGTGGCTCTGGATGGTGTAATTAGAAGTGATCTAATTATTGAGCATGCGCAGATGGATTACATGACTGGACACAGAAAGTATGTAAGAAAATGGCAGCCTTAATATGAAGATGGGTGTGACTTTGGGTAATATAATGAGGTATAGGTCACTTACAGGTTAAAGTGTAAGCTACTGCTAGCATGTCAGGTATACCCATTGTGTTAGATCCAGTTCTGATTATCAAGATAACTTTGGACTTGGAGTGGGTTAGTTCTATTAAAAAAAGGCCCTTTTTAAAATAAATATTAGGGGTTCTCTTTAGTAATCATAAGACTCTAAAGAAAAACCAGGTAAAATGGGTACAAGCAAAGGTCAGTCACAAGTATAATCACAGGGGCACAAGAAAAAGGCTACGCAATACGATCATTATCAGAGATCAAGGCAGCTGAATTATAATTCAAAGATTTTAGTACTTCCCTCTGTTTAATATACTAGAAATTAAAAAGGAATATCTATATAATGATTCAATAATCATTACCATCCCTTAAATCCTAACTTCTTGGTAACATAAGGGTTTAGAAATGAGGCTCCCATGGAGGGTAGTATATCTTTTATTTACCTGAAAGATTCACAACAAAAAAAAGGGGGGGGGGTGGAAGGCAATGAATAGAAAGTACATAAAACACAGGTTATATGTATAAGACACATGTGCTGTTCCCTAGATGCAGGAACAGGTAGGTCATAGTTCCCAAGTAGTTTAATATTTCAGAACTTGTCCCCAACAAGACCTTATGCAAATAGCCTGATGGTTTCTGTGATGTTTGCCAAGTGGTGATTTTCTATTTCTATTTTTCCTTCCAAGTTTATTTATTGGAATTCTGCTTTAAGGAGGAGCTGCCTCTTCTTCTCTATTTATTCAATTATTTATTAATATCTACAGCTTGTCAATATTTATTCTATGGATTACAAAACATTAAGAACATTATCTATTTTGTTGCTCAAATTATCCCAGATTTGGCCTTTGGGAGTTCCTTCCATTTGGCTTTTCTGTCTTTGAACATGTCCCATCCTTTTTGGTATTTTCTTTACTTTCTGGTGCCATCAGATATTCTAGACTCCTCTAGTACGTTCCCTGCCACAACTCTGGAAATTAGCCATTTCTCAAAGGAGCTCTTGTTTCTTTTATTGGAATAATTTTACTTAGAAGCCAAAAAACCAGCTGCTATGTAAGTTCACCCACATATATACCAAATTTCCTCTTTTCTCTCTCTCTCTTTTGTCCTCTACTTATATAAAACCATGAACTCATATTGATACATTTAATTCCAATCCAATATCACAGGATTCTTTCTAACCTTCCCTTTTTCTTATTTGCAATTCTTTCTCTGAGTTAGAAACCTGGCTCCCATTATCCACAATATATTTAATCAACCTTTGCTTAACCCCAATATACAGATAAAATAGTTTTAGAATTGCTACTCCAAACCCCTTTGAAAAACATATTTACTTACAAGAAAATATTTGTGTACATTTCATTTTGTCTTTAGCCTCACAGTCTCTAGTAAAAGTATTGGTTTCCAAAGTTACTTAACTTAGTTCTTTATTTTGCTCCCCCATTCATTGTGTTTACGGTATTCATTTTTAATACAGTTAGGCTCATTTGTTACTATTTGCACTCCTCTTTGGTCCTCCATCATGGTTGATTTAAAGTAGTTATTTGTATTTGAATATATGAAACATTAATATGGCTTTGAAACTCAAAATTATAGAAAAATGAATGATTTTTAAAAATGAATGATTTTTAAAAATCATCATTCCCCTCCTCTCTTCTATCCCATAATCAATCTCACTAGATTGGGGTTTACCCTTCATGCAAGTTCTTTTGCACAAATGAAGAGATCTACGCATTTTTAAAATATTCTTTTCTTTCTTATGAAGGCTACACTCTGAAAATCCACTTCTGTCCTTTTGCTTTTTTCATTTAACTTTATAATCTGTAAATCCCTCCACATCAGTTAATAGAGATCTTCCTCTTTCTAATTCTTACAGCTGCAAAATACTCCATAATGCATTTGCGCTTTAGTTTATTCAGCCATTATCCTATGTATGGGCATTTTGGTTATTTCCAATACTTTTCAGTTAGAAATAATGCTGCAGTAAATAGCCGGGTGTGTATGTATTTACATATTGTTGGAGAGATATCTCTAGGTAAAATCTTACAATTGGGATAGCTGGGTCAAAAGATGAGTGCACAAGTAGTTTTAACAGTCAAATGATGCCAGCCTCTCCATTTATCTATTAGCATTCCAAAGCTTGTTTTAAAATAAAACCTCAAAAAGTTTTTAAAATAATTATGGGTCAAAAAATTCATAAGCATGTAATCAAGAAAACTTTCCCCCATTTTTTCCATGTTCTTCGTTAAAGAACCCGAAGCTGAGGAGAATTATCAACCTGATACTGCTGAGAATTATCATGAATCACAATTTCCTTCTGGCAATGTGGAAAGAAATTCCCATGATGGTAAATGCAACCCAGTAATTACACCCACCTAATTTTATAACTCAATGGGCAGAAAACAGGAGTATCAGAGTACGAGACTGCCAGTTTCCCCACCAACAATGTGTTGTTATACTTTTTAATTTTCACCAATATGATGGGTGAGGAGTGGTATTTCAGTGTTGTTTTAATTTGTAATTTTTGAATTGTGAATGAATATGAACATCTCATATGTTCAAGGCCCATTTTTATGTGGTTTTTGTGAATTTTCTCTATATGTCACTTCCCCATATTTCTATTAGGTTTTTGGTCCTTTGTCCACATTTTTAAAATGAGTTCTTTACATTTTAAGAATACTAACTCTTTTTCTGAGATATTTGTTAAAAATATTTTCTTTGAGTTTGTTAGTTGTGTTTTGATTACGTTTACAGTGTTTTCAAGCAAAAAATTTCAATTCTGTATAGTCAAAATTATCAATCTTGTATCACTTGCTTTTAGTTTTGAGTGATGTCTATAAAGTCTTTCCTTACACTGAGGTTAAAAAGGAATATGCTACTTGTCCTTAAGTATTTATTTGGCCTCATCTGTAAAATTAAGTTCTTTATCTATTTGGACTTTATCTTTCTGTGTGGTGGAAGGTATGTATCTAATCTTTTTACAAATTGCTACCCAGTTACTCCAGTGCCATTTATTAAACAGTCCATCTTTGTCCACTGATGTGAGATGCCACACTTAACATATATTGAATTTCCATGTGTATGAATATCTATTTTTGGCTATCAATCATATTCCACTGGCTTATCTATTTATTAATGTGCCAGTACCACATTATTTCATTTAAAGTGATTTAAATGTCTGGGGTGCTTGTTCCCCTTCTTAGTTTTTCTTTTTCAGTGTATTCCCAAATATTCTTGCATGTTTTTGCATCAATATATCTAACTTCATTTTTAAAGAAAATTTTATTGATTTTTTTTTTTTTTTTAGCATGGGCAGGCACCAGGAATCGAACCTGGGTCCTCGGGCATGGCAGGCAAGCATTTTTACCTGCTGAGCCACCGTGGCCCGCCCTGATATTTTTATTAGGATTGCATTAAAGTTATAGAAAGAACTGATATCTTTATAATTTTGAGTTGTTCTATCCAATAACAGGTGGCGTCCTTTGATTTGTTTGTCTACCTTTATATCATTTAGGAATTTATAAAGTTTTCCTTGTATAAGTCTTTTACATTGATGTTAAGTTTATTCCTAAGTGTTCCATCTTCTTTGTTATAATTATAAATGGGGTTTCCTTTTTTTATTTATCTATATAAAGGTCATTGATTTCTGTATATTAATTTTTAATTACATGCTACTTTATTGAATTCTTTTATTCCTTGAGTTAGTTTTATCACTGATTTTCTAGGATTTGTCAGGAATACTATATTATCATCTACAAATAGAAATAGTTTTCTTATTCTTTACCAATTTTTGTACATCTCATTGATTTCTCTTGTCCAATTTTATTCCCTAATATGCCTAGGATAATATTTAATGGTAGTTCAGGATCTTAACGGAAATATTTAGCCTCTAATGTTTACCCAGTAATAAGATTCTGGTTTTAGGACAAAAATATGTGCATTTTTAATATGTAAGAAAGGTATCTATCAATTCTTTTTTCCTGGGTGTTGTAAGTTTTATCAAAGGCCTTTCTAGCATTTTCGGAGATAATCATGTTTTTTTCTTTAGATCTATTAGTATGATGAAAGATTTTAATGGGATTTCCAGTGTTGAACCAACTTTACATTCTGGAATAAATCCTGCTTGATCATGTTGGTTATTTTCTTAAATAGTGTTAGATGTTGTTTGCCAATATTGATTTGGCATTTAATCCAAGCAAGTTGAAATATCAATATTATATTTGTTTCATATAAATAATTATAAAAATTTCCTTCATTTTTTGATTCCCTGAGAAAATTATAGAGCATTGGAACCATTTGGTCTTTTAAGATTTGTTAGAAATACCTGTGAAACCATCCTAGTCTGGTGCTTGTTTCTGGGGTAATTCTTTAATAAGTTCCTCTATTTCTTCTAAGGAATGTGATCCATTTAAGCCTTAATAATCAACTGGGTTTCATTTTGATAATCTATATTTCCCTAGCAAATTAAACAGTTCTTCTAGATTTTCAAGTGTATTTGTATAGAGGTCCTCAAAAGTCTCACAACCTTGAAAATTTCATGTTTCAATTGTTATTTCCCCCTTGTCATTTTTATTTTGTAAATGTATGCCTTTTCCTTCTCTTCTTGATCAAGTAAGTTAGTAGTTTTTGTGTTTAATTTTTCCAAAAATTAAAAGGATTTTAATTTTGGAAAAATTTTTGTTTATATATATTTTGAAATTTGATCCTTTTTGTCTTTATGTTATGCCAAAGGTATATTTTGTGAAGTTTTATGTTTCCTTCTTAATTTTCTGTATTTGCTTTTGGAGGAAATAATGGGAGATAGAGATATAGGCAGCTGCCTCTGTCTTTAGCTACCTGGAAGTCAAGTCAAAGCATTTAGAAGATGCAATTGACTTATTTTAACTGTATAATTTGAAAATCTTTAGAAATGCTGGATAAAACATAACAAGCATTTTAAAATGTGTATAGTTAAGGAAATTGTAAGGCCAAGAAACCAAGGGAAAATCAAAATCCAGAGCAGTAAGTCATAGATTTAACTTGAGAACAATCCCAGGCTGGGATTGTCCCATCTGTAATATAGGAATTTGGTTTTAAAGATCATTTGCAAAGGATGAGGCCTGGGGAGAAGAAGAGTTCCAAATGAAATGCCTACATAATGCTAAAATTATCAAAGGGCTATACCCTCATAAAAACAGACTATAGTTAGAAAATCTCTCATAAGCACAAGACAACAAGGAAATTTATCTGTAACAGCCTGGGAAATAGATAGTAAAAGCTCTTGATTGAGAATTTATAACCACAAGCCTGTGCCACACAGGATTTGGAATTTGAATTGATCTTTTCTGCATATTCTGGAACAGCTAAGCTGTAAAACTAATATGATCATTAGCCCTGTCCAGTAATAGCCGAGTCCTCAGGCACTTGGTATTAGCAAATGAAAATCTGCTGTGAAGAACCCTTAACCAAGGCTACACCAGATTTTATAGGCAAAAGACTTGTAAAACATGAGCTTACAATTAAAAATATAAAACATATGGGAAGCATTATTGTAAACCTTGACAAACAAGCAAAACACCGTAAGAACCAGCAAATACAGTAAATAGTGCTATTAGACCTCAAGAACTCCAAATAATTGAATCATTTGATAGACTGTTTGAAATAAGTATGTTTCAGGATCTCCATTTCTACTTAGAATGTAAAAAGTTGAAAGAAAAAAAATTCTCTTAGGTGAACATGATTGAACGGGGTTATATAAAACCATGTATCCCAATGATTAACATTGCAAATATAAGTTCTCACATGAAAACTTCAAAGGTATGAATCTTGTACAAAGAGTTTATAATATCAGAAGCTTTAACCTGTTAAACCTCTGGGGAAGGGTCAGCAAACGTTATTTCCAAAGCACTAGCAAAGATCCGTTCCTTCAGGGGGAGTTGGAGAAGCAAAACCTTTCTGCATCTGGATGAAAGATATGAAGGTATGTTGGGCCCAGGATCCTTCACTATTATTAAACAAATGGCTACTACCACCAGCAGAGGAGTGAGAAGCTTCCACCCAAGACTAACCATGTTAAAAAACAAAGTTTGACTGCTGAGGGGAGAACTAGTAAGAATTCTGAAAAAAAAATTCCTATGGCCCAGGTTTACCAGTTCTGTCTATGACTAAGACTATATTGTAGGACAACAGGTAAATCTGACTGTTCACTATAAGCCTCATATGGAGTTAAAAATAAAAGTAGGGTATTGGTTTGCTAAAGCTGCCAGAATGCAATATACCAGGAATGGATTGGCTTCTATAAAGGAGATTTGTTAGTTTATAAATTTACATTTCTAAGGCCGTGAAAATGTCTTAAATAAGGCATCAAGAGGGAGATACCTTTTCTGAGGAAAGGCTACTGGCATCTGAGGTTCCTCTAAAACATAGAAAGGTACATGGTAATGTCTGCTGGTACTTCTCTCACAGCTTCTGGTTTCAATGGCTAATGGTGGTCTCCAAGTTGTCTATGTGCATTTCTTTCTCTCTTCATTTCTTTCCTAAATGTCTCTGCCTTTTATGCTCTCATAAAGGATTCCAGCAAGGGGATTAAGGCCCACCTTGAATATGCTGGGTCACATCTCCATGGAAACAACCTAAGCAAAAAGTCCCACCCACGATAGTTCTGCACCCACAGAGATGAATTAAAAGAACATAGGGTTTTCTGAGTTACATAACAGATTCAAACCAGCACAAGCAGTTTGTCACTGAGGGAAGAGCAAGAGTCTGGAGAGAAACCCACCCCTCTGTGCTACAGTTGTTCAGGGAAGGCTGAAAGCTAAGAGAGAAATAAGAGCACTGGGAAAACCCTCTAACACTCCACTCCGATACTAAGCACAAAGTAACAGTAGCCCACTGCTGGAGGAGTTGAATCTTGTGGTGCACTGAAAATATCAATAGCAACAACAAATCCCACACTCAGATCTAGTGCTGACTAGATTTACTTCCCCCACATCATTCTAATGTCCTGAGGGAAGAAGAAATGTGCCCATTTCCAGGTATAAATATAATTTACTTTTCAGTCTCTATGTGCTTCATTATATGATGTCTAGCACTTAATAAAAAATTACAAGACACACAAAAAAGCCTGAAAACAACCCATTGTCAAGAAATTAATAATTCAACAGAACAAGACTCAGAGATGTCCCAGATGTTAGAACTATAATGTTACGATAATTATGATTAATAAGTTAAAGGAGCTAATGGAAAATACATGAAAAGATGGGAAATTTTAGCAGAGAGGTGGAAACTATAAGAAAGAGTCAAATGGAAATGTTAGAAAAAAAACAATGTCACATATTAAGAATTTCTTCAGTGGGCTCATCAGGGTACTGGACATAGCTGAAAAAATAATTAGGTAACTTAATGACAATTCAATAGAAATAAAAACTGAAACACAAAGAGAGGGAAAAAAGGTGGGGAAAAAAAAACAGTATCAAAGGGATGTGGGACTTAATTAGGATTCCAGCATAAATGTAATTGTAATCCCAGAAGGAGAAGAGAGACAATGAGGATGAAGAAACAAGTGAAAGGATTATAGCTTCATTTTTTCCCCCAATGTAATGAGAGATATCAAACCACAGATCCAAAAAGCCCAGAGAACACCAAGCAGAATAAATTAGTCACATACGTACAAACACACACATTCCTCTATGCATATCATGTTCAAATTGCCTAAATTAGAAACAGAAACAATATCTTGAAGCAGCCAGATGGGAAATAGGAAAAGAAACACAACATAAAGAAAAAAATACGAGAATTAAAGCAATCTTCTTGTTGGAAAATGTACAATTCAGAAGACAGTGAAATGGTACCTTTAAAGTACTAAAAGAAAAAAAACCTGTCAGCCCAGAATTCTATACCCATTGAAAATGTCTTTTAAACATGAAACCAAAACAAGGACAAATAAAAGCCAAGAGAATATATTGCCAGCAGATCTGTGCTACCAGAAGTATTAAAGACAGAACACAATGAAATAAAAAGAACCAAAAATGGTAAAAAAATAAATGTAAATATGAAAGATAGTTTGTTCCTTTTACTTTTAATCACTTTAAAAGATAATTGACTCTCTAAAGAAAAAATAGAAACCATGAAAAACTAAAACACATAAGCAAAATGAATGAATGACAACAATAGCACAAAGGATGGTGGTGGGATTTAGAAGTATATTGTTTTACAATTTACATTATCCAAAATGGTATGATGTTATTTAAAGATAGACTGTAATAAGTTAATTATGTATCGTGTAAAGCCTAAGGCAACCACTAACAAAATAAGGTATAAATAATAAATCAATAGAGAAGATAAAATCGGATCATAAATAATACTCAATCCAAAGAAGGCAGGAAAAATAAGGAATAAAGAGCAAAGAAGAGATAGAACAAATTGACAGTTTAAAATCCAAACGTGGGCGGGCCGCGGTGGCTCAGCGGGCAAGAGTGCTTGCCTGCCATGCCGGAGGACCCCGGTTCGATTCCCGGCCCCAGCCCATGTAACAAACAAACAAACAAACAAAATATAATAAAACAAGAAAATGTTTAAAGATGTTTCCCTTTCTTCCTCCCTTCCTTCCTTCCATCCTTCCTTCCTTCTCTGTCTTTCCTTCCCTTCCTCCCTCTTTAAAAAAAAATAAATAAATAAATAAAAAAAAAAAAAAATCCAAACGTATCAATAATTACATTAAATCTAAATGGTCTCAATCAAGGACTAGCAACTATAGTCCAAGGGCTAAATCTGGCCTATGGCCTATTTTTGTAAGTCCCACTAACTAAGAATATTTTTTCACATTTTTAAAGGATTGGTAGGTGTGCTGATTTGAAAGGAAGTATGTCCCCTAGAAAATCCATGTTTTAATCAAAATCTCATTTCATAAAGGTAGAATAAGCCCTATTCAATACTGTATGTTTGAAACTGTATCAGGTCATCTCCCTGGATGATGTGATTTAGTCAAGAGTGGCTGTTAAGCTGAATTAGGTGATGACATGTCTCCACTTATTTGGGTGGGTCTTGATTGGTTTTATTGGAGTCCTATAAGAGAGGAAACATTTTGGAGAATAAGAGATTTGGAGACAGCAGAGAATGCTGCAACACCACAAAGCGGAGTCCACCAGCCAGTGACCTTTGGAGATGAAGAAGGAACATGCCTCCTGGGTGGTTTCAGGAAGCAAGAAGCCAGGAGAAGAAACTAGCAGATCACGCCGTGCTCGCCATGTGCCCTTCCAAATGGGAGAGGAACCCTAACCATGTTCACCATGTGCCTTCTCAGATGAGAGGGAAACCCTGAACTTCATCGGCCTTCTTGAACCAAGGTATCTTTCCCTCGATGCCTTTGATTGGACATTTCTATATACTTGTTTTAATTGGACATTTTCTTGACCTTGGAAGTGTAAATTAGCAGCTCATTAAATTCCTCTTTTTAAAAGCCGTTCTGTTTCTGGTATATTGCATTCTGGCAGCTAGCAAAATAGAACAGTAGGGAAGGGAAAGAGGGAAAAGAATATTCGATAGATTTTGCACATTGCCCACAAAGCCTAGAATATTTAATATCTGTTCCTTTACAGAAAATGTTTGCCAACCCCTGGGTTAAATATTCCAAATAAAAGGCAGAGATGGTCAGACTCAACAACAACAAACTTACTTTAAATATGAAGACACAAATGGGTTAAAAATAAAAAGATGGGGAAAAAGATATACCATGCAAACACTAAGAAAAAGAAAAAAAGTGACTCTATTGATATCTGACAAAATAGACTTCAGAATGAGGAACAGCATCAGAGGAAAATATTATTTTTAAAGTGTCATTTCATCAAGAAGACCTAACAATCCTAAATGTGTAAACAGAAGGACGTAAACCCCCCAAACAACAATATAAACCAAGTTGATGTAACTGGTGCTTATAGTACACATCCGCCCACCAGCAGAATGCATAGCCTTTAAAAGTGCACATGCAACATATACCAAGATAGCCCATATTCTTGGCCACAAAATGAAATCTGACAAATTTAAAAGAATTCAAATCATTTAACATACATTATTTGACAACAATAAATTAAACTAGGTATCATAACAAAATTATCTGGAGAAATTCTCCAAATATTTTGAAGTTGTAAAACACATTTTTCAATAACCCAACAGGCAAACTAGTCACAAGGAAAATTGGAAAATATTTTTACTTGAATGAAAATGAAAACACAATATATCAAAATTTGTGAGGCAGTGCTTAGATGGAAATTTATAGCATTAAATACTTTTATTAACTATGTTCAAAATTATTCATGACATAAAAAAGAAACTGAGAACAGAAAATATCAAGACACCACAAAAGAGGCAACATAATAACAAAATAAAACTACTAGAAATGGAAAAAATAGTCATTAAAGCTAAAAATGCTGTAGATGGATAAAACCAGATTTTTCAGAACCGAAGAAAAAATAAATTGGAAGATGGATTTGAGGAAACTACCTAAGTTCAGCATACAGAGATGCAAAGATATATAATATGAAACATAGAGAATAGAGTAAGAAGAACCAGCATCCTAGCAGAAGAGAACAAAACATAGAGGAGAGGCAGTATCTGAAGAGATGATTTTTGAGGTATTTCCCAAATTGGTGAAAAATAATTCTTCAGATTCAGGAATCACAAGTGCTGAGCAAGCAAAATAAAAATGAAATTGGACCTACATACATCATTTAAAGCAGAATTCCAAAATCCAAGAGAAGATCTTAAAAGCAGTCAAAGAGAAATAAGATTTCTTACAAGGAACAATTAGACTTCCAGCAGACTTCTCTACAGAAAATAATTGAAATCAAAAGACAAAGAAACAGTATCTTCAAAGTGCTTTAAAAAAACCCAAAAAGTATAGTTGTCAACTTTGATTTTGTACCCAGCTAAAGTATCAGTTAAAAGTGAGTGAGAAAAAAAAAAGACATTTGGTAAAAAAGACTGAGAGTTTAACATTAATAGAACTTTTTAAAAAAAACTTTGTGAAAGATTTAATTCAAGAAGAATGGAGAAATAAGAGCAAGAAGTAGTGACGAACAACAAAACTAATAAATATATAGGAAAATCTAAACAGGATTCTGTGAATAAAGCAATCATAAAGAAGCAATTTCCTCCTAATTATAATTATGCAACACACAATGAGGCTGTTTTTTCCCCTAATCTCAAATAGGCATTTCTTCACGTTGGCAGGAGTATCGGCAAGTTTGTTGTGTGTCTATAGCGACGAGAAGTTGGGTGAAAAATATGCCCCTCCCACCATTATTTTGATATTGTAGTCTTCTTCATTACACTAGGTAATAGTTTCTGTTTCCTAATTAGCCATTGTTATCTCTGCCTTTGCTCTTCAGCAGTTTAGTTTGAATTATGCCAGGCATCTACAATGGTGGAATGCCAAGGCCAAAAGGAAGCAAGATAATCTATTAGAACAAGCTATTTGTTCGATAAGAACAGAATGACAGAATGGGTCACATACCCAATAGCACTGTGTTAGAGGCTTAGTCTCTTTAATAAAAAGAAAAACTCATTATGAAATCCAACCCTCTATCCATGGGAAAGGGTTAAAGATCGAGTCTCGATTAAGTACCTCCCTCTGGGGACTCAATACCTGGCAATTATTGCTTTGCTTCCTCTCACTTCCTCCTACAGCCTGAGTCATACCTTTTAATTTTTAGAAAAAGCTAAATGGAAGTTTTAAGACAGCTCCCAATTTAGCCTGGCTCCTAAAAATTAAAGGAAAGGTGGAAAGTGGAGCTGGTGGGGGATGTTGGTCTCTTACGGGAAAAGCATTCTGTTAATGCTTTGTTTCAGCCCTTCCACACTGGGTTTTAAATCTCACTTTGAATGGCCAACTCTTCCAATAGAAAGTGGTCTTCTGAGTGAAATATTGTGTCCTCCATGCCCATCCAAGCCCCTTGCAGAGAGGAGTTTGTTGAACAAAGTGTCACAACGGAAGGGGACCATGAAAACCTTGGAATGCATTTGAGCAAAAGACTGGCAAAGAAGCTTCTATGGGAATGTGGGAAAAAAACTCTAGATTCATTAATATGGAGAAAAGGCAAAATTCTGTAATGATCTAATAACTTTACAAGCAGCTCAAACATAATTTAACAGAGTTATTGTGTGTCAGAAAATATGCTGAGTTCTGGGGTTCAAACAAGGGCCTGTTCCGCCAAGACTGTGAAAGCCAGTCTTGTGGGGAAAAAGGACTGGAAAACACAGTAGAAAAATAAGTGTGGAATCATAGAGGGATGTACATTGAAAAAGATACAGTGAGCCTTCTCCCCATGGTAGCAAAGGACAAAGAATTTCGTTCGGCTGAAACACTCAGATTATTAGGAAAAAGTTTTACAGTGAAATAGGCATAACTGGAAAGAAACCTGTCTTTTGCCTGGTAGTTAAACAAATTAGAATGGCTTCTCCACCTGGTCTGGTTAGCTAGCGCCCTTTGCAAAAGAAAGGAAGAGCTCTGTCAGCCAGCAGTTTTCATACTGTAGGTGTAGCCATGGGTGGGTCATGAAATCAATTTAATGAGTTGGGACCAACATTTTTTAAAAGCATAGAATAAAAGCAGAGTGGATGCATTGATGAAACTTTTGTTTCAGTCAAGCGTATGTGTATGTGTCTGTGTGGGTGGCAATATACTACAGATTCCCGAAGGGTTGAGAGCTAAAGAACATGAAAACCACTGCTTTAGGTGACTCACCAATCTCTTTTGTAAGACTCTGAGATCAGGAAGAACTAATGTGTGCTACATGCTGCTTTGGACAGCCACCGCTCCAGGGCCACTCACATGCATTTACGGGTATCTCTTATTGCAGTAAGTTTCCAACCAGAGACTGTCTCCCAAAAGTTGGCCCATTTACCAGTGGTACATCTTCTTTAGAAACCTCTTTTCCTCTGAGACAGTCAGTGCTCCCAAGAGAACTGTTTTGTTTTCAGCATTTTATCTTAAATGATCCATAATTAGACCCATCACCCACAGTGGTCGCCAGTTTATCTATTGCCTGGCTGCCACCAAAAACCTTCAAGCCATGCCAGGTCGATGCTCAGTCAGGACAAGGGAGAGTTTCCCTGCTGAAGGTTGACTGCATTTTAAAAATAAAAGTAAAGAGTTTTCCCTGCTGAAGGTTGACTGCATTTTAAAAATAAAAGTAAGCACTTTGCCATTTTATTTTAACTGAGAAATAGAGGAAGGTTGAGAAGAGCCTTGTCCTCTCTTCCTGTATGAATTTTTCTGATGATGGGATGTGGTCTCTGACTCCCTAGGGCTGGCCCAGGAGGAGGGCGGTGCCCTGCATTTCCTTGGAGATTGAAAGGTGGCGTCTCCCAGCTGCTGCTGCATCTACTGCTGCAGAGAAGATCCCACCGACCTGTCAGAAAACTGTTTTTGAGTAATCAGTGTCCAGAGCCCCATTAGAATATCAAATCCATCATCCGAACAGTTGTCTAAAGAGCCTATTGTCTTGTAGATGAAGTGAAAATTCAAACTTCTTCCTCACTTCTGAGCCGAGATTGATATGTGCTCAATTTTGTCAGGTTGTTTCTGTGCTGTTAACACCAAGAACATTGGTTTTTCTTATTTATAGGCTTAAGGTAAGTTGGAGGCTTGAGCCTGGTTGTTTTGGACAGGAAAACATGTATAGGAATTCAATGAGCACATTCTTGCCTGTAATAGTAATTATAATACGAACAACAATAATAATGATTCTATGTGCCTTTCAGTCTGCGGTCCCTGGGACCTCTCTGGCACCACAGGTGTGGAAACATATGAGTGATGATGGTGATAATTTACACCTGAACGCGTCTGACACTTAACCGAGTGCGTTCTTGTGCATTATCCTATTTCCTCTTCCCAGTAACTTCACAAAAGTGGGCACATTGCACGCCTTTTATGGAACAGGAAACTGTTTATATAATACAATACAAGCTGGGTTCACAACTCTTACCACTAGAAAAAAACACTGCTGCTAGCTTCTCCTTTTTAGAAAAGTACCGATTACGCAGTCAGGGCATGGTTCACGGGAAGAATGATGACTGAGAGGAGGACAGGGAGCTCCTCTGAGAGAAGGCAGGAACATCTGCTGGCTGCATCGAACTCACCTTATCTCTTAGCCCCTTCTAGGAAAGCCGGGAAAAATTCAACTCCTAAAAGCGCCAATCTCCTCAAGAAGGACCCAAGACATGCACTTAGGCAGAAGGTGCTGTGCTGAAGCCTGGTCCTAGGATAGCGAGGAGCACACAGTAGGCGCTCAGGAAATACTTCCAAAGAACTAGCAGATAATACTAAGAAATCTATTTGTTCTTGGATAATTTTAACAAATGATTTAAAGTTCATTTTCATGTTCTCTCCTTAGTTGCCTTGGATCCCCCTCTTTTCCTCTTCTAGCCTTATATGTTTAATTACTTTAAGTCACCCGATCTCAGGGAATATGGAATGCGTAGAGTGATTTGGGATCTGTGCCTTTCAGTGGTGGGGTTGGTGTCCCATTTTCTGGATCTCTGAGAGCTGCACCCTGACCCCTAATCTGTTTGCAGGCCGAGGTTAAATGCTGTTCCACCATTGATTATTACCTTTTAGCAGGGAAAGCCTAACAAGGGAGTGAATCTCTAATGATAGAATTTTAGCTGTTTTGACAGATGGTGGGTGCAGGTATTGAATTTGGGCAGAAGCTGGCTTTCTCTTGCTTCTCTGGCCACACTTTGTAGATAATTTGCCATTCACCAGCCACTCGCAATGTCTTAGGAAAGAGACAAACCCCACTGTTGCTTCTGTGGCATCTTGAACTCAAATCTGGCTGGCCCTTGAGTCCATGCTATGATTCAGATGGCAGAACTAAGGCTGCCGCCCAGCCCAGGAGCAGCACTGCCCTCAGACCCAGGTGAGTGGAGGTGGGGTGGCCTGCTCTAGGTCCCTATTTTACAGGGCCCAACATATTACAGACATCAAAATACAGTTGTTTTTCTTTTCAGTCTTGTAAGAAAGTTTCTTGGAAATATAGCAACCAGTGGAACAAAAGGGAGCTACAGGAGAGGGAAGCACAAGCAGCATTAAGTTCCTTAGGGCAGAGGAGACTAAGAGTGAAGGTGAGGGAGAGGAGACAATCCCATCTGGGAAACCAGAGTAAAGGGTGTCGAGACACTAGCTACTACAGTACTGTGCTCCCCCCTCCTCTCTGTTCAGGGGTATAGTTTTGGGCTGCACAAACTCAGAAAAGGGAGGCATGGGGGAGGGGCACCTGCCAGTCCCAGCTCCCCAAGGAGCAGACGTGGTTCAGAAGGATCCATTCAGCCCTTGGGCATCCTGGGCTGGGTTCAAATTCAGTCCTGCCTGTACCAGGCTATGGTGATAGTGGGGTGGGGTCTTCTTTAGCCTCAAGTCACAGTGGGCAGCAAGCCGAGAGTCTTGGGTAGGAATACAGACCAGCCATGATTGATAACCTTTCAATCTTAAGATACAAGGCTTGTCTTTCTCTCAGTCCTGGCCAAGAGTGCTCTTGATATGGTCTGTGCCTTCAGTGGCCCAGATGTCATTTAGTCCCTGGATAATGTCATCAAAGCACAGTTGTTCGCTGGCTAAGTGTAATGCCATTCAGCTCCCCACCTCCCAATATCACTGATGACCAGAGGCAAATCCATCTACCTTTACATGTCGGTATCTATGTCTCTCGCCATTCCTGTGTGCATATCTATCTATATTGCGTTTGGGGTATAGAAAGCTGCCTGTCTAGGATGGCCTTTTGATTTGCAAAACCCTTCTTCAGTTGACTACTTTCAAATATGTAACTTTTAACTTTCCTCCTGGAGGAACAAGAGCAATTTTTGTTTGCAAAGATTTCCTAATCAAAGTATCCCTGGGCTTAGGGTTGTCCATTTCCTCCTCAATATTTCCCTTAATCTTCCTTCTAGTACGTAAGTGGAAATGGACATGACCAATAACAAATATTTATTCTATTCACTAGACTTTAAGCCCCTCCAGGGCAGGTACCAAGGCACAGCAGTTTGTTCCCCGAAGGTCTAGATGTTAGTATCAGTGCAAAATAGTAGCTGAATTATGTTTGCTAAATAAATCCATGAATGGATGAATAATGCATAATTATAAATAATGCATAGTTAGAAACAATAATGTATAATTAGTGTTTCTCTGCAACAACAATAATTAGTATAACAATGACGTTAATATCCTTTGAGCACTGACTATGTGCCAGGCAGTGTAGTGTTTGAACTACATTACCTCGTTTAGGTCCCACAGCAATCCTATGTAGGTGGTGTCATTCTTACCCATTTCACAGAAGTGGGATCTGAGGTGCAGAGAAGCTAAGTAATTTGCCCCCAAGCAGCTAGTAGGTGACAGCACTGGGACTTGAGCCTGTGAGAGAGACCAGGTAAGCGCATGTGATTTGTGGTCCCTTCAAGGACACCTGAAGAACTTTGAGGCAGAAAGTTTCATAGAGGTCACATAGAGCAATAATTACCAGCTCTAATGACTACTTCTTCATTTTTCTAACTATGACAGATGCCCAGTATCCCAGAGGTGAAAAGCTGTACCTCCACTCTTTCTGTCTTTTGCTTGGCAGATTCCACCTGCGCTGTTAATGTGCTTGAAACGTTGCCACTGGAGAACAATGAGGGTAGTGTTTTTCCTTTCAAGTACTCACTGTAAGAAATAATTTTCATCCACAGAAGCTTGCAGTGAGCATTTCCTGCCTCCCTGTTGTGACACTGGAGGGATTCATGAGTTCCTGGTGCCCCGCTGAGCTTGGCTTCCCTGGAACAAGCGTGACTTTGACTCTCAGCCTTTTGTGGCAGGCACCAACAGTGTCATGTTGGTAGATTTTTCTAGAACTTTCGTGTTTTGCCAAGGAGAAAATCATCACCACTAAAAGGTGCCCTTGGGTAGTCAGTTTTATTGATATTTTCTTCCCTTACAGAAAACTAACTCAATGTCCTGCCATTTATTTAAGTACAAAACTGGCTTTTGTTCCTCCATCACACCTGACACCCAAGGTTTGCAATAATCAATCTAAACTAGGTTAGACATCAATTCTAAAGTCTTTATAAACAGACGATCACCTTATAAAAAGTTCATCAAATTTGTCTTTGGTCATCAATGTATTGGGGCTTGGGAAGCCTCAAAATTAGAAGGAATGAATATATTAGAACACGTCCCTTAGAGGACCAATGCATTAGGTGGGACCATAAGAAATTACTGGTTATGTTCTTCAAAAAATTGTTCAAATATCCAAAGTTTCATGAGGTTCAACCTAGTACCTTAGAGACCATTCAGGGTTTCTGCTTAACAGAACCAGCCCCTCACCCATTTATGCTTCCTGCAGAGCATAAATTCAGCAGGAAAGAATTCTGCTTTTCTTCTCTCCATCTGTGATTCTTGCAGAGAGTCAAGGCATGCTGGTAGCAGATATAAATCTGTATGTTCCCATAGTCATAAGGAGAATTTTTCCTTTGCCAAACTACCTTCATAAGGTTTTCACTCCTTCTGTTCTTTAAATGGACATTCAGACACATTCAGAGCAATGGCTGGCTCACAACAGATTTTTGGGTTTTTTATTCACTTATTCCACAGGAGAGCAATCCCACGTTTTTCAAACTTTGTTGTTCAGCATTGAACTGAGCTCTATACACTCACATCTCCTGAGTAATGAAAATACAGACTCCATAGCATTGTCCTTACGGTCCATACCCTGAGATCATGAGGCAAAGTGCTCTTAAAATAGTTCTCAAAGAATGAATCTCTAATGTGAAATTTCAGCCAGCATGGCAGATGAATCTTTTCAGAAATTTTCTCATTTCCTGAGCTAGAATTTTAAAAAAGGCTGACATTACACCTAGCTTTGTTTTACTACCAAGTGGTATGATGTGACAGACCGTGTAATATAACCTTTCCCTGATGAACGATCAAGTTGAACTTAATCTTAGTTTGGCTTCTTAATTATATCTGTCATAATCCAAGAGAAATCTAACAAATCCTCCTGACAGTTCTCTAGGCTGATGGAGTATGGAAAAGCTTATTGTGGGATAAGGGGGACCTGGGAGTCCATGTAATGTAGAGGCTAAGAACCTGGTCAAATCCTGGTTCCACTTCTTAACTCTGTGTAATCTTGGTTAAATTTCTTCAACTCTCTGCACTATGTAAACTGGTGGTAATAATGCCTTATTCTAGAGGGTTATCATGAGCATTAAGTAAATTAATAAACAGGTAAAGTCTATTACTAGACTTTAATTTACATACTGTGAGATTCGCCCTTTTTGGTATATAGTTCTGACAAATTCATATTGTAATGTAAACATCACCAAAATCAAGATATAGAAGTCCATCACCACAAAAACATCCCTTATGTCCCTTTGTAGTCAGCTCTTTCTCCCACCCTCCCACCCTAAAAATACCAATCTGTTCTGTCCTTATAATTTTGCCTTTTTCAGAATTTCATATAAGGAAATACTATATAGTCCTTTTAGATATGGGTTATTTTGTTTTGGTGTTTTGCATATTATATTCAATTATTCCAAAAACATTTGTTTAAAAAATTCATTTCTCTATTGAATTATTATCGCACATTTATAAAAAATTAGCTGATCATGTATTGGTAGATCTGCTTCTGGACTCTTTATTTTATTCCACTGATATATTTGTCTATTCTTTCACCAATATCATATTGTCCTGGTAAGACTTGAAATCAAGTAGTGTGAATCTTCTAGCTCTGCTCTTGATTTTCAAAATGCTTTGTCTATTATTTTTTCTTGACTAAATTGTAAAAACAGCTTATTCTGCAAAAATTTCTGCTGGGATTTTTATCATAATGATGATAAATCTATAAATTTGGCAAGAATTGACATCTTAATAATATTGAGTCTTCTAGTCTATGGACATTTTATATCTCTCCATTTATTTCTTTTAACAATGTTGTGTAGTTTCCAGCATAAATACTTTGAACATATTTAATTAAATTTAAACATATATATTCCACAATTTTTAATGCTATTGTAAATGATACTTTTTTATATTTCAATTTTCAAATGTTCATTACTAGCATACAGAAATATGATCTATTTCTCCATAGAAAATTATATCATCTTCAATGGAGATAACTTTACTTCTTTCTTTCCAATATTTATGCCTTTTTGAAAATTTCCCTTGCCTGACTTTCTGTGTAGAACCTCTAGTACCACGCTGAATAGAAGTGGTAATGATAGACTTTTTTTTTTGCATGTTTGACAGTGAAAGCATCAGTCTTTAGTATGAAGAACAATGTTAATTATAGGGTTTTTTTATGCCTTTTACTGGGTTGAGGAAGTTAGCTTCTCTTCCTAACGTGCTGAGAGTTCCGATGATAAATAGATATTGGATTTTGAAAAAGGCTTTTTCTGAATCTATTGCAGGCATAGCAAATTTTTCTGTAACAAATAAGATACTAAATATTTTAGGCTTTGAGGGCAATATGGTCTCTGTTATAACCTCTCAAATCTGCCATTGTAGTAAAAGGCAATCATAGATAATAATAAAAGAATAGGCATGGCTGTGTTCCAATACAGCATTTACAATGTAAGCATAATATTTACAATGTAAATAGTGAGTCAAGTTTGACTCATGAGCCCTATGTTGACAACCCCTGATCTATTGATATGATCCATTGAGTTTACTTCATTATTCATTTGATATGGTAAATTACATGTGGTTAAGTTTTTTTTGTTTGTTTGTTTTTTTTTTGACATGGGCAGGCACTGGGAATCGAACCCGGGTCCTCTGGCATGGCAAGCAAGCATTCTTGCCTGCTGAGCCACCGTGGCCCACCCTCATGTGGTTAATTTTTGAGGTTGAACCAGCCTTGCATCCCAAGGATAAACCCACTTGGTCATGATATTCTTTCCTGTTTACATATCATTGAATTTAATTTGATAAAATTTAGTTAAGAATTTTCATGAGAAAAATTGGTGTTATGTATATTTTTTCTTATAATACCTTTGTCTAGTTTTGATATCAATGTAATAATGTAGAATGAGTTGTAAAATGTTCCCTGTTCTTCAGTTTTCTAGATAAGTGGGTATGACTATTATTATGTGTATCTCAAATGTTCGATAGAAGTATTTTTAGAGAAATTGTTAATTTCATTTGTTTCCCTAATTATTGGTAAGCATTCATAATAGTTTCTTATGATATATCCATTTTAGTATCTGTAAGAACTATACTTATTTCCTACTTTCATTCTTGATATTGGTATTTTGTATATTTCTTTATTCCTGATTAGTCTAATTAGAAGTTTACCAATTTTAGTGTTCTTCTCAAAGAACCAGATATCATTTTTTCCTATTGTTTTTCTGTTTATTACATTGATTTTTGCTCTTAAATCTCTATCTCTAAGCCTCTTCTCCTTCATTAGGCAGACAGCTCTCCTGTCCTCCTTTATTTTCTTTCCTCTCCTTCCTTGAATTTTATTTTCTTTTTTATCTAGCTTCTTACTGTGAAAACTTAGATAATGGATTTAGACTTCTCTTCTTTTCTAATATAGTGCTTTGTGCCACAAATTCCCTCTCAGCTCCAATTTGATCACATCCCACAAATTTCAATGTTTTTATTTCTACTCAGTTCAAAATACTTTATAATTATCTTTTTGATTTCTTCTTTAACCCATCCATGGGTTATTTAGAAGGATACTATTCACTTTTCAAATGTTTGGAGATTTTTCTAAAACGCACTTTCCACATATTTTCCAAATCCCTTTTTGTTACTGATTTATAATTTAATTCCATTTTGACCAGAGAATTATGTTACATAGCTTGAATCTTTTAAATTCCCTTTAAATTTTTTAAATATTTTGGTCCATAATATAGTCTATTTTGGCAAATATTCTGTGTGCATTTGAAAAGAACGTGTATTGTATTATTGATGGGTAGACTATTCTAAAAGTGTCAATTAGATCAAGTAGGTTGATAGTCAAGATTTCTATTTCCAAACTGAATTTCTGTCTCCATGTTCAATTGATTAATGAGAAAGTAGTATTGATACCTCTACCTATAACTGTGCATTTGTCTATTATTCCTTTTAGTCTATCAATTTTTTCATGCATTTTAAGCTCTTTTATTAGGTACATAAACACTTAGTATTATTATGTCCTCTTGATGAATTAAACTCATTAACATTAAAAATGACCCTCTTTATCCTAATTAATATTCTTTGCTCCTAAAAATGTATACTTTATCTGAAATTTAAATAGCCATTCTAGCTTTCTTTTGATTAGCATTAGCATGGTATATCTTTTCCCATCCCTTTGCTTTTAATTCACTTGTGTGTTTAACTCTAAAGCAGTTTCTTATAGGCAGCATATAGTTGAGTGTTGCTTTTTTATCCAATCTGACAATCTCTGCTTCTTCAACATGCAGAATATAGTTATAATACTGGTTTCATAATCCTGCCTTCTTTTTTCTACCATCTGTTTCACTTATGAATCAGTTTTAGTTGATTAATCTTCTCCTCTTTATGGATTATATTTTACTGCTTTTTTCCATGCCTCAGCATTTTTTTTTTTTTTTGGATGCCAGATATTCTAAATAATATCTTGTTGGGTGCTGGAGATACTTGTATTAAATATATATAATTGAACTTTTAACTTTGTTCTTGGGCCAATTGAGTTTCTTAGAAACAGTTAATACTTCTGAGGTTTGCCTTTAAGCTTTGTTATATGGGATCAGAGCATCATTTATTATAAGGCTGATATTCCCCAATTCTGAAATAATTTAATTCTGAGTATTCTACCTAGAAGACTATAGACTATGAGGGTTTTCCACTTCGGCTGGGAGGAACACCATATATTTCTAGTCTGTGCGATCACTGGGAATTATTCTGCTTATCCTTTTGGGTAGTTATTTTTCCCTCCTTGGGTAGTTTTCTCACTGCTGTTCACAGTCAGTATTAGCTAAAGACCTAGGGCAATCCTTTACGGATTGCTTGAGCTCTCTTCTCTATCTTTCTCTCCCTCATTCTCATTCTCTCACCCTCTGGCATGCTGGGTTATGAATTCTAGCTGCTTGGGCTTCTCTAAACTCCTAACTCCATCTCTTAAGCACCACCGGGTTCTGCCTGTGTTCTCACTCACCACACTGGCCTGGAAGCTCTCTCCAGCAGTAAACTTCATTTTTTTCCCCCATCTCTGAGGGTCACGCTCCTTTTCTGCCTGTTGTCCTATATCTGGAATATCATTGCTTCATATTGACTCTGAAAAGAAAGAAACATAAGATGTAAATTTTTGTATCTATTGATGAAATATATTTGCTTCCACAAATTGGTTAACCTGAGTTATATGTTAATAATTTCTAAGCAATAGCCTCTAAAAGGTAACAAATGTGACTTTAAATATTCAGTGATAGTATGAAATTGGCAACAATTTCTGTGGCAGAGATTATCCCTGGAAGCCCACACAAGAGATAACCACTGTGGCCTCCGGGAGGAAACTGATAATGAGGGGTAAGCTATTAGGAATAGCCTTATTTTTCACTGAAAGTCTTTTTTATATAATTTGAAAAGTGTACAATAAGCTTATAGGACTTAATATGTAATCCAGTACTTTAAATAATTTAGGTTAATATTTTAAATGTCTGCCGCAGCTTGAAGGATCTGAAAACATCTTCCCATTCTTGTTGCAAAAAAAGCAACTCCTTCTGTGTGACTTGTGATTTCTGGGATGTCTGAAAGGTCCTGATGGTCCATAGTATTACTCGTGACATCTCGCCAGTACTACAACTTCAGTTAAGACTTTGGGTTTATGTCCATGGGACACACAAAATTTTATGCCATAATCATTCGTTTCAAAAAACCCGGGCACTCACTGAAGAAATATCTCCTGGGCACCTGCTAAGTGCTGGATAAGTAAAGAAGGAGTTCTTATTTTCTTATAATTAATAGTCACATGTTCAACCAATATAAATATGCTAAAATTAAGGGTATTTTTTAATGTGTTCCAAATTGTACTCATGTGAAGTTTTTCTAGCATCATAGTAAGGTGGGTCTTTTTGCTGTGGTATGACAATGTGGAGAGTAAAGAAAGGAAAAAGATGAGAGCGCCATGCAGGAAGTAGCAAAGATTATACCCCACAAAGAGAAGAAGTCTCATAGGCTAGCAGCTACTACAAACTGAGCCTCCCCTACCTTCTGGCTTTGTAGGGGCCAGAGTCAGTTCTGGGGTCAGACCATATGTAGCATCCCTCCCAAACCAATGAAATCCTAAGCCACACTGTCTGCACCTCTTCCTAAGCAGCAGAGACCAGTCCAACACACTTATGGTAGAAGGAGCTGGACAGGATGAGGCAAAGGAATTACCCTTTTGAAAAGTAAACTGTCCTGTGAAATGTGTGCCCGAGGACCGAAGTTCAAGCCATCAGGAGTGTTGGATCCGTAGAAGGGATTACAGTCCTCACCACTAGCAAAAGGTGTTATCACTACATATAATTAATTGATGAAATAGTTCTGTTCGTGTATTCTAAGAGTGTAACAAGAACAACAGGGAAATCATTAAGAAGTAAGATCCCAGCCATTGTTTTGGCACAAAGCCAAAATTTCTTGATTCTGGGCTCATTTAAGAAAATTTTCAAACCAGGATGTGATTTTTTTGAAACATAAAATGAATCTGTGTCATGGAAAGATGGTGATCTTTGCTCATCACTGCATGCTTTCTGAATAGGCTGCTGATTTTTCATAGTTATTAGCTTTCTAAAGTTGATAAGAAAAGAAGTTTGAAGTCAACCTTAATTATTTATCAAAGCTTGATCATTGTGCTTATTTCCACCCACCCCCACCCCCCACAGAAAAGAAGAATCCAAAAAATGACGAATATAACACTTTGTCTGTTCTGGACAAAATCCTTAAAAGTCTTGGAAGATCTTCAAGTAAATGGGACTTTATGACCATATTGATGATAGATAAGTAGCTGCTCATTTGGAGTGTGTTTTGTTTTGTTTTGCTTTGCTTTTTGTCCTGGTGTGAAGAGAAGTAAAAATGTCTACTCACAGGCAAGAATATGAAAGAGTAAGATGAATTTAACCCCTTTAGCGATCAACCATATTTATCAGGAGTATTCTGTCTGGTAATTAATATGTGCACACCTGACTTGATGAGTGGCCTTTCCAAACTCATGTAGTCATGAGTCATGTAAGGAGGGAGTTCTTTCTTCTTTCTAGGCCAAGCAAATGAAGGGTCAGTTCACCTCTTTCCCAGGAATACAGAGGACTCCATGTAGCTGCCACTGCATACCCACATTGCAGTGGTTGCCTGCTCCTTCATAAACTAGGCTGATGAAGGTTCCCAACCCATCTGTTAGACCTGCCTCTCTCACTTTGAGGAGAGACTCCACCTGGGGCTGGAGTCTCCTATGTGTCACCCTGATGTGGGCTGAGGACCTCTTACCACCTGTCCTTCCCCTTTCCCTTTTCAGACAACTATATTACTTCCTGAGTACAAAAAGTTAGTCCACACATATCTTCCTGTGGCTTCTACCACATATCTTCCTTGGAACTTCTTAAAACATCTCTAAGCCTCTTCTCCATGTCAGTCTTTCATTAGGCAGATGCTCTCCTGTCCTCAAGTTTCTCCAAGCTAAATGTCTGTAGTTACTTTGAAGGTTCTAATGTGCAAAGAATTGGGCCCTCATACTTACAGTGTTCTGCATACTTTTAGAATCACAGTAGTTTTGGAGCCACATCACCATTAATTTTGAGCTAATGTTAATGAAAGCATATAAGCCCATTCACCAACGCCTATTGCTAAGACATATGCAGTTGATTTTTTGTAGGTCCAAGCATATGACCAAACACTTAAACATGGTTATCTTCATTTAACTAAATTTATTGAATGAATACCATGTATCAGGCACTACTATGGGTTCTTGGGATATATCACCATTAGAAACAAAGATCCCACAGGTGAGCGGGGGTTGCAAGGGTAGTTTGGTGGTAGACTTCTTGTCTGCCATGTGGGAAACCCGGGTTCGATTCCCGACCCAAGCACTTCCCAAAGACGAACAAACAAAAACAACAAAAATTCAACAAATGGTTCTGCCGTAATGGGATACGCACATGGAATAAGTATGAAATGTGACCCTCGCCATACAGCATACAAAAAAATATAAATAAATAAATTAATTAAAAGATCCCTGTCCTCATGGAGCTCATATTCTAGGGGATGGTTAGATGTGCCTCATTACCCCAGCCCTAAGATATTTTCCCGTCTTTACACTCCTAAGATATTTTTGAGTCTTGACTCTTCCATCCAGTCAATCAGCTGTTCCTCCAAGCCCCTGATCATTCACAAATGTGGCAAGCCTACCATCTATATCCTTTTTTAAAAATGCCAAATAGGAGAGGGTCCATGACATGTCACTAGATATCTCCCTCTGCTACAAGTTGTCATCAAACATAGTTTAAGAGCTGCCCTGAATTGATCCTCTCCCACCTTCTGACTTTGGGAGGCCCAGAGCCAGTCCTGGGGCCAGGCCACACTGAGCCTCTCCTGGACTCCTGAAACCCAAGGGGCCACTCTCTCTTGTGCCTCTTCCTTAGCAGCAGGGACCAATCTAAAACAGTTAATGGTAGAAAGGGCAAGTAATTGTGGTTGAACCTATTGAGAATTCACAAATTGTACTGTCAGGTAGGCCAATTTATACGTCCTTAGACAAGGATTTCAAGAGAGACTTGGTCAAATTTCTAATTTCCTGGAACTTGGCTGTTCTGAAATGAGAACAATAAATTCTCCTGTAACTCAAATGTCAAAAGACAACATCCTCTGCACTTGATAAAACTTCTATGAGTTCTATGAAGTTAATCCAGTAGATATTCATATTTTGGAGATAGGCAATAGAAGCTCCTTAACTTAGTCTGGGGACTTACAGGATTTGAGGCCTCTCCTAGAAATGCCTGGACAGCAAAGCACCAAGAGCCCTTGACCACGTTGATACTAACATCACAAGAATGAGCTCAACACCTGGCTGTTCCTGAGACAAGGAGGGCAGGCCAGCTCAGCAAAGCTCAGAAAAGTCCTCCAATGTGTTTGGAGGTAGAATTCAGTGAAAACGAAACTTTAAGCAGAATGGCATAGCTATGGAGAGAAGATTGCAGCCTCTAACACTGCCAGATGCCCCTTCCCCCTCAAACATCTGTCCTCCATTCTCTCTGTGACCGTGTTTGTCTGGTTCTCCTCCCACCTCTCCTGGCTTCTGTGTCTCTGTCATGGCCTCTTACCCTTCCTGTTCCCTACAATCAGGTGTCCCCTAAGAACCAACCTATTTTCTTCTCTTCTTATACTCACTCCCTGGCAATCCCACTTTTCCAACTTTTCACACCATGCAAATAATTCCCTACTTTAGCTCTAGCCTCTTCCTGAAGTTCCTGTCTTGCATTTTCAAATACTCTGAACACTATTACCAGGATATATGAACAGTACTCTAAACTCAATATGGGGTGGGCCACGGTAGCTCAGCAGGCAAGAATGCTTGCCAGCCATGCCAGAGGACATGGGTTCGATTCCCAGTGCCTGCCCATGTAAAAAACAAAATAAATAAACTCAATATGCTCCCAACTGTACTCATATCCCCTCTTCTAGACTTCTACCTTCTTGCCCTCTTCTTCCAGTGTAGACATCAGGTTCTAAGTCTCTCTTGAGAAATTAAAAGGAAAATTCTAGTTCCTCAGTACTTGTTTTGGTTTGCTAAAGCTCACAAAATGCAATATACCAGAAATGGGTTGTCTTTTACAATGGGAATTATTACCTTACAAATTTACAGTTCTGAGGCCATGGAAATGTCTAAATTAAGGTGTCAACAGGTGATGCATTCTCTCCTAAGACCAGCTACTGGTAATCCTCAGCTCCTCTGTCACATGGGCAAGCACATGGCATCCTCTGCTAGTTTCTCCCTTTTTTACAGGTTTTGTTGCTTCTAGCTTCTAGCTTCAGTGCTTTCCTCTATATTTCTGTGACTTCTCTGTTTTCTGTGTGTCCTTCTCTCTCTGCTTCTCTGGCTTTTCTCACTTAGCTTCTCTGTCTCTTTTATCCTCTTTTAAAGGACTCCAGTAGGAGGAGTAAGACCCACCCTGAATGGGGTGGGTCACATCTCAAGCTAAGATCCTATTCACAGTAGGTCCATATGCATGGAAATAGATTACCTTAAGAAGAAGATCTTTTCTGGGGTACATACAGCTTCAATCCATCATAGCTCCTCATACACATATTAGAACTGGTGGGTAACATTCACTGCTGTTGGAAGCTGGTAGAGTGGCTAAGAGTCAGGCTTTGGAATCAGTCTCACCTGAGTTCAAATCCCTACTCTGCCCCTAACAAGTCGTGCGACCTTCATCAAGTGGCTGCGTGTCTTACGCCTCAGATGCTTCATCTTTAAAGTGGGGAAAATCATAGAATCTGTCATATAAGGAAGTTGTAAGGATTTAATGAGATAATGTTTGCAAAGTGCTTAGCACAATGGTTGGCACAAATAAGGTACACTCAGAATATATACGACACGCCTGTGCCACTTTATAGGGCCACCCCTGAAACAACCCTAAGGAAGGCAGGTTTGTCATGAGTCATGGACATCTAAAGAAAGAAAATCCAGTGCTTCCCCCTAGACATGCATTCCAAAATCTAGCATACCTCATTGTTCAAGACAGTTTTTGCTAAGATGAATAAGCTAATATTACTCTACCATCTCCTATACTAAAATCCTGAATCTGAAAACCATAAGTTTTTCATAACTCATTAAGCAGCAAAACCTGTGCTAGACTCATTTAACAAGGAACCTGACTCGATTCACGTGAGGCTATGTTTCTATATTAACCCCAATATAGTGAATATTTATATATTTTTTGGCAGAATCCCAGGAACTTCTAGGGGTGTTGGGTGATATATGTGATATATTGTCTCCCTAAAAATCTGAAATTCTGAATATCAAAACACGTCTGGCACTATATGGATTATGGACTTCTTTCTTTATAATAACTTCCCCTTTTTGTTTTATCTGTCTTTGGAAATAATGTATAACTGTTTGAATTGTGCCTTTTTCCTCCTTTCCTATGTAGATTTTTACTTTTGTCTATTTGCTTATTTTGAAAGAATGTCTGGTTATAAGGGGTTAGCAAGATCTATGAGATGACCAGTTGGGTCATCTGAAATTCTGAATAATCAAAACACATCTGGCACCATATGGTGAGCAGTGGACATGTGTTCCCTTTTTACAACTTCCTCTTTTGGCTCTTTCTGTCCTTGAAAATAATATTGTCAGCCATAGGACAGTTTGAATGGTGTGTTGCTTTTGTTTTATTTTTCCTTCTTTCCTATGTGGAATTTGGGAGTTTGTTTATTTGCTTATTTTTGACAAATGTCTGGCTATAAGGGTTGTCGAGACCTATGAGTGATCCAGTTGGGTGGCTCCTGGGCTGAAATCTCCATAAACACTTTCCCTTCCTTCTCATCCCTGCACCACCCCACCCTACCCCCTTCCTCCAGCACAATATAGCATCACACCCTGAAAAAGGATGCCACATGAACTGGAATATTCACAAAAATATGACTTGTATCCAGATAGAGGACTTCTTTCAGTACAGAGGCCAAGGCCAGCAGTCACAAAGGAACAATCTAAGTTCCATTATTGTCCCAGTGGGAAACAATCTTTAAATGCAAAATTATAGGATGAGGAGTGTGCAGACAGTACAGCCACCTGACTGGCTTTGAATCCCTAAGTGCTTTACAATGACAACTCAAAGAGTCAAAAGCGAGTTGTCAATCCTAATGGAGAGCTTTCATGTCTACACAACACTTTGGATTGCTACCCATGGACCAGAACACTGTAAGCTGGTTCTGGGCTTTTCTGGTATTCAGAGCTATGGGAATTCCATGAGAGGGTTTGTAATGCAGGTTAACAGGAATGATCACTAGAACACCTAGAACTTCTTAATAACTCTCGTCTTTCCTAATAGAAACGGTGTCAAGTAAATAGAAGAGGAGGACCCAGAGCTCACTCAGTGAAGCCAGTAGTTACAAGGATATCAAGATTGCTTGAAAATGCATCTACTCACTCTCATTCTTAGCAGTAAAAAAACATACATGTTTATGTATGTATTGTTAACTCCTCTAAATAAAGAAAATGTGTTTTATTCAAGTAATCCCAAATGGAGTTACTTTATTTAAACATTAAGCTAGAGGGTGTATGGGTTTTGTTGGTTTTAAAGAAAACAAGAAACAAAAAAATTACCAATCTTAAAAATAAGAGGATCTAAAGATCCCTCTTATCTAACAGGATGAGCTTTAAAGAAACATAACCCCTCCAATGTTTCCCTCCTGCAGTATCTTCAAATTGCCCATGCACATATACATAATAATTGTCTACACACAGAATTAATTTCATTGCATTATAATGTTTACCAGGCTTGGACAAATGCAAATTGGGTTTCTATGGTATGGGATAGTAAACAGTCTCCAAGTAATGCATATGAGTTAAAAGCATTTTCTGGGGAATGAAGAGAACACATCTTACCTCAAGTTGTCTTATCCAAACCAATTTTGAAAGTGGACAGGCTGTAAACTGCTTGACTCATTGAGGTGACCGGGGTGGGAAGAGTTATTTGGGACAAAATGGTATTATCCCATTTCTCTAGAAAACCAGGTACAGTGAAGTCCATGAATCATGTTTTAGGGCAACTCTAGACAGAGAAAGTCTGTTCTGTTCCCTTTGCATAGTTTAAGCAATTGGATTTTTATTCTTTCCAAAATACCATTTTTAAGGGCAGTTTAAAATTGAATTAAACAATATTAAATATAAATTGTTAAATACTAAATTGAATTAAAATAGACCAAATTTATCATTGCTGGTGGCACCTTCTTCTTAAGGTATACAAATGCCTGTCATCTCTATACATGACATCTCCAAATCATCTATACACATAAAAGATACTACAAGATTAGAACTATAGAATGTTTGTGCTGGGATGACCCTATGAGGACTTTCAACTGACACCCTCTATTCAGGATGACAAAACTGAGGTAGAGGTCAAAAGACTCACTAGTCATAGAGTGAGCCGATGGCGATATGATGAGAATCTTTCTGGTTTCCTACATTGTCCTATTTCTACCAAACCATTCGGCAGTGCTTCTACCAATAAATGTACATATGATACTTTTTCTTTTTGGTGTACATAGTTTTTATTTTTCTGTTTTGTTCTTGAAATTCATAAAACATTTTAAAAGTATTTTGTGATTTTAAATTGTTTTCATGCACTTTATACCTCTGAATCATTGTGACAATGCTGTGAGGTGGGTGTTTCCGCCATTTTACATGTGTGGATACTAGGGCTCAGAGACATTTAGTGACTTATTCATTGTCCCACAGTCATGTGCACCATCGTGGACCCAAAACTGTCCCAGGCCAGGATCTTCTTGCTATATGTTTTAAGAGTCGTTATCAACACTGTTTTACATGAAATACCTTTTAAGGTTTATCCCCAGTGGTACACTGATACTGCAGTACTAACCTAGACAAGATAAAACATAAAAATCATTGGCCTTCATGGATCAGCTGGTCAAGTTCAACAGAACCTTGGCTGACACTTCTACGGCTCAAACACTTAGGTTCATTGATGGCATTGTCCTGACTAAATTTGATACCATTGATGACAAGGTGAGATCTACAATTTCCATGACATACATCACAAGCAAACCCCAGTCAAGATGGTGGAGTGAGATGCCTCAGGGCTCACTCCCTTCACAGAAGCTTTGAACAACCAGCAAAAAACTGGAAGAAACATCTTTCTCAAAGCTCCAGAAAACAAAGGATTGCAGTAACAAGGTGAGCATAAAACTAAGAAAAAGGCTACTCAAAAGCAGTAGGATCTTGTGGCATATGGGCTGTCCCCTTCCAGCCCCTCACAGGCTCAGCATGGAGCTGGCCCATGTTCCCAGTACAGATCCCTGGTCTCAGTTCCAGAGGGAGCAGAGTAACCATTGAGCACATACTGGGAGCATGTATGTCCTGTCCAGTCTATCTGGTTGTTGCCTGAAGGACCCACCATCCCAGAACTTGCCCTGCACATAGAAGACAGCTCTCTAAGCATCCTCACAAATCATTGCAGGAGGCCAATCAAGCTGTGAAGCCTGGGGCAAGAGATGCTGGCTGTAGGACATACAGTGTAGCACCCAGAAAACTGCTTCCTAGGGAAGAGGGAACATTAGGAACCACGTAAATGGGGGATTTACTAGGCCCAAAGTGCATGCCCAAGACAAGACATATGTACAGAAAGGATCAGAGAGGCCCCTATACTTTGACCTAATGTTTTTCTCTAAACTCATTGCATGGATAAACTCTCAAGGAGAGCCCTTACACAGGTCAATTGGCAAAAGACCAGGGAAGGCCTGAGATTGTTTCCTTCTTTTTGTTAACTCCTGGCATTCTAGGAAAGCTCAGTCATAACACTACTTTGGATATAAACTTAAGGAACAGACACTTCAGTCTGAATTCAAGCAATAAAACATTAAAGAACCTAATGATTTCAACAAAACATACAAAGAAACAGGAAGTGATGACATTAAAGCATTAGAAACCATAAATGAGGAGTCCAGACCTGGGATATATCAGACAAAGGCTTTAAAAAATGGTCCTAATTAAGCTCAAAGAGCTAAAGTAAAACTCAGACAGAGAACTAAAGGAAATTAGGGAAATGATAGATGAACACAAAGAGAATATCAATCCAGAGATGGAAATTATGAAAAGGAATCTATCACTTCCAGAAATAGAACTATGGGAAGCATTGATCTACTCTGGGCAGTAAGAATATACAAACAAAGAAAAAATATTATTGAGAAAGATTTATAAGACTTGCCTATCTTTATATTTAGAAAAATAGCACAATAAAATACTCATTCTTGATTTCTTTCTAATCTGAAGATGAAGCTAGCGGCTATCACTAGGAAAAACTTTGAATTATTTCCCAGAAGTGGGGAGATATTTCCCCTGAATCATTCATTGTCCCCCATTCACTATAGAGAAGCCTATGCAAGAAACTCTGTCTAGATTGGTCTTCAACCCTTAAGAGTCTCAAAACTGTATAATCAGTAGACTCCAAGCCAAAAGTGTTTTAGCATCTGCTCAATCTACATCCTTAAGAAAAGAGAAAAGGGTGGCTCCTGGCTGTGCTATTTTGTTTCAAGCTAAAGTCATGGATAAGATTGAAAAAAACCAGAGAGGAACACAAAATTTAAGGCCTTAGGAATCTATATTAATTAGATATGCAAGGAATTTGTCATTAACTAATATTCCTTAAGAATTATGGAATTCTTAGGTGAATTCTATGGTGAAGCAGGCAAGGAGTTTTTCTCTCCTGCTCTGGTATAGATATAAATGGTTCCTCTGGTATATCCAATCAAAATGAAAAGCCAATTGATTTTATTATTTTTTTAAGGCATCCCCTTTAATAGCGTGGGATGGATTTTAAATCAGCCCTTTAAAGGACAAAAAAATTAGTTGAGAAACCTAAACTACAATTTGAACTATATGTAGTTTATTAATAGATCATCTACTCCATAAACATGTAAGGGAAATTCCAGATAATATACAGGTATAATTATTTATGATTCTAGTGCTAAATTCTTATTCCCCCTCATTGGCATAACTCTTAGCCAGCAATTCTTTCATGTACACATTCATTCATCATGTAGGTATTCAACAGTTCCTTTTTGCACAGCATTTTGCCAAGGCAGTTGGGGTATTAGTTTTGCCCTGGTCTCCCCCTGCTCCGTTGGTTCTTCCATCACACTGTCATTTTGTTCTGTTCCTGGTGCATGCACCCCTAGCCACTGACCAAAAATCTTGCTAATGTTCAAAGCTCAGAGAACTATGAGTCCCTCTGTCTGCAATAAATTAATGCCCGATCCTTAAACAACACAGAGTTCAAGAAATGGCTGGTCACTGCTCTTACTATTTTGTGTTATTTTGGCTCTTAATTGGTGCTTGCATCAGGGTTCTCCAGAGAAATAAAACCAACAGGAGAATATAAATAGGTGGAAAGATTAGACAGATGATAGATAGATAGATAGATAGATAGATAGATAGATAGATAGATAGACAGACAGACAGACAGACAGACAGATGTAGATAGACAGAAAGAGAGTAAATAAGCTGGAAACTTGATGATGGCAATGTTGAATTCCCAGGGGAAGCCGTAAGTTGGGAATTCTAATGAAGGTGATGATAAATTCCCCAGGAGAAGGGGGCTGACTGAAATGCAGATAAATTTTCTTCTTTCAAACTGCTGAAATTCTCAATTCTCCTTTTAGAGCCTCCAACTGACCAGATGAAGACTCATCTCATTGCTGAAGGCAATCTCCTTTGTTGATTGTAGATGTGATTAGCCATAGATGCAATCAACTGACTAATGATTTAAATCCACAAATTCCCTCATAGTAACAATTGGACCAGTGCTGGCTTGTCCAAACAACTGGACATCATAACCCAGCCAAGTTGACACATGAAAGTAGCCATCACAGTACAACACAAATGCATTCAATGCTGGAAATGCAGACAGTGAGACATTCAAGCACAACTCTGCAAATGCTCAGGAGTGCTTACAAATGTCTTGAAGTGGCCTCCTGCTCTTCCTAATGCTACCTGCAAAACTCTCCACCATATGCAAAATACATTTTCCTCTCGAGTTGTACTAGTCTATTATGTAAATGCCTCCTTCTCCCCTCACCAAGTACAGAAGCTCTGGTTTTGCCTGTTTCTGATAAAAGTCTGCCATACTTGCAGATGTAAGGATGTAGCTGATTAACTCTCTCAGATCAGTGGTTCTTAAAATAAGATTCCTGGATGAGCAGAATCAACATCCCTAGGGATAGAAATGCATATAATCAATTCAGATAATAATAGAATTCAGAACTATTGAATCAAACTCTGTGGCAAGGCCCAGCAATCTATGGCAGTCCCAGGGAATTCTGGTGCGTGCACAAGTTTGGGATCCATTGCCTCAGACTATTACCTTTTTAAAACCTAAACCAAACAAAATCCTGAGGTACAGAAGTACATTTGAGCTTTTGTCTGAAGTCTTCCCTAATTCTTCACTTTGAATCCAGAGGAAGTTAACCTCTATCATCAACAAACTCAATCACAGGCCAATCCATGTTCTGAGATAAACAGATTTCAACCTTGTCTTTCGGGAATCATATTACAGAGGATAAATGAGACAAAGCATCCCCTCTGTCCTGCAGTGATATTAGGGAGAAACTTAAAACTCCAGATAAGTAGGAGGAAAACTTCAAAAAATAAATAGGTCAGGTAATCATTTATAGAATCTCAATAATAAACTTAAAAGATGGATGACTATACAAAGTGTCTCTGTTTGCTTTTGTGGTGTTTTAACCAAATACTTAGCACATTTCATATATTCACAAAAGCATAAATCCACCAACTTTTCAGAAAATTGCTACTTGTATCTTGTTTCTACACAAGCTATCATTTTTTGAACTACTTTGTGTCCAGGACATGGCGGCTTCCCAACAAAGAAGAAGGCTTTAAGACAGTGGCTCACCTTAACTCTGACTTGCCTAGCATTCTCACCTTCCTTGCAACGTGTTGGTCCCAAGCCCAATACCCATAGTGGATGCATCCATATAAGACGTTGGCTCTGGATGACTTCTGCCACCAGCATTGTACGCTGACATCACTTTGAACACCACTAGAGTAGTATTCCAAGTGTAAGTTTTTCTTTCTTCAGGAGTTTGTGTTGCTCACAAACGAACAGCATTTCCTAGAAACAGTCCCAGCATAGAAGAATTTGTCTGCTTGGTATAGTTGGCGATGAAGTTTCTCTTTACCCAGGAAACAGTGAGCCAAAAGGCCAATTATTTTCAAGGTCTCTCTGGAAAAGAATCTGGTGGCCTTCACTTGGGAAAACTCTCTGCTCTGGTATGGAGCTACCTTCCCCTCTGCCTTGGCTACAGGAAATGGCATACAGAAGGTACATGCCTTTCCCAGCCATTGCCTAAGGAGGCATAACTCACAACCTAGCTGAATGTACACCCTATAAGGAGCACACATGCACACACACACACACACGTGCGCAGTTATCTATCCTTGTGCCCTCTCTACCGTGTGGTCTGTGACTTAGTACTTGAATTGCCATGTACAGAAACTCCACTCTGTGTCTTCTGCTATGGTGTGTCCTGGACCTGGCCACTCAGTTATACCAACTGTGAGGCCAGCATGAGACAGGCGCAGAGTGTGAAGGCCACCATGTTTCCCTCACAGACATGCCTAACTTGACTTCAAATTCTTGCCTGAAAGCAGGAGTCAGCAAACTTCTTCTATAAAGGGCCAGATGGAAAATACCTAAGATTTTGTGACTCATACAGTCTCTGTTTCAACAACTCAACTCTGGCATTGTAGTACAAAGGCAGCCATGGGCAACAGTAAACAAGTGAGTGTCCCTATGTTCCAATAAAACTCCATTTCCAAAAACAGCTAGGGGCGCAGGCGCAGATGAGTTTCCTCGCAGAGGGATGTGACTGTCAAGCTGTCTGGCCGCGGTGGCTTGGGTGCGCGCCCTCTGGGAGGTTTTATTATGAATTAAACCAGTATGCTTTCATTTCTCCAGGGTAAACACCTACAAGAGGAATTACTGGATATGAACAGAAGTACAAGAGAGACTTCAGAAAAAAAAGAAAGAGAGACATAACAAATGGATGCCTATCTTACGTCTCCTACAAATGCCATCTACAATTTAATGAAACTTCTTAAAAATTGTCAAGTTCAAAAGAAAAGAAAGGGGGAGGTGCAAGGGTAGTTCAGTGGTAGAATTCCCATCTGCCATGAGGGAGGCTGGGATTCAATTCCCGGCCCATGCACTGCCCCAAAAAACCAAACAAGCAAAAATTCAACAAATGGTGTTGCAATAATGGGATACTCACATGGAAAAACAATGAAATATGACCCCCGCCAAACAGCATACAAAAAAAAAAAAAAAAAGAAAAAGAAAAGATGGGAAAATTCTGAATCCAGAGACTACAAGAGATGAATCAAGGCAGTAAGGGAGGGTAAACTTGAGTTGACACTTCAGAAAGCCCAAAGGGGTTTTTTAATCCCAAATAAAATCTTTAAGAATTAAGCCTGAGGTTCAAACTTCTGCACAGGAACAGGAGGTGAAGAGCTGGAACTAGGACACTGTTTAGTCTTAGAAAAGAAATGATAAGGGAGCTTGCAAGTTTCATGTTCTTTTTTGGGGGGGGGGGGCTCACCCATGACACTTGGAAACTGTGCCTTCACCTGAGAACGTGGGATATAGTTATCCAATTTTATATCACATTTCTGTGATGCAGAAATGCTAAGCTAAGAAATTAACTTAAAAACTGTCCCAGAAAAAAGACATACATAAGCAAAAAAAAAAAAAGTTGGCATGGTTATAATAATATCAGACAGTAGACTTCAAGACAAAGTGATTGCCAGAGATAAAGAGGGACTTAATATAATCATAAAAGAGCAGTTCATTAGGAATGCATATGCATGTGTAGGCTCATCAGAAATATATATGCTGGTGTGAACCTATTACAGAAGCACTAAATTTCATGAAGCAAAAAGTAACAAAAAAAGAGATCAATAGATAGATCCACAGTCATGGTTGGAAATCCATAATCAGCTTGATAATCAATAGAATCTGTAGGCAAGAAATTCAGAATAAAAATGATAAGAACAACACTATTAATCAGCATGATCTACTTGATATTTAAAGAATAATATATCCCCTAGCTGAAAAAGTACACTCTTTTCATGTACTTGGGCATTCTCCAAATACTCTGTTTGACCATAATATGTCTTAATACATTCCAAAAAATATTGTACAGTATGTTCTTTAACCACAAGAGACATAAATTCAAAAACAATAGTAATAAGAAGTCTAGAAAGTTGCCTAGTACTTGGAAATTGAATAACACAGTTCAGAATAACCAGTTAGTCAAGGAAGGAATCCTAAGGGAAATCAGAAAATGTTTTGAACTGAATGAAAATGACAGCATGCCAAAATTTGAGGGATGCAATTGAAGTAGTGTTTGGAGGGACATTTATAGCTTTAAATGCCTATGTTAGAAGAGAAGAAAGGTTTAAAATCAATGATTTGGGTGTTCTTTTATTATTTTTTCCTTGGAGTTACAAAAATGTTCTAAAATTGCTTATAGTATGAATGCCCAACTATATGATGATACTGTGAACCATTGCTTGTATATTTTGGGTGGATTATTTGATGTATGAATATATCTCTACAATAATAAAATTGTATTTAAAAAGATAAGAGCAATGGAGAAAAAAGTCAGTGATTTAAGTTTCTACCTTAAAAAATTTGAAAAAGAAGAGATAACCAAATACAAGGTAAGTAGAAGAAAAAGGTAAGGATAGAAATCAATGAAGTAGAAAACAGGAAGATGATAAAGAAAATGAACAAACCCAAAAGTTGTTTGAGAAGATTTTAGAAACTGATAAATCGTTAATAACGATTAAGAGAAAACACAATCACCAATGTTAGAAAGGAAAATGAAGTATATTATGAACAACTCTATGCCAACAAATTTGATAACTTGGATGAAATAAACAAATTCCTTGAAAAGCACAGCTTCCCAAAATTGAGTTAAGAAGAAATAGAAAGACTGAATCGCTCTGTATCTATTAAAGAAATTTAATTCTTATTAAAGAAAGAGAGTCCTACAAAGCAAAATTGGTTCAATACTATTGAAAGTCCTATAACTCGGCCAGAATTAAAAGTAGCAACACTGTATTGGACATTCAACCTGGGGCACAGGAAATTCCCTTTTATGAAAAAGATACCTTCCCCCCCACTGAAATAAGCTCAAAACAAAAATTACATATCAACAATGAAATGAGCCATCATGGAAGAGTCAGCAGAGTAAAGAAATAAGAAAGTTTGTATCCACAAGAACTGCATATGATATGACAATGTGAAAGAGAATATGATGTAAATGTTTAAAATAAAGAGCTAATAAGTAAAAATCCATAACAAAAGCGTAATGTAAAAAAGGGATTAGCAAATTTTAAAAAGAAACAAAGGGAATTTCTAGAAATAAAAAATCTAAATGAAAGAATGGAGAGCTTAATCATTAAGAACAGTGAACATCACTGAACAGCTGAAAATTATTGAACTTAAAGCTATATCTGACAGTATTACTCAGAATGCAGCACAGAGAGATAAGAGAAATTAAGAGACATGGAAGAAAATGAAAAGGCCCAATACACATCTAATGAAAGTCATTAACAGAGAAAAATAGAAAAGGGAGAGGTTTTATCTGGAGACAAAATGGCTTTGAACTTTCCATAATTGAAGAAAGTCATATTTCTGGATAAGGAGTCAAAATAAGTATTAAGTAGGACAGCAGTTGAAATACTTAGGCACATCATGATGATAGTGCAGAATAACATAGACAAAGAAATCCTTACAAAGGAAAAATAAACCAGAAACGGCATGCTACTTAGAGGAATGATGACTAGACAGGCACAGGAAATGTCAAAAGACAATAATATAACATCTTCAAAATAATGGAGGAAAAATAGCAATCAAGAATGCGACAAAGGGCTGGCCTCGGTGGCTCAGCAGGTAAGAGTGCTTGCCTGCCATGCCCGAGGACCTGGGTTCGATTCCCAGTACCTGCCCATGTAAAAAAAAAAAAGAATGCGACAAAATAGACACATTTTCAGACAAAACCAGAGGGTTCTTTCATGGCCTCACTGAAAGAATTTCTAAAGGGTGTACAACAGCAAGAGGTAAATTAAACCCAGAAGGAAATAATGAGATCAAACAAATTTGGTGAACTAGGAAACTAGTAAATATATTGGAAAGTCTCAGTGAGCATTTACTAAGTACTAATGATTAATTTGGATGGCATTTCAAAACAAGTTAAATCAAGAGCAGCAGACAACAATAGAAAGAATGTATTTAAATTGTTCTAAGGACTTTTTATTCTCAAAAAGAAGGTTCTACTTCAGTTTAGGTGAAAGATGCAAGTTAAATATTTAAGGGTAATCTCTAAAAGTAAAGGAATACACAAACAGCAAAGAAAAAGAAGATAAACTGGGCTCCATCAAAATTACAAACTTTTTTGCACCGAGGAACTTCACCATGAAAGCAAAAAGACAACTTGGAGAATGGGAGAAAATATTTGGAAACCACATGTCCAATAAGGGTTCACTATCCACGATATATAAAGAGATCCTACAACTCAACAACAAAAAGAAAAACAACACAATTAGAAATTGGGCAAAAGACCTGAATTTTACATTTCTCTAAAAAAGATTTATAAATGGCCAATAAGCTCATGGAAAGATGCTTAACATCATTAGCTATTACAGAAATGCAAGTCAAAACTACAATGAGATACCATTTAAAACCCACTAGAATAGCTACTGTCAAAAAAATGGAAAATTACAAATGTCAGAGAGCATGTGGAAAATAAGAACACTTGTTCATTGTCAATGAGAATGTAAAATGGTGAAGTCTCCATGAAAAAAATGTGGTGATCCTCAGAAATTTAAGTATAGAATTACCACTTGACCTGACAATCCCACTTCTAGGTATATATACCCCGAAGAATTGAAAGTACAGCAGTGTTTATAGTGGCATTATTCACAGTTGTCAAAAGATGGAAGTAACCTAAGCATTGGCTAAATGAATGGATAAACACATGTGGTATGTGCATACAATGGGATACTATTCAGCTGTAAAAAGGAATGAAGTTCTTAATCAATCCGATAACATGAATGAATCCTGAAGACATCATATGGAATGAAATAAGCCAAACACAAAAGGACAAGTACTGTATGATCTCACTCACCTGAAATAATTAGAATAAGCACATTCATAAGAGTCAGAAACTAGAATATAGGTTACCAGGGCCAGGGTGGGATTGGAACGGGGAGTTAATGCTTCATCTGATAGAATTTGTTTGGGGTGATAGAAATGTGTTAGTAATAGAAAGTGGTGATGGTGAACACAACTTGATGAGTATAATTAACACCACTGAATTATGTACTTGAATGTGGTTTTAAAAGGGGAAATTTTAGATTGTATATATATTACTAGAATAAATTTTTTTTAAAAAAGCAATAGGATGTACAGCACAAACAATGAACCCTAAGTTAAACTATGGACTAATAGTACAATTAATTATGTTCTTTCATCAATTATAACCAAGGTACCACACTAATGAAAAGTTAGGGAAAACTGCATGTGGGGTTGTACATATGGCAATCTGTACTTTCTGTATGATTTTTCTGTTGACTTACAACTTCTCTAAAATACATATATATATTTGTATATTTGTATATATAAGTGGTTTCTAGTGAGCTTTTCCTACCAAAAAAACAAAAGGAAGGGAGGGAGCCAGGTTTTGCCCATGGACCACAGTTTGCCTATTTTAGAGCAGCACTGTCCAATAGAACTTTCTGAGATGAAAGGAATTATCTTTATCTTATTATCCAGTATGGGAACCACTAGCCATGCATGGCTATTGAGGACTTGAAATGTGGTGAGTATGGCTGAAGAACTGAATTTTTCATTGTATTTAATTATAATTAATTTATTTAATTAAATAGCCAATGTCATGAACGGCTCCCACATTGAGCAGCACAGCTCCAAGTGTGGCTCTGAGAGTCTCTGTGCCTGCCACCCTTTGCAGCAGGTCAGCATGTCTTTCGAAATTTCCATTAGAACCATTTCCGTGTGAGTATAGGGGCTAATTTTCAAATGTAACTTCTTCTATCTTTAATACGTTTTTTTAAAACCCAAAGGAGATTTGCTCCTCCTGACAGACAAAATAGCTGCATCGTTTTATTTAAAAGAGAAAATCTTAGTTTGAGGCTTTAAGAGGCTAAAAGTGACAGGCCCAGAAAACACTTTTTTAAAAAGACGTTACTTTTTAAGTGGCCAAATAGGCTTTAAAAATATTTGTAAAAAAATGTTTTTTTCCTAGGCTAAAGATCCCTCATGATGTTTTTCAACTCAGAATGCACTTTTACTGCTCGATTCTAAATCACTGATAATAGAGCTTTATAAAAGGCAATTCTGACAGCCCTGTAAAGGCAGAGCACTAAGCAGACAGTGTTCGGCTCAGAGAAAGTTGATTACTGCGACCTCCATGCAGAGAGAAGAGAGCAAGGCCTGTGGATTTGAACAACTGTATTGAATCCCAACTCTGCCACTGGCCAACCATATGTCCTTTGCCAAGGCTGTGATCCGCAAGCTGATTTCAGGTTTTTCCTCTCGAAATTGGAGGCAATGGCACTTAGCTCACAGAATGCTTGTAAGCATTAAATTAGGCCATGTATGAGAAATACAATGATTAATAAGGACAGCTGATATCTTCTGCCACCATCAAGGGCTAAAGACCTTTATGTGTATTAACACATTTCATCCTTGCAAGGGCCCTTCGAGTTACATACCTCATTACTGTACTATCATTACCTCCACTTTCCTCGCAAATGGGGAACCTCAAGGGACAGAAGGCCACAAGCTTCTGATTGATGGAGCCAAGATCTGAATGCAGACACTGTGACTCCAGGGTCCAGGCTCTTAATCACTATCCTACAGTGCCCCTCTATGGCTCTTCCATGAATAACAACCACCTCCCTGTCGAGAAAGTTGAAGGTCAGGTAACTGTTGACTCCTGCCCAAGGACTTGGCTGCAAAACGATCACTAGCCACGTTGGAGAGTGGTCAAGAATTCACCCCAAAGGCCCTCCACAAAACCTTTCACCCCCACACCTCCCCATCTCAACCAGGAAATCAGGTGCAAGGACACCCTCAGGCTATTACGACCTCTAGTCCCCAGGAGCTGGGAGTCAATGAGGAGGCAAGGCAAATAAAAGTGTCACCCTCTGAAAAATATAATTCCCCAGTTACCAAGGGCACTGGGCTACACAAGAAGCTATGTGGGGTAGAGGGAAATGGTTAAAACTAATCCTGAAAGAGTCTTGGGAGACTTGAATTTGCGTGTGTGTGTTGATAAAGATGCTGGGCTTTTAGAGTCAAATAGACCAGGCTTAAATTATTGCTCTAATACTTATGATATGTATAACCTTACACAAGTTATTTACTCTGTCTTAGCCTTGGGTTCCTCACCTACAAAATGAGCAAATAAGATTGTCAAGAGAATCAAAAGAGATCATTAATTTAAAGCATTTAGCATGTGATTGGAGCATAGAAAACAGTTGACAAATTGTCGATAATATCATTCATGATTTTGGGTTCCGATTCTGTCAGTCAAGATATTATAGCTGTAAGGCAGTGTTAAAAAATCTGAAAGCACTCCACATCTTCATTCTTGTCACTGAAATGGATGTTGACCAGGAAAGAGCCTAAGAAACAACCACGCAAATTTAGAACCATCCAAATTTACCTCCAGGTTGACACAGAGCAACAATTTGAAGCTATTGCAGATGAGCCCATGTCTGACCAGTGCTACTGTACTGATAGCCTGTCCCTAGTTCCCATCTTGTCTCAATATCACAGAGACCAATGTTGGCACAAAATTAAAAGTTGGAGGTGGGGGTAAGAGGATGAAAAGGATTCATCCCTTCCCCTGAATTTCTATCAATCCCTGCCCTATTTTTTCATCTGGGCAGTATGTGCTGTTTTTTTTTCTTTCAATATTATGTATAGGGCTCTGCAGTCATAGATCTAATTATAGCAGATTGCTCTGCAATATGGAAATTCTGAGACCAGCACTGTTAAAGACTTTGTTTTGCTGCCGTCCACATTCCACTGGTTCTATCACCCATTCCCTGATTCATCCCAAAGGAGAAATGCAGGAAGACTACTGGCTCAAGGGAAAAAAGCTGCAGCAACTTGAGAGTCACTCAGACCTAGGTCTGCATCGTGGCTGCTTTCACTACTTGACCTGTGATACTGAGCAAATTACTTGATTGCTCTGAAACTCAGTAACTCCTTCAGCATGCTAGTTAGCACACAGAGGAGTTTGGGTAACTGGAGACTGATACACAGCGGGGCCGCAGTGCATGCTCATTGCCTCCTCCCCCTGTCCTCACTGACACCCCCATCACCCTGGCTCCCCATGCAGGCAGAGTCAAGCTCTTTGCTGTTTCCATGGGTGGCAGCCAGGACCCGCTCAGGCGCTCACAACGCTGAACACCTTTCAGCCTGCCAGAGGGAAAACTGTATTCCATTTCAGATTTTGAATATTTTCATCACATATTTCAATATTTAGTTTTTCACAATGAAATATTTGTGCTAGGGTGGTAGTCGTAGGACCTTTACAGAGGTTTTACTATCCATGCCATTGTCTAAAGTAACAAGGTTTGATCTGTTTTACTTTGCTTTGACATCCACTAGTGCCCTAGACACAGTAAATTTTTAATACTTTTTTTTACTAAATTGAACCGAATTTCTGCCCTTCAAGGGGTGTGCGTTCTAATAAGACTGTTCATTAGAGATGGTAAGCGCGTGAGAGAAATGGTCAATAGGTAATAAAGACAGGCACATACCCCTGGGCTCTGCTGATCTGCTCGACAGCAGCAAAGGCAGCAGGTAGAATACAGAGTGTGCTGGTTTGAAAGGATTTATGTACTCTAGAAAAGCCATGTTTTAATCCTAATCAATCTTGTGGGAGCAACCATTTCTTTTAATCCCTATTCAATAATGTAGGTTACAAACTTGATTAGGTTATCTCCACGGAGATGTGACTCGCCCAATTGTGGATATTAATCTTGTATTAGAGGGAGATGTGACTCCACCCATTCCAGGTGGGCCCTGATTACTTTACTGGAACCCTTTAAAAGAGGAAGCATTTTGGAAAAAGCTTCAGAATGATGAGAGAAAGATAAGGGAGAGCCATAAGCAGAGATAAGCAGAGCCACCAAGCAGAGAACCCATGCCGCCAGAGACCTTTGGAGATGAAGAAGAAATACGTCCCCGGGGGAGCTTCATGAAACAAGAAGCCTGGAGAGAAAGCTAGCAGACATTGCCATGTTCGCCATGTAACTTTCTGGAAAGCTGAGAGAGAAACCTTGAACTTCATTGGTCTTTCCTGAGTGAAGGTAACCTCTTGTTGGCGCCTATATTTGAACATTTTAAAAATAGACTTGCTTTAATTGGGACATTTTCATGGCTTTAGAACTGTAAACTAGCAACTTAATAAATTCCCCTCTTAAAAGGCCATTCCATTTCTGGTATATTGCATTCCAGCAGCTAGCAAACCAGAACACAGGGCAAGTGAGTATGATGGTTAGCAGCTTCAGGCATTAAATGACAACACATTCCATGAAGGCAAAAACCTTCCTGCTTTTCTGGATTCCAGATTCCCTTTAAATTACAGCTGAAATATCATGCTCCCCAACCACTATGTTTATATATTTAATCAAAAAGCCAGGGGTGGATTTAAATTGAGTTTACCTGTTGTTTGTTCATTTAGCTGCCCAAGCGCTACTATAACATTTACTTCTGAGGAAAGTAACTTTTTAACATCAACTAAACAGTAGCCTAGGATGATAGACTGAGTCTGACAATTTAACAGAAATAAGTGTGCAGTCCTACCTGAGGGTTCAAGGAGTAGTGCTCAATGCAAGTCCAGGTTGAGGTGGACATGTCTTAATAACATGATGTAGAAGGCTTAGAAATTCTGTTAACAAGGAACTCAAGTTGTTAGCAATGGGGTGGGGCTGCCACAACAAGCTAATCCAACCTTACGTGATTAAATCTTTGATGAATGAAGTGACTGCCATCTGTATTGTGACACTGATCACACCTGGACTGCTGCTCTCAGAAACCGTTGTCACAGCCTAAAAGGAATATCAACAAACTGGAATGCTTTAAGGAAAGTTGTTCCAAAATGGTGAAAGGGCTCAAAGTCATGTTCAATGAGAAACAAATCAGGAATTCAGGATGTTTAGCTCAGACTGAGACAACGTGGGATGGGATAGGTGTTTGCAAATTGTGTCTTAGCTACCACGAGGGATCGGACAATTTGCTAGTTCAAGGATGTCTACTGGATAGGAGAAGATATTTCGGCACACTCTAGTCTGACCTTCTCTTACAACTGGCTGCGGAGAAGAGATACTTCTGGCAGTGGAGCACGGGGCCAAACAGGCAGTCTGGGGGAAATGGAAAGACCAGCATCCAGACTTCTTGTTTCAGGTCCTGTGCCTGCCCTCTCCACGAAGACATGCAGCACATATTCCTTCACTTGCATCAGTTCTTCAACAATAATGACCACTGAGTAAGACCTCTTTTCATCTACTACTTTCGTCTGTCCAAACCTCTCCAACAATCAATAGAACAGTCTCCATGCATGTAATTAACCTAAAACCCTGTTTACCAACAGCTTCTAAAATGGCTGCCAATGAGTCCTGCCTCCCGGCATTTGTGCCTCTGCGTAATCTTCCCTCCCTTTAATGTAGGCTGGACCTACGCCTACTACTAGCAACTACTACTCCTAACTAGTAAATACAATTTCTATCGTCCCTTCCAATACTAGGTCACAAAAAGACTGTGGCTTCTGCTTTGGGTGCTCTCTCTCACATTATGTCCCCCTTCCTAGCCTGCTCTGAGGAAAGCCAGCTGCCATGCTCTGAGCTTCCCTATGGAGAGGCCCACATGGCAAGGAACTGAGGGAGGTCTCTGGCCAACGGTCAGGGAAGAATGGAGGCCTTCAACCCAACTGAATCCTGCCAATATCCATACAAGAGAGCTTGGGAGTAGATCCTTCTCAAGTTGAGCCTTCAGATGAGACTGCAGCTCCATGAGAGACCTTGAGCCAGAATTACCCAAGTAAACTCCACCTGTATTTCTGGCCTACAGAAATTGTGACATAATAGATGTTTGTCATTTTAAGCCATTACATTTTGATACACAGTAATTAAACACCTAATAAAACAAATGGGAAAATATAAGCTTGATTTAAGAAAGCTCTGAGTACCCCACCTAAGGAACCAGCCACTAATTTTATCAACTTTGGTGTCTCTGATTCAATCAGCCACCAAGAAACTCTTTTTTTGAACTGGGGAATATTTAGTGGGGGAGATGTTCTCTTGGTTGCTAAATTTACAAGTGTTTCTTTGAAGGGTTCACAGCAAGTGAAATAGTGATTCCAAACTCTGGAAGCTTTTATAAAATACTGACTCCCACACCCCTCTTACAAAAATGTTGATTTATTAATCAGTCTGGAGTGACCCTGGATAGGGCCTGGGCATTGTTTTTGTTTGTTTGTTTGTTTGTTTTTATGCTCCCCTGGGTCTGAAATGGGGGTCTGAAATGGGGGTTTGTGCTTTTTACCATGTGATATGGTGCTGAGTTGTGGAGTTGGAGGTAGATATACTAATAAAGGTGAGTATGATGGGACTGAGAGGTAAGACCATTGATATATTATTATTTTTTTTTTGCATGGGCAGGCACCAGGACTCAAACCCGGGTCTCCAGCACGGCAGATGAGAACTCTGCCACTGAGCCACTGTTGCCCGCCCTTTTTGTTGTTGTTGTTGTTTTGGTTTTGTTTGTTTGTTTAGTTGATTTATTTTTTAAATGCTGTTTTTGAAGCTTTTCATTATGCCTGGGTAGAATCACCCTCTTCTCCCAGCATTGACACTTGCTCTCACCCTCTGGGGCCCAGCACCCTGACTTGCCACACCCTAGAACAAGGGTTCTGAACCCCATTTTCCTGCTATACTGCTGTCAGGAGTCTGAAAGTAATTTGTCACCAACAATAAAGTACTGGTTTAAGAACATATGTCAGTCTGATGCAGGAATGAGAAGTCACTCTAGGTGTTTTAAGTAGAAAAGGATTTAATGCAGGTGTTTCTGAAAACCATTGCATAAAGAAGCAGGTTCTAGATTGAGCTCCCAGAAATGACTCCCAGAACATATAGAACTCACCCAAAAGAGAAGCTTCTGTCTCTGAGGGTACCACTTGATCTGTAAATTTATTTTCAGCAACCAACAATCCCATATGGCCACAGATGCTGTCACAACTGCATAAAGAATTTGAAGAATGGACACTGGAACACTAATGAAGAAAAACTCCCATCTAAATGATGGTACTTTCCATCAAAGACATCCGAAAGGTGACAAGATGAACTCTTTTCCTGTCTGAATTCTAAATTGTATGCTAAGTATATTCCCATTGGTGGACCCTATGTTCCATCCAGAATCTCACTGCAAGGAGATCTTGGAAATGTAGTTTTGGGCCCTTCATTCTCTCTAACTAGAAGAGAATCAACTAAAGATTTAGTGATGCACAGTATCCAGCACAGAATGTAGACTGGAAAAAAAAAAAAAGAATGGATTCAATGTTATTCCTGCAATAGCCTTGCTATGCTTTTCTCAACTTGCAGAGAATAGTTTGGAGTTACAATCAAGAAGCAGAGAACTGCACCTAGGATGTAATAATAACATGTGAGCACCAGGTACATCATAGATGGCAACGGAAAAGACCTGAGGGCAGCTATTCTATCATCTGGTTCTGTCCACAGCACTCCTTAGCTTGACGTCATCTACCATTCAATTCACTGTTGGGAGATAATTCTCCATGGATCTCTAGCATGTTCTACACATATTTTGAAGACGCTGATTGCCCTTTTGTTCAGGACTACCTTTTCAAGGATATATATATAATAAATAGCCTTGGAAGATATTGTGTATTACTCCGAAGCAAAGATTCATGTTCTCTAATCTCGGAGTTGCTTTCTTGTGATGCAAACCCACATTTTGGGCACACAAATGCCTCTAGCCTTCATTATATCACCTTGTAGAAATTGAGTCTCAGATAACTGATGCAAATGCTTATACTATGGTTACAAGTATTGCTGTGAGTAATAAACTGTCCTTCTCTTATCCAGGAATCTTATATCTTCTCCCAGCATCCGTAAAACTGGTAGGTTAATTTGCTAGCTTATAAGTAGGGTAACATTTCATACTCAGCATAGTTTTTGGGTTTCTCTTAGAAACCATCTCAGATGAGAACTCACTGGTCATGGATGAGAAGGAAAAAGACCAAGAGCATTCATTTCCCTCTCTTTGAAAAAGTTGTTTCTCTTAAATAAAACAACAGCATCTAGGACTGTCCACAAAGGGAGTGATTTAATTGGGCCTCTAAGTCTCCAAGATCCTTTTATATTCCAAAAGTTTATAGTTCAGAGTGTTGTTTTGTTTCTTGTTAACAATTAGAAGGCACTGACGAAGAAAGCATCAAACCCCTAGAATATCACGCATGCTTTTTGCTTCACTCATTAAAAAAATGTTGACTGCAGATAAATCTAGACTCCTGATCTTCAATTTCAAAACCTTCTACATTTGCCCTAACCCAACTTTGCCAGTTATTAGGCTCTCCTCCACAGTTTGGGCACACAACCAGTACTTTCCCACCTTTATATGGTCACTGATTCAGTGTAACTCTGTGTAGAAACCCTCCTCCCTATTTCTGACCATACAAATTCCATCTGTCAGGACCCATTTCAATTTCCCTGCTAGTCTATTCCTATTTCTCTGAGCCTCTAATTCACTTTGGGTCACTTGGCTATTACCATACACTCCTTATTACAATTATTTGCATGTACTTTCCATCTCTTCAATTAGACTTGAAAGTCCCTCATAGGTGAGACTGTGTCTTATTCATCCTTGTACCCCCATAAGCCCAGCACAGAGACCTGGATTTGAATTTTGGATAACTGTGTGACCTTTGGATAAGTTATTAAATATCTATAAATGTCAGGGTTTTTTCATATGTAAAATGAAATTTTGAAAATGAAAATTTATAAATTGTAACTAAATATTTGTTGAATTGTTTATTAAAGATAGTTTGCTTCCTCAAATACAGTTCTTGGGTTAGTATTTTAGAAAAGGTAATCCCTTTTAAAGGAGCTTTCAAGGTTTTCATTGTTTCCTCTCTGCCTTTAATTGAGCATTTGATCAATCCTGCTCTTCCTTGATGTCTGCCCTGTCTGTAGTTATATAGAGAGAGATTCAAAAAGCTTAAACTAATCACAATGTTTTAGGGAAAGGATGCTTTTTCTTCTTTCTCCTCAGTTGTCTTTATTTTCATTAAAATAAGCATTATCCTTCCAAAAATGAAGTCCCTTTTAAGTCCTTGGGTATTGCAGGCGGTTTTCTCCTTGAACTTTGCCTGCAGCCTCACTACATAGTTAAGCATTTCTGTATCCTTTAACAGACAAGAGAAAGACCAATGATAGCAGAGTTCAGTTTTGAATAAGTGGAAAGATAACTATTTTACAATCTTATTTCCTTTGCTGAGCTGTACCTCCAAATGCTGACTCATCCTGTCAGATTTTCCACAGCATTTTATGAGAGATAAATTGTAGATACAGTGAAATATTAAGAAGATCAAATAGAGTTTTACCAGCTATACCAGGCAGTGTAATCTCTGCTTTGTTGTCATTTATTACTTGACTAGTATATTGACATACTTTGCTATTGCAATTCTCATTCTATTTTTAAACCCTTGATTTATGCCTTTCAGTTGGATCTTATTCAACTAAAAATGTACTGTGTGTGTTCAGCTGAAAGAGAGTAAACATTTTTCCATGGCTATGGCAATATGTTTGCCTAGACCTCAATTACAAAATTAACAGGGCAGATTTTGTTGTCTTTGCTGAGCTGGAGAGATTACAATGAAAACCTCTAATGAAGGGAAACATGAGAAATAAGACCTAAAGAGAATGGCTTATTTACTTACTAAATTTGATTTATTAACCAGCTGTGTTGCTTCAGTTTTAGAATTCAACAAGCAAGAATATAATTTCTAAATGGCAGCAAAACCCCTAAACCCTGGGTTAAAGCAAAGGGTGTGTGGGGTCATGGGAAAGGCTGGAGAGTGGGATGTGGCAGAGGAAATGAAGAGAAGAGAGGCAGCTATTGGATGACACCATCCCTGGGCCTAACTGTCATGATACTGCGATCCAAAATTACATGTGTGAGGCATAACAACTCAGTGAAAACTCTTCTTGTCCAAAGTTTTATTCCATATCACGGGATTAGAGAAAGGCAGGAGGTGGGCAATGGCTGTCAAAGGCCTGTTAGTAGGAAGATTCAGAAGAGTTGCAGTGGTAGAGCAACCACACAACGCTGAATTATTCCACAAGAGCCAATAGAGGTGCTTGATGCAATACCCGGTAGAGCCCAGATGCACCATAGAGAATGCAAGAGGATGGACATATTCTTCCCATAATGCTCAGGAAGTTTCTTAGCTCACACTCCGAGTCTTCGATGTAAGGTTCCCTTGGCCACTTCTCCCCACAAAAGCATTCTAATTTCTTTGGTCTTCCTGCTCTTTGCCTATTTTCCTAATTCTCTGATCAACTTTCTCTTCTTTTGGCTTGAAGTTTTTTTGGTTATATCATAAATGTGATGAAAAAGAAGCTATTTTTAAAAACCCACAATTCAGCCGGGTTTTGCTACATATTGAGATTTAGATAAGATTGCCTTCAACAACCAAACTCACCATCCTAACATCCCAAAGTCATTCTTAAGATTTCTGAAAATTCCTGCAGATCACATGGTCTTGTGGTCATCTCTGGCTCAGCACTCCTACCATCTGGCTGGTGCTTTAAGCATTTTGCCTGGTGCCAAGCCAGGCATGAAATCTCCCAAAATCTTATATACTCAAGACAAGAGGTTTATAAAAAAGCTTCTAACTGAATATTTGTCCTTTTTGTTCTTAAAAGCCCTTCAATCTCACACCAGTAGGGATTTTTCCCATTTTCCATTGTGACCCAGTCTTTCTTCCTTTTATTACTTTTTCATTCCTCTCCTCACCTCCTGAAATCTATGGTGTACATAGTTTTCTTTTTTGTTGCTTTGGTGCTTGCCAACCCATACCCTCAAGGTCTCAGATTTACCCTCCCACCAGAAAACTTAGGAAATGTATTTTCATAAATGAAGACAGGTCCCTCCCAAGGAGGACATCTGGAGACACCTGTTAAGATGCTAGGTTTGCCATCTCCACTAAAAGCAAAAATTACAAAGGTTTTCCCTGCATCACTTTTCAGGACTGAAGGCTCATGGGAATATGTGTGGTGCTACTGTTTCTGCTCATTCAGAAGTGGATGAAGAGAAACCACCAAGTTCATGGTCCTTCTCAGTCTTCCAGAGGACCTGCGCCTCTACGATGAGAATTCTCATCAGTATAGTTTGGTTGCTGATTGTGTTTACCATTCTGTGAATGAGGAAGCAAGTGCAGAGAGCAGCTCTTAGCACTTTGCTTTATTTTGAAGCCCCTTGTGAGAGAGTAAAGTATACTCCCCCAGCACTGCCTGCTGAACCCATGCCTCCAAACAGGGCTCATCATTTAGATATGGATGTTTGAGCCCAGACCAACCCCGAGACCAAAGAACACGCCAGGCAGAAAATTAGTCACGAGTCTTAATGAGGGACTCACAAACAGAAGAAAATTTTACTCAGTGATGGTTGGCTGGGAAATGAAAATCAGCACGCCACACAAACAGGAGAGAGCAAGAGTGCCACGGTGGGGTAAGATAGCAGAATCACGCGATATTTAGTTGCAGCAGAGTATCAGCAGAGTCCGTGAGAATTGGTACAAACAGTGATAAGGGAGTTTTAATGAATGTTGTTCTCTGGTCAGTTGGGTTGCTATGTGCTTAAGCCCCCATCCTTTCCCCAAGATAGGGGGTCCTGACCCCTGGGATTCCCAAGCAGGCTGTGAATCAGAATCATCCAGGGCATTTTACTTTAAGTACATCTATAGCAAGCTATGGATTTTTAAAGCTCAGCCCTGGTGACTCTAATGTAGAGCCATGTTGGAAATTCCTGGCTCAGGCCATGCCACTGTGGATTGGATTGGACCTGTTCCCAAATTGAGAGCATCTAGAGAAGTCTGCCTCATGAAAGAAGTAATGGTAGGTCCTCTGGCTGGAAGACCGGAAAACGAGAATATTGTAGCAGACAGAAGAAAGGAAAAGTACAACTAAGAAGGGTGGGAGGAATGCCACCATGGAGGAGTGCTGAGCGCAGGGCAGATATTTGACTAGTTTGCACTGGTTGTTACAATATTGAAATACATCTCATTTTACTGATTAAAAGCCACTTTCTGAGGGTGCATGGATGGTTCAGTGGTAGAATGCGCACCTTCCATGCCAGAGAGCCGGGTTCAATTCCTGAACCATCACCCCCCTCAAAAAAGCCATTTTCTGGAGGCCCCCACACAGTCCTGTTTCACTGGCCACCCTAAACCAACCCCCGGAGTCTCCAAATTGCCACATAAAGGCAACTGAGGGATTAGTGCTTGACACAACAGTAGCCATCCAGCAACCTGCATGGACAGTGACCATTCTAATTGGTCAGCGGTCAATGAGAGGGCCAGTCACAGATGCACAAGCTCTGAGAAGCTACTGGGAAGAAACTAGAGCCAAAACATAAATCAGGGGCTGTAATTGAAATTTGAAGCCATGCACTTCTTTCTGCTCTTCATCCCTGAGAACATAGTTCTTGGTGACAAGGTGAAAGATAATTTCTTTCCATGCCCCTCAGAACCTGGTACCGATACCATATTGGGTGCTCAGCCTGTCCACAGACAGAAGGGACAGCTGTGTATGATGACGTGGGACGTATGCCTTGCCTGTCCTCAATCATTTTCTGATTTTGAAATGGCAGTATTTCAGTTTCAGCAAAAGGTGGAAGCACTTTCTCTGTGTCCCGTACAATGTAAAGCCCTGGGATTGATAACTCACTCAGGCCAGTCACGACCACTCATATCCAGCTTCATCCTCTGAGTCAGGGACAGGTTTTCCTGTAGAGAAGAGAACCCTGAATGCGGCAGAAAGTATAGAGAGACTTTAAAGAGCTCCTGAAAAATAAACCTGACCCACTTCACAAACCTGGACAGGACTTTTCAATCTGACAGTTTTTCCTCCTTTTGTCTAGGGTATGGACAGATGAGTAAAAAATATGGATAAAAATAAATAATAGGGGCAACGAAGGTTAAAATAAATTGAGGAGATTGAAATACTAGTAGTCAATGAGGGTTAAAGGATATGGTATGTATGAGTTCAAGACCCATAAACTGTTTCCAACTAACCTGGTTCCAGAACCAAGTCAAAAATGCTTCAGGAATATCCAGAAGACAAAATTAGCAATGTATCATCCAAAAAAAATTTACCAGGCAGGCAAAGAAGTAAGAAAATATGATCCATAACTAGGAGACATCTTGAAACAAACCAAGAATGAACACAAATGTTAGAACTAGGAGACAAGAGCATTAACTCAATTATTATACTTGTATTTCAAACTTTCCGAAAACTACGGAAAAGACTGAAATTCTTAAGTAAAGACAGAAAATATGAAAAAGATAAAAATCAAACTTTTAGTGGTGAAAACTACAATGTCCATGGTGAGAAATATATTGGTTGGGATTGATAAATTAATGACAGATTTGGTATTGCAGAAAAAGAAAAAAAATCAATGAACTTGAAGACATTACGCAAGAAATTATGCAAATGTAAACACCGAGCAAAAGGCTTTAACATTGAACAAAGCATCAGTCAGTTATGGAACAATTTCAAGTGATGAAATACCAATATGAGTACCTGAATGAAATGAGACTGGGAAGAGTAAGTAAAATATTTTAAGAGATAATGTCTGAAAAAATTCCAAATATGATGAGAACTATAAACACACAGAATAAAAAAAATGAGTATCTTTTAAAACTAAGGTGAAATAAAGATTTTTTTCCAGGCAAATTAAAACTGAAAGAATTCATGACCAATAGACCTGCACTGTAAGAAATACTAAAGAAGTCTTTTGGGCAGAAGCAAAATTAAACCAGATGGAAATATGGATCTACATGAATAAATAAAAAAGCACTGACAATAATAATTATGTGGGTAAACATATAAGAGTATTTTCTTACTATTTAAATAGCATTAAGAGATAACTGTTCAACAATATAATAATGGGTAGTGCAGGGTTTCTAATACTATATGTTATATCTGTATGTATGATAAATACAACACAAAGGACAAGAGTAGAAAAATGATAGTATATCATTATAAATTTCAAATACTATGTGAGAAATGGTGGCATATACTGGAAAGTATATTCCAGAATAGACTGGTAACTTATAATAAATTATAAGTCATAAAGCAAACACTTAAATAACAAACCAAAGAGTTATAGCTAGGTCAAGAAAAGAGATAAAATAGAATAATAAAAATATGTAATCTCAAAGAAGACAGATAAAGAGGAAAAAATGGAATGATGATTAGATGGGACAAATAAAAAGCAAATAGCAAGATGATAGACTTAAATTTAACCATATCAATAATTACTTTAAGTAAATAGTATAAATATTCCAGAAACTTATATTGGCTAAAAAGGCAAAACTAAACTACATGATGCTGTGCTGGCTTGAAACTGGTATGTACTCCAGAAAAGCCATGTTCTTCAATCCAACCCTGTGGCTCAGACCTATTCGGGTGGACCTGTTGATCGAGTTGTTTCCATAGAGATCTGACCCACCCAATTCAAAGTAGGCCTTAATCCTTTCCTGGAACCATTCATGATAGGGAGCCAGAGATGTTTAAGAGAGAAAAGAAATGCCCAGAGGCATCTGGAGATGGGGAAAGAAAATGTCCTGGGAGAAACTAAGAGAGAAATGCCCCGAGATGCAAAGAGTGGACCTGCAGACACAGACCGCTCAGAGAAGTATCCCTGGAGGAGCAAGCAAGAACCCACAGCAGCTCAGAGAGAAATCCACTGGAACCAGTAACTGAAAGCAATGCAACCCAGGAGCAAAGGACTAGCAGATGCTACCCATGTGCTTTCCCATGTGACAGGGGAACACCAGATGCTATCAGCCTTTCTTCAGTGAAGGCATCCTCTTATTGATGCGTAGTTTGGGTATTTTTATGCCTTAGAACTGTGAATTTGTGACCTAATAAATCCCCTTTGAAAAAGCGAACCCATTTCTGGTATATTGCTTTCCAACAGCTTTAGCAAACTGAAACAGAGGCCTATAAGAAATCAATTTGTCTAAAGTTACTAAGAGGTTCAGAAAGGATGGAGAAAGATAAAATGTGTTAATGCAGTCTAGAAGCCCAACAAACCCTAACCAAAGGGTAAGCTCAAAAAGAACCACACTGAGACACATAGCACTCAAACTGCCAAATGTAAAGGATAAGGAGAGAGCTTTCAAAGCTGCAAAAGGAAATAACTTGTTTTATACAAGAGAATTACAATAAGATTAAGTGTTGATTTCTTACAGGGAACTGTAGAGGCAAGAAGCAATGGAACAAAACATTTAAAGTGCTGAAAGAAAACTACTGCCAGCCAAGAGCTTTATATCTGCCTCAGCAAGACTGTCTTTCAAAAATGAGAATGAAATTAAGCTATTCCCAGATAAATAAAAGCTGGGAGAGTTTGTAACCACTAGACCTATCCTACTAGCAATGCTTAAGGGAGTTCATCAGAATGAAAAGACACCAAACAGAGGATTGAAAGTGGCATAAAGAAATAAAAACTTCTGCTATAGGTAGCCATATGGGTAATTGTAAATACAGACAGTACTACTGAATTGCATTTTTTATATGTAACTTCACTTTCTACTTCTTACAGGTTCTAAAATGCAAATGCATAAAAGTTATGATAAATCTATGGTTTGGGACATACAATGTGTAAACATTTAATTTGTAACAAATAGAACAAAAAGATGGGGAGACACAGGTAAAGATATAATTTGTAACAAATATAATAGAAAAAGTGGAGAGATACAGGTAAAGATATCATTTGTATCCCTATACCCCTGCATCTCCCCACCTTTTTTTTTGTAATTGACAACAAGGTAGGGAGACACTGGGGTATATGAAAAGTGTATATGCTGTTGAAGTTGTTATCAAATTAGATGTGATCATTATAGATTTAGGATGTTAAATTTAAGCCCTATGGTAACTACAAAGGAAATACAAAGAAATAGATAGAACTTAAAATGGTACAATAAAAAAAATCAAATATGAAAGTAGGCATTAATGGAAGAATTGAGGGACTTAAAAAGACCAAATAGCAAAAGGCAGAAGAAAGTCCTGCATTATCAGCAGTTACTTTAAATACAAATAGATTAAGCACTCCTTACAAAAAGCAAAAGCTGGAAAACTGGATAAAAAAAGCATCACACAACTAAATGCTGTTTACCATAGACTCACCTTAAATTCGAAGACACAAGGGGTCAAGAATGAAAGGATGGAAAAATACAGATACCATGCAAATAGTAACCAAATAAGAGCTGGAATATCTATACAAATATTAGATAAAATAGATTTTAAGTCAAAAATTGTTACAAGGGACAAAGTTGGTCACTATATATTGATAAAAGGATCAATTCAACAAGAAGACAGAACACTTATAAATACATATGCACCCAGTGGCAGAGCCCCAAATACATAAAGCGAATGTTGACAGATTTGAAGGGAGAATGTTTCTACATTAATAGTAGGAGACTTAAATACACAACTTTCAATAATGGACAAAACATTAGGCCAGAAGATCAGTAAATAAACAGAAGACTTGAATTATGCTATAAACTAATTAGACCTAAGCATAAAGGACACTTAACCCAACAGCAGCAGAATACACATTCTTCTTAAGTGCACATGGATCATTCTGCAGGATAAACCATGTTAGGCCAGAAAACAAGTCTCAGTAAATTGAAAACATGTTTCGATGTATCTTCTCTACCTACAATGGGATAAAGCTAGAAATAAAAAACAGAGAGAACTGGAAAATTCACAAATATGTGGAAATTAAACAATGAACTCAGACAACAAATGGATCAAAGAAGAAATCACACAAGAAATTGGGAAATATCTAGAGGCTAATTGAAATAAAAACATAACATACCAAAACTTATGGGATACAGTAAAGTTGCTGCTGAGAGGGAAATTTATAGCTCTAAATGCTTACATTAAAAAAGAAGAAAGATCTCAAATCAGAGACCTAATTTCACAACTGAAGAATCTAGCAAAAGGAGAGCAAACTAAACCCAAAGTGAGCAGAAGGAAGGAACTAACAAAGACGAGTATAGATAAATAAAATAGAGAATTAAAAACAACTGAACAACAATAGAGAGAATCAATAAAACCAAAAGCTGGTTCTTTGAAAAGATCAATAAAATGGACAAACCTTTAGCTGGGCTAACAAAGAACAACAGAGAGTGTATGCAAATAACTAAAATCAGAAATGGAAAGAGGGATGTTACTACCAGCAACACAGAAATTAAAAGGATTATAAAAGCATACTATCATCAACTGTATGCCAACAAATTAAATAACCTAGATGAATGGACAAATTCCTAGAAACACACAAACTATCTGTATTAACTCAAGAAGAAATAGAAGATCTCAACAGACTAATAATAAGTAGAGAGATTGAATTAGTAATCAAAAACTGTCCATCAAATAAAAAAAGCTCAGGACCAGATAGTTTCACTGGTAAGTTTTACCAAGCATTCCTGTAATTAACACCAATCCTGCTTGAGATCTTCCCAAAAAATGCAGAGGAGGGAACATCACCCTAATAACAAAGTTAGATACAAATATAACAAGAAAAGAAAATGACAGCCAATATCTTTTATGAATATAGATGCCAAGTCCTCAACAAAATATTAAGAAACCAAATCCACTAGCACATTAAATGAATTATACAACATGATCAAGTGGGATTGATCCCAGGTATGCAAGGGTGGTTCAACATGAGAAAATCAATTAATGTAATTAATGTAATGCTCTTGAACTGTAGAATTTCCTTATATGTTCTGGATACTAAACCCTTATCTGATATGTGATTTCCAAATACTGTTTCCCATTGTGTAGGCTACCTTTTTACTCTCCTGACAAATATCATTGATGCACAAAAATGTTTAATTTTGAGGAGACCCCATTTTATCTATTTCTTTTTTCATTGCTCATGCTTGGGGCGTGAAGTCTAGGAAACCACTCCCTCTCACAAGATTTATAAGTTATTTTCCTAATTTTCTTCTAAAAGTTTTATGGTCTTAATTCTAATGTTTAGGTCTTTGATTCATTTTTGAGTTAATTTTTGTATAGGATGTGAGATACGGATCCTCTTTTATTCTTTTGCATATGGATATCCAGTTCTCCAAGCACCATTTATTGAAGAGGCTGCTCTGTCCCAGGTGGGTTGACTTTAAAATCAGGTAGTGTGAGACCTCCCACTTCATTTTTCTTTCTCAAGACATTTTTAGCTATTTGGGGCACACTGCCCTTGGAAATAAATTTGGTTATTGGTTTTTCTATTTCTGAAAAGTAATAGGGATTTTAATTGGTAATCAATTGAGTCTATAAATCAATTTGGGTAGAATTGACATCTTTATCTAGTCTTCCAATCCATGAACACAGTATACCCTTCCACTTATTTAGGTCTTCCATGATTTCTTTCAGGAATTTCTTGTAGTTTTCTGTTTATACTTCTTTTGAATACTTAGTTAAATTTATTCCTAAATGTTTTATTCTTTTGGTTGCTATTGTAAATGGAATTTTTAAAACTGATTTCCTCCTTAGGTTGCTCATCACCAGCATATAGAAATACTCCTGATTTTTGGGTGTTGCTCTTGGACTCTGTCACTTTGCTGCACTCATTTATTAGTTCTAGTAGCTTTGCTGTAGATTTTCTGGGTTTTTTTTTTTTTTTGACATGTTATCTGCAAACAGTGAGATTATTATGTCTTTCTTTCCAACATGAATGCCTTGCATTTCTTTTTCTTGTGTAACTGCTCTGGATAGAATTTCTATAACAATAGAGACAGTGAGCATCCTTGTCATGTTCCTGATCTTAGAGGGGAAGTTTTCAGTCTTTCCTTATTAAGGATGATGTTAGTTGTGGATTTTTCATATATTCCCTTTATCATGTTCAGGGAGTTCCCATCTATTCCTATCCTTTGAAGTATTTTCAACCAGAAACAATGTTGAATTTTGTCAAATGCCTTTTCTGCATTGATCAAGATGATCATGTAGTTTGTCCACTCTGACTTATTAATACGGTGTATTACATTAAGTGATTTGCTTGTGTTGAACCAGTCTTGCACACCTGGAGTAAATCCCACTTGGTCATAGTGTATAATTCTTTTAATGTACTGCTGGATTCAATTTGCAAGTATTTTGTTGAGGATTTTTGCATCTATATTCATTAAAGAGATTAGTCTGTAATTTTCTTTTCTGGCAGTATCTATGTCTGGCTTTGGTATTAGGGTGATATTGGTTTCATAGAATGGGTTAGGTAGCTTTCCCTCCTCTTCAACTTTTGTGAAGAATTTGAGCAGGATTGGTACTAATTCTTTCTTAAATGTTTGGTAGAATTCAATGTGAAGCTATCTGGTCCTGGACTTTTCTTTTTGGGGAGCTTCTTGACTGATTCACTCTTTCTCTGTAATTGCTTTGTTGAGGTCATCTGTTTCTTCTTGAGTCAATGTTGGGGGTTCATGCCTTTCTAGGAAGCTGCTCATCTGCATTGTCTAGTTTACTAGCGCATAGTTGCTCATAGTATCCGCTCATTATCTCCTTTATCTCTGCAAGGTCACTGGTTATGTCCCCTCTTCCATCGCTAATTTTATTTATTTGCTCCCTTTCTCTCTCTCCCTCCCTCTCTCCCTCTTTTTCTCTCTCTCTGTGTCTCTCTCTCTCTCTCCCTTTCATCCACCTAGCTAAAGGTCCGTCGATTTTATTGATTTTCTCAAAGAACTAACTTCTGGTATTGTGGGTTTTCTCTATTGTTTTCATATTCTCAATTTCATTTATTTCTGTTTTGGGGTTAGTTTGCTGTTTTTTCTCTAGTTCTTCCAAGTGAAGAATTAATTCCTCAATTTTTGGTCTTTCTTCTTATTTAATTATAGGCATTTGAGGCAATAAATTCCCTCTAAGCACCACCTTTACTACATCCTGTAAATTTTGATATGTTGTGTTTTCATTTTCATGTGTCTCGAGATTTCTACTGATTTTTCCTGTGACTTCTTCCTTGACTCACTGGTTGTTTAAAAGTGTGTTGCTTAGCCTCCACATATTTGTGAATTTTCTTACCTCCTGCCTGTTATTGATTTCCAACTTCATTCCATTATTATCAGAGAAAGTGTTCTGTATAATTTCAATCTTTATAAATATATAGAGTTGCTTTGTGACCCAGCGTATGGTCTGTTCTTGAGAATGGTACATGAGTACTTGAGAAAAATGTGTATCCTTTTGTTGTGAGATGTAAAGTTCTATAAATGTCTGTTAAGTCTAGTTCATTTATCATAGTATTCAAAATATCTGTTTCCTTATTGATCCTCTGTCTAGATGTTCTACCCATTGATGAAAGCAAGGAATTGAAGTCTCCAGCTATTATGGTAGCCGTGTCTATTTCTCCCTTCAGTATTATCAATGTTTGTCTCATGTATTTTGGAGCACTCTGGCTCAGTGTGTAAATATTTATGATTATTATGTCTTCCATTGAATTTTAACTTTTTTTTAATATATAGTCACCTTCTTTGTCTCTTTTAATTGTTTTACATCTGAAGTTTAATTTGTAGGCTATAAACCAGGGCTTATTGAAAAGTGGTTGATCCCAGGGCTGGGGTAGGGAAAATATAAGATAAGCCTAACATCTTGAGGTGCCAGGAAATAAGGGAGCATTGAATAAAAGAAGAGGTCATGTCAAAAACATACAGAATGGATATGGGGTAAGATGATGGAATAGGATAGGTCGAGTTCACCTCTGCTCCAAGAACAGCTAGAGAAGTGAAGGGAAGGCAACTGGGACAGTGATTCCTGGGTATAAGTGGCCTTAGAGGATCTTCTTCACCATATAGACAGGTCCTGGTAGCAAAAGCTGAAAAATTGAGATGCAGAGAACCAGAGGCCATCCAGTTATTGCAAAGAGCCTAACACACCCCTTTCCAAATGGAAGCCTGGAGCCCTCAGGTGTGCACAGACAGAGAAATGAGGACTAGGAACCATCCCCAAATACAAAGCTTTAGACTACTAAAGGAAATCAACTTCCAAAGTAACTCCATCAAAATACTTACATGCCTCAAAGGCAGCATAAGATCATTAAGTATATAAAATTGCAGACAGATACAGCCCAGCCTAATGACCAAATTAAAACACAGAGGAAATGGATTTTGGAACAATAAATCAAAGATGTTCATATGACTCTACTAAATAAAATCAATGGATGGCTAGTGACATAAAGGAGATCAAAAAGACACTAGAAGAGCATAAAGAGGAATTTGAAAGAATAAATAGAAAATAGCAGATATAACAGAGATTAAATATGTAGATTAAATTTAAAAATACTAGAGACAAACAACTGCAGATTTGAAGAGATAGAAGAAAGAATAAGTGACCTATAGGACAGGACAACTGATTTCAAACACAGAAAAGAGCAAATGGTCAAAAGGATGGAAAGATTTGAACTGGATCTCAAGAGAATGATGGACAAAACAAAGAGCACAAATACAAGAATCATTGGTGTCCCAAAAGGAGAAGAGAGTAAAGGGCTAGGAAGATTAGTTGAGGATATAATGGGGGAAAACTTCCTGACCCTTATAAAAGACATAAATATGCAAATCAAAGAAGCCCAATAAACTCCAAATAGAATAAATCCAAATAGGCCTACCCCAAGACACATACTAATCAGTCTGTCAAATGTTGAAGGGAAACAGATCCTGAAAGTGGCAAGAGAAAAACAATCTACGACATACAAGGGAAATCACATAGGACTGAGTTTGGAGTACTCAACTGGCACTATGGAGGTGAGAAGACAGTGGTATGATATATTTAAGATCCTTAAAGAGAAAGACTTCCAGCCAAGAATTCTGTACCCAGCCAAATTGTCCTTCAGAACGAAGGAGGGATTAAAATTTTCACAAACAAAGGCTGAATTTGTCAACAAGAGCCTGGCCCTACAAGAAATACTAAAGGGAATTCTGCAATGGAAACAGTTTGGCAGTTCCTTAGGAAATTAAATATCAAGTTGCCCTATGACCTGGCAATACCACTACTCAGTATATACCCAGAAGAGCTGAAAGCAGTGATACAAACAGAGATTTGCACACCAATGTCCTTAGCAAGATGGATGAGCCTTGAGGACATAAAGCTGAGTGAAATAAGCTAGACACAAAAGGATAGATATTGTGTGGCCATGGTAAAGATAAAAATCAGAGGCTTAATACACAATATAGGGAACCTAGAGATGCATGGAAGCTAGAGATGGATGAACGGTTAGCTAATGAGGTTAAAGTTAAATGTAAGGTGTGATGGTTAGGCTCTGGTATCAACTGGGCCAAATGATTATGCCCAGTTGCAAGGATATTTCATGGCTGTTGATTAAATCACCAATCAGTTAATTGTATCTGTAGCTGATTACATCTGAGATCAACTAAGGCTTGTCTCTCATGATGAGATACTCCAATCAACTGAAGGCTTTTAAGGAAGAAGAGAGACTCTCACTGATTCTTCAGCCAAAAGCCTCTCCTGTGGAGTTCATCCAGACCCTTCATCGGAGCCACCAGCCTCATAGCCTGCCCTACAGATTTTGAACTCTTCAATTCCAATGGTTATGTGAGACACCTTTATAAATCTCATATTTGCAGATTATTCCTGTTGTTTCTGTTTCTCTAGAGAACCTTGACTAACACATAAGGAAATAGATAGAAGTGAAGGTGGTTCCCTAATGGGTCTATAAGTAACATTACTACATTGAAGGTGAACATGACTGAAATGGGTTGTATAGACCCATGTGTCCCACTGATTAACACTACAAATGTAAATAAGTTCCTACATGAACTACTGCAAAAGTATGAATCCTGTACAAAGAGTGTGTAAGTTCAGGGTATAGGAGGAAAACTGCTATTGCATGCTATGGGTTATGTTTAACAGGAAAACATCAACAGTACCACAGCAACACCAGGGGTTGATAATGGGGGAAGGGACAAGAGTTAAGCAGAAGTTTGGATTTTCTGTTTGGTGAGGATGTGTTTATTGGTTCTCTTTCTCTTGGGAACAATCAAATTATCCAAAATTGAGAGTGTTTATGGACTGTGGACTTTGGATATTATATATGATAACCAATGAATGGAGGTGACTGAAGGATACAGTGACTGAGAAGTAGATTGGCGAGTGATGGTGTATACAAATGATTGAATATTGTGCTACTACAAAAAGGAATGAAGTTGTGATACATGCAATAATGTAAATGAAACTGTGGGACATTTGGTGAGGCAAAATAAGCCAGAAACAAAAGAACAAATATTGTGTGGTCTCATTGAGAAAATACTTTTAAGAAAGCAGGGGCCTAGATTGTAAGCACTTATAGCAGTCACATTTATTCCAGAGCAGTAATTGTTATTTCTGGATTTTGAGAGGCTGTTTTATGTGTGTATAACCTGGTATTTAGAGATAATAATGAAGCTGATCAGGTCAGGATTAAAGTAATTCAGAATATAGGGGTAAGGAAGACATTGTCTGTATTTTAGAATCCTTATCTACTCTTTGAGACCAAAGGAAGAAAGGTTTATTTTGTCCCAAACCTGAATTTTTTCTAACTCATCCTGTCTGGGCAGATCATTTAAACAATCCAAGCACAAGGAGCCCAGAATAGGAATCAGGGCCTTTAATCCTGTATAATTTAATGTAATGCCTGGATAAATCCAAGAGTATATTAAGAAGATAATCAAAAGTATTGGCAAGGTCACTTGAAGGATGGAAGAAAAAATATGAAACTATTAAACTTTACCACAGGAGAAATCCCTGATACTGTGTCAAACATTAGGGACACCCAAATCAATAGGCCAAGCCCTTTGTCTTGAGGTTTGCTCTTGTGAAGCTTATGTATGTAGTGGAGAAGCTTAGCCTACCTATAGGTATGCTTAAGAGTTACTTCCAGAGGACCTCTTTTGTTGCTCAGCTATGGCCTTGTTCTCTCTAAGCCCAACTCTACAAGTGAAATCATTTCCCTCCCCACAATGTGGGACATGACATCCAGGGGTGAAAGTCTCCTTGGTGGTGTGAGACATAACTTTCAGGTATGAGCCTGACACTGAAGGATCAACTATGCCATCCTGACCAAAAGAGGGTAAAGAAGTGTAACAAATAAGTTATCAGTGGCTGAGAGGGAGTTCAAATAGAGTCAATAGGCTACTCTGGAGGTGCTCTTATGCAAGCTTCAGTTAGACGTTGCTACATATCATATCTTGCCAAACCCCAACCAAAACCATTCCTGCCAATCCTAAAGAACATCTAGGGCATTATATAACATTCTACAAAGGTTCCATACACTAGTGTAACTTTCCAGAAATCTACAACCTCCAAATGGGTCCCTGGACCAGATAAGTTCTGAAACCTAGAGGGCCCAGCCTCTCCAGAACATCAGATAGTTCCATCTCTTTACTCCACACTATTGACAGCCCCTTCCAACATGAAAAAAATTAGAATGGGAATAGCCCAAATACCCCTAAAGATTGGGAAAAAGATCAAAGTATAAAGTGGAGTTACACAGAGCAGGTGGATTTAACAAATGAGTATGATTGCTGAATCATTATGTTGATATTTATTTTAGTCTCCAGTATCTTAGAGTAGTTAGTAGTAAAAACCTCCAATTATAGAATTATATAATCTCTGAAATCTGTTCTACTACTAATTGTTGCAATACACTTTGAAATGTATTACTTTTTGTATATATGATGATAAATGCACAGCTATATGATGGTATTGTGAATCACTGTATACTTTGATTACATGGTATTTGAATATATAATATATATCAATAAAAAATAAAATAAAGGACACAGAAGCTAATCTGATGGAACTACCCAGTTGTCAAAATAGAAACAATTTGAGCAATAAAATAAATAATGATATTGTTGGATTATAACCTATTTATATCAGTTCAGTACTGACATAAATAAGTGAGTAAATAAATATAGGGAGGAGAAAAAACAGCTCTTCCTAATAGAAGAATTCTAATTAATCAATGCAAAAGGAATGAGGGCAATCAAAATTACCATTAGGTAAACACTGCACTAATAATTGTACATGAATGGAGTGGCCACCGTGGCAGAGAAAGAGATGATGCATGGGCTCACCGCATGGATCTCATACTCAGATCCACCTTCAAGTGTACCAAGCTACACTTAACATGGACAATCTAGGGACTGCCACTTGTGAATGTCCAACCTGCCAGCAATAAATATCAATGCTAGGCACCCAGAATGGAACCAAGTAACAGGCAAATCAACTGACTGCTTTGTGGCAAATTGAGTTCATTGTGTCTCTTCTGATCTGTCATTCTCATAGGAATAGATATCTATTCTGGGTATGAGTTTGCTTTTCCTGTCTACAGAGCTACAGCCAGCACCACATCTGGGGGCTTATGGAAAATTTGACCCAAAGGCATGAAATATCACGCAACACAACCTCTGACTAAGGAAACCACTCTTCGGTGAAAGAGGTTTAAGAGTGGACCCACCTTATTTAAATTGTGATGATTAAGGTATGACTATGTGATTATACTAGGAACGACTGATTTTTTATTTAGGCTGGATTATATGATGTGCAAATAAAACTGTTTAAAAATCAACAGAGAGATACAAGTGCTGGAGAAAATGTCAAGAGAGAGATGCACTTATTTATTATTAGTAGGAAAGTAGAGTAGAGCAGTCCCTCTGGAGGGCAATGTGTTGGCTCCAAAGAAAGCTAGGGGTGGGGTTGCCCTATGATTCTGCAACCTCGTTGCTAGGTATATGCCTGGAGGAACTGAAAGTGGGGACATACGAATGGACAATTGCACACTGGTGTTTATGGTGACAGTGTTTGCATTTTGCAATGGTGGACTAAGGGTACATCGACTGTGGAATGGAAGGGAGAACTGCAGTGTATACATACGATGTACCACTGAGTGACTGTAAGAAGGAATGAAGTTGTGAGGCATGCAACTAGACGAATGAAACTTGGGGGCAGTATGTTGAATGAAATAAGCCAGAAACAAAGACACAAATATCATAATGCTTCATTAACATGAGCTAACTATAATGTTCAAAATATTGAATTCTAGAACACAGGTTATCAGGTGAAGGCCTACTGTAAAGATTCCTAGATTGTAAACTATTATATTCCAGAGTTCTAACAGTTATTTTATGACACTGACTGTATTTTAAAACTTCAGCTTCTGTATGAGATCAAAGGAAGAGATATTTATTTGATGAAAACTTTATATTTTAGGTAGCAAGCTATCTAATTTATCTTGCATAGTCACCATATTCAAATACCAAAACTTCATGGAATCTTGAATAAGGAGTGAGATCTTACTGGTTTGGACAGGTTTGTGTGATGCCCTAATATATCCCAGAGTAATCTGGGCAGAATATTAAAAAGCATTTGCAAAGTCCCCTTGAGGGACTAGAGAAAAAGGTATAAATATTAAAATTCCCCCTGGGGAAAACCTGACATTCTCACAATAATTGGGGACTGCTAATTTGATGGGCCACACCTTCAATCTTGGGGCTTGCCCTTAGGAAACTTATTCCTGAACAGAGAAGTTAAGACTACTTATAATTATGCCTAAGAGTCACCCTAGAGAACCTATCTCTCTAAGCCAACTCCACAGGTGAACTCATTGTCCTGCCCTCACATGGGACATGAATCCCAGGGGTATAAATCTCCCCGGCAATGTGGACATGACCCCCAGGGATGAGCCTGGCCCTGGTATTGTGGGATGGAGAAAGACTTCTTGGCCAAAAGTGGTAAGAGATACAAAAACACAGAGTTGTGGAAATAAATGAAGACTACCCAAATGAGAAAAAAGTAAAGGCTGTTTATTCAGAGCTTGCTGTACAAGGGAGTCAGTCACCATTACTTGCATTTGGCAGAGACTCAAAGGCAGGCAGAAGAGCGGGAAAGATTTATAGTGGAAAAAATGGGAAGACTAGAGGCTGTTGGCATGGGGAAGCTGGAGGCAGAGCATCCTATGTGATTGGTTAGTGGAGCATATTTGTCTTTCTTTGGTTGATACTAAGTTGAAAATGAGGGCAAAAATTGGGGAGGCTTTCAGTTATTGATCAAGTCCCTACTATTTGGGGCTGATTGTTATAGAGTTTGTCATTTAGCTTCTTGGACTGGTTGTTGTGGACAGTAACCAGCTTTCTGGACAGATTGCTACAGGGAGTGGGTCAGTGTTTCCTGGTCATTCATTGTATGAATTTGTAAATTCAGCTCCTCAGAGCTCACTGTGATGCAGCACTGAGTGAGGGGTGGGGATGGGGAGTCCCACAAATGATGTAACTAAGCAACAACAAGAAAGAAAGGATGAGAGCCAGAGTTAGGAGGCCTGACCTCTTTTCTTGGCCAAGCAGCTGGATTTATAAGCAGGTCAGTTAGGTAGTATGTCTTGGAGTTTCTCTATCTGTGAAGTGGTGAGTAATAACATCAATAACGAGTTTCTGGGGCCCTAATGTGGACATTTCAGGGGCCCCAGTGTTCTTGGCAAAAAAAAGCCATATAGTGGTGTGAATATTTCACAAGAACATGGAGATAAAACAGGCAAAGCTAATGAAATGGTTGACAGAGCATCGGTTGGGAAGGCCAGGGGCTATATTCTCTCTTGAAAGTGAGGCAATTCAAAGGAAATTATTTTTTTTATAGAAATGCAGATTATTATGAAAAAATATTAGTTCCTGAAATGATAATTTAAAATAAATTATTTGTGAGCCCAGTTATGTAGCATGTCAAGATGGAGCTAAACTTGATGTTCTGGGGGTAGGGGAATAGTATGGGAAGAGAGCATTCACATCAGCAGCTGAGTGCAAGACAAAACATTGAGAAAATATGCCGCATTATGGATGACTCAGGATGAGCATCCATCCCAAATTGTGAAGCTAAATGACAAGCTAAAGGGAATTTAAATTTGGAGACTAAATTTACTCTTTCCTGTTACCTCATCTTTTAATTATTCAAAAAGTAACCCTCCATCTTGGAGTAGCTAGAAGGAAAAACCTAAAATTGTGGAACTGTCACCCATATCAAACTCTAAAATCTGTTCCATAACTACTTGTTACAATGTACTTTGAAATTTATTACTTTTTTGTATATGTCTTATATTTCACAATAAAAAAAAATAAACCTTCCAAAAAATAATGCTCCCCTAACTATCCCTAGGGGATAGTTTCCATAATTTAGAAACAATTATGTTTCCAAGCTATCGGGACCAACATTTATGCTAATGATGAGTAATTAGGCTGTACTCAATGTAGACAAGGCTTTAGGTGCTTCTTTGACACCCTAGCTCTCCTCAGCTGCAACCTTCTAACTTCCTATGCTGCCCAGTTGTTTGGCTCCACCACTGGTTGTACCTGGTTCATACAAGCTTGTTCTCATCCTCCTTTCCCTTTTCACATCACACACAGGTATTCCCCAAATGTCAAATCAGCATTACCGATTTTCCTCTCTAGCAAAGAAATCACCATCTGGGTTGGCCTGTTTGGACTAGGAAGGAGGCTATGACACAAAGGAGGTCTAGATCAAAGCAGGTGAGATGCTTCAGGACTTCCCAGCTTCCCTCTCCCTTCCCTGGTGCATGCTCTGTGGGTAGTAGTGCTGGACACAATCCCAGGGCCTTTTTCCAGCTAAGAAGGGATGGTCCTTGCTCATCCTCACTGTGCTACATGGCTTACCCACCTTTAACTTCTTGAATACTCTTCTCTAGACCGTTGGCCCACTGCACACTGGACTCTGAGGCAGTTCAGTGTTCTATAGTCCTTGGCCAGGTCCTGAATTCCAGAGATAAAATTATACAAGTGATAGAGGCATTAAAGAGGATCTAAGAATCTTTTATTGTTCATCGTGGGAAATAAATCGACACCTTAGCTACTAACCTCCTATACCCTATCCCAACCCCTGTCACTAATATAATGGGTCTTACACACTAGAATTCACAAAATGCAAAATAAAGCAAGCCTCCCATTGTACCAGGTGCATTAGGAAAATGAAGTGTGCATTGAGATAATGCATAGAAGAACTAATAAAATGGGGCATTGGAGATTTCATGGAAATGGGTATTCCCTGACTGCTTTTAGGCAGACATGGCATAGACAATAAAGTCACCTCACTCAGCAAGGTCAGCCGTGGAGCATGTCTTAAGACATAACGAAAATGTCCAGTTTGCTCAGTCCATCTTCATTCTGAACACTTATGTCAGAAAGATGAACTATCTAAAGTCAGATTGTCACCAAAGGGCAAGAATTATTGGTGGTTAGGGCTACTCAGGGCCACTTCACATAAGGCTGGGTATTCCCAGCTTCTGTTTTAAATAGGTGTTGCTTCATATAGCTGGAATTAAGGATAATTAGCATTAAGGGAAACATTTTGAAGAGAGCCACAGGGCCATGAGAGAGCCACAAGAAAGCCATGAGAGCCCATGCAGCCAGAGACCTTTGGAGATGAAGAAAGAAAATGCCCTTGGGGGAGCTTCACGAAATAAGAAGCCTGGTGATAAAGCTAGCAGGTGTTGCCATGTTCACCATGTACCTTTCCGGTTGAGAGAGAAATCCTGCATTTCACAGGCCTTCTTGAACCAAGGTATCTTTCCCTGGATGCCTCAGATTGGACATTTCTATAGCCTTGCTTTAATGTGGACATTTTCACAGTTTTAGAACCGTAAACTTGCAACTTATTAAATTCCTCTTTTTAAAAAGCCATTCTGTTTCTGGTATATTGTATTCCAGCAGCTTGCAAACTAGAACAGGGATTATCATTATTTTCTTCTTTATTTGGTGAGTAGTTGGCTGGATTATTTGAATGAAGCCTATCTCCTATCACCCCAGAGTTTTAAGCCTCTGATGTTGCTCCTCAAGGAGGCTCAGAGTTCTAGTTTGCTAGCTGCCAGAATGCAATGTGCGAGAAATGGCTTTTAAAAGGGGGAATTTAGGCCAGTGCATGGACAGCTCAGTGGTAGAATTCTTGTCTGAAATGCTGGAGACCTGGGTTTGATTCCCAGAGCCTGCACAAGCCAAAAAAAGAAAGAAAGAAAGAAAAGGGAGAATTTATTAAGTTGTAAGTTTACAGCGTTAAAACCATGAAAACGTCTAAATTAAAGCAAGTTTATAAAAATGTCCAAATTAAGGCATCAACAAGAGGTTGCCTTACCTCAAGAAAGGCCGATAAACTTCAGGGTTTATCTCTCAACTGGTAAGGCACATGGCAAACATGGTGGCATCTGCTTTCTCTCCAGGCTTCTCCTTTCAAGAAGCTCCCCGGGGCGGTAGGGGGAAGCCGGGGGGCTGGATTTCCTTCTTCATCTCCAGAGGTGTCAGGCTGTGTGGGCTCTGTGGTACTCGTGGCTCTCTCCGAAATGTTTCCTCTTTTTAAGGATTCCAGCAAACTAATCAAGACCCAAGTGGAATGGGTGGAGTCACATTTCCCTCTAATCAAATACTCACAATTGGGTGAGTCACATCTCTGTGGAGATAATCTAATCAAGCTCCAACCTGCAGTGCTGCATAAAGATTAAAAGAAATGGCTGCCCCCCATGTGCCAGTTTGAAAGGATGTATATACCCTAGAAAAGCCATGTTTTAATTCTAATCCCATTTTGTAAAGGCAGCCATTTCTTGTAATCCCTATTCAGCACTGTATGTTTGAAACTTTAATTAGATCATCTCCCTGGAAATGTGACTCAATCAAGAGTGGTTGTTAAACTGGATTAGGTGGAGACATTTCTTCACCCATTCAGATGGGTCTTGATTAGTTTACTGGAATCCTATAAAAGAGGAAACACTTCAGAGAAAGCAGGAGATTCTGAGACAGCAGAGAATGACATAGGCACGAGAAGCAGAGAGTCTGCCAGCCAGCAATCTTTGAAGATGAAGAAGGAAAATGTCTCCTGGGGAGCATCATGAAACAGGAAGCCAGGAGAGAAAATTAGCATATGATGCTGTGTTCGCCACATGCCTTTCCAGATGAAAGAGGAACCCTGACCTTGTTCGCCATGTGCCTTCTCACTTGAGAGAGAAACACTGATCTTCACTGGCCTTCTTGAGCCAAGGTATCTTTCCCTGGATACCTTAGATTGGACATTTCTATAGACTTGTTTTAACTGAGACATTTTCTAAACCTTCGAACTGTAAACTAGCAGCTTATTAAATTTCCCTTTTTAAAAGCCATTCCGTTTCTGGTATATTGCATTCCAGCAGCTAGCAAACTAGAACACCCCACAAGATGGATCAGGCTTAATACAAGGCTTTTCTATGACAATCTTCTCAAACCAGCACACTCAGTTTTGGGTATGCCCACAGTCACCCTGGGATGAGAGTGGTACTAGTAGGGCTCTCTTCTACTCTTTCCCTGGTCATGTCTAGCTGTTACACTCGACTAATTTCTCTATTATTTTCAATAATGCCTTGGTGCATACATTCCTCTACAAACTGATCAAATCAAATTGTGGTTCCTTGGAAGAATTAGTTTCTGAGGACAGTGTTTGATAATTATTCTTGTCCCAGAAGGTCTCTTTCCAGCTGTCTTATTCTCTGGTTCTCTCATGCAAACTAGTCAGTCTATATTCTAGTAATATGTTCACTCAATCCATGAAACTCTTCATGAAACCTTTACTATTCATGAGTGCACTGAGGCTTAAACTTCTCCAGTCTCTGTTGCAAAATAAGTCAATTCCTTTAGGGAAGGATTAGAAGTTATCTGTTTCACAGCCTCCTTTTCTCCCCTACTAAAATCTCTGAGCAAGAGCTCTGGGACTAGGGATGGAAATGGCAAACTCCTCTCTGAGTGATACCCTCATGTAAGAGCTGAGTGCTCAGTGGATGGAATGAGAGGGGACAGTAGCTAGAGGTCCTCTCAGCTTGTTTCTCAATATGGAAACACTGCTTTCAGTCAATGCAAGGGCTATCAGGTCCTCAGTAGTCTTAGTTTACTATGCCAAAGTCGAGCCTCTGTCCCACAAGTGGCAGCAATGTGGAAGGGAGGCCCTGCATCCTGACCACACATTCCCAGATGGCTGAGGGAAGGATGAGAAATGCTGTAGTCCTACTCCTCCCAGGAAGGAGGAGCTCTGGGAGTCAGGGTAAGAGGGAGCAAGGTGGAGTCTCTTTGGGAAGAGGGAAGAAATGGTTTCAGTTCAAATACCACAGACACTTACCTGTAGTGCCCAAGTTGTGAACATTTTCATGAATTTGCTTGTTTCTTAATTTGCTATTTGTCTTTAGGACCAGTTAGAGAGGTTTTGAACATTGTTGTTTGCTCTTTTTAAAATAATTTTCACCAGTTTCATTAGGAATCAGGTGAGCAAAGCTCCTCATATTGTCATGCCAGAAGTCAATATCTCTTCTAGCAATCTGCTTTACACAAGTCTCCCCATCGGTTCTGAGGCACACTCAAGTTTGAAAACAACAGGTCTTAGGCTTTGAAACTTAAACCTTTCATATTTTTCCAGCAGCAATACAAATCACATATGCTGTTTTCCCTGAACTCACCCAGTATTAGGAGCCATTTTCTTCCTGCTTTTCCTCCTTCTCTCCTTTCTCTCCTACTCAAGCAACTACCAGGATACAAGCAAAGTAAATTCCCTTAGAGGGATAACTTTGAATCTGCTTTAATTTATATTATGAAAATAAATAATTTATTATCTTTAGTACTTCAACATTAAAACATTATGTACAACATCTTCCAAAATTATAGCTATACCAGAACTTTTGATAGTGAAATTAAGAACACTGATCTTCTAAATAGTAGTCTCTGAACTTCTAAACAAGAACTATGACTTAAAACTTGGAGGATGAATCCCAGTGAGCATGAACATTATTTATAAATTGTATATAAAATATTAATATATTACACACATTACAGAATAAAAACTCAGCAGTATAGGATGAAATAAAAAATACTTAAAAATAATTTTTAATTTACCAGTCATAGTTATTTGCTTTTACTAAAATATCGTATAAATAATTTTAACGCTTTGATAGGCTTCATTATTTCTGAAACATTTGGCTTAGCACCTCATGATACAACCATTTCAAGGGATATTTAAATTCAGGTTATTTGAGTGCTCTGCTTTAAAACTATCACTTCTGCAAAAGATTTCTCAGAAGAGTACATAGAACAAAAATGGAAGAAAGTTGTCATTGGCTATACTTCTAAATTGTGTTGCTTTTTATTCAAGGTTTTTGTTAAAATTTGGGCAATAACTTTCTGTACTCCATGATGACAATCAATTGCTACCTCAGACTAATTAAGATGTGTTGAATTTTAATAATTTAGAAAATGGTTCCAACCAACTGAAACTTTTTGCTTGGGATATTTTAAAACAGGTTTTAAAACTATGTCTCCCAGTGTTTTAAGTGTTTAGGTTAAACTTCTTCAAAAACTAGGTGGCACACATCATTTTTAGCAACAAAATCACATAACAATGAAACAATATTTCTGAACATTCATTTTCAAACTATTACCTCCAAAGAAGTGTTTCAAAGTAGTTACTGCCTCATTCATTGTCAAAGCAGTGATGTTTTTAACTTTGAAGGGACTGATTGAGGGTTTTAATATTTTTTAAAAATATTTGCCAAGTACCATACTATTGATAGCCATTATCATAACAGAAAAGGTTGGCAAATTTGGAATGTTTGTTCTTTTGTAAAATAAAATGTATAATTTTATAAAAGCCCAGCATCTCACTTAAGTACCTTACCATGAGTTAACTAGCAAACCTCTGTGTATTACAAAAGAATTTCAAGATCACTTCCCATCTCCTTAAACAGTATCATAAAAATCCTACTAATTAAAATAACATATTGACACTTCTGCTTCCACTTAAGATGCAGAAACTAACAAGAAAGTGTTACTTCCTCCCTAAAAATGAGAACAACCTAGAAAATCTACAAAAATATAGTTTTCTTTAAAGTTTATCAGAGTCAAGACTGGAAAGAAATGAACTAAAGTTCACAAATGGCAACCCCGTCAGAGAAGATCAGTGCCTACAGCTGCTTTTATCCTTGGCAGAGTAGTGCAGAGAGAAGGAAGCTGCCATAGAAACAAATAATAAAGTAGATAAACTTTCAACAAATCTGAGAAGACTGAGTATGAGGTAGCCTGAGCGTTGTTAATGCCTGTGAGCCCCAGACACAAGGAGAACTGGTCTCCATCCACCAGTGATTTTCCAAGTGCCATGAGAAAGAGCGGGTGAATAGCAGAAAAGCTGGGCAAGATTCCCTCCTGAGCAGAGGAACAAAGGGCCCACGGAGGTTTGACAGTGGAACAGAAGAAATGAGAACACTTCAGGTACTCTATGCCTTTGTTTGAGGCAGAGTCCCTGCAGAGGGAAAGGAGAGTTGAGCGAGAGTGGAGACGGAGGGAAGGGGAGGCATCTATAGTCAGAAGGCAGGGAGGAAAACTAAAAGAAACCCAAAGACACTCCAACCCTTGCACTGAGTACAAAGTAGAGGCCATCTATCACGGCAGGAAGAACAGGAGTACTGAGAGATCCCCCAGGTGCAAGTGTAAGAAGCCTGATGTAATCTGGATAAAGCAGTATGATTGCGACAGACACTTGGATCCAAAGCAAGGGAAGGTTTTGATTTGGCCTTCAAATAATTCGAAACCTGTGTCAACTAATCTAACTGAGCCACCCATAAAGCCCAAATCCCATTTCAACTGCCAAAAAGATTGACTTGGCCTACTGCAAAGCATCATGACAGAAGAAGACGCCCTAGTCTAGATATGAATGTTATTTACTGGTTTCTATTATTGCTATATACACAGTCAGTTGGCTTCTGGCAAAGTCCTACACAATTACAAGACATATCAAAAAGCAAGATAACATGACCTACCATCATAAAAGGAAAGAGTTTATAGAACCAAATCTAAAAATGACCCAAACATTGGAATTTCAAATACAGACATTAAAATAACTATGAAAGGTATATTAACAGATCTGGAAAAAAGGTGGACAACATCCATAACAGAATCAAATGGAAATGAAAAATTTGTTATCAGAGATAAAGAATTCTTTTGATGGGCTTATCTGTAGCCAGGACACAGCACAGGAAAGAATCAGTGAACTTGATATCCTTCAAACTGAAACAGAAAGGGAAAATAAAGACTGGGAAAAATGAGAGAACAGAACAACCAAGATTTGTGGGTAAATATTAACAGTCTAATATGCATATTCTTAGAGTTCCAGAAGGAGAAGAGGGACAAATTAGGGCATAAAGAATATCTGAAGGAATAATAGGCAAGGATATTGAAAGAAAATACTAGAAGACATCAAATCACTGATCCAAGAAGTTAGGCAAACACAAAGTGGAAAAATACAAAGAAAATCACTTATTGTGCATCATGTTGAAATACTGAAAAATTGTAGATAAAGAGTAAATCTTGAAAATAGCCAGAGGAAAATAAGGCATATTGCATACAGGGGAACAAGTATAAAAAATTACCACTGACTTCTCATCTAAAATAAGGAAGGCCAGAGTTTTAAAAAATCTTTAAGGTGAATAAGTATTAACTTATATTCAGATATGGCCTCTCTCTCTAAGCCTACTTGGCAGGTGAACTCACTGCCCTCCTCCCCATGTGGGACATGACATCCAGGGGTGTAAATCTCCCTGGGAACATGGGATAGGACTCCCAGGATAAGCTGGGGCCTGGTATCATGGGACTGAGAAAGACTTCTCGACCACAGGGGGGTAGGAAATGAGACAAAATAAAGTTTCAGGGGCTGAGAGATTTCAGAGTCAAGAGGTTATCCTGGAGGTTATTCTTACGCAGTATATAGATATCCCTTTTTAGTTTATGCTGTGTTGAGTGGCTAGGGGGATGTACCTGAAACTGTTGAGCTGAGTTCCAGTAGCCTTGATTCTTGATTGTATAAACATATAACTTTTACCATGTGACTGTGTGATTGTGAAAACCTTGTGTCTGATGCTCCTTTTATCCAAGGTATAGACAGATGTGTCAAAAAATAAGGACAAAAATAAATACATAACAGTGGGGGGATAAGGGGTAAAAAAAAAAAGGGTAGATTGCAATACTAGTTAGTGGTAAATGACAGAGAGGGTAAGGTATACGGGATGTATGAGTTTTTCATTTTTTCTTATTCTGGAATGATACAAATGTTCTAAAAATGATTATGGTGACGAAGACACAACTACGTGATGATATTGTGAGCCATTGATTGTATACTATGTATGGTCTATATGCATGTGAAGATATCTCAATAAAAAAAAAATATATATATATATATATATATATATATTTGGGCGGGCCACGGTGGCTCAGCAGGCAAGAATGCTTGCCTGCCATGCCAGAGGACCCAGGTTCGATTCCTGGTGCCTGCCCATGTGGAAAAATATATGTATATATATATATATATTTTTTTTTAAAAGGAAAAGGAAGAGTTATAACGGAGAAAATAGGATTTAACAAATAAGTATGACTGATGAATCACTATATTGATATTTCTTTTAGTCTCCAGTGTTTTGAAGAAGCTAGAAGGAAAAATCTGAACTAGAGGAATTGTAACCCATAACAATCTCTGAACTCTGTTCCATAACTATTTGTTAAAGTGTACTTTGAAAATTATTGCTTTTTCTTTCTTTTCTTTGTATATATTTCACAATTAAAAATGTTTTTAAAAAATCAACCTAGATTTCATTATCTAGTAAAACTATCTTCAAAACAATGAAAATAAAATTTAAAAATAGAAGGGGGAAAGGATAGTGATTAGAATAATAAAATGGAAAGAGTTCTTACACTATTAAGGAAGTAGTAGTGTTTTGGGAAGTTAGGGGGCTGATATATTAATGGTGTGTATTTTAATCTCTGGAGCAGCCACTGAAAAAAGCACAAACAAAAACAAAATAAAATAGCTAATAAATCAATAGAGGAAATAAAGTGAAATATCCCAAATCATATAAGTCACAGAAAACAGGGCAGAGGAAAAGAAACATATAAACAAGAAGCATAAGAAATTATTTCTGTGTAGAAAGCATATATAGAAATAGAAATATGGTAGAATTAAACCCAGACTTATCAATAATTACATTAAATGTAAATGGATGAAATATTCACATTTAATGGCAGAAATAGTATAACTAAGTAAAAATATAAGTAAGGATAATATATGTTGTTTATAGGAAGCAAAATTTAAAAATAAGAACACAAACAAGATAATAGTGAAATGATGGTAAAAGATATTTTATGCAAATACAAGAAAGCCATTGCAGCTTTATGAATATCAAAGCAGATTTAAGTCAAAGAGCATTATCGAAGAAAAAGACCACTTCATAATGATCAATAAACGGATCAATTCATCGAGAAGACATAATAATCTTAAATGTTACCATCTAATAATGAAGTTCCCAAACACATGAAGCAAAAATTAACTATACTAACGGCAAATACTGAGAAATCAATGCTCATATTTGGAGATTTTTTAACATAATTCAGTAACTGATAGAACTACTTGACCAAAAAAAAGTGAGTATATAGAATAAATGAACAACACTAGCAACAAGCTTTACCAAATTGACATTAACATATACATCACTCGATAGCAAAATACACATACTTCTTAGCTGTTAATGTAACATTCACTAAAGTAAAAAGATTTATCATGAGTCATAAAATAAGTCTCAGTGTGGCAGATACCACTTAGTTCAGTAATTAAAGCAAATAATAGCATTAATGAGACAAATTAAAATCATGTACCATTTACTTGGATGGACTAAGAACACAGAAGGGCTTCTGTGATGCTCCTACAAAGACGTATACTCTAAATCTAATCATGAGGCAACATCAGACAAACCCAAATGGAGGGGGAAATTTGCTAAATAACTAGCCTGTTTTTAAATGCTTCAAAGTCATGAAAACTGAGGAAAAATTGCTGAACTGTTCCAGACAGAAGGAGAACAAAGAGCCAACTACATATAATGTATGATGACTCTGAAGAGAATCGTTTGCCTTTAAAAAAATTTATTGAGAAAACTGATTAAACTTAGATGAGGTCTGGAGATTAGGTGGTGCAACATATCAGTGTTAAATTCCTGATTTTGATGGTTATATTGTGGTTATGTAGGAGAATATCCTCGTTGGTAGGGAAATAAAAACTAAAATATTTGGGGGTAATAGGAGAACAGGTCAGCAACTTACTATTAAATGACTCAAGAAAAAAAAGTTATTTTTAGTGTGCTTGCAACTTTTATGTAAGTTTGAGATTGTTTCAAGGACCGGAATTTTTAAAAAGTTAAGTAGGCGAGCCATAGATGGTAAAAAATATTTTTCAATACATATCTGGCAAAAATCTTGCATCGAGAATATAGAAAGATATCCTACAACACAATAAGAAAAAAACAACTCAATAAAAATGGGCAACAGACTTGAATAGACACTTATAAGGGATGATAGAGAAATGACCAAAAAGGGGAACAAAAAAACTGCTGAAAATCATTAGTTATCTGAGAATGTATATTAAAACTGCAGTGGATACTACTTTATATTTACTAAAATGGCTAAAATGAAAAAGACTGACAACTTTAAAATCCTGGTAAGGATGCGGCAATCAGAATTCTTATGAACTACTGATGAGAATGAATGTAAGGTAGTGCTGCCACTATCAAAAATTATTTAGTACTTTCTTAAATTAGACCTACATTTACCATACAACCAATAATTCTACTCCTAAGAATTTATAGAAAAAATATTAAAATATATGTCCACCAAAAAACTTGCACCCAAATATTCATGGTACCTTTAGTTAATAATAAAAGCTCAAAAGAGAATCAACCCAGGTGTCCTTCAATAGAAAAATGGCAAGCTGTGGCATAATAGAGCTACTCAGCATTGAAAAAATGAACTACTGACATGCAGCAGCATGGATGAACCTCAAGAACATGTGAGGTTCCTTTTAATCCCTATTCAATAATGTAGGTTGGAAGCTTGATTAGGTTATCTCCACAGAGATGTGACTCACCCAATTGTGGGTATTAACCTTGGATTAGTGGGAGATGTGACTCCACCCATTCCACACGGGTCTTGATTAGTTTACTGGAATCCTTAAAAAGAGGAAACATTTTGGAGAGAGTCCCTTTTTAAGAATGGTGAGAGGGCCATGAGACAGAGTCCACCAGCCAGTAACTTTTGGAGATGAAGGAAAATGCCCCCCGGGGAACTTCATGAAACAAGAAGCCTGGAGAGAAAGCTAGCAGATGCTGCCCTGTTTGCCAGGTGCCTTTCCAGTTGAGAGAGAAACCCTGAACTTTATCGGCCTTTCTTGAGTGAAGGTAACCTCTTGTTGGTGCCTTAATTTGGATATTTTCCAAGTAACCGTGCAACTTAATGAATTCTCCCTTATAAAAGTCGTTCTGTTTCTGGTATATTGCATTCCAGCAGCTAGCAAACTAGAACACTGAGCAAGAGTGCATTTATTATGATTCCATTTAGATGAAGTTCCAGAATAGACAAAACTAATTCATGATGCCAGGTATCACAGAAGCAGCTTTTGGGAACTGGCATATAAAAATTGACTAGGAAAAGGCTCAAAGGAAATTTTCAGGGTGAGGAAAATGTTCAATATCTTGATAGGGTGTGAGATCCATGGGTGCCTGCATTTTTCAAAACTGACTGAATTGCATACTTAAGATCTGTGCATTTCTTTTATCTGAATTTTTTAAAATTCAGTATTTTATACATGAATGGGTTTGTGTGTATATATGTGCATAGATATATACACATACACACAGGTAAATCCATTTAGTCGGGTACAGATAAATTCCCATATATCAAAGTGGACAGAAAGCAAGTTAGTGAGAGGTCTCCTGCTACTTCTCAGGGCTGTGGGACTCCCATTTTTCCTACAGGATACCCTCTAAATTATATGACTTCTATCCTCCTGGCATACGGATGTATCATAGTGCCAATGTCAGTCTGTACTTTAAATATTAATAGAATGCAATTTCAATTTTTGTGTTTTTTTAGTTGAAAAACAAGTTCTATACATTTTCCCCATATCTCAATGGACTGTCTTGCAGAACTGCTGGGATTTATTCACCCCACTTTGGAGACCCCTAGTCTGAAAGACGTGCTAATTATTCAGTCCTCATCTTAGGATGCCCTAAGATTTTTCACCATGGTTGTTTCGATCACCAGAATATCACCTAGCTGGACCACATAACTTGGCCCTTATCGAATCTTCCCTAAAGAAAGTTGTCTTAATTTCATCCTTCCAGCATTTGCCAATGAAAAAATCTTGTAAGTCCTAGGAGTAGACCTGTCTTCATACCCATGCTGTGCTCAGCCATTGGCTGGGAGGAGCCCACGTGAAACAAGGTCTCAGTGTGAAAGTGGAGCTGGATTTGAGAGCACAGCAGCCCTGAATGTAGGTGTGTAGACACACAAGTTTATCTATATCCGTATCTATGTGTCCAGAGAAAATGAGAAAGAGAATAGGACAAATTGTTCAAAATGGGTAAATCTTATAAAGATTAAACAGGAATACTTTGAACAACTCTTGCAACTTTTCTGTATCTTTAACATTATCTCACATTAAAAAAGAATAAATATACATACAAACCAAAGATAAAGGAAAAACAGAGAAAATTAATTGTGAAATGTCCAAGGTTTGACATCACAAATATATAAAAAGCTCTCACAAAACAACACAAATATCTTAATGAAAATAGATAGGCAATATACAAAAAAAGAAATACAGGTGCTTAAGAAATATACAAAAATTCCAACTTCGATGCTAATCAAATATATTAAATAATAAATAAGATCCAATAAGATACTTTATTTTGTCTATGAAAGGACTTAAAAATGGTCTCATATGAAACACCTCTGAATTTTTAGATGAAATTATGCCATTGAGTCTGTTGCTCAAAATTTCTTCTGTAAAGATCCCTGTGTCCAATTCTTTGGAGTTTCTTGACACCTAGGCAGGCTAAGATGTTGTCTCCTCTACTTCACTTTAAAATCAAGTGCATCTAAGGAGAAGGATCTAATTCTCATCCATGACCATAGCTGCAAGATACACTGGGAATATGATGTTGTTCTTTCTAGACTCGGCAGGACAGGGAGACTCATCAAATGGTGGGGTTACAAGCTGAATCAGCCAATCCACTTTACTTGTAAGCCGCCCCAGCTCTCAGCTGGGGTCCCAGAAACCCACTGAAATTATAGACTCTAGGTAGGAAGTTGAGCAGGCTGGCTTGGCTCCCTGAAATCTTCCCCAATGAAGTCAACCCTTCAGACTATCAAGGAACAAATCAAATAGGTATTCTGATAATGGAAGCTAAGAAATGTCTGTCCCCAGCTACATTCCATGGTACGGAACAAACAAAAGCTGAGTTTCCTCCAATGTCTTGAATGTGATGTGAGTTACATTATGTGATGGAAACCAGCAAACTTGTTTTAGATGAAGACAATCTACAGCTTTTGTCAGCAATATTAATCTCAGCTCCAGTCAAGTTGCTATGCAATATTCCCTTGCTGCATTTTTATTAAAACTTTAAACGCTTTATAAAGGCAGAGAAATACAAATTTATTTCTCTTCTTTAAGAGACACCTGGCAACACGTCCACAGAACAATATCCATAATCACTTAGCCAAATTTCCATATGATTTTACTCAATTTTCTAGAAAGCAGAGGTATATTTTAGGAGCACAGAGAGATCTTTGTATAATTTACACTTCCCCCTCCATTTTCTTCTGTTACGCTTATCCTCCAGGAGCCCCCATAGCATTTATTGCATTTTTGCTAAGTTAGCTTTTAGAAATGTGGTTCATGCTCAAGAAATTCCTCTTTGGCTGCCTGCTGGCTGAGGAGAATAGGATATTGTGGTGGATGCTCCTTCACTCAGGGATGTGCCATTCCAGGATGATCAAGGTCTCCCAGCAGAGGAGAAGGAAAAGAGGAGAGAAATAGAAGTGGCAACACTAAGTCCTGCATTCTGGACATTGGTACTCTAGGAAGACTTACTCCTGGGGTCAGAAACCCCTCAGCCAAAATGTGCACTGCGTCCTCCAGGCCGCATGGCTCCACACCAGCTGTCACTTGCCAACTTGATCTCAGCCTCTCATGCACAGCCCAACCTGATATGTCACAGTCCTGATGGGTTGAGCTCTTTGCTGGTTGGGAATTGGGGAGGAAAGGGCTTTAGAGCTGGGCAGCCAGCTGTAACTCAGTCAATGGGAGACCTTGGGCCACACAGCTTCGCCTCTCTGAATCTTGGCCTCCCCAAATAAAAAATGAATATTTCTAAAATATTTTACAGGATTGTTGTGAAGTGTCTGGTACATTTTAGGTGTTGAATAACTCTATTTTTGAAATTTTCTTTTGTCACAAAGAAGCTACTATAAACAAATTGAATCTCAGGGGGAAGTGATACCACTACGTTTTGGGAAGCCCCTCCCTCCCCGCCACACACGCGCACGCACACACACACAGAAAGGTCTCCATCTTAGGTTAGATTATGAACCACAGGAAACAAACTTAACATTTGACACTATAGCTGTCCTCAGGGTAAACAGTTGTTAGGCATTCAATCCAAAAGATTATTAGATCCACAAAGCCAATGTTTGCATTCCTTTTCTTATCAGAGAAAAAGGGGGGAGAAAGGATTTCTTATGAACACTTGTTTAAGTCAAGTTTCAGTCTGTTCTTTAAATAGCTCTTGGCCATATGCCTCATTGACTTACAATAAAAGGCTCAAGACACAGTTTTCCCAAGATTTTATTTAAATACGTCTGTAAATATCCCAAAACTGACTATGTTACTTGGAGGACAACTAGTGAAGAGTTTATTATTTGTTCTTTAATGTAGCTTAGGAGTATATAACAAGAATGAATACATAAATATCTCAGAATATTGTTATTCTAAGGCTTGGTGATTCAAAGAACTCTGTCAATTACATTCTTCCTTCAGTATTGATGTCTAATATCCTCCCTATTGCCACTTTTCTCATCCTTATATTTTCTGAACTTGTACACTAGTTTTCTTATATTATTTAATTTAGAAAAATGAGCCGTCATGTTATTAAAATATAAAGCTTATAAAGGGGGAAAAAAGCACAAAGAAGAAAATAAAAGCCCTCTTAAATTGTATAATCAGACAGAACCCCTTTTATCTGGGGGCCATGTCTTCATATGCGCGCACACACACACACACACACACACACACACACACACACACACACATACAACACAGATCTTTTTTACTAAAACAGTTATAACATACTTCCTGATTTGAAATGTTTTTTTTTACCCATTTAGTATTGTCTCAAAAATGTTACACATCATTAAATACCATCCACAACTCTGGTTTTAATGTTTATTTCTTTTTATATGAGCATATAATAATTTAATAAACAAAACTTCTATTGCTGAAGATATAGGATGTTACTAGTTTGTCCACTGAAAATAATGCAGCAATGCCTATCTGAGAAACCCAATCTTGGTGCAAATGTCTGATTATTTTATTAGACAAAATCCCTAGAAACAGAATTGCTGTGATGGGTATTTTTTAAGTCCTTGCATAGACAAAATACAGTATCTTACTTGTAGTACCTTAATTTAAATATATTTGATTAGGAGTGAAGTTGGAATTTTTATACATTTCTTATCCATCTGTATTTCTTCTTTTGGATGTTATGTATCTATTTTTATTGAGATATTGTGTTGTTTTTACATATTTGTGATATCAAACCTTGGACATTTCACAGTCAGTTTTCTTCGTTTTTCCTTTATCTTTGGCTTTACATGTATATTTGTTCTTTTTTATATTGAAATAATGTTAAAGATACAGAAAAGTTGCAAGAGTTGTTAAAAGCACTCCTGTATAATCTTTATAATATTTACCCATATTTAACAACTTGCCCTATTCGTTTTGTCATTTTCTGTGGACACACAGATAGAGATATAGATAACTTGAGTGTTTATACACACCTACATGCAGAGCTGCTGTACTCTCAAGTCCAGTGTCATGTTCACACCGAGACCTTGTTTCACATGAGCTGCTTCCAGCCAATGGCTGAGCACAGTAGGGATATGAAGCCAGGCCTGCTCCTTGGACTTAACAGAACTCATCTGGCAAGGTGACTTTCGTTTGAGTTTGGTCTAAGTGCCGTGACAAACTTTCTTAGAACATCACTGTAGCCTGACTCTTTCCCCCCCAAACTTCCTTCCATCCCTCCTTTTCTCCTTCAAGAGAGTCAAACCTGAGTTATGGCTTAATGGCTCTCCCAGCCTATTCTGGCTCCTTACCCATTTTTCCTGCCAAGTCTTTCCCTCCATAACTCTCTGACCTGACTGAACCCATTTCAGTGTCTGCTTCTCAGAGGACTCAGACTATGCAAGTGGCACCATGCCATTCATAACCCAGTGGGAGAAAAGGTTCATGATAGTTACTGGGACACAGAGTACTAAATTGCTAAAGATATCACCGGGAAATTTCTACCCTGGGAAAATCCCCAGTGGATAACACTACGATAGCGAGAACAATTATATAGGTTTTAGAAAGATATGAGGGCAAAATGCCCACAAAGACATTGGAGTTGGCTGGTTACTGCTAAGGTGTATTGTTGACTTGCAAAGGGATATTGTGACTGAGGACTGTTAATGGGCAGTTAATGGCTAATTGTGAGAGGCCATTTTCTCCTATAGTGGAAGAACAGACAAAACTCAACTCCAGAGTTTGAATGCTCAGCCAAGGCAGGTTGGTTACATAAAGGTTAGGGTCCTGGTAGGGAAATCTAGGTTAGTGATATCACATGGATGCCTCTGATGTTATTGGCTCTACAGTCTGCCCAACACATTCCTTCCCCCACCCCACTCCAGTCTCTGAGTTTGCAGGAGTGGCCCATGCCCATGCTACCTTGTAAGACATAGCACTTCTGCAGTGCTAGACAATGCTTCAGAGGCCTTTGTCCCTGAAGCCAGCCTCTGGGAAGCTTTCCCTGGCTGCTGGGTCAAAAACAAAGGTCAAATACTGGCATAATTCAGCTGGGGTCATGGTGTGTCTGATAGAGGAGGAGAGACCCTATACCCAAAAAGTTATAAAAATTAGCTAGCATGTACTTGAAGGAGTTAAGACAGTAATTTTGAGAGGACATGAAAAAGGAAACTGGAACATAAAACTGGACAGGTAAGAATTTACTGATTTGGGTGCTTTCTCAGGACATGGGATTTAACACCTTAGCAAGGACCTCAGTGGATGGAGCAAACTTACTGCTAGGATGGTTTATAGAAAACAAATGCCAACCACCCCATCAAGATAGTGAAGTGAGACAATTCAGGGCTCCATCCCCCCACAACCAACAAGAACTGGCAGAAACATCTTCAAGAAAAAGTCTTCTGAAAAAAGACAGGGCCAAGATTGTGGCTTAGTGAGGTGTGAGATTTAGTTCATCCTCCAGAGCAGCTAGTAAATAGCCAGGAACAGTACAGAAAAATGGCTGGGGCCACATCAGTGACTGGACACAGAGCATAACCCCAGTCTGGACCAGCTGGACCGACTGCGATCCCACCCAGAACCATGAGTCCCCCAAGCCATGCCCCTCCCCTACAGGCTGCTTCCCAGAGGGGAAAGGAAAGGGACTTTACCAGCAGCAGGGGCTGAGCACAACCAAGCTCCAATTGCGGAATTTATTAACAAATTCTGACTACTAAAAATAGGCCCCCAGTTCAGTTGAATCTGGAGTAAAAGCTGAGGTTGCTGCTTTTGGCCCTGTGCAGAGGGGGCAGGGCTAATGGAAAAAGAAAAACAAAAAACAAAAAAAAACACAGAGGTTTATCTGGATCAGAAAGGTGTGAGCCCTGAAGGTACATAGGCCCTGGTACATAGGACCTGAAGATACACAGAGCCATGTGCCAACTTAAGTTCTTGATTGGCAAACCCGGAAAATGGGGGTCCTGCCATGAAAAGGACTTTTTTTCTACTTTTCTGTGGTTGTGTTTCTACAACTTGATTGCTCTCTGCATTCAACTGCAAGTCCTCTCAGGCTCCAACTGCTTCAGAAAAGGGCAGAATTAAGCTTGTCTGAGGGTTTTCCTGGAGACTGTGCCTTCCCCAGGAGAGGGGTGGGACCTAGCTCAGGTGGAATCCCTCCCTGAAGGAATTCAGATGCCAGGTCTGGAAAACTGAAGTAATTAAACCCTGCCTACAACCTCTCCTCTGTCTTGATCATGCCTCCACCAGGGAAAATCTGCTAAAGTTAAAGGTACCATATGACTTTATGCTTGTGGGACCCACAGGCAGAAAAGCGCCACATACTGGGCAAAACAGGAAAAACAGAGAGTCCAGAGACTTCATAGGAAAGTTTTTCAACCTGCTGGGTCTCATTCTCAGGGAAAACTTTCCTCCTGAGAGGAGGCCAGTCTGGTTTGGAAAATCTGACTGGGGTCTATAATACCTAAGTAGACCCTCCTAAGGGAAAAAAAAGGCAGCATACAGGAGGGCAAGAAACAAGAAAACAAGAATGGAAAAATTCTGTTCTGTTAAACAAAACCTCAGCTAGAGGTCTAGAATAAGCTCAACTGAATGTCAAAGAACAGAGAGACAAATTCATCCAGCAAGAAAATCCTAAGTAAAAAATGAAAACAATCTCCAAAATAAACTAATTAAGGAAATTAAATGTCTAGATGCCAGCAAAAAAAAAAGAATCATACTACAAAAATTAAAGATATACCCCACTCAAACCAACAAATCAGCAATTCAAATGGGATACAGGAGTTGAAACAATTAATTCAGGATGTTTAAACAGACATGGAAAATCTCAATCAAAAATCAAATCAATGAATTGAGGGAAGATGTAAAGAAGGCATGGGATGAACAAAAAGAAGAAATCAAAAGTCTGAAAAAACAAATCATTTTATGGGAATAAAAGGTATAGTAGAAGAGATGAAAAAAACAATGGAAACCTACAATGTTAGATTTCAAAAGGCAGAAGATAGGATTAGTGAACTGGAGGATGGGACATCTGAAATCCGACAAGCAAAAGAAAATATAGGGAAGAGAATGGAAAAATATGAGCAGAGACTCATGGAACTGAATGACAACATGAAGCACATGAATGTACATGTTCTGGGTGTCCCAGAAGTAGAAGAGAAGGGAAAAGGAGGAGAAAAACTAATGGAGGAAATTATCACTGAAAATTTCCCATCTCTTATGAAAGACGTAAAATTACAGATCTGAGAAGTGCAGTGTACCCCAAACAGAATAGATCCAAATATATATACTCCAAGACACTTGCTAATCATCATGTCAGATGTCAAAGAGAAAGAGAGAATTTTGAAAGCAGTAAGAGAAAAGCAATCCATCACATAGAAGGGAAGCCCAATAAGACTATGCATAGATTTCTCAGCAGAAGGCAAAAAGACAGTGGTATGATATAGTAAAGATACTAAAAGAGAAAAACTGCCAACCAAGAATTCTATATCCAGCAAAAATGCCCTTCAAAAATGAGGGGAAAATTAAAACATTTTCAGACAAAAAAAATCACTGAGAGAATTTGTGACTAAGAGACCAGCTCTGCAAGAAATACTAAAGGGAGAACTACAGACAGATAGGAAAAGACAGCAGAAAGAGGTGTGGAGAAGAGTGTAAAAATGAAGACTATTAGTAAAGATAAAAAGAATAAAAATTAGATGTGACATATAAAATTCAAAAGACAAAATGGTAGAAGAAAGTACTATCCTTACAATAATGTCACTAAATGTTAATGGATTAAACTCCCCAATCAAAAGACATAGACTGGCAGAATGGATTAAAATAGCATCTATATGCTGTCTACAGGAGATGTATTTTAGACCCAAGGATAAACATGGGTTGAAAGTGAAAGGTTGATAAAAGATATTTCATGCAAACAACAATCAGAAAAGCAGGAATAGCTATACTAATATCCAACAAATTAGACTTCAAATGTAAAACAATTAAAAAAGACAAAGAATGACACTATGTATTAATAAAAGGAACAATTCAACAAGAAGACATAACAATCATAAATATTTATCCACTGAGCCAGAGTACTCCAAAATATATGAGGCAAACACTGAAAAGAGAAATAGACACATCTACCATAATAGTTGGAAACTTCAATTCCCCACTCTCATCAATAAAGAGATTGGTGAGATTATGAATAGATCCTAGACAGAGGATCTATTAAAAAAACAGAGAATTTGGATAATGCAATAAATGAACTAGACTTAACAGACAGTTATAGAACATTACATCCCACAACAGCAGGATACACCTTTTTATCAAGTGCTCATGGATCATTCTCAAGGATAGATGATATGCTGGGTCACTAAGCAAGTCCAATAAATTTTAAAAGATTGAAATCATACAAAACACTTTCTCAGATCATAAAGGAATGAAATTGGGAATCAATAACAGGAAGACAACCAGAAAATTCACAAATATATGGAGGCTCAATAAAATACTCTTAAACAACCAGTGGGTCAAGGAAGAAATTACAAGAGAAATCAGTAAACATCTTGAGGCAAATGAAAATGAAAACACAACATATCAAAATTTATGGGATGCAGCAAAGGCAGAACTAAGAGGTGAATTTATTGCCCTAAATGTGTCAAAAAAGAAGAAAGAGCAAAAATTGGGGAATTAACTGGGAAGAACTAGAGAAAAAACAGCAAACTAAGCCCAAGGCAAGCAAAAGAAAGAAATAACGAAGATTAGAGCAGAAATAAAGGTAAGTGAGAAGATGAAAACAATCAAGAAAATCAACAAAACCAGAAGCTGGTTCTATGAGATAATTAGTAAGCTTGATGGACCTATGAGATAATTAGTAAGCTTGATGGACCCTTAGCAAGGCTGACAAAAAAGAAGAAGAGAGAGGATGCAAATAAATAAAATCAGAACTGGGAGAGGAGATATAACCACTGACCCTGCTTTATGCTAATAAACTAGACAATGTAGATGAAATGGACAACTTCCTAGAAAGGCATGGACAACCAACATTGACCTGAGAAGAAATAGATGACCTCAACAAACCACTCACCAGTAAATAAACTGAATTAGTCATTAAGAAGCTCCCAAAAAAAGAAAAGCCCAGGACCAGATGGCTTCACATGTGAATTCTACCAAACATTCAAGACAGAATTAGTACCAATACTTTTCAAATTCTTCAAAAAAATTGAAGAGGAAGGAAGCCTACCAAATTCATTCTATGAAGCCAACATTACCCTCATACCAAAGCCAGACAAAGATACTAAAAGAAAAGAAAATTACAGGCCAATCTCTCTAATGAACATAGGTTTAAAAATCCTCAACAAAATTCTTGCAAATTGAATCCAGCAGCACACTGAAAGAATTATACACCATGACCAAGTAGGATTCATCCCAGGTATGTAAGGATGGTTCAACATAAGAAAATCAATGTAATGCACCGTATCAACAAATCAAAGCAGAAAAGCCACATGATCATCTCGATTTGTGCAGAAGACATTTGACAAAATTCAACACCCTTTCTTGTTTAAAACACTTCAAAGGATAGGAATAGAAGGGAACTTCCTCAACATGATAAAGGGCATATATGAAAAACCCACAGCTAACATAATCTTCAATGGGGAAAAACAGAAAATTTCCCCCTAAGATCAGGAACAAGACAAGGGTGTCCACTGTCATCATTATTATTCAACATTATTTTGGAAGTTCTAGCCAGAGCAATTAGACAAGAAAAAGAAATACAAGGCATCAAAATCAGAAAGGAAGAAGTAAAACTCTCACTGTTTGCAGATGATATGATACCATATGTTAAAAACCCCGAAAAATCCACAGCAAAACTACCAGAGCTAATAAATGAGTACAGCAAAGTGGCAGGTTACAAGGTCAATACTCAAAAATCTGTAGTATTTCTATACACTAGTAATGAACAATTGGAGGGGGAAATCAAGGGAAAAATTCGACTTACAATTGCAACGAAAAGAATTAAATATTTAGGTATAAATTTAACTAAGGATACAAAAGACCTATACAAAAAAAAACCTGCAACAAATTGCTAAGAGAAATCACAGAAGACCTAAATAAATGGAAGGGCATACCATGTTCATGGATTGGAAGACTAAATATAGTTAAGATATCAATTCTACCTAAATTGATTTATAGATTCAATGAAATACCAACTAAAATCCCAAAAACTTACTTTGCAGAAATAGAAAAACCAATAACCAAAATTTTCTGGAAGGGCAAGTTGCTTCTTCTTTCTTTTCTGAGAAAGAAAATTGAAGTCAGAGGTCTCATACTACCTAACTTTAAAGTGTATTATGAAACTATAGTGGTCAAAACAGCATGGTTCTGGCATAAAGATAAATATACCGACCAATGGAATTGAATAGAGTATTCAGACATAGACCCTCTCATCTATGGACAATTGATCTTTGATAAGGCAGTCAGGCCAACTCACTTGGAACAGAACTTCTCTTCAATAAATGGTGCCTGGAGAACTGGATATCCACAGGCAAAAGAATGAAAGTGGATCCATATATCACACCCGATACAAAAATTAACTCAAAATGGATCAAATACCTAAACATTAGCTATAAGACCATAAAACTTTGTAGAAGAAAAGGTAGGAAAATATCTTATAAATCTTACAATAGGAGGTGGTTTCCTAGATCTTACACCCAAAGCATTGAGGAAAGAAATAGATAAATAGGAACTCCTCAAAATTAAACACTTTTATGCATCAAAGAACTTTGTCAAGAAAGTAAAAAGAAATTGGAGCTGGAGGGATACAGACTGTGCAACAGGACTGGATACAAAAACCTAGAAATGGGCAGCACAATACTACCCAACTGTAATATAATTATGTTAAAACACTGAATGAAGCTGCATGTGAAAATGACAGAGGAAGGAGGGCTGGGACATAAATGAAATCAGAAAGAAAGATAGATGTTAAAGATCGAGATGGTATAATCTAGGAATGCCTAGAATGTATAATAATAGTGAAATGTACAATGTACAAATTTTAAAAATGTTTTTGCATGAGGAAGATCAAAGGAATGTCATTATTGCAGGGTGCTGAAAATAGATGGTAATTAATATTTTAAAATGCCACCTTATGTGTGAGACTAAAGCAAAAACGTTTATTTGTTACAAAATTTATATTTTGACTAGAGCATTTTCTCATATAACTTATGTAGATAGTTTGATTGAATGTCATAAGTACTTGGAATCTCAGGTAGGACATGAGATTTTGTTGGTTTGTCCAGAGTGATGGCCCGATGAATCCCAGAGTGATTTGATCAGTGAGTGGAAAAGTATTTGCAAACCCCCTTCGGGGAATGGTGAGAGCAGAGAGAAATTCAACTACCCCAACTTGAATTCTTGATATTCTCACAAGCAGTGTGGACAACCAAAGCTATAGGCTGAGCCCCCAGTCTTGGGGTTTGTTCATATGAAACTTAACCCCACAAAGGTTAGGTCAAGTCTACTTAAAATTTAGGCCTAAGAGTCACCCCCAAGAGAGACTCTTTTGTTACTCAGATATGGCCTCTCTCTCCAGCCAACATGATGAGCAGTCTCACCACCCTCCCCCTCACTGCATGGGACATGACTCCCAGGGATGTGGACCTTCCTGGCAACATGGGACAGAGATCCTGGAATGAGCTGAGACTCAGCATCAAGGGACTGAGAAAAACCCTAGAATGAGCTGAGAATTAACATCAAGGGATTGAGAGAACCTTCTCCACCAAAGGGGGAAGAGTGAAATGAGACTAAGTGTCAATGGCTGAGAGATTCCAAACAGAGTCCAGAGGTTATCCTGGAGGTTATTCTTACGCATTAAGTAGATATCACCTTGTTGTTCAAGATGTAGTGGAGAGGCTGGAGGGAACTGCCTGAAAATGTAGAGCTGTGTTCCAGTAGCCATGTTTCTTGATGATGATTGAACAATGATATAGCTTTCACAATGAGACTCTGTGAATGTGAAAATCTTGTGTCTGATACTCCTTTTATCTACTATATCAACAGAAGAGTAGAACATATGGAATAAAAATAAATAATAGGGGAAACAAATGTTAAAATAAATTTAGTTTGAAATGTTAGTGGTAAATGAAAGCGAGGGGTAAGGGGTATGGTATGTATAATCTTTTTGTTCTCTGTTATTGTTTTATTTCTTTTTCTGTTGTCTTTTTATTTCTTTTTCTAAATCGATGCAAATGTTCTAAGAAATGATGAATATGCAACTATGTGATGATATTAAGAATTACTGATTGTATATGTAGAATGGAATGATATCTTAATGTTTTGTTTGTTGTTAATTTTTTATAATTAATAAAAAAAAAGAAAGTAAAAAGACAGCCTATATAATGGGAGACAATATTTGGAAACAATATATCAGATATGGGTCTAGTATCCAGAATATATAGAGATTGTTCAACTCAAAAACAAAAAAAAAAACAAACAGCACAATTACAAAATGGGCAAAAGACATGAACAGACACTTCTCAGAAGAGAAAATACAAATGGCAAAAAGACACATGAAAAGATACTCAACCTCCCTGGCTATTAGGGAAATGTAAATCAAAACCACAATGAAATATCATCTCACACCAATCAGAATGCCCATTATCAATAAAACAGAAAATGACAAGTGCTGGAGAGGATGTGGAGAAAGAGGCACATTTATCCACTGCTGGTGGGAATGTAAAATGGTACAACCACTGTGGAAGGCAGTTTGGCAGTTCCTCAGGAATCTAAGTATAGAATTGCCATATGATCCAGCAACACCACTGCTAGGTATCTATTCAGAGGACATGAGGGCAAGGATACAGACGGACATTTGCACACCAATGTTTATAGCAGCATTATTTACAATTGCCAAGAGATGGAAACAGCCCAGATATCCATCAACAGAAAAGTGCCAAAACAAGTTATGGTATATACATATGATGGAATATTACACAGCTGTAAGACAGAATACAGTCATAAAGTGTATAACAATATGGGTGGACCTTGAGGACATTATGCTGAGTGAGATTAGCCAGAAATAAAAGGACAATTACTGTATGGTCTCACTGATACGAACTGACATTAATGAATGAACTTGGAGAATTTCAGTTAAGAACAGAGGCCATCAAGAGATAGAAATAGGGTAGATTTTGGGTAACTGGAGCTGAAGGAATGCAGATTGTGCAATGGGACTGATTGTAAAAATTCAGAAATGGATAGCACAATACTACTTAATTGTAGCCCAATAATGTTAGAACACTGAATGAAGCTGAATGTGAGAATGATAGAGGGAACATAGAACCCTGACTAGGGCATGCGATTTTGTAGGTTTGTCCAAAATGATGCCCCGATAAATCCCAGAGTGATTTTTAACAGTGAATAAAAAAGTATTTGCAAAGTCCCCTCGGGGGAATGGTGAGAAAGGGGGAAAATTCAACTTCCCCATTTGGAGTATTCCTGATATTCTAACAAGCAGTGGGGACAACCAAATCAATAGGCCAAGCCCTCAATCTCGGTGTTTGTTCATATGAAACTTATCCCCGCTAATGCTAGACTAAGCCTACTTAAAATTAGTCCTAAGTGTCACCCCCAGAGAACCTCTTTTGTTGCTCATCTTTAGCCTATCTCTCTCTCTCAGTCAACATGGCAAGCAAACTCACCACCACCCCCCCTCTATGTGGGACATGACTCCCAGGGGTGCAAACCTCACTGGCAATGTGGGACAGAAATCCTAGAATGAGCTGGGACTCAGCATCAAGGGATTGAGAAAATCTTCTTGACAGAAAGGGGGAAGAGAGAAATGAGACAATAAAATGTCAGTGGCTGAGAGATATCAAACAGAGTCAAGCGGTTATCCTGGAAGTTATTCTTCTGCATTTTATAGATATCCTTTTTTTAGATTAAGGTGTGTATTAGAAAAACTAGAGGGAAGTGACTGATACTGTAGAGCTGCTCTCCAGTAACCATGTTTCTCGAAGATGAATGTATAATGATATAGCTTTCACAATGTGACTATGTGATTGTGAAAACCTTGTGTCTGATGCTCCTTTTATCTAAGATATTGAAAGATGAGTAAAAAATATGGATAAAAATAAATAATAGGGGGAACAAATGTTAAAAGTTAATTGAGTAGATTGAAATACTAGTGAACAATGAAAGGGAGTAGTAAGGGATATAGAAAAAAATAGGGGAAACAAAGGTTAAAATCTATTGAGTAGATGGAAACACTAGTGGTCAATGAGAGGGAGGGGTAAGGATATGGTATGTGTGAGTTTTTTATTTTTTCTTTTTATTTCTTTTTCTGGAGTGATGCAGATGTTCTAAAAAATGATCATGATGATGAATATACTACTATGTGATGATATTGTGAGCCATTGATTGTACACCATACATGCAATGCTTGTATGTTAAGAATGTTCATGTTTGTATGCTGTTTTGGTTTGATAATACAAAATAATTAAAAAAAAAAAAAGACATAGGATCTCATGATACCCTGGCTGCTCTGTCCTCCACCTCCTTACCAGCCTGGGGCAGAGCCTTGCTCAGTTTAGATCACTGATCCTGCTTCTGGAGGGAATAGAGAGAATGGCCCTCATGCATATATTGGAAGCATATGTATCAGGTCCTAAGACTCTGGTGGGAGCCTGAGGGACTCACAGTCCCACAACTTGCTTTGCAGGTATAAGATGGCTCACTGATCACTCCTACAGAAAGGTGTGGGAGAGCAGTCAAGTGGTTGCCTGGATCAAGGGAAAGTTGGCTATAGGACATATAGTGTTGTGCCCAGGACTGTGAGAAAACTGTTTCCTAAAAAATGGCAGCACTTGTAACCATAAAAAAAGGAGGAATTCATAGGGACATGTGCATGCTCAAGACAAGAGCCATATGCAAAAAGAATCACAGGGACCCCTAAACTTTGCCCTTGTGCTTTCCTCAAACTCATTGTATAGATAGGCCCTAAAGCAGTGCACTCACACAGGTCAATCTGCAAAGACTAGGAAAGGTATTTTCTTTTTTTCTCCTTCATCCCTCCTTCCCTTTTAAAAATTTTTTTGTTAGCTCCTGGCATTCAAGAACAGCTGTGTCATAAAACTAGCTTAAGGAATAGACATCTCAGAGTCTAAATTCCAGTGATGGCACACTAAAATATGAAGATGTCCAGGTTTCAACAAAATATCAAAAACATACAAAGAAACAGGAAGTGATGGCCCAGGCAAAGGAGAAGATTAAAGCATTAGAAACTATCAATGAAAAGGATAAGGCCTAAGATATTCCAAACAAAGACCTTTTAAAAATGGTCCTAAATATGCTTTAAGAACTAAAAGAAAAAATGGACAAAGAACTAAAGGAAATCAGGAAAAAGATTAATGCAAAGAGAATATCAATAGAGATGGAAATTAAGAAAAGGAAACAAACAGAGCAGAAGACCATAGTAACAGAAATTAAAAATACTTTAGATGGGGTTCAAATAGCAGATTGGAGCTGGTAGAAGAAAGAATCAGTGAAGTTAAAAATAAGACAATTGAAATTATCCAGTCTGAGGAACAAAAAGAGGAAAAAATGAAGAAAAAGGCACAGAGCCTAAGGAACCATGAAGCATATCAATATGCACATTATGGGAACCCTAGATGGAGAAGAGGGAAAGGGGAAGAGACAATATTCAAAGAAATAATGACTGAAAACTTCCCAAATTTAAAGAAAGGCAGGAACATATACATCCAAGATGTTTAACAAACTCCAAGCAGGATAAATCCAAATAGCTCCACACTGTGCCACATTATGTCAAATGCCAAATATAAAGAGAGAATTCTAAAAGCTGTGGAGAGAAGCAATGTGTTACATAGAAGGAAGCCTCAACAAATTGTGCCAATTTCTCATAAGAAACCATGGAGGCAAGAAGGCAATAAGATACATATTTAAAATGCTGAAAGCAAAACCTTGCCAATCAAAAATTCTGTATCAGGCAAAACTGTCTTTCCAAAATGAAGGAGGAATTAAGACATCCTCAGGTAAAAACTGAGGGAGCTTGTCATGACTAGATCAACCCTACAAAAAATGCACGTTGAAAGGAAAAGACCCTAGACAATTGACTGAAGACACATGAAGAAATAAAGATCTCCAATAAAGATAATGACTTGGGTAACTGTAAAACACAGTACTACTGTAGTCTTGATTGGTAACTCCACTTTTTACTTCTTACAGAATCTAAAATATAATGATAAATCCATGGTTTTAGACTCATAATATATAAATATGAAATTTGTGACAAGAACTACATAAAGGTGGGAGGGAAAAGGGGTATAGGAACATAGTTTATGTATACTATTGAAGTTATTAGGTTGGTATCAAAGCAAACAAGATTGTTATAGATTTAGGATATTAAACTTAAGCCCCATGGTAACTACAAAGAAAATAGCAGAGAATATGCAAACTCCTAGAGACAGAATGTAGAGTTCAGATTACCAGGGATGAAATGCAGGGACAGTGGGGAGTTGATGAAAAGTGAATGTAGGGTTTCTGTTTGGGGTGAAGGGAAAGTTCTAACAATGAATGGGGGAAGGGTAGTGAAGAATTGTGAACAGTGCTTGAGATTAGTTGGGGTGGTAAGATTTATGTTCTAAATATGTTCCCAAAATTAAAAAAAGAAAAGAAAGAGAAACTAAAGAGATAATAACAATTAAATGCATAGACTCCCACTTATAAGGCAGATCTAGCTACTACTATTTCTGAATGTCCAACCCGACAGCAAGAGAGAACAATGGTGAGCCCTTGATATACCACTGTTCCTTGAGGAGACCAACCAGCCTCTTGTAGTAAGTTGACTACATCAGACTTTTCCATCCTGGAATGGTGAGAAGTTCTTCCTCATAAGAACAACTAGGGATAAAGGCCTATTTCATGTATGGGTTTATCTTTTCTGTCTGTAGAGCCTTGGCCATAGCCATTATATGGAAACTAATGAACACCCAATTTACAGGCATGGAATCTCACATAATAGAGTATCCAACAAGATGACCCACTTCACAGTGAGGGAAGTATAGAAGTGGCCCATGACCATGGGATTCATTGGTTGAATCACATACCATACCATCCAGAACACTGCACCAGGGTTCCAAAGGCGCTGCTGAAGCTGAAGCTTGGAGGTAACACTCTGAAAGGATGGGGTGTGATCTTTCAGGATACAGTTCATGCATTAAATAAGAGATTGTGCTATGCTCTCCCCCCCACCATCCCCCACCTCACCCCCCACCACATACATACAAGTTATGGCTGCTGTCAGGGCACTTAGACTCCTGATGCTCAGGAACTGGTAGGCAAAGAACTACCACACTGGCAGATGTGATAAACAATGATCAACAGGAAGATTTAGGGCTGCTTTCACACACTGGGGACAGGAAGTTATAAATATGGAACCCAGGTGATACCACTTGGGAACCTCCTAGAACTCCCCTGTCCCATTTTCATTTTGAAGCACACTTGCAGCAATTGTGGCCTAAAAAGGGTATGATTATCAAAGATTCAGATCCCCCCTCTCAGGATGAAGGTTTGGGTCATACCATAAGGTAAGTCACCAACACTTGCCAAAGTGATAACTGAGGGTAAGGGGAATTCAAAATGAATAGTGGAGGAAGGAGAGAATGAGTACCAATTTTAGCTTTGAACTACAGTGACTACAGAGTATGTGGTTCATCCATCTTCTTGAGATTGCCCTTAGGAAGACAGGCCTTAGGAAGAGAGGCCATGTGAACCATAAAGGAGCTACTCTCCAAACTTGTGTAGTGCAATAGACCTGTGTGGTCATGCAAATGGGTTTCTCAGAACTCCAACTGTATGAATGTAAGTGATTTAAGGCTCTGAAATACATCACAACATTCACAATGAATGCTTTTCATGGGCTGCTCCCAGGCAATGACTGAGAGGCCTATTCTTGGGAGATGCAGGATTCCTTTCATTGGTGACTGTGGCTCAAGGACTTCCTGCTGGTTTTGCCGAACTTTCTCAGAACTTCATTGCAGTCTTAACACTTTTCCACGCAACCTTCCTTCCTCACCTCCCTTCTTAACAAGGATCTGACATGAATCAGTCTGCTGGCTTTCCCAGCCTGCACTGAATGAATTCCTTCCCATTTTCCCTCTCTGATGTTCCTTGCAATAAATCTCTTGCACATCTAATTCCATCTTGCTGTCTGTTTCTTTGATGATTCAGACTAATACATGTAGATAGAAACCTGACTGAACCTACAGATAAGCTATTAGGAGTAATAAGATAATTTAGTAATCTTCTGGATACAAAATCAATATACAAAAATTAATTGCAAGAAACAGAAAATTACATTTTAAAGAACAATACTGTGCCAGTTTGAAAGGATTATGTGCCTAGAAGAGCCATGTTTTAATCCTGATCCATCTTGTGGAGGCATTTCTTTTAAATCCTGTTCAACACTGTAGGTTGGAAATGTGATCAGATTATCTCCACAGAGATGTGACATGCCCAATTATGGGTATTAACCTTTGATTAGAGAGAGATGTGATTCCACCCATTCCAGGTGGGTCTTGATTAGTTCACTAGAATCCTTTAAGAGGAAATATTATGGAGAATGCTTCAGAGCCAGGAGAACCACGAGAGTCCGCACGAACCAGAGACCTTTGGAGATGAAGGAGGAAATTGCTTCTTGGGGAGCTTCATAAAACAAGAAGCCTGCAGAGGAAGCTAGCAGACATTGCCTTGTTCGCCATGTGCCTTTCAGTTGAGAGAGAACCCCTGAATGTCATTGGTTTTCTTGGACCAAGGTATATTTCCCTGGATGACTTAGATTGGACAGTTCTATATCCTTGCTTTAATTTGGACATTTTTATAGCTTTAGAACTGTAAACTTGCAACTTAATAAATTCCCCTTTTTAAAAGTCACTCTCTTTCTGGTATATCGCATTCTAGCAGCTAGCAAACTAGAACAAATACCATTTTTTAGTTTATAAAACACGGTCAGTGTTTTATAAAAAACGAGCCCCTAAGAATCTAATAAAGTGTACAAAACCATCATAGAGAAATTTACAGAACTTTATTGAAGTAAAAGACAAAACTGTGATTTTCTTAGAATAAAACACAGGAGACTATCTTCTATGATTTTAAGGTTGGGAAGTATTTCTTAAACAAAACACAACATTTGCTAGCCATATAATGTTTTTATAAAACATAATGATGGATAGATAGGTCTATACTTAGATAAAGAACGTCTGTTCAAGAAAAGAAACTACAGAGAAAGCAAAAACCCTGTTATAAACTGAGAGAAGACTGACAAAGATTAATATGCAGTATATAGGAAGAACGCCCATAAAACAATGAACAGCATGGCCACTCTACAGAGAGTACAAATGAGTTGAACAAGCAATTCAAATGGTAAAATTCAAATGTAAGGTGAGTATATAAACACGCAACTAACCTCAAAAGTATTTAAGAAATATAAGTTAAAACCATAAGAGAAACAATTAGACAGCAGTCTGTAAATGACAAGTGTTCCAGGATATTAACCAATTTGAACTTTCGTGCACTGGTGGCAGGAATGTAATTTGGCACACCTTGTGAAATAATCTGGCATTAAGCGGTATGAAGATGTGGATATTCTATGAGCCAGCAATTCCACTTCAGGATATTTACCTTGGAAAAATTCTTGCATATGTATCCAAGAAAACATGTTCAAAAATGTTTATAATGTTTTTGATAACTGAAAATTTCAAATAATCCAAATATCCATTAGCAAAAGAATGGCTGAATACATTGTGGTATAATTAAAAAAAAAAAGGAATAGTAATAGCAATGAGTGAACTTAAGTTATAGGTAGCACTACAAATAAATCTCATACAAAGAATACTGAATTAAAATTTCCACTTTATATAGAACAAAAAAGGCAAAATTAATTGTGGTATATTAAATTTTGTACCAGAATTTAGACATGTTCTTAATCTTAATCTGGATTCCTGTGGGGTGAACCTGTTATAAATAGGATCTTTTGAAAATTTTCTTTTTAGTTAAGGTGTGGCCCAACTGAATGAGGGGTGTCAATCTGGATTACTAGAGACCTTATAAGGAGAAGATCATATAGAAAGACCAACTCAGCAGGAATCTCGAAGAGAAAAGAGAAGACATCACCATGTGTCACGAGGCAGAGATGCAAGCAAAGGAACCCCAAAGACTGCAGCAAGCTAGCGCCAGAACACGCAGCAGGAAGGAAACCTTCTAGCCTTGAAAGCTATGAAACAAAAAATTACTGTTGTTTAAGCCAACCTATTGTGTGTTATTTGTCATAGAAGCCTGACAAAATAAGACACGGATATATTATTGTTATAAGTGCATACTAAGACGGTAAAATTGTAAAGAAACACGAGGGAACAAATGCCAAAAAGTAAGGATAGTTATTTACCTGTACAGAGAGAGTGGGAAATAAAATCAGAAAAAGTTATAGGAAGGTCTTTCAGGATACTAGAAATGTTCTATATTTTAAACAAGGGGGAGTAATATGGCTTCTATCTTTATGATTATTCTTTAACTATATACAGATGTCCTAAATACATGCAGAAATTAATGACAGAAAATAACAAGAAGATCCATAAAACCAAAAACTAGTTCTTTGCAGAGAAACAACGACACTAAAACCAATAAACCAGCACTTCAAAGTCATCTTGCCAAACAATGACACTCAAGCTTTCCTGCTCAATCTCCAAAGGTTGAACCTTCTTTGCTTGTTTAAACGTTCTTTCTAGGCAATCTCATTTAATTTCATACTTTCAAATAGTCCTTATATGCCAAAGATCCCCAAATATATATCTCTAGTCTTGATTTTTCCTGCATCCAGACTCAGTAATCCAATGTCTTAGTTAACTTCTCCAATTTGGCCCTGCAAACCCTAACCACCTTGGCTTTCTAGGATACTCTATCTCTTCAACTCAGAGAAATTGCCAAGCTCTGCCTGGGTTCCCTCTCCCTCTACTACAGACTGCAAACTTTCTTCAATTAATAAATCAGAGCAATTCTAGAGCTCACCTTGTTTTTTTCCACTCTCATAGGGATCACTGTCTCAACTGTCAGATGGATATTGTCTTGAGAACCATCATGGCATTTTGTCTGGTTTCTTTCTTTCGTTATTTCAGGCAGGTAGGTAAACCAGGTTTCTATTATTCGATCTTGGCCAGAAGTGCAAGCCTTCCCTCTCTGATAATTTTCAAAGTGAGATGTTTAATAAATATTTGTTGAATTTTCTAATTTTAAAACTTTTAAGTACTAAGAAGGGTCATGCCTCAGTAGCGGGGAAAACAAAAAACAATGATAGTTTTAAACCCAACCAAATGTAAATAATCTTAAAAATCCCAACTAAAAGGCAGAGATTGTTAGATTGGACTGAAAAAAAAAACATGACTCAATTATATGCTGTCTACAAGACATTCACTTTAAATATAAAGTCACGAATTTCTGCTTGGTATAAGGGAAACATTTTGGAATAGATGGTGGTGATGGTAGTACATTATTAGTGATTGTAATTAACACCACTGACTTAAACACACAAATGTGGTTAAAAGGGGAAATTTTAACTTCTATATGTTACCAGAATGCATTAAAAAAAAAAAAAAGACCATAGCACTTTACCACAAAGTGAACCTAATGTCAGCTACAGAATACAGTTAACAGTACAATTATAATAATATTCTTTCATCAATTATAACAGTTACCACAACTATTACAAAGTATTAATAACAGAGAAAACTGTGTGTGTAAGGGAGGATATATGGGAACTCTGTGTTTTCTACATGATTTTTCTTAAACCTACAAATTCTCTAATAAAAGGATTTTATAATAAAGTATAAAAAGAAAATAATAAAGCATAAAAACAAAATATATGTCTATGGATAAACTAAGTTGCATCACATACCAAATATAATTTATTTAAAGTCTTTAACTTCCAAAAATAAATAAATAAATAAAGCTCATATAAATAAACAGGACAGAAAACTATATGCCATGCTACCACAGGAAGGGAGTAAAGGAGGGAGGGAGGGAAGGCGGGGGGAGAAAGGTAAAAGAAGAAAAAAAAAGGCACGGAGAGGGGAAAGAGGAGGAAAGGAGGGGGAAACAAATATCCAGATTGGAAAAGAAGCATAGATGTAAAACTGTCTTTCTTCAAAGGGGCAATTACATATGTAGTAAATTCTATGGAATCTACAAAAAGCTACTCAAATTAATAACTGAGATGGGCAACGTTGCAGAATACAAGATCACTATACAAAATCAACTGCATTTCTATGAACTAAAAATGAGCAATCAGAAATTGGAATTTAAGGAAAGACTATTTATAATAGCATAAGAAACTAGGAACTACTTAGGGATAAACCTAAGGGATATCAAAGGATATATAAGATCTGTACAGTGAAAACTGCAAAATAGTTCTGAGATATTAAAAAACGTATATAAACAGAGAATTATGCCACATCTGTGGATAAGAGCAACACTTAAAATGCCCCAAATTGATTTATAAATTCAATGCAATCATTCAAAATCTCACAGATTCTTTTCAAGAAAATTTCAAACTGATTCTAAAATTAATGTAGAAATACAAAGTTCATAGAATAGCCAAACAAATTTGAATGAGAACATAATCGGAGACTTACACTATCTTACTTGAAGTAGCTTTTATTATAAAGCTACTAGAATCAAGTAAGACTTGATGCCACCAAAAAAGACTGGCAGATAAATCAATATAACAGAATACAGTCCAAAATATATGGTAAATTGATTTTCGACCAAGATGCAAAGGAGCTTGGTGGAGAAAGGATAGATTTACCAACAAATAGTGTTGGAACAACTGCATGTCTATATGCCATGGGTAAGGTATTAATAACTTGCACTCAAAAAAAAAATTAACTCAAAATGATCACAGACCCAAATGCACAACCAATAAGTATAAAACTTCTAGTATGCTAAAAATCTTTATGATCTTGGGCTAGGCAAAGATTTCTTAGATACATCAAACTCATGATCCATAATAGAAATAAATTGATAAATCAAACTTCCACATTAAGAACGTCTACTAAAAGCACAAAAACATAAGCACACTTGGAGAAATGGCTCAATCTAGTACTGGGGAAAGTATATTCAAAATGAGCCTGAAGTAACAAGTAGAGCCAGAAAGTAAGAAAGTGCCCAAAAGGAAAAAAATAAAACAACAAAAAAACCCATATTATGGGAGCATGTTAAAAGGAGAGGAACTAACTGAAAAAGTTTCCATTAACCAAAGCTGGAATAATTTAAGCAAAAAAATTGATAGGATTAGGATATAATCTAAATTATAAAATAAATATTCATGACTTCTGGTAAGATGGCCTACTAAAGCAGTTTGAGATTAGCCCTGCTCCATAGAAAAGTTAGAGAAAGGACAAGAGGGCGATTGAGGCAACAATTCGGGTGTGTGGCTGACCTGGGAGAGTCTTCTGCCCACGTGCAGCAGGCCTGGTTGAGATGCAGAAAGCTACAGCCTGGCCTGGAGGGGCGGAGCCACGGAACCTGCGGGAGTGCACAGACGGATACACAGGACTAGGAAGTAAGCCAAGCTGCGTTCCTTGGGTGTGCTACCAGCACCTGCGCAGCCCCGTGACCGGCGACTCACCTCACACCCCACACACCTGAACCTCTTCACCTGCTCCCATTCCCCACGCTCCCCACTCCACCAGCCCCCAGTGCACATACCTGCCCCAGACCCCCACCCCATGTGTAGCCACCTCTCCTACACCCCTCCCGAGCACTACCTCCCCCCGCCGTTCCCTGCAGGCTGTTGCCAGTGCATAAAAATTGCAGGCACTAACCTCCATTTCTAGGCTACCCCCACCACCTGCTCCTGCCCATAGTGTCGCAAAACCTCACCCTGCCCTCCCTGAGTTCAGTGCATCTGTTTACAGCACTCCCAGGCCTGTGCATGTGCATGTGCATGGGCCTCCAATCATGTCATTCAGCTCTGGAAACTGCACATACAACAGTCCTACAACCACACATGCGCAAGGCTCTCAGTCTCACTTCCCAGCGCTGAGAAAGTGCCAACCTGCACAGCCAAGTCACATCTGCCCACAATCCATGAAGGCGTAATGCTGACCTACTGCCACAGTTCTATGCATGCACACAAAGGTCCCATGTCTTAGACCAGCGCACACCAGGGTTACATCCCCAGACCGGTGCACCCACACAGCTACATCCACCCTGGCTGCTGGGCGTCCATGTTCACAAGCATCAGTGTAACATCTCCAACCTGTGCCCATAACTGCCCTGAAACAAATAACCGTAGTGAGCTCCACCCTGTGCTCTGCTCCCTACTGTACAACCATCCCGAAAACACAAGGCCTTAGACTACTGAAAGAAATCAACTCCCAAAGTAAATCAATCAAGATATCTAGTCAGCAGAAGATCACTAAGCATATCACAGTGCAGATATAGCCCTGCCTAATGACCAAATTAAAACACCTGGGGAGACACACATTGGCACAACTAATCAAAGACATTCATACAACTCTACTTAATAAAAATAAGTGGGATAGCAAATGACATAAAGGAGATCAAGAAGACAGTAGAAGAGCACAAAGAAGAATTTGAAAGAATAAGTAGAAAAATAGTGGAAATCACAGAGATCAAAGATTCAGTTGACAAAATAAAAAACATACTAGAGGCACATAACACCAGATTTGCAGAAATGGAAGAAAGAATAAGTGATACAAAGGACAGGATAGTTAACTTCAAAGACTCAAAACAGCAAATGGCAAAAAAGATGGAAAAAATTCAGTGGAAACTCAAGGAAATGATAGGCAAAACAAAATGCACAAATATAAGAATCACTGGTGTCCCAGTAGGAGAACAGAAGAATAAAGGGCTAGGAAGAGTAGTTGAGGATATAATCGGGAAAACTTCCCAACCCTCATAAGGGACATAAATACACAAGCCAAGAAACCCAAAGAACTCCAAACAGAATAAATCCAAACAGGCCTTCCCCAAGACACATACTAATCATTCTGTCAAATGTTGAAGAGAAGCTGAAAATCCTGAAAGTGGCAAGAGAAAAACAATTTACTACATACAAGGGAAACCAAATAAGACTGAACTCAGACTACTCAACTAACACCCTGGAGGCGAGAAGGCAGTGGTATGATATATTCAAGATTTCTGAAAGTGAAAGACTTCCAGTCAATAATTCTGTACCCAGCCAAATTGTCCTTTAAAATTGAGGGAGAGATTAAAGCTTTCACAGACAAAGTAGTCCTGAAAGAATTTGTCAACAAGAGATCGGACCTACAAGAAATACTAAAAGGAGCTCTGCCAGCTGAAAACAAAAGACAGGAGAGGGAGGTCTGGAGGAGGGCACAGAATGGAAGAGTATCACTAAGGGTAATTTAAAGAACACAAAGAGAAAGAGAGGAAAGAATAAATAGATCTGACAAATAAAATAAAAAAGATATGATAGTGGAATCAAGAAACGCCTTTTCATTAATAACTTTGAATGTTAATGGACTAAACTTACAAATTAAAAGATATAAATTTTCAGAATGGATTAAGAACCTAATGATCAGATTAAAACACCTGGGGAGACAGACATTGGCACAACTAATCAAAGACATTCATACAACTCTACTTAATAAAAATAAGTGGGATAGCAAATGACATAAAGGAGATCAAGAAGACAGTAGAAGAGCACAAAGTGCTTAGAAGAGACTCATCTTAGACACAAGGATACCAATAGATTGAAAGTGAAAGGATGGAAAAAGATCTTCCACGCAAGTTGTAACCAAAAGAAAGCAGGAGTACCTATACTAATATCAGACAAAATAGACTTTAAATGTTAAGACATCATAAGAGACATAGGACAGTAGACCTAACAGACATATATAGGTCATTGCACTCCAAAGCACAAGGTTATACATTCTTCTTTAGTGCACATGGAACATTCTCCTTATTTACCCAAGGGACTACCCATCCATAAAGCAGAATGAACTCTAAATAGGCAACAAGGATGAATCTCAAATTATGTTCAGTAGAGAAAGACCAGACCAAAAAAAAAAAAACAAAAACAAGAGTACATTTTCTGAAATTCTATTTATATAAATATTCTAGAAAATGGATATTAATTTATGTCACAGAGAGGATCAGTTGTTGCCTGAAGATGGCAGAGCAAGGAGACAAAGGAAACTTTTTGGGTTAATGGACATGTTCATTACTTTGACTGTGATGCTGATTTCATGGTGTATACAATTCAAAACTTAAAATTGTAGACTTTAATCATATATACTGTGTAATTCATCAATTGCACCTCAAAAAAAAACCCCTGCTTTTAAAATTGCTAATAAGGCAATCTTTTTTCGTTTTAAAATGTTTTCAAATGTTTTGTATTTCTTCTCTAAATTGCCCATTGATATGTTTGGAATTATTTGTAGATTTTGTAGATTTTATATTAAGAATTCAAAGGGATGACCAGTCAGGTGCCGTCTTTGTGAAGTGACTAGAGAGACATTAAAAGGATCTATTTTTGGAGAGGAGGCGTTATAACAGAGAAGTTAAGATTGAACAAATGAATGTGACTGCTGAATAATTATATCGATATTTCTTTTAGTCTTCAGCGTCTTGGAGCAGCTAGAAGGAAAAATCTAAAATTGTAGAACTATAGAACTTATTTGAAATCTGTTCTATAACTACTTATTACAATGTACTTTGAAATGTATTGCTTTTTTGTATACAATTATGTATACATACAATTGCTTTTTTGTATATATGTTATATGTACAATTAAAAACAATGAAAAGAGCATGCAATAATTAAGAAAATAGGCTTTGTTATAAATGTTGCAATACATTTTCTCGGTGTCATTTGTCTTAACTATTTTAATGTAGCCTTTTACTGTGCAATAGTTTCCTATTTTGCATAGTCCAATCTGTCATTATACTCCTTTACAGTGTTTGTCCTTGGAGTCATGTGAAGAAAAACGTGAACTATTATAAAAAAGACTTCATCATTTTCTTATAATTGTAATGTTTCTATTTTTAATATTTAAGATATTTAACCCAACTGAATTATTTTCTTCTGTGATATGAAAGATCCTAATTACATTTTTTCAAATAACTTTCTACAAGTCATTTGCCCCAAAGCATTTGTTGAATAATCAGCATGTCACATATACCTGAAATGAACTTTCACCATTTACTGAACACCCAACTATAGGCGTTTTTTTGATACTTTATTCCATTCCACTGATGTTTCTTTCTGTTCCTGTGGCATACTAGGGTTATACTCTGTAGCATTTTATTTTTGATACTCTGGCAAATTTCCTTTTTAAAATTATTTTTCCAAAAGAAAAAAAGCTAAAGCCCTCAAAACTTTGAAATAGTTTAGAGGCTTGGAAGATGGCGGCTTAGTAAGACGCGCGGATCTTAGTTTCTTCTCCAGGACACCTACTAGGAGAGTAGAAACGATACAGAAAGCGCCCAAAGCCACAACAGAGATAAAAAAGACAGCGTACCCCATCCTGGAATGGCTGGCTGGCTGAGAGAAGCAGCTCGGGTGAGATCGCCGAGGCGCGCGGGCCTTACCAGGCGGGGTGGCAAGCGGCCGGAGTTACTCCCTTCCCCCTTCCCGGGCCGGCTGGGAGAATTGGAGAGGTGGTCACCTGAAACCAAGGCGGCTGGCGCCCACACCACGCGCAGCCCCCGGACCAACTGAGAGAACTGGATCGGAAACCCCCAGGCCGCGGAGAACGGTGACGGGTGCGGGAGGCCCCTTCCAAACCCGTGACTCCCAGGGAACGTGCACTCTCTCGGGCAGGCCGCTGCCGCTGGCGCCCTCCCGCCACGCTTGTTGCCCAGGGCCGACTAGGAAATTCGGACGGGCTCTTTCCCTGGCTGTGGCGACCAGCAACCCTCCCTGCGTTCGGACCCCGGGCCGGCTCAAGCCGCTTCGGCTAGCGAACCCCCAGGACGGCGAGAGTTTTCCAAAGTTTAAGGTCCCACAGCACCTTTTACTGGTGGGACCCGCAGACAAACGTGTGCCACGAGCGCCACCTACTGGGCAGGATAAGAAAAACAGAACCCAGAGATTTCACAGAAAAATCTTCCAAACTTTTGGATCCAATACCCAGGGAAATCTGTCTAAATGCGCAGACGCCAACAGAAGATAACGGATCACGCTCAAATAATTGAAAATATGGCCCAATCAAAGGAACAAACCAATAGTTCAAATGAGATACAGGAGCTGAGACAACTAATGCTAAATATACGAACAGAAATGGAAAACCTCTTCAAAAACGAAATCGATAAATTGAGGGAAGACATGAAGAAGACATGGGCTGAACATAAAGAAGAAATAGAAAAACTGAAAAAGCAAATCACAGAACTTATGGAAGTGAAGGACAAAGTAGAAAAGATAGAAAAACCAATGGATACCTACAATGATAGATTCAAAGAGACAGAAGATAGAATTAGTGATTTGGAGGATGGAACATCTGAATTCCAAAAAGAAACAGAAACTATCGGGAAAAGAATGGAAAAATTTGAACAGGGTATCAGGGAACTCAAGGACAATATGAACCGCACAAATATACGTGTTGTGGGTGTCCCAGAAGGAGAAGAGAAGGGAAAAGGAGGAGAAAAACTAATGGAAGAAATTTTCACTGAAAATTTCCCAACTCTTATGAAAGACCTAAAATTACAGATCCAAGAAGTGCAGCGCACCCCAAAGAGATTAGACCCAAATAGGCGTTCTCCAAGACACTTACTAGTTAGAATGTCAGAGGTCAAAGAGAAAGAGAGGATCTTGAAAGCAGCAAGAGAAAAACAATCCATCACATACAAGGGAAACCCAATAAGACTATGTGTAGATTTCTCAGCAGAAACCATGGAGGCTAGAAGACAGTGGGATGATATATTTAAATTACTAAAAGAGAAAAACTGCCAACCAAGACTCCTATATCCAGCAAAATTGTCCTTCAAAAATGAGGGAGAAATTAAAACATTCTCAGACAAAAAGTCACTGAGAGAATTTGTGACCAAGAGACCAGCTCTGCAAGAAATACTAAAGGGAGCACTAGAGTCAGAACCAAAAAGACAGAAGAGAGAGGTATGGAGAAGAGTGTAGAAAGAAGGAAAGTCAGATATGATATATATATAATACAAAAGGCAAAATGGCAGAGGAAAATATTATCCAAACAGTAATAACACTAAATGTTAATGGACTGAATTCCCCAATCAAAAGACATAGATTGGCAGAATGGATTAAAAAACAGGATCCTTCTATATGCTGTCTACAGGAAACACATCTTAGACCCAAAGATAAACATAGGTTGAAAGTGAAAGGTTGGGAAAAGATATTTCATGCAAATAACAACCAGAAAATAGCAGGAGTGGCTATACTAATATCCAACAAGTTAGACTTCAAATGTAAAACAGTTAAAAGAGACAAAGAAGGACACTATATACTAATAAAAGGAACAATTAAACAAGAAGACATAACAATCATAAATATTTATGCACCGAACCAGAATGCCCCAAAATACGTGAGGAATACACTGCAAACACTGAAAAGGGAAATAGACACAAATACCATAATAGTTGGAGACTTCAATTCCCCACTCTCATCAATGGACAGAACATCTAGACAGAGGATCAATAAAGAAATAGAGAATCTGAATATTACCATAAATGAGCTAGACTTAACAGACATTTATAGGACATTACATCCCACAACAGCAGGATACACCTTTTTCTCAAGTGCTCATGGATCATTCTCAAAGATAGACCATATGCTGGGTCACAAAGCAAGTCTTAACAAATTTAAAAAGATTGAAATCATACACAACACTTTCTCGGATCATAAAGGAATGAAGTTGGAAATCAATAATAGGCAGAATGCCAGAAAATTCACAAATACGTGGAGGCTCAACAACACACTCTTAAACAATGAGTGGGTCAAAGAAGAAATTGCAAGAGAAATTAGTAAATACCTCGAGGCAAATGAAAATGAAAACACAACATATCAAAACTTATGGGATGCAGCAAAGGCAGTGCTAAGAGGGAAATTTATTGCCCTAAATGCCTATATCAGAAAAGAAGAAAAGGCAAAAATGCAGGAATTAACTGTTCAATTGGAAGAACTGGAGAAAGAACAGCAAACTAATCCCAAAGCAAGCAAAAGGAAAGAAATAACAAAGATCAGAGCAGAAATAAATGAAATTGAAAATATGAAAACAGCAGAGAAAATCAATAAGGCCAGAAGTTGGTTCTATGAGAAAATCAATAAGATTGATGGGCCCCTATCAAGATTGACAAAAAGAAGAAGAGAGAGGATGCAAATAAATAAGATCAGAAATGGAAGAGGAGACATAACTACTGACCTCACAGAAATAAAGGAGGTAATAACAGGATACTATGAACAACTTTACGCTAATAAATACAACAATTTAGAGGAAATGGACGGGTTCCTGGAAAGACATGAACAACCAACTTTGACTCAAGAAGACATAGATGACCTCAACAAACCAATCACAAGTAAAGAAATTGAATTAGTCATTCAAAAGCTTCCTAAAAAGAAAAGTCCAGGACCAGATGGCTTCACATGTGAATTCTACCAAACGTTCCAGAAAGAATTAGTACCAATTCTCTTCAAACTCTTCAAAAAAATCGAAGTGGAGGGAAAACTACCTAATTCATTCTATGAAGCCAACATCACCCTCATACCAAAACCAGGCAAAGATATTACAAAAAAAGAAAACTACAGACCAATCTCTCTAATGAATACAGATGCAAAAATCCTCAATAAAATTCTAGCAAATCGTATCCAACAACACATTAAAAGAATTATACATCATGACCAAGTAGGATTCATCCCAGGTATGCAAGGATGGTTCAACATAAGAAAATCAATTAATGTAATACACCATATCAACAAATCAAAGCAGAAAAATCACATGATCATCTCAATTGATGCAGAGAAGGCATTTGACAAGATTCAACATCCTTTCCTGTTGAAAACACTTCAAAAGATAGGAATACAAGGGAACTTCCTTAAAATGATAGAGGGAATATATGAAAAACCCACAGCTAATATCATCCTCAATGGGGAAAAATGGAAAACTTTCCCCCTAAGATCAGGAACAAGACAAGGATGTCCACTATCACCACTATTTTTCAACATTGTGTTGGAGGTTCTAGCCAGAGCAATTAGACAAGAAAAAGAAATACAAGGCATCAAAATTGGAAAGGAAGAAGTAAAACTATCACTGTTTGCAGACGATATGATACTATACGTCGAAAACCCGGAAAAATCCACAACAAAACTACTAGAGCTAATAAATGAGTACAGCAAAGTAGCAGGTTACAAGATCAACATTCAAAAATCTGTAGCATTTCTATACACTAGTAATGAACAAGCTGAGGGGGAAATCAAGAAACGAATCCCATTTACAATTGCAACTAAAAGAATAAAATACCTAGGAATAAATTTAACTAAAGAGACAAAAAACCTATATAAAGAAAACTACAAAAAACTGCTAAAAGAAATCACAGAAGACCTAAATAGATGGAAGGGCATACCATGTTCATGGATTGGAAGACTAAATATAGTTAAGATGTCAATCCTACCTAAATTGATTTACAGATTCAATGCAATACCAATCAAAATCCCAACAACTTATTTTTCAGAAATAGAAAAACCAATAAGCAAACTTATCTGGAAGGGCAGGGTGCCCCGAATTGCTAAAAACATCTTGAGGAAAAAAAACGAAGCTGGAGGTCTCGTGCTGCCTGACTTTAAGGCATATTATGAAGCCACAGTGGTCAAAACAGCATGGTATTGGCATAAAGATAGATATATCGACCAATGGAATCGAATAGAGTGCTCAGATATAGACCCTCTCATCTATGGACATTTGATCTTTGATAAGGCAGTCAAGCCAACTCACCTGGGACAGAGCAGTCTCTTCAATAAATGGTGCCTAGAGAACTGGATATCCATATGCAAAAGAATGAAAGAAGACCCATCTCTCACACCCTATACAAAAGTTAACTCAAAATGGATCAAAGATCTAAACATTAGGTCTAAGACCATAAAACAGTTAGAGGAAAATGTTGGGAGATATCTTATGGATCTTACAACTGGAGGCGGTTTTATGGACCTTAAACCTAAAGCAAGAGCACTGAAGAAGGAAATAAATAAATGGGAACTCCTCATAATTAAACACTTTTGTGCATCAAAGAACTTCATCAAGAAAGTAGAAAGACAGCCTTCACAATGGGAGACAATATTTGGAAATGATATATCAGATAAAGGTCTAGTATCCAGAATTTATAAAGAGATTGTTCATCTCAACAACAAAAAGACAGCCAACCCAATTACAAAATGGGAAAAAGACTTGAACAGACACCTCTCAGAAGAGGAAATACGGATGGCCAAGAGGCACATGAAGAGATGCTCAATGTCCCTGGCCATTAGAGAAATGCAAATCAAAACCACAATGAGATATCATCTCACACCCACCAGAATGGCCATTATCAACAAAACAGAAAATGACAAGTGCTGGAGAGGATGCGGAGAAAGAGGCACACTTATCCACTGTTGGTGGGAATGTCAAATGGTGCAACCACTGTGGAAGGCAGTTTGGTGGTTCCTCAAAAAGCTGAATATAGAATTGCCATACGACCCAGCAATACCATTGCTAGGTATCTACTCAAAGGACTTAAGGGCAAAGACACAAACGGACATTTGCACACCAATGTTTATAGCAGCATTATTTACAATTGCAAAGAGATGGAAACAGCCAAAATCTCCATCAACAGAAGAGTGGCTAAACAAACTGTGGTATATACATACGATGGAATATTATGCAGCTTTAAGACAAGATAAACTTATGAACCATGTAATAACATGGATGGACCTAGAGAATATTATGCTGAGTGAATCCAGCCAAAAACTAAAGGACAAATACTGTATGGTCCCACTGATGTGAACGGACATTCGAGAATAAACTTGAAATATGTCATTGGTAACAGAGTTCAGCAGGAGTTAGAAACAGGGTAAGACAATGGGTAATTGAAGCTGAAGGGATACAGACTGTGCAACAGGACTAGATACAAAAACTCAAAAATGGACAGCACAATAATACCTAATTGTAAAGTAATCATGTTAAAACACTGAATGAAGCTGCATCTGAGCTATAGGTTTTTGTTTTGTTTTGTTTTGTTTTGATTTTACTATTATTACTTTTATTTTTTTCTCTATATTAACATTCTATATCTTTTTCGGTTATGTTGCTAGTTCTTCTAAACCAATGCAAATGTACTAAGAAATGATGATCATGCATCTATGTGATGATGTTAAGAATTAATGATTGCATATGTAGAATGGTATGATCTCTAAATGTTGGGTTAATTTCTTTTTTTCCGTTAATTAAAAAAAAAAAGAGAGAGAAGGGATAATTGGAGATGAAGGGATACAGACTGTACAACGGGACTGGATATAAAAACTCAGAAATGGACAGCACAATACTACCCAATTGTAATGCAATTATGTTAAAACACTGAATGAAGCTGCATGTGAGGTATAGGTTTTTTGTTTTTGTTTTTTTTTTCTTTCTATTATTGTTTTAATTCTTATTCTGTTGTCTTTTTATTTCTTTTTCTAAATCGATGCAAATGTACTAAGAAATGATGAATATGCAACTATGTGATGTTATTAAGAATTACTGATTGTACATGTAGATTGGAATGATTTCTAATTGTTTTGTTAATTCTTTTTTTAATTAATAAAAAAAAAAAACAAAACTTTGAAATATCCAAAATCCAAGAGAAAATAAATTCCATATGAGTTAAAAATTAATGACATTAAGAACGCGCTATATAAAAACTGTGATGAAATTATAGTTATATGCTAGGATAATTCATAGTTTTAAATGCTTATTAAATAATGAAAAAATAAATCCTATAAGCATTCAAGAGATAATGAACAAAAATAGGAAGATATTAAACATAAAAATAGTAGTTTATAAATAGACCTTTTTAAAAAAACCATATATAGATGAATGATAAATAAAACCAAGATGAGATCATTCCTGACAATATTTAAATTATAAACAAATTTTGGTAAATATGACCTGTAAAAAAAAAAGAGAGATGAAAAAAATATATGACCTTAGGAATAAAAGGATCATAACTCAAACATGAGTATTTATAAAATCACAATAACATTTAAAATGCCAACAAATTTTAAAACCTCAATGAAAATGTATTATCTTCTAGGAAATTAAAAATTAACTTATAACTAGAAAATCCAAATAGTCTAACAACCATAGTAGGAGATGAAAACGTTGTTTATATTCAATCCACTCAAAAGGTCCTGAGAAAGTCTTATGCTGTTAAAACTGAGGATCATTAGGATAAATTACTAGCTCAAGGCAGTGACAGTTCTGATAAATGGCAAAAAAAAAAGCTGTAAGAATTGACTTCTGTGAAATGACTTGATCCGACAACGCTTCTTTCTACCAAGTCAAATTTCAACACCCTTACAACCTAGCTCTAACTTCACCAATTCCAGAAAAACTTTACCTTTCATAGTTAATTGCATTCATTTGATCATTTTTATAATTTATGCTGTTACTGAACCCTAAATTTCTATGTAGTGCCCACCCCATATCTATTTAAATACATAAAACACTAACATAGGGCCAACCATTCACTTCTCATTTTTAAGGTACAAAAAATAGGAGAGGCTTTTGTAACTAACATGCTCAGGGTTTACCTTAGATCCCAATTGACTTAATACCTGCAGATATTAAACACAATGGTAGCGGCACATAGTTAGTGTCTGGTAATATTAACCTGTATCCATTTATAACTTGTACCTTGTGACTCAATTTGATTATGAGGATTGTTACTTGCTAAAAGTGTTCTTTTCCTAATAAATGGGGCTTCTCAAGTTTTGCTGTGCTCTTTTTTTTTTTTTTTTAAGTCTGCAGGACAACTTTTTCATATGGACTTGGGAATCAATGATGTCATGAGTTCTGTTAGTGACAAGGTTGGAAAAAAAGCAAAGGCAAGTATATTCCCCTCTTCGGTTGAGCTAAACAGCCATGAATTCAATAGGACACAAAGGAGTAATAATAAAACTACAAATCCAATGGGAAGATAACTTTTACCTTCAGCCACAATAACTAAAACTTCCTGGGTAGAAAAGGCATCCTCAACTGCAGAAAAGCTAGGCACCATTTATTAAATGCTACTATGAGCCAGACCCTATACGTACAATACCTCTAATCTTTATGACAACCCTGAAAAATAGCAATGATTATCCTAAAGAATCCCAACTTTCACTGTGGAATCACTTTGCATAGCTAAGAATCCTTATTTCCCCTTTTATTTTAAAGGGACTCTACATCTAAAAGAAACCAGGTATAGATTTTAGGTCATGAAAATCTGAGTGGTGGTACTCCCTTTGGTACTACATTTAAAACTGCACACAAATCTGAGTTTCTAGTTTCACTGATTATTAAATAATTCAAATGCTGTAGTATATTAAATTAAACCCCAACGCTCCAATCCCCGAAATCTGGCAAGTGAACCATATTTCTTCATAGACCACTCAAGAAATAACTGATACACTTGAAAGATAATTACTTTTAATTTTCTAAGTTTTGACTTATAGAACATAATAAAGTCTGATTTATATGACTTGATATGACATTTTTACAAAAAAACAGTATCCCCCAATATCTGGTCAGAAGTATACAAATATTTACAATGAAAAAATAGGCAAGGAAAAAGGAAATCTCCATTATCTAAGTCAACTTCTTTTCAATGCTTATCAGAATTTTGAAAATAAAATACCTCATTAAGTTTTCTAGTCATTGATATTTACACATTACTACAGCTGACAGTTTCAAGAAATATGGGTTTCACCATTTAAGGATGTTTATGTTCCACATCACTTCTATTTTAGAACTTATCTGAAATAGTAAATTAAATACAAAATGTAAACTTTTGAAAGAAATGAAAAAAGAATTAACATGTAAAGATAATGCATCAAGACTCAAAGGTTCTCACAGAGGTTAATACTTTACAACAAACAAGAAAAGCAAAATAAAATACTCTGTAGTTTCTTAGTAGGGATATTATATTTCAATTTAATTTGATTATATTAACAAAAAAGGCCTCTAAAGAGAATGTTTAAAAAATAGTAATGTCATTAATGTCTTACCTAATGAATACCCCATCACCCTAATTTCCTCAAAAAGAAACTGATTGTTTAAAAAGTGACAAATATAAATGATATCATGGAGAGTTTAAGAAGCCTCAAAAAAGTGTGGTATCTTTTAAATATGAAGACTTTAAACAATACATTTGAATAGTGCAAACCAACTTATTTAATTCAGGGATATTACAAATATATTCAACTCCAATGTATAAAAAGCATGACCTTTAATTCTACCATAACACCTCAACATCAAAACACCTGAAGTATTTGTGGGCAGAAATGGTAGTCACTGCACAGCATGCCATTTGGCTTTAGAATTTAAATGTAAATTTTTATGTCTAATAATGCAATTAATATCATTTGTAGTTCTTTGTAGTTATATAAAATGCTTCATATGTAGGAACTTCTTCGTCCTCTAGTGCCCAGAGACACTCGGAGTCTTGGCTCTCTGGCTTTATAATGTTCATTAAAGTCCAATCTAAAGCTAAGAAACCGTAGACTTTCATCTGAGCTAGTTGTCAGTAACACCAAAAATTGTTGCACAATGCCCTAAAAAGAAACATAACGAATAAAATATTAGTATCAGAAAATAAGCTGTACACAAATGTATCCTCCCAATTTTAATCCCCTTTGTCGTTATTTTTCCTTTCAAATAAACCAGTATTTCATCAATATCCACTATGGCAGGCACACTAATTAATGAACAATATTTCATAACCCAGGAGTTTACTAAACCAATTGAAGCCTCTATTAGTAGGAGAAACTCATTTTTACAAATAAAAATTAGCAATGAATAAATTTTATTTAAAAGCAATTAATCAAGAGTTTTTTCCCCTTTTTGCTCTTAAGTTCTATAAGAATAGCCAAAACAGCAAAGTAACTAATGCTAAAACATACTATGCTTTTTTATTTTGACTATAAACCCAGTGTTACATTTTTATCTTACATGCCTTTTGAAAGAGTGTTTAATTATAAAGCCATGATTAAAAAACAAATTTAGAACCTAAAAAAAATGTATACATATTCTAAACCATTACTTTAAGCTTCCAATGACTTTGTGAAAATAAGGCTAAAGTTTAGCCTTCTTAAAGGGGATGGGGAGAAAGTATTACTGTATCATCTCATTTTCAAGAGGCCTTTATAAAAATAATGTAATATGACATTTTATTCAAATTTTTATAAGACAAAATTACTGAATCCTTCTATCTAGGGTCAAAATACACAGCTTTGTTTCATTGCTAACAGACATTTATTTATACAAGGTAACTGCTGTTGGTCTCCTTATTTTCTAGATGCTTTGGAAGATTTCTCATCTGCAGGGAAATAAGTTACTGAAGTATCATATCCTTATAAATCCTTTTCAAACTCCCTAAGAGCTGTCATATTTCCTTCTCCTTGTTTCTGGTCATAAAAATGAATGCCAGAGCATACCAACAGATTTGGGAGGATTACCTGGATAGTCAGTATATGTGTAGGCTCATACATGTGAAATAATTTTACTTTTAAGCAAATGAATAATATGTATATGTATGTGAATATCACTGTTTTTGGACACAGGAGAAGAAAAATATTTTGTTACTAAAGAATTATATTACTAAACACTGGCTTCCTGCTGAATGATGAATTTGAAAAATAATATAATATGTGAAACTCTTTACAAGTACATCTGAATAACATTTCTTTTCCACAGGGTTGGGACTCTGGTTGTTTGCTCTTAAGCAATACATGACAAATACTGTAAATACACCACTGTTTCAAGCACCTCTACAAGGAGAACAGAAAATAAATTTCTATGATAATGATTTACTAAGATTAAGATTTAAGGCTGAAAAAACTGGGATGATACTGATTAAGATTACTTTTTAGAAAATGTATTAACTGCATCAGAGAAACGTATAACCATAAGCAAGAACACTGTCTTTTTCAGTAATGAAGCATATGGACAAAATTTTAAAATTATCACTCCTTTGCAGCTGTACATCTTATTTTAATTAAGAGCATGGAACTCACCATTAGGTATCCGTTTTAAAGAAATATAAACATACACCATATATACAACATGGGGTTATAAAGGTACTTCATATTAAAACATCTATGTAATAAGAGATAATTTAACATTGAACATTACCACCACTTACGAAACATGTTTTCAACAAAAACCCAAATAGGCCAAAGTCAGAACAAGAACATGTTTTTTTTGGGGGGTGGAGGTACATGGTCCGAGAAATGAACAGAACAAGACCACTTTTAAAAAGAAAAAATATCCCTGAGTTATACTGAAGAAAAGTATAACATTAAAAAGTCTGTAGACCCCAGGAAAGCAAACTAGATGCCATGGAACAAGGTGAGGGGCATTTCATTTAAAATTTTTAATCTTATGAATATAACCAGCACATATACACCCACAATTTCTTTTAAAGGACTTCAGAGTCAATGCGTGATTTGTCTTTCTCATTAGTCATCAGCAACTGAAGGGAAAAACTCTTAATATATCTTTTCACTTATATTTCCATCACTAAAATCATGTTGAGAAGCAGATAAAATCAGAAACCAGAGCTAGAAATGGAAATACAAAGCAGAGCAGGTGTTCTGTATAGGTTAGCTTCTCTCTTCTAGGCAACTTTAGTTCTGCTGATCCTGTGCTAAAACCAATAGATTTTTTATTTTCCAGCTTTTCAGAAATGTCAATAGGCTATTGGATCCCTGAAACTAGAAACTCATCCCCACTTGTGATCCTGAATAGTAGTCCCTTCAGACCTTCATCTGGTGTATCTGCAGTGCAGTTCTGTCTCATCTCAAGAAGATAAATGAAATCTGAAGGGTTTCAAATATGTGTAAAGGTTCTCCTAAAGCCATTCCACCCACCAACATCAGAGGAGGGAGTTGAGTCTAGAATAAAAATTAGAACAGTTGCTAGGTCAATGGTTCTCATCGCTGGGTACCTATGAGCACTGCCTAGAGCCTTTCAGAACACCTGATTGCCAGTCTACACTGAAGAATCTCTGGGGAAGGGTCGCAGGCTTCCCAGGCGATTCTCCAATGAGAACCACTGTGGGTGCTATTCACATCCTAAGTGTGAAATTTATTGAAATGATTCATTTTTAATCATTTTGAAAGTTACTGTCAATTACAGAAAATGACAAATGTGACTTTGATAGACATTCTGTTAATCTAATATGCACCTGGTAGAAATGTGTTAATATTCGCAACTGTGAACACATTTTTGGTATAGATTCTCGAAATTCTTGAATCCTCTTCTTCTCTTCATCTTCCTCTGCTGCTGTCACTCCCCACTGGCCCTAAAGAATCAAAGTTCCAAATTTTAATTAAAATCTCAACAAAAAAACTGTTATTAGAGTGGGACTGAAAATTAAACATGTTAGGAGCAGGAAGATGGATGCTTTTACACCCTTCTGTACTGTTAAAAACTTCACATGATAATTTTGTGTTGATGCCAAATTGTTCTCCAACACAGAACTGCCTTATTCTTTTAAGTAACTAATTATTGTATTACACTATATAAGGTGCAATAATTTAATTCATCACAAGCTAACCAGTCTTTTGTAATTACGTTATAATAAACAGCCTTTTACCTTTTGTCATTTTGTATACAGTTTACACATAAATAGTATACATAAGACATGAAACCCCACGGTTTCAAGCACCCCTTAAAAAACCTTCCTTTAATTCTTTTTTTTTTTGTCACGGGCAGGCTCTGGGAACCTAACCCGGGTCTCTAGTATGTCAGGCAAGAACTCTGCCTGAGCCAATGCTGCCCGACCTTGCTTTAATTTTTGACTTTAATGAGACCGTTTTTTACTATTTCCCACTAAGCATGATATATTTTTGTATTGGAAGTATATTCATCTATTTATTTTTTTCTTTGTTTTCAATCATTGGTGAATTTGACCAAATGCTTTTTCAGTATATATAAGAACTAGCACAGGATTTTCTTTCTTTGATTAATTAACATTGTAAGTTACATTACTAGATTTCCTGAACCCTTGAATTCCTGAAAAAAATCCTAATCTTGGTGAATTATTCTTTTAATACTTTGCTGGATTTTTTGCACTAATATTTTATGTAAGATCTATCAATATTTACAGATATGTTCTCTTTTTTGAGTCTAGGCATCAATTTCATGATGCCTCATAAACAGAATTTGGAAACTTTTTTTTCCCCTCTATGACTCTGGAATAGTTTATAGAGCAACTAGTTATTCATTGCTTAAAGGCTGGTTGAATTTCTTGGTAAAACTGTCTGACCTAACCTGCTATCTTTTAGACGACAGAGCTCTTTAGCAACTTTACTTCTTTAGAAGTTGTTTTGTTTAGGATCTGATTTCTCTTCTGGGGACAATTTTGGAAAATACAAAAAAATCACCCATTTCTTTTAGGTATATAGATTTATTTCCATAAAGCTGAGCAAAATAATGTAAGATGTTTTCTCACTTCCTTTGTGCATTTTTGCTTTTTCTTCCCACTACCTATTAGTTAATAGCTTCTTTTATTCTACCCGCAATCCTCCCCCTCCCCCCACAAAAAACCAGCTTTGATTTTATTACCTTTCTTCCTTTCTTCTAAATCATTAATTTTTGCCTTAGATGTCTATTTTTGATAGTAATTTGTAAATTTATTTCATTGTATCACAGAATGTTTCTACACTATATCTAAATGTTGTAAGTAATACACTGCGATTTTCTTTAAGGCCTCATATATGGTCAGTTATTTTAAATGATTGTAAGTACCTGAAAGGGCATATTCCCTGCTTTTAAGGTAGAAAGTTTGATATAACATGTCTTACTTAAGTGCATTTGATCTTTCATAGTCTGAGAGAAACTAAATTATATTTCTAATAATTAATATGCTTCAATCCATTTCTCCTTCTATTTTCCATTGCCTTTTTTTTTAATGACTATTCATAGCATATTATTTGGTATTTACAGAATCATAATTGTTTCTTTACCTTCCTTGTGACTTGCACTTTTTATCATTACAAGGTATACTTTTTGTCTAGTTTACTGCTCTTTGCCCTGAACCTCCACCTTTCTTTTGAACTGCATTTGCTTAATAAGCCTTGTCCATTCTTTTCTTTACAAATTCTGTTACTCTGTTTTCAGTGTATCTCTTCTATGAACAGAACATACCAACTGGCAGATAAGCCTAGACAATGATCCTTTCAGCCCTTGCACAAGTCACCATTAGTCTAGCCCATTTACGAAAGGGAACCATATAAGCATTATATTTTTTGAGGGAGGATTAAGCTAGTTACCTTTATTGATATGACATATATTGGTAAAACTGACATGACACTTTTTAGGTGGCAGAGCTCTTTAGGAACTTCTTGAGAAGGTGTTCTGTCTTGGAGTTGCTTTCTCTTCTGGGGTCAATTTTCAAAATCTATAATAAATCATCCATTTTCTATAGGTATATAGATTTATTTTCATCATATTTAAGTTATGCTTTCTAGTTTACTTTAATAATCTTTTACCATGTGGATAGGTTTCTTCTGGATAATTTGAAATGCTTGTACTTTTGTTCTAGTGGTTATCTTTATAACTATATTTTAGTAAAACATCACTTTTATATTCTTTGGATTGTAAGAACACGCTAACTTGGGGGTGCAAGGGTAGTTCAGTGGTAGAATTTTCACCTGCCATGAGGGAGACCCAGACTCAATTCCTGGCCATACACTTTCAAAAACAAAAAAAAAATTCAAAAAATGGTACTGGAATAATGGGATAGTCACTTGGAAAAAGAATGAAATGTGACCTCCACGATATAGCATACAAAAAAAAAAAAAGAATATCATAACTTGAGCAATAATGATTAGTGTCCTCCTTCTTTTTGCCACTCAATTTCAGAAGTCATTATTTTCATGTTTACAACTTTTATTATATTTATACATCGATTATTTGATTTATCAGCTTTCAAGAATGACTTCTGATGCTTGGCTATAAACAATGAAGAAATCACAATAATTTCTCCTATCAAATTTTATCTCTGATAGTTTTAATGAAGTTTTTTCAAATATGCTATTTTATTGTAGTATGACAAATACGAAAAGTACTCACATCATAAGTGAACTCTATGATAAAATTAACCTAAAATGAATACAATCAGGTAACCATCATCTAGTTCAAGAAATAGAATATTATTAGCAGAATAGATGACACTCTCACAACCTCTTTCAATTGCTATCCTCTTTCTTTCCCAGAGGTACCAAAACTACGAATAATGCTGCCATGACTATTCTTTGTGTACCTAAGAATGCATTTCTGTTATATATATATATATATACACACCTAGGATGGAAATGTTGGGTCAGAAAATTCTTTAATTCAATAAGCTACCTGCCAAACAGTATTCCAACATAAGGCTGGATACCAAGTCATACTTCTAACAGTAATGTATGACAATTCTCATTTTTGCATATCCTCACCAACATCCGGTATTGTCTATCTTTAAAATGTAAGCCATTCTGTTGGTGGTGTAATGTATTACCACTGGGGTTTTCTATTTTTATAACTAATGCAGGTGAGCATCTTCACATAAATTTCATGATTTTCATAAATTTTACAAATTTAAATCTTTCTAGATATCCCCTTTCGTGAACTGTTTTTGCCCACATTTTCAATAGGGTTATATTATTGATTTGTGGGCACTTTTTTATACATTTTACACACTTTTATATACATATATACTTACATGTATATAAGTATGTTCTCTCACGTTATGGCTTGCTTTTTCACATTATTAAGAGTGTCTCTGATAAATGGGCATTACTAATTGCAGCATAATGATTAACCATCTTTAATTTCTTTCATAGTTAACGCTCTTTATGTCCAATTTAAGAAAAGTCTCCTTACCTCAAGGTTGTGAAGATATTCTTTAGGTTACTTTGTAAAAGCTTTAGTAGTTTTACCTTTCACATTTTAATGTACCATCTACCACAAATTGTCTTTTGTTTGTATGTGTGAAGGAGGATCAAGATACAGATGGCTAATATCATATACTGAAAATATTATCCATTCTCCAATGTTTTCAGTGCCATTACCGTCATAAACTGCCCCTAAATGTGTGTATCTATTTCTGGACAATATTCTGTTCTATTAATTTGTTTTCCTTAGGCCAATACCATACTTTTTGTTTTTGCATGGGCAGCCACCAGTAATCGAACCCAGGTCTCTGGCATGGCAGGTGAGAATTCTGCCAAACTCTTTTAATTATAAAATTAATTATAAGTCTTGATACGTGGCAATATAAATGTAAATCCTGTTCAATATTTTTTTTGGGTATTATAGGGGTGCTATGTATTTCCACATAAACTATAGAACTATCTTATCAATTTCTATCAAAACACAAAAACAAAAAACCTGGAGGTATTGGAATTGGGATTGCAGTGAAATCATATGCCAATTCTCCTATTCATAAACATGATATATTCCTCTATTTAGGTTCCCTTTAACATTTTTCAGTGATGCTTTTGAGCAGGAATCAGCAAACAATTTCTGTAAAGAGTCAGATAGTGTATATCTCAGTGTATGTGGACCATATGGTCTTTGTCGCAGCTACTTAACACTGCCTCTGTAGCTCAAAAGAAACCAAACACAATATGTAAATGAATGGATATAGCTGTGCTCCAATACTTTATGTACAAAAATAGGCAGCTAAATGTGGCCTGTGGGCATTTGGTTGCCACGCTCTATTTTACTGCTTTATGTAGACAGGACTTGCATATATTTTGTTATATTTTAATACTCTTGTAAATGGTATTCCTTTTAAAATTTCATCTCGCTTGTTGCTGATTTAAATAATACAACTGATTTTTGTATATTGATCTTGTTTCCTTGATAAATTTACTTATTAATTCTAATAATTTACTTGAAGATTATTTTGGATTCCGTATATCCCAGCTCCAACACTTTTGAAAAGAATTGACAGTTAAATATCTTTCTTTCTAATCCTTTTACTTTGCATTTGTTTTCCTTCGTTTTAAACATTACCTAGGACCACAAATACAATATTGAATACATAAGTAGTGATAGCAAATAGCCTTCATCTCTTTCCTAATCTCCGGCAGATATATTCAAAAATACTTTAATGTTCAGTGTATTGTGTGTTTCTGAAGATTTTTGGTTGCAAATCTTTTTAAGTTAAGGGAGTTTCCTTCTATTCCTTGTTCACTTGGTATTACATGTTTTTCTCCATCTTAATATGGTCATCATTTTTCTCCCTAGTTTGTAAATGTGGGGAATTACAATGCTTTTATTAGAATGGTAAAACAGCCTTGCACTCTTGGAATAAGCAAAACCATTTGTAACGTAATATTCTTTTATTTTTTTGTATCTTTTATAGTGGGGGTCACATTTCATTCTTTTTTCCATGTGACTATCCCATTACTGCAGCATCACTTGTTAATTTTTTAAAAATTTTTTTAGGGGGGAAGTGCATGGGCTGGGAATCGAACCCAGGTCTCCCACATGGCAGGTGAGAATTATACCACTGAACTATACTTGCACCTCCTTTAATATTCTTTTGATACATCACAGTTGGCTAATATTTTGTTTAGGATTTTTGTACCCATGTTTATGAGAGAGACTGGTATAGGATGGAAAGTAACAAGAAACTGGACTTTTCTAAATGCCTTGTTTTGTAAATTTGACTTTGGAACCAAGTAAATATTTTACAAAATTAAATTCAATTTCGTTTTTACAAATAAAAGCAATCCCTAAAAAACTGAAAGCAAAAATGAAGTCAATTAATCTGTGTGTTGAGTTGGTTGCACAGCCAAAAGGGGGTAATTATTTTAAGGGACATAACCAAATGGAATTTAACTGCACATAGAATAAACTCTTATGAAACAAGAAAAAAAAAAGAATTGCAAAAACGTATAAAATTCTTTTTCAGTAACTCTATTGGTGTGGGTAGTATCAGGATTCTTATTCTGAGGCAGTTGTGTGTACGTGTTTATTGGAATGGCAATAAGTATGTTAATGTTATAAACCAAGATTTTCAATATAAAATATGTATAAAAATCAAAGAAGCAATAGCCATTTAATCATAAATTTGAATTGAAAACGTTATACATATAGGGGTTTTGAAAAGAAAAGTGAAAAAAAGAAGAGAACTACAGACACAGCTCAAAAGAGAAGTTGATACTTTGAAAACTCCCAAATAGCAAGCATGAGAAGAAAAATAGAAGACAAAATGTTGAAAGTAAAAGTGAGCAGAAGCCAACTTTCAATAACAACATAACTCTCAGCATTTCGAAATCCTTCCTTAGGTCTAAATGATTACCTTAAAAATTACATTGCCTTTTGAATTTAAATAATTTCTCAGAAATAGTTTCAGCTTTAAATCTCTTTCTGTATCCCTAAGGTGTCTGAATAAAATATACTGAATAAACCTGAAATTATTATGTAAATCTTTTTCACTCCACTGCTGATAGTTAATAGTTTGGAGAGAGAACAATCAATTCCCATGTGATTGGCTGCCATGTTACCTATTTTTATAGTGTTAGGAGTCTAAAGATTGATTTTTGTAGTTTTTATTTAGTTTAGTAATTCTCCAGAAGGAAAGGTTACCAGGGGCCTATGGAAATTTTTCAAAATGATAGCAGTGGCTACCATTTACTGAACAGTTACTAAATGATAACTAATTGGCATAAATTAGCAAACATAAATGAATAACTCTAAGAGGTATTATTTATTAGCCCATCGATTTTACAAATAAGGAAACCATGTCTTAGAGAAGTTAAGTCATTCAACAGCATAAAGTTATAGAGTTATAGAGTTAGGCCTGAATCTTAAGTCTATGCATACAAACTCACTGACACTTCAGAATTTAAAAACAAATTAAAAAAACCCACTTTGAATAATAAAACACCTTAGCAATACAACGGAGCAAGCACTACTCCTGTTTCCAAAACATACTGAAGAAACAACTTGAGCACCTATTGACTGAATACTCCAAGCTAAATATCATCCTCTAACCCAAGTTTTAAGGAAATACACATAGTCAAAAATAATACTATGAAAACCCAAATAAACAGATCATAGCAACATAAGAAATTCTCTTATAATAAGAAGCATAAGAAATTGCTTAATAATCTTCAAATATCAAGGATAACAGGAGTTCCACTCTGTGCAGGTGCCAATTCAGAAGGATGTTGGCATCTTGATATTTATTAATGAAAACGGGCAACATGTTCATGGATTACCATAAATTTTACTGTCTTTATTAATTAAAATGATGATGATGATGATGACGATTTCATCTTTAAAATACTTCCCCAGGAATTCAAATGCAGATATTTAACAACAGTCTCAATTTCTATGAAATTTTTAGCAGGAAAATTAACTTACTTGTTCATATTTGTGACTACTGTGGCAAGAAGTTCATTATTGAAATTTTAAAATCCAATATTATAAAAGCCATACCTCAATTTCATGTTGTTTCTTTTTCTCCTCAAACTGTAATCGTCTCTGTAATTCTTCCAAAGCAGCTCTATATATGGCATCTTGAACATTCTGAAGTTCAATAATTTGATCAAACACAGCTCTAAGTTGATTTAAAAGTGCCTAAAGATAGAAGACATTTTTTCTTTTTATAAAGAAAACCACAACATGCTTTCTAAGCTTTTAAAATAAAATACTGATAATTAGTAAGAAGTAACTCAACAAGATATCAACTCAAATTCTGTGTTCAAGTTGTTCAGCCATTCATTTATCAAAAATGTACTGAACACCTAATATGGTACAGCAGGGTACTAGGGAAACCCTGTAATTCTCTACTTACCATATGTTCTAGTTTGCTAGCTGCCGGAATGCAACACACCAGAGACGGATTGGCTTTTAATAAAAGGGAATTTATTTTGTTGGGTCTTCAGAGGAAAGGCAGTTAACTTTCCACTGAGGTTCTTTCTTACATGGAAGGCACAAGATGGTCTCTGCTGGTCTTCTCTCCAGGCCCCTGGGTTCCAACAACTTTCCCCAGGGTGACTTCTTTTTCCATCTCCAAAGGCCTGGGCTGAGCTGCAAGTGCTGAGATGAGGAACGCCGAGCTGCTTAGGCTGTGCTACATTGCGTTCTCTCATTTAAGCACCAATTAAGTCAAACGTCACTCATTGCAGCAGACACGCTTCCTAGCCAACTGCAGATGTAATTAGCAACAAATGAGGTTCATGTACCATTGGCTTATGTCGGCAGCAATGGTATGCTTACCTGGTATGCTCATACTGCAAGACTAGGTATGCTCACCTGGCCAAGCTGACAACTGAATCTAACTAACACACCATAATAACAGCAGCTAGTATTATGATGATACACCACTTTTTGTGCAAATTACTACAACTCTCACAATAATCTTACAAAAATGAAATACTGTCCCAAATTTCAAAGCTAGGTAAGTTGAGAGTCAAGGATGAAACTATTCCATGAAAGTATGGTTTAATACAGGGGAAAAACTCCTAATGTTCATAGACTGGAAGACTTAATATCACTAGGATGTCAACACTATCAGAAGAATTTATTGGTTTAATACAATTTCAATCAAAATTCCAACAGCCTATTTTGCAGAAATGGAAAAGCCAATAATCAAATTCATATGTAAGGGTAGGGGGCCCCAAATAACAAAAACTATCTTGAAAAAGAAAAAGAAAGTTGGAGAACTCATATTTCACAATTTTAAAACTAATTACAGGGTAGTGTGATGGTAGCTCAGTGGCAGATTTCTTGCGTGCCATGCCGGAAACCCAGGTTCAATTCCTGGTGCCTGCTGATGCAAACAACAACAACAACAACAAACACTAATTACAAATCTACAGTAATTAAAACACATGGTACTCACAAATGTAGACATACAGTCCAATGAAATAGAACTGAAAGTTCAGAAATGAACCTTCATATTTATGTCCAATTGATTTTTAACAGGGGGCTAAGCCTACTCAGTGGGGAAAGAATCATCTCTTCATCAAATGGTAATAGGAAAACTGCATATTCACATGCAAAAGAATGAAAAGTAGGCTACTATCTCATGCCAAATAAAAAAATTAACTCAAAATGGATCAAAGAGCTAAATATATGTAAGAATTAAAACTAGGAAAACATAGGGAAGCATCTTCAGGACCTTGTGTATTAGGCAGTAGTTTCTTAGACTTTAAACCAAAGCATGAGCAACAAAAGAAAAAATAGATAAGGGGACTTCATCAAAATTTAAAACTTTCATACATCAAAGGACATTATCAAGAATGTGAAAAGACAAACTATGAAACAGGAGAAAATATCTGGAAACCATATACCCCATAAGAGTTTAGCATCCAGTCTATCAAGAATTGCTACAACTCAACAACAAAAAGCTAAACAATCCAATTAAAATATAGGCAAAGCACTCAAACAATTCAATAACCACATGAAAAGATGCTCAACAAAATCAGCTATCAAGGGAATGCAAATCAATACACAATAAGATACCATATCACACCCACAAGAATGCCTACTATTTAGAAACTGGAGAATAACAAGTGTTGGTGAGGATGTAAACAAATAGGAACCCTAGTACATTGTTGGTGGGAATGTGAAACAGGCAGCTACTGTGGATAACAGTTTGGTGCTTCCTCAGAAAATTAAGTCAAGAACTACCATGTGACCCAGCAATTGCACTTCTAGGTATATATCTGAAAGAATTCAAAGAATTCTGCACACTGATGTTCATAGTGACATTATGGCCAATTGCCAAGAGGTGGAAGCAATTCAAATGTTCATCACCAGATAAATGGATAAGCAAAATGTGGTATATACATACAACCAAGTATCATTCATTAGGAATATAAATAACATTATTGAACTATATACTTTAAAGCAGTTAAAATGATTAATTTTAGTTTGCATATGTTACCAGATTAGAACTGCACAACATAAAGAGTGACCCCTATGGACTAGAGTTAATAGAATAATTATAATACTGCTTCATCAATTGTAACAAAGGCACCACACTAATGTGTGGTAAATGTAAAACATTTAGTGTAGGAAAAACTGTGTTTGTGTGGGAGGGTAGATAAAGGAACTTTGAACTTTCTGCATAATTTCTTGCAAACCTAAAACTGCTCTACTTATTTTTTAAAAAGAAAAGAAACAGCAGAGAAACAATTTTCTTGGATGGAAAGATACAATATTAATAACTTGGAGAGAATTGCCATATTTTACCTATAAATTTAACTGCAATCAAAATCCTCACCGAATTTTTGGCACTTGACAAGCTCACCCTTAAATTCATTTAATGCAAAAAGGAACAAGTATAACTAAGAATACTCTCTTGGTTATATGGTTATATATATAATGGTTATATATATATAATACAGAAGAATTTCTCTCTTCTGAGAAAAGACAGTAATGAAGGGCTTACCCAAGCAGAACAAGAATTATAATGAAATTACAATAATTAAACAGGAATAATGGCATAGGTATAAACATACCAATGAAAAAGATGAAAGCTACCATCCTTTCAAGCTGTTGGATCAAATTTATTCAGCATTACCCAAATTGTATCTGTTGGACACCTGTATTCTAGAAGACATTAATAGGTAAAACCCACAAAGGAAAAATCCAGATATTTTCTCTTTCAAAATATAATCAAATATATTTTTAATAAGAATACTATATTATGATGATGATGTAATAATTTGACACTTTAAAAACTGGCATGACTGCTGTGGCCAGATCCTGCATCCACTGCGACCAATTCTGCCACACTCCAATTTTCCTGACTGAAAGTTCATTGACATCAGATGTTAAAGAATGGCTCTTCCTCTCATTATAAAATGAGGTGGACAGGAATAGTCAGTGACTACACTTTCAGATCCTGTGCTAGATCTTTAACAGTTATTCAAGACCCTTACAGGAGTGCTACTAGAATGCCAAAAGTTACTTGGACCCTAAGTCAAAGGCAAACCTGCAGAAAATTACATTAAGCTTGGAGTTCTCAAACTGAAACCAAATATTAAAATCATGATGATGGTACCACTTGAGGAGAGACTGGAAGATGTCTTAGGTCCACCACCTGACAACGATGATGATGTCAACGACTTTGATATTGAAGATGAAGTAGGTGAAATAGAAAATTTCCTAAAAATTTCTCGCAGAATTAAAAAGTACAAAGTGGAAATTTTGAGTCCTCCCAGGGAAGGGAAAAAGCTCGTTATTAGAGAATGATTATATATTATTTGATCATAGGTCCTGTGCAGAGATTGGGGTAGAATTAATGTGGTTATATCTTTATGAATTCCTAACATCTGCATATGAGGATTACAACACTGTTATTTGGTCTGCAATAAATATGAAGTGGATTGAAGCTGAAATGAAAGAACTGGGAGTAAACACAAAGGCAAGCTATAAGATTACCTTCATGTAGCACAGCACTGCTATAATAGTGTATATTTCAAGGAAAGGATTAATAGATATAAAACCTCTTGGTGTTACATGGGGAAAGTTTTCAGAGTTTTACAGCAAAAAAACACCATTATATTTGATAACATAATAATAAATTTTCTAATGAATCCACAGAATGGACTAAAGAAAAGGCCTTCTACAAAAGCTCATCTAAATTGAGATTAAAGACAAAGAACTTTTAAAATTAACTCAGTACTTCAAGGAAATAACCAAATTAGATGACTTCTTAGAGCTAAATCACAAATATTGAGACAGGTATCTCTCAAAGAAGCAAGGACAGTAGTTGTAAATTATACTGGTAGTTACTGAAGATACTTGAGGTCCATGAATTTCTTGCTTTTATGATAGAAATCATTATAATAGTGACAGATACTGAAGCAAATGCCACACTGCTTATACTTGGACTTTCAGTTTTTTGTAAGTTTAATTTTATATTTTTTGAAGATCATAGCAATATGCTAAAAAAAAATCTATTTTTCCCTCTGAGTATATAATACTGTTATTCTTGAAAAGTATTTTCTCCAATATTGATTACTGAGGTTTTTTTCCCACAAAAAAAAAAAAAAAGGAAAAAAATGCATACTCACTGTCATTTTGTGACTTAGGAAACAATTTTTATCTTATATTTTGTCTCATTGTGTTTTTGTCTCACTAAGTCTAAGACCAAACCCATCTTGAAACTAGTGTTTTTCCCTTTAAAACCAAAAGAAAAAAAGAAGTTTTTGAGTAGGGAAACTAGTTTGGTATGCTTAAAATTACCACTAATTTTTTAACCCTCTGTCATATACACAATTTCTCCTCTTTATTATCTAGATCTCTGAATTCTGAGCTATCGCAATTTGATCTGTATGTGTGTCAGTGTTCTTTGAATAAAACTGGAAAATGTCAGCTGTTGTACAGATATAGTATGGGAAATAGAAACCATAAGACTAAAGAATACAACTAAAGACCAAGAGTGTGTGTCTTTTTGGTGGCTAAACAGAAGCATTTCTGCCTAAAACCCCACTCACAAAAGGAGATAAAAGCACTAAATATTTCAATGTAACATGTAACGGATTCATTTCTAAAAAGCCTGAACAAAAGTTCTTCTGTTCCAGCTATATCCCGTCTATGCGCAAACATTGTTTCAGTGAAAATATCTAGTCATGAGATTAAAAAAATATATCTGCAGTTCTTTAGCCTGTGCTATATATATGTGATGTGATCACTGTTTATGTTTACAGTATTGCTTTATATAGTTCTTGTGTTTGAAAAGAAGGTAATCTTTCCAGATAAACATGGTGTATATTGTTGTTTCAGGACTATTTCAGTGGTGTAAATAATAAATACCTTTCCTTTAAAAAAAAAGTGCCATGAGTGAGCAACTGGGGCATGAACACATGAAATTCAACCTAAATCACAGGCAGCACCTATCAACTATTTTCATGTTAATGTCATCTATTCAATGATCTCTGGACTATACAAAATACCTTATTGTATAGAATCAATATACAGAGTTTCCTATATATTACATTGCTGAAATTTATTCCCCATGGAACCTTGTTTTATATAATCAATATACAGAGTTTCCTACATATTATACTGCAGAAATTTATTTCCCACGGAACCTTGTCTAAAAGAAGGAAATTTTAAATGAAAAGTGGAGTTCTGCAGTCCTCAAAACATGACTGACACAAATAAGCAGAAAAGTTGAAGGAAATATAATTTCAGCCTTCTGTTTCAAAAATTAAGTGATAAGCCCTCCAAAATGACTTAATTTATATCCGAACAAGAAAATTAATATCTGGAGGTAAACAAAAAAATCTGGTAATCATTTGCCATTTAAATTATAAATTAGAAACAAAAATACTCCTGATGCACAGTGCAAGTTATCTTATAAAGCACTTATAAACCACTCAGCATTCCCTAAACTTCAAATGCTTATGGAAACAAAATCATGCTGAATATAAAGAACTACAGTAGATTCTCATTGCATGATGTTCTATAAAGTCATCACCAACTTTGAATTAGTGACTAATGAACCATGGCTCCTAGCGGAATTTAAGGGTTAGGTTCCTGTAAGCATCTGGTCACAAATTTTTCATCAACTGATCAAGACATGACCTTGTTTATGTGTGTTTCTGTTTAAAAATATTTTATTTAATATGCACCACTGATTCATTAACATTGAACTCATTACCAACGGCACTAAAATTCATGCCTGAATGAAGTTTATCTTTTACATATTTTCTTCCTAAGGCACATCACAGTTTTCTTTGTTGTTAGGAAACCAGATAGCACTTCAGCACTATGCTTGCATACCATTTTAAACAGTGAAAACACTTCCAAGAAAAAGCATGAAAATGTGAAAAATGTGGCACTAAACAACACAAAGAAGACATGTTTACAGTATGAGAGATCAAACAAGAAGGCAGAACATCGCCTTGTTCAATCTTAGCTGGGAACACACAGGTCAATAAGACTCACATTTTTCACCTCTAGACATGTCAGCAAATGATCACAAAAGTATTCACCAAGTTTTGATTTTGGAGTTACAAATAAATTTTACCCACTAGGCGAATTTGCAAATCCAGAATGAGCAAATAATGAGAATCAATTGCATTTTTCAGATGTCATGAGGGTAAAAAATATTGATATATATAGTATTAGAGTTGACTAGTTCCCCATTAAAAAAGTTTGTGTTCCTCTTCCATGAAACTGAGTTGCTGAGAAATGTATCTGCCCAGAGAAATTTCCCAGTATTTCCAGCATCATCAAAATAATGTAAGGTGAAATAATGTGGACTACTTGCTTTCACCTAAGCACTCCTAGGAAAGGGTAGTCACCAGATGGAAGGACTGTTAAAGCTGCATCAGTGAATGCACAAGAACTGCCTGTCAATTAGGAGCTTAGATATAAAATTAAGTGGGTTAAGAAACTGCCTTTTGTTATTTTACTCCATCAAAATTGTTGCCTTTATTTGTTACAGCAACTAATGGTAACATTTTAACTAATACAGTAATGAAGGGCAAAGATTAGAAGGATCACGATGATCAAAGCCTGAAATCAAATGTGGCATCAGAAAGCAATATGTATTATCTGTGTGTATCACCAGGCAATGCATTGAAATAATACTTATATTGCTGAAAAGTTACCTATGTCAGTCAAATTTGTTTAAAATTCTGTGCAATGAAACAGGTAACCAACAGTATTGCTTCAACTTATAAAGGTGAGATCTTTCTGATGAGATAAAATTACTCTAAGAGTTTTGTGCTATAAATCACTAGCTTTCAGGGATTCCATGCTTTTTTGTCTGGCAAAATTCTTCTTGCCTAAAGAGACTCACATACCTTGATAACACATTTTAGACCAATCAGTTGATACAATAAAATAATGTGACCATTTTTACAGCACCTAATAAAATTTCATTATAATTATGAAGACTGAATGAAACCTTAGACTAGATGTATTATAAATAACTTTAATTACTGAAGATAATTGCAATGCTACTTTCCATTACCCATCCATCTGGTTGACTTGCACTCTACTCTGCTAAAATATTTCCCTTTATCAAGGGACAATAATATTCAGGTTGAAAATTCATTTACGTAGTCATAGCAGCATCATTAAAAGCTGACCTAATGTCTGACTCGCAAATGAAACCAAACTAAAATTAGTATTTGCTATATAACTTTTAGAACAAGCTAATTCAAGAGAACTCAATATTGCAAAATGAACAATTCATGTCCTTTTTTCATTTACTATAATGTATTTGTACAAAACAGGATCTTCAAATTACACTGCAATAAAAACAATGGAGACTTGATTTGGCAAACAATATAAGGATCTGATTAACTAATGACGTTCCTAATATTAGACAACCACGATACTGAATAAACAATAGTCTCATATTAAAAGTTTTTATGTTCTTTTGGAAAGGGTCTTATTTATAATAAGAAAGCAAAATAAAAGATGTTTTAATTTTTGCTTTTTAATAAAGATTTATTTCCTCTAACTCAGTATTTCTTTATTAAAGTTAAATAAAAAACATTTTAAGATTATTTATGGAATAATTAATCTGTGAGGTGATTTACCGATGCTTTCTTTAAGCTGAGGGTGCAATATGGGTTCCTATTAACAATCTGTTAACAAAGGAAAATTGCAAAGTAAATTCTGTGGTGATATTAGTTCATAATAATTTAATGTGTGATTCAAGATTTTTCTTAAGAATGCATAAAAAAATATGAAAATAATTAAACACCAAAAATATACCTGCCAACGTTCATGCCATGAACTTCCAACTTCAAAATTATGTGCATCAAAATAGCCATGTTTTTCTGATGTGATATAAAAAAAAATTACACTTAAGAAAGTAATAATGCCAGTAACAGACTATTTTTATCAATTTTATATATTTGAGTTCCTTAAAAAAACCCATCCTGATTATTTTTTTCAACTTGATTATTTTAAACAAATCATAAAATTCAAAGTAAAATAAACATTAAAGGTACAATTTAAGAAATATTTTTTAGCCTTTAACATAATGACTCCCTCACTGAAGTTAGTCAGAAGCAACTCACATATAAATATACCATTATCATAAGAAAATTATGTTACAGGCAAAAATATTTCCTCCCTTGGATTCTGTTCCTATAAATGCATATCTAGAGGCAAGAATCATATTTAATTCATTTTATACAGAATTTTCATATCAGAAGGAGAGGCCTATATTATCAGTTGCATAGAGTGCTACTTAGCACAATTAAGTTTCTGTATGAGTATATTCCTTAGTATTTCAAAAGTTTTCTGAGTCTTCTCTATACACTGATGATAACTGAAATGTAGCTAACAGCCTAATTGCAACTTCATGTTATTCTCTGAAGGTGCATTTAAAAAAAAGGGTTAGACAGAAGAACCTCTAGGTATTTTACTTTCGGATGAACAGGAATTCTCAGAGATAAAGCTAGGAAAATTTCTCAGCTATTAACATATCAAAGGGTTTTCAACTTATATTCACAATGTTTAGATTTCTAGCAGTATACTGACATGTTACAGAAGGGTCACCGACCTCCTAAAATTGTATGTGAAATTATCCATGTGTGCAATACTCTGGATGCAAAATTCAAGACTTTCTTCCAGTTTTCAGAAATCTCTAACACAAGAAAATTTGTTAAAAAATCAGTGCTGGGTGGGCAATGGTGGTGCAGTGGTGGAGCTCTTGCCTGCCATGCCAGAGACCCAGGTTCAGTTCCCCGGTACCTACCTATGCTAAAAAAGAAAAAGAAAAAAAAAAAAAGCAATGCTTATAACAGCCCTCTCAAATAAAAGTTTTCTCAGCTTGATTACTGATTAAACCTATTAGCAGAAAAATCTACATACATCAAGGGCATGAGTAAAATAAACCTGAAGAGCAGTCATTCTATTTCATTTGCTAAAAGAAGATTCACATCTTGATGCAGCTTACTGTAAAAATTTTAAGACTGATTGTATTCCTATGTTAATTGAAGAATGTATGTCTTTCAGAATGATGTGAAATAAAGTTTGCCACAGAACCTACAAGAAATTTCTCAAAGTTAACTGTTTTATTTTAAAAGTTTCAATAAAATCTAGTTTCCAAAGTTTTACACTATAAGACATAAAAGATGGCCACGAATAACAGGTTGTTCTGATTTTTTTTTTAAATGAGTAAGAGCCTTATAGACACAGAAGTCTGCTTTCCCCTACTTCCCAGCTCAAAGTGGACTCAATATAGTTCCTATAACATGCTTAAAATTTTAAGGAGAAATGTGTTATAACAGAGAAATGTGTTATAACAATCCAACAAGGCTGAGACAAGACAGAGCCCAAGGAAACAAAATGAAGTAACCAGCTGAACATTATTAGTTGTGCAATTTTATGTCACTATGCAATTTCCCTATATATTCCCAAACCAGAATTTGGGTTTTGGAATAATTAATATTTAGCTCTTCTTTAGAACAATAACCAATTAACAGGTTCGGCCACTGTTTGAGGCCATCTACAAAATGTGAAATGAAAAATATATTATCACAGTTAATTTAAAAAATACTATCTGCTTTTTGATGATAGAAATGTGGATCTGAATTGTCAAAAGGTTGTTACATAATGATCAAAAGTAAGAACAGGATTGGAATATATTCATTTTGCTTGGTAAAAAAGCTATAAAACCTATTATAATATTATTACAACTATACTTTTAATAACCATTGAAAACTCCATGCTAAATAGATTGTTTTCTAAGAAACAGACAGACTTGGCAGTATTGGTCCATCTATAACTTAGCATTCAAAAACAAACAAAAAAAGTTTACTAGAACACTCTAGCTAATTAGAACTGCAAAGGTAAAGTAGATTTGTGGGAAATTGAAAAGACATTAAATGTAAAGATTCCAAGTACCTCTGTAAAATACACACACACAATGGCTTTTAATTATTTAATAACAGCTAACAATTATGTGCAGCAACTATGATAGATATTTTATGGAAATTGTATAATTTAACTCATAAATCTGTTAGAGTGACTAGTATCAGGCCTTTTTTTACATGAGCAGGCAAGGGAAATCGAATCCAGGTCTCCAGCATGACAGGTGAAAATTCTGTCACTGAGCCACCACTGTACTGCCCTATCAGGCCCTTTTAAAACATAAGAATACGAGGGTCAAAAAGCTACGTCTAGGAATTCCTCATGTCTAGGAAAAATGTCCTATTTGGAACTTTATCATACTGAGGATGAGCTATAGCCTTGGCTTAAGAAAATAAAAAGATAACAGAGAGTTCTACATTTCTTAAACCATTCTAATGAATTTTAATACAGGTTACAATTTGTCTTACAATATGCCTTGCTTAGTGTATTTTGTTCAGATATTACCTTTCCCCAACTCAAAACTATCATTGATGATTAACTGGTCCATCAAAGAAGACAGATTTAAAACAACCTCTTCCTATTTGAACAATACAATAGGATAATATTACACCTAGGAGATGAACAGGTACTATTATTTGTTACCATATATACACATTTTAGACATTTTAGAGCACATTCTTGTTTCATCCTTATTCTTCCAATTCTAATCAAAAAGAGTATATCTCAAACATCAAACTTACAATCAAATTGTTTAATTATTACTAATATGTCTTCAACAAGTAATTTCTAAGACTCTCCATTTGACAGGAAAACCCAAGAAGAAGAATATTATTCCTTTTAAGGGCTGTAAACAATTAACAGTCTTACTCTAGAATCACTGTCCAGTAGACATCGAGAAATGATGGTATCTAAGAAAACCTCATGTGCTGCAATAATGTGATCCAAATCTCGAGCCTGCTGTACTTTGTTCCAAAGTTCATCCCAAGAACACTCAAGTACCTAGGAAACAATTCAAAACTTTTGGTTAAGGTTGTGTTCTTACTAATATAAAATAGTATCTTTTAGAAAATATACCATGTAAAAGTATAAAACATGACTTATTTAAAATAAACAGGGTGATTAAAATATACCTCAAATGTAATGTAATACTGCATTTGATGAATGAAATGGACCATTTCAGATGCCAGGATGTGACACTGATGCAGCACCCCAGAGAATTCTGTAAGAGAAGCCAAAAAGTTATATTAAATATAAAATGGATATACATTTAAAACCAACACAATGCTATTCCTCCAATATCTATGACCTATTTTTTTTTAAATGACTAGTTTCAATTCTTGACCCTTTAAAATAGGGAACAACTCTATACTTAATTTCTATATCATTTGAGCTAGACAAGGATTTGCTATCTAATCAAACAGTATTCTATTACTTCATAGAATTTTAAGAACCTAATAAGGAATGGTATGAAACAAAAGAAAAATTGTATTTGAAGGTTAAACACAAAAAAATTATTTTAAAATAATGCAGTATCTTGAATAAATACAAGATTTATGTCATGGTCTCTTTACAATTAGTCTGTCTAGTGAGCATGAAACATTTACTCTTCCCTAGCTGTTGGAGACAAAAATGACATTTCTTTAAGGAACTGAAATATGACCTCATCACCTGAGAGAAATATGATCCTTTGAAAGAGGTTAAGGATGAGTTCAGACTCAGCTTTTATTCTTTATGAGGTTAAAAACCATCAAAAGGTTTGAAGGCCACCAAAGAACAGTTCTCTGCTCATACTTTTCATTTTTCATTCAAAGACTATACCGGAATATTATGTATGAGATGGATCAAATCAAAGATAAGTCCATCAGAGGAATGATTACAAGAAAACTTTAATATGGGCCAGATTTAGCTTTTTTACTACCGCTTCAAGAAATCAGTTCTAGTCCCTTCTAACAGAATAATAAGCACGTGAAAGATATAAAAACCGGTGTGTAAAAATAAGAATGGCAATGCATACTATTTGGTCAGTAGAGAAAGAAAAAGGGAAAAGGGGGGAGAGAAACAGCAAGAAGGAGGGAGGGAGGGAGGGAGGGAGGGAGGGAGAGGAGGGAGGGAGAGGAGGAGTGAGATAAGAAGAGGGAGAGAGAGAAAGGAAGAGATATTATTATAAAACAAAAATTTACATTCTTAAACAAATGATAAACAAGCATAAAAAATATAGATTGTACAAATGCTGAACAAAGGTATATATTAACAAGTCATAAATATTCTGATTTTATATACAGTCTGAAAAGTATGAGCTGTATATTTGGAAAATAAGGAAAAAAGTATATGGAAGGAGGACATTAACTGGTTTCCAGATGTCTGGGCTTCACAAAGGAGCTGGAAATCTAAAACACAGAAGGGTCGGGAAAGGGAGATTATTCTAATGCACAGAAGCCAGAGAATCTTCAAGTAGACAAAGACAAAAAAGGAGTGGTAACAACATTATACACCAGCACTTTTCTCATAAGAAAAGAGAGAGTATGATTACTTTTATATTCTTCCTTAACAAAACCTAAGTGAAGTGTGTGACTACTAACAAAAGATGTTTAAAAACTAAATTTCAAAAGACAAAAAAAGAGGCATTTAATTTCAAGGAAGTAGAAGAGTTTTCATTTACAAATGAATAATAACAGAATTCAATAATGCCAACATTTGAAGTGGGTGGAATTAATTTTTTAAAAAGGGGGCAGCACTAACACAGGGCCCTCAGGCAAGAAAACTAACAAATTGGCAATCCACAGGAAGATAAAGGTAAAAGCTCATTTCTCAAACAGATTTAATTCACCAAGCCCAATTCACTCATTCAGTCCTTAAAAAATAAAAATTACTTCCAAAATATTTGATTTCTTTATCCAGAGCACTAAGTATATTTAAAACATGCTTAGCTACAGTGCTTTTATTTTTATGGTTGGCCCACAAATAACTATATAATTATAAGTATCCCAAATCAAAGCAACATTTGCATTCAAGTTCAATGAGTTCATAAATAAATTCTTATCTCCTGCTAGATTAACTTCAACAGTGCATAGTTTTACAAACAAAATTAAGAATGGCCATTATTTCCTTTAGTTTATTTAGGATCTGAACGTTAAGATTCATTTGTAATTCTTTAGTGCCCTCTAAAGGTTGTTAAAAGAACTTCAAGATTGATTTATAAACTTTCTTTTTCAGAGAACAGATACCATGTTTAAGATTATTTACCATCACCACCTAAATGAAGACTTCAAATTACAAGTAGGACACTTAATTTCATTATTGACATAATGCTTCTTAAATGCATGCTTTGGAGAAATTTGAGAAAATCAGTGTATACTGAAAGAAATCCATCATGTTTTGAAATACTCAAAGAGGAAAAAAAACCCATCCACTTTCTTCTATAAAAACGTTAACCACAGTCCCTGCTTCTGTTTTATACTGAAGAAAAGGCATATTACTAAGGACAGAATAAAAGGCTAAATGATCCTACTTTTTATAAATCCAACCATCTTCAGATTTTGCAACAAATTGCCTTAGATTTTCTTTCTTGGAAGAAAGACTGTATGGATTAAATCTTGAAAAATTATTTAATCTACTGTTTTTCAAAAAAAATTCTTAAGAAGCATCTGCTCATCAGGCTACATATGTACCCACAGAAAGTACTGTGTATAGCTAAAAATTATATATACTTCTTTTTTTAAAATACTGTAAAACAAACGCTTCACAATTTCAAATCATCTCTCTGAGCTTGTATTTATAACTGATACTATATTCAAAAGTGGTGTTATCAAATTATCTATCTGATTTATTTTACTCAAGGCTAAGGAATCAAAGAATCATTGCTTCTAAATTCTTTAATCACCTCTAAGGTTCTCCTCCAAACATCATCTGGAAGTCTTCCTTATATCACTAGGCAAGTAGTAATAACAACACTAATTACAATGGTGATGATGAGTATAAATATTTACATGTTGCTTACCATGAGCCAAGCACTGTTCTAAGTACTCTTACATATACTTAATCCTGATAACAACCCTATGAGGCAAGTACTAGTATCATCCCAATTTCCCATATGGTAAGAATGAGGCAGAAATTAGCCTGAAGCTCTAGTCCCTACTGGTACAGACAGGACTAACCCAGGCAACCTATCTCCAGCATCTATGCTGATAACTAGCCACTCCCATTTAAAAACAAAAACAAAAAGGCATCTGTAAACACCTAAACTATGCATAGAGAATTTTTGTATGTAAAATTATTAAGGACTACTTATGCATCCATATATACAAAATAGCACATATGCAAAAAGATAAACTGTTAAAGAGAAAATGTTTAACTTTCTAAACTATCATATTTCCTCAATCTAAAACTCTGTCAATTGTAAAATTCATCAATGTGTATCACACAAAAAAAGAAACAGCTGCCAAAAAAAAGGACGAAATGTCTCAATCCTGCAACAATACATAAATTAGTCACCTCCAAGGAACCTGACAATTTCTCCAGCCTTCAATGCATCATGTGGCGTTCCTTAGACAGGCAATCCTATTTTATGTATACCACAACATTTAGCACATCTTCAGTTCTTTAATCTTCCTTTTCTTCTGTAATGTAAAGCACTTAGTACTGCTTTATATGGAGAAATAGAATTTTGGTCATTCTTACAATAATAATTATTTGTTTCATTAATTTCAGATTTATGTTCCCCTGCTGTTTCTATGCCTTTCTGCAAATACAAGCTTTTCATTTCAATATAGAATCACAATGTAATCTTTTTGAGGAAGATTAATCTCACCTGTGGTTGACACAAAAATGTACTATCAACAATGTACAATAACCCAATTCAAGTGTCACTAAGAATAGTTATCACCAAGTTCACAAATACATAGGCAATAATGACATCAGGACTGCTACCTGACAATGACATTAAGATACATTCCAAAAAGTTGAATATGAAAAAAATATGTACTTTAGAAGAAATAAAATAGGATAAAAAAAACTCATAAATATGAGCAGTTAAACCTTAATTCATTATTATTCTTCATAATAAATGTTTCTTTATGAGGAAAAATAAATCTGGGCTAACCTCACTTTTTTCCATCTTATTATTTTTGCTATTACCCACACTGCTATTTATTGTTAAGGTTAGTATATTAGTTTGCTAAGACTGCTGGAATGCAATACACCAGAAATGGACTGGCTTTCATAAAGGGGATTTATTTAGGTACAAATTTATAGCTCTTTAGAGGAAAGGCAGGTAGCTTTCATTTGAGTTCCTCTATCACATCGGAAGGCACACAGTGATGTATGCTGGGCTTCTCTCCAGGTTTCTGGGTTCAAATGGCTTTCCCCAGGGCAGCTTCTTTCTGTATCTCCAAACGTCTGGTTCTGAGCTGGCTCTGAGCTCTAAGCTGCATTGTGCTGAGCTGTGCTGAGCTCGTTGGAGCTGTGGTAAGTTGTTTCTTTCTTTTCTGTCTTCTACTTTTAAGCCTCACTCACTGCAGAGGGCACTCCCCTTAGCCGACTGCAGACATAATCAGCTACAGATAAAATTCACATGTTGTTTTAAGTCCACTGAAATAGAACAACTGGGTACCATCAACTGGCCAAGTTGACGCTTGAACCTAACTACTACAGTTAGGCAAAATATAAAGGAGAAATGAAGTCAAGAGAGAAGAAAATGAGCAGGAAGCAAGAGGTTAAAGTACAGTCAACAAAAGCAGTAGGTTGACTTGCTGATGATCTGTTCCAAATTCCTAATTACATGCTTTCCTATATGCAGATACTAGAAAACTAAAATGTGCATTTTCCAGATTTCTTTACAGCTAGGGTGTGAGATGTAATTTAGGGTCCTCCAATCAGATGAATACACATGAAACTCAAACTCAAACCCGAGACACTCAGCATGAGGCAGCCATGTTGCTGATACAGACCTAACAGGTGTAGTGCAGCTCTGGAACAATCAGTTCGGACAGGGCTTCCAGATTTCCAGGCTGCAGCTAAGATGATATGATCCTCCAACAAGCAGATGAAGGAGCATGGAAAAGGTAGAAGATTCCTTGAAAGGAAGGTTGTACACTATGGTTCTGGAAGTCATTTTTAGTTGGCCCAGCCTAGAGCTACTTCCATCAATCCTTCCAAATATTTTGCAAGTACCTATTTCCTATAATGACTCCAAATACTCATGGTCATATCTTTTCCCCTTCTATGCTAACTGTTGGCTCATTTACTAAAAAAATTTCCACTTTTGTTTTAAAAAAACTTGAGGGACATATGTAACAATGATATGATCTAGGACTAATCACTTCATTTACAGGGTCCAAGACTATTCTCAACTGGAAATTGACTATGAGATCTCCAAAGAGTTTTCAACTTCTAAATCATTCTAATTCTAGGAATGATAAATGAGCATTTACCTAATGGTTCAGATGTGTCCCCATAAAGTTACCTCTATGGTTTGACACTATTCTTCAATATGTATACAAGGTCTTACTTCAGACATCAATTCTATCATGAGCATGTTTCATTCAGCAAGATTAGAAAAGATGAAGGAAATTTGGTGCCTTTTATTATTATTTATAAAAAGGTATAATTTAGTACTTAGTGTACAAAGTCTAATTTTTTTATGTTTTATTTTTGAGTTGTTCATATTAGTTGGCAATTTATTTTACAATCAACACAAGAAAGACTGAAACACAGTACTATCACCAGATACTACATTCTCTAGTTCTGTATAAATATTGCAGATATTATATTTAGATACTCTAAAAACTGATACTAGGACACCCTCTAAATGAAAGCTGTAAATCAGTTTCTGGACAGGAAAAGCCACCTGAAAAGTTTCCAGAAAGATAACAGTTTTTCAGATGGGACTATGGCATACAAATTAGTCTTACAATAATTGTATGTTTAGCAATTATTTAATAAAAAACCTCCCGAATCACAGCTTAATTGAACACCATAAGTACACGGACCCTTGAGTAGGGCATGAGATTTTGTAACTTTGTCCAGAGTGATGCCTCGATTAAATCCCAGAAAAACGTGAACAGTGAATAAAAAAGTATTTGCAAAGTACGCTTGGGGGAATAGTGAGAAAGGGGGAAAATTCAACTTCCCCAAGTAGAGAATTCTTGATATGCTCACAAGCAATGGGGACAACCAAAGCAACAGACTGAGCCCCCATTCTTGGGGTTTGTTCATATGAACTTAACCCCAAAAAGGATAGGGTAAGCCTATTTAAAATTAGGCCTAAGAGTCACCCACAAGAGAACCTCTTTTGTTGCTCAGATGTGGCCACTCTCTCTCTCAGCCAACATGACAAGCAAACTCATTGACCTCCCCCACTCTGCATGGGCCATGACTCCCAGGGGTGTAGACCTTCCAGGCAACGTGGGACAGAAATCCTAGAATGAGTTGGGACTCAGCACCAAGAGACTGAGAAAACCTTCTCGACTGAAAGGGAAGAGAGAAATGAGACAAAATAAAGTGTCAATAGATGAGAGATTCCAAAAAGAGTCGAGAGGTTATCTTGGAGGTTATTCTTATGCATTAAATAGATATCACCTTTTTAGTTAAGGTGTAACAGAGAGGCTGGAGGGAACTGCCTGAAAATGTAGAGCTCTGTTCTAGTAGCCATGTTTCTTGAAGATGATCGTATGATATAGCTTTCGCAGTGTGACTATGTGATTGTGAAAACCTTGTGTCTGATGCTTCTTCTATCTACCTTATGGAGAGATGAGTAAAACATATGGATTAAAAATAAATAAATAATAGGGGGAACAAATGTTAAAATAACTTTAGTAGATTGAAAAGCTAGTGATCAATGAAAGGGAGTGGTAAGGATATGGTATATATGAATTTTTTTGTTTTCTTTTTCTGAATCAGTGCAAATGTTCTAAGAAATTATGATGATGAATATACAACTATGTGATGAAAAAAGAATGTTCATATTATATGTTGATTGGTTTTATTAATAAAAATTAAAGAAAAAAATAATCCTGTGGGCAAGAGAAAGTGGAAGCAAAAAAAAAATCCCCGAATCATCTTTTTTAATACACAGGCTGAGATAACCCTGGCTATGCTTTAGTTTCTTCTGAGGTATTTGACATTTCTGAAGATACAAATATTATAAAAAGTTACTGCAGTAACTACAAGTTCACACTGCTTAGAACAATTTCTCTATAAAACTACCATCAGCTAAACTACGTCAAAATCCTTTAACACATAGATTTTCTTCATCACATTGCACCTCAATAAGCAGAACTTTGTTACTGCAGATGCTATTTATATGTATTTTATTCACATAAGTTATGATCCTTTTAACTACCCATTAAAAATGTGACTATAACATTTTTCTTTTCAGAAAATCTTTCTCCGGCACCTGCTGTGCTTGTCCCTTTGTTCCCTAGAGCCTCTATTTCTTAAAGGGTTTTATCTTCCTTTGAGAACAACTGCTGCAAGGCAGGCCTCAAAAAGGGATAGAAATGTTTTCTCCTATATTTTGAAAAAAAAATTTTTTTTCCATAGGAATATTCATCTGCTTTAGAACATAAATTAGGGCATGGTAAAGAGTTTTTCTCAAAAGATACTTTATGAAACGTGGAGGTCTGCCTTTAGTAGCTGTGCAGGTGTCACTAAGCAGAGAGAACACGGTCCTGAGATTTCCAGCTACCTGCCAGGGCCCAGTACCATCTGAGCTGGCACCTGCGATGACTTTTACTCCTCAGAGACCTGTGGACCTGCAGGAGAAGCCTGTGCCTTTTCCTGCATTGCTCTGAAGAGATGCTTTCTCCTCTTCCATAGACTCTTTAGGGTGGGAAACCTTTTGGTTATGCCCATTTCAGCACCTGGCCTTCGTTAACACAATTAGAATTGACATCAAATTTGCCATTGCTCTCTTGACTCTTTGCTTTGGCAGCCTCCAATTGTTGCTTCTCATAAATGACCTTTAGATTCTTACAGATTTTTTTTATGTGCAAACCAAAGTGTTTTCTGGCAGGTTTGATTGCAGTATATTACCGTTTTGCACACAGAGCACCTTTTGCTTGCTCCTTTTTCTCCACAGGTTGTGCAAAATTGGACATCCACAAAAGCTACCTGACATGTGATGGCCTGGGTAACTATGGAAAATGCAGTAGGTCAGAACCAATTTCAACAGGAACAATGCTTTGCACCAGCTTTTCGAGGAGGGTAGCTTCACAGTAAGGAAACTGCCTGATACTTTCTATAAAGATGTTTTCTTGATAGATTGGAAAGCCCTCAGTAGCTCGGTCTTCAAACAACCTTTTGATTCAGCTTATTTGTCCAGTTTATTCTCTCCTCTTTTATGAAGTTAATGGTTCTGAAAGATACAGCTGATATAATGCATCTTCACAGCCAATAGTTCATTCATGTCTCTTTGTTTTACATATTTTTCACAGATCAAATCCATCACCTTATAGCATTTACTCAGGGCTGCTTCTTCTGCCAGCAGGGGATACTCATTTATGAGTATCACGATCTTGACAGGATGATTTTGTGCAGTGGGCCTGCCAACATTGGGGGTAGTTTTGGCCCTTTATCCAGTCCCTGGGGTTTAGTGTAATAATCCAGTCTCTCCTGAGGAAAGAAATTGTTGATTATAATCACACAATCATGCTGACCCACAAAGGCTGCCATCTGAGCTGTTGTTTTTCCCAGAGAGTTGACAATATCTGTCTTGGCACCAGCTTCCACCATACCCATGTATCTTTATTACCAGAAAGTACAGCAAACATAAGAGCTGTGTATCCATGTTCATGTTGATGACAATCTACATCAGATCCATGTCGCAAGAGTAATTTACACATACCCACTTTTCCTTTACAGGCTGCATGCATTAGAGGAGTCATTCCATTCTTTCCCAATGACTTCCAGCAGCTCCTTTTCTTCCTGGGTCAGCTCACCTTTCTCTATGTGAACCACTGTTTCCGCCAGCTGGAAGATTATGTTGTGCCTTTGGAAGTATAATAAGGAAACAGTCTGTCTGCATTACAAACGTCAGCAGCAGAGGCCAGTTGAGATCAGGGCCCAGAGCAGCAACGCTGCAATTCTCTCCTCCCTCCTGCCAGCGGGCAGGCAGAAGGTGAGCTCCCTAATTTTTGTTTTATTTTTAACTACTTTTATTGTATAGTATAACATATATACAAAGCAAAGAAATAAAAAAGCAATACTTTTCAAAGTAATTTTCAATAAGTAGCTACAGGACAGATCCCAGAGTTTGTCATGGGCTACCATACAATTCTCTCATATTTTTCCTTCTAGCTGCTCCATAACACAGGAGGCTAGAGGGCTTAAATATTTTTTATCATCACAATTGGCATTTTTTACTTCTTTTTTTTGTGCAAAATAACATATACACAAAAAAGTTATAAATTTCTAAGCACACACACCACAATTAGTTGTAGAACATATTCCAGAATTTGACATGGGTTACAATTTCACAATTTTAGGTTTTTATTTCTAGCTGTTTTAAAATACTGGAGACAAAAAGAGATACCAATTTAATGATTCACCATTCATATTCATTTGTTAAATCCTATCTTCTCTGTGTAACTCCACAATCAACTTTGATCTTTCCATCCCTCTCTTTAGGAGTGTTTGGGCTGTGGCAATTCCAAATTTTTCATATTGGAAGTGTCTGTCACTAATATATGGTAAGGAGATGGAACTATGTGATGTTCTGGAGAGGCTGGGTTACATTTCAGGACTTATCTGGACCAGGAACTCATCTTGGTTGTAGGTTTCTGGAAAGTTACTCCAGTGCATGGAACCCTTGTGGAATCTTACATATTGCCCTAGGTGTTCTTTAGGATTGGCTGAAATGGTCCTGGTTGGGGACTGTCAGGTTATGAGAGGTAGCAAAGTCTAACTGAAATTTGTGTAAGAGCAACCTCCAGAGTAGTTTCTCTCTGCCACTGATACTTTATTAGTTACATTTCTTTTCCCCCTTTTGGTCAAGATGGACTTGTTGGTCCCAAGGTGCCAAGTCTGGATTCATTTCTGGTTGTTCTCTCCCATGTTGCCAGGAAGACTTTCCTCCTGGATGTCATGTCCCACATATGGGGGAGGGTAATGATTTCACTTGCAGAGTTGGGCATAGAGAGACTGAGGCCACATCTGGGCAACAACAGAGGTCCTCCAGAAATGACTCTTAGGCATGTCTATAGGTATTCTAAGCTTCTATGCTACCTACATAAGCTTCACAAGAGTAAAAAAAAAAAAAAAAAAAATGGTAAGGCCTATTGATTTGGGTGTCCCTAAAGTTTGCCACAGTATCAGAGGATTCCCTGATGGTAATGTTTAATAGTTTCATAGTCTTTCTCCCATCCCTCAGGGGACTTTCCCAACATTTTTTTATTATCCGCTTGATACACTCTCGGATGTATCCAGGCATTACAATAATCCATACAGGATTAAAGAACCGCTTTCTTATTCTGGGCATCCTGTGTTTCCACTGTTCAAATGAGCTATACAGATAGGTTGAATTAGATTACGTACTATAGAAAGTTTCAGTTCCAGACCAAATAAGTCTTTCTTCCATTGGTGTCAAAGAGTATGTGTGGTTCTAAAGTATAGAAACTGTCTTCCTTACCTCAATGTCTGAATTACTTTAACCCCAATCTGTTCAGCTTTGTTCTTATCTCTAAATATCAGGTTATAAATACAAAACAACCTCTTAAAATACAGAAATAATAATCACCACTCCAGACTTAATGTGTCTGCTCTAAAAGCTTACAATCTACGCCTGTTTGCTTATAAGCATTTTCTAAAGGTGACCATCCCATTCTTTTTCTTTTGCCTCTGGTTTATTTTGTCATCAAATGTCCCACATGTTCATTCACATCGCTGCGTGTCTCACAACTTTGTTCCTTTTTCTAGCAGCACAATCTTCGTTCGTAAGTATACACCTTCATTTGCCAATCCACTTCTCCGTCAGTGCATTCTTCAGCCATCTGACTCATCGGGCATCATGTTTAGTGCCCAAACTTCACAGACCATCAACATTCTCAATTTTAGGTAATTTCATTGTTCCCAAGAGAAAGAAAACCAACAAACAGAAAACCAAAAAAGAAAACCCTTGCCAAATAGGAAATCTAAACCTCCTCTTAAATCTTGTGCCCCACCCCCCATTATTTACTTCTGCTGTTCCTGTGGTAGTCCTGATGGTTTTCTTTTGAACACAGCTCATATGCAATAGCTGTTTATCCCCTGTACCCTGGACTTAAACACTCTTTGTACAAGAATCACCTCTTTCAAGTAATTCTTGCAAGAACTAATTCACATTTCTAGTGTTAATCAGTGGGACACATAAAAGGGACACAACTCCTTTCAATATTTTTCACCTTCAATATGGTATTATTGCTTATAGACCCACTAGAGAACCACCCTCATTCCTATCTATTCCCCTACATTGGCGTTCAACCTCAATAGCTACTGCTTCACCCATCTCTAGCTTCTATGTATTTCTAAGTCCCTTACATTCTAGAATATGTCTCTGATTATATGACCTTTATGCTGATTATAAAAGTGGAATCGTATAGTATCTATGCTTTTGTGTCTGGCTAATTTCAATCAGAATTATATCCTCAAGGCTCATCCAACTTGTCATGTGCTTCAAGATGTCATTTTGTCTTACTATTGCATAATATTCTATTGTATGTATGTACCACATTTTGTTGATCCACTTGTCTGTTGATGGGCATTTGGTTTGTTTCCATCTTTTGGCGATTTGTGAATAATGCTGCTATGAACGTTGGTGTGCAAATGGCTATGTGTCACTGCTTTCAGCTCCTCTGGGTAAATACCAAGTAGTGCTATTGCTGGGTCATAGGAACCACCAAACAGTCTTCCATAGTGGCCGCACCATTATACATTCCCACCAGCAGTGCATAAGTGTCCCAGTTTCTCCACATCCTCTCCAACATTAATACTTTCCTGTTTGTTTAATAGCACCCATTCTTATAGGTGTGAGGTTGTAGATCATTGAAGTCTTGATCTGCATTTCCCTTATAGCCAAGGAAAATAAGCATCTCTTCATATGCTTTTGAGCCATTTGTGTTTGCTATTCAGAAAAATCCCTATTCATATCATTTTTTATGTTTTTTTTAATAAAACCAATCAACATACAACATGAACATTATTAACGTATGAACATTCCATACTTGGTATGCAATCAATGGCTCACAATATCATCACATAGTTGTATATGCATCACCATGATCACTTCTCAGAATATTTACATCACTCCAGCAAAAGAAATAAAAAGAAAAAAGAAAAAAATTCATTCATACCATACTCCTTACCCCTGGCTCTCACTGACCATTAGTATTTCCCACTAACCAATTTATTTTAACATGTTTCCCCTATTATTCATTTATTTTTAATCTATATTTTTTACTCATCTATCCATACCGTTGATAAAAGGAGCATCAGAACAAGGTTTCCACAACCACACAGTCACTTTGCAAAAGCAGTATCATTATATGATCATCTTCAAGAAACACGGCTACTGGAATACAGCTCTTCAGTTTCAGGCACTTGCCTCTAGCTTCTTTAATACACCTTAAACTAAAAAGGGGTTATCTATGGAATGTGTAAGAATCTCCAGGAAATCTCTCAGCCACTGAAACTTCATTTTGTCTCATTTGTCTCTTCCCCCTTTTCTCAATCCCTTGATGCTGAGTCCCAGCTCATTCTAGGACGTCTGTCCAAGTTGCCAGGGAGGTTTACACCCCTGGGATTCATGTCCCATGTAGTGAGAGGGAAGGCAGTGAGTTTCCTTGCCATGTTGGCTGAGAGATAGGCCACATTTGAGCAACAAAAGTTTTCTGGGGGTTGACTCTTAGGCCTAAATTTAAGTAGGCTTAGCCTACCCTTTCTGGGGATAAATTTCATATGAACAAACCCTAAGATTGAGGGTTCGGCCAATTGATTTTGTTGTCCTCACTACCTATGAATTTTTCCTCTTTCTCATCATTCCCCAAGGCACTTTGCAAATACTTTTTAAATCAATGTTGAAATCACTCTGGGATTTATTGGGGCAGCAATCTGGACAAATCTACAAAAGCTCACGCTGTATTCAAGGTTCCACGTACTTATGGTATTCAATTAAAGTGTCTTATAAGTTATTTTAGGAGATGCACTAGCCAAAATACAAATTTTGTAACAAATAAACATTTTTTTCCTTTAGTCTCACACATAAGTTAAAGTTTTAAAATACAAATTACCATCTATTTTCAACACCCTACAATACTGACAATCCTTTGTTCTTCATCATGCAAACATATTTTTTAGTTTGTACATTTAGTCACTGTCATTGTATATGCTAGGCCTTCCTAGATTATACCATCTCAGTCTTTATCGTCTATCTTTCCTTCTGATTTCATTTGGGCCCTCAGTCCTCCTCCCTCTTTCTCACATTCAGCTTCATTCAGTGTTCTAACATCATCATATTAGTTAGGTACATTATGCTATTCATTTCTGAATTTTTGCAATCAGTCCTGTTGCACAGTCTGTATCCCTTCAGCTCCAACTACCCAAATATCTACCCTATTTCTATCTCCTGATGTTCTCTGTTCTTAACTGAAATTCTCCATGTCCATTCATTAATGTTAATTCTTATCAGTGAGGCCATACAGTATTTGTCGTTTGGTTTCTGGCTAATCTTACTCAGCATAATGTTCTCCAAGTTCCATTCATGTTGTTATATACATCATAACTTTATTTTATCTTATAGCTGCATAATATTCCGTTTTATGTATACACCACAGCTTGTTTAGCCACTCTTCTGTTGATGGACTTCTGGGTTTTTTCCATCTCTTGGCAACTGTAAATAATGCTGCTATAAACACTAGTGTGCAAATGTCTGTTTGTGTCCTTGCCCTCATGCCCTCTGAATCAATACCTAGCAAAAGTATTGCCAGATCGTATGACAAAGCTATACTTAGCTTCCAGCAGTTGAACCATTTTACATTTCCACCAACAGTGGTTAAGTGTGCCTCTTTCTCCACATTCTCTCCAGCACTTGTCATTTTCTGTTTTATTGAAAATGGCCATTCTGTTGGGTGTGACATGATATCTCATTGTGGTTTTGATTTGCAATTCCCTAAAAGCCAGGGAAGTTGAGCATCTTTTCATGTGCATATTGGCTATTTGTATTTCCTCTTCTGAGAAGTGTCTGTTCATGTCTTTTGCCCATTTTGTAATTGGCCTATTCATATCTTTAGCCCATTTGTAATTGGCTTGTTTGTTCTTTTGTTGTTGAGTTGTATGCTTTGTTTGTATATACAGGAAATCAAACCTTTGTCCGATATGTGATTTCTAAATATTTTGTCCCACTAAATTGGCTTCCTCTTCACCTTTTGACAAATGACAAAGGTCATTGCTTGTGCATAGAAATGTCAGATTTTTGCATATTAATTTTATATCCTGCCACCTTGCTGAATTTGTTTATTAGCTCAACTAACTTTGGTGTAGATTTCTCAGGATCTTCTAAGTATAGTATCGTATCATCTGCAAATAACAAGAGTTTTACTTCTTCCTTTCCACTGGATGCCTTTTATTTCTTTGTCCTGCCTGATTGCTCTAGCTAGAACTTCTAGCACAATGTTGAATAATAGTGGTGATAGTGGGCACCCTTATCTTCTTCCTGATCTTAAGGGGAAAGTTTTCAGTCTCCCTCCATTGAGTACGATGTTGGCTATCGGTTCTTCATATATTCCCTTTATCATATTCAGGTAGTTACTTGATTCCTATTTTTTGGAGTGCTTTTATGAGAAAAGGATGCTGAATTTTGTCAAATGCTTTTGCAGCATCAATCAAAGATGATCATGTGATTTTTCCCTTTCAATTTGTTAATGTGCTGTATTAAATTAATTTTCTTCTATCGAACCATCCTTGCATTCATGGTATAAACCCCACTTGGTTGTGGTGTATAATTCTTTTAATGTGTTGTTGGATACAATTTGCTAATACTTTATTGAGAATTTTTGCATCTATGTTCATTAGGGAGATTAGCCTTCAGTTTTCCTTTCTTACAGCATCTTTACCTGGTTTTGGTATTAAAATATTAGCTTCATAAAATGAGTTAGATAGAGTTCCTTTTTCCTCAAGTTTTTTAAAAAGTTTGATCAGGACTGGTGTTAGTTCTTTCTAAAATGTTTGATAAAATTCCCCTGTGAAGCCATCTGGCCCTGGGCTTTTCTTTGTAGGAAGATTTTTGATGACTGATTGAATCTCTTTAGTTGTGATTTGTTTGCTGAGATCTTCTATTTCTTCCTGAGTCAGTGTAGCTTGTTTGTGTGTTTCCAGGAATTCATCCATTTCATCTAAGTTGTCTAGCTTGTTGGCATATAGCTGTTCATAGTACATCTTATAAATTCTTTTATTTCTTCAGGGTCTGTGGTAATGCACACTTTCTCATTTCTGATTTTGTTTATTTGCATCCTCTCTCTTTTCTTTTTCAGTCTTGCTAGTGGCCCATCAATTTTATTGATTTTCTCAAAGAACCAACTTTTGGTTTTATTGATTCTTTCTATTGTTCTTTTGTTCTCCCATTCATTGATCTCTGCTTTAATCATTGCTATTTCTCTTCTGTTTGCTTTGAAGTTCGTTTGCTGCTCTTTCTCAAGTTCTTCCAAGTGTACTGTTAAGTCCCCTATTTTTGCTCTTTCTTGTTTTTTAATATAGGCATTTAGGGAAATAAATTTTCCTCTCAGCACAGTCTTTGCCATATCCCATAAATTCTGATATGTTGTAGTCTTGTTTTCATTCATCTCCAGACAGCTACGAATTTCTATAACAATTACTTCTTTGATCCACTCGTTGTTGAAGAGTATGTTATTTAATCTCTGTATATTTGTGAATGTTCTCATTCTTTGGTGATTACTGAGATCCAGCTTTATCCCATTATGATCAGAGAAAGTGCTTTGAATAATTACAATGTTTTTAAATTAATAAAGACCTGTTTTGTGCTGCAGTATATGATCTATCCTGGAGAATGTTCCATGAGTACTAGAGAAGAATGTATATCCTTGTGCTCTGGGGTGCAATGGCCTACATATGTCTGTTAGGTCTAATTTATTTATCAAGTTATTTAACTTCTGTATTTCCTCACTGATCTTCTATCTGGTTGTTCTATCTACAGAGGAGAGTGGTACATTGAAGTGTCCTACTATTATTGTTGAAATATCTATCACTCCTCTGCTGGTTTGAAAGGCTGTATGGACCCTAAAAAAGCCATGTTTTAATCAAAATCCCATTTCATAAAGGCAGAATAATCCCTATTTAATACTGTATGTTTGAAACTGTAATCAGATCATCTCCCTGAAGATGTGATTTAATCAAGGGTGGTTATTAAGCTGGATTAGGTGACAACATGTCTCCACTCATCTGGGTGGGTCTTAGTAAGTTCCTACAGTCCTATAAAAGAGGAAACATTTTGGAGAATGAAGGAGACTCTGAGAGAGCAGATAATGCTGCAGCACCACGAAGCAGACAGTCCATGAGCCAGCGACCTTTGGAGATGAAGAAGGAAAATGCCTGCCGGGGAGCTTCAAGAAACTGGAAGCCAGGAGAGAAAGCTAGCAGATGACGCCATGTTCACCATGTGCCCTTCCAGCCAAGAGAGAAGCCCTGACCTTCATTGGCCTTCTTGAACCAAGGTATCTTTACCTGGATGCCTCTGATTGGACATTTCTATAGACTTGTTGTAATTGGGAACATTTTCTCGGTCTTAGAACTGTAAACTAGCAACTTATTAAACTTCCTTTTTTAAAAGCCATTCCACTTCTGGTATATTGCATTCCAGCAGCTAGCAAACTAGGACAGCTCCTTTCAGTTTTGCCAATGTCTGTCTCATGTACTTTGAAGCTCCTTGATTGGGAGTATAAACATTTATGATTGTTATATCCTCTTGGTGAATTGACCCTTTAATTAGAATATAGTGTCCTTCTTTGTCTCTTATAATGCTTTTACATTTAAAGACTAGTTTATCCAATATTAGTATAGCTACTCCTGCTTTCTTTTGGTTACAACTTGCACAGAAATTTTTTTTCCATCCTTTCACTTTCAATCTATTTGGAATCTTGTGTCTAAGATGAGTCTCTTGTACGCACCATATAGGTAGATTATATTTCTTAATCCATTCAGCCAGTCTGTATTTTTTAATTGGTCAGTTTAGTACATTAACATTAAAAGTTATTACTGATAAGGCATTTCTTGAATCCACCTTATGTATTTATTTTATTTGTCAGATCTATATATTCTTTTCTCTCTTTCTATTTGTATTCTTTAAATTACCATTACAAGTACTCTTCAATTTTGTGCCCTCCTCCAGACCTGCTTCGCCTGTCTTTTTTTTTTTTTTTCAGCCAGCAGAACTTCTTTTAGTATTTCTTGTAGAGCCTGTCTCCTGTTGACAAATTCTTTCAGGACTTTGTCTGTGAAAACTTTAATCTCTCTCTCAGTTTTAAAGGACAATTTGGCTGGGTAGAGAATTCTTGGCTGGAAGTCTTCCTCTTTCAGGATCTTGAATATATCATACCACTGCCTTCTTGCCTCCAGGGTGCTAGTTCAGTAGTATGAACTTAGTTCTTATCTGGTTTCCCTTGTATGTAGTAGATTGTTTTTTCTCTTGCCAGTTTCAGGATTTTCTGCTTCTCTTCAACATCGACAGACTGATTAGTATGTGCCTTGGGGAAGGCCTATTTGGATTTATTCTGTTTGGAATTCTTTGGGCTTCTTTGACTTATATATTTATGTTCTTTATGAGGGTTGGGAAGTTTCCCCCCATTATATCCTTAACTACCCTTGCTAGCCCTTTATTTTTCTCTTCCCTTTCTGAGACACCAATGATTCTTATATTTGTGCATTTTGTTTTGTCTATCATTTCCCTGAGATCCAATTCAAATTTTTCCATCTTCTTTGCCATTTGCTGTTTTGAATCTTTGAAGTTAGTTATCCTGTCCTCTACATCACTTATTTTTTCTTCTGTCTCTTCAAATTTGGTGTTGTGTACCTCTAGTATGTTTTTTATTTGGTCAACTGAGTCTTTAATCTCTGTGATATCTGCTATTTTTCTATTTATTCTTTCAAGTTCCTCTTTATGCTCTTCTACTGTCTTTTTGATCTCCTTTATGTCATTTGCTATCCCACTTATTTTATTAAGTAGAGTTGTATGAACATGTTTGGTAGTTGTTCCAACGTCTATGTCTCCTCTGTTGTTTTAATTTGGTCATTAGGTGGGACTATATCTGTCTGCATTGTGATATGCTTCATGACCTTTTGCTGTCTTTCTGGTATGTAAATATCTTGATTTACTTTGGGAGTTGACTTCTTTCAGTAGTCTATGGCCTTGTGTTTTCGGGATGGTTGTACAGCAGGGAGCAGGGTACGGGGTAGGGCACATATTGCAGTGATTTGTTTCAGGGTAGGTACAGACGCAGGTTGGGGATGTTACACTGATGCTTGTGAATGTGGGCGCCCTGCAGCCAGGGAGGATGTAGCTGTGTGGGTGTACCAGTCTGGAGGGCAAAACCCTTGCTGTGCGCTGGTCTAAGGCATGGGGCCCTTTGTGCACACGCATAAAGCGGTGGCAGCAGGTTGGCGCTATGTCTTCATGGATTGGAGGCTGATGTGACCTGGCTGCACGTTAGCACTTTTTCAGAGCTGGGAAGTGTGACAGAGATCTGTACACGTGTGCAGTTGTAGGACTGCTATAAATTGATGTTCCCAGAGATGAATGATGTGATTGGGGCCTGTGCACATGCATGGGTCTAGGAGTGCCGTAAACTGACGAGCAGAGCTCAGGGGGGTCAGGGTTAGGCTGTGTGACACTATGGGCAGGGGGACAGGGGTAGCCTAGGTATGGAGGTTAGTACCTGCAGCCTTTATGCACTGGCAACAGCCTGCAGGGAACGGGGAGGGGGAGGTAGTGCTCGGGAGGGGTGCTGGAGAGGTGTGTTGGGCTGCACTTGGGGTCGGACTGTGGGGCAGGTACCTGCACTGGGGGCTGGTAGGGTGGGGGCGCCTGGAGCACGGGGAATGGGAGCAGGTGACATGGTTCGGGTGCATGGGGTATGGGGTGAGTTGCAGGTCACAAGGCTGCACTAGTATGGGTAGCGCACTCAAGGAACACAGACTGGCTTACTTCCTAGTCCCTAGTTCCCATTTGTGCACTCCCGCGGGCTCTAAGACTCTGTGCCAGTCCCCAGCTTTCTGCCCTCTGTTCCTTGGCCTCTGTAACTAGGGCTGTCCTATGTGGTGCAGAAGGTCAGCACCAGGTCAGCCGCACTCCCAAATTGCTGCCTCAGTCAACCTCTTGTCCCTTCTCTAACTTTTCCGCGCAGCCGGGCTAATCTCGAGCTACTCTATTCGGCTCAAAGTCTAATTTTGATCATAACATTATTCACATCTAGTACACATTCACTCATCTAAGCTAGTGGAGTTCTGTTATCTTAAAGGCAAAAAAGTAAACACCAAACCTCCACTAAACAGTGTCCATTCATTGTCACAGAAACACACCACAGAATTAACATTATTTTGCAGTTCTTTAAATATCTAAACACTATTTTTTTTTATCTCAGATGGGTAAGCGAGTATCTTGAAACCAAAGGAAAACCAAATAAATCGTTACTTCTAGATCAGATTCAAATTAAAGTCTCACTATTCAAGGTTCATCCTTGTTATGAAGGATGAACACATTCTTCATTTTTCTCAAGAACATAAGAGAAATAACAGGATAATTTTATTTCCCATAAGCATCCCCACACCATAAGGAAGATTATTCTGTTAACACCATTCTTTTTGAGGTCAGAAAAAAAGACCCCGTCCATCCATTGAACCCCACCACCCAACAACACACACACACACACAAAGGCTGAAAAAGAATGCAAGTTCATTTACTTATATTTATCTATTGCATTTTAGAAATGCTATTTTAAATATGAAATCTGGTTGACATTGGTAGCAATGTCTTGATCTAAAAGGAAAAAATCCATACCATTCGAAACAAATGTTTAAGTCATTTTAATATCAACAATTACTTTTTGTCTAGATGAATCACAATATATAAAAATGATGCTACTATCCAATCTTGGTGAGAGCACTGGAAAACAGACAGCCATACACTAGAAATGGTTACAATCTTCTTGGTAGACTGTATGTCAGCATCGATCATAAAGCTTTTTTCCAAAACAAATATTCAAACAGTATAAAAAGATGTTAAAGAATATGTCTGCATTCTTGTTTATAATGTTGAAAATGCAAACAACTAAATGTTGACTGATTACTTGAGGATTAGATTAAGTATAGTACAGTGTATCTATACAATTAAATACAACGCAATTGAATATTCATTAACAATAAATCATTAATACATTATTAAATTTAAATTGTCAAAAAATATGATGCTGTTTTTGAAATACACATATTATGCACAGAAAGATGTTTAGAAGAATATAAGAAAAATATTAAGCAACTGCTCATACTGGGTGATGTGTATATTGTTGATTAGGCATGTTTTTTATATTTCCCCATATTTTCTGATTTGTTTTTGCAAATACTTTAGAATCAATATGAAATAAAGCAATTTCCATTTTTAAAAGATTCTACTTCAATAATGTAACAACAGCTTAAGCTATATAAATAATGGCTAAAATATCATATAAAATACAACAACTTTAGCCACTTAAGACTAATGGCAAAAATGTACCATACCAGCTAAAACAGTAGCAGTAGTACTAATGGTCTTACTTCAAATGGTTAACTTTTACTGAATGCTTACTTTGTACCAGGCAGTGTTCTAAATCCTTTACATGCATTAACCTAGTTAACCCTTCTTATCAATTAAATAAAGCAGCCAGTATTATTAATTTAATTCCACATCAAAGAAACTGGAGGACATAAGGTTAAGCAATTTGCCCAACATTACATAATTAGCAAGTGCCAGATTCAGAATTCAAAACCAGATACCTGGCTCTAGAGTCCTCACTCAATCACGGTTCTATATTATCTTCCAAATAACATATAAAAGATTGTCTATTCATTATTGTCATTAAATATTCTATTGTAAGGTAGACGCCTCACCAATACCTAATTCTTTCTCTGCTTGTTCCTTCATAGAATTATTTTTCCTAAATACAGTTATTTATATTGCTAAAAATAAGAACTTATTACATTTTCAGACTACATGGCAGTATCTGTTGCTAGAATTACTAATTTCAGCCTTCTGTGCTTCAGAAAGTTAGTATACAAAAGCATTCAATGAAAGATCATGTGTAACCCTGTTCTAAAGCTTTTCACAAGCAGTGTTTAAAGTATTCAAACCAAGAAATGCCACACTAAATTCCCAAGAAAACAAAAAAGATATCTTATTAAAATGTTCACTTTTTTTTTAGTGCAAAGTGCAAATTAGGAACTTTACCCTCAAAACAATTCCAAAAGAAATGTGCTACCTTCTGTACTGAATGTACAAATGCTTACATGAGGACACAGCAGAGGAGTTAAGCAGCTCCTGAGGAAATAACGGTACGCATTGTATAAGGCTATTAATAGAACCGAGTTAATACATATAAAATGAACAGATGAGAGCCTGACAGAAAAATCATAAGCACTCAATAAATGTTGGCTATTATTATTAGTGTATATGAAATTAACATCATAGCACAAATTCAAATTTTCTTTTTCCATTACAAAATACCATTTGTATTTAAAATGTATTTTAAATGCATAAATATATTATGCAGGGCTATTTGTTTATTAAATTTTATATTTTAAGAGAAGACAGAAAAGAGAATCTGAAGTACAGCATAAGATTTTTGAAAGATGATTTTAAAACAGCATGAAATAAGCTGTATTTCTTAGATTATTACTGTAAAAGTGAACACACTGAATATTAATTCAAATTAAAATTAATTAAAAGCAGTATAAAAAATATTAAACCACAAAGACCTCGTAAAAAAAAAGTTCACTATCTTGAAAAATAAGTATACTATTTATCCTATTTTAAAAATATTAAATGATCACCCTCTCAACAACTAGTTTTATAGAGACAATCAAATTACTCTTCATACATACTAATTTACCCCACTTCTAAAAAGTTTACATTTTCCTCATTAGAATTTTGGAATTATTGAAACAGTATCACTGAAAGACTACTGGCCTGGACATGTGGTTGAATAAAGTGTACAGCCCTGTCAATCACTAGGTGAAAAACTAGTATCTGGGGATACTCACATGAAAAGAAAAGAAAGGCTTTATGGGTGGTCTGAAATACTTCAAAGGGCCAAAGTTGCTAATGGCCAGGCAACTTCATAAGCAGAAATTAACCAGCTAATACAGTAAATTTAGAAATATCCTACCAAACATGAACCTGAGGCAAAAAATTCAGAAAAATTCATAAAATTCTCCTAAAAACAGTTTTTAGAATTCTTTACAGACATACAGCATGTAAAAGATGGTTTGGTCGTACTTATAATCTCAATAATTATTCATTTCAGATATTATTTTGACAATATTCATCAAAATAAAGTGTTTGGATTAAATAGTTGTATGCAAAATAGCAGAATTTTTTTCTTTAATTTGAGACAATAAAGGTGGATAAATAGCTGATCACTGGATCAGAAAACGGCATCTAAGCATTAAAACAAAGAAAGAAATCAAAGAAAATCACGGGTTTGACTATAATATAACGTTCTGTAAATGAAAAGCATCGGCCACAAATTAAAAAGCAATCAAAAGCCTGAAAAACATAAAAAACATAAAAAGAAATATCAGTATTTGAGATACTTCTTTATAAACTAAAGGAAAGAACACCAATAATCCAATAAAAACATGGGCAAGGAACATGAGACAATTTTCTAAATTTCTAAAACAGACATAAATAAATAAATTAATTAAATAAAAAAATAAAAAGGAAATCCAGATGGATCCCCGGGCCAGGTAAGTCCTGAAATGTAAGAGGCCAGCCTCCCCAGAACATCAACTAGTTCTGTCCCCCTAACCCATATTATCAACACCCCTTTCAACATGAAGATGTTAGAATGGGCATAGCCCAAATACCCATTAAAGAGTGGGAGAACGATCAAAGGGGATGGAGGAGTTATACAGAGAAGGTAGGGCTTAACAAATGAATATGAGTGCTGAATCATTATATTGATATTTCTTTTGGTCTCTAGTATCTTAGGTAAGTTAGAAGTAATAACCTAAAATTGTGGAATTGTAAACCATACCAAACTCTGAAATATGTTCTATAACTAATTGTTGCAAAGTGCTTTGAAATTTATTGCTTTTTTTAGTATATGTGTTATTTTTCACAAAAAAGAAAAAAAAAGTCCACTGTGATGATTAATGCTATATGATGATACTATGAGCCTTGACTACACACTTTGGATTGGGAATACATAATATATGATACCTATAATATATATATTATATATGTATAATATATATCAATAAAGAATAAATAATTTTTTTAATGGAGAGAAAATGTTTTAGAATCAGTGATTCTGAAAATATGAAACATTTTCCTCTATCAAACTGACAATTAGTTTGAAAATATTAATGTTAGCAAAAATAAAGTGATACACACAATTTTCAGGCAACAGGTGCTGTGCTTTTGAGACACAAATTTAATTGGAACAATCTTTCTGAAAAGTAGTCTGATAGAATGTATAAACCGAGTCAAAGTATAAATATAAAATATTAGTAAATAAAAAGTAAAAGTAATATTCATGTCTGCTAACCCAGAAATTTCATTTCCAACCCATCTATTCTAAAGTAATATTCAGAGATACACACAAAGATATTTTATGGCATTATTTGTAGCAGTGCAAAACTGGGAATAAACTGCATGTCTAACCAAAGAGAAACAGAAAAACGTTATATACATAATACTTATGAAGCAATATTATGATGCTAGTAAAACTGTTTTAGAAGAATTTTTAATGACAAGGCAATAGGACTAGTGAAAGAATCTGAGACTACTCCATATAGGAGGATCAAATTATGTTAAAATTATTAATTTTATAAAAAAAGGAATATATTTTCTCATACATATAGAAAATTGACCCAAAAAAAGTTTTGTTAGGTCCAAGAAGGAAGTAAAACTCATTTGTGATTATCTGATAAGAGAAATAGGTAAATTCATACCAAGCTGATATTCAAATCAGAAAAATATATCACAACCAGCTAATACACATTTGTTAATGAGCTCTGATTTCCCAGTGCTAATAATAATGGAGTTGCATATTTTGAAAGAAGAAGAAAGAAACAATGACAAAGTATTTATAAAACACTGAATTGATCTAAATCAGACTAGTGAAAGATGCTGGTATAGTGAGGTGACAGCTAAGAGCTAATTTACTCAACAGCATTAAAAAGAATGCAGAGGGAAGAAGCATTGTGGGCAAACTGAGTAACTTACAAGTACACCCCCAGTTAAATAAGTGAGTAATCCTGTGTATACCTAGAGAAGGCTATAATAAGAGAAACAGCAAAAAGATGCAGAGCTGAAAGCCTTAGGAATGAAGTCCCCTCTGTAACTGGTCGTTGGTCTTGCCTCCCTTCATAAATGCGACCCATGTTTTTCAATTCACAATCACTAAGAAGTGGGGGGCACTTTCCTTAAAAATTGGCAATTAAAAAAATAATAAAGCACACCTATGAATACGAGAGTAAAAAACAAATGATTCTAAGAGAAACTTCACAGTCTAAAAAAAGTCTAACAGTTTTTTTTTCCTGATTTCCACTGAAATGAAAGATAAACAGTATCACAAATGAGCCTTTTATAACAAAATCCAAAACCAAAATTAAAATAATGAATCACTTTTTAATTCAATATTATTATGTACATTTAAATTTTTGCTGCAGTACTAGAAACTATGTAAAGTGCAAAGTTTCTCATAAATTTGTTAGCACCCAATTTACTTTGATTGCTTGTCTGATTAGTATTCTACCTGGCATATTTCTCAGGAGCTTCGCATTACACATATGTCCTTTTCGTATGTCAGTAAGGATATACTCCATCCGTTTAGCCCTCCACAGGAAGTTAAATACTCTTAGGTAATGGCTCATACATTCTCGAGTAAATACCTGAAAGGAAGAGCAGAAGACAGGCTTATAGTATTCCATGATATAAGAATCCTTCCAATACAAGTCTCAGTGTTTTGGGATTTTTTTAATTATTCAAAGAAGCCATAGAACTCTAACAAATTTAAAAAAAAAAAATAGAATCAAATTTTAAGTAGCATGCAAACAACTAATATGGAACATTTTAGGAACATATAGCAACTACATTTGCTGAATATTTACATGCCAAGCAGCATGCAAAACAAACCCACACACACACCAAAAAGCAATAAAACCTACAATAATATAAGGTAAATATGTGTATATCAGTTTCACAAATAGGGAAAAAAAGAGGTATGGATGCACAGCTAGTAAATGGCGAATCAGGAATTTTAGACCTAGTCTAAATTGTGGACTCTTAAATATTACTCCAAATGTGTAGCTATTTTTTCCTACCCTAACCTACCTGAGAACTACGTGAAGTAGAACCACAGTTTCTTCTGTAACACTATCTCATTACAGTAGTGACTTTCCAGAAGGTAATCCTAAAAGACTCTCCAGACTGAAAATAGTGCCCCAGGTTTTTCTAATATGTTATTTATTGGTTGTGAATACTTAATTTCAGGGTAACTGGAAAGCAGTTTCACAATCAGGGGTAAATGAGGCATTGTAAGAGATTATAGTGGATCTCTCCCTTCCATAACCACTTCCATCCTAGAATTACTAGACTTAGCAACCCTAGTTAAATTTGAATTTCAGAAAAAAATATGAAAAGATTTTTAGTATTAGTATATCCCATGTATACAGGCAGCAAAACAGGGTTTTCTGAAAACTGCAGCCAAACACATTTCTAACTGATACAAATGTACACACAACAGACTCAGGCACATTTCTATCCTTCACTAAATGGCTTGGGCAGAAATTCATTTATTATTTATAACCAGTGTTTATATTTACAGTATAGTAAACTGCGAATAGAACATCTATAAATTAATCCTCCTGGTATGCTAAACAGAACTAGGTATGAATTCTCAACAGCAGAACTAGATTGGGCATCAAGAAACACATGCTTTCCTCTATTCAGAGCTTTCTTCTCAATCTGAACTTAGCCGGTTGATTCATATCTTTGGGTCTTTACTCATATTAATGTTTTTTGGGCCTTATTCTATCATCTTCACCTGCTTAAATCCTATCTATCCTTCAAGGACAGAGGCAACACATCTTTCTTTGGTCTTACCTATTTCCCTCTTCTTTGGATACTTATGATATTTATTCCTTGATTCTTACAAATTTAGAATTTAATGGCATTGTTTTACCTTGATTTCTTATTTTATATATTCTTGTCACTTTTCACCAGTTAGCAAGGACTATCTACTTCTTCCATACACACTTTTATACCACATGCATAATACTGACCGATCATTAAATGTTTGAACAGGAGAGATAAAGAAATGCTTTAAAAGTACGGCAAACTCAATTGTGAATAATGCAGCTATGAACAGCAGTGTGCAAATAACTATTTGAGTCCCTGTTTTCAATTTTGGGGGGTAGAGAACTAGTAGTGGGATTGCCGAGTTATAGGATAGTTCTATACTTAGCTTTCTGAGGAACCATAAAACTGTTTTCCACAATGGTGGCACTTACATTGCCATCAGCAATGAATGAGTGTTCCTATTTCTCCACATTCTCAGCAACACTTATTTTCCATTTTTTAAATAGTAGTATTTCTAATGGGTGCGAAGTGGTATCTCACTGTGGTCTTGATTTGCATTTCTCTAAAGGCTAATGACGTTGAGATCTTTTCATGTGCTAATGACCATTTGTATATCTTCTTTGGAGAAAGGTATATTCAAGTCCTTGGCCCATTTTTAAATTAAGCTGTCCAGTTGTAGTTCTTTGTATAGTCTGGGTATGAAACCCTTATCAGATGTATGGTTTCAAGATATTTTCTTCTTACTTCATAGACTGTCATTTTAAATTCATGATGATGTCCTCTGAAGCACAAAAGTTTTTAATTTTGATGAAGTCCCATTTAGCTTCAATAATTGGCAGCACTGAATTACATATCTGAATGTGTTTAAAGGGGGGGGATTTTAGACTTACATGTAACTAGAATAATTTTTTTTTTTCAAATCATATGACTGTACAACACAAAGAATGACTCCTAATGCAAACTATGGACTATAGTTAATAATACAATTATAATAATATTCTTTCATTAATTATAGCAAAGATACCAGACTAATGCAAATGTTAATAATAGGGTATATATGAGAACTCTTTATTTCCTGCATAACCATTCTGTAAAGCTAAAACTTCTCTAATAAAAAATTTTTTAAAAAAAAGTACTGCAAACTCAAATATGAATGTTTTGGAGGTTATCCATTTTGTTGTGCTGCCCACATTATTAATGTTCTTGCTATTATAGAAATAAAGGGTGAGCTATTTAAATAATTTTATGAATAACTACAGGACTCTTTGCTATAGCAATGATATTTTATAGGGTTCCTTTAAGTACCAAGTAAAAAAAAAAAATCAAAATTAATCACAACTATTTAGAAATATTAATTCTTTAAAAGGAAAACATTCATATTCCACTACAATTCTACGAGGGAAAGCATCAACCAAATCAGTTTATAGCTTTTCTATTTATATGATCTTTCAGTTCATCTCCTACTATAAAATAAGGCTGATAGAAATACTAAGAAAATATGCTTCTTGATCCCTGGAAAATGACAAAAATAAATGTATTTTATCTTGCTGTTGTCAAAATGAGAAAATTAAAGATAACCTTTCTTCATTCTTCTTCACCCAATATTAGGCTATCTTACCACATATTATAACTTTGTGACCTTAAAACAAAACCTAAGTCTTTCCTTAGTTGAATGTCAACATTACATGACATAATCAAACAAATTTTGGATAAATTAACTGACTTTTCTCAAATAGTTTACGATTCATAAAAACAAGATGAACAGAATTTTTAAATATTTAATGAACTTTATTTAGTTAACATATTTTTATTTGTGTAACCTGAGTTTTTAATTTTCCAGATTAATTTTCCAAAGTAAACTTGTACTAAAATTACACTGATATTGTATATCAAAGAACTAGGTATGAGGCTAAAATTACATAATGTTTTATAAGATATAGTTAGATAATTCTGTTATATAGATATGTACTCATTATAATTAAATTCTGTAAGTACCATACTGTTTTATAATACATTATATCTATTTGAAACTGTTCAGGATATAAGTCAAAGGACGAAAGACTAATGTGAATATGACAAAAATTAAATTTAAGAGCAGTTATAAATTTAAAATATAGTAACTATGACTTGGTAAAAGTTAAACATTGGAAATTTATGTGCTAAAAAAAAAATGCTTTGATTCCCAGATCATGCACTTCCCCACCCAAAAAAAATCCACTTCTTTCACTTCTCTAAGAAGTTCTTAGAGAAGAAAGCCAAATGTATAACAACGAAATGTTTGCAATCTTAATAGCTGTGAATACTATAAAAATATACAGAATGAACTTACAGTTGCAATTGGTCCATCAACATGATAATCTAAGCTGAAGACATCCCATCCAGTGTCACCTGGAGAGACCTGACACCAAAAACAAAAAAATTATAAATAATTGCAGAATTTTCTACCAGTATTAAGCTCACTGCTAAAGAATATATCTACATCTTAAAAAAAAGGAGAAAAATAAGGCCCAATTTTTAAGAATGACTTAACAGTGCTGAGAGCAAGGAACGGTTATTTTTGTCACCTTCTGTATTCTTAGCATTCAGACATTGATTGGCATATAGATACTCTACAAATATTTTTGGATGAATGGGATATTTCTGAATGAATATTGCAAGCATGTTCACATTAATCACCATTTCTACAGCAATGTATTTCAAATTCTTAAAAGTCAATATTTTAAGAACAGGTTCTGTTAATGGTCCTTCTTTACAACTGAGCAAACAATGATGTTTATAATAACCCATGCTCCTAAGAAAAGTTACCATCTACCAAACTGAAATCTAAAAATTAAAATGTCTGCTTTTTAATGAATATTATACATCATTTCTTGTGCCTCCTGATTTCCTATTAATAGAAACTATAATTTACTAAGCATTTATCATGTGCTGCCAAGAACTATGATAAGTATTTTATGTATTTTATCCAATTTAAACCTAACAACTCTGAGAGGTTTCCCCATTTTAGATGAAGAAACTGGGACTCAGTGAAGTTGACATTAAGTGATTTGTCTAAAATCATACAAGTGAGAGAGCTAGGATTCAAACTCAGTTATCTAGTCTTCCAATAATGACCATAACCATCAAGTTAAACTAGTTATAACTTAAATATGTTGAAAATATTAGCTAAAATACCCTGGTCTCACTAAGAATTTATTTTGTTTTGTTTTTGATCTTTTACAGAGAAGTGTCACTTCAAACAGAGAAAGTTAAATTACCTCCAGAAGTCTAACATCCAGTCTTTTGAGAATTTCAGGACTGTCAAACTGTGCATTGGTTGCTCTGACAGCAGTCTCAAGAATTCCAGTCAAGTTATGTTGATACAGAGTGGTAGCTGGACGGACAAGTTCTGGTCTAAAAATTTTTTTAGAAATTGATGAAAATGTTACTTCAATTTTTAATGAACTTTGAAAAGCTTATAAATTATAAAAAAGAAAGTTCAAATAATAAAAACTGAGAAGACAAATGGAACCAATATAACAGTGTGTTAACAGAAGTTACATAGTATTAAGAGTAAATAGTGATTCATCAATTATTTAGGAGAAAAAAAATTTTCTTTAAAATCTCAAAAAAATCAATTTTATTCACCTTAGATCATAAATACTTCTACTTGCCATAAATATTAATAAATGAAGTTTTAAAACTTCAACGTCCTATGAGCCGCATGTATTATTTTAATTTCCTGTATAAAATCCAATGGAAGGAAAGAGCAGAGCTCTTCATTAAATCAAAGAAAACAGTAAGATAAATGATGTCATAATTCAACAAGATGACAAACTATTGCATCATCAACAAACATTTCTTAAGGGTTATCTGTATTTTAACTATGCAGATAATATTTCTCTGACAAAAAGTTGATCAAGTAAGAATACAGCCACCCGGAAGATGTTCAGGTATACAAATAAACCCCACCAATATAAAGGCCTTTAGAAATCAATTTGCCTATAACAATAAAATATTAAATGAGAAAAGATTTTTAAAAAAAATATGCAACATCAACTGTCAAATACATCTGATGCAAGCTAGAATGATGTATTTATGGCATACCCCTTTTAGAAACTAGATACTTAAAACACACCTTTCAGAAGAAATAAATTTTTAATTTAATAGCAAGAATGAGATACTTTAAATACGAAAATCCAGCATGAGGCAAATATGGTAAGTTAGCTAAATGATTTGATTCATAGCATGTAATATGGAACTCTAAATTTTACTTCAACTTTAAACTGTAAGAAGGACTTGCTAATCTCTCTTAAACACACTCTCTTAAAAAACTTAATGAAGCTATATATCCCATATCTTCCCATGTACTCACATTTCAGCCCTGACATTTAAAGAACATTTCATAACTTAAAACCCCTCACCACCTATATATACTTTCAAAAGAAAGTCTCATGACCAGCATTTAACTTTGCAGTAAATCCTTTCTTTACTGAAACTGCAGAAATGCTCTTCACTAAGTATGAACACAAAGCTTTTTAATGGTTAGCAAACAATCAACTCTTTTACAAGCTAATTGATCTAACAATTTGTGTCACTCAAGCATATAGAAAAAGATCAGCTATTGCTGCATGTGCCTCAAGACACTAAATTACTCTTCATATTGAGGAATGACTTCTGGTTAAACAGTAGGACTTTAGTAGTCTATATATTTAAACCACTGGTTCTCAAAGTGTAGTCCCCTCTCAAGCAGCAGCATCATATACAGGGAACTGATTAGAAATGTACTTTTTGAGCTGTACTCTAATCCACTGAATCAGAAATTCTGGAGGTAGGCAATCCATTAGCCAGCAATCTATTTTAACAAACTAAGGGATTCTGATAAACACTGAAGTCTGAGAACTAAAGGCCCAAAACAAATGCTTGATTAGCACAGGTATAATTTAAAGATAACCTACTATTTTAAGTATCCTAAAGGGAGCACAAAAAAATACTGATAATTTTCATTGTTAAAAATGCCTGAGTGAAAATCACTGTCATGTGCTATAGCCCACAACTCAGTGCATTCACTTGCCAATATTGCTGAGTGCACTTAGATTGCATCACTAGGGTCTGAATTGTTTCTAGAGCCATGAGTATAATTTGCTTTGATTCAGAGCTGCCTGTGTCTCTACAGATGGAGGGGAAAGACACACATTTAATTTTAGAATGGAAGATGTCATGAGAAGTAAACACCACGAACTCCTTTTACATTAATGACTACCATAGGTACTACCATGTTAATAACAAATATCTAATTTTAATAAAGCAAGTACAAGACTATTATGGTCTGCTGGTAACCAGAACAAAAATGGAAGGAAAAATTTTTTTTTTATTTTAAAAATAAGTTATGTAAGAATTCATATCATAATCTTCTGATGCCATTTATTCCTTTAAACAAAATTATAGGATCTTTCTTTTTATCATGTTTAATCTATCATATATATATATAATTCCAAACAGACAGTTTTCTTACTTTAGCAAATCCATTAAGTGCCTTATAAAATCTCCTTGACCAAGGAGTAAGTACCGCCTCATTGCCTGCATGTGGTCCAACAAATTGTATTTTTTATTAAGGACATCCAACAGATATTTGCTGGTCTCAAAATAAGCTGCATCAATTTTCCCCTGAAATGCATTTTCTAAATCTGTGAATAAATCTGCAGCTATAAAGAACAAAAGACAGAGTATACATATATACATTATTTGTATTGTAACAAAGGAATCTTAAAAGAAATACATGTACCAAAAACAGCCAGTACCAACACCTGTAAAATGGCACCAATAAAAGCCTAAACACAAGCCATCTGTAGCATACATATTCAAAGCATAATCACAAGACTGTGAGGCTGAGAATTCTAATAAACAATATTCAGTTGAATTTACAGCAAACATTTACAGCTTGACCGACAAAAGAAACCAGTAACAGCATTTATTCATTACTTCAAGGATTTAAAGGTCCAAATACCTTCAACAATGTAACTAACATGGAATCTTACTAAACACTTGGTAAACGTGCAAAGAACAAATAGGGAAAGTCAATGTTGAGTCACCTGTACACACTTAAAACGTGAATGAGGTTTGTGAGTCCCAAAACTCTGTTTAAGAATTAGGTATCATTATCAGTCATATGACAGTCTCATTGAGAAAACTCGAGAGAAAGCATCAAGGAGTTTCTAGTTGGCATGTAATAAAACCTGACTGTTATCAATAAAGAAGTTTACCTCTAAGCATTAATTTTACATAAGAAATAAGAGTTTCTATAGCTTACAGATTATGCACATAATAGGGCTTTTTATAATGCCATTTTACATTTGTTTAGCACAAAACAGTTTATAAAATACATCTGAAGCCTGCCCATGCCAAAAATATACATATATACATCTGAATACTTGATTTCATTTAAAACCCTAACAATACTTGAGGTAGAAAACAATCCCAATGTACAAGAACAATCTAAGATTGAGAGAAGGTAATATTCACTCAAGGTTAAATAAGAATAAAAGACAGACAAGACCTTTAGATTCTAAGTTTAAGTCTCTTTCAACTACCTGCATCTAACCAAATCAGAAATACAGGAAGACTTTAAGATTGCGCCATTTGTTTATTCTTTAGACTAGCTTCATCAAGAAAATCTACTTTGGTACTATTATTTCAATTACATATTAGTACAGGAGAACTTAGATCTCCAAAGTGAAGAATATGTACATAGTTTTCAATTGAAGAGAGAAGTCTAAGTGATGCTTATAATGTTTTAAGACTACCTGATGATCTGATTCATTTCAATATTTTGGGGAGGAAGAAAACAGGGCTTATATTTCCTTTGATCTATATACTTCTAAAAATGTAAATATTTTTCCCCAGAAATGCTTTTGCTGCACCTTTGAGTAATGAAGGATTTTCACTCCAAAGAAAAGGTTTACAGTTTTAACAAATTTTAGCCGAAGTAGCCTACTAGAATAAATAAAATTCAGACCTTTCTTGAACAGTTTCATAATGTTGTCAAGCTAGCTTATGCTCCAGTTTTTTAAAATTAACTTTTTCTTTATCACACTTTTAAATCTTCAAATTTTTTTTGAGGTAAGAAATACAAATTTGACTTTTCCATTGCTTTTTTATTAGTGGTTTTTGGGGGTGTCTACTTTCAATCTTTTCAATTATACTATAAACTTAATGGCAAAAACTTTGTTCTCGATAGATGCTGGCAGCAGTGGAGATGATGACAGGGATAGCACTAATTGCTATAACTGAAAGAAAGGTAGAAGTAGTAATAATAATGCAATAGCAACAATCTTTATACATTGTCTTATATGTTAGGCATTTATTAGATGCTTTACAAATATTATTTCATCTCATTTTTACAACAATCCTGTGACTGAGTGATTCCAAAGTGAATATGGCCACCATACTACATTGCCTCTTTTATTCTTTTTTTTTTATGCTAGACACTATAGAAAGGTAAAAATCTATCAACAGATGTTCATATCAAAGTAACTGTTCCCGTGGGTCATATTCCTTTCTCTACTTCTAAAATGTGGGTATTTTCCAAAATTCAAAACTTGGATCACATCTCTATTTCAAGAATTAGCCTGGGGAGACTTCCGGGTCAAGATGGCAGCTTAACAACGTGCACGTTTTAGAATTAACCTGGACGAACTCCAGAACAACTACTAAATAACCAGAAGCAGTATAGAACAGTTCCTGGGGCCATGTCAGTGACCGGACACACAGCGTACCCCAGTCTGGACCAGCTGGACCGGCTGCGAGCATCCCCCAGAACCGTGAGTTCCCAAAGCTGTGATGGCCAGCGCCCCTCCCCCACAGGCCGCTTCCCAGAGGGGAAAGGAAAGGACTTTACCAGCAGCAGGGACTGGGCACAATCAAACGCCAATTGTGGAACTAATTAACAAATTCTGACTACTAAAAATAGGCCCCCAGCTTAGGTGAACCTGAACAAAGTGTAGGTTGCTCATATTTGCCCCAGTGCCAAGGGGGCAGGAGTGACAGAAAAAGGGGGAAAAAATAAAGAAGGAAACAGAGGTTTTTGTGGCTGTGTACCTACAAAGACTTGACTGCCTCTGGATACAGTGGCAGTACTTTTCAGGCTACAAATGCCCCAGGCATATGCAGAAATTTCAGGCTGTAAATGCCCCAGGCATAGGCAGAAGTGAGCTCTTTGGGGGGCTTATTTGGAGCTTGTGCCTTCCCCAGGGGACAGGTGAAGCCCAACTCAGGTAGAATCCCTCCCTCAAGGAATTCAGACACCAGAGCTTGGTAATTTGAAGCTATTAAAACCAGCCTACAACCTCTCCTCTGTCTCCACCATGCCCCCAGCAGGGAGAGTCTGCCAAAGTTAAAGGTACTGCATCATCATATGCTGGTGGGACCTGCAGTTAGACAAGCACCACATACTGGGCAGGATATGAAAAACAGAGTCCAGAGACTTCACAGGAAAGTCTTTCAACCTGCTGGGTCTCACCCTCAGGGAAAACCGACGCAGGTGACTCTTTCCTCCTGATAGGAGGCCAGTTTGGTCTGGGAAAATCTGTCTGGGGTCTATAATACCTAAGTAGACCCTCCTAAATGTGTGTGAGGGAAAGGCGCCACACAAGCAGGGCAAGAAACAAGAACTGAAAAATTCTCCTCTGTTAAACAAAACTTAAGTTAAAGGTCCAGATAAAGTTGAACGGATTGTCAAAGAACAGATAGACAACAAATTCACCCAGCAAGAAAACCCTAGATAAAAGAAGTGAAAGCAATCTCCAGAATAAACTAATTAAGGTAATTAAATGCCTAGATGCCAGCAAAAAATAACAAATCACACTAGGAAAATTGGAGATATGGCCCAATCAAAGGAACAAACCAACAATTCAAATGACATACAGGAGCTGAAACAATTAATTCAGAATGTACAAACAGACATGCAAAACCTCATCAAAAACCAAATCAATGAATTGAGGGAGGATATAAAGAAGACAAGGAAAGAACAAAAAGAAGAAACTGAAAGTCTGAAAAAACAAATCACAGAACTTATGGGAATGGAAGACACAGTAGAAGAGATGAAAAAAACAATGGAAACCTACAATGGTAGATTTCGAGAGACAGAACATAGGATTTCAAAACTGGAGGACGGAACATCTGAAATCCGACAAGAAACAGAAACTATAGGAAAAAAGATGGAAAAATATGAGCAGGGACTCAGGGAATTGAAAGACAATATGAAGCACATGAATATACGTGTTGTGGGTGTCCCAGAAGGAGAAGAGAAGGGAAAAGGAGGAGAAAAACTAATGGAGGAAATTATCACTGAAAATTTCCCAACTCTTATGAAAGACTTAAAATTACAGATCCAAGAAGTGCAGCGTACCCCAAAGAGAATAGATCCAAATAGACATACTCCAAAACATTTAATTGGTGTCCCAGAAGGAGAAGAGAAGGGAAAAGGAGGAGAAAAACTAATGGAGGAAATTATCACTGAAAATTTCCCAACTCTTACGAAAGACTTAAAATTACAGATCCAAGAAGTGCAGCGTATCCCAAAGAGAATAGATCCAAATAGACATACTCCAAAACATTTAATAATCAGAATGTCAGAGGTCAAAGAGAAAGAGAGGATCTTGAAAGCAGCAAGAGAAAAGCAATCCATCACATACAAGGGAAGCCCAATAAGACTATGTGCAGATCTCTCAGCAGAAACCATGGAGGTGAGAAGACGGTGGGATGATATATTTAAATTATTAAAAGAGAAAAACTGCCAACCAAGAATTCTATATCCAGCAAAATTGTCCTTCAAAAATGAGGGAGAAATTAAAACATTTTCAGACAAAAAATCACTGAGAGAATTTGTGACCAAGAGACCAGCTCTGCAAGAAATACTAAAGGGAACACTAGAGACAGATACGAAGACGGAAGAGAGAGGTGTGGAGAACAGTGTAGAAAGGAAGACTGTGAGTAAAGGTAAAAAGAAGGAAAATTAGATATGACATATAAAATCCAGAAGGCAAAATAATAGAAGAAAGTACTACCCATGCAGTAATAACACTGAATGTTAATGGATTAAACTCTCCAATCAAAAGACATAGTCTGGCAGAATGGATTAAAAAACAGGACCCATGTATATGCTGTCTCTACTCAAAGGACACGAGGCCAAGGACACAAATGGACATTTACACACCAATGTTTATAGCAGCATTATTAACAATTACCAAGAGATGGAAACAGCCAAAATGTCCATCAACAGACACTTGGCTAAACAAACTGTGACATTTACATAGGATGGAATATTATGCAGCTGTAAGACAGAATAAAGTTATGAAGTATGTAACAACATGCATGGACCTTAAGGACGTTATGCTGAGTGTGATTAGCCAGAAACAAAAGGACAAATACTGCATGATCTCACTGATATGAACTGACATTAGTGAATAAACTTGGAATATTTCCTTGGTAACAGAGACCATCAGGAGATAGAAATAGGGTAAGATAATGGGTAATTGGAGCTGAAGGGATACAGATTGTGCAACAGGACTGAATATAAAAACTCAGAAATGGACAGCACAACATTACCTAACTGTAATGTAATTATGTTAAAACACTGAATGAAGCTGCATAGGAGAATGATAGAGGGAGGAGGGCTGGGGCATAAATGAAATCACAAAGAAAGATAGACGATAAAGATTGAGATGGTGTAATCTAGGAATGCCTAGAGTATACAATGATAGTGACTAAATGTACAAATTAAAAAAAATGCTTTTGCATGAGGAAGAACAAAAGAATGTCATTACTGCAGTGTGCTGAAAATAGATGATAATTAATACTTTAAAGTGTCACCTTATGTGTGAGACTAAAGCAAAAATGTTTGTTACAAAATTTATATTTTGACTAGAGCATTTCCTAATATATCTCATGTAGATAGTTTGATTGAATGTCATAAGTACTTGGAATCTCAGGTAGGACATGAGATTTTGTTGGTTTGTCCAGAGTGATGCCCTGATGAATCCCAGAGTGATTTGATCAGTGAGTGAAAAAGTGTTTGCAAAAGTCCCCTTCGGGGAATGGTGAGAACAGGGGAAAACTCAACTTCCCGAACTTGAATTTTTGATATTCTCACAAGCAGTGTGGACAACCAAAGCTATAGGCTGAGCCCCCAGTCTTGGGGGTTGTTCATATGAAACTTAACCCCACAAATGATAGGTCAAGCCTACTTAAAATTAAGCCTAAGAGTCACCCCCAAGAGAACCTCTTTTGTTGCTCAGATGTGGCCTCTCTCTCCAGCCAACACAGCAAGCAGACTCACCACCCTCCCTCTGTCTACGTGGCACATGACTCCCAGGGGTGTGGACCTTCCTGGCAACATGGGACAGAGATCCTGGAATGAGCTGAGACTCAGCATCAAGGGACTGAGGAAAAACCTAGAATGAGCTGAGAATTAACATCAAGGGATTGAGAGAACCTTCTCGACCAAAGGGGGAAGAGTGAAATGAGACTAAGTGTCAATGGCTGAGACATTCCAAACAGAGTCGAGAGGTTATCCTGGAGGTTATTCTTACACATTAAGTGGATATCACCTTGTTATCCAAGATGTAATGGAGAGGCTGGAGGGAACTGCCTGAAAATGTAGAGCTGTGTTCCAGTAGCCATGTTTCTTGATGATGACTGAACAATGATATAGCTTTCACATTGAGACTCTGTGAATGTGAAAACCTTGTGTCTGATGCTCCTTTTAGCTACTATATCAACAGAAGAGTAGAACATATGGAATAAAAATAAATAATAGGGGGAACAAATGTTAAAATAAATTTAGTTTGAAATGCTGGTGGTAAATGTAAGCGCGGGGTAAGGGGTATGGTATGTATAATCTTTTTTTTTCTGTTATTATTTCTTTTTCTGTTGTCTTTTTATTTCTTTTTCTAAATCTATGCAAATGTTCTAAGAAATGATGAATATGCAACTATGTGATGATAATTAAGAATTACTGATTGTATATGTAGAATGGAATGATATCTTAATGTTTTGTTAATTTTTTTTAATTAATAAAAAAGCTAAAAAAAAAAAAAAGAATTAACCTGGGGTCTATGAAGATCCTAAAAGTAGATGCAAAACTCTTTGTGTGCAAATGCAGTTAGGGCAGGGACAGAAGGATTAAGAATGACCATAACTTATATAGGATTCTAAGGAGACTCTGACCTTTACCTTTAATTATCACGGTGATACAGGTGTTTTATCTAGAGTATCAGTACAGCATTTCCAAGTATTTGCTGGCAATACCTACTAATACGTCCTAGTAGCTATTTAAAATCTAATTGCCCAAAACTTAAAAGTCTCTTCACCTAACACTACCTTAGTCCTAAACTGTCTGTCCCCCTTTAGTTGTGAGCTCGAAGTTCTGATATCATCAACACCTCTCTCTCGTCTCTCCTTCTTGTCTAAAGAGTTGTGAGGTCCTGTTAAAGAATATCTTTCACATTTGTCTAACCAATATCTATCACTAAAATAACATCCAATAACATCATCTAACAAGTTCTAGTCTCTCCCTCTCTAAGCTTATGCATTGGGGGAGGAAGAAAACAGGGCTTATATTTCCTTTGATCTATATAGTTCTAAAAATGTAAATATTTTTCCCCAGAAATGTTTTTGCTGTACCTTTGAGTAATTAAGGATTTTGAGTAATTAAATGCCTTATTATGAAGAAAAAATAACTTACTTAAGCAGTTCTAATCATGTTATGGTTCACGTTCAAAAATATTATTCTATATTTTCACTATAACCGTCATAAGTCTTATTTCTACAAACTCATATTTCTACTATTTCATATCCACACTTTTATTTATGCTGCTCCCTCTTCCTGAATTGCACATCAACCCATGAGGAAACTCTGAGCATTCTAAGGATCAGTTCAATTATTATCTCTTTAATAGAAGTTTTCCTTGATGCCCTGCCTAAAAATACCTACAGCATTTTATCTGTACATCTCAATTTCGTATATAACTTTTTACTTTCCATTATTTGTTTACTCATTATTTTATTGTATTGTACAAATCTCCATTATTAGACTATAAACTCATTAAAGGTATAGTCGACAGTGGATTTATATTATTTCACTGTGCTAGTCTGAGAGGATTATGTACCCTAGAAAAGCAATGTTTTAATCTTGATCTATCATTTGGAGGCAGCCATTTCTTTTAAACCCTATTCAATACCATATGCTAGAAACTTAATTAGATTATCTCCAAGGAGATGTGGGTCCAACCATTCTAGGTGAGTCTTGATTAGTTTATTGGAATCCTTTAAAAGAGGAAGGATTTGGGGGTAACCTTTAGAAGGAGGAGAGTGCCACAGAGCCAAGGCAGAGCCTGAGGCCAAGAATCCACCAGCCAGAGAACTTTGGAGATGAAGAAGGAAAATATACCCCAGGAGAACTTCATGAAACAAGAAGCCTGGAGAGACAGCTAGCAAGCATTACCAAGTTTGCCATGGGCCTTTCCAGTGGAGAAAGAAACCCTGAACTTCATCGGCCTTTCTTGAGTGAAAATAACCTCTTAGTGGTGCCTTAATTTGGATATTTCCACAGATTTGCTTTAACTGACACAATTTCATGGCTTTAGAACTGTAAACTTGCAACTTAATTAATTCCCCTGTTAAAAGCCATTACATTTCTGGTATATTGCAATCTGGAAGCTAGCAAACTAGAATACTCACCAAATACCTACTCCAAAGTACTAAGCAAGGTAAACTTATTAAATGGATTGACAAGTTTGATGATCTTGTTGAATGGATATTTTTATTTGATACAAATATCATATAGTCAGGACTGGAAAGCTATAAATATATATCAGGCATACACAAAATACCATGAAAATGCTGTAGTTGGGTCAGGCAGCAAATAGGAAAAATGGAACAGGAGGAAAGTAAAAGAGCAAGCGAAAACCACAGAGTTTTTAAGGCAACACACAACACAGCATTCTGAATACAATAAACACTTGCTAAATCCTTACTGATTTCTGAGTAAGCCTTTTAGTCTCAAAGGATGGCTACCATTAGCAAATTTTTTTCTTTTATTTACATATTTTGGCATACTGTCACTATACCATGAAAAAATAACATACTAAGAAAGGCAAAATAACTATTCCAATGCTTACTGAATTTTAAAAATCTACACAGTATTAGATATTTTATGTATATAACACTTTGTATTAACATGTTTTAGATAACAGTTCAGATAATCTGACAGTCTTGTGGGGAAAAATATAATTTAAGAAATATAATAGTATTATCATACCATCCTTAGGTGACTCTGCAGACTTTGTAACAGCTATCATCTTTGCAGTTGGCGTCTGATCGTGACAAACCTGGTGCAAAAAATTTATTGATTTTCCTATCAAGAGGACCTAAACAAAAAAAAATTCTATGCTTACTTTATGTAAAATTAAAATAAATCCTCCAAACTGTAAACTGTCTTAAAGCTACGTCTGGATATTGATTAAAAACTTTAAAACAAGAGCATCCAGTACATTTTCAAGTAAATGCTAGGAACTCAGTAAATATTAACATAAGCAAATTAATATGTAGCTTCATCTCAATATGTTAACAATTCTAAAATGTAATAAAATTTTGTTTAAGATTAAAGTTTTAGGTATATAAAATATCAAAACATCAAAATAACAAAAACTTCTTCCAAACATACCTTTCTAGATTGATCCATTGTAATAAATGAAGGAATCATTGATTTTCTTAAGGTATACTTGTCATGCCACAGTCGATCTGTTTTAACTGTTGGATCTGATGCTACAAAAAACTGAAAGCAAAAGGGCACTGAAATATTAAAAAGTAATATTAATGGTCAAAAATTAAGCTTATCTATACTATCAAAGAATAAACTAACCTTCTAGAAGTCAAGTTTTGCATAGAGAAAGACTTAAACCCATTTATATAATCAAACTTCTTTTAAAAACCATTTTGAATAAAATCTAACTTATATTTCCCAGATTTTTTTTAACCTAATAAAAACAACTTAAGCTTTCTCATGAAGACTCATGATCCTCACTATGAATATCAACTAGAGGCTCTACTATAGGAAATCAACAATCTAAGACTTAGAATGTAAAGGCTTACTAACACATACCAAGGTCCCATCTACCTTAGTAGGTTGACTCAGGTTGATAGAGCTTTTTGAATATTCAATTCATACGTGCTTTGTAATGTTTCTGTCTTTGTCCCTTACACTCAACTTATAACTCTTTCTATCAGAGTGCCTGCCCTTTGCAGCCTCTCTTTTGCAAAGCCCTTAACTATGGAACGCAAAAGGTTCCCTAAGTAGCACATTACCTAATTTAACTTCTATGGTCAGCTTAGTTAAACACCATAAGTACAATTTTGAATAGAACATAAGATCTTGTTACTTTTTCCAGGTTAGTGTGATGCCCTGACATATCCCAGAGTACTTTGGGCAGTGAATAAAGAAGTATTTGCAAGGTCCCCTTGGGGGACTAGGGAGAAAAGAGGTTATATTCAACTTCCCCTTTTGGAGAATGCCTGATATTCTCACAAGCAGTAGGGACAACCAAGTCAATAGGCTGAGTCTTCAATCTTAGGGTTCGACCTTAGGAAATTTATTCCTGTAAAACATAGGCTAAGCCTACTTATGATTAAGCCTAAGAGTCAGTCTCAGAGAACCTCTTTTGTTGCTCAGATGTGGCCTCTCTCTAAGCCAGCTTGGCGGGTGAACTCACTGCCCTCCCCCATACATGGGACATGATTCCCAGGGGTATAAATCTCCCTGGCAATGTGGGAGATAACTCTCAGGATTCACTGGGACACAAAATCGGGGGAATAAGAAAGCTTTCTTGACCAAAAGGGGGAAGAGAGAAATGAGACAAAATAAAGTCTCAGCGGCTGAGAGATTTCAAACAGAATCCAGAGGTTAGCTTGGAGGTCATTCTTATGCATTATACAAACATTTCTTTTTACTTTATAGTGTATTGGAGAGGCTAGAGGGAAGTACCTGAAACTGCTGAGTTGTGTTCCAGTAGTCTTGACTCTTGAAGACGATTGTATAATGATGTAACTTTTACAATGTGATTGTGTAATTGGTGAAAACCTTCTGTCTAATGCTCCTTTCATCCAGGGTATGGACAGATGAGTTAATTAATGAATTAAATGAATGAATGAATGAATAAATAAATAAATAATGGGGGTGATGAGGATAAAATAAATTAGGTAGATTGAAATACTAGTGGTCAAGGAGAGGGAAGGGTAAGGGCTTTGGGGTGTATGAGTTTTTGCTTTTTATTTCTTTTTCTGGAGTGATGCAAATGTTCTAAACATGATCATGATGAATATACAACTAAGTGATTATACTGTAAGCCCTTGATTGTACACCATCTATAGACTGTATATGTGTGAAGATTTGTCAATTAAAAAAAAAAAAAGGTACCCAAGAAGCTAATGTAATTTGTTCAGGAAAAAAGTTCTTTAGTACATAGACTGTCACCTACAGGCAGACCTTGACTTACAAATGACCTAGACATATAAGTGGTCAGTACAAATCAACCAAAGAAGTGGCACCATAGCAAGGGTTCTTTTCTTCTTAGCTCTTTCAGAGAACCACATGTGCTTAAGAAGTTCCTTCCTTGTCTACTGTGCTTCTCATCTTTCCTGAACTCCAGGCTACTAGCATGGACCTTTGACATCAAAAATGACAAGTGATAAGGAAAAAACTGTTATTGTTTCCAGTTTATTTGCCACTACAACAGTGAGGCAATTCTCATTTTTCAGTCATATATCTTAATATACTTGTGCTCTTATTTCCGTAAACTAGATTCTGTAAAAGCAAATTGGTGGGTCTAACTTTTAATTTTTATAGACAATGCAAGATTTCCTTTCCTAATAGCTGTGTCAACTAGCACTCTCACCAACAATTTGCCCTATATTCTGCCATCCTTGCTTGTTTTAGTTTATGTCAATCTGTTAGGTAAAATCAAGGTTGTCATGCCCTTGTTATTTCACTCGCTACAAATGAAGCTGAGCATATTTTAATAACTTTGATGTCCATTTGCTTTGTTTACCCCATGAAATGTCTTTTCATATCCTTGACCCATCTTTCTATTGACTCTGCCTTTTATTTGTCTTATCTCTTTTATATATTACAGCCTCTCATCTTTGTATATTGGGAGTTATTGAACATTTATCAAAAATTATTTCCTCCAAGTTAAGCATCTGTTATTGTTTACAGTACATTGTCATGCTCTGGTCTATTTTTCTGTAATGTAGGCAAACGTTTGAATTCCTTTATGGCTTTTGAGATTCCTGTCTTCCTAAAATCTCCCCATTTCTAGATTATAAAAATACCCCCCTTTTTTTAAGCATTTCTATTGTGATTTTTCAATATTTAGATATTTATATTTAAGTAGATATATATGGTTATAGATACATATTTAGCCTTTTTTAATTATATATTTTTATATTTTTATTATTAAAAAAAACTCTAAATTTTTCTAGAATTTATCCTTGCACACAGTATGTTGGTGGGGTGGTACTATACTTCTAGTTGACATTTTATCCTTTTTTTTTTTTTTAATTCTCCAAGTTTATTCACTAATGTCAGTTCATATCAGTGAGACAATACAGTATTTCTCCTTTTGTTTCTGGCTAATCTCATTCAGCATAATGTCCTTAAGGTCCATTCATGCTGTTACATACTTCATAACTTTATTCTATCTTATGGCTGCATAATATTCCATTGTATGTATATACCACAGTTTCTCCATTTTTTCTGATACATCATCATTTCCTCTGAACTAAAGATGGCTCAAATTCAGGAACTATCATCATAATTAACAACATCAACAAACTAAAGGGGGGAAATCCTTTGACTAAACCAAAGAGATGCTTAAAAAGTCATTTGATAATCAAATGGTAGATGCCAATTTTCTGGTTTCATTATTATTATTATCACTATTATCGTCATCATTATGAACATGGATTATGTGTATCAGGTATTTCAACCCATTACAATTATTATCCTTATTGATGCTCTATTTTTCCCACTTTGGGCTGAGGGCCTCTTCAAGTTGGCTCCAGAGTCATGTGGATTTGACTCTGGTAGTCTTCCTTACTTTCTGATACAGATCACCTTCCAACCCCAACTTTTTCATTTCCTCCCCCAGACCTAAAATCAGTCATTTCTCTAAGGAAAGTTAGTTCTTTTGTGGAGAAATGGCATTTTAAAACCACAATAATTGCATTTGGGCATTATTTTAAATTAGAGACTTGATTATTTGAGATTTTGCACAAGATTTGTTATGCATAGCTGTTTGGTTCCCCAGTCACTAAAACATTCATTTAAGTCAGAATATACCTAAATTGCATTTGTTTGATAACCCTTTTAAAACTCCAAGTAACCAACATGTAAACTACATTCAATCTGGATAAAAGAAGGTAGGCCCATAGATAAAGAACGGATTTGAAGAATTTTTAAAATATTGTTAGCAATGTATAGCAAGAGAAATTTAATGATGTCCTAGCAAAATTCAAATGACCAAAATGACCCAAGAAGAAAGGACAATAAAAAGAGCAGTACCTTTAAAAGAAACTAGAAATATGAAATGCTATCTTTAAGGTATATAGGACCTACTTTTTAAAAAAGAGTTCATTCTTATGTTATTTAAATAATTCCAGACCACAGAAAAATGTACAGAGTACCCACTTCCTTTAGTGAATCTAGTATAACACTACCAAAACTTGATAAAAATAATACCAAGAAAGAAAATTATACACTAATTTCATTTGTGAATATAAAAGAAGAAATGCTGAATGAAAATACTATCCACATTGCTGGAATATAATATTTTTGGTTAGAATATATTATACTTGAAGTACACAATTAAATGTCCAAAAACAAGAGACTATATAAATGAATTATAAACTATTATATTAAAAACAATATTCATTATTAACCATCACAGATGATAAGTGCATCTATAAAATATACATTTTTACAACTATTCTGCGGTTTCACAGATCACATGTTAAGAAGTTTCAATATAGAACATTATTCAATCATATGTGATTAATCATGATTTAATATTTAAACATTATTTAATCATATGATTTTCACTATTATTTAAGTTAAAAAAATACAGGTTACGAAACACCTCACATTGCATGCTATATATACATATACACAAGAATACTCACTATAAAAAAAAGGGTGCACACAAAAATATTATCATACATTATCTGTTCATAAGATGATTACTGATGAATTTTAATTTTCTCCTCAGTATGGATTATAGGCTCAAAAATTTTGAAATTGCACAATATTTTTAAATCAGAAAAAAATATTGCTTAAGAAACTCAAATAACTCCACTCCAGCCAAAACACATAGCATCAGTAAGAATTTTTTTTAATAGCATTTTACCAGGAAAACCAATTAAACATATTTACTTTTCTTAGAAATATACAAGGTTAAATATTTAAGGAAACCAAATTTTAAAACCAAGTAGGACAAACACATTTCAACCAAAAGAATGATCAAACGGTTCAAATTTTCAGAAAATAGAATATTAAATCATAATTTAAAATCTCAAACTTCTAAGTTTCAGAAGTCTGTCTAGCCAAATTTCTCTTTAATAACTTTGATAGCTGAAACTTAATAAAACTTAATAAAAGCATCATTTTCTGATATGCAGTACAGACTCACATCTAAGCCCTAACTTTATTAAGCACAATAGCCTCTTCAAGTTTAGATCATCATCTCAATGATCTTAGTGTCTGTCTTCTTCATGGTTAACTTTAAAGATTCATTAAAACATCATGTAAGGCTAAGCCTACTTAAAAACTAGGCCTACGAGTCATCCCCAGAGAACCTCTTTTGTTGCTCAGATGTGGCCTCTCTCTCTTTAAGCCAATTTGGCGGTGAACTCACTGCCCTTCCCCTTACATGGGACATGACTCCGTGGGGTGTAAATCTCCCTGGCAACATGGGACAGAACTCCCAGAATGAGCTGGGAAATAGCATTATGGGATTGAGAAAGCCTTCTTGACCAAAAGGGAGAAGAAAGAAAAGAGATAAAACCAAGTTTCAATGGCTGAGAGATTTCAGAGTCAAGAGGTTATACTGGAGATTATTCTTACGCATTATATAGATATCCCTTTTTAGTTTATACTGTATTGGAGTGGTTGGAGGGAAGTACCTGAAACTGAGCTATATTCCAGTAGCCTTGATTCTTGAAGACAACTGTATAATAATATAACTTCTATAATGTGACTGTGTGATTGTGGGAAAAGTGATTTAAGGTGGTATCAAGACAAACGAGATTGTTACAGATTTAGGATGTTATATTGAAGTGCCATGCAACTACAAAGAAAATATCAGAAAACATACAAACTCACAGAGATAAAAAGTAGAGTGCAGGTTACCAGGGATGGGGAGTAGGGTCAATGGGAAGTTAATGTAAAATGATTGCAGGACTTCTACTGAGGGTAAAGGTAAAGTTCTAATAATGGGATTGTGGTGAGATACTGCAATATGATTAATTCCACTAAATGGAGAGAGGTTGGAACAGGAATATTTATGTTGTATATTTGTTTCCACTTTTTTAAAAAAAGAAAGAAAAGTAAAGATAACAAAGGCAATACATGATACTGGACGGAATAAAAAATGAAGGAGGAAAGGCTCAAAGGATATTATTGGGACATAAGAAAACTTTGAGATACAGAATGCAAGCTTATGTCAATGTTATAGTCTTGATTTGGAAAACTGCACCTAGGTGATTACATAAGTGAATATACTTGTTCATAGGAAAATGTACACGGAACTATTATGTGTTAATGGAGTATTATGGATGCAAGTTGCTTCAAATGCTCAGAAAATGGTAAGTAGATAGGTAGGTAGGTAGGTACTTAGGTAGGTAGACAGACAGACAGACAGACAGACACATGATATATAGAAGATACAGCAAAGGTGGCAAAAAACTGTTGATCTGGGATTTCTGTGTATGGTGTTTGTATTCTTTTTGCAACTGTATGAAATTATTTCAAAATCTTTTTTTGAAAAAAACATTAAATAGCATTCTGTTTCGCATTCCACTAGTTACATTTTAAAGCCACACGTGTCTACTAGCTACTGTATCGGAAACTGCTATTGGACAGTATGTTCCGAGACCTCAGCATTTCCATTTCAATTTTAGAATCAATTTGACCATTTCTACAAAAACGCTTGCTAGGATTTGGGGGAGACTTGGGTTGAATCCATAGATCAATTTGGGAAGAGTTGATTTCTTATTATTGAGCCTTTCAATTTCCAATTCATGATCATAGTATATCATTAATTTAGAACCTCTTTAATTTCTCTTGGCAATAGTTTGCATTTTAGTGTATCTTTTGTTATATTTAGTCCAAAGTAGTTTATGTATTTTTGATGCTTTTGAAAATGAAATTGTTTAAATTTTGTTTTCCAAGTGTTCCTAATTATATACAAAAAAATTACAACTGAAGAAAATACTAAAAAAAACAAAAAAAACACATCATGTGAAAATGCACTGAAGACCTAAATAAAAGGACAAATACTGTTTTATCTCACTGATATTAAATAATTAAAATAAGCAAACTCAGAATCAGACTCTAGAATACAGGTTTCCAGGGAATGGGGTAGGGATAAGGAATGAACTTAAGGCTTAAAATGTACAGAGTTCCTATTTGGTACTATGAAAATGTTTTGTCAATGGATGGTGATGATGGTAGCACAGCATTGTTAATGTAATTAACAGCACTGAAATATACATCTGAATGCGGTTAAAAAAGGGGAAATGTTAGGTTGTACATGTTATCTGAATAATTTTTTAATCCATGAAACTGTACTACATGTTAAACCCTAAATTAAACCATGGACTATAATTAACAGCACAATAATAAAAACATGCTTTCATCAATTGTTAACAAATGTACCAAACCAATACAGGTGTTAATGAAAAGGTGATATATGAAAATCCTATATTTTATGCATGATTGTTCTATAAACTCACAACTTCTCTAATAATAAAAAGTTAATTTCTCAAAAAAAATTACACAAAATAACCTTCATTTTCTTGGCTTTATGATCAAGCCTCTATAACTGTCTATATTATTTCCATGACATGAAAATTTAAAAAATAATAATTAATGATTGGGACACAGGTCAACATTATGATTGCCCTACATTCAAAATTACCGGAAAACCGTTTATAGGACCATAAACTACAAGCACGTTTAGTTATACAGATGTCATACTGAAGATTTTATTAACATTACAATAAAACAGCCATCTTCATCATATTCATCCTAGAAAACAAGCTTAAATATAAAATACTTATCAAAGTTACCAAAATTTGTTTTACTGTATAATCAACTAATTTCATACATATCTGTACAGCAAGCAGGTAAACAATTTATAAGGTAATTTTAAAACTATCAGAAAGTTTTGCCTTTCCCATTATTTCCCTAAATGCAATTTATATAAAACCTAAAAATTTTCCATTTCTAACACTTTCCACAGAAAAGACAATGTTTAAGCTCCACTATCTTCTCAGTATCACCACCAACACAGAAAAATTTTGCAAGTGAAAAAACAGAATGTGTCTCCTTCATCATTTTCCCTTAATCTAAATGATTTAGGTGTCAGGGTCAAAAAGAATTTTGCCCTGAGAAGTGTGAGTGAAGATGGAGGCAAAAGAAACTCAGCATGATTTGTGTCAATGTTTTAAACAGTGGGACAGGCATTTAGAGCAAAGGACAGCAAAAATTTTTATCACAGTTATACCTCAGACTAACAGGTAAATTTTCAAGCCCTGATCTTCCTAAAACACACAATATATGAACATATCTCCATATGAGAACACTGGATCCAATTTATAATCAAGCAAATATCTTTGCAAATCTAAATAACTAACATTTTCCGGATGAAGCAGCACTTGAGTAAGCCAAGCATTCAACAATCTGTATTAAGTACTTCACATGTTCAAGATACTGAGTTGAGTAGCAGAAGAACTATAAAATTTTATGGGGCGATGCTACAGTGGCTCAGTGGCAGGGTTCTTGCCTGCCATACCAGAGACCCGGGTTCCATTCCCAGTGCCTATCCATGCAAAAAAATAAATAAAAATAAAACAAAAAAAATTATAAAACATGGACCCTTCTTTCAAGGACCTTACAAGGAAGGATGAGGTAAATGCCTGAATAATTGCATTAAGATGAAGGAACTATTGAGTCATATAAAAGCTGAAGTAAAATATAGGAAATCAAAGAAGGGAAGCCCAATTACATATAGGAAGAGAAATTTAATATTCATTCAACAAATATTTACTTATATGTATTGTTCTAGGAACCGAGGATACAGCAGTGAACAATTAAGAAAACAATCCCTTATCCTCATGAAGCTTCAACTAGAATGAGAAAGAGACAAGCACTTAGCACTACCTGGTAATCAAGAAAAGTAAAGAAGGGTAGAGGTGATATGAAGAGTAGAGGGAAACTATTTAGATTAGGGGATTCATCTAGAAAGGCTCTGAAGTGGTAGGGTGGGGGTGTAAGTGTGTGGTCACATACATAGGGCAGGTGCTGTGTTATTCAACCTAATGTTAATGATGCTAAGATTTTACACGTAATCCCTGTAAGTAAGTGCTAGATGTTATCAATTACATACAGCTAATCCCCTTTATAAGTAGTCATATGAAAAAGTACAAAAATTTTATGACCACATGGAAGATTGCTACCTTAATTTCAACTAAAATTTCTTATCTACACATATCATTTGAATTATTAAAGCATTCACTGATGCTTACATTATAGACTTTTTACAATTATATTCCCTTCCTAAATTTAAACATAACTTATGAATATACCACTACTATAATAAGGCTAATCATGTTAACATATAATTAAATTGCTCCTGCTAGAAATAAAAAGTTAAAAGCCCACCTAGAATAATCTAAAAAGTTACTCAATTGCCATGCTAGGATTGCTCTGTAACTTGACATTCAACATATTAGATTTATTGCATACAAATCGTATTTATCTGCTAGTCACTTAAACAGAAGAGCTAGTTTTTACAGACAACACTCTAATTTACCCTGATAGTTGGAGTACAGCCAAATTTTTATTAATATGAACACTAAAAATTTTTAATTTAAAAAAGAAAAAAAATTTCAGACAATTCAATCATTTTTAGAAGTTTAGAAAGCATTACTTGACCTAAGGACAAAATAGCATGCAATTACTATAGCAGAAAACATCTAATAGCAAAAACAGAGATATAGGTACATTTTAGGTTATAATTAATCCTGTGAAAAATATATAGCTAAAGAGGGGGGAAAAATCAAGGTCAGAATATAATTGCAATAAGCTTTTATTTTATTGATGCATTTTGCATTCAAGGTTCTTTAATTTTCACCATTATGTCAAACACAGAAAGAACTGAGAAAAAAAAATAAAACATAATTGTACCATGATTTCTTATTAACTATTGGACAAATGCCAAGGCCTCTCTACTAAAAACAGAAATAAAGAGGGTAATTTTCTTAGCAAGCAACTTAGTTTCTAAGAATCAGATCCATTAATACAGACCATTAAAGATTCCAACTTCAACTTGTCAATCATGTAGGTAACTACAAAGAACAGATTTCTCCTAAGGCCACACTGAGGGGGGATAAAAGGCATTTGGAAAAGGGGAATGGGTAAACTGGTCAATTCTTTGTCTAATAAAAGATAATTTAAGAAGGTAAATTTATAAATTATAATATTTCAGGAGATAAGATAAAAATTCTAAAAGATAATTTATTTGGTAAACTTTTAAATTTCAGTAATTCTTAGTAAAAATATCAAAGGAACAAAATAACAAGAGTGCTAAAGGAATCCAAGGAGATATTCCAAAATAAGCAGTCACTGCAATGTATATAGGTCACTGACCTTAAAATTCAAAGATGTAGATCTTTAGGGTATTATTAGTGCATTTAAATAAGCATTTGAAGCAAGTTTGAAATTTTTCTAATTTCAAAACAAAAGAGCTTAACATTTTCCTACTTGAAGTACCTATCCTTTTTAGCTCTGTCAAGTTTATTCTAAAAGCTAAAAATAAAATAAAATAAAATTGAGCTATTTTGTTCTTAACTTAAACATATTGATGTAATTTGTTTACCTCTGTTTATAGGGGCAAGAAACCATGCTATGTACAGAAAGCATAACAATATGTAGTCTCTAGATACTAATAGCCAAGAATGAGAAAATTCAGTTTGATTTACAGTACTCTAAGTTCATACAGTCCTTTATTTTTTCCTGTCTGTGTATTTCATCACAATACAGTTTGGATAGCATTCCCTGCACTAATAAATGCCTTTAAGATTAGGGATCACATCCTTTTAATATTTGAAAACTAAAATCCCAACTACTGGACCTAGAGACAGTTTTTAACGATACCACCAGAAACAGCAGATTTCATATGACACATGAAAATATTTTCAGATAAAATAAATAAGGTAAAAATTCACACTTCAGTTACCAATCAGCCAAACTCAGATCTAAGCAAGGAAACTTAACACAATGCTCAGCACCAGACAAACAGAGAAATAGTATCCCAGGATAGGCATTTTAAAGGGCTTTCCTTTTAGGAAAAAAGTAATAAAGTCTTTACAAACAAAGTGATCTTTAGGTAGCCACTGAGAATTCTTTGCAATTGGTGGGAACCTAATGCAAAACAGTTACCATCAAGGAGTAGATGGAATGGGTCACAAAGAAAAATGATCAAAGAAAAGTTGACAATGAAAGACAAGAAGAACAGAGATACCAGCTTTTTTTTTGCTTTTGTACTTTTAAAAAAATTTTTTACTAATTAATAAAAAAATTACAAGAAACACAAACATTTCCAACACATACACTCAGCAATTCACAATATCATCACATAGTTGCATATTCATCATCATGATCATTTCCCAAACATTAGCATCAATTCAGAAAAAAAAATAAAAGCAAAAAATTTTTCATGCCATACCCCTTACTGATCCCTTTCATTGATCACTAGCATTTCAAACTAAATCTATTTTAACATTTGTTCCCCCAATTATTTATTTTTATTCCATATGTTCCTCTCATCTGCTGACAAGGTAGATAAAAGGAGCATCAGACACAAGGTTTTCACAATCACACAGTCACATTGTGAAAGCTATATCATTATACAATCATCATCAAGAAACACGGCTACTGGAACACAGCTCTACATTTTCAGGCAGTTCCCTCCAGCCTCTCCATTACATCTTGGATAACAAGGTGATATTTACTTAATGCGTAAGAATAACCTCCAGGATAACCTCTCGACTCTGTTTGGAATCTCTCAGCCATTGACACTTTGTCTCATTTCACTCTTTCCCCTTTTGGTCAAGAAGGTTTTCTCAATCCCTTGATGCTGGGTCTCAGCTCATTCTAGAGTTTTTCTCAATCCCTTGATGCTGAATCTCAGCTCATTCCGGGATTTCTGTCCCACGCTGCCAGGAAGATCCACACCCCTGGTAGTCATGTCCCACGTAGACAGAGGGAGGGTGGTGAGTCTGCTTGCTGTGTTGGCTGGAGAGAGAGGCCACATCTGAGCAACAAAAGAGGTTCTCTTGGGGGTGACTCTTAGGCTTAATTTTAAGTAGGCTTGACCTATCATTTGTGGGGTTAAGTTTCATATGAACAACCCCCAAGACTGGGGGCTCAGCCTATAGCTTTGGTTGTCCACACTGCTTGTGAGAATATCAAAAATTCAAGTTCGGGAAGTTGAGTTTTCCCCTGTTCTCACCATTCCCCGAAGGGGACTTTTGCAAACACTTTTTCACTCACTGATCAAATCACTCTGGGATTCATCAGGGCATCACTCTGGACAAACCAACAAAATCTCATGTCCTACCTGAGATTCCAAGTACTTATGACATTCAATCAAACTATCTACATGAGATACATTAGGAAATGCTCTAGCCAAAATATAAATTTTGTAACAAACATTTTTGCTTTAGTCTCACACATAAGGTGACACTTCAAAGTATTAATTATCATCTATTTTCAGCACACTGTAGTAATGACATTCTTTTGTTCTTCCTCATGCAAAAGCATTTTTTTAATTTGTACATTTAGTCACTATCATTGTATACTCTAGGCATTCCTAGATTACACCATCTCAATCTTTATCGTCTATCTTTCTTTGTGATTTCATTTATGCCCCAGCCCTCCTCCCTCTATCATTCTCCTATGCAGCTTCATTCAGTGTTTTAACATAATTACATTACAGTTAGGTAATGTTGTGCTGTCCATTTCTGAGTTTTTATATTCAGTCCTGTTGCACAATCTGTATCCCTTCAGCTCCAATTACCCATTATCTTACCCTATTTCTATCTCCTGATGGTCTCTGTTACCAAGGAAATATTCCAAGTTTATTCACTAATGTCAGTTCATATCAGTGAGATCATGCAGTATTTGTCCTTTTGTTTCTGGCTAATCACACTCAGCATAACGTCCTTAAGGTCCATGCATGTTGTTACATACTTCATAACTTTATTCTGTCTTACAGCTGTATAATATTCCATCCTATGTAAATGTCACAGTTTGTTTAGCCAAGTGTCTGTTGATGGACATTTTGGCTGTTTCCATCTCTTGGTAATTGTTAATAATGCTGCTATAAACATTGGTGTGTAAATGTCCATTTGTGTCCTTGGCCTCGTGTCCTTTGAGTAGAGACAGCATATACATGGGTCCTGTTTTTTAATCCATTCTGCCAGACTATGTCTTTTGATTGGAGAGTTTAATCCATTAACATTCAGTGTTATTACTGCATGGGTAGTACTTTCTTCTATTATTTTGCCTTCTGGATTTTATATGTCATATCTAATTTTCCTTCTTTTTACCTTTACTCACAGTCTTCCTTTCTACACTGTTCTCCACACCTCTCTCTTCCGTCTTCGTATCTGTCTCTAGTGTTCCCTTTAGTATTTCTTGCAGAGCTGGTCTCTTGGTCACAAATTCTCTCAGTGATTTTTTGTCTGAAAATGTTTTAATTTCTCCCTCATTTTTGAAGGACAATTTTGCTGGATATAGAATTCTTGGTTGGCAGTTTTTCTCTTTTAATAATTTAAATATATCATCCCACCGTCTTCTCGCCTCCATGGTTTCTGCTGAGAGATCTGCACATAGTCTTATTGGGCTTCCCTTGTATGTGATGGATTGCTTTTCTCTTGCTGCTTTCAAGATCCTCTCTTTCTCTTTGACCTCTGACATTCTGATTATTAAATGTTTTGGAGTATGTCTATTTGGATCTATTCTCTTTGGGGTACGCTGCACTTCTTGGATCTGTAATTTTAAGTCTTTCGTAAGAGTTGGGAAATTTTCAGTGATAATTTCCTCCATTAGTTTTTCTCCTCCTTTTCCCTTCTCTTCTTCTTCTGGGACACCAATTAAATGTTTTGGAGTATGTCTATTTGGATCTATTCTCTTTGGGGTACGCTGCACTTCTTGGATCTGTAATTTTAAGTCTTTCATAAGAGTTGGGAAATTTTCAGTGATAATTTCCTCCATTAGTTTTTCTCCTCCTTTTCCCTTCTCTTCTCCTTCTGGGACACCCACAACACGTATATTCATGTGCTTCATATTGTCTTTCAATTCCCTGAGTCCCTGCTCATATTTTTCCATCTTTTTTCCTATAGTTTCTGTTTCTTGTCGGATTTCAGATGTTCCGTCCTCCAGTTTTGAAATCCTATGTTCTGTCTCTCGAAATCTACCATTGTAGGTTTCCATTGTTTTTTTCATCTCTTCTACTGTGTCTTCCATTCCCATAAGTTCTGTGATTTGTTTTTTCAGACTTTCAGTTTCTTCTTTTTGCTCTTTCCTTGTCTTCTTTATATCCTCCCTCAGTTCATTGATTTGGTTTTTGATGAGGTTTTGCATGTCTGTTTGTACATTCTGAATTAATTGTTTCAGCTCCTGTATGTCATTTGAATTGTTGGTTTGTTCCTTTGATTGGGCCATATCTCCAATTTTCCTAGTGTGATTTGTTATTTTTTGCTGGCATCTAGGCATTTAATTACCTTAATTAGTTTATTCTGGAGATTGCTTTCACTTCTTTTATCTAGGGTTTTCTTGCTGGGTGAATTTGTTGTCTATCTGTTCTTTGACATTTCGTTCAGCTTTATCTGGACCTTTAGCTTAAAGGTCCAGATAAAAGCTTAAACAAAGCTTAAACAAAGGAGAATTTTTAATTTAACAGAGGAGAATTTTTCATTTCTTGTTTTCTTGTTTCTTGCCCTGCTTGTGTGGCGCCTTTCCCTCACACACATTTAGGAGGGTCTACTTAGGTATTATAGACCCCAGACAGATTTTCCCAGACCAAACTGGCCTCCTATCAGGAGGAAAGAGTCACCTGCGTCGGTTTTCCCTGAGGGTGAGACCCAGCAGGTTGAAAGACTTTCCTGTGAAGTCTCTGGACTCTGTTTTTCTTATCTTGCCCAGTATGTGGTGCTTGTCTGACTGCAGGTCCCACCAGCATAAGATGATGCGGTACCTTTAACTTTGGCAGACTCTCCCTGCTGGGGGCATGGTGGAGACAGAGGAGAGGTTGTAGGCTGGTTTTAATGGCTTCAAATTACCAAGCCCTGGTGTCTGAATTCCTTGATGGAGGGATTCCACCTGAGTTGGGCTTCACCCCTCCCCTGGGGAAGGCACAGGCTCCAGACAAGCCCCCCAAAGAGCTCACTTCTGCCTATGCCTGGGGCAGTTGCAGCCTGAAAAGGCCTGCCGCTGTATCCAGAGGCAGTCAAGCTTTTGTAGATACACAGCCACAAAAACCTATTTCCTTCTTTTTTTTTTCCCCCTCTTTCTGTCAGTCCTGCCCCCTTGGCGCCGGGGCAAAAATGAGCAACCTCCGTTTTGATGAGGTTCACCTAAGCTGGGGGCCTATTTTTAGTAGTCAGAATTTGTTAATTAGTTCCACAATTGGCGTTTGATTGTGCCCAGTCCCTGCTGCTGGTAAAGTCCTTTCCTTTCCCCTCTGGAAAGCGGCCTGTTGGGGAGGGGTGCTGGCCGCCACAGCTTTGGGAACACACGGTTCTGCGGGATGCTCACAGACGGTCCAGCTGGTCCAGACTGGGGTACGCTGTGTGTCCGGTCACTGACATGGCCCCAGGAGCTGTTCTGTACTGCTTCTGGTTATTTAGTAGTTATTCTGGAGGACGAACTAAAATGCACACGTTGTTAAGCCGCCATCTTGACCCAGAAGTCGAAATACCTGCTTTTACTACATTTGACTAAACATTTCATCAATTTCTAAGCAGGAAGAATTAGAGACAGATATACACATTCACGCTTTTGTGAGTTCTAGGGAAAACTAGTTATTTCATGGAGCTCTAGTTTGCTAGCTGCCGGAATACAATATACTAGAAACAGAATAGGTTTAAAAAGAGGGAAATTATTAAGTTGCAGGTTTACAGGTTGAAGGCCGTGGAAATGTCCCAATTAAAGGATGTCTGTAAAAATGTCTAAATTAAGGCTCCAACAATAGGTTACATTCACTCAAGAAAGGCCAATGAAGTTCAGAGTTTCTCTCGCGGCTGGAAAGGAACATGGTGAACATGGCAAAAAGTCTCCTAGCTTTCTCTCCAGGCTTTTTTCATGAAGCTCCCCAGGATGCATTTTCCTTCTTCATCTCCAAAGGTCTCTGGTTGTGTGGGCTCTGGTGTCTCGTGGCTCTCCCCAAAATGTCTCCCCTTTTGGAGGATTCCAGTAAATTAATCAAGACCCACCTGGAATGGGTGGAGGGAGTCACATCTAATTAAAGGATTCCCTCTAATCCAAGGTTAACATTTACAATGGGTGAGTCACATCTCCGTGGAGATAATCTAATTGAGTTTCCAATAGGGATTAAAAGAAACTTTGCTCCCACAGGATTGGATCAGGATGAAAACATGGCTTTTCTAGAGTACATAAACCCTTACAAACTGGCACACATGGTATCAATACTAGAAAATGACTTTTGTTGTATTTACAAAATCCAATTCAAAGAAAAGCTCTAGGTATTGTTCTAGTGGGGATTTTTTTTTTTTTTTTTTTTTTTACTTAAATTCCACACACAGGGAATACAGGAGAGTACACAGGAGAATACAGAGAACTTGGAAGGGAAAATAATTATATCTTTATTTTCACTAACCTCTAACTAAAATTTAGTTATTCCTCCAATGAAAACATATAAAACAAACCACAGTAGTATTAGCAATACCTCTGACTTTGACTCCAGTAAAAATCATATATTTTTCACTTCACATGTTAAGCTGCTGCAAGTATCTGCAATGGCCACTGAGAGAAGATATTTGCGCAACACATATCTGAAAAATAGGTTGTATCTAAAATATATAAAGTACTCTTAAAACTCAAAAATAAGAAAACCCAATCAAAAAGTAGGCAAAAAGATCTCATCAAGCACCTCACCAAAGAATATATACAGTCAGCAATTAAATAAATGAAAATATATTCACACAGATCACTACAAACTGTGGATTAAATAGCAACATACCACTACACACTTATTAGAATGGTTAAAATCCAAACAGTGAAAACACACCAAATATGAGCAAGGCTTTCGAGCAAGAGGAACTCTCATTCATTGCTGGTCGGGAAAAAAAAAAATGGTACAGCCATTCTAAAAGACAGGTTAGCAGTTTCTTACAAAACTAAACATAGGCTTACCAACTACAATCAAACAACTGCGCTCCTAAGTATTTACCCAAATGAGCTGAAAACTTATATCTACATAAAGACCTGCAGGTCAATGTTTTATGCCAGCTTTATTTATAATTGCCAAAATTAGAAGCAGCCAAGATATTCTTCAGTAGGTGAATGGATAAACAGTGATATACACAAACAGTGGAATATTACTCAACAATAAAAAGAAACAAACTATCAAGTTAGAAAAAGATATGGAGGAAACTTATAAATGCATATCATTAATTGGAAAAAGTCAGTCTGTAAAGACTACAACCTATATAATTACAGTATGACATTGGGGAAAAGGCAAAACTATAAAGAGAACAAAAAGATCAATGGTTGCCAGGGGAAGGAATGTGAATAGGAAGAGCTGAAGAGATATTCAAGCATGGTACTATCAGGGTCATAAAACTAAGCTGTGTGAAACTGTAATAGTGAAAATATGACATTATACATCTGTCAAAACCCACAGAGCTATAGATGAGTGAACTCTAATGTAAGCTATAGACTTCCCTTTCATAATACCCCAATTTTTAAGATAAACTTTTTAGATGTTCCACCTTAGTCTCAATTATATTACAGGCAAGGGTGGCTATACAGCTTTTCAAGTTTAACTGCACATTAGAATCATCAGCTTTGAAAATCCTTATGCCTATTCCTTGAGGGACTGGAGAAAAAAAATCAAACTGTTAAACTTTCCCACCTGGGAAACCCTTAGCTCTATCAAATACTAGGGACTCCCAAGTAAACAGGTCAAGCCCTTGATTCTCAGGCTTGCCCTTACAAAATTTATTTCTGTAGTAGAGAAACTAAGCCTACCTATGATTATGCATAAGAGTTGCTTTCAGGATAACTCTTAGGTTGCTCAGATGGGGCCTCTCTCTCACTAAACCCAGCTCTGCGAGGAAAATCATTACCCTCCCCCCTACATGGGACATGACATTCGAGGGCGAAAGACTCCCTGACAATGTGGAACATGACCCCCAAGGATGAGCCTAGCCCTGGTACCAAGGGATCAAAAATAGGAGAAAAGAAATGTAACAATATAAGTTATCAGTGACTAAGAGAGTTCAAATAGAGTCGAGACAAGATGAGATCCAACTGGCACACTATCTGGACTGCTACCTAGACATGTGTGGTCTACTGGTGGTGGGCTAGAAGTGTTATGTTTAGAGACAGGACATTTTTCATTGCTACTGGGTAAATCTGGAAGAGTTATAGGACATTGTATGTACAGAGTAATACATAAATAAAAACTGAGAGAATATCTATTAGCTATAGAAAGATACTGTTTTCTTCTAAATATTTCATAATATTTATGAAATCATCGAAGTCAACCAACTTCACAATATCTGATATCAGGTACAATGATCAGAGCTATCCCTAGAACAGACTGTGCATTAACTTCAACGATCATTACTCTCTCACAATGTACTTTCATTCATTAAAGAAGCAGCATGCATCTTTCATGCCTTTGTCAGGGTCATCTGTTCACCTAGCCCAGGAGGTTTAAAAAGGGGTTGATCCTTTGGAAATTTTCAGTACAAATTAAATTTTTATCTTTAGTTGTTTCTTCTTGCTCCTTCTCCATTCAATGATCCAATCCCCCTTAATATCCTCATAGACTGATTACCAAAGGAAGAAATTTGATGAATTCATGCCAATCACCTACCAGATGAGTACAATTGAGAAATAAGAGATGACAAAGTCTAACATAAAGAAATGAAATGCAATGGAACTTATGTCAGAGCAGTTTCTGAGTTTCAGAGATACTGTACAGGATCCTTTCTTTTTTTATTTATTAAAAATATATATTTTATTAAAGAAGTTATACACTTCCAGAACAATCATGCATAAAAAATACAGTATCCTCATACACCACCCCACCAACATTTGTATTGGTGTGGAATTCTGTCACATTTGATGACAACACATTTTTTATAGTTCCACTATTTTTTTTTTTTATTACATGGGCAGGCACCGGGAATCAAACCCAGGTCCTCAGGCTTGGCAGGCAAGCATTCTTACCTGCTGAGCCACTGTGGCCCGCCCTCTACTATTTTTTAAAAGTAGTTATATTTGTTGTAACTGATGAAAGATTATTAAAGTAGCACTATTATATAAAGTAGCACAACTGTCCATAGTTTACACAGAGGTATTTTTCTCCATATTCCCGACCTATTATTAGTATTATTTTTTTCATGCATCTCTGAGTTTTGTGGCTCATCTGCCCTACACTGGATAGAGGGAGTGTCGGTCGTGGGGTTATTGCAATCACATGGTCACACAATAGGAGTTTATAGTCATTAGTGGGAGTCAGAACTGCTGGATTACAGTTCTGCTGGATTAAGTTCTGACTATCTGTATACACTAGAAGCTAAAAGGATATATCTATATAATGAGCCAGTAGACATATCACTTGTAAATCCGAATTTCTCAGTCATACCTCCTCCCTCTCATTTGATCAATCTCTCAAACTTCAGGGATATCTGGGCAATGACCATTTTAACTTCTTCAGGCTTGGAAGGGGTGTCAACCTTATGGGGTAGAGGAATGACACTGGTTGATATTTTTGGAGACTGGTACCTCTATGTTTCAGGGCTTACGTAGCATAAGTAGAATGTGGGGGCCTTAAGCTTTTGAAAGAACATACTTACTAAGTAAAATTTTTGAAAAGTCTTAGAGCCCACGGTACTCTTCAGGTTTTTTCAGGAATACTGTTGGCTGAGGCTTGGCATACTGTGCCAATTTGCAATGTCTGGCTGAAGCTTCCCTAAGAGTAAACTTCAGAATGACCTCTCGAGTCTATTGGCAATCTTTTAGTCACTGAAACTTTACTTTGCTTCTAACATTCTTAATTCTAATCAAACATTCTTAATTTCAGGTTGCTTTTAATTCAGTTACCGTTAATTGGAAATGCTTGTATTTTTAATACGTAACATTAAAAGACAAGAAAATCACATTAGTTTTAACATGCAGACCCCTTTATATAGCATACCTATTCAACCCTGAATAATGGTTTCAATCACTGGTTAAGTACCTTTTTAAACAACAGTACCATTTTCTATAAGAATATAAAGTAAATATGCCAAATTAAAATATTTCTTACCAAAGCAGGTACATAGATAATCGGGAGTCTGGAGTTTTAACAATGCTTTTTAGAATCCTTTAGTGTTTTTGTGCCAAAAATAAAGAACTTTGCTTAGCAAAGCAGAGTCAAGAGGCTATTCTGGAGACTACTTGTATACAAGCTTCAGCTAGATACTGCTAATTGCCACGGTTTGCCAAACCCCAACCAACACCATTCCTGTTAATCCTAAAGAACACACAGAGCTCTAACTGAAACTCCATAAAAGTTTACTGCACTAAATTTACTTTACAGAAGCCCATAACCTCGATAGTGTTCCTAGGGCAGGTAAATTTTGAAACCCAGAGTGGCCAGCCTCTCTAAGAGGATAACTAATTCCATTCCCCTATTCTGTATTGTTGACACACTTTTTCAACATGAAAAAGTCAGACTGGGCATAGCCCAAAGAATCCTATAGACTGAGAGAAGGCTCAAAGGAGGAGGAACTACAACAGACAATGACAGGATTTCACAAATGAGTATGACTGATGAATCACTACACTGGTATTTCTTTGTCTCCCATGTTTTGGAGCAGCTAAAAGGAAAAACCTGAAATTGTAGGACAGTACACGTTCCAAACTTTGAAATCTGTCTTGTAACTACTTTTTAAAAGGTACTTTGAAAATTATTGCTTTGTGCACATGCATATATATGTGTAATATTTCACAATTAAAAAAAAAACATTAAAATAAAAATCCTTATTGCCCAAGCTACAGTTCTGACTAACTAAATCCTAGCATCTGGTGGAGGGACTAGTCATCTGTACTTGTTAAAACTCTCTCAACAGTTCCCAGGTACATCCAAAAGGATGTGCAATTTGTGAACAAACTAGATACTTAACCATATAGCTTTTACAATGTGACCATATGATTGTGAAACTCTTGTGGGTGACCACCCTTTATCCAGGGTATGGACAGACGAGTAACAAATGAGGACAAAAAATAAATAACTAATAGGTAGGGATAAGGGGGGGGAAAAAGTTGGGTAGATTGAAATAGTAATGGTCAATGAAAGGGAGGAATAAGTATGGAGTGTATGAGGGTTTTTTCTTTTTAATTATTTCTTTTTCTGGAGTGATGCAAATGTTTTAAAAAATCATCACAGCAGTAAACACAAAAATATATGATGATATTGTGAGCCACTGATTGTATACTTTGGATGAATTATATGTGTGTGAAGATATCTCAATAAAAATATTTTTAAAAAACTATATACGTGGAGGTATAAGGTAGTTCAGTGGCAGAATTCTAACCTGCCATGTTCCTGCGGTGTGACTGCTGATCCATGCACTTCCCAAAAAACAAACAAGCAAAACAAACAAACAAAAATCAACAAATGGTTCTGCAATAATGGGATACTCACATGGAAAAATAATGAGATGTGACCCCGCCATACAGCATACAAAAACAGAAAAAAAAAGATTTAAAAAAATCTATATACATAAAGAAAAGTGAATAAAACTTCCTTAAAATTGAAAGTGGGAGTACCCCACAACGATCTAAGAGGAAAATTATATTTTAAGTGTGGGAGTTCAAGTATCAATTTAGCTGACCCCTCCCCAACAGGTCACTTTCAGAAACAGTATGTTTTATTTTTATGAGATACAATTCATATAACATAAAACCCACCATTTTAGCATGGAAAATTCAGTGGTTTTTAATACATTCAAAATGTTATGCAAACATATCTACTATCTATTTCGCCATCCCAAACAGAAATCCCATACCTATTAAGTAGTCAAAGTCATTCCTGCCCCAGCCCCTGGAAACTACCAATGTACTTTCTATGTCTGTGAACTACCTATTCTAGACATTTCATCTATATGGAATCATACGATATATGGCCTTTTGTGTCTGGTACCGTTCACCTAAGATAATGTTTTCAAGGTTTAACTATGTTATAGAACATATCAGAATTTCATTCTTTTTTATTGCTAAATAATATTTCGTTGTACAGGTGTAACATTTTGGTAATCTTATCACCAGTTGATGGACATGTACATATGTACATTGTTTCTACTTTTTGACTATTAAGAATTATACACATTCATGTACAAATTTCTATGAACATACGCTTGCATTTCTTTAGGTTAAATAACTACAAGCAAAACTGTTGAGTCATGTGGTAAACCTACATTTACCTTTTGAAAAGCCAAACTGTTTTCCTAAACAGCTGCACCACTCTACATTCCCACCAGCAATACTGACTGCCAATGTCTCCACATTTTGCCAAATCTTATTTTCCATTTGTTTATTATTATTATAGCCATCCTACTGCGTGTGAGGGGTTGCCTTCCCACTTTGATAGTATCATTTGATTAACAAAAATTTTTAATTTTGATGAGGTCCAATTTATCTATTCTTTTGTTGCTTGTGCTTCTAGTGACATATTTAAGAAGCCATTGCCTACTCCAAAGTCATGCACATCTACATTTGTTTCCTTCTAAAAGACTATTCCTTCCTCAAACAATGGTCAAAAATGAATCAAGTAGAATATATAATTTCAGGGGAAAAATGCCATTGCATGCTATGTTTAACAGGAAAACATCAAGAGTATTGCAACAATATCACAGGTACATAATTTAGGGAGAGATCTGGATTTTCTATTTGGTAAGGGTGTGTTTACTGGTTATCTTTCTCTTAGGGAACAATGAAATTATTTAAAATTGAGAGTGCTGACAGTCTGTTGACTTTGGACGTTCTTCACGAGACCTAGTAGATGGAGATAGATGAAAGGTGCAGTGACTGAGAAACAGAATGGCGAACACTGGCGTATACATATGACTCTTGGATACTTGGCACATTTAGTCTGAAGCAGTATTTGTTATTTCTGGATTTTGAGAGGCTATTTTATATTGCCATCCTGACCAAAAAGGGGGAAAGAAGTGTAACAAATATGTATTAGTGGCTGAGAGTTCAAACAGAATTGAGAGGCTACTCTGGAGGACACTCTAATGTAAAATTCAGCTAGATATTGGTACCTATCATAACTTGCCAAACCCTAACCAAAATCATTCCTGCCAAACCTAAAGAATACCTAGGGTATTTGTATAAGATTCTACAAAGTTTCCCTGCACTAGGGTAACTTTCCAGAAACCTACAACCTCCAGACGGATCTCTGGACCACATAAGTTCTGGCCATCCTCTCCAGAACATCAACTAGTTCCATCCACCTATCCTACATTATCAACAGCCCCTTCCAACAAGAAAAAAGTTAGAATGGGCATAGCTCATTCCCACTAAAGAGTGGGAAAAAGATTAAAGGGGATGGTGGAGTTATACAGAGAAGGCAGGGTTTAACAAATGAGTTGAGTACTGAATCATTATTTCTTTTAGTCTCCAGTACTTTATTGCAGCTAGAAGTAAAAGCCTAAAATTGTGGAACTGTAACCCATACCAAACTCTGAAATCTGTTCTACAACTAATCGTTGTGATGTACTTTGAAATTTATTGCTTTTTTGTATATATGTTATTTTTTCACAAAAAGAAAAAAAAATGTGAGGGAGGAACATAACAGAGAAGATAGGACTTAAACGAGTATGACTGCTGAATCATTATATGGATATTTCTTTTGGTCTCTAGCGTTTTGGAGCAGTTAGAAGAAAAAACGAAAAATCATGGAACTATAAGTCATACTAAACTTTAAAATCTGTTCTATAACTACTTGTTAAAATGTACTTGGAAATTTATTCCTTTTTTGAATACATATTTCACAATTAAAAAAATTTCTCAAAAAAATGAATTGAACATTGATATACAGGCTTATTTTTGGAATTTCAATTCTATTCCATTGATCTATATGTCTACCCTATGTCAGTACCACACTGTTTTGATTAATGTGACTTTGTACTACGTTCTGAAATTGGGAAGTGTGAATCTCAAATTTGTATATGTGAGATAGATTTCGCTGTTCAAGGTGTCTTATAATTCCCTACGAATTTTAGGTATATTGCATTCAGGCAGCTAGCAAACTAGAACACCCTCCCTCTCACTGACCACTAATATTTCAATCTACACAATTTTGTCCTTACCCCTTATCCACCGCTACTATTTATATGTTTATTTTCCTTGTTTTTTTACTCATCTATCCATACTCTGGATAAACATAAGGTTTTCACAATCAGAGAGTCACTTGAAAAAGCTACATTGTTATGCAATCATCTTCAAGGATCAAGGATACTGGGATACAGTTCAACAGTGCCAGGTACATCCCTCTAACTTTCCAACACACCATAAACTAAAAATGAAAATCAATATAATACATAAGTATAACCTCTTAAATCTGCTTGAAATCTCTCAGCCTTTGAAATTTTATTTTGACTCATTTCTCTCTTTTCCCTTTTGATCAAAAAGGCTCACTTAATCCCATCATACCTCATTTCTCACCAGTCCACCAAGGGGGCTTTGCAAATACTTTTTTATTCTCTGCCCAAATTACTCTGGGATATATTAGGGTATTACACTAATATGTACAAACCAACAAGATTTCTTGCCCTATTCAAGATTCCATGCAATTATGGTTTTCAAATAAACTGGTCATACAAGTTAAATTAGATAATGTGCTACCAAAAATATAAATTCTGTGTGCCAAATAAACATCTATCCCTTTGCTCTCATACAGAAGTTGAAGTTTTAAAATATGAACCATATCAACCTTTACCATGTATTCTGAGTCACCTTAGTTCTATCCAAATCAGCTTCATTCATGTCTCTGGTCAAACAGTCTGGTCACTTCCTCAACTTTTTTTAACAGTAGCTGTATGGGGTAATGCTGACTTTCATATCTCCACTGCTCTAACTTGACGTCTCAGGTGGGGCTGGACCTGTAAGCTTCCCTATCAACAGTGAACAGGTACATCTTTTTCTCCACATTTTCTCCAGCACTTCTCTTTCTTTGTTCATTGCTAAACAATTTTATTTGCACATCATACAATCCAACCTAAGTAAAAAAAATCAACGGTTCCTGGTATAAACACATAGCCATACCTTTGCTACCACAATCTATATGAAGACAATTCCTTTTCCTTGGCAAAAAATTCCAAACCTTCCCCCAAATCCCTTACTCACTGATATTTAGTTTTTGCATGATGCCTTTGTTAACATTCAGTGGAAGCGTAACACAGTGTTACTGCTGACTACATACTCTAGCTTGCAATGATTGTATTTTTTCCTGTATACCATATCGTGTCAGTTTGAAAGGATTATGCGCCCTAGAAAAGCCATGTTTTTATCCTGATTCAACTTGCGGAGGCAGCCTTTTTTTCACTCCATATTCAATATTGTAGGTTGGAAAGTTGATTAGATTATCTCCACAGAGATAAGACAACTGTGGGTATCAATCTTTGGTTAGAGGGAGATGTGACTCCACCCATTCCAGGTGGGTCTTGACTGAAATCCTTTAAAAGAGGAAACATTTTGGAGGGCTACAGAGCCCACAAAGCCAGAGACCTTTGAAGATAAAGAAGGAAAACGCCCTTGGGGGAGCTTCATGAAACAAGAAGTCCAGAGAGAAAGGCAGCAGATGCCGTTACGTTTGCCATGCACCTTTTCAGTTGAGAGAGAAATCCTGAACTTAATCAGCCTTCTTGAGCCAAGGTATCTTTCCCTAGATGCCTTAGACTATACATTTCTGTAGCCCTGCTTTAATTTGGACATTATCACAGGTTTAGAACTGTAAACTTGCAACTTAATAATTTCCCCTTTAAAAAGCCATTCTAGGGTGGGCCACAGTGGCTCAGCAGGCAGAGTTCTGGCCTGCCATGCCGGAGACCCGGGTTGAATTCCCAGTACCTGCCCATGTTAAAAAAAAAAAGAAAGAAAAGAAAAAAAGCTATTCTGTTTTGGGCATTTCATATTCCAGCAACTAGCAAACTAGAACACATCCCATTTTAAACACCTTGCAATTCTGATGTTCATTAGTTCTCCCTCATGTAAAAACATTCTTTATTATTTATCTTTTATTTATTTGTATACTTAAAAACCACTACTGTCCACGTGAGGTTTCTAAGTTATACCCTCTGTCATCATCCTCTATCTTTCCTTCTGGTCTGTGCCTCAGGTCCTTCTCCCTCAATCATACCCACATTCAGCTTCATTCGGTGTTATATCATTGTGATATTGCCAGAGAGTACTGTGTCATCCATTTCTGAATTTTTATAATCAGTCCTGTTGCACATTCTGTACTCCTTCAACACTAAATGCCCAATCTTCACCTTCTATCTTCTGATAATCTGTGTACTTAACTTCAACTCTCAAAATTCACTCATTAATGTTATTTCATATTAGTGAGACAATACAGTATTTGTCCTTTTGTTTCTGGTTAATTTCACTCAGCATAACGTCCTCAAGATTCATCCACATTGTTACAAATTTCATGACTTTATGACTTTATTCTGTCTTGCAGCTTCATAATATTCCATCATTATATATATACCACAGCATGTTTAGCCACTCGTCCATTGATGGACATCTGAGTTGTTTCCATCTCTTGGCAAATATATATAATGCTGCTATAAACATCAGTGTGCAAATATCCATTTGTGTCTATGCCTTCGATTCCTCTGAGTATATACCTAAGTAATGGGATTGCGGGATCATATGGCAATTCTATCTCTTTACTTGTGACTGGTTTGTTGAAGTTGTCTATTTCTTCTAGAGGAAGAAAGAGGAAGTTGTTCACTTTATCTATGTCATCTAGTTTATTACCATATGGTTGCTCATAGTATCCTCTCATTACCTCCTTTATTTCTGTGGGGTCAATGGTCATGTTCTCTCTCCCATTTCTGATTTTATTTTTATCCTTTTTCTTTTTTATTTTAACCTATTTAAAGGTTCATTGATTTTATTGATTTTCTCAAAGAATCAACTTCCAGTTCTGTGGATTTTCTTATTGTTTTCACATTCTCAATTTCATTTTTTTCTGCTCTAACCTTCGTTATTTCTTTCCTTTTGTTTACTTTGGGTTAATTTGCTGTTCTTTTTCTAGTTTTTCCAAGTGAAGAGTTAATTTCTCGATTTTTGCTCTTCTTTTTTAATATAGGCATTGAGGCAATAAATTTCCCGCTCAGCACTGCTTTTGCCACATCCTCTAAGTTTTGATATGTTGTGTCTTCATTTTCCTCAGGATACTTACTAATTTATCTTGTAATTTCTTCCTTGACTGACTGGCTGTTTAAGAATGTGTTGTTTAGCCTCAATACATATTTGTGAAATTTTCTGGCCCTCTGCCCATTATTGACTTCCAACTTCATTCCATTATGATCCAAGAAAGTGTTTTTTGTAATTTCAGTCTTTTTAAATTTATCGAGACTTGCTTTGTGACCCAGCATGTGGGTCTATCTTTGAGAAAGATCCACAAGCACTTGAGAAAAATGTGTAACCTCTTGTTGTGGGGTGTAAAGTTCTGTAAATGTCTGTTAAATGTAGTTCATTTATCATATTATTCAAAATCTGTTTCTTTATCAGTTCTCTGTCTAGATGTTCTATCCAGTGATGAGAGAGGCGAACTGAAGTCTCCAACTATTATGGTTGTGTTGTCACTGTTTGTCTTCAGTGTTGTCAGTGTTTGCCTCATGTATTTTGGAGCACTCTAGCTTGGTGCATAAATATTCTTCTTGTTGAACTGTTCCACTTATTAATACATAGTTCCATTGTGCCTTTAATTGTTTTACATTTGAAGTCTAAGTTGTTAGATATCAGTATAACTACCCTGCTATTTTCTGGGTGGTGTTTGTGTGAAATATATTTTCCCAACCTTTCACTTTCAATTTATGTTTGTCATCGAGTCTAAAGTGAGTCACCTATAGAGAGCATGCAGATGGATCCTATTTTTTAATCCATTCTTCCAGGCTATATTTTTTTATTGGGAAGTTTAATCCATTAACTTTAATATTATTACTATAAGGACAGTACTTTCTTCTAACACTTTGTGTTTTAGATTTTATGTTATATCTAACTTTTTTTCTTTTTACGTGTACTGAAAATCTTCATTCTACACTCTTCTCCAGACCTCTCCAGTTGTTTCCTATCTGCCTGTAGTGCTCTCTTCTGTATTTATTGTAGAGCCGATTTCTTAGTCACAAATTCTCTCAGAGACTGTTTTTCTGAAAGCGTTTTAGTCTCCCCCTCATTTTTGAAGGACAGTTTTTCTAGATACAAATTCTTGGATGGCAGTTTCTTTCTTTTAAAATCTTAAATATATCATACTCCTTACTTCTCACTTCCTTGGTTTCTCCTAAGAAATCCAAACATAGTCTTATTGAGCTTCCCTTGTATGTGAAGGACTGCTTTTCTTTCACTGCTTTCAAAATCCTATCTCTGCCTTTGACATTTGACCATCTGAAGAGTAAACATGTTGGAGCAGTTCTTTGGGGATCTATTCTGTTTGGGCTATGCAGCAATATATGTCTTTCATAAGAGATGGGTAATTTTCAGTGATTGCTTCCTCCATTACTCTTTCTGCTCCTTTTCCCTTTCTCTTTTCCTTCCGGGACACCCATAACACATATTTGTGCACTTTATATTGTCATTCAATTCCCTGAGACCCTGCTTATATTTTTCTTTTCCGTACTTTTATTTTATGTGTAGGATTTCAGATATCCTGCCCTCTAGTTCGCCGATCCTTTCTTCTTCTCTTCAAATCTGTTGTAGGTTTCCATTGCTTTTTGCATCTCTTCTATTGGGCCTTTCGTTCCCATAAGTACTGCGATTTGTTTTGTTTTGTTCCAAACTTTCAAGCTCTTTTGTTCACCCAATATCTTCCTTACATCCTTCAACTCTTTTGCCATATCTTCCCTCAACCATTGATTTGATTTTTTATGTGATTTTGCATGTCTCTTCAAACATCCTGAATTAGTTGTTTCAACTCATGTATCTGATTTGAAATGCTGATTTGTTCCTTTCACTGGGCCATATCTTCAATTTTCCTAGTATGACTCATCATTTTTGCTAGTGTCTAGGCACTTGATTTCCTTATTCTGGTGGCTGTTTTCACTCTTTTACCTAGGGCTTTCTTGCTGGGTGGCTTTGTTCTCTATCTGTTCTTTGGCATTTAGTTCAACTTATTCTAGACCTCTAGCATAGGTCTAACTATTCAGAAAGTTTCAGCTCTTGTTTTTCTGTTCTTGATCTGTCTTTATGGAACCTTTTTTTGAGAAAGGTCTCCTCAGATATTATCTACCCCAGTCAGATTTTCCCAGACCAGACAAGCCCACATTTCAGAAGGAGAGAATAGCCAGTAACAAATTTCCCCGAAGGTGAGACCCAGCAGTTTGTCAGACTTTCCTACAAAACCTCTAGACTCTGTGCTTTTTCTATCTGGCCTAGCATGTGGCACTTGTCTACCCACAGCTTTCCACCAGCATAAAGTTATGCAGTACCTATAATTTTAGCAGCCTCTCACTGCCTGTGGGGTGGCTGAGTCAGAGGCTGAGGTAGAGAGCAGATTAGGTTGCTTTTGTTTTCTAGCCCCTGGGACCTGAATTTCCTGAAGGAGGGCTGCCATTTAAGCTGGGCCCTGACCCCCTTTTGTTAGGGACCATATACCCTTTAGGGAACTGTCTCCATTCATTCATTTACTTTGTCTCTCAGACATGCCTTAATTTCACCCTGCCTGGAGCAGTGCTGAATCTTGAGAATGCTTGCAGTTCTATCTAATGAGTTAAGAGGTTAAAAAAGACCAAAAAAAAAAAAAAAAAAAGAGCCAGATCTCAGCTCCCCAGTTTTACCAATCAAGAGCTGGAGTTGGTAAGTGTCTCTATGTGTTGCTAAGTTCTATGTGCCACCTTTATTTGGGGCCAAGCCTTTTTCCAGTATTTTATGCTGTCCAACTCAAATGGCCTCTGGTTTTTTTGTTGTTGTTGTTGTTCTTTTTTTTTCTGTCAGCCCCACCTCCTCTCTGTCAGGACAAAAATCTCCTGGTTCTTTTAGTGTTTACTCTAGGGTTATCTGTGCTCAGGGCTTGTTTCCAGTAGTCAGAACTGGTTAATTAATTCCACAGTTGAAGTGCGGTTGAGCTAACTTATTTGCTACTAGTAAAGTCTGTTTCCTTTCTCCTTGAGGACTAACCTGCCATGCCCATAGGGGAGGGACACTGGCCTCTCTGGCTTGGGAGACTTACAGTTCTGTGTGGGATCTTAGCCATTCTGCCCATTCCAGACTGGTGTATAATGTATGTCCAGTCATTGATATTTCCCCAATAGTTTTTCCATACAGTTTCCGGCTATTTACTAGTGGTTCTGGAGGACAAACTAAATTCCCTACCTCACCATGCTGCCATCTTGCCCTGCCTCACTTTCTAATTTCTATTCCACTGAGGTCTGAGAACTTATTTTTGCATCATTTCAGCATTTTTAGATTTACTAAGACTTGTGGCCTAATACATGGTCAATTCTGGAGAATGTCCCATATGCACTTGAGAAGAATGTGTATGGATGAAGCATTCTATGGATGTCCATTCAGCATAGATGATTTATGATGTTGTCCAAGTCTCCCATTTCCTTACTAATCTTCTGCCTAGATGTTCTATTCATGATTGAAAATGAGGTATTAAAGATTCCAACTATTATTGAACTACTTCTCCCTTCAATTCTGTATTTTAGGGTTCTGTTGTCAGGTCTATATTTGCTTAAAATTGTTTTATCTTCTTGATGGCTTGACCCTTTTATCATTGTGTAACTCGTTCCTTATCTCTATTTTGTCTGATATTTGTAACTACTATAGCTTTTTTTTCCTATGGGTTTTGCACAGAACATTTTTCTATCTCTTCATTTTCAATCAATTTGTGTCCTTAAATCTAAAGTGAATCTCTTTTAGATAGCATATAGTAGTTTCATTTTTTTAATCCATCCTGGCAAATCAGTGCCTTTTAATTGGGGCTTAATCCATTTGCATGTAATGTAATAACTTATAAAGAAGGACCTAGTTCTGCCATGTTTCTGTTTCCTAGGTCATATTTTTTTCTGTTCATTTTCTCCATTACCAACATATTTTGTGTTAAATAGATATTTTCTATTGCATCATATTAATTCCCCCTGTCATTTCTTTTCTACTTGAGTATTTTCTTACTGGTTGCCCTGGGGGTTAAAATTAACAATTTATAACAACATAGTTTGGTTTAATACCAACTTAATTTCAATAGTATACCAAACCTTTGCTACCATATATGTATGTCAACCATAACCTTATGCTTTTGTCTAAAATTATGTCCTTATACATATGTGCATCAATTTCCATTTATAATTATTGTTTTATGAAGATCTTTTAAATCATTTAGAAAGAAGATAATTTACAAGTAAAAAGTACATTAAGACTGACTTTATTTCCCTATGTAGTCATTTTTATTGGTAGTTTTTATTTTTTCATGTAGATTCTAGTTACTGTCTAGTGTCTGTTCATTTCAGCCTTAAGTACTCCCTTTAGCATTTGTTGCATGACAGGTCTACAGCCAGTCAAATTTCTCAGCTTCTGTTGATCTGGGAACGTCTTAATTTCTCCTTCATTTTTGAAGGATAGCTTTTCTGAATGTAGAATTCTTGATTAAACAATTTGTTTTATTTCAGCATTTTGACTACAACATCCCCCTGACTTCTGGCCTCCATGGTTTCTGATGAGAAGACAACTGTTAATCTTATTGAAGACCTCTTCTACAAGGTGTGTTGCTTTTCTCTTGCTGCTTTTAAGATTCTGTCTTTTGCCTTCTAGTTTGATTAGAAAGTGTCTCGATGTGGATCTCCAAGTATATCCTACCTGGAGTTCATTCAGTTTCTTGGATATATAAGTTAATGTTTTCCATCAAATAAGGGAAGTTTTCAGCCATTTTTCTTCAAACATTCCTTTCTCTCTCTGCTCTCCTTCTGGAGAACTTTCATTATACCTATATTAGTATACATGATTGTATCTTACCTGTCTTCCATTACATGTGTATCAGTACACATGACTGTATCTTACCTGTCTCTTAGGCTCTGGTGATTTTTCTTTATCCTATGTTTCTGTTCCTCAGACTGGATAATTTCAACTAATCTATCTTCAAGTCACTGATTCTTTCTTCCTCCTGGTCAATAGTGCTATTTAGCTCTCTAGTGAATTTGTCATTTCAGCTACTGCACCTTTCAACTTCAGAATTCTTACTGGGTTCTTTTGAATAATTTCTCTATTAATATTTCATACTTCATATTGATTATGGGAAATAGTAATTCCTTATACAGATACTCAATGAATTACTATTAAGTAGTGGTTATAAAGCTCATATAAAGCTTCTGAGAATTAACTATAAACTTGAAGAAATAAGATTGTTAAAACCAAGTTATGGGCGGGACACGGTGGCTCAGCAGGCAAGAATGCTTGCCTGCCATGCCAGAGGACCCGGGTTCGATTTCCAGTGCCTGCCCATGTTAAAAAAAAAAAAGAAAAAAACCAAGTTATAACATACTTTAACCAAATTGAGGGAAAAATTAATCCAATTAGGACCTGAAGGGATAAAATGTCTAAAATTTAATTACCTAAATATCAAACACAAAGTGTAATTCTCTAAACTACCAAACATACATGATTAAAATATTGAGTATGGAGAGAACCTTAGCAAAACCAATCAAAGACCTAAACGAATATTGATAAAGTAAGGCTTCAACAGAAAGCAAAAAAGTCAGAGGTCTACAAATAAGCACATCTGAAAGATGTGGAAAGGCTTAGGGAGGCTAAGTTACTTTCATCAGAGACAGAGCTGTTAGAAACTGAAACTAAGATTCAAACCTAAGTCAGTTAACTCCAGAACCCACATTCTTAGGCTCTGCACTACAGTGACAGAGCAGTCAGGTGAGTCATGACAAGATATACAGTTAAGTATATCATAAACCTACTAGCCAAACTGTACAGTAAAATGGAAGACAAGTGGCAAATAATATATTTTACAACAAGCAAAATTAGTTTTAACTCTATCAATCACAATACATTTTTCCCCCAAATGGGTGTTGAATTTGTTTGTTCAATAATGGTCCTGGCAAAATTAGTTAACTCACATTGAGACATTTATGATGAAATATTGATTTTAAAAATCCATGATACCTTGATTAAGCATTTATAGCAACATAAATCTTTGATACTGCCAACAAATATAAAATGAATACAGTATGACAGGACAGCAAGAAGGCTTTATACATTTCTACTTTACACCTGACCATATTTTCAGTCACCATAACATCTCTTCTTCACATTTAAAAAAATATGCTGTGACTTCTATAATAAAGCTTTTTTTCCACACAAAAATCAAATAATGGCCAACACATTACAACAGTGCAATAAGTAGAGGATTAAACAAACCACATCAAACAGCTGCGGAAAATAAATACTAACTGGGAGGAGGCAAGGATAGAGCACTCTTGGGGGTCCCTCCTGTCACCTTGGGGGGTAGGGCTCATTTCACAGCCATAAGCTCCTAAACTGTCCCCTGGTTGCTGTTAATCCTGACAGTGTAGGGGGCACTGGGGCCACAGGAGCCATCCTGACAGAAACCTCAGATCTTCTAGACCCAAATCTGAAACCAGAAAATGGGGTGGGGAGGCCCTTACTACCATTAAAAAGAAAAGCGGTTTTTATTTTTATGGTTCAATCTTGTAGACTGGGGAGTCTAACAGCAGATTCACTGAAATGACACAGATCAGAGCATACCTGGGTCTCACTCAGGCAGAGGGGCATTTACATTCCACCTAAGGGAGTCATACAAACTATTCTGCTCTCACTGAAGGGATCCTTTGTGTGGATCCTTTGTGTGGATAGATTAGGTCCCCTCAACCCAGTGGAAAATACCAGCTGATCACTAGCAGCTAGAAAGGGAAAGGGCAGGCACTCTGCACTGGCACGTTCCACAGCACCAACTCTGTTTACAGTGGCAAGACCACGGAAGATCTGGGTATGCTGACTGTGGTTAAGAGTGTAAAATGGAACTGACAAAATGAGCCAAGGTGACTCCCAGTAAGGGCCTTTCTAGACAGTCAAAAATCTGAGGTAGGGCAGGCCATGGTGGCTCAGCAGGCAAGAACGCTTGCCTGCCATGCCAGAGGACCCGGGTTTGATTCCCGGTGCCTGCCCATGTAAAAAAAAAAAAAAAAATCTGAGGCAGCTCCCATTACACAATCTGCACTGAAAACGGTATAAAGGCACAAGCAAAAAATGACCAGGTAAGCAGACATCCCAACTGACAGCCAACGGATCAACCAACAGGTATACAGTATTCAACTTTTGTTATTTTCCCTTTTGAATGAGAGAAAGAGATTCTGATTCTATGATTTAAAAAAGCAAAGAGACAATTTTTGGTTTTAAAATAAGCTATCAAGAATTAAGTTGGGCCGCGGTGGCTCAGCGGGCAAAGTGCTTGCCTGCTATGCCGGAGGACCTCGGTTCGATTCCCGGCCCCAGCCCATGTAACAAAAACGGAGAAACAGAATACAATAAAACAAGAAAATGTTTCCCTTTCTTCCTTCCTTCCTTCCTTCTATCCTTCCTTCCTTCTCTCTGTCTTTCCTTTAAAAAAAAAAAAAAAAAAAAAAAAAAAAAAAAAAAAAAAAAAAAAAAAGAATTAAGTTATTTTAAGTTAAAGAAAAGTCATCTTCAAATAAGTTGATATTATATGGAAAACTTATCTGTCCCCTCCAAGCCCCAAAATGCTTGCAGTGCTTTGCCCCCCATGTAACTTAAATACTTAGTGTGAGACAGAGCAGAGTCTCTGAGAATAAAAGACATTTTACATAATGTATACACAGGGATTCTCAGTATTACAGTAAGAGGCACAGGTCTTTTTAAGTCTGGAGGATTTTGTGATGATCCCCCACAGCTGTTCAGACTGGAGTTCCCTTCCTCTCTTTGCATGGCAATGGCTTGACTTGCTCCTTGTCTGCCTGTGTTAGTTAGATTCAGCTGTCAACTTGGCCAGGTGAGCATACCTAATCTTGTTGCTGCGGACATAAGCCAAGGGTACGTAAACCTCATCTGTTGCCAATTACATCTGCAGTCAGCTAGGAGGCGTGTCTGTTGCAATGAGGACATTTCATAGGATTAGGTCATGATCACGTCAGCTACATCCACAGCTGATTCCATTTGTAATCAGCCAAAGGGGAGTGTCTTCTGCAATTAGTGATGCTAAATGCAATCATGGGAAGCCTTTTAAGGAGGACTCAGAGGAGACAGGTTCCATCCCTGCTTTGGCTGGTGAGCCTCTCCTGTGGAGTTCATCCAGGCCATCCATTGGAGTCATCGGCTTCGCAGCCTGCCCTGTGGATTTTGGACTCTGCGTTCCTACGGTCACGTGAGACACTTTCATAAATTTTATATTTGCAAGTGTTCCCTGTTGATTCTGTTTCTCTAGAGAACCCTAACTAATACATCTTGGTACCAGGAGTGGTTCTTAAGGAACAGAATCTTAAAAATGGGTTTTTATGAATGGTTTTCTACTCTGACTGGGCTCAGAGACACTAAGGACTCTGATTCCTGTAATCAGAATGACACTCCCAATCCATGGACTGAGTTGGCAAAGGAGATAGTCAAAATATCATCATTCGATTCTCCTAATGCTTCGCTTGTACGAAGCCAGACTCTGGGGGATAATGTTTTTGACACCTTTACAGAGTTTTGTAGAAACAAGAGTTATAGAGATGTTGGTTGGTTGTTGTTAGATACACTGTCTGCATTAAAGGGTGAAAGGGATGGGCTTAAGGCTTCAAACAAGAAGCTTAAGTGCCGTCTGAAAGATGTAGAGGTTTCTATGAGTTTCCTGTAGCCGTAGACTTGAGATCTCTGAAAATCAGACTCAGAATCTTTTTGTTAGAGTAGCAACTTTACAACGTAAACTGAAATCTCAGTCTTGCATGGTGTCTGCCATTAAAGTGAGGGCATTGATTGGAAAGGAGTGGGACCCTGAAAAATGGGATGGTGACATATGGATTGATAATGATGTTGGGGGTGAGGTTGAAACCCTAGACCATGCTGAGCCTTCTTTAGATAACCCTGTAATAGTCTGCCCTGAGGACATAGCTGCCCCACCTCCAGCCTGCCTTGAGGAATTGGCCACCCAACCTCCTCCTGAAGGGATTAGACCTAGAGTTATTAATCCTGTTTCACCAGATGAAACTGCAAATGAAAGCCCTGAAGCAAATGGCTTGGAAGATATTTCTAATTCTTTTCATGACCCACCCCCACCACCCCTCATTTCTTCTAGACCTATAACTAGACTAAAGTCCCAACAGGCCCCTAAAGGTGAGGTACAAAGTATCACACATGAGGAGGTACGTTATACTCCTAAAGAACTGTGTGAGTTTTCCAATTTATATAGACAGAAATCAGGGGAATATGTGTGGCAATGGATTTTAAAAGTGTGGGATAATGGTGGGAGGAATATAAGGCTGGATCAGGCTGAATTTATTGATATGGGCCCACTAAGCAGAGATTCTGCATTCAATGTTATAGCTAGAGCAGTTAGAAAAGGTGTAGCACGCTCCTTGGGGGACTGGGAGAGCCTGGCTGCCACCATGTGGAGGGGTTGAGCGTGTGCCCCAGAAATGGCAGAGAGCCCAGGGGTGGCCCTGATGCCTGGAGAGAGTGGAGCCCAGAGGTGGTCTCCTCGATGTTCCCCGAGGTTGATTTGGAAAGAGGCCAGCCACTGCATAGGCCCTTGGAAGGGGTGGGACTGCCACTTTCTATAGCCGAAGGATGAATGACTTTCAGACTTTGAAATCCCACGGCGCTTGCCCTGCAGGTTTTACATCTGTGTATCTTCCAACTTTTCCCTATGGAGATGAAAATCTGTATCCTGTGAATATCCTCCTTTGCTTATTGGCACCAGACTTGTTTTGAGATTCACAGGTCCACAGCAAGAAGATAAATTTTTGCACCTGTTTAAAGTGATGCTTGAAGTTGCCAAGTTGACAAGGGGTGGACATGTGTTAGTTAGATTCAGTTGTCAACTTGGCCAGGTGAGCATACCTAATCTTGTTGCTGCGGACATAAGCCAAGGGTACGTAAACCTCATCTGTTGCCAATTACATCTGCAGTCAGCTAGGAGGCGTGTCTGTTGCAATGAGGACATTTCATAGGATTAGGTCATGATCACGTCAGCTACATCCACAGCTGATTCCATTTGTAATCAGCCAAAGGGGAGTGTCTTCTGCAATTAGTGATGCTAAATGCAATCATGGGAAGCCTTTTAAGGAGGACTCAGAGGAGACAGGTTCCATCCCTGCTTTGGCTGGTGAGCCTCTCCTGTGGAGTTCATCCAGGCCATCCATTGGAGTCATCGGCTTCGCAGCCTGCCCTGTGGATTTTGGACTCTGCGTTCCTACGGTCATGTGAGACACTTTCATAAATTTTATATTTGCAAGTGTTCCCTGTTGATTCTGTTTCTCTAGAGAACCCTAACTAATACACTGCCTTAGGCTGCTCTATAGCTGCTTTTGGCTCAAGGACTCTGTCCCATGGTGGCAGAATCACACCTCCATGTTTCTTGGGCTCTTCCTCTTCCAGTGCCTGCTACTCAAACTTGGCTCACTGCATCTGAAGAAGGCAGAGCTGCACATGCAGATCGATGATAGCCTCTCGTTCTTCATGAATTGTTTGATTCAGATGATTGTTCTTTATTACTAGCTCTTCATTCCATCTCTCTATATATTCCAGAATGGTCTGCAGCTCCTCTTTATCTTCACTCTCGCTTTCACTTCAGAGGAATATTCCTCAGTTTCACTTTGATTATGCTGCTGACTTATCTGGATCTCAGTGCTCTCAGCTCGCATTCGTTCTATGTCTTCTTTCTTGGAAGTAATCTGCTTACGTAGGAACTGCTTGCTGATGAGAAGCTCTTTCTGCTCCATGAGGATCTCATTCTCCTGGACAAGGAGAATATTTATAATTTCTTCATTTTCACTCACTTCTTCTTTGGAAACATCCACTTTTGAAAGACTGGCTCTCTTGTGCAATCTTGGTTTCATTTTCTTGTCTTTTAGCTTCTCTCAATTTTCTTTTAAGGGCTGTCAAGATTTTTTGTACTTTCCATAATCGTTCTTCTTTAGATAAATCCTTTATTCCACCCTGCAAATCTCAATGTAAACAATTCAAGAGAAATTCCTGTCTACTGATCTCCTCTGTGATGCATTCCTGGGTGCCAGGCAGCAGAGGCACTGCAGCCATGTTAGACCAGCAAAGAGGCTTTGTCACCTGCTTTAGAACCACATTTCCAAAGAGCTCTTGCATATGTGTGAAAAACACATATAGGGCACAACTGCTACTCTGCACGGCAGAGCTGAGCACTATAGAAATGTTCTGTATGTTCATTTTCATTTCCAGCTCCTTGGAGACATGGTCCATGTCTATAAGCCAAGAGATGAGATGGTTGCATCCAGGAAGTTCCTTCAGCAGGCACTGGACCTCCAGCACCTTCTCGCCCTCTGTGCTGCTCCCATACATGTCTACAAACTGGGGTATCCTTTGGCAAGCAGGCTCTCTGGAAAGTCATGCAGATACTGCTTCAGCAAACTGGCTACAGTATTTGGCACATGTTCTCCCAAGTTTGGAGACTCTTCTGTCACAGGCTGCTTGTAGCTTATCCACCTTTGATTTAATTCTCAAAATTCTGTAGATGCCTTCACACTTGATGCCATACTTCTCAATATAATCTACTCATTCCCGGAAAACTGCTGGTAGCCAAATATCATCATACATCATGGTCTTCTCCGCTGCATCAGTCAAAGGAATTCCAAAAATGATCTGAGATTCAGTTTATCAACCTGAGGCACTGTTGGCTCCTAAATTGGCTTTTTCTTTTTCTTCTCTTCCTTCCAATGTTTAACAACATCGACTGCTGTCAGGTCTTTTGATTTCTCTTTGTTTTTATTCTTTGTGCTTTTCTTCTTTATGTTTCTCTTTAATTTTAAAATCCTTACTCTTTTTAGAAAAACTAGGCTTCTTGAAGACATGGATTCCCCTGGACCTCTTCATTTTGGAAGGACTTTCAGCTTTATCTCAAGAGCTATTTTCCTGCGAGGCAGCACAGCCATCTGTCCTTTCTTCCTTTTTCTTAAATTTCCCTTTTTTCTTCCCATGGCCTTTCTCATCATCAGACTACATCAGGAGGCTCATGGAGGCTGTCATGGGGAGGTGAGGGCTTACCGGTCCAGTACAACTAAGGAACTTCATCAGGCTCATCTCTTTAGAGCTGGGGGTCCAGGTCAGACGACTGCCAGTGAACCCTGTGGTGTTTATTAGGGTGCTAGTGGGAAGCAGGAAGCACTCAGTAATTCTGACTCCCTGCTGAGAACAGCAAGTCTTCTCTGTGTGCATTACCGTGCAAATGCTACCCCAGTCGCCTTGTGCTCCAGACACCATAGCTGAACCCCCACACACACCATGTCCTTGGCTTCAGGAGCCCCATCCCCATCCCACCCAGCTGCTGCCGCCACCACCTGTTTACGAGTGGGACCAAACCAGGACAAGCTGGCCTAATGCACAGGTACACTCCCTCCCTCACAATGCACTTTTGAGAAATCCCACAAGCAAAACTAGTGACGTAAACAAGAGTAACTGGGGTAAAAAGGGCTACATGAGCAAAATAACTAGCAAATAAAAAATTAAAGACCTTCAACTTCCTAAAATCCTACCTAAATTCACCGCCCTACACATTACAATGTTACTATAGAACCTTAAAAGAAAGAAGACCACAAGGATAAAAATCGTATAATAAAATATTAGCATCCAGATAATCTAGGTGAAGGATATCTGGAAATGTTTTGTACAATTCTTGCACCTTTTCTAGAAGTGTGAAATTATATCAAAAGAAAAAATTTTCAATAAAAAACTTTACCAACAATGTAAGATATGAGGTATATTGTTTAAATGATCACTTAAGCTAATGACCCTAGCATTATATTCAATAGACATCATAACTGACTTAATATTTCATTTTTAAACAAATAAAACCTGAAAGTTAGCTTTATACTTCCACATAGCTTAAGAAATAAAAAGTTATAATTATCCCATATTTAAACTATATTAGTTGTATGGACTCCACTTTTCTCTCACCTTAGTTGAGTCAATGTTTATAAAAGAAGAAAAACTAAAGGAAATTCAATTTCAAGATTTTTGCCAAATTATTTCTACCTTCTTCAATAGCTCTTCAATCTCATAATTACTATCAGAAAAAAATTTTTTTAAGCTGAATAATACATAAAAAAGACAATAAAAAAATCAGTGGCAAATTTAACATCTATTTTTAAACACAGATGCATATAAAGAATTGGTGGTACAACTAAGGTCTACATCTAAAAAAATCTGGTTCCTAGAAAAGGCAAGTAAATTTATTCCCCAAAAAACCAACAAAACTAAAAAAAAAAATTAGGAATTAGATATTAAATCCAAAAAAGATAAGTAGCCAGTGTGTGGCTCTCGTTTTTATTTCAGTTGGTAACAAGTTAACAGCTTCCATTCCAACCTCTGAGGAAGACGAGATTCATCAAATCAGCAGCTGTTCTAGGTGAGATGAACAACTGATGATACAATAAATAAATGGCACATTTTTTTGTCTAATTATAATCCTAATATTTGAAGACTGTTCTAAAAGATTATCTTCTTTTTTTCTGTAAGGTAGAATTTCTTTATGCCCTATCTTTTCTTCATTTGGAGATATTTTAGATTTACAGAAAAATCATGTAAAAAACAGAATTCTCATATACCGCCCTCATTGTTGACACTTTGCATTAGTGTGGTACCTTTGTTACAGCTAATGAAAGAATATTAAAACAGTACTATTAACTACAGTTCATGGTTTATATTGGGTGTATTTTTCCCATATACCACCCAATTTTTAACACCTTGTATTAGTGTCCTTCATTTATAACAATTCATGAAAGAACATTCTTATACTTGTATTATTAACTATAGTCCATTGTCAACAATAGAATTCATTGCATTATACACTCCTGTTTTATCCTTTAATTTTTTTCTAGTAACATCTACGACCTAAATTTTCCCCTTTTAACCACATTCACATATATAATTCAGTAGTGCTGTTAATAACATTCATAATAATGTGCCTAGAATCTTAATGGATAGAAAAACAGAGGCCCAAAACTGAAAATAATAATATCCATTGGCTTTCATTTCTGGCTTACAAATATTCTTATACACTTACAATGTTAACCACAGCTGATCATATAGAAACTATAATAATATAAAAAGAACATACCCACATCCTTAAAAGGACATTTTAGTTTTTCATTTTCTTAACCATAGGTTCACTTAGAATCTTATAAGCTCATAAATGTTCAATGTTTAAAACTCAGATAATTTGTCACATTATCATAAGAGTTTAGGAGACTGGATAAGCATTCTAAATAATCAATTACATAGGCTTTTAAAAACCTTGCAAAATTAATATCTGCCTGTAATAGAGGTTAGATCTCAAATGCATTAAAATTGACAAGTTCGTAAAATATTAAATAAAAAATTACAAGTTCAACTCTATCAATAGAAAAACATTACCTAAAAGTTTCCTTACCATAAATATGATGATAAAAATTGAATGGAAAAAGAATTTGTCTCCGCTCAATCTTGAAAAATTAAGTCTGACTTAAAGTTCTAATTTGAAAAACATCTTTTTATGGCACTTCTCAGAAAGAGTAGATAAAAATATAGATTCAAGCTTAACAACAAATACAAGTAATCGTCCTTACAGATAGCATGTAAATATTTTTACGGTATACTAACTCTGTGTATCTACTTAAGTAAAATTGTAGAACAGACAAAACTAATTATGGTGTTAGAAGTGAAAACAGTGTTTACTTGTGGCGAGAAGGAAAGGGGTAGTGATTAAGAGGATGCATGATGGGTGTGCTGACAGTACACTCTTTCCTGACCTCATGGTGGCTCATTTCATAATAAAACCATCAAGCACTATACCAATGATTTGTGTACTTTTCTATATATATCAATAAAAGGTTATTATTGAGTTTGGTAGTAAACAGTATTACCAGTTAAAGTCTAAACAATTGATTCAAGTCTAAAGGTAAAGCAAATCAAATTTTTAAAAAATCTTATATAACAGGAAACTTTTTCAGATTGCATATAAAAATTAAAACAGTAACATAATTGAGGTCTAAACAAAAGAGAGAGATTAAGTGTACAAAGGAGCAGAACCTGGGCAAACTGCAAATTTCTTCATGTAAATGGAAGGGGTTGGTTTAAAGAAACCAGTTTACTCTTTGACATTCAGAAATATAGACATTGAAGAAAGATTTAAAAAATGTTTAAGTAATCTTTAGTAAATTAAGAACATAAAACCTTTCTTAGTTTTCAATTAATAATTTTAGAATAGAAGAAAAGATAGTTCATCTAGCAACAGGAAGACAGGAAGCATAAAAACATTTATTATCTTACTGTATAAATTCAATCTGTAACCCTTACAAAAATCCCAAAAGAAATTTCAGTAGAATTGGTAAGATGATTCTAAATTCATATGTAAGTACAAATGTGCAAAATTATCATGCAAAACTTTGAAAATAGTAAAGGGTTAAGGACTCATCCTATCAAATATTAAGCCATAAAGTTACATTAATTTAAATAATATTGACAAATGAATATTTTTTAAATCACACAGGAAAAAAACAGAGCATGGAAAAAGACTCAGGTAAATATTAGAACTTAACATATGATCCACTTTGGTCAAAACTGTAATTCTTTGCACCATTCTTACAATTTTTTCCTAAGCCTGAAATTAAATCAAAATAAGCAGTTAAAAGAATAACAATTAAAAGAAAAGAACTGCAATTACAGACACAAATATATAAAGCCATCGATGGCTTAATTTTAAAATGACAAATCCACAGAAAAAAAATGGTGAAACATATGAATAGGCAATAAACAGAAGAAATAAAATAGCTAATAAGCATGAAAAGGTGTTCAATCTTACTTGCAGCCAGGGATATACAAATAAATACCATAGTGAGGTACAGTGTTTTATTCATTAGATTTAAAAACATTTTTATTAAAGTTGGATAATATGAAGTGCTGGCAAGGGTGGAGGAACAGAAACTATAAGATTATAGAGCCAAATGGTATAGGTAATCTAGAGTTAAAAACGCCAGTATTAGAATGTAAAGGATGCATTCTCATGTCCCGGCAATTCCACTTTCCAATATCTGGCTTAGCAAAAACTCAAAAATATGCACTTGGAATCATTTATTTTAATAATGTTCATAAGATTCAAAACTACAAAGAACATAATTTTCCATCAACAGGAGAGCAGTAAATAAAAAATGGTATATCTATATAGTGAAATAATATGCAGTAATAAGATAAAACTAAATATTCTGTCATGGAAAAAGCTACAAGACATAAAATAAGCTACTTGTACAATCTATATGTATGATATGTACCATACATAAACAGTATAATGCCATTTATGAGTTTCAAAAGCACACACTACAAAACAATACTATACACAGTCAGTCCTATGAAGCTCATTTTAAAAACAATAATTTATTCCAGTGCAACTGATATAAGTAAACAATTTGAGCACAATGCAAACTTCACATCTATTTCTTTTCTGCACGTGCCAGAAACAGTATTCAGAAGAAATTCCATCCAGCTGAACTGAGCTGCGAAGGAATACTCAAAATGCATGCACACACACACATACACACCCCTCAAAATCTACCAGGTACCTTAATTTATCATGTGTGTGAAAAGCCACACCATGCACGTCTGATTTCAAATAACCATTCTTCCACCACTTCACAACACACATCTGCAACTCTTCCAATGTCCCATTTTCACAAGGAAACATTACAGCTTTTTTGAGATAAAGTGCCCATTTAATGTAATATATATGCATTTCTTAACATTTAACATACATAAAATTGTGCTACCACTCTACTAGGTTCCTATCTTTTTTTTTTAATGTCACTGCCAAGGTTTTTGAGCATGGTACCCCTAATCCCACTTTTTTGCCATAAACCCCATGGTTTTTATTGTATAATTTTCGCACAGCATGGTGATTTTTAGGAACACACAGGCTGCATTAAAGCATAACTAACTATATTCTGATAAGTACATACATATACGCATACAAATAATTTTTCTCATCAAAACTTTCAGCACCATAGTTAATCAAAGTGAGTTCATAAAGAACTGCAAAGAAAGTGAAATGAAGACTCAGGAAACCTAGCCCTTGCTTGGCCAACAACTTGCTAGTAAAACTGGACAAGTTATTTAACCTTGCTGAGCCTCAGTTTCTCAGTATTAAAACTGGAATAACAATTTTCCACCAACCAAAAATGGCTCTGCTGTGAAATGAGATTAATTTGCTTTCAAAGCAATGTGGAAAATGTACATTCCATTAAAATGAAGTGAGGTACCAACACTGTTAACAGATAATGGGAATCACATGAAAGCCAAACAAAAATAATTGAAGTGCCCAAGCTCTTTAAATCCAAGTCTAAAAATACAATATTAACACTTACTTCATGGTATGTGTCCTCCAGTTCTCCATCATATATCCAACGGTAAAGAAAATTCAAAACAGGATGAGATACTAAGCTAAGAATATGCTGTACTAGAGATCGCATATAGGGATCTCCTGTTTTTGTATAAGCATGGACGGCTGATGCCAGTTCACCACCTTTTCTTCCTAGGTAGGGAAAAAAAAATAGAAGAAAAATACTCAAATTTAAACTCACAGTAGAAACCAATTAACACTAATCTAACATGTCAAAACAATAAAAATTGGTTTGCTGTGTTAATAGTTAATACCATTTTTTGGACCCAGAAGTAGCAGTAAATATGCGATGGATTAAAAGTCAACAAACCAAGATTATATTGTAACTTTGACTTCCCATGAACCTGTGCAAGCCACTCATCTTTTCATGATTGCTAAGGAGTATTTAAGTAGCAAAAAGTTTGATTCACTATATATCTTGAGTTAACATGGCTTTTGCCCTTTTTAACCGAGACGCACATCAAGAATCACACTTTATATTACAATCCAATATACACAAATACATATAATAAAAGTTTTACAAAACAATATCTATACTTTAATATTTTCTTTTTTCTTCTTCATTTATTTATCTTATTTTTTGGTATAATATGTAGGTCTCCACTCACTAAACTGATTTCACAACCCACACTAATAGTTGCAACTTACAGTCTGAAAAACCCTGCTCTAAGAGAAGATAATAGTACTCTATGTTCTGGGAAAACAGTGCAATACGAAGTATTAGAAGTAACAAAAATCAGGTTTAAAAATATATGCACGTGAACGATTTCTTATGCTATTCTAAGTCATGATTTTATTAGATAACTGCAAGATTTTAAGCAAAGGATAAACTATCTGATTTTAATAAGATTCCTCTGGCATGTGTGCACAAAATCGAAGGTGGGTGAAACTGAAGACAGATTTTAAAGGGTTAGTAAAATAACACATACAGGGAAGATATATAAAAAGCATGGTTTAAACAGTGTCAAGGAAAGGCAGAGACTTGAGATATATGAAGGAGTTAAAAGTAATAGAACTTCAGTGGCTAACTGGATATCCAAAGAGATGGGAGACTGGGAACAAGACCAAGGAATCTGGCAGAAATCCAATTATGGGGGAGTGCCATATTGGGAAAAAGGCAGACATTTACCTATTGCATTCAACTTCTTTCCATTTTTGAGGAGTGCCAAGAGAGAGGGGAGGCTAGGCACAGATGGCATGATGAACTTAGTTTTAGAATATGTTGAATTTTTGGATACTTGTGAGTCATTCAATTGAGATGATAATGGCCAACACTTATTGAGTTCTGACTATGCACCAGACTACCTGCTTTTCATATCACGTTATAGTCCTCATACCAATCCTATGGAGTAACTATGATTAGCATCCCAATATTACAGATGAGGAGAAAAGGCAATGAGGTTCTTCGCCAAAGCAACACAGCAAGAAAAAAAAAGAAATGTGCAGAAGGCAACTAGCAACAGAGACCTAGGGCTCAGGAGATGCATAAATTAAATACGCAAATAAGGAACTGCTTAATATATAGATAGAAAAGACAAACATGGACTATAGCCTCAGGAGGAATGAAAGCTAAAAGTGAAACTCTAGGAAATGTTGTTTGTTAAGAGGTAAGCAACAAAGAAATATCAATAAATGAACGTTATACCACCAAGATCACAAAAAAAAGGAAAGTCTTTAACAGCAAGACATCTTCCTCCTTCCTACATATTAATGAAATGAGCTTCTTCAAGTATCAGTATTCAACCAAACTGAGAACTAGTTATTTTCCCTGTAAATTCATATCCATTAATCTGTATTCAATCGACATATTTATGGCTATTAAAAGGACACAAAAGGGCAGGGTACAAAAACAGAAATAGATAGTATTTCCTAAAAACTGCTTTGAGGTAAAGCAAATTTATGAGATACATGCATAAGAAATACAAAATGACCTTGACAGTGATCAACCAGGGCTGCAAGAGTCTTCAGTCTTATTTTAGGATCATATGTCCAAACCAGGAGACGCCGAAGAGTTAAGCTACTCTCAAGTCCCAAATTTACACCCTGATCATCCTCTAACTGGAGCTGAAAAACAATTAAAAATATTAGGTTTAAGTACCAGTAATTAAATGTCACATCATTTCTTAATCCATATAAACTGAATACTAGGAAGTGATCATTCTCATAAAAATAAAGCACAAACTTCCCTTTGAGAAAGCAGTAGTCCTCTCAAGCTACAGGTGATCTAATTATGGTAGAAAGAATCCTAAAAATTAACAACTAATTGGCTCTACGGTACAGCAGGATATAGCTATCCAGACTTGACAAACAGTATTATCAAAAATATTTTTGTCCTTTAAAAGTAACATATGTATGAAGAAATGCAAAATATTCTACATAGCTGTAATTTTTGTTAACACTTTACACCATGAAGAAATCAAAATAAAGACAAAAACGTTTACCTGGGAATGTAAAACAGAGAGTAATCGGTAGTATTCTTTGAGTTCTTGGTGCAAAGCTGCACAAAAACTCTGTATGGAAAGGAATAAGTATATCTGAAATATAATATATTCATTACATATCAACCCATTTAAATGTAGAGTCGCTCATTACTTTTAGGTAAATTTCAAATGAAGAGCAGCATGATTTAAGTTCTAGTTCTTTCAATGGTTCCTGCCACTAATAGTTTTAACCACAATATATATTTTAGTAATGTTAGGGAAATGCTTTCCCTTAGGACAAAAAGCATGTATTTTGCAGGAGAGAAATAAAGAAAATGTAGTATGTTTTTCATAAAGCCAAAAGTGGCTTTATGAAAGCCAATTTACAGAATTATCCCTTATTTTATAAGATTACATCCCTTCTAACTTTGTGGAGTTAAAATAAAATTTTCTTTGATGTTCTTAACTGGGAAAATTTAAACACTTGACAACCCTATGCCAATTGCCCTTCAATTTTTTTTTGTTTTACCACACGTTTTCCCCCATCCACATTATTAAAAACATTTTTTTTTTTTTTACATCTTAGCCATTTCCAATTTTAATATAATGAAAAAGTTTCCAATCAAAATGACTGTTTCAGAAGTCAAAATGTACTTCAAAGATCAGGAATATTTCTGACAATAACTTTCTGGTATAAACTCTAGGATACAAAACAAGGGATATTCAGCAGAGTCTCCTGAGATATGCTACAATAAAGCCTGCAAAGATAAGACGTTATTTTTAAATGACTATGCAGGGCTTATTACTTTACTTCATATTTTAAATCAATATATTGACTATGTATATATTTATTATATTTAAGTTTTGTGGATTGAGACTAACCTGGATATTTTCATCCTTACAAGCTTATAAAATGAACATAAAAATAATTTTGCAGACTAACAGAACAAATCAATAATGAGACTTGCAATGAAATGCCCTGGGTTTTGGAATCAGATAGAACTTGGTATGAAATCCCGTGCTTCCGCTAGATTTATCACCTTAGTTACTCAATATCTCTATCACTCAATATCACTCAATATATCTATGGGTTCTGTTTCCTAAAATACATAATGAGGGCAAAAGTAGGAAGGAATAAATGAGATATGTGAGGAAAGCTTCTGACACAGGGCTGGCATGGTACGGGGAGGAAGGAAATGCCTATTAAATTTTACGTTAGTTTTCTTAATATTCATAGAGAAAGGATTGTGGGATCATTTCAAGCATAGCATTACCTTTTACAAAACCACCCAGAAACACACGCAAGCACATAAAAGTTAAAAAATAAAAAAAAGGAAAAGAAAAAACCTAAGGAACCCTAGAAATAACCCTATTATCTATAATATAGAATACAAATACATACAAAAAGCATATAAGTCAGCTTATAAGCAGTATATCACAGAAATAATAGAATTATGTTTATTTCAGAACCCTATGGGGTGGGCCACGGTGGCGCAGTAGCAGAGTTCTTGCCTGCTGTGCCAGAAACCCAGGTTCAATTTCTGATGCCTGCCCATGTAAAAAAAAAAAAAAAAACCTATACATTCAAGATGAAAGGTTTTTAATTAGCTGAGATTCTTTCCCTTTGCTTACAAAAAACACATATAAGCTTCTACTTAGGAAGCAGTATCTTTCTTTATAAATAAGATTTTTTTCCATTTTGTATGTCAAGTCAGGGCACTTCTGACAATGAAAGGGGATGGGATTAATATTACACAGAGATGGGCATAAATTGGGACTATCCCAGGGATTCCTGAGACTCATAATTATCCCAACTAGGCATTCATAATTCTTCTAATAAACTAAATAGTTACTTGTTCAGTAATAAGATATTACAAAATAATTATTGAAATACAGGAAATGGAAGTAGAAGTGATGGAGCTTTAGATTAGAAGTTACAAATCACTCTGGCCCCATTTCTTCCACTTACTAGTCACAGGAACTTGGACAAATCAATTAACCTTTCTGAGGCTCAACTTTTATATTTGTAAGTGGAGATAATTAAAACTTGCCTTCCTAATTTTTTTAAAGGACTGTTAACAAGACTCAGAAGAAAATGAGAGAATAGGTTTAAAATACGATACTAAAAATTTGTACTTCACACGGGAAGGATAAATCTATGAAATGATGAAACAATCTCATCTGAAAAAAGAGCAAGACTTATAGAAATCACATCCCGCTGCTGGAGGGATTGCAAATAGGTTTCACTGAACCTGCAAAGCCACTGGATTGTTAATGGTAAATGGATCTCAATATGAAAAAGGATTCAAGAGCAAAGTCAGTCACTATTTATTAACATCTGCATTAAAATAAGGAGACTACAGCATGTCTTCCAAGAATTTGGCATCCTGATCTAATAAAGCCAATCCATTATGATGGTTAAAAAAAAAAAATTAATAAAAAACAGTGCCAGGCACTATACCAACAGCACCAACTGCATTCTCTCTTAATCTTCACAGTGTTATGGAGCAGATACTATTATCTCCAGTTTACATATGAAAACACTAACGGCAACTAAGTAACTATTAAAGAATGGAGTCAAAATTTGATCCATGGGCTAACTTCAAAGCCATCACTAGAGTGCAATACTTATGCTATGCTTGTCCTATAAAGTTTATTTGTAATTCACACTCAATTTTTTGGAGAGTTCACTGGAAATAATTACCACTCTAGGTCAAGCTGAAGGCAAAATCACGTGCTGCTTAACCACTGAAAAGGATTGGGACTCTGCAATTTTAATGTCTGCTTTGCCAGCTGCTTCTTGTTGGGTTATATAGCCAGGAGGAAGGGAAATGGGACTCCTTTCTGACACTGGCTGTTCTTAGAGGCATTGTCCCAGCAATGGTCATTTAAGCCAATCTCTATCTTCCTTGAGCATTCCAAATGCAGTCTCACTGTGCTATAAGAGGAACCAAGAGCAACTGGGAGTGTTTCCCCCTCACAAGTTTGGGTTCCAGCAGTGTCCCTCTTCCAACTCCCTGATGAACCAGTAGTAGTTGGGCAGGGTCACTTCCTCAGACATCTGTGCCGACTGGGAGCCTCCTCTACAAGTTTTTGGATTCTGAAAATCCCACCTTCTTTTTTTGTTCCCCAGTTGTCTAATATCAAAGTTTCTTTATTTGAAAAGAACCCTTTTAAGAACTATTTTCACAGTAAGATTTTAAATAGATTAAGCATTTCCCAAAGTTAATGACATCCCAAATGTTCTTCTAGTAATAACGGACATACCTGACCTACAAGTCCAAAAGAGCGGTCTAAACTCCTCTGGTCAGTGTATTTTCTGATTTTATTATGTAACCATCCCAACTCAGCAAGTCTGATTGTTGTATCTCTCAAAGATTTATTTACATTTGCCTAAAAAGTAAATATATTGAGTTAAAATTTTAAAAATCAAAGGTAATATTTTAATTATTTTCTGTTTGACCATTTGTGCTTTTGATATTATAACTTGTAGTCTTCAAAACATAAAAGTTAAAGTTAATTAGTATATCATCATTAAAGTGAAAACAATGAGAAGGGAAACAAGAAAACATCACGTGACAGGCAGGTATTTAAAACATCCCAGTGTAAATGTTTAACCTTCTGTAAAGTCACTCCCAGTACAGAGTGACTTACTCAGAATCTGTAATTTAACCTCAGTGGAGCAAAGACAGCCTGTAACCCTGATAAATTTGTGAAAGAGATACACAAGTTATTATGCAACACTATCAAGTAAATAAGGGGGTATAATAAACGGAGGTTCTTCATTTTTATTTCTGGAAGATGAAAACAAAAACAAAAAACCTTATCTGGAATTCTGTATCAAAGGCAAAGGTACCAAGCTCCAACATCATTCTAAAAGTATGCAGATATAAGCTAAAAAGAATAGCCTATCAGCCATGGAAGTAAAAAGGAGCAAGTATTGATTACAAAGAGGGCCCCTATAACAAAACTGCATAAGCCACAAGCTGTACAAAGAAATATAAACCAGAATTGAATAGCATAAGTTGATTGGAATCATCAATTTTGTAAACCAAAACCTCCTTACTCTAATAAATTGTACAAATTAAAAGTTCACTACCTGGTATTAGGGACATTTTTTCTCTATCAGAATATTTCAAACTATAATTTATGTTACTATACCTTTCCTTCCACTTTATAACAATTTTCAGTATTGCTCATTTTGATATTTTTGCCATCTATGCCCTGGAAGACGTATAAAATGTCTCTTACTAGAGTTGATTCATTAATGTCCACGTTACCTGTAAAATGATTTTAAAAAGAGAGTAACTTACTAAATAATACATTTTAAGGTGAAATATACTCTATAACACAATTAGCTTTAAATTATATATTGCCACCAGAGCAAAATTTCCAAACTGAATAATGAGCTTAAAATGAAAAAGAGAGTATTGAGAGAGAGAGAATAAGTTAGAAAGAAACAAAGATTTTCTGAAAAGGGAATGGAGATATTATAGGTAAGATAATGTCCTACCTAAACGTCTTAAAGCAATGGTGGGTAAAACATCTGGTGCTTTAGCACAAATCAAGGCAGTGACAACTAACTGTGTTAGTAGTTGTGTTCTTCACCACAATAAACTCACAATTTTAAATCAAACATAAAAAGTCAGTTTCACTGAAGAATATACTAAGGAAGCAGTAAAAATTACAAATGTTATAAATCTTGACTCCAGTTTATGTTTCTAACATTCTACATGATGAAATAAGGTCACACAAAGCATATCTTTTGTATACCAAAGTACAATAACTGTCTTCAAGAAAAGCACTTACACATCTGAATTACAATCTGAGCTAATCATTTTTTTTAAGAGAACACTATTTTTACTTGAATGACTGACAAACTATAGTTGTTCAGATTTAGGTATGTATCAGATATTTTGAGATAATTTCTCAAAAGTAAGCTTCTCACTTCAAGAAAAACAAATGACATTTGTTGCCAGAACTAAAATTCAAGCTTTCAAGCAAAAATTAGAATTTTGGGAGAATATGTATCTACCACCATGAACTTGACAGTATCCCAATACTTGAGACTTTTCTTAAGTGATTTTTAAATACTGTATAATAAAATGTGTCAATATGTGGAATATCTGGATAACTCAGTGGACCAATATTTTTCAAATGACCAAAAACAATCTTACAAAATTATGCACGGGTAAAAGATTTTTTCAAAGTGCTAAACAGAACAATTATTGTAATGTAACAGAGTTCAAAAACTTTGTCACAATGGGCCGGGCAACGGTAGCGCAGTGGGAGAGTTTTCGCCTGCCATGCCGGAGACCCAGGTTCGATTCTTGGTGCCTGCCCATGCGAAAAAAACAAAAAAGTTTGCTGTTATGATTTCTGATTCCACATTGCAGCAAACTTTTCAGAAACTACTGTTTGTTGAGTTTTTATGTAGTATCCAAAAGAACATCCACAATTATCTGAAAAAGGTATTAAAATACTCCTCCTTTTTCCAAAGGAGTTATGGTATAGACAATATATTTTTGGTTTCCATAATTCTTTTCATCAACAGCTAAGTCAAACCAAAATAAAGATGAGGAAGCAATGCCCAGAAACCAAGCACTGACAGAAGGAGAGAGAAACATGGTCAGAATGTATAGCCTCAAGATCAGCATTCATACAACCAAAGTCAAGCAAGCACAGTCAGAAGCAAAGTACAGGAGTGTATTTCAAAGATACTAGGTGTAATGTTCTATAAATATGAAATATACCAAGTTGCTTAACAGTATTGTTTGAATCTTATATATCATTACTGATTTTTTTTGCCTGCTTCTCCTGTCAATTACTAAACAGAAAAGCTGAGATATCCAACTGTAGTTAGAGATTTGTCTGTTTTTCCTTACAGTTCTGTCAGTTACACTTTGTATATTTTGAAGCTCTGTTAGTAGGCAAATATACTTTGAGGATTATTATGTCTTCCTAAGGAACTGACCCCTTCATGGTTATAAAAGGTTCCTTTATAGCCTTGGTAATACTCCTTTCCTTGAAGTCTACTTTGATATTCATACAACCACCCAGGGTACTTATGTTTAGTATTTGTGTGATTTATCTTTCTCCATCCATTTTCTTTCAACCTATCTGTGTCCTTATATTACAATATGGCTCTTATAAACAGCAGTTTTTTAATAGGATTTGTTTTTCTAAAACTGTTTTGAAATGAAATACTTAATCCATTTGTATTTGATGTAACTGTGGACACATTTAAGGTTAAATTTACCTTATTCAGTATGTTTTCTATTTATCCACTTGTTATTTCAACCTTTGTACTTCCTCCTTGCCTTCTTTTGGATTAATTCAAAAGTGGATTAAAAAAAAATCTCTTAGCTTTATATAGAATACATATTTGCATGCAGTGATTGGGTTAGGAATCACAACAATAAAAAAGAAATAAGCAGAGAAAAGCATTCTGACTCAGTCTAGAAACTAGCATTCTAAATCTAAAAACTCATAGTTATCATACATGATGCAATGATTTTGCTGTTATGAACAGATGAAGGCTAGCAAATTTCAGCTACACACAGGGAGAGCCTGAATTCTCTAGATACTGGTGAATGTGCCAAAAGGCTCAGGGTTCCAAGATATGCTCTAGTCCAAAAAGACATCCATTATCTTTGTATTCTGGACAAGGACAGATAAGATCTAGAGAAATTTATGAGATTATATACCAATAATTAAGTCTATTATTCTATTTTTAGGATACTCACATTTCAAACATTGCTATTCATAACATTCTCAAGGAAAAAAAAACACAACTTCCCTTTGGAATCAACAAGGTATTAAAACTTCTAACGAAGTATTCACTCATTGAGTTTCTTCAGTGTTCTAGATGCTATGATAGGTTCTGGCACAGCAATCAAGACAGAAATGTAGATTACCTTCATGGAACTTAGATTTTGGTAGAAGAAGGTATACTATTTAGCAGGGGGACTAACCTAGACTGTAGAGGTTTTCCCAGGAAGAAAGGCAGAATAAAAATTAGAAAAAGGGTATATGACAAGGTCAAGAAAATAAGTGACCCAGAGACAGTCAAGACAAACAATATGGACAATGACTCAAAAGATGGAAGGAGATGATGAATAAAAGGACAGTGCTTCTTGCTGGAGTTCAAAGAGCAAAGGGATGGTGACGTGAAGTGATAAAGCTGGACTCTTCAAGGTGTCATAGAACATGCTGAGCATTCTATACTTCATCATAAGAACAGTAAGAAACCACCAAAAGGTTTTAAGTGGGGATTCTCTGATTAGTATTTTAAAATTAAAGAAGCATTAGTGCTCAATGTTAAAAGAAAAGCTATTTGAAAATACATCTTTACTCACCACCTGTATCCCCTTCTCTCCTTGACCTTGTCATGTTGCGAGAAACAGTGTTTGGAATACCTTTTGAGGTAGTGGTTTGTAAAGAAGACTGGTTTGCAGTTAAAGTCCATGCAAGCCGTGACCCCAAATGCTGCCGAAGGCAATCTCCTACTCCTGCAGCTTGATGAGACTGTCTAAAAGAATGAAACAACATTTTATAACTTCAAATTATCATGCTATTCATTGGAAAGACAAAAAAAGTTTCTAGAAACTTATCTTTATATCATTATTTAAATTACATAAACTTAAAAATCGGAAATAAGTGATATAATGACTTCATACTAACTAAATATATCAAAAACAATCAGCTCTAAGGCTCTTGAAAACTTCCAGACCTCTCAGCCTATCATTTAAATTGAACATTTTAATTTTAGTCTCTTTTATTAAATGCCAAATTGGATTCATTCATCCAAGGCTCTGAACACAAGAGCGCTGCCAATGATCTTTTTACTACCTTCTAAACATATTTCTTAGCACAAAAAGTTAAATCTTAAATCTATTTGACTTTTCTTTACTATTACCAACCATACATTACTCACCCAGCTACCCACCTTTGAAATTGATTACTAATTTTAATTTTGAAATTAACACCTTTCATTTACTTTTATTGAGCAAACAAGTTAAAAAACATCTGTAAGATTATACCTCTTTCCTGCCCTCTAACTCCTTACCTTCAGCATACTCATTATGAAAAGAAACGGAAAAAAAAAAGAAACGAAGTAATTTTCAACTATTTAAAAAATATACAACCACATAAAATCTAAGTTATAAGTACATCCAAGATCAAGATAGTTTTGAAGTTGAGGCTACATTAAAGCTGCTTTTTCAAAATCTAAGAACCTAATAGTTGGCTTCTAATAACATATGCTTTGCTAACTGCAACAAACTACTACTTCCTTTGACTATGAAATAGAATAATAATCTCAATTGTACTTCTTGTTTCCAAGTGGCAGAGCCTCGATTTGTTACTAGTGTAATATTGGTGGGTCTATCTATAATCCACTAATGAAGTAAGAGAGAAAACAAAAAACTGAAGCAGTTCCTATTTTTTTTCTATTTTTTAGTGGGAAAAAAAGTTAACAACATTTACTGAAACTACGTCTTTGGGTATAGGTCTAAACTTAAGGAAATAATTCTAAAAGACTGCTTCAGTTCCAAGTTCCCTATACAGCCTTTCTATATTACAAAAATTAATTCTCCCAAACTGTAAGGTGTTACTGAGAATGTCTCTTTACTTTCAGCTAAAATGTGTTTTAGAATAAATTTATAGAGTATCATGTTTTCTGTTTGTTTTTTTAAATATGGAACACTTCACGAATTTGCGTGTCATCCTTGCACAGGGGCCATGCTAATCTTCTCTGTATCGTGCCAATTTTAGTATATATGCTACTGAAGTAAGCACTAGAGTATCATTTTTAAACACATTAGTTGTCTTTTATAGAACATTAGACCCCACCTTTTTTTTTTGGCGTGGGCAGGCACCAGGAATCAAACCCGGGTCTCCAACATGGCAGGCAAGAATTCTGCCACTGAGTCATTGTCATACTCCATTAGACCCCTTTTATAATCAATGTACATTGTGTACATGTTCTATATTCTAACATCTTGAACATAATTCTATTAAACACAAAATGATTTATATTATATTCATGTGTCAAGCATCATTTCTTTGATGTTGAATCCCTGGACACTGCTTTTCTAGAAAGCTATTTACTTTATGATAATCTGCTTTAATGTGATTTTCTGGAATGACCTATGACAAAAAAAAAAGCAGAGCCACCTGCTTTTATGCATCTGTGTGTGTATGGGTGTGTATGGGTATGTGTGTGGGTTTAGACATACATATGTTTACATGTGTGTGTTTAGATATATATGTATATCTATATTTAGAAATATGCATCTGTATTTCCCCCAAACATAATTAGATTTGACAGCATATCAATTTACAAAATATATACCAACTTGAGTGGTGCTTTCCTGCAATTCATTATCTTAATTCACATGCACTAGCATGCTATAATTTTTAGTTTAAAGCTCTCACTACTGCAGGATAAGGCAGCCTTATTTATTAATTTTACTTATTGTTTTTCTTAAAATAATTCAACAAGGAGAAAAACAAAAAAGGAAGACACTATCATTGATAGATAAATATGAGAATAAGAGAAATACAAATCAGTCACCTCAAAATAATAGACTCTGTTCAATTAGGTCCTTTACTAATACGCATTTTCATTAACAGGCTAGGAATTGGCCAAAAATCTTTACAATTAACCCAACAATAAAAAGTGGGGGAAAAAAACCTGTTTATAACATGGCTCTAAGTAAAGATTAAAACACTAAGATAAATCATATCAAACACAGTGGCTAGAATATTGCCTGATACTTGATTCACTAAAGATATTTTCAATGAACACAAACTGCCTGATGAAAAGCCTGAAGATTTTTCTGTTTCTACTACTTAAAGAATCTATGAGTTTAGGCTTCTTGAATTTACCCTGGAAGGAAAGATTGTGGTGTTGGTGTTGGGCCATTTAGGGCATACATGCTTATACTGCTGATTCCACTGCTTCCCATACTGCCAGAATTCTGTGTGGATTGAGTGTTCCGATCCTGGTAATTCAATGGGAGAGTCTGAGGTCTAGCATAGTAGTATGGAGTTGAATGAGCATCTCTTGGTAATGCTTGAGCAAATAATGTGGCATAGCTAGAAACCTTAACATACAATAAAAACACATTAGAAATATAGAGATATGAAATTACAGCACATTTTTTCTAAACCAACAAAGATAATTTATATTCAGATTTCCTTTCTGTTTCTGTAATTGGATTTCATACTTATTAAACAAATCAGTTCTTATATACTTTTGAAACATGTCAAAACTGATAAAGTTTTAGAAAGTTTTCTGAATTCTAACAACTCTCACATTGCCCAATAACTAAACACATTTATTCTGAATCCAAGCAAGCTAAAAATCAAATAATTTTTAAAAGTTTGGCATTATTATATAATGAAGGAATGCTCATTACTCAAACTAAGGCCTTAGAGATTAATGTGACTCTCTCATCTACATTCAACTTCCTAAGCATTCAAATTTCTCTAGTAGAATATCTTATTGTACTTGTTTCTATAGCAATAGAATAGCTCTTCCAAGCACCACACGTGACAAAAATTGAAGGTATATGGCATCATCAATAACAGTAACTGATGTTCATAGTAACTCGAAAGCAGAGGAAATCTTAAAGAGAATCCTAATTCATCAAGAATTATCCCACTTATGCTGGCACTGATAACTTCACAAAGTAAAAATCTGGAAAGCTGATAATTTATGCTCTCATTAATCATACATTAATATGGAGTAATAGCATAATTCTGAAAAGACATCTTAAGAAAACACTGTCCACTGATTTACAATGGCTTAAAAAAGAAAAAAAAAAAAAAACCAGAAATCTCTTGACCTTCAATGACTAATGACTGTGTAGAAAAAATAGGCAAGTGTCCTGTTTTCCTCATATTATTTTCTACTAGATTCTTTTTTCTTAACACAAAAACTAATTACAAAAGAAAAATTTGGTATAATTGCCCCAACCAAAGACATTAAGTGTTCTATTAAAAGACATTAAAATAGAATCATTTACCTTGTTAGGTTGCTTACGTGGATCTTCACTGAGGCTTAGCAGGAGGTAGAGTATTGACCATTTATTTTTCAAAACTCCCTGTTTAGAAAAAACTTAATATTAAAAGAAGAGCTTTGTATTACTCTCCAGTTTCATTTTACACTCTCCTAAATTATTTCCAAGATAGAAATGAGTTTTAAAATTCACAGAATATCAAATCTAAACTTCTTCATTTTTCAGGTATCACAAACAGCACCATCCATCAGACGACTAGAGATAATGTTCTAAAGAGATTAATACCCTTGGATCTTTTAACACCCTGTAAACTAACACCGAAGTCCTAAAATAAGCAACTTTTTAAAATTACAATATTTTGTGAATAATAGCATTCTGCCCCTGAAATAATGTTTATAATAACCATAAACATACTGATTATATGAAAAATGACATCGTAAAATGTGATTTTTTCTATTAATGTCCCATTACTAAAATATGCTATTATTAAAAAAAAAAAAAAGAGAACTCTACAAGTACAAGATACAAATCTCATCATAAATTCCTAAATTCAAGATTTGGTTTTGAAGCACTTAGTTGGCAGGATAACTATCCTCTAGGTTTCTATGTAAGCATTATCATATAGCATTCATTAATTTTAAATTGTGTATCACTCCTACTTGATTTCACAACTCTAACATCAGCCAACCCTCAAGAATTTTTCCCTCAAATTTACATAGCATATTACTCTATTCATACAATCTTACCTCTTAGGTACAAAAGCTAATATATATAAATACCTACATTTACAAAACAAATTATGGGATGTTTACTTACATTAAATAAAGTCTTCATTACATGAAACGTTCACTAAAAGTTTCTTTAACGAGTAAAGTTCATCCTAGGTATTACACTTACGGTCAGCCTTAAAAAACTGATTTACACAAACTTTTTTCTGAAATTCCATTCAACAAACTCCCCAGCTGAGGTGACAAAGATAAGAAAGAGGATCAGCCGAGGAGTCCTCAGCTTCATGGAAAATAGACAAAGGACAAACACAATGTAGTATAATAAATCATATGACAGGAAAAAACATATTTCTAGTTATAGGAGGGTCATCCAATCGAGGCTTAAGCAGTCATGAAAGGATGTCCAAAGAGACTTGTATTTCCTAGAAAGATGGGGTGATTAAAGAGGGAGAGATGGTGAACAACCACTTTCAGAGGACTGTACACAGATAAGTTTGGCTAAAACTAAGAGTGAAAATGGAATCTGAAAATGGAATGAAGGGTCAGATCAAAAAAGACCTTGCATGCTGTACTAAGAAATTTGAATTCTAAACGGAAGACGCCAACAGGAAGCGTGTAAAGAACTTTCTGCAGGCGGAGTGACATGATCAGCACACTCTTACAGAAAAATCACATTGACAGTCTAATGAAGGATGTACTGAAGGAAAAACAAGACTAGACAGGGGGATATTAGTTAAGAATACAGTAATAAATTTGAGGTGAAATGATATATGACTGTAATGATAAATATTACAGCTATAATATAGTGAGCCTAGTATATGCTAAGAATTTTATAGCCATTAGATCATGTAACCTTTACAACTCCCTGTAAGTATTACAAGTATTATTTATATTTAACAGAGCTCTAAAAGGTTAAAATGACTTATTCATGCACACAACTAAGGTGTCAAATTTTGGTCTATCTACCTCCAAAGAGCAAGCTCTTTTTACACAATCACATTTTTTCAAGCATTAGAGAACAATCAGTTAATAACAGTAGCTATCATTTAATGACACCTATATGGGCCAAGTTCTTTATAAATATATATTATCTCCTGTGGTGATTATATAATCACCACAACAATGCTGACACAGGATTTACTATCTTTATTCCATAAATGAAAGAAACAAAGTTGATAAAACCTAAATAAAACTTACCTAAATGACAAAGCTATGTGCTTAGGGTTCAAACCAAGGTCTATCTTACCCAAAAGGGACAAAAAAGGGACATATTTAAGAGGCACAAGCAATAAGACTTAAGGACAAACTGAATTTGGGTAAGGAAGTGAAAGGAAAGTCAAGATAACACAAAATTTCTATTTTGGGGAAATATAGGAATGGTGTTATCATTCATCAAGAGAGAATATAGAAGAAAAAGCAGGCTGTATGTGGGTGGATATGATGGATATCTGGTGATATACAATAAGAAATAATAGGCTCCTTTCAGTTCTGAGGATGCCAGGGTGCAAGTCCCTATGGGAGTTTCCTCAGGAATGTCTGACAAAAGGTGATCAATATGCATAAGGAAATATGGTAGAAAATATGGTAACCCTTGCAACAAGAGCCCTGGGTTAAAAATCACGTCTATTATTTTAGAAAAATAAAAATGTATATCTGGGTGAAGAATGGACAAAGTGAAAAAAATTGAGCAAATATTTTAATATGATATATTTCAAGAAGGAGGCAACTGTTTTTCTTTTTTTTTTTTTACGGGTAAGTTTTTTTAACTTTTTTATTTTATTTTTTTAAATACCAAAAAAACACCAAACAAACACAAACATTCCTATTTTGATCATTCCATCCTACATATATAATCAGTAATTCACAATATCATCACAGAGTTGCATATACATCATCATGATCATTTCTTGGAACATTTGCATCTATTCAGAAAAAGAAATAAACCGAAAACAGATACAGAATTTATACATACCATACCCCTTACCCTCCCTTTCATTGATTACTAGCATTTCAAACTAAATTTATTTTAACATTTGTTTTCCCTATTATTTATTTTATTCCATATGTACTACTCGTCTGTTGACAAGGTAGATAAAAGGAGCATCAGACACAAGGTTTTCACAATCACACAGTCACGTTGTGAAAGCTATATCATTATTCAATCAACTTCAAGAAACATGGCTACTGGAACACAGCTCTACATATTCAGGCAGTTTCCTCCAACCTCTCCATTACATCTACTTAATGCGTAAGAATAACCTCCAGGATAATCTCTCCACTCTGAAATCTCCCAGTCATTGATATGTTGTCTCATTTCACTCTTCCCCTTTTTGGTCGAGAAGGTTTTCTCAATCTCTTGATGCTGAGTCTCAGCTCATTCCAGGATTTCTGTCCCACGTTGCCAGGAAGGTCCACACCCCTGGGAGTCATGTCCCACATAGACAGGGGGAAGGTGGTGGGTTTGCCTGTTGTGTTGGCTGGAGAGAGAGGCCACATCTGAGCAATAAAAGAGGTTCTCTTGGGGGTGACTCTTAGGCCTAATTTTAAGTAGGCCTGACCTTTGTGGGGTTAAGTTTCATATGAACAAACCCCAACTGGGAGCTCAGCCTATAGCTTTGGTTGTCCACACTGCTTGTGAGAATATCAAGAATTCAATTTGAGGAAGTCGAATTTTCCCGTTCTCACCATTCCCCAAAGGGGACTTAAGGCAACTGTTTTTAACATAAATAGAATAAATATCAGCCCAAAGAGAGTTCACTGATGGGACTATTGACATAAGTGTACAGAGGATTAAGGAAAAGAATAAGAGATGGTGAAGCATCCAGAGAAAAACAACAGCAAGAATCCATTACTATTCCGAGGCCTGAAAGAACAAGGGGAGCAAATTGTATTAGTAGAAATTAGTGAAAGCATACAGACATAAGAGAGACTGCCAAGCAGGATCTGTGGACATAGTAAAGCTACTGTGAAAATTGTTGCCTGGCACATGGGGAATAAATACCTTCACCTCATTCTTCTCCCACCCTGCAATCACATGCTGGTGCTTCTGCCAGTTGCAGCTGAAGGCACCCAGAAGCCAGAGAGCAAGACAGTGCAGGGGATGTAGTCCTGCAGAGCACAAAGCAAAGCAGAAAAGGGTACAGGATAGATTCGGTAGAGTAAACAAAGAAAAACTGGAACAACTCTAGCATCACAAATGTTTTTAACAATTCTAAACTACTCCAGACCCTGTTACCTTAGATTTTGAGAAATAAAGGACCTCAATTCAAACATAAAACTTTTAAAAACATGTCAATGTCATTTGAAATATAAAAACACCATAAGATCTAATTAGTGCCCAATACAAACAGCTTTTTCCAGCATTCACAGCCCTATATAACCTGAACTCAACTCATCTACAGACACAGTTACCACTCTTCATCATCACAAACCCTTCCAGGCACTTAACTGGTCACCTTACTAACCTTGATCACTTTCTGATCATTCCTTGTTTTAACAAAGACCCACTGTTACCACTATTATTCAACATTCTGCTAGAAGGTCTAGCTAGAGCAATCAGGCAGGACAAAGAAGTAAAAGGCATCCAAATTAGAAAGGAAGAAGTAAAACTCTCATTATTTGCAGATGACATGAAACTATACTTGGAAGATTCTGAGAAATCCACAGCAAAGTTGCTTGAACTAATAAATTCAGCAAGGTGCTGGGATATAAAATTAATGTGCAGAAATCAGTAATATTCCTATACACAAGCAATAAGCTAGTTGAGGAGTCAGTTAAGGAAAAAATTCCATTCAAAATAGCAACTAAAATAATCAAATATGTAGGAATGAACTTAACGAGGGACATAAAGAACTTGTACACAAAAAACTACATAACATTTCTAAAAGAAATCAAAGGAGATCTAAATAGCTGGAAAAACATTCCCTGCTCATGGACAGGAAGGCTAAATATAGTTAAAATGCCAATTCTCCCCAAATTGATCTACAGATTCAACACAGTGCCAATCAAAATTCCAAAACCTACTTTGAAGATTTGAAAAAGCTAACTACCAAATTCATCTGAAAGCGAAAGAGATGGATGAGCCTTGAGGACATAACGTTGAGTGAAGTTAGCCAGATGCAAAAGGATACTATATATGAGTCCACTTTTATGACCAGCATAAAGGTATAATCAGAGGCTTGTATTACAAAATATAGGGGACTCAGAGATACACAGAAGCTAGAGATGGGTGAACAGTTAGTTAATGTGGTTGAACTCCTAACAGACAGGAGCAAAGGTGATTCTCTAGTGAGTCTAGAAGTAATATTACCATATTGACAATGAACAATATTGAAAGGGGTTGTATACACCTACATGTCCCACTGATTCACAATAGAAATATGAAAGAGTTCTTGTAAGAATTACTTCAAAGATATGATTCTTATATAAAGAGTGTTTAAGTCCAGGGTACAGGGAAAAACTGCTATTGCATGCTATGAGATGTTCAAAAGGAAACCATCAGCACTACCACAGCAACAGCAGAGGTAAATAATGGGGTGAGGGACAAGAGGTAAGAGGAGGTTTAGATTTCCTATTTGGCGAGGGTGTTTATTGGTTTTCTTTCTCTTGGGAACAATGAAATTATCTAAAATTGAGAATGTTGATGGATTATGGACTTTGGGCCCTCTACATGATGCCTGATGAATGCAGGTGGCAGAAGGATGCACTGACGGAGAAGTAGAATGGCAAATGGTGTATACTTACAAACGAAGGTTGTGCTTGCTGCTACAAAAAGGAACAATGTCGTGAGGCATGCAACAATGTGAATGAACATGTGGAACATGTGGTGAGACAAAATAAACCACAACCAAAACAACAACAATGGTACGGTCACTTTTAGAAAATGCTTATTAGAAAACAGGGGCCTAGACTGAAAGCTTTTAGAGCAGACACATTAAGTCCAGGTGGTGATTATTTCTATTTCTGGATTTTGAGATGCTGTTTTATATATACAACCTGATATTTAGAGACAAGAACGAAGCCAAACAGGTTGAGGGTAAAGTAATTCAGAACACAGGGGTAAGGAAGACAATGTCTATATTTTAGAACCACACACACTCTTTGAGACCAATGGAAGAAAGGCTTATTTGATCTGGAGCTGAAATGTTCTATACTGCATAATCTAATTCAACCTACCTGTATAGCTCATTTGAACAACTGAAACACAGGAAGCACAGAATAAGAAAGAGGTCCTTTAATCCTGTATAGATTATTGCAATGCCTGGAAACATCTTAGAGTATATTAAGCAGATAATCAAAAAGTCCCCTGGGGGGGGAAGGGGAGAAAGAATTATGGAACTATTAAACCTTACCATCAGGGAATCCCGTGATCCTGTCAAACTTGAGGGATACCCAAGTCAACAGGCCATGCCCTCGTCATGAGGCTTCCTCTTGTGGAGCTTATGTGGGTAGAATACAAGCTTAGACTACCTATAGACATGCCTAAGAGTTACGTCTGGAGGACCTCTGTTGTTGCTCAGATGTGGCCTCAGTCTCTCTAAGCCCAACTCTGTAAGTAAAATCATTGCCCTCCTCCCTACGTGGAACATGACATCCAGGGGTGAAAGTCTTCCTGGCAGGTTGGCAGATGACTCCCAGGGATGAATCCAGACCTGGCACCATGGGATTAACAATTTCATCTTGACAAAAAGGGGTAAAAGAAGTGTAATTAATAAAGTATCAGTGGCAGAGAGAGTTCAAATAGAGTCAAGAGGCTACTCTGGAGGTTGCTTCAGGTAGACCTTGGTAGCGACCATAACCTGCCAGCCCCCAATCAGGACCATTCCTACCAATCCTAAAGAACACATAAGGCAATGTAAGATTCCACAAGGGTTCCATGCACTAGAGTAACTTTTCAGAAACCTACAACCTCCAGATAGGTTCCTGGTCCAGGTAAGTCCTGAAATCTAGCCCAGCCTCTCTAGAACATCAGATAATTCCATCTCCCTACCCCATATTAATGACAGCCCCTTCTAATACCAAAAATTTAGAATTGCCATAGCCCAAGCAACCCCAAAGAGAGGTATGGAAAGATCAAAGGTGATGGTGGAACTATACACAGCAGATAGGACTTAACAAATGAATTTGAATGCTGAATCATTAAATTGGTATCTCTTTTAGTATCCAGTATTTTAGAGCAGCTAGAAGTAAAAACCTAAAATTGTGAAATTGTAACCCACGTCAAAGTCTGATATATGTTCTACAACTAATTCTGGTGCTGTGCTTTGAAATTTATAGCTTTTTTGTATATATGTAATTGTTCACAAAAAAAAGAAGGGAAAAAGTCAACTGTGATGATAAAACAGTATTTAAGCTCTTTAGCCTCCTATATTCTGGAGCAGCTGGAAGGAAAAATATGACAGGATCACATGGTAGCCCATGACAAACTCTGGGATCTGTCCTGTAACCACTTTTTGAAGAGTGCTTTGAAAATTATTGCTTTTTTATTTCTTTATTTTGTATATATGTTATACTATACAATAAAAAAAGTTTAAAAAAACAAACTTGTAAACAAAAAAAGGAGAAAGATTTAAGAAAAGCAAATGATACAAGCAATTTAAAATTATTTGCCTGGAAATGAATATACAAGAAAAAAAAGGTTTCTATTTCTTACTTTGTAAAATTACCAGTTGGAAAAGCATTCTTAAAACAGTAAATCGAATAAAATACTTAAAAGGAATCAAAATGAACAATTAAACTTAAGCTTATGCTTAAGCTTATGTGAATAGAGAGGAAGATTTGAGGGGAAAATATATATATATGTTTAATTACTAGTAGAATTAGACCCAACTCAGTGATTTCTATTGCTGTAAGGCTAAGCAAAGCATTAAGCTTCTTTGGATTTCACTTTCTTCTTAAAGACAGAAAGCTTGATGAATTAAGTTCCTTCACATTCAGATATCACAAAAATCTCATCCTAAGATTCAATTAATTTATTGGTGTACAGACTAGCAAACTCCTTATGAATGGCTCAAAAAAACATTCATTTTCAAGTATCAACCTGCAATCACAAAAGATTCAAAATGAAAAATTTTTAATTATTCAATATAACAGAATAAATTAGGACCCAATGAACAAAAATAAAGTGTAGTCAAACAAGATAAGCTTCTGCTATTACACGTAGCAATACATGTAATACTTCTACCAATATGATTCCTCCCAGTAATGTAATTAAGACTTCTGTAATATAAATTTAATATGTAAATATTCCTATTTATTATTTTTCCAATGTAGCATCTTTCATCTTTATAAACAACTCAGCATTAAATTCACCTAAAACTTACTTCTAATACTGAAACTCTTAAAAAAAAATACTCTGTCTACAATTAAAAGTTTAACATGGTACTTGCCCACCCCACCCCACCCCTGAAAAAAAGTCCAAGTGAATATTCTCACAAAGAGAGGTGGAACTGCTTTTAGAATATTTTTATAATACCTGTGAATGAAGTTTTCTGTGGAGTTCTGAAAATAATGCAGCATCCGCTTCTCTTCTTTGTCTAATAACTACAAGGTTAGAAAACAAACAGCATATAAATCACATATAATGAAATTCTTTTTTATGATGCTGTCTCATCTATAATAACAGACAACTTTGAAACATGCCAAAAAGAATCTCAGACTTTAAAGAATTAAAAGACCTAGTCAATGATTGGCTTTTTAACTCTATGCATTTGGTCAACTTATGTTGTGGACCTACAGTTAACATCTGTAAAATATGGGCAGTATTAGATTGGGCTCAAAGAACTTACATGAAAATTAACTAATAAAAATAATGCAATTTTAAAAATCTATCCACAAACACTTAATAAACAGACTCAGTGAGTTAAACAAGCACCAATTTAACAAGTTAATAATGGCTATTTGGAAGGAAGGCTAGGAAGTGAAAATAATTTTGGAATCCTAAATGCAAAGGGCAGTAACAAAAAAGTATGACACGATAGTTTATTTGGCTTAAAAACTACACATTCTAAAAATTTTTGCTGACATATACAGCAATGCTTCATCTTGTTTTTAGTATAAAATTTAAGAGTTAATTATTCAGTTTCAAAACAGCTTACTATCTAATTTTCATCCACTCATTCATGTGATTCATAAATGAAGGTAGAAAAATATCTTTCTGATAATTCCAACTACATTTATGAGTTATTTCAAAGTGGCCAGAACAAGTAAAAAGCTCGTATTATTTTCTGTTTCATGAAGAAAAAGAAGCTAGGGATTAGATTTTAAAGTTCTTTGAGGGAACAGACTCCACTTGCTCACATTTACAATGAGCAGAGTATCTGTGCATGGTTGCCTCTCAAAGAAATTATTAAGTCTTCTAAAAAAAGTACTACTTTTAAGAACTAAGTTATAATAATTTCAATAGTTTCTAGTTTATCTTTGTATTTATCCCAGTTTAAGAGTATGACTTCATATTTGCATGTAGACAGCACTTGATATTTGAAGTCAGACATGAAAAAAATAAAAAGTAACTTTTCTTAGTTATTCTAGAAGGCAGGCCTACCACAACTCAACTAATCTAATATATTAGCAATTATAATCACTTTCAAAAATGTTAAAATTTGAGAAAGTTATGATAGACGAATGGTGATCATTTATATACTACCAACTACACCTGTCTAACAACAGAGCTAGATACTTAGGGAGGTGGTGTTCATTGGAGGTGCTCATGAGAAACAGGTGGACAACTTTTGGGAATATATCAGAAGAGGTATATTGAATCATTACATAACATGCTGCAATGTCAAAAACACAGAGAAAAATAGGAAACACAAACTATACTCTACAGTTTTCTTCTTAAAAATTTTTTTCAAGAATTTAACTTCAGATAAATTTTATCTTTAGCTGTTACATATATGTTTAATACGTTCACCCTGAAGTCTTGAAATGTAAATTAGTAAAAGGATTCAAGTCTTAATAAAACCTAATAGTTGTCCAGACAGGTCCCTGGACCAGAGAAGTCCTAAAATGAAGGGCCAGTCTCTCCAGAACATCAACTAATTCCATTTCCATCCCGTATTATTGATAGCCCCTTTTAACATGAAAAACTTAGAATGGGCCTAGCCCAATACCTCTAAAGAGTGTAAGAAAGATAAAAGGTGATACCAGAGCTATACACAGAAGGTAGGGTTTAACAAATGAATATAAGCGCTGAATCATTATACTGAAATTTCTTTTAGTGCCCAGTATCTTAGAACAGCTAGAAGTAAAAATTTAAAACAGTGGAATTGTAATCCATACCAAACTCTGAAATCTGTTCTACAACTAATTGTTGTGATGTGCTTTCAAATGTATTGCTTTTTTGTACATATGTTGTTTTCACAAAAAAGAAAAAAAAACATCGACTGTGATGATAAGTGCACAGCTATATGATACTGTGAGCCACTGATTAAACCCTTTGGATGATTACATGGTATGTGTATAATATGCATACACATGGTATAATATGTCTACACATGGGGTAATATGATATATAATATGTGTATACACATTATATATTAATAAAAATAAATAATTTATATTTAAAACAATTTTTTTTAACTAATGGGTGGAGTCAGGAATAATCTACAAGTTAAAGAAGAGAATATGGTGTTCTTATGTTCATAGTTTTATAAACATGATGAGGAAAATAAGTTCTTAATGGTTAATAGCAAGATAAACATTCCATTTTTATCCCTCTACTTTAAAAAATGCATGTACATCAAGTAATATCAAAAATCTGAAGCATATCAGCAGACAGATCTTTTCAAACTCATATTGCTTATCAACCCTAAAGATGCAAAGGCACCTATAGCCAGATGCCACAGCAATCAATTCCTATCATCCATCCAAGCTTACTAACTACCTACCTTAGTTATACTCTGAAATAAGACATCCATGAAGACCACTGCCAAATGCAGTTAACAATAAAACCGTTTGGTGTGGGGAAACTGTTCAGTAAAGACATAACTCTAGCAGGTGTCATTATGCCAAAACATTTAGAAATAAGACCAAAGCCCCATTTCACTGGGTAGTTGAATAGCTGGCACCAGCAGGGAAAATGCAGTAGTCTTCATGGTAGGATTCCATATCAGTCAGGTAGAGCTTGGGTTATACAGCCTCAGAAAACCATGAGTAATAGGGGGTTGGCGACTGGGGAGAAAAACCCTTCAACCAGGACTACAAGTAATTCTAATACATGATTCCTAAATACTCAAAGCCAAGCTTCTCTTCCCATAGAAATTCTAGGAGTAACGAAGGATAATGTAGCCTCACCTTATATGATCAGATAACCTATTAGTAAACCATTTGCTAATAAACAGAATCCTATCAAGGTCAAGGGCAGTTTTCTCCTCTAAGGTATTAACATTTTAAAAAGCTTTAAATACCAGCACAGAATTAAAATGTTGATCTAAGTGAGTTTTAAAGTACTAGAAGTTTGGATGTTGACAACCATAAAAGCAGTATTTGTTTCACTTAAGAGATTTTTACTGCCTAAATAGTATGCGGTGTTATCTCATTGAAAAGTTCAGAATATTAAATACTGCAAATCATAAGAGAAGCAAGAAGTTATTATATTAAGCCCTTTATCTTCCTCACACCCTTAATCAAATTATGTTGCTAATTCAAAACAAATGTCTTGCTCTATGCTCTAATAAAAGTCAGTATTGAGTTGTCATTATTTTTAATAGTATTTATAAAAATTAAAATCTGCCTGGGATCTATACACGCACATACACACACATATACACACACATTAAAATACAACTTAAAGAATCCAACAAATGCCCCCCTTCCCCGCCAAAAAAAATACGTACGTTCTTTCTTGATTTTTTCAGCTACTAGAAATTCATCTCTTTCAACAGTTGGGGCAAAGTTGCTGCCAATAACTCGCACAGCATACTGGAACTGTTGTGCTGCATCAGCTAAATAAAAAACATGATTTAACAATTCTGACAAAATTAAAGATGCATAAAGGGAAACCAATTATTATCTGTCAAGTGTTAATTTTCAAGCACTTTGAAGCTGCCAGTTTAAGACAGTGGACTGAGCATACTTATTTAACTTTCTACTTTTCCAAGGTGTTTCACTAAGACAGAAAAGCTATTAAGAAATAAAAACAAAATTAACCATTATTTCATTAACTAATGAATGAAAGCTCTATAAAAAAAAAGTAAGATGACAATAAGCTAGAGTGTCTGAGGAAATCCTAAAAGGTAAAAACAAATTGGGCTGATAATCAAAGAAAATGGATAAGGGAAAGTCACAACCCTAAAGATGATGCATGAAAAGTAAGCCTTCTAAAGAAAGCCTCAAAAAATCTCCAAGTTTAAAGTCAATAAATGAAAAATATATATATATATATATAGAAGTGGACCATGGAACAAACAAAATAGGTAATTAATTTATAAACTGTATTTATACTTCAAGAGAAAGATTATGGATTAAACACCAATGTTTGCCTCCATTTCCTTCAAAACTCCTGTTAAATTGGGAATAAAGGGTTAAAAACAATTAAAGCATAAACCTAGAAGGCAAAGAACACAAGACAGAAACAACACCAGAGAGAAGTCAATGTACTAGACACTAGAAAGGAGTCTCAGCTATGGCTGAGTAAGCACACTCTACTACATTTCCTTCAGATTACAACTAAAAATTCTGGCAAAAAAAAATATGAGACGGCTCTCAAAAGACTCTGAGTGATGAATAAGAAGAGGTAGGACTGGATATAAAGCTCAAGAATCAAGGAGAAATCTGGCAATTAATTTAGCTTTGTTTTTCTATTTTGTTTATTTACTTATTTGCCTCCAGCATCCCAGCTGGAGCTGAAAGACAATCCAAAACTCAAACCACAAATAGGCAAACACAGTAAAAGTGCCAAGAAAAAGTTTTCTCTCTAGCCAGAAAACAGGGAGAGAAGGGAAGGGAAGGTTGGGCCCTTTGACTAATCTGCCCTACAATGAATGAATGCTAGCAGCAAAATGAAACTGCTCATTTTTCACTACACTGCAACCCGTCTACTTCCAACACTACACTGGAACCCTGTGGAGAGTAACCCTTTCGACTCTTGCCATCCTACACCAAGCAAAACCAATAATGAAGCTAAAACCAGGGGCGGTTCCACAGGCTCTATCACAAGAAGTGTGGAACAACATTAGCAGTCAAAACTCCGGCTTTTTAAGTTTTGGAAATGGATGGTGGTGGTGGTGGAGCTAGCACCTTGTGAGTTTAACAGCACTGAATTATGTATGAGAACGTTGCTAAAAGGGAAAATTTTAGGTCGTATATGTTACTAGAATAAAAATTAAAAGATAAAACAGTACTGTTCAACACAGTGAACCTTACTGTAAATGATGGACTATAGTTAATAGTACAATTATTAAAATGTTCTTTCATGAATTATAACAAATGCACCACACTGATGCAAGGTGTTAACAATAGGGTGGTATATGGGGGAAAAAATGAACCCTAATGCAAACTACGGACTATAGTAATAGTACAATAATAATATTCTTTCGTCAACTGTAACAAAGGTGGCACACTATTGCACAGTGTTAATAATGGGGAGGGGGGATATGTGGGAATGTTGTATTTTCTACATGATTTTTCTGTAAACTTACAACCTCTCTGTGCCAGTTTGAATCTGTGGTGGACCCCAGAAAAGTTAGGTCCTTTAATCCTCATTCAATACTGTTGGCTGGGGGCTTTTTCATTGTTTCCATGGAGATGTGACCCACCCAATTGTGGGTGATAACTTCTGACTAGATGGCTTCCACAGAGTGAAGCCTTGTGAGGCTTGACTGGAATCCTTTAAAAGAGGAAACATTTTGGAGAGAGTCCCTTTTTTTAGAGAACCACAAGAGTCCACACTGCCAGAGACCTTTGGAGATGAAGAAAGAAAACACCTCAGGGAGAGCTTCGTGAGTCCTGGAGAGAAAGCTAGCAGATGCCTCCATGCTGCCTCGTGCCTTTTCAACTAAGAGAGAAACCCTAAACTTCACTGGGCTTTCTTGAGGGAAGGTAACCTCTTATTGGTGCCTTAATTTAGACATTTTTATAGACTTCCTTTAATTGGGATAATCATTGAATACAGATGCAAAATCCTCACCAAAATATCAGCAAATTTAGCCCAACAATATATTAAAAGGAATAATATATCACAATTAGGTGGGATTTATACCAGCAACAAAAAAACAGGTTCAACAATGACTTAATATAATTCTCCACATTATCAAACTAAACAAGAAAAACCACAGTTGTTATCAATAGATGCACAAAGACTTCTGACAAATCAGCTTCCTTTCATGATAAAAACTCTCAACAACAAAAAAAAACTGGAATAGGACTGAACTTCCTCAGTCTGGTTAGGTTCCACAAAACTTCTACAGCTCATATCTTACCTAATGGCAAGAATGTCCACACTTACCACTTTCTGTCCGTATCATATAAAAGCCCAAGTAAGTACAATAAGGAAAGAAGAAATAAAGGACATTTAAACTAGAAAGAAAAAGAAAACTATGCCTAATTTCCAGAGGGCAGGATTATCTAACCAGGAAATTCCAAGATATCTACAAAAAAAATCTACTAACCTATAAGTGAATTTAGCAAACACATATGATACAAAGTCAGCATACAAGTCAATCATAGTTCTATGTACTAACAATAACCTATTGGAAGCTGGGGGCAAAATTTTCCCAATTCCATCACTCTATTCTGTTCTCTACTTAAAAGTCACCTCCTCAGAAATATCTTCCTATCTAAAGTACATGTACATACACACACACACACATATATGCGTGCATTCGCGCGCACACACACAAACACAGTCTTTCTTAATCATCACTATATTAATACAGTATTTGTTCCAACCCAAGGCTTGGAGGGTTTGGTTCAGGGCAGCCCAAAGACCAAAGGGCATGTCAGATACAGAGTTATACATGAATTTTAATTAGGACTTACAGACAGGAGAAGATCTTCCACAGTAGTGACTGACTGTGGAAAATAAAAGTCAATGCTCCACAAAGGGAGCAGGGGTAGCGCAAGGGTTTATAAGGGTTTAGGACAAGGGCATGAGAGGAGAGTTTCAGCAGAGTGTCATGACACAGGGGTTTGTTATCAACAGTGATCACAGGAGAGGAGTTTTAACGCTTTGTTTACTATACCATCTACACATTCTTCCACCACGACCACCAATCCCCCCAAAGAGATATGACAACTTTAATGTCTCTCTCAGTCATGCAGGCAGCTACATCAAATGACTTGTTTGCAGTATGGTGGGGAATGCTCTCAATATGGAAGGAATCCCAGGCCCTGTGTCTCCACAGTATTCAACAAATATGTGGTGAATGTATATTCAGTGGGTTAAAAAGATCAAAAAGAAATACTCCAAAATGTGTTTTCTGGGGTCACAACATTACAGAGTAGCTTAATTTTTTTTACTTAATATTCTTCCACACTTACCACACTGAATGTATATTAAATTTATAAATATTGTTAAAGTGTCATTCAAAAAATGTTCATTTACAGAATGAAGTTAGGCCCTGCATCAGTCAAAATGGTGGAGGGAGAATTTTCAGGGCTCTAATCATCCACAGAAGCTCTGAACAACCAGTAAGAACTAGCAGAAACATTTTTCTCAAAGCTCCAGGTAACAATTAAAGGATTTTAATACCTGGGTGTACTGGTTTGAAAGGATGTATGGCCCCTAGAAAAGCCATGTTTTAATCTAAATCCCAATTCATAAAGGCAGAATAATCATTATTCAACACTGTATGTTTGAAACTGTAATCAGATTATCTCCCTGGAGATGTGATTTAAGCAAGAGCGGTTGTTAAACTGGATTAGGTGACAACGTGTCTCCACCCATTTGGGTGGGCCTTGATAAATTCTGAAGTCCTATAGAAGAGGAAACATTTTGGAGAATGAAAGCAATTCAGAGAGAGCAGACAATACTGCAGCACCAGGAAGCAGAGAGTCCACTAGCAAATGTTTAAGAGATGAAGAAGGAAAATGCCTCCCGGGGAGCTTCATGAAATAGGAAGCCAGGAGAGAAAGCTAGCAGATGACGCTGTGTTCACCATGTGCCCTTCCAACTGAGAAAGAAGCCCTGTGTTTGCCATGTGCCTTCTCACTTGAGACAGAAGCCCTGAACTTCATCGGCTTTCTTGAACCAAGGTATCTTTTCCTGGATGGATGCCTTTGATTGGACATTTCTATAGACTTGTTTTAATTGGGGCATTATCTCGGCCTCAGAACTGTAAACTAGCAACTTATTAAATTCCCCTTTTTAAAAGCCATTCTATTTCTCGTATATTGCATTCTGGCAGCTAACAAACTTCTAGAACACTGGACAAGCAATGAATCGAGAAAAATGCCACTTAAAAGGGGTAGGAGCTCCTGGTGTCTTGGCTAGCACCTCTCCTACCCCCTGGTCCCAGTTTCAAATGGACATAGTAATATCCATGCACATACTGGGGGCATATATGCCTGGCCCAATCTGTTTGGTGTTGACCTGAGGGACTACAACTTGTCTTCTGTTTACAGACATACCTACAGATACTGTGAGAGAACAATCAAGTGAATGCCTGGGGCTTGGGATTGCTGGCTATAGGACACACACTGCAGTGCCCAGAACCATGAAGAAACTGCTTCCTAGAAGAAGGGACATTTGTATACTTGTAAACAGGGGAACTTCTAGGGCCAAACGTGCATGACCAAGACTAGACATGTACAAAGAAAGAATCAAGGAGGTCCGTAGCTTTGGCTCAAACTTTTCTCTAAATTCATAGCAAAGACAAGCGCTGAAGGAAAGCACTTGCATAGACTGATCTGCAAAGATTGGAAAGGGTATTTTCTTTTCTCCTTCTTTTTTTTTTTTTTTTTTTTTTTGCTCCTTGTCTCTAAGGGAAGCTCTGTTGTAACACTAACTAGATACAAACTTAAGGAACAGACACTTCAAAGTCAAAATACCAGCAATAACACATCACTAAAATACCAAAATGTCCAGGTTTCAACAAAAGATTACAAAACATACAAAGAAACAGAAAGCAATGGCCCAGAAAGACAAAAGAAAATTTTAAAGATAATCCAACAGTGAAGAGACTCAGACCTGAGACATTTCAAAAACTTTTTTAAAAATGATTTTAAAATGCTCAAAGAAGTAAAGGTAAACATGGACAAACAACTGAAGGAAATCCGGAAAATGATAGACGAACACAAAAAGAATATCAATAAATGAAAATTATGAAAAGGAACCAAACAGGGCTGAAGACCACAGTGACAAAAATTTAAAACTCCCTAAAAAGGTTCAACAGTGGATTGGAGCTGGCAGAAAAAAACAAGCAATGAACTTAAAGACAAGACAACTGCAGTCGTAGAATCTAAGGAACCAAAGGAACAAAGAATGAAGAAAAATAAACAGAGCCTGAGGGATCTGTGGGCCACCAACACTGGAAGTTACAGAAGAAAAAGAGAAAGTGGCAGAGAGAATATATAAGGAAATACTAGCTGAACACTTTCCGAATTTAATGAAAGGTATGAATGCATACATCCATTCACTGCATCCATGTGCAGTGAACTCCAAATAGAATAAATCCAAATAGACCTACACCACGCCAAGTTATAATCACATTATCAAATGCCAAAGATAAAAAGAGAATTCTAAAAGCCACAAGAGAGAAGATATGTTCACATACAAGGGAGCTTCAATGAGATTAAGTACTGATTTCTCATCATTAACCACAGCAGCCAGGAAGCAATGGATGATACATTTAAAAAGCTGACAGCAAAAAATTGCCAACTGAGAATTCTATACCTGCCTAACTGTCTTTTAAAATTGAGAGAGAGATTAAGACACTTCCAAATAAACAAAAGCTGAGGGAATTATTATCAACAGACTAGCACTATAATACACAATAAATGGAGTTCTAAAAATTGAAAGGAAAGGACACTAACTGAAGCCACATGAAGAATTAAAACTGTCTAGTAACAATCATGACATAGGCAACTACAAATACTAGTACTATTGTATTTTTTACTTGCAATTCCACTTTTTAGTTCCTACAGGATCTAAAAGGTAAATAAATAAAAAGGAATGATAAATATGTTTTGGACACAATGTACAAACATGTAATCGGTGACAGGAACTACATAATGCCAATGAATGGGGGAGTACAGGAACACAGTCTGCGTATTTATTGAAGTTAATATCAAAGCAAACAAGAATTTTATAGATTTAGGATATTAAATTTAAGACCCCTGGTAACCACAAAGAAAATATCAGATAATATACAAATTCAGAGAGACAAAAAGTTAAGTACACGTTACCAGGAGTGGGAGGAGAGAGGCAATAAGGAATTAATGCAAAATGAGTATGCGGTTTCCGTTTGGGATAAAGTGCAAGATCTAGTAACAAATGTTGTGAGGGTATTGCAACATTGTGAATGTGACTGATTCCCCCAAATGGTATGCTTGGGAGAGGGTGGGATAGGAAGATTTATGTTGTATATATGCTTTCACAAGTAAAAAATAAATAAATAAGAGAGAGATACTAGTAGCTAATGACTCAAATGCAATATGTGATACTGGATGGGATCTAAGAATGAAAAAGAAAATATCAAAAGGACATCTATTTATTAGGACATAAGAAAAAATTGGAATACAGAATGTAAACTTTATAACAATGACAATTTTCTAGAACATGATAACTGCGCCAAAAGTGATTACGTAAGTGAACATCCTTGTTCTTAGGAAATGTAAGTATTAAGTGTTCAAGGAATATGATGTGTACAATCTGCTCTCAAATGTCCAAAAACAGCTAGTCAGCAAGAGAGAGGAATGAAGGGATAAAAGGAAGGATGGATGGAGGGAGGGAGGGAAGGAGGGAGTGAAAAAGAAAGAAAAAGAGAAAGAAAGGTGGCAAAATGTTAAAACTGGAATATCTGGATATATGGAGGGGAGGGGTGAGGTAGACTGGAGTTTTCTGTAAAAAGGTTTTTGCAACTGTCCTGCAAGTTTGAAATCATTCCAAAAAAAAAAAGTTAAAATAAAAGCTTATTTAAGGAGGTTGCTTATATAATCACTCTAGTAAAAAATTATTTTCAGATTACCATAATCCTGAGTTCTACAAAATTTATCAACAACATAAATACTCAAGTACATCATATAAATATCCCCACTCCAAAAGTTTCATGAACTTTTAAATGTTCTCCTACCAAAGTTTCAAAATTTCCCAATACCCCAAATCCCAGAAATATCCCACCTGGGAAATTCCTGATACTTCATCAAATACTAGGGACTCCCAAGTTAATAGGTGAAGCCCTAGATCTTGAGGTTTGTTCTTACAAAATTTATTTCTGCAGCAGAGAGGCTCAGCCTAATTATGCCTTAGACTTACTTCCAGAGAACCTCTTTTTGTTACTCAGATGTTCTCTCTCTCTCTCTCTCTCTCTCCAAGGAAAATCATTATCCACTCCCTACATGGTACAAAACATCTGGGGTATTTCTTCCTGGCAATGTATTTCCCAGAAACCAGCTGGACCCTGGCACCATGGGCTTGAGAAAGACTTCTTGACCCAAAGAAGGAAAAGAAATGTAACAAAATAAGGTATTAATGGCTAAGAGGGTTCAAATAGAGTCCAGAGACTATTTTGGAAGCTACTCTTATGAAAGCTTTAGCTAAATACTGCTTATTGCTACAGTTGCCAAACCCCAACCAACATCATTCCTGTTAACCCTAAAAAACACTCAGGGCTCTAACTGAGATTCTACAAAAGCTGCACACATGAAGTTTATTTTTCAGAAACCTAAAACCTTCATATGGTTCCCATGCCAGATAAGCCCTGAAAACCAGAGGTGCCAGTCTCTCCAAGAACATCAACCAATTCTATCCCCTATCGCATACTGGAAACACCCCATTTCAACTTGAAAAAAGTTAGAATGGTTATAATCCAAATATCCCTAAAGAATAAGAGAAGGATCAAAGGAGAAAGAGGAAACATAACAGAGAAGTTAGGATTTAACAAATGAGTGACCACTGAATCATTATATTTCTTTTTAGTCTCCACTATCTTGGAGCAGGTAAAAGGAAAAACCTGAATTTATGGAGCTGTAATTCATTCTAAACTTTGAAATCTGTTCTATAACACTTGTTTAAATGTACGTTGAAATTTATTGCTTTTTTGTATATATATTTCATAATTTAAAAATGTTAAAAAAAAAAAAAAAGAAAGAAAATCTCAGAAACACTCTCCTCTTCGTTTCTACCTTGTCTTTAAATTCACTTCCACCCTCTTCAGCCACACTTGAATCTGTATCTCTATCTTCTTGCCAATCAAATATCCAGTCTTTCTTTCTTGGTGACTATAAAATATTTGAAAAATCTATCTGCTATTTCTTAAACCATATCTACCTATTCTGTTTCAAAGGTGGAAGCACATAATCCAGACTACTACTAAGAAATTAGCGGTGACAGTTATTGTTTTATAATTCTACCATCAAAGACTAAAATGGGAAATGTTAACTACAAATTTTGGATTTAAATTATAATTAAACACAACCAGTAATTAAAAAAAAAATAATACATAAGTGCCTACCATGTGCCAAACACTGTAAGGCCATAAGAATATGACATACAGAGGTTACCAAAACAGACAAAGCTCTAATCTCATAGAGCTAAGCGAGAAGACAAAAAAAAATAGGTGTGCTGGGTTGAAACTGTCATGTACCCCAGAAAAGCCATGCTCTTTTAATCCTGCCTTGTGCATACAGACCTATTTTGAGTGGGACCTTTTGATTAGGTTGTTTCCATAGAAATGTAACCCACCCAATTCAAGGTGATTCTTAATCCTTTCCTGCAGCCCTTTATGAAATCATAGAGAAGCTAAGAAAGGAAATGCCCCAGGAGAAGCAAAAAGTACCCATAGGAGCTGAGAGAGTCCTTTGAAACCAGAAGCTAGAATGAAGGACAGCACAGTTGTCATGTGCCTTCCCATGTGACAGAGAACCCTGGATGTCAGCTGCCTTTCTTGCAAGAAGGTATCTTCTTGGTGCCATAATTTGGACATTTTCACGGCCTTAGAATTGTAATCTGTAACTTAATAAATCCCTTTTGTAAAAGCCAATCCATTTCTGGTATACTATATTCTGACAGCTTTAACAAACAAACAGTAGGAAAATAACTACACTAAGTAACTGCATTGTGATAAGAATTGTCAAAAGAATAAGCAAGACACTATGATAGCGAATATAAAGGAAGACTTCATAAAATACGTTGGTTAAGGAAGGTCTCTATGAGGAAGTTTTAAGCAGACATGAAAAGCCAAAGAAACAGGTGGAAAAAACACAATAATGAAATTCAGAGGGCTATTTTGTATACTGTTCCTCAAAGGCGGCCAATGAGATTGGATACCAATACACAGCTTAGTCAAAGTCGTTCCACGTAGGGTCATAGATAATAAGGGCCAGCCAGATTTTTTATTATCTTAATCCAAGACTAAAAATTAGAGTATTTAGGGCAGTATTCTAAATCTGTTTAACCAGAAAGTATCAACACAATACATTATACCTTTATCTCTAATTTGTTCTGGGTATGTGTAAGAGGTAAGCAGCCCTCAGGAACCTGGAAGAGGGAGTTGGCACTCCTCTGGCAATCATCTGCAATTATTTCTTTTAATAAGAATTGGGCACCAATAAATTCAAGGACATATCATCAGGCAAGTACCAGAGAAGAGACACTGTAATTGTGCTGCTGACATATTCAGTCTAAAATAAGCAAGATGAGGTAGACCTGAGAAGTCAAATAGGGCATGTCCTGATGAAGTAGGATACAGAAGTACCTACAGGTAGGACCATGACATCCCAGCCTCTTCCCCAGCTGGGAAGACAGACAAATAGGGTATCAAATTCTATACTGAAGGACTTCTGGAGAAGATGGTGGCTTAGTAAGACGCGCGGGTCTTAGTTCCTCCTCCAGAACAGCAACTAAAGAAACAGAAACAGGCGGGCCGCGGTGGCTCAGCGGGCAAAGTGCTTGCCTGCTATGCCGGAGGACCTCGGTTCGATTCCCGGCCCCAGCCCATGTAACGAAAACGGAGAAACAAAATACAATAAAAACAAGAAAATGTTTAAAAGATGTTTCCCTTTCTTCCTCTCTTCCTTCCTTCTATCCTTCCTTCCTTCTCTCTGTCTTTCCTTTAAAAAAAAAAAAAAAAAAAAAGAAACAGAAACAATACGAAACAGCTCCCGGAGCCACGACAGAAACCAAAAAGACAGTGTACCCCATTCTGGAACGGCTGAACAGGCAGGGAGAATCCGCTGCGGTGAGATACCCGAGGGGCGCGCGTTTTTCCGGCCGGGGCGGCTGGCGACTGGGGTCCCCTCCACACACGTGGCTCCCCAGTCTGACTGGGAACGTTGGACAGCGGGGCCCTCCCGCCACGCTTGGCGTCTCGGGCCAGCTGGGCAATTTGGACCGGCACTCCCCCAAGCCGCGGTGGCCGGCGACCCCCTCCTCCACGTGTGGTTTCCCAGGCTGACTGCGAGATTCGGATTAGCAAGTTAAAGGAGCCACAGCATCTTTTACTGGTGGGACCCGCAGACAGACGAGCACCACGAGCGCCACCTACTGGGCAGGAAAAGAAAAACAGAGCCCAGAGATTTCACAGAAAAACCTTTCAACCAGCCGGGTCCCACACCCAGGGAAATCTGATTAAATGCCCAGACACCAGCAGAAAATAATGGATGACGCTCGGAAAATTGAAGATATGGCCCAGTCAAAGGAACAAACCAATAGTTCAAATGAGATACAGGAGCTGAGACAACTAATGCTGAATATACGAACAGAAATGGAAAACCTCTTCAAAAACCAAATCAGTAAATTGAGGGAGGACATGAAGAAGACATGGGCTGAACAAAAAGAAGAAATAGAAAATCTGAAAAAACAAATCACAGAACTTATGGGAGTGAAGGATAAAGAAGAAAAAATGGAAAAAACAATGGATACCTACAATGGTAGATCTAAAGAGACAGAAGCTACAATTAGTGAGCTGGAGGATGGAACATCTGAATTCCAAAAAGAAACAGATACCATCGGGAAAAGAATGGAAAAACTTGAGCAGGGGATCAGGGAACTGAATGACAATATGAAGCGCACAAATATACGTGTTGTGGGTGTCCCAGAAGGAGAAGAGAAGGGAAAAGGAGGAGAAAAACTAATGGAAGAAATTATCACTGAAAATTTCCCAACTCTTATGAAAGACCTAAATTTACAGATCCAAGAAGTGCAGCGCACCCCAAAGAGAATAGACTCAAATAGGCGTTCTCCAAGACACTTACTAGTTAGAATGTCAGAGGTCAAAGAGAAAGAGAGGATCTTGAAAGCAGCAAGAGAAAAACAATCTGTCACATACAAGGGAAACCCAATAAGACTATGTGTAGATTTCTCAGCAGAAACCATGGAAGCTAGAAGACAGTGGGATGATATATTTAAATTACTAAAAGAGAAAAACTGCCAACCAAGACTTATATATCCAGCAAAATTGTCCTTCAAAAATGAAGGAGAAATTAAAACATTTATAGACAAAAAGTCACTGAGAGAATTTGTGACCAAGAGACCAGCTCTGCAAGAAATACTAAAGGGAGCACTAGAATCAGATACAAAAAGACAGAAGAGAGAGGTATGGAGTAAAGTGTAGAAAGAAGGAATATCAGATATGATATATATAATACAAAAGCCAAAATGGTAGAGGAAAATATTATCCAAACAGTAATAACACTAAAAGTTAATGGACTGAATTTCCCAATCAAAAGACATAGACTGGCAGAATGGATTACGACCCAGCAATACCACTGCTAGGTATCTACTCAAAGGACTTAAGAGCAAAGACACAGACGGACATTTGCACACCAGTGTTTATAGCAGCATTATCTACAATTGCAAAGAGATGGAAACAGCCAAAATGTCCATCAACAGATGAGTGGCTAAACAAACTGTGGCATATACCTATGATGGAATATTATGCAGCTTTAAGACAGACTAAACTTATGAAGCATGTAATAACATGGATGGACCTAGAGAACATTATGCTGAGTGAGCCTAGCCAAAAACTAAAGGACAAATACTGTATGGTCCCACTGATGTGAACCGACATTCGAGAATCAGCTTGGAATATATCATTGGTAACAGAGACCAGCAGGAGTTAGAAACAGGGTAAGATAATGGGTAATTGGAGCTGAAGGGATACAGACTGTGCAACAGGACTAGATACAAAAACTCAAAAATGGACAGGACAATAATACCTAAGTGTAATGTAACTATGTTGGAACACTGAATGAAGCTGCACCTGAAATATAGTTTTTTGTTTGTTTGTTTGTTTGTATCTTTTGTTTTTGTTTTTTTTTCCTTTTTTATATATATATATTTTATTAGTATTATTATTTTAATTCTCTTCTCTATATTAACATTCTATATCTTTTTCTGCTGTTTTGCTAGTTCTTTTCCTAAATCGATGCAAATGTACTAAGAAATGATGATCATACATCTATGTGATGATACTAAGAATTACTGAGTGCATGTGTAGAATGGAATGATTTCTAAATGTTATGTTATTTTCTTTTCTTTTTTTGATTAATAAAAAAAAATTTAAAAAATTCTACACTGAAGGGCAAGAATGAATTACTCGAAAATAAACTGTAGACGCAGAGAGTGGATCCAATCTTAGCTCTGCAATTCATAAACCAGATGACAGTGAGCAAAGTCTTAGTTTTCTAGTCTATTAAATAAGGTTAATAATATCTACACAGACCTCCCAGAACTGTTTTGAGACTTAAATACACTATCTCAAGGTATACACACAGCATTAAAATCAAAACTCAATAAAGCATCCACAGTTTTAAACTTTAAACAAGACAAATAATTTGGCCTTCAATCTGAGGATTATAGAGAGAGAAAAAAATACGTTTCCTCAACAAACGTCATTAGATTTGTTTTCTAGGAAGGGCCCTGTGACTATAGTATAGAAAAGACTAGTGGAAGTGAAAAACCAAGGCAAGAAGCTCAACTGGAATTGCACTATCTCAATTCCAAAGGTTAAGGCTCCAAAGCACACCAAGATGTAGGCCCAAGAACTTTTAAATGAAAGATGGTTGTCCTCTGTATCTCAAAAAGGTTATACATACATTCAGGTAAAAGATGACAGCTGAATTTAAAAATATACAAAAATAAACAATTCAGGGGTGCAAGGTTAATTCAGTGGTAGGATTCTTGCCTGCCATGTGGGAGACCTGGGTCTGGTTCCCCATCCATGCACATCCCCCCTAAAAAAACAAACAAGCAAAAACAAACAAACAAAAATTCAACAAATGGTGTTGCAATAACAGGATACTCACATGGAAAAATAATGAAATTTAACCCTGCCATACAGCATACCAAAAAATTAAAAATTAAAAATAACAAACAATTCAAGTGAACAAAAATTCTCAAAATCCAGTTATGGTAATGGAAATATATGAATGCATGGTTTATCTCTGAAGGAAAAATTTAAGAACCACTGCTATGATAAAACAAAGGCGTTAAAGTGGATTAGCCATAATTAACAATCTTAGTGATCTGGATTCTCCTATAACTATGAACATGAAATTAGAAAGGTAACTGAGAGTGCTAGGGATACACATACAAAAGAGAGAAAAAACCAGAAGACAGTACACCAATATACCTCAAGGCCACTGAACCTTTTCCCTCTATCTGGAATATTCCCTATGTATTCACAAGGCCCTCCCTCACTCCATTCTGATCTCTGTTTAAGTAACTCTTCAGAGGCTTTCCCTGACCTCTTCTCTATTCCTTTACCTACATTATTTTTCATTGTAACACTTACCACTAATTAACATTAATTATTTATATTTTATCACCTGTTTCCTCTACTATAATGTGCACTCTATAAGAGGAAAGACAATTGTCTATTCTGTTCATTTCTGTATCACACCACCACCACAATGCCTGGGATGCTCAAAATATTTCTAGGATGAATAAAGGGATAAAGTGAAACACTTGCAAAATGTAGCAAGAACCATGAAGGCAGTCATTTACTATAGTGGCAAAAAAAAAAAAAAAAGTATCTTTTGCTCCTAAAGTTATCACATAACTAATGAACTTCACACACTAATGGTCACGAGTCATGAAAGAAAGGTCAAAATGCAGTCTCACAACTTTGTTAACATGAAACGTTTTAAAAGTCTTCCCTCAAAACTTGTACATTTTCATTTCTACAATCCAGTGCTTAAGGAATAAATAAACCAGGTGGTTCAATTTGGAAAATTCCCTTCTGTGCATCACCACCCTACACGCCCAAAAAAATTTAAAAAAAAAAGTATATATACATACATACACACCCCCCCACACACACACCCAAAGAGGTTACATACCACACCACTTATTTTAAGTGCCACGGCCCAAGAGTGGCTTTACATATTGTAAAGGACTGGTTTTTGGTTTTGCTTCTTAGTAACAATATTCGCTATGCGAACTTTCCTGGGACAGTTTTACATCAAACCCAACCCTCAACCCTTTATAGTAGAAAAACCTGACAGGTAACAGTCACAAATACCTCCTTTACATTATACTCAAATCCGTTACACTTTCCTAACGACAAAGGTAACACCTGTGGCTAGCCTTAACCTTCCCCCGACGCTGCTCCGTGGTGTTCTGTTCCAAAGGATGCGAACGTCACTCTTGCAGCAATCAGGCACGTGTAACTGGGAACCAGTTCTACCCCTTCTTTTAACTCCACTCAGTAAAAAAAAAAAAAAAAAAAAAAAAAACTGCAAAGCATCCACCCCGCTATGTGACATTAGAAAAGGCGGATAAATTCGCAACCCGACAGTATTCCTCCGTAATTCACTCTTGCATCTTACAGATCAAGGCCTATTGAGACCGGGACTCAGCCTGCTCTCGAGGCCCCCAGATCCCTTACACCCCAGTACTCTCTCCTGTCGCTGGCCAACCGCGCGGCTCCGGGCCGCCTCAGCAGTGACCGAAGCATCTAGCAGGCCTTCGGCAACCCTTCAAGGTTCCGCTACCGCTGGCCTGAGGGATCCCAGCCCCTGCCCTGACGCCGAATCCTGTCCTCCTCCTGAGCCTGCTGGAACGTCTCACAGCCCGGACAAGAAGAGAGCGGCCTCCGGGACAGATCTCCGAGTCCCAAGCCGCCCGGTCCCACCCCTGCGGCGCTCGCTCCTGCGGCCCGGGCGCGGTTACCTTCGCTTTTGCCCAGAATTCGGCAGCACAGATTCTGCAGCAGAACATTCGGCGACTTCTGATCCGGGGTCGCCATCCTCGCCTCGGGACTGAAAACGCAGACAAACGGAGGTTGGGACGCAAGCGGGCCGGACCCAGGTGGACTGCCCCTGTCACTCACCCACAAGCTGCACCCCACCCTCCCCAAGGTGGAGCACGCTCCGGGGACTCCGCGTTGACCCCGCCGCTGCTGCACACAGGAACCCTCCTGACATTCAGCGCCGCTAGCCCCTCTCCGCGCCTCGCGCTTGGGCTCCGGCGTCCTCCCCTGACAGGCTAAAATATAGAGACCGCCGGTGTAAAGGGCGCCATTTTAACAGAACCCGCCGAAACTGCTAGCCAGCCCCCACAATGCCTTTCGTCTTCCCCCACGGCTCCAGGCCTTGCGCGTGCAACGACTTAAAAGATCCCCCTCTCCCGTCTCCGCAAAATTTCCCACGACCACCATCGAGCGGGCCAGAAAAGTTCCGGCTAGCAAATTGACCACCTTACTAAGCTTTTGTATCAGTAGTACTGCTTTATGCTTCTCAGAACGTTTCCTGGACTTTTTTAGAACGTTGCTCAAAGGTTCATGATTGTGAATGACTTTCTATGAGAGTGCTTGGTGGTCAGTAGGGCCTTTATAGTCCATAATTTTGGGCTTTTTTTAGTTACCTTGGTTTGAGTCATTCTTGCCTGTTTAAAGTACGAGAGTTCTATGGTTTTTAACGTTTGGTTTAGCATTTCACATCTGCTGTGACCAAAGCGGGCTCTTATAAGCAGAGCATGGGACTATTTACAGGGCATGGTTTTAGTTATACTGACTTCCCAGCCCCAAACCTTCACCGACTCCACTACCTCAATACCCGTTTAACTATGACATCATCCGAAGAGTAAGATCCAGAAGAAAAGTGAGAGAAGAGGAAAAGGCCTGAGGAGAAAAAGATAAATAAGCCGGCAGTTACATCATTCAAGCTTACACAGGCTCCACAAGGGAGACAAAGGCACTGAAAACTTCCCAATTCTGGAACTAAATGAAACTAATGATCCAATCTACATATCAGCTAGCTGGCCCAAGGCAAGAGATCCTGGCAGCTTTTTACAGTTGATTAGACCAGGGCTGGGTACTTGTCCCAAACTGGACCAACCAACGTTTCTTTCCAGGGAATTTAGAATTAAGAGCAAAAGAATTTGTATCTCAGGATGACCTGAGCTATAACATGGATAAACAAGGCACCTTCAAACAATCAAGTGAAGTAAGTGAGAAAGAAAGCAAATCAACCCTCTACTCACTCTCCTCATCACGGTCACAGAAAAACTCAAAACTCCTCTACCTAGGACTATGGAAAAGTTTCCTCCTTGAACTAGGGGATGGCAGACGATACCATAATAGGTGCCTGTTGAGGGCCAAGACACTGAAGAAAGTCTTTTGCTGTACTAGACAGTTAATACCTGTGCTCTTATTCCACTTGAATGCTAGGAATAGGAAAACCATTAGGGCCATAAGACCAAAACAGTCTCTGAGTGAGGCATTTAGAAGGTCAGGACTTCAAAAGCAAAACTGCAGTTTCAGCGGTTGCATATGACCATAGCACTTCTTGCCAGCCCTACAGCTATACTTGCCTGGGCCCAAGAGCAGGCATGATATCCACATAATAGGGTAAAAAGACACAGTGAGAGGGAAGGAAACTAGAGAGCACACAGCACAACATACTACATATTGAGCTCTTGTGACCTTACAACTTCATCTATTACTGAACTTTGCCTCAATGTATTTCTGTCTTCCAGTCTAAAAAATGAAAAAATATGTAAAATGCTACAGTGTGGTGGATATAAAACATGATGTAGACTTGGACTTGTCTACAGACTAGTCACACAATTGGAAACTAGGACACAGAGATAAAAAAGGACATGTTATAATACTGAAAGGGCCAGTTCATTAGGAAGATAAAATAATTGTAAGTGTATAGGACTTCAAGAGATGATGGGGTGAAGGAAGAAAAAATTTAGACAAAATTGTCAAAACAAACCAAATCAGTATACTGTAAGTCAACAAAAGACAATTAAGAAGCACGTATTGACTTAGAAAAATCTAAGTCTGTGTTCTTCTTGCCAGGGCTGCTAAATCCCCCCTCCACAGCTTGATTGGAGAGTACCCTGGGACTCCTGTAAAAGGTTGGATGCAAAAACTGTCAACTTACCTGGTAGAAGAACAGACTTGACATGGTGCAAGAGGTAAAAATCCATAGCTTTGCCAGTTAAAAGTGGCAGACTTTTGCAACTTTCCTGTACATTTGGAATATTTCAAAATAAAGTTCTCTTTAAAAAAGAAAACAAAATAGAAACATCAGCAGTTTCATGCCATGGGAAACAAATCCCACACTTTAGGACCAGACAATTTAAATGTGTGCACGCACACACACACTAACACGGCACCCACAGCAGTCTCATGGAACTATCTCTTGCTTCAGCAGTTGTTAGAACAGATCTGGGTGCTAACCCCCTTCCCCCATCAGCTTTCAACCATAGTCCAACTTTCTCTCCAGTTGCAAGCTCCAGCACCACCTTCTAGGCTATTCCCTGCTTCTGGAGCCAGCTAACACTATTTATTGTAGTTAGTTTCTCTTTCTCAACCTAGCATGAGCTCCCCCATCTACCAAAATTATTCCTGCAAAGTGGAGGCATTCATCAGCCACCTGGTCAATTTTCTCTGGCAGTCTCCCATACCTACCATTCTCTGAACTTCTGTTTCAACTGCAGAGCTGTGGCCCTGAAGAACAAGTAGGTTGTGCCGGTCTCAATCTGTGGTGGACCTCAGAAAAGCCATGCCCTTTGATCCTCATTCAGAATTGCTGGGTGGGAACATTTTGATTGCTTCCATGAAGATGTGACCCACCCAATTGTGAGTGGTAACTTTTGATTAGATGATTTCCATGAAGGTGTGTCTCTACCCACTGAAGGTGGAGTTGCTTGCTGGAATCCTTTAAAACAGGAAACATTTTGGAGAGAGTCCTTTTTGGTAGAGCCACATGAGAGCCAGCAGATGCCACCATGTTCGCCATGTGCCCTTCCAGCTGAGAGAGAAATGTTGAACATTGTCGGCCTTCTTGAACCAAGGTATCTTTCCCTGGATGCCTTAAATTGGACATTTCTATATACTTGTGTTGATTGGGACATTTTCTTGGCCTTAGAACTGTAAACTAGCAACTTATTAAATTCCCCTCGTTAAAAGACATTCCGTTTCTGGTATATTGCATTCCAGCAGTTAGCAAATTAGAACATAGGTGAAGGAGAAGTGCCGAGGTGCCAAATGTCTCTCGAAGATACAAAACCAGTGCAGCAGCTGTGCCTCTTCCAGGATGTGCAAAAGCCATCCAAGACGAGTGGGGTAAAACCTTGTGTATTAGTTAGGGTTCTCTAGAGAAACAGAATCAACAGGGAACACTTGCAAATATAAAATTTATGAAAGCATCTCACGTGACCGTAGGAACGCAGAGTCCAAAATCCACAGGGCAGGCTGCGAAGCCGATGACTCCAATGGATGGCCTGGATGAACTCCACAGGAGAGGCTCACCAGCCAAAGCAGGAATGCAACCTGTCTCCTCTGAGTCCTCCTTAAAAGGCTTCCCATGATTGCATTTAGCATCACTAACTGCAGAAGACACTCCCCTTTGGCTGATTACAAATGGAATCAGCTGTGGATGTAGCTAACGTGATCATGACCTAATCCTATGAAATGTCCTCATTGCAACAGACAGGCCAGCGCTTGCCCAATCAGATGAACAGGTACCACAACTTGGCCAAGTTGACACCTGTCCCTAACCATGACACCTTGTATGCCACAGAAGCCTCTATGACCATGCAGAAGAACCTGAAACTGGCTGCTATGGATCTGCATGCCCTGACTTGTGTACACACAGACCCTATCTCCTTGGCTCCCTGGAGAGTCACTTCTAGATGAGGGGGTAAAATTCATGAAGAAGATGGGCGACCATCTGACCAACCAACCAACGAGGGAGTATCCCTTTTTAAAGCTCCTCTGAAGTACAAATAGAATCCTCCCTAGCCCAGAGGGCCCTGTGGGCTCTCCATTCCCCCTAGCATCTGGACTTCTGCCTAAGCCCCTCCCTCCATCCAGGAGACATCTTGCAGCCCTCTAACAAGCTGTGATCCAAATATGAACAGTAAATCTTTTTGCAGCCAAAAAAGCAAAAACCCAGAATGAAAAGCTGCTACACATCAATTAGAATATGGCTAAAGTAAAAATCTGACCATACCATGTACTGGCAAGGATATGAAGGAAATGGAACATACTTACAATGCTAGTGTAAATATAAATAGGCACAACCACTTTAGAAAACAGTTAAACATATATTTAACACAAGACAGACATTCCATGTCTAGCTATTTATCCAAGAAAAAAGAAAGCATATGTCCCTAGAAAGACTTGTACATGAATTTTTATAGTAGCTTTATTTGTTATAGCCCCAAAGTGGAAAGAGCCCAAATGTCTATCAACAGATGAATGTGATAACACACTGTAGTGTATACATACTCAAGAATAAAAAGAAATTAACTATTAATACACACACCAGTATGGATGGATTTAAATATGATTATGTTGAGGGGAAGGAGCCAGACAAAAGAGAGTACAAACTGTATGATTCTAACTATATAAAATTTTAGAAAGCAGATGAATGGATGCCTGGGATTGGGTAAGAGAAGCAGGAGAGAGAGCTTACAGGTCATAATTAAATTTTTGATGATGATGTTATGATTTCATTGCTATATACATATGTCAAAACATATCAAATAATGCACTTCGCACATGCAATTGCATTTAATTATATCTCAATAAAATTATATTTTTAAAAGGGAAAAAACACTTCAACATATTTAAGGGATGCTACTAAAATTCCAGTCTATTGTAGTTGTTCATAATTTCCCTCTTTCCATTGTACTTTATTTCTTCCCAAATATTCCAATTTTTTCAGCAGAAAATAATAAAAACCAGAAGGAGAAGAAATTATATTTCCAAAGTGCTGAAGGAAAACGACTGTCAACATAGAATTCCAAATTCAGCTAAAATATTATTATTAAAAACAAGATGAAATAAAGATATTTTTAGAAAAGAAAAATTAAGAGATTCACCACTAAAAAAAAAGACTATTAGCAGAGCCACAGTAAAAAAAAAATACTAAAGTGTATCTTCATGCAGAAGAAAAACACAAGACTAAAGGCTGGAAATGCAAGTAGGAATAAAAATAATGTTCAGGGTAAACGCATGATAAATATAAATGAATAATGATTGCATAAAACATAACATTAAGATACATAAAAACCTCTCACAAATAAAAAAGGGGGTAAATGTAATTAATGTGTTGTGATGTCCTTGAAATAATCCTGGAAGAGGTAAAAGTGCTAATTTATATTAAACATTGACATCTCAAGGAGATTTTTGTAATTTCTAGGGAAGCCACTACAAGAAGAGTAAAATTATTGGTAATTACCAAACTAATAGCAAATATAGAATAATAAAAAAGTTCTCATTTACCCAAAATAAAGTGAAAAATAAGAAGATTAAAAAGAACAGAATACAGGGAGGGAAATGAGAAAGCCAATATTTCAATAAAAAAATGTATCGCAGATTACCTTACATATAAATGCAGTAAATCCTCCAAGAAAAATAAAAGAGTCTATAATAGACCAAAACCTAAATATATGCCACTTTCAAAAGAAGTGCCTAAAGTACATGGATATAGAAATTTCAAAAGTAAAATAATGCATAAATATATATATATATAAATATATACAAATACTATACATATATGTGTATACATATACAAGTACTAGCCAAATGAAAGTTCATTGTCTGCCTACATTTTTCAGGAAAGTTTTGCCTATATTTTTCAGGAAATTTTTGGCTGAGGCAAAGAATTTATGTGCTAGATATGTAATAGGAAGTGCGATTCGAGGTAGGTTAGAAAAACAAATGTAAGAGAAAGAGGGAGAACAGATATGAGGATGTGTTACTCATTTAACCACTAAATATGTAACTGCTCACTTGAACCCCTGGTCTTTTTCTTGTGATTTAGATAGGATAATGTGAATAGATGAGGAAGCCCACAGAGGTAAAGTTCATTTTCACTGCATCATATGGAGTATACTTACTATCAGTATGACATCACTTTTCATAATAATAACCTCGATCACCTGGATTGAGTTAGTATTTGTTCAGTTTCTCCACTGTAAAGTTACTCTGTTCTCCCTTTCCATACTTTGGTTTTTGGAAGAAAGTCACTATGCTGCCAATGCTTGAAGAATGGAGAAATATGCTCCACCTTCTTAAAGGAGGAATTTGTTCATAAATTATTTGAATTCTTCTACATGGAAGATTTATCTATTCTCTCTTATGCATTTATTCAAAAATTCATCCAAATCAGTATGAACTCATAGATACTTATTTTATACTTAGGATTATAATACTACTTGTTTTATTGATCAAATTCTTCCAGCTTTGGCCATCCAGAGCTCTTTCAATTGCCTCCTGTATCCCTTTGACATACACTCATTATTATGGTATTTATGTTGTTGTCATGTAGTTTTGGGGATTGTGCCATTTTGAATATATTATGTGCCCCAGAAAAGCCATGTTTTTGTCTTGGTCCAATCTTATGGGAGCAACAGTTTCTTTTAATCCTGATCCAATACTGTAGGTTGGAAAGCTTTGATCAGATTATCTCTGCAGGGCTGTAGCGCATTCAATTCTGGGTGTGACCTTTTGTTTAGAGGGTGATGTGACTCCATCCATTCCAGGTGGGTCTTTATTAGTTCACTGGAATCCTTTAAAAAAGGAGACATTTTGGAGAGAGTCATAAATGACAAATAACAGAGCCAAAAGAAACTTCAGAGCAGAGTTGAAACAGATGCCAACACTTGGAGAATAGAGACATGGATGTTTGGAGATGCTTGAAGCCCAGCAGACGTCACCATGAGGTGTTAAGCAAGCCAGAAGCTGGAGAGAGTGAAGGGAAGTCAAGAGATGAAAGCCAGCCCCAGCGAAGCACTGAGGAAGCCCCCATGGGTAAAGTCTGAAAGCAGCAGAGCCCAGGAGCGAGGGACCAGTGGATGCCAGCCACGTACCTTCCCAGCTAACAGAGTTGTTCCAAACTAATCGACCTTTTTTGAGTGGAGGTAACCTCTTGTTGGTGCCTTCATTTGAACACATTCACTTCCTTAGTACTGCAAGCTTGTAACTTATTAAATTCCCCTTTTTAAAAGCCGCTCCAGGTCTGGTATATCACATTCCAGCAGCTTACAAACTAACACAGGTTTTTGGTTGTTTATTTGTTTGTTTATTAGCACTTTCTTTCTGGAATAATGACAAGATGCTCCATGCTCAGATTATGTATTTCTTACCCCAGTTCTAGAATCAGCCAACCATTTCTCCAAGGACTTCTGCTTCCTTTTATTGGAGAATGGTATTAGAAACCAAGATCTGAGTGCTATGTGTGCTCATTACTTCATGGCCCTCTCAGCTGACAGAACAAGGAGTTATAAGTTTGTATACTAATCCATTTATATACACAAAGGTATAAATATTTCTGTATGTAATCATCTGTATCTATGGTTAGCTAAAGATGAATTCATACTGATGTTTCCAACTTTAATCCATTACTACGTGGGTCATTCTAACCTTCATTTGCTCATTTGTAACCTCCCACTACAACAGTGAGAACACTGGCTCCTAACTTCTGACATTCATTTATATAGTTTCTCAACTCCAGTGTACAAGTATAGGAGTTTCTGAATAGCTAACTCACACCCTTATGGGAAACAACTTTGCCAATTAGAGCACTGTGTTTCTGTACAATTCCTTTTGCCTTTAGTCTTACAGACTCCACTCATTTCCAAAGTAATTTAGGTCAATAACTTATTCTCCCAACCCCTTCAGTGAGTTTGTCATACATTTATAATATATTTGGATTCTTTGGTCCCTTTCTGAATTCCATCCTGGGGCCCAAGGAGGACGATTTTATCAACTGATTTCCATACTCCAGGGCTTAGACACTCACTGCATGCATCATTAATTCCCCATACTTCCAATTTTCAGATTTTTTGAATGTTAAAATGATGTCTTGCAGGGCTCCATGCCTTGACATCTATAGGGAAATCACAGGGTGGAAGGCAGTAGGGGCACATTACAGCATAGGTATGAAATGAGAAATTGTCATGTTGGTCTGCATGAAGCTGGTCAGAGTCCATAGAGAGGTAGCAGGAATAAGAAGGCTGGGAGAATCTGAAGTAAGACATAAGTGGTATCACTATTACACCATTCAGAACCATTTATTATCTTCATTGTATCTGGCCTCCATACTACAATATGGAGACCTTGTTTTAGAACAAGATGCCTTTGTTCTTTTTCCTGACAGCAAAAGAAACAGGATCAATCTGTCAGTGAGCTCCTATCAAGGGGGCTCTCTGTAATCTGACAATAAAGAAAGATGGCTAGTAAAACAAGCTGAAGTCCCCACTACAGCATCTGCCTCTAGGGAGGTAATTGAAAATCATCGTCTCCCTTCCTCACCAACCATCCCAGATTCCATCCATTCTCACTCAATATTTTCACTGATCTAAGTTTCTTGCCTGGTAGAGTGACTCACATTTTCATCCCTGAGTGGTTTGAGCTCTAGTTGCCTTGAACCTCTGTGTCTGCATTAGCTACAATTGACCATTTTCTCTTATTAATGTGAAAAATATAAAAAAGATATGCCCCAAATGTATTCTGGGTTCCTAAATTATTCTCCTTTGCTCCCTATTTTGTTGCAGCTATTGTAAGTGGTAATCAGTGTTAATTACCCTAATAGTATAGTGTCTTCTTTTGTTCTCAGTTGATCTACTGGTATGAAAACCACAAGTGATCAAGTGGTGGCCGTTCCATTCAACGGTAATGGAACCCTTACCGTTTCTTCAGATTGAAATATTCCCTTCTGGGGAATGGTATCTATATCACAGCAGAGTCTAAGGTTGTAAGAACAGGAAGCACAGTTTCCACAGGTGGATTATTGGGAGTGAAAGTGAGAGGAACTAATCCTACTTCTACCCTCGGATTTTTATTTTTTTTACTTATTTCTAGCTATTGTGGACATGGCACCATAACAGACTATTGATTCAACATATATATCACATCATAGAAGATTGCACCAATCCCAAAAAGTATTTTTTCCAAGCTGGTACATTAACTGAGTCCAACAGGTCATTTTTACTTTCTATTAGGCCAGTGTTTGGGGGTAATGGGATATGTGGTAAGACCAATGAACTCTGTGGTCATGTTCCCATTGTCTCAACTCTTTTGCTGAAAATAGGTCCCTTCATATGACACAAAGTAGTATGTTATTCTATGGTAGACAGTTTTCAAATATGGCTCTTCACAGTTCCTTCCTTCTCCTTATGAGTAGGCTGCTCCTCACATCATAAGGAAGAGTCTGCTTCTCTCCTTGAATATGGACTAGTTTTAAAATTCTCTTATATTCTATTTCTCATGTCACATTTGATATTATAGGGGAAAAGGCATTCAAGCAGCCTAAATTGGAAGCTTTATGATTAATGAGACTATCAGAACTAGACTTAGCTATTATAAGGATTTTCTGATGATTGATTGAATAAAACTAGTGAATAGCATTTCATATTATAATTAATTTATAAGCTGATATTCACTTTTTCCTTTTTGAGAGCATACTGATTTATTTTTTTGGAAATCAGATCAACAGATTGAAACTATAATTAGACTTTGAAAAACTCATATCTTTCAGGAAAATCTCAATTAAGTTAAGTAGATGGATAAATTACTTTAGAAGTCAAGAAGCCTTTTGAGCGACTGTCCTTCCTGTTATCTAATTTTGTGAGCATGTAGTGTTTCTTCTTACACTGTTTAAAGTTGGAATTGATTCTCAAAGATTGACTTCTTTTTTTTATTTTCAAAGATTGACTTTTGAGAAGGCTTTTCTATAGATATCATGAGAATTGAATATTGCTTTTGTCATATCACCAAGTTAGCAAACAGAAATCATGATTTCTCTCTTTTCCAACATTACTTTTCCTGTATTCTTTTTTCTTATTACTCAGGTCTATGTCTACAGTTTTTGTAGAATATTAATTTTCAATATGATACTCAAGTATACTGTTGCTTCTTTGATTCTAAAAATATTCTAATTAAAAAAACTATAGAAAGAGTAAGAATGGCTCTTCATAATGGTAATGAAATTTCTTGGTTTGGACAAAAATTCTATGACTAGTGTTTTAATCTCTCTCATCTCTGCTTTCTCATATTTCCCCATTTAATAGTGCACTTGTGGTGGTTGTTAACTTCATAGTTTATTCATAAACATTTTTTTCAATGTTTTTATTCTGTTGTTAGAGTAGGAATTGATTAATTCTTCTGGTAGATGATTTAACAAAAAATATATTTATATGTTTACAGGAAAGAAGATGAGCTGGGATGGAAAATTCCTCATAGATAAACTGTATATATAAAGCCTATCTAGAAACAGTTGTGACACGACAATGAATAATCAGAACAAGAAATCAAGGGAAAAAAGATTCCATTTACAATAGCAATTGAAAGAATCAAATGTCTAGGAATAAATCTAATCAAGGATGTAAAGGACTTGTACACACACGACACACACACACACACACACACACATACACACAAAACATTACTAAAAGAAAGAAAGACTTAAATAATTGTTCATGGATTGGAAGACTAAATTAAGATGTAGATCCTACCTAAAGTGATGTATAGATTCAATGCAATTCCAATCAAAATTTTAACAACCTTCTTTACAGAAATGGAAAAGCCAATCATCAAATTAGTATGGAAGATTAAGGGGCCTGGAATAGCCAAAACTATCTTGAAAAAGAAGAATGAAATTGTAGGATTATATCCTACAGCTATCAAACTCCTAGAAGAAAAGGTGGGGAAGCATCTTCGGGACATTTTGTTGAGCAATGGTTTCTTACACTTTATACCCAAAGCCCAAGTAACAAGAAAAAAAATAGATAAATGGGACCTCATCAAAATAAAAAACTTGTACCTCAAAGGACTTTATCATGAAAATGGGTACACAGTGGGAGAAAATATTTGGAAACCGCAAATCTGACAAAGGTTTAATATCCAGAATATATAAAGAAATATTTTAACTTGACAACAAGAACAAGCAACTCAATTAAAAAGTGGGCAAAACACTTGAATAGGCAACTCTTCAAATGGCTAGAAAGCACATGAAAGATGCTCAACATCATTGATCATCAGGAAAATGCAAATTAAAACTACAATGAGATATCATTTCAAAACCATTATAATGGCTGCTATTGAAAAAAAAGAAAATTACAAGTGTTGGAGATGATTCAGAGAAATAGGAACACTCATTGCTAGTGGTAATGTGGAGTGGTGCAGCCTCTGTGAAAAACAGTTTGGCAGTTCTTCAGAAAGTTAAGTATAGAATTACCATATGACTCTACAATCCCACTACCTAAAAGCATTGAAAGCAGGGACTCAAACAGGTATTTACACACCAGTGTTCATAGTGAAATTAAGAAATAAAAGACACCCAAATTGGAAAGGAAGAAGTAAAATGCTCACTGTTTGCAGATGACATGATATCCCGAAAAATCTACAGCAAAGCCACAAGAACTAACAAATGAGTACAGCAAAATGGCAGGATACAAGATCAACACCTGAAACTTAGTAGTGTTTCTGTATACTAGTGATGAGCAATATGAGGAGGATATCAAGAAAAATATCCCATTTACAATAGCAACTATAAGAATCAAATATTTAGTAATAAATTTAACAATGGATACAGAAGACCTATGCACAGAAAACTACAAGAAATTTCTAAAAGAAATGATGAATGACCTAAATAAATGGAAGAGCATACAGTGGTCATGGATTGGATGACTAAATAGTTAAGATGTCCATTCTGCTCCAACTGATTTATAGATTCAATGCAATACCAAGTAAAATCCCAACAACTTACTTTGCAGAAATAGAAAAACCAATAATCAGATTTATTTGGAAGGGCAGGGTGCCCCAAATAGCTAAAAATATTCTGAGAAAGAAATGAAGTGGAAGGTCTCACATTACCTGTCTTTAAAGCATATTATGATGCTACAGTGGTCAAAACAGCGTGGTATTGGCATAAAGATAGATATAACTGACCAATGGAATTGAATTGAGTGTTCCAAAATAGACCCTTTCATCTATGGACAATTAATCTTTGATAAGGTGGTCAAGCCAACCCACGTGGGACAGAGTAACCTCTTCAGTAAATTGAGTTTTAGAGAACTGGTTATCCATATGCAAAAGAATGAAAAGAGTTCCCATATCTCACACCCTATGCAAAAATTAACTCAAAATGGATCAAAGACCTATGCATTAGAGTTAAGAACATAAAACTGTTAGAAGAAAATGTAGGGAAATATCTTATACATCTTGTAACAGGAGGTGGTTTCCTACACCTTATACACAAAGCACAAGCATTGAAAAGAGATAAAAGGGATCTCCTTAAAATTAAACACTTTTTTTGCATCAAAGAACTTTGTCAGCCTGTGCAATAGGAGACAATATTTGGAAACCACACATCAGAAAAGAGTTTAGTATCCAGAATATACAAAGAGATTCTTCAACTCAACAACAAAAGGACAAACTACCCAATCGAAAAATTGGCAAAAGGCATAAACAAACACTTTGCAGAAGAGGAAGTATGAATGGCTAAGAGGACGTGAAAAAATGCTCAACTTCACTGGCTATAAAGGAACTGCAGATCAAAATCACAATGAGATATCATCTCACACCCAGTAGAATGGCCATTAGAAAAAATAAAGATAAATTAAAAAGCAGAAAACAAGTGCTGAAGAGGGTATGGAGAAAGAGGCATGCTTATCCACTGTTGGTGGGAATGTAAAGTGGTATAACTGCTCTGGAAGGCAGTTTGGTGATTCCTCAGGAAGCTAAGTGTAGAATTGCCATATGATCCAGCAATCCCATTACTAGGTATATATTCAGAGGAACTGCAGGCAAGGACACAGATGGACATTTGCACACCAATGTTTATAGCAGCATTATTTATGATTGCCAAGAGGTGGAAACAGCCCATATGTCCATCAACAGATGACTGGCTAAACAAGCTGTGGTATACGCATATGATGGAATATTACACAACTGTAAGACAGAATAAAGTGATGAGGTATGTAACAATGTGGGTGGATGAACCTTGAGGACATTATACTGAGTGAAATTAGCCAGAAACAAAAGGATAAATACTGTATGGTCTCACTAATATGAACTAACATTTATAAATGAACTTTGAGATTTAAAGTTAAGAACACACGTTATCAGGAGATAGAGATAGGGTAGAGATTGGGCAACTGATGCTGAAAAAATACAGATTGTGCAACAGGACTGGTCATAAAAATTCAGAAATGAATAGCACAATACTACCTGATGATAGCACAATAGTGTAAGTACACTAAATGAAGTTGAATTTGAGTATGGTTGAGGGAGAAGGGCTGGGGGCACGTATGAAACCAGAAGGAAAGTCAGAGGATAAAATCTGAGATGGTATAACATAGGAATGCCTACAGTGAACAATGATGGTGATTAAATGAACAAATATTAAAAACATTTTGCATGAGGGAGAACAAATGAATGTCAACATTGCAAGGTGTTGAAAATGGGATGATATACAGGAAAAAGTACAATCAATGTAAATTAGGATCTACAGCAACCAAATGTCAATAAATGGGGGGGGGGGGGTGTCACGTGGGAGGAGTATGAATTCTGTGTGGAAGAAAAGGAAATGTCTTCCTATAGATTGTGGTAGTGAAGGCATGTCTGTTTACTTAGGTTGGATTGTATGATGTGCAAATAAATTGTTTAAAAATGAACAGAGTGAAACAAGTGCTAAAGAAAATGTGGAGAAGGAGATATACCTATTCACTGTTGGTAGAGGCACAGCCCCTCTGTAGGGCAGTGTGGTTGTTCCACAGGAGGCAGGGTTGGGGTTGCCAATCATCTTGCAACCCTGTTGCTAGGTATACACCTGGAGGATCCGAGTGCGGACAGGAATGGACATTTGCACACTGGTGTTTATGGTGTTAGTGTTCCTGATTCCCAATGGATGGAGGTGGCCTAAGGGTACAACGACTGAGGAATTGAAGGGGAATCTGTAGCATTTGTATACAACGGACTACTGAGCAGCTGCAAGAAGTAATGAACTTGTGAGGCATGCAACTAGTTGAATGAACCTTAAGTATAGTATGTTGAATGAAATATCAGAAACAAAAAGACAAATATTATTATGCCTCACTCATACAGACTAGCTATAATATACAAACAGAGAACTGAAACTGAGACCATGGGTTATTAGGTTGGGGGTTATTATCATGGTTCCTAGATTTTAAGCTCTTAGAGAAATCACATATATTTAGGAGTTATAACTGATATTTCTAAATTCTGAGATACTGAGCTATTTTTATATAACCTGGTCATTCCTTGAAACTATGGGTATTTATGTGACACCTGAGACACCGAGTTAGAGCATTGAAGCTATAAAAGTCAATGTTACTGTGAAAAAAAAAAAGCTGAAAAAGTGATCAGACTTCATCTAGAGATATGTATGAAGCTGATCTGTATAGGACTAAGGTAAATCAGAATACTGGGTAAAGGATGATATGGCTATATTTTCAAACTTCAACTTCTATATGAGACCAAAGGGAGAGATGTTTATTTGGTGCAAAATTTATATTTTGGGTAGCATGTTATCTCATTTAACTCATATGGTCAATTTACTTGACTACCATAATTACATAGACTCTTGAATAGGGCATGAGATCTTGTTCCTTTGTACTGGTTAGTGTGATGTCCTGATACATCCCAGGGTAATTTGAGCAGAGAATAAAAAAGTATTTCTAAAGTCCCCTTGGGGAACTAGGCGAAAAGAAGGAAATATTGAACTTCCCTATCTTGGGAATTCTTGATATTTTCGCAAGCAGTGGGGACAACCAGTTCAATAAGTTGCGCTGTGAATCTTGGGGCTTGTCCCTATGAAGCTTATGCCTGCAAAGGAGAAGCTAAGCCTAATGATAATTATGCCTAAGAGTCACCCCCAGAGAACCTCTTTGTTGCTCAGATGTGGCCCCTCTCTCTAAGCCATCTTGGCAGTTGAGCTCACTGCCCCACCCCCACATGAGGCATGACTCCCAGGGATGTAAAGCTCCCTGGGAATGTGAGACCTGACTCCCAGGGATGAAACAGGACTTGGCATCATGGAAATGAGAAAGCCTTCTTGACCAAAAGTGGGAAGAGAGAAATGAGATAAGATCAATTCTCAGTGGCTGAGGGATTTCAAAGAGTTGATAGGTTATCCTGGAGATTATTCTTATGCATTACATAGATATCCCTTTTTAATTTATGGTGTATTGAAGTGGCTAGGGGAAAGTACCTGAAGTGTTGAACTATGTTCCAATAGATTTGATTCTTAAAGACGACTGTGTAACTATATAACTTTTACAGTTTTCTGTGTGATTGTGAAAATGTTGTGTCTGATGCTCCTTTTATCCAGGGTATGGACAGATGAGTGAAAAAAACATAAGGCTAAAAATAAATAAATAATAGGGGGATATAAAAGATAAAAATTGAGTTCGTTGAAATACTGGTGGTCAATGAGAGGGAGGGGTAGGGGGTATGGGATGTATGAATTCTTTTTTTCCTTTTTATTTCTTTTGCTGGAGTTATGGAAATGTTCTAAAATGATCATGAATACACAACTATGTGATGATATTGTGAGCCATTGATTATATAACATGGTTGGGCTGTATGCATGTGGAGATGTCTCAAAAATATTTTTAAGAAAAATAGGGTGGTATTTTGGAATCCTGTGTTTTATACATGATTCTTGAATTGTTTTGTAAACTCACAACTTCTACAATAATTAAAAAATTTTTAAAGAAACAATTGTAAGATAGTTAATTGTGTTCTGATTATATCTAAAGACAAACTATGATAAATACATTCAAGTCCACTTTTCCTGGTTAGAAAATAGACTGAGAATGCCTCCTGGATTTGTGTTTAAAATTATTAGAAGTAAATTGGTGGTAAAAAAGAAAGAAAAAGACCAGTGTGCTTCCAAAGACAGAAAGGATGTTAAATAATTGATTCCTAAGGTGATGTTTATTTTTTCAGAAATCTTGGGCTCGGATTTTGATCATTTTATTGGAAACTAAGCAAGGTGTCCCTTTTACCCGTTTATCATGAGGCCCACGGAGACATCATTCTCCAGGCCTGAGTCAAGAGCTATAGATCAGATGGCCACACTGCACAGTCATAACCTTGACCTCAAAGAAACTGCCAGCTGTACCCCATAATCCCATGGGCTTCTGCTCTCCTCAGAATGCTGAAGCATAATCCTCCCACCTCATCCTCTGTGAGAATGACCAAGTCATGTACTACACATAGAGATAGATGGGATCTCCCTCAATTTCCTGCTATAAATGTAAAAGTCCATCTGCATCTGTGTCCATCCTACTCTCCCATAACAAGAGCAGAGACATGCTGCCTTTTATATTGGGCCAATCCCTCTGCTTGTGTGAGTCCTTCTTCCCTTCCTTCTTCTCAGGAACAATTTCCCTTTTCTCTCTCTCTCTTTTTTTTTTTACATGGGCAGGCACCGGAAATCGAACCTGGGTCCTCTGGCATCCCTTTTCTCTTTTAAGCACAGGCTTACCTTGTTTTATTGTGCTTCACTTTATGGTGCTTAACAAATATATGTATATATATTTTACAAATTGAAGGTTTGTGGCTATCCAGCTTCGAGCAAGTCAATCAGTGCCATTTTTCCAACAGCATCTGCTCACTTCATGCCCTGTGCCACATATTAATTACCGTATACACATTGTTTTTTAGACGTAATCTATTATACACTTAACAGACTACAGTGTAAACATTTTATTTTCTTTAAGAAACCAAAATATTTGTGTGATGCACTTCATTGTGATATTCACTTGACTGCAGTGGTCTGGACCTGAACCTGAATATTTCCAAAGCATGCCTATCATCAGTCGCTCTCTTTCACTCATCTAACTCCTTCCCGTCCAGCTTGACTCAGCTTTTAAGCAACCACCTTTCTCTTTTCTGTAGTTTCCCAGCAAACTTCTTGAAAGAGGCGTCTGTGTGCTCTTTCCATTTCAGTATTTTTCTACTCACTCCTTAATGATCCACTTTTTTTTTTGAAGGAAGAAGGCTTTTGAAGGCTTTTACTGCACCAGAACAATCTCCCCTAATTTCACCCAGCATCCCCAAGAGGCTAAATTCAGAAGGAACGTTTCAGTCCTCACCTTATGAAGGAACGTTTTAATCCTCACCTTATTTACTTCCCGGCAGAGTTTGAAACAATTGAACGTTTCCTCCTTCTTGAACTATTTTCTCCTTTTGCATTTGAGAAAACATGCTTTCCTGGGCTTTGTTCTATCTCTTTGGCAACTTTGCAACTTGGTACTACCATGTAACGATTTCCCTCCTTTGTAGGTAAAATTAATAGATACGAAATTATCATTATTTGGGAAGATGTACTATTTACTGCTTCCAAGAAATGACTTGTTCATCTTTAGGAAAATGGAAAAACAGTACAGTCTAAAGATCCTTTTTTAAACATTTCTTTCTCCTTGAAATTTATGTTGTTTTTAAAAGCTTTTTAAAATATCCTCTTTGAAAATTACTTTTGCTTTCTCTTTTAATATTTATCCAACACATTATTATGAAATTTTCAAACAAGCCAAAATGTTGCCAGAATTTTAGAGTGGGCATCTATGGAACCACCACTTAGATTCCTCCATAAACATCTTACTATCCGTTAGGCATGGAGTCATTAAAGAATTCACACAAGACAGTGAGTCAAAGCTTAACAGGTTTATTGAAGAGAGAGAAAGCAGAGAGAAAGCAGGGAGAGAGCAGGCAGGCGGGAGCTAGCAAAACCTGCCAGCAAAAGGAAAGAAAAATGGCTCCTGTTCTTTGTTTTGGGGGCTGTGTTTTAAAGGGACAGTGATGCTGGGAAGGGAGGGTGCCCACCAGGTGTGTGTTGTTCCCTGATTAGATGGGTATTGTTAACTTCTGTTCTGATAGATTGCTGGGGTATTGACACATGATTCTCCTTTGATGTGTAGCTGCATGGATCAGGCAGGGTGAGACACTGGTAGGGGAGGGTGTTATATGAGAGACAGATTATGACCATATTTCTAGTTATCTGGGATGCCTTCATTCATGGCTCTAACACCAGCCAGTATGGTAACTGGACCTGCCAAGGATGCTGAGCAGGGGGGCTGAGGGGCTCTGCATCAAGAGTTCCTGTTGCTCTTAGAATTCTTTTTATGAGACCTAACATTCCTGCCTTTTCCTTTTAATAAAATTGAATGAAACTGGTGTTGGGTTTTTGGTTAATGCCTTAGTTTAGCTTGAAGCGATTTGTGAAGGAGTAGGGGCATTGTCGGTTTTGTTTGTTTGTTTGTTTTTATTTTTAGCTACTTCTGGCTGAGTTTGGGTGAAGTTAAGGGGGAAGAAATTGCTCCGAGCTGAGCGGGGTCATTATTATTGGGGGTTTTGGGCATTTTCTTTTGAAACAGGTTGATAGCGATGTTTTTGCTGCGACAGGAGCTGTAGCAGAAGTACGTTTCTAGGATTTTGCTGGGGGGTCATGGTTGTTATTGACCTGTGAATAAATCTAGACAGAGGTTGTAAGAGGCAGGGGGTTAGGAGGAAAATTAATAGGAGATAATTAAGGGCCTAATGAGGGGGAGCAGTTTAGCTCATAAAGGGGTGGAGAAGAATGAAAGAAATTTTGAAAGAAAGGCAAAGGGATGAATGATGAAACTATTGTTATTTTTAAAGGCATTGGAACAATTTGGAGGTCTTAAGTTTTTGAAAACCAAACTTAATAAATAAAATTCTATAGAGCACTAGATATTTTTAGTGTTTGTAGGAACACTGTTGGTTGGAGTTCGCTGTATTGTGGCAGTTTGCAATATTTGGCTAAAGCTTGCCTAAGAGTAACTTTCAGAATAAACTTTAAACTTTTGGCTCAATTTAAGATTTCTTAGGAATTGAAACTTTATTTTTTCCCCCTTTTGGTTAGTTCATCCATGATGTTAAGGCCAGTTTCGTCTTTGGAGCTTATGTTCTATAGTGCCAGGGCCAGCTGTGCTTTGCGATTTCAGGGCCCGTTATGTATTATGCTGCCAGTGCCAGGCTTATACTCCTGGAAATTATATCCTGCATTGCAGGGAAGTTCAGAGTTTGACTTAGAGAGAGACCACATTTGAGCAACAGCAGAGAGTTTTTGAAGATGGCTTTTAGGCATTAATTTTAAGTAGGTTTAGTTGTTATTATAGAATTAAGTTTTATAAGGGTAAGCTTTAAAATTGAGGCCTTGACTACCTGGGGAATTCTTAATAGTGTTTTTTTTTTAGTTTTTCAAGGGACTTTGCAAATATTTTTTCATTTTCTGCCCCAAAAACTCTGAAATGCAGAATATAACACATTAACATGTATAAAATATTAAGATTTGCTTTCTTATTCCAGGTTCTATATTAAATAAGGCTGAATTAGATAGATTTAATTTATTAGATAGATTAAATTAGTGCAAATTTTGAACAAAATAAGCACTTTTAAAAATTTTATACAAAAGCTAAAGCTTTAAAGTATAAACAATATTATTTTCATCTTGTATATTGATTTACCTTGTTTTTAACCAGATCAGTTTCATTATATCTTTAATTGGGGTTTGATTTCTTAATGCATTTATTTTTTAACTGTTGCTGTGTGGACCCATGCTAACTTTCAGAGCTGGAGAACTGAATTTCAGTTTTAGATGTTTACACAGACACTTAAAATTTTAAGGAATTACTAGGGTATACAAAGAGTAGAGTACCTCAGAATTTAATGATAATAATTAATGCTTATAATTTGAACTATATTTTATTTTATCTTTTGCATGGGCAGGCACTGAGAATCAAACCCGGATCTCTGGCATGGCAGGGGAGAACTCTGCCTGCTGAGCCACCGTGGCCCGCCCGAGCTTTAATTTTTATAAGTAATTTTAAATGAATCTTTTTCAGAAATAAAAACATTAGTTGTTTTATATTAAGAAATTATAGCAGAGGTTTTGTTTTATTATATTTTTACGCATTTTAAAATGAGAGTTATGTTATCTAACAGATAAAATATAATATATATGTATTTGTTTAACCTTTTTTTAAGATGAGCACATATATATATATACAGTTTTGGGGGGCATAGACAGGCTTTGTGTATCAAACCCGGGTCTCTGGCATGACAGGCAAGAATTCTGTCACTGAGCCACCATTGCATCACCCAAGCGCATATAGTTTTAGAGAAGTATTACAGCAAAGTAGTGTAACTAATAATTTGACTTTTTTTAATCTGTAGCTTTTTAAAGAATAACTAAAACTATGATTAATAATGTTATACCATTGCTAAATATTATACAGATTAGTACTAGAATATAACATTGACAGTGAAAGTACTGTTAAATGTTTAGAAATTTATACAATGTCTAAATGTATGAATATTTTATTTATTTAAATTTAATTAGTAACAAGATAAAAAAATTATTTTAATCATTGTAATATTTCCCAAATATGTTTTATGCAGCAGGTTAAGTTATTTTAGCACCTTATTTATATAAGGTAAAAGAACAAAGTATTTGTAATAGTTTTTTCTCAATAGTGAGAAGATGTGTTGTGAAATAAAGGATAATGCCAGCATAAACATTAACAAGGATATTATTCTGATGTAAAATATTTTAGACACAGTATTTGGATGATTAAGATAAAAAAATTTTTAATATTTTACATGAAGAATATATTAATAATCCATGTTAATAGAACACAGAGAAAACTTTAGTTTTGTATGAATACTTAGCTTAAAACAAAAGCTTTCCTTTTTTTGAAATATATTATAAACAGACTTATTAAACCTTGGTTAGCACTGATTATGATAGAATCCATTCTCATAAACTCCTTCTTTTTAACTCTCTATAATTATTTTATGACAGACAGAAGTCACTTTCATAAACTCCTTCTTTGTGCCTCTTTATAATTATTCAGGATTTATAATTTAAAATGATTATAGCAAAATTCAGTCCCTCTAACTCTTTATTATGTTTTTTTATCTATTCAGGACTTGTAGTCCACAATGACTACAATAAACAAAATTCACTTTTTGAAACTCTCTATTACCTTTTGTAGTTATTACAACTATAGTTTTAATTTGTCCAGACAGTATATAATCAGAAATAAATTTGATAACATATTTATGAAGCTTTTGAACTTGCATACTTTTTTCAATAACAGTATTTATGAAGGGATGAAGGGACAGAGATTTATAAAATGAAGGAAGAAATTTATGCTTAAGTTTAGAACATAGCCAGGCATGTATATACTTTAGACTAAAAACTCACTAATGATTATTTTATTTTAAAAATATATTTATGATATATTTAAAAATCTTCAGTCCAATTTAGCATTATCTTCAGAGGTTAGGAAAGCCCCAAGTTTAAAATATAATTATAATTAACTTTTTGATATTCAAGGGATTTATATCTAGAAAAAAATGATTTATATTTTTATTAAACTTAATTGATTTCTTAAATAGAATATTTGAAACATTAGCATATTTTTAATTTTATTTTACCTTGTATAAGTGTTATTATTTCTAGGTACATTGCTCAGTTTACTCAACTTGTTAGCGTATTTTTTTTTTTTTAAAGGAAAGACAGAGAGAAGGAAGGAAGGAAGGAAGAAAGGGAAACATCTTTAAACATTTTCTTGTTTTATTGTATTTTGTTTTTTTGTTTTTGTTACATGGGCTGGGGCCGGGAATCGAACCGAGGTCCTCCGGCATAGCAGGCAAGCACTTTGCCCGCTGAGCCACCGCGGCCCGCCCCTTGTTAGTGTATTTTAAAAGGAATTTTGAGAATGTACTTATAATGTTAGTTTATTTATTAGTAATTTTTTTTAATTTAAGGAGAATATACCTAAGCATAATAAAATTGCATTTGTTCAATTTAAAGATTCATTATTCAATTCTTCTATTGTTTTTATAATATTCTAAAATTATGAAGAACTTTAAAAGTACATTGACTATTAAGTTCTGGGAACTATACTGAGCTCATTGAATTTGTCCCAAGTTAAAATCTAAGAAAACTTTTTAATTGGTTGCACAGACAGAAAATATTAGGCATTTGGTTTGAAAGTTTTAGGTAAGGCCCGTGGAATTTTGAGAATTTTTATTATTTCCTTTTTAACTATTTGTAACCATTAGATTTATTGTATTAAAAGTTGTAACCTGGACTATCAGAAAACGTTGTCACCCCCTCCAGAGGCAGCTCCCTGGCAGTTTTCTGCTGTCTTAGGGAAATTTTAGGGGTAGGAGGGAATATCCAGGGGCAGTTTTTAAATGTCCACCTTTGTTTAGAGTAATTACAAGACTAAAGTTTTTTAATCTTGTCATCAGCGTTTTTTTTTATTTTAGAAATATTAATTTATATATTCATTTAGGCACCTAATTATCTTTAAGTAGTTTAAATAGAGCTCGTTAAGGATTTTTTAATTAATTTGTTATTATTCAGGGGTATGAGACTATACATTGAAAATTCATTAGAGATATAAATAGGAAATTTATTATTTTGAAAGAAAAACAGAGGCAGAGAAATATTTTTTAGAGGAACAAATAAAGGATTGAAATGTTATTTCATCTCATTTTTATTTTGAATTTGCAGAACGCTCTTAACTGTAATATCTTTAACTTTAATAGTAGTATTTTTATTTTAAACCATAGTGAGGCCAGATTATGCTATAGAAACAAAACTTTTTTATAGACTTATAACCAAATTCTTTTTAATTTTAACACAGCCTAAAGTTTTTTCTTTTAAAAGAATTTTCATAATTAGTAACCAGTTACGAACATTTGATCAATATAAATGCAGGGACACATTAATTAATAACTAGACTGAACACACTAGCTAATAAACAGGCATAACCGCTTAAAGCAGGCATTAACTCCTACTATAACCAGGTAACACACCAGCTAGCATTTAAACAGGCTTACTTAACTTCATTAAATATTAATTAATTGTTGGATTACTCATCTTTAAGGAGTATAGTCACAGACAAATTTAGGCCAGGGCTTTAAATCTCGCATAGAACACACACCGAATACATTAATTAGCAATTAAACAGACATAAAACACTTATCACGCTAACTTAACAATTAACCAATACTTTGTTAGGCTTTGATGGCAGAATGGTTAGGGGGATGGAAGAAGAAGTGACTGAAGGATGCCCCCGGAGGGGGAGGGGCAAAAGGCTTAGAAGGCCCTCCCGCAATACTTCAATGTGCATAACATATAATAATACAAAGTAATAAAAGCATACTTATTTGATAGTTACTTACTCTTTTTGTTCAATTTTCTTAAGTATTTTTTAATTTCAAGGTAAAATTTACAAAGTTCATTTCTGATAAATGCATACCCTTGTATAATCCAAGCCCCGTCAAGATACCGAGCATTATCATGACTCCAGAAAGTTCCCATATGCCACGTCACACTCTCCCTATCCCTGCCCCACAGAAGCACTGTTCTAATTTTTTCTACTAAAAATTAGTGTTTTGTGCCTTAATTTCATATAAATGGAATCATACAGAATGCGCTTCTTTGTCTAAGACTTACTTTTATTCAACCCAATGTTTTAGGTTTTTTTTTAAGCCCAATGCTTTTGAGATTTATCCATGCTATTGTATGCAGCAAGACATCTCCTCCTTTTTTACTGCTGAGTAGTACTCTGTTTTATGACCACAACATGTTTTTTTAATCCATGCTCTTATTGGGGGAGACTTTGTTTTCAGTTGGGGTGATTATGAAAAAAGTGGCTATTTATATTCTTGTACAAATGTGTTTTTTGTGGACACTTATTTTCGTTTCTCTTGGGTAAATACCTAAGTGTAGAATTGCTAGGTCATGTAGTAAGGTATGCTTAGTGTAACTGCCAGATATTTTTCCAAAGAGGGCATTTCATTTTACATACCCAACAACAATGTAAAAAAGTTCTGGCTGCTCCACAACCTTTTCAAGATTTAGGCTTGTTGGTCTTTAGTTTTTTTGTTTTTAACTTTTTTTATTAATTAAAAAAAATTAAAAACAAAACATTAAGATATCATTCCATTCTACATATACAATCAGTAATTCTTAATATCATCACATAGTTGCATATTCATCATTTCTTAGAACATTTGCATCGATTTAGAAAAAGAAATAAAAAGACAACAGAAAAAGAAATAAAACGATAATAGAGAAAAAAAAAGATTATACATACCATACCCCTTACCCCTTGCTTTCATTTACCACTAGCATTTCAAACTAAATTTATTTTAACATTTGTTCCCCTATTATTTATTTTTATTCCATATGTTCTACTCTTCTGTTGATATAGTAGATAAAAGGAGCATCAGACACAATTCACAGAGTCTCATTGTGAAAGCTATATCATTGTTCAATCATCATCAAGAAACATGGCTACTGGAACACAGCTCGACATTTTCAGGCAGTTCCCTCCAGCCTCTCTGCTATATCTTGAACAACAAGGTGATATCTACTTAATGCATAAGAATAATCTCCAGGATAACCTCTCGACTCTGTTTGGAATCTCTCAGCCACTGACAGTCTCATTTCATTCTTCCCCCTTTGGTCAAGGTTCTCTCAATCCCTTGATGTTAATTCTCAGCTCATTCTAGGGTTTTTCTCAGTCCCCTGATGCTCAGTCTCGGCTCATTCCAGGATCTCTGTCCCACGTTGCCAGGAAGGTCCACATCCCTGGGAGTCATGTCCCATGCAGAGAGGGGGAGGGTGGTGAGACTGCTCGTCATGTTGGCTGGAGGGGGAGGCCACATCTGAGCAACAAAAGAGGCCCTCTTGGGGGTGACTCTTAGGCTTAATTTTAAGTAGACTTGACCTATCCTTTGTGGGGTTAAGTTTCATATGAACAAACCCAAAGACTCGGGGCTCAGCCTATAGCTTTGGTTGTCCACACTGCTTGTGAGAATATCAAGAATTCAAGTTGGGGAAGTTGAATTTCTCCCCACTCTCACCATTCCCCGAAGGGGGCTTGCAAATACTTTTCCAGTCACTGATCAAATCACTCTGGGATTCATCGGGGCATCACTCTGGACAAACCAACAAAATCTCATGTCCTACCTGAGATTCCAAGTACTTATGACATTCAATCAAACTATCTACATGAGATATATTAGGAAATGCTCTAGTCAAAATATAAATTTTGTAACAAATAAACATTTTTGCTTTAGTCTCACACATAAGGTGACATTTTAAAGTATTAATTATCATCTATTTTCAGCACACTGTAGTAATGACATTCTTTTGTTCTTCCTCATGCAAAAGCATTTTTTTAATTTGTACATTTAGTCACTATCATTATACACTCTAGGCATTCCTAGATTATACCATCTCGATCTTTACCATCTATCTTTCTTTCTGATTTCATTTATGCCCCCAGCCCTCCTCCCTCTATCATTCTCACATGCAGCTTTATTCAGTGTTTTAACATGATTACACCATTGTTAGGTAGTATTGTGCTGTCTATTTCTGAGTTTTTATATTCAGTCCCGTTGCACAATCTGTATCCCTTCAGCCCAATTACCCATTATCTTACCCTATTCCTATCTCCTGATGGTCTCTGTTACCAAGGAAATATTCCAAGTTTATTCACTAATGTCAGTTCATATCAGTGAGACCATGCAGTATTTGTCCTTTTGTTTCTGGCTAATCACATCCAGCATAATGTCCTTAAGGTCCATGCATGTTGTTACATACTTCATAACTTTATTCTGTCTTACAGCTGCATAATATTCCATCTCATGTAAATGTCACAGTTTGTTTAGTCAACTGTCTGTTGATGGACATTTTGGCTGTTTCCATCTCTTGGTAATTGTTAATAAAGCTGCTATAAACATTGGTGTGTAAATGTCCATTTGTGTCCTTGGCCTCGTGTCCTTTGAGTAGAGACAGCATATAGATGGGTCCTGTTTTTCAATCCATTCTGCCAGACTATGTCTTTTGATTGGAGAGTTTAATCCATTAACATTCAGTGTTATTACTGCATGGGTAGTACTTTCTTCTACTATTTTGCCTTCTGGGTTTTATATGTCATATCTAATTTTCCTTCTTTTTACCTCTACTCATAGTCTTCCTTTCTACACTCTTCTCCACACCTCTCTCTTCCGTCTTCATATCTGTCTCTAGTGCTCCCTTTAGTATTTCTTGCAGAGCTGGTCTCTTGGTCACAAATTCTCTCAGTGATTTTTTGTTTGAAAATGTTTTAATTTCTCCCTCATTTTTGAAGGACAATTTTGCTGAATACAGAATTCTTGGTTGGCAGTTTTTCTCTTTTAGTAATTTAAATATATCATCCCATTGTCTTCTTGTCTCCATGGTTTCTGCTGCGAGATCTGCACATAGTCTTATTGGGCTTCCCTTGTATGTGATGGATTGCTTTTCTCTTGCTGCTTTCAAGATCCTCTCTTTCTCTTTGACCTCTGACATTCTGATTATTAAATGTTTTGGAGTATGTCTATTTGGATCTATTCTCTTTGGGGTACGCTGCACTTCTTGGATCTGTAATTTTAAGTCTTTCGTAAGAGTTGGGAAATTTTCAGTGATAATTTCCTCCATTAGTTTTTCTCCTCCTTTTCCCTTCTCTTCTCCTTCTGGGACACCCACAACACGTATATTCATGCGCTTCATATTGTCTTTCAATTCCCTGAGTCCCTGCTCATATTTTTCCATTTTTTCCCTACAGTTTCTGTTTCTTGTCGGATTTCAGATGTTCCATCCTCCAGTTTTTGAAATCCTATGTTCTGTCTCTCGAAATCTACCATTGTAGGTTTCCATTGTTTTTTTCATCTCTTCTACTGTGTCTTCCATTCCCATAAGTTCTGTGATTTGTTTTTTCAGACTTTCAGTTTCTTCTTTTTGTTCATTCCTTGCCTTCTTTATATCCTCCCTCAATTCATTGATTTGGTGTTTGATGAGGTTTTCCATGTCTGTTCGTACATTCTGAACTAATTGTTTCAGCTCCTGTATGTCATTTGAATTGTTGATTTGTTCCTTTGACTGGGCCATATCTTCAATTTTCCTAGTATGATTTGTAATTTTTTGCTGGCATCTAGGCATTTAATTACCTTAATTAGTTTATTCTGGAGATTGCTTTCACTTCTTTTATCTAGGGTTTTCTTGCTGGATGAATTTGTTGTCTATCTGTTCTTTGACATTCCGTTCAGCTTTATCTGGACCTTTAGCTTAAGTTCTGTTTAACAGAGGAGAATTTTTCAGTTCTTGTTTTCTTGTTTCTTGCCCTGCTTGTGTGGTGCCTTCCCCCCACACACACACTTAGGAGGGTCTACTTAGGTATTATAGACCCCAGCCAGATTTTCCCAGACCAAACTGGCCTCCTATCAGGAGGAAAGAGTCACCTGCGTCGGTTTTCCCTGAGGGTGAGACCCAGCAGGTTGAAAGACTTTCCTGTGAAGTCTCTGGACTCTGTTTTTCTTATCTTGCCCAGTATGTGGTGCTTGTCTGACTGCAGGTCCCACCAGCATAAGATGATGCGGTACCTTTAACTTTGGCAGACTCTCCCTGCTGGGGGCGTGGTGGAGACAGAGGAGAGGTTGTAGGCTGGTTTTAATGGCTTCAAATTACCAAGCTCTGGTGTCTAAATTCCTTGATGGAGGGATTCCACCTGAGTTGGGCTTCACCCCTCCCCTGGGGAAGGCACAGGCTCCAGACAAGCCCCCCAAAGAGCTCACTTCTGCCTATGCCTGGGGCAGTTGCAGCCTGAAAAGGCCTGCCGCTGTATCCAGAGGCAGTCAAGCTTTTGTAGATACACAGCCACAAAAACCTATTTCCTTCTTTTTTTTTTCCCCCTTTTTCTGTCAGTCCTGCCCCCTTGGCGCCGGGGCAAAAATGAGCAACCTCCGCTTTGATGAGGTTCACCTAAGCTGGGGCCTATTTTTAGTAGTCAGAATTTGTTAATTAGTTCCACAATTGGTGTTTGATTGTGCCCAGTTCCTGCTGCTGGACACACAGCATACCCTGATCCACTTTGATCAGGGGTATGCTGTGTGTCCGGTCACTATCGTGGCTCTGGGAACTGTTCTGTACTGTTTCTAGTTATTTAGTAGTTGTTCTGGAGGACGAACTAAAACGCGCACGTTGTTAAGCTGCCATCTTGACCCGGAATCCCCTGTTTCAGTCTTTAGTTTTTGATGGGTATGTGTGCCTATTCTGGCCTTTATCCTTCCACAAAATTGAAGGTACATCAGCTTACCACAAACTTCTAAGATAAATAAAACTGTTCCCCAAGTGTCTCTAAAATGGATAATGTTTTAGAGAGTATGCATATATCAGTCTGTCAATATTTATGGAGGGCCTAGTGTGCCCCCAAATTTGTTCTTGGCCAGAGTCTAAAAGCAAGACTGGACATTTCCCTGGCCTTCGGAAGCTCATTTTTTAGCTTAATAGTTAAGTGGCAATATTATGTTTATCTTCTACAAGTTGCATCTGACCTCATGCAGTCCTTCCATCATTCATTCCATATGACCCCTCCCCTCACAATAACATGCCAGACTGACTGTCAGAATATACATTAGAATAAAAATATAGGCCAAAATTTGGAAATGTATTGCCATTTTTATTTCCTGAAAATGCATTAAATATATTTTTCTTACATATTCAATAATTGGAAGTATAGTGGACAGTTGTTATGCACACGCCATGGCCCTTTGACCCCTATGTTTCTGGTGCAACTCTGGTGAATTTCCTGGCCTCATGGCCAGTGACCCACATGGCATCTATCTCTCTGCTTTCTCTGAAGCCATGTGCGGTGAAGCCTGGAGCAGTGAGGGGAGTTAATGTCCCCAAGGGCGCCCCCTCACCCCCACCCAACAGGGCATGGAAGTCAGTGGACCCAGGCTCCAACGTCCTGTCTGTCCTAAGGTATGTTCCATATGATTCCTCAGACGCTCCCCTAATGATGAAGACTTTTTATAGTTTTCTCAACTCTAAAAGGAGCTGTAAAATGAGGTAAGATGTGAAAGTGAACGGTGAAGAATGGTGGCTTTCTTCTAGCTGGTATATAACCTCTGGAATGTAGAATTCTGAGGTTGACATGGGTTGCCCAGGAGTCTGATTATGATCTGTTTGGAGGACAAAGGACAAGATAATACCTTCAAAAACAACTTGAAAACGAGTGCGGCTGTGGCTCAGTGGCAGGGTTTTCGCCTGCCGTGCTGGAGACTCCGGGTTCGATTCGATTCCCGGTGCCCGCTCATGCAGGAAGAAAACCAGAAAAACCAACCGAGTTGAAGATGATAGCAGCAGCTGACTTCCTAACTGGTGTATCTCCATACTGTCCACCCCCCTTCATCCAGGTATGTGAGGCTGGTGGAGGTCAGTGTCAAAACCTTTTTCTGGGCCAGGTTAAGCTCTGAACACTGTTTGATTTTTTTTCCCCAGCAGGCAATGGGATATTACTATTCAGCCGATAGTCTGTTGAGCTTCTGAGAATCCCACGATCTCTATTCTAATTTCTGACACTCCAGGCTCCTCAGAGCCAGCACAGGGAATGCTTGCGTCCTCGAAGTTATGGTCCCACGCACTTCTCATTATGTGACTATAATCATCTTATACACAAACACTATTTTTACATAAATTATAGTGGCTGCCATTTACCTCTAATCATCACAACTTAAGATCAGTCTTGTTCTCCCCAATTTAAACATACAGAAACTGCAATTCAGAATCATAGTAATTTGTCCAAGAACACATAGCTAAAGGCAGACCCAGAACTGAAATCCAGATTTTAAGACCCTCACACTATTGCTTCTCGGCTATGCAAAAATGCCTCTCAATTAAAGACATTTTTGATTGCTTAATATATTTTGATTACTTCTCTCAATGTCTTCAGCTCTTTCATCCTAAGGCATTCGAGACAGACTTCAAAGGAGAAATCCAGTAAGATATTTTAAAGAAAGAAAATAATTCGTTTTCTGGATGATTAAAGTGCTTCTTCCTCTTCTGCTTGAACAAGTGCTTCTCACAAGGTAATAATGCCAAGAGAGGGCCTTGTTTGTCTGCAAACCCCACAAACATTTCCATGTTGGTCAAATGACCAATTTGACCAATTGGTCTCAAAAGCCATTTTGAATAGTCCCCTTTTATTCATTGTACTCAGTGATTGATTTGAAGCACATGATGACCAGATGGGCCATTTAGTTCTATAAATATATATTATTAAATTACCTCAGCAGCAGCAGAATTCAGTTAGTCTCTGCATAGGAGAGAATAGCATTTGTTCTTTGTCATGCTTTTATATTTGATGTGCCTCACAGAACAATTGAGTGGGCTGGTGACCTCTCGAGCACAAGCACTAATGTTTTTTTCATCATACATAAAATTAACTTAAAAGTATGTATAAAGATACAGCTGGAATATCCAAGCGGAATGTGTATGATACGTGCCACAGAATCAAACCAAGATAATTCCCTTGGGTTTGACACATTAACTCTTTTACACAAATTATATTTTTACAAGATTCCCAGCTAACATTAACATTCAGTGTATGATATAAATACAAAATTACCCTATAGTTATTCCCAAGACATGATTCTTATCCTAAAGTCTCATTGTGTGCAGACCCAGTTTACAGTTTAAAACCAGTAAAACTAATAAAATACAGAAGGAACACTGAAACCAAGAGACAGGGATTTGAAGGCTGGCTGTGCCGCTTCCAAAGGCAAACCATTTAATGCCTCCTAGTCAGCTTTCTCAGAAGTGAAAACTGCAGTACTTGATTAATTTCAGATTGTTGTTGAAAGAACCAAATGGATCATGTCCCATAAAATTAGACTGAGCCTCACAATTATACTTCATGTTCCTCCATCAGAGATCACAGATTTGAATGATATGAAGGGCTGCTACATTTTATTTGTGGTTTCCAAGGCTGTTTTTGTGTTAAAAGTAGATTGTTTTAGAATTTACTACAGAGAAAACTGGGTAAGACCTTACTCTTTCCCAATATTTTATTTAATTACTAGTTCTCTGTATTTGGTAAATTTTGCTTTGTTTTGCTTTTTTATACCCAGAATATAATAAGATTTAACATAATCCCAAATGTAATAACACCCATGAATGTATCACACAATTTCTAATCTTTGGTTTATAGAATGGGACCAAAGTTAACATATATATACGGAAATAAAGGAAAGCAAAGCAGGTAAGAAGGAAGGAAAGAACACAGGGACGGAGGGAGAAAAAGATAAGAGATTGATTTTGCTCACTTGATATTGGACATTTTGTTTCACTTGTTCGGCTCCAAATTGACTCCGCAATTCTCTTATAGTACTTGCAAAAATGCCCACATTCTCTACTCACATTCATAATTCTCCCTGGGATCCTATATCAGAATCCCAGGCAAAAAGATTAATCTTTATTTGCAGAATTTCAAAAGCGTTCTAGTGATAAATGAATGTATTCACCATTTTCCTATAAGAAAACTATTCAATCAAATTCCAATGCTTAGCTCCAATTTGATCTCCCAGAGTCTTATTAGGTTCTACTCCATTTTCCCTAGTGTATACTCAGGATGGCTTTTTATTTTCAATTCATACCTTCTTTTTGTATTTCCAAAGTCTTCTTTTAGCACTTTTGGTTTGGAAGACACACACACACACTCTCTCTCTGAGATATATATATCTCAATATATATATATATATATATTTTATAGATAGATAGATCTCAAAATTATTTTTATTTTATTGGCAATGTTATATGTATACAGTCTTTCAAAAAAAACAGCTTTTCTGCTTCCAAGATAACAAATGTACTCTGAAAAATTAGGAAACCACAAAAAAAATCACTTAATAGATAAAAATCAAGCATGAATGCAGCTACAGAGATAGCCACTATTAATGTCTTAGGATGTATACACCTGGTCTTTTCCTGTGTGCATGTATATGTGTGTGTGTACATATATATATATGCACATATAATTGTACTATACACACTGTTTTGTAACCTCCTTTTACACTCAATATTGTATCTCATGTTTTTCTATATCATCAAATAAACTAAACCTCGATGATTAATGAGTCCATAATATTGTCTTAATGGATATACCACAATTTACATAATTAATTCCTATTCAAGTTCTTGGACATTCAGTTCGTTTTCAAAATTTTTAATATCATATACAAAATTTTCAATGGCATTAAACTCATTCTAAATACAACTTTGAATCCAAACCATTGGCTTAAGTTCATTTGTAAAGCCATCAATTTGGAGTAGAAAATCATTCTAAGTCTTTATCAAAAAAATACTTGCTTAAAGATGAGGTTCTCTAGCACCAATCTCATTAAAAAGTTAGAACCATTTGGAAACAACTCCACCTCTTCCCCCTTCCTCCACGTGAGATGCATTTTCAGTGTTTATACCTTCACATTTCCCTTCACAAATTTGACCAGGTAGTATGGCGAAGAAGAAAGGAAACAGGATTTGGAGGCGAAGATGAGGGTTTTAAGTTCTGGTTCAGCCATTTGCCATCTGCATGACCATTGTAAAGTCATATCACCTCTCTAAATTGTGGTTTGTTTGTCAATAAAATAGATAACACGGAGTACTGTGAAGATGATTATATTTAATAAACTGCTGTACAAACAAGTTCTTTTTAACAACAATGAGTATCCATTTGGATTATTTTATACCCTGAAAGAAGAGGAAAAGATGAGCCCATTTTCCTTACCAAATACCTGATGCAAGGCTTATGATCTTTTTTAGAATCAAGGAGCCTGAAGCCCAGAGAAGAGGTGTTCTTTGCCTAAGCACATGGAAGTAAATGGCCAGAGACTAGGATCTGTGTCTGTTCCAGGCTCCAGATTATTAGTTCACTAATAATCACTTTCTAATAGAAAGTAAAATTACCAATAAAAATTTAAGAACCTCTATTTCAATAATCATGGATTGTAAAAACTCATTAGTCTTTCTCATTTTAACACTTTATCAGTAAACTAGGAGATTAAAAATTCAATATAAAATTGTATATAAAGAAGTCTTCATTGGTTGATTTCTATTATGTCAAGTGGCTGTTATTTCAGTTTTTTAAGCAGCATTTTTTCTTCACAGTGAGCAGTCTTTCCTTAGAAAAAAGAAAAGAAAAATCCTTGTTATGTTGTATTGAAATTTAAGGTTCTTTATAATTCTTTACGTGGTTTCATGAAAATCATTTGAAATTTGTACCACAGAAAATACAGAAGTATTTTTGAAGATAGCATTTGACGCAGAAAAAACTCATCTTCCAGCTGCTGACAGGATCGCTGTGTGTATTGAGGTATTTGAGAAAATCTGTATTTGAGAACAGAGGAGAAACCAAGAGGGGAGGAAAAGGACCCTCTTTTCTGTCCTCTATCCCTGCCCTGATTCTGAGGTAAGCCCTCATGATTTGAGCTCAAAAGCGCCTCCTGCTTCTCAGGGACCAGAGCTGTACTTACAGCAAGGTAATTATGAGAGCTCAGCAAGGTAATTCTCTTACTCCAGTGATCTGTCCTCCGTGAGCCAGCCTAGTGCTGCCCTCTGCAGGCCACTGGGGCCGAATGGTTTTAGAGAATAGGTTCATGAACAATTCGATTATTAACAGAATTCTAATACTTCTACTGAGCCTCTTCTACTCTGGTCCATAGTCATTGTCTTACTTAGTAAAGCTATTAGAATGTCCTGTCTCATTTTTCAGAATGATGGTAAGACCATTTCACTGTCATCAGTAAGAAAAAGTAGGAGGCAGTAAAGAGTATTCCAAAGTGCTTTAGAAAGACTTGGGTTCAAATCCTACTAGTAGGAATTTGACCTTGGACAAGTTACTGCTTTGAAATTGGGTTTTCTTATCTTTGAAATAGCGATGCGTATATTCATCTTGCAGGATTTTGAGAGGATTCCGTGAGTTGATGTTTGCCAACTATCTGGTAAGTATTTAAAAATGATAGCTGCGGGTGCACGGGTGGTTCAGTGGTAGAATGCTCGCCTTCCATGCGGGAGACCCAGGGCTATTCCCGGGCCACACATCCCTCCCCGCCCCCCTAAAAAATGGTAGCTGCAAAAGAGCTTATGGAATGTCTTTAAGTAGATTTCAATATATAAATTTTAACAAGATTACATTTAAAAGATCAACAGAGATTTATTTAAATCATGGTGTATATTTTTAAATGAGAGTTAATTTAGCATTATATGTAAGTGTATACAGCATTATTTCATGTATTAAAAATTGATCCAAAGTAAAGTGAAAAGTAGCAAAAGCCCTAAACATATAAAATTATTTTAATAGTAGTAGTTGATAAGAAAAGGCAAGATTTGTACACCTTTATTGATTCAGCAAACAGAGCTAGTTTTATAAACATATTATAAACTAATCCAGTCTCCAGAGCACCATTATGAGTAGATATATAATGTATCACAAATGAGACTCATATATGTATAATTAAAATTTTTCTGGCCATATTTAAAAAAATAATTAATTCGTTGATCACGATTGTCTTCTCTTGTGTCTTGCTTTCTCAAAGACAGCCTTCTGGTTTCACAGCCAGAAGTGCTAAATTTGAATCCAAATTGGAGTGCTGGAAAAACACTCTCAGATGCCATGTAGTACCTTTGAAATGACTACATCAGAACCAATTGGGCACAAAGAGGCCACATGCCAGCACACTTTGCCACCTGGAGTTTAAGTTGCATGACCTCATCTCCTTCTCTAAAATGAGGACCACTGTGCTCCTTCTTTTCCTGACTTTAACTGCTTATTATTATTTTTGACTATGGTATTTACTTGGCTTTTGAGCTCTTACGTTCTAAGACATGATATATAAAATATTTGTCTATATCAGGGTCTCATTTCTCTAATTATGAAATGAATACATTCTTATAAAAATGTCCCAAGTTGCCAAAATATGAAGCAGACCAGACTTGCATTGCAAGGGCTCTGGAGATTAAATCTTCATTGGAATTTACAGCTCACAAAAATAGAGAAGAAATAAAACTGTCTTTATTCACAGATGATATAATTATTTATGTAGAAAATGCTAGCTAACCGAGAAAATCTTCAAAAACTAATAAGTGAATTTAGCAAAATGACATATGATCAATATAAAAAATCAAGTGGTAATGTTGACATTTATCTCTATATATTATAAACTTACATAATATTATACACCAAAAAATCTAAGAACTTGTGAAAATTGATGAAATTCAAATTAAGATTATAGTTTATATACTACCATTGCACCAATGTCAATGTCCTGTTTTTGATAATGAAATATGGTTATATAAGATGTTATCATTGGAGAAAGCAGAGTGAAGGATACATAAATCTCCAAACTATTTTTGAAGCATCATGCATCTTAAATTATTTCAAAATAAAAGTTCTTCAAAATTAAAAAAATAATATTTTTATATACTAGCAACAGCAACAGTTGGAAAAGAAATGTATTTCCCATTATAATACTAAAAATAAATAAAATACTTAGGTATATATATAACAAAAGAGGTTTAATATCTCCACATTGAAGGTTATGAAATGGTGCTGAAAGAAATGATAAAATACCCAAATGAACAGAGAGCTATATTATGCATATGGATTGGAAGACTCAATATTGTTAAGATGTCAGTTCTCCCTTATATATTCAACATAATCACAATCAAAATCCCAATAGGAAATTTTTATAGAAATTGACAAGTTGATTTGTAAGATTCGTATGGAAATGAAAAACTTAGAACAGCAAATTAATCTTGTAAAAGTCGAATAGCCACACTAACAAATTTCAAGACTTAGTCTAAAGCTAGAGTAATCACTACAGTGTGGTATTTGGTGTAAAGGTAGATATCCAGATAAATGGAACACAATAGAAGGTACAGAAGTAGACTACACATCTATGGTCAATTGATTTTTGGGAAAGATAGCCAAGCAATTAAAGAGGATAAGCAAAGTCTTTTCAATGAATAGGTGTGGAATGCCTGGATAAATACATGGCAAAAAAAAAAAAAAAAAAACACCTCTATCTTGATCCCTAATTCAAAGAAGTTACTTTAAGGAAAATTAATTTAAGTTGAATTATATTTCTAAGTAAACTATAAAGCTTTCTAGAATAAAACATGAAAACATATTTGTGACCTGGGGGTACATAAAGATTTCTTAGAGAAGACACATCAAAACATTCCCTTAAGAAAATCTAAAGGTAAGTGATAAGCAAGGAGAAAATGCCCATAATACACATATCTGACAAAGAAGTTGTTTTCAAAATATGTAATGCTCCTCTTCAAATCAACAATAGAAGACAACCCAATTAAAAAAAATGGATGAAAGATTTGAAGAGATGCTTCACAAAGAAAGATATACGAATATGAAAAAAGGCATGTAAATGTGCTCAACATCATTCAGCATCAGGAAAATGCAAATTAAAATCAAAATGTGGTGCCACTTTACACCCACCAGAACAACTAAAGTTTAAAAGACTAACACAAATGTTAGCGAAGGATGTGGATCAGCTAGAACTCTTGTAAATAGTGTAATTGCCTGGAAAACTGAGTGACAGTTTCTTATAAAGCAAAACATCTACCTTCCCTATGGCTTAACGACTCTCCTCCCAGAGAAATGAAAATGCATGCCCACAAAAGAACTTGTACACTAATATTTAGAGCAGTTTTACTTACAGCAGCCCCAAACTGAAAACAACTCAAATATCCATCAACCAGAGACACAAGTAAAAAAAAAAAAAAAATTGTGGTATAATCATACAATGGACTTCTACTCAGAACTAAAAAAAAAAAAGAAGAGAAGAAGAACTACTGGAACATAAAAAACATAGATGAATCTTAAAACATTATGTTGACTAAAAGAAACGAACATAGTATTGTGATTCATTTCATTTGAGTTTGAAAAGGAAACAATTTTAATCAACAGTGATCAAAATCATAGCTGTTGATGACGATGGGGGATTGGACTTCAAACCCAGGTCTCCGGCACAGCAGGCGAGAATTCTGCCACTGAGCCACCATTGCATGGCCCGAATTATACTATTTCTTTTTTGGGGGGTGGTGGTGGTGTTGCATGATCTGGGAATCGAACCCAGGTCTCCCACATGGAAGGTGAGCATTCTACCACTGAATCACCTGGGCGCCCAGAAATGTGCTGTATCTTGATTGGAGTGTCAGTGACTGTTCTAATTTGCTAGCTGCCAAAATGTAAAGTAGCAGACGTGAAATGGCTTTTATAAACAGGAATTTAATAAGTTACTAGTTTACAGTTCAAAGACTGTGAAAATGTCCAAACTAAAGCAAGTCTATATAAATGTCCAGTTTAACGCACCAACAAGAGTTGAGTTACCTTCACTCAAGAAAGGCCAATGACGTTCAGGGTTTCTCTCTCAACTGAAAAGGCACATGGTGACTTCTGCTAGCTTTCTCTCCAGGCTTCTGGTTTCATGAAGCTCCCCCAGGGGCGTTTTCCTTCTTCATCTCCAAAGGTTTCTGGCTGTGTGGGCTCTCTCATCTCTCAAGGATCTCTTGCAATCCTGTGGCTCTTTCGTCTCTCTCTCTCCAAAATGCTTCCTCTTTAAAAGGATTCCAGCAAACTAATCAAGATCCACCTGGGCTGGGTGGAGTTACATCCCCCTCTAATTAATACCCACAATCAGGTGAGTCACATCTTCATGGAGATAATCTAATCAAGTCTCCAACCTAAAGTGCTGCATAGGGATTAAAAGAAAACCTGTCTCCATATGATGGGATTAGGATTAAGACATGGCTTTTCTAGGGCATATAATCCTTTCAAGTCAACACAGTGGTATAGGCATACACATGTGTCACAATACATTAAATAATAAACTATATGTAGATCATTTTACCTCAATAAAAAAGAGAATATATGCACCAAAACCCTAAACCAAACATTTGAATATACTATTAAATTTATTCTGAAAGGAAATATTTCTATAGAATATTTAGCTAAATACTTTCTTTAAGATTGGGAATAAAATGAAGATGCTCACAATCATTGCTTCTGTTTAACTTGGCACTGGAAGCCTGACCAATTCTAAAAGCAGGAAAGAGATGAGAGGTGAAGTATTGAAGGGAAAGAAATAATAGTGCTAACATATTTATAGCTTTTAATACTTTTACAGAGAGATCCTGTTTTAATCAATGTGAACTAGGTTCTCCCTACTGAGGATAATTATAAGTGAAGAATTAAGCATAGATTAAATAAGCAAAAAGTGCCTTTCAGATTTATCTGTTTTCATTTAGAATCCTTAACATATAGTTCCATAAGCAGCAGAAAATTTCAGATGAAAGGGAAAACTTGTCTTTTATTTTAGGTTAGGTGAGCAATACCTTGCTCAGGAAATGTCCTTCCTCAAGTTCCTTTTAGCTTCTGGTTGAGATGAGGAGAAATGGTCTTCTGATATTAAATCAATATCAAAGCAGGATAGAAAGAAAGTTTTATATCAGGTTTCCGTAATGACAGTGTCGAGTATGCCATAATGCTTTAAAAAGATGCTACCGCCCCTGCCAACAACAGACTCAAAAGTGCAATTTTGGCAAAATAAATAAAATGATGGCTAAAAAATGATTTCTTTTGCAGTGATCTCATAGGTCACAATTTTGAAAAATAAGGACAAATTTTTTTTGCAAGGCTTGTAGAACATATGGTGTGTGGTTGAAAAGGAAATCCATTTCCATTATATTTAAATAATGTAGAAGGGAAAAAAAGGATGAAGAAGAAACGGAAATTTGTTGTGTACCTACTATGAGCATGGCACATTACATAAATCATCTTCACAGCAATTTGGGAATGTGCCAGCGAACATTTTAATTCAGGGGCTCTCAATCCTGAAGAATGTTTTTTTTTTTTTTAATACCATCATAATCTCTGGGGGTTAGGTGCAGGATGGATGTATTTTTAAACTCCCTAAGGGATTTTAATGTGCAGCCAGGGTTAACCACTGCTTTCATCTCTTGGGATGGCATAAAGATCCATTCCCATTTCTTCAGCCTTCCATTCCCCACCACTATTTTAGAATTTCTGACTCCTGCTCCATTACTTCTTAACTGGATGTGCTCTTAACAACTGTCTCTGTGTTTTGATTCTTCACTCTGATCTTTGACCCATGTTTACCAACCAGTCCTAAATGATACTTCTCTAGATGTACCTACCATGCAATGTCTCTAGACTTCAGCCCTGGGGCCCTAAGCCCTGATTTGTCCCTTAACCCCTGGAGCCCCATAATTCGCCAAGCCCTGGACTCACCCCTCATTTGAAGCCCATTGCCCTTTACTCAAATGATTTGGAAGCAATCTCAAATATCATATCATTTCATTCTTAAGTATTTTAGCAGATTATTGACATTAAACAGTATCCTAATTACTAGGAAAAAAACAAATGCACAATGTGATTAAAATAATAGCCAGCAATATATATATATATATATTTAACTCAACACTATCTGTTTTCTATGGTCAACCCCTCCATAGAAATTGGGAACGGATAGCAACCACCCCATCTACTTCATAGGTTGTGATGATTATATGGTACAATAAATGCAAAACATTTTTGTGAGTACCAAGATGCTGAATAATCAAGTTGTACCACTGATTTAAATGCACAAATTTCATTGAGGATTTTCATAACAGTTTACTCTCCCAACTCTCATTCTTTACTCAACCTTTCAAACAGCCATTCTACTAGTATTGTCCAAGGAAACCAAGGACCTCTTAACTAACTGTTCAAATTAAAGCCTGTTCTTAATTCTCATTCAGTCTGACCTCTCTCCAGACCTGGGCTTTGCCTACTTTCAAAACTCTTTTTTATTAGTATCCAAAACCAGTTGATGATTCTTTTTTGTCTCCTTTAATAGTTCCTTCTTCCACCAACCCCCCCTTAAATATGAGACTCACCAGGTTTTCATCCTTGGTCATTTTTTAGCATGTATTTTAGTTCCCCCTGATCTGCTGGAGTGAGGAAGAAGCTGAAATAATAATCTACCAACCCTGTGGGCTCCCAGGGCCATTAACTCCCCCAGACTTGGGGCTGCCAGGCCACTGAGTTGAGCATGCTTTGGCCACCTGGAAAGCCATTAGGCAAGGAATCTCAGGTGTCTGCAGTGGTGACTTTCCAGTGTGTGTGCCCAGAAACTGTCACTGCTCAGGGAATGAGAACAGAGCATCTTTTTGTACATAGCCCTCACTACTCTTTACAGTAATTTATCCATTTGATGGTGAGCTCCTTGAGGGCAGGAATTGTTTTATTAATGCTTATAACCCAAGATAGATATATCGGCATTCAATAAATGTTTGCTATGAATCAATGAAGGCTTATTAAATGTAATTCAAGAGGCATTTAGGGGAATGATCTTTAGTGAATTATAAATACTTAGAGGAAGGACAAAATAGGAAGCATTCTTAAGCACTTAAGGCCTACTTTTGGCCTTGTGAAATACCATGCAATATGCGACCTTCATTTGTTTGGCATAAAACCAGTAACTTGCAAATAGCTATTTCTTTAGATTGAAAAAGACTTCAGTCTGCTTTAAATCCATGCAACTTCCCTGGAGATGGAGGTCAGCCTCTTTGTTTGTGGTCTCTTAGGTCACTGCAGTAACCAAAGGTCCACCCAGCCCAGGGCTCTGTTTTCTTATGATGGTGCAAGGAGTATATGGTGAGATGGTGCGATTGTTCTCACTGCTGACATCAGATGCTTTAAAATCCCAACATTCCTTAATGACAATTTGTGTTTCTACCACCAATTAATTTATTTAAGCTTTTAAAAATCTTCGTATTACTAATTATAGGAAAAGGAGTTCCAGGGATTTATTTCTTGTAAGAAATGCATGCCTTCTGTGAATAGTAGCAAATTTGTCTCTTCCAAATTAAGGGAAGGTCCCCCAAATACTTGTGTGCTAGGTTTAGTCATAAATCTGTGTTCACTCTACCTCTGTTCTTCGTGAATTTACAGAATTCAATCTTGTCCTTGAAGGCTTCTTATTTCTGGACTGATAATCTGGTCTTTCTACTTCACTCTCTTTCAGCAAGTTTCCCTCTGGCCTGGAGGTATAGTAACCGGAACTATTCTAGTAATTCTGAAGTGCTCTTAGCATGGCTTTTCCTATAGTATGCTGAAGGTTTCCATTCTATCCTTAATACCTTTTTATTTGACCACAAGCATTTTGTTGTACTCATTGGCTACAGAAAAGTTCTAAACTGGTGTTTATAAGAGACCAAATACAAAGGCTTTTCTATAATTTGAGGGACTTCCCACCACATAGGAAAATACATCACATATAAGAACGGGCAGAGCCCCTCAGGACCTTCCAGTTTCCCAAAGTGCATTCAGAGTCTCACCTTTTTTATTTCAAGTGGTAGAGGAATTACAGAATAATGGAACTAGAAAAGACCTTGAAGGGAGCTCTGATCCCTTTTCTTCCCCCTTGCACAGGCTCTACATCACCCACCCCAGACAGGTGGAAATTCATCCTACCTTTAAAGACCTTCAGGAAAGGTGATTCTAAACCCTTCCCCAGCATTCATTCCGTACTGGAAAGTCTCCTTTGTACAACCTGAGCACATCAAGCCTATCTTGATAATTGTTTCTGCCAGAAACTTTGTCAGCTATAACCTAAACTCTCTGTTTTATTTCCACTAATTCTTCCCTAAGTTAAGAAGGAGAGCCACTTTCTCTTACCTTCTGTGTAAGGTGATTTATAAAGTTCACAGGCTGGGAAGTTCACATCTATGTTGGATTTCGACCATCCGTATACATCGGAAGGTGCCTGTCTGTCTGCTGATAGGGCTGAATGTATTTATGTCAGTACTGCTCCAAGCATGTGCCATCATCCATGGCTTTTGACCCCTCTATTGGAGAAATTTCCCAGTGTGTTGTCCTCTTGGAAAAGAAGTACAAAAGGACAATTTCAAGGCAGGACAATACTAGTAAGTAGAACCATGGGGTGAACATGACTGAACTAGCTTATGTCTAACTATACATATATACACAGAGAGAGAGAATTATATCCTCCAGCGTCCAAGAGTTCTGTTAGGCAATGTTGTGCTTCTTTTATTTGAAAATCTGAAAAATTTCAGCATACTGTGGATCATCTGAATGCCAGTCTTAGAAATGAGAGTTGTCATAGCATTGCCACATCTGCACTCAGAACGGTGTTCATGATCATGGACTCACCAGGCAAGACCCTAAAGAAACGATGTTAACTGCTTATATGGAATAAGCATGTCTTTCAACCTTAAGGTGAGCTTGTCTTAAATTCAAAATTATGATTATGTCATGCCTATTGTATTCATGTTAAAATCTTTGACAAGTCACAAAGTCAAAAGTTTTTCTCACTATTAAAATACATTTTCCTAAAGCAAGACATTGTCTTACTCTTAACAACTTAAGATTTTGGTTTGACATGATGAAGACAATATAGCATGATGAAAATAATGTACCTGTTTAAGTGTTGAGGGATAATATAAAAAGAATAGAAATAAAACGTACCATATAAATGACATAAACTCCAGTGAAAGCCTAAAGACTTTAAGGTATAGTATATGAAAGATAATTTCACAGCAATTTGAGTACATAACTGAATCACTTTATGTCACAAATTGTTATACATGAATAGTGAAATTAAAAGAACCTGTATCTTAGTTTTTACAGCATATTCTTACGAGTAGGTATCTTATATGGATTTTGTTTTTGCTTGTACTAACATTCATAAAAGCAGCTATTTTTATTTTTCAGCACTGTGTTTTGATGGTACATTTTAAAATTGATTAGCTAATCTAAATAATGAATCACTGTTTAAAATAAATATAATCATGATGTCTCAAATGATGGTATATTATGCTACCAATCCAAAGAAACACGAAATATTCAACTTTATTAGCATTTTAGATATACCAAAACAACTCATCTATTATGATGAAGAAATGTTGCTAATTAGAAGTTTATTGATTCTATAGTTTTGTTTGTATTTAATCTGAAAATACACAATTTTAGACCTGTACATACTTGAGTCATGGTATAATGGTCAAAACTGTGGAACCCCAGTACTTTTTGGATTCAAGTGGGGTCCATCTATTTCTCAAGTTCAAAAAAATCAACATAAAATAGTTGAAGCTTATATTATATTATATGTTTTTCACATGTGAAGTATAGGTTCCAATCTACCCTTTTGGGTTACTGAATTTCAAAATTTTATTGATGAATGTATTAAGTAATACTTCATTTGTGTCAAAAGTCTTGCCTGCCACTAATTAGATGACTGAGTAATTAACTTAGTATATCCAGGGTTTACTTTCCTCATGTGTGATATTGAGATGATCATACCAATCTCTCAGGGAGGTTGTGAGCATTCTATTTTATAATGTATGTGAAAGTGCTCAGTGATGTTGGCTTAATATGAAACATCTATGTTCATAAATGTATGTACTGTGTTACTGAACTCATTTGTGTTGAATTTAATTGTTTACAGCCTTCAGGCATGTTTCCCATGAAATCAGAGAAACAAGAATATGCTTAATCTATAAATCATTACATTTTCCTGAAATATATTTTCCTTTTTTTATTTTCAAGCTGAAAGTAAGACTTTTTCCCCCATTAGTCCTTTCATGAAAATCTCTCTGTATGCTTGAGAATATTGCCTCCTGGACTTTTCCTAGCTTTATTGTTTATTTCTCAAATTTGGCAATCAAAAGCATATATAGTTTTCCAGGTGCAGAAATTGGTAGGATGATGTTTCTATTCTGTTTCCAACATCTTTCCTCATGATGCTCAGCAATATTTTGTAGATGTATTTGTTGACCACAGCAGTACATTGGATTGGATTTCATCTGCCTGAAGTGGAACACTTCGCTTAAATGCTTTTCTTAACCTCAAATTCAAACCTGCCTGAAAATAAGCCTCATCATCTCTCCTACCTGCCATCCAGTATCCATTCCTTGCTACACCCCAGATTATTTGTGTATTCATTCAAAAAAGTTTATTTAGTACCTATGATATGCCAGGCACTGTGCTAGTGCTAAAATACAGTCTCTTTCCTCTAGAAGCTCATGAGATAGGCAACACAATATACAGTTAGTTGCTGAATAACAGGATAACTGGTATACCATATGTTCATAGGTGCCACTAGCTGTACTAAGAAGTAGGTATTACAGCTTGGCCTGTTCAAAGAAGGCTTCCAGAAAAGTTGGTGCCTATCTGATAATTTAATGATGAGTAGTAGGAATCTTCAAAGAAGAGATAGTAAAGAGGACAAAATATGCACAAACAAAGGAGGTGTTCCAGTTACCTCATCAGCAAATTGGAATATTAGCTGTTACCTGATAGATATTGTGGAAATTAAATCCAATGAAATGGGGCGGCGCAATGGTGATTCAGTGGCAGAATTCTTGCCTGCCATGCTGGAGATGCAGATTTGATTCCTGGTGCCTGCCCATGCAAAAAAAAAAAGGTACTAAATCCAGTGATACATGTGGCAAAGCATGTGATACATGTGATGTGTTTAACATCTGACACAGGATAGGCACTCCATATCTGTTAGCTGTGCTATAATTCAAAGAGAATATGATCTTATTTGGAAAATAGGACATAAAAATATGAAAAGTTTCACAGAGGTAAAAATTTAGGTAATATTCAATAAGCAGAAGGTTAAAGTGAACAAACTCCCTATAATGTATATCATGTTCTTCTCTCCATTTATTTTTATTAATAACCACCTCAGCAACTCTACCATTTATTGCATAGTTACTGTGCTTTATAGACTTTGCTGGATGCTTTACATGTATTGCTTCTAATCCTCATATAACGTATAAGGTGGATACTACATTCCCCATTTATGGGTGAAGAAATTAAAGCTTGGGTAAGGGACCTGCCAAGCTGGTACATCTCGTAAGTGGCAGAGCTGATATTTGTGCTGAGGCCTGTGTGACTCCAGAGCACACACTCACTCTATTCCACCAGCATGGTGAGGGAAAATTTTGGAAAAAGTCTTATTTCATCATCCTGCCTCCCCCTGGAGTAGTTTAGGATAACTACAGATATGAAGATGTCATTACAGGATCCTTTATCCAGACAATTTATAAAACTTCAATGAAATTAGTTATAAAAATGCTTTGTCAGTGACCTGTTTGGAATGACAGAACCATAACTCAGTCAAAATGGATCAGGCCGTTCAGAGGGCAGTCAGGACCCAGCAACTCAACTGACCTCCAAAAAGTAGAAGAGGCAACTGGGGAAGAGTTTAGCAAAAAGGACAGTAGAAATTATGGACAGATATTAGGACAGCCAGGCAACAGGAGTGTGCCCTGGCATTGGGGCAGTCTGGAAGCAGCTGACAAAAGGATGCCAGGTGGGCAGACAGCACTAGTCAGGATTCCAGTCTCTGGGAGATGTGGGAGGAGGTCAGGGGCAGTGACCACAGGTTTGCAAAGAAAATCAACTGCATGCATAAGAAAGGCTTCCTAAGTGGCACAGGTTTTGAAATCCCTGGTACTACCCAAATCCTCTCTTGGATTTTCTTATTATCTCTCTAACCTGACTCATTAATGTTTCCCACTTACCAGCTATGTCTACAGAGGTTAACATCCCGACTCTCCCCCAAGGACAGCTGCTCTTTCTTTTTTGGGTGTTATGTGGAAGTTCTTCAGGTGATGAGGCACAAATACACCAACACACTCTTCCTCCTACTTCAAAGGTCTAGGGATGGACAACTTTCCCTTCCTCTTTAGTGTAAAGAGAAACTATGATATTTTCAGGAGAAATACCAATTATTTTGGTGTTTTATGAAAGAAACGCAAGGAATCCAAAACACAAAACCAAGAAAATAGGAATAACTGAACATTCAGAATATAAATTCCTTATATTTTGGAAACTAAAGTCAATCACAAATTACGATTTTCGAAGCCTACATTTTTTTCCCTCATAGACTACAAAGAACCCATTTGATGTGAATATTTATTTTAGTTCTTGGTCAAGTGATGCCTTGTCCCTCACCCACATTTCTTTTACTTTCTTCATATTCAGGAGAAGGGCTGCAAAGAAATCACAACCCAGATGGGCTGGTGGAATCGACACGTGTCCATCATCATGGAAAAGAGGAATGGGCTCTTGCTCATTCTGCCTGTTGAAGATTAAAGGCAATTTTCTTCTAGGAGGACTTCTAGGATCAATGACATATTGAGAAAGTACGGGGAGTCAAAGACAGTGGCCCGGTTACAAAAAGGAGACTTCAAAAGAGCTTTTGGTCATGAGGATTCTGAAAATGAGGCCAGAGGAGAGCTAGGAGCCAGGCTGGGTTGGTGCCAAATCATGGAAGAACAGCTTTATGATGAAACTTCAATCTTTTCCTAAGCTGTTTTCAGGGGTATCGTTGCCTGTAAAGATTCAGGGACCTGCTATCAGGATTGGAGGAAGGCAGGGTCAGGGGTCAGGTGAGTTATCTAAAGGCAAACCCTCAGTTATGCCAACAACATCAAATACCAGAAATAAAATAATCACTGTTAGGCAGCCAGAGTCCAGAAGATGGAGATAAATAGTTCTTTACTTTTCTTAGCTAAGTTAACTTTTGCTTTGGTTTCCTAGCAGCTAAAATTCTATGTAATGGGTTGGCTTAAACACTGGGAATTTTCTGGCTAATGGTTTTAAGGCTAGGAGAAATCCAAAATCAAGGCACCAATCATCAAAGCAAGGAAGCTTTCTGCCAGGACACTGTGGTGGTCTGGGCTGGCTGCTGGTGATTCTTGGTCCTTGACTATTCTGTCACATGGCAGCCTCTCCTGGCATCTCTTTTTCTTCCAGGTTCCATTGGCTTTCAACTTTTGAATGCTCCCTCTGGCTTTCTTACTCTGTGACCTTCCTTATATGGCCTTCAAGAATAAACTTCAGATTCATCCTGATACAACTAGGCTACACCTGAATTGAAGCGACCTTATCAAAAAGCCCTTTTCACAAGGGTTCACACCCACAGCAATGGATTAGGTTTAAAAACATGTTTTCCTGGAGTACACAGCCCCAAGCCACCACACATTCCAATACACACAGGGTTTGTCTCAGGTGGTATGTCTGTGTGTATAGATGTGTTGGTGTGTTGGGGATTAAGGGAGGTACTCTTCTCTTTCAAATCTTCCTTTGTCATTTCTCCTTGTTGCTGTCCCCCTGTAGTAGTTAGGTTCAGATGTCAACTTGGCCAGGTGATGGTACCCAGTTGTTCTGTTGGTATAGATCTTAAATCATCAGCATGTGAATTTCATCTATGACTGATTACATCTGTGATCGATTAAGGGGAGTGCCTTCCGCAATGAGTGACATTTAATTTAATTAGCTGGAGCTTAAAAGGAGAAGTCAGAAGTGAAAGAAACAGCTCAGTGTAGCTCAGCACGCCTCAGCTCAGATCCAGATGTTTGGAGATGCAGAGAGGAATCACCCTGGGGAAAGTCGTTTGAACCCAGAAGCCAGGAGAAAGGGCCAGCAGACCATCACTATGTGCCTTCCCGTGTGGCAGACACAGCCAGTTGAAAGCCAGCTGCCCTTCCTCCAAAGAGCTGTAGATTTGTAACTAAATAAATCCCCTTTATAAAAGCCAGCCCATTTCTAGTGTATTGCATTCTGGCAGCGTTAGCAAACTAAAACCCCTGAGCCTTCCCTTCAGGATCTTGGAGGAGCTGCATGGTCCCATGGTTCTGGATACCACTCCTCTCTTAGTCCTTGGATTGTTGGAATAGGTCTTTGGGCACAGAAGAACCTTTAATTCAGAGGTGGAAAACTAGTTGCTGTAGGCCAGTTTTAGGTTTTTTGGGACCTGTATCATTTTTATAAAATGAGCCATCAGTTAAAAAATCAGGAGACTTCACATAAAAAATTGGAGTTACTGGTTTCTCTAAAAATATCAGACAATCAACACTGGACCTCATTCAAGCAAACGAAAGCAGGCAATCTCTTTAGATGGGCCCTGTGGCCCAGGCAGCCTCTGGCTAGGCACCATGGCCATCACTCACACGGAGTCTGCACTGGGTACCTGCTCACAGCATACACCACACAACTTATTACTTGTTCAGGGCCTTTAGGTGTCTGAGTTTGAAACCTAAGCTTTAAGTCTTTGAGATCCCTCAGAGTGACCCTTTATAAATTACGTAAATCTTTTTCTTACTAATATCTCCCATTTTCCCTTCAGAGGTGAGGGGGTAGGAAAGGAAAAAAAAGATTTGGGGTAAAGAAAATTGTGTTCTGATGTGTGAGGAACCCCATAGTTTTATTTCTTCACCCAGGGCGTATGCTTTTACCTCCACATTCCGTCTTCAGTTTTTTAGTATATTCCCAATCTTGGCTTAAAGGCTTCTCACACTCTCACGGTATTTTTTAACATATATACATTTATGTATACACTCACTGAGTATTCCCACTAATCCTCTCTCCAGTCACTCAGCTCCTTCCCAACTACCACCAAGTGAACGTTACTGAAATGGAGCCTGAGTTCTGAGTTTTCCTTGCCATTATGTACACTGCAAATGTCTGAGTTGGGTGAGACTGGGGCACTGAGAGCCATGTGGGGTGCAGTGACTCAGGAACTTTCTCCAGCATTGTGCCTATTTGTCATTCAGAACCTTCTTCCCTCTGGGGCTGTCCTGTTGCCTTACACTTTGTGTTAGCATCTCTCCTTTTCTCCTCTGAAAGGACACTTGATGCCCTTTGATTCTCACCTCTTCCTTCACTTGAGGATGCTTCTTCCCATATGGGTCCTCCCTGCAAACCACGGGTTAGGTCTAGCTCACTCCCAAGCTCAACCCTAATTCCTACAAACTTAAATTAAGCTTGGAGGTAAATTGGCCTCTAGGGCCAGTTCCGAAACCAAATCTGTTTTTCCTGGACATAATCTTATTCTCTCTTTCTCTCATTTCTCTAGGGCCTGATCCCTGAGGTCCATCTAGATTCATCCCTGGATCAGGACAAGTCAGAGCAGATGAAGGATGAATCCATAAGAGACACCTTGTTTGAGTTTAATTATCTTGTCCATTATCATGGATTCTAGTAGCTTAGGAGGAATGGAAGTGATACCCTTAAGGTTTTATCTGGAATATGAAATGTTAGAAAATTTATCCATGGATATGTAGCACTGTCAAAGTTAGGTCTTTTATTTTAGGTGACCAATACTGGCTCTTTAGACAAATAAAAATGTACCTATGTAGGTAAAAGATAATCCACTGGACTAACCAGGACATCTTTGAAATATCCAGTGAAAGTCTCTACCCCCACCTGCCCACCTGTGCTCCAGGCATGTCCTACACAGGCACAACCTATAACTTTAGTACAATAGATTCTGGTCTACAAATCAGCCCGCATTATAGGTTAGAGTAATAGGTTATTCACTTGGCATAAACTAATAGTGTTATATGTCTGAATATGAAAAGTAGAGGACTATATAAAAAGGCTGGTGACCCACCCAGCACCAATATCTCCTGAGACCGACAGGAATCAACCTAGCGGCTTATGTCCGCCGATCCCTACCCCATCCTGAACACTGAGTGAGTCCACCAAAAGCTGCCCTATTTATACCCAAATCATTTTTACATGATGCATGTGAAATATGACTAAAAATTCATAGACTGAAAGAAGAGAGTAGAGTGGCTAATGGAGAATTAAAATAATTTGGTCCAGGTCTAAATTGTGTCTCTTCCCTAAAAGACAGAAAAACCATACCTTTGTTTCAGTTTTCCCATTACCCCAAATGGTCAATAGCATCCACTTCATGGTAGATTCCCAACCACTTCCCTGGTTATTTGAACACAGATGTTTTCATGTCTCAATATCTCTTCATCCTTTATACCATGAGGGATAGCTCTGTGCCTAGGACAGTGCTTCCAATGAGATAGACACTTAATAAATATTTGATGGATGGATGGATGGATAGATGACTAGAGAAAGAACTCCTTTTATTTAGAAAAATATTTCATGAGTTTCTTGAACATTAAGATTATGAACTACAATAACGGAGGAGAGAAGACAGAGAGAGGAAGAGAGAACTTACTTTTACAATAAGCTACACAGATAATAATCTAGTTTCAGAATCTTTCAACACAGCATGAAACGTAATTTATTTTTGATTTATGTGTCATCTTTTATGTGGCTAAAGGGGCCTTCTCAAAAACTAGAAAAATGTAAAGGTAGTAAAAAAAGAGAGGAATGATCATCTATTCTTTCTTTACATTGATTTGACATATGCATGGGTGTGCCCGTTTGAAAGGATTATCTGCCCTGGAAAAACCGTGTTTTAATCCTGATCCATCTTGTAGATGCTTTTCTTTTAATCCCCGTTCAGCACTGTAGGTTGGAGGCTCGATTAGATTATCTCTACAGGGGTATGGCGCACCGAATTGTGGGTATGAACCTTTTTTAAAATATACTTTTATTGTAAGCAACAAACATTCTTGACATGGTTACAATCAGGGGCTCACAATGACATCACGTAGTTGTGTATTCATCACCATGATCATTTTTTAGACCATTTTTCGATCACTCCAGAAAAAGAAATAAAAAGAAAAAAAAAAACCTCATACATCCCATATCCCTTACCTCTCCCTCTCATTGACCACTAGTAGTTCCATCTACCCAATTTATTTTAACTTTTGTCCCTCCTATTATTTATTTTATATCCGTGTTTTTTACCCATCTGTCCATACCCTAGGTAAAAGGAGCATCAGACACAAGGTTTTCACAATCCCACAGCACATTGTAAAAGCTGTATCATTACACAATCGTCTTCAAGAATCAAGGCTACTGGAACACGGCTCTACAGTTTCAGGTATTTCCCTCTAGCCACTCAAAGATACCATTAACTAAAAAGGGATATCTATATAATGTGTAAGAATAACCTCCAGGATAACCTCTCAACTCTGAAATCTTTCAGCCACTGAAACTTTATTTTGTCTCATTTCTCTCTTCCCTCTTTTGGTCAAGAAGCCTTTCTCAATCCCTTCATGCCAGGGCCCAGCTCATCCTGGGATTTCTGTCCCACATTGCCAGGGAGATTTACACTCCTGGGGGTCATGTCCCATGTCATGGGGGAGGACGGTGAGTTCACCTACAGAGTTGGCTTAGAGAGAGAGGCCACATCAGAGCAACAAAAGAGGCTCTCTGGAAGTGACTCTTAGGCTAATTTTAAGTAGGCTTAGCCTATTCCTAGGGATGAACCCCAAGATTGAGGGCTCAACCGATTGATTTGTTTGTATCCACTGCTTGCGAGAATATCAAAAATTCTCCAATGGGAAGTTGAATATTTCCTCCTTTCTCCCCAGTGCCCCAAGGGGACCTTGCAAATACTTCTTTATTCACTGCCCAAATTACTCTGGGTTATATCAGGCATATAACAAATCAACAAGGTCTCAAACCAACAAAGTCTCACGCCCTATTCAAGATTCCATGCACTTATGGTGTTCGACTAAACTGACCATACAAGTTAAATTAGGAAATGCACTACCCAAAATGTAAATTTTGCACCAAATAAACATCTCTCCCTTTGGTCTCAGACAGAAGTTGAAGTTTTAAAATATGGACAATGTCATCCTTTACCCTGTATTCTGATTTACCTTAGCCCTATCCAGATCAGCTTCATTCATATCTCTACTCTGAAGTCAGATCCCTTTTTCAACTTTTAAACAGTTCCTGTATGGGGTGGTGCTGACTTTCATTGCTTCAGAGCTCTAACTCTGAGTCTCACGTGTCACATAAATAGCTGAAGTTTCTGGGAAACACCAGGTTCTAGGCAAACAGCTCAGTACCTCACAATTTAGAAATAACATTTACAATTTGTGAATATATGTGACCCTTTGCAGTAGGCCCCAACCTGTTACCCATGCTCTCAGCTTCAGTTCACCAAGTTTTTATATTATGGTTAGTCCATATGAGGGAGGCATGATAACATTTGTCTCTTTGTTTCTGACATTTCATTAAACATACAGTCCTTAAGGTTCAGTCGTGCCTCACAACCTCATTCCTTCTTGCGGCCACTTAGTAGTCTATTGTATATTTACACCATGGCTCTCCCTTCCATTTCTCAGTTGTTGTACTCCAAGGTCACCTCCATCCATTATGGGTTGTGAACACTGCCGTCATTGACACCAGTGTGCAAGTGTCCATTCGTGTCCCCACACTCAGTTCCCCCAGGTATAGACTGAGCAATGGGGTTGCAGGATCTTATGGATCGCTACCCCTAGCCTCCTGTGGAGCCACCGCATGCCCTCCTAGGGGCTGCACCTCTCAGTTTCCCTGCTGACAGTGAATAGTACATCTCAGAAAGGTCATTTTTAACAGCAAAGACATTAGGAAAGGTATTGGAAAAAGGACAGTGCAGAACAGTTGGCACCTGTTCTAGTTTGCTAGCTGCCGGAATGCAACACACCAGAGATGGATTGGCTTTTAATAAAAGGGGATTTATTTTGTTAGTTCTTCAGAGGAAAGGCAGCTAACTTTCCACTGAGGTTCCTTCTTACGTGGGAAGGCACAGGATGGTCTCTACTGGCCTTCTCTCCAGGCCCCTGGGTTCCAACAACTTTCCCCGGGGTGACTTCTTTCTGCATCTCCAAAGGCCTGGGCTGAGCTGCGAGTGCCAAGATGAGGAATGCTGAGCTGCTTAGGCTGGGCTATATTGCGCTCTCTCATTTAAGCACCAGCCAATTAAGTCAAACATCATTCATTGCAGCAGGCCCGCCTCCTAGCTGACTGCAGATGTAATCAGCAACAGATGAGGTTCATGTACCATTGGCTCATGTCCGCAGCAACAGAACTAGGTGCCTTCACCTGGCCAAGTTGACAACTGAATTAACTACCACAGCACCTATCTAGAGTACATCTCATTTACTCTGTATCTTTGTCATTTTGTGATAGACCATCAAAAACATGAAAGACTACACTGAATAGTAGAATAGCTTTCAGGAAGAGCAAGATAACTGTGCTCAAACTGTTGCTATACCATTTTATTCCTCTGTGATATTGATTATATTTTATTTTTCTAAATATTATGTGTAAAATGAAAATACTAATAAAATAAAACATTAATATTTTATCTTGCCTACCTTTGAGATTTGCAGTGAAGACCAAATGAAATGATGACTGTGAAAGTAGTTTTTTTGTACTATGAAAACAGTATAAAATGTAAGCAGAACCCATAGTACTGTATATCATAAATATTAATATCAGCAAAATGAAAATAAAATAAACAGGATGCCTGTGGGTCCCAGGATGGAATACAGACTGTAATAAATGAATCCGATTGTATAAAATGACATCACAGCATATGGGGGTGGGGGGAAGACATATTCACCTAAGCAGCTTTGGAAAGCACTATTGGTCTGAGTGGAAGAGCTTCCAGGAAGTGTGATAATACTACACGAAATGGCACCTGTTTCTAGAATGAGTGGAAACTGCTCCTCAGTGTTCAAAACAGGAACACGGGATCAGCTCTTTGATTGACTGCTATTGTGAGGTGACTGGCAAAACCACCAGCAGTTCTCTATTCATTGTCAACTAGTTAGAAATATCAAAAGCATCATCTTGGGTAACAGTGTACCTAAATTTGTACCTTAGAGAGCTATGCCCAGTGGATGAAGCTGGTGATACTTTTCTTTCTCCCAATTTCCTACTTGGTGCCTATTTGTACCTACCATTTACATGGAATCTGGGGAGCTTCCAGGAGTCTTATAGTTATGTGGAGGGACAACAGTTATTGAAACTGTTAAGTGAGCAGATCTGAGTCCTTGCTACTAATATGATTCCACATAAAGCTACAGGCTAGTGGCATCTAAAAGTATTGAGCTAAAAAAGATGGAATGCCTACCACGTGCCCAGTACTGTGCTATGTGTTTGGAATAAAAGGAATATACCCTTAAGTTAGGTACTTGAATAGATATCATGCCACATAAGGGAAATATGCAATAATTGTTGTAGTCATTAAGAAGAGGGAAGAAAACCACGAACTTTAGAGACCAGAGAAATTTCATAGAGGAGGTAAGGTTTTCAGTATTATTTCAGTAGGGTTAGAGGAAGGAAAGGAGACACTGAAAGAGGAAAATACTGTGATCATAGGTAGCCTTGGGGAACAAGGAGATGCAGGGTTTTCTTCTTCATCTAACTTATTGTCCCCCTATAATGTGTCAGGCACTATGCTAGATGCTTTAATTAATGATGAACAATAGATACACAGTCTCTGGCTAATTAAATTGTAGTTCAAATAAATAGTGAAAAAGTAAGCAAAAGCAAATTTGTAATTACAAGTTGTGAAAAATGCTATAAAGGGAGAGCCATAAAGGAGAATAATGGGTGCCCACGTTGGGCTGGTGTTCAACTCTTTGAGGAGTTACTATAATCTGAGACCTGAAGGAGAAATAGAAATCAGCCACTTTGAGTGTATTAGCTAGGGTTCTCCAGAGAAACAGAATCAGCAGGAAGTATCCATAGAAAAAAACTTTATAAAAGTGTCTCACGTAACTGTGGGAGCGTAGAGTCCAAAATCTGTAGGGCAGACTGTGAAGCTGACAACTCTGTTGAAGGGTCTGGATAAACTCCACAGGAGAGGCTCACTGGCTGAAGCAGGAAAGAGGGACTGTCTCTTCTGAATCCTCCTTAAAAGCCATCCAGTGATTAGATTAAACATCACTCATTGCAGAAGACACTCCCCTTGGCTGATTACAAATGCAATCAGCTGTGATGCAGCCGATGTGATCATGATTTAATTCTATGAAATGTCCTCATAGCAACAGACAGGCCAGCACTTTCCCAACCAAGTTTACAAACGGGCACTGCCACCTGACCAAGTTGACACGTGAACCTGACCATGACATTGAGCATTAAAAAAAGAACATTCCAGGGCAGGCCATGGTGGCTTAGCAGGCAGAATTCTCACCCGCCATGCCAGAAACCTGGGTTCGATTCCTGGTGCCTGCCCAAGCAAAAAAAAGAACATTCCAGATATATTGTTCACCTCTCATACCCTACCTCACATTCTCTCATTCAACCTTATATTCTGGTTATTGGCATGGCACTCAGTGCAACACAGTGTTGTGTGTTATGTGTGTACCTCCTGCTGCATTGCATGCCCCCCACTTTTTTTCTGGACCTTTCTAATGCAGAATGTCCAACCTGGATGTGTGAGGCCATTAACACTCCTTGAGGAATGGACAATGGAAGGTGAGGGTCAGAGGATGAATGCTCCCCACTTCTGCCCCTCAGGTGTACAATTCTGAGGTGCATTCTACATGGATTCTGCACCATCTGCTGACAGTGGTGACCAATCTGATAAATCACATCTACTAGCTTTTCCTACTGTCCTGATTCAATCTCTCGTGTTTCCCACTCCTGCCCCCTGGTTTCCCTTCTCTATATAACCTACATTCATATAAATCCTTAGCTCAGGCTCTGCTGCCTGGGGGAACCCAGGCTAAGACAGTGGGTACCAGAGGGGTCCTCAGAAAGTGCATCCTAAAGCTGGGATTCAAGTACATTTACCCGTGGTGAGTGGGGTGGTGATAGCCAGTGGTATATAATTATGGCACATTGTGGCTCTTACAGAGGTAGATTGGGGTGAGGTGCAGGTGAAGGTTATACATTAGCTACTATGGTAACTGGCACTTGAACAGAATGGAGGAAATAACCATTATAAAGACTGTAGAATTGGCTGACTCTTAAATGCCTTTAAAAAAAAGAAAACAATAGACTGAGGTCAGCCAACCATCAGCTCAAGACTGACTGTGAAAGTCAGAAGTTCCCCTTGGCACTGTTTAAAGAGATCCTTCCTTCTTGGAGCTGCAGGGCAGACTTCAGAAAATCAGGCTCACGGATTCTTTGCAGAGTAGGAAAGCTACAAAGGAAACAGAATTTACAGCCGTGATGGGTCTCTCATGCCAAAGTGAGGGCCCTGTTAAGAAAAGAGTAGACCCCTATGACCTTAGGCTGGGACACCTGAGTATTTAAGATCAGAGTCTCTTAAATTCCCAATTGCCCCGAACCTTCCAGATTGAGCAAAGAATCTCCCTCTGCCTTGCTAGAGACATAAAATTGGACTGAGAGAGTGGATCCAGAACATGCAAGACTTTATGTCTCATACTCATGTACTCCAGAGAGCATTCCAGGGAGGTACTTAGGCGGGAAAGCAGACCCCTGTGCATGTCTGTCAAGCTTTCTCTCAGCTATTCATGGACAATGGATCCATGAATAGCATGACCATGTAGCAAGGAAGAAAGCAAAGCCTGGGTCCTTCCCTCTCACAGAGACGGCTCTAGATTCCATCCCTGATGAAGACCCAGGCTTCCAGCAGCAGAGGCCAACACTGGTTCTGGACATGGCACTATGCCTTGAGTAGACCAGCCAGAAGTCTGTTAACATGTTGGTTACACATCTTGACCACCCTGAAAGGTAGCAGCAATCTATCTTTAGTAGGATTGACTCCTAGATTGGAGTTGGCCTTTTCTGTCTCAAGTGCTTCTTCCAACAACACCATCAGAAGGCTTACAGAATGAATGCCTAATTCACAGGCGTGATGACACGCACAGCACTGTCTCAGAGCAAGGCAACAATGAATGAACGGTTAAGACCAAATGCTGTATTGCTCAAGAGTAGCTGGCCATTTTCAGTTAAACAAAAACAGAGAGAATAGGTGGCTATCAGACCCACAGTAAAAAAACACTAATGGGAAGGAAAAGAATCTCAAATAGAAGCACAGCTTTGAAAGAAATCAATAACTACAGAGAGAGATAAATCTAAATTTAAATAATGGTATAAAAAACAACAGCAGCAAGAACAGTGTTCCAGTTTGCTAGCTGCTGGAATGCAATATACCCGAAATGGAATGGCTTTTAACAAGGGGAATTTAATGAGTTGCTAGTTTGCAGTTCTAAGGCCAAGAAAATGTCCCAATTAAAACAAGTCTATAGAAATGTCCAGTCAAAGGCATCCAGGGAAAGATACCTTGGTTCAAGAAGGCCAATGAAGTTCAGGGTTTCTCTTTCATCTGGAAGGGTACATGGCGAACACAGCATCATCTGCTAGCTTCTTCTCCTGGCTTCCTGTTTCATGAAGCTCCCTGGGAGGCGTTTTCTTTCTTTATCTCCAAGGGTCACTGCTCGTGGACTCTCTGCTTCGTGGTGCTGCAGCATTCTCTGCTTTCTCTGAGTCTCTCATTCTCCAAAATATTTCCTCTTTTATAGGACTCCAATAAACCAATCAAGATCCACAAAATGGGTGGAGACATGTCATCACCTAATCCAGTTTATCCACTCTTGACTAAATCACATCATCCAGGGAGATGATCTGATTACAGTTTCAAATATACAGTATTGAACAGGGACCACTCCACCGTATGAAATAGAGTTTTGGTTAAAACATGGTTTTTCTAGGGGGCATACTTCCCTTCAAACCAGCACAAACAGTAATAATACATTGTGGAATTTAAAACATAGAGAAAATTTTAAATAATAGCAGATATGTCAGGGTTAGGCAATACATGGAGAAGAGTTTTCTAAGATCTTCGTGTTTTCCAGGATGGATTAAAAGTAAAAAAATCAGATTTTAATAAGTCCAGGATGAATGTTGTAAACCATTAAATGGCCACTAAAATAAGGGGAAAAGTATGCATAACTAGCAAGTTAATAGGGAAAAACTGTGTAATAAAACATTCTTAAACCAAAAGAAGTAAATAAAAGAGAAAAAAATCATAGAAAAGATACCAGAAATAGAAACCAAAGAGTAAAATTAAGGATTTAAATTCAACATCTATAATTACACCGAATGCAAAATAGCTAACCATAGCAATTTAAAAATAGACAGAAAAGAGCTGTCCCAAACTTAACAATTTATGCTGTGTAGAATAAATAAACCATGAAAATAAAGGTTCAAAAAGACTGAAAGTAAAAGGATAATAAAATATATCTTAGGTAAGCATTAACGATAAAAGATGAATTTCAAATATCGGACAAGTAGATATAAAAGCAAGCTTTGCTAAAAATACTGTGGAGCAAATGATGAACATGTCGGTTTACGAGGACAATATAGTAACTCTAAATGTTCATGACAATAATAAGAACAACTTAATAGTTATAAAGTAAATCTTAAAGAAATAAATGGAGAATTAGACAAATCTCAATCGTAATGAGGAATTTTTTTTTTTTTGCATGGGCAGGCTCCAGCATCGTAGGCGAGAACTCTGCCACTGAGCCACTGATGCCCACCCTATAATGAAGAATTTTAACACACTTCTCTCAGTACCTGATACAACAAGCTGACTGCCTCATCCACCTGCTCCTCCACCAAAATTAGTAAGTATAGGGAAAATTTGAACAACTTGACTAATAGGTAAATATAGAACACTGTGTCCAGTAACTGCAAAATACACTTTCTTTTAAATACCCATTAAACATTTAGCTAAATTCACCAAAGGCTGAGCAATAAAGCAAGGTTTGACATATTTCAAGGTTTTAGAATGATACAGAGTATACTATCTCTGATTTTGGTATATTTAAGCCTTACCCTCAACTTCATTTTGTTATCATTCTCCTTAGGGAAAATGAGTTTAATTTAATTTAATTAACTTAGACTAAATTTCTCACTAACAATAGAAATTAAGTACTAATGAACAATATTTTGGGGGTCGGGTTGAACGTTGAAGGGTCATGAGATGCTGTAATATCTAAGACATAGCCCCGCCGAGAACCAATTTTCATTCCTTTGTGGACCACATCATCCCCCATTGAGAATACACAGTTTATATGAAATCAAAACAAAAAGTGACCTAGATAATCCCCAAATATTTTCAAATTAAGCAATAGTTTTCTAAATAACCCATGACTTTAAAAAGCAATTATATTAGAAATTATAAATATTTTGAACTAAACAAAAATAGAAACATGGCATTTCAAAACTGTGAGATGTACATTCAGAACTGTGAGATATAAATAAAGCTGCATTTACAGAAAAATACATAGAATTAAATGCATGCTTTAAAGAAGAAGAAAGGCTAAAAACTAAACATCCATCTCAAGAAGTTAGAAAAAACAGCAAATTAAGCAAAGAAATTAGGGGAATAAGTAAAAATAAGAGTAGAAGTCAATGAAATGGGAAAAAATAAGGAGACTCAACGAATTCAAGTCAAAACTTAGTTTTTTTAAAAGATTTATAGAACAAATAAACCCTGGGCAAGACTAATTTTACAAGAAGAAAAAAGGAAACAAAATTACCAATAACATAAATGAAAACCGAAACAGCCCTACAGCTCCTATAGATACAATAATAATAAAAGGATATTCTGAAAAATTTTAAGCAAGAGCATTTGGCAACTTAGTTGAAATGGACAAAAAACATAATTTACCTAAACTTACCAAAGCTGTGACAAGAAGATACAGCAAATCTGAATAGTATTAAAAAAATTGAAATCCATAATTAAAAACTTTCTCACACTCCACATACAAAATCCAAAATCCAATATGGCTTCTCTAGCAAATTTTTCCAAAAATGTAAGAAATCACATCAATCTTATATGTACTTGTGGGGAGAGAAAGAAAAAGGGAAAATGTACCAATTCATATTTATTTATTTATTTATTTATTCATTCATTCATTAATACATTTATTCATTGATTTATTTTGTTTACCATAAGATTTTGGCTTAAACAATTTGTTTGGACAAAGATATATTTTTCTTTTAACTTTTGAAAGAAATTACTTTTATAACTATAATTCAAAAACCACCAAAATAATATTACATTTTGAGGACAAAAACAATAAAAAAATAAAAACATTTTCCAGATATACAAGAACTCTATCTTCTCATAGATTGCTGCTTTGACTACCTGATGAAATTAATTTGTAACTTGTTTTTTCTAAGAATTTGAATGTTTATTCAGCCCCACCCCTGCCTCCAGTAAAATTGTATGTGTTAAATGCTCAGCCCATTAAAATTTAACCTCAATTATATATATATATATCACTTGCTTCCCACCACAGGATGATCTTAGAAGAGTTTAAAATTTACATTTTAGAAGGATGTGCCATGGTATATCTGCATATATTTTTTTAAACTTTTTTATTGTATAATATAACATATATACAAAGCAAAGAAAGAAAAAAGCAATCGTTTTCAAAGCACTCTTCAACAAGTAGTTACAGGATAGATCCTAGAGCTTGTCTTTTTCCTTCTAGCTGCTCCAGAATATAGGAGGCTAAATGGAATAAATATTTTTTTATTATCACAATCAACCTTTTTTCTCTTTTTTTGTGAAAAATAGCACAAATACAAAAAAGCAATAAATTCCAAAGCACAGCACCACAATCAGTTGTAGAACATATTTCAGAGTTTGGCATGAGTTACAATTCCACAATTTTAGGTTTTTACTTCTAGCTGTTTTAAGATACTGGAGACTAAAAGAGATATCAATTTAATGATTCAGCTATCATATTCATTTGTTAAATCCTATCTTCTTTGTATAACTCCACCATCACCTTTGGTCTTTCTGTCCCTCTCTTTAGGAGTATTTTGGACTATGGCCATTCTAGCTTCTTCAGGTTGGAAGGGGATGTCAATAATATGGGGTAGGGAGATGGAATTATCTGATGTTCTGGAGAGGCTGGCCCTTCTAGGTTTCAAAACTTACCTGGTCCAGGAACCCATCTGGAGATTGTAGGTTTCTGGAGTTACTCTAGTGCATGGAATCTTTGTAGAATCATATATTGCCCTAGGTGTTCTTTAGGATTGGCTGGAATGGTTTTGGTTGGAGTTTGGCAAGTTATGATAGGTAGCAAGGTCTAACTGAAGCTTGCATAAATGCCTCTCGACTCCATTTGAACTCTCTCCGCCACTGATACTTTATTAGTTACACTTCTTTTCCCCCTTGTGGTAAGGATGGAATTGTTGATCCCACAGTGCCAGGGCCAGACTTATATCTGGGAGTCATCTCCCACATCACTAGGGAAATTTTCAACCCTGGATATCATGTCCCATGTAGTGGGGAGGGCAATGATTTCACTTACAGAACTGGGCTTAGAGAGACTGAGGCCACATCTGAGCAACCACAGAGGTCCTCCAGAAGTAACTGTTACGCATGCCTATAGGTAGCCTAAGCTTCTGTGCTGCCTACATAAGCTTCACAAGAGTAAGCCTCAAGATCAAGGGCTTGGCTTATTGATTTGAGTGGCCCTAAAGTTTGCACAGTCTCAGGGGTCCTGATGGTAAGGTTTAATAGTTCCATCGTCTTTCTCCCATCCCTCAAGGGACTTTACCAATACTTTTTGATGATCTGCTTAAGATACTCTAGGATATATCCAGGCATTACATTAAGCTATATAGGAATAAAGGACCCTTTTTTTATTCTGGGCTCCCTGTGTCTCAATTGTTCAAATGAGCTATCCAGGCAGGTTGAGTTAGATTATGTGCTACAGAAAATTTTGGTTCCCAAAAAAAATAAATCTTTCTTCCTTTGGCCTTAAAGGGTATAAAATATAAAATATAGTATAAAGTATAAAATATAGATAATGTCTTCTTTACCCATGTCTTCTGAATTACTTTACCCCTGACTTGATTGGTTACCAATTCTTTTTTGAAACCAGCATAGCCTTTACCCAAATCCTTTCAAGAACATTCCCAGAAGTGAAAATTATAGGCCTGGGTAGGCCACAGTGGCTCAGTAGCAGAGTTCCTGCCTGCTATGCCGGAGACCCAGGTTCGATTCCGGGTGCCTGCTCATGCTAAAAAAAAAAAAAGAGATTACAGGCCACTCTCTCATATAAACATAGATGCAAAAATCCTTTAAATAATTAGCCAAACAAATGTATCAATTTTTGAAAAAGAATAATGCATTGTAACCAAGTGGAATTTATACCAAGAATGCAGAGTTAACATTAGGAAGTTAGTCACTATATTTCACAACAATAATAGAGTTAGGAAATAAAACTTAATCATCTTAAAAGATACCAAAAATGGAATTCAATACCCATTCATGATAAAAATTCTCATCAAGTGAAAAACAGAAGAAAACACACTTAATTTGATAAATACAATTTAGAGAACAACTAGAGCAAACAATATTTTTAATGATAAAATAGTAAAAGCCTTTACCCTGAGATCAAGAACAAAAAAGGATGCTTACTATTACCACTTATCCTCAGTCTTTTACTGGAAGTCTTAGACAGTAAGATAAAGCTAAAAATAAAATAGTTAAGGATTGGAAAAGAAGAAGTAAAATTCATACAAGGGTTGATTTGCATATAAAAATTCCAAAAATCTACAGATGAACTATTATAATTTAGCAAAAATGACTACAAGGTCAATATTCAAATATAAATTGTGAAGTCTTGTCTCTAGTCATGACCGACTGAGTTCCTTTTGGTTTTAGTTTCTTCATTGCTAAAGCTAAAACAAATACCATGCACTGGGCTGGCTTAAACAATGGGAATTCATTGACTCATAATTTTAAGGCTGGGAGAAATCTGAATCAAGGTGCCATCAAGGTATTGCTTTCTCCCTTTCTGGGCGCTCTTGTCCCTGGACTCCTGTGTTACAGGGAATGCACATAGAAATGGCAAACTAAAAAGCCAGATTCTTTGAAATCCAGGTAATGAATGAGTAAAAATATTTCTTACTAAGCTTAACTGACTTCCTGAATGGGACATATTTGAAGCATCTGCATATCTTTATTTTTATCATATTTGATATGTGTCATAACCACCAGGTGCATTGCTCAGTTTATGTAACCTAACCTTATCTAGTTAGGTTATATTTAAGAGGAATTTTGAGAATGTACTTACAATACTAGTTTCTTTTTTCAGTAAGCATGTATAAATTTAGGGAGGATATAACTAAGTAGAATAAAATCACATTTGTTCAATTCAAAATTTATCATAAAATTCCTTTTATTGGAAGTTTAAAAAAATCTGTTTGTTTTATAATGCCCTAAAATTACAAACAACCTTTAGCATATATTGACTGTCATGGTCAGGTTCATGCACCAACTTGGCCAAGTGGTGGTACCAGTTTGCTGGTTGGGCAAGTGCTGGCCTCTCTGTTGCAATGAGGACATTTCATAGAATTAGATCATGATCACGTCAGCTGCATCCACAGCTGATTCCATTTGTAATCAGCCAAGGGGAGTATCTTCTGCAATGAGTGATGCTCAATCTAATCAGGGCAAGCCTTTTAAGGAGGATTCAGAAGAGACAGGCTCTTCCTGCTTTGGCTGGCGAGCCTCTCCTGTTGAGTTCATCCAGACCCTACATCGAATCGTTGGCTTCACAGCCTGCCCTGTGGATTTTGGACTCCGCATTCCCATGGTTACGTGAGACACTTTTATAAATTTCATATTTGCAAGTGTTTCCTGTTGATTCTGTTTCTCTGGCGAACCCTAACTAATACATCGACTATTGAGTTCTGGAAAATATACAGCAACTGTTTCATTTGTCCCAAGTCTACATCCAGGAAAGCTCTTTTATAGCTCTCAAGGAACTTTCATTTTACTTACTGAAATTTGGAAGTTAGACTTTATTCAGTTACTCTTATACCAAAGCTATTAATATTTTGATAATGATTTGGTTACAGTGGTTACCATTGCAAAAGAATACTTTTATACTTTTACTGAAAAAAAAATTATTTTAATGAACATGGCTATTTCTGCAGCATTTTCTGTGCTTACCATTTTTAATCTCCAGGCCCAGTTTAGAACGATCCTAAAACACACCTTCCCGGTTGACCCAGCCCTTCGTCATGACCGCGTTAGGCGCTGAGGCCCTAGGACAGGAGATCGAAGCCCAGCTTGTGAAACGTGGACTTAAAAGGTTTAAGTGATGGCCACAGAATTTCAGAGTTCCTACAGTACTCCTCTTTTAACTATTCCAATGATCAAATCTATTTCAATTAAGCTGTGAAGGGACAATGGAAAAGGTCTTTGCCTTCTGCTATCTTAGGGAAATTCCAACGTTTTTTTTTTCTAATGTTCAGGTTTGTTTACAGTACTTACAAAACTAAAGCTTTTAAACTTTGCTGCCCAGATGGTTTTCTTTTCTGGAACTTTAGGACTACTAATTTATATATATAAAATTATATATAAATATAATTTTTATATATATTTATTCATTTTTCAGCAATTTGAATAGGGTTCTTTAATAATTTCTTGTTAATTTACTATTGATATCCAGATGTATGAGAATATACATATACATTGAACGAGAAGACAGACACAAGAAACAGAAATACAGAAATACTTTTGAGAGGGGCAAATAAAGAACTGAATATACATTATCTTATCCCATTTCTGCCCTTTTGCGGAACAATTTTAGAGCTATTCTCATGCCATTTCTCCCCTGATTTTACATTATATTGAGGCCAGAGTGTGTGACAGAAATAAACTTTTTTTCTCATAGCTAATAACTAAAATCTTTTCAGTTTTTCAGTACAGCCCAAAGATTCTCATTTTAATAATTCCCATAATCAGTAACCAATTAGGACCACCTGACCAATATAAATGCAGTAAGACACCAACTTACAAATTTAAATAGACTTAACACTTAATATATTTAAATAACACACCAATATAACTAGACCAAACATACCAACTGACAATTAAATAGGCATTAAATGCTTAACACACCGATTAATAATTAAACAAGCATTAAACATTTACTATACCTAGGTCAACACACCAGCTAGCAGTTAAACAGGCCTACTTTATTTCATTGAACACCAATTAAGTCGTTGGATTATTTATTTTCCAGAAGTCTAATCAACAAACAACCTCAGGCCAGGGTTTTAAATCTGTACAGAAAATACAGGTCAGGGCCTCAAATCCCGTCCAGCATGGAGCCCAGAAAGCAGAAGGTGTAGGGGTCAGAGCCATTGGGGTCTTTCTGGAAGCGAGTCCCAGGCCTTCCGGCCTGTTGGTCTATAGGACTCGAACCCCGGAACTGAATTCCTGGTCCACTTTTACCTTGATGACCCACTCACCCAGTCTGATGTCTGGACTTGGAACTGGAAACGGTTTCTCTCTTCGAAACTTCTTAAGGTGTCAAAAGGGCTTTGAGTGCCAGCAGAACAGAGAAAACCCTGGAAAACCCAGTTGCCCAGCTTCTAGACTAAAGAACGTCTAGTGGTTGCAAAAGGCGTGGTTACTGCCCTTCTCTGTTTTACTGGGGCCCCCAAACCTTGGGCAGATGGCCTCCTTGGTTTTTAGGAACTTGGTCCCAGTAGAGTCGCCAAATTGTTCCCAAAGGCAGTGTATTCTCTGTCCAGTGGCTCAAATGATCAATTCCTGAGGCACCGGGGTTTCAAAGAGAGAGTTTATTGCTAGATACAAAGCAGGAGATCAGATGAGCTAGCGGCCCCAAAAGAACTCATAGTGTTTATGTTCTGAAGCCATAACAGAATTAGATTAGAAATGAATAACTATGATGAATCCAGATTGGTTTTAAAGCCCTTGATTCCCAAAGTGCTTACAGAAAATTTTTACTACTTTTTTTTTTTTGCCATTTTCTTGCTAATACTGAATATTAACCTTTAAAATATTGATGGTATCTTGTTTTAATATGAATTTCACTTACTGACAGTTTAAGGTTGAGTCTAGTTCTACTTTGAGCTGATATTTTTTGCTGAAAACCTGACAGGTTGTTTGTTTTGATGAAATATTAAATCTTCCACTCAACCCCACATTATCACATGAGACCTTGACGTATGGACCGCGAAGGGAGAAGGGTTGCACAACATTTTTTCTTTCTTTTTTTTTGCTAAAATGCATTGGGCTACAGAGACTACTTGAGAAAGCCTCATCTATAAGACATTTCAACTTTTTTTGTAATATTATACACCATCTCAATAATCTAAAGGACAAAAAAAATCATAATCATTTCAATAGACACTAAAAACATGTGACGAAATTCAATACCCATTTATGATTTTAAACTCACAGTACACTAGCAATAGAAAGAAACATGCTCAACCTGATAAAGGGTATTTGTGGAAAACCTGATGCTAACATACTTAATGGTGAAAGCCTGAATGTTTTTCTTCAAGATCAGGAACAAGAGAAGGATGTCCCTCTCCTCACCACTCCTGTACTAAAGCTCTCATCAGGGTAATATGGCAAGAAAGAATTAAAAGTCATCTAGATTGGAAAGGAAGAAATAAAACTGCCTTTATTAACAGATGGCATGATCTAGTATGTAGAAAATCCTGAGCTATCCATAAAAGTTATTAGACTAATGAGTTTAGCATAATTGCAGGACATGGTTTCAGAATATAAGATCAATATGCAAAAATCAACTTCATTTCCACATGTAGAAATAAACAATCAAAAAAGAAATTAAGAAAACAATTGCACCCACAAAGCATCAAAAGAACAAAATGCTTGGGAATAATTTTAACAAAAGGAGTGCAAGAATTTGTACACTGAAAACTACAAAACATTGTAAGATAAAAATGGAGGGATTTTCAGGTTCATGGATTGCAGGATTCAATATTCTTAACAGTTTACCAGCTTTTTAAAAAAGTCAAAAATAAAGTTTGCAAATGCAACCTAGCAATTCCACGCCTTGATATCTACACAGGAGAACTGAAAACATGTGCCCACACAAAGACTTGCATGGAAATGTCTATAGCAGCATAATTCACAAGAGCCCAAAATTGAGAACAACTCAAATGTCCATCAACTGGTGGATGGTTGAACAAAATGCAGTAAACCCACACAATGGAATGTTGTTCAGCAATAAAAAGAATGAAGTGCTGATACACTAAAAACATTACACTAAATTAGAGAAGTTAGACACAAAAGACCACAAAGAGTATGATTTCGTTCATATGAAATATTCAGGAAAGGTAAATCTGTAAAGATGAAAAGTAGATTAGTGGTTACCTGGGGCTCATTGTGGTAATAGGAAGTAATTATAAATGGGCATGAGAGGTGGTATTGGAGTGATAGAACTGTTCTAAAATGGATTCGTGGTAGGGAGTACACAACTTAGTACTTTACTAAAAATCGCTGAACTGTACATTTAAAATTGGTGTATTTTATAGTGTATAAATTATCCCACAATAAAGTTGTTTAAAAATAATATTATGCTAATTCACATACAATGTCAAAACCTTACAGCCATTTACTTCCATTTCCATCCTCCCATCCTCTGTGCTAATGTTGTCATAAGTTTTACTTCTCCATACAGTATAAAACCCACAATGCCTTGTAATTATTTTTTGTTTTAAATAGTGGATTTGCTTACATTTGGAGCAGCCAGTGCAAATAATGGAGGTAAAAATGAGAGAAACAGATACCTTCTCCCCATAATTGAATTCTGTGCATGTAGAGTTATAGACAACTATATCACAGACTATTCCTCTCTCTGAAAATTGGGATGTTTCTTTGGGCATCAGTGTAAATATGCATCTAGAATTCAGGAAGGTTGATATTTAAAATAAATTATACCGTGGAATGAAGGAAACAGATACATTTAGGGTGACCAGCTCATCCTGGTTTGCGCAGGACTTTCCTGGTCTGAGCACTGGAAGTCCCACATCCTGGAAAACCTCTCTGTCCTGAGCAAACTGGAATTGTCTGCTGGAGACCGTCCCAGTTTTAAAACTGAAAGTCCTACGTCCAGAATCCTCTTTGTGCCAGGCAAACCAGTCAGTTGGTTACACTGCATGCATTTAAAAGCCTTTTGCTCAAAAAACTTTTTGCGGGAAGACTGGTGGGTGGAGAAAGAATATCTATTATCTTCTCTACAGGTACTAATGTTCCATGGAAGAGCTTTGGGAATTGTTGACCATCTTATACCATTTTTTTAAATCAAAGATTAAAGCATAGGTTCCAGGTGATGGCACTAACATAACATATTAAAGTATTGATAAAGACCACTCCTAAATAATCCTTGTCCTTATTTTGCAGTATTTTTTAGGAAGGTATCATCCAGCACATTTTATCTCTCTTCCATCTCCTTATTTCTTAGCCCCAAATTCTATCACCTTTACTTCTCCCAGGATTTTCCTAATATTTAACAGCCTAACAATGGAGTATATTCAGTTTTATGGATGCATACTTTCAAGGTTAGAATTTCAAAAGTATATTGCTTTGCAAATTGTGTATGACTATCATCAAATCTTATTTGTTTCAGCCAAGAGATGCATTGTAAAGTATAGTCACAATTTCCCTTGCTCAGGTCCACTGCATATAAAACCTTTTACAAAATGCCCTGCAGTTGTGCTGTTTTCAATACACCATTCTGTGTAACAACAAAATTTTGATACTCTTTTGAGTGACACACAATTTTCTCTTTTGCCTATTTTGGCTCACTAAGAAACTTACACATTTCACAACTGAAAAATCCATTTTCAGCCTTAACAAAGCCCTCGGTCTCCTTCTCATACTATGCACTTCTGTTCTAAGCAAAACTTCAGGATGAAAAAAATCAAATACTAGCTCCTTGTGGCATTTATTGTTAGTTACCACCAACTTCACTTGAATCTCTTAGTATGTTTAAGCAGAAAATGCTTTTTTATTTTTCCTTCTTTCTTTTATATTGTTTTAAGGGGTTTAAACATTTGAAATCAATATCTTTTAAGCTGTGTACATCATTCTTGTTTTGAAATCTACCTAAAACTTTATAGGCCCTTATCTCAGTGTTTCTAGACATACAAATCTAATAACGATTACAGAAATGTGCCTTTTTTTTTTTTTAGGTGCATGGTTTGGAATCAAACCCAGGTTTCCCACATGGATAGCAAAGAGTCTACCACATAACCATACAGAAATGTTTTCATAGAAGTATACTTAGTTTTATTCAAATTTATTTACTTCACCTATTTTATATGCAACTTATAAAAAAGTTTCATGACATTCATAGATAAAATTCCAATAGAAAGGTAAATTTCAGTTCAGTGAAGTAGTCATTTACTTAAAATTCTTTTGCCAGAAGATGTGTCAGTCAGAGTTCACTCAGGACACAGGAACCATGCCAGCTATTCGAAAGAAAACAACGTAACACAAAGAATTGTTAACTAGGTATAAAGTTTATTAACTAGGTAATGAAAAGGCAAAGAGAGACCACTAAGTAAGGCTTCAGGAGAAAGCAAAGCAATCTAACACCTCAAAACACTTAAAAAAACAAAAGGAAGAAGTTGGAATTTTTAAAACTTAGAAAATTGGAGGAAGGTCCCCATGAAATTGAAACAGAGACCGCTGGAGTCTGTGGGATTGAAAGAATATTCCCATGAAGTTGGTGAAATGAGTCTGGTTCTGTTCTGAGTCTGGTTAGAAAAACTGCAAACTGAATTCAGCTGCTGCTATGGAAAGGAACCGCTTTCCCAGAGTGAGAAAGAATTACTTGTTACACAACCAAGAACAGGAAGCAGACGGGAAAGCCCCAGGAAACATATAGGAAGGATGAAGCTCTTCTTCAGCCTTGAAATCTTCCTCTAGCCCTCCTTGTATTGACAGAGCCTAACAGGAAACCATGTGGTAAAGCAGAAGTGTGGTTTGCAGAGTCCCAGCTTCAGCATCACGGAAGGAGGGGTTTATGGCTGAAAGACAATCACCTAAGAACTGGTATAGTCCACCCCTTTGGCTACAGCTTCCATACACAATCTTCCATACAATAACCAAAACATCTATGTTTCCTCCAAACATGATGCAACTATACATCATACAAATGAAGACATTCTTATGCTCTACTTAAAATTAGGAGACAAAATTCCAATAGTTGTGTCCATTTTGTGGGAGATAGTCACACACTATTCTTCTTTGGACTGTGTTATTTTCTCTTCAAATTCAGTCACAGTTCCATCTGAATATTCTATTACCAAAAAACTATGTTGCAAAGTTACCTACTACAAAATCTGTATACGAAGAGAAGGGTTCAACAAAATTCAGCATCCTTTCTTGATAAAAACACTTGAAAAGATAGGAATCGAAGGAAATCTCCTCAAAATGATGAGTGGCATATATGAAAAACCCACAGCCAGTATCATATTGAATGATGAGAGACTTAAAACCTTACCCATAAAATCAGGAACAAGACAAAGATGCCCACTGTCACATCTGTTATTCAACATTGTGCTAGAAGGTCTAGCTAGAACAATTAGGCAAGAAAAAGAAAATAAGAGGCATCAGACAGGAAAGGAAGAAGTAAAACTCTTATTATTTGCAGGCGACATGATCCTATATTTGGAAAATCTCCAGAAATATATGACAAAGTTACTTGAGCTAATAAATTCAGCAGGATATAAGACTAACATACAAAATCAATAGTGTTTCTATACATTAGTAATGACCTAATTGAGAAGGCAATTAAGAAAATAATTCCATTCACGATAGCAACTAAAAGTTAAATCAGGTAACTAGGAATAAACTTAATGAAGGATGTAAAGGACATGTACACAGAAAACTACAAAACATTGATAAAAGAAATCAAGCATCTAAATAGGTGGAAAGACATTCCGTGTTCATGGTTAGAAAGGCTAAATGTTGTTAAGATATCAATTCTACCCAAATAGATCTACAGAGTCAATGCAATCCTGATAAAAATTCCAACAACCTATTTTGTAGACTTGGAAAAGTTAGCTATTAAATTTATTTGGAAGGGAAAGGGAACTCAAATAGCCAAAAGCATCCTAAAAATGAGGAACAAGTGGGAAGACTTATACTTCCTGACTTTAAGCTTATTATAAAGCCACAGTGGTCAAAATAGCATGTTTACAGGCACAAAGATAGATATACTGATCAATGGAATCAGATTGAGAGTTCAGAAATAGAACCTCAGATCTATGGTGTGCTGGTTTGAAATGATTTATGTACCCTAGAAAAGCCGTGTTTTAATCCTAATCCCATTTTGTAAAGGCAGCCATCTCTTCTATTCAGTACTGTATATTTGAAACTGCAATTAGATCATCTCTCTGGAGACATGACTCAATCAAGAGTGGTTGTTAAGATGGATTAGGTGAAGATGTGTCTCCACCCATTCGGGTGGGTCTTGATTAGTTTATTAGAATCCTATAAAAGGAAACATTTTAGAAAATGAGAGAGATTCAGCGAGAGCAGAGAAGAAGGACATAGCCACGAGAAGCAGAGAGTCCACCAGTCAGCGACCTTTGGAGACAAAGAAGGAAAATACATCCCGGGGAGCTTCATGAAAGAGGAAGCAAGGAGAGAAAGCTAGCCTTCATCGGCCTCCTTGAACCAAGGTATCTTTCCCTGGTTGCCTTAGATTGGACATTTCTATAGACTTGTTTCAATTGGGACATTTCCATGGCCTAAAAACTGTTAACTTGCAACTTATTAAATTCTTCTTCTGAAAAGCCATTCCATTTTTGGTATATTGTATTCTGGCAGCTAGTAAACTAAAACATGTGGTCAACTGATTTTTGACAAGGTCCCAAATCCACTAAACTGGGACAGAATAGTCTCTTCAATAAATGGGACTGGGAGAACTAGATATTATAACCCAAGGAATGAAAGAGGACCTCTACCTCACACCTTATACAAAATTAACTCAAAGTGGAGAAAAGACATAAATATAAGAGCCAGTACTATAAAATTCCAAAAGAATATATTGAGAAACATCTTCAAGACCTAGAAATAGGAGGTAACTTCTTAGACCTTATTGCCAAGGCATAAGCAACAAAAGAAAAATCTCCTCAAGATTGAACACTTCTGTGCTTCAAAGAACTTTGTCAAAAAGTAAAGAGGCAGCCAACACAATGGGAGAGAATATATGGTAATCTTTTATCTGACAAGCATCTGATATCCAGTATATATAAAGAAATCTTACAACTCAACAATAAAAGGACAAACAACCAAATTATAAAATGGGCAAAAGATATGAATAGATATTTTTCCAAAGAGAAAATAAGTAGCTAAAGAGCACATGAAAAGATTTTCATCTTCATTAGTTATTAGGAAAATGTAAATCAAAACCAAAGTGAGATATCATCTTATACCTATAAGAATAGCTGCTATTAAACAAACAGGTAACTACAAATGTTGGAGAGATGTAGAGAAATAGGAACACTTATTGATTGCTGGTGGAAATGTAAAACAGTACAACCACTATAGAAGAGAGTTTGGTGGGTACTCAGAAAACTAAATATTGAGATTCTGCTATTTGGTGTGTGCCCAGAAGATCTGAGAGCAGGGACACGAACAGACATTTGCACACTGATGTGCATAGTGGCATTATTCACAACAGCCAAAAGATGAAAACCATCCAAGAGTCCCGCAACAGATGAGTGGATAAACTAAATGTGATATATACATACGATGGAAAATTATGCAGCAGTAAGGACGAATGAGGTCCTGAAAGATGTGACAACATGGATGAACCTTGAGGACATAATGCTGAGTGAAATAAGCTAAACCCAAAAGGACGGATATTTTATGATTTCACTAATATGAACTAACTAGAACATGTAAACACAGAGTCCTAAAATGTAGAATATAGGGTACCTAGAGATAGAAGCTAGAGAAGAGGGAATGATTACCAAATAAGCACAGAATTGTTCATGTGATTGAACTTAAATTTGTGGGAATGGATAGAGGTGATGGTAGCTCATTATTGGGATTATAAGTAATAGTGATGTATTGTAGGTGACTTTGAAAGTGGTTTAAAGTCATGTATGTAAATAAGTTCTTGCATGAACTACTACAAATATAAAAAAATACAGTGGGTCATATGAAAAACAAAGCTATTGCAAACTATGGACTATAGCTAACAGTGATATTTTAATATTCTTTCATCAACAATAACAAATTTACTACACTAATACTATGGGTCAACAATAGGAGGGAATAAGGGGTATGGGAGAATTTGGGTTTACTTTTTATTCTTATTTCCGTTCTGGAGTAATAAAAATATTCTAAAATTGATCATGGGGCTGTATGCACAACTATATGATGATACTGTGAGCCAGCAATTGTATACTTTAGATGGTTTCTATGGTGTGTGAATATATATCAATAAAACTGAAAAAAAGAGAAGGAAAGGAGAAAATGAAAATAGTAAATATGTACATATATATTTGTATACAAATAATAAACATAGAAGAAAAAATATATTCGGCTACAGTCCTTGCTTTTATATCTGGGTTTGGTACTATAGTTGATGTTGACACTTTCCATTCCAAATAATTATTTCCTGTTTCCTTTTAACTTTGTCAGGACATCAGTGGATTGGGAATCTTTGCCTGGTGGGATAACCCTAACCTTCATTACTAAATCTATGAATCCTCAGAGATTTAGTCTTTTTTGATTAGTATAATTTTCCATTAAGTTTTACTTTGGGTCATAGAAGAGCAAAAAACACCCCAGAAAATCCCCTGGGTACCAGATACAGTCTCTTTCCCCCATTATATAGCAGCAAACTGCTTTCACCTTGGTAACTGGGCTCAACCATACAAGCCAATTAAATAATACCATTCTTGGCCTCCCGGTTAAGTAGTGAGAGAAATTCAAAGGTGGCTATTTCAGTGTCCAAAACAATGGAGTTATTGACTGCCCCTGTAAATTTGAAATTATTTCAAAATAAAATTAAAGAAAAAAAATGGCTGCTAATGCATTTATTGGTGAGATTAGCAATGATGTACTATTCCTCAGGCCCATGGCTCTATTATGTCCACAAATATTTTTAATTGTGGTTAGGAAGTATACGAACTCACTCTGTTTGGGCTACCACAATAGAAACTTGGAGACTATAGTTTTAAGGAAGTTGAAAGATTGTCTTACTTTAGGAAGTACACAGACTGAAAATGCCAATGGGTTAAAGAGATAATAAACAATGGGAGATCCATACAGTTAATCAAAGGGAATCAATAAGTCAGCATGAGTCATTAGAAAGAACCCAGAAACAGGAACTAGAAACCAGGATTTAGATACCAGCATTGCCATTGATTAGCTGTGCTATCTTGAGCAAGGATGAAGTGAGATAATATGACAGAGCATTTTATCTCTATAAGGAGTGATTAAAATTTTAGTTACTACTATTGTGGGCACATATAGGAGCAGAAATCCAAGAATAATTGAACCAATATAGCTCTGATATCATCCTCTCACCTTTCCTTTTAGTCCCTAAATCTTCTCAAACTCTTAGAACATTTCCTGGGAGTCTCACTATTCCATTTCAAAATGTTGCTTTATTTGTTTAGAATGTGACTTTCAGAGGCTACTTAACCCCAAGACATGAAAGCTCAATCACTGGATGTCTCTTGCTTCTTTATTAGTTCTTGGTCACTTCCTTTGAGTTAGTGGCCCGTTGGCAGGTCATGTGATTCTGGTGGAGCTTCCTTCCTCCTCTAAGGATGGAATCACTATGACTGATCCATCAAAGTGATCTCTTCCTCAGGCACAGTGCTTGGTCCAGGGGTGGGCATATCACACACGCACAAAGCCTGGGAACTGTGTAGAGCTGTTTTTCTTCTGAATTTAAATTAGGTAAAACAATTATGTAAGCCCAGATTATTTTTCCCAATGTGTGGGAAAGGCCCACGGGAGAAAGAAAACAATGTAAATGCAGTGGTGTGATGGAGCCAGCTTGCATTAGCTCTCAAGAGCCAAATAAGCGTATCTCTTCCTAACTCTGGGTTCAGTTACTTTAACTTGAAATCAATCGTGGTGTGAGTATTTATATGACAAAAGTTGGCTAAAAATCAGGGCTTTTCTTTCCCTTTTAGAGAACCAGTTGTTCAACGTTTCCCAGCACACTGCACAAAGGAAGTACGGCAGAAGCAAGATTCTGAATCATATGAGAAGCTGGATTAACATGACTAAAGCTAGCTGCACACCTGACAATTCCTGTTACGTGGACCAATATATTTCTTTTTTCCTTAAGCTTGAGTTGAGTTTCTATGGCTTTTAATGGAAAGGGTCCTGACTCATGCAGTACTTCTACTATGAACACTGATAGGCACCTGAATAATCTATGTTCCTTCTTGTTAGCAGTTTAAATGAAGAAGGACAGAGATGCTCCAAGGGTGTTTTCTTCTTTTTTGATTTCTTCAGAAACTCATGGGTAGTTACGGAGTTCTACTTCTGTAAAAGTAGGAAACAGAACTGAGTTCTGGCTGAGTTTGCCTAAAAGGAGAGCAAGCAGAATAAATTTGTTACAGTCTTGGTTTGGGGACACCCTTGTGTGATAGAAAGAACAACAGTGGGTCTGTTAGGTCTGCTTTTAAACCAGTGAACCCAGCCCGGTGCAGAGAGAGACGACCCAGTCTGAGAGAAGTGATGTTCCTCCATGGCTCTGAAGGTTTTTTTTACATATAACCTCCTCTAAATGAATACAGTCTTAAGTCCCCCAACTCACTATAGTGCACTCCCTAGTACACAGTGGAACTGTGGCTCTTTGGTCAGTAGAGACGTCAGGGCCATGTCACTGTGGCTTCATTCTTTCAGTAAATATGTTTATTTGTGCCTTTAGAATGTGAAAAATCACTATTCGATTGCTGGAGACAGAGCAGTGGACAAAACATCTAAGAAGGCTAGTGCTGGGACTTCACTGGTTTTTAGCTTTCACTGTTTTCAGCTCTGACACTTAAAGAAAAGTTGGATAAACTGAAAGTTAACAACTTTTCTTAGGTCCATCAGAGAACTCGGGTCACAAGGCAAACCACCAGCCCTAAATCTGGGATGGCAGATGAATACAGAGAATTACAGCCAAAATCTGTTTGCCCAGAGCAGCAGCCCTGGAGCTATGAACTGGTAGAAATACTTAGATAGTAATTTTGAAAAACTGAGACTCAGTGTGAACTAGCTTGAGAGTTAAAAACTCCAGGGGCGCAGCCTTGGGAGGGACTCTCCTTCTTTGCATGGTTCCAGGATCTAAGAATCCAGGATCTGGTTCTCACTGTGAAGATCAAGAGGAAAATCTAATCCTGTTATCCAGCAGGAGAAGGGGGAGGGGAGTAATCATTTTGAAATATGCCCAGTGGGAAAGTAATCCTTTTAAATGTGGCTAGAGCAATCCCCATAACAAAGGTCAGCCCTCTAGAGGAAACTACTTTATCAGAGCCTTATCTGACCTGGGGAGGGCAATTCTCCAACTCTGACCCCTAAAGCCTTCCTATCTCATGTAGGAAGAGAAAAAAAAAAAAAAAGGCTAAAAATGGCTATAAAGGTCACAGCCCAAGGACTCAGGAGCACTAAAAACCTGAGATTTACGATTATAAAATTAGAAAATGTTTTCCCTCCCTGACACCTTACCACCAAATCAAGGCTCTGGCAAAGAGCAGTGGATTACAACTGAGAGAGCTGTAATACACTGACCCATTTAAGAAGGAGTTCTTAGGGAAACCCAAAGTCAGCATGGGAGGAGGGGGGAAGGACACTAGAGAAAACTGAAACAGGAAATTCTGGCATCTAAAACTATGGTAAACATTGAACAGTCCAGCTCTCAGCCATATTAACATTATATCTGATACTAAAAGCCTAATTATTTTGGTTCCTATTATTTGATATATCATATCTGACTTTCTGCAAAAAATTATAGGGCATGCGAAAAGGCAGGAAAAAAACAGTGCAAAGTGACAAAGCAAGCATCAGAACAAGACCCAGATATGACACAGATTTTGGAATTTATTATCTAGGAAATTTTAAATAGTTATGATTAACATGTTAAGGATTCTACTTGAAAAAAAGTATACAACATGCAAAACAGATGGGTAATGTAACTACAGAGATGAAAACTCTAAGAAAAAAAGTAAAAAGGAATGCTAGAAATCAAAAACACTATAACAGGGCTCATTTCCTGATGCTTGTCCATATAAAATGAAACAAAACACTATAACAGGAAATGAAGATTGTCTCTGATGGGTTTATCAATATACTGGGCATAGTCAGCCAAGGATTCAGTGAGCTTCAGATACATTAATAGAAACATCCTAAACTGAAATGCAAAGAGGAAAAAGAATGAGCAAAAATTGACAGAATATCCAGGAACTCTGGGACAATTACCAAAGGTATGTCATGTGCATAATGGAAATACCAGAAGGAGAAAAGAGAAAGGAACAGAAAAAATATTTGAAGTAATAATGGCTGAGAATTTTCCAAAATTAATGACAGATATCAAACCATAGATTCAAGAAGCTCAGAGAAAATCAAGCAAGGTAAATACAAAAAAAAAAAAAAAATCTATATCTAAGCATATCACCTAAAACTGCAAAAAAAACAAAGAGGAAATCTTAAAAGTCATCAGGGATGGGGTGAATGACTTAACTATGGAAGAAAAATGATAAGAATTACCTTAGACTTATCATCAGAAACCACGCAAATAAGAACATAGGAAAGTATCTCAAGTGTTAAAAGAAAAAAAAAAAAACTAGAATTCTGTATCTAGAAAAATTATCCTTCCAAAGTGAAGAAGAAATAATCAGTCTCTCAGACAAACAAAAATTGAGGGAATTTAGTTAACAGTAGACCTGTTAAAAGAAATTATAGAGAAGGAAAATTATATAGCTAATAAATTCGGATCCACAGAAAGAAAGTAAGAGCTTTAGAGAAGGAATAAGTGAAGGCAAAATAAAATCTTTTATTTTTCTTATTCTCTATTGATCCAATAGATAACTGTTTGAAGAACAGTGATTATAGCAAATGAAGAAGTGAAATGAGTGGCAGCAACGTTATAAGGATAGGGACGGGGAGGAATTAGGAATATTATGTTATAAGGCACCTGTACTACCCTTGAGGTGGTATAGTGTTATTTAAAGGCAGACTTAGATTTGTTGCTAATGTATATTGTAAACTCTCAGGCAAGTAATTTTAAAAAGTAAAGAAGAAGTGTAATTGAGACGCTGAGAGGAGAGAAAAGTATGCTCATATAAGCCCAAAGAAGGAAGGAAGAAGTGGAAAACAAAAAAGAGACAAAGAGCAATGACAATGAATAGAAACAGTTACAAACATGGTGGATATCAATCCAGCTATATCAATAATCACTTTCAATGCATATGGTCTAAATACATCAAATTAAAGACAGAAACTATCAGAAAGGATTAAAAAAGACCCAACTCTATGTTCTTGCCACAATTCAGTTTAAACATAAAGACAAATATATTAAAAGTAAATCAATAGACCTAGCCCTCAATCTTGGAGTTTGTTTTCTTGAAACTTATCACCACAAAGGAGAGGCTAAGCCTACTTAAAATTAGGCCTAAGAGTCACTCCAAGAGAACCTCTTTTTGGTGCTCAGATGTGGCCTCTCTCTCCTTCAGCCAACATGGCAAGCAAACTCATTGCCCTTCCCCTCTCTACAGGGGACATGACTCCCAGGGGTGCAAACCTCTCAGGTAACGTGGGACAGAAATCCTAAAAAATGAGATGGCACTCGGCATCAAGGGATTGAGAAAACCTTCTCGACCAAAAGAGGGAAGAGAGATATGAGACAAAATAAAGTGTCAGTGGCTGAGAGATTTCAATCAGAGTTGAGAGGTTATCCTGGAGGTTATTCTTATGCATTATATAGATATCACCTTTTTAGTTTATGGTGTATTAGAGTGGCTAGAGGGAAGTGCTCGAAACTGTAGAGCTGTGTTCCAGTAGCCATGTTTCTTGAAGATGATTGTATAATGATATCGCTTTCACAATGTGACTGTGTGATTGTGAAAACCTTGTGTCTGATGCTCCATTTATCTGCAGTATGGACAGATGAGTAAAAATATGGATAAAAAATAAACAAATATTAGAGGGAACAAAGGTTAAAATTAATTGAGTAGATTGAAATACTAGTGGTCAATGAAATGGAGTGGTAAGGGGTATGGCATGTATGAGTTTTTTCTTTTTTTCTTTCTTTTTCTGGAGAGATGCAAATGTTAAAAAAAATGATCATAGTAATGAATACACAACTATGTGATGATATTGTGAGCCATTGATTGCAACCATGTCAAGAATGTTCATATGTCAAGAATGTTGGTATATGGGTTCATTGTCTATAATAAAAATATATTTTTTTTTAAAGTAAATGGATGGAGAAAGATGTTTTATGCTGACACTAATTAAAGAAAGCTAGGGCATTCTATATTCATTTCAGAAAAAGTAAACTTCAGAGGAAGAAAAATTGTTAGGGCAAAAAGAGGGACATTACATAAAGATAAAGGGATCATTTCTCCAAGAAGGTATAACAATACTTAATGTGCATGCACCTAACAACAAAGAAGCAAACCACATATGAAGCAAAAATTGATAGGCCAAAAGGAGAAATAGACAGACCCACAATTCTAGTTGGAGGCTAGCATCCCTCCATCAGTAATTGCCATATCTAGCAGACATAGTGATTTTCACCAGGGACATAATTGAACTTCACAGCACCATCCATCTACTGGATCATATGGACATTTGTAGAATATGTCAACAGCAATGGCAGGGTACATGTCCTTATGAAGAGCACATGAAACATTCATCAAGACAGACCACATTCTGGGCCATAAAACCCACCTGAACAAATTTAAAATAACAGAAATCATGTGAAATATGCTCTTGGACTATAATAGAATTATATGGGAAATCAATAACAGAAAGAAAGCTGGAAATCCCAAGATATTTGTTGGTTGAGCAACACTCTTTTTTTATAAAATCTTTATTGTGGTAACATATATAAACATAAAATATCCCATTTTAACTACTATGTGATCATAATGCTAATTATTACAATGGTAGTTACTCTACAAAGCAGTGATATTAATTATATTCACAACGTTGTGACACCATCACCACCAAGGAATCCCAGGGATTGCCAGCAAGCCGGCTCCAGAATGCCACAGTCTTCAGAAAGAGAGCAAGCATTGGTGATGTCTTGATGTTAGACCCTTGGCCTCTGAAACCGTGAGCCAATAAATGCTTGTTATTTCATCCAACTCACTATGTGATATCTGTGATAGCAGCTCAGGCAAATCTAAGACAGATTCCAACTCTATGGCATTCTGGAAAAGGCAAAACTCTACAGACAGTAAAGAAATCAGTGGTTACCACTGGGTTTTAGGGAGGGAGGGATGAACAGGTGAAGCACAAGGAATTTTTAGGGTAGGAAACATTCCTGTAAGATACTGTAATGTTGGATACATGACATTATGCTTTTGTCAAAAACGACTAATTATGCAACACAAAGAGTGAACCCTAATGTGAACTATGGACTTCAGTTAATGATACCATGTCAATATCAGTTCAGTAATTATAACAAAAATTATACATTAATGCAAAATCCTATTAATAGGGAAAACTGGGTGTATGGGGGTGGTATATGGAAATTTGCTCGGTTTTCAATAAATCTAAAATTGCACTAAAAGTAAAATCTAACCCTTGTGGAGTTGATGTTCTAATGGGGGGAAAGCAGATGAAAAACAATTATAAGAGGGTATATCAGACGGTAAAAAGTGTTCTGAAGAACAGAGAAGCAGGTTAAGGGGAGACTACAAGTGGAAGAACATATTTAACATAAAATATGTTTTATATGGGGTTAGAAGGAGGCAGGGAGACAGTGCCATTTAAGCAGAGATATGAACAGACTGAGAGGATAAACCAGTCTACCACAACGATCTTTCCACTGGCAGCCAACCCCGGCATCCTACTTACTGCAGTGACCCAGTTTCTAGACCCAAACTAGAATTCAACCCCATAGCCTTGTAAAAGTTAGCCTTTAAAAATATTGCTATTTTGTGCTTTAAGGTCTATAAATATCCCTTCATCATATTTTAATGATAATTTCCACCAAGGGACAGCCATCTTCTCCAGCCTACACATGCAGTAGTAAGCAAATATGGGAGTGATTAGGTATTCGGAAGCACTCCCCACCCCTTTGGCCTGTAAAGTTTCTGAAGTTCCAATTATCTGTATTGTGGTTTTTAAAAACTTTTGGAAATGTGTGACATTTAATAAGGATGAGATGACCAGGTATTTATCGAACATCCACTATAGGCAAGACATCATACCAAGATGCTAGAGTGTCAGAAAGAAATCGGTCTGAATCTCATTTTAGTTAGGGAGGCAAAACCTAAGTGCCGCGGTCCAGCCGCAGCAGAGGGAACGGGCTTGAAGGTGTGGAGGGTCGTCGGCGCGAGAAGAACACCAAGAGACAGCTTAGAGAATTCTTTTCTGAGAAGAGTTGCTTAGATTTATTTTTGCTTAACTGATTTTATACCCTTATTCTTGGCAAAAAAAACAGGTATCACAGGATCATGGTTGCATCATGGCTTACATTTTAGGTAAGGTTACAGGTTCAGGGAAGCAAAGCGAAAATACACGTTCTGATTTTCTTAGGAACATGTACATAAGATTTCGATAGCAGCAAGATATTGGCTTAAACCGCAGACATTGTGTTTGCAGTTTTTCTGAGTTTAGACTTTCTGTTCCTATTATTCTACAGGTGAGGCTATATGTCAAGACCTATTTTAATCTGGTTTATGATTAAAAGGTTACATTGTCTACTTAGATTTTTTATTGTTTCATTAGCATGGACCGGCGCCGTGGTGGGGGAGATTGGGTGCTGACAGGTATCAGTTTTTCTTATTTCTTTATTTCCTCTTGAAGTTTTTGGACAGGTTCCCTGAACCAGGGGCAGCATGTTAAACTCCATCTTAACTGTGATTTCACTAACTGTTGTAAAAGATCTCGTTTCGTTTTAGGCCCCAAAAAGACACAAAGGGGGGCTTGCTCTTCTAAGTTTTTCTATAAATGATAAAGAGTTAAATCTAACGTGCCTACCATTGACATTTACAATTCTATGGCCATCTTCATTGTAAACTCCTGTGTATGGTAATGGAGGGTCAGGGAATCTTTTCCCATTGACATTAGCTCCTTTAGGGAGTTCCCACCATCTGTCTCCAATTTTATATTTCACATTAGGTGGTCCTTGAGCGGTGGGAAGTAAATTTCTAGGATGGCTCAATGCAGGGTTTTTTAATTGTAATTGTTTACTCTCTATGGGGTACTTTTCTGTGACTTGTTCTAAAAGCACTTCTGCCTGCTGCATCTGCAGCATGACTTGCTTAATGGGGGTATCCCAACCTAATTTTTCCCAAACAGTCATTAACAAAGTTTTGCAATTTGTACAATTTGTATCATTTTTTCCAGTTCTTAATACAAAATTTTTGCTTTCTGATTCGTTTTGATATAATGCTTGGAGCACAACCAGCAACAAGAAACACACAATTAGTGTCATTAATCCCAGTATTTTTCTATTACACCATTTTATGCCTCATCCTCTTTTGGGGCATTGAAGGCCTTGCCACCGCCCTTCCTTCCAGGGAACCATGTCAAACCAGGGAGGAAAAAGAGGACGCGGCACCTAAGCACAAAAGTTGAATCACAATAACATTTTTACGTCAGTTCAAGATAAGAGATGTGAAAAGGCAATACAAAGTTAACTTCCAAATAATAGCTACCATAGGCATTTAGAGAAGAGAAAGAGCATTTCAGACTGGTCAGGAAATACTTGAAAGTAGATGTGGGCTTTGAGTTGGATGAGTCCAATTATGGAGGGATAGAAGAAGGGGAAGAACTTTCTAAGAGAGAGTCTCAGATGAACCAATGAGTAGAGAGAGAAAAGAGTAAGGCAGGTCTAGGGAACCAGAATAAACATCCATGTAATAGAGGGCTGGGGGAGAACACTATGGCAGTAAGACAGTAAGGGGTCTTCCATGTTAAGCTACCAGGTGGGGAAAAATATTAATTAACTGAGCTCACTTGATCACAGAGGGCCTCATAAAGTGTAATAGTGCATGTCTCTGGCACAGCATTGCTGTAGACCAATGTCAGCTTAGGGAAAATGAGAGGTTCAGAGGCCCTGGGCAGAAGAAACTGGAATAGCAAAGACTAGTGTCCACCAGGATAGGGCTATAGACAGAGCACTCTGGTGTAGGCAGGCTGGGTTAGGTCAGAAATGCCATTTTCAGACATCTCTTGTGCACCACTTCACGTCCTGTAGGTCTCATCTTTTATTCCAGCCACTGATGTAGTAATCAGTTCTTCTTAGGCTTTGACCAGCATCTTAGTTTCCCAGGGCTGCCGTAACAAAGTATTGCAAACTGGGTGGCTTAAAGCACCAGAATGTTATTGCCTCATGGTTTTGGAGGCTAGAAGTCTGAAATCAAAGTATCAGCAGCACAGGGCTTCACCTGTAGGAAAGCATCTGTCCCGTGCCTTTCTTGAGGCTGCTGGGAATCGAGGACATTCTCTGCTGTGGGGATCATGTGCTTTCTTCCCTCTGTCTCTCCTAATTTCCTCTTATGAGGACACCAGTCATATTGGATTAAGGGCCCACCTTACCCATGATGACTTACATTTTAACTTGCTTAATTCCATTGGTAACAACCCTGTTTCCAAATTAGGTCACATTCTGATGTGTTGATTAGGACTTCAACACATCTTCTGGGGAGACAAGATTCAGGTCATAACAACCAGTTTCATGAAGGTATAACCTGAAAAGTGTCCATTTCTAAGCTTTGTGCTTTTCATATCTTGCCACGGGGCCTCACTGAAGATGTGGCCTAGGAAATCTGTAAGAACGTGCCCAGCACTCATGTATATGAAACCTGGAAGTGGTGGAGGTTAAACCCTGATGGGCAATCCTTAATTAGGTGGGGGCCGTGGGGGGGATGTAAGGCAATGAATAAATGTTTTCCTCTTTCTTCCCTTTGGTAGATGTGCCTGATACACATTTCAGAAGACTTCGCAGAAGGTCCTACGGGATCAAGCAACCAGTTGCTTACGGTAGTGGCAATTTGATAACAATATCTTTTAGTTGGCTCTCTCTGCTTCCCAGTTTCACTTCCGCTGTCCTTTACTGCTGCCCCCTGGAATCACACTTCCAAATACACTTCTCACACAAAAGTCTTGTCTAAACCAGGCAAGACAACCAAGCAGTTAGCCAAGGCCCGGGCAGATCCTCACACTAGGTAACAGCAAGCTGAGCAAGTGCAGAAAGCAAAGGCCTCTAGAGGAAAAGCATCATAGATTAAGAAAGATTCCAAGGCAAGAAGAGAGTGGGCATACAGATGATCAGAAGTCTAAACGAGGCTGAAAAAAAATCTTTAGTAATCTCTAGAGCAGTGATTCTCAACTTCTGGGTTCTGAATCATTTGGGCTAGGGTGGAGCCTAGGCATCAATATTTTGTAAAAACTCCCCAGATCATCTTCACTGTGCATCAGAGAGGTTGAAAAGACTTGCAGACCAGCACTGAATTAAAAACTTGATAAATGAGAGACTTTGCTAACCAGACTACGAGGCAGCATTTATGAGGGTATGTGTGAAGGAAGAAATACCAGCCTGGGTTAGGTAAGTCCTATAGATGGAGGCTGTGACAGGAAACCCTGATTGGGGGTGGACAGATTAAAAGCAACAGGCTCAAGTAGAAAATTCTGATGTTTAATGTCAGCTTTGCACTGAGACCGTACCTTTGTTGTTGACCCCATTCTTTTATATATATATATATACACACACATATATATATATATACGTGTGTATATATATATATATATAACTTTTTTGTGTTTATAATATATATATATATTTTTTACTGGTATACATTCACATACCATGTAATCATCCAAAGTATACAATCAGTGGTTCATAACATCATCATATAGCTCTGCATTTATCATCACAATCAACTTTTTTTTGAAAAATAACATATATACAAAAAAACAAATTTCAAAGCACATCAAAACAACAGATTTCAGAGTTTGGTATGTGTTACAATTCCACTATTTTAGGTTTTTACTTCTAGCTGCTCAAAGATACTGGAGCCTAAAAGATCATATAATGATTCAACAATCATTATACTCATTTACTCATTTACTCATTTGTTAAACCCTACATTCTCTGAATAGCTCCACCATCACCTTTGAACTTTCTCCCACTCTTCAGTGGTGTTTGGGATATGGCCATTCTAACTTTTTCACGTTGGAAGGGGCTGTCAGTATTAGGGGGTAGGGACATGGAACTAGCTGATGTTCTGGAGAGGCTGGGCTGTGTTTTAGGACTTATCTGGAGGTTGTAGGTTTCTGGAAAGTTACTCTAGTGCATGGAACCTTTGTAGAATCTTATATATTGACCTAGGTGTTCTTTAGGATTGGCTGGAATGGTTTTGGTTGTGGTTTGGCAAGTTATGATAGGTAGCAATGTCTAACTGAAGCTTGCATAAGAGTGACCTCCAGAGTAGCCTCTTGACACTATTTGAACTCTCTCAGCCTATAAACTGATACTTTATTAGTTACACTTCTTTTCCTTCTTTTGGTCAGGATGACATTGTCGATCCCATTGTACCAGGGTCAGATTCATCCCTGGGAGTCATCTCCCAACCTGTCAGGGAGATTTCACCCCTGGATGTCATGTCCCACGTAGTGGGGAGGGCAATAATTTCACTTACAGAATTGGACTTAGAGAGAGAGAGAGGCCACTTCTAAGCAACAAAAGAAGTCCCCCAGAAGTAACTCATAGGCATACCTATAGGTAGGCTAAGTTTTTTCACTACCTACATAAGCTCCACAAGAGTAAGAGTAAGTAAAAGTTCAATAGTTCCATATTTTTTCTTCCATCCCTCAAGGGACTTTGCCAATACTTTTTTATTGTCTGCTTACTATACTCTAAGATGTAGCCAGGCATTATATTAAGCTATACAGGATTAAAGGACCTCTTTCTTATTCTGAGCTCCCTGTTTCAATTGTTCAAATGAGCTATACAGATAGGATGAGTTAGATTATGTGCTACAGAAAATTTTCATTCTAGACCACATAAGCCTTTCTTCTTTTGGTCTCAAAGAGTATGTGTGGTTTTAAAACACAGACAATGTTTTCCTTACCCCTGTGATCTGAATTACTTTAACCCCAAACTGGGGTTACAAATACAGATAAATTTCCAGCACCTGGCAAATAACCGCTACTATTATAAGAGGTAAAACAAAACAAAACAAAACAAAACTACAACAAAGCTACTAGAGTTAATTAATGAGTTCAGCAAAGTGGGGGGATACAAGATCAACATTGCAAAAACCAGCAGTGTTACTATACACAAGTAATGATCAATCTGAGGAGAAAAATCAAGAAAAAAATTCCATTTACAATAGCAACTAAAATAATCAAATATCTAGGAATAAATTTAACCAAGGATACAAAGGACTTGTATGAAGAAAACCACAAAACATTGCTAAAAGAAATCAAAGAATACCTAAATAAATGGAAGGACCTTCTGCATTCACGTACAGGAAGACTATCATTAAGATGTCAAATCTACCCAAATTGATTTATAGATTCAACCCAATCCTAATCAAAGTTCTAACAGCCTGCTTTGTACAAATTAAAAAGCCAATGATCACATTTATTTGGAAGATGAAGGGTGCCAAATAGCCAAAAATCATCTTGAAAAAAGAAGAATGGATTTTTGGAGAATTCACTCTTCCTGACTTTATAGCATTTACAAAGCTACAGTGGACAAAACAGCATGGTACTGGCATGAAGATAAATACACTGAACAATGAAATCAAATTGAGAGTCCAGAAATAGACTCTCACATCTATGGTCAATTGATTTTTGACAAGGGGGCAAAGATCACTTGTGATGATTAGGTTCATGTGTCAACTTGCCCAGATGATGGTGTCCAGTTGCTGGTCAAACAAGCACTGACCTAACCATTACTGCAAGGATATTTCATGGCTCATTAATAAACCAGAAGACTGATTTATTTAATCACCACTCAGTTGATTGCATCTATGGCTGATTACATGTACATCCCCCTAGCTAAGGGGAATGTCTTCTGCAAAGAGAGAATCCAATCAGCTGAGTTGAATCCAATCAGTTGAAGACTTAAGGGAGAGGTGATGATTTCATAGTCAGAAGAGAGAATTTTCTATTCCACTTCAGCCAGCCAGCCTTTCCTTGGAATTCATCAAACATCTTCATCATTGCCGCCAGTCCACGGCCTGCCCTATGGAATTTGGACTCATGCATCCCCACAGTTGCATGAGACACTTTCACGAAAGTTTATCCTTAAAGATATCTCATGTTGGTCTTTTTTTCCCTAGGGAACCCTGAGTAATACACGACTCAATTGGGAAAGACTAGTTTACTCAACAAATGGTGCTGGGAAAATGCATCTCCATTTGCAAAAAAATAAGGAGGAAGACCCCTACCTCAAACCTTATAAAAAAATCAACTCAAAATGGATCAAAGACTTAAATAAAAGAATCAGGAGCATAAAACTCCTAGGGGAAAATGTAGGAAAATATCTTCAAGATCTTTTGTTAGGCAATGGTTTATTAGGCTTTACACCCTAAGCACCAGCAATGAAACAAAAAATAGATAAATGGGATCTCCTCAAAATTTAAAACTTTTATGCTTCAAAGGACGTTGTCAAGAACCTACTCAATGGGAGAAAATATTCGGAAAACACATATCCGATAAGGGTTTAATATCCAGAATATATAAAGAAATTTTATACTCAACAATATAAAGTCAAACAACCCAATTTAAAAATGGACAAAAACTTGAATAGACATTTTTCCAAAGAGGAAATATAAATGGCTAAAAAGCACATGAAAATATGCTCAACATCACTAGCTATTAGGGAAACGCAAATCAAAACCTCAGTGATATTTCATACTTACTAGAATGGCCACTATTAATAAAAAGGAAAACTACAAGCGTTGGAAAGGATGTGGAGAAAAAGAACACTCATTCATTGTTGGTGAAGATGTAAAATGATGCAAGCCTCTGTGGAAGACAGTTTGGCAGTTCCTCAGGAAACTTAGAATTGTCATGTGATCTGGCAATGCCACTACTAGGCATATACCCAGAAGAACTGAAAGCAGGGTTTGAACAGATATTTGCACACCAATGTTTATAGTGGCGTTATTTACAATTGCCAAAAGATGGAAGCAACCCAAGTGTCCATCAACCAATGAATGGATAAACAAAACGTGGTATATACATACAATGGAATATTATTCAGCGGGAAGAAGAAATGAAGTCTTGACGCATGTGATAACATGGATGAATCTTGAGGACATTATGTTGAGTGAAACAGGTCAGACATAAAAGGACAAGTATTGTGTGATGTCACTGATATGAACTAACTATAATAAGCAAACTTATAGAGTTAGAATCTAGAATTTGGTTACCAGGGGATAGAATGGGGGCAAGGAGTGGGAGCTGGTGCATAATTTGTACAGAATTTCTAGTTAGGTTGATTGTAAATATTTGAAAATGGATAGTGACGACGGTAGTGCATTATTGTGAGTGTAATTAGCAATGCTGACTTATGTTTGTAAATGTGTTTGAAGGGGGAAGTTTTGGGTTGTATATGACACTAGAAGACAGAAAGAACATGGGACTGTTTAACACAGTGAACCCTGTTGTGGACGATGGATGGTGGTTAATAATACAAATACAAAAATGTTCTCTCATAAATTATAACTAATGTACAACACTGTTACAAGGTGTTAATAATAGGGTGGTAGAGGGGGAAAATATACCTAACATAAACTAAAGGGAATAGTTTACAGTAATATTTTATTATTCTTTCATCAGTGGTAACAGAGGTACTACGCTAATGCAAAGTGCCAACAATGAGAGGGGTGTACATATTTTTTACATGACTTTTCCGTAAATGTACAATTTCTCTAATTAAAAAAATGACAATAATTTTTAAGAAACATTATGCATGGTGAAATAAACCAGACACAAAGTACTACATATTGTATGATTCTATTTATACAAAACGTAAATGCAAATATAAATAAATCTATAAGGATAGAATTAGTTAGTGATTATGTAGGGCTGGGGAAGGATAAAGGGATTGAAAGGTAACTGCTAAGAGTTGTAGGGTTTTTCCTTTTGGAGTAATGAAAATGTTCTAAAATTGATTGTGATGATGCATGCACCACTCTTTGGTTATACTAAAAGCCATTGGTTGTACACTTAGGATGGATTGTATAGTATGTAAATATATCTTAATAAAACTGCTCTAAAAGGGCAGAGGTGCTTATTTCATTCCCTGGTCAACCTCTTCTTTTCCTTCCTGTTCTGCCCTGAGTGGACAGGGGTAGAGAGAAAGAGAAAGACTATTTCAGGGAACCCTAAATCCCTACCTCAGGCCAAGATGGGGAAGGAATTGGCAAGGTCATTGCTGATAGTCTAGGGTTCCTCAGTGTCAAAGAAAAATAAATAAGAAAAGAAGAGGGGACTAAACACTGTTTCCTCACCACTATTCCTCTGTGTTCTCTATTTTCTGTGGCCACGAGTGCTGTGTCACTGCCTGTCTGATGAAGATAAATGCAATTCAGACCACCTGCTCCTGTGCTTATCAGAAACAGCCAGACAGAACTGTAGGGGATCTGTTACATGAAAACACCCCAAAAGAGTGTTTAGGTGGTGGGTATGTGATTTCCAGGCTATCTGAACTCTGGCTAAATCTAGTAATTTCAGAATTTGAAATCTTCAAAGGAAAAATTGAAAGCATTCTAAATGACAATAATAGAATATGACTGACTTTTTTAACTAAAAAAAATTCATGAAATAAGATGTCTAAAATGAGAATTGATGTAGTTGATACTGATTATTCACTTATAATGGATTCCAAATTATACCTTGCCCTTACATTTTTCTGATGGAAAAAAAAGCAACATTATGTATGCTGGAGTTTCCTTAATTTAGTTTTTAAATTAAAATCCTTTCTAACTGAGTCTTTTTCTGTCTCATTCCCAAGCAGGCTTTTCTTTTTATCCTGTGGCACTCTGCTAGCTGTTTTTGTCAAGCCAATGCTCAAAGTTTGACAATTACTTATGTAAATGAACTGAGGTGCCAATCCAGAATTAGAAGAACTGGCTTTCCCTTTTCATTTTAAGGTTGTGTTGGAGTGCATAGTAAGACATGCTGCATCATAATACTTTCAGCCACAATTAACAGGAAACCCGATTAAAGTGGTTTAATCAATTGGAAGAATGCAATATTTCACATAAGAAGTCCAGAGGTAGGACATCCAAGGCCGGGTAATAGACTGACTTGCAGAAAACCCCAATTCTTTCCACATCTCTGCTCAGCCTTCTTGATTGTGCTGGCTTTTGTCCTGAGACTTGTCCCCCATAGTTGCCAGCTTTACCCCCTTTCTAGAAAGGCTTTTGGGGGGAACAGTGCAAGCTCAGAGCAGAGCCCAGTACCTGGGAATGGTTGTCCACTGTGTGAGGGAGAATGTTGGTCCATACGCCAGCTTGGATTCATTGATGGGTGTTTTTCCTTTTAATTGTGAAAAATAACATATATACAAAAAAAGGAATAAATTTCAAGGCACACTGCAACAATTAGTTATAGAACAGATTCCAGAGTTTGGTGTAGTCACAACTCCCCAATTTCAGGTTTTTCCTTCTGACTGCTCCAAGACACTGGAGACTAAGAGAAATATCAATATGATTCAGGAGTCATGCTCATTTGTTACATCCTATCTTCTCTTTTATAACTCCACCTTCTCCTTTGATCTTTTTTTTAATTATTTATTTTTATTGATACATGTTATATATTCACATACCATGCAATCATCCAAAGTGTGCAATCAGTGGTTCACAATACCATCATATAGCTGTGCATTTATCACCACAATCGACTTTTTTTTTTCTTTTTGGGGGAAAAATAACATGTATACAAAAAAGCAATAAAATTCAAAGCACATTGCAACAATTAGCTGTAGAACAGATTTGGTATGGGATACAATTCCACAATTTTAGGTTTTTACTTCTAGCTGCCCTAAGATACTGGAGACTAAAAGAAATATCAATATAATGATTCCACAGTCATGCTCATTTGTTAAACCCAACCTTCTCTGTATAACTCCACCATTTAGGGCTTCTGAGTAGCCACTGGAGCCTCATCCTTAGTCTAGAACCAGGCATGTTCCAAGGGATTCCAGCAGAGGAACCAACAGTGAGGCTCTCAGATATAAACTGGCTGTGGGACATCAACAAATGGTTTCATCAATCTGTTCCTCTGTTTCTTTTTCCATAACATAGGGATAACAATAGCTGACACTTATCAGGTACTTACCATGTTCAAGACTCTGTTCTAACACATTTAGTCTTTACAATGATCCTACAAACTGTTTGCTATTATTAATTCTTATATTACAGATGAGAAAACTGGGAACACAGAGATGTTATGACTTGCCCAAGGTCACACAGCTAATGGCAGAGCCAGGGTTTAAACCCCAGCAGCCTAGAACTATGGTCTATATGCTTAATACTATCTTACAGTATCTATGTACCTCACAAAGTTGTTGTCTGATTTCATGAGATAATTCATAAAACAACTGTGGCACATGGTGAGAACTCAATGAAGGTTTCCTATTATTACCAGTTTCCTGGGCATTATCAGATTCTCCTAATGGTTCCTTGGTTTGCTCCAAGGACACACCAGGAGTCCAGAGGCAAATTGTTTGGGGCTATCGGTGACAAGGCCCTAGGTGGGATTGCCGGGTGCAGGTGGCAGTCTTCCTTGAGATCCATGTCTTAGGAACCTAGAGCTACTGCTGTTCTTCCAGGGTAAGACTCGGGGTGACTATGGCAGGGTTTGCAGAAAGTGAGGTTGTGAAGTAATTCTTTCCCTGCATTCAGCCTAAGGGTATTCTTCTCCACCAACAGTATTTATCTCCATGAGAAGCATCACCTTTTAAGAAGACAGTGGGAACATGAAAAAGGGTCTGAAGGAGAACAGCCAAACGATTGCACGTTTGCTTCTAGTGCATGAGTGCAGCCAGGCTCCACCACCTAACAACAGAGACCCAAGTGAGATGTTCCAGGAAAAGTCTAGGAGCACAAAAAGGAGGGGCAGGAGGGTAAGAGCCAACGGAAGGAGCTGGAGTAGGAAAAAAATGACGCATACTATGGCTTTTCTCCATTTTACCTTGACATCAGAAAAGTGATTAGAGAAATCCCAAGGACCTCAAGGATTCTTCTTCTGAGATTTGGCTAAATCCTAGTTTCCTTAATGCACCCCATGCTGTCTAACCCATCAGCCATCTCTGCATTAGGAAGCTCTTACTGCTAGCTAAACAAGTAGAAAATGTTTGGCTTTACAAACTTTGTAGGAGTTGTTGAAATATTTGATTACAGTGGTGAAGAGAGGCAACTACTAGTCTTAGAGAATACATGTGGAAAGCAAGCCATACAGAAGATTCATTCATTCTTTCCCCTGACACTCTATTCCTACCATGCCCCCACATACTGGAGATGGGAAATGGGATTCTTCAGTCTGTTACTTTCTTCACCCTGGAGCAGTGATTTTCACCTGGGAGCTTTCAAAATAAATTTCTTCCAGGATCCCATCCCAGATATAAAGATTCAGTTGGCTTAGGGTATGACCCTAATTTCAGCATTTTTGACAAGCTCCCCAGGCGATTCCAGCATGAACCCATTTGAAAAATCACTGCCCTGCATCTGTGTCCTGCACCCAAACTTAAGTTTGGGATGAAAGCTTCTGTTGGATTCAATGAAGCATTGATTCAATGAATCCCTATTTTGTACCAGGCCCTGTGCTTAGATACTAGGGCAGAGGTTCTCAATTTGGACTGCGCAGTGGAATATACTGGAGAACTATGAAAGAATACTGATGCTTGGTCCCAACCACAGAGATTCTTTTGTAATTGGTCTTGGCCTACCCTGAGCATGGGGATTTTTTTAAGCTTCCCAAATAATTCTGGTGTATAGACAAGGTTGAGAACCACTATCTCAGAACATATAAACATTCAGTCTCTTCCTATGAACTGTTCCTGATGTATTCACCTCTTTAGCCAGTCCAAATAGTAAGTATCCTATTAAGGGGAAGGGGAGTTTTAATAGGGAACGGAGATGAGAGTATTGAAAGTGCAAAGTACCCCTGGCTCAATGGCAGAACAAATCCCTGCCACTCTGCCAACTCTAAGCAATTTCTTTCTTAGAACCATTCCCTTTGGCCTGCCCTTACCTTGTTGCTAAAACAGCATGGCATAAAAAATGCAATCAGATCAATTAATTGCCACTCAATGCAATGGCCATGTGAATGAGTGGCATCTGTCCCATCAGATGTATGGCCCTGGTCAGTTTGGATAAAATTGCCCCATAGGCAAAAATTCAGTGTAACATAGTCCATTGCTCCTTTAGCAAACTTTACTCCCCATACCCTGTAGCTCAGGAACTTCGAGCCTCTGCATCCATTCCCTATTTCAAAGCTTAACTCATCTAGCTTCCAATGTGGTAAAAATTAGATAAATTAATTTTCTTTAAGGTGTAAGTGACTGAAAAAAGGTATTTTTACTTTTTTTTTTTTTTTTAGAGATGTTTATATTCCATTAGCAATAATATCTTAAAGTTTGAAAGGTTGAGTAATCGATGGTATATGTTTAAGCCATCCCCCAGGGGTCTTTCATGTTTCTACATGTCTTGCAAACAAGGGAAGACCTGCCCTTTGCTCCAGACCATCTTTTCCAAAATATCTGTATAGCAAAAAGCCTGGGAAAATAGAGTGTCTCCCTCCAGAGCAAAGAGTAGGGATGCTTAAGGCCCTGAAAGATAGAGTTGGTGTTGCTCTCAGGAGCAAAGGTAGGGAATTTACAGCCCATTATAAAAGATTTGGGTTCCCCAAACACAGAATTCCTCTTTTGTAACAAGCTACTATGTGTACAGGCAGCCATCTGGGCCCATCCACATCACCCTCTGGAACTTGGAGACAGGGAGAACTGACCCAATTATCCTGATTCTCGTGCTGTTTGCTGGGCCGTGAAAGTCCTTGGTCTCTGACCCAGGAGTCCCATGACTTCCAACAGCATGCATGAAATGATGGCAGGTGAACTTTTTGTGTTGCAAGTAGGACAAGATCTTAGTCACTATGGCCACACAACACTGTGAATGTAATTAACACCATTGAATTTTATACTTGAAAGTGGTTAAACTGGAAAGTGTTATGTTGTATATATTACCAGAATTAAATATCTTTTTTAAAACCCATAGAACTGTAAAATAAAATCTCAGTCACTTCACAGTTCTTGGTAGTATATTTGTATGATAGGTTATTTTTATATAGGAGGCAAAATGAATGAAATAGAGCAAGACACAAGACGATGGTGAAACTAAGCAATTTAATAGTGTTATACATTGAATTGTGTCTTCCCAAAAAAGACAAGCTCAAGTCCTAACCCAGTCCTGTGAATATGAACGTGTTTATAAATAGGATCTTTGAAGATTTTATTAGCTAAGATAAGGGCAAACTGGATTGGGGTGTGCCGTAATCCAATATGACTGGTGTCCATACAAGAAGAAATCTGGACACAGAGAGACAGAGAGAGAGAGACAGCATGTAGTTTGGAGGCAGAGACTGAGTTATGCTGTCACAGGCCAAGGAACACCATGGATTGTCAACCACCCATCAGAAGCCAGGGGAGAGCATGGTACAGAAGAGGAAGCACGGCCCTACCAACCCCTTGACTTCAGACTTCTAGCCTCCAGAACCATGAAACAATGCATTTCTGTGTTTAAGCCAACTAGTCTGTGGCACTTTGTTACAGCAGCCCTGGGAACTAAGACCAATAGAAAGAGAAAAATTAAGTCTAAATATATAAAGTGACACATTTTTTTTTATAAAGTTAGGAACAAGGATACTCACACCACACACTTTTTAGAACTCAATATAAATGTAAAACCATATAAAAATGAAAGCAAGGGAATGGTGAACAGGGATTTGAGATGATGGTTATATAAGATGGGAGGAGGTAGGTGATGGGGTGGGGACTGAGATGAGGTGGTGGCTATATATAGTTACAGATGGGCTACTGTCAAAATCCTAGCTTTGGTTTACAGTAGTGGGCTTGTCTGTACTTATTACATTATCAAAAAATAACTAAGTAACTCACCAGCCGTTGACCAATGATAAAAGTGTGCTATAAAGCAAGGGTTTTGGTTAATCTAGTTCTCTATACGTGAGTAGGATTAGATAGATAAGGATAGTGGATAAACAGATTAAATAAATAAATGAGTGAATGAATGGATTGATGAATAAATAAATAAATGAGAACAAATAATAAAGATTGACAGAAATTTTTTTGGTGAGGTGATAGCTAGAGATAAAATAAGAAAATACTTTGGGAACATTGGTTTAAAAAGAATGAGGTAAAAATTCCACAAGATCTTTTTTTTTTTTTTTACATAAAGTCCTGTGGAAACATATCTTATGCTGTGGAGCTCAAAAACATCCTTCAAATCATCCAGTATGGGCATCCTTGAACTTTGCCTGTGTGGTAAGGTAGACTCCACACAGAATTAATAGAACTGGAAAAACACACCAACTGACTTCTTTGGATGACCCCCCCTAAAGTCCCAAAGAGGTTGAGAAGCCTACTAATAACAGGATTATGATTCCTTCTCCCTTTGTTCTAAATAGTTTATTATTCATGTTGAGTGTTCACTAAGGTCTGGACACAGTACTGTGGAAAACACACATTCCCTGCTTAAGAAAGCTTAAATGGAATTTTAGAAAGAAACAGTAATTGCATTGCATATGCTCTGAACTGTCAGCGCAAGCCAGCCAGTCTTGTCCTGCTGAGGTGCAAGGTTGAATCTGCCTCTAACTGTGCTCTGCGTCTAGATGACATTCCTGAACGCTGACTGGTCAGGCTGGATTGGCCAGCACAGACTCACTCTATTTCCCCAGACCTTGTGCTGTTCATGCAACATGCCCTGAAAAGCAATGCAAATTTACCAGTTTTTCTACATCTCTAGTCTTAAGGTAGGTTTTCCAAATTAATTTTCTTGAAAGGCACAATTTCCCTCAGCTAAGAACGGTTTGTATCACCCTGAGGCAAGGAATTAGGTATGTAGTTTAATATTGATTAATAAGAAATAAAATATTAATCACCAAGGAGTGGAGTTTTCAAGACCCATGCAACTCAGCACCTTACTGGAGGATTTGCCACTAATAAGCTTTGTGACTGTATTGTGGCTACTGAAGCAAATACCATTCAAAGGGTTGTCTTAGAAAGTGGGAATTTATTGGCTCATGGTTTCAAGGCTGGGAGAAGTCCAAAATCAAGGTGTCATCAAGGCAATGCCAGCTGTCTGGGATCACTGGTTCTTGGTTTGTGTCACATGGAATGCACATGGTGTCCTCTCCTGCCTTCTCCACTCCATTGACTTCCAGCTTCAGGCTTTCTCTTTCTCTGTGGCCTTCTTTATTAGGCTTTCAATAATTGCATTAAGACCCATTCTAAATCAATTGGGCCACATCCTAACTGAAGTAACCTCATCAAGAAGTCCTACTTACAATGGGTTACACCCAAAGGAATGGATTAAATTTAAGAACATGTTTTTCTGGAGTAAATAGTTCCAAGTCACCACAGTGACCTTGGGAAAGTCCATTAACTTTTCTCATTTTAAAATGAAGAGGTTGCCACAGATGATTTTTGTGGTCATTTCTGATTTTAAAATGACACAATTCTATTTCTTCAATACCATTCCAAAAGGCAATACCAATACCAAAGGCAATTGTCTGTTTTCCCAGGCTCTAGAAAGTGGACTCAAAAAATAAAGATTCAGGTGTGATGACCAGCTCTTATCTCTTCACCTACTTGGTGATCATACACAAGCCATTTAAGCTCTTAGAAGTAGGCTTTTTTCATGTGGTGTGTGGTTAATAAACCCTATCATCCACCAGTCTGGGAGGATTTATTAGGCAATGTCTGTGAAGTGCCTGAGCTCAGCAAAGCAAAGTGCCATATGAATCCAAGGTATTAAAAATAGAAGAGAAACCAGAAGATGTTTAAACTCAATGGTAAAATGTTCCTTACAGCTCAATAAACTCTAGGTACTCAGAGATGAAGCATAAGATATGATTCTAGGTAGAGTACAGCATTCTAATATGTGAATCTAGAATGTAGAATCTAGAATCTACATTCTAGAAGGCATCGAAAGAAAAGATAATACAATTATTATTTTAGATGCCAACTCTGAATAAAAAGTCTTGTTCTGTGGCCAAAACACAGTATAGAAAAGAAAGAGAATCACACATCATGTTGCTTGGCTGCATCAATAAGATCTGGCAGCCTGGAATAGTGGACAGACCAAGCAATGGGAAGTCATGAGTCATAGGTCCTACCCCTTGCTTAGATCTTGGGCAAGTCACTCCCTCTCTCTGAACATCTCCGGAGGGGTTGACTAGATAACATCTTAGATTCCATCTAGTCTTCCCATGCTTTTGCAGTATCCCATAAGCTACTCAGCCTAACTCTTTCCAGCTCAAGAAGCAATAGCACCTGGTGGTCAAGAATCTAGACCCTAGAGAAAGGCTGCTATGGTTCAAATCTCAGTTTTGCTACTTTTAAATATTTCTCATCCAATGTTTTGTTATACAAAAATGTAAATGCAGAAAAGCTGAAAGAATTGTTCAGTAAACACCCATATACACCTCACCTAGATTCCATACAACTGGCATTTTATATTTGCTAATCACATTTCTATCCAGCTATCCAATCCTCTATTCATCAATCTACCCTATTTTTTATATGTTTCAAAATGAATTGCAGACATAAGTGCACTTCTCCTTCAATACTTCAACATAGTTCTGCCACTTTTTAATTGTGTGATCTTGGGCAAATTAATTAATCTCTCTTTGCTTGTTTCTTCAGCTCCTAAGCACAGCTGGTACTAGAATCTACCACGTAACCTTGTGGTGACAAACAAGAGTTAATATACATAAAGCACTTAGGCGCTGGCATGAGGAAGCACCAACAAAAGTATTAGCCCTTGTTACATGAAAGCAAAGAAGTAGAACTCCCAGCCCTGTTCCACAGCAATCATTTCCAAAACAGCTCCTCCCAAGAATGGACCAGAATTGTACAAATTTCATTTTACATGAAAGATGCAAGGTTGAGGGAAAGAACCTACAAAAAGGTATAGAAGTCAGGGAATTGTCACAGGGTACCCAAGTACAGTTCTTGGGTGGCTACTGACATCATTATTTCCCCACAGCCATATTAATGCTTGACTTTTTGGAGAAAGGGCCATTTTGAGCACCAGGCACTTCACATATCGGAGCACTGTCTGCAACTACCTGACAGGATGTAGCTGGTTGAATTATGAACCCCAGTGAAAGGCATGTTCTTAACCTGCATCCCTGTGGGTTTGAACTCATGTGTAAATAGGACCTTTTGAAGGCATTATTTTTAGTTAAGGTGTGGCCCAGCTGAATCAGAGTGGGCCTTAATCCCTCTTACTCGAGTCCTTTATAAGCAGAAGAAATTTGAACACAGCTGGTCAGAGAAAGCCATGATCCAAAAGCTGGAAGTCAGTGGAAACTGGGAGGGCACATGTATGCAGAAATGGAAGCCAGTGAACCCCAAGGATTGTAACAAAGCAACACCAGAATGTTCCAGACATGGGGAGAAAGCATTGCCTTGCCAGCACCTTGATTTTGGGCTTCTAGCCTCTGAAATCATGACCCAATAACGCTTGCTCTTTAAGCTAATCCATTATGTGGCATTGTCACAGCAGCCTGCAAACTAAGACACAGAAAAACTTGTGGAGGCCACAGGCTTTTACTGAAATATCTTTGCAAAGAAAATTTAAGATTTAGTCTCACAATCAAGTCATGTTAGTATTTTTCTTTGCCATATGATTTTTTTTCTAATAGCTCATCATTAGCTGTTTAAAACTTAGAGAAAGTTTGAAAAATAACCCATTGCCTAGCTTTTTTTTTTTTTTTGCTAATCCATTTCATTTAGACAACCATGACTATTCACCCTAAATTCTTCAGTATCTCTGTGTTCTAGTTTGCTAACTGTCAGAATGCAATATACCAGAAATGGAATGGCTTTTAAAAGGGGTAATTTAATGAGTTGCTAGTTTACAGTTCTAAGGCTGAGAAAATGTCCCAATTAAAACAAGTCTATAGAAATGTCCAATCAAAGGCATCCAGGGAAAGATACCTTGGTTCAAGAAGGCCGATGAAGCTCAGGGTTTCTCTCTCAAGTGAGAAGACACAAGGCGAACACAGTCAGGGCTTCTCTCTTGGCTGGAAGGGCACATGGAGAGTATTGTGTCATCTACTAGCTTTCTCTCCTGTCGGGAGGCGTTTTCCTTCTTCATCTCCAAAGGTCACTGGCTGGTGGACTCTCTGCTTCGTGGTGCTGCAGCATTCTCTGCTCTCTCTGAATCTCTCATTCTCCAAAATATTTCCTCTTTTATAGGACTCCAATAAACCAATCAAGACCCACCCAAATGGGTGGAGACATGTCGTCCCCTAATCCAGTTTAACAGCCATTCTTGACTAAATCACATCATCCAGGGAGATGATCTAATTGCAGTTTCAAACATACAGTATTGAATAGGGATTATTCTACCTTATGAAATGGGACTTATATTAAAACATGGCTTTTCTTAGGGGGCATACTTCCTTTCAAACCAGCACACTCTGAAAAAAAAGATGCTCTCCTGTACAGTCAAAATATTATTCACACTTAAGAAAATTAGCAATAATTCCTTAATATCATCTAGTCCAAATTCAGATTTCCCCAACTGTCTCCAAAAGCTTTGTTATGGAACCCAGCCAAAATTCAGGCATTATATTTTATTTTAATGTCTCTTTAGCCTCTTTCAATCTAGAACAGACTCCCAACCGCCTTCCTCCCTTCTTTTTTATCTTTTCATGTTTTTACAACATTGACTTTTTGGAGTCACCAGGACAGTTTTCTTGTAGAATGTCCAACATTCTAGAGTTGTCTAATTGTTTCCTCAGTTTCCTTTATCACCATACCCTGTATTTCCTATAAACCAGAATAAATCTCTTGATTTTAATTTCTATGGTTGGATATAACAGTCTTTTTTTTTTAATATGTGAAGAATTTTCTTCTCCCTCATCATGAGGAAATTCAGGTAAGATTTTAAAATGACAGATGGCAAGTCAATAGAAACATGGTTTGTGAATTTATTTACCTGTTTAAAGATGCTAAAACTTAGGTTACTCTTACAGTTTTCTTTAGAGTATATTTTCCTCTTACTGAAATAAGTAAAACTTCAAAGTTCCCACCAAAAACTTATTTCAACACAACTGAGAGCGTACTGACACTCCTCATCCTTTTGAACTTTAGTTGTGAGTCAGTCGATTCTGGTTAGAGAAACAACCATTAAATAAACATTAACTAAACTTAAAAAATCAACAGAATTCTATTTTTATTTTTAAGTAGAAAATATTCCTATGTCATTTTCTACATTTTTGTAAAAGAGATCATTTTCCTTTGCTTATAGTTTTTTAAATAATGCTTCTTCCTTTCTCATTATTCTAAATCTCTATACCCTTGAAACAACTTAAAGAAACATTTCATCTGAACTGAAAATCATTGGGCTTTAAATAAAAGGTAAAACTGTTTCCTAAGTCAGATCTTTTCCACTGGGTTTTCATCACTATGCTAGTTTGAAGCTGTTAGGTAGCCCAGAAAAGTCATGTTCTTTAATCCTCATTCAATATTGCTAGATGGGATGTTTTTTATTGTGTCCATGGAGATGTGGCCAACCCAATTGTGGGTGGTAACTTTTGATTAGATGGTTTCCATGGAGATGTGTCTCTACCCATTCAAGGTGGGGTGGCTTACTGGAGCCCTTTAAGAGGGAACCATTATGGAAAAAGTTTTAGTGCCACGAGAGCCACCAGAACTGACAGCCAACAGAATGGACAGAGCCCCAGGGAATCCACTGAAGACAGAGCTAGCAGATCTCGCCATGTGCCTTTCCAGCTGAGAGAGAAACTCTGAGCATAATCAGCCTTCTTGAACCAAGGTATTTTCCCCTGGATGCCTTAGCTTGGACATTTCTATAGCCTTGCTCTAATTTGAGCATTTTCATGGCCTTAGAACTGTAAACTTGCAACTTAAAAAATTGCAAATTAAAAATTTCCCCCTTTTAAAAGCTACTCCATTTCTGGTATATTGAGTTCCAGCAGCTTGCAAACTAGAACAATCATTACTGAAAATAATTTATTCTTGAAATTTAATTGAATTTTATCAAAAGCATCTTAATGCCTCTTAATGTATCCTACAGTAGTCGTTAGGTTCAGGTGTCAACTTGGCCAGGTGATGGTCTCCAGTTGTTCTGTTGCTGTGGACTTAAATCATGAGCATGTGAAATTCATCTGTGAACAATTACATCTGTGGCCAGCTAAGGGGAGTACCTTCCGTAATGAGTGATGTTTCAATTTCATCAGCTGGGGGCTTAAAAGGAGATGTTAGAAGGGATAGAAGAAGCTCAGAAAAGCTCAGGTCAGAGCTCAGAGTCAACATAGACCCAGACGTTTGGAGATGCAGAGAGGAAACACCACAGAGGAAGCTGTTTGAAACTGGAAGCCAGGAGAGAAGACCACACACATTGCCATGTGCCTTCCCATGTGACAGAGGAATCCAGATGAAAGCTAGCTAACTTTTCTCTGAAGAACTGTAAATTTGTAACTAAATAAATACCCTTTATAGAAGTCAATCCATTTTTTGTGTATTGCATTCAGGTAGCATTAGTAAACTAAAACATCTACTTTAGAACTGGATATAGAAATTCACCCATTCACAAGGAAACTTAGTAAATTATTTAAATGCTTTTGTGTACCTTATTGAAATCTGAAATTTGTCTTTCATTAGCATACCAAAGTCTTCACAAGGCTAAAATAGAAAATACCTTATTCATTTATAAAGTTATACCATAATATAAAAGGCTTGGCTATGAAAATAAAGCTTTGAGTCAGATGTCAAAGCAGGGCTTAAAGAAGCATTCTCCTTGTTGTTTGGTCATCACACTTGATGACACTGGTAGCAGTCTCATCTGACCTGACTTGAAGATTAATTTACTCAAGAAGCTTCCTCCAGCTCAATCACCTTAGTGGGGGAGAGTTGCAATATGGGAAATTGGTAAGGCAGTTGGAAGGGACCATCTAAGACAAAAGTAAACAGATAAAGCTACTTTTCTGCCAGCCTTTCATTGTTTCCTAAACCACAGGCTCATGGCTGCTCCCAGGCCACACCCTGAGAAAGCTGCCACCATCTTTCTTTCTCCTAGGTAATGTATCATGTTCTTAGATCAAATGTCCTGCACTCAGGAATCCACTCCATCACCCACTGGCCATCAGGTTGCAAAGACTGTTATAGGAGTTCATGAGTGGTAAAAGGTGCTCTGTGTAAGAAGATTTTAAAGCAGGATAATAGCTCAGCCCAAAAAGAGAACTCACCAGTGGGGAAGCTTAATGCATTAGGGATACATTGATGTGGAAGTTAACTTGTGATAGGAAGGCCTGCCTCTCCTATCCTATATATTTGCTAATGACATTTTGATGCAGCCCTTTGAGAAATTATGTCCAAAATCACCATATCAAAATGTGAAAATCATAACTTTTTATTTACAAGTAATGTTCACAACAGACATCTCTGATCTGTACCCATCCCTCCCCACTGAGGATGGGGTTAAATATGGGAAGAGGGAATTTCTTTCACAAATTACATCCAATGTAATTTTTTTATGTGAAAGTTAGGTTTTGGTTTTTTTTGGCCAAATTAAAAATGCCCTCTCAGCAAAACAGTCACATGAAAGTAGCCAATCAAAATGTCATGTACCCCATACATAATTCTACCAACATATAATCTAATAAAAATATTTTTCTTTCCACTTTTGTCCTTATTGTTTACATGCTAATACCAAGAAACATAGGAAATGGCAATTTGAAGTGATTTCTCCATTCCTTATGATCTTTATCAAAGATCCCATTAATACCATATTCTTTGATAAATCTTTCAGAAGAATTTGCAAATAAATTTACCCCATTATCCTTTTAAAAAAAGTGGGGGGGAGAAAAGATCCACTTGGAAAGTTTCTCCTACCATTAACTTTTCCTTTAAGGTAGGACTTTTAAAATTATAACCCACTAAACCCAAATTCTGCATCAAGAATTTCATTGCTTTTGTGGTGTGACCATATAATGCAAGGTACATCTTGTGGTACCCTGGAATATATATTTGCTAATGACCTACACATTTGGGTTGAATTAAATATTGAAAACAAACTCCAGAAATATCTAAAAGGAAACACAGCAATATTGTATTGATTGTGCTAGACTGTTTAATAATTAATTCACTCACCTCGGTTTTTGAATGTCGTTCTGTTTATTCCTCAACAAACAATTGAGAAAGGGACTGCAGCTCAAAAGACTAAGTCGTCATCTGATGTTTCAAATTCTAAGCAGAGCACTAGCATGGAAAAAAAAATAAAGAAAACTTGCCTTGTTTTGTTTTCACTTCATACTAACCAAGGCAAGAGCATTTTATCAAAGCTCTTCTCAACCCCTCAAAAGTACCAAAGTTGTTTCCCTCTTAATAGTATGACTATCTCCTGGATTATTCTAGAGAGGACCTAATAAACATTTTTAAGGTTGACAAGAGCACTCAATGACTACCTAAAAGAATACTGGTGTTCTAATTATGACCTACTAATTGTGGCCTGGCTGCAAACCTGATTAGAATTTTGAACCATGTGTGACTGTGGAAGGCAATGAGCTCGGTTCCCAGGCCATTTCTGTAACAATTTTGAGTCTCCACAGCTTGTTGACCTGGCTGCCAAGAGTGGTAGAAACCAGAAATACTGATTTATTTTCCATATTTCCACTTCTTTTGGAGAAGTGACATATCACATGTTCAGCCAGAACGTCACACTGAGTAACTATTGGAATTTGAGATTAAATCCAGTGAAAGAGAAACGCATTATACATCCCTGATTTGTCATCAATACTTAGGTATGAAAACAGCTTTTGAATGTAGTAGAGGTTAACTCTGTTACTCGGGGATTTATTTTTCAAAAGGCAGCTAAATTAACAAAACTAATCTTACTTAAAGGATTTCGCAAACAGGAAGAGCCCTGGATTATTCATTTGTTTTGTTTTGTCTTCCTCAACATATACAAAGAGATGATGGGTTTCCTCATTCCATCACATGGGTAGAATGAGGATTAAGGCCCTCTTTTCCTCCTTGGGTTGTCAAGTCTCACAATAAATACTTTATGCCTTAAGCCTGGCTGCTACCTTGATACCCAGTTTCATATTTCAAGAAGATTCATATCACATTAAACAAAATGTCCTCGGGCTTAGGTAGAGTTTACAATAGTGAGCGCTGGGATTATTCCCAGCTGATTTAGATTAATCTAATCATGCAGAAAAGGATGCGAGGTGTACACAGGTTTAAAAAGTAAAGGATGATGGTGAGTGAGAACACCATGAGGACCTTAAAAGAAACAGAAGGTCAGGCAGGCAAGTGTTTACCTGGGGCCAGAGCTGAGAGAGTTGAAAGACCACCAGGTACTCTTCTCTCCAGTTTTAATCTGTTACTCTAACCTTGTCCAGAGTGTCAAGTCCTAAGTAGCTTAAGTGTTCAAATGTGGCTTCCCCTGCATTACCTGGAACTTGGAGTTTATGTAACTGGAATACAGAATATAGTACACATTAGGCCAGGAGACCTAGGAAAGCGGCATTTTATTCTTTACTTCATTCATTCATTCATTCATTCATCCATTCGGTAAATATTTCTCAAGCACCAACCAAGAGCCAAGGACTTTATTAAGCACTAGGGACATAGGAATACACAACACCGATAAAAGGCTTAGAGTTTGGTCCATCATTATATTGCATTTTGGACTAGTAAGTGCCACCTCTCTGTATCCATTGATATCCCCACTGAAACCGTATTGTATTCTTTTAGTTTAATGGAATGGAAAGTAGGCATTCCATTATTTGATTCCCAAAGAATAGTACAAGTTGCGGGCTGCTGACTTGACTTTACTGATCTGAGCATTGTCTTCTATAAAATTAGAGAAGCATTCATTCTACCATGAGACCATGGAATTCCTAAATGTCTGTGCAATATTCCAAGAGTTCCATATGGACTGGGGCACAGGGGCCACTTTGAGTAGCCAGCCTCCGCTTCAGCAAGTGGTCTGTAATGGTCTGGACAGGATTATCACCCTCTGGACAGGTTGTAGAATTTGTTTTAAACCACAGTGGAACCCCGCCCATCTGCTACCAAAAACTCATGGCAGTCATTCCACCTCTTGGCACCTCATATGCCACAACTGTAAAAAGATAGATGGTGGTTGGATTGCTTTCTATTTGTAATCCAGACAGAACATGCCCTTGCTCTCATCCTGCCCCTCAACTTGAGGCCATACCCAGCCCTTCTCCCCCATAAAGACATGTGATATCATGCTCATTAATGAGAAATAGTTTCACTGAAGATTTAATGGGAAGGGAATTCACATTTCTCACCACACAGCAGAAATCTGACATAATTCCTCCTGGGCAGTTCTGTTCTCTGAGGCAGTTTCTCTCTCCTCACAGCCATTTCCTCTGTCCTTTTTCTGATACCCTCCAGAATCTCTCTCTAAAACATCTATCCCTCCACAGCTGTGAATAATTTTACCTCCATTCTCACCTTATATGCCCCATTCAGCCACACAGAAGTCCCACAGATGCATCAGGACCATCTATGGTACTTCAAGTGTGTCCCTCGGTGGTCTCAGCCCCCAGCCCCCATCCCCCATCCCATAGCAAGATTATGGAAATATTTCTTCAACTAACAACAGACTAGCAAAAAATCATATTGGAATTATATTGCTAAGAAAACATTTTCTACATAACATGGACAGGTAAAAATTTCTAGACTCCAGGGGCTCTTTCCATGATCTTTCCTTGTACCCTTAAGTAAGTCATTTACCCTCCACGGGCCTCGGTTTTCTCATGTATAAAGGGAAGAGGTTGGACTGGTAATCTCTAGAATGTCTCTAGTTCTAGCAGTCTAAGATCCAAAGCAGCCAGCGACCAGCAAGGGGAAACCTCACCCACACAAAGAGATGCACGAAGACCAAGTCTTTCCAAACAGAATTGTGGGATTGTATCTGAGGATCTGCTGTAGCAGAGTAAGTCCCTCATTCTCTATGTCATCTGGTTGAAGAAATCTGAGAAGAAACTGAGCTCCCCTTATGGGCCAGGTACAGCGAAGATATGGCTGAGAAAGTGGCTGAGGATTGTCCCCCATTCAATTTCCATGCAGAGGCTTGATTTTCAGATTACAGATTGTTTCAACTTTGCTAAACCCTGGGTGATCCTCCAAAAATTCATGTGCCAGCTATTTGTTTCCCTTTTCCACTGACTGTGCCGTTATTTCTACCTAGAACACACACTGAATAGTTGCAATTATTGCACGTTTGTGGTGGTTTTCCCATCTGCTCAGGGGTCAAGTTTGCAAGAGGTGGTTGATTTAGACCTTAGCAGTGAAGAAGACAAAGCACATGAAGCTAATGCTTCTACACAGATCTTTCTCTAACCAAAGCTAGAAATTTACCCCTCTGTAAAACAAGTTATATAGGTGTTTTTTCTAAAAGTTTTGAAATTGAAAGGCCAATCCAAGTTAGAACTTGAAAGTAATAATAACAAAAAGTCCCCAAAGCGCCTTTCTAAAGCATTTAAAGCACTTAAGCATGCTCACACTTATTTTATAATTGAGGTGGTACTGAATTAGGTTTGAAGGAAGAGTTGGGTATTAATTTTCCCATTTCATAGTGAGAAAAGTAGAACCCCAGACAGGTAGAATGATAGTCACAAGAACATCCTACAAATAAATCAGATACCTGGGGAGGGTTCAGGGCTGGATTACAAATCCAATTTTATTATAAACCCTGTACTGCATTTACTGCGAGGCCTGGAAACGTAAATGTAATGAAATACTTAGGTACTCTCCAGGGATTCGGTGTATACTGCCACTTAGCAGTTTTGGAGTTCTTGATTTCAACACTCAAACAGATAAGGCCTTTAGAAAATGTAGAACAGCAATGATAGGCATTTCATTCAAAGCTTCTAATGACTTCCAATTTTAATACATCAGTCTTCAAAGTTTATTATCAGTCATCCTTTTGAATTGTGAAGATTTACTGTCATACTGAAATCTTGAACCTTATAAGGTATACAAGAAAAGTATAGCTATTATGAAAAGGAAATCAGAAAAGAAAAATGAGCATGAAAAATGTTGCAAAATACCCTCCTTGATATTCATATCTTATTCATGAATGTACCTCATCAACACTTAGACCACAAAGATGTCTGTAGTCTATGTAGAATTTCTAGAGAAAGTGACTAATAAATTTTCTTACTTTAACAAATTCTTTCTGAATAATATATCATATACTATCCAAGATGCTTATCAAGTTTGACCTCTAAAATGAGAAAGTAAATTTAGTGAAATGCAAACAAAAGGAAAGGAAAGACTCCAATTTATTCATTTACTCTAGACCAAATATGCCAACAAAATATTGTAAACACCAAAAAAACAACTGACCTCAAGAAATTCCTTTTTTCATCTTTTACTGTATGTAAAAAACAGCATCATCATTTATGTACAACTTCATTTAATAAAACTGGTTTGCTATGTATAAAATCAACCCCTTGTCCTTGGTCCTTGTCAACAAGTAAAAATATAATCCCCATACAAGATGGCAAGTGACCCCTCAGGTTCTCTTCCAGCTGTCTGAAAACATCGAACAGATCAAATTCTCCTCTAAGAAATGAAGAATTTTTAATAGTTGGCAAGTCAAAGAAGATACGCTTCAGAAATTAAAGGTCTGCAATTCAATCGGGATGAAATGCAATTCTGGAGCCTCATGAGAAAGACCATCTCCAGTTTTCAGAGTACCAGGCCTTAAATGGGGAACACAAACACTCAGCTCATCTTAGTTGCCATGAGATGGGCACGGTTCATAAGTCAACTACTTCTGCAGCTGTTTCAGCCACTGGCAGTTCTAAGCAACTCTTTTGGGTACCTCAGTCATTTGGAAAGGAGGTGAGAAGAGAGTATGGAACTACAACTGGAAATTAGAGGTGACAATAAAAAGGAGAGAGTAGGATCCGTATGACAGAGAAAGGAAAAAAGAGGGATATAGATGGCAACACATTATGTGTCCTTTATTGTCAATCTTACCCTCTCCAGGTAAGAAAGCAGAGTTGTAAAAAAGGCTGAGACCCAGCATCTTTTAATAATAGATGCAGAAAACTGGGGATCAAGGTGTGTCCCTTGGCTAGAAAGGAAGAGAAAGAAAAAGAGAAAAGCAAAGGGAATAACAGAAGGAAGAAAGAGAAAATGAGTTCTGTAGGCTACAAACAAAAAAATATTAATTAAATTCTTTGTAGTTTTATTCGTTGAGCCTAATTTAATTTTTTATGTTGAACCATATGAAATAGCCATTTTTGTAAGTAAAAATAGCCTAGTAGCAGCAATTCATATGGCTTGATGGAATATACTGTTAGTGGGAGTCAGCTCAGACTCAAACCCACCCTGGGTCAGGGAGCATTTTTTTATGTCTTAATTTATCCCTTGCTTGATCTGAGGTTGGTGGTTGCTACCAAAATGCCATCTTTGCCAGAAGCCCAACAGCATCGACGTGGAGGGAGGACCCCTGAGCAAGTCAGTGGCAGTCAGGATAAGACTTTACATTCCAGAAATGAGCCCTGGCAGGCACATAGATCCCGTTTCTCTGTACTCATTTAACAAATATATATTTTTAGGGACTACCAAAAATCTAATTTTATTTTTGCATTCTTTATAAATAAAAGGCCAATAGCCATATTTACTGCCTTATCCCATTTAGATTCAATTATAACATCCATATATTCCAGGAACTACTGAAAGACTTCAAGTACATTGTCTAAAAAAAATGGTTCATAATTGTATCCTATACATTTTATCCTATACATATATATAACTCTTGGAACATAAATAAAATTAAATAAATTAAATTTATTTTCATCATTAATAAAAATTAATAATTTGAAACTTCATGCAGTTGTGACATTTACAATATCTAACTCTTTAACATAAGGTAAAACAATCTTAGGCAAGCTGCCACTGAGTAATTTTTAATGTCCATAGTAATATACAGATATGGATCACATTCAGCATTTAGTATATGAGCAAGTTAATAAAAATTCAAAAATGTTAGAGTTAAGAACCAATATGCTTTTAAAGGCATCTTTTTTTACTCCAAGTCAAACATATAAGTGGAAAGAACCACTTGTTTTAATTTATTTTAATTTTAGTGTCTTATCCTTAAAATTGCCTGAGTTCTTAGAATACAGAAAAACCAAATTTGAATGCATTTGCAATAGCTTAACAATTTACATGTTCCACAGGATATTTTAATGTGATGTCTTCAAACCAAAACATGATTCGTTGCAAAGATAAGTCAGAAAAAGACAACAAAATTTGAATGTATATTATGACTCGAACAAAACTGATTATCAGCTAGTAATACTCATAAAAATTAGCACATGCAACAGATTGAGAAGTTAAATTATCTGCTATATACTTTCAAGTATTTTGTCAGATATGAAAAATTTTTAATTTGTATTAATCACATTCATCTCCCCAGATATATTCATTTTTATTTAAAATAACATAGTTCTCTTTTCTCCAGATTTTCATGTTTATCAGTGCAAAGTAAAATAAATCTCAGTAGAAACGATTTATTGCACATTATTTTAGAAAGCCTTCTTCCTTGAATAATCCAAAATGTACACAAAGATGATGAAATCGTGAAAATAATCAACATCTTGATTGATTGGCTTCCTCTGTGTCCAGTTTTTTTTTTTTTTTTTTCACATGGGCAGGCACCGGGAATCAAACCCGGGTCCTCGGGCTTGGCAGGCAAGCATTCTTACCTGCTGAGCCACCGTGGCCCGCCCTGTGTCCAGTTTTGTTTCTCCATGTCCTTCTTGTGCTTCATCAAGAAGGGCTAGGACCTCATTTGTGTCGCTTGCAAAAGTTTCTCATGATGTATCATTGTCTTCTTGAAAATTTAAACTTTTAACAAGTTTCATCTTCCCCCCCCAAATTGTCCTCTCCTCTTCCTAGTAGCTATTTAATTTTCACATTCCTTTTGATTTTCAATGTAGAAAATGACCTTATTTGGTTCTTCACTGATACTGGGAGTGTTTTTCAGGAGATTCAGAAAAACTCCCCCTGATGTTCTTCGACTACCATTCATAATAAAAACGCCATTAAGAAATCTTTCCTGGGGCAAATGGCGGCATATTGAGGTCCAGATACATAGTATAAAAACAGTCTGGATCAGGTGGAATGGCTAAGATTCCACACAGAACTGTAAGTCCCCCAAGACTTGGAGGCTGGCACCCCTCCCCCAAGAGCACAGCAGCTGTTTCACTGAGGTGAAAGGAAACAGACTTCACTGGTAGCAAATAAGTTAGCTAACCAAGCTCTGTTCGTGGAATCAATTAACAAATTCTGGCTATTGAAAACAGGCCCCAAGCACAGATAAACCTGGAATAAGCACTAAAGGAACTAGGAGTTTTTGCTCTGGCAGAGAGGGAGCAGGGCTGGGGGGAGGGGATATAAAAAACAGAGGCTTTTAGACTTAGACAGCATAAAATATTGGTAAAGGATTAGACCTCAAGAAAAGGGGGCACATAGAGCCACACACCAACTCAAGCTCTTGATTGGCAAATGTGAGGAGCAGGAGTTTGGCTCTGAAAAGGATTTTTTTTTTTTTTACTTCTTATATAGATCATTAGACAGAACTCCAGCCATTCTCAGGCCCCAAAACTGCCTAGCAAGGGTGGAACTAGGGTTTCTGAAAGATAAAGTAAGTAGTCAGATGAAAGAGGTTAAATTCCCTAAAGGGCTTAACTTCCCCCAAGAAAAGGGGAGTGAAGCCCAGTTCAAGTGGAGGCCCTCTTTTAAGGAATTCAGGCCCCAGAGACTGGAAAACAGAAGCAATCAAAGCCTACCTACTGCCTCACCTCTGTCTCAATCATGCCTCTGACAGGAGAGTCTGCTGAAATTAAAGGCATCACATCACTTTAAGCTGGTGGGAAGCCATGGTAGACAAGCACCAAAAGCTTGGCAGGATAAGAAAAGCACAGAGTCTAGAGGCTTCATAGAAAAGTCTGACAATCTGCTGGGTCCCACTTCCAGGGAAAACTGATGCTGGCTACTCTCTTCTCATGAGATCTGGGCCAGTTTGGTCTGGGAAAGTATGTCTGGGGTGTATAATATCTGAGCACCCTCCTAAAAAAACAAACAAACAAAAAACAACAACAACAACAAAAATAGCTCCATATAGGCAGGACACGAAATAGAAAAACAAGAACTGAAAATTTCTGATTGGTTAAACAGAACCTATGCTAGAAGTCTAGAAAAAGTTGAATTGAATGTCAAAGGACAGGTAGAGAACAAAACCATCTAGCAAGAAAACCCCAGGTAAGAGAGTGAAAAACCACTTCCAGAAAAACGAATTAAGGAAATCAAATGCCTAGATGCCAGGAACAAATGAGTTATACTAGGAAAATCAAAGATATGGCCCAGTCAAAGGAACAAACCAACACTTCAAATGAGATACAAGAGTTAAAACAACTAATTTAGGATATTTGAACAGACATGCAAAATCTCATCAAAAATCAAATCAATGAGGCGGGCCGCGGTGGCTCAGCGGGCGAGGTGCTTGCCTGCTATGCCGGAGGACCTCGGTTCGATTCCCGGCCCCAGCCCATGTAACAAAAAACGGAAAAACAAAGTACAATAAAACAAGAAAATGTTTCCCTTTCTTCCTTCCTTCCTTCCTTCTATCCTTCCTTCCTTCTCTCTGTCTTTCCTTTAAAAAAAAAAAAAAAAAAAAAAAAAATCAAATCAATGAGTTTAGGGAGGATCTAAAGAAGACATTGGGCAAACATAAAGAAGAACAGGAATGTTTGAAAAAACAAATCATAGAACTTATGGGAATGAAGCCACCATAGCAAAGATGAAAAAATGGAAACCTAAAACAATACATTTGAAGAGGCAGAAGAAAGGATTAGTGAACTAGAGGACTGGACATCTGAAATCTGACATATAAAGGAAAATATAGGAAAAAGAATGGAAAAATTTGAGCAGGGTCTCAGGGAACTGAATGACCAGAGAAGTGCACAAGTACACATGTTGTGGGTATCCCAGAAAGAGAACAGAAGGGAAAAGGAGGAGAAATCTTAATGGAAGAAACAATTACAGAAAATTTCCCATCTCTTATGAAAGACATAAAATTACAGATTCAAGAAATGCAGCATATCCCAAACACTATAGATCCAAATAGACATGCACCAAGATACTTACTAATCAGACTGTCAAATGTTAAAGACAAAGAGAGAATTTTGAAAGAAGCAGGAGAAAAGCAATCCATCACATATCAGGGAAGCTCAATAAGACCGTGTGTGGATTTCTCATCAGAAACCATGGAGGCAAGAAGGTAGTGTTATAATATATTTAAGATTCTGAAAGAAAAAAAACCGCCAACCAATAATTCTAAACACAGCAAAACTGTTCTTCAAAAATGAGAGGAAGATTAAAATATTTCAGGCAAACAATCATGGAGAGAATTTGTGACTAAGAAATTGGCAAAAAAGGACAAAAGATTGACAAAAGGGAGCACTACAGGCAGATAGAAAAAGGCAGGAAAGAGAGGTCTGGAGAAAAGTATAAAAATGAAGGCTATCAGTAAAGGTAAAAAGAGGAAAAAAATTAGATATGATATATAAAATCCCAAAGATGAAATGGTAGAAGAAAGTACTGCCTTTACAATAATAACATTAAATGTTAATGGATTAAACTACCCAATCAGAAGACATAGACTGGCAGAATTAAAGCATTGGACCTATCTATATGCTGTCTACAGGAGACTCACTTTAGACCCAAGGACAAAAATAGGTTGAAAGTGAAAGGTTGGGAAAAGATATTTCACTCAAACCACAACCAGAAAAGAGCAGGCAGGAGTAACTCTACTAATATCCAACAAATTAGACTTCAAATGTAAAACAACTAAAAGAGACAAAGAAGGACACTATGTATTAATAAAAGGAACAATTCAATAAGAAGGCATAACAATCATAAATATTTATGCACCAAGCCAGAGCACTCCAAAATAGATGAGGCAAACACTGACGACACTGAAGGGAGAAGTAGACACCTCTACCATAATAGTTGGAGACTTCAATTCCCTGCTCTCATCAATGGATAGAGCATCTAGACAGAGGATCAATAAGGAAACAGATTTAGAGTAATACAATAAATGAACTAGACTTAACAGACATGTACAGAACTTTACATCCCACAACAGCAGAATACACATTTCTCTCAAGTGCTCAAGGATAGACCATATGGTGGTCACAAAGCAACTCTCAATAAATTTTAAAAGACTGAAATTATACAGAACACTTTCTCAGATCATAATGGACTGAAGTTGGAAATCAGTAACAGGCAGAGGGCCAGAAAGTTCACAAATACATGGAACCTAAAGAACACACTCTTAAACAACCAGTGAGTCAAGGAAGAAATTGCAAGGGAAATCAGTAAATATCTCAAGACAAATAAAAATGAAAACACAATATATCAAAATGTATGGGATGCAGCAAAAGCAGCACTGAGAGGGAAATTTATTGCCTTAAATACCTATATTCAAAAAGAAGAAAGAACAAATATCAAGGAATTAACTGTACACTTGGAGGAACTAGAGAAAGAAGAGCAAACTAACTCCAAAGCAAACAAAAGGAAAGAAATTACAAAGATCAGATCAGAAATAAATGAAATTGAGAATATGAAAACAATTGAGAAAATCAACAAAACCAGAAGTTGGTTCTTTGAGGAAATCAATAAAATCGATGGGCCCTTAGCTAGACTGACAGAAAGAGAGAGAGAAATGCAAATAAATAAAATCAGAAATGGAAACAGGACATAACCAATGACCCCTCAGAAATAAAGGAGGTAATTGAGAGGATACTATGAACAACTATATGCTAGTAAACTAGACAACATAGGTTAATGGACAACTTCCTAGAAAGGCATGAACAACCAACATTGACTAAAGAAGAAACAGATGACCTCAACAAGGTCAAGAAAGGATGAAAACACTTCAAAGGATGGGAACAGAAGGCAACATCCTGAACATGATAAAGGGAATATATGAAAAATCCACAGCTAACATCATCCTCAATGGGGAAAGACTAAAAGCTTTCCCTCTAAGATCAGGAACATAACAAGGATGCCCACTGTCACTACTGTTACTCAACATTGTGCTGGAAGTTCTAGCCAGAGCAATTAGACAAGAAAAAGAAATAAAAGGCATTCAAATTGAAAAGGAAGAAGTAAAATGCCCCTATTTGCAGATGACATGATGTTACATGTGAAAAATCCCAAAAAACCTACAGCAAAGCTGCTAAAGCTAATAAATGAGTACAGCAAAGTGACAGGGTACAAGATCAACACCCCCAAATCAGTAGTGCCTCTATACAGTAGTAATGAGCAATCTTGAGGAGGAAATAAAGAAAAAATTCCATTTACAATAACAATCAAAAGAATCAAATATTTAGGAATAAATTTAACTTAGGATACTAAAGACTTACACAGAGAAAACTACAAGAAATTGCTAAAAGAAATCATGGAAGACCTAAATAAGTGGAAAGGCATACCATGTTCATGGATTGGAAAAATAAATACAACCAAGATGTCAATTCTAACCAAGTTGATTTATAGACTCAATGCAATGCCAATTAAAATCCCAACAAGTTACTTTACTGAAATAGAAATATGAATAACCAAATTTATTTGGAAGGGCAGGGTACCCCGAATAACTAAAAATATCTTGAGAAGGAAAAATGAAGTGGGAAATCTCACACTGCTTGATTTCAGAGTGTATTATGAAGCTACAATGGTCAAAGCAGCATGGTGCTGGCATAAAGGTAGATATACTGACCAATGGAATCAAATAGAGTGTTCAGAAATAGACTCTCTCATCTATGGACAATTGATCTTTGATAAGGCAGTCAAGTCAACCCACCTGGGACAGAGCAGCATCTTCAATAAATGGTAGTTGGAGAACTGGATAGCCATATGCAAAGAATGAAAGAGGTCCATATCTCACACCTGATACAAAAATCTACTCAAAATGTATCAAAGACCTAAATGTTAGAGTTAAGAACATAAAACTGCTAGAAGAAAATGTAAGGAAATATCTTACAAATCTTGTAATAGGACATTCTAGCTTGTAAGCTGCCACACTGCAATATACCAGAATTGGAATGGCTTTTAAAATGGGATATTTATTAAGTTGCAAGTTTAAAGTTCTAAGAACATGAAAATGTCCAAATTAAGGAAACTCTATAATAGAGTTCAAATTAAGGCATCCAGGAAAAGATACCTTGACTCAAGAAGATGGGTCCAGGACCCTTCTGTCAGCTAGAAAAGCATATGGCGACATTTGCTAACTTTCTCTCCTAGCTTCTCATTTCATGAAGCTCCCCCAGGGGGCATTTTTCTTTTCATCTCCAGAGGTCTCTGGCTATGTGGACGCTGCCAATTCTAGTGGCTCTAAAGCTTTTTCCAAAATGGGTCCCTCTTAAAGGACTCCAGTAAGCAACCCCATCTTGAATGGGTGGAGACACATCTCCATGGAAACCATCTAATCAGAAGTTACCACCCACAATTTGGTGGGTCATATCTCCATGAAAATAATAAAAAAGATTCCACCCATAAATATTGAATGAAGATTAAAGGACACGGCTTTTATGGGGTACACAGTAGCTTGAAACCAGCACATAGGAGGTGGTTTCCTAGACTTTATACTCAAAGAATGAGCATTGAAAAAAGAAATAGAAAAAGAAATAGATAAATGGGATCTCTTCAAAATTAAACACTTTTGTGCATTAAAGAACTTTGTTAGGAAAGTAAAAAGGCAGCCTACATAATATGAGACAGTATTTATGATTATTATCTACGATTGCCAAGAGATGGAAGCAGCCCACATGTCCATCAGTGGAAGAGTGGCTAAAGAAGTTGTGGCATATACATACAATGGAATACTGCACAGCAGTAAGACAGAATAAAGTCATGAAGCATGTAACAACCTGGATGAACTTTGAGGACACTATGCTGAGTGAAATTAGCCAGAAACAAAAGGATAAATACTGTATGGTCTCATTAAAATGAACTAATACTAATGAGTGAACTTTGAGAGTTAAAGTTAAGAACACAGGTTGTCAGGAGATAGAAAGAGGGTCGAGATTGGGCATTTGGTGCTGAAGAAATACAAATTGTGTGACAAGACTGATTGTAAAACTCAGAAGTGAATAGCACAACACTACCTGATAATGTAAGTACACAGAATGATGCTGAATGTGTGTATGTTTGAGGGAGAAAGGCTGGGGGCATATATGAAACCAGAAAGAAAGAGAGAGGATAAAGACTGAGATGGTGTGGTTAGAGTGGATAAATGATGGCAATTAAATGTGCAAATATAAAGATGTTTTTGCATGAGGGAGAACAAACGAATGTCCACATTGCAAGGAATTGAAAATGGATGGTATACAGAAAAAGCACAATCAATGCAAGCTAGGGCCTATAGTCAACAGTAACTTTGTAATATGCTTCCACAAAGGCATTATGCCAAAACTAAATGTTAACATGTGGAGGGCATGGGGAAGAGGTATGGATTCTATGAGGAAGAAAAGTAATATCATCATAAAGATTGTGGTGGCTAAGTCATGTCCATTTACTTAGGTTGACTTGTATGAAGTACGAATGCAAGCGCTAGAGAAAATGTGAAGAAATAGATTTACACATTCACTGTCGGTAGGAGAGCTGAGAGGCACAGCCCCTCTGGAAGGCAGCATGGTGGTCCCACATGAGGCTAGGGGTGGGGTTGCCATATGATCTTGAAACCCCGTTGCTAGGTATATACCTAGAGGAACTGAGTGTGGGGACACGAATGGACATTTTCACACTGGTGTTCATGGAGGCAGTGTTCTCGATTCCCAATGGATAGAGGTGGCCTAAGGGTACAAGGACTGAGGAATGGAAGGGGGAACTGTGGGGTTCACATACAATGGACTACTGAATCGCTGCAAGAAGGAGTGAAATTGTGAGGCATGCAACTAGGTGAATGAACCTAAAGGACAATATGTTGAATGAAATATCATAATCAAAAAGACAATTATCATGCCTCACTCATATAGAGTAGCTATAATATACAAACTCAGAAAATTGAAGTTGAGAGCATCGGTTTTCAGATTGGGATTGTAAAGGTTTCTAGATTTCAACTCTTACAGCAGTCACATATGTTCAGGAGTTGTAACTGATATTTCTAAATCCTGAGATACTGAGCTATTTGTATATAACCTGGTCATTCCCTGATACTTCAGATATTTATGTGACCCAGAGTTAGAGCACTGAAGCTATGAAAGTCAACATTACCCCATCTAGCAACTGTTTAAAAAGCTGAAAGAGTGGTCAGACTTCATCTAGAGATATGAATGAAGCTGATCTGGATAGGACCAAGGTAAATCAGAATACAGGATAAAGGAAGATATGGCCCATACTTTCAAACTTCAACCTCTGTTTGAGGTCAAAGGAAGAGATGTTTATTTAGTCCTAGCAGCATGGAGCTCTAATAAGAGAAGTATTTTAGAGCTGCATCTGGCCAGATATATTCCAATAAGATCAAACAGGAGCTTTGAGCTTCCAGATTTATTGGAAAACAGTGACATACTGGAAAATTCCCATAGGAAAGTGACCAGAGTGAACACAACACAATATATTTTTCTATGTGATAGAATAGTCAAAAAGTGGAAGCAATCCAAATGTCCATCAACTAGTAGACAGATAAATAAAATGTGGTATATCCAAAAAATGAAATATTATTTGGCAATAAAAATGAACGAAATACTGATGCATGTTACAACATGGATGAACCTTGAAAACAATATAATAATGAGAGAAGTCCATCACAAAAGACATGTAATTCCATTTATATGAAATGTCTAGAACAGGAAAATCTACAGAAACAGAAAGTAGATTAGGAACCACCATAGATCTTAGTAGGTCTGGGAGAGGGGAGAGAAGAGGAGTGGGGGATGGGAATGGGGCGTGAGTATATTGGGAAGGGGGTTCCTTTTTGTAGTGATGAAAATGTTTTAAACTTCATGGTTATGGTTGCATAATCTGTGAATACACGAAAACCATTGAATTGTACACTTCAAATGGGAACATTTATGGTATGTGAATTTTATCTCAATAAATATTTTTGAAGGATACACGATATTTTAAAAAAAGCAAACAAGTCATTCATAGTTTAAAGTGCAGAAAGTAGAGCTCAAAAAAATCACGTTCTGGTAGTTTTGACAAATCATTAGAAAGGTGATACTGAGCTATTTTTCAGCAGCATAGTTGGTTTATAGAAGTTAAAAAACATGGTATAGAGCAGCTTCCTAATTATACTCACCTTATGAAATCAGATACATCCTCAAGGGAAGGAAGAAAGTAAGCATCACAATATAATTCCTTATTTTTGGCTCCATGTTGTTTAATTAAACCTTGATTAAAGCTTAAATCATATTTTAAGGTTTGGAGTTAGCATTATCCTTTTAGTTGCACATATTATTTGTGGATCATAAACACAGTGTTTTACGATTGTACAGAGCTGTTCGGACATGGCTTTTAAAATCCGCCCCCCCCCCCCCCCGGATTCTCTCCTATGGGGTGGAGTAAGAATAATTTAATTTGTGGGAAATATTATGGACTTCAACCCGAGCCCCAGAGCTCCTTTGTAAGAGATTTGGGCCATGAAAAAATGCAATCTGAATTGCTTTTTCTTTTACATGGGCCAATTATGAGACATATTAAGCAAGTATTTGAGAATGGGGTGAAAGTCTCACCGAAGCCGGTTAATGGAGCACTGTGCTATTCCTGTGGCTTGAGCAATAAACTGGGTAGCCTGGCTCTCAGCAAGGCTGGCTTGACAACAAGGCCACTGTTTATATCAGTAGATTAATTAGCTATGTCATATGTGTTGTAAATATTTTCCAAGTTTGATATTTGTCATTCCTCAATCTTTTTTCTGCTTAGATGGTTTAAGTTTATATAATCAAATTTATCAGAAATTTTCCTTTGTGACTTTTGGGTTTTCTGTGATCCTTGGAAAGGTCTTCCCTAGTTCAGGATGATGTACTCTTATTTTCTTCTAACGTTTTTATGGTTTAATTTAAAAATTTGCTTGAACTTGAATTCATTTGGGTATTTGGGTTGATGTAGGGCAAGTGGCAGCTCCCCTTACCTCACTGCTACAAGTGTCTGGCTGATTGTCTGTTGGTGCATGGGAAGAAAGCAGGGGAAAGGCTGTGAGAACATGAAAACCCTTGCTCTGCTTTCCCGTACTAGTATCCCATGCAACCTAACCACACCCATGGCTGGCTTTGACTTCCTGGGTTACTGTGCTTTGGAGACCACAGGGCCAAGGACCTGGATATAATCATCTGATCATTCTGGACAGATTCTAGAGTCAGTCCCATCTCTGACTTATCCCTTCAGGAACACCCTTAGCAGATCAGTCAACTCAGCTGCAAAATAATGAGCGGCACAATTCTGATATGAAATCTAGAGAATCACAAATCCTGTTTATACAGGGGTCAGTGACAGCTACTCTATAGTAGTTTGTTTGGAAGAGAGAGCTCAGCAAAAAAGTCAAGCTATTAAAACATAGAAGAAAGTCATTGTAATTAAAACAGCATGCTATCAGTGTAGGAATATGCAGGCAGGTTATTAGAATAGAATAGAGTCCAAAAATAAGCCCAAACATGTAATGTTAATTTAGTATTTGATAAAAATGCCATTTCAAATGAATGAGAAATGATTTAGGTTATTCAGTAAATGGCTTTGGGACAATCAGCCAGACACTTGTAGCAGTGAGGTAAGGGGAGCTGCCACTCGCCCTACATCAACCCAAATACCCAAATAAATTCAAGTTCAAGCAAATTTTTAAATTAAACCATAAAAACGTTAGAAGAGCTCGTTCCTGGAAGATGGCGGCTTAGTAAGACGCGCGGATCTTAGTTTCTTCTCCAGGACACCTACTAGGGGAGTAGAAACGATACAGAAAGCGCCCAAAGCCACAACAGAGATAAAAAAAGACAGCGTACCCCATCCTGGAACGGCTGGCTGGCTGAGAGAAGCAGCTCGGGTGAGATCGCCGAGGCGCGCGGGCCTTACCGGGCGGGGTGGCAAGCGGACGGAGTTACTCCCTTCCCCCTTCCCGGGCCGGCTGGGAGAATTGGAGAGGTGGTCCCCTGAAATCGGGGCGACTGGCGCCCACACCACGCGCAGCCCCCGGACCAACTGAGAATATTGGATCGGAAACCCCCAGGCCGCGGAGAACGGTGACCCCGTGACTCCCGGGGAACGTGCACTCTCTCGGGCGGGCCGCTGCCGCTGGCGCCCTCCTGCCACGCTTGTTGCCCAGGGCCGACTGGGAAATTCGGACTGGCTCTTTCCCTGGCTGCGGCGACCAGCAACCCTCCCTGCGTTCAGACCCCGGGCCGGGGCCGGCTCAAGCCGCTCCGGCTAGCGAACCCCCAGGACGGCGAGAGTTTTCCAAAGTTTAAGGTCCCACAGCACCTTTTACTGGTGGGACCCGCAGACAAACGTGTGCCACGAGCGCCACCTACTGGGCAGGATAAGAAAAACAGAACCCAGAGATTTCACAGAAAAATATTACAACCTTGCTGGGTCCAACACCAAGAGAAATCTGAATAAATGCCCAGACGCCAGCAGCAGAAGATAACTGTCCACGCTCAAAAGATTGAGAATATGGCTCAGTCAAAGGAACAAAGCAATAGCTCAAATGAGACACAAGAGCTGAGACAACTAATGCTGAATATACGAACAGAAATGGAAAACCTCTTCAAAAATGAAATCGATAAATTGAGGGAGGACATGAAGAGGACATGGGCTGAACATAAAGAAGAAATAGAAAAACTGAAAAAACAAATCGCAGAACTTATGGAAGTGAAGGATAAAGTAGCAAACATAGAAAAAATAATGGATAGCTACAATGATAGATTTAAAGAGACAGAAGATAGAATTAGTGATTTGGAGGATGGAACATCTGAATTCCAAAAAGAAACAGAAACTATAGGGAAAAGAATGGAAAAATTTGAACAGGGTATCAGGGAACTCAAGGACAATATGAAGCGCACAAATATACGTGTTGTGGGTGTCCCAGAAGGAGAAGAGAAGGGAAAAGGAGGAGAAAAACTAATGGAAGAAATTATCACTGAAAATTTCCCAACTCTTATGAAAGACCTAAAATTACAGATCCAAGAAGTGCAGCGCACCCCAAAGAGATTAGACCCAAATAGGCGTTCTCCAAGACACTTACTAGTTAGAATGTCAGAGGTCAAAGAGAAAGAGAAGATCTTGAAAGCAGCAAGAGAAAAACAATCCATTACATACAAGGGAAACCCAATAAGACTTTGTGTAGATTTCTCAGCAGAAACCATGGAAGCTAGAAGACAGTGGGATGATATATTTAAAATACTAAAAGAGAAAAACTGCCAACCAAGACTCCTATATCCAGCAAAATTATCCTTCAAAAATGAGGGAGAAATTAAAACATTCTCAGACAAAAAGTCACTGAAAGAATTTGTGACCAAGAGACCAGCTCTGCAAGAAATACTAAAGGGAGCACTAGAGTCAGATACAAAAAGACAGAAGAGAGAGATATGGAAAAGAGTGTAGAAAGAAGGAAAATCAGATATGATATATATAATACAAAAGGCAAAATGTTAGAGGAAAATATTATCCAAACAGTAATAACACTAAATGTCAATGGACTGAATTCCCCAATCAAAAGACATAGATTGGCAGAATGGATTAAAAAACAGGATCCTTCTATATGCTGTCTACAGGAAACACATCTTAGACCCAAAGATAAACATAGGTTGAAAGTGAAAGGTTGGGAAAAGATATTTCATGCAAATAACAACCAGAAAAGAGCAGGAGTGGCTATACTAATATCCAACAAATTAGACTTCAAATGTAAAACAGTTAAAATAGACAAAGAAGGACACTATATACTAATAAAAGGAACAATTAAACAAGAAGACATAACAATCATAAATATTTACGCACCAAATCAGAATGCCCCAAAATACGTGAGGAATACACTGCAAACACTGAAAAGGGAAATAGACTCATATACCATAATAGTTGGAGACTTCAACTCACCACTCTCATCAAGGGACAGAACATCTAGACAGAGGATCAACAAAGAAATAGAGAATCTGAATATTACTATAAATGAACTAGACTTAATAGACATTTATAGGACATTACATCCCACAACAGCAGGATACACCTTTTTCTCAAGTGCTCATGGATCATTCTCAAAGATAGACCATATGCTGGGTCACAAAGCAAGTCTTAACAAATTTAAAAAGATTGAAATCTTACACAACACTTTCTCAGACCATAAAGGAATGATGTTGGAAATCAATAATAGGCAGAGTGCCAGAAAATTCACAAATACGTGGAGGCTCAACAACACACTCCTAAACAACGACTGGGTCAAAGAAGAAATTGCAAGAGAAATTAGCAAATACCTCGAGGCGAATGAAAATGAAAACACAACATATCAAAACTTATGGGACGCAGCAAAGGCAGTGCTAAGAGGGAAATTTATTGCTCTAAATGCCTATATCAGAAAAGAAGAAAAGGCAAAAATTCAGGAATTAACTATCCATTTGGAAGAACTGGAGAAAGAACAGCAAGCTAACCCCAAAGCAAGCAAAAGGAAAGAAATAACAAAGATTAGAGCACAAATAAATGAAATTGAAAACATGAAAACAATAGAGAAAATCAATAAGGCCAGAAGTTGGTTCTATGAGAAAATCAATAAGATTGATGGGCCCTTAGCAAGATTGACAAAAAGAAGAAGAGAGAGGATGCAAATAAATAAGATCAGAAATGGAAGAGGAGACATAACTACTGACCTCACAGAAATAAAGGAGGTAATAACAGGATACTATGAACAACTCTACGCTAATAAATACAACAATTTAGAGGAAATGGACGGGTTCCTGGAAAGACATGAACAACCAACTTTGACTCAAGAAGACATAGATGACCTCAACAAACCAATCACAAGTAAAGAAATTGAATTAGTCATTCAAAAGCTTCCTAAAAAGAAAAGTCCAGGACCAGATGGCTTCACATGTGAATTCTACCAAACGTTCCAGAAAGAATTAGTACCAATTCTCTTCAAACTCTTCAAAAAAATCGAAGTGGAGGGAAAACTACCTAATTCATTCTATGAAGCCAACATCACCCTCATACCAAAACCAGGCAAAGATATTACAAAAAAAGAAAACTACAGACCAATCTCTCTAATGAATACAGATGCAAAAATCCTCAATAAAATTCTAGCAAATCGTATCCAACAACACATTAAAAGAATTATACATCATGACCAAGTAGGATTCATCCCAGGTATGCAAGGATGGTTCAACATAAGAAAATCAATTAATGTAATACACCATATCAACAAATCAAAGCAGAAAAATCACATGATCATCTCAATTGATGCAGAGAAGGCATTCGACAAGATTCAACATCCTTTCCTGTTGAAAACACTTCAAAAGATAGGAATACAAGGGAACTTCCTTAAAATGATAGAGGGAATATATGAAAAACCCACAGCTAATATCATCCTCAATGGGGAAAAATTGAAAACTTTCCCCCTAAGATCAGGAACAAGACAAGGATGTCCACTATCACCACTATTATTCAACATTGTGTTGGAGGTTCTAGCCAGAGCAATTAGACAAGAAAAAGAAATACAAGGCATCAAAATTGGAAAGGAAGAAGTAAAACTATCACTGTTTGCAGACGATATGATACTATACGTCGAAAACCCGGAAAAATCCACAACAAAACTACTAGAGCTAATAAATGAGTACAGCAAAGTAGCAGGTTACAAGATCAACATTCAAAAATCTGTAGCATTTCTATACACTAGTAATGAACAAGCTGAGGGGGAAATCAAGAAACGAATCCCATTTACAATTGCAACTAAAAGAATAAAATACCTAGGAATAAATTTAACTAAAGAGACAAAAAACCTATATAAAGAAAACTACAAAAAACTGCTAAAAGAAATCACAGAAGACCTAAATAGATGGAAGGGCATACCGTGTTCATGGATTGGAAGACTAAATATAGTTAAGATGTCAATCCTACCTAAATTGATTTACAGATTCAATGCAATACCAATCAAAATCCCAACAACTTATTTTTCAGAAATAGAAAAACCAATAAGCAAATTTATCTGGAAGGGCAGGGTGCCCCGAATTGCTAAAAACATCTTGAGGAAAAAAAACGAAGCTGGAGGTCTCACGCTGCCTGACTTTAAGGCATATTATGAAGCCACAGTGGTCAAAACAGCATGGTATTGGCATAAAGATAGATATATCGACCAATGGAATCGAATAGAGTGCTCAGATATAGACCCTCTCATCTATGGACATTTGATCTTTGATAAGGCAGTCAAGCCAACTCACCTGGGACAGAACAGTCTCTTCAATAAATGGTGCCTAGAGAACTGGATATCCATATGCAAAAGAATGAAAGAAGACCCATCTCTCACACCCTATACAAAAGTTAACTCAAAATGGATCAAAGATCTAAACATTAGGTCTAAGACCATAAAACAGTTAGAGGAAAATGTTGGGAGATATCTTATGGATCTTACAACTGGAGGCGGTTTTATGGACCTTAAACCTAAAGCAAGAGCACTGAAGAAGGAAATAAATAAATGGGAACTCCTCAAAATTAAACACTTTTGTGCATCAAAGAACTTCATCAAGAAAGTAGAAAGACAGCCTTCACAATGGGAGACAATATTTGGAAATGATATATCAGATAAAGGTCTAGTATCCAGAATTTATAAAGAGATTGTTCATCTCAACAACAAAAAGACAGCCAACCCAATTACAAAATGGGAAAAAGACTTGAACAGACACCTCTCAGAAGAGGAAATACGGATGGCCAAGAGGCACATGAAGAGATGCTCAATGTCCCTGGCCATTAGAGAAATGCAAATCAAAACCACAATGAGATATCATCTCACACCCACCAGAATGGCCATTATCAACAAAACAGAAAATGACAAGTGCTGGAGAGGATGCGGAGAAAGAGGCACACTTATCCACTGTTGGTGGGAATGTCAAAGGGTGCAACCACTGTGGAAGGCAGTTTGGCGGTTCCTCAAAAAGCTGAATATAGAATTGCCATACGACCCAGCAATACCATTGCTAGGTATCTACTCAAAGGACTTAAGGGCAAAGACACAAACAGACATTTGCACACCAATGTTTATAGCAGCATTATTTACAATTGCAAGGAGATGGAAACAGCCAAAATCTCCATCAACGGAAGAGTGGCTAAACAAACTGTGGTATATACATACGATGGAATATTATGCAGCTTTAAGACAAGATAAACTTATGAACCATGTAATAACATGGATGGACCTAGAGAATATTATGCTGAGTGAATCCAGCCAAAAACTAAAGGACAAATACTGTATGGTCCCACTGATGTGAACGGACATTCGAGAATAAACTTGAAATATGTCATTGGTAACAGAGTTCAGCAGGAGTTAGAAACAGGGTAAGACAATGGGTAATTGAAGCTGAAGGGATACAGACTGTGCAACAGGACTAGATACAAAAACTCAAAAATGGACAGCACAATAATACCTAATTGTAAAGTAATCATGTTAAAACACTGAATGAAGCTGCATCTGAGCTATAGGTTTTTGTTTTGTTTTGTTTTGTTTTGTTTTGATTTTACTATTATTACTTTTATTTTTTTCTCTATATTAACATTCTATATCTTTTTCGGTTATGTTGCTAGTTCTTCTAAACCAATGCAAATGTACTAAGAAATGATGATCATGCATCTATGTGATGATGTTAAGAATTAATGATTGCATGTGTAGAATGGTATGATCTCTAAATGTTGGGTTAATTTCTTTTTTTCCGTTAACTAAAAAAAAAAAAAAAAAGAGAAGGGATAATTGGAGATGAAGGGATACAGACTGTACAACGGGACTGGATATAAAAACTCAGAAATGGACAGCACAATACTACCCAATTGTAATGCAATTATGTTAAAACACTGAATGAAGCTGCATGTGAGGTATAGGTTTTTTGTTTTTGTTTTTTTTGTTTTTTTTCTTTCTATTATTGTTTTAATTCTTATTCTGTTGTCTTTTTATTTCTTTTTCTAAATCGATGCAAATGTACTAAGAAATGATGAATATGCAACTATGTGATGTTATTAAGAATTACTGATTGTACATGTAGATTGGAATGATTTCTAATTGTTTTGTTAATTCTTTTTTTAATTAATAAAAAAAATACATGAAAAAAAAAAAAAAAACAAAAAAAAAACGTTAGAAGAAAATAAGAGTACATCATCCTGAACTAGGGAAGACCTTTCCAAGGATCACAGAAAACCCAAAAGTCACAAAGGAAAAATTCTGATAAATTTGATTATATAAACTTAAACCATCTAAGCAGAAAAAAGATTGAGGAATGACAAATATCAAACTTGGAAAATATTTACAACACATATGACATAGCTAATTAATCTACTGATATAAAGAACTTTTACAAAAGAAAACAGGGTTGTAAAACTGTCTGAATAAAAAATTAGTAAAACCATAAGGACAAAAAATAAATACATAATAGATGGATAAGGGGTTAAAACAATTGGGTAGATTGCAATACTCATGAGAGGGAGGGGTAAGGGTATAGGATGTATGAATTTTTTCCTTTTGTATTTTTATCTCTTTTTCTGGAGTGATGCAAATGTTCTCAAAATGATCATACTGATGAATACACAACTATGCTATGAGATTGTGAGCCACTGACTGTATACTTTGGATGGACTATGTGGTAGTTAGATTCAGTTGTCAACTTGGCCAGGTGAAGGCACCTAGTTTTGTTACTGTGGACATGAGCCAATAGTACGTGAACCCCATCTGTTGCTGATTACATCTGCAGTTGGCTAGGAGGCATGCCTGTTGCAATGAATGACGTTTGACTTAACTGGCTGGTGCTTAAATAAGAGAGCGCAACATAGCACAGCCCAAGTAGCTCAGCATACCTCATCTCAGCACTCACAGCTCAGCCCAGGCCTTTGGAGATGCAGAAAAAAATCACCACAGGGAAAGTTGTTGGAACCCAGAGGCCTGGAGAGAAGGCCAGCAGAGACCATCCTGTGCCTTCTCACGTAAGAAAGAACCTCAGTGGAAAGTTAGCTGCCTTTCCTCTGAAGAACTAACAAAATAAATCCCCTTTTATTAAGAGCCAATCTGTCTCTGGTGTGTTGCATTCTGGCACCTAGCAAACTAGAACAGATTACATGTGCATAAAGATATCTTAAGAAAAATACCTTTTAAAACTGTCTGAATAAATAAATGAAATGGCCAATTGATCAACTTCACACTAAATTAGAGCAATATCAATTAAAAATAATTAAATAGTATTTCACATCTAATAGATTATCCCTCTGGCATGAGAGGGCATGGTGACAAACAGAGTATTCTCTTATACTGTTGGTGGGAGTCAACATTGGTACAATATTTTGGAGAGAAATTTGGCAATATGAGTCAAAATAAAAATGCACACTACCGATAAATGGTCACTGACATGGGAACAGAAGTTCACTATGGCATTTCTTGTAATCACAAAATATGAATATAATATGAATACACATTACTAAGAGATTGGAGAAATAAATTATGGTACAGTTGTAGAATAAAATTCAATACAGCTATTGAAAAAGAATGATGTAGATCTATACCTGTGGATATAAAAAATATCCAACATTTTTATTAAGTAAAATATCAAGTTACAGAATATTATGTAGAAGAAAGAAAGACACACACACACATATCTAGGAGGTAGGATTGAGATACGGAGGAGGTAAGCAAGAGAGGGAGAAGCTTTCAATTTTTACTTTATGCCATCTCGTATTATTTGCATTAAAAAATATGAATGTATTTGTGCTGGTTTGAGTCTGTGGTGGACCCCAGAAAAGCCATGTCCTTTAATCCTCATTCAATATTGCTGGCTGGGAGCTTTTTGATTGTTTCCATGAAGATGTGACCCACCCAATTGTAGGTGGTAATTTTTGATCAGATAGCTTCCATGGAGTTGTGACTCAACCCATTAATCCTTTAAAAGAGGAAACATTTTGGAGAGATTCCCTTTTTTGTAGAGCCACGGGAAAGCCAGCATACACCGCCATGTTCACCATGTGCCCTTCTGGCTGAGAAAGAAACGTTAAATATCATTGGCCTTCTTGAAGCAAAGTATATTTCCCTGGATGCCTTAGATTGGACATTTCTATAGACTTGTTTTAATTCTCAGCCTTAGAACTGTAAACTAGCAACTTATTAAATTCCCCTTTTTAAAAGCCATTCCGTTTCTGGTACATTGCATTCCAGCAGCTAGCAAACTAGAACAGTATCTTTCTTTTATAATAAAAAACTACTTAATGAATTTTTTCAGTATCGTTCATATTAAAACAATTCTACCAAGATGCCCTGCTTCCCAGACACATTTACGAAGATGAGGATGTAGAAAAGAAGTAATTTTGTTGGTGGGAGAGGGGGTAGGGTGGGGAGATGGAATTCCATTTTGGAGATGTCACTGGCATTTGTTTACCCTGGTTTGGCACTTAGAAGGGGGCTCTGAGCCAGTTATTGCTTTGGGATTCATTAGCCTGTGGAGGCTAATTGAATCCAAAAGAGAAAGCAAGGCTGTGTAAATGGAATGCATATAGAGAAGAGAATAGGGACCCCACAGGTTCTTACGGATGTTAGAGGACTCCAAATTCAGTCAAATCTTCCAAAACAAAGATTGTAAAAATGAATCTCTCTGAGGACTTCCATTTAGGGGTGAAAATCTACCACCTTCTCTATCCTTTGATTACATCACTTTTTAGTTTCAATATATTCAATCCCATAAGTTATTATTCCCTGGGTTTCAAATAAATGATATCGAGTCCCTCTTTTCAGGGTGGGGCTTTCTCAGTTACAGATCTTTGCAGTGTAGAAGGAAGGGTAGTGGGAAGGGGCTTAGTGGAAAGATCATTGAGCCAGGAGTTAAGGTTCTGGCCTACATTCCTGTCGCTACCAGCTGCTGACTTTGTAGGAATGTGTAGATTATTCCTCAACACTTCCTCCAGCTCTAAAAATCTACAAGCCTATGACATGCAGATAATAAGTTCAGAGAGCCCAGGGGATGGTGAACAGACCTGACTATTAAACATGACATCCTTCAGTTAGGCTCTCTGCAAGGAGTCTCCATCAGTTTTATTTCTATAGGCCTCTCCCCTGACCTCGGGTCAAAACAAGCAATGATAGAATGTGAATGCCATGAGGGTAAAGTCCGTTTTGGTCTTGGTAGGCTCCAAGACTAGTACCTGGCACATATCAGAAACTCAAAAAGCTTATGTTGAGTGAATAAATTGGAGCCCCCAACCATGCCATCTCTTGTCACAGCTAAGAAGTGGCTGTCTCCACTGGCAAACTCTCATCAATACTCTGAAAGTGGATTCCAAGGTTACTCTGCCAATCAGATCTCTCAGAAGGGCCAGGACTTCTCAGGACTCTGCACCCGATGTCCCTGAACTTGCTAGCTCCCTTCTGCCCCACCCAGACAGTTTAGGCTATTCTTTGCATCAGCAAAGACCACTGGTGGTTTAGTGTAGATTAAATGAATTAGTATATGCAAAGCACTTAGAACAGAACCTGGACACATTCAACCATTATGCTTGTGACTAAGCAAGACTGTTAACCTAAAAGCACGTCATTCACTTTTGCTTTTGAGGTTCATTTTTCAGGCCTTTACAATACAAGGCTGGACTCAAGTCTCTTGTATATACCCAGATTTAAAATAGTAACCAATTCTTATGGGGTGTCATCTTTCTTTCTATCTGACAGGATGAATTGCTTTTTGTTGTTTCTTATCTTCTTGCTCTTTAATGATTTTCACAACCACAGGTAAATGGACACTATTTTTACTAAGAGAAAGGGAAAAAAATAAAGAAGCCCAAAAGTCCTAAAAATAAACTTCCCCTACTAAAGAACCTGATTGTCCTCCAGAGGACTCGGCCATGTTGCTCCATCTGCAGATGAAATGTGGCCGGAGATTGTGCATTGAAAAACCAGTTCAAGAATATATAATTGTATAAGAATCTTACTTTCAGGTTTTCAGGAAAAAGAAAGTTTTTTTTTTCATTAGCATAAAGAACAATATTGCCAAATTGAATTAGCATTTTTATAAATATTGAGTAAATCCAACCAGTGTTTCCATTTTGAATTTTTGTGAAAAAAAGTGAAAAAACTTGGATAGTCAGCTTGTGGAGACGGAAGTCTATGACAGCAGAAAGGAAAATATCCAGCTCCATTTTTATCCCTTTTCCATTTTCAAAGCAGCATTACTTATGAATCTCTAGCAACTTAGAATGGAAGGTGATCTCACTATCTTATTAACTAGAAGAGTTTACAGAGATTTATTACCTCTCCGTGTATATAAAACAAAATTCCATTATCAGATACCATTATTAAGTTCTTTAGACATGTCAGAAAATATTTTCTAACCCATTTCTTTAGACATTCCTGTGAATTATATCAATATTCTTATTATTGACATAGGAAATTTCAAGATTTTAAGTGATTTGCCAGTATCAGTTTAGCAAACTGGTGAACATTACAAAACATTTCCAACTCGAAATCCTCGTTCCTCAACCTGCTGCTATCTCACCTGCCTCTACAATGGCTGTCAGAAGAGCAGATGCTATTTTAGGTATCCTATTGTGTTCTCAGTTACTGTCACAGCAGAGATGTGGCAGGAACTCAACAGTGAATGGGACCCTGGATGGTTCATTTATTAGCTGTGTGACTCTAATCTCATCAATGTACTTCTCTGGTCCTCATTATCAAATAAAAAATGGAGAGATTCTCCCAAATCCTGTCTTTCAGTGTTGTTTTGGGATCATGCGTATGAAAGAACTTAATAAATGTAAGACATGGTGCACATATAAGGCATGCTTATTTCTTTCAAGGTTTGAGCTCGAAAACATATGGGAGAACTCCCATGTGGTTTTAACTCCAGGAAAAAATAAGTAGATAGATTTTCAATATTTTCCTGAAATAAAACAGAGGTTTTCTACAGTAGTTAAGGTAAATTATTCTAAGAAAAAAAAAAAAGAATACCAGTGTCTGGGGAAATAACTCATGTTTTTCTCTACAAAGTGCTATATTGGGGTGGGAGGATATGTTTGTTAATTCAGAGTATAGTAGCATGCTTTCATTCGTAGGTGCTGAAATTATGTTATGTTGTGTTCTAGTTTGCTAGCTGTCAGAATGCAATATACCAGAGATGGATTGGCTTTAATAAAAGGGGATTTATTGATTTAACATATAGTTCTTCAGAGGAAAGGCAGCTAACTTTCAACTGAGGTTCTTTCTTACGTGGGAAGGCACAGAGTGATGTCTGCTGGGCTTCTCTCCAGGCCTCTGGGTTCCAACAACTTTCCCCGGGGTGATTTCTTTTTTTGCATCTCCAAATGTCTGGGCTGAGTTGTGAGTGATGAGATGACATATGCTGAGCTGCTTTGGCTGTGCTACGTTGAGTCTCTCATTTAAGCACCAGCCAATTAAATCAAACATCATGTCTCCTAGCTGACTGCAGATGTAATCAGGAACAGATGAGGTTCACATGCCATTGGCTTATGTCCACAGCAATAGAACTAGGCACCTTCACCTGGCCAAGTTGACACCTGACTCTAACTACCACACCTTGTTTCTACTAATACCAGTTTTTATCTCAGTTCTTGAGTAAGATGGATTGCTGGGGAGTGTGCCGCTCAGTAGAGATCAGTCAATATTTGTTAAGCAAAAAACTCAGGTCACTGGACAAGTAGGTATCTGTTTCCAATGTTCTTCCCTATGAAGGGAACTTATTTGTTGATTTGGAATTCTCCCCAAGGAAAAACAATCACTAAGAGGGCTCTGATCATATTTTCAGCATGGCCTCTCACCACAACCCTCACCCACAGTTCAATAATAGTCAGGGGGCCTTTTTACCTGCTCAGGCCAATTAAGTCCTAAGATACTATCAGAAAGGAAAAAAAAAAGCAGCTCTTAATTACAAACCTGAAAAGTGTAGGACCTCACAGATAAGGGAGTATATGAAATTATCTCCCAGATCCTTTCAAAGGCAAACATTCTATGTCATGGTCAGAAATAGCAAATATGTTTTCATTAAAGGTCAGATCTGATTGATGGGAAGAGCCAGGGCTGCCAGGACACTGAGAGATCTGTGGGCACAGCTGTAAGGAAGCTGCAATTTTTTTTTAAGATGGCATTTATTGAAAACCTGTTATGTGCCAAGCATTATGATAATCACTTTCCAAAGGTGATTAATCATATTTCATTTGGTCATCACAAAAGCCCTGTGAGCCTTATTGGTGAGATTATTGTCACTGTACAGATGAGCAATCAGAGAGGTGCCAGGATGGCCATGCCTTATGGGAGAAGGAGACCCTCGGACTCACCCTCTCTGTCTCAAATTTACCCTCTCTGCCTTGGACCCTCTCTTCTTTCCACCTCAGTATTCATTTTTCTTCCCCTGCACCCTCATACCCACAGCCAGCACTATTTTAACTCCACTTTCCTGCCTCCAAACGCGTGTCCTGTGAACTAGAACCCAGGTCTTCACTAGCACCTACCTGTTATCAAAAAGTAGTAAGTGACAAAGACCCAAGCCAAGACCTTTGGCAGGGAGAAATTTTTGTTTCTAAACAGAGTACTGTTGGCCAGGATAGGGGAGGGGAAAGGACTTAAGTTTCCAAGGAAGGCTTAGAATTAGAGGCACTAATTCACCTGTATATTTCCAACCATCCTTTTTTGCCTTCAACTGAGGAATTTCCCAGGACATGGACTTTTCAGCGCTAACATCAGAACTCCCAGGACAACATGAATGAGTTGTCATCCTAGGGTCCGAAGGTCTCAAACCCCGGTGCCCTGTGAATCACACCTCCATGCTCTGTGAACTCCCGCTGACTTAGAAGATGGGTACCAATGGCAATTTTCTCTTCTCTATGTCCCACTGGGCCGTCCTTCCAGCTCACCATGCCAGGGGAGGCAAGACCGGGGTTTGTAATTTTCAGTCACTGCTTGTGCACCCAAGATTCATACCTCTGGTCTAAAAGGCCTCAAATGCCACTGTAGTTTGGGGGCTATTTATAGCTGTAAGTGCTTCTTGGAATGTGCATTAGCAGGACTCAAACACCAACAAATCTTCACTATTGACATATTTGTGCCTGTATGATTAGAGCTTGCCAGGCTTCTGTGTGAAGGTTTAATTTCACATGTTAAATAATTTACAATTTAAGGCAGGCAATTTAAGGAGCTACATTTGCAAATGCCAATGTGTTTAGTTTAGTTTTGTTTTTTTAAACTTCGATTTGAAAGAATAAAGTTAAAAGGGATAAACGCTCAGGTTTTCTTCTTCCCTCAATTAATATTTTTTCTTCGGGTAGCCTGAAGGATATTATTTGCAGTTGATTCCAGGGGAAAAATGGAAATTATATATATTTATAATCGTATATATATGATTATAAAGAAGGAGATGCTGTCTCTTGTGGGACAATATTCACTAGTTTAAGACAATACATGTTATACTGGGCAGCAAGAAAGAACAAGATATGAATAGCATTTACCTGATATTTTGTCTAAAAGTGACTGTATATACATGTGACAGGGATAAAAGGAAAAACTGTTGCTTATAATGTGTCCTCTTTTCTCCCTCCCATCTCACCTTTGCACTCTCCTCTCAGTATCCCCTGCCCCCTCCTGGGCCTTCTTGGGCAAACTGTAGTGATCAGTAGTGGAACACAGGAGAAGCTGAGAACACAGAAAAAGCTGGGAATGCTGGAGCATGAGCTCTCAATCCTTTTCTACCAAGACATCGTCTCAATGCCACCTTTACTCTCCAGAAATGGAATTCATACATATAATCTGCATTCACATATAATTAAAAAAAAATCTATATAGTGTCCAAACTGAAATAAAACTGTGCAACCAAAGAAGAGTAATTTATAATGAAAATAATACATATTGAATTCAGTATGTGAAATCCTCAAGCATGATTATAGTAGGAAATAAATAGACAGATGCTCATACTTTAATGTATAAGCTTTGAGTTTTTCCTTAATGTTTTTTTTTTTCCATGGGCAGGCACCAGGAATTGAACCCAGGTCTCCAGCATGGCAGGTGAGAATTCTGCCTGCTGAGCCACTGTAGCAGCGCCCTCGGTTTTGATTTTTTTTAAAGCAAGTTCAGAAGCAATTCTGTACAAAAAGGCAAATTGTAAAGCAGAGATGAAAACAGGCATCAGAATTTAAAAACTAGTGTATAGTTTGTATATTAAAACTATGCAAAATGATTTTGTTTTTATATATCAAATGAATCAGGTTCTAGACAGATGATTGTAAAAGAGCTCTTCACCTATATGAATGTCCAGGATGACATTTAAGACTCTTAAGTGACAGCCCTGACCCAACTTGTTAAATGTCCTTCAATTACTGAGCAAAGCAGAACCTGTGGTTCATGGGCAGGGAAACAAGAGCTGTGCCGTCTTGGTTGTTTTGTTGTGGTTGTTGTCACTACCATTGTCACTGTTTTGGTGGGGAGGCTAGAGCTAGTCATGGAGAAAAAGGCTGGAGGGAGGAGCACAGGCAGGGAGAAGAATAGAAAAAGAATTGCCAACAGTGTTGGGGTTGTGAAATGAATCCCCTTTGACATTTTGTAAGAAGTGACAATAAAGACTGAAATTGTTTTCAGTGACCTTATTTCTTAGACCATTTCTCCTTGAATGTGACACTGCACAGTCCCAGATCACATGGAGTTCTTGTGATAATTGTGATCTAACAAAAAATAAAAAATGGAATATGCATCAGAGTTAATTTCTTCAATTTAATCTCTCTTAAAAGTTAAGATCTAATCTTGAAGCCATTTCCATGAATGGGAGAAGAAATATGTGTGTGTGTGTGTGTGTGTGTGTGCGCGCATTTTTAATGTGAGTGTAGGGATAGGAATGTTAGCCAGATGAGAACTCACAACCTTCCAACTTTGGAAGCTTACCCAACTGCAGAAGCATGGCTTCTCTATATATGATCTTACAAATGCATCTGTGACGAATTCCTTTATTGCCTATCCAATAATCAGCTTTGCCTTCTTTTTAACAAAACCCCGATTTCACCAGACCAGTGGAAATATGCTTAAGGAAGGTTGCTCCAAGGGATGAAATCATGGTTATCTAATCCAATCTTGATCATTTCACTCTGCTTCTCATAGTCAAGGGTGGGCTGGCTCACATCAGTTTGTCCCTCTAGATCTACTGTCCACCTTTCCCCACATTGCTGTATGAAAGATATTAGGCAGCCCTATGGCTTTTGGTGGAATTTTAACCAATGAAGGCACCAGCAGGTAATTAGGCGCCAGGAGAAGGGTGAGGTTGGGGCTCTTATTCTCTGCCTCTCTCCCTACAAATTAGCTGCACTTGTCCACTGCACACCCCAGCTCCTGTCTGGTGGTCCTTTCCAGACTCCCTGCTTTCCCTCTACTTGTTTTTCAGAGGGCCCTAACAGTTTCCTGCTAGCCCCAGGGTAATACATATCCCTTGCTATTTTCCTTAAACTCTTCCCATGTAAATCAGTCCCGTTTTGTTCTTTTTCTAACTCCCCAGTTCGATTGTGATATCTATTATTCCCTGCCTGGTAACCCAATTCTGACGAATGAAAAACAAAGGAAGACTTCAAGGGATACTGAGAATGATCTTCTTCCTAAATAAGAGTGTTGTGGGAGAGAGCTCCTTTTCCAACCACCTCTCTTCTTACCTTAAACATGGTCATTTTAGGATACTGTTCTAGTTTGCTAGCTTCCAGCATGCGCTACAACAAACAGCTTTTAAAAGGGGGAATTTATTAAGTTGCAAGTTTACAGTTCTAAGGCTGTGAAAATGTCCCAATTAAAGCAAGTCTATAAAAATGTCCAAATACAACAGAGGTTACCTTTACTCAAGAAAGGCCGATGAAGTTCAGAGTTTCTTTCTCAACTGGAAAGGCACATGGCAAACATGGTGACGTCTGCTAGCTTTCTCTCCAGGCTTCTTGTTTCATGAAGCTTCCCCAGGGGCGTTTTCCTTCTTCATTTCCAAAAATCTTGGCATGGGCTCTCATGGTTCTTATGGCTCTCAAGCTTTTTCCAAAATGGTTCCTTCTCAAAGGGCTCCAGTAACCACCCCACCTTGAATGTGTGGAGACACAACTCTGTTGTAGCCATGTAATCAAAAGTTACCACCCACAATGGGGTAGTTCACATTGCCATGGGAGCAATCAAAAAGCTCCCAACCAGCAATATTGAATGAGGATTAAAGCACATGGCTTTTCTGGGGTCCACCACAGATCCAAACTGGCACAGATGCAACGCTGAGAACTTGAGTAGCCATCTTGCAACTGCTTAAGGGTGGTACAGCAGTAAAATACAAACACCCAAATTTTGAGTAACATAACTGAGCCACTACACCAAAGCTGGAACTGCTCACCAACAGATTTCTGGCCATTTGAATAAGCAAAGTGCCTTTACTCTTTGAGTCTCTGTTAAATGGGTATGCATTTACTTGCAGATAAATGTATCTTAAGGGATACTGAGGCTGAGGATTCAAATAGCAGTAAGTCTGTACTTCCAGTACTACCTCCCAAACAGGTGTTTCGGAGGGCCACCTTACTTCTCCTGGGTTTAGGGTGCATGCAGAATTAAATTCTGTATTGGTAGCATTCAACATGTACCTTCCTAACCTTGACACTCCCTGGTAGTGCTATTGATCTCAGTTTTGGCTTGGTCTTTGCAGTGGTATTTGAAGCTGCTGTCACAGTGTGATGCCACTGCAAACTTGTCTCCACTAAGTCCGAGGGCTCACTCTCTCATAGCCCCTTCTACCTCTGACTCCTCTCTCTATATTCACTTTTCCATCCTTCATCTTCCATCAACCTGGATTCAACACAGACACTTTCCCAGTGTCTTTTTAAAAAATCTATTTGGGGAATCATAGAAAGGGCTTACTTTATACAATGTGTGGCCTTTTGTTCTCCCCCATTTATGCCCCTTCCCTCCCCATGTTCGGAACAAATTTAATTCCTTTACTTTCCTCACGAACAGTAGTTTATAATCATCTTTGGTTGCTTGGGTGTACCTTTGGCATCATATCCTACCTCAATGAGTTTATCAAAATGTTTATTCCAGGAAAGTATTCTTGCGAAGAACAACTTTAGTGAATAAAGAACAATACCACCTTGCTATGTATTGTTCAGAATAGTTCAGCTATGAAATTTTTATATACACTTTGATCAATTCATATATGACTCAGATTTTTTAAATGTGTATTTCCAAGTAAATGAACTTATGGGAAAGATAGAAGCATAATGCCACAATCATGGTGCTGTTCTGGCTTCTACTTCAATTAATACTTGTGTCCTGCACATGCCTGCCATCCTCTCATTGATTTTCTATTTCCATCTTTTGCTAGTGAGGCTTCTTTCTTCCAAGGTTCCTCTTTCATGACTTCTATCTGCTAAGGATACAACTGAAATACAGGTAGTTTTAGATTATTGAATGAAATGAGGTTAAGGAAAGTGATTTGGAAACTGTGAAGATCTGTACAGATGCTCATTAGTTTCAGAGGCCTCATGGAAGTCCCTTTCCCCAAGTAGCCTTGATTGCCATCCTAGTTAATCTTAACAGTCAAGAATATCAAGTTTGGAAGAAACCATAAATATCACATAATCCAATCCTCCTTCTAGATTGGGATGCTTTCAACTACAATCCCTGCACAATTGTCCACCCTCTGCCTGAGTGTTTCTAGTGGAACTCAAGACCTGTCAAACAGCCTATTCCCTTTGGAATACTTTGTCTATGTCTTAGTTTGTAAGCTGCTGAAGTGCAATATACCAGAAATGGAATGACTTTTTAAAAAGGGAGTTTATTAGGTTGCCTGTTTACCGTTCTAAGGCCATGAAAATGTCCAAATTAAGGCAAGCCTATAAAAATGTCCAAACTAAGGCATCCAGAAGAAAATGTCTTGGCTCAAGAAGGCTGATGATGTTCAGGGTTTCTCTCTCAGCTGGAAAGGCACATGGAGATGTCTGCTAGCTTTCTCTCCAGACTTCTTTAATGTCTTCCCTGGGGGCTTCTTCTTTCTTCATCTCCAGTGGTTTCTGGCTGAGTGGACTCTCTAAAGTTTTTTCCAAAATGGTTCCCTCTTAAAGGGCTCTAGTAAGCAACCCCATTTTGATGGGCAGAGATACATCCCCATGGAAACCATTTAATCTAAAGTCACCACCCTCAATTGGGTGGGTCACATCTCCATGAAAACAATAAAAAAGATCTCACTCAGCATTATTGAATGAGGATTAAAGAACTTGGCTTTTCTAGTGTACACAACAGATTCAAACCAGAAAAGTCTATTAAAAAAGTTCTTTCTTATAACAAGTCAAATTTGATTCCTGTAGAGTTTTGTTAACATCCCTCAAGAAAAACTTGTCATTTCTTTTTTTGTGCAGTGGGATGGCAACAGAAAGATAAGCTAATGTTAACCATAGCTTTTTTTTAAAAAAAAATATTTAATCCCTTATGGTTTCCTTAAAATTAGTTCAACACAATACTAGATTTGAACATGGCAAAATTGCAGACATAAGGCCATTAGTGTCCCTGAATCTTGGAGATGTTATATCTACCACCCTAAGCATAACTTTGTTTGAGGCTGCTGTTTGGCTTCTAAATGGGATGCGTTATAGGAAAGTGAATCATTCCAACATCTGATTTAGGTCTGTAAATCCATTCAAAGACCATAGTCCAATCTACCCGTAAGAATGTCATTCCTCAACTGCAGTGCTTCTGGCAGATTGGACCAGATAATTTTTCACTGTTGGAAACTATCCTACAGTGGACCAGATGCATTTTAAGATAACAGCATCTCTGGTCTCTACCCACTAGATGCTAGTAGCAACATCCTGTTCTCCGGGTTGTGACCATCATCACAATCATTTCCAGAACTGGCTCTAGTAATGGAGTAGAAAATGCTGAAAAGGACATCACCAGGACATGTTAAAAATTGGAATACAGGGCAGTGCATTCGCGGCTCAGTGGCAAAATTCTCGCCTGCCGTGAGGAGACCTAGGTTCGATTCCCAGTGCCTGCCCATGTTAAAAAAAATAATAAAATGGAATACATACTGTAAGCTTTAGATCAAGGTTAAATTTCTAGAACTTGATAACTGCACTTGAGGTGATTTCATAGGAGAATATCCTTGTTCTGAGGAAAAGTACATGGAAGTATTATGTGTTCAAGAAGTATGATGTATACAATCCACTCTCAGATGTTTAGAAAATAGATAGGCATATAGATACATAAACAGATAAACAGGGAGAATGATGCCACAAATAGAGCAAAATGTTAGGTGGTGGGTAGGCGTATATTGGAGTTCTCTGTATGGAGTTTGGATTATTTTTGCAACTGAAAATTTGAAATTATTTCAAAGTAAAACTTTTATTAAAAAGTAAATTAAATAAGCAAGTAAATAAATCTTTGCCTAACAAATGAGTAAATATATTGACCCCCATGCCCCCCCCAAAATAATTTGTTACTAAATATTTCCAAGTGTTCCTGGAGATAATAATCAATCCTGGCTGAGAACTACTGCTGTAAGGTACATAGGATTCCCCTTTAGGCTCTGCTTAGTGCATTTAGGGGTTTTGAAAGAGACTATTCCATCTAACAGCTTAACTTACCTTCCTAGATATTGTTATATTGAGAACACGAAAGTTTTCTGATAATGTAAAAAAAAAAGTCCATTGAGAAATGCTTACTTTTTAATTTTCATTTTATTAAGATTTCCCATTGTTTTTGTACTGCTTTAGCTAATATTAGTTTCGCTCTTTTTTAAAATAATTTTCTCAAGCAACATGAGGACAGCTTTGAAATAGTAATAATAACATATGCTATTCCAATTTGAAGCTTACAGTTATAGGGCTCTCAAAACCAGGTTTAATCAATACCATAATAATGAAGATTAAAATGTGATTTTCAATTCTTTAAGAAACAATTAGAACAATTTATCACACCCAGTCAGGTAGTCAATATAAACAAAACTTAGAGAGAAAAGTAATCACTAGCTTATTTAATACAAAGATAATTGATTTATTTTTATTATTAGAAAATTAATGGACAATTTGTCAGAGTTGAATTACAGCTCCTAACTTCAAAAACTTGACCTTTATTGCTTGTATTCTGAAACTAAGCAAACAGTTGACTTAATGTTGTTTCACGTTATGCCAGAAAAATAACTAAGTGTTAACAAGCACAATAAGTGGTAATTAGTAGTCTTGAATTTTTCCTAATTTCATTTGGTTTTAAATTTTAAATTTAATTTTTACTAATCTATATATTTTTAAGTTCATGCAAAAATACCTTTTCGAAAATTTAATTTATAATTTAAATAGAAAGTTTTATTATGTAATCTTGATGCTACAGTATTTCCATATTTAAGGAGAAGTTATGAAACAATATTTACCAAGTGTGTTCCATGTGCGAAGCATTTCTTATAGCCACCTTATTTTTATATTATACCATTTTACTAACAAGGAAGCTGAAGCACAAAGAAGTTAAGTAATTTGCCTCAAAATCCCATAGACAGCATTGACAAAAACCCAAGTGACAAGGTATTTCCCCACACTTCAAAATAGAGTGGGTAGGAATACATCACCAACGACTAGCATTTGGGTTTGAAACAGTAGAGGGAAGTCAATGGAACATCTGATGGCCTTGAGAACAGGACAGGGCTAACCGTGGCCAGTGGTATTAACTAAAAGGTGCAATAGGACAAACTGAGAAGCCCAAATTAAGATGGGGTTCTGCAGATTTCAATTTTCAGGTGACTACAATGGGACCAGAGTATAATCTGAAGGACAGGTCTGAACATTTCAACCGATGAAAAGGTCCCTTTCAGGACAGAACCCTGCTTTGAAAAGAAACTCCTCAGATTAGAATTCAAATTGAGCAGGATAGAGAGACTAAGGGACAAGAAAAGAGATGACTCAAGGAAAAGAGAGGGAGGGGATGATTGATCTCAGAAAGAGGCAATTTCTTGAATTTTGTGAAATCAACAGAAGAAGTCAACAGAAGAAAGACCTCTCTGCCTACAAATTAGATAACTCTGATGGAATGGATAAATTCCTAGAAAAACACAAGGTACCAAAGTTGACTCAGGAAGAAATAGAAAATCTGAATATACTGAGAACAGTAAAGTTATTAAATTAATAAATAAAAATTTTCTACAAAGAAAAGCCCTAGACCAATGGTTTCGCCAATAAATTCTAACAAACACTTAAAGTAATGGCATTCCTTCATTAACTTTTATGAAAAAAACCTCATTCTATGAGGCCAGTGTTATCCTAATCCCAAATCCAAGCAAAGACATCACAAGAAAGGAAAACTACAGATCAATATCTCTTATGAATATAAAGCAAAAATCCCCCATGAAATATTGGCAAACCAAATCCAGCAACATATAGAAAGGACTATATGCCACCAGGACCAATCGGGATTTACTATAGGAATGAAAGATAGGTTTAATATACACAAATCAATGCATCACACGATATCAATAGAACAAAGATAAAAAAAAACCATCATCATCTCAGTAGATAAGGAAAAAGCATTTAACAAGTCCAACAAACTTTCATGATAAAAGCACTCGAAAAACTAGGAAGAGAAGGGAACTTTCTTACCCTGGTTAGGGCTACGAAGAAAAGTGACATCAAGCTTAATGGCAAAAGTCTCAATACTCTCTCCTTAAGATCAGAAACAAGACAAGAATGTCCACTCTCATCACTTCTCTTCAACGCTGCAGAGGAAATTCTAACTAGGGCAACTGACCAAGAAAAAGGAAATAAAAGGCATTGAAATTGGAAAGGAGTAGTAAAACTATCCTGTGTTTGAATTTCTTAAGAATAATCAATAATGTTGGTAGGGGTGGGTACAGGCATGAATGGAACAAAATTGGCCATGGGTTGGTAATTATCGAAGCTGGTCAATGGGAACACAGGTCCTCTAATTGTATGTCTGTTTACAGTTTTGTAAAATAAAACTTTTTTTGAACATTAACGATCATTAACATTGGAAGATCTTTTTTTTTTTTAAATCTCGGAATTTTCAGATACTTATTAATCAAGAGAGAAAAAAGGGCATTTGATAGATTACCTTTCCTTCATTCTTTTTGAGCCAGTTTAGCCCCAAGTTCTCAAGGCCATCAGATGTTCCATTCCTCATTAGGGTCTAAAGCTATTAGTTCATTCTAAATAATCCAGAATCTACTACTCTGTTTAATCCTGGTTTAGCACAAGACGTCCAGTGGAATGTTTATGGATTTCGTTTTATTAGTAGGAAAAAACTCAATAGTCCATACTTGCAACAAAGATTTGTAAAGATTCTGAGTTATTTCCACTTTTGTTCTTTGCAATTTGTTCTACCTGATGACATACAAGTAATTCACAAATTTACCCCTTCTCCTTTTGTCCTAACTAAACTGTTCTTACTCTTCAGGACACAGCTAGGCAGTCATTCTTCTCAGGCACATCTCCCCAGTCCTTCCTAGGATGGCTTGGTTCACTTTGTGACACATTCATAAAAGACTCTGTTATTTTCCTTTAGAGTATTTAATCCAGTTTTTTTCTGGATGTTTGTAAGATTAGGTGATTATTCTTCATCTCTCCCACTGGACTACAAACTTGAAGAACACAAAGTCTGTGTCTGTCTTCGATTATCATCATTGCTCAAATCCTAAGATAGTGATTGGCACCTTGAAGGTGCTAAATATATAGCTGTTGAATCAGTAAATATCAGAATGTATGAGTGGACAAATAAATGCATTCATAATGCTATTTGCTAACACTTGGTGAATCTTTTTTTTTTTACTTTACAATGTAAAAAAGTTAAGATTTTTCATTTTTCGATAGTTCCACAATTTCTTCACAAGATTTGTCAACTTTAGTCATTTAAACTTATTCCTTTGGCTAATGAATTATCTGTTTATGATCTTTATTCCATATATTCTCTAGGGTTCACTTTTTTTTTTTATCATTTCATGTCTTTATCAATGTAGAATTCCATTAAACTAGCACTATAAGTAGTTCCTTTTTTACTTCACATATCAATACTTTGCATTTATTTCTTTATTTGGTTCCTTACAAAAAAGGAACACATTAAGATAATAAAACCTCAAAATGAATATTCCTATTTTTTGTGTGTAATTTATTAAATTGATCGGAATTTAAGGTTCTTGTTTATGAGAAATCCTCATCATGGTTCACTGCATTTATAGGATATCAGTAAATTGACCAAGAAAGGTAGACATTTGTACCATTGTTATATGAGCTGGTACCAGAAGATTAAAAATGCTTCATAATTAATGCATGCAGTTCTTAACATATATAGCCATCTGTGCTTTCTGTAGTCTGCCAGTTTGGTAATAATTTGTTAGTATTTTTTTGTATCCAAACAACTTGCATACGGGAAACATCAGAATGTACAACTGATTGCGTGAGATCTAAGCTGCATGTTAGCATGTGGATAACATGAGTGTAGACCAGTGCATTATTAAAATTAAGTTCAGGTGAGTGTGCCAGAATCCAAAATAATAATGGCTTAAACAAGATAAGAATTTGCAATTCTCTCCCAAATAAACAAAATCAAGAGGTTAGCAGCCCAAAACTAGAAGTCTTCAGGGTCCCAGACTACTTCTAGTCTACCACTCAGCATCCCTAGAGTCTCTCATCCTCATGGTCCAGGCAGCGAGTGGAGAAAGGGACAAAGAAGAAAAGTGCAAAGGTTCCAGTTATCTCTCTTAGAAAGTTCCTGGAAGCTGTTACACCATAGCTCCATCCACATCCTCTTGGACAGAATCTAGTCACATGGCCCCACAGTCACTAGCTGCAAGGGAGGTTGGGAAATACAGTTGCTAGCCATGTGCCCAGCTAGAATCCCTTCTAGTATGGAAGAAAGGAGGAGAATAGAAAAAGGGGATGCAGCAAGTAGGTTTCTCTGACACAGCCTGGTTATGACCAGGATAGACAGGCACAGGCAAGTGGGTCAGGCATTAGTACTTCATCACTGCTAGAGGTTAAGGAGAACCTGATGTTCTGGAATCAGGGAGCAAGAGTCAAAGATCTGGATTCATTTTCTGTATCCACCGGTGCTAAATCTGCAGAATGCCATAGCACAGAGACAAAAATATGGGGCCTCCCATGCTACTGAAAACTGGGCAGTCAACGGTATAGTTCATGTACTTATAGTTAAGTGGTCTGGTCTGTGGATTTCTTTGAGGCTGTGTCCTACCCTTAGAGGGTAGCAGCTACGTAAGAAGGAAACGTTTTTACCGCACCAGGACTGTACCACACTTGAGATACTATTAAAGAAAATAACACTAGAGGCAAACCTAGTATTACCAGGTACAGTCAATATAGTACATTATTTTGTCCTCCCGTCTCTTAGAGGGCGATGTCCTTAACCATGTTCTAGAAACCAGGAAACCAGGCTGTGAGTGGGAATCGGTAACTTACCCAAGATTTTAAGATTGCAAAGGGGTGGCTGGGCTTTTAATCAGCGTGTCACAGGCCCCAAAACAGCCCTGCCCCCACCCTCCACAATCCCATGTACCACGCATGCCTCTTTTTGAAGGTTTTGAAGGAAGGGTTTACCCGAACTTGTTGTAAGGTATTTGAGGGTAAGCCCGGTAGGAATGGCAGGGCTAATTACATGGGTGTTTTTTGTTTTGTTTTGTTTTCACATTTTTAAGAGGCAAACATGCCTCTGGTAAAAGCCAAGGGCAAACCATAGGAACAATGCTGTGTAATAATCACAGAAGCTTTAAGTACCCCATGAGGCATGTATGTGGGCCCTACTTTTGTAACTCTTGAAAAGAATTTTTCGTAGCGCGATCATTTTAAATTGTAATTCAGATGTCAATTTGTACAACAGCTAACATTTAATCATTTAATAAGATAAGTACAAGCAATCAGCTTATCTAAGCAATATTAACGTAGTTGAGAGAATTACCTCAATTGACAATCATGCTATGAGGAAGGTATTGTCCCCATTTTACATTTGAAGACCCTGAGACATACAAAGATCAGGTTATTAGCCTTAGCTGAGGCTCTCCTCAGTGTTGCCACCGTCTTTTCCCTTCCACAGGTGTTGACACCAAGGGCACTACCTAATAAACACACTGCCTACTAAACTGCACAGTCCACTTCCTGTAGAAACCAACTTATGACACTCAGGCAGTCAGGTTGTATTTTGTTTTATTTTGTTTTTCATCATCACAGATAATTCTGATGCAAATCTCTAGTTGAGAGCCCCTGGATTGAGCTTCAATAACAGTATTTACTCAGACTCACTATGTGCCAAGTTCTATGTTAGTCTTTCATGTGCATTATCTCAATTCTCACTACATTGCAATGAAGTAAGGATTGTCATTTAAAAATGAGCAAACTGAGGCCCAGAGAATAAAAATGTAACTTTTTAACTTTTATGAGTCAAACAGTAGGTTTGCTGGCTTGAAAGGAAATATGCCCTCTAGAAAAGCCATGTTTTAATCAGAATATCATTTCGTAAAGGTAGAATAATTTCTATTCAATACAATGTTTGAAACTGTAATCAGATCATCTCCCTGGATGATGTGATTTAGTCAAGAGTGGTTATTAAACTGTATTAGGGGACGACATGTCTCCATCCATTTGGGTGGGTCTTGATTGGCTTATTGGAGTCCTATAAAAGAGGAAATATTTTGGAGAATGAGATTCAGAGAAAGAGCAGAATGAGAAGCCACAAGAAGCAGAGAGTCCACGAACCAGCAACCTTTGGGGATGAAGAAGGAAAACGTCTCCCGAGGAGCTTCATGAAACAGGAAGCCAGGAGAAGAAGCTAGCAGATGATGCCTTGCTCGCCATGTGCCCTTCCAGCTGAGAGAGAAACCATGACTGTGTTCACCATGTGCCTTCTTGGATGAGAGAGAGAGAGACCCTGAACTTCATCGGCCTTCTTGAACCAAGGTATCTCTCCCTGGATGCCTTAGATTGGACATTTCTATAGACTTGCTTTAACTGGGACATTTTCTCAGCCTTAGAACTGTAAACTAGCAACTCATTAAATTCTCCTTTTTAAAAAGCCATTCTGTTTCTGGTATATTGCATTCTGGCAGCTAGCAAACTAGAACAGTAGGTAAGTACAAGTCTCTTTGACTTCAGAATCCACTTAACCTTTCCATCTGGACTGTTAAGTCCTGCATATAGAGAATTTTATTTTTTATTTTAATAGCTTTGGTGCTTGCATAGGATTTGACACATAGTACTTAATAAATGATTGGTGAATGAAGAATAAAATCCATCGATGAATCCTTTTACCCAGGTTACCAGTAAAATTTGCTCAGAAAGCCCTGACCATGCAGAAACATGAAACTATTCTACCTACAAACAGTAAGCAAGGCAAATAAATATTTACGTTTACTTTGTTGATAAAGAAAACTTATTGATAAGAAGTTTAAAAGTCAGAGAAGGTAATGACTACCCTACAATCCCACTACTGTTGAGGGCAAAACAAAAATGAACTTAGCTCTGACTCAAGGCTTAATGCATGTGCCTCTGTGCTATGTCACTTCTTTGGAACCTTCCAGAAAAAGGCTGAAACCAGCCTGTCATGGTTAGGTTCATGTGTCAACTTGGCCAAGTGGTGGTACCTGTTTGTCTGGTTGGGCAAGTGCTGGCCTGTCTGTTGTGATGAGGACATTTCATAGAATTAAATCATGATCATGTCAGCTACATCCACAACTGATTACATTTGTAATCAGCCAAAGGGGAGTGTCTTCTGCAATAAGAAATGCTTAATCTGATCACTGGGAGCCTTTTAAGGAGGATTCAGAAGAGGTAGGCTCTTCCTGTTTCGGCTGGTGAGCCTCTCCTGTGGAGTTCGTCCAGATCCTCCATTAGAATTGTCAGCTTCACAGCTTGCCCTGCAGATTTTGGACTCTGCCTTCCCACGGTCAGGTGAGACACTTTTATAAATTTTATATTTGCGAGTGTTCCCTGTTGATTCTGTTTATCTAGAGAACCCTAACTAATACATAGCCTGACTTTCTTAGTTTAGAACCCAGAGCTATCCCATAATATTATCTCATAACAGAGAGGCTGGAATGGATATATTAGATATTTAACTATTTGACTCTGAGTCAACAACTATTAATCTCACAGACTTATCCTTATCTTGGATTTTTAACTGAATTATACTGAACTCTGTATACAGGGAAAAACTAACTTCTTCTCAGCTCAACAAGAAGTCAAGAAGTCCTGAAAGAAAGTAGTCCGATATCTCAAAAAGAAGTAATGCAACTTGGCCTCTCCTTCCGGTGTCATAATTATTTGGATATCTGGTCAAAATGGAAAGTTTTGCATCTGTGAGGCTGAACCAGCTTTTCTAATAACTAGGTTTGAGATCATGGGCCAGTTTGCCTGCCTGATGCTGCATTCTGTGTTCTTCTACTCGCTCTCTGTCCTGAGGGCTGACAGTAACAGTGTGGATGTGGTTGTAACACGAACTTCTCAGGCTTCACAACCTTCGGGGAGAAACGAGGCCACATTCATTTTAATGACCAAATTGTGGCAGTTGTAGCTCCCACCACGAGGGGGCTCTTACCACCACTTTGAATCAACCTTCACCATCACTCCCAGTTTCCGTGTTGTCTGCAGAGGCCCTGATGTCATCTTCACCGTCTCCATGTTGCCGTACCAGAGATGTTTCATAGGCTCTCTTTGGTGATTGAGAACCCCACAGGTCTGGCCTCCATAGCCCCACAGAGGTGACATGCCAAGGTGAGTCACACCACTGCCATTGGCTTCTGTGATACAGAAATTGCTGCTGCATATTTTGGACAGCCATGCTCCCATGAAGTGAGAATGTCTACATTCTTTCTATTTTCCTTCTTCCTACTACTTTCTGAAATTTCCTCTCAGAAATTTTACTTGGTCTTCAAAGTGTTACAGTGTTTATTGATTCAGGTCTGTCTATATGTATATGCAACTCCTTTTATTCCTTGGGCATACGAATATCCAGTGTGTCGGTTTGAAAATGTTTACATACCCTAAAAAAGCCATGTTTTAATCCTAATCCCATTTTGTAAAGGCAGTCATTTCTTCTAATCCCTATTCAGTACTGTATGTTTGAAACTGTAATTAGATCATCTCCCTGGAGATGTGACTCAATCAAGAGTGGTTGTTAAACTGGATTAGGTAGAGACGTGTCTCCACCCATTCGAGTGGGTCTTGATTAGTTGACTGGAATCCGATAGAAGAGGAAATATTTTGGAGAAAAGAGAGATTCAGAGAGAGCAGCAAATGCTGCAGCACCACGAAGCAGAGTCCACCAGCCAGTGACCTTTGGAGATGAAGAAGGAAAACACCTCCCTGGGAGCTTCATGAAACAGGAACCCAGGAGAGAAAACTAGGAGATGACACTGTTCTCCATATACCTTTCCAGGTGAGAGAGAAGCCCTGACCCTGTTCGCCATGTGCCCTCTCACTTGGGAAAGAAACCCTGAACTTCATTGGCCTTCTTGAACCAAGGTATCTTTCCCAGGATGCCTTCGATTGGCCATTTCTATAGACTTGTTTCAATTGGGACACTTTCTTGGCCTTAGAACTGTAAGCTAGCAACTTATTAACTTCCCCTTTTTAAAAGTCATTCCATTTCTGGTATATTGCATTCTGGCAGCTAGCAGACTAGAACACACAGTATAGCAAGAATCAGGTTGGTTCAAGTGAGAATTGTGTGCAGTGCCTAGAGACCCCACTCTCCTGGCCTTTCAGGCCTTGTTGCGCAATCTGAATCATCAAGCCTCCTCTTTATTCCATTGCATTGAAGTTTTGCTCAGGGATCTTTTTGGACCTTCCTACAGTAAGGATTCTAACGCTCTGCTTCTCTATCCTCCAGTTAGATTTCTTGTGTGTAGTGGAAGCTGCTTATACAAAAAGACACCAAACACAATGACTTGAGCAACTAGATGGAAATTTGTTTGGTGCTTCAAAAGCCAGTGCTCATCCTGGCTAATAGTGCTGTGCTGCTCTCTTTAACACATGGCTTTCCTCTCTGGTTGGCACCTACTGCAAGGCAGGCTGGGAAATGCAGTCCCTCACTGTCTAGCCTTGTTTCCATCTAAAATATAGGGAGTTATACTGCTGAAAGGAAGAAAATGAGAACAGATATTGGGGGACAGTTAGCAGTTTCTGAACATAAGTGGATATGTCCAAACCTCAGCAATTACAAGCAACATAGAAAACACTGTGGATGCCCTGCCCAGATTCCCTTGGGCTTTACCATCACAGTTCATGATGTCAGCCAGACTTCCAGCTGCCAGCTTCTGCATTCATTAGTGCCATGGCTTCCTCTGGGGTGCACATTCTTCTTGCAGGTTGGAAAACTGGAAGTTTTGGAAAATTGACACTCCTTGGGAGGATTCCTCAACCACTAACTGACTGGATTTGTTGTACAAATATCCCTACTCCCTTCCCTCTGGGACACGTTTATTCACTGGCTCACAGAGTTCTCCTGTGGGATTAACTCCATTTCCCTCTTCGTGACCCTCCTCTTCTCTGATTTATTTCCTCTCTCCTTTTTAGGAGTTTCATGGGATTGCCTTCCAAATAAACTATTTTATTTAAAAATGAATACATGACCCGCTTCTGGTGGAACCCAAACTAAGACAGGAAGATACTTGTCTGAATGTTTGTCTCCATACATCTAAGTGTGGAATTCAGTTCAAGCTGGAACCACGTATCATACAGTCTTTCATCATCAATATCTTTTATTTGTGACTTAGAATGTGCATCAAATGGGAAGAAGAAAAGACGGGATTTATTTTGATATAATTAAAATGCCTAGCATTTTATCAAACTTAAGCTTCATAAAACATTTTTTGCACATATGTTTTATCCTTTTGCCATTAAGTGGGCTGAATTAGGAAACTCTGACTCAGAGTTCAATGTCATGCCCAATATATTACCCTTAGTTAGGAAATAAAGAAGGCAAGACTTCAACCATGGACTTTTACAAATCCCATGCACTGCTTCTCAATTAGGGAAAATAAGATCTTAGGAAGCCAAAGAGATGGCCTCCTTTAATTTGCTTTGGGATTATCCATTGTATTAACACTCCAAGTGGCTCAAAGTCCAGGGGAAGGTGCTCAGAGATCAGGCTAGGGCTGAGAAGCACATGGGATGAAGGACTAAGGGGCATGAGTTCTAGTACCACCCAAGATACCACCCAATCGTGGGAGAGAGGTTCACCTCAACATTTGACCTTTCTGAGTTCAGCTTCTTCAAACATTAGAATGGAAAACTGGTGCTGGCATAGGACCGATAACTAACATGTTGACACCCTATTTTTGCCCTGTCCCTAGTTCTGAAGCCTTGGAAGGAAGAGCATAAACAATAGGAACAGGGCTTGGAATTGACCCTTGGATCCCAGATGAAGAATGTACTGCCATACTGAGCCTTTTCAAAAACAAAAAATGAGGCCAACTTCACATTCTATTGGTGGACAACAAGGGGTGGAACCTTCACACCAGAGAATGCACTGCTCTGGGCCACTGGAGGAGAAAGAGAGAACTAGGTCAAGGCCTCTTCCACAGAGAAGGATGTTTTCTTTCTGGAGAGGCAGCCAGAAAAGCAGAATTTAGCAGGAATGATATTCACATTCATTACGTGCTCACTAGTGTCACACTTTGGACAAAGTCCCTTTTGTGTATTATTTCATCCAATTGCCACAGCAATCCAAGAAATACATGCTATTATTGTCCCCAGTCTATATACAGAGGAAATGGAGACTTTAGGTTAAGGGACTTCCAGAAAGTCAAAAGATGTCCCCGTTTGATTCCAGAGCCAGTTTTCTTCACGCTTCTGCCCTTGCATCCACTCTAGCAGTGCAGGGCTGGACCCTGGAGGGGAAGCAGAGAGGGGATAGAAGAGAAAAGCAGAGTGCCTGGCAAGGGAGCAGGGTGGGGGCTTGTGAAGGGACCAACCTCACACTTCAATGGTGTGTCCTATGCTAGCGCTGGTGATGAATGTCCTATAAATAGATCAACCTCAAAAGATGACGGGGAAGTTAGAATGTAGCTAAGATTGGGGTGGGGGTGGGGGGATGAACTGGGAGACTGCATGATATAATGGAATGCTGTGGCCTTAGGAATCAATCTGACCAGGATTTGAATCCTGCCTTGGCTATCTTCAAATAGAGCAATTTTAATGTAGGTTTCCAAATCAGAAAAATGGAAGTTAAAAAGCCTACTACTTAATTGTGAAAACCTTGTGTCTGATGCTTCTTTTATCCAGGGTATGGACACATGAGTTAAAAAGTATGGAAAAATAAATAAATAAATAATAGTGCGGATAAAGGGTAAAAGAAATTGGGTAGACGGAAATAGTAGTGGTCAATGAGAGGGAGGAGTAAGGGGTGTGGTACATTTGAGTTTTTTCTTTTTATTTCTTTTCCTGGAGTGATATAAATGTTCTAAACAGTGATTATGGTGATGAATACACAACTACATGATGATATTGTGAGCCACTGATTGTACACCATGCATGGAATGTATGTGTATGAAGATTTATCAATAAAAATATCAAAAAAATAGAAAAGAAAGTCTTCCTGGCAATGTGGGATATGAATCCCAGGGATGAGCCTGGCACTGGCACTGTGGGATTAGCAATGCCTTCCTGACCAAAAGGGGGAAAGAATTGTAACAAAATAAGGTATCAGTGGCTGAGAGAGTTCAAATAGAGTTGAGAGACTGTTCTGGAGGGCTACTCTTACACAAGCTTCAGCTAGATATTGCTATTTACTATGGTTTGCCAAACGCCAACCAAAACCATTCCTGCCAACCCTAAAGAACACCTATGGCTCTATCTGAGATTCTACAAAAGTTCCATGCATGGTGATTACTTTCCAGAAAACTACAACCTCCAGATGTGTTCCTAGGTCAGATAAATCCTGAAACCTAGAGGGTCCAGCCTCTCCAGAACATCAACTAGTTCCATCCCCTTAACCCATATTATCGACAGCCTTTTCCAACATGAAAAGTTAGAATGGGAAAAACCCGAATACCCATAAATGATGGGAGATATGTCAAAGGAGAAGGAGGAGCTATAACAGAGAAGATAGGATTTAACAAATGAATATGACTGCTGAATCATTATATTGATATTTCTTTCAGTCTCCAGTGTTTTGGAGCAGCTAAAAGGAAAAACCTAAAACTGTGGAGCTGTAATCCATACCAAACTCTGAAATCTATAACTACTTGGTAACAACGTAGTTTAAAATTTATTGCTTTTTTGTATATATGCTATATTTCACAACAACAACAAAAAAAACTATCCAGCTTTGACCAGAAGAAATAAAATTTCTTTTCCATAAAAGAAAAAAAATAAAAGCCCACTACTCAGATAGTCCTCAGGTTTAAAGGTAGTAAAATGCCTGGGCACAAAGCAGGTGCTCCAATGCTACTTTTCTTCCTTCCTCCTTGAAGTTATTCCAAGATATGTCTTATGTACAAGTATATAAATTATGACTGTGGCATTAAGTGTAAAATTATTGGCAAATACAACTGCAAATACAACTATTTGCAGGATGAGAGTTTTTCTTCAAATGTATTATTAGGGCTGAAACAGATTTTATAGTTCTTAAGACTTTTTTTTTCTTCATGTAGCTTTGTGCTCTGAGCTGGATAAAGAAGTCATGATTATTGATCAGTAAGATATAAAATTATCTCTGGTTCTAGAACCACTTAATTTTTAACATGCAGTTTTTTGCCTTTTGAATAGAATTATATAATTTTTAGTTAAAATTGATAAAATATTCTTACGAATTATAATAGATAAATGATATTTTAAGAAAAATAATTTTCTCTTTCTCTTTATAAAAGCAAGGGGCAAGAGAAAGGATTTTCCTAGTTTTCTAAAAATTGTCCACAAATAAATAGAATGCCAATTAAAATGATGTTTGTTATAGCAAAGTTACTTGCTGGAGCAAAGGTGTAAATTACCTTGAACAATGTTAAATTTCTAATTATCATCCAATTTATATTTCAGATACTCTATTATTTTACTTATTTTGTTGAAGAAGAGCAATCATCGTCTAAAGTTTCTGTTCAAATAATAAGTACTACATATTGTTTTCATTGCTTTATCAGTAATTTTAAGCGCCATAGAACTCAGCTTTTTTTTCTTTTTCTGAAATAAAACTGGAAGGAAAACAATCGATCTTTTTAAAGACACAAAACAAGGGAGAAGAGAGTATAAAACTACAAATAGGGAAAGAGAAAAGAATTCTGAGCATATTTTCCATTCATTGTATTCTCACTGAAAAATAACTATGAGAAAATGAGAAACTGAGAAGCAAAATTAATCCTGATTAGGCTCATTTGAGGACCAGCACCCACTTTGCATGATTTCCCATTGTTAGGGGAGAAATGGAGAACCTCTATATTAGCTATGAATGCTTCATTGTTAAGGAAAAGACTGGAGACTATGACTCATACCTGTGACTCATTCCAAACCTGTGTCTGGGCACCTGAAAGAACAAACTTTAAGAAAAAAGCCTGAGGGACAGAGGAGGCAAAAATCTCAGACTTGAAATCAAAGAACTCATGATGTCTCTGTATAGATGTTAAAATAGCAAACATGACATCACCTGCCAGTCAAACATATGCATGACCAGGAGTCCCGGGAGCTGGTAAGTTTTCCCGGTGGAGTTCACATCAACAACATCCAGAGGAATAAATTCTGCTAATTCTTTGACATGGGCAATCATACTATTCATATATTTGGGATGAAGAAATACAATGAAATGAAAACTTTCCATTTTGATACCTGTGTAATGACCAAATTATGCTAGACTTTCAAAGTAACCTATGGTTCTATCCCATAAACTCCTCCCAGAGATGTGGCAATAGGGGTTAGTCATCACATTCCCTGAGAAATAATTTGGCAGCTATGGTGGAGTAAGATAACCTCAGAGACATTTCTAAAGAAGGGCCACACTCTCCAAAGAATGCTTTTTTAAGAAAAATTTAATTTAAATTGTATTGTGGTTATATATTTATCATTAAGTTTGCCATTTTAACCATTTTTAAGAGCACCATTCATTGGCATTGGTTGCATTTACAGTGTTGTGCTACCATCAACATCATCCATTTGGGAAACTTCTTTTATTGACTAAACAGGAACTCTGTACCCATTAAGCAATAACTCCTCAAATCCCCTTCCCCAGGCCCCTGTTTCCTCCAATCTGTTTTCTGTCTCTATAAATTTGTTCATTCTAGATATTTTATATAAATGATATTATACAATATTTATCCTTTTGTGTCTGGCTTATTTCACTTTGCATAGTGTTTTCAAGTTTCATCCATGTTGTAGCATGACTCAACTTTCCATTCCTCTTCACAGCTGAAAAATACTCCATTATATGCATAGACCACATTTTATTTATCCATTGTTCTGTCAATGGATGGTTGGATTGTTTCCACCTTTTGGCTATTGTGATCATTGCTGTACAAATATCTGTTTGAGTCCCTGCTTTCGATTCTTTGGGGTATAGACCTAGGAGCAGAATTGCCAGGTCATATGGTAATTCTATATTTAACATTTTGCAGCACTGCCAAACTGTTTTCCACAGCTGTTGCACCATTTTACATTCTGACCAACAAGACACAAATTTTTTTATATCTCCACATCCCCACCAACACTTATTTTATTATCGTTACTTTTTAAAATAATAGTCATCCTAATGTATGTGTCTGCAGCATTTTTGGAGTTACAGTAATCCATTCTAGATTGAGCTCAGCTGAATTTATACACTTTTTAACTCCACATTTCCTTGAATTTTATGTCTCCCTTTATTCTGTTATATCAATGCCAAGTGGCTGAAACAGCAGTTTAGGTATAAGTTAATTATGTGGCCAGTTATTGAGCATCTATTATATACAAGACACTGCTACACAGTGATGAGTAAAAGGATCATTCTCAAGAACCAGGTCATTCTCAATAAATTCACAGTCAAGTGGGAGACAAACATTTAGACTGGTGAGTCTCAAACTCGGCTGGATTTGGGGGCTTTTAAAAAAATACTGATACCCAGATCCCACACCAGCCAACTGAACCAAAATGTCTGTGGCTGGCATAGGGACTCTGGGGATCGGTAGTTTTTTTTTGTTTTTTTCAAGTTCCCTAGGCAATGTTAATATGCAGTCAGGGTTTAGAAATATTTTGGACAATTTTTAAAGCTATACTGAGTGGTGCCAGTAAGGTGCTGGGGGAGGAGTAATACTTTACAAGAGAAGGAAATGAGATTTAGAGGAAAGATGACATCTGAGTGTGCCTAAAAAGGATGAGTAGGATTTTGCTAGACAAACAAGGGATGGGGAAGAAAGTTCCAAACAAAAGGAATCAGGAAGGTTCGGTGATGACATCCTGTGAGAGATGCAAGAGATAAAGTTTTTGCCATTGAAGAATTAGGATCAATTCACAAGAAGACAGTCATCTAAATAACTCTGGAACTGTGGAATTAGTGGCCCCTAAGACATGTGTACAGCATGTTCGAGTAGCTTGGAGCAGTAATACCTGTAACACACCTACAGGAGTCCAAGCTCTCCCACAATCTGGTAATTGCTCCTCTCTCTACTGCCTGAGAAGGAAACATGTTAATAACTCACACTATCCTTTCTATGTTTCCAGAATTCAGACTGGGCTTGAGGTCTGTCATTTGAAATCCTAGTAAATTGTTTTCAAATGATTTTGCAGGCGGTCCCCCTTTTATATTCCAATATTTCCCAATGCCTTTTTCATTTAGGTGGCAATGAAGTCAAGACTCTCTAAACCTGAAGGTGTAAAGGTAGAGGAAAGGAATGGAGAATAGTTGTTTATGAGTCTGTGCACAGGTGTGGATGTGGATATGGGTGTAGTCTGAAATATGTAGCTACAAACCCACAATTTTATTTAGGTTCTGAGGTTTGCATCCTACCTATTGCCTCCTCATCATTCATTCCACCACTCCCCCATTGTGAAGAAGTCATTGTTAGTAGGCCAGGGGAAAATCTTGATCAGCTGACGCTAATTAAAATAATTCCATTCTCTTTGGACACTTACTAGCTCAGGAATTTGCATTCAACCCAGGCCTAGGCCAATCATTTCATGGCATCCTGAACTCCTGGTGGTTGATTGGTTGGGAATGGGCACATGATCTACTTAAGCTAATCCAATCAGAATAAAGTTTCTCTTTCTCCTTGACTGTGAAGAAGAAATATGTAGGCTTTGGAGTCTGTGACAGTTATTCCACTTTCACACTTCACAGTGATGTCAGCTAACACTTTCCTTTATTGTTTATGGTGGTTTATTTCCAAAGATGATAACTAAGAAATCCTCCCATTCCTATATGTACATATTACTCTTCTCATCAAGAAGTGAAATCTATGTCCCTCTACCCTCGAATCTAGGCTGTACTATGCCTTATTTTGACCGATAGATAGTGGCAGAAATTATGGGACTATTTGCTGCAGTGTGGTAACGTTCACTGACCCATCAAAGGATGCGGTTAACCAGGGACTAGCAACCGTGGGATACTGAAACCATCCATAGGTCTTTAAAGGCAGAAGGGAGAGAAGTGTCCTTACTGGAGCCTCATGTGTTGATGCAATGGAAATCAGTGAGGCTGACAACAGTTGTAGTCTTAGAGGGACACAACTACTGCCTGAACCCAGGGTGAAGGAGGGTAGGAGAGGGGAAAAAATACCTTAGCCTCTCTCTCCTGTGGGTCCTCCATCTACAGCTCGTGCCTCTGTTGCTGAAACCCCATTGATGTGGTTCATCAGCCTCCTGGGGCACAGAGCAGGACAGAGAAGGGCAGAGAGTAGATTTGGATGAAAAACATTGAGTTAGGTGACCAAAACCCAGAGCATTTTACTAAAGAAAATATTTTACAAATACAGGTAGTTTAATCATTATTACTATTTAGTAGTATAATCAGGATTATCTGTTTCTCATCCCAGAGGTGGCCAATAACTACTTCTTTTCCACTACCAATTAGAACATTCATATCAAATTGGATTTCTCACATCCAGATCAGGGGCAGTGTTTGCGACAGACCACTGAGAAAGGGTTTTATGACTGTTTGGTTTCACAGATAATTTAACAGCAAGAAGAGAAGTTTGAAACAAATACAGTATTAAATTCAAGGCTGAACATGGAGTTTGAAAAATAAATAATTCGTTAACTCTGGTTGCAAGCAGCTCGCCATTGGGAAAACCGAAACAGTGGGTGTGAAATTTTGGCATTTTGTGCGGTAGAAAGGTTCTTATCCCGTCCAGGTTCGAAGCCAGCAGCATTAAACAGCAGCCACGGAGAGCTGGAAACCAGGTAAAGAGAGCATCTCTCCCCTCCGTGGAGCTGCAGCGCGCAGCCTCCGCTTCGCCGCCTAGTGGCCGGCCGGGGGTCGGAGGCCCCGAGAAGGAAGCAGGAGGGGGTGAGGATGCTCCGGGGGGCGGCAGCTAAACCAGGCTCGAGGGCTGCCCCTAAACCCCCCCACCACTACCTTCTGATTTAAAGTGTGTGCAGCTTCTCAAGGGTCTGGAGACTGGGGGCCAACAGGCGAGCGATAGGGAGCCGAGTAGGTTTCAGAAAGGTACAAGGATCCTAAATTGGGAAACCCGTGTGAAAAAGCTGCGCAGCCCCGGGCGAGCCACTTGAGCACCATCTCCGCTTCCTTTTCCCCACCTGCAGAATGGGAGGAGCCACGCTTGGGGGTGGCCGACCTCTGGCTCCGGGGTGAGACCCACATCCAGGTTTGCACGTCTTGAACTCCACGGAGAGCCTCACTCCCTCGGCTCAAAATGCCCTCAGTGAGAGAGTGGCCGGGCAGACGCGGGCCGCATCTTCAGGGTCCCCGGTGAGCCGCGGGGTCATCCCCGCAAGAAACCCACACCTCCCCAACGCGAGCCACACTCCCGGCACCGCCGACCATCCTCCCCTTTAGGGCCCCGCGATATTTTTCCACCCGGTGGGGTTTTCGTGTGGAGAATAAAAGTTTTCGGGCAGTAGAGCACTAGAGGGAGGCGCGGCGGAAGCCACAAGTCCGCGCCGGGGTCCGAGGTTACATATGGCGGCGGCGGTGGGGCCGCTTTCCACTACTGTGAAAGGAGAGGATTTATCACCCCCTCTCTCCGCCTTCCGCCGCCGCCTCTGCTTCCACCCGGGGAGGCGGAAGCAACAGGGAGTCGTTCCCCGGCACCCGCAGCCTGCGAGGCCCGGCTGGGGACCGCTCCGGCCTCTGCGCTCCCGGACCCGGCGCCCCGGGAGCGCGGCGGGCAGCGAAGCCCTCGGACGCAGAAACGCCCGCTCGCACTGAGGGAGCCGCGCGCGAGGCCGAAGAGTGGCCTCTTCGGGCGAAGAGCGACCGTGTGTGTGAGGGAGAGTGTGGGTGTGAGTGTGTAAAATGGGGGGGGAGGGGGCGTGCTGGCGGCGGGGCGCATGCTCACACGCCGCTCGTGACGTGCGCGGCCCGAGGAGCAGGAGAGGATCAAAGAGCCACAGCTCTTGGGGGGGGGGGGGGAAGGCGAGCCGAGCAGGAGGTGAGGGAGGAGGAGAGGAGGTGGGTGGGTCTGGTCTGAGCCGAGCCGAGCCGGAGCCAGAGCCACCCAAACCGAAGGAAGGAGGGCGCTTGGGAGCCTGGGCTTCGGGCGCCAGGGGACGCGGAGCAGCAACTTCAGCAGCCGGCCGCGACAACGCCAAATAAGCCGCTCGTCGCCCTCAAGCCGCCTTCCGTGCAGCCCTCCGTGAGGTGCCGCGGGCACAGCGCGGCCCCCGCGCGTCTCCCGGAGCCGGGCCGAGGGGCATGAGCCGGGAGGGGTCGCGGCCGCCCCCAGCACCGCCCAGCCCGCCCATGTGTCGGCTGCCGCGTGGGCCGCTGCGGGCGTGATTGGAGCGGGCGGGCGCGGCGGCGGGACCGGGGGGAAACGCTGCGACCCCGAGCCCGCGGCACCTGAGGACCCCGCGGCTCGCGCGCGCCGCTCTCGTTCCCGCCCGGCGCAGGCGGCCGCCACACTCCGGGGGCACCGAGCCCATGGACGCGCCAAGTAGAAGTCGGGGACGATAAGGCGGCGCGGGCGGCGACCGGAGAAGCAGGCGACCCGGGCGCGCCCGGCAGCGGGCTGGAGCCATGGACTGCAGCCTCATCCGAACGCTCATCAACAGATACGTGAGTGCGCCCCCTCCCCACCCAGCGACCCGGGGAGGCCCGGGACGGTGTCGCGCGGGATGAGGGCGCTTCTGACAGCGCGAAAGTTTGGGGCTGGACGCCCCGGCAGCCAGGCCCGCGCCTTGGGAGCCGCGGGTTCGTACCCGGCGGGGCCCGGGACCTGCAGCCCCCTCCAGCCGGGGCTCCATCTAGGGAGCATGCCTCCCCAACCTGTTCTGGGACCCTGTTGCCGGCAGCAAACCCCCAGGGTCCTGTAAGGTTTCGGATAGCCACGTGATTCTGGACCGACCTTGCCTCCCGGGACTCGCCCCGGCTCCTGGGGGAAAGTGGGTTGCTGGAGAGGAACTACAAGGAGTTTCTACCCTCGGGGCTTCCGGCTTGGGTGGAGGTTTCCTCCAGTACTTTGGCCCTTCCCCCGTGCTCCCATTTGCTCTTTGACCACAGCCACCCCGTGCCCTCCCCTCCCTCATTTCCCCGCTCCAGCTCCTTGTTCTTTGATAATTCCTCTCCAGAGTGTGCAGCCTGGGATTTGAGCTGTCCCAGGAGAAGTGTCCCCGATAGAGACCTTACTTAGGGAGGGGATAGGTTTGGGAAGAAGTATTCAGATTCTTCTTCCGCTCATTAATATCTGCACGGAGGATTAAGAGGTTGGGGAGGAAGTGTTACACTTTTACAGAAAAATGCAGTTTTTTTTTTTTTAATCTAACCCCTCTGGGGGATTCAAAACTGAAGTTTGAAACCTTTTTGCCTGAAAGTAGCCAATCAGGTGGCCCAGGGTGCCTTTTCGGTGTCCTTTGAAATACACCTGCCTAGGAGGACCAGCGGGCTTTTTGGGGGTGACAGACCACAGGTCAGGAGAGAATGAGGGGAGAGGGAAAAGTTAGTTTTGTTTTGCTCCAGACCGAGGGGAAGCTGAACTTCGCACATGGCAGGAATTGCTGCTAGTAGGTCTATAAGGAGCATGGATGCGTGTGCACCCACGAGAAACATGGCTGTCCCGAGGGCAGTATTTCCTGGCCCCCGTCTTTAACAAAAGGCTTCATTATTCCTTGGTGGATGACTGATCGTGGTCAGTCACAGGTTTGCAAAGTCTCATGCCCTTATTATGGGTACTATTTTTTTTTCCTGGAATAGCACTTGAACTTCAAATAGTGTTTCATATTTACCAACTCTCTTTGGAAAGGTGAGGTTGGATGAAGATGAAAGTGTTTCTTTTTATCTGAGGGGAAAGCCAAATCAAAACTTTTCCCCTAAATTTATTTACTAACCAAAAGACTTGATAAGTCAAGGAAACTTGTGTGCACTTTGGGTGTTTCCCTGTTCTGAGGAAATCTTAGGGAAGTTGAGCCATTGTTAGATGCCTGCCTTACATTTAAATGGGGAGAACTTATCTCTGGTGGTTCTGCTGAAGGGTAGGGGAAGGCTTAGTGTGTCCCACGCTATTCCATATCCTCACTGATTCTTGAGCTCCAAATGTTCATGTTCATTTGAGTGGTCAACATCTTGTCACACCTTTGTTTCTATACAGTAATCTGTTACATAAAACCCAATTAATAATGACAGGTAACCAGATATGTAAGAGAGAAAGATGTGTTTTGGTACAGGGATATGCTGTTCTCAGCTGTTACTCTGGATGTCTGGTTCCATAGGCGGGTTATTTTCTTGCCTCACTTTCCACAAAGGGAAAAAAAAAAAAAAAAAGGCAGGGTAGAACTAGCATTTACTGAAAATGCACTTACTGTTTTTCTAGTTAATTTCATGTCCCTTCCAAGGCTATCACTTTGTAAAAAGAAGGAGGGCTGAATTTGTGAAGATAATGTGCAGTCTGTTTCCATGAACATTGAAAGGTGGGTCATCTTTTCTCTGACCTCTTTGGTGGCTCACATACCTTCCCAAACCAGTTCCTGACTCTGAGAAGCAGACATTTGTCCCATTTTTGTGTGCTGTTTTCACTCCCTCATTTCATCATTTAGGCCTTTTGTGCTTTCATGTTGTCAGGCTATGTAAGTTTTGATGTAGTTTAAAAGTTTTCAGAGTTCCCTTTTGCTGTGTTATTAGACTTATGAAATCAAACTTTATCCCCAAATCTAAGGCTAAACATTCTTCTTTCTCATCATATCATTATTTGATAATATATATTTTGAGTATGAGTCATGGGATACTATTATTTATGTTTTTCTCATTCCACATCAGGTTTTTTTCCCTCGGGTCTGTTCATTTGGCTACTTCAGGATATTCACATACAAATCAACTCATTCCTATGTTATTAAGCTCATTTTTGTGATAGTAAACTAATTTGAGTTTTTCCAGAAACATGATTTGTTTTCTTGTAATTTGATTATCTTTCAAAGCATAGGCTTGAAAAGCATAGGCTTGAATTATATTTCTTTTTGCTAGAGAAAACAAAGTCTGGTATTGAATATTCTTATTTCCTTGTGGTTTCCTTATGTGACTTTAAAAAATAAAAATGAATCTAAATGGCTTATAATCTGTTCCCTTCTAGTCAGAATTCTTAGGACGAAGAAAACTTCAAGCTCTCTCGGTTGTGTGAGGGTTGCCAAAAAATGAAGAAGTCCTTGGAAACCATTGTTATAGATATTTTATCCTGGGTCAATTCCAGAGAGAATAGCTAAGTGAATGAGAGAATTCTGTTCCATGTCAGGTCCTATTCTAAAGTGTGGATTAACTGGTTGCTTGGATGGATAAAGCCATTTAGCGATATTTCATATTTATAAGTAGCTCAGTGCTTATTATGTACCATGAGGTAGTTTGACGTGCATGTTGTAAATGTTTTTTTTAAGCATTTTTTGAAGTGGATGAATGTTGTCTCCTTTTTAGAGAATGAGGTGAGATGGGAAGCAGGGGTATAGATTCAGGTGATTTAAATTCTGGGAGGACAAGTAGTGCCTCATGGTTTGAAAGGTAGAATCTGGAGGCAGACTGCCTGAATTTGAACCTTGTCCTGGCCACTTTTTAGGTGTGTAATCTTGGGCAAGTTTCTTAACTGTTTGTACCTCCGTTTTCTCATCGGTGGATAATAATGGTCCCCATTATTTAATGAGTCAATATGGTAAAGTGCTGAAGTGGTGCCTGGCACTACTAGCTGTTAGCATAATTTAGTCCTTGGGTTTGGGGTGGAGGGGTGGGGGGAAGCAGTAAGATGTGGGGACATCCTGCCTTCAGTTCAGTTTGCTGGCTGCCAGCCAGTGCGGGCCAGTAGGGGACCCTGGGGTTATAGTTGAGAGGTAAACTGAGTACCCTGCTTTTGAGCAATGTGTAGGACCCAGGTGGGTTTCAAAGAAAATTGGAGCAGGGTATGGTAAAACAACTTCAGGCCAAGCAAAAGAGTCTGCAGGCCACGTTTGGACATAAAATTTACTTAAGGGAGAGCATGTCAGGCCAGGATTACTTCCGTGGTATGTTACGTACCTCTTCCCTTCCATGTTTTTTACTTTCAGGGGATTTGATTTTTCTTCAAAGTTCTGCAGGTGTAGAGCATAATTTTTTAATGTCTGTGTCATTTATTTTTAATAATTCAGGCTGGGGATTCGTAGTTTGTTACATTGCCTGCTTCAAACCTTCTAAAATGTGCAACAATTTAAATGCGTGCATATGTGTCTGCTTTTATTTATTTTATTACCAAGCAGTTTGTGGCATTAATGTCCCTATTCTAGCTGTGAGATTGCCTGTTCTAAAAGATGGACTTCTCCATTTGATTCACCTGTACCTTCCTTTGTTTTAAAAACTTTAATTGTTGTATAATTTTGAAGTTTTTCATAATTTAACATTTGATATAGTGGGGCCTTCCTGTTATTCAACTTTGGAGTCTCATGTCACAGAACTATTAGTTAAACCACTTTAACCACCAAGGCTTTGAAGTATTTTAAGAGGTGAGCCCTTAGGTGTATAATCCAAGACGAATAGAGGGAATGTCTCTGGCTGTGTGGTTGCAGGTCGACAGTATGTACTTGTAAAGTGTTTATAAGTTAACAAATATTTAACAGGGCTGCACATAAAATAGGTTTACCAAGCACCTTACGTTTCTGCAGGGGCTTATGTGATTCAACTGGACATTTTAAAGCAGTATGCATATGTATATAATTAAACCTTTGTGTTCTAGCTGCTAAATTAAATTCCTTCCGTTGTTCTTTGGAACGTTATATGTCTGCTTATTAGGAACAATTGATTTTGAAATGCTTTTATGCCACGCCAGACAGTAAATTTAATTACATGGTGGAACAGAAGTTTATATTTTTGGCTGTTAGTATAGTCAGATTTCTAGAGATGTTAACAATGTCCTCAGTTTATAATTGGTTAAAATTGCCTTGGATCCACTCACAGACATACCTAATTGCTTAATTACACAGAAAGTCCTATTTGCAAATGTGTTGGACTTGGAAACCCAGAAGGCAAATCGTTCATTGGTGCTTGGGCCATATTTTCCAGTAGGAACAGTGTTCATAAAAGATGGTTAGATCTCCAGGTCCCGGATTTATAAGTGCTTTTTTTTTTCTTAACCAAGTTACATGCAAGGTAAATGCCACTTATTTGCAATGAAAAATCAGGGGGAAGCAATTTTTGAAGCACTAGTAATTTGACAATATTGAGTAAGGGATTATTTTTGCTTTCACTTGGATGCTGATATCCAAGACAAACAAAATAGTAGATAATGGTGACCAAGCTTTTAGGCATTAGAGTCTATCTAACAGACCATGGTTTCCATTCTGTTTCTATCACTGATTGTGTAACCTTGGGCAGGCTGGTTAAGTAAGTTCTTTACACTCAGTTTCCTCATCTGAGAAATAGAGATTATTAAAGGACTTACTTTATGGGGACACTGCATGAATGAAGCCCAGGGCTTGTATGTGGTAGTTGCTCAATGAATGGGAGCCCTTTATCACTAGTGTGGAGTTAATGCTGCTTTATAATCCTACATACTTCTCAAGAATCTCAAGGAGATTGCTTCTCACCTACTTTCTCCTATAACCTTTCCTCCACTTCATGTAGAAAACTGGTGACCTCGCCTTGTACTTCATGGAAAGAACAGAAATCAACTCACCTCCTCTTTCTCCTGGATCATTAGTGTCTCCCTCTTTGTGGTCACATTATGTAATCCCTGTGCCATGTGCCTTAATATCGCCCTTTTAAAAAACGCAAACTTCCTGGACCCCATATACCCTTCCTACTATTAGGGAATTAAAAACCCTTGTCCCTGTGGAGCTTTCCTTTGAATAGGAGGAGGCAGACAATAGCCAAATAAGTAAATGATGTAGTTTATTAGAAAATGAGTGCTAAAAAATAATACTGAGTAGAATTGGAGGATTTTAAATTTGAATAGGGTACTCAGGGTTAATAGGAGGTCTCCTTGAGCAAAGATTGCAAGTGTGAGGGATTTGGCCACGTTGATACTGATCAAAATGGGGTTCTCTGTCCAAAACTCAAAACAGCCCATCTATGACACCCTGGCTTCAAAGGGAGAAAGTTTACTGCAATGCAAAGCAAGGAGAACAGATGGCCAATGTGCCTAAAATCTGTCTCCAGAGTCTGAGGCATTTAAGGTTTTTATGGACTCAGACAAGGGGAGATGAGATGCTACCATTATAATAACAAGGATCAACAACTGCAGTTTACAAAGGTGAAGGAGTGAGCTAAGCTGGAATAGCCATTCAGTGAACAAGTAACTTCACTGTAGTTAGGATTGGTTCTGAGCTGAACTGACTCAGTTTCCTTCATTAACATTAGAGCGGTTGTCTTTGTGATTACAAGACTCTAAGGTTGTAAAACAGGATAAGATGGTACAAGCAGGGCCAGTCAGGAGGTTTTCTTAAATTTACAGTTCAGTGGGTGTCAGTAATTTCAGGTATTTCCTCTTAAAAGGCTATTGTACCATATACTAGAAAATAAGAAAAGGGCATCTGTGTAATGATTCAGTCATCCTAATTATTTGTTAAATCTTAATTTCTCAGTTACAGTGTCTGGGAGGTGAGTCCCAAGCAGAGAGAGTGGGCAATGTAGTAAGCCTTCCATGAAAGGCTTTTGGAGTTCCCTGGCTGCCCCTTCTCTGACTCCTTTGCTGTCTCCTCTGCCTTCCCTTGGGTCACTGGCAGCTTATTGCTGGCATCCTTCTCCCTTCTTCATTAACACCTTCTTCATAGGAAGAAACTTTAAATACCCTCTATATGTCACTGGATCCCAAATTTATCTCTGTATTCCAGCCTGTATGCCCGGCTCATATATCCAGTTGTCTGGAACAGTTCTTGGCACATACTCAGTACTCAATAAATATCTGCTGAATGAATAGTTACCCGCTTGTCATTATTGTTAGCAATAACATTGAAGAAGAAGGTGTCTGGGGGCAATTCTGAAGGAGACTTCTTGGTACTTCCAAGGACTTGAGTGATTTTTGGGCAGTCTTTAAAAATCATGTTTAAAAACCTTTAATGGTGGAATTGTAACCCATACCAAACTCTGAAATCTGTTCTGCAACTCACTGTTGCAATGTACTTTGAAATTTGTTGCCTTTATGTATATATGTTATTTAAAGAGAGGAAGGAGTCTAACATAGATAGGATTTAACAAATGAGCATGACTGCTGAATCTTATTGATATTTCTGCTGGTCTCTAGTGTCTTGGAGCAGCGAGAAGAAAAAGGAAAAATCATGGAACTGTAACCCATACAAAACTTTAAAATCTGTTCTATAACTACATGTTAAAATGTACTTTGAAATTTATTGCTTTTTTGTAGATTTGTTGTTTTTCACAATAAAAAAAAAGTTAAAAAAGAAAACAGTAAAAAATAAATACATAAAAGCATATTTAATGCAGCTTCACGACTTTGGGATTCTCTTTCCTTGATTCATTTCATAGTGTCATAAAATGGGGAAATGAACAGGGTTTTGAAGGCATCTGCTCCAGCCCCCTCATTTAGTAAACTGCAAAGGTGGAAGGAGGTTAAGTCCTGAGATCAGATGGTAGTTCCACCTCTTGGTTCACTGTTGCCTCTTGGGTCACTGTCCCTCTAGTGGGGCTGCCCTTGACTCTAGCTTCGTTGGGAAGTACGTCACTGTGTTCTAATAGTGGCTTGCTACTCTGATAACCGAGGTCCCTAGAATGTGTTTCCTTTTTTCTTGCATCCATTCCTTGGTCTGCAGGACCTAGAAGTGAGAGAACAGCCAACAATGTCCCTTTCCTGGAAGCCTGGTGTCAAGAGCGGGGCCCTTCACTGGTCCTGAATGGGATCAGTAATCACTCGAAGCAATATGTAAAACTTTTTGCATATATACTTTTTGTTTTCTGGGCAGGGGTTACAGGTTAACATGAGATTGTCAAAGGAGTCCCTGATCTAGTTAAGGTTAGGAATCTTTATCCTAGAGCACCGGTAGAAATTGGCCCTCCCATATGGTTGCACTAGTCTGCAAAGTGACTTAAAAATTACTTGAATTTGTTGTCAACATTTTAGTATGAGTGAGTGTACATAAACAGCCAGATTTCCACACTTCTTAAAAAAATCATGCAGTCTTGCGATACTGGGCCAGCTTCCATCATGATCACTTTTGGAGTGAGTGGGCACGTAGGGAGGTGCTCGCACTGCTCTGTGATCGAACCTGTTCTGATGCACCCATTTGTTACCTGTCCCACCTCTGTTACATTTGAGTTTGTGACCCCTCCCCTAGAGAGATACAGGCTCTTCTGTTTTAGTCACACTTACGGAGTCTAAAGCAAATTGACACGTTGTTTTTCAAGTTTCTTAATTGTGCTTTATCTGCTTCATGCTTTTGTCTGTTAATACACTTGCTTTATCATTTACACAGCTACGATTGCAAGAGAATAGAGGTTTCTATTTTTTTAGGTATAAAAATCGTACCCTTCTTTATGTTCACAGTTAAGAATTTGTTAGTAATGTACTTACACTTATGTCCAGTTGCCTTTCATTTCAGTTTTTCCATCACTCATAACTGGATTGAGTTAGTCCTGTACAGATAGAGATAACTTCCATGAATGTAAGTTCAAAATTGTGTTCTGAATATGTTTAAGTAATACCCCCACCCCTCAAAGCTCTCCTCTCATTTTCTGTTGATGGAATGCTTCCTACTTTTCTGTGGTTTTATTTCATCTTTTGCTAGTTTCAGAACCAGGCCACTTCTTGGAAGGCATATTAAGGTTTTACAATTTGGACTATAGCATAAGTCCCTTTTTCCTGGGAAACAGCCTTATGCTTTTATTTGGTGTCAAAATTTCCGCTGATTGCCTCTGCAGAGTTGAGGGAACCATTAGTTGGCTGAAATCTGGGTTGGGGGTCCACCGAGTTAGTTGCTCTGTTCAGTTTGTGTGTTTGTTAAAAAAAAACTGTTGCTGTTGGCAAGGAGTGTTTTAATTTGTGTTCATTTTACTTACGCTTGTATTGGGGCCAGCTTGTGTTTCGTGAATTATAGAATTGGTAGAAGCCAAGTTTAACCAGCACCTTATTTGTGAATCATGCTACCGGTGACTTCTAGATGGGGTCCCTGAGCAGCTTTCTGGATGGCAGCCTTGTGTCTAATCCCGCTCTGCTCTGGGCAGTTCACTTCACTGCTGGGAGGCAGCTGTAAAATGACACTGATGGTATTTGTTGTCTCGACTTCCCTGGGTTGGGAGGATCAAATGAAATAAGGTACATGAAAATAATCTGTACATTGTAAAGTGCTATAAAAATATTGATTTCTTGTGTTTCTCATGTGACAAAGGTAATTTTTTTGGGGGGGAGCTTTTAAAGGTAATGAAAATAAGATCACTTTTTTCCTTAGAAGATAAGAAAATAATAAAAAAAAGTTTATTTGTGAAAAAAGTGACTTTGTCAGGAAGATTTGCGGAATTCGAAGTTTATGACTTTGTGGTGAATTCAGGAATAAGAATATTCTTTGGCACCTTAAGATGTGAACTGCAGAGAAACTAGAGCTCATCTGTAATTAATGTATTGGTTCTTTCTACTATTATTCCTTCTACTTTGTCCTCACTCCTAATAGGGCATTCATTCCAGCCAGGAGCAGGCTTGAACTCTTGGAGGTTATTTAGAAATGATAATTATATCACATTTTGTTGATAAATGTGCATAATATGTTTCTGGGCTCTTCATTTAGTATTTAGTAGTATATCAAGTACTTAGTACTTTAGGGGTATTTTGACCATATTTGGTATTTGGTAATAAATCTGCGTTTAGTTTTGAGATAAAATGGTTGTAGGATGCAGGGGAAAAACAGTCTACTCTTTGAGTGAAAACTTACAAGTTTGCCCAGTTCTGTGAAATGGTGAGAATTCAGAGCTGCTGAAGAATGTGCCCAGAAAAGAGTCTGGTACATAGCAGAAGTTCAAGAAATGGATTTTTTTTCCCTTATAGAAATCAATTTTTAACAAATTTATAACCCCAAAGATATAGAGAGCTGAACCAGTACATCTCACCTTCAGGGTAAAATATGTAGTCACCACAGTTTTGATTAGATGCAATGTTACCCTTTTCCTTCAGCTGTTACCTTCTTTTGAAACTTTCTCATTTCTATTTTAGGATGCCTCATGTGTTATCTCTAGTAGATAAGAGTACAGAGAAAATGTTGACATAGCCCTTGGTTATCAAGTTAATAATGAGTATGCATTATGTGCCTGAGAAGATATGTGATGTCTTTGGTTAGTAGCAATTCTTTACTCTTCTACAGAGTGCTTAAAAAACACTTTAATTAAAAACAATATAAGATGAACTGTTGAAAGAGAGTGAGTCATTGTTATTCTTCTAGTTTGCTTTTCCTCTGAACTTATTGTTTAGTTTGGTAGCAACAAGTGTATTGAACATCTGATAATAAGTCTCGTATGTATGTTCTCACTCTCAAATCCTCAAACAACCTGGGAGAAGGCTTATATCCAATTTAAAAAATGTGGGTAGTGAATTCTATAGAGCTTTTTGCCCCATGTCACATGCCTCTATTCCATGTGTTTTGTATACTTTTATCTGCCCTTATATGACTTGCTTTCTTTTTCTTTGTGAATGAACTTTTATTTCCTAGTGCTGTCTTTTTATCTTTATTAGAGAAGTTGCAGGTTTACAGAAAAATCAGACATAAAAGACAAGATTTCCATATAGTACTCTATTATTAACAGCTTGGATTGGTGTGGAATTTGTTAGAATTGATGATAGCACATTTTCATAATAGTGCTATTAATTACAGTCCATGGTTTAACTCAGGGTTCATGGTTTATGTAATGTGGTTCCATGGATTTAAAAATTTTTTTTATTTTGTTACCTATATACAATGTAACATTTTCCCTTTTACTCAAATTCAGAGATGCTAGTGCTTTCTTTATCCTGTCTTTGTCTGTCCATCTCTGCCATATGACTGTGGGCTTAAAAAGAGATTAGCTTGTTAAAAGTATGTATGAAACGAGTGAGTAGGCTTGAGGTGTAGATTTGAGGGACTTTCCAATAAGAATATGATCTTCTGTGTAGATTTTGTGCCATTTACTTTGTTTCGTGGCATTCTTTCATGCTTTTTTTTTTCCAGTGTGTCTTTTAAAGATCTGATAGTTGGTGAGTTGCTGAGATGTTAATTATGTTAATATACAAATTTGATTATTGAGAAAAAGGATGCTAAAATTGTGGCTAAGGAAAGAATATTTTTTCACTGTGAAAAATTGGCATATCAGTGTTTAGGATGTATTCTTGGAGATGCTTGTTACTAAGACTGTGGACTTTTTTTTTTTTAAGTACTAGTATCTTAAAGTAAAGCTGAAATGGGTACTGTGTATGTATATCATTAAAGTAGGCATTATTTAGATTGTCAATATTCAGAGGTTTGGGGAGTAGAAAAGAGGGGCAGTTTGTAAAAGCATATTGTTCTATCAAATAAATACAGAAACAAATATTCCACAAAATCTTAGCTTCTAGTAAGACATGGGACATAAAAATGAATATTTAGTGGGAATGGATTTTTTTTTAATTGTGAGACAGATTTAAAATGATTCAGTGATTATTAGTATAATAGACTACAATTCTCATGACTTGATCAAATCTAAGGTAGAACATATTTATATTTTTACCCCCCCTTCCCTTTTTTTTTAGAGGGTTCATCAGGGGGAAAGGTGGCTTGTAATAAGATAACTTTATAATGTATTGGTTTTAGTTTTGTATTATAATCCAGACGCACTCTCTGGGTTGTTGACAAGACAGATGTTTCGGTATATGTCACATAACTGGATTGGACGTGTCTGGGTTTAGTAAAATAGTAGGCTGCTCCATAATAATCCAGTTCTTCTAGTAAATTGAATTTGCTTTTTGGGGGTGTTTTTCATTTTGTTGACCTACCTCTATGCAGGATGACATCTTGGCATAATTAGAAAGTGGTAGTAGGAAGTTGAACTTGAAATACAAGTTTGAATAATAGGGACATATTATCTCTGCTATTATCTGTAGTATAGAAATCAAAACTTGGCATGTCAATACCTTGTTACTTGTGCATCAGTAACCTTATGGCTTCTCTTGGCAATAAGTAAGTTCCTAAACCAGCTTGCTTTCTCACTTTCTGTTTTCGATTTCTTTGTAACCATAGCTTCATTATGTTTGGTTGAATATTTACTTCAACTGTTATAAGCATGTGTCAGAAATGATAAAAAAAAAAAGCATTACTTGTCTTTCAACCAGTACTTAGTATGATTTTGGGTGGTTGTTGGAAGAATTCTGGCTAGTTTTCATTCACTTTGACTATAAATGCAGAGCTGAATTGTTCCAGCATTAAATAAAAAAACATACACTTTTTGGACACTATTTAAAGCAATAGAATCTGTCACTGGATTCCATGTCTTACTAGAAGCTAAGATTTTGTGGAATATTTGTTTCTGTATTTATTTGATAGAATATGCTTTTACAAACTGCCCCTCTTTTCTAGTCCCCAAACCTCTGAATATTGACAATCTAAATAATGCCTATTTTAATGATATACGTACAGTACCCATTTCAGCTTTACTTTAAGATACTAGTACTTAAAAAAAAAAAAAGTCCACAGTCTTAGTAACAAGTATTTTATATGGAAATGACTGTGCAAAATGAGATCCTAAAATTGAGGGATTTGATTTCAAGTTTTATATTTTGAGAAATTTGAATGTCTGAAATTGGGTTTGCATGTTTATGTTCTTTCTCCCTTTGTACCCGCTCCAAGTATAGGAGCGCCTTGATATTTTCCTTTTTTCTATCTGGACAGACCTCTTGACTGCCTGGGAAGAAGCCTCCTGTTTCCTGGTGACATTGAATAATCCCTGCTTCTGAGAAAAGAGGATTTCCTCTAATCTATATTCAGTAAAAGATTAAGGACAATTAAATTCTTCCATTAGAAGAGTATCTAGGTTTTGGTTGATTTTTTTCAAGAAAATCTCAGAGATTACCTATTAAAACATAATAAACATGTTGATTAAATCATAGGATGATAATTGGTGTGAAAGATGTGTGATTTGAGGGTAAATGAGACCCAGATTTCTATTACCTCCGGATCAGGTATCTCGTATGCATTTGAAATAATTTCAATTACCTTTTTCCTTAGAAAGTTTATTGAAATAGTTGTTTTGACTCAGATAGATTAAGCCATTAAAATATTAGATAACAATAAAATATATACATGCAGTTTTTAAAGTAATCTACTTTTATATAAATTTGAGAACAATGTCATATAAAGAAAGCTGGAGTAATTGTATCAGTGGTTAGAGTTTTCTTTTAGATGACTTTAGTGTAGTGCTTATTTCTGATGTTTCTTAACTCCTTTCTCCATTTCTCTGATGTAAGATGATATGATATGCAAGCTCTTGGCATTGAAGATTATGTGTAGAGACAAAACCATCAGAGTTTTTATAAAGCTGTGTAAAGTACTTAGTACATAGTAGATGTTCAGTGTGAATATTTATTAATCAGATATTTACTGAATGCCTATTATATGCACTGAGAATTCAGTGGTGAGCAAAATGGACAGAAATCCCTTCTTTCTTGGAGGCTACATTTTGTTCGTTGGATAAAAAAGAAATAAGTGCATAGCATGTTTAGGTATTAATAAGGTCAATGGAGAAGAATGAAAATGGATGGAGGATCAGGAAATGGTCATAGGGAATGGTGAAGATGTTCACTGAGGAGATGACATGAGCAAAATCCTGAAGGTGGTTGGGGGTCTCTCACCTAATGGCCAACCAGGGAGGATGGGTCCAGGCAAAGCACAAGCATAAAAAGGCATTGAGGCTGGTTGGCTGGGGTCCATGAAGGTTGGAAGGGTAACTGAAGGCAGACCATAGGAGCCTGGAGGAAGGGAGACCCATTGAAGGGTTTTAAATGCAGAAATGACATGACCTGACTTATTATATTTAGTAGGGGTCATATTTTGGCTCCCTATCAAGTCTTACAGCTTAAAATAAAGAATATATTACCTTTTTTTTTTTTTGCATGGGCAGGCACTCGAAATCGAACCCAGGTCTCTGGCATGGCAGATGAGAACTCTGCCTGCTGAGCCACCATGGTCCGCCCTGTATTAGCTTTTGATAAAATTTAAACTTGTTTAAAAATTGTATGGCCAAATGAGGAAAATAAGTTAGTATGATTTTTTAATATTATAAAAATGTATTGATTTATTGAATGAATAGATAGAAATTTGATTTATGGACAATTTTAAATAATTTATTATGTGATTGATATTGTATATCTTGCTTTTCTGGGATCTTTTTTTTTTAAAATCAATGAAAAGACCTTAACAGGGCCATGAGAATACTTACTGGAACCTAAGCACTAATTAAATTTTAATGGAAAATGTACCCAGGTAAGCAGGGTGGCTTTTTTCCTTTTAAATAATTGGTGATGGTATGTTTTTTAAAAGTTAAATACTTGAATATAAGGATTTATTTGAACTTTATGTTTGGCTTAATATGTGTTTGTCTGAATAACAAATGTGATTATTGTCCCAGAAATGAAAATTTGGTGTTTGTCTTAGGGCATAATACTGTAGTAATAAAAGATAAAATATTGTGAGTTATGTTTAGGTGGCAGTGTGCATAAATAATACATCTAATAATGATAAGTTTGTTTAATGATGTTATAAGATTACATGGTTTTTTCCTAAGTGCATTTATATGAAATTGGAGTTGAGGCATTTATGAAATTTACTTCCAGAAGCTCTAGTCTGCTAACTGACTGTTTAATTTGAATATATTTTCTTTTTTCAGTAAATCTATAAAATTTATTCTTTTACTATCAAAAAAGTGTTAAGCAGTAGTTTAATGGAACTTAAAATTACTTTTGGAGTAGTTTTTTATTTCTGTAAAATTGCTGGTATTATGATAAACAATTTCCTGTTATTTCTTCTTTTTAAGGTGATATAAAATTTTTTCCTTATGTTAAAATAATTCTTTTTTTATTTCATAAATCACTGCAGCATTTTAAAGGACCATGTAGTTTTAAAAGCTCTTCAGTATCCTTATTTGTATGTGATTTATTAATAAGAAACTTAATTGTAAAACTGGATGATTGTATCTCTTAAATACTATGGCTCATTTAAATAAACATAATCACAACATTAAGTTGGCTAGAAACCCTGTTTTAGTTTCCTAGGCTGCTTAAAGCAGATACCATGAGATGGGTTGGCTTGAACAATGGGAATTTAGTAGCTTACAGTTTTGAGGTGAAGAAAAATGTCCAAATCAGGCCATCGAACAAAGCGACGCTTTCTTCCCGAAGGCTAGCTGCAGGTGAGCCTTGGCTCCTCTGTCTCATGACAAGGCACATGGTGGCATCTGCTGCTCTCTTTTCTTGCTTCCCTTTCTCTCTCTATGTCTTTATTTCATTCTCCGATAAAGTCTCCAGTGATGGGATTAAAACCCATCCTGAATGAGATGGGTTACAACTTATGTTTGGGTTGTTAAAGGTGCCAGAATGCAGTATATCAGAAATGGGCTGGCTTTGCCATGGGGATTTATTAGTTTACAAATTTACAGTTTTAAGGTCTTGAAAATGTACCAGTTAAGGCATCAACAGGACAATACCTTCTCTGAGAAAAGGCATCTGGGCTTCTTCTATCAGATAGAAGGCACATGGCTGATATCTGCTGGTTCTTCACTCCCAGGTTTCCTCGCTTTTAGCTCCTGGTTTCAGTGGCTCTCATCTTCTGTGAGTGTGTCCTCATCTTCTCTCTAAGCTCTCTCCAAGCCTGTCTAGGTGATTCTCTCTGAGCTGTCTGAGTTTCTGTCCTTTAACCTCATAAAGGACTTCAGTAAAGGATTAAGACCCACCTAGAATTGGGTGGGTCACATCTCAGTTGAAACAACCTAATCAGAAGGTCCCACCCACAATAGGTCTGCACCCACATGGCCTTTTCTGGGGTGCATAACAGCTTCAAACCAGCACACCTTAATTGAGTAACCTCATCAAAACATCCTACTTACTTACAATGGATTTATATCCACAGGACTGGATTAAATTTAAGAACATGTGTTTCTGGAGTATATACAGCTTCAAACTAACCACACCCTATTTGGCAGGTAACCTTTGGAGTTGACAGAAATGTAAAAATTAAAAGTTTAAAGAGTATATCAATGGGTTTTCCTTAAGTACCCACACATTTTAATTCATTAAAAAATGGGTTGCTATTAGTTTCTTATGTCTAATGTACAACTTGCTCTATATACATGTCTTCTCTTCGTCGTTCAAGAGGTAGCCTTTTGTATTTTTTTCTTTTTTACTTTGGGGCTGGTAGTATAGAAGTGATTTTTATGTCCTAACCCCACAATAGACAAGTTACATAACTTTGGTCAACTTGATGTGAATGACCAATCTCTAGCCTGTGTTCTGAACTCATCGAGAATGTTTTTTTGTCTTGAGAATTTAATCAAGTCTATCTGAACAATGTATACTGTGCTTTTGTTTTATTTCATTTTTCTTTTTTTAACAGCTTTATTGACATGCAATAAATGTTATTTAAAATATGCAGTTTGATGCATTTTGACATAGGTATACACCTGTGACGGGAGCTACCCCACAATCAAGACATTGAGCATGTCATCTCCCTCCCACCCCCTCCCACAAAGCTTCCTCATGCCCCTTTGTAATCCTTCTCTCTCCAGACAGCCACTGATCTGCTTTTGGCCACAACAGATTGGTGCCGAGGCTGATCCCGCAGTTGCTGACAGCGGGTGGCTGGACGCTGCCCACACCCGGCCGCTGGGCAGTAAGCCCTCACTTGGTCTAGGTCTGGGCAGTGCTAAGTGATGGAAATGTTGACTTCCCCCAATTTGATACACTAAACATGAATGAAGCAGAGAAGAAAAAGCCCATTCATGTGCATGCACTCCCCAGAAAACAAGCACCCCAAGATCACTGCCAGGGTGCCATTTAAAAATGTTTCTTTTCCCACTCCATTGCCTCAGTTTTCACTACTTGTATATGGGCCGTTGAGACAATCTCGTTGCTGTTGTTTTAACAATGAAGAAGAGGAGCAGGAGGCAGAAGGAAGGGGCTGAGGTGTTCAGTCAGCAGGAGAAATTCCCGCAGGGAGCAGATGAGGCACAGGAGACGTGGGAGCACAGGGCTGCAGGCAGCCCTCCGTCTGGCTGGTTCTTACAGGTGGGCTTTCTTCAGCCTGAGGCATCCCTCACCTTCCTTTTCAGGTAGCTGTCAGGGGCGGTTCTGACACCATAGATTCGCATATGGTGGTGTCTGTGTAGAGGCTAGAGCAGCCATCTGTTAAATATTGAACAAAAGGGCTATTGAATTGAGGTTGTTTGCAGGTGGCCAGCATGGAAAATCAATTTTCCATGACCAGTTCTGTTGTTTAGCAAGTCTTGAACATAATAAAAGTTGATTTTAAAGAACATAATAGGATGAGTTACAGATATCTACTGTTTTATCTGTGCTCACTGTATTGTTCCCTGGAGCACACAGAGAAGTATTTGCCTTCAAGGATGGAGGGAGAAGAGGGAAACAAATGTGGCTATTAATAGGAGCACAAGAGCCATCATCCACCCAGGACCACGGAGCAGTCGTCGGATCAAAGCATCATTAACATGCCACGTGCCAGGAGCTCGGAGGCATGCACAAGTTGTTTAAGACAGGGGCTCTGTTCTCCCAGGGCTGCCAGAGTGTGAGGTCATTAGGATCATGGAGGTTGGTGAAATCGGAGGTAGAAGGCTGGTTTGCTTTTGGGGGAAGGAGAAGGGAATTGACAGGTAATTGGTCCCTATGCCAGAGACCTTAAACCCGAAATAGCAAAAATGATAGTCAACATTTAATGATGGGTACGTTTTCCCTGGTGTCAAGCCCTCCCACTGTGCTAGTGCTTTGCCTGTGTTACCACTTTTTAACTTGAGAGATGTATGAACCACGATCATGCTTGGTTTATGATTGAGGGGTCAGGACTTCATTGAGGGCTGGTGGGTTGTCCAGAGTCCTACAACAGTTGTTGGGAAAGCTGGGGTTTCAGGTGGGGCTTGTCTGACCTCATAGTCCACACCTAATCTGTTCCGCCTACCTGGGCTCTCCCATTTTGTCTCTTTCCATGTGGTCCTCACAACTCCATAAGAAAGGGATTTTTAAGGAAACCAATGCACAGAGTGGTGGGAAGGTTTTCCAGGAGCCACAGAGAGGGTCACTTGTACAGCTGGGCCTTGGATCCCAGCATTCTGATTTCCCATAATTTTCCTGAACCAAAGTCATGTGTTGTAATTGTTGTTGTTGTTTTTTAATCGGCTGAAATTTAGAATTTAGTCCTGAGTGTAAAATTTCGTGGTTTAAAAAAGTGACTTGAAGCAGTCAAGAGGAAAATTGTCATAAATTACTTATTTGTTAATAACAACAACGATAAACTCAGGGAAAGAACCTAATTTAGGTCAAATTCTTAATTTCACTGTTGAGAAAGACAAAAGGGTAGGCAGGGGTAGGAAATATCCCACTGATATTGCGCATAAACAATCTGTCCTAGTATTGTGTGTTTCAGAGGTTACAGGTTTTGATCTCAGTGGGTGTTTCTTTGTTTTGCTTTCAGTTTTGAAGCAGCTGTAACTTGTGGCTTTCCATTCCATACTTGAATTTACTAGAGAGTAAAGTCTCCAGGAATTGCAAAACAGCCTAAATATGTGAAATAACATTAACTTTTGGATTGATATAAACAGATTGAAAGTGAGGATGATGTATGTTTCCCTCTGGTCTTTTCTGTGCTTTCTAAATATAACCTGAAGGAATCTCCAGTGATGACTCATTTTCTGGAGAGTGCAGATAAGTAGAAGGGTAGAGGGAGGAGAAGACTTAATTAACATTCAGCCTAATCTGAGATTCATTATTCCAGGCATGGTGTCTGTGGAACAAAGCACTGGACCAGGAATTAGGGCATCTGACTCCTGATAACACTGACCCAGTGTATGATATGTAAGACCATTTATTGATTATTTTCAAAAACGAAAACAAAAGCTATCATGTGCCTTTGCCACATGTTTGCCTCTAAATGTTTTAATCATTTTTCCCCATACGTAGTGATGTGCACTGTTTGAAAATACTGAAATACAGCTGCTTTCTACTTCCCACGAAATTCTGGCCACTACCAGGAGAAAACAGCCTAGTGGTACCTATAAATAAAGAACAACTTTATAAAGTGTGCTCTCTCAGCCCCCCGACTTAGAGAGCTGTAAAATGTTCAGTTCATGGTTAGAATTAGTTCTGGATAAGGGATGGAGGATATGTTTCTGCAGTCCTCTTCACATCTTCAGCAGTTCCTCTAGGTGGGAATTATTTATCTCCCGACCCCCCACCCCACCCCCCAATTTACGGATAATAGAAGCTGAGAGAATTTAAGCAACCAGTTCCAGGTCGCACATTTAGTAAGGAGGCAGAGGCTGGATTTCAACCCTCAATTTGTAAGCTCCTGTGTAGGTTCTGTAGTTTGTCCAATAAAGAAGGAGGGGGAGGGAAAGAAAATGTCTAGGCGAAAAGAGATACCATACCCAAGGACAGGCCCAGGAGTGAACCTAGTTCTTTTCACCATCTGAAATGCTGATTGGCCAATGAATGAACTGAAATCATTCAAGCCAAGGGTCAGTCCTGTCTAGACTTTGTTCACTGCTGCATTTTCTAATGTCTTTTGGCAAACAAAACGAAACACATTTATTGTTGTGCTTTATTGGGAGCTTGGTGCTGTTTAATTCATCCACACATATCTGAGCATGAAGTATATAAGTATGAATATTTTCATAAGTGTGGTTTGTTATAGCAGCTAGCCAATGGAACTCAATTTCTGAACAGATCAAGGGTTAACGTTTGAATATTTGGAAGGGACGGGTTTGGCTCATATCAGGAAAGGCTGTAAAATTTTTTAAAAGTTTAATTTCTTTGGGCTTATGATAATTGTTATGAATTTATGTTTTACATGCATAATATAAAACACAGTGTTCACAAAGCTTTATGAATAATCATGAAGTAATTTTAAAAGTTTTGGGTTCTTGTGGATGTAGAAGTTTATATTAAAAACATTTAAATGTCATAAATGAGTGACTGATAATTTTATAGTATTTTAAAAGTGTCATTATCTGTGTTTTAAAAGAAAATCTTGAGTGCATGGGAGGTTCAGTGGTAGAATGTTAATCTTCCTTGTGGGAGACCCGGGTTCGATTCCCGGACCATGCCCCCCCCGCCAAAATCTCAGAATATTTTAAATTATTGCCTTATGCCGTAGTTTCTAAGATCCAATTGTTTCAAGCAGAATGGGAATTTCATTTCTCCATTTAGTTTGAGGGAAGATCTCATTTTGGCCATTTAATCCTTTGATGACAAGGAGCTGTTGATAAGGATAAAATGAAATTAGGTATTAGTTCCTGTGTACCCAGTTGAGGGAGGAAAAAAAAGGCAGGATAAAAAACTGATACCCAGCCAGGCAGTATACAGGACAGAATAAGAACAAAATAAAATGTATGTGGTCTTCATGCTTAACTATTGATAAAATGCACTTACTTTTCCATTCTTCCCAGATATTCCTTTTCTCTTTTTCTTGCCTCTGCTTTCTTTCCCCTCACTTTCTCTTCAATTACGATTAGCCTGATCTCTTTCTTCAGTTCTCTTGTCTTTTCCAGCCTTCATCTCTGATTCATTAGGGAGAATCATCTGGCTTGGGGAGTCCAGAAGAAATTGTTACCGGGCAAAGATGGTGGATTCTTTTGCCTGATGCGTTCAAATGACCAATTTCTGAGGCACCAGGGTTTCAAAGAGATGAAAAGTTTATTGCTTGGTGTATAGGCAGCGGACAGATGGCCTATCAGCCCAGAATATGTCACTCCAAACTGCAGTAATTCTGATAGTTTTATTAGAGAAAAAGATGGGCCCCAGATGATGTAATTAGAGGTGATCTAATTATTGCGCATGCGCAGATTGATTCCATGCTTAATCACAGAAGATATGTAAGAACATGGCAGCCTTAATATGACGATAGGTGTGAGTTTTAGTATTATAATGAGGTATAAGTGACGTAGATTAAAGTCAAAGCTTCTGCGCATATCAGGCAGGCCTACTTTGGTTGGTTGTCAAGATAACCTTTGACTTGGGGTGGTTAGTTCTGGACTGACCCAAGACCTTCATTAATAAACATTAGGGGCTGTCTTTAGTGATTATAAGACTCTTAAGTTGAAAAACTGGATAAATAGGTACAAATGAACGTTAGTCACAAGGTTTTTACGATCATGGGGCAGAAGATAAGGGCTATACAATCATTTTCAGAGATCAGGCAGCTGGATTACAATGAGAGATTTCAGGTATTTCCCTCTATCTACTCCAATATACCAGAAAGCAAAAAGGAATGTTTATATAATGATTCAGTAATCAAAACCACCCCCTGAACTCTAATTTCTTGGTTACAAATTCACAGAGACCTTAGTGATTGGGGCAGCCCCGTGGAGTGCTTCCTTGTCATCGGAACCCGCCGTCCCTCTTTCTTGCCACTACTCTCCCACCAGCTCTACTTGACCACCAGGGCAGGAGGAGAGCAGAATTAACAGAATGAGTGGAGGAAGAAGAGGATGGGTTTTGGAGTCCTGGATTGTTGCTAATTTGTGATATGATTTTGGGCTCCAACATTGTGGGCTTTAAAAATATGCTTCTATAAAGCACAATAGACGTATTGTATGCATAAGACTTTGAGGGAGGCTCAAAAGAGCAGGAAGGAGAAATACTACTCCAGAACATTGTGTCCGTAGTCTGATAGATTGGTGAGATGATTGTGCAGCAATTTTTACTGACTCAAAACCTGAAAGCATCAGTGTCCTCATATTGCCCCAAACTCTATCCCAGAAGAATGTGTTAGCATGGTTCAAAATCTGTGAAAGAGGAATGAATTTCCTGTATTTTGGCACATACCTTTTTAGCTTTTTAAAGTGCCCTGGCCGTATTCTTTCCAAATCTGTGCTGACGCGTCTCCTCTTCACCCTGGTATTGCTCTGTTTGTTCTTTTTACATTTGATTAAAGTCTCCCTTTTTTTGGGAATTAATTATAGATTCCTCCAGATGCAGGAGGAATTAATCTGTACCTTTTAAGCACGTACATGGCTTCTTTGCATGGCATTAATTTGCACCGGTTTCCAAATTGCTTTGTGAATATTCCTAAGTAACTTCAGGTTACTGGTGCCCCAACTGCATTAGAAACTTCGAGGTCCCAGAAGTGCTCATAGACCTTTGGGGAAGTAATATCCTTATCAAGGAGGCATGAGAGAGTGCCTGAGAAAAGCATGTTTTCCTTGAAAGTATTTTTTATTTTCCTTTTTTTCATTCACATAATGGGGGGTCAGAACTGGATGTTTATGGATGTATAGTACTGTAGGTTTTTGTTTTCCTTTTTGTTTTTGCTACCCCATAACCTTGGCAGAGGTTGAGATGCTCTTGTGGAAATTTGAATATTGGAGAAATGCTAACGAGATAGGGGGAATGATTTTAACCACCTTACTCAATGGCTGTTTTTCTGTTTTCTGAGCCCGGCTTTCTGCTCTGTCTTTGAGGCTAAGAGCTAACTAAATCCCTGCAATAAATTATTTATCAGCATTAGCAAGAGTTGCTTTCTGTGTCTCCCAGTCCTGCTTGAATCGCAGGGCTCAAAGTCAGCACACACTTGTAGGACATGAGTGTATCCCTCAGGCTCCAGACATTTCAAAATCACATGAGAAGAGAATTTCAGAAGGTTGCATTTTGATTTTGCCAGATGTAGCAGAATTTTGTGCATAGCTCTGGGGAGCTGAAGTATAAACCTACAAGAGGAGTCACTTGGTTAGATGCTGTGGCCCTGATAATTATGCTAGATTCGCCACAGTGCTTTTTGCTTTACCACAGCTCAGAGCAGTGCAGAAGGAAGTACCCAAGCCCTGGGCTGTAGAAGTCAGTGCTGATGCCTACTTTGGCAGTTCACCTGCTGCCTGTCTTCCTTCTCTGAGTGCTACTCAGGCACCAATTCTGCCTCCTGCAGGGACAGAAGCAGGATAAGGGAGGGTGGCAAGGATTGACCCAGGATTTGGGCATTGTCAAACATGAACAAACTTCTCTTCCCTTCCACTTTATATTCCTTCACACAGTGTCGAAACCTAATGATTTGCTTTGAGTCAGACACGTGTCTTGGTTGGACTGCTGGTAAAAATCTTTGAAAGGATGTGCTGGGAGTAGAAGTTCAGCACCTTGTTCATTTATTGGAGAATAGGCTCTTTCTCAGAGAGTTGCTGAGTTTATTTTATTTTTTTAACATTTTTAAATTGTGAAATATAACAGGTATACAAAACAATAATTTCAAAATATATCATACAAGTAGCTTTGAAACAGATTTCAGAGTTTAGTGTGGGTTACAGTTCCACAATTTTAGGTTTTTCTTTCTAGCTGCTCTAAAACACTGGAGACTAAAAGAAATATCAATATAATAATTCAGCAGTCATATTCATTTGTTAGGATCTTCTCTAACTCCTCCTTCTCCTTTGATCCTTCTCCCAAAATCTTTAGGGGTATTTGGACTATGCCCAGTCTAACATTTTCATGTTAGGAAGGGCTGTTGACAGTACAGGACAGAGGGATGAAACTAGTTGATGTTCTGGAGAGACTGGCCCCTCTGAGTTTCAGGACTTATCAGGCCTAGGAACCCATCTGGAGGTTGTATGTTTCTGGAAGGTAATAGTAGCACATGAAATTTTTATAGAATCGTAGCTAGAGCCCTAGGTGGAGAACCCAGTTTTGAATGGTGAGCATCAAAATAGTTTATGTAGGGAGGCCCAGATGCATGATTTTGGGTGGGACAATAACAAAATTTCATGCTTCTCCCCTTATCCCACTTCCTCTACTCTTCCTTTCTTCAGATTTTGAGGAAGCTTAAAGAAATACAACATAAAAGTGAAATAACTAAAGCAATACAAGGTAAAGGAAAGAGGCTAACAGCTATAAGCCTGTGTATATATATATGCTTTCTCTAGCAGTAGAAGAAAGAGGGAAACACACTCAGCAATAAGATTCATAGCTGTTGGTCTGGAAAGTTGCAAAAGGCTTTGAATATCTGCTTTTAGGATAAGAGGTAGAACACAGATATGGTCTGAGAACAAAGAAGATGTGAAGATTATTCTGTTGGGAAATTCTACCAAAAAGAGAATGAAAAATAGGAATTGAGAACAGAAGTACCTATGCTGTGAAGAAGAAAAAATTTCAAATATAAAGAACTTTAAAAATCACAACAAATAAAAATGTTTAGAATGATTTCATTTATTTGTAATAAAAATTAGTAAAATTGGCACGTGAGCAGTTCCAAAGCAAAGATAATTTTTCTCCTGAATCACACTCAGATTTGTTTGATTACTCTTATTGCAGAATGTAGCCTCACAAGGAAATAATCAACTATTGTGTTCCATTGTACTTAATTAAATTATCTTAACATGAGATTGTTGACCCGAATAGCACATATGATTTGGTTGAAGACATTTTTGGAAAGCAAGTTAATTAGTATAATTTTGTTGAAAATAAGTATGCCCACGTACTTTTGTCATAAATGTTTGTCATTTTCATGATTCTGGGCTGGTTTTGCAACCTTTACTGTATTTTATAAACATTACTGTTACTTTTACAGCTTTTAGGTTTCATTTGTTAATTCTTTTTCAGGTTCATTGTACTATTTGTAATGGCATAGCTGATTAAGCCCCTAAATTTCTGATGGTATTGAATTGATTAAGTAAATGGTGGTATATTACAAAATAGTCTATATTTTGTGACATCAGTCAAAATTTGAAGAAACTGTGTGGAGGTGAAGAAAAAAAACGTCCCTGGGGAAGCCATTGGAGCCTGGAGAGAAAGCTAGCAGATGTCACCATGTACCTTTCCAGCTGAGAGAAAAATCCCTAACATCATTGGCCTTCTTGAACCAAGGTATCTTTCCCTGGATGCCTTAATTTGGACATCTTTATCGCTTTGTCTTAATGTGGACATTTTCATGGCCTTAGAACTGTCAACTTGCAGCTTAATAAATTCCCTTTTAAAAAGCCATTCTGTTTCTGTATATTGCACTCTGGCAGCTTACAAACTAACACACATGCCATTCTCTTCATTTCTGCTTCCCCTTTGTTTTTCTGCTTTGGACCATGGCAAAGCATAGTCTGTTTCCCCCACCATCCTTTTCTTTTTGCCTACATTAGGTTGTATAATCAGTTGATATGCATTGTGTTAGTTTCCTAGAGAAATTCATTCTCTCACAATTGTGGAGGCGAGAATTCCGAAATCAAGGGATTGGCAGGACGCTGCTCCCTCTGAAACCTCTCGGGGAGAATCCTTCCTTGTCTCTTCTGACTTCTGGGGTCGCCAGCAGTCCTTGGTGTTCTTGGCTTGCAGCCACAGCGCTTCTCTGCCCCTGCCATCATACGGCATTCCCTGCGCTCATCTGTCTGTCTGTCTCTGTGTCCAGACTTCCTTTCTAATCCGTTCCTAATCCATGTTTGGCCTCATCTTAACTAATCACATCTTCAGGGACCCTATTTCCATATAAGGCCATATTCGTTGGATTGGGGGTTAAGTCTTGAACATGTCTTTCTAGTGAACATAGTTCACCCCATAACATGCATCTTCAGGGCTGCACCGCTTTATTAAGGCTAGCATGCCTGTTTTTGGGCAGTGTCTGAATCATACCTGTTAAATGTTTTGAATTCTGTCTGTATCAGGGTTCTCTAGGGAAACAGGACCAACAGGAGATATCTGTATATATTAAGATTTTTATAAGAATTGCTGTTCCACAACTGTGGGGATGGGCAAATCCAAATTCCATAGGGCAGGCTGCAAGCTGGTAACTCTGATGAAAGTTTTCAGTGAATTCTCTAGGAGAGTCCAGCTGGCTGAAGTAGAGATGGACATTCTCTCTTTTCACTACTGAAGTCATCACTTGTTTAAAGCCTTCAACTGATTGGATGAGACATCTCTCATTGTTGAAGGCGACCCTTCAGTTGATTATAGATGTAATCAGCCATAGATGCAATCAACTTACTGATGATTTATGTCCACAAAATGTCCTCGCAGTATCAAACATACTAGTACTTGCTTGACCAAAGAACTGGACACCATAATCTGGCCAAGGTAATAAATGAACTTAACCATCATACCACCCCTGCTTTCAATCCAGTGTACTGTTAGAAAAAAAAAAAAGACCCAGACCCATTTCTCAGGAGATGACTTTCAGTTTGGGGATGGGCAGTGAGGCCGTATGGGCTGGGGGTGGATCAGACACATCAGTAATGACACCAAGATGCGGTTTTTCTGTGTTCAAGGAGAGAACAGAGCATTTGGGAACAGAGGCACTAGCTAGAGAAGGCTTCCTGGAGGAGGAGATGAGATCAGCGTTGAAGAATGTAATTCTTTGTAAAACATGGCCCTTTGTTCTCTCTTTCCAGGCCTTCACTGGTGCTCCATTGTCTCCTTAGAAAGGCTACTTCCTTTGCCTGTCATTAAGGTCCTCCATAATCTGGCTCCAATCTACTTTTTCACTTTTTTTTCTTTTTCATTCCTTTCCTCACTTCTTTCTCTCTTATTTCCTTTCCTGTATCCCTTCGTGCACCAGCGTGAGTTGGCAGACTCCATATCCAGGTGCCTAAGTTTTCAAGGTGCCTCTGAATAATATGCTTATAGTTAGCGCGCAATCAGTATGCTGAGTAACCCTAGAGATCAAGTACAGGGAATTTTTTCCCTCTCTTTAAAATTTGAATATAGTGATGGAATAACAGAATTGCTTTTGAACATAAGATAAAACAAACATATCCAAATCTTCAGATCCCAGCAAGCTAGAGTCAACTGCTGTGGTTATGAAATCTCCATCCCTGGGGACTTCAAGAACATAGCCTCTATTTGTAGAGGATGATTAAAGACTCATTGTCCCTGAAGATGATCTGTTGGTTACAGGAGTCTTTGAGGTTCAGGATGGGTCATTTGTCTGAGGTTTTGTGGGTGACTGAGGAAGATGGAGAGAAATGGTGTAAAGGGGGCATGTGAAAGGTGGAGGCAGCCTCTCCTCCTGCAATTACTGTTTGGAAGGATAGCCTCAGCTGCAAAAGCAGCTGGGAAGGTTGGAAAGACATATTTCTTAGGGTCTCTGAGCTGTGTTTTTGTACCAAATAAGCTTCATGCTTTTTACTTTTTAGTTTTCATTGACACTGCAGCTTTAAATGCAGTTAATGCCTGAGGAGCTATAGTGGGTCCCTAAAAAGAAAGAAGAAGGGCATCCCTGGAGGAAACAGTTGTCTGTCACCTGGAGATAAAAATGCAATGCCCTTGGGAGATGGGCTCGCCTGTCTGCCTGCAGGCTGAGGGATGTGTGCTGCTCCAGGAGAGCAGGGACTGCAGGTGATTGTGCTTCTAAGTGTTTTCTCCCAGCAGATTCTAAGATCCAAAAAGTTAAATGAGTTCAGAGTGGTTGTTAGCAAGGGACTGGGGCTGAAACTCGGTGATTCTTACTAAACCAGATGGGCTGTGGGAGTGTTACCAATGCTAGATTCATAGGGCACAAAGAATATTGCCTGACAGTAGCTTTACAAAATAGAAGAAAAGTTCTTTCTTTTTTTTTAATTGTGAAAAATAACATATATACCAAAAAAAAAAAATTTCAAAGCACACTGTAACAGTTAGTTATAGCATGAATTTCAGAGTTTGGTATGGGTTACAGTTCCACAGTTTTAGGTTTTTCTTTCCAGCTGCTCCAAGATACTGGAGACTAAAAGAAATACCAGTATAATGATTCAGCACTCATATTCATTTGTTAAACTCGACCTTCTCTGTATAACTACACCTACTTCTTTGATCTTTTTCGCAATCTTTAGGAATATTTGGGCTGCGTCCATTCTAACTTTTTCATGTTGATAATATGGGATAGGAGAAGAAAAGTTCATTAGATTTAGCATTTGGAAGGGCTCAAAGGAGCAGAAAATTGGTGGTAATAAAACTGTGTTTTAAAATCATTGCATATCTTAAGGTATAAACTTGAAATGTAAAGAATACATGCCATGAAAAGAAAAACACAAATCAGAATAAAAACCGCAATTCCTAACACTAAAATATTACCTTAGAATTATAAAGTTTAATATGTCTTTCTTGGGACACATGTCAATAAGGGAAAGTTTTGTAGGAAACTTTTGGGACATTGCAATTTCTTGTTTAATCTCCAGCTTTAAAACTCACTCAGAACTTCTTTGAATTTAAAGTAACTAGGTGTTTTTGAGTGTCAGTACACTCTGAACTCTGTTTTCATTGATGACTTGCTCCTCTAATTTTAGTTAAACTATATTTATTCACTTTACTCAACCAGTAATTACTGAGCATGAAAGAGATGGGACAGTGATTGTGCTGGGTGTTGAGAATACAAAATAAAACAAAACAGAACAAACCAACAAAAATAAGACTTGTTCTCTTGCCTCTAGGAATTAGACAAACAGGTAGTTACAAAAAAGCATAAGTGATCTATATTACTACCCAGAACATTGCTTTCATTCTTTGCACTTGAAAGATTCACATCATCTTAAAAGTTGGAAGGAATTTTAAATAGTATGAAGATCCTATCCAACCCTTTATCTGATGTGCCATTCCTTTCTGTCTTAGGAGTTAGCCTCCTTCACTTAGGACAGCTGGACTTGTTAAGAAGTTCATTGCTTCACTAAATTTAAACCCGAAGTTAACTTTGATCTCTTCTTATGACTAAACTCTGACCATAGACATTATGACACACTGTTCATCCAGCTTACACAAGCAATGAGGGCTGGATGACCATTTTATTACTGTTATTTTGTTAAAGTTCAAGCCCATGACTCTCATACTCTTTGCACAAGTATTCTGTCTCTTCTTAGAATAAATGGGTAATAGTTATACTGAAGGTTCTAGAAAGGACCCTTCTAATGAGCAAAGGAAAAATATACCCTTCCTAGACCGGTGGTTGGCAAGCTTTTCTTCTGCAAAGAATAGCAAATATTTTAGGCTTTACCTCTCCACATGGTCTCTGTGGTGAACACTCATCTCTGCTTTTGTAGCAGCATAGTGGCCATAGGCAATAGATATATGGATGAGTGTAGCTGTGTTTCAGTAAAACTTTATTTACAAAAACTTTATTGGTTTTGTCCTGAGCTACAGGTATACCTTTTAGGGCTTCATTTTGTAGACAAGGGGTCAGGACCCAGCTCTGAGGGACCCATGCTAGAGATATACCTCTCCACATCCTTGCTTAGTACCTGCATTATGTTTTTTTTTAAAATCGCATTATCCGTGTTCATTTAGTTTTTTTTTAAGCAGTTTTTTTGTGTTATATTCACATACCATACTATCCATCCAAAATGTATAGTCAATGGCTTTTTCCTAAAAAAATTTTTATTGATATATATTTTATATTCCCATACTGTATAATCATCCAAAGTGTACAGTCAGTGGTTCACAATATATCCGCTTAGTTTTAGCTAAAAATATTATATCATTGCCTAGCTTTATTGTTAGTTTTCTTCATCTGTCTTTAGCAGTAAATTTATTTTGTATGTATTTATTGAGTAATTGAGTAATGATATACTGAATGGATATTTGTTAAATATATCTTGATATATTTATTTATGGAATGGAGTTACAGAATGGGCAATTCAGACAGATGGGTCAAAAGTCAGAGAAGAATGTACAGCAGAAATCTCGCTTTCAGTTGTCTTCCAGTGACCCAGCCTCAGGAGGAAACCTGCTTTACCAGATTCTGCTCTAGGCTTCCAGAGATGCAGATATACTAGAGTATTTAGAGTGACTTTGAGGTTTTAGCTAAAGCAGATTTTCACACTGAGAATGTTCTGGTGACTTTATTTTTTAATGGATTCAAAGCAAAGATTTTGATCTTCCTTTAGTGTCCAGGAAAGGGTCCAGCCATTTTAAGAATTGGAAGGAATTTTTGTAGTATATCACGTTATCCAATATAATATGTTCCAGGAAGCAGGAGTCTCTGACATGTCTAGGAGTTGCTCATTCAAATTCTGGTTGAACCCTTCCCCACACAGTTGCTTGTGACTTTGTATGGCTTGTCATTCCATTATTGGTCAGATATAACTTTTTTATGAGGTTCTTTCTACATTTACATTTTCATCCCTGTAACATCCATTTGCTTATCTGAGCTCTGCCCCCTGAAGCATCACAAATTAAAGTCTGTTCCTTCTACATCACAACAACCCTTGGTGTGTTTTAGCATGTCTTGATGTGAATAATGGTCAGAGAATGCTACTGCACTCTGCTATTTTTAGTTATCCTGCTATCTTTAGTTGATGAAGTCATGTCCTGATAGACCAGCAGGCCACCTTTATTTCACATGAGGTTTAAAGAAATTGTGAAACTGACTTACCACCTCTTAGAAAGCTAACAAAGGAAACCTTGGAAGTTGCTGTCTTGGAAACTTGCAAACTGTTACTTTCATCAATAATGGACCTGATTGTAAGCAAATTAGTTAAAAAAAATTACTTTTAAAAGGGTAGTATTAATTAACTTGACAAATACTTAGATAAAACAATAGCATGTATCTCTCCATTAGTCAAAGTTTATACTTAGAATTAAAGGCATAATTCTTAATTATAGATTTGGATATTTGGAGGTGAATGCAGAGTTCATCTGGTTTAACATCTTCTGTTGGCATGTTAAGTTTGTGTACTGATGATTTTAGAAAGGTGTCTTTCTAAATGTGAAGTGAAAGAACCTGCGGGAAACGTCAGTAATGGTAAATATGTCTGTAAGATGTGGATGTTCTCTAAAACGGAAAAAAATGAGAAGTGACCTCCTTCGGCTGGCTGCTGTAGAGCGGAAGACATCCTGAAGTAATAAAATAGGAAATGCGTCCTTGGAGTCCAGTGTGCACGAGTGTGTTTCTGCATTAGCAGTCAAGTGGCCAGCTTCCCCCTGACTGTGGCCTCTCAGTTTCTTTACCGGAAGGTCTCTGCATTCTTTATCTGCAGACCTCTGGGCTGCTCACTGAAGACTCTCGGGAGGAAAGGCAACGTCGAGGGAAGAAGAGGACAACTTCCTTGAGTAACTGATTATCCTAGGGAAAATCCTATGCAAACAAGTCAGGAAATATTTATTAACTTCTCCTTGGCAATTTTACAGCATTTTTCCTCCAAATATTTAAAAGCCCTCTATAAAACCTCACCCTTAAAAAATGATTTACAAATCACAGTGTGAACCCAGTCCTAACTGCCCGTATGCTTAGCGGGCAGTTCTGTGTATTTGAAGAACCTCTAGCCCAGCAGGCAGGCCCTGGAAAGGTCTAAACAGATTCACCCAGCTGCAAACCACTCTATAGCGACTTATTCTCAAAGAGCAGAATCACCTAAGTGCAAAACTGTTTCATCATTTTGATACTTGTCTCCCAGTACTGCCACTAGACTTAAGTGTGAATTATCTCCTCAAAGAAATACATGAGTAAACTCTTGATAAATCACTATTCTCTAGTAATAAAGTGCTATTTGCTTAAAGCCGTAGGAAATGGAACACAATAGTTTCCCAGGAAATTAGGCCAGATGAAGATACCTGAGTCAGTGTGGGGTTTGAGGTGGATAGGTTTATGGAGGTGAGTGGTTTGCAGCTGGGTGAATCTATTTAGGCCTTTCCAGGGCCTGCCTGCTGGGCTAAAAGTTTTTCCAATACACAGAACTGCCCGCTAAGCATACGGGCAGTTAGGACTGGGTTCACACTGTGATTTTGTAAATCATTTTTTAAGGGTGAGGTTTTATAGAGGGCTTTTAAATATTTGGAGGAAAAATGCTGTAAAATTGCCAAGGAGAAGCTAATAAATATTTCCTGACTTGTTTGCACAGGATTTTCCCTAGGATAATCAGTTACTCAGACACAGTACCCTTTACTTAAGGTTTTATCACATACCAGAGACAAGACAATTGGGGTTTTCTAATAAATCACCTAACTTGACTTTTACAAGGTCAGAGTTTCTTTGAAGGACATTTAATGTGTTACTGTGCCATTTTGAAACTATTATGTGTCCCAGAGAAGCCGTGCTTTAATCCTGATCCCATCTTGTGGGGCCAGACCTATTGTTTAGGGTAGGAAACTTTGAGTGTATTATTTCCATGGAGATGTGACATGCCCAGTTGTGGATGTGACCTTTTGGTTAGATTACTTTCATGAAGTTGTGATATACCCAATTGGATGTGGCCTTTTGATTAGCTGGAAATGTGACTCCACCCATTCAAGGTGGGTCTTGATTAGTTAGCTGGAGTCCTTTAAAAGGGAAACATTTTGGAGAAACCTCAAATGCAGAGGCTTGGAGAACAGTTGCTTCAGAACTAACAGAGACACAGATGTTTGGAGATGCTTGGAGTGCTGACAGAGAGAGCAGATGTCTTGACATGGGCAGGGCTGGGCAGAGCCCAGCAGATGTTGCCATGTGTGGGAAGCTAAGCAAGCGAGGATTTGGAAAGGGCCAAGGGAAGCCAAGAGATGAAATCTAGCCCAGGAGAAGACAAGTAAAGGACCCCTCCATGAGAAACAGAGGCTGAAAGCAATGGAGCCCAGGAACAAGGGACCAGCAGATGTTAGCCACATGCCTTCCCACCTTTCAGAGCATTCCAGATGGCATTAGCCTTTCTTGAGTGAAGGTAGTTTCTTATTAGTGCCTTAATTTGAATATTTTTATGGCCTTGGAACTGTAAACTTGTAACTTAATAATTTCCTTTATAAAAGCCATTCCATTTCTGGTATATTGCATTCCAGCAGCTTTAGCAAACCCAGGCAGTTACTGTATGATTTCAGTTATATGACATTCTGGAGAAGGCAAAACTACTGAAAAAGTTAAGAACTGTGGTTGCCAGGTATTTAGGAGGGAGGGATGAAAAGGTGCAGTACAGGACATTTTTAGGGCAACAAAATTATTCTATATGATAGTGCAGTAGTAAAGTCAAAACATAATACATTTTTTAAAGCCAGTGGAACTGTACAACAGGAAGGATGAATTTTAATGAAAATTACGAACTTTAGTTAATAATCATGTATCAATATTGGTTCATCATTTGTAGCAATTAAAAGTAAATCTTTGAGGAGAGAGGAGCCAAGATGGTGGCTTAGTAAAGTACACGCGTCTTAGTTCCTCCTCCAGAGCAACTACTAGGTGACCAGAAACTGCAGAACAGCTCCCGGGGCCACGGCAGGGAACGGACACACAGCGTACCCCAGTCTGGACTGGCTAGACCATCTTCGATACTCTGCTGCAGTGAGCTCCCCGAGCGGCGCGCGCTTCCCCGGGCTGTGGCAGCTGGCGGCCGGCGCCCCTCCCTCCCTCCTTCCCGGACCGGCTGAGAATCTCGGAGAGGCAAGTTTCCCAAGCCACAGCGGCCGGCGCCCCTCTTTCGCGGGCGGCTTCCTGGACTGGCTACGAGTCTCGGATAAGCGGGCTCCCCAAGCCGCGACGGCTGGTGACCGGTGCCCCTCCCCCACAGGCGGCTGCCCGGAGGGAGAGGAGGAGGTTTCCGATAGTGGCAGGGACTGGGTCCAACCAAACACCAATAGTGGCATTAATAGGAGCCACAACATCTTTTGCTGGTGGGACCCGCAGACAGACAGGCGCCACCTACTGGGCAGGAAAAAAAAAAACAGAGTACAGAGACTTCACAGGAAAATCTTTCAACCTGCTGGGTCTCACACTCAGGGAAATCTGATTAAATTTAATCAGCAAAAAATAACAAATCACACCAGGAAAATTGAAGATATGGGTGAGTCAAAGGAACAAACCAGTAGTTTAAATGAGATACAGGAGCTGAGACAACTAATTCTGAATATTGAACAGAAATGGAAAGCCTCTTCAAAAACCAAATCAATAAATTGAGGGAGGATATGAAGAAGGCAAAGAATGAACAAAAAGAAGAAATGGAAAGTCTGAAAAAACAAATCACAGAACTTATGGGAATGAAAGATACAGTAGAAGAGATGAAAAAAACAATGGAAACCTACAATGGTAGATTTCAAGAGACAGAGGTTAGAATTAGTGAACTGGAGGATAGAACATCTGAAATCCAAAAAGAAACAGAAACTATAGGGAAAAGAATGGAAAAATTTGAGCAGGGGCTCAGGGAATTGAATGATAATATGAAGCGCACAAATATACGTGTTGTGGGTGTCCCAGAAGGAGAAGAGAAGGGAAAAGGAGGAGAAAAACTAATGGAAGAAATTATCACTGAAAATTTCCCAACTCTTATGAAAGACCTAAAATTACAGATCCAAGAAGTGCAGCGCACCCCAAAGAGAATAGATCCAAATAGGTATTCTCCAAGACACTTACTAGTCAGAATGTCAGAGGTCAAAGAGAAAGAGAGGATCTTGAAAGCAGCAAGAGAAAAACAATCCATCACATACAAGGGAAACCCAATAAGACTCTGTGTAGATTTCTCAGCAGAAACCATGGAAGCAAGAAGACAGTGGGATGATATATTTAAATTACTAAAAGAGAAAAACTGCCAACCAAGACTTCTATATCCAGCAAAATTGTCCTTCAAAAATGAGGGAGAAATTAAAACATTTTCAAACAAAAAACCACTGAGAGAATTTGTGACCAAGAGACCAGCTCTGCAAGAAATACTAAAGGGAGCACTAGAGTCAGATACGAAAAGACAGAAGAGAGAGGTGTGGTGAAGAGTGTAGAAAGAAGGAAAATTAGATATGATATATATAATACAAAAGGCAAAATGGTAGAGGAAAGTATAACCCAAACAGTAATAACACTAAATGTTAATGGACTGAATTCCCCAATCAAAAGACATAGACTGGCAGAATGGATTAAAAAACAGGATCCTTCTATATGCTGTCTACAGGAAACACATCTTAGACCCAAAGATAAACATAGGTTGAAAGTGAAAGGTTGGGAAAAGATATTTCATGCAAATAACAACCAGAAAAGAGCAGGAGTAGCTATACTAATATCCAACAAATTAGACTTCAAATGTAAAACAGTTAAAAGAGACAAAGAAGGATACTATCTACTAATAAAAGGAACACATAAACAAGAAGACATAACAATCATAAATATTTACGCACCGAATCAGAATGGCCCAAAATATGTGAGGAATACACTACAAATACTGAAAAGGGAAATAGACACATCTACCATAATAGTTGGAGACTTCAATTCCCCACTCTCATCAATGGACAGAACATCTAGACAGAGGATCAATAAAGAAACAGAGAATTTGAATATTACAATAAATGAGCTAGACTTAACAGACATTTATAGGACATTATACCCCACAACAGCAGGATACACCTTTTTCTCAAGTGCTCATGGATCATTCTCAAAGATAGACCATATGCTGGGTCACAAAGCAAGTCTCAACAAATTTAAAAAGATTGAAATCATACACGACACTTTCTTGAATCATAAAGGAATGAAGTTGGAAATCAATAATAGGCAGAGTGCCAGAAAATTCACGAATACGTGGAGGCTCAACAACACACTCTTAAACAACCAGTGGGTCAAGGAAGAAATTACAAGAGATATTAGTAAATATCTTGAGGCGAATGAAAATGAAAACACAACATATCAAAACCTATGGGACGCAGCAAAGGCAGTGCTAAGAGGGAAATTTACTGCCCTAGATGCCTATATCAAAAAAGAAGAAAGGGCAAAAATTCGAGAATTAACTGTCCACTTGGAAGAACTGGAGAAAGAACAGCAAACTAACCCCAAAGCACACAAAAGGAAAGAAATAACAAAGATTAGAGCAGAAATAAATGAAATTGAGAATGTGAAAACAATAAAGAAAATCAGTAAGACCAGAAGTTGGTTCTATGAGAAAATCAACAAGATTGATGGGCCCTTAGCAAGATTGACAAAAAGAAGAAGAGAGAGGATGCAAATAAATAAGATCAGAAATGGAAGAGGAGACATAACCACTGACCTCACAGAAATAAAGGAGGTAATAACAGGATACTGTGAACAACTTTACACTAATAAATACAACAATGTAGATGAAATGGACAAGTTCCTAGAAAGGCATGAACAACTAACTTTGACTCAAGAAGAAATAGATGACCTCAACAAACCAATCACAAGTAAAGAAATTGAATCAGTCATTCAAAAGCTTCCCAAAAAGAAAAGTCCAAGACCAGACGACTTCACATGTGAATTCTACCAAACATTTCAGAAAGAATTAGTACCAACCCTGCTCAAACTCTTCAAAAAAATTGAAGAGGAGGGAAAGCTACCTAATTCATTCTATGAAGCCAACATCACCCTCATACCAAAAGCAGGCAAAGATATTACAAAAAAAAGAAAACTACAGACTAATCTCTCTAATGAATATAGATGCAAAAATCCTCAACAAAATTCTAGCAAATCGAATCCAGCAACACATTAAAAGAATTATACATCATGACCAAGTAGGATTCATCCCAGGTATGCAAGGATGGTTCAACATAAGAAAATCAATTAATGTAATACACCATATCAACAAATCAAAGCAGAAAAATCACATGATCATCTCAATTGATGCAGAGAAGGCATTTGACAAGATTCAACATCCTTTCCTGTTGAAAACACGTCAAAGGATAGGAATACTAGGGAACCTCCTTAAAATGATAGAGGGAATATATGAAAAACCCACAGCTAATATCATCCTCAATGGGGAAAAATGGAAAACTTTCCCCCTAAGATCAGGAACAAGACAAGGATGTCCATTATCACCACTGTTATTCAACATCGTGTTGGAGGTTCTAGCCAGGGCAATTAGACAAGAAAAAGAAATACAAGGCGGGCGGGCCGCGGTGGCTCAGCGGGCAAGAGTGCTTGCCTGCCGTGCCGGAGGACCCCGGTTCGATTCCCGGCCCTAGCCCATGTAAAAAACAAAAACAAACAAACAAAATATAATAAAACAAGAAAATGTTTAAAAATGTTTCCCTTTCTTCCTCCCTTCCTTCCTTCCATCCTTCCTTCCTTCTCTGTCTTTCCTAAAAAAAAAAAAAAAAAAAGAAATACAAGGCATCAAAATTGGAAAGGAAGAAGTAAAACTATCACTGTTTGCAGACGATATGATACTATATGTCGAAAACCTTGAAAAATCCACAGCAACACTACTAGAGCTAATAAATGAGTACAGCAAAGTAGCAGGTTACAAGATCAACATTCAAAAATCTGTAGTGTTTCTATACACTAGCAATGAACAAGCTGAGGGGGAAATCAAGAAACGAATTCCATTTACAATTGCAACTAAAAGAATAAAATACTTAGGAATACATTTAACTAAAGAGACAAAAGACCTGTACAAAGAAAACTACAAAAAACTGTTAAAAGAAATCACAGAAGACCTAAATAGATGGAAGGGCATACCGTGTTCATGGATTGGAAGACTAAATATAGTTAAGATATCAATCCTACCTAAATTGATTTACAGATGCAACGCAATACCAATTGAAATCCCAACAACTTATTTTTCAGAAATAGAAAAACCAATAAGCAAATTTATCTGGAAGGGCAGGGTGCCCCGAATTGCTAAAAGTATCTTGAGGAAAAAAAACGAAGCTGGAGGTCTCACGCTGCCTGACTTTAAGGCATATTATGAAGCCACAGTGGTCAAAACAGCATGGTACTGGCATAAAGATAGATATATCGACCAATGGAATCGAATAGAGTGCTCAGATATAGACCCTCTCATCTATGGACATTTGATGTTTGATAAGGCAGTCAAGCCAACTCACCTGGGACAGAACAGTCTCTTCAATAAATGGTGCCTAGAGAACTGGATATCCATATGTAAAAGAATGAAAGAGGACCCGTATCTCACACCCTATACAAAAGTTAACTCAAAATGGATCAAAGATCTAAACATTAGGCCTAAGACCATAAAACAGTTAGAGGAAAATGTAGGGAGATATCTTATGAATCTTACAATTGGAGGCGGTTTTATGAACCTTAAACCTAAAGCAAGAGCACTGAAGAAAGAAAGAAATAAATGGGAGCTCCTCAAAATTAAACACTTTTGTGCATCAAAGAACTTCATCAAGAAAGTAGAAAGACAGCCTACACAATGGGAGACAATATTTGGAAACGACATATCAGATAAAGGTCTAGTATCCAGAATTTATAAAGAGATTGTTCAACTCAACAACAAAAAGACAGTCAATCCAATTACAAAATGGGACAAAGACTTGAACAGACACCTCTCAGAAGAGGAAATACAAATGGCCAAAAGGCACATGAAGAGATGCTCAATGTCCCTGGCCATTAGAGAAATGCAAATCAAAACTACAATGAGATATCATCTCACACCCACCAGAATGGCCATTAGCAACAAAACAGAAAATGACAAGTGCTGGAGAGGATGCGGAGAAAGAGGCACACTTATCCACTGTTGGTGGGAATGTCAAATGGTGCAACCACTGTGGAAGGCAGTTTGGCGGTTCCTCAAAAAGCTGAATGTAGAATTGCCATACGACCCAGCAATACCATTGCTAGAGTATCTACTCAGAGGACTTAAGGGCAAAGACACAAACGGACATTTGCACACCAATGTTTATAACAGCATTATTTACAATTGCAAAGAGATGGAAACAGCCAAAATGTCCATCAACAGACAAGTGGCTAAACAAACTGTGGTATATACATACGATGGAATATTATGCAGCTTTAAGACAGAATAAACTTATGAAGCATGTAATAACTTGGATGGACCTAGAGAACATTATGCTGAGTGAGACTAGCCAAAAACTAAAGGACAAATACTGTATGGTCCCACTGATGTGAACTGACATTAGAGAATAAAATTGGAATATGTCATTGGTAGCAGAGACCATCAGGAGATAGAAATAGGGTAAGATAATGGGTAATTGGAGCTGAAGGGATACAGACTGTGCAACAAGACTGGATACAAAAACTCAGAAATGGACAGCACAATACTACCTAATTGTAATGTAATTAGGTTAAAACACTGAATGAAGCTGCATCTGAGGTATAGTTTTTTTTTTCTTCTTCTTTTTTTCTTTTTTCTTTTTTTCTCTCTATTATCGTTTTATTTCTTTTTCTGTTATCTTTCTATTTCTTTTTCTAAATCGATGCAAATGTACTAAGAAACGATGAATATGCATCTATGTGATGATATTAAGAATTACTGATTGTATATGTAGAATGGAATGATTTCTAAATGTTGTGTTAGTTAATTTTTTTAATTAATAAAAAAAGTAAATCTTTGAAAAAAATACTTTTTCATGGGACAGTTGTGCTCATTGTACAAGCTTTCTTAATTAACTGAAATATGACTTTATAATTTAAAAAATTAGCTTTATTACCAAACAAAGAAGAAATACCACCTGAGCAAAAATAGAAGATAAATTCCAAAACTCTTATGATGGCTGCATAATGCATTTATTTACTTAATGTATTTTGCTCTCTTATCAGCCAGAATTTCACAAACTCACAAATCTTGTACCAGGCAAACAAACCTTCTGTAGTGTAGTATGAATTGCACTGTGCTTGTCAGTTCTCTGTTTTATTTATTATATGAGTTGTAAATGTCATAATATAAATGACAATTGGACCACATGTTAGAATTTGATATGCATTTATTCGTTTGACTTTACGTTGGCATTGTCTAGACCTCCCCAAAGAACTTGAGGTGTGAAAGACAGGAGGAGACTGAAATCATGCTCACAGCTATGATATAAGACTTATGAGAAGTCTCAGAAGTACAGAAACTGGCCAAGTGAGGTCACAGGAGGGAAGAAAATGCCTGCAAGTATCAAGGGAAGGCTGCGAGGAGTCAGGTAGCTGGTGAGCCCAGTGCTGCAGGCGCACTGGAATCTGGTTTAGTGGAGAAGCAGGGGAAGGGAAGGGCGGTCCAGGAAGATGCGCTGACTTAAACAGAGGCGAGGAGTGTGAAAGTGCCAGGTGTCCTCAGGACCCGAGAATGTGGCTGGGGTGAGAATATTCTTGGAGATACTTGTATGTACAGTGTTTGCCTCTTCATAAGCACTGAATGAATAGTTGTGGAGCTGGAATGTAAGGCTGAGGCAGAGAGTTTGATTCTGTGGCTAGGGATAACCTGGAGTTTTAGTTTTTAATCTTAGCATGGATATATCTGATACATTATAATAACTCTGACTGGTAAGCACTTCTCAATTTGGGCCATTATACTAGTTTGCTGGAAGTGGGGGAGGGTTTGGGGGATAAAAAAACCACAAAGATGAATGTATGCATTTTTTGGTTCATTGGGTTTATTCAGAGGTAGGCAGTTTAAAAAAAAAACTTTGAACAAATTCTGGTTTATTGTAGAATAGAATGTAAAGCTCACATAAAACTGTAAGTATAACCACAGTATTTAAAAAGAAATGATGTTTTGTAGTGGGCCACTGAGAACCTGGGTCGTAGGTGTGGTAGTTAGATTCAGTTGTCAACTTGGCCAGGTGAAGGCACCTAGATCTGTTGCTGTGGACATGGGCCAATGGTACCTGAACCTCATCTGTTGCTCATTACATCTGCAGTCGGCTAAGAAGTGTGCCTGCTGTCATGAATGATGTTTGATTTAATTGGCTGGTGCTTAAATGCAAGAGTTCAACGTAGCACAGCCCAAGCAGCTCAGCATACCTCATCTCAGCACTCGCAGCTCAGCCCAGGCCTTTGGAGATGCAGAAAGGAAATCACCCCAGGGAAAGTTGTTGGAACCCAGAGCCTGGAGAGAAGGCCAGCAGAGATCACCCTGTGCCTTCCCATGTAAGAAAGAGCCTCAGTTGAGAGTTAGTTGTCTTTCCTCTGAAGAACTAATGAAATAAGTCCCCTTTTATTAAAAGCCGATCTGTCTCTGTTGTATTACATTCTGGCAGCTAGCAAACGAAAACAGTAGGTCTTTTTCTAACTTCTTTCTCTTCATTCTTTTGTCTTTTTCTTCCCCTTTTACTACCTTTAGTGGGTGTTCTAGTTTGCTAGCTGCCGGAATGCAATATACCAGAAACGGAATGGCCCTCAAAGAGGGGAATTTAATAAGTTGCTGTTTTACAGTACTAAGGTCAAGAAAGTGTCCCAGTTACACCAATCAGGCATCTAGGGAAAGATACCTTGGTTTAAGAAGGCTGATGAAGTTCAGGGTTTCTCTCTCAAGTGAAAAGGCACATGGCGAACACTGTCAAAGTTTCTCCCTCATCTGGAAAGGCACATGGTGAACACGGTCAGGGTTTCTCTCTCTTTTGGAAGGGCACATGGCGAATACAGCATCATCTGCTAGCTTCTCCTGGCTTCCTGTTTCATGAAGCTCCCCGGGAGGCATTTTCCTTCATCTCCAAAGGTCGCTGGCTGGTGGATGCTCTTATTCGTGGTGCTGCAGCATTCTCTGCTCTTTCTGAATCTCCCATTCTCCAAAATGTTTCCTCTCTTATAGGACTCCAGTAAACCAATCACGACCCACCCCAATGGGTGGAGACATATCGTCACCTAATCCAGCTTAACAACCACTCTTAAATCACATCTCCAGGAAGATGATCTGATTACAGTTCAAAGGTACAGTATTGAATAGGGATTTAGATTAAAACATGGCTTTTCTAGGGGATATACATCCTTTCAAGCCAGCACAGTGGGTAAGTCTGGGAAATACTAATACCTAAGAGTTTATTTTATGGACATACCTGTCTGTAGTTTAATTAGTGTCTATGTTTTATTTACGTGACAGATGGTGAATTACAGAGATTTGACTTAAACCCTTTCATTTTACAGTTAGAGCAATAGACATCTTGTTTGCAGTTTATTTATATAAAGATTTTTGTGCATTTTTGTTCTAAAAATACATTTCATTGTTAAAATTAAACATTAGGAACCCAATGATAGATCCCTTAAAGACTTAATCATACAATTAAATCATATTTTAAAATGCATCTGTTATATTTCTCGTTGTCCATGTACTTCCACACAGGAAGCTAAGATGAAAACTGAATGTGGCATGGGTGGTATATGTAGTAAAACTTGGAGTCTTACTTTAAAACCAGTGATGGCCAGTGAAAGATTCAGGACGGTCTCAGTGTATAAGATATATATATCTTCCAAACAAAGGAGTCTGCCTTGGGTGTAAGGATGAATACTGAGCTGGAGCTTGTTTTATCTAGATATTCTAGACAGGAATATTAAAATCTTATTTTAATCCTGGCTTTAAATATCCAGTATAACTAACTCCTTAAGTCAGTCTTCCCAATTTATGTACTTGTTACTTAGTAGTATATCGTAACTTTTTGTATATGTTCAGTATTTTTTGAATTAGAACTAACAATTCTATTGGACATTAGGCATGTTTCCAGCTTTTTGTTATAATAAATAATGCAGCGAACATCTCTGTATGTAGATCTTTGTTTGGGCTTCTGTTTTTTGTTTGTTTGTTCTTTAGGACACATTCTCAAAAGGGGAGTTAAATGGTCAGAGATAGTTTTTTAAAACTCCTGATTATAAATTACTGACCAGAAAGTTTTTTACCACTCACATTAGCAGGTATGAAGTTAAATTTTGCTGTTTTCTTGCCACTACTGAATATTAAAATTTTAAACTACCTTTGCTATATTGTGTTAACATGCATTTCACTTACTGAATAAGGCTGAGCCCAGTCTTATTGTGGACTGGCTTTTTGATGAAAAGCTAACAGGTTGTTTGGTGTGTTAAAGAATTCTGGACTTTTTAACTCAATCCCAGTTACACATTAGATCATGGGGTACAGGTCACATGGGGAAGAGGATTGCACTGAATTTTCTTCTTTTTCTTTCTAAGATGTAGTAGTCTGTGCAAATGGGAGCCTACTTTAGAAAAGCTAATATATATATGTATTTATATATATAAATCTGAAATGTATATCCCATTTCAACTTCAATTTTTGTCCAAGAACTCCAGAAATTCTTTGCTGACTTACATTGTCAGATATGGTACAGAGCCAAATGGCACCTTTCTGACTCACTTCTGTGATTCTTGTCTTTAGGAGTTTCTGGGTTATTTAGCAGAGTTTCATTTTCTTTCCCATCCTAAATTAGCAATTTTTGTATTTCGTTGATAGGTCATTTATTACAAATATTCATTGAGTTTCTATAATTAAGCCAGGCCCTTATGTTATTTGATTATCCCAGTAATTATTTAATCCAGTTTAATGAAGTAAAATGGCCTTAAAAAATGGAACCACCAGAAAAATGGATGTTCCTGAGCTTTGTTGATACCTTTTTTAGCCTCGAAATGGAAATAATTTTTTGTTTGAGAAACTAAACACTATGAATTTGGAATAACTGCAGAATGGATATGAATAATATAGCTGAAACCCAGCCTAGCTTAGTTTTATTCCCTCGGCTTGAGTTTTAATTGGTGCTGATGATAAAACAGATCAGGTGTGGTGGGGTTGGAGGGGCAGGGAAGGGTAAGTAAAACATCTTTCCTACCTGCTGGTTAACTCTTTAAACAAACTGTCACAACAACAATAACATGTTTTTGTAGTGCAATTTGTAGTAACCAAAAATTTAAGATGGAAATAAAATTTCTGGTCTTCAATTCTAATCTGTAAATTAAAAAATTGTGTCTCTGGGCAGAAATTTTCAATTTCAAGTGCCTAGTCAGTAACATCAGCCGTTCACATTTGTAAAACCACAGGCTGTTTTCACTAGAAAGATCCGGTTCTTTTGGACTAACGGTAAGTTTACTAGTATGGTAAATATTAGTAACAGATGTAGTCTTCAAAAATGTGACCTAATATTTAATCCTTCTCTATGTACTTTCCCTTCCATAATTTTGTAGTTTCAACGTGCAAAAAAACATTTGTCTCTTTATAGACGTTTTGTTTCTCTTGACATAAAAACTATTCTATATCCTGCACTTGGTACACCTTGCCTACATTTTTGTATGTAGGAATGTTACCAGAGTGTTTGTGGGACATCATGCACTTTCTCTTGAGATAGCATCCCCAGCAGTTGAGTGTTATTTTAAATATGCCTCAATTTCCAGAATATAGTAGAAGTAATATAAGCCACTAAAGCCATTTCTCTAGGAGGGACAGGTTGATGTAATAGAAAAGAGCTGTTAATTAGGATTTCCAGTCTTCTTATTTCCAAGAAAAATTTGAAGTAGCTTATACAATTAAATAGAACAGGAACAACAAACAAAAAACAAAAATGTCATAGACATCTGGGAAGAATTTAGCTCTTAGTTTTCTGGCAGTTAAAGTGAAAAAAGGATCTATCCATTTGAGTCTGATGGAAGATACTTTGTACATTTATTTGGAAAATTAACTTTTTACATTCAAGGAATAGTTTATTAAAGGGACACTGGGAAATCTACATATCTGAAAGTATGGTTTTGCTAGTGTTTCGATCATGTTCAGATTGAGATTTTTTTCTTTAAATAAAAAGTTGATTTCTCTGAATAAGCTGAAAGCAAGGTATTACATAGTATGCTGATTTGAAGCTGCTATGTACCCTAGAAAACCCTGTTCTTCTAATCCAGTCTTGTGGGGCAGACCTGTTGTTGGGGAAACCCTATGATGAGTTTGTTTCCATGGAGATGTGACCCCACCCATTAATCCCCCTTAATCCACTTACTGGAGTCCTAAAAGGGGGTGACCTTTTAAAGAAAGCAAAGATGTTTGGAGAGCGGATAGAGAGCACACAGGCGTCTGGAGATGCAGAAGGAGCTTGAGAGTGTTTGAACCTGGCAGCTGGGAGAGAAGGACAGCAGGCATTGCCATGTACTTTCCCAAGTGACAGTGAAACCCCAGAAGTGATCAGACTTTCTTGAGAGAAGGTATCCTCTTGTTAGTGCTTTAATTTGGACATTTTCACCACCTTAGAATTGTAACTTGTTACTTAATAAATCTCCTTTATAAAACCTAGTCCATTTCTGGTATTTTGCATTCTGGCAGCTGTAGCAAACCGAAACACATAGCAACTAAGCAAGGCAGCTTCTACAATGTATTGATAGGCATTGCTTTCTGATCATCTGAATTCATACCAGAGTAGAAATTAGAGAACTGCAGCAGTAATTCCCTACAGATTTTTTCAACAGAGCCTCTTCTCAAATAAAGTATTTGTATGAATTTTTAAGTTCCAAGTTCTAACATTTACTTCCCATAAAATCAATGAAAAGCAGGCTGAAAAGAACATAAAAATTTGAAGTTGGAGTTTATGATGCCTGTTGGAGCCAACCTGTTTCTTTCTCGTTTTTGTTTTGCTTGCATGGTATTGAGAAAATCTTAACACAGATAAGTGGTTGTAAACTGGGAACAGTTTTTAAAACCCTTCACTTTCTGCTCTCATTTAAAATGTTCCAGAAACTGAACAGAGGTATTATTGAGTTGAACTCATGAGCATCTCCCTAACTCCACCTAACAGTGCTTGCATTTCTAAACATAAAAATCAATCCAGGGCTGGCCATGATGTCTCAGCAGGAAGAGTTCTCACCTGTCATGCTGGAGACCTTGGTTTGATTCCCGGTGCCTGCCCATGCAAAAAAAAAAAAAAGATCAATCCATACTGTTAGAAAGAACACTGTACTTGAAAGAGAATAAGCACTCACCTGATTTTAAAGAATTTATTCATGATCTTGCAGGTATGGGTGCCCACCTGAAAAAGGTGGCTGGCACGCCAAACAGTAGAATGCCACAGGTATTTATATCCTGAGCTTAGCATGTAGGCCCCTCCTGTGTTTCACCACTGATTGGATATTCCAGAAGTTACACCCTATCCAGATAGTCTCACTAGTTCAAATTTCCTGCAGAAGGTTCCTACTTTTGATTATGCTTTATATTTCAATGATGTTGGCCGTTACTTACTTAAACTTTGTTTCTGTTTTGCACCAATTCTAGGCTTAAGTCATAGGCGCTTTCCTTGCCTACCTGCAAAATCGATTTGAGTTATTCTGTAGCCCTTTCCTGCGCCATCTTGTGTGAAAGCTAAACTTAATTTTCTTATACATGCAACCAAATCTTTAGAGCAAAGATTTGTTAAAGTTGCTAATTTGAATTATAATGCAGGAGGACTGTGGATTTTGCCAATATGCAAACACTTGCTTGTTATTGCATGTTGATCCACTGCACCTTGGTAGGAGCATGTGCAGGGCATACATACCACACCTTGTCTGGTACTGAAGACCCACATTTATGAGGTTGGCAGTAGTAGGTTGCTAATTTATGAGACCAGTATAGAGAGTTGAGCCCTGATCTAGCTGCCTTGGGTTCTGATGTTGACTCTGTCAAGTTATTTAATTTTCCTTAGCTTTAGTTTTCTTGTCTGTAAAATGGAGATTATAATAATGCCTTAATGAAGTTGTTATAATGATTAATTGGAAAAATATATATAATGATTAATGAGAATATATATGTAAAGCAGTCAGATAGTACTGGCACATAATAAGAACTCAAAAAGCATTAGCTAATTTTGTAGGAGAAAAAATGTCATCAAAGTGTTTCATGAAATAGTGTGGTCTCCTGAGATAACTCCGACAGCTGAGCATTAGTCCTCCAATTTCCAGAATATATTTTAAGTAATATAAGCCACTGATGATACTTGGCTGGGAGGGGCTAGTTGATGTAATAGAAAGGAGCTGTTCATTATGATTTCTTGTCTTCCTTCTTCCAGGAAGTATTTGAAGTAGTTTACCTGAACTAAAATACACATATACACACACTGTGCTGGTTTGAAAGGATGTATGTCCCCTAGAAAAGCCATGTTTTAATCAAAATCCCATTTCTTAAAGGCAGAATAATCCCTATTCAATACTGTGTGTTTGAATCTGTAATTAGATCGTCTCCTGGAGATGTGATTCAATCAAGAGTGGTTGTTAAGGTGGATTAGGTTATGACATGTCTCCACCCTTTTGGGTGGGTCTTGATTAGTTTCTGAGGCCCTGTAAAAGAAGAAACATTTTGGAGGATGAGATATTCAAAGAGAGCAGAGAAGAATGACATAGCCACGAGAAGCAGAGAGCCCACAAGCCAGTGACCTTTGGAGATAAAGAAGGAAAACACCTCCCGGGGAGCTTCATGAAAAAGGAAGCCAGGAGAGAAAGTTAGCTGATGACGCCTTGCTCACCATGTGCCCTTCCAGCTGAGAGAGAAGCTGTGACTTTGTTCACCATGTGCCTTCTCACTTGAGAGAGAAATGCTGAACTTCATCGGCCTTCCTGAATCAAGGTATCTTTCCCTGGATGCCTTTGATTGGACATTTCTATAGACTTGTTGTAATTGGGACATTTTCTCGGCCTTAGAACTGTAAGCTAGCAATTAAATTCCCCTTTTTAAAAGCCATTCTGTTTCTGGCATGTTGCATTCTGGCAGCTAGCAAACTGAAACACACACACATGCCAGCGTGAAACTACGGACCATAGAAAAAGTTCTCTTCTGATGTCTGCACAAAAAAAATGTGTATTGATCTGTCAATACAGATAAAATTAAAATCTGGTTCGTTTCCAGTAGGTTAAAGTAATATTTATAATACATTTCAGTGTGCAGGTCTTCTGTCAGTATAGTTTTACAAATAATTAAAAAGAATTTTTTGGAAATTTTGCCCTAATAGTATGTACCTAAGGAGTGTCCATTCTAAAGGGAGAGAAAGACAGTAAACAGATGAATTATTAAAATTATATAGAAGATAATTCCAAGCATTGGCAGGGATATGGAGGAACTGGAATTTGTATATTCTGTGGTGGTAGTGTAAATTAAAAAACACTTCAGATAATGGTTTGGATCTCTCCAGTAGAGTTAAATATATGCACCTGGAAACAACTCAAACATTTGTCAATAGTTGAAAAAAGATAAAATGTGCTCTGTTCATGCAATGGTATATGACATTAAATAAAATGAACCACAGGGATGAGTCTCACAGGCCTCAGATTAAGCAAAAGAAAACAGGCTAAAAAGAGTACATATTATAAGATACCATGTATAAGAAATTTAAAACCAGTCCAGTCTAAATTATTGTGATAGAGGTCAAGATTGATGATACCTTTGATGAAGAGTGAATGGAAAATAGCAGAAGGGGACTTCCTGGGGTGCTAGTTACCCAGGTAAAAATTGAGCTCTACACTTAGATTAAGTCTGTATATCTTACTTGAAAGAAATGTGTATTAAAATATATAATAAATCACATGTAAGTATTATGGGGGAAAATCAAATACAGATGGGAGACAGGGAATGATGAAGTTTGGAGTTTCAAATAGAATGATAAAGGATGGCCTAACTAAGGCAACATGAAGTAAGACCTGAAGAAGGGGAGGGAAGGGGACCTGTGATATCTGCAAGAAGAATAATTGAGACAGAAGAGGTAGCAGGCATAGCGCTCTGAGGGGAGCCTATCTGACCTTTTTTTAAGGACCAGTGAGGAGGGCAGAGTGGTTGAGACAGTAGGTGAAATAGAAAGTAGTAGATGGTGAAATAGAATGGGGGCCATAGGGAGGACCTTGTGAGTCCTTTGGAATGGGATACCATTGAGGATTTTTGGGAAGAGGAGTGATATAAGCTGATTTATATATTTTTTAAAAATCACCCTAGCTTGTGTTGAGAATAGCTGTAGTAGGGTAAGGTAAGGCAGTTCACATGTTGCTGAGTTAATAAATGAAGGTATGCATGCTGATTCTATGGTGATCAGTCTGGTATGTGCATTCCCCATCATTCACTTGGATCACTGCTTGTGTATGACCTTTTATAGCCTCCTAAGTAGCTGAAGATTGGCCCTTACAAGTTATCTGAACAAGTCTTCAGAGATACTATTGTCAGCCATTTTCACTTTTTCTTGGAACCAAACTATGGTAGAAAGCACTTGAAAGCTCTCATATTTGTTCAATACTTGGCTTTTGAAAGCACTGTGCCTCTGAATGAAGTAGATCCAACCTATGTTGTTGGGTATTTTTTGTTTTGGTATGTTGTATGGCTCGGTCATATTTTATTCTTTTTTAATGTGAGTATCCTGTTATTGCAGCACCATTTGTTGAATTTTTGTTTGTTTATTTTTGGGGGGGGTGGAGTGCATGGGCTGGAAATCGAAGCCAGTTCTCCCACATGGCAGGCGATAATTCTACCACTGAACTACCCTTGGACCCCTATGTTGTTGGTTTGTAACAGAAATTATTGGCAACTTTGAAAGGCATATAGTCCTCTGTTCTTTGAGTATTGAACAGATTTATATTTGTAAATTTACATTGTGTATAAACACAGGTATAGTTGAGTATGAAGAGAACAGGAGACTAGGAAATGCACAAGAGGTGGAAATTGCCTTAACTTTTCTAATTAGTTAACAATAAAGACTTCATGGATGCATGAATGGGAGTGGAAGGCTGACTGGGCAGCTGTGGTTCCTCAGGTATAACCTCCTCCTAGGGAGAGGTTGCAGGTAGAAATGGTGTGACCAGAATAATGAGTACATTCTACTGTAGTGGAAAAAAGCAGTAATTGCTTTAAAGTTAAACTGGCCAGGGTATTTCAGCTCTGGGTTTATCACTGAACCAGGCAACTGATGCTAGGCAAAGTGCTGAATCTTTGAACTGCAGAAGTTCAATTTACAGTTTATATGGTTTTTTGAGAAGAAAATAAGGAGACCTTTGTAAATCATTTGGCATGTTGTGGGTGCTTATTAATGCTAATCCCTCCTCTGTGCGTCCTGCCCTTTCTTGTTCAGTTCTGTCATTTTGAGGAGATGTTGGATTTTGGTCAAGGTAATGGAAAGCTCCAGCACCAGTCAAAGTTTTCAAGTACCTTCCAGCTGTGAAAAGATTGTCATCTTTTTAAAGATTAGTCTCCCCAGAAAACATGGCTCAGTAAAAACTGTAATATGTGGACCTCTTTAAGAACTCAGAAATTTTCTGTAGAGTTTGTGATTTAAGTTTTTTTTTTTTTTTTTTTTTTTTTTTAAGACAGAGAAGGAAGGAAGGATAGAAGGAAGGAAAGGAGGAAGAAAGGGAAACATCTTTAAACATTTTCTTATTTTATTATATTTTGTTTGTTTGTTTGTTTTTTACATGGGCTGGGGCCGGGAATCGAACCGGGGTCCTCCGGCATGGCAGGCAAGCACTCTTGCCCACTGAGCCACCGCGGCCCGCCCTGTGATTTAAGTTTTAACTTTATTAGTGTTGTTATTTTAGAAGTAGGATTTCTTTATAGATTCTGACAATCAAACCCTTATCAGATAAGTGATTTCCAAGTATTTTCTCCCATTTTGTAGGTGGTCTTTTTACTTTCTCGATGACATTCTTTGCAGAAAAGTTTTTTTTGTGATGAGGTTCCATTTATCTATGTTTTCTTGTTTGTGCTTTTAGTGTAAGATCTAAGAAACTATTGCCTAACACAAGGTCCTGAAGATGCTTCCCTACTTTTTTCTTCTAGGAGTTGTATAGTCTTGGTTCATCTGTTTAGTTCTTTGATCCATTTTGAGTTAATCTTTGTGTGTGATGTGAGATAGGTGTCCTCCTTCATTCTTTTGCATATGGATATCCAGTTCTCCCAGCATCATTTGTTGAAAAGACTGTTCTTTCTCAATTGAGTAGACTTGGCAGCCTTCTCAAAATTCAGTTGGCCGTCAATGTGAGGGTCTATTTCTGAACTGTCAGTTCAACTCCATTAGTTTATGTGTCTGTCCTGTGCCAGTACCATGCTGCTTTGAACCTCTGTAGCTTTGTAATACTTTTTAAAAAAATATTTTTATAAAGCTATCTCATATACATGTGGTTCATCCAAAGTATACAATCAGTGGCTCATGATATTATCACATAGTTTTGTGTTCATCACTATGATCATTTTTAGACATTTTCATTACTCCAGAAAAAGAAAGAAAAAGAAAAAACTTATACATCCCATACCCCTCACCCTTCTTCTCATTAACCACTAGTATTTCAATCTACCCAATTTTTTTATCCCTTCTCCCTCCTCCCCATTATTTATTTATTTTTGTCTTTATTTTTTACTTGTCTTTCCATACCCAGGCTAAAGGGTACATCAACCGCAAGGTTTTCACAATCACAGGGTCACGTTTAAATGCAATATTGTTATACAATCTTCATGAATCAAGGCTACTGGAACACAGTTCAACACTTTCAGGTACTTTCTTCTGTACGCCAATACACCATAAACTAAAAAGGGGTATCTGTTTAATGCATAAGAATAACCTCCAGGAAAACTTCTCAATTCTGTTTGATATCTCTCAGCCACTGAAACTTTGTCTTATTTTTCTCTTTACCATTTTGGGGGAATCTCTCTCAATGTGAATTTCTCTCAGTGACTGTCTGAAAATATTTTAATCTCTTCTACCTTTTTTTTACCCCTTCAGTTTTTGAAGGACAGTTTTTCTGGGTATAGAATTATTGGTATAGAGACTACCTTCTCACCTGCATGGTTTCTGCTGAGAGGTCCACACATAATCTTATGGACCTTCCTTTGTATGTGATGGATTGCATTTCTGTAGCTGTTTTCAAAATTATCTTTTTCTCTTTGATATTGGACAATCTGATTAGTAAGTGTCTTGGACTATGTCTGTTTGGCTCTGTTCTGTTTGGACTACACTGCACTTCTTGCATCTGTAATTTTATGTCTTTTATAAGAGATGGGCAATTTTCAGTGGTTATTTCTTCCATTAGTCTTTCTGCTCCTTTTCCCTTCTCTTCTCCTTCTGGGACACCCATAACTAGTATATTCATGCACTTCATCTTGTCATACAGTTCCCTGAGACCCTACTCATGTTTTTCCATTCTTTTCACTGTTTTTTCTTTTGTATGTAGGACTTCAGGTGTCCAAGCCTCTAGTTCACCTGTCCTTTGTTCTGCTTCTTCACATCTACTGATGCTGTAGGTCTGCATTGTTTTTTTCATCTCTTCTATTGCCTTTCATTCCCATAAGGTCTGCAGTTTGTTTTTTCAGACTTTCGAGTTCTTCTTTGTGTTTGCTCAATGTCTTCGCTCAATGTCTTCTTTATATCCTTCATCTCTTTTGCCATATCTTCCCTCAACTCATTGATTTGATTTTTGATAAGATTTTGCATGTCTGTTCGAACATATTGAATTAGTTATTTCAACTCCTGTAACTCATTGGAAATGTTGGTTTGATCCTTTGACTGGGCCATATCTTCGATATTCATAGTATTATTTTTTGCTGACATCTAGGCATTTGAATTCCTTGTTTATTCAGGAGGTTGTTTTCACTCTTATGTAGGGTTTTCTTGTTGTATTGCTTAGTTCTCTGTCTGTTATTTGGCATTCATTTCAACTTATTCTAAAGCTCTATCATAGGTTTTTTTTAACTCATCAGACTTTTTTAACTTTTGTTTTTCTGCTTTTTGCCCTACATATATGGGACCTTTTTTTTTGAGGAGGGTCTCCTCAGATATGATTGACCCAGTCAGATTTTCCCAGACCAGATAGCCACACATCTCAGGAAGAAAGAGTAGTCAGTATCAAGATTCCCTGAGCGTGAGACCCAGCAGGTTGTCAGACTAGAGACTTTAGACGCTTCTAGACTCTGTGCTTTTTCTCTTTTGCCCCAGCATATGGCGCTTATCTGCCCACAGCTTCCTACCAATGTAAAATGATGCATTGTCTCTTCCTGCCAGTGGTATGGCTGAGATAGAGATTGCGGTGGAGGGAGGGTTTAGGTTGCTTCTGTTTTCCAGCCTCTGGGGCCTGAATTCCCTGAAGGAGGGCTGCCACTTGAGTTGGCCCTGCCCCCTTTTCTTGGGTATGCTACACCCTTTAGGAAGTTGTCCTCATTCACCTGACTATATACTTTGCCTCTGGGACATGCTTTAATTCTGCCCTTGCCTGGGGCAGGGCTGAGCCTGCTTGTGCTTTCAGTTCTATAGTTCCGTGTGGGATCTCAGCCGTGCCAGACTGGTGTAAGATGTGTGGTCTGGTCATGGTTCCTGGCTATTTACTAGCTGTTCTGGAGGCCAAACCAACTTGCACACCTCACTGTGCTGCCATCTTGCCCCATGTCCGTGTAACAAGTTTCAAAATTAGGAAGTGTGAGTTCTCAAGTTAGTTCTTTATAAAGATGATTTGGGCTATTTGGGGCCCTTTACCCTTCCATATAAACTGGATGATTGGATTTTCCACTTCTGTAAAGAAGACTGTTAGAATTTTGATTGGGATTGTGTTGAATATATAATTTGCTTTGGGTAGAATTGACATCTTGACGATAGTCTTCCAGTCCATGAGCATGGAATGTATGGGGCATATTTTTGAGATGAGTGGTGACGTTCGCACAACTCCATGAAATACAAAAAAGCATTGAATTGTATTCTTTCAAAGAGTGAATTTTATGGTGGTGGATAATACAGAGATTTTTAGTAGAAGTATTGAGACTATTCATTTATAGAAAAATGATGAGCTTGTTCATAATTTATATATTTTGACATTCAGTGTGACCATCAACCAAAGATAGAGCAGTCTTTTTTTGGGGGGGTCAGAATCATTTTCTTTTTCATCAGACTTCTAAAAATCTCCCTCTCCTCTTCCCTAGTCTGATTCTGACAATTATATAATAGGTCTGTTGCGCTCCTGCCCCTGTGTGACCCAGCGCTTTCTCAGCTACACCGTTGGACACAGGAGACTTGTCCAGGAAACAAGAAGGTGTAGCAGAAGCACTGAGTTAACATAACAGTCCAGGCCAATGGAGCGGTGCTGGCAGTCATAGCATCTGTGGAATCAGACAGTGGGGTTCCTGTATGGCCAAGACTGCTCTGAATGAGACAGATCAGGCATGTTGATTTCTCAGGCTCTCTTGCCTTTTTAAAAGTGGAAAGGGCAGGACCAAGGCCAGTAAAGAAAGTTGAAGGAACTTTATCCCTTCCTTTATTTAGTTCTAGTGCGTGGACTAGGAGTAACTGGACTCTTGATCATGGGTGGAGGTAGGCAAATGCCTTAAATGATGGCCTATCAGTAAATGCTCACTGAGAATCATAACACAGAACCTTGCAGCCACCTGCAAGAGTCATTGTCTGGAGATGCTGCCTGGTTTCATCAGCAGCCAATTTTAAACTAAATCTTTCTTTTTTTTTTTTTCTACCCAAGACAGGCTCCTTAAGTAGGAGGCCTACTCCCAGCAGCTTCCATACTATTACTTTCTACTTTTTCAGTGCCTCTCAGCTTTGTTTGATTTGATAGAACTCAAACCAAACAGTTATTGTAGCCAACTCTTAAAAGATCCTGATGAGACAAAACGGAAAAGCTCATATTTCAGAAATGGGAAGAGAAATCGCAAGTGTTGCAATCTCTCATAAAGTTCATAGTTTAGGCATTTTTTTAAACTTTAAATTTCTAGGTTGATATCATATATTTCAAATTATGAATTTCTAATTTGTGGACTTGTAGACACCTGCAAACTGTGTGGAGCTGTTAAAAGTTTTGTTTGAATGGCCTGCCAGCATTATTTATAGAATGCACTAGATACTTCACAAGTAAGTACAACTGTTTTTCTGAAATATGTAGATACATTTGAAATTAATAATATAGAAAAATGAAGTTGATTATACTACTGGATTCACAGTAACATTTTCTTAGTAAGTGGAAACTAGAGGCATGATTGCTTTGTGAGTACTACAAAATCTTTTCTCTGAGAAATGGTAGAACCATTGATTTGAAACAATATTTAGAATGCTGAGTCTCATGTCTGTGCTCCACAGGAAAAATAAAAAGGATTTTATAGCTTCAATTTATCAAATAGAATATTTTTAGCCATTAAATTATTTTGACACAATTTCTAAAATCACATAGTATTCTGTATAATAAAATGTGTATAGGTTTGATTCCTGGACCATACACCCCCTCAAAAAAATATATATAGGATATTAAAGGATATTGTAATGATTTATGAGCTCCTTAATAGCCCAGTATAAATGTGGCAATAGTCCAAAATTTGCTTCATTACCTGCCTCACTAAGCCTTGTGATAAATAGAATGGTTTATTTCAACAAGCCAAATTAGCCTAAAAAGCTATTGTAACAGGAAAGCTGACAGTTGTGATGATATGTATATATATATAGAGAGAGAGACTTGAAATGAATTGTTCTTGATGAAACTATCAGATCAGCGATCAAACATTGAAATAGTTTTATTTTTATTTATTTTTTTATTTTTGCGTGGGCAGGCACCGGAAATCAAAACTGGGTCTTTGGCATGGCAGACAAGAACTCTGCCTGCTGATAGTTTTATATTTTAATAGGAGCCAGTCACAGTACAGTAATGGTAAAAAGCATAGGTTGTAGAGTCAGTCTCCTTGGGTTCTGCTGTTTAGTAGCTGTGTAGCCTTAGGCGAGTTATTTAGCCTCCTTAATTTTCTCATCTGCAAAATGGGGATAGTAATAATAATCATAATAACTTTTTTAATAAAGTTATCATTGGGTTTAAATGAATTCTACATGTAAATTGCTTAAAACAGTGCCTTACACATAATAAGCATTCAACTCTTTTTCTGTTACTCTAAATTTCAGTTTTCTAAAAGACGATGTTGTTAGACTTTTATGAGCAAATTTTATTTTTATCATGGGAATGTATGGATAAGTAATCTAGCATAATTTTCAGCCTTGAATAATATGAAATAAGACTACCCTTCATACGAATGTTTCATGCGTTATTTCTGGCCTCTGGCAGAAATTTGTATTAGGCTAAGGTAAAAAATTTTATCCTTCGCATTGGAGTAGCATTCAGTAACCTTTTAGAGGAAGCTTTTAAAATGAAACATAGCCCAGGGGTCCAGAAAAAGACTTCCACAGAGAAGAAATGGTTTTATATTTCAGAGGACAAGACGTGTTTTTTTAGATACTCATTTTTCAATATAACTGGGTTATATTGTCACCACCTATCTCATAGCTCCTTTATGTCACCTAGTATGGCTTCCTGTTCGTGCATGACATGCAGAGACACTGCTCTCAAATACCAAGTGGTCTTGGTTGTGAATTAGTCAGGATTCTCGAGGGAAACGGAACCCACAGCTGAATGTATAATATATATAATGTATATAGTACACATTTTATAAGATTTATTATAGAAATTGGTTCACATGACTGTGGGATGGGCAGTTCCAAATTTCTTAGGGCAGGTCACGAGTTGGGAACTCCGAGGAACATTTTTGATGAATTCCCCAGGAGAAGCTAGCCAGCTGGCTGAAGTAGAAGATGAAAATTCTCCCTTTTGGCTGCTGACATCATCAGTTCTAATTTTAAGGCCTTCAACTGATTGGATAAGGAAACATCTGGTTGTTGAAGGCAGTCTCCTTAGTTAATTGTAGATGGAATCAGCTGTAGATGCAGTCAATTTATGGATGATTTAAATCCATGAAATATCCTCACAGTAACAATCAGGCAAATGCTTCCTTGGCCAAACAACTGGGCACCAGAACCTGGCTAAATTGAATGTGAACTTGACCATTACAGCTTATGAAATACTAACCAATTTCATTAATGAAGGCCCTTCCTGTTGGAATCCCATGTTGTATTACTGAATAATCGCCATTTTGGCTGCTTAGGTCATGTTGTACTGAACATTAACGGGGAAGAACAGTATCAAATTTATCAAAAATAGATTTTGATCTAGAGTGTTGTGTTTTCTGTGGTTGTTTGAAAGCCAAACAAGGAAAGCTTGACACTCATTTGAATGCTTTTCACATGGGGGTACTTTGTGTTTTGTTTAGGTCAATATTTTGAAGAATAGAGGGCCTAGATAGAAAAAATTTACAGTGTAGGAAAATGTCTGGTATTCTGTGCCTGCGTTCACGCAAGACTTTATATTTTATCAAGGGGCGTGTGTGGCTGGCCAGGCCCAGGGAGTAAGCTCCTTGCAGGGTGAGGGAGACATCAAGGCTTGCCCCAAGTCAGAGGGGTAGCTGTGGGAGGGCCCTGGAGTCAGACTGCTCAGTGTGGAGTGAGGGAAGACGCCTGCCAATCACTGGGGGTGCCCAAGGGTGGCAACCCAAGTGCTGAGGGCACCCACGCCACACACAGTCGTGGCTGGTGTCCGAGGCCATGGGCCTTACTTGGCACCAACAAAGAATTGGAATTCAGGCCTTTCTGCTTAAATCAGAAATATTTCGTCCTGGTTTCAGATTTGGAGTAGGGCCCGGCTGGCTGCAAGCAGAGCCCCACGGTCATCCTCTGCATGCTTTAGGTGTCCAGTTCTTGGGACCCCTGTGGCAATCACAGTGCGCACCCCGGGCTTGCTTGCTTGTGCTTTTAAATATGTGTGAATCGTGTACCTTCATGGTTAATACACCTCTTTCCAGACTGCAGGCCAAATAATCTGGACTTCACACCAACCCAGAGACATATATGAGTATTACAAGAATTCTCTCTCGGACTAGTTTGATATTCCTCGTTGGGTGGGGCTGGATTCTACACTTCAGGGCCCCCACGGTACTCAGTCCAGTGCCAGTTTCAGAGAGGATTGTCAGAAACCACAGGTTGCATGGTCTCTACTACTCCCCTTAAACCCACCCACACTTACCTCATATCTCCATGCCTCCTTACCAGCCCACTCCCTCTCACATTTACTTTCACACTCCATGCACACTCACTTGATCTCATACACACTGTCACACATCCACGCACTTGCCTTGAGAGCAGCAGTCCACTGCATTTGCTTGGGACTTTGCCTTTTCCTTTTCCTTCTTTTCCTTAGATTTTTAGCCTGTGAAGTTGACTTTCTTTGTGCTCATTTTCGTGTGCACGTGGCGGTGTTTTGTTTGTAGCTGTGGTTGGGCTGTTTCTTTTTGCCTCTGGATAGCAGCACTGAAGCTTCCTATAAATTTCTTACCCGTAGAAAGCAGCTTAACTTTGAAAGCAAGCATAAATCCTAATTGCTGATTGTGCTGGTTTGAAAGGAAGTATGCCCCCTAAGAAAAGCCATGTTTTAATATAAATCCCATTTCATAAAGGTAGAATAATCTCTATTCAATGCTGTGTGTTTGAAACGATGAGATCATCTCCCTGGATGATATGATTTAGTTAAGAATGGTTGTTAAACTGGATTAGGGGATGACATGTCTCTACCCATTTGAGTGGGTCTTGATTAGTTTCTGAAGTCCATAAAAGAGGAAACATTTTGGAGAATGAGAGACTCAGAGAGAGCAGAGAATGTTGCAGCACCACGAAGCAGAGAGTCCACCAGTCAGTAACCTTTGGAGATGAAGGAAAATGCCTTCCGGGTAGCTTCATGAAATAAGAAGCCAGGAGAGAAATCTAGGAGATGATGCCGTATTCGCCATGTGCCCTTCCAGATGAGAGAGAAGCCCTGACTGTGTTCGCCATGTGCCTTCTCACTTGAGAAAGAAACCCTGAACTTAATCGGCCTTCTTGAACCAAGGTATCTTTCCCTGGATGCCTTTGATTGGACATTTCTATAGACTTGTTTTAATTGGGACATTTTTCTCGGCCTTAGAACTGTAAACTAGCAACTCATTAAATTCCCCCTTTTAAAAGCCATTCCGTTTCTGGTATATTGCATTCCAGCAGCTAGCAAACTAGAACACTGGCCTACATGGTTTCATGGTTGCTGAGAGATTTTTAAAATACGCGTAGGCATCAACTGTTGTAGTGTTGTAAAAAATTACATCGACTGGGACAGGTACATAATGCAAAAGATGGGCACTCTGCTGTTACTTCCCACATAAAGATGTGTCTAAAACGCTAGTTTCAGCATTGTGTAAGTGCTCAGAATATGGATTGAAAAAAATGAAGAGACTGGGTGGGGGTGCAAGGGTTGTTCAATGGTAGAATTCTCACCTGCCATGCGTGAGACCTGGGTTCGATTCCTGGCCTGTGCATTTCCCCAAAACAAATAAACAACAGAAATTTAGCAGATGATGCTACAATAGTCAAATGGAAAAAGGATGAAATGTGACCCCCGCCATAGAGTATATAATAAATAAATAAATAAATGAATTAAAAAATGAAGAGATCTTTCTCCAGGCAACTATCCCTTGAGGAGAGGCCTGGAGAAAAGGGATTCTATGTTTTAAAGTATTAGTTCTGGGATGTTACAGGTGCATTTGAGTGTAGAGAAGAGCTGTATATTAGTGGTGGTGTCTGATTGAGTAGTTTTTTGATATTGAGGTGAACTTGACATTAGCACTAATTTTAGGTACTGAAGGACCAAACGGGAGAAAAGGAAAAACTAAAGGTTAGCTTGACAGTATAAAACTAATGCCAATTATGATGATTTATATGAAGCCTACTGTTTTAGTTTGCTAGCTGCCAGAATGTAATACACCAGAAATGGAATGGGTTTCTAAAAGGGGAATTTAATAAGTTGCTAGTATAAGTTCTAAGGCTGAGAAAATGTCCCAATTAAACAAGTCTATAGAAATGTCCAATCTAAGGCATCCAGGGAAAGATACCTTGGTTGAAGAAGGCTGATGAAGTTCAGGGTTTCTCTCTCAAGTGAGAAGGCACATGGTGAACAGGGTCAGGGTTTCTCTCTCATCTGGAAGGGCACATGGCGAACACGGCATCATCTGCTAGCTCTCTCTCCTGGCTTTCCTTCACAAAGCTCCCCAGGAGGTGTTTTCCTTCTTCATCTCCAAAGGTCGGTGGCTGGTGGACTCTGCTTTTCATTGCTCTGTCGTTCTGCTCTCTCTGAATCTCCTGCTTTCTCCAAAATGTTTCCTCTTTTATAGGATTCCATAAATCAATCAAGACCCACCTGAATGAGTGGAGACATGTCTCCACCTATTCCAGTTTAACGACTGCTCTTGATTGAGTCACATCTGCAGGGAGATGATCTAATTACAGTTTCAAACATACAGTACTAAATATGGATTAGAAGAAATGGCTGCCTTTACAAAATGGGATTAGGATTAAAACATGGCTTTTCTAGGGTACATGCATCCTTTCAAACCAGTACACCTACTGTTTATACCAGTTATCCATGAAGCATAACAACTTTATCATTAATTGTCAGACTAACCTTGTTTTTATTTTATTTTACCAATATATTCCATATATGGTAATCAGCCTTCATGCAGAGCCCCTCCTGCAGGGTAACACTGTCTCATAGGGCTTGGCCACATGTTCTCAAAAATCAGAAAGAATATTTTTGGATTCTGACCTGTGAGAATGTTGTGACATCCTATTCACAGAACATACATTTTTCAAATCTTTCTTGTGTATAGTACGATTGGGAAAGAAACTCAGTCAGGAATTGACCAGAAGTCTGATAAGTATAATTTAACAGGAATAATGTATTTCTATTGTTAGGCCTAGATAGCCGTACGCAGTAGATTGCTGACAGTCTTTACATATGCAGAAGGTTTTATGGAGAAGCAAAATAATTAGCCTGCTATGGCTTTTATGAAAACGATTCAAACTAACAAAACAGTGGTTGTGATACTCTCATCCTTTTACCTCTTTATTCATCTTGATAAAATGGATATTATTTTGTGAGGTTTTGACTTATGAAAGTGACTATGTTTTCATTCCTACATAAGGAATAAGGAATAATGTACCAACAATTAATGTTTCAGAAAATGGAATGGGCTGAGGAAGGTTCTGGAGATGTTTCAAGAGAAGGTGTTTGATTACTTATCCTGATGTTGTAGGGCCTTCTAATTTAAGAGTCTGTGAACAGTAGTTTGTTAACTTATATAGTTTTGGGGGAAAAAAAGAGTAATTTATCTACTGTGGTCTCAGCATTTTCCTCCCTGAGGTTTAAAAATGGGCTCATCAGTCACTGCAGGGTTTATTTCAACTTTTGAGACTTTGTCAAGAATGCTAAAGAAGTGTTTGGAAGAGAAATGGAACTTTCATAGTATTTGGTTATGATTCTGTCAGCAGTACAAGTTAATAGGCTGAGCCAATTTTCAAATTAATTTTGTTGTTGTTGTTGCTGTGGAAAGTCGTTATTTTAGTCATACAACTACGAAAACTAAGCCTAAACTTCAAATGGAATGAATTTTGCTGCTTGCTGCTTTCCAGTAAGAAATACCTTCTTCTTTGGCACAATTTGTCAGTTGTCAAGAAGGTCAACAAAAGAACCAGGAAGGCATCACTACTCTTTAAGTGACCTGATTTGGCATGGTCTAGAATAGTGTGATTTGAGTGTTGTTTTTTTTTCTCTACTGATTTATTATGGTTTTCTCTGAATGCTCATTTCAAGCATAGTTTTTATACAGTCCGTCTTAGACATAAAGGACTTCTTAATCTCCCCATTTGGTGATTCCCTAGATATATTTTTCTTTTTTTAATATTTTTACTGAGGAATCTTTACACACATACAGTCCATACCTGGTATACAATCAGTGGCTCATAATATCATCACATAGGTGTGTATTCATCACCATGGTCAGTTTTAGAACACGCATATCACTCCAGAAAAAGAAATAGAAAGAAAAAAGAAAAAAACTCATGCATCCCAAATCCCTTACCGCTCCCTCTCATTGACACTAGTATTTCAATTTTTTACCCTTTATCCACCCCCATTATTTATTTATTAATTTAGAAATTCAAATTTTAGAACATAGTTGTATTGGAACACAACCATGCTTATTCATTTATATGTTGTCTGTGGCTGTTTTTTAAAAAATGTTTTAATTGAGGAATCTTCACACACACACATACAGTCCATACATGGTGGGCAGTCAGTGGCTCACAGTATCGTCACATAGCTTTGTATTCATCGTTATGATCATTTTATAAAACATTTGCATCACTCTAGAAAAAGAAATAAAAAGAAAAAAGAAAAAACCTCATATATCTCATACTCGTTACCCCTCCCTCTCATTGACCACTAGTATTTCAGTCTACCCAATCTTTTACCCTTTATCCCCCCCTCATTATTTTTTTTTACTCATCTGTCCATACCCTGGATAAAAGGAGCCCTGGACATATTTCTAATATGAAATAGATGAGGCTTTATTATAGTTGATAGTTTATAAACTAGTGCTCACCTGACTCTCCGACTCACTGCTTAAGTTCATTGAACTGCAGTGACCTCTCATTTGAGTGCTATTAAGATATTTTGATTTTGCCAAGATTGCACACTTCCCTATACCCTTTTCACCTGACTCTTTGTCATTCTTGAGGTATGTAAAATGCAGTGTTGCATATTCTCATATACTCAGCTATAGTTGAAGAGATGAATGTATTAAATGAAAGAAAAATGTTCCTAAAGGTCTGTTTTGATATGACTTCTCAAGAAGTTGGGAACCATTTTAAATGTAAATTCTCCAAACTGCAATCACAGGGAACACAAAGCATATCCTTTCAGACATGCCTATCACTTTAAATGTACTCTTTAAGGGAGATGCTTTAAGATGCATTTCGGTGCAGAGAATCAACGTTAGCCTAAGACGGAGTTGAAATTAAAATTCCTTATAAAAAGTGAAAATGTGAATGAAAAAGTGATCCTAAGTGGCATCTTTCAAACCAAGTGAAAAAGCATCATTTAAAACTATAACTTTGGTAGTTTATAGGAGACTAAAAAAGGCAATTTTAATCCAAAGGAAAGGTCATGGTTTGGATGCTAGTAGAAGGTGATGGGCACGCTAACACTGTGTCCTACATACTTTCCTTTGAAACTCCCACCTGTACCTTCCATCCCTGTTCACACTACAGTGCTTAAATATATGAAACAGCTTTATGATGTTCAAATTATGGATTTTAGCCTTATTTTTGATATTTTGCTTAGTCAGTATCATCAGAGGTAAGAAAATAAGATTGGCTAATCAAAAGCCTAGAGAAGGTTTGTGTCATGAGTTTGAGGAGAATTTTATACCTCATATTCAGCAAGTTATTTATTAAAAGGATGGGTGCCAGGTGATGTTACAATGCATGAAAGTGGAGGCTGCATGTTCCCTCATATTGGTGAGCTTAATGCTACAGAGGATCTAGGAGGCCGGGGCCTCAGTGTGGTCAGGCAGTATATTATGATGCCTTTCTTATGAAACCACACAACAGTTGGTTATGGTCATGTCAACTGTATCATTAAGATGTGTGACTCTTTTGGTCTGAATCATACATGCTGTAATTACAGAGCAAATTTATTGTATTTTATAGATTTTACTCTTTTTCCTTAATTAAAAATGAAAGGAAATAGAGCAAAAATGAACTTTTATGTAGCTATGGCTTTGACTAATGTTTTTTTTAAAATCTTTTCTTTACTGTTTCTTGATACTGTTCTGTGGCTATAAATTAAAACGTTGTGATTAAGAGACTCCAGTTCAAATCCCTGCCCTAATGCATACAGGATACTTAAGTTCTCCAGGTCTCAGTTTCTTCAATTATGAAATGAAAATAAGAGTAGCACTTCATAAGATTGTGAGGATTAAATGTGATAATATATGTGGCAGTACTTAAAGTAGTGTCTAGCACATAGTAGTTAATAAATAAATGCTAGCTATTATTAGTTATTTTTCAGGTGGAAAATTGGACACTGGATGGCTAAAAGACTTGTGGGTCTTGAGATAGATTAGCAGCACAATTTAAAGTAGAACCCTATATTTTTAGCCTAGTGTTCTTAAATATATCCAGTCATATTACTGCCAAATTAACCATTTCATGATTTTATTCAATCCATAAATACTGAACACTTATTGTGTACTTTAGTATACAGAAAATTTAGATATCTTTTATTTTAGTTTATAAATTATAGGTGTTCTTAGTGATGGCTATCCACTAGAATCATATGAGAAGTTGTTTAAAAAAAAAAAAGATGCCCAGGCCCCACCCCAATTAAATTAAAGTTCTGAGAGGCGGGGCTCAGGGATCACTATTATTAAGTGATGCTAAAGTGACCCTAGGTCAGGGTTGAAAACCATTGACCCAGGTTTAAAACAAGTGCATAAATAACAGGTCTGACCTTAGATTATGGGTAGGTGCCATATATTAGATACTGTGTTCAGAAGATGTGGGCTTGCAGGAGTGGGGGAAGGAAGAGAGAGTAGAAATAAATATCTGCCAGATTGATTGTGGAAGAAAATGAGTTAACATTCCACATGTTGACATGGAGATGTCTGGTAAACAGGTGGGAATAAGGGATTGGTGTTCATCTTCAAAGTCAGGACTAGGGATGTGTATTTAGGAGTCATTCTCTTACAGGTATACTTAAAGCTGTAAGAATGAATGGATCAGTAAGGGGAGAGGAAGAGGAGGGACTCTTGAATGCCTCCCTGTCCCCTTTTAGAGGATAGGATGGAGGTAGGTAGTGAGGGAGATGGTGACAAAGAAGCCTCTGGGCAATCTCTTTGGATTGTGGCAGACACTAATACAGAGCTCCTGGAGTGCAGGCCATTGATTGGTAAAGATTCGCTTCTACTCAGCGTGTGGGCATCCAGCTCAGAAGCCAGTTATGCCAAGATAGCAGCAAAGCAAAATAGTTTTTTTGGCAATGTTTCAAAGAAACAATGTTTTTCTTAGAGAGTGCATTATGTGCACATTTGGCAGTTCCTTTATAGCTTTTAGCAATAAATAAATAAATAAATAAATAAAAATAAGTGAAGTAGGACTTTGCAAAAAGAAAGCATAAGACAAAATGGAAGGAATGGTAATGAATTCATAAAGTATTTATGGACAGAGCTTAGGTGGTATTTACATGATTTCCAAACCAAGATAGGTTTTTATTACCTTTTAATTTTGATGGATATGTAGTAGACAAATTTATTCAACTAAATACGAATACAATTTTAAAATTACAATAATTTGGGGTTTTTTGTTAATCTGGAAAAGCAATCGTGTTGTTTGCTAACCAACTGCAAGAGATAATGTAAAAAATGTTTTTTAAACCGTATTATCGTGTAGAACATATGTTCATAGTTCAGTGTCTTTAGTATTTGCACAATTAAAATTTTAATATGTGGCAGAATGAAGATTAGAAAAGGTCAGCTCTTTTAGAATTACAAGATCCTGCTGGTATCTTTAACACCTTAAATTTGTTACCATTACTTAAATTTGTAACCATTACTGCCCTCTATTGCAGCACTTTCCAACCTTTTTCACACCACAAAATACATACAAAATGATAATATTTGAACAATATACTGGGTAAATGGGTAGGCAGGATATGAAAATGCTCCTGGCTGGAGTGACCAGTCCAGGCTCAGGCTGCCCCAGGCCTCACCTGGCATCTCTGGGGGCTGATGGCATCAGTATCCTTTTTCATGGCCTCCTGCTTGGGACACTCGCTGTCTTAGTATGAAAGACCATTATACTCTGTGTAGCTCTCTCAGTTCCTGAGGCCTTCAGTCTCTGTACTTTAGTAGCATCATAGTTGAGAGGTCATTGGAATTTGTCACTCTTTAAATTTTGTAGCATTTTAGGTAATACTTATTAAAATGTCTTTCACCATCTAATAACTTTTTTCTTGAATTAACAATATTCTTGTAAACTATACCTAGGAGTAATCAAAGGCTTAATAAATTTTTCACAAAGATTTGCAACTTGTTGAGAAACTATTATGAGCCCTGTAGTTGCAAATGGGCAAAGAATATATACAGAAGTCAAAAAAGAAATGTAAACAGAGGGTACAAGAGTAGTTCAGTGGTAGAATTCTCGCCTGCCATGTGGGAGACCTGGGTTTGATTCCTAGTGCATGCACTTCCCCCCCAAAAAGAACAAGCAAACAAGCAAAACAAACAAAAATTCAAGAAATGGTGCTGTGAGGGATACTCACATGGAAAAAGATAATGAAATGTGACTCCACTACAAAAAAGAAAAAGAAATGCAAACATGCTTTTGGAAAAATATTGAACCTTGATATTAATCAAGGTTTCTAGGAAGGTGGATATTATGTTAGAGAAGAAAATATGGAAGAATTTCCATCCTCCCCACCTTGCAAATGGGAAGGACAAATTGGGGAAATAGAGGCAGGTTGAGTAGGGAACAACAAATGTGCCGTAAGGGTGCAGGATTTAAAATCCTTCTTCAACCCCCTAGCCCCCATGAATTCTTCAGTATTTCAGTATACTTTGCTAACTCATATTTTATGGATTAGGTTTTCTTTTGGCAGAGAGAATGCTGAGTTTTACTTTAAGTTTGAAACAGGGTGAAAATGGAAGCTTCCTGTTTGGAAGAGTTGACCTCTGACAACTTCTAGGTTACATTTATGCAGATTTTGCTCCTTTTTTTTTTTTTAGCAAATAAATCATTATACAACTAATTTATACAACAATTAACTCTGTGCAAGTCATTGTTTCTAGTACTTTACATTTAATCTTTACAAGTCTGTCTGAGGTAGAGTTAGCACTATTATTTATATTTTACAGATGGGAATTGAGGCACAAAAAGAAGAAAGTCATGCATTGTGACACTGTTAATAAGTTGCACAGAAGAAGCATACCACTATGAATGTATCTGTATATTTGTTGAAGTGAATTTATTACATCAAAAAACGTGTGATTTTATTTATTGTTTGTTCATTTACTGCCAAGCTGCCTACCAGAAAGCCTCCTAAGTTTAAACTCCCAACAGCAATGCCTAAGCAAGTTCCTTCATCCTTGCCAATACTGGATATTCTTAGACTTTACTTTTTTTTTTTTTTGCCAATCTCGTAGGTAAAATATGGTATTACCATGTTGTTATGATTTAACATTTCTTTAATTATGAGACATATTAAGCTTCTTTTTGTTTCATGTAGCACCACAATATTTTTCTGTGAAACCCCTTATTAATGTGTTTTGCATTAGTCTCTTGGGCTATTCATTTTTTCTCTTAGTTTGTGAGAGCTCTTTTTTTTATTAAGGTATTAGCCTTTGACTAGTATGTACGTTTCAAATGTTTTCCTGGTTTTCATTTGCTCTTATGTTCTTTTTTTTTGTATGCTGTATGGCGGGGTCACTTTTCATTCTTTTTCCATGGGAGTATCCCATTATTGCAGCACCATTTATTGAACTTTTTACTTGTTCTTGATGGTTTCTTTGTTTGGGAAATACAAGATCTGGGAATCAAATCTGGGTCTCCCGCATGGCAGGTGAGAATTCTACCGCTGAACCACCTTCGCACCCTCCTCATTTGTTTTTTGACTTTATTTTATTATACATATGTATGTGTATGTGTGAATATATGTATATACATATATGTGTGTGTATATTTGTATATGTGGTCAGATTATTATCATTTTATACCCCCTGGGGCGCCACATGCTTAAAGGGACCATTTCCCTTCCCGCAGTCATAAGCTTTCCTCTCATGAATTGGTCTGATATTGGTCATTCATATCTTAGGAAATTTAAGATGGTGTTATCTTTCCCAGGGCATTTTACTTTGAACCTTGTGTCTAGTTATGTAATAAAATTGTCTGTCTCCTTTAAAAAGGTAAATTTTATGTTTGTAGCATGACTGACCAGTTTGGGGGTTAAGGTCCCTTCCCTGCACTCTTGAAAATATATCCCATACTCTGGTAGGTTGCCTCTTTCTCTGCTAGGGAGAATCAGGTATTCAGTGAAGTTGTAAAAGAAGAATTTTTAATTTGCCTTTTTTTATACCTTGCTGTGTACAGCATTTCCCATGGGTGCTATGGTTAGATTGCCATTATGTTATGGGATTTTTTTTTTTAAGATTTAATTCCTTGGGGGGAATATAGATTTCTTTGGTTATCTGTGATGATTATGAAGTAGCTAGTGCCCTGTGCACTGATCTTTCAATTAAATAAGAAATAATAGGAAGAAAAAAATCAAAAAAGTGTCATGTGTAAATATATAATGTAAAGAATATGATGAGAATTTGTGATTAATATTTGTTTCTGTTGTTAATTACACCAGTGAGTCTTTCCCCCCCTTGGGTTTCATTCATTCAGCAAATACTAATTGGATACCTAATTCATGCCAAGCTGTGTACTTGTCAGTGGGTATCAACAGGTACTGCCTCTACTTTCATTCATATATCCTGGTTGGGGGAGGCAGGCAGTGGATATATACATGATAATATCATTGTTATTATATCAGGTTGTGATAAGTACTACGAAGAAAATAAGGCAGGGTATTGGAGGGGGTGAGTGATTAGGGAAGAGGCAGAGGACCGTCTTCAGATAATAACATCTGGGAAGGCATCTCTGAGAGGAAAGGTTTGAACGTAAACCTGAATAATGAGAAGAGACCAGCCATGCAGCTGTCTCTGAGAAGAAAATTCCAGGCTGAAATTTTGAGGCCCTGGATAGAAGATACCATGTTGGTTCTAAATCTTCTAAACGTTCATGTAAGTGGGAAGTGGGGGTTTAGGAAAGTCTAGTTTGCGTTGGAGCTCTATGGGTTAGAGGCAGAACTGTGAATGCCTAGAATGTAGTGTCGTCTTTTCATTGCCTGCTTCTTCCAGCTCTCCCCCAGCCATCGTCTTCAACATTAAATTACACCCTCGTTCTAACTGGTTGTGTATTTCTACGTGAGAAAATTAATGAACAGTTTTATTCAGAGATGTTCTGACCTTACAAACTTTAATTGCCTTTTAAATGGAATAAACCACACATTTCCACAAAGCAAAATACTGTAATGTAGTTTAATAGCCTGGAATAACAGTCGAATGTCAACAGTTTACTTTCCGTTACAGAAAACCACAGTGCATTCCTGCCATCTTCAAAATGCTATGGAGAAAATGTAGTAGAAGTCAGTATAAATTAAGAATTTCCAGGAAAACTCTGAACATGATACAAACCAGTGGTTTGTCTGGTTTCTACCGGCTGTCTGTGATGGAGTTTTCTTGAAGCCATTTCCAGTGTGAATCTATTGATAGAAGCTATGTAATCTGTAAATCCTGCTTAAGCTAAAAATTAAGATTTTGTTTTTGCCTTTTTTTACCCAGAGATTTATAATGAGATAGAAGATAACATCTGGGCCAGGGTGAATGATCATGGCAGTCAAGGAAAGTATCTTCTGGGCCACAAATAGTCTGAGGAATATATCTTGGTGAAAATCTGTTAATTTAATACCATCAAACTTTTGTCTTCTTCAAAATTAGCTTACTCTGTGGACACTTCTTTGAGGAAAGGAAATTCCAGAGTGCATGAAGTTCTTTGAGTTTTATGTCTGCAAATTAGCTAATTTAGAAGTAAGGATAGTTCCTAAAATATAACAGATTCATACAATTAATAGTTATTGGATAGAGTTGAATATCAATGAGCAAATTAATTATTTTATTGAATAATTAAATAGGATGCTAGTTTATTAATATAGAAACAAAAATCACTATAATTGGCAAATAGAATTTCAAAGCTCATTCAAGAGGCAGAAATGGTTTAGGAAAAATTATTAATAGCTTGGCTGATATTTTTTAACCCAAATTTTGAAATATAAGTGGAAGAGTAAGATTTATCATGCATGCAGGTAGATTATATGGTCCAGCAGCTAAAAGTTTTCATAGTGCCTGCATATTTCACTTAGTGGTTTTAAATGGGGAGTGATTTTGTCATCCTAGAGACGTTGACAAATGCCTGGGGTCATAACCAGGGAGTACGACTGACAGCTAGTGGTTGGGCTAGGGTTGCTGCTCAGCATCCTACAATGCACAGGGCAGGCCCCCTAACAAAGAATTAACTGAGCCAAAATAGCAATAGTCCTGAGATTGAGAAACCCTGATTTAGTAATATGTTCTTAGTAGAAAAGTTTCTTAGACTTTGAAGTTATTTTTGAAATGGGTTTTTTGCCTTTACTGTTTCTGAAATAAAATGCAAAAAAATAAAAAAGAATATACAGCAGCTAAAATAGATTAAAATATTAACATGAAAAATTCAAATATCATAGTTGAGCAAAAACTGTTTACTATATATTCTGTATACTCTATATGTAAAATTTAAAAATATACAAAACATTATATGTTTATGAGTACATATATGTTCATGGGAATGATAAAGAGGAAAATCAAGAGAATGATAATCTGGGGGTGTGGAGGAAGGGAATGAAATTGGGAAAGACATTTGAATTCCAGTCTTCTGGTATTATAAATAATGCTGCAGTTATAAGCCTTTGTGAATGCTTCAGTTGTATTTTTGCAAGGATATCTTTGAAATAAGTTTATAGAAGTGGAATTTCCGAGAAAGGGGGAAATGTGTTTGTATTTTCACTATTTTGCATTACCACCAGCAATGTATTAGGATGCTGACTTTCCAACTACTTGCCAACAGAATGTGTTGCCAAACTTTCAGGTTTTTCTCCATCTGCTAGCTGAGAAACTGTGTGTCATTGTGTTGTTATTTTGGATTTCTCCTAGTAATAAAGAAGTGGAGAATCTTCATATGTCTAAGCCCATTTGCCCTTTGTGTGTGTGTATGTGTATGTGTGTGTGTGTGTGTGTGATGACCTGTTTATATTTTTTGCCTGCTTTTCTTTTGGGTTATAAATCTTTTTTCTCAATTTTTAGATTTCTTTTTATGTTTTATTTTCAATATTTTTGTATGCCTGCCATATTTATTAATAATAATAAATGAGACTAATACTCTAGTCCAGAGACATGTAAATTGTTTTACTGCAGTCAGACAAGATTATTTGTGAATACTTTTTTCCAAAATCCAATATGAAATTATTTTAATAAAACAAATATGTTTAAAAATTAGAGAAAGAAGAAATATATTTTCTTCCTGGAAAATTATTTGGCTCTTTATTGTTACAAGGGCATTTATGTAGCTCTAATTGAGTTTTAAAATTATTTATTGCATCCTTTTCAGTGGCTGTTGGGAGAGTGGTGTTGTCCAGCAATTGTATTGTTGTGAGTCGGGGGCCTTGAGTGACCCAATGCATGTAGGGATCTTGGCAGTGTGATTTTTCCCATTTGGCCAAGCTTTTAAAAGTTCCATCTTTATTCTCCTTGGTTTTTTTGAACTTTTATCCTGAGCCACCTTTTGAACCATGTTAACCATTGCTGACATGTGGAAAAATACCTTGACGTGTGATCTGGGAAAGTTATTTATTCCACAGAGAATGAACATGAAGATGTTTAAGTGATAGAAGCTTTCATTCGTTCCACAGACTATTTTCATTCCATAGACTGTTTGCCTTTATGATCCAGTTATTTTTTTGTACCTAATTCTTGATCTTTGGAAAAAGTCCCCCAGTCCCTTACCTATACTTCTCCCTTTAAAAAAAAAAAAAAACCTTTTGCTTTGTGTTTATTATGTCATGCATTTTACATATTTAGTTCGTTCACTCTCCACAACAACCCTATGTTATCTAATTTTAGCCCCCTTTTCCAGATGGGGAAATGAGACAGAGAGAGATTAACTAACCAAAGATTCCACGTGTAAGAAATAGTAGTACTTAGAAAGTATAAACCTAGACAGTCTAGTTCTAAAGTCTGTGTGCTTAGCCTGTGTTACCCTACGGGCGAAATTTTCAAAGTGTGGTCTGCAGACCACCTACATCAGAATCATGTAGTAAGCTTATTAAAAGCCCTCAATTCTGGGTGAAATAGTTACTTTCTTGCCGTTATCTCACAGGATGGACCTTGTGGATCTCATATGCCAGTATATCTGTAGCATTAGGGGCCATCGGAATCACCCAGGACATATGTCCAAAATGTAAATGCTGGAGATTCATTCGAGAGAGTCAAAGTCAGTAGGCCTGGGATCCAGAATTGACTAATTGTAATCATTTAGCTTTGTGGAACACTGATCAATTCCCACTGCAGATTTTCTCAGACTTTCTTAACCCATTTCCTTCATTATCACTGGTCAAGCATGCATCCTTACCACGTACTTTACAGCAGATGTCAGCATAGTTTTTCATTTAAGGACTGTATAGTAAATATTTCAGGCATTACTGGCCATCTGGTCTTTGTTGCAGTTGTTTAACTCTGAAATCAGAGGGCAAGAGTAGCCATGGGCAATATGTAAAGAGTGAGGGTGGCTGTGTTCCACTAAAATTATGGATGCTGAAATTTATGTTTTATATAATTTTCACGTAATAAAAATTTCTTTATCCCCTTATTGGGGTTTGAAGCTTTTGAATTTTAATGTGATTAATTATTCTCTGTAGATCCTTTCTTGACAGAGCATATAAAGATAAACTACAGTGATTACTTCCCTTGTAATTTTATTTGACAAGTGTTATGCTTTGGGTTCATGTGTCAGCTTGGCCTGGTGATGGTACCCATTTGTCTGGTCAAGCAAGCACTGTCCTAACCATTACTGCAAGAACATTTTGTGGCTGGTTAATAAAACAGAAGTCTGGTTAAATCATAAGCACGTTGATTGCATCCATGGATGATTACATCTGCAGTTGGCCTAAGGGAGTGTCTTTTCCAATTAATTTAATCAGCTGAAGGCTTTAAAGAAATCAGAAGAGAGAATGTCTGTCTCCCCTTCAGCCAGCCACGCTCCCTTGGGGAATTCATTAAGACCTTCATCAGAGCTGTCAGCTTATGGCTTGCCCTACAGAATTTAGACTTGTGCATCCCCACAGTTGCATGACACCTTTATTAAATCTCATATTTACAGATATCTCCTGTTGATTCTGTTTCTCCAGAGAACCCTAACTAGTATACCAAGTTATATAGATGGTTTTGCTCAGTGGCCGCCATTTCAGAGAGAGTCTTGGTGGCATTTTGATGTTTGTCTATCTAAGACTAAATTGGGCAGAGACACCAACTGGGCTCTGGCCTAAGTTATAGAGAGCTGCTCATTTGGGATTATAAAATGTTAAGACAGTCCCTGATTCTTGAAAGTTTTGAGGTTCTTGCCAGATGTTGAGTGAGCTCAACTAAATTTATGAGATCTCTTGTTTTCTCTGCAGTATGGATTAATGCTATGGATCCATTGGTATGCCAAAATTTGGGGAGTAAAGGAAAATAGTTTTAATTTAAGCTGTAGGCAGGGCCTAAGATGTACCAGTGTGCATCTGGTCAGAAAGATAATGAAGACAGTGAGGAGGTTTTTAAAATAGGAGATGGGACAGATCACTCCAAGTGCTCTGTATAGTATATCTTTAGCAGAGTATACTGAGGCATCACCTATCAGGTTCTGTGCCAACACATTGGCATATTATAGGTTAGATGAGGAATTTAATTCACACTGTCCTCTACTGTTCTTTAATTGGATTCCTCATTATTTACCAAATGGGACTATGAAGACATTATATTGTTGGTGAAGCTCTGTAAGTGTTTCTTTTGGGATAAAAATATGTGGGTTGGGCCAGCAATGGTGGCTCAGTGGCAGAGTTCTCACCTGCCATGCGGGAGACCCAGGTTCAGTCCCGGAGCCTGCCCATGCGAAAACGAAGCAAAAAACATGTGGCTTAATAGTTATATATCAAACAGTCAGAAGTAATGTGTAAATAAATAGCCAGCCATTATTCTGTGTGTAGCTAGAGTATTTCTTCTCACCATTACCTAGGTGTGATACATTATGTCTAATTTATAAACTGCAAACTTTGGAACAACTCATTTTTTCACTTTTGGGTTTGGTTAGTTGACTGCAACAACAGTGTAACCAGTGCTCCTTTAAATCAGAAGAATGGAAGAGGTGATGGGACCGTGGAGCTTCCCAGACTGCGAGTAGAATGGTGCCTTACAGAAGAGAAGGAAGCATTCCTCTGAAAGATGGAAGGGCATCCCTCCCAGCTCCCGCTACTCCCCAGAATTGATTCTTTTGTCTAACTACCAAATTCTTTCTAGGCCCAGGCCAGAAGTTTCCATATGGAATAGGGGAGTAGAGGTGACAGTCTAAGGACATATGAATGATGGTGGCTTTTCCTGTGCTCCAGATAGTCTGGAGATGAAAACTTTTCAAACATTTTGAAGATGTGGGCCAATAATAAGAACTGAGTGTCTTTTAGGAAAAAAATGGATATTGAAATATATTAATTGCTTATTTTAGCAGCTTTGACATCTAGTAATTTAAAGATTAAAATTATATATTAGTAACATTGTTTAAAAAATGATATTTAAAAATTTCTTATATAGTCATTTGAGTACTTGCTGTATGCTAAGTGCCATATTGTTTATTTAAGAAAAATATAAAAATATGTGACCAAAATTATTTTTAAATGTTACGAATGGGGCTATACAACCTTATAAACTTTTGGGAATTCAACATCTCTTGTTTCCCCATTACAGAGAGCAGGGAGAAAAAAATCTGACAATAGAAGAACCCTGATGATTATAAAACAAAGAAAGTTGTGTTTTTCTGGTCTTTGTGTCCTCTCTAGTTGTTAGCAGACATAGAATGCTTTCATTTTTAGGGTATAAACAAGGTAAAAAAAAATTCTCATGCTCATTACATACAGCTTTTTCTAGAAGAGGGAATATGCTTAGTCTGAGTTTTCTTTGTATTACTATCATTGTTTTCAACTTTTTTCTGATGTTTATTTTAATTGCATTCATAGGTATTTGTGAAGACTGGAAGGTTTATTCAGGATTCCTCTATTCTTTCTCATTTTGATTTGATGTGTTTCCAAAAACCAGTTGATGTTTTTCTTAGACCCCCATCCCCTGCAGAAGAAAAATTTATTTGAAACAGAAAAAAGCCAAGGGTCCCCAAATGAATTGGAACAAAAACTTGGCTCCTCTTATGCTTGATGGAATCTCCAGATGCTATCCTTAGACCTAACTATTCACTTCTATTCTATATTTGTACAAGCCATTGGTATTGGAGCTAACTTGTGCTGATTTGCAGGAGCTGACTGTTAAATTTTCAGGAATATTATGAGCTATTATTAAAAATTAAATTATATAAACAATTAAATGTTACATTAAAAAGATAATTAGTACTCAAAAATTACCACTTCCTAATTATTTCACTACATTTTATTGTGTTCTATGCTTTTGAGAACGTCTGTTGTACCTGTATGGTATAATGATAATTACTCTTCCTAACTCTTTTCAGAGGTAACTTAAAATTCCATGGGGGGAATGTTTTTATACTTTGAAAATGAGAAAATGCTACAAATCAGGGTTTTACAAATCAGGGTTTAATTTATTGTCTACACTTAAGACAGTGATGGAGGAAAAAATGTTAATGCAAATTGAACTTAAAGTAGGTATTATCTATAGCACACAAAAAATTTAGATATTCTTCCAGAGTTCAAAAGCTGATATCCATTTTTAGTAAAGAAGTAGCTTATGTCTTTGAATGAAGCTCTGACATGAATATTTGCTGTTTCATCATCACGTTATTTCTTAATGTAAATGAAAATATCAGCCAACATTCATATCAGAACTTACACTCCTTTGTCAATTGCAACATATAGGTTGGCTCCTGATATGAAAATTTGGTAAAAGCCAACAAAAGCATTCTGTGAGAATGAATTGGATATTTGGAGTTTACAGTAGAGTACTGTGAGTTATTTATAAATTGTGTACTATAAAATAACCGTAAAATGTATAACTATCTTATCTACACATATATTTGTGTACCTTTATTTCCCAGAGAACTTTATAAGCATACCATTGGTGGTAGCATTTCCAAGAACAAACCCCACGTGACTGGTTTTTTGATCAGTGCTGGACTAATGCAGAACACTTACTACTTAAGTTTCACTTAAATTTCAGTCTTTGCCTTCTGTTATTAAAGGTATTTCAAATAAAATGAGTTGATCATGTCTCACTAGCTCCTCTCATACTTGAAACTACGTAATCACTCTAATTGATTAACACTTGTAGACCATTTTATAATTTTCAGATATATAATCCGAAATGGTTAATTGTAATAGGATGTGTTCTTTGTAAAAGCAGACTGTCTAACTTAGATACAGCAGTTGGTAAAGAAATTGGTTTTAGAATTTTCAGTTTTGTAGTTGAACCTAGAAGAAATTGACATCAAGTAATATTTTCCTTTTACTTGTAACCCAAGAATTACTCATTCGTGAAGCATTTCTTTTTTCTTTTCCCTTTCTTCCCTTTTCTCCTTCTTGTCCTTTATTTCTTCAGATCCACAAAAGAGATTAACAGTTGAAATTTAGCTGAAGGTACCAGAAGTTACCAGCAAAAATGTAAAACAAAATCATTGAATAAATTCATTCACTTAATGCAAAAATTAAGTAACATTTATGCTTTTGTCACATCCATGAGTAAATATAAAACAAATCTCTCTTAAGAAAATGTCTTTTCTTCAAATGACATTTTGAAGTGATATCTTCTTGAAATGACATCTTGAAATGTCTCTTTCTCGTGAGCATGTCAGTGTGCTCAGGGTATAGAAATTCATTCTTCCAACTCATTTTGTTTCTTTCTTATCTGTAAAGCTCTGATATCGACCTGAAGATTTGTTCTGAAAAGAATCAGACCTAGAGCCTGCCCTCCAGGAGTCAGTAGTCTTGTTGGAAAGAGAAAAAGGGCAGATGGATGACAGAACAGAAGAAAATGAAGGATGTTATAAAGAGTAGATAAGAACTCCCCCACAGAACAATTAAATCCAGTGTGAGAATGAGGGTCCTTTTAAGGAGCAGATCTCATGGGAGCTGAGCCTTATTAGGTAAATAGGAAATATTTCTTGTTCTTTCATTTGTGAAGCATATTGTACTGTTGCTTCAGTGATCAATACTGTAGATAGTGCCATAGCAACATCCTCTTTTATACCAAACTTTTCATTATTTCTAATGTCTGAGAAATAAAACCACAACTGAATTCAGAAGATTATAGTGAGAATTGTATATACATCCTTGGATGGCTGAACAACAACAAGGTTGGATTTACCATTCCACAGGAAACAGGGAATTTGTAGTATGCCACCTCTTATTTTTTATGGAACAGCTTTGTTGAGATCTAATTCATATACCATAAAAGTCAGCCTTTTAAAGGCTGTCAGTGTTTTTATGTATATTCAGAGTTGTACATACGTCACCATTGTCTAATTTTAGAACATTTCTATCACTCCCGAAAGAAGCTTCATGCCCACTCTCTCCGCCCTCAGTCCCTGGGAACCGCCAATCTACGTTCTGTCTCTGTGTATTTGCCTTTCCTGGCATATCATATAGATGGTGTTATACAAATATGTGGCCTTTTGTTTCTGGCTTCTTTTACTTAGCACAATATTTTCAAGGTTCGTTCATGTTGTAGGATGTATTGATACTTCATTCCTCTTTACGGCTGAGTATTCCATTGTATGTATACATCACGTTTTATTTATCCATTTATCAGTTGGTGGATATTTAGGTTATTCCCACTTTTTGGCTATTATGAATAATGTAGCTATGAATCTTTGTACAAGTTTTTCTTTGGTTGGATGTTTTCAATTCTTTTGGGTATATAAATAGGAGTGAAATTACTAGGTTATATAGTACACTATGTTTAACTTTTTAAGGAATGGTTTTACATTCCAACCAGCTGTGTATTACCAACTCTTGTTATCTTTTTTATCATAACCACCCTAATGTATGTGCAGTGGTATCTCATTGTGGAGTACATCCAACTTTGATGGCCTACTCAGGAAACCTACAGTGATATGATGCAAATGATAAAAATTATTTAAATTGTTGAAATTTTAACTTTAATGTATGTAAATTATAGCTCCTACCTAGTCCCCTTTTAAATCCTCATCGGTTGGTGTAATTGTATTGAAAGCATCGAGTTTTATATAAGAATGTTATTACATTTTGGACCTCTAGGATAAACCACTAGGAAAATGTTGCTTATTGAGATAAGGATGAAAAAGCATCTCTAGAAAGAATAATGATAAAGTGAATAAAAATAATATACTAATATAAAAACGGCAGAGTACCTCTGCTTTGTCATTACTTGCTACCACTCTCAACATATATTTTTCTTTTCTGAGGCTGCCAGTGTTTTGATAATGCTATGTCTAGCCCAGATTTATGCTGAGATGTTGAGTTTTAAAGAAGTAGTGTCTGTGCTTGTCTAGCTAGAAGAGGTATGCCTTTTACTGTTACTATGACTTCCTGAAAATAAATCTGATGATACTGACAGACCAACTCTTATTTTAGCGATAATTGGCTATGTCCATCCCTCCTTCTCTCCTCTGTTTAGTTGAGTTGTCTGAAAGAGTTTGGGATCACTTGGCAGTTTTGAAGAACTCTTACCTCAGGTAAAGTGCCAGATGTGTATTCTTTTTCGACATTCCTGTCATTTAATTTGCCGCAGAATCCTGCTTCTGGATTCCTTATCTATTATTTCTCTTACAACTAATCCAGGCAATAAGAAATTAATGCAGGTAGCAGCTCATTTCTGAAACATCACAAAAATTAACCAGTATTAAGTTTTGCTATGAGAAAAGTTTATTTTACATGGCAGGTTACATTTAGGAGAATCTTCCCCATTGTATGACCATCAGAGTAATGTTAGCTTTGTAAGAATTCATAAGGAAGACAGTTGTAAAGTTTCAACTCTGAGAAAGAATATAGACATGAGCATGAATGTACAGGAGAAATACTGTCCTGTACGTGAAACATATGCACCATTATAAAACTTCTTCATACTCACAAGTAACAGTATGTTCAAGTGATTCTGCATAGTTTAAATAGTTGGTTCCAGTTATTATTATTTGGGAGCAAACCAAAATTCTTTTTGTTGTTATTTGGTTGAGAGTAGAAGGATGTTGGGGATGAAATTAAACTGGGACATTTCTGTAGTGATCTCTATTGTGGTTGTAAATAAAAGAAGTAGAGTAGCTCAATTATGTTGACACAGATAGATAACTAAAGTTTTTGTAATGTAATTTTACTGAGATACGTGCATACACTATATAATCCATCCAAAGTATACAATCGGTGGTTCACAGTATCATCACAAGTTGTACATTCATCACCATAATCATCTTTAGAACATTTGCATTACTCCAGAAAAAAAAATAAAAAAGCAAACTCCAAACATCCCATGCCCCTTACCCCTCCCTTTTATTGACCACTAGTATTGTACACTACCTAATTTTAAGACTTACAGTAGAGGTAGGTAAACATAAGACAGTGTAATATTGTCAGAGATAGATATATATTTGAAAATTCCAGAAGAGATCCATATAGACATGGCAACTGATGTTTTTTCTTTTTTTTTGCAATATAGTCATACAGTTATGGTTAAAGATCAGGGCTACTGGATTACACTACCACAACTTCAGGTATTTCCTTCTGGTTATTGTAAATTACTAGACACTAAAAAGTAATGTCTATATAATGAGTATAGTAGTCACACTCATTTGTTAAATCCTAATTTCTCAGTTACACCTCCTGCCTCTCATTTGATCTTTCTCTCAATCTTCAGGAATATATGGGCAATGACCATTTTAACTTCTTTGTGCTGGAAAGGGGTGCTGACCTTATGGAGTAGAGGAATGAAACTGGTTGATGTTCTTGGAGAAATTGGTACCTCTGGGTTTCAGGGCTTATCTGGCATAGAAACAATATAGAAACCTTGAGTTTCTGAAAAGTATAAACTTACTAAAAAGAACTTGTGTATAGACTTGACTAGACCCCAGGGCACCCCTATGGTTTTCAGGAATACTGTTGGTTGGGGCATGGCATACTGTGCTAGTTTGCAACATCTAAAACTTGCATAAGAGTAACCTCAAGAGAGACCGCTGGACTCTATCTGAAATCTCTTAGCCACTGAAACTTTACTTTTTTCCATTTCTTTTCCCCCTTTTGGTCAAGAAGATAGTGTTAATCCCACGATGCCAAGGCTAGCCTCATCCTTGGGAGTCATGTCCCATGTAAGAGGGAGGTCGGAGTGTTGACTTAAAGAGAGGCCACATCGGAGCAACGAAAGAGGCTCTCTTGGGGTGACTCTTAGGCATAATTACATGTAGGCCTAGCTTTGCCATTGCAAAAATAAGTTTCATAAGGACAAGCCTCAAGATGATGTCTTGGCTTGTTAAATGGAGTGTCCCTAATGCCTGAGAGAATATCAGGAATCCCCCAGATGGGAAAGTTTAATTAGTTCCATGTTTTTCTCCATTCCATCAAGGGGACTTTGCAATTACTTTTTTATTTTCTGCCAAAATACTCTGGAATGTTTCTGGGTATTACATTATCCTATACGGAATAATAAGATTTCATTTCCTATTCTAGGTTCCATGTAATTAGTGTTGTTTACATTAACTGACCACCAGCAGGTTAAGTTAGATAATGTGCTAGAGAAAATTTAGATTTTGGACCAAATAAACTTGCCTTTCTTTGGTCCCCCACAGAAGTTGAAGTTTTTAAATACAGACAGTATTATCCTTAAGCAAGTCCTTTTCATTCATATCTCTAATTGGAGTCTGACCTTTTTTTCAGCTTCATTAACAGTTACTATAGGGAGCAATGCTGACCTTCAGAGCTGCAGAACTCGAACTCTGAGTCTGCTACCCAATGTTCCAAGGAACTACCATATTATACACAAAGAGCACAGCATCTCAGAATTTAGAAATAACTGTTAAAGCTCAGGAGTAGATGTGACTGCTGTGTGATCTTACAATGTAGGAACCTTTACAGTGAGTGAGCCAGATTTATTTATTTACTTATCAGTCTGTGGCTCATGATATCATGATATATTCATCATCATGATCATTTTTAGAACATTGCATTACTCCAGAAAAAGAAATAAAAATAAAAAACCCATGCATCCCATACTCCTTATCCCCCCCTCACTGACCACTAGTATTACAATCTACTCAAATTTTTTTACTCTTAACACCCCTATTATTTGTGTATTTATTGTCCTTATTTTTTTTACTCATTTGTCCATACTCTGGATAAAGGCAGTGTCAGACACAAGTTTTCCACAACCACACAGCGACAGTATAAAAGCTATATAGTTATGCAGTCATCTTCAAGAATCAAGATTACTGGAATATCATTCAGCAGTTTCAGATACTTCCCTCTAGGCCACTCCAATATACCATAAATTAAAAAAGGATATCTATATAATGCATATGAATAACCTCCAGGATAACCTCTCAACTCTGTTTGGAATCTCTCAGCCACTGACGCTTTATTTTGCCTCATTTTTCTCTTCCCCCTTTTTGTCAAGAAGGCTTTCTCAATCCCGAGATGCTTTGTCCCAGTTCATCCTGGGATTTCTGTCCCACATTGCCAGGAAGATTTATGCCCCTGTAAGTCATGTCCCATGTAGGGTGAGGGCAGTGAATTCATCTGCCATGGTGGCAGTGAGCTTTATTTTGACATTCTGTACTCCTTAGTCATCGATTGCCCAATTTCTGTCCACTTTCTAGCTCCTGATAGCCTATGCAAACATTCAATTCTCAGAGTTTTCTCATTAGTTTACACTAGTGAAACCATACATTATTTGTCCTTTTGTCTCGGGCCTGCTTCACTCCCCAAGGTTCATTCACTGGTTGCATGCCACACGACTTCATTCTGAAGGTATAACTTTTAATCCTTCTGTTCCACAAGTACTTTTGCCCCAGAGGGTTGTAAAAGAGGACAAGGAATTGACAAATAACTAGAGAGATGAAATAACTCTTTAATACTGTGCTACCACAGAAGAATTGTATAGAATATTTGATCTTCAGGTGGCATTGAAGATTAGTATTAAGGATAATTATTGAAAGGCAGAATGGGCATAGGAGTAGGAGAGAGAATGAATAAGTAGAGGAGCATGAAGGGAAGTTTGTAGTGGAGATAGACCACATCATGAAGCCTTCCCAAGGGATTCTTCCTGTTTTAGAGCTGGGATTTAAATTTGGATCTCTGTCGCTCTAAAGCAGAGGTTTTCAGCTGGGTGCAATTTTCTATCTGTATTCCCTAGGGGACACTTGGCAATGTCTGGAGACATTTTTGTCATGATTTGGGCAAGGGGGATTGTGCTACTGGAGAGGCCAGGGAAACTGCTCATATCCTATAATGCATAAGACAGCTCTCTCTCCCTCTACCCATAACACAACATGTACACAGCAAAGAACTGTCTAGTCCCAGATATTAGCAGTGCTGAGGCTGAGAAAGGTGCTCTGAAGACTGTGTTCTTAATTAACACTTTGGGCTCTGTCACCAGAAATGTTTTTTTTTTACATGGGCAGGCACTGGGAACCGAACCCAGGTCCTCTGGCATGGCAGGCAAGCATTCTTGCCTGCTGAGCTACCGTGGCCAACCCCAGAAATGTATTTCTTAAACAAATTTTTAACGTGATTTGTATAACACAAAAATTCAAGCCAGCTGTGACTACTACTTTTCAGTTTTTATGCTGTTTGTTGAATTTACACGTCAATAAAAGTTATCATTATCTATGGTTCAGCACATTTACTTTCATTTGTTGATATAAAAATTGGAGATAGGACTCTCTGTAACTTTTGCTTGCTGTATTAAAGATGTTTCCAATATTATCTGGAAGGTTTTTGGTGCCTGTTTTGTAAACTTCTAATTTTTTTCCCCCATTTTTGCCAAGCAGACAGAATTTAGTCTATTCTGAAATGGTAAATCTTTACTTTTTTTTTTTTTTTTTTTTTTTAGAAATCATACCGTTCTACATATGCACTCAGTAATTCTTAACATCATCACATAGATGCATGATCATCGTTTCTTAGTACATTTGCATCGGTTTAGAGGAACTAGCAACACAACAGAAAAAGATATAAAATGTTAATATAGAGAAAAGAAATAAAAGTAGTAATAATAGTAAAAAAACAAACAAACAAAAAAACCCTATAGCTCAGATGCAGCTTCATTCAGTGTTTTAACATGATTACTTTACAATTAGGTATTATTGTGCTGTCCATTTTTGAGTTTTTGTATCTAGTCCTGTTGCACAGTCTGTATTCCTTCCGCTCCAATTACCCATTATCTTACCCTGTTTCTAACTCCTGCTGGACTCTGTTACCAATGACATATTTCAAGTTTATTCTCGAATGTCCGTTCACATCAGTGGGACCATACAGTATTTGTCCTTTAGTTTTTGGCTGGACTCACTCAGCATAATATTCTCTAGGTCCATCCATGTTATTACATGCTTCGTAAGTTTATCTTGTCTTAAAGCTGCATAATATTCCATAGTATATATATACCACAGTTTATTTAGCCATTCTTCTGTTGATGGACATTTTGGCTGTTTCCATCTCTTTGCAGTAAATCTTTACTTTAATGTTAGTATTTTAATTGAAAAAACCAACAGCTTTGGATGAGTTGTTCTTTTAGCGAGCCATAGTAACTTACTTGGTAACAAGTTATGCATTTCTCATGTGATTTGCTTTTCAACTTAAAAAAACATGCAAAGTAAAACAAAACCTTGCTCAGTCCATATGCTGCACTAATTCCTGTCATCGTTAACACCATAAAGAACTATATAGTAAACCTTCTGTCAATATGCCTTACAGTGACTGCTACAGGGGTTTAAAGAATGAGAAATACAAAGATTCTGATACATATGCCAGATTGCATTTTCCATATCATATTCGGTAGAAGAACTGAATTTCTTAATCTGTTCCACATGAGCAGTCCAAAAAGTTGGGACAAAAGTAACTTTTCTTATTTTTCTCTATGAGTCATAAGAGTATGGCCAAGAAGTGGTAACAATATAAGATTTTATACTTTCATTCTTTTAGCTAATAATAATAGCGGGCCTACTGTGTGCTCCGTACTGTGAACAGATTCCCTGCTGAATCTAATGACAGGGGTGGTAGATATTAATTACGGAGTTAATATCTACCCAAATGAGTACATAATTACAAACTGTGATAAATGCCAACAAGAAAAGGGTTTTAGTACAGTGCATTTTTGACGATTTAAGCAAAGAAGATTTCTCACATACTAGATAGAAATATGTGCCCATGGTATCAGCATTTTTTCTACAGTCACGTAATTATCACTTTAATATTCTGTTTTTAAAAAGATTCTCAACTTAAACATTTGTTTAGTTTTTTTTCCAGCCAGTTCACACAGACATTAAACACATTTATAAGCTGCAAGGATTTTTTTTCACTCAGAAACCAGAAGTTAAAGTGCCTAAAATTATGTTTGTTCATTGCATTGTTGATACTACTGCCAATAAATGTTTATTGCTTTGATATGAAAATCAATTTGAGTCTTAAAATATAGTGGCCTGGAAAGGATGAAAGTTACTTTTTTATGTAATAAATGTTCTGTTTAGTTAACAACTACTCTTAGTAGCTACAGGCTACTGGTGTGGGGATGAAAGCATTCCATAGCATGCATTGGACAAACTGGTGGGTCACGGCCACATTTGGCCCAAAGACCAGAATGTTTTGGCTTGTTACAGTTCTGTTTTTTTTTTTATAAGCCCTTGAAATCCATATGCTTAGCCATAGTTATACCGTGACCCTGCAGCAAGGGCAGATTGTATTCATGCATTTCACAAGGAGATAGTTTGCAGAGTGGGCCAGCATCTGCCCAGTGGACGGCTCTCACCCACCCACTTCCCTGGCTGGCCCCTGCCTGAGCGAAGATGGAAAGCGGTATTGAATACGATCCCTGCTTTCAAGTTTTGATCTAACTGAAGTCATACAGACTTATGAGACTTTTATTACACCCTAATCTTTTATTCATCCACAAGTTGACTTTCTGGACTTTTATTTCCATTCTCCTCCCTCGCTGCCCCGCTTGAACCAGGGAATAGAAGCCCTGAGTTTTGCCACTTCTGTAAGTCACTTGCCTTTTGTCGGGGCTTTACTGTTACTTCATTTATAAAATTAAGTGTCTGGGTATTCACCTCATTCGGGCAATCAACCATCAAATTCTTATCACCTAGGAACTGAAAGTTATAGTAATTCTGTCAGATAACATTTATTTTTAAAATATCAGGAGCATAAAAAGTGTTTTCAGAAAGATTCATAAATTTGCACCAAACTATAAAACTTCTATGTGATAAGACACTGTAAGAATTAAAAGAGAAACAACTGACTGAAAGATACATGCAGTATTGTTGCTTAAATTATTAATATTTATCACCAAAAAAGAATTTCTACAAAACTCTGTGAAAGAAAACCCAATAGGAAAAAAAAATGATTAAATTATATTAAGTTCATAGTTCACAGGAGAATTAACCATATTGGCCAGAATGGCCAATAAATCTAAGGTGCCAAGTAAAACCAGTGGGATATTTCACCTGGATCAGGTTGACAAATTTAAAAAGTCTGAGAATACTGAGGATTGACAAGAATGTAGAGAAATAAATACTCTGCATGCATTGCTGGTGTGAGTGTATATTGATAAAATTATGTTGAAGAACAATTTAGTAATCCCTTGTAACTCATTATGCTCATATCTTACAACCTAGCAATTCCACTTTTAGGTTTATACCCTAAGAATTCTAATTCATATGCACAGTGAGGTATGTATAAAAACGTTTACCTCATCACTGTTTGTAAATGCAAAAAATTAGGAGAAAGAAATCCTTAAAGGAATATATAAATATATATCCATACTTTGGAATATTATACAAGGGTTTAAATAAATGAGCCTGATCTATATTTATTCATTTGGTATGCTATTATTATTGCTTCATCATTATTATCATTATCACAATAATCCTGAGTAAAAAAGCAGTTTATCAGAAGGCAATAGTGTGTTACAATAAAAACTTCAAAACACACAAAACAATGCTAGATAATGTTTGTATCTCATATATAAATACAGATTCTAGACTATGACAACAAACTTGGAATACATAGGAAATTCACAATAGTGCATACCTTGGGTGGGGGGAGGGGGGAAGAGGAGAATGAGACTGAGAAGGAAAATAGGGACTTCAGATTTTAGTTCTTAAATTATACTTAAAATATAACTAATATTTTAGTACTTAAATACTAAATCAAATATAAAATGTTAATATTTGCCAACTGTGAAAGGCGGGAACATGGCAGTTTATAATATGCTCTTAGATACTTTACTTCATTAAACAAAAGAAAAGTATATTAGCATAGAAATTAACTGTATGGAAGACCCTCCAGCTTTTCCCTATTACTCTCTCTTTTTGAATTGATAAAATCCCAGCAGAAGTGGTGATCAGTATACCTCTTCTTTTTTAATTTTTCTCTTGTTGTAGTTATTTTTCGCTACTTGCTCCCCCTTCTTTTCTCTCTTCCTCCCTCTTTCTCTCTTTTTCTCTTTTTTTAGTTTTTTAAAATAAGTAGTGTGTGGGAAACTAACAGAACAGTTAAATGCAGAACCTCCCAAACCTCTAAACCAAACCAATAGTGGGGAAGTGTTAGCTTCTGAGATGTTCCCTTGACTCATCACTTATTATACAGTGAGTTTGGGCAACTATCCATGGCATGGCATTTCTACATCATTCATTATGCCTAATTCTGAAATCGGGAAGTTGGTTGCTAAAGTTGACAGGCGGTTTCTGAGATTGTAAAGTGTGATTAGAAAGGCCATTATTGGATAGAATGCAAGAAATTGCTGTATCTGCATCCGAATGAACTATAAGTTAAATCCATAAAACTGCTTTGTACTTAAAAAATATTTGTGAAAGGATGTGTCCTTAGTCTGTAATGGTTCAATGTACATTTCTCATTGGTAAGAGAAAGCTACAGATGAGGTCTTTTGGGGGGTTATGCTGGTTTGAAAGGATGTATGCCCCCTAGAAAAGCCATGTTTTAATCAAAATCCCATTTCATAAAGGTAGAATAATCCCTATTCAATACTGTGTGTTTGAAACTGTAATCAGATCATCTCCCTGGATGATGTGATTTAGTAAAGAGTGGTTGTTAAAGTGGATTAGGTGACGTCATGTCTCCACCCATTGGGGTGGGTCTTGATTGGTTTACTGGAGTCCTATAAAAGAGGAAACATTTTGGAGAATGAGAGATTAGAGAGAGCAGAGAATGCTGCAGCACTACAAAGCAGAAAGTCTACTAGCCAGCAACGTCTGGAGATGGAGATGGAAAATACCTTCTGGGGAGCTTCATGAAACAGGAAGCCAGGAGAGAAAGCTAGCAGATGATGCCATGTTTGCCATGTGCCCTTCCAGATGAGAGAGGAACCGTGACTGTGTTCACCATTTGCCTTTCCAGATGAGAGGGAAACTCTGGCTGTGTTCGCCATGTGCCTTCTTACTTGAGAAAGAAACCCTGAACTTCATCAGCCTTCTTGAACCAAAGTATCTTTCCCTGGATGCCTTTGGTTGGACATTTCTATAGACTTGCTTTAATTAGGACATTTTCTTGGCCTTAGAACTGTAAACTAGCAACTTATTAAATTTCCCCTTTTAAAAGCCATTCCATTCCTGGTATATTGCATTCTGGCTGCTAGCAAACTAGAACAGGGGGATGTATCACAACTCAGAGATGACCACATGTCGTTAGTCTTTTCTCCTGTGTTCTCATCAGTAAAATTTCATCACTTTAACACAGTGAGTTTCATACCCACTTATACTGAACTGATAACTTCTGCCAAATAATTTGTTTCAAAATCATAAGACACAAAACATCAGAAGCAAAGAATATTGTTTAAAATGTTCAAAGTATGATAGAGTTTGCAGACTAGAAGGAAATTGATTGGTCATTTAGGCCGCACATAAATGTAACTTGCCCAGAGCCACTAGAACTGGTTTGTGGCAGAGTTCTTTCAAAACACCAGGCCTTCTCCTCATTCAATGCTCCTACTGTCAATTTTTGCTTAAAACATGCTTTTTCTTCATGTCTTCTCTCATGCTGAAATTAGTAAAGTAGTCAAAAGCTGAGGTGTTGGTAAATTTCAGTTGCTTGTTTGCCCATTTCCCCATGATTGTTACTTCCTGCCTTGCTAGTTTCCACTTTAGTTTTCCTGGTTTGATCCTGACTTGGTTCACGTTGCAAGCATAGTTTCTCTCTGACATAAAATGGAAAAGTGGTTACTTAGAGTATGTGATATATTGCCCAATCCATGATCTTCACAAGGTGTATGCTGCTTTTGCAAGCTTGTAGTTAGAAAGACGGTGCGTAGAGTTCTTGTTCTTTGCTTTTGGAAACTACTGATAAAACAAAAAACTTATGAAACCAGTCTCAGGAAAACTGTACATGTAGTAGATTTGGTCAAGATCATCCACTAGGAAGCCAGGCAGGGCACCTTAAGTGCAACAGGGAGAAAGTTTTTAAGTGTTGCTTGAATTTCACTTTCTGCTTTTTCTGTTGCCTCAGTGAGCTTTGTATTTTCTCTGAGGGCATTTAGATATTTTCAAGATGTTTATAATATTTCATCATCTAATATGCATCCTAAAGGCAAACCAAAAGTAGATTTCAATAAAATCTTTGTAATGATTTAAAAAAAGAAAGAAAGAAAGGTGCCAGATGACTGGTCTCTTTATAGACTCCTTTTTGATAGCTTCTTGAGGGAGAAGAATGAACACATTCTGTAGTGTGTTCCATCTTATACCTGTAATTTCAAGAAGCATTCTACATGTAGCATAGAAAATGTTTCAGGAAACTTTTACTTAATTTTAAATTAATGAAATATGTGTATTTTGAACAGAAACCATTATTATTCTAAGGGAATTGCCAAAAAATAGAAGATGCAGCCAGCCACTCCACTCAGGAAATTATAAACTAAATGAAGAAACTCTGTCAGGAAAATCACTTTAAAATTGGAACAGTATCTAGAGATCTGGGTACTAGCTTTGTCTTCATCAACTAATTCTGTGACCTCAAGAGGCCACATAACATCACTGGGCTGCAGTGTCTTCCTCTGTAAAATAAAGGGTTTGAATGAAAATACCTCTAAATTCACTTGCAGCTCAAATATGCTGTAGTTACACATCAAAGGTACATATTTAAAATGGTCTTCCATTCTATAAGAGTGAGCTGAAAGATGAAATGAAAGTAAACATCTCTGAATCACCTGTGATGGGCCTTTGTTTTAGTATATCTTTTTGCCGTTAATGCTGTTTCCTATCTTTAAGTTCCTAGAATGGCAGCATATCCAAATTGTAAAACACTAAAATTTATTAGATGCAACAAAGAAAAATCTCTGCCTTAGGAATGATTCTAATCTTGAGATTTATCATATGCTTGAGTTTATTACATCCTGATGATTCTAATCTTGGGGTTATATTTGCTATTTTAGTTAAGATACTTCCTAGTTATACATTTCAGTAGCTGTAAACAAATGTAAATTCACATATGCCCAGCACATTTCTATTGACAGTATAAACATTAAATTACACTCACTTTTATATGATTTCATCTAAAAAAAATAAATTGATCCATTATCATGGGTCTAATTTCTTGAATAAGCAGCTCTGTATGTTAAGAAATATGCCAGTTACAATCATTAAGCCCTTCTTTTGGATGTATTTCTGCTTGCCTTTAAAATGTATTCCCTACCTTCTTTTCATGAGACGCTCCAGCCATGAGTGTATTCATTCCACAGGCAAAGGGATTTCTTGGGCTCTCTTAATCGAGAGAGGTCTCAAGGAGGTCTGCAAAATGGTGAAAATAAAATGACAGATACCAAAGAAATTACCTGTGCAAATTGTGTGGATCAAAAATATCATGTGATTTGCTGGCAGAGACCATTGCAGCACATTTTCAAAGGAGACAAACATTTCACTATCCTCCCACTGGCATCTGTTACCATTTGCTCGTGTTTACTGTACCGAGTCCTAGAAAGAAGAGAAGCTTATCACAGAAATGCCAGTGGGTAAGTGCACATCTTCTTTGCATCATCTAGCAGGGAGCTAGTGTAGTTTATTTTCTCGTTTTTATTTTTTATATTTTATTTGAGAGCAGGAAGATAAGCACTTTTGGGAGTGGAAACCAAATACTATTCTTTTATTGTAGTTCTTAATTGGGAATAGTACTGCTTCAAGAGGGAGTTTGGGGTGGGGGTGGGGCTGAGGGGACACAATATTTTCTTTGTCATGTGATTGGGTGGTGGTCTTGGTATTTAGTAAGTAGGGTCAGGGTTGTTTGACATCCTGCAATGTGTGGGATAGTTTTATATAATGAAGACTTTGCCCATCTCCTCATGTGACTTGAGTGCCCCACCAGACATTCATGTAAGCATTATTTGAATGTAGGAGCTAGGTCCACCTTACATGCAAAGTTTTATTTAATACGCACTGAAGTTTTCTAGCAAAACAGCTATTACTAAATGGGGGGGGCGATTTTACCTTATTTTATTTGGAACTTCATGAGGAATTGTTGCCATTTTGGAAATCCACAGTTGTAGCTATTGCATTCATGACAGATTTACTCAAAGGTGCAAGCACTGTTTTGCTATGTCTTCAGGGATAGCTAAACCTGTGCATTCTAGGCCAAAATGCGTATATGGCTTATTACCACCTATTTCCATTTCATTTTTCCTTTACAAACAGGGCAGTATAGCGTTTTGGTTTTTTTTTTTAAATGTGTGAGTTTTATTCTTTATGAATTTCATTGAGATGGAGACAGTAGAAAATGTTAACAGGAGGAAATGTTGGGCTGAATACATAAAGTTTGGGAACCATTTGTCATGTTGGTAAGCAGAGCCAGGACACATTGAGAATACAGCACTAGAAAACTGCTGTGCCATTGAGATTGGGATATGTTATTCATTTCTTCTAATACCTAAATATATTCCAGATAGGAGTTTTCTTAGGTATCATGGTGATTTTGGATACTGACCATAAATTTGCCATGGAGACAGACATTAAACAAGATTTCTAAGGTATCACTTACCAGGACAGCTTCTGGAAGCCTGTGTGATGTCACTTATCTGCTTGTTTCATACAAGCTGATAGAACCTCCCTTGGCTCTGTAATTTAAATCAGTGTAATTCAACAGAGGTTTGTATTTCACTTGATACGCTTATCTGTATGGGGGAACAGAAAAGTTAGGGACATTTATGGGCTACAAACTGTTCACATTAAAAGGTCTCCTGACATGAATAGGGTTCCAGAAGCATGTTTCTTATGATATCTTTGCAACATGATTCTTTTCTCCTTGAAGATTAATAATTTTTATCACACTTTTCTATTATAGGTTAACCTCTGTCATTAGGTCAAAGAAAGAGTACTGACAGTGACTATTTGATCATAATGTACAATAAGGAGGTAATAAAAGATCTTTTGCAGTGTGGCGATCTTGTATTAGAATCTGACAGAAACCACAGATTCAGAAAAGTGTAAAGATAATCACTAGGGTAGCATATGGCATGCTGACTCAGGAAACTTAAGAAAACCAAGATGTGTCGTCAGACACAATGAAGGCAATTCAGCAACGTTTGTTGTTGAAACTTAACGTAGTTATCAGGAAAGGATGATTGAAGACTCAGGCATCTTTTTCTTTGCACACACTAAAGAAACTACTCTTGAGAGCAAGCAGGAGGTTTGGAGAAGTCTCTTAGTAGTAAGGGATTGTGTCTGATTCAATGTGTACTCTCATTCCCTCACCACACCCGCTTGTTGCCTTCATTATTAAACCACCAGACAGTAAGTCCCCTAAAGACAAAACCATATCTTTACTATCTTAAAAAGCACAATGCCTTTCAGAAAAGTAGATGCTTGCTAACTGAGTGGACAGATGAGTGGTAGATGATAATGTTCCCATCCATGATTTATGCTCAGAACACAGGCCACTGTCTCTGATGGTCTCCTTGCTTCCAGACAGAACTTCTCCATCTATTCTAGGTTACCACTAGAGTTCCCATTTGTAAGATAACTATGGGACAGAAATAGCAGCCTCAGATGCTCCAGGGTGCTGTTATCCTACAGACTCTGAACAACTAGCTCAAACTGACAGAACCATCTTCCGCAGAAAACTCTAAAAGTGTTGCAGTAACTGGGTGAGTGATAAATCAAGAAAATGCAGCCTTAAAAACAGGTAAAGCTCGCGGCACTGTGCCTAGCCTCTTCCCCAACTCCTATCCTGCGAGTTGTGGAGCCAGCCTGTGCTCCCATGGTGGATTGCTGTCCCTGTTCCCTAGGGAGCAGAGTAACCCTTTTACAACGTACTGGGATGCCTGTATATTGGCGCCAGGCTACTGGGTAGCAGCTTGAAAGACTGAACCGGGAAATTCCTCTAGGGCTGCTCATCCTGCTAGAACTGAAAGCAGAAGCAATTGCAGATAGTTAAAGAAACAATGAAGTCAAAGCAACCTGGGGCAAAGGATTGCCTACTTTAAGTCATGCAATAGAGCACCCCAGAGGGAGAGAAAATCAATTTCATGGGGAGTAGAGAGGACATTCAAATTCCTGGATACCAGAAAATTCATAAGGCCATAAACAAGAACACACCCAAGACAAAATACAGGCTCAGAAAAGACAGAGGACATATACGTCACTATATATGTATAGAATTACCATATGACATCCTCTCATAAGGCATCTCTCAAAGTGTCCAGCCTGATGTATTTCTCATCACTTACTTTAGTTTGAATGCATGCATGCCCCCTCCATCAGTTATATATTTTACTGTTTATTTCAATAGTTATCTGGTAAGAATGTTTTGTTTACTTGACTTAACAAGAGGATACAGACATATAAGGTAGAGATCTGGAATATCTAGCATTCTCATCTAATCAAGGTCCAAGACTCACTATGTATGTGTGCAGCTTCTTTTGTCCCTTTATTCACACAGGAATGCATGTGTGGCTGCTTCATATCCAAGATATGATGCACATAAAACATTCCTCTTTTATCTCTCTTTTTTTTTTTTTAAAGAAAAACAGCTCAGACCTAGTTTGTATGTGAACCCTTTACTCACATGTTGCCGTCTGGCCTATAAATCATGATTCTTGATGCTCGTACAAATGAACCCTCTTCTCAGTAGGATTTTAACTCATTGAGAAAACCGTTGTCTGTGTCTTCTCAACCCCTTGTGTGCCTGTGCTTGCTCATGCATGTTCTCTCCCCCACCTTCCTGCCTCCCTCCCTCTCTCTCCCACACAGAATACACAAATATATTCACTATAAAGGAATATTTTATTGAAAAATTTAGGAGGTAGGGCACAGGGAGATAGGTGAGGGAACCAGGATGTGCCCATGTTCATGAATTCTCTCTCCTCTCATCTACTAAAAATCCAGCAAAAGTAACTTGTGATGAAAAAAGTAATAATTCCTTACAGCATTTGTTTCTCTCTGCATTTGCTTCCCAGAAACTGCAGGATCCCATTTGGGTCACACAGTATTCCGGACCCAACCTCCCTGGCCTTTCAGGAAGAAAGCTGAGGCAAGAGCTAGCAGTTTTCAGGGTGTCCTCTAGTGGCCAGGCAGTATATCTTTGACTTGATTTGGGGGGACCTGTCAAAGCTAAGAACTAAGAGTAATACATTTCTTAGATCTGCTAGTTAGAAGGGATTAGTGGTCATTCTGATTTATGCTTTGCCTGTTTTGTTTTTTGTGTTTTTTCCTTCTTTTGCCGGCTAAAGGGTAGACAACTGTCTCACGAGCTGATTAGAGAAACATTAAATCATAACCAAGTAAAGATGGGGTGAAATAACCAGGCTTCCCTTCCCCGTGATGCGATTTTCTTGGAAGCCCTTTGAACAGTGCTTGCGTTTATTATAATCGTCTGGGGTTATTTAGGCTGTTCAGTGAAGTGATGCCAGCGCTCCCCATTCTCCCTGCAGACGTACTTCGGCAGGTGCTGGCTTCTCCCTCCTTCTAGCCTAAGGCTTCCTGTCTTTCTCTGCCTGACTCCTCTGGTCTGATGCGCAGACTTCACACACACCTACCCGAGAAAACCTGCTCACTGGAGCTGCACAGCTCCGGGGTCGCTGACAGAGTATCATGTTAATGGAAAAATGGGAAAGCTGGGGAAAGGTGGCAGTATTGGGTTGTGTGGCGTGGGAGGTGAGTTGTTATCATGCCAACCCTCAAATTCTCACAGAAAGATTTCTGAAGAGCTGCCTGACAACAGGCCTCTTTTCATCGGATTCTTGGTTGCCTGTGTCACCTTTACTGGTGTTGACACCATGTTGAGGATTCTGCTCATATACCTTTGGAGCTATATGGGGACGAGGGCTCTCTGATTGTGACGCTCTCTCTAGGCAATTTTCTCTTCTCTGTTTTCACTCCCCTCACTCCAGCCAGTTTCACTCCCTTTCCTCCATCTAATATGTCTCTGAGAGTGTTTTTGTTTTGTTTTGTTCTTGTGCCATAATAGCATTAAGAAATGGCTTAAGGGATGAAGAATACACTGAAATTTCTTAAGTGAACTTCAAAAAGGTGAAGAAATATTTGGTTATATTTTCATGGTGAGAACAAATGTTGATCTTTTTAGATGAATTCTTGTGCTTTGAAAGGCAGTTAAGAACCATTTGTTTTGGAAAGTAGATTCATTTAGAAAAAATATCTTTATGCCATATGCACTTATTGTGTTGTAAAATGCTTTTGAGAATGCAAGCCAACCAATAAAAGAATCACAAGGTAACTCTTAATAATAGTTCCTGAAAGTGTTTTCATTGATATTTCTTGGCAGTGGGTTTAATAACCCACAGCACAAATTATTTTAACTAGTATAAAACAGTCCATTTTGCTCACAGAATTGGACTGGTATAATTATAAAAATCTTTTGTTCCCCATTCTTCGTTCTTTTTATGAGAATGATTTCTGGCATTGGTCACTGACTCAGTGGTGCTTGGTAGTTTAAGTTTAGAATATGGATTTTACGGATGCAGTCTGGAGCAACTGTTACTGTTTTTTAGAAAATGGCCTAATACTTTTTTTAATGTTTGTTCCTATTTGAGGAGAAGGGGAACCGTGGGCTGAAAGCGTCAGTCCTCTTTAATCTCAGCTCTTTTTAGTGAATCCCTATCTTTGAATTGCTTTTAGTGGAAGAATCAGCTTCTCTTTGAACCCGTTAAAATAATACTCTTCCATCTTTGTGTTAATCATTGTTTCTCTCCTCCCAGCCCTGCAGGTACATTGTCCAAAAGGGATTTTAGGACTCACTAGCCTTGGTAGTATCTGGGGATAGGTGATGTCTTGCAAGTACTGTCTAAGACTACAGAGTGCCATGTACATATCAGGCAGTTTATTTATTTATTTTTTTCAGAGTCTCTGGGGATTTTAATCAGCATAAATCAGTTCCTCTGAGGGGACTGTTTATTTTAATCAATCTCTGTGAGGGAGAGGTGCAAAGGGTGATGAATATCCTGGTTGCTTTCTTCCGATTTATTGAGGGTATACTACTTTGAGGGGGCTTGCCTTTTTTCCTTCCATTTCTAATATACTGAAAGCCAGTGTCCTGGTTCTGTAGAAAATAGACTGAGGCAGAGATTTGTGTGCAGGAGGATTATTAGGGGCACACCTGTAAGGAAGGGAGGGGAGCAGGGCTGGGCAGTGGGGCAGTGGTCTGTGATGCAGACATCAGAGGCTGCCAGTGCTTACGAGGTTCTAAGGGGCTTGACCTCTTGGAACCAAATGAACAGTTTTACATGCAGGCTGCTCCCTTTTGTGGGGGCAGTCCCAGAGAGGTACTCAGTTGTAGCTGTGAGCAGCCAACACACCTGGTGACTGGGGAAATGAGAGTCTCGGTCTTGAAAGGGGAATCTGGGTTGCCCATCATAGCACCTACCCAAGACCATATCTCGATTTGCTAAAACTGCCAGAATGCAATATGCAAGACATGGACTGACTTTTATAAAAGGGATTTATGAGATTACAAATTTCCAGTTCTAAGGCCATGAAAATGTCCAAACTAAGGCATCCAGAGACAGATAACTTGACTTTGAAGAAAGGCTGCCGGCATCTGAAACACCTCTGTCAGCTGGGAAGGCATGTGCTGGCGTCTGCTGGTCCTTGTTCCTGGTTTGTTGCTCTCAGCTTCTAATTTCAGTGGCTTTCTCCCTAAGCGTCCATAGGTCCTCACTTAGCTTCTCCAGGGCAAACTCTGAATTTCATCTCTTTGCATCTTTAAACACCTGTCACTTGGTTTCATATCTCTACTCTCTGTGTCAGCTTTGAGCTCTTTCTATGCTTTCTGCCTTTTGTTCTCTTCATGGCCCCAGTAAGACCCATTTACATGGATGGGGTCACATCTCTATCTAATCAGAAGATCCCATCCACAGTTGAGTGGGTCACATCTCCTTGGAAACAACCTAATCAAAAAGTCTCACTCAATAATAGGTCTGCCCCCAGAAGATTGTATTAAAAGAACATGGCTTTTCTGAGTACATAACCATTTCAAACTAGCACAGACAGTAATAGGGAACCTCAGGGGTTGGCTGTTTCCCTATCAGAAAAATGATGCAAGCTATAAATGTGTGTCATATATGTAATTGTAAATTTTCTAGTAGCACATTAAAAAAATTAAAATAAACATAAAAAATTAATTTTCTTTTATTTAACCCAGTATATCCAGAATATTATTTCAGCATGTGATCGGCATAAAAATTATTAATGGAGTATTTCACATTCTTATTTTTATACTAGTTCTTCCGCATATGGTGTGTATTTTATACTTAGAGTACATCTCACTTTGAACTAGCTACATTTCGTGTGCTCAGTAGCCACATGTGGCTTTTAGCTATTTATTGGATAGAGGAGATCTGTAATACTCATCTCAATCTTTATGACCCCTCATAGAATCAGCAAGATAAAGTGAGAAGAGCATAGGCCTTAGATGATAGACTCCTGCCTCTGAACCCTAGTTCAGTCATTTCACATAAGCAGGTTATCTTACCTTTGTAAGTTCTAGTTTCCTCACCTGACGAATTCCAGCAAATTCTAACCATTTAGGTTTTGGGAGGAGATTTTTTAAATGTGTTTGTTTCCTTAACTAGACTGTGAGTTCTTTAAGAAAAGGAGATACCTCTTTCATGTCTATAGACTCATTGTCTAGCACTCTTCTCTCATTCCATTCCTTCTTTGTTTCTTTCATTTATTCATATATTCACCTGATACTTATTCATGCTTCCTGCATATTAAGCGTTATACAGTGTGCTAGATATAAAATGACAACTTGTCTAGACATGTTCCCAGCCCTTACAGAGCTTATGGGGAATGGGAGCGGCGAGTGACTGTAAACAAGTACACAAACTGAGAAAATTCTGTTAATTTTATGAAGGAAATGAACAAGGTGAAGAGAAAGGGTGATTTGAGAAGGTCATTCTCTGCTATAAAATGTGAGTTAACTGGTAATCTCAGAAGTTCTTTGTGTGTCTGTAATTCCTGCCAATCTACAAAATATCACTTAGAACTTTTCACAATTCCAGCATGATAGTGATTGTCTAACCACAAAACGCCCAAATTCTGGGATATATCAGCTTGGTTCAGATAATTTATATGTAACTGAATTTTTTTAAAACGTGTGTTTGAAATACTCTCTTCTTTTATTCTGAAAAGACATAATTCTTCGTTCTAATTTATCTCATAATAAAGAGTTGGCAGCTTTACTTTCCCTGTGTTGCTTGGACAGTTAATTACCCTTCTTAAGTAAATTGGCCAGTTGGTAACAGTAGCAGCACCACAAATTCTAAATTCTTTTAGAGCTTTAGGATGACCCTTGTCCATTGGAACTCTAGAAAATTAAGTGAACCAGCAAAAGGAGTGCTTGGTTTTTTAAGCCTTATCTTTTTACCAACATTTAGTTAGCAATCTATATGTTTTAGAGCCAACTTTAAACACTCAACTTTGGATTTTTGGTGTTGTAGTTTATCTGCTGTGCTGGAAACCCTTTCCTGCTACCCCTGCTGGGGTGGAGCAGTGACTTCACTCCTCCTAGTAAGTTCTGATCCCAAAATGTTGGTCTTCTTACGTCATTAGAACTGAGTTCTTTGCATGCTAGTTCTTCATGGAGGCAGTATGATTATGAGAAGCTAGCTCTGAATAGAAAATGATCTGGGTCTGTCACATAGGTTGCTTCACCTTTCTGATCCTCAGTTTTGATTTTCTTAATTTTAGGGCAATGAAGGGGTTGGATTACTGTCCGTGATTACTCTTTGAGTCTGTTCATCTTTCAGTATCCCATAAAAGGAGTTTATCCTAGTGTGCCTAAGTAGGCATCCCATTCCCATCCATGTTTCTGGAATAGAATTGAAAGATGGGTTATGTGCAATAGATGAAAACTGTTTTTGTAAGACAGATTCTTTTTATTTTTGTAAAATTGTAGTTAAAGTAGAAAGAGCAGAAAAGTGAAAATAACCGTCAGGAATACATTTCCTGTCCTGTGATTAGGTTATAAATTCAAGACTGCTTTTTTTTTTAAAAGGTTAATTAAGTGGTAAGAGCAACAATAGGTCATAAGATGCAAAGTGTAAAAGCAATGCAAGTAGTACACAAGCAAAAACAGAAAAGTGGATTCCAGGAAAAGTAGGTTAGGAAACTGATTATCACAATGGTAGAGCAGTGACCAGCCTACATTATTGAATAAAATTTGTTTTGTATTTTGTTAATATCCTTTAGAAGTCCATGGAAAACACTGTCTGAGAAATGTTTCTCAGGCTGTTTTATTACATTAGTAAAATGAAAGTTAACTATGGTAGAATTTTACTGTAATTTTGCTTCTGAACTTCCAATGCCTTGTCTGGCTTTATGTTTGGTTTATGAGGCAGTCTCTCTTTTCCTCCCTTTTGAAACTATGTTTTTGTCATTTCTTTCTTTCTTCTGAAGTTTTTTCCAAGGGAATTTCTCTCCTATTATCCTGCATCCTCATTGCTTATCCTTTCCTTTATTCTGGTCTACCCAGATGACATCTGACTCTGGACACAGTCGTTACAGCCCCATGATGAGAGCTACTTTAAGGCAAAATAGGCAGACCTCATCTGGACAATGGTTTCTCTGACAGCATCTTTCTGGTCTCATCCTTGGTTTCTGCAGCCTCCAGTACATCCACAGATCTAAGGACATCATTGGACTGCATTTGGCTATTGACTTTCACAGGCCTATGGCACAGACCTCTTGGGGAACTGGGATGATGCAATGGGTTGGCCTCAATCTCATCATGCAGTTATTTTTCCTGATACAGATCTTGGTTTCAGTGTTTCAGAGATTCACGTCTGATTTCAAACAGCTTATTTTTAAGGCTATAGTCAGCCAGCTGAACCATGATTTCTGAAGTTGTTCTATGTATGTTGTTATCTAATTTGTCAGTATATTCACTAAACAGTGTGCTATAATTACTGACTCAGAGTCCTGCATTTGTCTTCATTAGATATATATTCAATATTTTGAAAATATGCCTACAATGCAGTAGGAAGGTATATAATTTTAGCTTCTTAAAAGCCTACATATATACCAACATGTTTTCATTTGTGAATTGGGATAACTTTGCTTAGTTTTCTGCCTAATTCATCTTTAAACTGAGGGAATTAGCAGTGGGAAATATAGAAAAACGTTTGGTTTTCATGCCAGATTCCTGGGTTACACAACTTTTTTTTTTCTTTTTAAAAATATGGAATGCTTCACGAATTTGTGTGGTATCCTTGTACAGGGATCCTGCTAATCTTCTCTGTATTGTTCCAATTTTAGTATATATGCTGCCGAAGCAAGCACTACACAACTTTTTATAGTGACTTATGAAGAATTTGGGGGTTGGCTCTCTCTTGCCATTGATATTTAATTCACCATCTTAAGTGCAGTGTTTACTGTTGATCCATGTGCTTAGGCTGATTTTCTTTGGATTTTCAGTTTTCCAATACTTTATTCATTTTTATTACTGAAAGTTATTGAAGTGATATTGTGATTTTAATAATTGAGGAGTGTTATGGATTGAATTGTGTCCCACCAAAAAGCAAGTTCAAGCCCTAACCCCAGGTCCTGTGAATGTGAATTTATTCGTAAATAGGATCTTTGAAAATGTTGTTAATGTTATTAGTTGAGGTCAAACTGGATTAGGGTGAGCCCTGAGCCAGTGTGACTGCTGTCCTTATGAAGAGAGGAAATGTGGACACAGAGAGACAGAGACAGAGGGAGATGGCTGTGTGGTGGAGGCAGAGACTGAGTCATGCAACCACAAACCAAGGAATGTCGTGGTCTGCCAGCCACTCACCAGAAACAAGGGGAAAGGCATGGAATGGAACCTCTCCAGAGGAAGCACCTCGATTTTGACCTTCCAACTTCAGAACTATGAGACAATAAATTTATATTATTGAAGTCAACTTGTCAGTGGCACTTTGGTACAGCAGCCCTGGGAAACTAAGACAGGGAGACACCAGGGTTTCTGTTTATTGTGAGTGTTAGTAGATAGGTGTCTGTGGTGAGAGCATATTATCTTTGGGTACGGATTTGCAGTTGGGAAGAGGCAGAAGAATAATTATGCAGGGCCCCAGATAAATCTCCCCTTAGCCCTCTCGGTCCTACTCACTCCCCAACTCCCATTGCCTTCTCTGAACCTGATCTTACATTCCCGTTGTGTTTCTCTCTTTATAAAATAACACCTCCAACCATTCCTGCTACTGCAACCACTTACCTACCAACACAAGTCCACTTCCAGGGCTTACCTACTGGACCGGCCAAGATTTGCCTTCCATTCTGAAGATTAGGTATAGAGAACCTCTGGTAAAATGCTCCCTTTTCCATGGGATCCACCTTAGCTTTTGGCTCACAGCTAAGGGTGGCAAGTCTTTTGTCAGTGACACATATGATTCCCTGCCTTTTTGCATGTGGGGATTAATTAAAAGAGTTGGATGGCATTGACCTACATCCTTGATAACTGTAACCAAAGGTCAGGCCTCATGACTTCCAGTCTATGCTTTCTTCTTTGGCTTGGACACAAAATGTGACCCTTTTCTGATCATTGTAGGGGGGGAACATTGGTTCTGTTTGTTAGGTTCGCGTGAGGTGCCCAAATACAGAGATAATAGTTGCAAAGTTAAGAAATCTGGAGAATAATTCTGTCTCCTGGTTTGAGTATAGCAGTGGTCTCTAAAAATAGCTTTCATTTCACTGACCCTGCCACCACTTGGTTCTTGTAATTCATTTCTCTTTCACATCTTTTAGACAGCAAAGAGCCAAGAATTCTTATTTTTCATATACTATGAAAATCTGAATGCCTAGCTGACTTCAGCCAGAATAATTTCTTCCTAACTTTTGAATCCCAGCATCTTAAAATTCCTGGCTACCAGGGCTGAGTTAACACTTATAGGTTGAAAATGTCTAGCCCCACTCTTAATTACCAGCATTTACACATATAATTCAAAATATAAATAATATGAAATTGTCAAGTGTCAAAAAAAAATTTCAACTTTTCCCTATGTCTATTTAGGTGGTTGTTTTGAAACATATTTTTAAAAGTTTGTTATTGTTGCCCCTGCTTTGCTGTCCCCTGAGCACATGCTCTCGGCTGGGAGCCATCCAGTAGGATAACCTCACAGCCAGGCCCTGAAGTCTGTCAGACTTGGGTTTACATACCAGTTTGCCACCCACTTACAGTGGGTGACCTTTTTAAAAACAGAAACAAAAACCGATATTACTGAGTGCCTTCCAGGAGCCAGGTACCATTGTAACTGTTTCATAGGTATTATGCCGTGTAATCCACAGAATGACACTAGGAGTTGATAATTTTTTGATTACCCTCATTTTATAGGTGAGAAATTGAGTCAGAGAGTTTTTAAAAATTACTTAAAATCCCACACCTGGTAAGTGGTGGAGGCACGATTTGAACCAGGCAGTCTAGCTCCAGAGCCCATTTTCAGCCACTGTGCGTTTTGCTGTCCCCACATGTACTAATGGTAGTAGAATTTTGGGCATTAAATGAGACAATGCACCTCGAACTTAACATGTATTAGTTCCTTATGCTGTGTAATAAGTCACCACAGATTTAGTGGCTTTAAGTGACACAAATTTACTCTCTCTCCGATTCTGAGAGTCAGGATTCTGAGCAAGGTTTAGATGGGATCCCCTCCTAGGGTTCCCTGGGGCTGAAGTCTAGATCCTGGCTGGGGCTGGGTTCACATCTAGAAGTTAGGATCTGTTCTAAGCTCATGCAGGTTGTTGGGCAAAAATTTAGTTCCTTGTGAGTGTAAAACAGAGATCTCCATTTCCTTTCTTGCAGTCACCCACAGTTTGCTCTGAGTTGCAGAGGCCATCCATAAGTCTTAGCTTCATGTCCCCTCCATGGGTCTTCTCATACTTCCAATCTCTCTCTATTTCTCTGACTTCAGGAAAGGCCCAGCCCTGCTTTTAAAAACTCACTTGATTAGATCAGGCCAACTTTATCTTTTAGTTTATTCCAAGTCAACAGATAATAACTCGGTCATGGGAGGTGTTCTAGTTTGCTAGCTGCTGGAATGCAATATACCAGAAACAGAATGGCTTTTAAAAAGGGGAATTTAATGAGTTGCTAGTTTACAGTTCTAAGGCCAAGAAAATGTCCCAATTAAAACAAGTCTAAAGAAATGTCCAATCAAAGGCATCTAGGGAAAGATACCTTGGTTCAAGAAGGCCGATGAAGTTCAGGGTTTCTCTCTCAAGTGAGAAGGCACATGGCGAACACAGTCAGGGCTTCTCTCTCAGCTGGAAGGGCATATGGCGAACACAGCGTCATCTGCTAGCTTTCTCTCCTGGCTTCCTGTTTCATGAAGCTCCCCGGGAGGCATCTTCCTTCTTCATCTCCAAAAGTCGCTGGCTGGTGGACTCTGCTTTGTAGTGTTGCTCTCTCTGAGTTTCTCTGAATCTCATTCTCCTTTTATAGGACTTCAGAAACTAATCAAGACCCACTCAAACGGGTGGAGACATGTCATCCCCTAATCTAGTTTAACAACCACTCTTGACCAAATCACATCATCCAGGGAGATAATCTCATTACAGTTTCAAACATACAGTATTGAATAGAGATTATTCTACCTTTATGAAATGGGATTTATGTTAAAACATGGCTTTTCTTAGGGGGCATACTTCCTTTCAAACCAGCACATTCCACCCTCTGGCCCCTAAAAAAGACATGTTTTTCCCATATACAAAATACATTAACTTCATAACAATATCAGAAACCTTAAACCTTTCAGTAGCAATACAATGAAGTACAAAATTAGAGACAGTATAAAATCTCATCAAGTCAGTTACAGGCATAGTCCGTCCTAAGGCAAAATTCTCTCCATTTGCTCTGGACCTTTGAAAACTCACAACAAGTTATTTGCTGCCAACATACCAAGGAGGAACATTCATAGGATACATATACACATTTCCATAGGGAGGAAGGAACACAGGGGTCACTGGACCCATACGGTTTCGAAAACCTGCAGGGCAAAGTCCATTAGATTTCAAAGTCTGAAACTGTATGGGTCCGGTGACCCCTGTGTTCCTCCCTCCCTATGGAAATCTGTATATGTATCCTATGAATGTTCCTCCTTGGTATGTTGGCAGCAAATAACTTGTTGTGAGTTTTCAAAGGTCCAGAGCAAATGGAGAAAATTTTGCCTTAGGACATACCATGCCTGTAACTGACTTGATGAGATTTTATACTGTCTCTAATTTTGTACTTCATTGTATTGCTACTGAAAGGTTTAAGGTTTCTGATATTGTTATGAAGTTAATGTATTTGTATATGGGAAAAACATGTCTTTTTTAGGGGCCAGAGGGTGGAATGTGCTGGTTTGAGAGGAAGTATGCCCCCTAAGAAAAGCCATGTTTTAATATAAATCCCAGTTCATAGAGGCAGAATAATCTCTATTCAGTACTGTATGTTTGAAACTGCAATGAGATCATCTCCCTGGTTGATGTGATTTAGTTAAGAATGGTTGTTAAACTGGATTAGGGGATGACATGTCTCCACCCATTTGAGTGGGTCTTGATTAGTTTCTGAAGTCCTATAAAAGAGGAAACAGTTTGGAGAATGAGAGATTCAGAGAGAGCAGCGAATGCTGCAGCACCACGAAGCAGAGTCCACGAGCCAGTGACCTTTGGAGATGAAGAAGGAAAACGCCTCCCGGGGAGCTTCATGAAACCAGAAGCCAGGAGAGAAAGCTAGCAGATGATGCCGTGTTCGCCATGTGCCCTTCCAGCTGAGAGAGAAACCCTGAACTTCATCAGCCTTCTTGAATCAAGGTATCTTTCCCTGGATGCCTTTGATTGGACATTTCTATAGACTTGTTTTAATTGGGACATTTTCTCGGCCTTAGAACTGTAAACTAGCAACTCATTAAATTCCCCTTGTTTAAAGCCATTCTGTTTCTGGTATATTGCATTCCAGCAGCTAGCAAACTAGAACAGGAGGGGTGTCCCATCACATTCACAGATTCTCCCCAGGCCTGAAGGGAGGGGATGATGATACATGGTATGCACACCAAGCAGCAGGAATTTGGGAGCCACCTTAGAATTCTGCTGTCATATATGGTTCTCGTAGTCATTGCCCCCATCCATTTCTCAAAAGAGCCCCCCAATACCCTCCCCTTCCCCTCTTGCTGAATCCTTAAAAACACATTTCCAAGCCTATACTTGGAAACAAGCAGTGGCTGCTGAAAGGTCTGACTCCCATGGTTCTGCCCGACCTCAAGAACCTTTCTCCCCTGGCTTCCCCTGTAATATCTAAGTTCACATTTCTTCCTTGAAGCTTTCATCTCCTTTCTTAGGATTTTTTTTCTTATTTTCTCACTGAGTCACTCATTTTGGCCCCGTTTCATCACCACCACCACCACCACCACCCACCCACCCCGAAACACACATTCTCGACATCAGTTTAGATTTCAGTTGTTGGATCTGCTTTACAATATCTGATTTCTGACTTTTTATTTGGAAGACAATGTCCCTGCAGATAGGCTAGCTTCTGGGGTTGTTTACTTCCTGAGGTAGTTTCTCCATGCTCCCTGCTAAGAGGCAAAGATCAAATAAGCCCTTGACCTTGTCTATTCTTATCACCACCACAATCCCCACAACCTAGCACATGGCTCAGTAAAGTGAATTTCATCCTTTTTTTGGGTTTCCAGATGAGATACATATCACAGTGAGCCAACCTCTGTTTTACATTCAGGGATATAAAGAATATAATTTACCTGCATAAATTGACAGAGAAACTGCTAATTTCTAGGCACCTTTATAGATAATGTGACATTTATGCCTTTACAGTAACCCTGTGATAAAGGTGATGATTTCTATTTCTACAAATGGTACAATAAAGCAAAACGGGCTGTAAGTAACTCAAAGCCATGGTGTGAAACTGTGATTACAAACCAGTTCTAGGGCAGTGTGACAGTGGCTCAGTGGCAGAATTCTCGCCTGCCATGCCAGAGGCCCGGGTTCGATTCCTGGTGCCTGCGCATGTAAAACAAACAAACAAAAAAAAGCAGTTCTAATTGAACTAAGTCCTTGTTATTTTTCTTTTATTTTCATATATGTGTCCCAAATAACTTACTTTCAAGATGGCAGCCTTTTCTGGAAAATTATTTTCATCAAAAACATATAGTGAATTGAACAAAATTATGATTTTTTGCTCCTGTTCCATTTCATAGGCATTGGGGATTTGGTTTTAAGTGCTTTTTATCAATCCAAATCATGTTCACTGTTGCACCATTTCTTCAGTCAAGTTTCTTCTCTCTTCCCTGACCTCTCTGTACTAGTCCATTGTCTGAAATCTTTTATGAAACTCAGTGTTCCTTTTTACTACTGTAAACTATCAGAGTTAGGCAAGTCCAGAGCAAGCTAAAATTCCTTTGTGATTAGAATTTATATCTTTTATTTCAGTTCTGGACCTAGTAAGTTATGGTTTAGGTTAGCTGAAGTTCAACGTTTTCCAGATAGGCGTTGTTTCCAAATGAAGTGGATTTTCATTTGTGTATTTGTCAGCCACTTAATTTTGTGTTTTAAAAATATTTTTAGGCCCCCCCCCAAAAAAAAAATGCTACTCGGAGCCTTGCAGAATACCCACATTTGTTAAAGAAGAAAATAAAAAGAGTCATTACTATTAATTAAGGTATGAATAGTAAGAATTAAATTAAGTTTTTCATCATTTGCTTCAAAAAACCCACCAGACTACAAATACCAATGTCTCAGAACTGAGTAGGATAGAAGAAACGAGACATAACTGGCATATCTGTTTCGCAGTGTGATGCTTTAAAGTCTTGACCACGTAGTTCAGATCCTGCTTTTTGATCAGTAAAAAGGTGGGTAAAATTCATGGGATAGAAATTTTGATCTTATCAAAAAGTTTAAAAATTTATATTCAACTTTAGGAGTATTTATTTTTATTTATTATATGCCTGACTAGGTCCTTCGAAACCAAGACTAAAAACCACTTCAGCGCAGACCAAAGGAAGAGGTATTCACTGTAGACCCGGCACCTGGGAAAACTCAAGTTAGGAGATCCAGCCTAGGAGGACAAATGAGCACAACCATTGTTGTCTTTATAGCTAGAATGGTGAAGCAATTTGTAGATAATGAACCTAAAAAATGCCTGTGATATTTTAAGAAACTATATATGTCTTCCTAATCATACCCATCAAACAAGAAATTTAAAAATTTTAAAACTGTAAATAGATACTAGAACAAGAAATTGCTTTGCCATTGGATACCTATAAATTTGGAAAATGGTCATTTAAAGGAACTGCCTGTTTAAAAATAGATATAGTAATTTGAGGCCAGATTACATGCTTTTATGTTCTGTTCCCCAGAATGTAATTCAGCTAATAAGTTTTGTTTATTTCAGCTGAAATTCAAACCTTCCATTAGTTGACTAACATGGACTAAAATTGATTTTCAGCATATGTTTTAAAAATCTCTTTTGTCCTTGTGTGCCTTCTAACCATTAACACTCAAGGCAACTGTAAGCCAAATCCTAAAAAAGTTCAACTTAAATTTGAAGGTATAACTCAGTGCAAAAATTTGGTTATTTTTTGTGATCCAGTCATTTCCTGATTAAGTTTTGAGTTGAGAAAAATCTTGTCCTTACTGGCACAACAGACAGGAGAAAATATATGCACTAAACAAAGTCGCCTGTGAAATTCCTCCTTCTGATTGTATTTGGCTTTGCAATGCAGAGAGGAGCACTCCACAATTGTGTCTGAGATAATTGATAAACATATGTATGGCCCTTTTAGCAGTGAGTTTTTTCATTGGTTTACTTCCATAGAGTATGAAGTTGTACAGTGTTTACAGTGTTCTCAGCTGTGTTTATCCAGTTTTACTTAAGGTATAATCTCTTCTTTTTGAGTTTTTCCACTGTTAGGCATACATACCTACATTCTGGTAAAATTTATTCTTTATTTTAGTAAGAGAAGTAAGTAGGTAGATGGTAGCTTAAGCAAAGTAAGGTGCAGTTGGACTGAAGCAGGTTGAGATGAGAAACAAAATAATGAGCCATGTTTAGAATCTCATGAATTTGTGAGGAGCTAATTAACATTTTTGAGGTATAAAGTATGTATATACTATATAATTCACCTGTTTTAAGGATACAATTCATGGTTTTTAGAAAATGTGCAGTGTTGTGCAGCCATCACATGACCTAATTTTAGAACATTTCCATCACCCCCAAAAGACATCTAGCAGTTACCTCCTTTCTCCTCTTATGCCTCTTTGCTCCCTCCAACCTCCTGGTTCCCCGCTCTGCCCCAGTGCTAGGCTACCACTAATATGTTTTCTGTTTCTCTGGATTTGTTTATTCTGGAGATTTCCTATTAATAGAATCATACAGTATGTGGTCATGTGTGATTGGTTTCTTTCACTTAGCCAGTGTTTGATTTGTATTTTCCTAAGGACTCATGATGTTGTGCTTCTTTTATAGGCTTGTTGGCCATTTGTGTGTCTTCTTTAGAGGAATGTCTCTCTGTTCATATCCTCCTAATTTGTCTTTTTATTATTGAGTTCTAGTTGTTTTTAGATATACTGTGCTTACAAAGTCCTTATTGGATATGTGATTTGCAAGTATTTTTGTAGGGGTGGCTCCACTGTGGCACCCTGGGGCATGTGCATGCATCCATGTAAGACATACGGGCACAAGTTTGAACCTTAGAAAATCTGACTCTTGGCAGAACGTTCTGTGATCCTCAAGCAACACCTAAAGATAAGAGGCCTCTTAGGCGCTACTCTGAGGCCATTTCCCACTCAGCCTCCTTATTTTTCCCTTGTGAGGGTGTCATGAGAGGCAATTTTTCATCACCTCTGAGTTCAGGTGAGGTATGGGGCTTTTTGTCTGCCACTAAAAGATAATTTTCAGTAAAAGATAAAAACCTTTATTCTAATGCATATATATAAGTGAATACATGTTAAAGATTTTATTTTACTCATAGTGAGGGAACCACATGTTATAACCGATTCAGAAATAAAAAAGCACAGATTTATATGGAGTAATGTTGAAATGAATGTGCAAATAAATATAAAACTGGTATTTCTACAGGAGTGAGAAATTATACTAGACAGGGCAGAAAATATTTTGTGTGTCTATGAGAATTACTCTGCATCGTTATCAGTTACCCACAACTTACAGAGTTACAAAATAGCTCAAAGACAGTGAACCAAACCGGAAGAGTGTGCTGTTTGTAGACAGCACATAGTCTTCAATTGAGGTACAGTGTTTTCTCTACACTCTCATGGTCTAATAATCTTCCTTATAAATGAATGTTGAAAAGCCACAGCACTTATCTTCTGTGTAACGTATAATGTAAATGAATATGGTTTTAACTGATTAACATAGAATTAGGATTGGGTGGACAGTAAGAATATGTTCCTGACAATTTATAATTGCACTTGGCAGTGGTTTTATTGAAGAATGGCCCTCTCTTAGGAATTAAACATGTATCTAGGGATCTTCCTACCCCTTTAAGGCAAATTAAGTAAGCTCTATTTTTTTTTAATTTTAAATTTTAAATTTTTCCAAAATTTTAAAAAGATGGAGGAGATGAATACTTTCAAATAGCTTATTTAGAAAAATCTATATTTTAAATTTATTTCTTAAAAAAATTATGTGGCACAGATATGCCAAAAATGTTAATATTTGTTAAACTTGCATGGTTTATTTCCATACTTTCTGTATGTTTGAATTATTTAATAATGTTTGAAAATTCACCCCCCCCACCAAAATATGAATGGAAAATTTGGAGAAGTATAGATAAGACTTAATTATGAGAGGCCGAATATGCAAACGGGCAATGTGTGACCGGCTCTGTATGAAAATAGAACACTGACCCAAAATCCTTGCAACGGTTTTCTGACAGTGGTCAGGACTTAGACACGGACTACCAGCTTCTCTATTTTTTTGTCCCTTGCTTCCAACTCAGGACCAACCAGAAAAAGCCAAAATGTTCCCTAAACTAATCACATACAATGCCCCATTTCTAGTTAGGCTGCCTCCGGCTTTTCCTACAACAATTTCCAATCAGCATCTTCCCCTTTTTCACTCCAAAGCTTTCCCCTTCCCTGGTCTGTCACTGAGTTTCTGCCAAACGTCAGTGATGGTGGTTGACTCTGAATCAACAGCCTGGTCCTTATTTTGATAGTCATCATTTATTTCCACAGTGATTAAATGTATACATTCATATATATCCATATATGCCTCCTTTTACAACACACCTCTTCTTCACAATTCCCTACTCCCCTCATGAATGCTGTGTATAAAAATACTGAACAGATTCTAGATCCCTCATTTTATCCACCAGGATTAAGCATATTAAAGCAGTGAGAATTCACTTATATTGTTAGTTTTGCTGTGCTGTCAGAATTATTGCTTTATCCTTTTTAATATACTTAATTAGTATTGTGGAAAAGGTCTTGAGTTCTGCCTGGACTAGTATTATATATGGTTGTAAAATGATCAGATTTATTTGTAGTAAACATTTGACACAAAAATGGAAGTTTTTATTTCCAGCTGTTGAAGACAAAATGATTGAGTCCTTTTATCTGTATGGACATATATTGATTTGCTTCCTCACCTCAAGGGGAAGTGCCCTGTTACCAGTGACTTGTTCACGTGTAGGGTCCACCCTTCATTCATGTTTCACGCACTGCTTGAGGAAGTGTCATTTTTCTAGATTCACGTTCTTCCTGGAACTTCTTTTCTATTTTCCCCCTATATTTTGCCAGTCTTACTTATGCTGTACTTTCCCCCATCAGCCGTTGGTTTTTGGAGGACCCTCCCTTATTTTTGTAGGTGACAGTTTTATTAATGTTAATAATAATAATAATAATAATAATAATAAAAAGACTCTGGATGCTTCACTTCCCTTCTCTGAGCAGCTTCAGTTCTGTCAGTCTGGGAGCTTACCAGGCAGGGGTAGCATCTCAGTATTGTTGCATTCTTCATGAACTGAGGACCATGTGGTTATTTCCGGTATTCAGCGGGAAACACTCGCCTGCCCCACACCCCTGGAACAGCTCACAATTTTCTGAAATTGAAATTGATCCCAGCCTTCCAGAGGGTAGACCAGGTGGCATTCTCTGCACTGGGCAACTGAGTTGTTAGTAAGTCATTAGGAAACCTGCTAATTGAGAAACTGAATTTAGTTCCTGGTGTTAGCTTTGCACTGCTGATGAAAATCGCTGGCCTTCTCTAGAACCCTGTTGGTGTAAGTTTAGCTAATGCTTATTGAGCAATATCATTGATCCTATCTAAGAAATTCCTATCTGAGAATGCCTGGAAATGCATATTGGTGCCTTCAACTTCCTGCCCCTTGAGAGATTCATGACTATCCATTTCTTCATTCTTAATCTTTAAAAAAAAAAAAACTTAAGCCTGTTTGACAGTGAACAGTTAGGCTGACATTTGGTTCAAACCTGGCATAATTAAGAAATACACAAAAATAATTAGAACCAATAAGTTGGTTTTTATTGCTAATTGTGCAAGGAATCAGAATTGTAGGGCTAAGGAAATTATAAAGGTCATGTAGTCTCATCTTTTCGTTTTATGGCTGATGAAATTCAGCACAAATGATAGTGAGACATGGTCATGGCAGTCAGCTGCAGAGCCAGGTTTAGTGATTCTCAGCACTTATCACTCTGTATGTTGAAATGATTATAAACTTCATATTATACTAGGCATTCTGTTTGTTGTATTTTTTACCTTTTGAACATTTAATTTTAGCCTGCTTAGAATTGAAACATTTGTAAAAAGAACAACACATGGAATACCCTTGATTTTAAATCTAAACCCAAAGAAGTCTTTCCTACCCTCTCATGTCATTTGTAAGATAATCTAAATAAATTTTATGACCTCATAAAGTGTGAGTTTTTTCTTTATAACTCTCTGGGTTCTGTTATGCTGACTAAGCTGGTCAGTCCAAGTAGGAGGATGGTAGTGTAATTTCACTGATGTTCCAGGGACATTCAGTTTCAGTCCATTGAGTTTTAACCTCCTAATAGAAGCAAGAAAACTGTTATGTGCTTCTGTTTTCATACTTAAGTGGCCAATATAAGGGTGCCTTTCTTATAGGGTTTAGCTTGCATTTAATATATATATGGTTTATTCTCAAATGAACTTTTTCTTTTGGTGATTTAGGGAAGTCCTAATGCATGATCTTGTCACATAGACAGGATTAATAATTCTTACTTGTATTAGTTTAAATGACATATATACTGTTATTATATTTGAGTTGTTTTTAATTTATTTAATGATATCTATCAGGCAGTGTCGAGGATATGAACTTACCTTAATAAAATTCATTTTAATTACGCTTCCATAGAGACAGGCCATATTTGTCCCCCGGCTGGATATAGAAAGGACCACATACCTTGTCATATGAGTGTTACTCGTGATTCTTAGGAAGATCTTGAGCTTTCAGAAAGTCATAGTAGTGTGCTTGTTGCTACTCTTGAAATTACACTGCTGTTTTTGAAGTTTAGGAAAAGGCTTTTAGGATTTTCATTTTGTATTAAAAGTTGTGTTTTATGCTTTTCTTTCCTTATCATTTATAATATATTCTTTTTCAATATGACATCTCTTCCATGAGAAGAGAAGCATCCATTTGGCTATGTTCCAAGAAAATAAAGGACTCTGTATATTTCCTTTTCATATGTAGAGAGTTATTTATGAAGCTCTTAAGAAAGCTCTTTTTGTAGCTAATATTCCTTATTGATGGTCTCACACCAAATAGGAAGGTGATAAGAAAGACCACTGTGGACATTGAAATGTCCCTTCTAATGAAGTTTAAGGGCCAGAGATGGGCAATCTGACTTTCAGCTTGACCAGACAGAGATGCTGGTATGACCACTGTCTGCCTTGTTTTGTTTTTGTTTTTGTTTTTTTTTTTTGCTTTTTCCAATAGAATTTTATTAGGTTACAAATTTACAGTTCCAAGGCCATGGAAATGTCCAAATTAACTCATCAATATGAGTATACCTTCTATGAAGAAAGGCTGATGGCTTCTGGGTTTCCTCTGTCACATGGGAAGGTGTCTGCTGGTCCTTTCCTCCAAGGTTCAATTGCTTTTAGGTTCCTTGTGTCCTTGTTTGTTCCTCAAGGGACACCTCTCTGAGCTTTCTTGTGAGTCTTCTTTTAGTGTCTCCAGGGTGTTTCTCTTCTTCACTTAACTTCATCTCTTTGCTCTATATACCTGTCTCTGTGCCTTGTTTTTGAAAGTACTCATTGCAAATCTAAGGTGATCGTTACTATAGAACCAGCATGCTCCTCCGAGGGCTCCACATCACATTCTTAGGAAGGAAAAGTGCACTTAGCTCATTTGTATTGAGAGCCACTCATCTCTTGCCAGGTAGCAGCCTTGTCCATTTCTGTTCCCTAGAAACTTTGAAGGATCTTTCATGTAGCTCTGCTGAACATCCCTGAAAACAAGATAGGAATTTATTCAAACTAATTTGGTCTTTTTCCTTTAAGTTAACATAGGCCCCAGTGAAAGGAATTATAGGTGACTATAAACAGAGATGAAATTTATTAAAGGAAATGTACAACCATTTATATAGCTACAGTGCATAATGTGCTATGAGGAGGATACAAATGTGAAAAAGACTTCCTGACTCCACAAATGTGAAAAAGACTTCCTGACTCCAAGGAGTTGAAAAGCGAGCAAAAGGAAATAATAGGACAAATAAACAAAAAAGGAACCCTTGTGCGACTTATAACATCAAGCAAAGAGATACTAGATTACTTATGTTACCTCGGCCTGTTTGACTATAAAAAGTGAGGGTTTCCTAAAGTAACAAAAGAAACAGGAAGGGAGATGAAACCTCATATTAATACAATATCTGTTGGGCTTAGCACATTGTTGTGTTTCCTTTTCAATAAGTCATTTCATTCTCTTGACAACTCTGTGAGTGAAGTGTTACCATCACTGTCTTATAGATGGTGAAGTTGAAGTTCAGCAGTGTCAACTTGCACAAGTAGTTTAGAGTGATTAAACCCATAGTTTGTAGACTCCAGTGGCAGTTCATCTTTCCTATTGCATCACACTGTTTCTTCACCTAAGAATATTTCAGTCTCCTTTCCAACACTGTTTATTACACCCCAGAAAAGCTGATGTCTTGAAAGGTCTTTGGGAAGAATTGGGATTGGTACACTGGACTACATGGTAGAGAACTTCTTATGCTGAGTCTACATTTTGGTTTCAGATCAGTAACCAGAATATCTTGGTCACTTCAGTGCTGATAGCATTCTGTATGGCTGTGTGTTTTTAAGGATTCTTGTACTCAGAAAATATTTACTTAATGCCATTTGTGCACAACTCTGGATAATACAAAGGTGAATCAGACCAAATTGTTTTAGCTAGGAAAGACCTGTAAGTATAGAGACCTGAAACACTTGAAGAATTCTTAATTTGAAGTCATAGTTTTACTTTCTAATTCCATTAAAGATCTTTCCCCCAAACAGATGACCATCATTATCTTTCTTTTTGGACATTTTAAGATTTTTAAGCATTCTATTTTTAAATGAAGCCACCTTATCTTATTTCCATTGATAATGAACTTTTAAAGTTTACCTCTATATACCACTTAGTGGGAGTATAGGCAGCCTGCTCCGATCATTTACTTGAAAATTTTGGCCAGTGGTTTGAAGAACTTAGACTGTGGGGGCTGAGTAAGATTCAGGAAGAGTGCAAACTTCGGTTGAACTCTTCCTGAGCTCTTCCTTTTTAATCCGAAATGATGCTCTAAGCCAGCTGTACACATTTCTGCTAGTATAAACTAGCAGTAAAGCCAACACTTAGATGAGGATGTTTGCACCCAGGTTCTTAGGGACCTCTGGTAACATTTTGCTTTCTTCCACAGTGTGCCGGAGAAGAGAATTGGGTGGATAGTCGGACCATCTACGTGGGACACAGGGAACCACCTCCAGGTGCTGAGGCCTACATTCCGCAGAGGTACCCAGATAACAGAATAGTGTCTTCCAAGGTAACTTTATCTTCTGGTCTGAGTGTTTTATTAATTACCTAAAAGAAAATGCTTTGGAGAGTATTAATTTTTGACAGCAATTACCAACACTTCTATTAGGACTGTTATAGAAGCTGCTATCTTCTCCTGACTAAGGACTTTTGACTAGAACTTTACAAAATGCGTTTGCAGTCCTTATCCCTTTGACTGTTCCAGAAACACTTTTCAGATATGCCAGGAGGTCACAGCACATTTTCTTTACTTCTCTTTTGCTTACGCCATGGGTATAGTGGCAACTTTGGGACATTCAAATCTTACTATGGCCACTTAACAGCTATTTGGCCATGTGTAAGTCATAAACTACTCTCAGCCAGAGTTTCTCCATTTGTAAAATAGAAATGATCCTGTTACCAGTGAAATAATATATGTAAGATAACTTTGTAAACTCTGAAACACTGAATAAATATGAGAGTTTATCAATTGGATACTACAAGTTTAAAGAAGAAATATGATTTGAATTCATCATTTAAATAAAGTGTTTTATCTTTTCATTGACTGGGAGAGTGGGGTATATTTTACACATTAGAGAATAGCTAGTAAAATTGGTCTTAAAAGTAGGAGTTAGAGTTTAGTTGTTGGCTTTTGAAGAAGAATGGTACATAAGTGTGACATGCTTCCCAGATTATGGAGACTTTTTCCTTTCAGGTACATGAATGAGTATGTGCCTGAGCATATGCAGACATATAAAATAGATTTATCTAATAAAAACTCAGAAATGGACAGCACAATACTACCCAATTGTAATGCAATTATGTTAAAACACTGAATGAAGCTGCATGTGAGGTATAGGTTTTTTGTTTTTGTTTTTTTTGTTTTTTTTTTCGTTCTATTATTGTTTTAATTCTTGTTCTGTTGTCTTTTTATTTCTTTTTCTAAATCGATGCAAATGTACTAAGAAATGATGAATATGCAACTATGTGATGTTATTAAGAATTACTGATTGTACATGTAGATTGGAATGATTTCTAATTGTTTTGTTAATTCTTTTTTTAATTAATAAAAAAAATAGATTTATCTAATCTTTTGTAGGCTATCAAAAAAAGCTATCATTTTTAAAGACTGCTTCACAATAGATAAGATTTTCTTTTCAAAGCACACTCTTGATCCATTTGGTGGAGTATGACTGGAAGTTGAAGGATGCTTTTAGTATTATAAATCCCCTGTCAAAGGTGTTTGGAGGAGAAAACCAAAGCAGTGATTTCTAAATCCCATTTAAGACCCCTTTATTATCTGATTCAATTTTCAGAGCCAATATGTTGTTTTCATATTTTCCTTATTAAAAAGTTTTATGAACTGTAGGTCACAGTAACTTTAAGATGCCTTAAATTTTAAGATGTGTTAACCTCCAAGCTCCACAAGTTAGCACGGTATTCTTTTCTTTTGCTTCTCTTCTGTTCCTGCTGTGGCAGTCTCTTTATTACAGCACCCTGTATGAACTAGAGCACTCCCGGAAGCCTCTTCGGTTTCTAATCAAGGAAATCCTGTGCTGGGAAGTGTGTAAGAATAGAGTTTTGTTGTAGAATTGAAGGTTTCCAGGAGACTTCTGGAAAATATTTTTCCTAAACCTCCTTCATATCAGGAAGCTCTAGAGCAGGAACTAAAAGAATAACGTCAATATACTTCAGAGGAAGTAAATTTAGGGAGAGTGGGTCAAAAGTCCCCGGCTGCTGAGTCCACATGTAAAATAGATTTAAGTGTTGGGTAAAGTACTTGAGCAACTTTAATCTCAGTTTTAGATTAAAAAATGGGACTGTGCTCTCAAATATGTGTTTGTGCATTATCTAGTGCATTTTCAAAGAGACTAAGATTAATGGTATAATCTCAGTTTCAAGTAGTCAGTGTTACCACATTTCAGAGAAACTAAAGCAAACCTCTCTTGCTATTCAAACTCAGTGAGGAAGAGGCCTTTAGAAAGGTGGATGACTTAGAATCAAAGCTGGTAGCTGGATTGATGGTGGGATGGATTTAAAAAAAAAAAACCAAAGTGGAAGTCCAGAGCACATCATTGAGACTCCATATTTTTTTTGTTTCAATAACTGCTCTTTAGAATCTACGAAGATGGACCTTAATTTGTAAAACATAAGTATACAGCCAGTTTTGCAGAATGTTTGCAGTAATGTATCTCTTTTCTTGGGAAGAAAACTTTTATTTCTGCCTTTTAAAAATGACTACCAGTGGATTGTGCGAAGTTAATCAAGTAGGAAGCTCCAGGAATCGATTCCCTCACCAGAAGAGCTATTGGATTACTAAAAACGGTTTGAATCAACTATTTTTGGAATTTTGGAGTCTAATGGAATATTTGCAGCATCCAAGGAAGAGTTGGGTGAAGAGGCTGTAAATATTGGTGAATTTCACCCTCCCTGTAGCGGCTAGCAAGCCCCGACCCCTAGCAGCAAATAGGAGCAATGGGAACTGTAGCCTGAGCTCCGGGTGTAGCTTGCTCCTACCTTGGTGTACTGTAGGGACCTAGTCCTCCGATATCCACAGGAGAGTGGTCTGATCGTTGATGCTTTGGATTAGCTACTTTAGATCTCTGGTGGGGGCACCCCTTAAGCAAGAGTGGCAGAGAAATCTTAAATATATACCTCTTTTTGGTTTTTGTTTTATTTATTTTCTAAAAACATTTTTTTTTGCGAAATATATATATATATGCAAAAAAGTGATAGATTTCAAAGTATATTTTAGCAAGTAGTTATAGAACAAACTTCAAAGTATGATATGAGTTATAGTTCCATAATTTCAGGTATTTCCTTCTAGCTGCTCTAATACACTAGAGGCTAAAAAGAAATGTCAATATAATGATTCAGTAGTCATACTCATTTGTTATATCCTATCTTCTCTGTTACAACTGCTTCCTCTCATTTGATCCTTCTCTCAATCTTTAAGGATATTTGGGCAATGACCACTCCCATTTCTTTATGTTGAGAAGAAGTGTTGACATTATGGGGTGGGGTGGGGGTGCAATGCTTGATGTTCTTGGAGAGACTGGTACCTTTGGGTTTCAGGGCTTATTTGGTATAGGGACAATATGGAATTTTTAAATTTATGAAAAGTAAACTGAGTGTAACTATTATAGAGTCTCAGATAGAACTCTGGGTATTCTTTAAGGTTTTCAGGAATACTGTTGGTTGGGGCTTGGCATACTGTGGCAATTTGCAATATCTAGCTGCTGTTTGTGTAAGAATAACCTCCAGAACAGCCTCTTGACTATTTGAAATCTCTTGACCACTGAAACCTTATCTTTTTTACAATTCTTTTCCCCCTTTTAGTCAAGAAGCCATTGTCAGTCCCTTGATGCCAGGGTCAAGCACAGGCTCATCTCTGGGAGCCATGTCCCACATTGTCAGAAAGACTTATAACCATGGAAGTCATGTCCCACATGGCAGGGGGAATGGGGAGGAGGATAATGAGTTTATTTGCAGAGTTGGGCTTAGAGAGAAAGGCCACATTTAAGCAGCAAAAGAGGTTCTCTGGCATTGACTCTTAGGGATAATCATAGGTGGGTTTAGCTTTCATGTTACGAAAATAAATTTCATAAGAGCCAGCCTTGAGATTGAGGACTGGCCTATTAACTTGTGATTTAACCTTCTAGAAATTTTATGGTACTGGCTCTTATAGTTAGGTCTTTCATCCATTTTGACTTAATTTTTCTATAGGGTGTGAGGTAGTGATCCACTTTCATTCCTTTGGCTATGGATATCCTTTTCTCCTAGCCCCAATTGTTCTGTTCCAGTTCAGTAGATTTGGAAGCCTTGTCGAAGATGAATAGGCCATAGATCTAGAGGTCTATTACCGAACTCTCAGTTGGCTTCCATTGAGGAATACATCTATCTTTATGCCAATAACGTGTTGTTTTGACCACTGTGGCTTTATAATAAACTTTAAAGTCAGGAAGTGTGTAAGGCCTCTTACTTTGTTCTTTTTTAGGATGTTTTGGGCTATTTAAAACCCTTTTGCCTTCCAAATAAATTTGCTCAATAGCTTTTCCTAGTCTTCAAAGTGGGTTATTGGAATTTTGGTGCTCAACTGATGCAGAAAAGGCATCCAATCACAGGGAATTTTATAGCTCTATAAGTCATTCTGGAGCTTGTTCTTGCACACTATGTAGATATTCCTTTTTAATTTCTAGAATACTAGAATAGTTAGAAGTAAAGACCTGCAACTGTTGAATTGTAGCCCAGTAGCCTTGACTCTTTTTTAATGCAATTTCATTGAACTTTGTTCTTATATCATATATTCATCCAGATTTTACAATCACTGGTTCACAGGGTAAGTCACAATGTTTTCACAATAACACAGTCACACCTTAAAATCTCTATAGTTAATCAACCAAGCAGCTTTGATTCTTGATAATGATTGCACAAGTATATAACTTTTATGGTGTGACTGTGTGATTGTGAAAACCCTGTGATTGACTCTTCCTTTATCCAGTATATGGGTAGCTGAGTAAGAAAATAAAAACAAACAGACAAATAAATAGATACATATATACATACCTATACACATAAAGGAGGGATAAGGTGTATGGGATGTTTTGAGTGTTCTTTTAATTTTAATTTTTTGGGATAATGAAAATGTTCTAAAATTAATTGAGGCACTGAATGGCCAACTATATGATGATTCTTTGAGCCATTGATTGTATACTTTGGATGGATTAAATGGTGTGTGAATGTATCTCAGTAAAATTACATTTAAAAAAGAGAATCAATGAAACCAAAAGTTGTTTTTTTGAAAAAAAAACAGTAAAATTGACAAATCTTTAACTAGACTGACAAAGAAAAAAGAGAGAGAAACAAAAATCAGGAAAGAAAGTGGGGACATTACTCCTGTACTAACAGATTTAAAAGGCCTGTAAAAGAAGTGCTATGAACAGTTGTTCACTAACAGATTAGAAAGCATAAATGAAATAGACAAATTCCTAGAAGCATACAAATTACCCAGTTGGATGCAAGAAGAAATACCAAATCTGAACAGATTTATAACAAGTTGAAGACATTGTATCAGTAATTAAAATCCTCCCAACAAAGAAAAGCCCAGGACCAGATGGCTTCACTGCTGAATTTTACCAAACATTTAAAGAAGTAGTTATACCAGTCCTTTGTAAATTATTCCAAAAAGTAGAGGAGAGAACACTTCCAAACCCATTCTATGTGGCCAATGTTACCCTAATACCAAAGCCAAATAAAGACATACATTATATAAGACATAAAAATTAAACATAAATAAATAAAGACATAAAATTACAGACCAATATTTCTTAATGAATTTAGACATAAAAATCGTCAATAAAATACTGGCACATTGAATTCAACAGTATATTAAAAGGATGTGCACCATGACCAAGTGGGATTTATTCCAGGAATGCAAGGATGGTTCAGTATAAGAAAAATCAATGTGGAATACATCACACTAATAAAAAGAAGGGAAAAAACCCATATAGTTATCTTAATTGACGCAGAAAAGGCTTTTAAAATCTTTTCATAATACAAACAGAAGACTAGGAATAAAAGAGAATTTTCTTAACATGATAAGGATATTTATGTAAAACCCACTGAACCTCAACTCAATGATTAAAGACTATAAGCTTTCCCCCAAGATCAGGTATAAAATAAGATGATCACTGTCACCAGTTACACTGGAGAGTTCTAGCCAGAGCAGTCAGGCATGAAGAAGAAATAAAAGTCATCCCAATTGAAAAGGAAGAAGTAAAACTATCCCTGTTCACAGATGACAGGATCCTATATGAATACAATGCTAAAGAATCCACAGGAAAGTTATTAGAATTAATAAAAGAGTGCAGCAAGTTTGCAAGGCACAAGAAAAACATGCAAAAATCATTTAGGTTTCTATACACCAGTAATGAACAGTCTGAAAAGGAAATAAAAAGGACGATTTCATTTACAATAACTTCTAAAAAGAGAACAAAGTGCGAGAACTCACACTTTCTGATTTCAAAACTTATTGCAAAATTACAGTAATTTAAACAGTGGTTCTGGCATAAGGATTGACATAGACTAATGGAATAGAATTAAGAATCTGGAAATAAACCCATACATCTATGGCCAGTTAATTTTTGACAAGGGTACTGGGCTGGTTTGAAAGGATGTAAATGTCCCCTAGAAAAGCCATATTTTAATCTAAATCCCATTTCATAAAGACAGAATAATTCCTATTCTACACTGTATATTTGAAACTGTAATCAGATCATCTCCATGGAGATATGATTTAATCAAGAGTGGTTGTTAAGCTGGATTAGGTGAAGATATGTCTCACCATTTTGGTGGGTCTTGATAAGTTTCTGGAGCCCTATAAAAGAGGAAACATTTTGGAGAATGAAGGTGATTCAGAGAGAGCAGAGCAGAATGACATAGCCATGAAAAGCAGAGTCTACCAGCCAGAAATCTTGGGAGATGAAGAAGGAAAATGCCTCTCAGGGAGCTTCATGAAACAAGAAGCCTGGAGAAGAAACTAGCAGATGACACCATGTTCACCATGTGCCCTCCCAGATGAGAGAGGAACGCTGACCGTGTTCACCATGTGCCCTTCCTGCTGAGAGAGCAACTCTGACTGTGTTCACCACGTGCCTTCCCAGATGAGAGAGAAACTCTGAACTTCATTGGCCTTCTTGAATCAAGGTATCTTTCCCTGGATACCTTAGATTGGACATATCTATAGACTTGCTGTAATTGGGACATCTTCTCAGCCTTAGAACTGTAAACTAGCAACTTATTAAATGCCTCTTTTTAAAAGCCATTCTATTTCTGGTATATTGTGTTCCGGCAGCTAGCAAACTAGAACAGGTGCCAAGTCTATTCAATTAAAAAGAATAGTCTCTTCAACAAATGGTGCTGGGACAACTGGAAATCCACATCTAAAAAAATGAATTTGGACCCCTATCCCTCATCATATACAAAAATGAAGGACCTAAACATAAGAGCTAATCTATAAAACTTTTAAAAGAGAAAATAGAGAGTCTTCAGGACCTGATATTATGTGATGGATTCTTTGATTTTATCCCGTAAGCATGAGCAACAACAACAAAAAATACATAAATTGAACTTCATCAAAATTAAAAACTTTGTATGTCAAAGGACATTATCAAGATCATGAAAAGATAGCCTGCAGAAAGGGAGAAAATATTCTGAAACCATATATCTGAAAAAGATTTAATATCCAGAATATGTAAGAAATTCCTACACCTCAATAATGAAAAGACACATGATCCTATTAAAAATGGGCCAAGGGTTTAAATAAACATTTCTCCCAAGAAGATATACAAATGTCCAATAAGCATATGGAAAATGTTCAACGTATTAGTCTTTTTAGTTTGCGGGGTACTGAACCAGTACTATGCAATGGGTTGATTTAGACAACAGAAATTTGAGGCTAGAAGAAGTCCAAAATCAGGCTGTGCTTTTCCCACAATAGTATGGTATTGGAAGCAGGCTGCCTGTGATCCTTCGCCCTTGGCTTTTTTGTCACATGACAATGCATATGGCAGTCTCTCCTGGCTTTTCTGAGTTCTGTTGACTTTCTCTCTGTGGCCTCCCTAGAAAGCCTTCTGTGATAGGATTAGGACCCATCCTGATTTAGTTGGGCCACATCTTAACTGAAGTGACCCCATCAAAAGGTCTTGTTTACAAGGGTTCACACCCAAAGGAATGGATTAAGTTTAAGAAAATTTTTTTCCTAGACGTGTAGCTCCAGGCCACCACAATTAGCCATTACAGAAATGCAAATCAAAATTACAGTGAGAGAGTACCCGAGTAGTTTAGTGGTTAGAGACCCGGGTTCAATTCCCGAACCATGCACCCCCCCACCCCCAAAAAAAACTGCAGTGAGCTACCACTTCACAACTACTAGAATGACTATTATTAAAACCAAAACCAGAAAATAACAAGTGTTGGCGAGGATGGAGTGAAATTGGAAACCTCCTCCATTGTTGGTAGAAATATAAAATGGTATAGCTGCTGTAGAAAGCAGTTTGGCTATTCTCAGAAAATTCTATTTTGGCATATCATATGGCATATAATTACTATACGGCCTGGCAAATCCCATTCTAGGTATTTATCCAATAGAATTGAAAGTAGGAACTAATAGTTATTTGTACACCAGTGTTCATAGCAGCATTATTCACAATAGTTAAAAGTTCACAAGTGTTCATCAACAGATTGATGGGTAAACGAAATGTGGTATATCCATGCAATGGAATATTATTCAGCCATAAAATGAAATGAAGTGGTGATGCATACTACACGTGGTTGAACCTTGAAGCCATCATGCTAAGTGAAATAAGCCAGATTTAAAAGGACAAATATTATATGATTTATCTTATATGTAATACTTAGAATAAGCAAATTCTACAGAGAAAGAAAGGAGAATAATGGTTACTCAATGGATACAGAGAGGAAGGATTGGGGTGTTATTGCTTAATGGGTGTTTTGGTTTCCTTGGCTGTTCAAGCAATCAACCATGCAATAGGTTTACTCCAAAAATGAGAATTTATTAGTTCATAGTTTTGAGGCCAGGAAAATGTCCAAATCACGGCATCATCAAGGTGATGCTTTCTTTCTGAAGACTGGCATTCTGGAACTGTCTGCAGTGATACTTGGTCAAATAGCAATGCACACAGCAGCCTCTCCTGGCCTCTACCTTTTCTTCCTAACTCTGTTGACTTTTAGCTCTTGCTTCCTGCGGTTTTTTATTTGTCTGAATTTCATTTCTCTTATAAAGGATCCCAGTAATAGGATTAAAAGCCATCCTCATTGTGGTGGGCTACACCTTAACTGAAATAACCTCAACAAAAAATCTTACAGTGAGTTCACACCTGCAGGAATGAATTAAATTTAAGAACATATTTTTCTGGGGTACATAGTTCCAAACCACCATAATGGGCATGAGTTTCTATTTGGGGTGGTGAAAATGTCCTGGAAATAGTGGTGATGTCCTGGAAGTAGTGGTGAAAGTTGTGCCATGTTGTCAATGTACTTAATGTCACAGAATTGATCACTTAAAAATGATTAAAATGATTTTTATGTTGTGCATTTTACCACAATAAAAGAGGCTTACCTCCTGTGGAGTTCCCTGTGACCAAATGAATGAGAAAGAAAAACGTTGAGCCTAGTTTACAGATAGTTTCACATGTCAGCACCACTGAAAAGTGGACAGCTGCATCATTATAGCCACTTAGCTGTGACTGTGAAGGACATTGATGAAGGACAGATCTCCTAATCAGCAGAAGTTTGAATGATGCATTTGGTGGTCTGCTTTGTAGTAAGAGATGGTCAGAAGTATTAATTTATGGGCCATTGTTAATGGTTTGGCTTGGTGGTCAGGAAATTTGAAGGAACAAGAATGCGAGATTGATGACAAGCAAGTCTAGGGAAGGGTATATGGGCAAACTGCTTAGAATGAACACCCATATTACTGTTTATCAAGGATCCTCAACCTCAGCATTATTGACATTTTGGGCAGATTACTCTTTGTTGTGGGGAGCTGTCCTGTGCATTGCACAATGTGTAGCAGTATCCTTAGCCTTTGCCTACTTGGTGCCAGTAGCACAGCTCACAGTTGGGACCACCAACTGTATCTTGAGACATTGCAAATGGCCCCTGGGAGGAGCAGACTTACCCCTGGTTGAGAACTTGTTAAATTTAACTTTTGTCACTCTCAGCCCATAGTTTCATCGTGTAAAGATCTTATTGAACACATTTTTAACTTTCTCAGCTTTATTTCATTAAAAAATTATGTATTTTTCTAAGGCTTTAGATAAGAAAATTTTTTACTAGAATAGGTGGCAAGAAAGAGACCTGTCATGGCATGCCATTCGCAGAATTCGTTTCATAATTACAGAAAAACAAGTCAGCACTCTCTGGTTAGGGCTGCTCAACTGATCACTGCCAACAGCTCATTGCATTAGCATCTTGCACTGTTTTCCATCTTTTCTAAGAGAGACTTTGTCAGTGATCTACCAAAATCTAGATAAACTATGTCTACCATACTTTACTGCTCTTCCTAGCAATGTAAAAGTGAGATTTAGTATAAAAGACTTATTCCTGCTGAATCCAGACTGGGTTATTCCTTTTATATGTGTTTAGAGAAACCCTATTTAAAAAGTTATTCTTCAGAGGAAGATATAAAGTCTGGAAACATAAATGTAATGGCTTGGCTGAACTATAGCCACCAGTTATTTACTCAAATACTAATCTAGGCACTATAGTAAAGGTATTCTGAAGATGCAATTAGAGACTCAACCTCGAGCATTATTGACTATTCTCTTTGCCATAATATAATCTAATCCAGTTAGGTTGCATCCCTAATCAATTACCTCTAAATTAGGGAGATTACCTTGGGTGGGTCTAACTCAGTCAGCTGGAATAGCCTTGTGTAAGGGCTTAGACTTTCCCTGAGGAGAAAGAGATTGACTCCTGCTTGTGGCCAAAAAGCTTTGGCCCATCCCTGAAGAGTTCCAACCTGCTGGGATTTCAGATGTGCTTAGTCAACCTCCATAACTGTTGGAATTTATATCTGCTTCTCTGCTTGAACTCAGGCTGATAAAATAGATGATACTGCAATGTAATGTATTTTGTTATTATATATCAATACATTATTGTGTATTTTATTGTAACATCCAGATTGTGTGTTATAATGTAACATTGATTATGTAGTATAATGAAAGATCAATAAACTAATTGTTATGTATTTATAAAAAGACTTAATTTTAAAAAAGTCTAGAAGTTAAGACTTAAGTGCCCTTGAATCCTGTAAATCATAAGTTTACTTTTAGTAAATCAGAAGGTTGTAAAAAGATTTATCATGTGAAAAAATATAATAGGGGATAAAAATGCTAATTTAGTTATTCTAAAGCTCTAATCTGGTAGATAGCACAGTTATTGGTGATTGTCCAATATCACATAGAAACAAAAATAATTGTTTCCCAGAATGGTTTCTTTCCTTTGCTTCCTGTCCTTATTCAGAATTCCTTATCCAAATCATGCTTAAACCCACTATTTGGGGAAATCCTATGAACTCAAGAATGATGGGACACTCCTTACTACTTTTTACAAAATTGTACTTTAAGACACAAAATTTATGTGGTTCCCAGCTTTGCCCTTGGGAGGTACAAAATGAAATATTAGGCTTGGTACTGTTGTTCTAGTTTGCTAGCTGCCGGAATGCAATATACCAGAAACAGAATGGCTTTTAAAAAGGGGAATTTAATAAGTTGCTAGTTTACAGTTCTAAGGCTGAGAAAATGTCTCAGTTAAAGCAAGTCTATAGAAATGTCCAATCTAAGGTATCCAGGGAAAGATACCTTGATTCACAAAGGCCGATGAAGTTCAGGGTTTCTCTCTTGGCTGGAAGGGGATGTGGCAAACGTAGCGTCATCTACTAGCTTCCTGTCCAGCTCCCTGGGAGGCATTTTCCTTCTTCATCTCCAAAAGTCACTGGCTAGTGGACTCTGCTTCTCGGGACTGGGTGGTTCTGCTCTCTGAATCTCTTACAATCTCCAAAAAGTTTCCTCTTCTATATAGGACTCCAGTAAACGAATCAAGACCTACCCAAATGGGTGAAGACACATTTCCACCTAATCCACTTTAACAACCACTCTTGATTAAATCACATCTCCAGGGAGATGATCTTATTACAGTTTCAAGCATACAGTGCTGAATAGGGATTAGAAGAAACGGTTGCCTTTACAAAATGGGATTAGGATTAAAACATGGCTTTTCTAAGGTACATACATCATTTCAAACCAGCACAACTGTCATCCATAACTTCAAGGAAACTGAATTTTGATTATTTAGAAAGGAAAGTCACATCCACCAATTAGTAAATGTTTACAGTGTTTCTAATGATTTCTATTTGTATAAATGTCTTCTATGTTTATCATTGCAGTTAAACTATAAAACACATCTTTGAGGCAACTGCTACTTATTATACCCAATTTATTCACAAAGAAACTGAGGCTTAGAGCAGCTTAATATACCCTGGGCCACAGAAATGGAAAGGCCAATCCTTAGGTGCTGTTGTCTGTCACTGAGTCCAGTGTTATTTCCAGAGTGCCAGTGCCACTCCATGGACACCCTATCTTGGTGGTTAACTTATTTTCTAATATCAGTAATCCAGAATTCCTGCATAATTTCCCATTTTTCATATCTTTTTTCACCAAACATAAATGAAAGAGAAGCCTCAACTCTGTGAGTTGATTGTATCCCCAAGTAGACTAATGACTAGGCAGATGTAGTGCAGGATCCATTTCCACGTAAACTCAGGTGAGGCTTCAAGGATGTTTTCAGATGCTCTCATTTTCCTTTCTGTCTGCTATCAGAGAAGAATGGCATCCCAAGGTTTTTCTCTTACAGGTTTTCTTATTGCCACATGATTCAAAGGTAGATCAGATGAAACTGCTCTCTTCTTTGTTCTTGAACCACACTCCAATCAAGTAATACAAAACCAGAGATTGATTTACACAAAGGAACAAGAAAGGCAGATCAAAACATAAAGCTTAAATGCAAGTGAAGTTTTCTTATTTCTTATCTCAGGGTTAAAAACACAGCGTATATAAAAGACTTTGGACATGAATTTTTTTTGTAAATGTGAAATGCAAGAAATTATTAATTGTCTCAATTCAACATAACTAAAAATATCTGTTATAGAAAAGAAAGATGCTGTGGTCTATTTACATTTCTTGGCTTCATTATAGAAAGGAAAATCTACTTTAATTCCATGCTGATGGCTTTGATACCAGGAATTTCCAGTATTAAGTACTTCTACTGATTGTATACCAGAAGGTAGGATTTATAACTGATTACAGGTCAAAGTATTACAGTTATCTTTTGGGTCATATGTCTAGGTAAATATTTAGGTTATTATGATTTAATAACAGTGAAAATTGTACAATTGGCCACCCATTATCAGCTTGGTAGCTTTTATATGTATAATAAAATGCTCATACTATTTTATTTTATCCATTTTTAATGATAATGCAGTCATGAATGTTTCGATTATTTCATGGGATTTTCCTTTTCTTATCATGCATCATAGGTAGTTAGCCTGTTTTGACATTATATAATAATCTGCAATAAATGCTTATTTATTCTGTAAAATGTAGAGATTACAAAGCATTATATCTTAACTACAGAAGTCCTTCAGCACCTGATTAAAATAAAGCAATCATTTGCATAGTTTTAAATACCAAATATTGCATTGGTTCCCAGGTAGAATAGAATTTGTGAAATTAAAAGGGATCCTGAAATAAGAACATTAAAACAACCAGATATCAATATAAACTGCTAGGGTTAATACAGTGTAGGTTAGAAGGATTGTAGAAGATGATATTTTATTTTGTATTTATTGTTAAAATTTTTTAATATGGAAACATTTTTCTTTGCATAGGCAGGCACTAGGAATTGAACCCGCGTCTCTGGCATGGCAGGTGAGAACTCTGCCTGCTGAGCCACCATTGCCCACCCTGGAAACTTTTAAAAATATACACAAGTAAAGAGAATAGCACAATAAATCTCTAAACTGATTTCCCTAATGTTAATAACAGTGTTAGCAGTTATTAACACATGGCCAATTTGTTTCATTTTATCCCCCAAGATTATTTTCAAGCAAATCCTAGGCAGTTTATCATTTCATCCATAAGTATTTCAGTAGGATGAGATTTTTAAATAGAAACTTTTTCCACTAATGTGACTATTACTGAGTAATTTATTACAGAAATTTGGAAAAATGCTTTGATTAACTAATGGGTATTAAATGTTTTGGTCTGGGTACTGAAGAATAAGATTGGTGTTATAGATTGGAACCACGTAATAGAGGGCCTTAAAAACAATTCAATTTTGGGATTTAATATCTCTTATATAAAGAATATAAAATCATTCCTTATAGATTACAGAAACATGGAATGGAACATAAACCCTGTGTTTATATAAAAACTTTTATGTCTTCAATAGCTTTGAAAATTAATGAAAAATAACTTATTTTTTCATTATGGCTTATTAAAAGAAAATATATATCTTTCCTAAACATTAAAAAAATACTCATTAAACAACTCTTTGTCAAGTTCTAGAATTTCAATTTATCTGTCATGTTTGAGTATCTACTTTGAGTCAGAACTTTGATCCTTACCACAATCCTTCAAGGCATTTGCTATTATTCTAATTTTATAGGCAAGAAAACCAGCACTCAGAGTAGTTAAGTAATTTGCCAAAGATTATACCACTTTTAAATGGCAGGGATGTGATTTAATATATCTGACTCCAAAGACCACGTTTCCCCCACTATCCTAATAATGTAAATATTTCAAAATTTTCATAGAGTAGCCAAATTATCTCATGACCAGGGTAGCAAATTGAAAATTAAGTAGCATATTGAAAGTGCTCGTTTTTACTGGTAGTTGGATTTTTTTTTTCCTGCTCTAGTAGCAAAGGTGAAAATCTAGCTCTAGCTATGCTTTCTATTCTACCTAGGTTTCTTTATTTCTAACCATGTCACCTGCTTACCTGCTTTAGACCCTCAATTTACTTGTACTTAACTAAAGAAAACCTAGTGTGGTTGCCAGAAGAGTGGTTCCCTAAAGATTTCCATGTCCCTATGCCTGGAACCTATGAATATGCTAAATTACATGGCAAGGGGGGATTAAGGTTGCAGAGGGAAATAAAGTTGCTAATCAGTTGACCTTAGACTAGATAGATTATCCTGGTCTATCTGCATGGGCAAAAATAATCACAAGGGTTTTTGTAAGTGGAAAAGGGAGTCAGAAAGCAGAGTGATGTGAAGTGAGAAAGGCTTAACCAGACATTACTGGCTTTGAAGATGGAAAAGGAGCCAAGGAATGCAGCCAGCTTCTAGAAACTAAGAAAGGCCAGAAAATGGATTCTCTTCTTGAGCCTCCAGAAAATAACAGCCCTGCTGCTACCCTTAGTTTAACCCAGTGAAACCCATTTCAGCCTTCTCATCTCCAGAATTGTAAGGTAATTAATTTGCATCATTTTGAGCCTTGAAATTTGTGTTTATGACAGCCTCAGAAAATAGACCTAGCTGTAGCTCCTTTAGAAATTTACTGTACAGACACAGAGATCGAATATATAGAGAAGGAAGCAGTGTAGCTTTGAGGTGGACGGGTTCAATTTCTGACTTTGCTTTCCTATGGCTGTTTGACTTTGGCAAGTTAATTTCCAAAGCAAATAGGATTCCTTAATTTTTAAAAATGTGCATGGTGCAGGAAGGTGGTTCTTTAAAGAATCTAACTACCAAAGAATGTAATTTATTTTTAGACTGTTCTTAAATGCACTTCAGAATCTCTAAATGATCTCTGAGATGTTTAAGAGAGCTAGAGCTGTGTGGATTGACAGTGCTATTAACTTGAGCAATAATCTTTGATTCAAGTTTGAAATATATACTTTGTAAAGCTAATCTAGAAAAAAAAACTTATTTCCTTTTATAAGGGCTTAATATGAATATTTTCACATTAATAAACCAAATTAATTTATATCATGTAGGAGAACTATCAACCTTTTATCTATAGGAAAGAATCAGGATCCCACAGTGTGTTAGGAGTCTCCAAGGCCACCCCTAGGTTTGATGATTTGCTAGGGCTTACGAAACTGCATATAGCTGTACTCATGGCTATGATTTATTATACTAATAAGAAACAAAGCAAAATCAGCAAAGGGAAAAGGCATATGGAGCAAATCTGGTGGATACCAGGCACAAGCAAGCTGTGTGGAGCATGGATAAGCAGAAGGGAGTGTTTTGCACAGTAATTTAAATAAAAAGGAGCTTCCATTTCAAGCAATATTTTGGAAGATAAGTACATTTGGACTAGAATGTGCATGAAGGAGCTACCTAGAAAGTGGGACATGGGATGCAACTCAGCAGAGCAAATTTTATCAGGTTTCAGGGCTCTTGGCCAAAGCTGCCAGACCCCCCACCTCTCCTAGCCCGAGATCTTGGGCCTTCAAATGAGGAGGCCACAACCCTAGCCCTGGGCCTGCATTCACCAGACCTGTGGTGGTGTGGCAGCCGCCCTCTGTAACTCTTCCCTTTTCTTGAAGGATGGTACATGTTAGCAGCTGAGTAGCTCTATCAGCTTGATTCCTACCTGTAGGATCCTAGGAGTCCAGTGGCCTTCCTTCATTTAGTCCCTTTCTGTCCCCTTCAGTCCCAACTGGCAGTGTCTTTGCAGAGATGGTTGATTATATCCATAAGTCACATGCCTAATCTCTTTAGCAAACTGTTGTCCGACCATGCCCTTCACCCTGTTTCCAGAGCAAACTATCTGGATAGGCTGAGAATTCTCCATATGAAGTGCTGGTTCCCTTGTGCTTCACAGCTCATTTCTCAATTTATCTTTTTCCTGTTGCATTTTAACTATTAGCAGCAAGGAGAAACCAGGCTGTACCTTCCACACTTAATTTGGAAACTACCTCAGCTTTATATCCATGTTCATTGCTTACAAGTGTGCTCCACAAAACAGTAGAAATAATTCAGCCACATTCTCGACTGCTTCTTAACAAGAATAGTCTTTACACCATTCAATTACATGCTCATCATTTCCTCTTAAGAACTTACCAGGAAGACTTTTTTAACGTCCATATTTCTCTCAAGCTCTTTAAGGCCATTTAGACTTTTTCTAGCATGCATCTCAAAATTCTTCCAGCATCTACCCATTACCCAATTCCAAAGCCATTTCTACATTTTTAGGTATTTGGGTATTTGTTACTGCAGAACTCTACTTCTTGGTACCAAAATGTGTTTTGGTCAGAGTTTTCCAGAGAAACAGAATCAATAGGATACATATATATGAATATTTAAAGAGTTTTTGCTTGTTATTTTTTAAGGAATTATCTCACAAGTGGGGCCTGGCAAATCCAAAATCTTTAGGCCATGCTCTGATAGGTGGAAAACTCAGGCAGGATTTTTATGCTGCAGTCTTGAGGAAGCATTTCTTTTCTGGGAAACCTCAGTTTTAAGACCTTCAACTTATTGAATGAGGTCCACGCACATTAGCCTTTACTTAAAGTCAGTTGCTTGGAGATATTAGTCACTTTTACAAAGTAACTTCACAGCAGCATCTAGATAGGTGTTTGACCAAGTAGCTAGCATTATAGCCTTCCCAAATTGACACATAAAATTAACCATCTTTATTTGGGTTTTATTTTTCATTTTTATTTTTTGGGTTTTATTTTTCATTTTTATTTCCTTCTGGAGTAATGGAAATGTTCCAAAATTGATCACGGAGATGTATGCACAACTGCGTGATGATACTGTGAGCCAGTGATTGCATACTTCAGGTGGTCTGTATGGTGTATGAGTGTATCTCAATGAGACTATATTAAAAAAAAAAAAATTAACCGTCACAAATTCCAACAGTTTGTAACTTAAGAATACAGAATCTTTTTTTAAACCATTAATTTACTGTGATGTATATGTAAGCAAGTTTAGAATGTGTTGGATAATTCAGGGCCTTGCCAGACTTTAGTTATTTTATTAAATGTTAAAGAGCTCATGTTTATGATCCTGGGATTAAAGCAATTCCTGATATGAGTATGATTACTAATGTCAGGATTTTGCATATGCCAGTACACTCCTCTGATCAGGAGTTTACAATACTTATATTTAAAATACAGATAGATGGCAAAGGATCACAGTACAGATTGTGCAGAGCAATTTTTCTATTTTCACTAAACTTTTCATTAGAAGGCAAAAAGCACATTAGATGGAATCTTTAAAAGAATATCCAAACTCACTGTTTTCTATAGGTTAATAACAGGCATGACATAATTTTCTACATGAAAGTTTAAAGTGAAAACTCTCCTCCTAAGGCAAAAATTAAAAATTTAGAGAATATATGGTCCCCAAAACTGTCCTCCTTACTTTCCTCTCCGTTCTCTCTAATGCTTATGATTAAAGACATCATACACTTCTGTTCTATAGAAACTCTTCAGACTGATTCAAGGTGATCTAATAATTTTAACTAGTATTCTAGTTTTCTGTCACCACTTAGTCATACTGTCATGAAAATGAGATTAAAATGAAGTAAAAAATGCTAAACATGTATTTTTGAATTAACGATCATAGATTTCTATTTCAGAAAATTGCTAGTAAAATAATTGTTAAATTACTCTGTGGTATCTTGAATTATGTCAAATTAGATCATTCATATATGCTAATTTTAGAGTGCAAATTCTGTGTTAGCAGTTTGTTTTGTGGTTGATATTGTTAAAATTTTCAGCAAACATTCTAAAATTTGAACTGAGTTTTGTATTTAAAACTAAACATTTTTTACTTTGAAATCCAATGCTACTTAATATGCAGTAGAGTAACGCTACAAGAAGTAAAATGTGATAAAAAATGATACATTTTTTGTTTTTCTTTTATACAGTACACATTTTGGAACTTCATACCCAAGAACTTATTTGAACAATTCAGAAGAATAGCCAACTTTTATTTTCTTATCATATTTCTGGTACAGGTAAGGCTGATCATCATCATCTTTTTCTATTTCATCAAATGATTTTTTTCCTAACTTATCAAATGTAAATCTAAATAAGTAGTTTTTTTTTCCCCAGGTAGTCCATACCTTGCTAATTAAAAGGAAAAGAAACTTGGGGTCCTTATCCACAATTAGTCCATTTATTTTCTCCAAACACAAAATATGTTGGTAGTGTGAAAGTAACTATGAGTTAAAACATAAAAGTAATTAATTTATGTTCATAAGTTATTTATGACTACCTTTCTGTCAGTCATTATCATCCCTTTAGAGCTGGAAGGGAAATCAAAAGCTTTCTAACCTTTGGAATAAGTCTACCAGCCAAACTAAGTAAGATTATGCTTATCCTCTTCTTAAGTGTGAGTAGATGCTCTAGAGAAAATCCACAAAAGCTACATATAAAAAAAAAGTTTTTTAAAAAAGTGAAAACCACAACAGAGTATGAATTAGGGAACAATAGGTTAGATGTGTTTTAAGCACAGCAGTCTAATTTTTCTCAATAATAAAATACAAAGGAAGGGGGGGGCCGCGGTGGCTCAGCGGGCAAAGTGCTTGCCTGCTATGCCGGAGGACCTCGGTTCGATTCCCGGCCCCAGCCCATGTAAAAAACAAAAAACAAACAAAATACAATAAAACAAGAAAATGTTTAAAGATGTTTCCCTTTCTTCCTTCCTTCCTTCCTTCTCTCTGTCTTTCCTTCCCTTCCTCCCTTAAAAAAAAAAAAAAAAAAATACAAAGGAAGGATTTTTAATATTTCCCAAATGCTAAATTGTCCAAGTAATCTAAGAAAAGTGTGGCACCCAGAAACACAGTTTACTGTAATCAGACTTGGTGTCTTTGCTTTTCTCTACCAATGTTTCCTTAAGGAAACTACTTTCAGCCTTCTAATCATTTAAGTGGAAATGTTACGCATGTTATCTAACATATCTTTTGGTAGGTTAAATGTGGTAACAGTAAAGCACTTAAAGGAAATTTTAAGTGGTGATACAACATGGGAAACTGATCTGTCTAAAGTCACTGATATGTGTTTTTGAAAATGATTCTACAATTCTTTTTTAATTGCAGTTGATTATTGATACACCTACAAGTCCAGTAACAAGTGGACTTCCACTATTCTTTGTCATTACTGTCACAGCTATCAAACAGGTAAGAATTTTAAAGACAGAAAGGAAGAAAATCATAATCCAAAGAATATGTTTTGATTCAAAGCAAGATGATATAGTTTACTTTGGCTAGTTCATATAAAATTTAACTAAGTTCTAGAAATTCACTGTTTTAGATTGATACTCAAGTTAAAATCAGAGAGGTTACATAATTGAGTAGCTAGTTTGATGCCCTTTGAGTTAGAGAAGACTGTTTTTCACATTGTTAAATCAACCAGAGGTGATAGCTAGTTTTAGATGAGTTGCTTAACCTGTTTGTGCCCTAGTCTGTTTTGACCACAAAGGTAGGATTCCTTATAGAAGTGGGAACCTTCAGAGCAGAACATGCTAATTTCCTTGACCCATGTATAGTCTTCAAGGGTGGGGTATATTCCTTAGAAGGCATCTCAGGTATTTTCACTATCCACTTAGCCAATTAAATTTCAACCCCAGAGAGATTGGGCCAAGTTAGGAGCCGCTGTTTTTTTATGTGAAGTGAGTCGGGGAGATCTCTTTACTGTGTCATTGTAGTATTGGCTGGATTGGGTGAGAGTTGGCTTCTGATACCTTGCACAAACAGCACATCAGTGTGAAGGTGAAAAATGGGATTTCCTCAAATGCATTTTATTGTATTAAGTTTGAGGACATTTTGGCCATTATTCCTTAAATAAATATTTTTTCTGTCACATCATCTCTCTAATCCTGTGGGACTCCACTTACACATACGTTAGGATTTTGTTGTTCCAAATCTCATTGATGTTCTCTTCATTTTTTTTTTTTTTTCTGTTTTTCATTTTGGATAGTTTCTATCCTGTTTTTTCAAGTTCACTAGTATTTTCTACTCAGGGTGTATTCTGCTGTTAATTCAATCTAATCTGTTTTTTTCTTCTTAGGATATTTGATAGAGATTTTTTTTGTTTATTCCTTTTCTTTCCTTATCCTGCTCCTGCCTTTCTTTATCTTCTTGAGCAAATCCAGTATTTTTATGATAGCTATTTTAATATCAGAGTCTTTGTTGTCTTGGTTTTCCAGGACTGCTGTAGTTGTCTTCAACAGCAGTTTATTATCTCACAGTTTTCCCGGCTAACAGCCAAAATCAGGGTGTTGGCAGGATTGTGTTTTTTCTGAAGTCTGTAGCATTCTCTTTGTGGCTTACTGGTGATCTATAACTCATCTCTGCCTCTCTCATATAGCCATCTGGTCCTTTTTTGCTTCCCCCTCTCTCCTAGAGACTGTAGTCATAATGGATTGCGACCCACCCTGATCCAGTTTGGCCTTATTTTAACTAGTAGGAGCTTTGAAGTTCCAGTTTATGAATGGCGTCCCATTCACAGGACTTGAACATGTCTTTGCGGGGAGCCATGGTTCATTCCATACTTGTCTGCTAGTGTCATCAACTGCATCATTTCCAGGTCCATAAGTTGACTGATTTTTTTCTCTTTTTAGTTTTTTTCTTTTGGGTTGTAATTTTCTACTTTCTTGAATGTCTGGTAACTTTAAATTGGATGCCAGAAATTGTGGATTTTAAATTATTTGATTGTAGATATTTTAAATTCCTTTAGATATTTTGGGGATTTCTTCTTAGACACAGTTAAGATATTTGAAAATAGCTGAAACTTCAGGATTTGATTTTAACCTTTCTTAGGCAGGTCAAACACAGGCATTGGTCTGGGGCTCATCTAGTCCCACTACTGAGGCAATTACTTCTGAGGATGCTACTCAGTGGCCTTGAAATCAGGAAGTCTTTCTACTTTGACTGCTTGAGTACACAAGTTTTGGGCTTTAGGGATTATTTGGTCTGCTTCTTTCTAGTGGTATTTTCTCTAGCCTCTAGTTTTCTCACACTCGTGTGCTGATCAATACTTAGCTAAATAGTTGAGGGAATCCTCTACTTATTTCTGAATGTGCAGTTCCCTCTCTCTGTACCCTGCTCTGCAAATGGTAGCTATGTTGGCTTCCCCAAATACTAAACTCTGATATCCTCAAGCCTGGGAAACCTCTGGGCTCTCTTTGGATTTCTTTTTCCCACACTGTGGTGAAAGAGAAACTTTCTCTGGGCTGTGAGCTGGATCAGCTATAGGTAGGACTCATTTGTTCCTCTGTCTCAGGATCACAGTCCTATGTGGCCTGTTGTCCAAAATATGCCAACCATTGTTTTAAATGTTTTATCTGGTATTTATGGTTGTTTTAAGTGAGAGAATAAATCTGATCCATAACAAGCAGATTTGATATAAAGTGAAATGAAAAAATTAATAGTTGATTCTTTAAAAGGACCAATAAACTTCACCTAGCTCTGACAAGACTGAAAGAAAAAAATTTAGTTGAGCCAACTAAACAAGTCTAAATATAAGAAGAGTGCCAAATAATAAATATTGTAGAAAATGTTCAAATGTCAAAAGAATATTGCTATAGGGCGGGCCACAGTGGCTCAGGCAAGGATGCTTGCCTGCCATGCCAGAGGACCCAGGTTCGATTCCCGGTGCCTGCCCATGTAAAAAAAAAAGAGAGAGAGAATATTGCTATAAACAACCTTTGCAAATAGATTTGAAAACTTTGGTGTGATGGGCAATTTTCTAGGAAAACGTAAATTACCAAAATTGAGTCAAGACCAAGAAGACCTGAGTAAAAACCTGTAACTCTTAAAGAAAATTGTTGTCCAAAAACAGCATCAGGCTCAGATTTTTTTTTGACTTTTTTTATTGTGTAATTTAACATATATGCAAAGCAAAGCAAGAAAAAAGGAATAGTTTTCAAAGCGCTCTTCATCAAGTAGTTACAGGACAGATCCCAGAGTTTGTCATGGGTTCCTATACCATCATCTCAGATTTTTCCTTCTAGCTGGCTCAGATGGTTTTGCAGGAGTATTTTATTAAATTTTTTTTCAAGGAACATATAACCTTATCTTAAACACTCTTTCATAGAATTCAAGTAATAGGAAAGTTTCTTCCTTTCTCATGAGGCTAACATAGCATTCCCAGGAAGGATAGTAAACGAAAGGAAAATTGAGGCTAAACTCATGGTCATATTATGAAAATCCTAAGTAAAATACTAGCAAGCTATATATCAATACAAATATATCATATCAAGTAAGGCTTATTCCAAGAATGCTAAATGTTTTATTAGGAATTTTATAATTTAAAACATTAACAAATTAAGGGAAAAAATTATATGTATCTCAGTATATGCAGAAAAAACTTCGACAGCATTCAACATTTATTGATACAAAATTTTAAAACTCTTAGCGATAGAAAGCAACTTATTTTTTTTTAATTAATTAACGGAAAAAAAGAAATTAACCCAACATTTAGAAATCATACCATTCTACATATGCAATCAGTAATTCTTAACATCATCACATAGATGCATGATCATTGTTTCTTAGTACATTTGCATCAGTTTAGAAGAACTAGCAACACAACCGAAAAAGATATAGAATGTTAGTATAGAGAAAAAAATAAAAGTAATAATAGTAAAAAAACAAACAAAAAAAAAAAAACCTATAGCTCAGATGCAGCTTCATTCAGTGTTTTAACATGATTACTTTACAATTAGGTATTATTGTGCTGTCCGTTTTTGAGTTTTGAAAGCAACTTATTTTGATAACAGGTATTCATGGGTGTTAACAAAACCCTTCAGCAAACATCATTCTTGAAGAAATATTAAAATATATTCCCCTAGATAGAAGAGTACATAAAGAATGCCAGTTATCAAAGCTTTTATTCAGAAACATACTCTAAAAGGTGCCTGAGGGGGTGGGGTCTCTATTCCTAGAGCACTAGGTCCTTGAAGTCCATAGCTCATTTCTCTCCATGGCACTGTTAGAGGGGCTATGAGGTGCAGAGCCTCAGAGCAAGGTCCTGCAGTGAGACTTTTCCCATCCTGGTTCCACCATCGTGGTCTTGGGCAGGTTACTGGTCACTCTGTCTGATTTTCTATTTGTGAAGCAGACAATATTATAGTAGTGGCTTGTAATGTCGTGAGGATTGAGTTTATTCATGTAAAGCATTTATCACATTATTCTGAAGGTAATATGCACACATTCTAGTAAATGTGCACTGAGTCGAGTAAATTGCAAATGTGCGATGCCATCTTAGAACTGACAGCATCTGTCCTGCTCTACTGCATATTAAGTCTTAGACTTCGCTACGTCCTCATTTGAAAAATGAGGTTAACAGTACCTACCTTGAAGTGTTTTGTTGGTAGAATCAAATGAAATAATATATGTTCAAGAGCTCTGTAACCTCCGAAGTACTAAGCAAGTGAAAACTTTGTCCAAATACTTATCTTCAGCTTTCTGTATCTGCCTCTGAAAAATTCATTTCCTCTTCCCCATTAGAGCCATCTAGCAATGACCTCAGTTCCTATGTCATGTTAGGGTTAATCCATCTCACATTCAACTCCTTCATGTTCCATCTGATTATCTCTTTTGCTTATCCTGGCAAAATTCTCCAAAGTGCATGGTCGCCATCTCTACTGCCTCGTCTCACCTCTCCACTGATTCCTACCATCCAGCTCTTAACCTGAAGACATAATTTGCCCCCAGACCTTATCTCTTCTCAATATATATATACTTTCCCTGAATTATCTCACCCACAATTGTGACTTCCACTAAGACATATGTGCTGGCGATCCTTTGTATTCCCTGACTCCATTACTAGCACCACCATCTCCTCAATTTCTCTTCCTCTCTTAATTTAAAAGGCTCTCTCCATTCCTTAGAGTCTACCTTTTAATGATCTCTTCTTCGTTTTAAACCCACTGCCACATCATTTCTCACTTGGCTGCTACAACAGTGTTCTAGTTAGTGTTCTGCATCTGATTTTGCCTTCTACTCCAACTTAGGTCATCTGCCAGAATGACTTTTCTAATATTCTGATCTACCTCTGTCACCCTTCTCCTTGGAACCCCCAACTATCCTACCCATCGTTCAGCATTAAGTCTAACCTCCTGCGATGGCCCACGAAACCCTTCGTTATCAGCCCCTTCCTCCTTATCTTGGCTTTGTTTTCTACCCTGGGTCCATACTTCCCTTTCATTCCACCAAGATGACCAGTCTGAAGTTTTCCCAACAAATTCAATAATCTCTTTCCCTTTGCCACGCAGCATTTCTACATGTTATTGCTTATACTTTTCCTGGAAAATACTTGATCAGCCTTTGAGACTGGTTCAGGAATCGCTCCTCTTCTGATTCATCCAACAGAACTGGGTACTCCCCTTTGGTGCTGTATGTCTCTTACCTACATTGAATTTGCAATTGCTTCCTTTTCTTTCCCACAAATCTAGAGTACAATGGAGACCGCGTCTTTCTTTTTTGTGTCTCTAGTGCCTGGTACTTACCGAGCACACAGTTGGAATTAAATAAACATTTGTTTAATGAACCCAGGAATTATCCACCTACTGCATTCTTCCAAGTAAAACAGTTCCTGCATTTCCCCAGAACGGTAATATTTTATCAATTCAGGAGAAATCTGTCAGAAAGTATTCAGAGCCACAGCATCCCTTCGTAATTATCACAACCTGAGGAAATTCCTACCATTCAGGTATTCATCCATGTCAGACTTCTTAATTGTCTGAAACTTGAAAATGCAGTGTTTTTTGTTGTTTTTGTTTTTGTTTTTGTTTTTTTTTTGCATGGGCAGGCACTGGGAATCGAACCTGAGTCTCCGGCATGGCAGGCGAGAACTTGGCCTGCTGAGCCACCGAGGCCTGCCTACAGTGTGTTTTTGTTTACTTGTCAGTTTTCCCATCTGAGCAGACTCCAGTTGCAAAGTGATTATCATTGCAGAGCAGCTTATTGGAAAAAAGACACTTTAACATATCCTGTTGAGATATATGCTTGTTCTGTGTTTTTTTTCTTTTATAGATCTGGTATTTAATGCAGAAGTCTCCCTCTCCACAAATTTGTTCAATATAAGTTGTCACAGAACTTGCAAAATCTGTAAAGATTTTATGTCATCATAATCTGTGTGGTTATCCATGCCACATCTGGTGCTACTTGATCCTTAGCCTTTTGTTGGACTTTGCTTACACCTCTTTTGGCACCTTGTTTTCATTCTTCAGTATAATAGGAAATTATAAAGATTAGCCTATTCATCATCCTTGAATTTAAATGTACTTTCCCATCTAGCAAAACCTAAATTAGAAGACACACCAGTCAATCTAGAAAACTTTTATATATTGCATCTTCTAGCGCCTACTTCTTTCAAAATACTACAGCAAACTTTTGGACCAGTAGTGTGTGTTTCTTATATCTGGGAATTTTCAGAGGAGGACCTTAGACCTTGTAAAACTAGTAGGAAGAATTTTAATTTGTGTATATGCTCCTATTTAAGGCAAAGATGATTTCATAGAGTTGTTAGTTACAAGAATTAGGTAGGCTGCTTTTTCAGTGCTTTAGCCAATGTCTGATGAGTTTAGATAGAACCAGCTGATTCTGATTATTTTCAACTTTGGTACAATTAACAAAATGCATATTTGCGCAGAAAACTGGAAGGCCGCTGTAGGTGTGATATAGTAAATTGGGACAGTTTAATAAAAATCTACACTGCCAAAACCAAATAAAAGAGTTAAGAGAAGTATATAAGCTATCTTGTACCTCTCAAGGTAAAATGTTTAAGTGCTGTTTGTGGAAGTATAATTGGTGCTAAGATTTTTGAGGACTTTTTTGGCATAAAAAGTCTTTGTATTTTGACCCAGGAAAATAGTAATTTTCCATACCATATGTAGGTACAAAAATGTAGTTAAGAAAATATTTTATCAAAGTAAATTTATAACTACAAAAAAATTAAAGCAACCCAATGTCCAAAAATTATGAATTGGTTTAAGTATGCTATATTCATATGATAAAATGCTATGAAGCCATGATTTAGAAAAATATTTAGTAATGTAGGAAAATGTCCATGATATGTCAGGGAGACAAAGTAGAATTATATGTGCAGTGTGGACCTAATTTTGAGAAAATACAAACCTCACTGGCTAGAATTATGTTTATTTGTAATTTTATATATTAATGCATTAATATTAGCAATAGTTTTAAATGAGTGATAGGACCAATACTTTTGAAAATTTTGTTTTATTTTTGGAGGGGGATCTCATGTGCATTTTCTAAATTTTGCTCAGAGAAGAATGTCTAGAAACACTGGATGGAACCCAAGCCAATAGTTAGGAAATATTTGTCTTTTCTAATTTTCTCCATTACATTTTTTTGACGCTTCTGGATTTGTTTATTCATTTATTTTACAGATATTTTTTGAATGGATACCATACATTGAATCTTTTTCTAGGCACTAGAGACAATAATGGTGAAAAGGACAGGCAAGATCCCCTATCCTAACATGCTAGTGAGGAAGACAGACAATAAAGAAGCAACAGTAAATAATATAATGCAGTATCATGTAGTGATCAAACTTTGGGGAACAATAAAGAAGTTTAGGGACAAGGTGTCATGAACAGGTCTGTGGCTGTTTTATACAAGATGTCAAAGTGTTCTCTGAGAAATAACATTTGATCAGACACCAGATGAAGCAAGGTGGTGAGCCCTGGGAAGGGGAAGTAGAGGATAAGAGCTTTCTTGGGTAAGGGAAGAGCAAGGGCAAAGGCTCAGAGGCAAGAACTAACTGATGTAGCCCACCCAGTACATGTTCAGCTTGCCAACATACTGATTTTCTCAGCCCCCCAGCCAACCAGGTAGGTTCCAGGCTCATAAGAAGTCCAAAGACAGTGGCTCCTGCCATTTAGCAGCCTGATATAGTAACCATACAAAATTAATATTTTTACATAAAATTACTATTTTCCACATGTATCCTGACCCCAAAGAAGAGGTTTTGAAGCATCATTTTAAAGGAAGAAGAAGACAGCGGTAATTAGGTTGGAGTGAGGGATGAATTGCTTAGAAGAAGCTAAGTTCCCAACAGTCGGCAGGGATCAGGTCATGTAAAAACTTGTTAAGACATGGTTTCCAGTTTATTCTATACGTGGTGGAAGCTGTTGCGGGATTTTGAATAGGGAAGGTGCATGATCAGTTTTAAATTTAAAAAGCATCTCTCTTGCTGGTAAATATGGAATACAGGGAGAGAGCAAGTCTGGTAGCAGCTCTAGCTGTTTAGAAGACCGTTTCTGTTGTCCCTATGAGAATGAGTAGGGACTTCAACAAAAAAGGTAGTTTTAGAGACATTAAGAAGTGATTAGATTTAGGATACATTTTGAATGTAAAGCAGCTGGACTTGTTGATGGATGGTGTTCTAGTTTGCTAGCTGCTGGAATGCAACACACCAGACACGGATTGGCTTTTAATAAAAGGGGATTTATTTCATTAGTTCTTCAGAGGAAAGGCAGTTAACTTTCCACTGAGGTTCTTTCTTACGTGGAAGGCACAGGATGGTCTCTGCTGGACTTCTCTCCAGGCCCCTGGGTTCCAACAACTTTCCCCGGGGTGACTTCTTTCTGCATCTCCAAAGGCCTGGGCTGAGCTGCTAGTGCTGAGATGAGGAATGCTGAGCTGCTTAGCAGTGCTACGTTGCAATCTCTCATTTAAGCACCAGCCAATTAAGTCAGACATCACTCATTGCAGCAGACACGCCTCCTAGCTGACTGCAGATGTAATTGGCAACAGATGAGGTTCACATACCGTTGGCTTATGTCCACAGCAACAAGACTAGGTATGCTCACCTGGCCAAGTTGACAACTGAATCTAACTAACACAGATGGGTTGTAAGGAATTAAGAAAAGAATAGTAAAACATGACCTCTGGTTTTCTGGGACATACAATAGAAGGAACAAGTGGTATCACCGGGAACTCTGGGGGAGGACCCACTGATGGGTGGGGCTGGGAGTCGAGAATGCTGCTTTAATAGATTTAACAAGTGAGGATGACTGCTGAATCCTCACACTGACGTTTCTTTTAGTGTCCAGTGTCTTGGAGCAGCTAGAAGGAAAAACTGAAAATTGTGGAACAGTAACCCATACCAAACTCTGAAGTCTGTTCTATAACTCATTGTTGCTGCGTGCTTTGAAATGTATTGCTTTTTTGTATATATGTCATTTTTCACAGTTAAAGCAACAACAACAACATTGGAATAATCTTAAATCACCAGCAATAGGGTAGACTAAATCCATACAATGGATTGCTATATAAACATTAAAACCAATGTTGGAGAAGAATATTTAATGATATAGAAAGATATGTTTACTCATGTGAAAAAAGAAGATGACATAATGAAATAAACAGCAGAATCCACTTTAAAAAAGTGCACATAGTAGAAGTCTAGAGGGATGTGATGTACATCCCAACCTGCAACACTGTGAATCTGGCTGATGGGATTATAATATCCTTAAATTTATCCCTTTTACTTGTCAATACTTTCATTTTTTTTTTTACAATGAACATGCATCACTTCTGAATTAGTAGAAAACCAACAAATGTATTAAAATTTAAAAATAGAAAGTCTATTTCTTTAGTAAGAAATAGCACAATCCTTAGCAATCAGCATACTACTTTTCCTGTAAGATGTTAATGCTTCTCCTTGATTTAAGGCTTTGCTGCCTACAAAGTTGTCTGTTAACCACTCTGATAGAAAAATAAAATAAAATATCAAAAAAAAAAAGATAGGGTGTAGTTGGGGTGCTGTTAGTCATCCTCATGGAGATGGTGAAGAGACACTTTGTTCTTCTAAGCCCTTAGCCGCCTTGTTTATAGCATTGAGCTAAAGTGAGCTGTGGCCTCTCTCAGCAGTAATTCTGGCCTATCTCAGCAAACCGAAGAAAGGGATTTCTAATGATTGAATTAGAGCTAAAGTGGGACACTTTACATGTTTTTCTTACTCTGTTACATGGAATTTGTTTGTTCTTTGTTTTGTAGGGTTATGAAGACTGGCTTCGCCACAAAGCAGACAATGCAATGAACCAGTGTCCTGTTCATTTCATTCAGCATGGCAAACTTGTTCGAAAGCAAAGTCGAAAACTAAGAGTAAGTAATAATTGATGCATCTATCTTACTAATAACATTTTTAGCTTCTTTGCCAAAATAGGTTGTCTGAATTTTTTAATTTTTATGAGATTATATGAGCTAATCAAGACAGGAAAAATCCTAAAACACTTTTAGAAAATTTGTTTTAGAATAAGGTGAAATCATATTAATAGTTGGGAATTTTGATATCTTTTAAAATTGATTGTTAATGTAACCAGTACATCATTATATGTTTAAATATGTGTTTAAATTATTTAAGTGAATTAATTATTCCAGACCTGTAGTAACAATTTAGTAGTACTTATATGTGATTTTTAAAGTTTGTCTCACATAGTAATGTGACATAAAATGACAGGTGTTACCACCCCCAAGCATCCTTCTTCCTACCTTTTTATTCTGTCCATTTAGTACTCATCACCCTGCCAACCACCTTATCTCCTATATTTCACTCACTTTTCTTGACGTTCCACCATCTCTCTTGGTTGTTTTCCTGGTCAAAAATTATTGGGGAGGAATAAGGAAATTATAATCAAGGGACGTTACTAGCCCTCGTGTATAATTACAGAAAAGTGGCCCTTCTCTTCCATTCCTCTTCAGCCAAAGACTCAGCTTCCAGGCAACATTCCTGAAACTTGAAGAGGGAAGAGGCGTCCTCATATCCTCCCCCTTCTCACTCCTCCAGTCCCCTGGTAGCCTCTAATCTACTTACTCTTTCTATAGATATACTATTTCTACACATCTCATATCTTTCCTTATTTCACTTAGCATGTTTTCACAGGTTCTTCCATGTTGCAGCATATCTTAGAGCTTCATTCTTTCCTATGGCCAAATATATTCCATTGTGCATACATACTCTGCTTATCCATTCATTTATTGATGAACTCTTGGGTTGTTTCCACCCTTTGCCTACTGTGAATAACGCTGCTCTAATCACTGGTGTATACAAGTATCTGTTTGTGACTCTGCACTTTCTTTGGGGTATATACCTAGAAGTAGAATTGCCAGGTCATATAGTAATTCTGTATTTAACTTTTTGAGGAACTGCCGTATTGCTTTCCACAGTGGCTCTACCATTTTACATTCCCATTAACAGTGCACTAGAGTTCCAGTTGTCCACATCCTAACACTTGTCATTTTCCGTTTTTTAAAATAATAACCCTCCTCATGGGGATGAAATGGTAGCTCATTGTCTTCTTTGGAGAAATGTCTGTTCAGGTCTTTTTCCAATTTCTGCGAACATAAAATTCAGTTTTTAATGCAGTGGTCTCCTATGGGAAAGGCCTGCTTCTGTATCCTGCATATTTTAATTGAGAGGATTCTAAATTTACTGTGTGAGAAAGAAAGACAAAGTAGAGCTTTCCTAATTTAACTCCAGGCATCTGATTTTATTGGCTATATTGACTTTGGCCTTATTAGAGGTTGCTTAGAAGCTCTTAAAAAAGCAACCTTTTGATTTTTTTCCTTTTCAATTAAATTCTTTATTTCGAAGTAATTGTAATTCAGGTATAGTTGTAAGAAATAATAGAGATACATACTGTGTACCCTTTATCCCCAATCTTGTAAAACTGTGGTACAATATCACAGCCAGGAAACTGACACAAATGCAATCCATCAGTCTTACTCATACATCACCAGTTTTATGTGTACTCATTTCTGTGCATATGTGTGTGTTTATTCAATGCAGTTTTATCCTGTGTGGGTTCGTGTGTCCACCCCACAGTCAAGATACAGAACAGTTCAGTCACCACAAGGATGGATATTTTCATCAGCTCAAACCTTTTAATAACTGCACCTACCTTCCTTACCCGCCCACCCACCCTCGCCCCACTCTCCCTAACCCCTGGCAACCACTGATGTGTTATACATCTCTATGATTTTTTTTCATTTCAAAATGGTATTATTTAGTAGGGTTCTAACTGGGTAACCCTTTGGAATTGCCTTTTTTCACTTAGCATAATTCCCTTGAGATTCATCCAAGTTGTTGTATGTATCAATACTTCTTTCCTCTTTATTGCTGAGTAATACTCTGTGGTATGGATGTACCAGTTTGTTTAACCATTACCAGTTAAAGGATATTTGGATATTTTCCAGTTTGAGACTCTTACAGCTAAAGCTGTTATGAACATCTGTGTGTGTAGGTTTTTGTATAAATACAGTTTTCATTTTTCTAGAATAAAAGCCCAAGAGTTAAATTACAGGGGTGAATCCATGTTCAGTTTTAAACTATTTTCAGAGTGTCTATACCATTTTACAATCCCACTAGCAAAGTATGAGTGATCCAAATTTCTCCACATCCTTGTCAGCATTTGATGTTGTCAGTATTTTTACCTGAGCCATTCTGATAGGTGTGGTATGTGGAGAGATTTCATTGTGATTTTAATTTTAATTTCCCTAATGGCTAATGATGTTGACTATATTTTTATGTGCTTATTTGCCATCTATGTATCCTCTTAAGCAAAATAATTCCTTGTCTTTTACTTATTTTCTAAGGGTAAATTGGATTATTATTATTATTTTTTACTGTTAAGTCTTGAGAGTTCTTTATTCTACTTATTAGTATTTTATTAGATATAACAGTTTACAAGTATTTTCTATTAAAAGAGAAAACTATGTTTTCATCCTTTTAAAAGGATATTTTAGGGTGGGCCACAGTGGCTCAGCAGGCAGAGTTCTCGCCTGCCATGCTGGAGACCTGGGTTCAATTCCTGGTGCCTACCCATGCAAAAAAAAAAAAATAGGGATATTTTACAAAACAAAAGTTTTTAATTTTGATGAAATCCAGTTTATTGATTTTTTTTCCCTTTAATGGTGGTTTTGCCGTCAAAGTTAAGAACTCTTTTCTTATTCCTAAATTTCAAAGATTTCCTTCTAATTTTTTTTCTAAGAGAATAGTTTTATGTTTTACATCTGAGGTTGTGATCCATTTGGAGTTAATTTTTGCATAAGACTATGAGGTTTGGGTCAAAATTATTTTATTTTGTTTTGGGGGCCTATGATGTCTAATTGCTCTAGCACCTTTTGTTGAAAGGATGTCTCTCCTCCATTGAGTTGCTTTTCTGCTTTTCTCAAAAACCAATAATGCACATTTGTGTGGGTCTGTTTCTAGGTTCTCTGCTCTGTTCTGTTCCGTTGATCTCTGTGTCTGTTCCTCTGCTAGCATCACGGTGTCTTAATGAAGGTAGCTGTATTGTGAGCTCTAACATCAGGCAGAGTGATTCTTCCTACCTTAGTCTTCTTTCTCAGCATTGTTCTAGCATTTCTAAGCCCTCTGTTTTTCCTCATAAATTTTGGAATAACTTGTCCATGTCAACAAAAAATACTTATTGGAATTTTGATAGAAATTTAATTAAACCTATAGGTCCGTTTGGGGAGAATAACCCTCTAATTTGAAAGTTATCACATTCCCTTGAGCTGTGACTGTAATGTGGATTGACAGAGAAATCCATTTACAGTACAGACTGAAGTATGGTAGTTCTGATTGTGAGAAGTAAGTACCTTACAAGTAACAGTAAGACAGTCCAGGTGAGTAAAAGGATATTGAATCCATTGTCTAGTCAGCTTTATTGTGAATTTTTGATCATCATTTACCTCCCAGCTATACACAGTCAAAGTCGCAGAGAAAAAGGATATTTCTGAGTTGTCATTTAGATTTCTTCTCACAGTAAGTGACTGTAGTACCATTTGAGCCCTCTTGGTAATGATACAGACATAAAACTAGGGTGATTGCATTTAGTTTAAAAATTCATATGACAGAATAATCTGTGATTCATCTCGACTATAGTTTTTTAAATGTTTTTGCCACTTTCATTTATCTTTAGTTTTGCTCAAGTAATCTGGACAGTTCTGTCCTTCAGTCAGCTCTTAGGACTTTCATACCTGCATTTCTAACACTAGGTTCCCATCAGAGCCTTCCCGCAGTAGCACTTCCTATTCTGAAACTTAAACAAACAATAATCCATAAATTCATTCTGCTTGGTTTGAATCAAGATAATCTTGTTATAGATGTTTGTTTCTGTTTGCAGTTAGAAAGTATTCCAGTCTTTCCTTGGTTTTCTTAGCATGTCTGTAAAGGGATCTTTTTCTGGATTTGCATTAGCATCCATATGTCTCTTTAAACCAGGATGGTACTGAGTAAGCAGAGTTTCCTGCAGCCTGTAGTACAATGTGCTTAGATGCTATTCAAGAGGAACATGGAAACTCACAGAGTGCAAACTGGGTTAGCCTTCACTCCCCCTTATTTCATCCCCTGAAACCAGGCATGCTTGCTCTGGCTTGGCAAACCTCTGAAGCATGGTTGACTGGGAAATGCAGTTGGGAATATTTTGAAGATCAATAAAGAAATCCCAGCAAAATCTATGAGCCATTTCTTAAGTATGAAATTTTTAGTTTAATTGTTCTTTGTGTTTTGTCCTGCAGGTTGGTGACATTGTGATGGTAAAGGAGAACGAGACCTTTCCTTGTGACTTGATATTCCTTTCCAGCAGCCGAGGAGATGGAACGTGCCATGTTACGACTGCCAGTTTAGATGGAGAATCAAGCCATAAAGTAATATTCCTTTTATTTGCCTTTCCATTACAATGTCTTAAAATTTTCCTTACTCACTGGAGGTGTGATCATATGTTTATATAACGACAGAAATTAACATCATGTTATTTTTTCATTGGTTACGATAAAAACCTTAGGGAGATGTAATGACCAGAATTTTCCCTCACTTTTGCTTCTTCCTATTTTATACTTTGCTCTTTCCTCCCTCAGTGTCTATAACAAATGACCATCATGTTAACAAATAACTTCAAAATTAGCCTCTTGTTTAGCTGAGGTACTAAATTAAGGACTTAGTGAATAGATTTTTGGAATTTTGAAGGTTTTTATTTCACTAGTCAAAATTAATATCTTTACTAGCCAAGAATTACATGAAAAGACATATACAATTCTAGATTTTGCCTGTTATTTCAATGAATGTCTTTGTTAAAATTTCTTAAGAAGGGTTTTCTGAAATTATATTTAATTTCTTTGTACTCAGTGCGAAATTCTTTACTGACAGTTGCTTCTACAAAAATTTTAATTAACAGTCATAAAACAATAAAATGTTTTTTAAATTTCAAGTTTTTTGTTATTATTTTAAAAATGTGAACATTTCCAAGAAATTTATGAAAATCAGCATAGTTCAGTAGATTCGATCATTTCTAAAGCATTAGCTCCCAAAGTTGCAATGCTGAAAAGGTATTTAAGCAATACCTCTCAAAATAGGCAATTTATATTATGGGAAAGGGAAGCTTTCTTTGCAAAAATCCCAAGGGATATGCTAATCTTTTATGAATAATCCATGGTATCATTGTATAAAGCCTGGTGAATTTGGGGGTAAGAAGGAACATTTACTTTCACATTTTCTAAGTTGACATATATTAAGAAAATTAACATTCTGCCATAATAGATCATAAGCAACAGCACTTTGGGGAGAATGGAAAGCCCTGCATGATTCATGTATTTATAGTGACATGCATCTGCTACTGCTGGTTCCTCTGGAGCATGAAGGATGTTAAGATTTTATAATCATTGAGACTTAATGAGCCATCGATGTCCTTTTGGTTCTCAGTGAATTGCTGTTTGAACCCCCTGTCTATGTAAGAAATATCTCTGTTCAAGCTCAAATGCACCATAGCATTGCTACCAAGACAAATGCTTTAGTATATCACTTTTTTCAAGATGAAATTTTATGGCAGTTGCCCTAGTCAGAACTGAAAAGTGCTATAGTAGTTCTACTTTTTGTGTGTTTGCACTTCTCATTTTAACTGAGTTTTCTCTAATTTCATATTTGTGCATTTGATTTGTCTTGGGGACTAGAACTATATAAGCCCTTCCCTGAAAAGCATTGTGGGGAGCGAAGAAAGTTCAGCCAACCTTAGTTGGAATTCTGAATAAGCCATTTATTGCTTGTGTGACCTTGGGCAAATTTCTTAACAGCTCCTAGAATTTTCACATCTGTAAAAGTGGGACAAACCTGTATTTCAGAGGTTCTTGTAAGGATGTACGTAGAAAATTTTCCAAAATGTCAGACATTACAGCGTGTCCAAAATATATTGTACATGATGGTGGTGATGATAATGCAGTGATTATATCTGTTTTGATTCAATTGCACGTTTTATTTTTCGGACACCTCTTTATTAGAAGGAAAGGTATAATGAAATCCAGAGATTTATTCCCTCTTCTAGGCCTCCTACACGAGTCTTTGTTTTCTCTCTCCTCCCTAGGCAAAGCAGGTGTAGCTCCCAAGACTACCTATCCATCCATACAGATAATATCTAGGCCAATGGTTTGCAAAAAGTGATCCCAGACCAGGAGCTTCAGCATCACCTGGGAAATTATTAGAAATGCAATTCTTGGGCTCCACCCCAGATCTATTAAATATGAAACTTGGGCTGAAACCCAAGAATCAGTGTTTTAACAAGTGCTCTAGGTGGTTCTGATGCACGCTCAAGCTTGAGAACCCCTTTGGTCTAGGACAAGTGAACGGTTATATAGAAAGCTTGTGCTACTTCAGCATTGATCTGCAAGGAGAGTTTGCTGTAGAGTATTGAAATTTCAGTGACGTGATGCCTGTGAAAGCCCTTTGTAAACAATAGGGCATTATATGAATGAAAAGGAACATTTTAGCTCCTGAATTTTTAAATGTATAGCTATCACTATGGCAGATAAATTGAAGTCTCCATTTTGAAGAATACCCAGTCATTGCTATTTGTCCTATTAGTTTTGAAGATCGCAATAAGTGAGAATGGAAGAATTAGAATTTTTCTGGAACATGGATCAGTATAGGAATAACAGTCATACCTTATATTTCTACAACTTTTGAACATTTAACATTTACAAATTCTTCATTTTCTCTCATAATGTAAGCCAGTCTTGTAATTATTTAAAAGCACAAAAAATTATATCTTGCTGCTGCCCTAGAAATGGAGGCACTGGCTATTATGTTGGCTTTGATCATTTTGGTTGTAACTTCACACTTCTTGTCAATTTGTAGACTCATTATGCAGTTCAAGACACAAAGGGATTTCACACTGAAGAAGATGTAGACAGGCTACATGCTACCATCGAATGCGAGCAGCCTCAGCCCGACCTCTATAAGTAAGAAGAATCCCTGTGTTCCTCATAAATAGCTTTCTTTTCCCTCAATGTTGTTCTTGCTTCTTCGCCACAAATAGTATAGCAATATGGTTGTTTGGTAAGAGAAGACAAATCACTACTTAGAAATTAAGAATGAGTAAGAAAAATGATTTAAGAAAAAAGTTTGAAGTTTATGCAAATCTTCAGATCTGTAGCTTTTAATACAAGTATTTAAAGTGACTTGAAAGAACTAAATTTGAGAAAAATTGATTATCTTTATTATGAGGGAGTAATTTGTAAACTATATTACAATAAATCATTTAAATCATGAGTACAAGAAGAATAGAAGATAAAAGAATAAAGGGGGAGAAAGTAAGGGAGTAGAGTAGTTTAACCACATATTAAATGTATTTTTTGAGTTAAGCATCACAAATCATAATAGCACGTATTTCCTTCTGAATAGTAGCAAAATCAGTATGTAAAATTATGTGCTTCTGTCTCTTCCATTGATTCTGATGTTTCAGTAATTTTACTTTTTTGTTGTCAGATTTGTTGGTCGCATAAATGTTTACAATGATCTAAATGACCCTGTGGTAAGGTAAGGAGATGTACTTGCTTTCTTTTATATATTTTTAGCCATTGTGACCTATATTATTAAATTTAAAGTTAATTCTTTTATTAACAAGGGTTTTTCATGGCTGCTTTCCCTATTAAGTCTTACAAATAGAATTATATTTCCAAAGGATATGGCTCTATTTTCTTTTCTGTTGTTTTTTTGAATGTGTATCTGTATATGTTAACCAATAGATGATATTCATGAGAAAACTTTCTCCACAAAATTCTGCTGAGAGTATCTTCTAATACTTTGGAAAACATCTTGCCAGAATCACATATAATGATTCCAGAGCAAAGAGATCATGCAGTTTCTTCACATTAGAAATTCCCTTTCAAAATTCATATAATAATATGTCTTCATCAGTGCAGTTTAAAGTTCTTTTAATTTAGAGACTGTTTTGTTGGAATTTATTAATCTACTTATATTTATTACTGGAACAATTTTTTGGTTCCAGATTATTTTCCAGATATAGTAGAATATGCCTTACAAAGGGCATATTTTAGGTCCCAGCTACCTAAGAATGTACGAAGCTATTGCCAGGTGATGAGAATGTGTTACTGATGCAGATCACAGTTTAGCACGTTTGTTTATTTAATCATAGAAGTTCCATAGAGGTGATCGTACACATAGTAGGTTCACAAGAAAGTAGCAACACATCGAATACCTAACTTTGGCTATAATACAGTCATATCTCAGAACCAGTCATTGATATAGAATAGGAAAGGATGCTACTATAATTCAACTGAATTAAAGTATTCAATTGAATAATGCTTCTATAATATAGATTTCTAGGTCTGTGAGCTGGTTCTGTGATTTCCCACACCTATATTTTATCTTATCTATGTCTTCTACTTTGTCTATATTTTTATCATACCTATATTTTATCTGGACATTGTTTCAAGATCCTATCAGTATGTGTGCTGATTATGTGTTTGAATTTTAAAATTTAGGAAATTGACTTTCAGTAGGTTTTAAAGCTGGTACTTTTCCATAAGATCCACTTGTTAGAGAAATTACTTTTCATCCAATTTAAGCCATCTCCAGGTTGTCAATATCCTGGTATTAAAGAAAACATTTACCTGTAAGTAGAAATAAACTCAATAGAAAATTTTTGGAAAATAAGTAGTTACTAAAATGTAAATCCTAATGGCTGATCTCCTTAGAGACTCCTGAAATCATTTAAGGAAACAATTTGTTTATTTCTTAATCAGCACTTTTTTTAATCGTGATTAGTACATTAGTAGGTATGTTATAGAATTCCTAAAAGCATTTCTTATTCTTTTCTGGATGCATATTATTCCAAAAATACATTCCTAGTTTCTTTGGAGAAATAACATATTTCTGTCCATTGTGAGAATTAATTTGTGCTTGAATGAGTAAATAGATTTAAGTTTTTTCCTATTGCCAGGGGAATAAGTCTGAAAAGCTAAACATTGCAGGGTTTTCCTGCCTTATATTTAGATGAAATTTATTGCTGAACAGCTTAGGAAGATAGTTACTAATTTATATTTTGCATTTTGATGCTAAGTAAAGCTTCTTAAATATTTATACTATTCAGTAGACTTTTAATATTCGGGTTTTTAAAGATGTTTATAAATTCATGGTTTGGACTTTTATGAATTTTACATCCAAATTCTCAATCCATTTACAGTGGTATCTCTTCTTCATTCTTGTTCAAACTAGGAACAAAGTACCTTTTAAAGTAAATGATATTTTGACTTCCCAGAGACACTTTTTAGGAGCGTTGTTTTCATAAATACTTGTGACATGATTATTGTAAGTATGTCAACAGAAGCTGGCAATACTTATACCACAACCAGACAGCGAGTGTGCAACCCAGAGGGCTTCATTCTTAATGATTGTCAGGCAGACAAATGGATGTTGAAGCTATCTGATGGCCCTGGGACGAGCCTGTCAGTTTATGTACATTCCGGGGTGCCTCTCATCCTTTCAGCAGACTCCACTCGGGCCAAATACGCAGAATGAATTTCAAGCTTATAGCATTTAGTAGGTTTTCAACTTTCTGTGATGAAAAGAAACAAAATACACTGATAGAGTAAAAGACAAACTTTAGCAAATTTGATGAAGACATATTATTATATGAATTTTGAAAGGGAATTTCTAATGTGAAGAAAATGTACGATCTCTTCGCTCTGGAATCATTATATGTGATTCTGGCAAGATATTTAAACAAAGTATTAGAAGATACTCTCAGCAGAATTTTGTGGAGAAATTTTTCTCATGAATATCATCTGTTGGTTAACATATACGGATACACATTCAAATTCTCTCTCTACCCTCCAGAGAAATCAGTAAAATGTTCTCAGTAGCAAAATTTGTAAAATTAAATTTTGCTTCTTATTTCTCTTTTACTGCTTAGAAAATGAGTATCCATCAAAAGGGGAAACCTGGGCGGTACGTCACACAGTGGCAGAATTCTCGCCTGCCATGCTGGAGACCCAGGTTCGATTTCCAGTACCTGCCCGTCCAAACACAAATGGGGAACTCATTAAATACGAAGCTCATAATGGCAGGGATTTCTGTGTGTGGCTCACTATGTCTTTAGTGCTTGAGGCAATACATGTTCTTAAATGAATGCTGTTTAAATTCTCTTGTTGTTACTCATTTCCCCCTGAAGTAACAGGTAGGTCTTCTACATTCAGAGAATCTTTGTGGACTAGACTACCTGTGTTTATAGATGTCATATAAAGTATCTTAGCTTCATCTTTAAAAATATAATTATATTAAATGAGAACATCCAACTCATTGAAGATGTAATAGAACATCCAACTCACTGAAGTTGTGATAGAAGCAACTGAAAGTCACATTTATGAAATGCACTGCCCTTTTGCGTTTCAGAACATTTGGGCATCCTGTATTGCAGCAGTTCTCAAACTTTAGGGTGCCTCAGAATCACCCAGTGGGCTTATTAAAGGACAGGTTGTTGGGTCCCACCCCTGAGTTTCTGATTCACCAGCTCTGGGGTGAGCTCTGTGAATTTGAGTTTCTGACAACTTCCCAAGATAGGTCCCTTAAGGCCACCACATTTTGAAAAATCACTAATCTGTAGTGATCTCTAATGGATATGTTGTGGTTTGGGGTGAAAACCGAGATTCTGCATTTCTGACAAATTCCCGTACGATTCTAGAACTAGAATTCTAGAAGAATTATAGTAGGCGATGTTTTTTGTCTTCCCACAGATAAAGACCACTTAATTTTACATGAACCTGGACTAACTTTAATAATCTACACATAAGCAAATCTACATTTAAATGATTTCCCCCTAAAATGAAGTCTGTTAAGCAAATGAATTAATTTTCTTTTTCTTCTCTTCCTCTGTTTGCTTTATTGTTTTTGTTTCGACGATCATTATCTTTGCAGGCCATTAGGATCAGAAAACTTGCTTCTTAGAGGAGCCACGCTAAAGAACACTGAGAAAATCTTTGGTAAATATTTTAATTAGTGAATTATTAATACTAGCTTCTAAACTTAAGGATACATTAAGCAAAGTTAAAATCCATAATGGTACCATGAGAAGATCTCTTCTTTTTGACCTACTGTAGACTTTATGGCAGCAATAATTTTGCCTCACTAAGAAAATTAGCATCAGTGTATAAATGCGATCTATAAGGCAATGGCATCTGAGAATATTGATTGCATATTAAGTGCCTATAGATTTGACTCAGAAACATTGTTATGTTCATGAAGGAATGCACACAATAAAGTTCTGCAGAAGGTTTCTTTTAATATTTGCATTTCTTTGTTATTATCTCCCATTCTGGTGGATTATTTCTTATGTTCTATATAATGAGACAACTTTTAAAAATATACGTGTCCCACTGACAGAAAACCCTGTATATTAAAATCTGAGCTTTAAAAAAATAATAAAGCACCCATTTTCTCTATGGAAAAAAAAGGATTAGATTAAAGCCACCCTGTTGTGCAACTCCTTTTATGAAATGCTTAGTATGCTCAGTGAAATTGAAAATATGGTTTGACCCCAAATCCATTTTTATCATAGCTCTCCATAACTTACTAAGTAAAAGCAAGATGCATTTATATTATTATTATTATTATTATTATAACATTTGTTTTTCTCCTTTATAGGTGTTGCTATTTATACTGGTATGGAAACCAAAATGGCTTTAAATTATCAATCAAAATCCCAGAAGCGATCTGCTGTAGAAAAGTAAGGTTCAGTACTCTGTTTGAAGTGTGTAAAAATTTGTGATTTAAAAGTACTTAAACCACTGTAGATAGGGAAATATTTTCCTCCTGGGTTTATTAGAAATTCCTTTATAGTTTGTAGATACACAGTTATTTTAGTAACAACTGAGCACATTTTTATTTTATGATGAGTTAAAAATGCCACAAACCTTTTTATATTATTTTATTTTATTTTTCTTATTAATATCCAGTACACATTAAAAGCACTCACTCTTTATAGTTATTCCAAAGAACTTTTAGTTTTGGAGTCAATTGCAAATGCTCATACAGTTCTTCTCACAGTTTAATTAAACATTTAAAATAGGGACACTTTTAACTCTGGTGGGATTTCTTGGAAACCACATATTTTCTGATATAATTTTATTAAAGAAAGTATTATCAAAGAGGACATAGTCTTTTTATTACACAGTAAAATCTTTGTGATAATATATCAAGATGATAAGTTGGATTTGTAAGAAAATGTGGCCTGGAATTTTATTTGCTTTACCTCTTGTTAAAGTGAATCCTTGACTTGAAACTTACAACTAAATGGTTGCCAAATTATTTAATAATTATTATTTAATAAAACGATAATTTTTTTAGGAAGACTATTGGAGTATATACTGTTGACCTTTAAATGAGGTGTCTATTCTTCTATGGCCTGTATAAAAGAAGAAAATGTAGATTTGATTCTTAAACTTGCTTTGTTTCCAAATGTCTGTATAGATTTCAAAAATAGGTACTGGAAGATCATATTTCTTTCACAAGACCTGATAAGACTTTGGCCTTATTCAGTAAATTTCCTATTCTGAAAACATTTCCCATCTTCCCTTCTTCCCTTCCTTCCTTCCCTCCTTTATTTGTGGGTAGTATTCAATAAATTTCAAACTCATTGATTGATGCTTAATGTAGAAGAAATTGATTTTCAGATGTTCTTTTAAATAATGGAATTTTAAACCACAGAGAAATACTTGTCAGCAATAGGGTCACATCCAATTTTTTCTCTGCTTACAAAACCTTTCCCTTTACTTACTGCTTTCGCTATGGCCCTCTAGAATAAAATGCCATTGATTATGGGGAAAGCTCAGTTATAGATGAGTTCAGATTTTATTTTTATTGTGCCAAGTGCAGGGAATAAACTTCCTTTAAAAAGCATTACTGTACTAATTCCCTTTATTCCTGTTTTTTTCTTCACTTTGTGTTTATCCTAACATTTATAAGAAAGGTTACGTGTATTTCATTATTTCTTCAAGGAGCAATAATTAAATAATTGTCACTGTCTTTTTGTTTTAGATCAATGAATGTATTCCTAATTGTGTACCTCTGTATTCTTATCAGTAAAGCACTGATAAATACTGTCCTGAAATATGTATGGCAGAGTGAACCTTTTCGAGATGAGCCATGGTATAATCAGAAAACTGACTCAGAGAGACAGAGGAATCTGGTATGGAAAATGACTCCTGGGATCTCTTTTCCCCTTAGAGGGATCAAAGATGACCTTTCAATTATTGTTATATAAATGTAGAACAATAAAATCATAAAGGTGAATTTTCTGTGGGCAAAAGAAATCTTGATTGATTAAAGCTTTATAATAGATGCATTAATTAACATTTAATGTATTGGTTCCCTCCCTAGCTGTAGACCGTGGTTATTGCTGCAGTGTTTGGATATTTGGATATACAAGCCTGGGAAGCTTATTAATTCCCATAGTAAATTCATAAAGACAGTGTCTTAAACACTTTTTGGGTTTCCAAACTCCAGCTTGGTGCCCTATATTTAGATGGTACTTAGTAAATATATATTAATAATTATGGGGTAAATGATATCTAAGTATGTAAAATCTCTGTTACAGGAAAGTGTGGTAAAAATAAGTTTCATTTTTCCTTAGGGAAATTTCAGTTTAATTATTCACGTTTACCAAAATTATTTTTTCCCCAAACCCATGTAGGTAAAATAATTAAACCTCCCTATACTTAAAATAGTACATCTTCTAGCTGGATTCATTGCTTGTGTGCAAATCTAGACCAGTGCCACAGAGTGCTTGCCTAGGTAGTGGGCTGGAGCTATCTCACCAGGTTGCCTGTAGGTTCTTCTATGGTATGCAGAGATTTCTAGGAGTAAAAGTAGCAATAGTATCTGACAAAGCCATGGTAGAGAGAGATACATAAAAGTTGTTTTTACATCTTTTGAATCGTTACCAATTAAGTTCGCTATTATGTCAGTTACAAAGGAAACTCAAGATTGCTTAAAGAATAAAATTTTCCTTTGGATTCAAGGTAGAATCATCTCCTGTTTCCTGACAGTAGGATTATTTTAAGATGGAGCTTTATCTTTACCCCATTGCCATAGCAGCCATGCTAAGGGGCCCTTGGCCTTTGGCAGGTAATGAGAGGAAAAATTAGTTAAGAGGTGGCTCCTGCCACCACTAAGTAGTCCTTACTTTGGATTTTGAAACACTTGTAGTTAAAAATATCACCTGTATTATTTATGCCTCAGTTTAAGTTGTTATATAATCACGATGTTACTTTTATTCTGTACCGATTGATGAAATGATATGAAACTTGATGCAATGTTAACTGCAATTATTTGTTTCTTTTTAGTTTCTCAAAGCTTTCACAGATTTCCTGGCTTTCATGGTCCTCTTTAATTACATTATCCCAGTATCCATGTATGTCACAGTTGAAATGCAGAAATTTCTTGGTTCTTATTTCATCACCTGGGATGAAGAAATGTTTGATGAGGAAGCAGGGGAAGGGCCTCTGGTTAATACCTCTGATTTAAATGAAGAATTAGGACAGGTCAGTGTCTCTTAAATTGTCTTTCATGACTTATTAAAAATTTAGTCAATCCATTTTGTGTTTCTACGTATCTAGATTCTAAATGATTAATATCATACAGATAAATTATCCAAATGGTCAAATGAAAATTTTCAATTTTAATTCATATCTATAGATATAACCTATAACTGGTGAAAGATGACAGAATTTTCTTTTTTTCTGTCAACTTTATTTACACAACAATTGACAGTGCTTTTATATTTATAACTTTTGAAAAATTAGTCATATCACTAATTGACATAAGCTAATACATGGGCTAATTGGTACCCATTCTGGGTTTTAATGGTGTGAGTTAAGGCTTGAAAGGGGTAAATGAACTAATATTTATTGACTACCTACTTAACAGGCATTGAACTAGACTCTTACAAATGGTGTCTTATTCAGTCCTCACAGCAAGCAATCTTTATCATTTTAAAGATGAGCAAACTGAGACTTGAGAGAGTTTAAATAACTCATGGCATGTTGAGTTACACGGAGTTCAGATATGTTCTGCCACTTAGCAACTGCGTGACCAGGGCAGGTTACCTGAGCTCTGTGTGCCTCGAGTTTCTTAATCTATAAAATGGGGATAATAGCCTATATCTGCCTTGCTAGATTGCTGGGAGGATTAAATAAGATAATGTATTTAAAGAGCCTTTCACTGTATCTGGTACCACCACAAATGGCAGAAGTTGCAGCTGCTGCTCCACCCTGGAGCCCCGGTGCCCTCATGGTGTCCAGAAACCCCTTGGCGTGAAGGACAGAGCTGGGATTCCAACCCAGATCAGTGATGGCAAAACCTCGGCCATTTCCTGTGTAAAACAGGAGCCAGGGAAGATTGATTACTGCCTAAGAGTAGCTTCAAGTTTCACCCGATCTGACGTTGGGCTTCTGGCCTTGCCAACACCCCTCTCAATCTAATACCTTTCCCAGCATGTGTTTTGCAGGAAAACCATTTCATGAGATGACAGTTCATTGTTTCTTTTTTTTCTTTATGTTTCTGTTTTTTTAAACAGGAAGATACTTAGAGGAGTAACTTTGCAAACAGGGCCATTTTAGATTGATATCTGAAAGCCTCTCCTTCATCTCCCTAGAAAAAAATAATCTAGATTTAAATGGCTAGACTCTAGTAGATAATTACTACCTTCATCTGCCTCCAGTTAAAAATAATTGTTACTATGAAATGATCTTTCGTTTATTGAGATGTTTGGCTCTGGCTAAATCCTATTTCACACCCCCTTGTGGTGTGTATGCTGTTTTAGTGGTATGCACATCATATTTGCTAAGTAATAAAATGTTTTTACCTTAGAATATTTAATATCCTTTGTAACAATACATGGTATACTTTATGCGTTCCTGAGAAATTCATACAGGAAATAATTTTTTTCTGGAACAAGAAAAATTTCAAGCTGTATTCAGTACAGCACATTTCCTTTTCCCCTCACCCTGGCTGTCATACAGGAGGAGCTCATTGTAACAGGGTTTGATTTATGTCATCCTCTTCTGACCACAAAAAAGGGTACATCCATGAGGGTTACATTGACAGCATTCTGTAGGCTCATACTAGGAACACACTAAGATTCAGATGGATGAACAAATAATGGTTTCATCTTACTATTAGATTGATGTGGATGGAACTTATATGCCCAATTTAATTTATGTAGTATGATATGTAGTATGATGAAATGAGTTCTTTTGGATGTGAAGTAGAAATTCCACTCAAGTTTCTCTGTCTACAACTAAAACAGCTACCTTTTACTAAGTGAGCATTTTGTGCCCATTATCTCACGTAATCCTGTCTAAAGTCCTGTGAACGATGTTGTCTCTATTTTTCAGATGAGAAACTGAAGCTCAGAAAAGTCATACACCTCATAAATAGCAGCAACAATTGCTTTGTTTCATGAAGCAATGCTACCTTCCCACTGATCCTTCTTACTCTGTCTCCCTGACTAAGTATATCTGAACGTCATGCAGAGTTATGCAAGCAAAATTGCATTGCAGGGAGAACTATCTTTTGATCTGATAGTTGAGGATGACAGCACCATTTATTAACATTTGGCTTAGTGGTTGATAATCTTAGTGACTTATGTGATGCTTAAGTGATGTGTCAAGGGTTCTGCTTCTCTGGAGAACCCTACCTTCTACAACTTATTTTAATAGTAATGGAACAAATGATAATTTTTCTTAGTTTCTCTAGTTAACAGAACTGATTAGGTTAGTGTCCAGAGTTTCCAAACCTTAGTTTCCTCACCTGTGAAACTGGAATAATAACATGGTTGATGTGAAGATTAATTGAGGGAATACACAGTGCCTGGAATGAACAATGCAATACTAATGTTCAGTAAATGTGCATTATAATTTTCATTTTATTATTAGTTTCTATGGTCACAGTTCCTAAAACTATACCAACTTTAGCTGTAGCTAAGCAGGATGATAAATCATTTTTTAAATTTTTAATTAAAGTTTTTTTTAACAGTCATTACTTTATCCATTTAACCCTTTTAAATTATGGTTTTAGGGTTTAATAACATTTTATTGTAAGTTACATTAAGTCCTATGAAAATAGGAACATTATATAAATGTTGTATCAAACGTTCCTTCATCCGACACACTAAGTCTAGGATTTACTTTATAATATGGCAGCTCCAGATATTTATGAGAAAGACTTGCTCTTAAGTATTAGTTATTATTGTTGACTCTGGCTTTGAAAAAAAGTTTAGTAGCCATTCGTGTTTAAAAAAATAGTATTTGTTCCAGAGAGTCCATAAAGACTGTGAATATGAAGACGTGATATGAATATGAGTCATTCACAGTGTAGATCATACTAAATTTCCAGGCCCCAGAAGGAGGCGCAACTAAGTTTTAGGCAAGTGTTTGGATAGCAGGGTTTTTTTATTTTTGTTTTGTTTATAACATATTTTCAGGGTAGCATTGCTGTGCACTTATAGTGTATCCATTACCATCAAGCACGCAGTGGAAAAGGCATTTTCTACTGTGAGGTTTATAAGTCAAAAAAGAATATATTCCTGAAAGATCTAGGTGAAAAAAGGCCTACTGTAACACATGCAAGCTAATTTCTTTTTAGGTCTTTTCTGCCTCCCCAATTATTTTATAATGGCTTTTGAACTCTGACTCTTTCTTCTCTGTTCTGGAGTTAGTGATGTGAGTTGAGAAACTCTGAGCAGGAGACTTGTGCCAAGATGCCTGCAGAGGCATCAGGCTCTCTGCCCTGCACCAGCCACACCTCTGTCCCCTTCCAGCCACCATCTGTCTCTGACAGTGGCAGCACCTACTTAGGGATATGAGAAGGCACTCCCTGCATCAAAATCAGAATATCCTGACATTTCCAGAGGTTTCCTACTTTCTTTCATTTATTTAAGATAAATATATAATTAAATTTATTTAAATTTAGGATTTGAAGCTAGTTGTATTTTTACAATTTTCTATCTTACATTTATTTTGTCTTCTTATTGGTTTGAATTCTACTCTAAAACTTAAAAGATATTGAGGGTTGTTGATGTCTAGCTTTCTAAAATACTTTTTAATAGTACTTATTGCTTATCTTTTAATAATGCATATCAGTTGTAAACAGAGTTGAGTATATAGAAGTATAATACAAAGGTAAAAAAATAAAACAAGCCCAGGTACTCTGAACATCGAGAAATAGACATGGTTAATATATTTGTGTATATCTTTCCACATATAATATTCAACATACTCTACTATTCTATATGCTTTTTTTGTCAAAAATGTTTTTTAAAATTAATTTTATTTATAAATATTCCATGTATACCCATTTTCCCCCTCTCCCTATCTCCTGGTAACCCCTAATTTACTTCCCTGTTTCTGCAAATTTACTATTTCCAGATCTCTCTTACAAATGACATCATGTGTTATCTGTCTTGGTGTGTCTTGGTTATTTCACTGAGCATGTTTACAAGATTCATCCATCTTGCAGGAAGTCTCAGAACTTCATTCTTTCTTATGGCCAAATAATATTCCATTGTATATGTTCCACATTTTGTTATCCATTCGTTTCCACCTTTTGGCTATTGTGAGTAATGCTGGTGTAAACATTGGTGTTCAATTAACTGAGACTCTATTTTCACTTTCTTAAATATGAATCAGTTCCCTGGCTGATAAATCAAATACCGTACAATGGATTGGTTTAAACAATGGGGATGTATTGGCTCACAATTTTGAGACTAGGAAAGTTCAAAATCAAAGCATCAGCAGGCCAGGCCTACTCCCTAAAGACTGTGGGGTGCAGGGGCTGGCTGCAGGCAATCCTTGTTCTTTGGCTTTTCTGTCATATGGCAGTGCACATGACTATATCTCCTCCTGCTCCTCTGGGTTCCATTGACTTCCAGCTTTGGGTTCCTACCCGCGGGCTTCACCTTTCAAGACTAATTTCCTTTGCTTGTAAGGATTCAGCCATATTCGATCTAGGCCCACCCTCATCAGTGTGGGCACACTTTAGTAATTTCTTCAAAGGTCCTGTTCACACCCACAGGACCAGGGGTTGGGACCTGGACATGCCTTCTGTGGGAGACATGATTCATTCCCCAGTAGAGAATATTATCATTTTCCCCAATAGGCCATTCCATCAGATTATATGGTAATTCTATACTTAAATTTTTGAGAAATCGCCATATTGCTTTCCACAGTGGCTCTGTTGTTTTACATTTCCAACAGTACACTAGAGCTCCAATTTCTACATATTATCTTCAACACTTGTCATTTTCTGTGTTTTCATAATAGCCATCCTTCTGGATGTGAAATGGTATCTCATTGTGGTTTTGATTATATTTCCCTTATGGCTAATGATGTCGAGCATCTTTTCATGGCATTTACTGGCCATTTGTGTATCTGCTTTGGAGAAACATCTGTTCAAATTTTTTTCCATTTTTTTAAATTGGGTTGTCTTTCTGTTGTTGCATTTTAAAAATTCTTTTAAATTTTCTGAATATTAAGCCCTTATCTGATATGATTTGCAACTGTTTTCCCCTGTTCTATAGATTGTCTTTTAACTTTCTTGATGATGTCCTTTAATGCACAAAAGTTTCCAATTTTGATGAAGTTGAATTTATCTATTGTTAGTGTTGTTGCTTGTGCTTTAGGGGTCTAAGAATCCATTGGCAAATCTCAGGTCATGAAGATTTGCTCCATGTTATCTTCTAGGAGTTTTATAGTTTTAGCTCTTATATCTAGGGCCTTGTTCCATTTTAAGTTAATTTTGTATGATAATTAAATTTTGACTTTCCAGGCTTCATTTAAATAGTTTATTTTATCTATATTTTTCATTAAAAAAAAATCAAGACTATCCCCCCTCAATCTTTTTTCTTTCCAAACAAATAGAAACCTAGCTTCATCCCTTTTTTATTTGCCTGGTAGGCAGAGAGATGGATATATGGCTGACAGGTCACATTCTTTTTTGCTTAAGACCCAAGAAAATTATGAAACCATTACCAGCAGGAGGAAAGCAAAAGCCTCTCCATTCCCCCTGAATTTCTCTTTCAGAGAATTTCTGGGTAATATTGTAAGATGAGAATGAGTATGTATTGTCAGGCACACTTGGTGAAGTAGCATGTTTGGAGTAAAACCTTTAGAAATCTATTTCATTTTTTTTTAAGTTATGATAGTAGGGAAAATATATGGCTGCTCTGATATTCTGAGCCAGAGAGCCTCAACTTTTCTCTCTCTTCGTAGAGAAAGATAAATTTAATTCTTCACAATGCATCATACTAACTTTTGTTCATATTGTGTTCCACAGGTAGAATATATCTTCACTGACAAAACTGGCACCCTCACAGAAAACAACATGGAATTTAAAGAATGCTGTATTGAAGGCCATGTATATGTCCCTCATGTCATCTGTAATGGACAGGTTCTCCCAGATTCTTCAGGAATTGATATGATTGACTCTTCTCCAGGAGTCAGTGGAAAGGTAGGTTCTCCCTTTAGGAGCATATAGGTTTTAGTTATCAGACTGTTGACATTTGCCGAGTTTGAGTTGGGAAGTCTATGTATAATTAGTTCACAAAAATAGACTAGTGGTCACATTTTACTGTGGGTGTCCAGGAACAATTTTAATCCTCTATGTGACATTAGTGAGGAAATTGTAAGATGCCAAAGTATTTATAGGTTTTCCCTTTTAGAATTTCATGGCTAACATTCAAAGTGAATCTGGTCAGTGATGTCTGTGTTAGAAATGACTTTTAAAGATCTGGAGAGGCAGAGGAAATAGTGCAGTGAGTGGAGTGACCACGCGCCAGGCACACACACCGCCCAGTGCTGTGGTTCCAATCTCACCCCCCACAGAAAGGAGGTAGTAATCTTCGTCAGTGGTTAGATGGAAAACCAATCCAGAAAGTTTGTTGACAATAGACCTTGTGTCAAGACCTCGTCTGAGGTTCTCTAAAGAAGGATTTGTTTTAGTTGAATTGTGCAAGATACCATTTATTTAGCAAAGTATCTCTTATCACCTGTGATTTATGCTTCCATTGATTTCATTATTGAAAACTGCCGTTTAATTACAAAGTTCATACATTAGGGAATAAATTAATTATAGGCCATAGTAAGACATATCACAGTAAAGTCACACTCTCCTATTACCTACCATAACTCAACTACCTGATATATTCCATAAGAGTCAGGCCCTTCTTTGATGCCTTCCAACAGTGCTTCTCAAGCGTCCTTGCCCATTAGAATCACCTGGGAGAACTTGTAAAAATCCTAGTGGAATTCAAGCACCAGCGTTTCTGAAGTTTCCATATACAAGTTGGGTTTGGAGGCAGCAAAATGGTTAGATCAGCTGAATTTAAAAAGCAGAATTAGTCTGCCATATACTAATTTTGGGAACCCTGAACAAATCACTTAATCTTCTGAAACATTAATTTCTTCACCTGCAAAATGAAGATAATACCTTCTACTTCATAAGTCATTTTGAGATTGAATTTTATGATGTATAGAATTTATCAAGTATACAGTAGGTACTCTATAAGTAATACCTAGTTTAATATATATATATATCATCATTAGGAAAATATCACTATAGTGTATATCATCATTACAGTGATAGAATTAGGGTCCTGGGTATTTGTGAATTTTTATAGTGTACTTGTAGAGTCTCTCTTTGCTCTGTTACAGCGCTTAGCAGTTGTCTGCCATTTCTAAGCAGCGTTGAGTTTATGCCTTTGCAGTTTCTAAAAGTATCACTACTGAATAAAACACTCCTTCCTTCCAGTGGTCATAGTCCATTAATCTTAATATTAATTACTGTAGAAGTACTCAAGAAAGTGAAGAGCCATAATTAGATTTTACTTTATAACCACCAAAGGCAAAGTGAATAATTCCTAGACACCTAAAAGTTATAACTCCCTGCTTTATAAACACTCTTTATTGTTTATTGCCTTCTTAAATTTTCCTTCTATTTTAAGCAGATTTGTTATAAGGTTTTTTTGGTTTCGTGGTTTTTGTTTTTGTTTTTTAAATGATTTTTTATAGGAGCGAGAAGAGCTGTTTTTTCGGGCTCTCTGTCTTTGCCACACAATCCAGGTGAAAGATGATGATAATGTGGATGGACCCAGGAAATCTCCGGACTCAGGAAAATCTTGTGTGTATATATCATCATCACCTGATGAAGTGGCACTGGTTGAAGGTATTCAGAGGTATGTCTTTTGGCTTCATATGTGGGTTTTAGAACTTGAGAGGTGTGCTAATTATTGGACTAAGAATTCATTTTGAACCCCAAAGTCAAATATTTGTACTTCGAATTATCCTTGATTCATCCTACTCTGTGCTCTGGGATATTTGCTAAAAAAAAAAATGGGCTAGGCAGTAATTGTCTTTGTTATTCATGATTTTTCTCTTTGACTTCCTTATTGTTTGAGGTACTGTCTCTCTTGAGAACAAGATGGTGTCTATTTGTAAGAAGTTTTTTTCCTAGTCGTAAGAGTCTTAACCATTGTATTTTTTTGAAATTAGTAGATTATTTTTAGAGTAGTTTCAAGTTTGCACAAAAATTGAGCAGAATATACAGAAGGTTCCCACGTATGCCTCCTGCCCAGCTGCCTACCCCTGCCCTGACACACACAGCTTCCTCTATTAACATCTTGTGTTAGTACAGTACATTGGTTACAGTTATGAACTGATATTGATTATTGATGCATTATTAGTAATTAAAGTTCACAGATAACATTAGGGTTCACTCTTTGAGTTGTATAGTTCTGTTGGTTTCAAAAATTAATAATGTCATGTATCCACCACTACAGTACCATCATGCACCATAGTTTCATTGCCCCAGATATCCCATATGCTCCACTTATTCATCTCTTCCCTGTTTTCCGCCTAGCAACCACTGATCTCTGTCTTCATAATTTTGTCTTTTTCAAAATGTCATATAATTGGAATCATACAATGTCGTAGCCTTTCAAACTGGCTTCTTTCACTTAGTAATATGCATTCAAAGTTCCTCCTTGTCTTTTTATGGCTTGATAGATCGTTTCTTTTTAATGCTGAATAATATTACATTGTATGGATCTACTATAATTTATTCATTCACTGTTGGAAAGACATCTTTGTTTTTCTGATTTTTGGCAATTATGAATAAAGCTGCCATAGGCATTCATGTACAGGTTTTTGTGTGAAAAGAAGTGTTTCACTCCTTAGGAGATGATTGCTGGATCTTATGGTAAGCCTATGTTTAGTTTTTTTGGTTCTGTTTTGTTTTGTTTTTCTCTGTTTAGTTTTGTAACAAACTGTCTAGATTTTCCGAAAGTTTATGGTTTTGCATTTTACATTTAGTTCTGTGATACATTTTGAGTTAATTTTTTGTGTAAGGTTAAGGTCTGTGTCTAGATTCTTTTTTGTTTTTGCAAATGTTGCTATCCAATTGATTGACTCTATTTGTTAAAAGGTCTATACTTTCTCCATTGAGTTGCCTTTACTCCGTTTTGAGAGATGAGGTGACTGTATCTGTGTGGGTCTGTTTCTGGAATCTCTCTTCTGTTCCATTGATCAGTTTGGTTGTAGTTTCACCAATACCACACCATCTGATCACTGAAGCTTTATAGTTAATCTTAAAGTTGGGTAATGTCAGTCTTCTGATTTTGTTCTTCAACACTGTATTGTCTAGTCTGTGTCTTTTCCTTTTCCACATAAACTTTGAAACTAGTATTATCCTTTTAATAATAATGTTAAAGCAGTAAGAATGTCCCCTCTTTCATTTCTGATATAACTAATTTATGTCTTTTCTCTTTTTTTTTCTTAGTAAACCTAGCTAGAGGTTTATCACTTTTATTCATCTTTTTCCTTCTGTCCCACAAATTTTGATAAATTGAATTTTCAATTCATTTAGTTCAAAATATTTTTTAATTTCTCTTGAGATGACTTCTTTGACCCATGTGTTAGGTGGAAGTGTGTATTTTAATCTCCAAATATTTTGAGAATTTCCAGCTAGCTAGTGTTGTTGATTTTCTATTTTAATTCCATTGTGGTTTGAGAGCATATTATTAAAAGTGTGGTTGTCACCTTCAGGGACTGAAAGATTGATGAGAAAAGCATTTTAATACCTCTCATGTAATAAGAAGAATGTATTTTTTGTTGACTAAACTAACATTTATTTTCTGATGCAATTTGCGTATTCACATTAGCTATGTAAAATATATCATTACTGACCTTTATTAAATGTATAAATCCAAACACATATAGGTGAGATTTCTCAAAGATTGATTGCTCTCTTCTTAGAAAAATGAGTGCTCAGAAAACAAACTGCTTTTCAGTCATAGATATTAAAAGTTAGAATAGGCTGTTTCTACCCACCATTTTAGACACATGCTAGGTATTATCACTTCCAAGAAGTTTTTTCTTCAACCTGTCCCCTCCTACCTGGGTTAAGTTGAGACCCTTTCCCCATGTTTGTATAGCACCTTATGTCTGTACATTATTTCGAATTTCTGCCTCTCTCTCTCCCTCTCTCTCCCTCCCTCTCCCTCCCTTTCCCTCCCTCTCCCTCCCTCTCACTTCCTCTCCCTCCCTCTCCTCTCTCTCCTCTCTCTCCCTCCTTCTCCCTCCCTCTCCCTCCCTCTCCCTCTCCCTCTCCCTCTCCCTCTCCATTTCCATTCATTTGCCAGTTCCCTGAATACAGAAGCCATTCCTTTTTTCACTTCATCTTCTAGCACCTACCCACCCAGCACCTGAAGTGTATTAAGCGGTTGAACGTGGTGGTAAAAGAGGTTGTTGTTGCAGATTAGGTACTTTGCAAATGTTTATTGAACTGGCTGCCTGTTCTGGGCCTCGGTTCCTTTACTGGTAAAATGAAAGGATTAGTCTGGGCATAAATAAGTCTCCAAAGGTTCTTCCAGTGCCTACATTGTATTCTCTTCCACTACAAAAAACCACCACCAAAACTAATCAGTAAGTGAAAATGTCAGTAGAAATAGAGATTGCAATGTGGAGAACTACTCCTTACTTTCTGAAAACCATTAATACTTACCAATAATGAAAATAATAGTACGCCTCATTATTTGTGGTTCAAGAGAAAGAAGTTGGAAGTCCTATATAGAGAATTTTTGGGAATGCTGAATATATTCAGTACTTTAATTTTCTAACTTTAGAATGCAGTTTATAACATCTTTTTTACTGAAAGTATTTCTTCTTGAAAAGGAAGCTTTACCAAAATGTAGAACAGAAAAATTGTATTAAAGAAAATATCGAGAATTTTAGATTAACCCCTGGATTTTCCTTCTGATTTTTGCAGACTTGGTTTTACATACCTAAGGCTAAAAGACAATTATATGGAGATATTAAATAGGGACAATGACATTGAAAGGTAAATATACTATTCATTAAAATGTGATGATAATGAAAAATGGCCTTTACATAGTTTTTCATTTGGGCAAAAAGAAATTTCTGTGTGTCCCCCCACTACTTGCTCCCTCTTCTTCCCGTAACAACACCAACATTGTCACTGAAACATTCTGAATAATTTTTAACAGCTCAACAGTTAGAGGAAAAGTTGGTGTGGTGCTATTACTAGAGTGTTTCCCACCCAGCCTGTTTTCCTTGGAGATGTAAACTGGTGTTCAATTAAAAAAAAAAAAAAGAAGTTTCCTTATCAACTATGTTTTGAGTTAGCCATCTAAAATTGGTTTATTATAAGAGTTCTCAAATTTTTCATTATGTTCAGACTCTTTCCAGGTTACTCTTAGACTCTCTAAGAAAGGGGTGAAGTAAGCAGCCTTTCTAGTAAGTGGCCATGAAATCTTATTTTCATAGACCACCATAACACAGTTAACATTTCATGGAACACAGTGTTCTCTAGAAAGCATATTGAGAAATTATGTTTTTTAATTCTCAATTTGAAATTAGATTGTTTTACTTTTCATAGATTTAGTGACCAAATGGTTTCTGTTTTTAGGAGCCATTTCAATTTCAAGTTGCTGGTCTCACAAGTGATGCATCTTGAGTTTTGATTTAGTAGTGAATAGGGTAATCCATCTTTTCTTTACAAATAAACAGAAAAATACAGTAATAGATGTAGGGAAAAAAACAGATGGCAAAGAGCATAAGTTATTGTGTCTATTGCCTCAAAAAACAAATGGATTTAAAAATTTTGTTCTTAAGAAAGATAGACTCCTAGGTTAGTAAGGGTAAATCCTTTAACTATGGAACACAGTCCTCGTGTTAGGTTGAAATCAGACTGGCTCCTTCCCTGGAGTGCTGCAGGCATCCAGGCTGTCAGCAGTGCCAACACGATGGGAACTTTGGAATCACTCCTTGGGGAGGGTAACAGTGACATAATTACTGTGGCATGTGTAGCTGGAACTACTGAAAAGGGTAGATAAAATCACTATTTAGATTTCAGAACACATCACAATGCTACTGAAATATTTATAGGGAAATCTTTTAGCAGTTTTTAAGCTCAGATAAGAATTACAAAAGTTAACTGTCCTAGCTGGGGTCTTTAAACTCTAAGGAGTTTTCATTGTTAGTATTAGGGGTTTCTGAATTATTCTCAATATTTCAAATTCCAGACTAATTGTAAGCCTTCTGATAATAAGACTTTACAAGCTGACTTAAATCTCAGTTTTGTTGCTTCCTATTATTTATTTTTATTAACCTAGAGGTACACTAGCTTATTTATAGGCATGAAAAGCTCTCATGCAACGTTTTATGTGTATAATTAACAGAATTTAAGACTAATGGATCAATATTTAAGAATGCAGCTTGTTGGGTAAACAAAGTCTTGTAAGATATGCATACTGGGTTGGAGGTGATGCAGTGGATAGAAACAATAAGAAGGTCCTTGGTAGAGAAAAGATTCAGAATCCTTGAGTCAATCTTAGTCCTGCACCATCTTAGAAAGTTGGTATAAATTGCAGGGAGGTAAATGGCCAGCACTGTATTAAATAAATGAATTGTGTTTGGGCAGCTTTAAAATGCAGACTATTTTCATCATATCTGTGGAGGAAATCATCCCATATCATCCAGAAAAATGGATGATATTCTTTTTTTCAAAGTGCTGCTTTATACTATTAATACATAGAAGGAGATATAGTTGTATGAGGAGAATTTTTTTAAAGCAGTATATAAGAAAAGGGAGGAAGAGAGCTGGTCTGCCCATTCTACTCCTTTCTTCTCAGTAAAATTTTGGTCCATATTAAGTAGCTTGATAATTATCCAGAGTTAACATGCACTGCTAGAGGTATATTATATTTTGTTTAAATTTTCTTTTTCAGGTTTGAGTTGCTGGAAATTTTGAGTTTTGACTCAGTAAGGAGGAGAATGAGTGTAATTGTAAAATCTGCTACAGGTAGAAATTTTTTTTTACCATTTTCTTTAAATTATACATTATGGTTATTGTTTATTCTTATGGTTAAATTCTGTAGAAGGTTTAAGGATTTGTTCTTTTTCTTTTTGAGAAAGTACAGATAAACCATTCCATGATATTTTTATATTTAACAAAAGTAAAATATTTTTTAAAATGTTTAATAATAACTACTGAGCTAAACATCCCACACTTACTTGTACTTCCTTCTTCTTAGTATGGATTTGGGATAATTTTACCACTGAAATTTTTATATTTAATCCCATTTATGCATATCCCCATTGCTTTTCTCTATGTATATCTAATAATCTAAATATAAAACATAGCTCAAAATCCTTTTTTTTAAGAAAGGTAATATGGATTTGCAAATGTATATAAAATGATATTCCAAATGCTTAAATGACCTTTGTTGTTTATTTATGGGTTGCTGTAAGAATATGTCTATTTGAGAATAACGAACTTGTTTGTTCTTTAGAATATTAGAATTATAAATGGTGTGAAATATTCAAGTCAAATTCCTTTAACAACAATAGTTTTAAATTGAATTTTGTTTGCAAATTACCATGTAATCTGGGCAAGGCTGTGGTTTGGTTTGGACATTGTAGTCCTTTTACCACTTCTTATATTAATATGGTTCTCTCTATGGCAACCACTTCTTCCCCTGTCCTGTTAATGTTCCATCTCCCCTTTGCTGCTTCTCTTCTCCACTTGCTGTGTTAGTGTGGTTATCATCAAGGTCCCATCCTCAGCTTTCTTCTCTTCTCTTGCCGTACACTCTCCTTGAGAAACTCTGCCACTTTCACTTTAGAAATCTCACTTCTAGGCTGATGACCATACTTTTTCTGCCCTAACCCCCAGTCAGTTCCCACCACTCAGTAACAGCTACTGGGTAAACAACTCTCTGACATCTCAGTCTCTTCTGTTTCTTCCCCCCAGGCATCTTAGGATCAAAGACTAGTCAGTTTGGTGCTTCTCCCTTCAGTTGGCAACTCTTTTAGATTTTATTTCCACAGTTGTCTGGCATCCACCTCTTTCATTTTTCACTGCCAACACCTACCCTGCTTCCTAACAGATTGCCCATCTGCAGTCTCTTTATATCTCAGTCATCCTGCTACCAAATTGTTCTTCCTAAAACCCAAGTTTCCTTATGATTCCTTGCTAGAAGACTCAGTGTTTCCTTATGGTTGACTGTATCAGATAACATCTCCGCCCACCGCACTCAAAGCTCTTTTCATTGAGCCTGTGGTGGATTGAATTGTATTATCCCAATTGGATGTGTTCTTGGTCCACATTCTGGTGGGTGTAGGTCCATTGTACATAAAATCTCTTCAAGATATTACCCGAGTTAAGGTGTAACCCAACTGAGTCTCTTGGGCTTTAATCTGGATTACTGGGGTCCTTTATAGGTAGAAGGAAAGTCAGAGGAGCTGAGAAGCCAGAGGAGGCTGCCACTGCATTGCCCTGTGGCAGAAGAGCCAAGGACCAAGGCTCTCTAGCAGCCAGCCCCAGAATGCTGCAATCTTTGGGAAGAAAGCATTGCATTGCTGGCCCCTTGGTTTTGAGCTTCTCCTAGCCTCAGAGTTGTTGGCCTGTAAATTTCCTATTGTTTAAGTGAGCCCATTGTATGGTATTTGTTTTAGTAGCCAGGAAACTAAAACAAGACTCTAAACCTGCCTTCCCAGCTTTGTCCCCTGGCCTCCCCTGTATATTGTTTCCCTACACATGTCCCAAACTATCCTCCTGCCTGGCATGTATTTCTCTATCTGGAACACTCTCTTGCTCATTTGCACCTGTGAAGATTCTTTTCATTTTTCCAAATACGAATTAACAGCCAACTCATTAAGAAACCTTTTCTTGTTGCCTCAGCTGCATAGTAATCTACTGGCTGTTTCTCTTATGGCACGTACCACCTTTTGTTCTGTGTTAGAGCTGCTCATTTGTTGTCTGGTCCTGCTAAACTGTAAGCAACCCAAATGCGGACCTGTGGTTTCCTTAGCAATATACTTAACATAGCACCGCCTACTCCTGAGTGTTTGATAAATATCTGTTAAATTCAGTTTACTTAATGCAATTTCAAAACGACATTTTATCAAGAGGCATAGGATCTTATTCTTTCTTGTTTCTTAAAACTAGACACTCTCTGGGTGTTTATCTCAATGGAAAGATTCCTGGTAAGCAACCAAATACAGCATCTACTTTGGAATGAAACCTACTCTGAGCTTAAAATAGTGAGTTGAGGACACTTTGGATTTTTTTATGTTAGCCAATTCCTGAACATTCGTGTTGACAGAATTTCATTTCAATGTGAAATAAACAAGGTAGAGTTCCTTAAACAGAGACATTCTGACTTTCTTCTGATTGGACTAGCATTGCTTGTGTTTTCTGCTAAGGCTGTTGAAGACATGGGAGAATGCTGAAGGCATACCTTTCGGTAATACCATGTCAATTATTTTTCAAGGATCTGAGTTTTGGGTGTTTAATGAACAGCCCAAAGAACATCGTGGCTACTCTGGGAGCTCTCTGTCTCAAATCTGATTCTCTTATAAATGTAGTTCCAATTAAGTCCTACAGCATCACTTCTTAAACAAATTATCAAATGTTAGGGATAAGAACAAGCACCAGCCACTGAGACTTATACTAAAATGTCATAGAAAATAAAAGAATGTATAATAGTAGTACTCTCCATAATACATGGAAAAGAGAGATTTTTGCCAATAGGATCAACAAGATGCACTTCGTAATATATGAAATATATCATTAAATATATTTCTGTATTTTTTAAAAACAAATGCAGATATGCTAATACTTGCTCAGCTGGCAAAATAATTCTAAATTATCAGAATAAAGACATCGAATTGTGGCAGCTTACATTATGAAACCTCTTGTCATGTGATTTTCCCCCATAAAAATGTATAGCCTAGGAGTTAAATCAGGTTTAAAAGTTCCAATTCACGATCCTGCAGTAATTATCACAGTTCTCCAGAAGTGATATGCATTGAGTCCTCACTATTCACTGATTCCATATTTGTGAATGTGCCTACTTGCCAAAATTGATTTGTAACCCATAAATCAATACTCAGGCCATGTTTGTGGTCATTCATGAATGTGCATAGAACAGTAAAAAATGTTGTTGCTGCTGTGCCCATTCCCAGCTGAACTCAGACAAGATGACACTCTGCCTTCTTATTTTACCTCTCATACTATAAACAGTATCCTTTTGCAATATATTTAGTGCTACTTTTTTTTTTTTTTTTTTTTTGCTTTCTCTTGATAATATCACTGTTTTAAGTAGCCCCCAAGCATAGTGCTAAAGTGCTGTTTAGTGTTCTTAAGTGCAAGTAGGCTGTGAAGTGCCTTTTGGAGGAAATGCATGTGATAGATAAGCTTCATTCAACCATCGGTTATAGTGCCTGCCGTTGCTGTGACACATCAACAAATGCTATGCATTGATCAATTGGGATCTGAGGCTCATGGGAACCTGAGGCTGTCTTTCTTCTGGAAGCAGCAGTAGTTCAGTATTTGCTAATTCAGTGTTCATGGCAACTTTATAGAACGTAAGTATCTCAAATAAGGAGAATCTACTGTAACAGATCATAAAGCTGCCTCCCACAATAATTTCCCAACGGAAGTACTTTGCCACATCTGTTCATTTCCCTGAAATACCATGATCACATTGTTGATATTACCATGGAATACCATGGAATCTTCATAAATAACTTCCATTTATCATCCAAAAAAGGTGTCACAAAAGCTTGGAAAGGAGTTGGGTCACATCATTAAGAGTTTATGTTCAAGGCATTCACACCGTTGGAATATTCTCACCATGAGAAGGGGTCTACAGATTTCCTGAGGTTTCTCTGAGGAGCCGTGAGCCCAGGAAGAGGAGCCAGCCATTCCCTCTGAAACCAGCCACTGCTTCTATGCGTTTTAAGAAAAGTTGAATATTTAATTAAACAAGCTGTTCTCTGAGTTGTGACACTTGAGCGCTACACTACTTGCCCTTGTTTTGTACCCTTGTAAGTGGGTGAGATTGGAGGCAGGAAGCCACTGAAACCAGTTAACGATTTAGATTTCTTTTCTGACGGCTTATCACTCCCAGCTGTGATTGGCAGGTCAAAACTGGATCTCAGCCAGACGCAGACATTCCTGTTGCCTCTGCAATTTCCAAATTTTGGAAAGATCCTAATGTCTTTTCAAATGTCTCTGTTTCAGTGGTGTATACTTCTCTTGGGACTAATAGCAACTGAATCTGAGGAAAGAAATGAGGAGGTCCTCCCGCATTTTGCAGCATCAGGTGGTCCTGGTTAAAGAGTGGACTGTTGAAATGTAACCTTTCAGTGCCTCCCTCTGCTGAGGTCCACTCCACCCAAGATGAAGTGTAAATAATTCATAAATCACCAAATTTAGAAAGGAAAAAAGAGAAGTAATAGCTTCAGACTGTCTTGGAGCTGCTTAATTGATTTTTTGACCAGACAGCCACTTCTGAGACATTTCTTTGTTGTCCATCATGGCTTTTCACGTCATTGAACTGGCTTGTGTGAGACACAGCAAGAAACACAATCCACAATGAGTGTGCACCATCGGATCAAATCCTCACTCTTCTCCAAATGCTGTTAGAGCTTTTCTGTGTGGCAGAGTGGAAGACAAACCCACACAGCAGACACAGAGTTCCATAGTTGCCACAACCCGGTTGTCTATTGAGACTAAATTTCTGAATGTTCAATTTTGTCACCCATGTATGTGCTGTCATAGTTTAGAAAGCCCAGTTGCCTGAGAAATTTAAGCCAGTCACATGCCATTAGCATGCGTCACAAGCCACAAAACATGCTTTTATAGAAAAGATATGTTATTGTTCACGAATGCATCATTATATTATCTGGACTACAATATTTTATAATTTTATGATAGCATATGAGTATTAGCTAGATATTATGTCAGATAGTACAGAATTGATTCTGAAATCAAACTAGTTGGACCAACCAGTCCATCTGCTCTTTCATGGGGAACAACTAAGAATCCTTGGTTAAAAATCTGTTTAGGTTTTATAGGATTCTTGTAGTAATAGGACTTCTTAATAGCATTCCTGCTTGGTGTGGCTTGTTTGTGCTCCCAGTTCTCTCCTAAACCTTGGCTGCAACCGTCTGCTCAGCTCCATGTACTTGCAGCACAGACATTATTAGATGCCATCCTTTCTGAACATAGGCTGGCATTAACCCTTATTTAATTTAAGGATTTCTGTGAGTATAAAGCTTATCTGTTTTAAGTGTTTTCACTGTGTGTGTATCACAGGGGACTTCTGAGGATCTCAGAAATGTGCCAAAGTGGGTCCCTGATAGTGTAATTGAGTTCATGGACCCTTGTCCCGGTTCCAGAGTGTAGATCAGCTGGTATGGCCTCAGCTAGTCATCAGCTCCAGAAGTGTGCCGCTCCCCACCCTTTCCTAGTCCTACCCCCTGCTGTGAGAGTGGGCTCCAACCGAACAATTGCCTGCATCTCTTGTGGTGCCCTCTGGATTCTGTTTCCTTGATATGTTTCCAGGGTTGTTAGAGATCTGTACTGGACCAGGAAGGCCAGCATTTGAGCTTTCTATTTGGAAAACAAATTAAGAATATAATACAGGATGTAGATGTGGTGCTTCTCCAGCCAGTGCAGTTATGATAGAGACTGTGGTATTGCTGTGAGCCAACAGTATAAAACAAAGCCAGGCTTGCAAAAGTGGTTTAAATTACTTTGCAGTCTAAAAGATTTTTTTTTGCTAAAAGAGAAGGGAATATTTGTATGACAAGGAGCATTTTGGTTCAGTGTTGGTGTCTTTAACCTCTTTTAGCTTCTATTTTGTCATGTACTAGAATATCCCACCCCACACATACACTTACCTGAAAGAGAAAATCTTTTCATCTTGAGAGATGAGAGGCATACATTTATAGCACAAATACATTTGAAGTCCTTGGGGCATTACTTGAGGAAAAAAATTATACAAAGGATTTTTCTTGTAGCTCTTAATATAAAAAGATAGCCTGGATTTCTTGTTCTGCATAAAGTTATGTTACTTTCAGAAAGGAATTTTATATTCACCTTGCAGTTTTTCTGCGGGTTATCCCACCTTTAGGTTCAGCTGCACCCTTTGTCTTATTTTATAACCCACTTCCTATCACAAGGTCATTTTTATTGCTCATTCATATCCTTACAGCATAGATGGCAGAAGAGAAAGGAGGAAGAATTCTCAGGACCCAGGTTTTTTTTTTTTTCTTGATGGTTCCTGAATTTCCTATGAGATTTCTAGGGTTGAAAGAATAAAATGAAGCTTTGGGATAATCTGTACTTTAATTTTTTCCTGACTTTGTATGTTAACCAATCTATTGAAATCTCCTTTACCATGGTCTCAGCTCTTATAGTTCTATTTTTGTTTTTTTAATATTGGCATAATTTAAAAGATAATTTAGTCTTCCCCATATTGTGATTAATTAAATTTTTCTCATTTTATAGGGGAAATATATCTGTTTTGCAAAGGAGCAGATTCTTCAATATTCCCCAGAGTAATTGAAGGCAAAGTTGATCAAATACAGTCCAGAGTGGAGCGCAATGCAGTGGTAAGATGATGGATTGAGGGATGTCGGATTTCACAGTGGCTCATCTTGTTCTCCTGCATCATTAAGGAATTTTTGTATTCTAAAAGTTGCTGGCTGGGAATATTAGATTCCCTAAGATATCAGTGTAGAAATTAGTATAGATTATGTGTACACGAAATGTAAAACTCACCTGTTGGTTTCTACACCAGTGGTGCCCTTGGCATGGAGGAAGTGGGGTCAGAATCATAAATACTTTTGTGGTTATTGTATTAGAGCAAATAAATCTTTATCCTGAAGGATATCTAGTGATTAGTTTCAAAGATAAATTAGCACTTATACTTTTTCACTGTAATTTCACCTTTGTTTTTCATCCCACATCTTATTTTTAAGCCTGTAACTGAATCTTTTCTGTAATCTTAATAGCATAGTTCAGTCTTTCACCAAGTCTGAACTTTCTACCCGATAGCCCCAGCTTTGGGGCTGCTATGGCTGCTGTGACATAGGGACTAGCCCCCTTCCCTTCCACACTGGGTGTGTGACTCTGACTTAGAAGCATTCTGCCTTCATACAGACTTTATCCTTTATACAAACTTGATCCACATGGTTGCTGATTTCCTCACATTCGCATCCTTCTTTCTACTCTTTCCTTATGGTCGTAGTCAAGGAAGTCTTCTTGGGAGGTCCTCCCTCCCCGCTCTGCAGCCCAGAGTAGCCCCTCACCTCACGCTGCTGTCATCGTATTTTCATGAAAAGGCAAAGGTAACTGACAAAGTCCCCACCCAGAGACCCAAAATAATGCTAATTCAAGTGATGATCCACCACCCAATTTAAGGGTAAAGAATTACTATACGTCAAAGAAGATTTAGCCAAAATATACTTAGAATAATGTTAATAAAAATTTAACATTGCTTTTGCTTACAGCTTTAGTTTTTATAAATAAATCAATTGTCCTCATATCAATTTCTCCTTCTCAATATTTGACTGCTTTATTCAAGATATGTAGAATTAAAATTTTCTGACTGAGTGGAGCCTATTTTATACTAAGACCAGGCTTGCTAATGAAGTTTTAAACTTTGTTAAATGTTGTTTGCCATCAATATACATGTCTTTTTTTTTTTTTTTTTGGTAGTGGGGTAGGTGCATGGTCCGGAGATTGAACCCAGGTCTCCCGCATGGAAGGCAAGCATTCTACGACTGAAATACCCATGCATCCCTGTACATGTTATTTTGCTTAGGTTCCTATTAAAACACCTAATTACACTTACTGGTCAAATAGAGTAGCAGCTATTGAGCCAACAAGAATTAACAAATAAGCTGCAGGTTTACAACTTTTTAATGGATGGGATCATGAAATGTAATAACAAGTCACTTATTTCTACTATCCACAGAGATGAAAAACTTAGCATGGAAAATTGACTTCTTATAGGTACCACAAGTACATATGTACAAGAATGACCAGTCCATTTATATGGGTTTTATTAGTAAAACATTGCCTACAAGGGTGCATGAGATCATATTCCCAGAGGAGGTAGTTCGGTCTTTGATTCACTTTCAAAGCTGGGTTCTGAAAGGGCAAGCTAAGTCTTGTTTGCCACTAAGGAGTCGATTACTGTGTGCCTCGGAGCACATTTATAAACATACGAGTCAGACAGGATAGGCTTTTGACAGAAAGCTTTTCATGACCTAAACCCAGACATTTCTGCCCATGATAAGGAAGAGGAGTAAGGACTCGATGTGCCCCCTAACTCTGCTCTTCCTTTTGTCACACCCATTTTTTGAGAGCAAGTCACGTCTGGACTAAAGGAAGTTAATGGAACCAAACCTGTTATTTGGTGTATTTTATCTCAACACCTTTTGTCTGTGTCTGAAAAAAATCAAATATTTCAAATTCAATATTTCTTTGTGCCGTGTTATTGCATTATTTTAGCCTTCTAAATATAGAAGCTTCTGCAAAAGCAGGTACAGGCAGCCTGGAGTTTTCTCATCTGTGGCAAGTCTCTTTGCCTTATAACTAGTTTGAAACTTTTCTTTCAACTTCCTTTTAAATAATCTTACTTTCTACATTTAAAGTTGCTTTAAGCATTCTGTCTACCAGTGTCTCATAAATGAAAGTTTCTTATTTCTTTCGGATTATGCCATAGCCTTCTCTCAGGTCCTAGAAATTTAGTAGCAGTGCTTCTTGAGGAAGCTGGAGATCATCTTTTTGTAACTGTTTCTCCAAAAAATGAAGAACAGATAGATCTGCTGATGGACTGAAAATAAAACAACCTTCTGCTCCCATTTATTAAAACCCAGAGCTAACATAAACATTCTCTTAATAGAGCATTATTTATCTTCTCTCAAAGTAATATATTGTTAAGTGGCATTTTGCAGTATGTTATGGGCTTTATTAAAGTTACTAGTACCAGAATCTCAAAAGCCTGCTGTTTGCTCTAAAATTTCATGAGCTTAGTGAGGACTCTGTCCCTGTTTTTCAGTCAGAAACAGCCTCTGGGAGCATATCTTTCATGGGTTCACTGGGAGTAGCAGGTTTTGTTTAGGGAACAGAGTTATACCCTCATATACTTTATTTGTCCTGCATGATTTCTCTCTCCAGTTTATCTGGAAATAAAATGTTTCCCTTGAGAAAGGAAAAGCAGGTATTTTGTTATTTACGATGATTTTAAAGCCTATCTACTTTTTGTTTTAAAAGGCTTTAATGAAATGTAATTGATACACAGTAAACTAATATATATTAAAGTATAAAAGTAATGAGTTTTAACATATGTACACAAGCATGAAAATATTATCACAGTTAGTGTAAATCACCTCACAAAGTTTCTCTGCACCCCCTTTTTTGTTTTGTTTTGTTCTTAATGCAATTTTATTGAGATATATTCACATACAATATAATCATCCAAAGTATACAAACAGTGTTCACAGTATCATCGTATAGTTGTGTGTTCATCACCACAATCAATTTTTTGAACATTTTCATTCACCCCCCCCAAAATAAAAAAGAACATCCAAAACATCCCAGACCCCTTATCACCTCCTGTTATTTATTTATATATTGTCCATATTTTTTTTTACTCATCTGTCCATACACTGGATACAGGGAGTATCTGCCATAAGGTTTCACAATCACATGGTCATACTGTAAAAGCTATGTGGTTTTACAGTCATCATCAAGAATCAAGGCTACTGGAATACAGTTGAACAGTTTCAGGTGTTTCCTTCTATCTATTCTAATAGACTAAAAACTAAAGCAGGGTGTCTATATAATGCATAAGAATAACCTCCAGAATGATCTCTCACCTCTATTTGAAATCTCTCAGCCACTGAAACTTTACTTTGCTTCGTTTCTCTTCCCCACTTAGGTCAAGAAAGCTTTCTCAGTCCCACCATGCCAGGTCCAGCCTCATCCCGGGGATGTCATGTCCCATGTAGTGAGGAGGGCAATGAGTTCACCTGCCAAGCTGGCTTCGAGAGAGAGCCTGTCCCTTTTAATCTTCCCTCCCCACACTGGTCTGCTCTTTGTCACTATAAATTAGTTTGCGTCTTCTAGAATTTTATATAAATGGAATCCACTCCACATATTATTTTGAGAATCATGCATCTTGTCACATGTACAAAAATGGTTCACTCCTTTTTGTTATTGTGCAGTATTCCATTGTGTCTTATTTATTCATTCACCTGTTGATAGACATTTGAGTTTCCAATTTTGAGCAGTGATTGCCAAAAAAGAAGCTGTTGTGAACATTTGTGTCAATGTCTTAGGATGGACATGTATTTCCTTTTCTCTTGGAAAGTCTGATGTCATTATTATATCTGTTCTTCTGTATATAACGTGCCTTCATTATGTGGCTGCTTTTAAGATTTTACCTCGATCACTGGTGTTAAGCAATTCAGTTATGAAGTGGCATGGTATAGTGTTGTTTTTATTTCTTGTGCTCAGGGTTAGCTGGGTTTCTTGGATCTATAGGTTTATAGTTTTTATCAAGTTTGGAATTATTTTCCAAATATTTTTTTCTGCCCTCCTTCTCCTTTTGATATATTCTAATAGCCTGTATATTAGGCTGCTTGAAAGTGTCCCACAGCTTACTAAAGCTCTATTCTTTAATCTTAAACATTTTTATTCTGTGCTTCATTTTAGATCATTTTTGTTACTCTGCCCTCAGGTTCGCTGATCTTCCTTTATGCGGTGTTGAATCTACCATCCAGAATATTTTTCATCTCAGACATAGGGTGTTTTATCTCAGAGTTCTGTTGGGGCTTCTTTTTTATAACTTCATATCCATACTTATTCCAATTTTTTGAACCTATGTAATACAGTTATTCTAACCCTCTCAGAGTTTTTGGTTTTATTGATTTTTCTTTATTGCTTTTCTGTTTTTTTATTTCACTGATTCACACACTTATCTTTATTAACTCCTTCTTTCTGCTTGTGTTGGGTTTATTTGGCCTTTTTTTTTTTTCAAAAAAATTTTTTTAATAAAATAAATTTATTTTAATATTTGTTCTCCCTATTATTTATTTATTTTTAATCCATATGTTTTACTTGTCTTTCAATAAAACAGATAAAAGGAGCATCAGACACAAAGTTTTCACAATCATACGGTCACATTGTGAAAGCTTTATCATTATGCACTCATCTTCAAGAAACATGGCTACTGAAACACAGCTCTACATTTTCAAGCAGTTCCCTCTAGTCTCTCCATTACACCTTAACTGAAAAGATGATATCTATTTAATGTGTGAGAATAACCTCCAGGATAACCTCTTGACTCTGTTTGGAATTTCTCAGCCATTGACACTTATATTTTGTCTCATTTTGCTATTTCCCCTTTTGGTCGAGAAGGTTTTCACAATCCCTTGATGCTGAGTCTCAGCTCATTCTAGGATTTCTGTCCCACATTGCCAGGAAGGTCCACACCCGTGGGAGTCATGTCTCATGTAGAGAGGGGGAGGGCAGTGAGTTTGCTTGTAGTGTTGGCTGAGAGAGAGAGTATTTGGCCTTCTTTTGCAAGTTTCTTTAGATTGGAGCTTATGTTATCGATTTGAAACTTTTCCTTTTTTAATATAATCATGTAGTGTAAATTTCCTTTTCAGTAATACCTTAGCTGTCTCCCCCAATTTTTGATATGTTGTATTTTCATTTTCAGTGTATTCATGTTCAGTGTATATTTTTATTTCACTTGAGACTTCCTCTTTGATGTATAGCTTATTTAGGAATTTATTATTTAGTTTCTTATTGTTTGGAGATTTTTCCATTATCTTTCTGTGCTTGATATTTAGTTTTGTTGCCCTGTGGTCAGAGAACACATTCTGTGTAATTTCAGTTATTTCAAATTTTTTAAGGTTTTTTCATGGTATTGTCTACTTAGTAAATTGGATATTGTCTACTTTGTAAGTGTTCCATGGGCACTTGAAATGGATGTGTACTCTGCTGTTCTTGTGTGGAGTATTTTATAAATGCTGATTGGATCCAATTAATTGGTTGTGTTGTGAGTTCTCCTTTATCCCTGTTGATTTTATGTCTAGTTGTCCTATGAACTGTTGAGAAAGGAATGTTAAAGTCTCCAACGATAATTGTGGATTTTTCTGTTTCTTCTTTCAGCTTTATCAGTTTTTGTTTCAAGTACTTGACAACTCTGTTGTTGATGAATGCGCATTTGGGACTGCTGTGCCTTCTTGGTTTATTGACCCCTTTATCATTATATAAGATATTTTTTCTGTCTCTGGTAATTTTTTTCCTCCAAAGTCTACTTTATCGGATATCTGTATGACTATTTCTGTTTTCTTTTGACTAATGTTTATATGGAATATCTTTTCCCATTTTTTCACTTTCAAATTGCCTATGCTTAGAAGGGAGTTTCCTATAAACAGCATATAGTTGGGTAATGCTTTGTTATCCACTCTGGTAATCTATCTTTTAATTGGTATATTTAGACCATTTAAATTTAATGTGACTATTGATACATTAAGGCTTAAATCTACCATTTTATCTTTTGCTTGTTCCTTCTGTTTTTTTCATTCCTTTTCTTTTCTTTCTGTTAACTTGAACATTTTTTAGAATTCTGTTTTTATTTTTCTATTTTGTTTTTTAGTGTATCCCTTCATATAGCTTGTTTGTGCTAGGCATTACATTATATAACCATAACTTATCAGTCTACTGGTGATATTTACCAATTTGAGTGAAATGTGCAATTCTCTCTTTGTATCCCTTTACTTTTCTTCTTCTTCTTTTTTTTTTTTAATGGGCAGGCACTGGGAATTGAACCTGGGTCCTCTGACACGGCAGGCAAGCATCCTTGCCTGCTGAGCCACCGTAGCCCCTTTTCCTCTTTTATAACAAAATTGTTTAAGATGTTTCCTCTATATACATTGGTAACTACATCAGACAGTGTTACACTTTTTGCTTTTACCATCAAACATAACTAAGAAAGCTAAAGGAGGAAAATCTATAATAACCCATAATTTTATTCTTTGTCTTCTTCCTGATGCTCCATGATTCCTCTAACATTTTCTTTTTGTGTAGAGAAATTCTTTTAACCATTCTTTTAGTCTGCTAGCAACACAGTCTTAGTTTTCTTTTATCTGAGAATACCTTGAGTTCCCTTTCATTCCTGAATAATAGTTTCACTGAATATAAACTCTGGGTTGACCATTCTTTCCTTTCAGCACGTCAGTGTGTCCTTCTGACCCTTGGGGTTTGTGATGGGAAATCCTCTATCATTCGAAATGTTTATCCCCAGTAGTTAGGATAGTGTTTCTCTCTCATCTCACTCAACATGTTTTGTCTTTACTTTTCACAATTTGGCTATGGTACATCTTGGTGTAGAGTTCTTTGGATTTATCCTGTTTGGGGTTTGCTCACTTTCTTGAATCTAAAGGTTTAAGTCTTTGCCAAATTTGGGGCATTTTCAGCCATTATTTCTTCTAATATTTTCTAGGCCCACCCACCTTCACTTTTGTCTCCATTCTCTGATGACACAAATGTTAGATTTTGTTATTGTCCCACAGACCCCTGATCCTGTGTTCATTTTTTTTTTTCAGTCAGTTTTCTCTCTTTTGTTAAGATTGGGTAATTTTTTTGTTCTTTTACTTTATTGATGGTGGTAGTTAGATTCAGTTGTCAACTTGGCCAGGTGAAGGCACTAGTTCTGTTGCTGTGGACATGAGCCAATGGTACGTGAACCTCATCTGTCGCTGATTACAGCTGCAGTTGGCTAGGAGGCATGCCTGCTGCAATGAATGGTGTTTGACTTAATTGGCTGGTGCTTAAATGAGAAAGCACAACGTAGCACAGCCCAAGCAGCTTGGCATACCTCATCTCTGCACTCGCAGCTCAGTTCAGGCCTTTGGAGGTGCAGAGAGAAATCACCCCGGGGAAAGTTGTTGGAACCCAGAGACCTGGAGAGAAGGCCAGCAGAGACCACCCTCTGCCTTCCCACTTAAGAAAGAACCTCAGTGGAAAGTTAGCTGCCTTTCCTCTGAAGAACTAACAAAATAAATCCCCTTTTATTAAAAGCCAATCCATCTCTGGTGTGTTGCATTCTGGCAGCTAGCAAACTAGTACATTGATTCTTTACTCTGTACCCTCCATTCTGTTGTTGAGCCCATCCATTGAGATTTTTATTTCAGTTATCCTAATTTTCAATTATAAAATTTCTTTTGGTTCTTTTATACCTTTGTCTTTTTGCTGAGAATTTCTTTTTTCATTTGTTTCAGTCATGTTCTTACTTGCTCATTGAAGCAGTTTTTATGGTAACCACTTTAAAAATCCTTGCCAGGTAATTCTAACATGTCTGTTGCCTCAGTGTTAGCATCTGTTGCTTGTCTTTTCTCATTCAAGTTGAGATTTCTCTCGTTCTTTGTCTAACAAGTGATTTTCAGTTGAGCCCTGGTCATTTCGGGTATTTGTCATGAGAGTCCGGATCCGCTATTTAAACCTTCTGTTCTATCTGGCTTCCTCTGACATTGCTCTGGCAATGTACCTAGTTACTGCCACAGAGGTAGAAACCCACCTTCCCTGCTCCACCTCCATTTACACCTGTGAAATTGGTGACTTGGGGGGAAGGGCCTCCTCATAGCTGCTGGGTCGGAGATGTAGTTCTAGCTTCCCAGTAGGCTGCTCTCGTACCACCATGGCTGAGAGGAGCCAGAGTGTTGAGTGCTCCCCTCTTGACTCCACTGTCACCATGAAGGGGTGGCCTGTTCCTGCTGGGCAGTGGTGAATGTCCTGACTCTTCACCAGGCCTTCTGTGCCACCACCCCAGCCAGTAGGGAGGGACACCTTCCATCACCAAGTCGGGGTGGAAGTCTAGGCACATTACCTCCACGTAAGAATGTCCTGGCCCCTCCTCAGCTTTCTCTGTCACCACCCTGGTGTGTTGTGTAGGCAGGGGTGTGTGGGAATTGGGTGCCTTGGTACAGCCTGGCAAGACTGGCTCCCCCCTCAGCCTATGCTGGTGAGAGTAGGTGTGGAGTTACAGTTTTCTGTGCTGTTTGGCTGGAGTTGAGTGGTTGTCGTCTAAAAGTCTTTTGTTGTGGGTCACTTTTGTTTGTGCCCATTGGTGTTCCAATGCCAGCAACTCCAGCACCTAGTCTGGGCCTTATGAGACAAAGAGAAAATCCAGGGAACTCACCAACCTGTTCTTAGTTAGTCTTCCTTCTCTCCACCTTTCCCAACCTATGGATGTTTGTTTTACACATCATGCCCAGGATTTTTGGAGGAGAAATAGGGGGGAAGTACTTGACTCCATCTTTCCACAAGAGGAAATTCCCCACCTACTTTTAAAAACAAGGATCTAAATTTCTGCTAACCATTCACACCAACCCTAATTTCTGGGACAAATATGAATTATTATCTTTATAGAACCATTGTCTTGTCATGCAGTTTTTCTGTCTTTAAAATGAAGTCATAGGTCTTGCATTTTTTTATAACCTCTTTTTTAAAAAGTCAGATTATTAGTCCTGTAGCATTTGTCTGCGCTTCTGATCTTGAGCTTGGTCAGCCATGTACACCTCTGCTCTAATTTCAACCACTTACTCGTTCAGCAAAAGTTGTTGGGTTTTTCCTGTATGCCAGGGCTGTGATGAATCCCTGCCAGCTGTCAGACAACTCATAGCCTGACAAAGGAGACAGATGAGGAAACAGAAAATCACAATGCAATGTACTAAATTAGAAGAGCAAACTGAGATGTGAGGGAGCAGCATCTTTCTAAAGCTTTAATATTGAAGTATTAAGGAAAATGATGCCTTCTTTGAGATGTCATTTAGCCCATGAGTGAATGCCTGAAGGGGGGGTAGGAAAAGAAGTTCCAGAGTGTTCCTGCGGAATAGAATTTCAAACAATACCGAGTGTTTCTTTTATTCCCACTCCTCATGGATTCTTCCTTCATCTCTTCTGGCTTTCAAGAGCTCCATGGACAATAAGAGATATTAAACTAATGGTGATTATATCCTTGAAATAAATTTGGAGGCCTGAGAAATGTGAATATTCCCCGATAGTTATAGGACATTTGAACTCATACAGTGAAAACCAGTATTAAAAACCAGTATTCTCCCAGAATTTGGAATGATTATTTAGGGGGATTTTGGTTCTTTTCCTCTTATCAGTACAGTTGGAGATGAAAGAACAAACAAAAACAAAAAGGGAAATCATACCATAAATGATTAGTTTAAAACATTTGTGTTGGCATTGATGTTTAGTAAATATTAAATGTAGTTGTAAAAAGTTAAAGTGGACATGGTTTGTTTCGTCTTGATGGGAATGAAACTTTTATTGACAGATACAAAGACATTTTTTCTCTTAAATGCTCTCTTTTTTGTCTCTTCAGTCTCTGTGTCCTATATACTTATACCTAGATGGCCGCTGTTATGTTTTGTGTTCTGTGAAATTCAGAACTCTTCATCACAGCAAAGCATTTTGTTGTTCTTAGTCTTATTTCTCTCTTGTGGTCCCAGGAATTTTGATAAATAAACTAGCAGTTTTCCTTCAGTGAAAACTGAGTGAGGTCAAAATATAGCACAATCTTCCTACATAAAACATGTTTCTTTAGAAATATTGGTTGATATTGACCATAAAAGTGAAAGTTATTATTCTTTGAAAAGTTTAAATTGAACTCTTTGTCAAAATAAAAGAACAAAGTCTGTCTTTTGGTATGATGGCCCTGATTTGAATTATTTATTCCCATGCTTACTAGTCTGAAAACCTATAATCTATAATGATTAGCCATATTTAATTGGCTATAAATAATTCAGTTGTAAATGACTAACTCATTTGAGGGTTGATTGGTTTATAATTCTTTGGTCAGTCATTCTAATTAGAGATGGGTTATTAAGAAAGCTATTGAAAACTAGTATTTCATCATGTGATGCTTTCAATTCATGTTAAATCTTACATTTTATTCTGTAGGAGGGGCTGAGGACTTTGTGTGTTGCCTATAAAAGACTCATCCAAGAAGAATATGAAGGTGTTTGTAAGCTGCTTCAGGCTGCTAAACTGGCACTTCAAGATCGAGAAAAAAAATTAGCAGAGGCATATGAGCAAATAGAGCAGGACCTCATTCTGCTGGGGGCCACGGCTGTTGAGGATCGGTAAGGTAGCAGCTTGTACCTTGTCTTCAGGAAACAATAATGACGAACTAGAACAACATGGGATACACAGTGGGAGCTTCAGAAGGAACTGTTATCAGTGACCTCACATATTTGATATGCTCATTAGGAAGAGACACGTTTGTTTCATTGCACACTGTAGAGTGACAGCACAGGACAGGTCAACAACTGGATGATATTGTGATTATCACCAAAGAAAATGTGAATGCTTTAAAATTAACCTAGTTATCATTAAAGCAAGATGAAAATTTATTGATCTATATTTTGAAAAAAAGATGTGCACTTTCAATGAATAGAACATCTGACATACATAATCAAGAGATAGCATCTATTTTCTTAAGAATTTTTCTTTAGAATGGAATCAGTAGCTCATTCTGTTTCTAAATTGTTTACAGTTTTTTTCCAAATGTAGTTATTGCCTTAATTTAGATCTTAACACATTCTTAACACAAATAAACATCTTAACACAAATAAATGTATTTGTCATTACTTGGTTAAGAAATTTAAAATAATGTACTGGAATATTGCAAAGATGAATATAATAACTAGTAAAGTTACCAATTTGAAATTACAGGTTTTCAAATAACTCCAAACAAAAGAGTTTCTGCCACAATTCTGCAACAAGGATTTAGAGTTATTTAAGGTTTTGTCCACAAGAAATGAATGGTCAGCTGTTACATGGAGTTTTTGTTGTTGCTAAATTTTGTTTAATTTTTAATGTGGGTAACATATATACAACTCAAAATTCCCATTTTAGTCACTTTCACATATACACTTGTGGTATTAATTACTTTCACAATATTATGCTACTGTCATCACCATCCACTACTGAATCACCCCAAACAAAACTTTGTACCCATTAAGTAATAACGCCCCACTCTTCACCCCACCCCATTCCTTCCATCTCCCCAACCCCTGGTAACCTGTAATCTACTGTCTCTGTGAATTTGCTTATTCGAGGTATTTCCTACAGTACTTCGTTGTTTTGAGAGGCAAAGTGAAAGGAATGGTAATGATTTCTTTTGAAGGAATGGAGAAGAAAAAATATATACAATTAAAAACTCCAGGGAATTTATTGAGATATCATTTCCTGGCAGTGGTCATACTATAAAGTTTGAAGTCTTTAAGATTTATTATGGTTCAAAACTTAAATTCTTATCTCTAAGCTTATAGTTTTTTAATGTCTTTAATTAGCAAGCATATAAGGAGTTCTTGATCTGAGTAGGGTAATAGGCAATATAGGAAGTTTTGGGTTGGTTTTATTTTTATTTTCTTAAATCACTCCCCTATATTCAGTATACATTAAGGATACGAGATATAAACATAAGCGTCATGCATAAGACAGTTTTAAAAAGTGAAGCTATGGAAATAAAATAGATTTAATTACTGAGCAGTCACTGTGTGCCAGGTACTGTGCTTATGCTTATTAGGACACTTAATCCTTTCAGTGACCCCCATTTGACAAAAAGAGGAGGACTGGTCAGGATAAGAGAATAAGAGTGGGGTGGTGTTGCCTAGGAAAAAGTTGGTAGCAATCCTTAAAGGAAATGATGGAACTAGATTGACGGAGAAGAGAAGGATGTTTCAGGCGGAGGGAGTGGCACATGCAGAGGCACACGTGCACATGGCCAATCCTGAGGATTTGTGCAAGCAGGTTGACTGGGAGAAGGTTGGGGCACAGCAAAAACAGAGAATAGAGAGTAGGGGAGAGGGAGAGGATGAATGGCTTTGAAGTGATATTTGATTCAAAATTATTAATTTAAAAGTTCATGCCAGCATATTTACAAACCTCTCTGGGCCTCTGTTTTCTTTCTTAAAAAAAAAAAATTTGGAAAGTTAGGGGTTTTTTTTTTTCTCTCTCTCAAAGGCTAAGATAGTGTGATCCTGAGATTATCTAACAAGTGTGTTACAGAATCTAACCCAAATCATTCTAATTTAAATCCATTCCTTCGGTACTTTAAAAAAACATAATGCATTAGAACACACACACCCATAAAAAGTTAAAATTCTAAAATCTAGGAAAAAAATGTTAGGCTACCAAAATGGAATAATTATTGTTTTGATACCAAACCTTCCAAGGATAATGGCAAAGCTTGACCAATGTTAAGATAGCTGTTCATTTTGGGGCACCTTTTTTTTTTTAATATAAATTTTTTTTCCATCATATAGCTGTGCATTTATCATCACAATCAACTTTTTCTTTTTTGTGAAAAATAATATATATATTAAAACGCAACAAATTTCAAAGGACATCACAACAATTAGTTGTAAAACAGATCTCAAAGTTTGGTATGGGTTACAATTCCACAGTTTTAGGATTTTACTACTAGCTGCTCCCAGACACTGGAGATTAAAAGAAATATCAATATGATGATTTAGCAATCACACTCATTTGTTAAACCCTACCTTCTCTGTATAATTCCGCCATCCCCTTTGATCTTTTCCCACTCTTTAGGGGTATTTGAACTATGCCCATTCTAACACTTTCATGTTGAAAGGGGCTGTTGATAATATGGGGTGGGGAATGGAACTAGTTAATGTTCTAGAGAAGCTGGACCCTCTGCATTTCAAGGACTTAACTGGTCTAAAGACCCATCTGGAGGCTGTAGGTTTCTGGAAAGTTACCTTAGTGCATGGAACCTTTATAGAATCTTGTATTATTGCCTTCCGTATTCTTTAGGATCAGCTGGAATGGTTTTGGTTGCGGGTTGGCAAGCTATCATAAATAGCAGTGTCCAAATGAAGCTTGCATAAAAGTGACCTCCAGAGTAGGCTCTCGACTATTTGAACTCTCTCAGCCCTGGTACCTTATTTGTAACGCTTCTTTTCCCCCTTTTGGTCAGGATTTTGGGCAACTTTTTAAACTGCTCTAAGCTTTGTTTTCTCCATGTGTAAAGTGGGTGTAATAATGTAATAAGGTTGTTGCGAAGATAAAATATTGCCCATAAAATGCTTAATGTAGTGCTTTGCACGTGATAAGCACATAGTACACTAGCTAATAGTAGAATTTTTAGTGTCATTATCGGTATTTTTTTGTATTATTGAGAAGTGTCTGGACTCCAATTTGATAAGTTACAAAATTAGGCTATTTTATACCTAAAGAAAAGATAATGAATATTTCTTGCCGCTTCTTTGCTAGATCCCATTTTCCAGCTGGTTAAGACTTTTTTTCACTGTCATTGTCTGGTATGATTTTCCTTTTTATAATTGCTTAAAATTCTCTCCAAGTAGTCTGAGTCCCATTAGACAGAAAACTGTGATGTCTAGCAAATGTACATTATACAAGATGGACCACTTTATTTCTTAAATATTTTGTCTGTGTTTATCTATCTGATATTATGAAGTGTTTGCTTTTTTTTTTTAGAAAACTTCCCCACGTAACTTTAAAAAAAGATTCAAGCATGCTACATAAGATCATAAGCCAATAAGATAGTGCTTTTTAATTTGGGGTTGGAATAGGGCATGCATATTTTAATCGAGTCACAATTTCTGAAGTTCTTTATCTTGATTTGCCTTTGTCAGTATTGTTTTTTAAACTTTCCTCAGACTCCAGGAGAAAGCTGCTGATACCATTGAAGCACTACAGAAAGCTGGAATTAAAGTTTGGGTACTAACAGGAGATAAAATGGAGACTGCAGCAGCCACCTGTTATGCCTGCAAACTTTTTAGGAGAAACACACAACTCCTGGAGCTTACCACCAAGAAAATTGAAGAGCAGAGTTTACACGATGTTCTCTTTGAGTTGAGCAAGACCGTGCTCCGCCACAGTGGCAGTTTAACGAGAGACAACTCAGGGTAGGTGGTGCCCCTGCTGTCCACCACAAAACAGTGTTCTCAGGACCTTCCAAGAAGAGAAGGCACTGTGTTTGGCTGTGTTTTAAAAATGGCACATCAGGAACTTCTTACAATTCCTTATTTATTTCATTGAAACTTACTTTGTCTGATCACCTCATTTTATTAGAGAAGTGTTCTGAGTCCAGGTTAATAAGTATTTTTTAAACATTTTAAATTTAAAAATAGGTATATTGTGCTCGATTTGGCAGCACATATACTAAAATAGGGACAATACAGAGAAGATTAGCATCCCCTGCGCAAGGATGACACGCAAATTCGTGAAGCATTCCATATGTTTTTTTTTTTGAAAGAAAAATGAAAAAGAAAAAAAAAAGGTGTATTTTTGTAAACATTTAAGTTCAGATGTGGCTTTTGTCCTTTACAGCCCCACATGCACATCAAGCTCTCACCTCATGTAAATTTTCACGTGTAATGTTCCCCATAAATGCATCCCATCTATCTTTATTACTGGGGTCACATTCAGTCCTCTAATTCTAAGACAAAATTTGGAGAATTTGAACTTTTACCCACATTTGCAAGGTTGTAGAACCTGATTATATATATATTAGGCATTTGGTTCTCTCCTTGGGCAGCAATAGCAGCACTGGGGACAAGACTAGAGCTATTTCTGTTCAGCATATATAACACATCTCTCTCTCCCTTACTCTCTCCCCCCTCTCCATTTTTTTTTTTTTTTGAATGGGATAATTTTCATCTGCTTCTAAGACAGTTAGGGTGCTCCATTGTAGATTCCTTAGAGTGTCTGCCAGAAGGAGATAGGGAAATATTAATAATGCATGGTTTCTTATTCTATTAAGACAAAACAGCCCAAGGGTTGTTTTTACCCAAGAATATTCAGCAGTTTATTCTGACACATGTTAGGAATGCTGTCTGTGCTGGCTAATTAGATGTGTTATCTGATATTAGATTTCATTTGAATTGTTTCAGATTTTCATTAATGCAGGTGAAGCAAAATCAGGAGTTTAGTCATATGTAAATTTTAAATTATTCATAAATAGTACAAAAATATTTTTCTTTATCTGATCTGCAGAATGTCTGTTTTTGAAACCTAACAGAATAATATGGCCATGTTCTTACCAATGTAGGTAATCTGAGAAGAATACCAAAGAGATATTATATTAGCTGGTGAAGAAAAAGATCAAGTTTAGCAAATGGAGCTAGGAAGTTTAAGAATAAATTTGACTTCTTTACAATGCAAGAATAAACTCTCCTTATATTGTTTCAGAAGTGTTGGAACTTGGGTGTGGATCCACGAATAGAAATGTGTTTTTGCTTTACATAAAATAAGGATATTTAATTAAAACACAACTTAAAAATACAGTCAAAAGTATTACATCCACTACTGTAAAGACGGTATTGATTAAACAAGAAATGTTTTTCCCTTAATCCCTTGATTGTGGATTTGTAACATCTGTAGCTAGCAAAACAATTTGTATGTCTTCTAAACTCTGTAAATTTAGCTATTGAATATTCTTTCGTACTTGTATCATCTAACAGACTTTCAACAGATATGCAAGACTACGGTTTAATTATTGATGGAGCTGCATTGTCTTTAATAATGAAACCCCGAGAAGATGGAAGTTCTGGCAACTACAGAGAACTCTTCCTTGAAATCTGCCGAAACTGCAGTGCAGTGCTGTGCTGTCGAATGGCTCCTTTGCAGAAGGCACAGGTTGATACTTTATTTCTATTTTAATTAGTTAATGATTGAGATACATTTAAATACTGAAAATCTTTCATTAGTTTTTTTTTTTTTTTTATTAACGGAAAGAAAAAAAAAAGAAATTAACACAACATTTAGAAATCATATCATTCTACATATGCACTCAGTAATTCTTAACATCATCACATAGATGCATGATCATTGTTTCTTAGTACATTTGTATCGGTTTAGAGGAACTAGCAACACAACAGAAAAAGATATAAAATGTTAATATAAAGAAAAGAAATAAAAGTAGTAGTAATAGTAAAAAACAACAACAACAAACAAACCAACAAGCAAACAAAAACAAAAAAAACCCTATAGCTCAGATGCAGCTTCATTCAGTATTTTAACATGATTACTTTACAATTAGGTATTATTGTGCTGTCCATTTTTGAGTTTTTGTATCTAGTCCTGTTGCACAGTCTGTATCCCTTCAGCTTCAATTACCCATTGTCTTACCCTGTTTCTAACTCCTGCTGAACTCTGTTACCAATGACATATTTCAAGTTTATTCTCGAATGTCCGTTCACATCAGTGGGACCATACAGTATTTGTCCTTTAGTTTTTGGCTGGATTCACTCAGCATAATATTCTCTAGGTCCATCCATGTTATTACATGGTTCATAAGTTTATCTTGTCTTAAGGCTGCATAATATTCCATCGTATGTATATACCACAGTTTGTTTAGCCACTCTTCTGTTGATGGAGATTTTGGCTGTTTCCATCTCTTTGCAATTGTAAATAACGCTGCTATAAACATTGGTGTGCAAATGTCCGTTTGTGTCTTTGCCCTTAAGTCCTTTGAGTAGATACCTAGCAATGGTATTGCTGGGTCGTATGGCAATTCTATATTCAGCTTTTTGAGGAACCGCCAAACTGCCTTCCACAGTGGTTGCACCCTTTGACATTCCCACCAACAGTGGATAAGTGTGCCTCTTTCTCCGCATCCTCTCCAGCACTTGTCATTTTCTGTTTTGTTGATAATGGCCATTCTGGTGGGTGTGAGATGATATCTCATTGTGGTTTTGATTTGCATTTCTCTAATGGCCAGGGACATTGAGCATCTCTTCATGTGCCTCTTGGCCATCCGTATTTCTTCTTCTGGTAGGTGTCTGTTTAAGTCTTTTTCCCATTTTGTAATTGGGTTGGCTGTCTTTTTGTTGTTGAGTTGAATAATCTCTTTATAAATTCTGGATACTAGACCTTTATCTGATATGTCGTTTCCAAATATTGTCTCCCATTGTGTAGGCTGTCTTTCTACTTTCTTGATGAAGTTCTCTGATGCACAAAAGTGTTTAATTTTGAGGAGCTCCCATTTATTTATTTCCTTCTTCAGTGTTCTTGCTTTAGGTTTAAGGTCCATAAAACCACCTCCAGCTGTAAGATCCATAAAATATCTCCCAACATTTTCCTCTATCTGTTTTATGGTCTTAGACCTAATGTTTAGATCTTTGATCCATTTTGAGTTAACTTTTGTATAGGGTGTGAGAGATGGGTCTTTTTTCATTCTTTTGCATATGGATATCCAGTTCTCTAGGCACCATTTATTGAAGAGACTGCTCTGTCCCAGGTGAGTTGGCTTGACTGCCTTATCAAAGATCAAATGTCCATAGATGAGAGGGTCTATATCTGAGCACTCTATTCGATTCCATTGGTCGATATATCTATCTTTATGCCAATGCCATGCTGTTTTGACCACTGTGGCTTCATAATATGCCTTAAAGTCAGGCAGCGCGAGACCTCCAGCTTCGTTTTTTTTCCTCAAGATGTTTTTAGCAATTCGGGGCACCCTGCCCTTCCAGATAAATTTGCTTATTGGTTTTTCTATTTCTGAAAAATAAGTTGTTGGGATTTTGATTGGTATTGCATTGAATCTGTAAATCAATTTAGGTAGGATTGACATCTTAACTATATTTAGTCTTCCAATCCATGAACACGGTATGCCCTTCCATCTATTTAGGTCTTCTGTGATTTCTTTTAGCAGTTTTTTGTAGTTTTCTTTATATAGGTTTTTTGTCTCTTTGGTTAAATTTATTCCTAGGTATTTTATTCTTTTAGTTGCGATTGTAAATGGGATTCGTTTCTTGATTTCCGCCTCAGCTTGTTCATTACTAGTGTATAGAAAAGCTACAGATTTTTGAATGTTGATCTTGTAGCCTGCTACTTTGCTGTACTCATTTATTAGCTCTAGTAATTTTGTTGTGGATTTTTCTGGGTTTTCTACATATAGTATCATATCGTCTGCAAACAGTGATAGTTTTACTTCTTCCTTTCCAATTTTGATGCCTTGTATTTCTTTTTCTTGCCTAATTGCTCTGGCTAGAACTTCCAACACAATGTTGAATAGTAGTGGTGATAGTGGACATCCTTGTCTTGTTCCTGATCTTAGGGGGAAAGTTTTCAATTTTTCCCCATTGAGGATGATATTAGCTGTGGGTTTTTCATATATTCCCTCTATCATTTTAAGGAAGTTCCCTTGTATTCCTATCTTTTGAAGTGTTTTCAGCAGGAAAGGATGTTGAATCTTGTCAAATGCCTTCTCTGCATCAATTGAGATGATCATGTGATTTTTCTGCTTTGATTTGTTGATATGGTGTATTACATTAATTGATTTTCTTATGTTGAACCATCCTTGCATACCTGGGATGAATCCTACTTGGTCATGATGTATAATTCTTTTAATGTGTTGTTGGATACGATTTGCTAGAATTTTGTTGAGGATTTTTGCATCTGTATTCATTAGAGAGATTGGTCTGTAGTTTTCTTTTTTTGTAATATCTTTGCCTGGTTTTGGTATTAGGGTGATGTTGGCTTCATAGAATGAATTAGGTAGTTTTCCCTCCACTTCGATTATGTTGAAGAGTTTGAGGAGAGTAGGTACTAATTCTTTCTGGAATGTTTGATAGAATTCACATGTGAAGCCGTCTGGTCCTGGACTTTTCTTTTTAGGGAGCTTTTGAATAACTAATTCAATCTCTTTACTTGTGATTGGTTTGTTGAGGTCGTCTATTTCTTCTTGAGTCAAAGTTGGTTGTTCATGTCTTTCCAGGAACCTGTCCATTTCTTCTAAATTGTTGTATTTATTAGCGTAAAGTTGTTCATAGTATCCTGTTATTACCTCCTTTATTTCTGTGAGGTCAGTAGTTATGTCTCCTCTTTCATTTCTAATCTTATTTATTTGCATCCTCTCTCTTCTTCTTTTTGTCAATCTTGCTAAGGGCCCATCAATCTTGTTGATTTTCTCATATAACCAACTTCTGGTCTTATTGATTTTCTCTATTGTTTTCATGTTTTCAATTTCATTTATTTGTGCTCTAATCTTTGTTATTTCTTTCCTTTTGCTTGCTTTGGGATTAGTTTGCTGTTCTTTCTCCAGTTCTTCCAAGTGGACAGTTAATTCCTGCATTTTTGCCTTTTCTTCTTTTCTGATAAAGGCATTTAGAGCAATAAATTTCCCTCTTAGCACTGCCTTTGCTGCGTCCCATAAGTTTTGATATGTTGTGTCTTCATTTTCATTTGCCTCTAGGTATTTACTAATTTCTCTTGCAATTTCTTCTTTGACCCACTTGTTGTTTAAGAGTGTGTTGTTGAGCCTCCATGTATTTATGAATTTTCTGGCCCTCCGCCTATCATTGATTTCCAACTTCATTCCTTTATGATCCGAGAAAGTGTTGTGTATGATTTCAATATTTTTAAATTTGTTAAGACTTGCTTTGTGACCCAGCATATGGTCTATCTTTGAGAATGATCCATGAGCACTTGAAAAAAAGGTGTATCCTGCTGTTGTGGGATGTAATGTCCTATAGATGTCTGTTAAGTCAAGTTCATTTATAGTAATATTCAGGTTCTCTATTTCTTTATTGATCCTCTGTGTAGATGTTCTGTCCATTGATGAGAGTGGTGAATTGAAGTCTCCAACTATTATGGTATATGTGTCTATTTCCCTTTTCAGTGTTTGCAGTGTATTCCTCACGTATTTTGGGGCATTCTGGTTCGGTGCGTAAATATTTATGATTGTTATGTCTTCTTGCTTAATTGTTCCTTTTAATAGTATATAGTGTCCTTCTTTGTCTCTTTTAACTGTTTTACATTTGAAGTCTAATTTGTTGGATATTAGTATAGCCACTCCTGCTCTTTTCTGGTTTTTGTTTGCATGAAATATCTTTTCCCAACCTTTCACTTTCAACCTATATTTATCTTTGGGTCTAAGATGTGTTTCCTGTAGACAGCATATAGAAGGATCCTGTTTTTTAATCCATTCTGCCAGTCTATGTCTTTTAATTGGGGAATTCAGTCCATTGACATTTAGAGTTATTACTGTTTGGATAATATTTTCCTCTACCATTTTGCCTTTTGTATTATATATATCATATCTGACTTTCCTTCTTTCTACACTTTTCTCCATGTCTCTCTCTTCTGTCTTTTTGTATCTGACTCTAGTGCTTCCTTTAGTGTTTCTTGCAGAGCTGGTCTCTTGGTCACAAATTCTCTTAGTGACTTTTTGTCTGAGAATGTTTTAATTTCTCCCTCATTTTTGAAGGACAATTTTGCTGGATATAGGAGTCTTGGCTGGCAGTTTTTCTCTTTTAGTAACTTAAATATATCATCCCACTGTCTTCTAGCTTCCATGGTTTCTGCTGAGAAATCTACACATAGTCTTATTGGGTTTCCCTTGTATGTGACGGATTGTTTTTCTCTCGCTGCCTTCAAGACCCTCTCTTTCTCTTTGACCTCTGACATTCTAACTAGTAAGTGTCTTGGGGAACACCTATTTGTGTCTAATCTCTTTGGGGTGCGCTGCACTTCTTGGATCTGTAATTTTAGGTCTTTCATAAGAGTTGGGAAATTTTCAGTGATAATTTCTTCCATTAGTTTTTCTCCTCCTTTTCCCTTCTCTTCTCCTTCTGGGATACCCACTACACATATATTTGTACGGTTCACATTGTCCTTGAGTTCCCTGATACCTTGTTCAAATTTTTCCATTCTTTTCTGGATAGTTTCTGTTTCTTTTTGGAATTCAGATGTTTCATCCTCCAAATCACTAATTCTATCTTCTGTTTCTTTAAATCTGTCATTGTAGGTATCCATTGTTTTTTCCATCTTTTCTACTTTATCTTTCACTTCCATAAGTTCTGTGATTTGTTTTTTCAGTTTTTCTATTTCTTCTTTATGTTCAGCCCATGTCTTCCTCATGTCCTCCCTCAATTTATCGATTTCATTTTTGAAGAGGTTTTCCATTTCTGTTCGTATATTCAGCATTAGTTGTTTCAGCTCCTGTATCTCATTTGAACTATTGGTTTGTTCGTTTGACTGGGCCATATGTTCAATTTTCTGAGCGTGATCCGTTATCTTCTGCTGGCGTCTGGGCATTTAGTCAGATTTCCCCGGGTGTTCGACCCCACAGGTTGAAAGATTTTTCTGTGCAATCTCTGGGTTCTGTTCTTCCTATCCTGCCCAGTAGGTGGCGCTCGTGGCACACGCCTGTCTGTGGGTTCCACCAGCGAAAGTTGCTGTGGGTCCCTCAACTCTGGAAAACTCTCGCCGTAGGGGAGGTTCGGCAACCGAAGCGTCTTGGAAGAATGCCAGCCGGCCCGGGGTTCCAAACGCGGGGAGGGTCGCCGGCCGTCGCAGCACAGGAGAGCGTCCGGCCAAATTAGCCAGTCGGCCCGGGGCACCAAGCGTGGCGGGAGGGCGCCAGCTGTCGCAGCCCGGGAGAGTACACTGTTCCCAGCCGACGGGGGAGTCACGTGTTTGGAAGGGATCCCCCGGTCACTGTTCTCCGCAGTCTGGGGATTTCCAACCCAACTATCTCAGTTGTTCCGGGGGGCCTCGTGTGGTGGGGGCACCAGCCGCCGCGGCCTAAGGGGACCGCCTGTCCAGTTCTACCAGCTGGCACAGGAAGGTGGAAGGGAGGGACTCCGGTCGCTTGCCGTCCCACCCAGGAAAGCCCGTGCCCCTTGGTGATCTCACCGGAGCTGGTTCTCCCAGATAGTCAGCCGTTCCAGGATGGGGTACGCTGTCCCTTTGATCTCCCTCGTGGTTCCGGGAGCTGCTCTGTATTATCTTCACTCCCCCAGTAGCTGTTCTGGAGGAGGAAAGGTGAGGGTGGCAAGGCTGTCGAGGCTGGTGGCGGAGGAGCACGGTGAAGGCGGGGGAAGAGGGCACCGTGGTGGTTAGAGAGCAGCCGGAGCAGGAGGGGGAAGAGAGGGGAGAAGGAGGGCGGGCGGCTCGGCTGCTGCGGGGGCGTGGGCGCCGCGCGTCGGGCCGGCGGAGAAAGAGAGGGGAGAAGGAGGGCGGGCGGCTCGGCTGCTGCGGGGGCGTGGGCGCCGCGCGTCGGGCCGGCGGAGAAAGAGAGGGGAGAAGGAGGGCGGGCGGCTCGGCTGCTGCGGGGGCGTGGGCGCCGCGCGTCGGGCCGGCGGAGAAAGAGAGGGGAGAAGGAGGGCGGGCGGCTCGGCTGCTGCGGGGGCGTGGGCGCCGCGCGGCGGGCCGGCGGAGAAAGAGAGGGGAGAAGGAGGGCGGGCGGCTCAGCTGCTGCGGGGGCGTGGGCGCTGCGCGGCGGGCCGGCGGAGAAAGAGAGGGGAGAAGGAGGGCGGGCGGCTCGGCTGCTGCGGGGGCGTGGGCGCCGCCCGGCGGGCCGGCGGAGAAAGAGCCTTTCATTAGTTTTTATAATCACTGATTTTTTTTTAATCTAGTGAAGTTATCACCTTTTTTTTTATAAATTGAAGCACAAGTTTAAAATGATAGAAATAAAAATATGGAACTTATTTTGCTTGTTGTGATTAAACATGTGGTTAGTTGGGTGTGGATTGAATCAAATATATGACCTCTGCAGATGCAAAGCCCAGGAGAGATTCCCTGTCTTTTCATGTAAAATAAAATCATATCCACAGAAATAGCTCATTTATTAAGAATCCATACTAAAGATGGCTGGGGAGGGAACTAACATTTATTGAGCATCTACTGTGTACCATTTTACAGGTAAGAATTCATTTAATCTTAATAACTGTGATGAGTATGTGTATCCTAATTTTACAAATGAAGTTTCTAAGATGCTGAAAAATGAAACAACTTGCCAAAAAGTTGAAAAATAGCAGTCAGAATTTAATTCCTAGTCTATTTGACTCCAAGTCTACTACCCACTCTGCCATGTTAATCTGGGGAAACAAGTATTTTTTAAGGGTTAGCTTCAAATTGATACCAGCTTAAATTTAGTAATATGTACAAATGTTACTCCTATATAGTTCTATTTCCTTTCCCTCCTTTTTGTGGTCATGTTATATAAAGATGTATTATAAATAATACATCTATTAATGTTACAAACCTAGCAATACAGTACTGTCATAATTTTTATCATCTGTAGCCATTTCTTTAACCTGTTACAGCTTGTTCCCACCCATATTTTTTGTGTTTACTGGCAAATACATTACATTTACCCATACTATCAACCCAACAATACATTCTATACATTTTATTTTATGCAACTGCTTTTTTAACTCAGTTTTTTAAAAAGGTGAAAAGGTGCATTTATAATGTCTTTATAATCATATAAGTACCTTTGCTGTGATCATTGCTTTTTCATGTGGATTTGAATTACTGTCTAGGATCACTTGCAATTTTGCCTGACAGAATTCTTTTAGAGAAATTCTTTTCATGTTTCTTATAAGGTGGGTGTGCTAGCAACAAATATTCTTAGTTGTTGTTTATCTGGCAAAGTCTTTATTTCAACTTCATTTTTCAAAGATAGCTTTGCTGGGCAGAGGATTTTTGGTTGATAGTTTTTTGTTGTTTTTTTCCTTTTAGCACTTTAAATGTTATTCCATACCTCCAGTGCCTCCATTGTTTCTGCTGAGAAGTCAGCTGTTAATCTTGATAGATGTTTTAGTTTTCTAGGCTGCTAAAAGCAAATACCACAAAATAGGTCTGGTTAAACTATGGGAATTTATTTGCTCATGTTTTGAGGCTAGGAATATGTCCAAATTAAGGCATTATCAAGGCAATGCTTTCTTCCCAAAGATCAGCTGCTGTTGATCCATGGCTCCTCTTCCACATGGCAGGGCACATGGCAGCATCTGCTAGTCTCTCCGTTCTCTTCTGGGCTTCATTGATTTCAGTTTATTGTTACGTGGCTTTCTCTGTCTTTCATGTCTTCATTCTGATTATAAAGGACTCCAGTAATAGGGTTAAAACTCCTACTCTGATTGAGGTGGGTCACACCGTAACTGAAGTAGCCTCATCAAAAGGTCATACTTACAATGGGTCCACACCCACAGGAATGGGTTAAATTTAAGAATATATTTTTCTGGAGTACATACAGCTTCAGACCACCACAATGGGTTTGTTTGTTTTTTAAAATGATGAGTCATTTTTCTCTTGCTATTTCCAAATTATCTCCATCTTTGAGTTTTGACATCTTACTGTGATGTCTCTGTTTGCAGATATCTTTGCATTTATCCTGTTTAGAATTCATTGAGCTTTCTTGATGTGTAAGTTACCAATTTTCAGTAAATCTGGGAAGTTTCAGACATTATTTCTTCGAATATTTATTCTCCTTTTATGCCTCTCCTTCTGGTATTCCCATTATATTGTGCATGTTGGTGCACTTAATATGGTCCCACATTTCTCTGCAGCCCTGTTCATTTTTTTTCATTCTATTTTTCTCTCTGTTCTTTAGCTTGCATAATCTATCAGCATATCTTCAACTTTGCTAATTCTTTCTTCTACCAGTTCAAATCTACTGTTGAACCCCTCTAATCAGTTTTTTATTTCACTTTTTGTACTTTTCAACTTTAGATATTCCAAAAGTAAATTGGTTGTTTTATTTCCTTTCTATATCTTTATTGATATTCTCTAGTTGATGTGACATTATAATGCCTTCCTTTGCATCTTTAATCATACTTAGTCTTAGTTCTGTGAACATGTTTATAATTATTAGTTTTAAGTCTTTTCTATTAAATCTAACATCTGGTCATTATTATAGACAGTTCTGTTGCCTGCTTTTGTTTGTTTTTCCCCCCGGTGTTTGGGTTATACCTTCATACTGTCCTGGTTTTTTCATACCTAGTAATTTTTTTTTTGATTGTTCGATTTAGGTACTATATTGTAACAATTCTGGACTTTGGTCCTGTCTCTATCCCAGAGCTTGTTACTGCTGTTTGCTTGTTTATTTGTTTAGTGACTGGCTGGATTATTTTGGTGACATCTACTTCATTACACAGTGCTGCATCTCTGATGTTACTCCTCAGTGAGGCAGAGATTAGGGCACGCCACAGTGACCCTGGATGACAGTGATACTGGGCTTCCTCTCTTCCCTGACCAGGCCAACTTTTAACCTCCACTAACTGCTGGATGGTTGCTCTGTTGTTTTCAAAAATACACTTGGGCATAAATTGCTTCACAAACAAATTCAATCAAATGATGTCTCCTCGGAAGAATATTTTTGGAGGTCAGTGTTTGATATGTGTTCTGACTCTGGGAGTTCCTCTCAGGTACCTTATTCTCTAGTTCTCTCCTGCAAACTAGCTGACCTACAGTCTAGGCTGTATCTTTATCAAATCCACAAATCTCTTCCCATTGTATTTCATCATAGCCTCACTGTTCTTGAAAGTGCCCTTTGACTTGACCTCTCATGCTCTGTTATATGCTTTTCCTTTGGGAAGAGATTGAGAGCTATCTGTTCTTACAGCCTGCTTCTTCCCACAGGCAAAGGCCCTGAGCCAGGGCCCTAGAGCTGGGGAGGGGGCTGTGGAGTAGGCAGCAGCACTCCACAAGGGTTAATATAGTGGGGGTCAGTTATTTTCAGCTTCCTGTGCCCAAATTGGAACCTCCATTCCAAGAGTGATGTCTGGGCAGAAGAAGGGACTGTCACCTCTCAACTGCACTTGCTCAGGATGTGGTCTCAGGAACAGGTAGCTGGGGGCATGGTGAGAAAACACTAAAGCTTGCCAAGTAGTTGCTGGGGGAAGAGGGAACCCTGTGTTCTTAGCTGTAGCATTCTGGGTGAAGTTTCTGCCCTGCTGAGTTTATGGTGGGAAGGAAGTACTGGTCTTGTTTCACATACCACAGATTCTAACCTTTCTTACTGAATATTCATAGATTTTTCTAAATAGATGTTCCTTCTATGTTTGCAGATAGGATTATTCCAAAAAGTTTTAAATGGTGGTGGTGGTGGTTTTTCTAATAGTTTTCACAAGTTGCACTGGAGAACAGGTCAGTGGAGCTCCTCATGCTGCAATGCCAGAAGTTGATACCCCTAAAAATATAAAAACAAGATCCACTTTGGCTAATTCTCAGTGAAGGCAATCTGATACTTCAGAATTCATATACATTCTATTTGACATAAAAATACTTTGATAGCGTAATCTCTTTCTTTTATGTTTGACAATATGTGTAAACTTTATATAATTATTCTCAGAATGACAAGGATTTCATGTTTGCCCCTTCATTTATTCCATGTTACTTTTTTTTTGTTTTCAACTAACTTTTGCAATCTGTTTATGCATATTAATTTGTTAATGAATTAATTTTGTGTTTAATTCTCTTTTTGAAACAAGAGTGAAATCAATGCATCTTTCTCCATCTTTTCAGTTTTATATGTTCAGTATATATCATTATACATAAACACATAAATGTTAAAAAAAACAATAAAGAAATGAACAAAAATTTGACTATTAGTTGCATTAAGTTGTCAGATTTGGTTTTGCACTTATGACAATTTAAAAATTAAAATAGCATTAAGAAGAGCTTGTTTTAAAAAATAGAAGCTTAACATCCAATGAAATGCAATGTTCAGTTTTCCCCTATGTATTTAAATACGTTTCTCTTATATATTTAAATATCTTTCTCTTACATATTTAAATATGAGTAAGCAGTAACCTAAAACTACTTCATAGGTTTCATATCTTTATCTTCAGTTTGCCTACCAGCCTTTTTTTTTTATTTACCACATTGTAATCCTACCATAGTTACTTATACTGTATTTATTTTGCTTTCAATAAGAAAGATATTTTATCCTATATAGACAAGCTAGATTGAAGATAATGAATTGAGCAATTAATTTTTTCCTTTTCATGAGTAATTTCATGTCTGTGTTACTTCTGCCTAGCTAATGAATAGCCTGAGTAAAAATAAAGCAGAGAAAATAAATTCTACATTTATTTCTCTTACAGATTGTTAAATTAATTAAACTTTCAAAAGAGCACCCTATCACTTTAGCAATTGGTGATGGTGCAAATGATGTCAGCATGATCCTGGAAGCACATGTGGGCATAGGTAAGCCGTTATCTTTTCATTTTGGTTACCTGCAAATCTTGGTAACCAAGATTTGTCACTTTAGCTAGGAGATACAGCCGAAGGAAATATCATAGAATTTAGATGGTACATTTAAGACACCATCTGCAATTGAGTGCATTCTTGGAAAACCTCGGAATAATGGCTTAGCTAACCTTATTTTGCTTTTTCCTATTTTTATTTGCATGGTGATGAAAAAGGATTTATACAGCACTTTTATCCCTTTTTATAGGTGTCATTGGAAAGGAAGGTCGTCAGGCTGCAAGGAACAGTGACTATGCAATACCCAAATTTAAGCATTTAAAGAAGATGCTACTTGTTCATGGGCATTTTTATTATATTAGGATATCTGAGCTTGTGCAATACTTCTTTTATAAGGTAGTATTCTTTCCCTTGCTCCTATCACTGTTTCAATGGCATATAATGTACATGAACCCAATGACACATTTGTCAGAGTAACTTGATGCTACCAGGGGAATTTTTCTCAATAAATAGAAGTAACTACCAGAAAGTTAAACATAATCCTATTACTACAAGAGGGAACCCCCAGCACGTTTTTCACATTGACAAAATTCAGTGTGGCACCAATATAAAGATATCAGTAGTGAAGTATTTGAGGAATGGGCATCCTTTTATAATTCCTTTCAATAATTCTTTTTTCATTCTAGTCCTGCAACTTAAATTCTTTCTTATTTATATTGACACCTGTATTGCCTTCTCATTTCTTTTACATCGTCTGTTCCTAGAACGGCCAGAACATAGTCATGTGTACATTTTAGGTACATTATTGAAATAAGAGAATAATTTTTAATGCACATTACCTGTTCTTCTGTAAGAATAGAAGAACATGTCTGGATCACCTTCTCCAAATAAAGTGGTACTACATTGACATATTCTTCAAGGAATTTTCCTATAAGTAAAGGATACTTCTTACAGTATATCTTAGAACTGACAACTTGTGACTTGTCTTTCAGAATGTCTGCTTCATTTTCCCTCAGTTTTTATACCAGTTCTTCTGTGGATTTTCACAACAGGTCAGTTCTAGTATTTCAAATTAGAAGCCTACCTGAGCCCTTATTTTCCTTCCACCGTATTGCTTTGCTGCGTCAGGGAGAGAGTAGATTGCCAAAAGTATGTAGGCAAACCCTCCCTGGGAAGATGTTGAAGAAGGCAAAAGTACACCTCCATCCTCCTGCCTCTCTCGAGTACATGCGTTTTCCCCAGTTGCATATAGGGGTAAAGGAACAGGGTATGGCACCAGGGATCATGCTCTGGCCATTTCCCAGCTCTCCCCAAATTCTGCTGACTTCGTATTTTTAAGTGCTGATACACTTCTTAAATGTAGTCCAGTTGGTGATGAGACTGAGAGAAACTTTCCTCCCCTCCAGGGTCCAGGGTGGTACTTTGTTGGGCTTTCTCTCTGAAAGATGGTAGAATAATCGACTTTAAATCTTATATCCTTGACCCTTTCATCATCATTAAAATTTGGTATATTTTTTAAATGTGCTTTAGAGGCAATCTTGACTGGGGAAAGGAATGGAGGATCTCCTGAGGCAATTGCTGCAGAGGCAAATATCTCCTTCCTATCATTTATTTGCTTATTCTGTCCTGCTCAATTGGACTGTGGGCCAACTGCTTTGACCTTGAAGGGACTAGCATTGGGTGCAATTGAAGTTCAAAGACAGGGATGAGAATTGCATGTAGCTTGCAGTGGCAGAATGAGATGGCCACTGTCTTCTGTCAGGCGAAATTTTAATTCCAACTAGTTTACATAATGAAACTTCAAAAAATGTCCTGGTCATTCTGTATCTGTAGGAAGATGGCTCTTTATGGATTTTAGAATGTTCATGCTTGTGGTTCTTTGTAAATGAAAAAAGAAATCTATTTAAATAAGACATCCAGAATGTTTATAAAAATGCAACAGAGTATTGTTTTCAGTTTAATTTTTTTCCTTCTTACAGACTTTATATGATACCGCATATCTTACACTCTACAATATCAGTTTCACTTCCCTCCCAATTCTCTTGTACAGTCTGATGGAACAACATGTCAGTATAGATATGCTCAAGAGAGACCCTTCACTGTACAGGTATGTGGCTCACAAACCAGTTTTCTCTGGAGCAAATTGTTAAAATTCCTTTAAACAAATATGTGACTGACATTATTTTAAAGCCAGTGTATCAGTTAATACACTTACTTCTACAGGTAATCCTTGAAGCAGGAAGCAATGTAATTTAAATGAATATACTTCAAGTTTGGATAGGTAAAAGTTGCATTCGAGATGAACATAAACCAGTTTGTATCTTACCATGCTTTTTGATAGTTAAGAAAAACTAGCCACATTGTGACTCCTGTAAATTCATAGCCCACGTTATATTTTAAAAACTAAGTGTATTCTATTCAGTGAGAGAAAAAGAAAAGAAAAGCTAACAGATCTTGGTGTGCTTAAAATGTTCTTTTTTAATAAAGAAAAAAATGTTTTTCTGCCATTTCAGAACTACACTCCAGGATCTCTGGCAGATTTTATGTGTTACTGTATTTTGGATTTTTTTTAAATTGAACTTTTTATGTTCAGGTAATTTTAGATTCATATGTAGTTGTAAGAAATGGTACAGAGAGCTCTTGTGTATCTTTATCTAGTTTACCCCAATGGTAACATTTTACAAACATCATACAAAACAGTAGCACAATGTCACATCCAAGGTATTGACATTGATTCCATCAACTCTTACTCAGATTTCTCCACTTTTGCTTGTACTCATGTGTGTGCCCACACGTGTGTGTATTTAATTCTATGCCATTTTCATATATATAGATTCATGTATTCACCATCACAAACAATACTTGCTTCACCTGTGAGAGATTTTGTAGAAACTATTATGCTGATTTCACTGCCTTTCTCAGAATATTAAGCCATTATATGTGCTCTTGAAGTACTGATTTCCAAAATAATCACTTTAGCCAACAATAAAAAGGCAAAGTTTTGAGTTTGTTGTAAGTACTTAATAATATAGGAATAAGCATAAGAAAATAGAAGAGTATGCACTCTATTAGACATGCATCCAGAAGGAATCCTGCAGATCATCTCTTATTGAATGAACAGGTATATTCAAGCCTGAAAAGAAGTCATACCATGAATTGTGTAACAAACTTGTGGTCTTCACTCTATTTTAATCGCTGAATGCTGGACATTGTGCATTGTTTTCTGTGTTGATTACTTTCAGAGGCAAAAGAAGTGTGAGCTATGACATCTGTCTGCCTATTGTGAATTTACAAGCTAATTTTTAAATAAAATATTTAAACAAAAATCAGTCATGAATATTTAGGCGTAGTAAAATGCTACATCCGGAAAACATTTTGCTTTTGCTGCCAGGGGGCTCCAACTTAATGTTTATCAGTCATACACATTTTACATTGTCAAAATTGTTTAGACCATCATAGAATATTTTCTTCCTTTTTATTTTGGTTATGAGTCTCTGTTTCTGTTGTAATACCTTTGTGTTAAAAGCTGTCTCAAGTCCTTTCTGAAACCAAGTATGGTATTGAGTGAAGTATCAAACTGTGCAGAGCAATCAGAAAACACTGAATGTGTAATTTAGGTACAAATTGAGTGATATAAGCTGTGGGTGAAGAAGAGTATGGTCTGGAATCAACACAGAAGACTTAATGGAGATCAGAGAGCATATTCTGAGCCTAAACAGTGGGTGGACATGTAGACATGGCGGAGAAGTGGATAGGCTTTGTATGGGTTGAGGATGATAAGTCCCCCCCAAATAGGGAGAAATACTCAAAGGTATGCATTAGATCTTGTTACTTCTTACTAACAAGAAACACTGTTTCATAATTTTGTATATACCAGTGAGGCTCCTTTCCTCCTCAAAGAGCAGAATTTGCCACTGATTATACCAAAGGATATGAAGTTTTTAGTCTTTTTGCTCCAAGCTAGGTCCATGCATGGGTACTGCTAACCTAGGGGGAAAACTCCAGTGATTTACAGCTCTTCACCTACCTAGAAAAAGGAATAATAACTACAAAGCTCTGGAGAATGGTTGGGATTATGGTGTGAATATAATGAAATTAACTGAGACTGTATAATGAGAATACAGTTATCTCACATTTTTCTTTATACAGAGATATTGCCAAGAATGCCCTACTCCGCTGGCGAGTGTTCATTTATTGGACATTCTTAGGAGTATTTGATGCTCTGGTATTTTTCTTTGGTGCTTATTTCATGTTTGAGAATACAACAGTGACCAGCAATGGACAGGTTAGTATTTAACTTGATCTTGTGAACTTAGCTACTATGAATACACCCTCCTAATCCTACGTGATCATTTTGTCAATCCAATACTGCCTGTGAGGATGTCTATTGGGTTTGGGTGTCATAAGAAGATAAACATATTTGTGTATCTACTTATCAAATTGCTTTAAAGAATACATTATATTAGTGCTCAGCGTCAGTAAATGCCATGCTCTAGACAGCTTCCTGCTGATTGTAAAGAATATCCTTTCTGAGGTTTTTCAGATTTTTTTTTCATAGTTTACATTTCACCATTAGTCATTACTCTTGTGGTTCAATTAGATCGTTCAAGCATTACTTTTTTTAATATGAGAATTAATTTCATATTTAACATTTTTTACTGTTTTTCACATGTACTTATCTTTATCTGTTTTCTTTGCAATGAATAAATTTATAGCTTTCTTGTAGACATTCAGCTCTCTGATTGTTAATATAATTTCTGGGGGTTTGTTTTATTTGTATCTTGCTTTTTTTTTTTCCTTTTTTGCTACTTGCTTCTCTTCCCACCCTCAGATAATGACTACCAACACACATATGGTAAGACAATATGGGTTTGTCCTTTCTTTATGTTTTCGGAGTGCATTACAAATAAAATATTTCTTGAAAATATTTTCAAATGTGACTTCTTCTGTGTGCTTTGTAGTAGAAATTCTGTTAGCTGCTCCTGCCTTCTATCACTTTAGAATTTTAAAGTTGTGCTAGAATAGTCTGTGTACATTTTGATCATTTGTATTTGGTGTTTTCTCTCTGGATTTCTGTGTCAGGATTGCCAATTAAGTCAGTGACTTTTTAAAAATTGATTTGATGTATTTGTTTTTCCCTTTACTTATGTTTAAAAGGCAACACAAGCAGGTATGTGAAGCCTATTGGGGAAATTGTTTTTGAATATGACACACCTAGGCTATCAGAGAGAATAGTGAGATGCAATGAGTAGTCTAGAGTTCTCTACTTAAATGTCACCAGTTAAATACTGGCTATGCAAATAAATACTGCTATTGACATCAGAAAAATTCTTCTTCAGCGACTCCTTCAGGGTAATTTATAAGCAGAATTTATTTCATTTCATATTTAACCTAATACTTCTTTTCATTCTTGTGTATTTCTCTTATAAAATTTCCTTCTGGGCCAAACTTTAAGTAAGCATTTTGCATGTATCTTAAAAAGAATTAAAATTTTATATACCAAGAACTGAATTTCCAAGATCAGTAACAACAATAAGCACCATTCATCCAGTACTTTATTTTGCAGTTTACTTTCACAGACATTATCCTGTTTGCAATCACCCTTTACATTGGACATTATTGTTATGTTAACATTGAGTAAACTGGAGTTCAGCCGAGTTAAATAACTGTACAATGTCAGATAATTAATAAGTGGCAGGGCCTAGAACTTGGACCTAGAATGTTTGGGGCAAAATGTTATAGTATTTGTTTTATTTCATGCTGCTTCTTAATTAATTTCAGTATTACAGAGTAAAAATGATAGCTACTTCTCAAGAAGTATGTAATGATAAAAGGCTGATTTAAGGGTGGGGGGAAAGGGCACATACATTAAAAAGTCCTGCTGGCTGGCGTGCACTCTGGAAATGAGAGTGCTGATTGAATCAGCCCTGAATGGTTCTTATAGCATAGTCCCCAGAGTGACACCTTAGCAGCAAGAGGCTTAAGCAGTGTCTCTTCTTTCTTTTCAAGTCCCCTGCAGTCGTGATGCATCTCCAGCCAGTGTCATCACCCATTCTCCATGCTATTTTTGGCTGGTGGTTGCAGTGATGTTTTTGATCTGAGGGTTTCTTCAAGTTCCATACTGCCTTCTACTTCTTATCTTCTGTTTCCTTTAACTGTTACTTGAAGTTACCTTGAACCATCATAAAGCTTCTGGGATGATCTTTTCCTTGACCCTTTTATCCTTTGTGTGCCTTTGATCAGCCATTAGTGGACAAAACTGTCCATTAGAATTTGAAATGATGCAGAAAGGGAGAACAAAATAAACAAATTGACCAGCACCATTCAAACTAAGAAAATCCCAGTATGATGCCAACACTTGTTGGCTGAGAGCTTTTTATAGCACTCATTCTATTGTACTTGCTGGCTTGTCATGACAAAGTATATATGAGTGCAGTGTTCAGTATTGTATTTGACTTAAATATGTATAATATACATTTTTTAAATATAAAAACCTTAGAGACAGTGTTATTATGAAACAGCACACAGAGCAGTTGGTGCTAAGTTATTTAATATGAAGTGTTTATCCACAGTTATGCATTGAGGAGATGATATTTTCTTTAATTTAGTAAAGCTCTAATAGAAGCTAAAGAACTGGAGGCTTAAAGCTATAAGATTAAGACTAGTTATAGTTATATCTCTTACTATAAATAATGACTGTTAAGGACACAGAGTGTATATTTTCCCCCTTATGTGACCGATGAGGAAAGGAACTCAAGGAGGTTGTGAGTGATTGAAGACCACTCACCCAGTAAGTGGAAAAGCCCAGAAAGACCTGTGGTTTTTGAACTCTAAATCTACCACTGAGCCTCAATGCCTTCAGAGAGAAGTAGCCGTTCTCATTCTGGAAAATTGATTTTGGTGGGTTTTTTAAAACTTTGTTTTGGGGATAAGTTGTGTTGGATCACTTAGGAAACTTAAAACAGTTTTAAAGACTAGTTCTGTAATAATTCTGATAAGTCTGCAATAGCTCAAGTAAACCAAGGGGTGGGCCTAGATGAATGATAATTCTTTTTGTTCTTGAGTAGAAGGACAATTTGGGGATTCTAAGCACTCATCACTTTCTTATGGTATTTCCTTCAGGGCTAAAATGCATCTTAATTGTATTAAGTTTAGATGCCAGGTTCTATGATTGGCAGAGGTGAGGAACTACTTTTTTCTTTTTTCCAAAATTTCTAAACCATTCTGAAGGAAAGCTTATAGATCACTCATGTTGCTGGAGTGGGAGGGATAGAATCATTGATAACTTTTGAAAAGGTAAAACTCACTTATTGAGCATTTTCTGTAACAGCCTCAGAAGCCTTAATAACCCCAAACCATCATAACATATTGCTGCCACAAATAAGAAAAATTAAACAATAATTATTTTATTATTGTTGAATGTCAGGGTATTCCTAGATGAACACTTAAACCTTCAGAAACATGTTATAATAGAAGTTGGTAAACACCAAAAGAATTGCTGAAATATGAACAATCAACAGTATGGGCAAGGAACCTGTTATGATAGAAGTACAAAATTAGTACATGAAGACAGCATAGAGGATTTTTTTATGACTGTGACCTTGAAAAAACAAAAGTTATGTTTTATGGAATTTTTTTACACATGAAAATTGAACTGGTCTGGGTTTGAAGAGCTTTATGGGCAGAGAAACTGCCTGTAAGAATCCCCATGCCTGAGACTGAGAGGTGCGAGGAAAAGAGGTACTCACATCTGGTGTAACAGTGAGGGTTGGTTCCAGAGCCTGTTCAAGGCAGATAGTTATTAATAATCTGAATGGTGCTATAAAGTTAATTAAATTTTCAATTAAAATACCGTGTTTCTTTCAGGTGCGGAGTTACTAAATCTTAAATCAGAATAAGAGCTTTGAAGGTGGGGGACTGATGTCACTTGTGAAAAAATTATGCCTCTGGGCTACCCTTTTAGAAGGGGTATTGGTGTCACAGTGACTCATATCCCAAAATCCTACTAGATATAATATCTAACAATATTTTGTTTGTTTGTTTTCACCTTTTAATAAAGGGATATATTTAGTTTACAGCTCTTCCAGAATCTTCCCCTTATCCATTTTTTTTTAACTTTTTGATTGTATAGTATAACATGTAAACAAAGCAAACAAATACAATAACGATAGTTTTCAAAGCATGCGGCAACAAGAAGTTACGAGAGATTCCAGAGTTTGTCAGGGGCTACCCATGATCCTCTCAGATTTTTCCTTCTAGCTGCTCCAGAATATTGGAGGCTAGAAGTCTGAAATATTTTTTTATCACCACAATTGACTTATTCCCTTTCTTTTTTGAGAAAAAACATATATACAAAAAAGCATCAAATTTCAAAGCAGTGCACCACAATTAGTTATATAACATATTTCAGAGTTTGACATGGGTTACAATTCCATAATTTAGGTTTTTACTTCTAGCTGCTATAAGATACTGGAGACTAAAACATATATCAATTCAATGATTCAGAAATCATATTCATTTGTTAAACTCTGTTTTTCTGTATCACTCTATCACGTTTGGTCTTTCTATCCCTCTCTTTAGGCGTGTTTAAGCCATTCTAACTTTTTCATGTTGGAAGGGTCTGTCACTAATATGGGGTAGGGAGATGGAACTAGCTGATGTTCTGGAGAGGCTGGGCCCTCTAGGTTTTAGGACGTATTTGGTCCAGGGACCCATCTGGAGGTTGTAGGTTTCTGAAAAGTTACTCTAGTGTATGGAACCCTCGTGGAATCTTCTGTATTGGCCTAGATGTTCTTTACGATTGGCTGGAATGGTCCTGTGGGGGCATCCGACAATTTTAATAATAAATTGACCATTAGCAATTAATCGAAGAACTCCCACTTGGAACAAATATGGAAATTAAGTTACTATGATTGTGTGTTCCACTGATCTGGAAATAGTTTGCCAAAGAACACAAGTAAAGGCAGAGTAGATATCTCAGTATTTCTCAGGGTTCTTAGCCAAAATTTCCAAATCTGGATTCAAGATAATTTGTCCTTTGTTGTTATTTGCTTGTAAAAATTACAGCTGTGGCCCATGTGTTTTATTGGGTTAAGCATTAGGAGATCTAATTTGTAATTCCAACTCTGCCATAATCTACTAAATCCAAGGAATGCCAGTATGAAATAGGAATGTGTCTCACCTTCTTGTTTCACAGGAATAGGATAAGAGGGACAATAAGGAAGCCCTTTGAGGTGATTGAAAGTTTCTTCCTCATTTTATGATGCTATTAGTAATATCATATAATGCAAACTCAATGTCCACATTTTGCTATTATGTAGCACTTATAAAAAGATTTCTACATGTCCTCCCCAGCAGGGGTGGTAAACATTAAGCCTTGCTATGAAGAATTACAAGGCCGGACAGAGTAAGAAGAGCCTTTCTGCTCAGATCTGGCTGTTTGGGTGCAGGTGGGAATTCAAAGCCTGCCCTTACCTTACTGCAGGCTCATCATTTACATTTGGCTGAAAATATTAGCTTCTCAATAAAACAAAGCAGTCATTTTGCCTCCGAACACACTGCTGGTGAGTGTAGACCAGGGTTTCGCAACCTCTGCACTATTGACATTTGGTGCCAAATAATTTGTTGTTGTAGGAGAATGTCCTTTGCATTGTAGGATGTTAAGCAGCATCCTTGGCTTCTACCCGCGAGTTGCCAATAACACAACCTTCCCCATCTGACAACCAAAACTGTCTCCAGAATCTCCATTTGTCTCTTGGAAGCAAAAGTTGCCTCCTGTTGAGAACCACTGGTATATACAATCTGAGTTGATTTCGTTGGTTTCCGAGCCAAAAGGAAGAAGAACCCAGGTTTGATCATTATGCAGGAGTGAAGAATAAAATGTGGTCCTTAGAAAGTTCAGTGTGTACTCCAAAAAGTCCATGCAAGGTTTTCTTCTAGAATTCTACAAGTAAGCGCTTACCTTCCTGTATCAGATTTGTAGCCTACATTTTCACCTAAATTGAGCATGGAGGTATACATGTTTGAAAATTAACCATAAAGGAAAGCCATTTGTAGTCCAGCTTTTTAATTCTTTGTGAAATCTTTAATTTTATTTTGAAGAAATTTTAAGGTCATTCTCTGAGAAGAACAGTTCTCTACAGACTCCAATAAACTAGAAATGGGTCAATTCTTACATACTATAGAAATCTCCTCAAAGAAAATAATTTTTACTAACAAAATTTCCAGTGAGCTGATTTCTCCTAAAAGAAAGAGGTCTTTAGTAGTAGATATTTCATTTTGCTTGTGTCTTTTGTCTTTAGTTAAAAATGTGTTGTTTTCCTGGATTTTGACTCATAAACATACTTCCACAAAATTGCCATTTCCCCTATTGCATCCCGCCAAAGTCTGTAAAATGGGAATGAATGGAGTGCATGTAAGCCCTGCCTAATTTTCTCTCTTTTTCATTGATGGGCTCTTCTTCTGCCCCATGAGGGCCTGTGTCTTCCGTTGGGTTGTTGGAGTATCTGTGCTGCTTTCTGGCCGTCAAACTGGTTGTTTGAGGGCCTTCATCTGGCTCTGTCCTGTCTGTCCTTGTTTCTTGACTTCTTCACTTTCTTATGATTTTCCAGAGGAAAATCCTATCCTTATGATATCATCTGTATGATTGTTTGTCCTCTAACTGTTTACTGGGCAAGTGTTCTAGCAATTGAGTCCCTGGAATAGTAGGCAGATATTTGAGAAGAATTCAAAAAATAGTCTCAGACTCTATTGAGTTTCTCTAATTTTGAAAAATGCAAAAGAAGTATGGCTAAGTAAGCATGTTAAATGTCTCTTCTACATAAAATATGAAAAGGAAAAAAGATTAGAATGTACCAAAGTTTGCATTGCCCATATTTAAATATCAGCTGTTAAGTGTGTCTCTTATTCTCAGTGTGAGATGTTAGACTGATATTTGTTACCACGGGAGAGTATTGAGTAGGATCAGTGTCAGGGGAATTCAGGTAGTGCATTGTAGTTGGGCTCCGAATAAATCACTGGTATTCTGGAGGAAATTAGGAGTTCTTACTGTGCCCCGGGATGCTTATTGCCATCTTCTTTTACTTAGTAATGACAAAATATTTTCCCTTTATCTTTGGGGATTGAAGGTTGTCACTCAAGAACAATGAGGTATATTTTCTAAAACTCTTACTTTGAGAGTGAAAGAGGTAATATCCATTAGCAAGAGATTACCTGGATTGTTTCTTTTTTTTCCCAAAACAGATATTTGGAAACTGGACCTTTGGGACGCTGGTATTCACCGTGATGGTATTTACAGTCACGCTGAAGGTAAATTATCATGTTAATGTTTCATCCTCTGGTCACATTTGATCCTGCTACAGGTAGGTCTCATCATCTCTGAACCCTTTGAATTATTACCTACACTGAGGCTGGAGGCCACCCCTGGACATGGCCCAGGTGAATTCCTGCTGCTCTGGTTTAATTGGCATGGGGAGAGCACAGTGTCACAGTGCACCTGAGCCATCCCATGGGTGAGCTTACAGATTCATGCAGATGATAAAGTAAGGAATGCATCTTTTTTTAATAAAAGGATTCAGATAGGTATTCTTTTAAATGGTAAGTAGCCTCATCTACACTGTAATCAAAATACAGTTGAATTAATATCTTGGAAAATTCATTCTGTTTTAAAGTCAAGTTAAATTCCATATAGGATAAACCTTATGAAAGTCGCTAAACCTATCAAACTGAATCTTAAAAAATGATGCAAAAAAATTCAAAAGTAGTTTTCTTAGGTAGTAATACAAACACTTAAAACTAAAGACTACCAGTTTGAGCAATGCTTGCATGGCTCCATTTCCCCCAAAATGTGGGTGAGAGTTTATTAGGGATATTGTTACTAAATAGAGCTATGATATTACAATCCTCTTGTTCTTCATTGGAAGTATGTTTTGTGTTTTGTTTTTTCTAAAACGTTTTATAAAGGTACTTTGGCTAACTTTAAATTTTCCCTTTTTTTTTTTGTTTTGTATTTCATTATTTCTGGCTTTCTTTCCTAGTTTTTCTGACTTGTTTTCCTAGTTGTTATGGCTCATGGGACATGCCTAGATTATACCATTATTAATAACCTTTTTTTTCCCTTTTAGCTTGCATTAGATACACACTACTGGACTTGGATAAACCATTTTGTTATCTGGGGTTCACTACTGTTCTACATTGTCTTTTCCCTACTCTGGGGAGGAATTATCTGGTATGAATTTAATAAATACTATATAATTATGTAATATTATATCCTGTATTGTATTATCTTTCATGAAGGACTCAATAGGCCATTTCTCTACAAGTAACCTCATTCATTTGTGCCAGTATTTGTTGAATGCCACTATTTGCTAGGCATTCTGCCTGGTCCTACAGATACAGTGAAGGGGGGTAAGACAGTGTGGGGCCTGTTCTTTTTTGGGGGGGTGGTGCATGGTCTGGGAATTGAACCCTGGCCTCCCGCATGAAATGCGAGCATTCTACCACTGAACCACCCATGCACCCGGTTCCCTGATCTTTTGAGCTTACATTCTCAATGGGAGAGACAGATGCTAAATAGTAACATATATGAGTAAATAATAGAGTGGTGATAAGTTACAAGGAGGAATATACCAGGATGCTATAGCAAGGTTGTATTTCAGATCAAATGGTCAGAGATGACTTCTCAAAAAAAGTAATAATTTAAATTTATTTGGAAGAAAATCATAACAGAAAATCATAGCTATCATTTATAAAATGCTCTCTAGTATGAGGCACAATGCTAAGTACTTTATATGTTGTACTGAATCTCATTTATAAAATCTTCACTACAGCCATATTCTCCACATATGACAGATGATAAAACTGAGACCATACAATTGCTAAGTCAGCAGAGCTGGAATTTGAGGCCATCTAATCCCAAAGCTTCCACTATTAGGGAAAGAAATGTCTGTTTCAGCCCAAGAAAAAGCATATCTAAAAGCCATGAGGCTGAAAGGCATTAGTAGATGAAAGAAGCCCAGTATAGGTGGAGAGTAGTGAGCCTGCAGAGGTTAGCATGAGGCCAAGTTGGAGGAGTAAGTCAGCTCACAGGTCATACTGGACCATGTCAGCCATGTAAGGACTTGGGCTTTAGTCTGAGGACAGCAGTGAGTCACTGAAGGATTTTAAACAGAGGAGGGACAAATCAGATCGTTGTGGCTGTTGTGTTGAAAATGAATTGAGGCGTGCAAAAGCAAAACGGGGAGACCAGTTTGGAGACTATTTTAATCAACAGTCGACTGAGGGTATTGATTAGGTTAGCCCTGAAGAGGCAGAGAAGTCAGTAGATTTGGCATAAGTTGGGGTTGTATCACAGCATGCCTTTGCCCCAGCTGTGCCTTCTGTCCAGAACGTCCTTCCCGCCCACCTGGTAACCTTCCAGGCTCTGAGCTCCCACCTCTTGGATGCTCCCTTGAACCATCTTGGGCCACGCGGCAGCCGCACAGTCCCTACACATTCCCTCGGGCTTGTGTTTTAACACTTACTGTATTTTTCTATATTTCTCTTGTTTCCATTTTTGTCTTTTCTGAAAGACAGGATTTCTTGTGTAAGGTTGGAACTAGGGTGAGGCTAACAGGGCGCCTGGGGCCTTGAACGTGAGAAAGTGCCTCCTTCAGTTTTACACGCTTGCTTTGCCCTAGTCCTGGTCTGACCTTGAAGCCAGAAGCATCATCCTCTTTACTCCAGTATCTCCAATACTGAGCACAGTACCTGGAGCAGGGTAGACAGCCTGGGGGGGAGGGGGGGGGCGGAGACGGGCAAAGGAAAAGGAGGAGGAAATTGCTCTGTAATGCATTGTTGTGCCTGATACCTGCTTTGGCTGTTATCCATCCCAATTCTCTTGTTCAATGGGTGACCCCTAGTGACCAAAGACATGTATTACATGGTTCTTTTGAGACGTCAGAATTAAGAAAAACTAGGTAAACTTCTGGTGGGTTTCCAACAATCCTGCCCTAAACTAAAGAACTGTATAGCTTTAGTGAACTTTCAGAAGCTGTGGCTATAAGAGAAAGATTTCATCTTGAAAACTTTTCTGAATAGCTCTCAGGCCCTTGGGGTTTAGGCATTGTGCCTCTCTGTGGGCCTTGATAAAAAGTCCAAGTGGCTTTTTTTTCTTCCTGTCCTAGAACTTTGGTACTAAAACTGACTAGTTCTTCCCAGGTCTCATTCCTGCATACCTAATCTCACCATGCGTACAGATTTAGGAACCATCCTATACAACTCGGTGATGAAGCACCAACTTTCCGTCACTTTAGGCATCACTTCTTCCAGGAAGCCTTTCCAGGACCTTCCAGTCTGCTTTGTGTTCCTGTGGCATGCTGTGCATACCTGTATCATTAAATTCACCACACTGTTCTCTCATTCTATTTAGTTATCCACATCCAGTTTAGCTGTGTTTTTCTTGGAGGCAGGGTCTTCAGCTCTGTGTCTCTAATACTGTTCATAGCACCAGGCCCGTAAGTGATGTGATGATCCATAAAAGTTAGTTGAAAAGTATATGAGAAATGGAGCTACACAACTCAAGTTTAGAATTGTATTGTTAGGACCTGCATCCTTTTCCAACTTCTTTCATGAAGCCCCATATAGTTTTTGTGAATTATAAATTCATCTAGTGGGAAAATCATTTTGTAGTCTGCACTTTTGTAGAAAATACTTAAATATGCCTCTATAGCTTAAGCTGTAGATAATTGACCATAGTTCTGCTACTCAGAACTTTTGTACATCTTGTCTATGTTAATAATCATTGGGCAGTTCTGATTCTGAGATTGGAAGAAAATCAACTATTTTAATCTTTTTTTCATTTTGATGACACTGAATTTCAGGGAGTTGTATTTTCCCCCTGGGATGACTTCATAGAATTTTGTCCTCCCTTTCCCATTCCTAACACCCCAGTATTATAAAGGAAGGTCTGCGTCCATATTTTATATGATAAATTCAAAGCAGGCAGGCTTAAATGGCTTGCCCATTGATTTAAAACAACTCTTAGTGATAGAAGTAAAAATTGCCAGAACAAATAGCCTTTTCATGCACGTAGAGAAAACAGATAACAGGTTTTCATTGTTTCTCCTGATAATTTCTAACCTACCATTGTTTTTTTTCTCCTTAATCCTTCAGGCCGTTCCTCAATTATCAAAGGATGTACTATGTGTTTATACAGATGTTGTCTAGTGGTCCTGCGTGGCTGGCCATCATTCTCCTCATTACTGTGAGCCTCCTTCCTGATGTTCTCAAAAAAGTCCTGTGTAGGCAGCTGTGGCCCACGGCAACAGAAAGAATCCAGGTAGGAGGGGCCTTCTCTTCTGCACCGGTGTGGTTTTAGCTTCCTGGATTTAAGATGGGGAAATAATCATTATAAAGGAGAATATGATCAGTCCAAGTGTTACTTATGAATGTCATAATGATAGATTTTTTTCTTTTAATATTAAATTAAGTAAGATTCAGGATGCCCAATGTAAATTGTGCGTTTAGACCTAAAAGAGTTGTCAATTGAGATTTAAAAAAGAGAGAGCGAGAGAAAGCCAATACAAAAGACAAATTATTTTATGTAAATCCAAAAATGATTTTCATTCATCGTTCCTTTCAAGGTTAAATAAAGTAATTTTCAAGGGTAGTGAATTTGGCTCAGAATTTTACATTGATATTAGATGTTAGTTATTGATGGGGCTACTTATTTTCTATGCTCCCTTAACTGTTGCCAGCAAACTCAGTTCTGGGCTCAGGAGAGAATATATGCAAAAGGCATAACCTGGTCTAGGGCACCAAAACATGTGTGTACTAAATGGTATTTGTGATTAACCTGGCTCTCGTCTGTGTTCCCAGGCAGCACATCTCTGTCCGTCTGCACATGCCCTCTGCAGCACCTGGCCTTTGCTGGGAGCAGCCTCAGTTCTGGCATCATGACTTTGTGGGAAATTAAGTGGGAACTTCCCCCTCCCACCACTCAGCAGACCCCGGAGGCTGAGAATGGTAGCCCTCCAATCTCTAAGCCAGGGGAGGATTTGCATGACCACACATTTCCCCAGTAACTCCTTTCTCATTCTTTCACAAGAAACCTGTATATTGATTAACAGCAAGATAAGGAGTTTGTCTCACATTGTGATATGGGAACCACCTGGGTTAGAATCACTCCAGGAGGTTATAGAAAATGCAGACTCAAGTTCTAGCCCCAGAAATTTTATTTCCAAACCAGTATTCATTAATTCTTTAAAAACTTAGATGATATCAGTGGTTTAAACTTCCAAGTGGTGTTGGCCAGTGTTTGCAATGGAAAATGGGTAATTCTGTGTTGGGGTTAGAATGGATGTAGTTCATGTTACTGCATATGGCCCGTCTACCATTAATCCCCAACAATTTGAATTAAGTCTTTGTTTATAAAGCTTTCTTAGTGCTTTGTGTGCTAATTTTAAAATATTGAAACCCTATCTACCAGTTCCTAAATATTTCCCTTCTTTATGCCTCCTGCCATAGTTTGTAAAATCCATGCTTAACAGAAACTCATGATGAAGAAATCTCTTCTCCGTAATAGTAAAATAATTCACTATAAATTAAGTTACTGCCCTTAAACAAAAGTGGTATAGGACCAGGGATATTTTAAGGGACTTGAGCCATTTCTCCCTTTTATCACAAGCAGGATACATACTGTAGGAAAATAAATTTTATACTGCCCTTCCAGATTATGAAGTGCCCAGAAATGACTCCCAAAGGATTTCTGAAAAAGGGAGTAAAGGACTTCATTGTTGACCAGTGAGAAAGGGACCAGGCTTTGGTGTTAGGGCAGTGAGAGCTATAAACTCTGAGGAGACCCCTGAGACTCAGCTGCCTCCTATAGTTTATGGAAAACTTTGTTAATCCCCGTTCAACCTGCAGCATCCCATCCTCTTTTTTTTCCACCCACTGAGCAGTAGTAGAAGATCACTTTTTTCTAAATGAGATCTTTAGTGCATAAACTCTTTTCAGCAGTGCAGCTCTGTGGTAGAAACAAATACATGATAAACATACCAAAGACGGTGTGGCAAGACTGTGTAGAGTTGTGGGTTTGACTCCAAAAGAGTGTGGGTCCAGACACTTGTTCAAACTAGTGGCGATGGGTAAACCTTGCATTGGCAATATGTAACATAGATCAGTACTTCTGAAAATGTGTTCTGTGGAACACCTGAATGATGGGTATTATTATTATTAGGTGTTGAAGGGTGCCAAGAAGTTTGAGAACTGGAGAGTTAGACATTGTTAAAAGGGTTCTTGCTGCAGGACTTCTCAGAGCCTTTAAGATGCTAATGTGCATTACCATTTTCAAGAGGGATAGACAGAATGTTGTGCTTCCCAAATATATTTTGACCACAGAACCCCTTTTTAGACAGAACATTTTCTGAAACTTGTGTTCCTTAAAATATTCCAGAAATGCTAATGTGGCTCCTTCCCATCTCGTTCATGCATTTTAGAAGTCCCAGCTGTATTGTTGACCACTATGATCCACAAAAGTCAGGGATAACCCTTACTGAAAGTCAAATATAAAGCAAAACCCAGGAGGTATAAATGCTGGGATAAAATTGGACCGTGTCATTGGTAGAAAATGAACAAATGATTAGTTTGGTCTTAACAATACCAATGTCTGTTTGTGTAGTGTCATCAGAATTAATATGCACTAGAAAGTTGTTACTTTTAACTGGACTCACCACCCTGTGTTGTTTCTCTTTTTTTCCTTTCCGTATCTCTTTTTGTCTTCCAACCTGCTTTGCCTAAATAACCACTGCCTTGTTTAAACGTAAATGATGTGCATGGGCCCCTCCTGAAACTTCTGGGACTAGCAGACTAAACATCAGTGCCTTTCTGTTGAGCAGTCCACCATCTTTATGCTTTCTCAGACTTCCAGCAGTCTGAGTTTCTAATGGAACACAAGGTGACTCTTTTCTACCTTTTTGTATGTTTGGGATTATATCCACAGGTCAGCAGAGGGTTTACTTTTATTATCAAGAGCTACTGAATAAACACTCTGGTGCTTGTATCTGTCTGTCATTTATTATCTCAACCCACATCAAGAAATATTGTGATAAAATGTATCTTAAGACATACAAATTGGACATGGGCTGTTCAATAGCTAACAGTGTTTCTTTCTCAGTATCCATTAGAAGTATCCAAATTTCACCTGTACCATCAGTGAGGGTTAGATTACATCTTTATCTCAGGCATAGTTAATAGCTCAGAGCTGTGCCACGTGAAACTCTCACACATATACTTTGAGGTGACACTTATGCATGAAGGTTTGGGCATTTGCAGTTCATCAGTCAACTGCTTACCATTTCATAAATGCCCTTAACCAAAGTTCTGTCAGTGCCACCTATAAAGAATATCAGTGCCGTGGCCTATAAAGAATGAATGACAATACCTGTATTTGTACAGTGTGCCAGAATCCACTCAGTACACGCACTTCTGTGAACTCAGCACAACCCTGGGAGGTCTGCATCACCACCCTCATTTTGCAAGAGTAAGTGATTTGCTCAGGGTCCTACAGAACACTAGTGGAAAAGTCAAGACAGGTTGAACCATGCTTCCTCTAGGAAAAAATGGAGAAAATCTGGTTGCTTTTAGAAAAAAGCCTTCTAACTTGCTTTAAATAACTATAGTGACCTACTTCTCAGGAATATAGAGCCATTTGCATGGCATTTTCCCATGACAGATGTTAGCTCTGAAAGGCTTTTCTATTCAGAGCCAAGAGCAGATCATTTGTTTAGAAACAGATCATTGCCTAGAAATTGTTTTCTATCGTTTTTTGTAGTTGTTTAGTCATGTACCTAAATGCTACACTTATGTATTCCTCAAAATTAATCATCTTTTGAAAATGTATATTTGGTATAAGTAATTACCAGTGCAGTTTATTAAATAGGAAAATGTCTAAAGCAAGAAAAAGGCTTTTTTTTCCCTTTTAATAACAGCTCATCTCTATACATTTTAAACACTAGTTTTTAACTAACAAGACAGTGCATTTTTAGTTCAAGGTAAATTAGTAGCAATCAAATTTTTTAATCTGGTGCCATCAGAATTTGTTAGAATAAATTATATAATTTCATCTCACTGTTTATATACTTGAAAACATTTAGGATGAAATTATTAGGAATACTTTAATAAGTCACAGGAAGTGCTTACAAAATTGATTTAATCACACCAACTCCGAGCTAAAAGTAAATATTCTAACTGTTGGCATGGTTTATTAAGAGTTGATTTGCTTCTGAACATTTGCAGAAGCCAAGCTCTCACTGCTTAGAGAAGGCCTCACCTGGCACTCTCAGGCTTCCACAGCTGTGTAGGGCATGAGGAGTTCAGGCCCCTAGGTGGGGTCATCTGCAGTCTCAACATCATCCACACCTGAGTAATGAGCACAAGTGCCTCGACACGTTCTCAGCACACACAAATGAATGCCGAGATTTCTGCAAAACTTTGGAGGAATAAACATTTGACCAATCCAATGTGCAATATATTATACTTCAAATGGATGTTTTTTCCTTTTAACCTTTTCCTATTAAAAAAAAAATCACAGGCACCAGGCTTCTTTTAAACTATATATACATACCTATGTATGTATGTATGTATATATAATGCGTATATATATCCCACCCCCCGGCAGAGGGTAACAACGCCATCATTTGTTTAGTTCATCTTTCTCACCAGGAAACTTTTTGCCAATTCAAACCTGCTACAAAGGCTGCAGTTCTTCAACTCTTAAAATGCATTTAATGCTTGTTACTGAGAAGCTTATAAAGCCTAACTAGAAAATCTTGAATGCTCAGACACTCAATCACTTTGCTCTACAAGCGCTTGGAGTACCATTACTTATGTCTTCAGAATTCTGCATCTCCTGCCAAACTTCCTCTGTAATTCGGCACAGGATAGAACCACAGTTTCTTCTTCTCGGGAAATTTTGGGCTGCTCTTTGTGGAAGAACATAGCATTGCCTAGGAAATAGGTGGGCAGAATGCTTGTGACAGTATAGCAGGAATTTTAACTTGAGAAGTCTGGATGTGTACCCTGTTGCTGCCAGCCCCTGTTTGCTGCTGCACTGAGAGCAGGAGTCAGTGGGACTCCTCTGAAACCTGGAACGCGGGCCTGGGACTGCGTAGTGACCCCCATCAGATTCTCTGCCTGTCCTTCCCAACAGATACATTTGGTGCTGTGGCCTATTCTTTAAGTCCTCTTGCTGTTTTTCAGTTCTTAATGGCATTTTTTCCCCATGAGTAACTTTTAGGAAAGAGCTCTGTTCCTAGTAAATTGCTTTTGTAAATAGGCAACTTGCAGAAGAAATCATTGTGCTGCCCTGATGTCTTTATACTTCTTTCAGCCTCCCTGGAGGTATATATTTATCAGCCAATGCTGCAGACTCCATGTTAGCCACTATAAGGAGAAAGGCTCTTTTAAAAAGTAAAGCAGCTATTATAAAATAAAAAAAGCTAAAAAAAAAAAAAAAAGTAAAGAAAAAGTAAAGCAGAGGCAGTATTCTTTCACGATTCGTGAAGCCTCATGAACAACCACAGGTTTGTATTCATCCTGCAGCAGATGCTGAAATGGTTTAGGAAGCAGAGAGAAGCTGAGTCATATTAACAGAGCGCTGGTGCCCTGACACTTTTATGAATTGGTTTGATTAAGATCGAAGTCAGTACACAGTTTGAATTTTTGCTCTCTACCTTGGGACGTTCTTTCACGTTTCCCTGATATATGCAGCAACCATCTCAGTGTTTTTCCTCATCCTTGCAGAAGAGTATGAAACATAAAGCATCTGTAAGCACAGTGCCGAGCACCGATGGGCCACTTCTTGAAGGACCTGTTACAGCTTCCGAAGCATAATTAGCTCAATGATAGGTAACAGTATTGCACAGATGTTGCCAAATTGGGACTCACTTTCTTGGTGTGCTGTGATTCTGGGAAACTGTCTGTTTTTCCTCCAAAGTTTTTGCTGTGCTGTGCCATTTTTGAGAACAAAGGTTGATGATGAAAACACACAACTCTTTTACACACACATATGTATTTGCCATCCCAGGTAAGTCGCATGCCTGAGAATGATTTCACTACATACGGTAGTATGTTGTATATATGCACCCGTGTACGTATACGCACGTACCCATCCACATATGTGTACTGTGTGCATGCATGTATTTGCATATATCCATTCACATGTATGCATTGTTGCTACGTGCACGTGTGCATATATGCACATGCCTACCCACATATGTGCATTGTATATACACACAAGTGTGTATTGTATCTGTGCACACGTGTGTGTATGCACATACCTACCCACATAGATGTATGCTGTGGCTGACGTTCTTCAACATGCATTTTTGCAATATTAGCTTCACTGGCCATGTTTAGTGTCCAGTGTTGCCAGAAAATAGTTCCCTAATCCTTTGTGGGGGAGATAGCTTCACTTAAAAGGTTCATGAAGAAAAATACTACTTTGAAATGAAAAATGGAATATTGCACTATTTACACTGGACATTAACCCACTTAACTATTTGTTGCCATTGTTACCCATTAGCTGAAACACACGTAACTAATATCTTATATCTGAAAAATGTGGAGATGGTAAAATAACTGTTCATGAGGCATTTTCTGATCTAGACCTCTCCGGGTTTGACAAGCACATTCGTTATCTGACATCTCTATTTAAAAGTATTCCTATATGGGAATTTTTATTTCATTAAAGTATAGTTGGCTTGTACAGCTTCCCATTTTCCCACAAGACCTCATTATTGGTGATGTTTATGTCATGTCGTTGGCCTTGCTTGGCTATTAATAAGAAATCTCAAAAATCACATTTATCTGTGGCACATACAATAATAACAGTAACCTGAAGACACTCAAGACGTGCCTGGTCAGTACGCTGTCCACCCTCGACCTCTGGTGGGGCTTGGGGAGGCTACGCTGGCATCGGGTGAGTCCTTCCTGCCTTCGCGGTAGTGGGCTTGTAATTTTATGTTAAAGGAGTCAAACTTTATTTAGCTTTAGGGCTTTTGAGCTTTTAAGTCTCAGTCTTTTTATTTCCCAATTCTCTTTTGTTAGTTTCTGGAATGAAAGAGTCACTCCACTGATACCAAAAGAGAGAAAGATTCATACTTAGAATATCCATCCCTGATTTGTATTTGAAATAAGATGGATACCATCTGACCTGCCATTTCTAATGAAAATTGATGACCTGAGAGTTGAGTCTGGCAATTCCTAGAGGAAGTAGTAGTATTTAACTCCATTTTTGAAATGACACAATCAGTTTTAGATAGGGTTCTCATGGAGGTTAACAGGATCGTTCCTGGGACTGATTTTGTTTTTTTGTTTGTTTGTTTGTTTTTTGCTTTTTTCTTGACAGACTACATCCAGGCATTCTCAGAACCCTGTTTCCGAATTCACCCCTCTTTCCTTTCTACAAAGCCGGAGCTATCAGAGCAACGAACTCAGCAGGCCAGCCACAAGGTCTAGTCCTCATCCTAAAAAAGTGATGTTAACATTCTGGAATAGCGAGGAGTATTCAGTGCTCCCACCCATTTTTGGTATTTCAAATAACTTTGGGAGGTCCAGTTCGAGACACTACCGCCATGGGTGCAATTTGGAAACACCTGTTTGATAGGTCACCGATTCAAGCCTTTAAGAACTGCGTCCTTGAGTGTATGTGTGTTTGTATATGTGTTTGTTTTTCCCTTTGTTTCCAAAGGAGGAGAGAAATGTATTCCAGGACTTGTTCTAAAAGGCAGTTAGCTCTGACAGTCTAGACAGAGCACTTTCATTATAATTTTTTCCAAGCCTGGTGGCTACTCATATTTTTCTCTGTGCATTTAGTTGGACTGCTAAAAAGAAGGACGCTCTGGTACTGTAAGACTGGAAAGTCTCTTCATCCCATGTCCAGGTTTTTGTGTTCTTATCCCTTCTGTTGTCTTCAGTCATTTGGTATTTGGTATTACTTGAACAGAATAGCTCATCAAATGGTCTCCGTTTTGAGATCCGCAGTTCAAATTTGAGCCAGAAGCTATCACCTCACACATCCCCAGCGACCATCATTTTTAAGTATGTATGATACCCTTTGTTTCTTGCATTTTACTCACCCTCGCCTCCTTCTGTGCTCCCTCTGTAGAACAAATTGTTGTTCTGCAAACCTTTTTTTCAAGAAACCCTCTAATACTTATGGTTTTGGAAGTGGCCAAATTAGACATTCAAATAATTGTGTGTCCATTTTCCTGTTTTGTCTGATTCTGAGCTCCTTTTGCTGAAATGAGTGTTACTCCTGTATGTTTTAGAATGCTTTTGAGCTTGTCCATGTCTTTTCCTTTCCCATCACCCAGCTGCCTCCGTAGAGGGAAAAAAAAATTATTCATGTATGAGAAATACGTTAAGACTGTTAACGTAAGCGTTTCCAATAGTAGTTTTGAGACATTTATCTGTCACCCTCCCAAAGATGAATTTTATTAGTTTACTATTATTGGAAAATTCTTATTTCACAGGTCTTAGGGAAAAGAGTGTTGGTTTGGGGTGCCCTGGGGTAAGTATTTGGCTTGTAAAAGTCAGACACCCCTTTCACTGTAATTACCGTGACCACTAGGGGGTGATGTTCTACCAGATCTACTTCAGGCTGAAATGGGTGTGATGACAAAATGGCCTTGCAGTTTTCAAAAAGCGGTATCTCCATCGTATACTTCCTCCATTGCTCTATAATTTTACCATGCTGTGCTCTGATTTTTTTTTCGTACATCTCCCATTCGTTTTAGGATTTTGTTGAGTGTTTTATTTGGGGTGGAAAAACAATCAGAAGGCTGTTTTATTATAAAGTTCCTGTTACTTTTCTGTACCAGTATTTCTGTTTCTAGGGATACTTTATTTAGCTTAACCTCAGAGGGCTATTTAACATAACTTTACTGGTCCTTAAATAAGACATTTCAGTTTGAGATTCAGACTTTAGACTTTAAAACTGATTCCTTTTTTAGAAAGCATCATCCAGAAACTAAACTAAAAATAAACGCCTTGCCCATTGCTAGGTTTCCTGTTGTAAAAATTGTGAAATTTTATGCCTCACAATTTTGTTGTATGTTTCACCTATAAAATATTTATTTGAACTGTTCTCCAAAAGGGGAATTGAATGAACAGTGAACACAAAGTGGTTGGAGTAAATTTAAGTGAAATATAAATACCATACCAAAGATTAGAATAATGAAAGTTTTACTTAGTATAAAAATAGAGAGGGAGGATACCATTTTTGTCTTAAAAATTGTCTTTACCATTTCATAAAAGCCCCTTCCCTCCAGCCACCCTGTCATGTGACTCTCACAAAGTCACATCATGGGAGTCACCGTCCAAACCTGACCCTATAAATCAATGGTGTGTGCATTTCTACGTACTTTTTAAGAACCTTACATGGGTATAAATGTAATATTATAGGGGTGACAGATTCTCTGTATGTTTAGTTAACAAATTATTTGTAATGTATTTTTTTAGAAACCTTAAAATTGCCTTTGCACTGAAGTATTTTCATAGCTATTTATACCTCTTTTATGCATTTATTTGTTACCATACCATATCTAATTTTTAAAGTATGTTTTAAAAAACTTTTTTTAAGTTTATGAAAATTTGGCCACTTTACATTTAAATTCTAGTGAGAGTTTTGGCTGAATGTTTCAATATCCGATGAATGAGATTTTCAGATCTGGTTTTATTCTCTTTACCTCTTAATTTGTTGGTATTTCTGATGGCAGTAATTAGTTGAAAGGCATACTTGGAGTACAGTAATTTGCTGTGCTATTTCTTCATAATTCACTGCAAAATCATCTGCTTTTGTTTTTGTTTTTAAATTTCCATCCTTCAGCCTTAAACGATTCTTGCTTGATGGTTAAATATGCCAGATCCCAGTCCTGCCTATTGTCTAGACATTTACCATATACCTCTATTAATTCAGGTCTTAATATGAAAGTCACTAAACTTATACTCTCCAAAATATCTTTTAAAACATTGTTTAGGAAATTATTATATGAATGTGCTTGATAATCTGAAGTACATAAGGGGGCACGAGGTGAAAAGTAAAAGGAAGAGAATAAAAACATTGAAATGACATTTCAGACATAATTTAATTAGATTTTCACCTTATAATAGCTAGTATTTAACTTGCTTTAAACTAACTTTAAAGCAAGTAATGTCAACTTTAGGCATTTTTCTTATTTTTGTCCACTATTATACATGTTAATAAATTATCAGCCTGTAAATTACCCTGTTGATCTGATGATGCAATCCCTAATTCCCATTCCATACCCTTAAAAGCATATCATTTTATAAATGCATGAGTAGTCCTGACTATATTTGTATTCTCTTGCTTTCATCTCCAAGTTCACTCGCGGCCATATGCATACATGTGTGCTGGCATGTATGCACACACACAAACACACACATGTATACTCTCCCTGGATCCTGAACTTCCCAAGGTGACCCTGCAAGAAGTCATTGCCCAAGTCTGGAAAGATCAGACTTCCTTAAACTTTCTATACCTAAGTAGTAATAAGAGGCTCATTTTTGACAAAGACATCAGAAAGCCTTTGCACAGCAGGCAATGGGGTTCGAAGCCATAGCTTCATTTCTAAGGATTATTCATGAAGGATTTAGCAGTGCCCAGGACTAAGTTCTTTCTCTTGCAGGAAGTTCACCTCCCTCCATTTAAACCTCCTTTGCAATTCAGCACCTAAGATGAGGTGGCCAGAAAGCAGAGTCTGGAATCCACCAAAGCTCACACATACCTGCATGCTTCTAGGGACACAGGCCATTGCCACATCAGGAGGGGCTAGCCCTTTGCCACAAGTCAGCTAGGAGAAAAAAAGCCTTCCTTTTCTTGGCAGCTCATATTAAAATCCACATCAACCCATTCCTGTGTATTTGAATCAAAAGGGTGAAGAAAGCAGACCAAATAAAATACCTGTGAGGGCTGTAGCTCTCACACAGATAATATGACTGGTATATGTGTGGACTAAATAAGTAGATTTTGGAGATTCCAATGAAGGAGAGTAAAAAAAAAATGACAAGTTTAGACAATAATAAGCTTTACATAACTTCTTAGTTTGGCTGATTGGGCTTTTTGCAGCTTTAACTACAAAAATATCTCATACATGCTGTTATAAGATTTTTTTTATTGTTAGGCATCAACCCAATATTCAACGCAACATGAAGGAAGTTTTTTAGCCTTTTTTTTTCAAGACCACTATATTCATGTGTTTTGCACTGACTAATAAACTAATGCAACCATTTCTATTTTATCTTAAAATTAATATTATTTTTTGACAATATAGCAGTGTAGTACAGTTTCTTGCAGTCTTCATTTCTTTTGGAAGTTGCCTGTTTATAACTTTGAAAACAGGAAAAATGTCAGTTGGCAAATAGATTTTTTTTAATCTGGAGGGGAGGTGAATGGTAATGAGAGTCATTCTGACACTGCGTCTATAAGCAAAGCTTTAATGAAGATGTATTGGAAGTATTATGAAAAGTGATTCTACTTTTGCAGAAAAAATGTAAAGATCAGTTTATATAGCTTTATTTTTTACCTTATTGAAATATACAGAATTTTAATATGCATATGTTGTCTCTGACTTAAAATTATAATGTGGTATGCATTGCCATTTAAAGTGTCCATTCATTATGTAATATAATAAAAGAAAATCTTCAAAGTGTATTTAACATGAATGGTATCATCATCATAAATACTGGAATTTATTTTTAAAATATTAAATATAGTAGGTGCATTTAACATCATAAATCAGCCTCCAAACAGTAATGTTTAATTGATAATAATTCATTAACCTGCTTTGAAATGTAAAATTGTGGATTAAACCAATTCCTATATTTCTGTAAAGTTTATTTTGTATGCTATTTTTAACTTTTATTTCTGTAGATAAAGTATAACTTGATAATATTAATTATGTTAGACTTTTCTGTAGATTCTCTAAGCAGGACACCTGAATCTGCTTGCAATAAAGAAAAAGAAAATGTCTGGTTTAATTTCTTTAGAAATAAATAAAAATCTTAAGTTGGACTTATATTTTCTGCTAACGAAAACAGCAGTAAAAAAAGGTGGGAAACATACTGTGGGAAATCCAGAATCCCCTCAACTGAAAATCTGTGGCCTGGGGGGTAGCCTGCACTCTCGTGGTCACTTCTGTCTCCTCTTGCTCCTGACAGCCCCTGCTCTTGCCCAAATTCTGGGGCCCTTGTAACCCCAACACCAGTCTCTCAGATTCTGTTGGTCAAATCCAACTTCTTTATTTAGTAGAGCAGTTTCGTTCTGTTGTTCCCATCCCAGTCAGGACGCTGGGTGCTGCCAGGAACGGCCCCCACCTCTTCTGGAAGACCCTGAGGCTTTGTCCGCCCGGCCTTGAGCCGTTGCTCACTCCTGCTCTTTTCCCCTCTCATGGCCACTGGGGTGCCCACAGGCCCGGGCCACTGGCTCACTTTCTGCCTTTCTCACTTGGCATTCCTTTCCTAGCTATGACTTTCCTTAGGTTCCCCCAAAGCAGTGATTCTCAACCAGGCTGCACCAGAAAATCACAGGGGCAGGGGGTGAGAGTGGGATTTAAAAAAAAAAAAAAACACATCAAAAATGTGTAAATATATGTTTATCCTAGTATCTGATTGCAATTCGTGGGATTCTGATTAATGGAGTGGCACCCCGTGGTTGGAGGGTGGGAGCAGGCTGGGGAAGCCTGCTTTGACGCCTAAAGGTTTCGTTTTGCCTCAGGGCCGGTGCTTGACTTTCACTTGGGCCAGGCGCTTTCCCAGTCTACTCTTTACCTTTTGCTTAACTCAAGTACCACAGCCTCAGGGTTCCCATGAAGTCAGACTGCTTTTTTATTCCTCTGAGAACATTTCTGACACATAGATAGTGCTCTGGAAATTTTAATTGCATGAATAAATCTTTAAGCTTTCAATTTATTTTATTTTTATTGATTTTTTTGCATGGGCAGGCACCAGGAATTAAACCCGGGTCTCGGGCATGGCAGGCGAGAACTCTGCCTGCCGAGCCACCATGGCCCGCCCTTTATTTTCTTTTAAATGTTATTTTCTTCTAGTTCTTTTTAGTCTTTTGGCTTTAATGTTTACCTTTTACCTTTTCAGTTTATAATCTCGATTCCATCTTTTACTTTTCATAAATTTTAACCTTTTAGAGTAATCTTTTCTTCTTGTATCAGGAAAAACAATAACTGCTGCCCTTTTGTGTGTTCGGGGGTGAAAGAGCAAGAGAAAGCTGTGCTTTTGTAATGGGAGAGGTCTGATCCCACAGAAAATAACAGCCACTTCAACATTTTTAACGTATTCTGCTGTTTAGTAATCTTCAATCTCCAAATATGAGTGGGTCTTGCCACAACCACTTGACCTCACCCTGGTCTCCAGAATGAGTGAACACATGTGCATTAGCTTGTAACAATATATCAATTTTCCACTTAATTGCAAATTCCCAAGATATGTATTTTAATAATATGCTAAAAAGTAAAGCCTTATTCCTTTTGTGTGGTGGTGATGCATAAGGTGCTGTGCAAAAAAAAAAAATTAAGATTGCCACCATTCTTTCTGGGAGGCAACTTGTATTCTAAAAGTTGCCTCTGATAAGTTGTTTTTGCCGCCAGATTGAATGAACTAATTAAGAGATTAAATATCCTGAATTCAAATCAACCAAAGGGAGAGGGAAAAAGCAAAGCATAAATAGTAAGTGACAAAAAATAAAGACATAAAGAATCTTAAAATCAGACAGATTTGGTTCTTCTGTGATGTCACTCCAATGTCTCCACTTTTATTTCCAGCACCATAGAATATGTTTGTGAGGCAGCAACCAGGGAGATCCCTTGTCCTCCTGTTCTCCAGCTATTTTCAGCTACTTCTGTTCTTGAGGCTTTAAGCCTGCATTGCACAGAGGACCTTTTCTCGGTCCTCACCCAGGAATAAAAGTATGAAGACTGGTTTCTTCCCGTTCATTTGTTCCTAGAGAACTACAGTAGAAGTGTGATGAAAAATGCCTTAGCAAGGCAAGGAGAAACACAACTAAGGAATTAAAAGCTATTGTCTTCCCATTCTCCAGCTAATGACCCATCTTTTCTATTTGCCAAATATTTTCTGTAACACACAAAGAACTATAAATGTTAAATCATCTGGGAGTACTTTATATCACTAATTAACATAAGTCAGCAGACTATGTGATTTGAGAAATCACCCTATCCTTTACACACTCCGAAACTGCTTCACACAAACATTTTGTGAGCCATAGAATCAGAAAGATATTATGTATGTACATAGGGGTGTTTTTGTTTTTTTTCATTTCAGAACAGCGGTTGGTCAGACTAAACGTGTGTATCTCACCGTTGTAAAGATCTTTTGCATTGGTTCATGAACTAAATTTAGCAGCTATGGAAGGCAGCTTTGTGGTAGCATTGTATTGGCTGCACTGGGGAATCTGGAGATAAATATGCACTGGCCCCTATCCTTATGGAGATGATACTTATTGACCTACATGATAAATTATGACATAGTCAAGTCACTACTGAATAATGTGGTTCTCAAAACAGCAGCATTGGCCACCCCGGGAACATGTAGGGAATGCAAAGTCTGCACCTCATCCCACCCCTGCTACATCAGAGTCTGCAGTTTCTCACAAGCTCAGATGCAGATGATACTTTCTAAGTTTGAGAAGCACTCCTCTAAGAGGCTCAGGCAAGGTGATGCATGTACCAAATGAAAGTATTGAAAGAAGACTTGGCAGAGAGTTCTAGTCCTGACTCTCCTTACCTGCTCCACTTAACCAACCCGGGCTTTAGTTTCCACAGAAAATACACACCCACAAAGCAGTCTCCCAACAGAGGTGAGACCCCTGCAGGTTCCCCGGCGTAGGGGTGGCAAACACAAGGAGAGGGGCCAAGGAAGACGGTGGAGTTGGGGAGAGCAGTGGAACATGGGCAGGACAAAGACTGGCCCGCTCCTCCCTGCACCGACCATAGAGGGTTTCTCCCCTACAGCAGCTCCTGGTCATTTCTGCCCCCTGCCCCAGGATAAAAGTGCTGTTTCCCGGTCCTGGGTCAGAATCACGGGATGTGTGATTCTTGCCCGTGCTAAAATTTGAGAGCCTCTGTTGTGGTCCCTAAGCTTTTGAACCCCACATTTCACTATTCTACCCCCACTCCAGCCCCTTGGGCTTCCATGCTGGTCCTCAAACGTGCCAGGCAGCCTACTCTCACGGGGCTTTGCCGTCTCCCCTCCACTTGGAGGAGTCTCCCTACTGCTAGAGGCTGGGCTCGCTCCTTCATCTACCTTCATCTTTGCTCAAATCTCAGAGTCTTAAAGGTCTCCTCTGGCCATACTATCTCATGATATTGCATCCTGCCTTTCCACTACCCACCCCTCCACCCCCATTCCGAACGCCCTGACCCTGCTCTGCTTGGCATTTGTTACCTTCTAATGTGCTGTGATATGTATTTATTTATTGTTTGTTTTTTATTGCTCCTCTCTCCTCTTCCAACTCCCCTCCTTAGAAGGTCCACGAAGACAGGTAACTTTGTTTTATTCACTGGCCCCAAGCACCTAGAATAGCACATATTAAGTACTTAATATATGTTGAATGAATAGATTGTCACTGTCACAGACCAAACTCCAATAGCCAGTACAGTACCATCAGGTAAGATGTTATGGCCTGTACAGAAAGTAAATGCCTACGGTGAATCTGAGAATCTCAGTGATGACTATTTTTTGTGGCTAGCCAACATACACACCTGTCTCAGGTGAACTGAATGTCTGATCTCAAACCTGGAAGCTCGTACACTCCGGATGATTGCACATTCAGGTAAAGGCACTTGCATTTTCTAAAGCTGAATGATTGCACATTTGATGTGAAACTCAGCAGGTGTAAGCAACCCACGCCATCCACCTGTGTTTATTTGAATGGCCAATCATTTTATTCACTCAATGGCCAATCATTTTATTCACTCAACACTATCCCAACATTATCAACAGCCATAAATTATTAAGCCTTCTCATTTGTGGGAAATCTTGGGGAGACAATTTCATGATACTCTGTTTGCACTAAGGGAATATCATTTAAAATTTTATAATCCTGCTAACTTCCTTAAGGGAAATGCTGGCTTTTATACATTTTTATTATTCATAGAGTTGTTGGAATTATTCAGGAACATTTAATCAGCTTGCAAATTTCTAACTCATCAATGAGATACATTACTTAGTCTTAATCAAACCTGATAGAAACCCAACAAAAATCTTAGAAACCCATTATCTATTAATCAGATGAAAAATTTCTTACTGAGGAAATCAAACCCCATAATTAGATAACAGGTGCCATGGCTAAAGCCATTTCATCTTGAGTAAGCATTTACTGCTTGATGTTGAGAAAATTTTACATTTCACCCATTACAGCACATTATCTCTTATCAATGCACACTTTGGCTTTCTCTTGGCCCATCAGCAAGTCATGAGAAATTATAAGACATGAGCATGGGCCCGTTGACTCGTGCTTCCCTAATTTATTTGTTAAAACTTTGAGAACTATGGATTCCTAAACATGTTATTTATTAAGAGTATATATTAGTCATTAAAATTACTTACACAAAATCATAATTTGGAGAAATTACTTACCAGTGCTCTAATTCACTTGATTTAACAAGATTCAAAGAGTGAAAGGATTTAAGATTAAGAACAAACAGGTCCTCTTGAGTATCTCAGATCATTTTAAATATCTTTAGAACTTTTAAAAGCTCTACTGTAAGTATAAGAGTTAATGGAGATAAAAATCAACATGATACTTTAATTAGCTAAGATTTTAGGGACAAATGAAGGCGAAAATATTGACCAGTGAAATTAAATATATTGTAACCCTAGAACTGACCATTCTCAGCATTCATAGGTTATCACAGACACCTGAAAGGAGATTACTAATTGGACAATATAGTACAAAAAATAAGCACAGTAGCACAGAAATGGTCATCATACTTAAAAATAAATACGTATCTACTGCATGCATTCTCCGGGAAAACAAGCTAAACAAGTTGCTTGTTTGCTCATCCCTGGGATATCAGTGTTTTCTACTGAACTTAAGACCACATATCTTCTAAGTGTTGATGTCTACGAGATAAGGTCAGTGCCCTACCCCCACCCCCAATACATTCTCATGCATTCATCAAGGTTGTAATCTTACCTTTATCTGTGTGAATGGGTTTATTAATGCCAGCCTTGCCCACTAAATTGTAAGCCACATAAGGTAGATACTGAATTTCTTTTTGCACGTTATCATATCTGCCCCATTTAGTCCAGTGCTTTGCATGTAGTAGCTACTCAAAAAATATTTGTTGAATGAATTAATGAATGGATAAATGGGAAAAATCACAGAATATTAGATGCCATTATTTGAATGTTCATAAACATTTTAAGAATAGGATTTTGCACTAAATACCCAAAATGCTTTATTGAAATTTGATTAAGGAGTATTTGACAGGATCAGATTCTCAAAAGGCACTCAAGTTTACAAATATATACGACCACGGATTGGGTACCGTATCTACCTACCTATTTACAAAACAAAAAAGAAATATTTGTTACATGCTCTACAGTGGGTCTAACTGCCTTCTATTTAGCTAATTAGGAAAAGGTAAATCATCACTTTTAAGTCAGTGATTTGTAGAGTACCAGGGTCCTTCAAACTAACATCTATATAAGCTTCTCCATTTTAACAAATGTTAGAGAAATTCTGTACAAAAAGTTTAATTTGATTATATAATAATAGCTAACTTATGTGCCTAAGTTTAAGTTCAGCAAAAAAAGCAAAGGAAACTGCCAAAGTAAGATCATTTATAAATGGCCATGAGCACCGTTTAATGATGGCTGGTATTATTTAGGTGCCTAGATGTATTTATATAAAGGAAAGAACAAAGGATAACTCACTAGAACCAGGAAGGACTAGATGCCTGATGGAGCCCAGCTGCCCAAACCAAACCCCTTCACGTACTGAACTCTCTTGCCTTTCCAGCTCCTCTCTCCCCGGGACTCGTGGCTCATCGTTACTCATTAGTACTCTCAGATCCGGTGTGGTGGTAAAGATCTGGTGCTGGCTGATTGTGCCCCGTTGTCTGCTCAGGCGAGCACGGGCCTCACCATTGCTGCAAGGATATTTCCTGGCTGACTGAGAAACTGGAAGGCTGGTTTATTAAATCATCAGTCCTTTGAGTACAGCTGTGACTGACTGTATCTACTATCAACTAACGCGTGTCTCCCACCAATTAGATAATCCAATCAGGTGAAGACTTTTAAGGAAAAAAAAGATTTATCATTGCTTCTTCAGCCAGCAAGCCTCTCCTTCTTTGAGGCTGCCAGCTTCACAGCCTGTCCTACGGATTTTGGACTCTTCCATTCCCACGGTTGAGTGAGACACCCTTATAAGTCTCATATTTACAGCTCTCTCCTGTTGGTTCTGTTTCTCCTGACTAATACATCTGAAGTGAAGTTTTGAAGGTGAGGGATCTGATGATTTTGTTTTCTGGTTCCAGTGCAATCCCCTGGGACTATGGTGGCGTCAAGTCTCACATCCTGAATGGAGCACAAGTAAGGTAAGATGTTGCGCCCAGGGAGAACCAGCCACCCGCATTGACCAAGGCTGCAGGGCGCCTTCCCTATCTGGTCCAACACCAATTTGTCCGCCTATTCCTAAGGAAGCCCACGCTGAGGTTCCGAGGAAGACGGAGTGGCTATTCACAGTGAAAGGGAACAGCACGGCACTGGGGACAGGTGTAGGCTTTGTGTCCTTGGTGAGCTTCACCCAAGGAGCAAAACTGCACTAATGAAGGCTTTTGGAAAGTCCCTCTGGACTCTCACTCCTTTCCTTACTGGAACTCTTTTTCTCTCCCTGCTTCCCCTTCTCTTATCAAAAACTTTTTGTCAGTTGCGCTCCTTTTTGCCTATCTGATGGTTGAAAATAGAATCTCCTTGTTTAAATCTGCTCTTTCCTGCGTACTTCTGAGGTTGAACCTCTGTGTATGTATTTATTTACCATTGTTACTTCTGTCAATTGCTTGTTCTAATGCTTAATACGCTTTTCTATGTATTTGTTTATTCCTACTAAATTCTGAACCCTATGCGCTCCCTACTCACCCAAAATAGCTAATATTTGTACTGTGCATATATCCTTGTCTCACTCCATCCATGCTCATACCGTCCCGTTATGCACACATACACAGAGGAAAACATTTTCATTGTTTTACACAAAATGTAATATTTAAGCAGTTCTCTACACTGTGCTTTTCTCACCTATCAACAAAAAATGCAGAAATTCCTCGAAGGCATGTGGCTTAACACTAACTCATTCACTTTAATGGCTGCATAATACTCCACGGTATGGATGCACCCTCATTTATTTAATCATTTTCAGTTTACAAGCATCAGCTTGGTTTCTAGTGTTTACCACCTCAAAGAATCATAATAAATTATGAAAGAAAAATTGCACCCCACCCCATTTTGGGGGACTACCTAACATCTCAACCCCTCGTTAGTTGGGAAATACCCCATTTCTCGGTGTGAGGCAAGGTTCTGCTTCAGAATGGAAACTGGAAGGGGGCAAAGCCTCCCTCTCCCTGCCCCCCTCTCATCCACCACCCACCTCTGCATGTGCTCTAGCCTTAGTCAGTCAGACACTTTTGTCTGAGACTTTGGATCTTGCAGGATGAGGCAGATGGAATAACAACTGGGCAAATTAACACAGCCTCAGCCTCCCGCATCGGCAGTGCTGACCACTGGCTTCAGTCTAGATGATTCCTGCTACCTCATTTGTCTTAGTTTCTGCCCATCCTCCAGACTCATCATCAATTCTGACAACTTCCCACATCCTTCCAATAAATTTTCTTTCTATTTAAAAATTGGGTCAATTTCTATTGCTTACATCCCAAGAACTCAACCTCATACAAACATCCTAGTACATGCATTTTCAAACAGAGGATTTTCTTTCCATTAGATAGATCCCCAGGAATGGGGTTGCTCAGATATGTCTATTTTAAATTTTTGGAGCTATTCCCAAAAGGCTATAAAAATGTATACTTTCACTGCCAAAATATAGGGGAATATCCACTTCACTCCATTTCTTTCAGCAGCGAAAATTATTGCTCCTTTTAATATTTGGTAAGATGTATAAGAATTGACTTATTATTACTTCCATCAGGATTTCCCCAGCTACTTGTGAAATTGAACATGTCAAATGTTATTGGCCACTTGCATTTGCACCTTTGTAAATTAATATTGTCCAATTTTTTTCCTTTTTTTCCTTTGTCAATATTTAAGAGCTGTTTGTACATTACAGATATTTCATTCAAGTATACCATTTGCCTTTTAATTTTGTCATGTTATTTTTGGCAAAAAAAAAAAGCAAGTTTGTTTTTTAATGTAGCCAAATAGGTCTGTCATTATTCAATAATTTTAGGATTCCTCACCACATTTTTAAGTATCTGTAGGACCTCAAGTTTTACACATATTTAATTACACATACCTTAGAGATATTATACATTCAGCTCCAGACCACTACAATAAAAGAGAATATTACAATAAAGCGAGTCGTGATTTTTTTGGTTTCCCCGTGCATATAAAAGTTATGTTTATACTATACGGTAGTCTATTTAGGATGCAATAGCAGTATGTCTAAAAACCAATGTAAATGTACATGCCTGAATTTAAAAATACTTTATTGCTAAAAAATGCTAACCATCATCTGAGGCTTCAGTGAGTCATGCTCTTTTTGCTGGTGGAGGCTCTTCCCTCCATGTTGATGGCTGCTGACTGGACAGGTGGTGGTTGCGGAAGGTTGGGGCGGCTGCGGCAATTTCTTAAAATAAGACAACGATGCAGTTTGCTACATTGGTTGACTCTTTCGTGAAAGATTTCTCTGTGCCATGCCACACTACTTGATAGCATTTTACCCACCACAGAACTTTTTTCAAAATTGAAGTCAGTCCTCTCAAATCCTGCTGCTGCTTTAGCAATTAAGTTTTTGTAACATTCTAAATCTCTTGTTATCATTTCAACAATGTTCACAGCATCTTCACCAGAAGTAGATTCCATCTCAAGAAACCACTTTTTTTTTTTTTTTGCTCATCCATAAGAAGCAACTCCTCATCCATTTAAGTTTTATCATGAGATTGCAGCCATCTTTAGGCTCTTCCAATTCTAGTTCTCTTGCTGTTTCCACCACATCTGCAGTTACTTCCTCCATTGAAGTCTTGAACCCCTCAAAGTTATCCATGAGAATTGGAATCAACTTCCTCCAAATTCCTGTTAATATTAATATTTTGACCTCCTTCCATGAATCACAAATGTTCTTAATGGTATCTAGACTGGTGAATCCTTTCTAGAAGGTTTCAATTGACTTTGTCCAGATCCATCAGAGGAATCACTATCTGTGGCAGCTATACCCTTACAAAATATATTTTGTCAATAATAAGACTTCAAAGTTGAGATGGGTCCTTGATCCATGAGCTGCAGAATGGATGCTGTGTTAGCAGGCATGAAAACAATATTAATCTCATTGTACATCTCCATCAGAACTCTCGGATGACCAAGTGCATTGTCAATGAGCATTCATATTTTGAACGGACTCATTTTTTCTGAGTAGGACGTCTCAACAGTGAGCTTAAAATAATCAGTAAACAATTTAGCATAATTCTTAAGTGCCCTAGGATTTTTGAAATGGTAAATTAGCATTGTCTTTAATTTAAAGTTACCAGCTGCATTAGCTCCTAGCAGAAGAGTCAGCTTGTCCTTTGAAGCCAAGCATTGACTTCTTTCTAGCCATGAAAGTCCTAAATCGCATCTTCTTCCAATAGAAGGCTGTTTCTTCTACATTCAAAAGCTGTTGTTTAGTGTAACCACCTTCATCAATTATCTTAACTAGATTTTCTAAATAACTTGCTGCAGCTTCTACATCAGGCACTCCCTGCTTTATCTCTAACTTCATGTTATGGAGATGGCGTCTGTTAGCTTCAGACTTCTCCCCTGCAGGTTCCTCACCTCTCGGCCTTCATAGAATTGAAGAGAGTTAGGGCCTTGCTCTGGATTACGCCTTGGTGTAAGGGAATGTTGTGGCTGATTTGATCTTCCATCCAGACCACTAACATTTTCTCTATCAGCAATAAAGTTTGTTTCGCTTTCTTATCACTCCTGTGTCACTGGAGTAGCACTCTTAATTTCCTTCAAGAACTTTTCCTTTGCATTCATAAGGGGACCAGCTGTTTAGGAGAAGAGGCTTCGCTTTCAGCTTCTCTGGCTTTCAGCTTGCCCTTTTCACTTTTTTTCTGGCTTTTGATTTCAAGTGGGAGGTAGGGGACTCTTCCTTTCACTTAAACATTTAAAGGCCATCGTAGGGTTATTAATTGGCCTAATTTCAATTTTGCTGTGCCTCAGAGAATAGGGAGGCCTGAGGAGAGGGAGAGAGAAGGGGGAAGGGCCATCAGTGCAGCAGTCAAACAAACACTTCTCCATTAATTGATGAAGTTGGCTGTCTCACACAGGTGTGGTTAGTGGTACCCCAAAATAATTACAATAGTAATATCTAAGGTCACTGACCACAGATCACCGTAACAGATAGACAATAATGAAGAAGTTTGAAATATTGTGAGAATTCCCAAAACGTGATACAGAGACATTGAGTAAGCACATGCAGCTGGAAAAATGGCAGTGATAAATCTGCTTAACACAGGGTGCCCCAAATCTTCAATTTGTAAAAACACAATAGCTGCAAAGTGAAATTAAGCAAAGCACAATAAAATAAGGTCTGCCCATATATTCTTTTAGGATATTTAACCTATTGTTTAGTAAACTTTATTTTAGAATGGTTTTAGATTTACAGCAAAATTGCAGCTAAGTCCACAGTTCTTATATATCACACACCGCCTTTTCCTTATTATGATCTTACATTAGTATATGATACATTTGTGACAACCAATGAACTGATATTGATACATTATCATTCACTAAAGTCCAGACTTTATTCCATTTCCTCAGTTTTTACCTAATGCCCTTTTTTTTCTGTCCTAAGAACCCATCCAGGATCCCACATCATTTTAGTTATCAGGTGTCCTTAGGCTCCTCCTGGCAGTTTCTCAGACTTTCCTTGTTTTTAATGACCCTGACTTTTTTTTTCTTTTTGTATGTGTGGCAGGGGTGACAATTCACTCTTTTTCCACTGAGTATCCTGTTACTGCAGCGCCATTTGTTGAATTTTTTCTTTTCTTTTTTTTGGCCATGTGGAGGGGTGGGGGGAGCGCAAGGGCCGGGACTCGAACCTGCATCTCCAGCATGGCAGGGGAGAATTCTACCACTGAACAACCCTCGTACCCCTGACCTTCACATATTTATGAGTATTAAGTACTCACTCCTCAACTGGGATTTGTCTGATTTTTTTCTCTTGGTCAGCCTGGGGTGGTGAGGTCTTGGCAGAAAGACAGAGAGGTGACGTGCCCTTTCCATCCCTGCAGCGCGCCTGTGGGCAGCGTGACTCAGCACTGACCTGTGAATTCGCTGCCTCCTCGGGTCCGTTCTGTCAATTCCTCCACTGCAAATTTTTCTTTTTCTCCTTTACATACTGTACTCTTTACAAGGAAGTCACCACATACGCTTTCTTTTTTTCTTTTAACACACTATCTTTAACCCATCTGAAATTTATTTTGTACATAGGGTGAGGCAGGGCTCAAAAATGTTTTCCAGATGGCAAGTTAATTGTGCCTGTGGACACTTTTTTTTTCTGTAAATCATTTGTGCCCACTGAGTTGACAGATCTTCCTCATTACCTTTCTAATATCCTTCTAAGCACTGTTAGTTACATTCCACTAATTTTGAAATGTATTTTCATTACGAGTCAGTTCAGAATGTTTCCTAATTTCCCTTGTGATTTTCTTCTTTGAGTCACCAACATTTAGAAGTATATTGTTTAATTTTTTTTTTTTTTTTTTTACTTTTTGTTTTGAAATATAGATTCACAAGAGGTTGCAAAAATACTACAGAGAATTTCCCAGGATCCCTTTACCCGGTTTCTCCCAATGGCTACATCTTACACGATTATAAGTACACTATCAAAACCAGGGAAGTGGCACTGGTGCACCATGTGTGCACAGTTCTATGCCATTTTGTCATGTGCACCTTCCTGTCACCTCCCCCAACCAGGAGGCAGAGCTAGTCTAGCTCCACGAAGGGCTTCTTTTGCTGCAGCTTAAAATCCAACTCCCCTCTCCTGCCACCATCCTTAACTCTTGGAAAACACTGATCGGCCATCTCTATGATTTTGTCATTTCAGGAGTGTTATTAATCTCGTATAAATGGAATCACGTGGTGTTTAGCCTTTTTAGATGGTCTTTTATTCACTCAGCACAGCCTCCCTGTGATCTGAGTGGCTCTGGGTATGGATAGTGGGTTCCTTTTCATTGCTAAGTAGTGTTGCTTGGAAGAGGTGTGCCAAAGTGTGTTTAACCATTCACCTATTGAATGATATTTTGGTTGTTTCCAAGTTGGCGATATTACAAATAAAGCTTCTGTGAACATTCCTGTACAGGTGTTCATGTGAACGTTCAGTTTTCATTTCTCTGGAACAAGTGCCCCGGAGTGCAATTGCTCGGTTGTAGGGTGAGTGTAGGTTTAGTTTTTAAAGAAACTGCCAAACTATTTCTAAGTTGTAGCTGTTCTAACAGGTGTGCAGTGATATCTCATTGTGGACTTATTTTGCATTTCCCTAACAGTTAGGATGTCAAGCATCTTTTCATGGGCTTGCTTTCCATCTATAGATCCTTTCCAGTAAAATGCCTCTTTGCACCATTTGCCCATATTCTCAGTAGATTATGTGCTTTTTACTGTTGAGTTTTCAAAGTTAACTGTATCTAGTTAATTATACTAGATAAAAGACCTTTGTCAGATATGTGGTTTGCATGTATTTTTTTCCAATCTGTATCCAGTATTTCCATCTTCTTGACAGGATATCTCATCAAGCAAAAGTCTTTTAATTTTCTTGAAATCTAAAAGAAAAAAAATTCCTCAGATTTTCCAATCTAACTTTCAATAGCTTGTATTTTTTAGCTGTTGGCAAAGTATTTGTTTTTTTAAATTCTTAAACACTTGTTGAAATGTTAAACTAGCTTAGTTTAACAAAGTAACAAATTGTTCTGTGGTACTTCAAAAATTAGTCTCCCCTTGATGTAGTGGGTTTGAATTAGGAAAAAAAAATGTTAAACAGCTGTATGCTGTTAAAATAATTAGTGTGGTCTCTATAAACAATTTCTATTTAGAGTTGTATGTAGAGCTAAAGTTTACTTCAGATTAAAACATTGATAAACAGGGAGGTTTGAGAATCAGAACTTTTGCAGAGCTGTACTTGACCATGTCTTAGAGACAAAGCAGAGTTACAATGCTTGTAACAAAAAAGAGAAGTTTTTTTTGAAGTTGATAGTTACAAATATGGTACCTATGTTTCTACTTTATTTCAGTACAATTTTCAACAGATAGTCAACTGCTTTTCAAGGTATTTGACAACTTCAAACAAAATTTCTATAGACTTTGTGCAAACAATAAAACAAATAAAATGATCACATTCTTATCTGAATACAAAAATCACATTTAAAAATGGTGGGTACAAGTTCTACTCTGTTACAATCTTACTTCAGATTTACTCTTCCTTTTCTTCTTTGCATCTGTCCTTCTTTTCTTCATTATTTTCCATGAGCTCTTTTTCATATTCAACAATCCCATCCCCTTGCAATTGGTCATGAGTCCATTTTGGACTGCTACCTGATGTTTTTTAAATTCAAGCACCTTCTACCACATTGAAAAGTACCACAACCTTTTCCTCTCTGGGCCCAACAATCCACACCGTCATCTCTGTCATCATGCAAGAAGTACTTCTTGCTCTTTGGGGTATATTCTGGATCCCATTTTTCCTTCAGACTCTTGAAAAGCAGTGTTTGAGTTGTTGGGACCCGTATTTGTCCCAGCAAAAAACTCCTCTGGCTCTTCTTCTGCCTCTAATTAAAAAAAAAAAAGTTTCCCTCAACCCCACAAAAGATAGGTCAAGTCTACTTAAAATTTAGGCCTAAGAGTCACCCCCAAGAGAGCCTCTTTTGTTGCTCAGATGTGGCCCCTCTCTCCAACCAATATGATGAGCAGTCTCACTACCCTCCCCATCTCTGCGTGGGACATGACTCCTAGGGGTGTGGACCTTCCTGGCAATGTGGGACAAAGATCCTGGAATGAGCTGAGACTCAGCATCAAAGGACTGAGAAAAACCCTAGAATGAGCTGAGAATTAACATCAAGAGACTGAGAGAACCTTCTCGACCAAAAGGGGGAAGAGTAAAATGAGACAAAGTGTCAATGGCTGAGAGATTCCAAACAGAGTTGAGAGGTTATCCTGGAGGTTATTCTTACGCATTAAGTAGATATCACCTTGTTGTTCAAGATGTAGTGGAGAGGCTGGAGGGAATTGCCTGAAAATGTAGTGCTGTGTTCCAGCAGCCATGTTTCTTGATGATGATTGAACAATGATATAGCTTTCACAATGAGACTCTGTGAATGTGAAAACCTTATGTCTGATGCTCCTTTTAGCTACTATATCAACAGAAGAGTAGAACATATGGAATAAAAATAAATAATAGGGGGAACAAATGTTAAAATAAATTCAGTTTGAAATAGTGGTAAATGAAAGCGAGGGGTAAGGGGTATGGTACGTATAGTTTTTTTTTTCTCTATTATCATTTTATTTCTTTTTCCGTTGTCTTTTTATTTCTTTTTCTAAATCGATGCAAATGTACTAAGAAATGATGAATATGCAACTATGTGATGATATTAAGAATTACTGATTATATATGTAGAATGGAATGATTTCTAAATGTTTTGTTTGTTAATTTTTTTTAATTAATAAAAAAAAAAGTTTCCTCACAGTCAGCTAACATCTGCAAAGCCTGAATATTCTTTCAGCTCATGGTGTGTTTTATCTTCTCCTCTCATTCTTACTTTCCCTTTCTTCTTGAGAAGGTGAAGCTGAAGAGGATGATAATCAAGAATGATCTCGCTCTCTGCTTTTTATATTTATTCTCATCTCTGGAAGATGTGTATTTCTTATCATCTTTGGAGTCCTTTCCTGCTTTCTTGATCCACTGTATTCCCTGGAGCCCTTGGAATCCCCCCAACGTCGTGTCGAAGATCAGCAGAATCACACCTTCAATTTTTATCTTCCTTTTGAGTTTCTTCTTTAAAGCCTCTCTCTTCTCCTGTTATGTGTGTATGCTTCCTCAGGCACTTGGGAAAATGTCAATTCTCCTGTGGATCTCAGGGCTCTTTTGCTGGGCACCATGCTCTTTAGTGGCTCCTCTGCGAAGTGGACCTCTCATTTAGAGTCATTCCTGCTGATTTGAAGCATTGCTCTTTAACGTAATGAATGTTTTAACCCTGATCCAATCTTGTGGAGTAAGACCTATTGTTTAGGGTGGGACACTTTAATTGGATTGTTTCCATGGAGATGTGACACACCCAATTATGGTGTAGCCTTTTGATTAGGTGGAGATGTGACTACCCATTCAAGGTGCGTCTTGATTAGTTCACTAGAGTCCTTTAAAAGGAAAAACATTTTGGAGAAACCCAGATGCAGACACACTGATTTGGAAATACAGAAGCCCAGGAGACAGTTGCTTCAGAACTGACAGAGATGCCTAGAGCAGGTGTTTGGATGCAGAGCCCAGCAGATGCTGTCATGTGCCTTCCCCTATGATGCAGACACCAGCCAGAACCTGGAGAGAGCCAACGGAAGCCAAGAGGTGAAACCCAGCCCTGAAGAAGCCAAGTGAGGAACCCCTACAGGAATCAGAGGCTGAAAGTGATGGAACCCAGGAGCAGGGGACCAGCAGATGCCAACCACGTGCCTTCCCAGCTGACAAAACTGTTCCGGATGGCATCAGCCTTTCTTGAGTGAAGGTAACCTCCTCCTTGTGCCTTAATTTGAACATTTTCATGGCTTTAAAACTTTAAATTCCCTTTCTGTTCCATTTCTAATATCTTGCTGTTCCTTTTCTAGTATAATGCATTCTGGCAGCTTTAGCAAACCACTACGCCAAGTGATTATGAAAACCTTATGACTGACACTTCCTTTACCCAGTGTATGAACAAATGCATCAGGAAAAACAAGAGAACAAATAAATAGGTGGGGAGGGTAGGGATGGGAGAGAAGGTATGGGATGTTTTGGGTGTTCTTTTTTATTTTTACTTCTATTCTTATTCTTATTTTTTGAGAATAATGAAAATGTTCAAAAATCTATTGTGATGATGAATGGGTATATGATACATGAACCATTGACTGTACAATTTGGATGATTATACGGTATGTGAATATATTTATATTTCAATAAAGTTTCATTTAAAAAATAAAAAACCAACTGAATTTATCTGTTTACCCCAATCCAATGTGACTTTTAGATGTTTTGCTATTACTTTATTCTAATTCATGTATGCAGATTAGTGAAAACGGATTTATAATGAGTTGTTTTCATCTTTTAAATTACCTTGTGTGCCAGTTGGAAAGTATTATGTACTCTAGAAAAGCCATGTTTTAATCCCGATCCAATCTTGGAGCCATCATTTCTTTTAATCCCTATTCAGCGCTGTAGGCTGGAAACCTGATTAGATTATCTCCATGGAGAAGTGTCGTGCCCAATTGTGGGTATAAACCTTTGATTAGATGGAGATATGATGCCACCCATTCCAGATGGGCCTTGATTAGATTACTGGAATCCTTTTAAAAAAGGAACATTTTGGAAAGACTCAGAAACAGCAGAAGCCTCAGAGCTGACAGAAACGTTGCCGCAGAGCTGACACAGATGCAGACATGTAGAGAACAGAAACGTGTGTTTGGAGATGCTTGGAGCCCAGCAGATTGGAGCCCATGAGATGTTAATCCAGCCTGGAGAGAGCCAAGGGAAGCCAAGACTTGAAAGCCAGCCGTGGGGAAGCAAAGTGAGGAACCCCCACAGGAACAGAGGCTGAAAGCAACAGAGCCCAGGAGCAAGGGACCAGCAGATGCCAACCATGTGACTTCCCAGCTGACAGAGGTGTTCCAGATGATTGGCCTCTCTTGAGTGAACGTAACCTCTTGTTGGTGACTTAATTTGGACACTTTCAGTTCCTTGGAACTTTAAACTTGTAACTTGAATTCTGGTATATCGCATTTCAGCAGACTGCAAACTAGCACGCCTTCTATATACTGTACCTCCTTTCCAGAAAATTCAGTGCTGAAGTGAAAAATGATGCAATGTACTATTTCAGAGGCCCAAAGCAATCTCCAAATATCTTAACTTTAATTTGCCAAATATCAATTTCAAATTTCTGCCAACATAAACAAAAAGGCTCAAATAGTCAAAAATCACATAAAAGAAAGAAAGGTGTATGAGACGAAGATTATTTAACTAGAACACTATTATTTATGCTTCTCCCCAAGTTACAAGAAGTCTTTAGACTGGCACTGAACCTACACAACTACAGGGTTTAAATTTTTTTCAAACACATGATTACATGGAAAAATAACTTTCAAGCTCTTTCATAGTTTAATTGGCTCTTAAATATTTTCAGAGGAGGGGAATTTTGTGTTCTTTAAGAAACTAGTATATATAAATGAACTGCTACATGTTCAATTAAATCTTGAAGAAACCTAGAGAAGTTTTTTTTTTCTAAAAGTTCAATGCAGATATGCATGGCAATCACTATTCATATAGTGAAAGGATGAAATGGTAAAGATAGAGTTAATCTCTTGTAAATGTACAGTTGTCAGCTAATCTAAACGGGAAAAAACCTTGACATCGACAATCATTTAAAGGAAAAAAGGACCAATCAATTAAAATGTTGAAGAGCATGACTATTTTCTTTTAAAATGGAGAAAAGTGTTATCCAACACAAAAATCAGAACTACAGATTTGAAAAACACTCATTTTTCTGTCTTAAAATACAAACGAAAAAAATGGTGGAAGGAGGAAATCAAGATCATTTAGAATTGAGACACATCTATGCAAAAATGGAACAGAGAAGGAAATGACTCAAATGAAATTTCACAAGTCTGCATGTCCATAATACAATATATTAATGCAAAAAATCAACATGCAATGATCAAAAATAAAAGTCTGGATTTTTCCTTTTAGGTTTATATTAGACTACTAAACCTCTAACGCATTTACTTCTACAAGTCTGCTCTGTTTAGCAGCACATGCTATACAAGTACATACACATATGCTCCTATTTTACCATGAGAATCACGTCTCACCTCAGACTAGTGATATGCCTTTCACTCATACTCATATATGTTTTGTTTCCACCATAAGAAACTTAAGACCTGTGTAATGATACATTTCAGAAAAGTTTGCAAGAGTAATTTGCAAGATGGTAATATACCATAGCCTGCTGGGAAAATCAATGCTCAGAGCTTAACCTGGCCCAGAGAGAAGCTTCAACAAAGTCCTGCCGGGACAGTCCGCCTTGACCGGCCTCGTGTGCCTGGATATAAGTAGATGAAGGGGGATGGAGAGTATGGAGATGCACCAGTCAGGAAGTCAGCGGCTGCTACCATCTTCTATGTGGTCGGGTTCTTTTTTGTTTGTTTGTTTGGCACGGGCAGGCACCGGGAATCGAACCTGAGTCTCTGGCATGGCAGGCGCGAACTCTGCCACTGAGCCACCGCCGCACCGCCCGCAAGAGTTTTTGATCAATGTATTACATAAAAATAATCTTGATTTTTAAATGAAATATTTTTGGTACTGTGGCATGATGGGTTATTTTAACAGTTGAAGCATAAATACAGTAGCTGCATTGTACTGTTTAAACGAATTCATAGGTCTAGGAAAATGATTGATTTTTTTAAATATAGCCAACATGAGACTGTGTGGTTTGAGCAGTGAAATACTAGAAAAACAGTGAATAATTAAATAATAGGACTTTTCAGCAGTGACTGTTTATTATTTCGATTTTAGGAACCTGAAAAGAAATTGTCTTTGAGTTTCAAATGTCCTGGTAATTCTAGTTGTTTCTTAGCTTACTCAATATCAACCTGAATTGCTGAAATAAGTGACTCTAAAGAACCAAAGCTCTTTTCAGATCTGAGGTAGCCACGTGTGCTGGTGTGAATCTGTGGTGGCCCCCAGAAAAGCCAAGTTCTTTAGTCCTTATTCAATATTGCTGGGTGGGAGCTTTTTTATTGTTTCCATGGAGATGTGATCCACCCAATTATGGGCGGTAACTTTTGATGAGATGTTTTTTTCCATGGAGATGCGTCTCCACCCATTCAAGTTGAGGTTGCTTACTGGAGCCCTTTAAGAGGGAACCATTTTTGGAATGGCTTAGAAACAACAGAGCCCACACAGCCAGAGACCTCGGAAGGAAGCTCCCCTGGGGGCGTCTTATGATATGAGAAGGGAAAACTAGCTGAGTAGGACATGTGCCCTCCCGGCTGAGAGAGAAACCTTGAACTTTAGGCCCTTTCTTTGAATGCCTTAATTTGGACATTTTCACAGCCTTAGAACTGTAAACTTGCAACTTAATAAATTCCCTTTTTAAAAGCCGTTCCATTGCTGGTATGTTGCATTCCCGCAGCTTTCAGACACACCGCCGGTGGTCTCACTGAGGACTTCCCCACAGACGCCCTCTTTGAAGGTACGCAGGATGTGCGTTTCCAGGGACTTTTTCATAGTTTTGTAGTGTGGCTTCCATCCTATGCTCATCACCACCTTATGGGCATGTCCGCTTCCAACCCTGGCCCGACCATAACAAATGCCAGAGGATACACCAGCTGGGAGAACAAGCTCTACTACTTGTTCGGGAGCGTTAGTGCTGGTGCCCCGATGCTTGGAGCCGCGCCCCCAGCCCCCCACCACCTGTTGGCGGCAGAGGTAGGACAGGTACCTCCTGATGCCACCGCGTGCGGCGCGGGGTCCCGCCCACTCCCCTCGGCAGGAGACCTTGACGGTCCCCAGACCCCAGACCCCCCGGGGACCAGACTCCAGGACAGGAGAGGGCGCTGGGCGGCTCCACCCGGAGCACAACTGGCCTGCAGCCTTCGTTTTTGAATAGTATTTTGACTGTGTACAGCTTTCTAGGCTTTTCAAGCACTTTAAAGCTCTCAGTCCGCTGTCTTCTGGCCTCCATTATTTCTGATTGGAAGAGAAGCAGCTAAGAAGGCTTGTTTCACTGTTTTGCATGTTGAGTAGATGTCTTAGGAGAAGTTTAGCAGCAAGTTAACAGAAAGCACAAAATGATGACGAATGAAGTTTGCACATAAGCAGTCCAGGGTTTGGATGTAGATCTGTTCCATGATGTCCTCGGAAAACCAGGATCTTTCTTTATCTCCCCACCATTTCCAGGGTCCAATATGGTAGCGTTGGTATTCCAGGCAGGGGCACAGAGGTGGGGCTGGAGAGGAAGTACAGCAGAAGCTTTAAGAGGATCTCTTAAAACTGCCCAATAACACTCCTACTTGTATATCATTGGCCAGCACTTAGTAACACAGAGAGCTCCAAGGAGGGCTGGGAAATGTAGTGTTTATTCTGGGCAACCATAGGCCCAACTAAAATGTGTATTACCACAGAAGAAATGAAAAATAGAAGAATAACAGCTGATGGTCTCTGCAACAGAAGGCAATAATTAGTGTCAGTCAAAATGACTGATGTTTGTGTTTTCTCTACGGTCTTTAAAATTTTTTTCTAACTGTGGAAGTAGTCACACCTTCATATACTGCATGGTTGCCTGCCACTAGAAAACTCACATTTTTACATTAAGCCTATATTGAGCCATTAAAATAATCTCATGTTGCTCTGTTCGTTGTAAAACAATCAAATGTATGTCTATGAACCAAACAGTCTTTAGCAAGAAAAATAAGATTGTTGTGATAGAATAGAGACCAAAGCAGTGTAAACATGGCACATGTCATCCAACTAGAGAATGCACAATATGGGATTCGCTGGCCAAGGGTCTACAGTCGTGTATACAGGAGCATTCTCTCTGTTTTTCTATCCGTCTACCAGGAGAGGAATTTTTATTAACTATACTATCAATAGTATAGTTCTTTAATAGGAAAATCCTTTACTGGTAAGGAAAAGCATTTTTAAATATAAAATACAAAAATTCCTTTTGAGATGTATAGTGCTAGAGTGGAGAGCAATAAACAAGGTACTTCTGTACTGGTGTAAATGAAAATTTTAACCAAATAAAATATCCAGGGGGCCTTTGCCCTTTATTGCAACTCATGAAGTACTGCTGCAGTGTGGCCTCTCACATTTAATTTCTCTTGATTGCTGTGGCATGCTAATTTGATGACTATGCCTTCTAATCTTCAACCAATTCAGCAATGACAGTGATAACAAAGACAGGGCTCAGAACAAGCTTTCTGGAACAAGTAACAGGCTTTTAAATACTAGAAGTTTTGGTGTCACACTGGAAAAAATTTAAGCTGTGTCAATAGTTACTGTGCTATTCATTGGGTCAGCACAAGGTTGCTATTTGAATGAAATACTTCTTGCCCCACCAACTCTGTCCTTGGTTGTCAGTTTTCAGGTGTTGGTTTGCAAAATCAGATTCTTGGGTGTGGCGTCACTATGTCCAGCATGCCTGCCTGCCTTCCAGAATTAACTCAGTATGTTGATTGAGCTATGTATCAGCCACTGAACTCAAGCTCAGGTAGTAATGTAATTGGATAAAGGATCACAGACCTGTATTAACTCTTTTAAGTGAAAGAGACCAAAATAACAAGCAAAATATAAAATTGACGTCTCAATCCCTGATGGTGTAAATGTTTCCTACATCAAGACATTTTCCCATCAAGGACAGGTGTGGCCTTGGAAGCTATGGTTCCCTGTCCTTTTTGGACCTTAGCTTGGCTGCCCTGCCTAGAGCTTTTCTATCTCAGCAGAAGCGAGAAGAATGAAGTTTTCAATCACTGCCCCAGTGCATCCCGGAAGAGCATGCTGGCTCCAGGGCCACCTCCTAGGTACTGAGTGGGCTGTGCACCCTGAGGGGGACTGCGATTGGCCTTGGATCGCAGAGGGGAGGTTTAGCAGCAGCCTGGGAAGGGGCTCAGCAGGGGGTGGGGGGGGTGCGTTGGGGGACACTAGAGGCTGAAACAGGAGCCCGAAGAAGAGATGAAAATTGAGGGAATCAAAAGTTGTGAGCTGTGAGATGAGGACGCATATTATGTGTGTATTATCCTCAAAAATGAGTACAATATCTATTTCTTGTGAATGTGTTGAAAAGTTGATCTGTTTGGAGCAGGGTGGGGGACACATCCCAATACCTGGTCTGGTTTAAGGCAGTCACAGGATGTGAGCAGAGCCTGCCGCCTACAGGATATATCTGCAGAACTAAGCTGCAGGGGCTATTTGCTTGGCGAAGAGGCGGTGCGGGTCTACGAGGTGGCGGAAATCATCAACCTGAACCCAACGAGGAACGCCCGCTCCCCACTTCTCCTGGTGGCTTACCTTGGGGCACCAAGAACTGGGGTGGTCCTTGGAAAACTGGCTTGGAGTCAGAAGGCAATGAAAGAAACTACACGAGGGCCATGTTGCAGCCTTTGAGAGGGTGACTTATTCAAGAACGGGTGTTGGAAATGTGGGGTACGCAGTGGTGTATGAGTTCACTCACGGACTGAGACTGTAACGTGTGCAATGCCGTGTAGTTGGGATGAGAACCCTTAAGAATATCAGGTGTGAAACTGAAGGCTAGAAATTGGTCATTTTTGTAAGCTTTATTTTTTAAAAGCAATTGTAGTTTAACAGAAAAATTACAAAGAAAATACAGAGCCCCCTTATAGACCCCCAGACACAAGCCCCCCAGTTTTCCCTATTATTAGCATTTGCATTAGTGTGGTATTTGTTACAATTGATGAACCAATATTACTATAATTATATCATTAACTGACGACCATAGTTTTTACATTAGGGTTCACACTATGTGTTGAACAGTTCTATGGTTTTTTTTTAATTATGTAGTAACATATATATTTCTATTTTCTAAAATTTCCCGTTTTAACCACTGTCAGGTACACAGTTCAGTGATGTTATTCGCACTCACAGTGTCGTGTTACCGTCACCGCCATCCACGACCAGAACTCTTCTGTCACCCCAAACAGAAACTCTGTGCCCCTTAAACTTTAGCTCCCCATTCCCTGCTTTCACCCCTATTCCTGGTAACCTCTCCTTTGCTTTCCGTCTCGGTAAATGTGCATATTCTAGATATTTCATATAAGCGAGTTCATGCGATATTTGTCCTTCTGAGTCTGACTTATTTTACTCAACACGATGCCTCCCTGGTTCATCCACGCTGGGGCAGTATCAGAACTGCACTCCTGCTTACAGCGGAGTTCTATTCCGTTATATGTGCATCTCCAGTTCCGCAGAATCCTCAGTTTATGGGAAGGCAAGTGGCCACATTCCACAGACAGCGGATTATTTCCTCAGATTCCATAGGTGCAGATCCAACAGTGAAAAGAAAGTAGGAATTCAGGAGCTTGGAGCACGTTTTACCTTACAATTAAGGAAACTTTGATTCCAAAACATGGAGAATATGAATGAGTTCATAAACCCTGGGAAATGGATGCAGGTAGAAGAAAATTCCATTTATTAAAGTACTGAGGAAATAGTATTGGATTTTGCTAAAAGGACTATCTTGAATTTGGTAAATTATTTCTGATAGAAGACCCTTTTTAAAATGGCATCTGTTAGCTGAATGTGAGAATGATAGAGGGAGGAGGGCTGGGGGAAAAAATGGCGTATGTTGATTTCATAAACTTTACCCTGTCTGGACAAATTATAAAGTGCCATGAATTGCCACTGTTTATTGATAGCAAACACAATTAATTGAAAGTCATTCTAGTAAGATTTTAAAAACAAACAAAAATATTCCATTGAATGTATATGCCACATTTTGTTTAGCCATTCATGAAATTAATATTTAACCAATTTCTCATGGCTACATAATTTCTTGAGAACTCAGAGTCCTGCTAGGAGGAAGAGGTGGTCTGTGGCAGAGAAGCATTTCCCCTCTCACTGCCGCAGATCGGTGTCTCTCTATCTGTGAATTATCCCCACTGGCAGAGAAAATAGCCCACTTAAAAAAAAAACTCACTTGATCCCATTTCCTTTCAGCTTTGACATAGTTCTCAGATCTCCATTTGTTTTTTGCCAAAATCCTCCAAAAACACGTCTATGTTTGCAGTCCCTGTTTCCTTACATACCATCCTCTTCTCATCCCACCCAGAGAGGGCTTGTTGCCACGGCACCAGTGAAATGGCTCCTGGTGGGCTCACTGACCACTTCCCCTTGGTCTGATTCAGCTGCATTTGATGAAATTGATCACACCCTCATCCCTCTCTCTCGCCATACCCTGCTTTATTTTTATCCATAGCACTAATCATAACTTGACTTTATAGGGTGCAATTGTGAGTTGTATATTTCCTGTCTTTTTCACTCAAACGTAAGCCTCCTGCAGGCAGGGCCTTTGTCTAAATTGCCTACTGCTGAATCTCCAGGGTCTGGCACAGGGCTTGGAACTTATGAAGGACTCAGCAAATGTTCTACTGAATGCGTGAATGAAGGTGCTTGAAATGGTTCGGGGCCCTTACCCGTTCTCACCTGCTGAGTTGGAATTCTTGGGACATGGGACAGCTGCCAGGGGGCCGGTGGTGGGCCAAATCAGCAGACACACACTGGCCATCTGCTTCTAGAAACAGGCCATATGCTCACAGGGAATGCAGTGCCAGGGGCGGTCCCGAAGTGGCAGGCTCCAAAAGCGAAGTCCGGCTGGAGGACTTGAGATTCTGAAAGGCTCTCCCCCCACCATATGACTACATGCTGGGTAAATTACAACAAACATATCTTCAGTACATGGTGGAGCTCACAACAAAGATAGCCCCCGAGAAACCTATGGAAAGAAAAAGAATTGTCGACTTGTGAACCCGAGACTCCCCTCGAGTTGCCTAGCAACCTGCATCCTGGCTGTGGATGAGTGAAGAGCTGTCAAAAGCAACCTGGGGGAGAACTGGCTGAATCTTAGAAAAGTTGTATCGAATGAGAAAAGCAGTTTACATAAGACTACACACAGTTTCGGATCACTTTTAGAAAACTGAAAAACGGGCAAAACGAATACATTGTTTTGCAATATACAAGTGCTTCTGGGCAGGGCCTGTGACAGGAAAGAAGCACAGCGGGCTTCTTTCAATGACAGCACTCTTGTTCTTGGGTTGGATGGGGAGTGTGGGGGTGTGACGTGACTGCAGCACGCTTCGTATCTTAGTAGGTGACATACCGTCTGTTCAATGTATACGTTGTCACAAAACAGTTTTACTAAAACCAATATTAATGTTTTATATATGCTTATTGTCCTGAAAGTTCGCTGGCTGTAATCAAACTAAGATGCTTCTAATTGAAGGGGCATAGGCATTTGAATAAGTAATAACTTGAAAACAATGCCAATCCCAATTTGCCTACTGGGGGGAAATCAAAGTAACACAGAGGAGTCAAGTTGCAGGGACTGGTGCAAGGCACTGCCTTTGGACTTGGAGATGCCCATGCCCGGTGGCACTTTCCGGGCACACTGTGAGTTGGAGGAAATTGAGATCTCTCTGTCGTGTTTGTGACCGCTCAGTGGGAAGGGGAGACCCGATCCCCTCGAGGGCTCACGCGCAGCAGACTCTGTGCTTCCAGCGTGGAGCTGAAGCAAGGCTGGAACCAGTGGGACAAGAGCTAGTCAGCACTGAAGCAATTCAACCCAAAACCTTGAGGGTCTGCCTTAGTTCAGGAGGAGCAGGCGAAGGAGGCACGTTGGCTGCTGTCAGGGTTGAGGCTGGGGTGGAGCCACTGGGAGAGGCTGCAGGTGGGGCTGAGGACACTTCCCCACCCCTGCCTCCATCTTGGTCCTCCGAAGCCCTCGGGACAGGTGGACAGCCTCGCCCTTCTGGAGGATGGCTCCTCGGAGGCGCCTCAGGGCTCTAGCGGAGACAGTGCCTTTACGACGCTTCGGGTCACAGTTTGTCCCCTCCCTACTGTGGACATGGTGTGGCAGGGACAGCATCTGAGACAATCCAAGGTCACCCCCAAGCATCATGAGGGAGACACTCGCCGACTTCTCTCTTACAGTGGAGAAGAGCATCTGAGAGCAAAGAGCCTCCACAAAGGGCAAAGCTCAGCGAGAGCACCCCGGTCTGGGGGCACCAGTGCTCCTTCTCAAGGGGTGGAGCCCAGCGACGTGGGTGCCCTCAAAACCTGTGGGGGGTGAAGGTGTAACAAGGAGACCTGCCAGGAAACCCGAAGTTTTTCATCTTAATGCTATCATAACTTGCATCACAACAATTTCAAGTCCCCAGCTTCCATTGGCCATTTTCCTGCTACGACCTCCGCATCTCCAGTGCACGGCACCCCCAGTTCCCGGGTGACACCTGCAGGCAAAAGAGTGTAGGCAATCGGCAGGCGTGTTCTAACATGGCGAGGGCACAGGGACGTGGGTGGGACACTGACATGTCTGCTGCAAGCCAGCCCTTGAGCTACCTGGAGGCACTTACGCTGTCTGTTTAGTCCACTCCACCCCATCACGGATTCTTCAAGAAGCTGGCCTGTCACAATTTCTTTAAAAAGCAAAAACATATAAACCAAAAAACCTTACAGGTGGAGAGGAAGTGTAATGGGCTGTAGTCCCTTCTGCTGCAGTTGGTCCTGAGGCCACCACTAAAATTCACTATTTCCCTTGTTCACCACCTTGGCTGTCACTTCTGCTGGACTAGGTGGATTTCCCAGTGGGAAAATCCAGACCTTCATTCCTAAGGAATACGAGTCCCTGGTTATTTTGCCTGAGTCAGGCAATTGTTTTAATTGCTCTTTTTTTTTTTTTTTTTTGGCTTTTGCCAGGCACAGAAGCACCAGGCAGTGCCCAGGTGAGCACTTGAGTCCAGGCATACTTCTCCCTTCCCCTTATGCAGCAGTAACCAGAGCCAATAGAGAAAAGCCTTTTCTTCTCTGCTGATCCACCAGCAGAAGGAAACAAATGACCATGCTTTATCCATAATTTTTTCTTTTTTTTTTTTTTGCATGGGTAGGCACCAGGAATCGAACCCGGGTCCCTGGCATGGCAGTTGAGAACTCTGCCACTGAACCACTATTGCACCATCGTTTCTCCATAATTTTAGGTTCACTGGAGTCTTTTCTGTATCTCCTGGTAAAAGTGCTACCCCCACCGCTGGAAACCAAGTTCTTCAATCTAACAGAGCCTAACATTGTGAGGACAGGATGCACCAAAGTCCCAAGGTGGTCACTGGGCGTGCTGGTGATGAGGCCACTACCTGATTCTGGTTCCATCCTTTGGCTTTCGTACAAGGATATTCTAACTTTTAGGGACACAGCATCATATAACTTGCCAGTGATTCAAACTATATGCTGTATCTTCAAGGACGTCAGCCTAACTCCACAAGATATTATCCACAAGCAGGCATCTTACATGTGCTAGTAAGAGGCCATTTCAACCTTCCATTAGGGAGGCAGCTTCTGGGTGATGTGGTATAGTAGGACCAATGGATCCAATAAGCGTGCTCACATGCTTATTGTCACTCCTCCATTTGGCTCAAAGCAATGCCATGTGGGATCCCACGATGATAAATCAGACACTCTGTGAGCTCTTAGAGAGTAGTCCTGGACAAAGCACTGCAGGGAAGGAAGGCAAACTAATATCCCAAATATGTTTCAGTCTCAGCAAGGACAAATCACTGCTCTCTCCAAGGTAGATGAGTCAATGTAATCACTTTGCTATCAAAAGTCTTTTCGGTCCCATTAAATTGTATCATATCAAGGGCTCAACATTGAACTCTTCTAATAGGTCATATAGTTAGTATCGGCATTAGTAACATCAGCCTTGGGGAGGTGGAGTATTTGTTATTGGGTCCAGACATTGTCTACATGCCACCATGGTTAGTCCATTATTTGGCCCATTGTATAAACATTGGGGTGGCCAAAGACATGCAATGGACAGGTCATCCTATCCACCCAACTGTTCAGTCTCTCCTGCAGTGATGTTATCTGGTGAACGCTGATGTAACACATGAAGTTCCACATACTTTGTACTCATTCTGATAGACTTACCCACGTGCCTCTTTGCCAGGGCTCTGTCACACATCTTCCAGTCTTACTCCATCCAGGCCTTTGACAAACCAGCCAAGCCACTTGCTGCAGCTCAGAAGTTCATGTATTTTCTTATTTCAGGCCACTGCTCTAATAACAAGTTGAAGACCAGGCCAACTACTCAAAGTTCTGACCAGTTGGAGGATTTCCTCAAATCACCATCATTCAGGGCTATCCCTGAAAGAGATATGGTACAGCAGTTGTCCATTTCTGTCTTGCCCCAATATATCAAATTGACATCTATATGAACCAGAAGTTATTATCTCTTCCATCAGCTAATCCTAGGGAGCCCCTCATAATTCCATAGGAGTGATTGGAAGGAGGGGTTTTAATGCAACGGAGAAGCAGAATTAAAGTTATCACAAGGATGATTAACTTCTCTTTATGTTGCTCTCATGTTCTCATTCTTGTGCCACCTTGAAAGTCTGAAATAGGATAAAGGAAATCACTGGAAGATTCTCCACTATGTTTATAATGTCCTCCTTGTAGAAAAGTCCATTCACCTTCTTATGTCCAGTCTCCTAAATTCCCAAACTAGCACCTCCTCACTTGTCCTTGCTCTCCCACCTCCCTCTTATCAAGCTCCTGTCACCCTCTTCCTTTGTCATTATGAGGATACCAACCAAGGTATTATCCTTTGAGAGATTAGGAATTACTATTTTTTATACAACATAGACTTCTTTGAGAGAGCAATGGCTTTTACACAGAAGATTTAATTTATAATGGTAACATTTCAAGCACAGTCAGAGAAATGGGCAAAATTTAGAAGAGAGGTAAACCTTCTGAAACTTCTTATGGGACATGGTAACCATCTGGAGATGCCTTTATAGAATTCCAACAATTAGAAATCACAGATGTTTTATTCTCACAATTTTCCAGGTGCTTGCTATAAGATTTTTTAAGATTTATGCTTAATCTATAGTAGGCTAACTGCAATTTCCATCTCTGGGGCAGAGCTAGAGTCCTGCAGGCAGGGCCTGGAACATGCATGTTCCAAGTCATGACACATGAGCTCTGAATATGAAGTAATGGCAGGATATATAGCTAATCCCTACTTTACCCTGCTGCAATTTTGCTTCTTGCAGCGGATCCATTTATTTGTAAGCAAATGATACCCTGGTGCGCATTAGTCTTTAGATTTCTGCACCTAGCAATGCACTTAATAGAAATCTGTTTGTGATGGTAATTTCCTTGTGTTTCACCAGGGGCTTCTGTAGCTGTGAAAGCAGTATCAGGGCACAAAGGGCTGGTCCGGCCATAACAAGCCAGATACCAGCGGGGTGCTGCCTAGGAAATGTGTGATAAGCTGAAATGGGGCTTTTGCAGTTGGGTGAATTCATTTCCTCTTGAATTACCTCAACGTTTGAATTAGCCTTAAAGTAGTAACCCTTAACATTTTCTGAACAGCAGAGAAATCTTAGGGTTTTGGCCTCTGTATTTTTACTGTATTGGTTGCTATGTCCCAAAGCAGAAAGCTTTCATGGAGAAGAAGAGATGTTCTCAGTTTCTTTTATTTGTTTGTTTGCTTGCCTGTGAGCTGCATGCCAGCTTTTTGCCAGTCCACATTATATGTAATTGTGATGCATCACTCAGGACGTTATGTGGAAATCCTCACATTATGGCAAAATACATTTGAGTTTGGTGTCTCCATGCTGGCCTGGGGGATTTGTGCCTGAAAGAGTCACAGCAGGGATCACTGGCCATTTCCCCTCATTTTCTGCATCAGTGATGCTATCTGTTTGTACATCCTGGCAAGAATCCCTCCCAGGGCAGGTTTCAGAGGGGTTGCCTCTGCTTGGATTTTTATTGCCCAATTACATGATATTTAATATAGCCTGAGAGAAGCTGTGTTAATTAGAGGATCTTCGATGCTGTAATAGAAACTGGGTATTAGTCTTAAAAAAAACAGGTAAAGAACACCATTTTGACCTTTCTAATGGTGGGCACCTCTGAGAAGAGAAACCTGTTTTGGCTCTGACCCTTGACATTTGGGGGAGCACTTCTAGTGATAAGTAATACTTGTCTCCTTGGCTAGCTCTGTGAAGAAAACTTTATTGGATTGAAGGGGTTCCCCTTTGGTGGAATTTCTGTAGTCCTCAAATTACCCCTCCCCTTTTTCCCTGAGCTCACCCCTCCCCCTGTCCTCAGGGAGACCCCTCCTGCAGGTGACTGTCTCCCCATGAAACCCTGCTCTCACTGTCACTCCCCACTGCCTCCCAGTGTAACCGGGAAATTAGGATTTAAGGGATGATTTTGATTACTGAATCATTATATAGGTATTTCTTTTTGCTTCCTCACTTATTGGAATAGACAGAGGGAAATACCTGAATCTAAATTATGATCCAGCTGCCCTATTTCTGATACTGATTGTATATCTTTATCTTCTGCCCCTGTGAGCATAAAAACCTTGTGACTAACCTTCATTTGCACCCAGTTATCCAGTTTTTCAACTTAGAGTCTTGTAATCACTAAAGACAGCCCCTAATGTTTATTAATGAAGGGTCCTGGGTCAGCCCAGAACTAACCCATTCCAAGTCCAAGGTAATCTTGATAACCGAGACTGGATCTAACCAAAGTGGGCTCACCTGACATGCGCAGTAGTTTAGATGTTAACCTACGAGTCACCTAGACCTCATCCCGCCATGGTCTTACATAGGTTCTGTGACTAAGCATGGAATCAATCTGAGCATGCTCAATAATTAGATCACCCCTAATCACATCATCTGGGGCCACTGTGCTCATTATCCTAAAACCTGCCCATGTTTCAATTCTATAAAACTATCAGAATTACTGCAGTTCGGGGAGACAGATTCTAGACTGATAGGCCATCTGATCTCCTGCTATGTCTAGTAATATACTTTTTCCTCTCTTTGAAACCCAGTGTCTCAGGAATTGGCCATTTGAGTGCATCGGGCAAAAGAATCCACTGCCTTGGACTAATAAGACCAGTACCTGTCTTTGCAGGACTGAGAGCTGGACTTGCCCAGGGATGCAGAAACTCTTAGTGCAACAAGAGATTCAGACCTCTAGTGCAGAGCTTTCCAACTCTAGTGGGCATCCGGATCACCAGGGCATCATGTTAAAAGGCAGACTCTGGTGCAGAATGTCTGGGGTGAGGCCCAAGACTCTGCATTTCTAACAATGTCCCAGTGGATGCTGATGCCTCATCCAGGGAATGTACTTTCATGAACAAGGCTCCATCCTACCGTGTGCATGTGCCCTCTTCCTCTAGCAAGAACTAGGACGAAAGTTCTACAGTGACATAATTTTCCAAGCACTCTGCCTCTTCTTAGTGTTTATCTGCAAGTCCCCTCTGTGGTCCCAGAGTCCATTTTCAGCATCGCTGTGACACCTCAGCGTGGGTAAAGTATATACCCTGTAGTTGCAGTTGCTTTGTTGGTTTATATTTATTTTTCCTCTTGCTACTATTCTATTTTGTTTTTTTCAAATGGGTTTCCACTTTTACCCACTAAATGGAGACAGCTTAATGCCCCAACGAAAAGAAACTTTACATTCGGATGAAGGATTTGGATGTTTTTATTATTTTTATACCTCTTCAATTGTGTTAGTTCTCAATCAATTAACTTCTATTTCTCCTGAACCTTAAAAGAAACAAGAATTAAATGGTGGAAGCTGTCTTCGTTTTCTTGCAAAGAACATGTGTAGCAAAGTTAGGTACCAGAGCAAGCTCATCCTGTGGCACACTGGCCCCTTTGTCTATTTTTCATGACAATTGCAAACCAGTTTTCTTCATCTAAATACACACTGAAAAGTTGAGAGAGTTTTTACCTGTTTCTTACTCTAGGATTTGAAAATCAGAAGCCTTAACTTTTTGAAAAATTGCAGAACCACACAAAGCTGCTCTGATCTTTTCCATTTGTGACATGTATTTATTGATCATCTATGCAAGTACTTTCCAAAGCTCTTTGCATATAGTAACACATTAATCCTTAAAACAACACTACAAGCAAGTGCTATTCTTAGTCCTATCGTACAGAGAAGGACACTGAAGAACCAAAAGGTTTATAAGTAATTTGCCTGTGTCAGAGCTGGGTTGCCGACCTAGGGGCCTGGCTGCCGAGCCTGCGTCCCACCCTACAGCAGTTCTCTCTTAGGAAGCAACAGGTCAGAGGAAAGAGTTGTGGGAAGGGTGGAGAGGAGTTCTAACATGGGTTTCCATTTTGGAATGCTTTATAGTTTACCAGGAACTTTCCTTTTTGTTTGTCCTCTGCAACCAACACCTCGAGGGAGGCACGGTTGGAATCACCTCCGTTGCACAGATGAGCCCAGAGACGTCAGCGTGTGTAACAGAGTGTGTAACGGAGTGTGTAACGGAGCCAGGTTTCCGAGTCCTCTTGAACCACTCCGTTTAGGACCAAGAGTGCGATCTGGGGCTCTGGGAAATCGCCGTTTCTGGCTCAGCATCTCACCCCAGGCTTGGCTGCAATCGAGGTGTCATTGCAGCTGCACTTTCAACCAACTGGGTTCGCCAGGGTCTCCCAACTTTCCAGGGTGTGTGTGTGTGTGTGTGCGTGTGCGTGTGCGTGTGTGTGTCGGGGAGAGGTGGAGGTAAAATAGGCTGGGGCGGCAGAGCTCCCAAGGGGGCGGCCCCTCTTCTCGTCTCTCCCACCCAGCCCGGCCCAGGCCCCTCCTTGTCGCTCTCCGCCGAGGGGCCCGCGCGAGGCTCGGCGCAGAAGTGGCGGCGCGGACACCCCCGCTGGCCCCTGCAGCGCCGGCCGCGAGGTGGCGGGAGGAGGCGGCGCCAGGACGCGGCGGGCGGCGGCCGGGTGGCCCCACGCGGCGGGCACCTGCCGAGCGCGTCCGGGCGGAGGGGGCGCGGCGCGGCTCCCGGCCCGGCCAGGTCTGTGCGGACCGCGCGGGGCGGGCGCGCTTTGTTGTCTGCGGGAGGCGCGTGGGCGGCCGGGGCGGGAGGGGGAAGGGGGAGCGCGAGGGGGGCGAGGGACAGGGCAGCCGCGGGGGATGGCCCGGCTGCCGGCTCCGCGCGGGCTACCGGCTCCGGGTGGGGACGCGTGGGGACGCGTGTCCACCTGCGCCCGGCGCCCCCGGCCGGCTCCCCGCGCCTGCTCGGCCTCGCGGGGTGGGGGTGGGGGGCCGGAGGGGACGGCAGCCTGCCGGCCGGACTTGCCCTGGGGTTTCGGGGCGGCGCCCCCCCGCCGACGCGGCCGCTGTCCCCTCCGGCCGTTGGGAACCTGCGTTTGAACTCCGGCCTCGGCGGGGTCGCGGGGGGAGGCGACCCGACTAGCGCGAGCCGGGAGGGGAGGAGGGGACGCGCGCGCCCACGTTCACAAAGGCTTCTCTTCTCCATTGTCACCGAAGGGAATGGGGCGGGGGACACCCTGGGGTTGGCAGCTCCCCAGAGTTCCACCCCGACCCCCTGTGGCTCCAGCGCCCGGCCCAGGCTCGGCTCGCGGGTGGCCGGGGACAGGTCAGCGGCGTTGCGACGGGCCCGCGGTGGCCGCGCCTCCCGCCTCTTTTAAAACTCCCCGGCGGCCCCAGTCAGCGGCGCCCCGGAGCCCGGCGCGCATCCTCCCAACTTTCTCCCCGCAGGGAGACTGCCTGGACTACTTTGCTTTTCGAAAGGGCAAGCGAAAAGAAGACTTCTTTTTCCTTTTTGGAAATAAGAATGCCATTTTCCTCCTTCAACTCTGAAGGCTTTTACTACCGCAAGCTCTTTTTTAAGCATATTTTGTGGCCGTTGGTCTTTCTTGGGTTGCTGACCGAACCAGCCAATGGCTCTGAAATATGCGGCCTGAGAGCCTTAAACATAAACTGAAGGGCGAGGTGGGGGGCTCTGAGGACTGTGGAGGTGACTTTTTCCTGGTAATATAGAGCAGACTTCTTAATCCATAGCCAGAGTCCACATCCAGGGGCATCTGAGCTCGCTGCTGGGCACCCAGAACCCCGGGCAGGTGAACGGGTTAACGTGAAGCTGTAATGGAGAGGCAGGATGTGCAGGGGATGGCCCGTGGGAGGGCAGCAGGATGTGTGGCCGTGGAGGGAGGGGCAGGGCTGAGGCCATAAAAATAGCAGTGCCCGCCTGGGGAGCTGTTGGCTGTGGGCTGAGTCCTGGGAGTCTCCCCCCACCCCCCATGGTCAGGCCAGAGGTCTGCGCTTGGCCAGGTCGGTTTCCCTTGGCCAGGTAGGTACTGGGGCCAGGAAGCAGTTGCTGTGGGCAGAGAGTTTTCTCATATGCATGTCCCGGTGGAATGACTGTCCCAAAGCTGGACTTTAGACCTTGTGTTCATCAGTGGGGCACCCTTCCTGAGTTCTCCCCTCCGGTCGCCTTCCAGCACAGCGGCTCTCCTGGCACCTGCCAGCTGGCTGGGAAGCCGCCAAAACCCAGCCCTGCAGCCCTGGACGGGCTGTGAGGAGTTGCCTCTCGGTGGTGAGTTAGCAGAATGTGACTAGATAGGGAGAGGGGGTTGCAGGGCCGTGTGTGAGCACGGAGCGGCTCCTGTGGGGCCCACCCTCAGGGGTCCTGATTTGGTGGGGTGGGGTGGGCTCTGTGCCTTCTAGGTTCTCCTGGTGGCTCCGAAGTGCAGCCACGGTTGAGAAGCCCTGCTGAGCTGTCTGAAGCTCAGTTTGGGTCTATGTGAAATGGTGATAATACCTCCCCTGGCTGCCTCCCAGCCCAGTGAAAATGTGGTTTATGTGAATGATTGTTGTAAAGCATGAAGTGGTGTGTGTTATAAGACGGTGGACTTCAGAAATCGCCTAAGTTGAACTGCAAACCTCTTTGTGTTAAATATTCCCTAATTTATATGGTGACTTTTAAAACAATGTTTTGAGAGTAGTATAGGCTTAATTTTCTTACAGAGACACTCTGTAAGAGAGGTTAGGAAGAGAGGGGAATGAGAAGGTAGGAGGTGAATTTAGTTTATAAATATTTTTGCATTTGCAAAGTGTAGTGAAGAGAGAGCACTTCGAAGATGAAAGGATTTTATGTAACTTGAAACCCAGTGTTTCTCTGCAATTTCCATCCCTCTTATCCCTTTTTGACTGCTAAGGTTTCTGTTTAACTTCTCCCATATCTGGCTGGTCTAAGATGAACTTTGTGGTTGAGATAGCCCCTTCCTGTAGTTCAGGCTCCTATTAATGAAAGTTTGAACTAAAATCGCAACATTTATCTTGGGAAAAGTCAGCACCTTTATAACTCAGGGTTGTCATTATGATCACTTCAAAAAGAAAAGTCCCTTACCTTTAAAGTTATTTAATTACCTTCTGTAAAATGGTGGGGGTGGGGGGACAAACTTGGAATCGAAATAAAGGATACTGGAGTGTATATGTGGTGGGGCAAATACACTGGACTTAGACAGCATTTTGCCACCAATTTAATTCATTTGGAGTTATTTTTAAGGGGCTCCTGGGGAGGTAGTTAGAATTGTAATAGTAAAAATATCAGAAAATTAATGGCCTATGTAACTCATTTCTCTTAAGTTCACACCATTTCACTCTTTATATTATCTGACAAGATCTTTTTAAATCTTTTTTTTAACAATTTTATTTACACACAATACAATCCATCCTAAGCGTCAATCAATGGCTCTTGTATAATCTCATTCTTTAAAAATTCTTATTTGACAAGTGAGAGATGCTGAACTAAATTAGCACATGCAGATTCCTTTTTAATAGTGATTGTCAGAATAGGAGGTCTGGATTTAACGGTGTCAAAATCTCTTAGGCTACTTGGTAAAATAGTTAAAACAGGTTTGTGCACCACCACAGACCTCCAGTATCTCACCGAGGTGGGGCCCAGGGACTGCCATCTTAAATGGGCAGCCCAGGTGGTTTCTGTGTGCACCAGGTTTTGACATCTTTTCCCAGTTACTCTTCTCCTGCGCAGAGATCAGTCGAGGATGGGAGCGAGGGATCCTTCAGGGGACCTCAAAACACTTGTAGAAAGAATCCCTCTGGGGGGTGAGAGCCTGCCTTATGGAAGGCAATAGTCTGTGGAGTTGTACTAGAGACACTGAACCAGGAGTTCCTGGCGCTGGCTCTCTGGGTGAGTGGCCAACAGGAAAAGGTAGCAAGATGGTGCTCTCTTGGGAAACTGTTGAGCCTCTAGCAGAAGTCTTTGTGGGCGGCAGGCCTGTGTAACCTGTTTATAATACTCTTCCCTTTGGGAAAGCTACATTATGGTGTTTCTTCATGTTTCTTAAAGTGAAACTGACAGAACTTTCAGCCCAAGATAGGACACCAGGTACTCTGTGGTTACCAGGACACTTTCGGATATCAGAGAAAGTGACTTAGAGGTCAGGAGCCCCTCCTGAGAAGGGACTCAGTCATGCCTCAAGGCTCCGCTAATCACGTCTGTGAAATTTACCGGAAACCCAACTCCCACTGTCTTAGAACGTCCCATAATTACTTCTGAGCCCTGTTAAAGGATTAGTTCTTAAACAGACGGGATGATGAAATGGCTCAAGTGGCATCTGAAGGTAACCATGGGCAGGTTATGGATTTATCCGGTGAAACTTTGGATTTAACCCACTGTTGGATGCTGTTTGGCCCAAGGAAAAACGTTGTTTAAATGTCCAGATTGAAATAAAAAAATCCAAATAAATCCAATTCATTGATAGTTGATCACATGTTGATCGCTGATCAGAGTACCAGCTGGCAATTACTTAGCATGTTCTGCATGGTAGTCTTTATTTTCACTTTTCCATCTCTTCATTCAGAATTACGGTTATAGAAAAGGCTGAATGTAAAAGAATACTGGCTCCTGTCCAGGACAGGCCCTGCTTTTGTTGGCACGAGACGGGAGTGAGTGGTAGAAATGGCTGTCAACATGACCTGCTTCCTTTTCCCCTTCGGTTAAAGCAGCAGGTAGAGAGAGGAGGGCAGGACTCCGGGCACAATCGCCTTCTGTTCTATGCCTTAAGGAAGAGCTTGCCTGATGTGTCTTAAAAGCACAGAGAAAGCAGCCTGGTCCCTCATCTTGTCGAAACTACTCCTGCCACAGTTTCCTCCTGATCGCCTGATGACCTCAACCCTGTCCTCCTTCAGGCTGCATTTCATGTGGTGGGTCTTTCTCCTTCCCAGAACATTCTTCTCCCTTAATGCAGGTCTCAGCTGGCTCGGGCCCTCCTAATGCCTTCTTGCTAGGTTCTCTGCCTTCTGGGAGGGTTGTTGGACCTCCAGCCATCCCTTCGATATCCTTGTCTTCTGCCCCACTCTCTCACACATGCTCCCTGCATCCTCTCATTCTCCAGTGGTTTCACCCCCAGACCACAGCTCCAGCCAGCTTCTCCCTCGAAACTGACCTCTTCTCATTCATTTTCTATTTAGGTTGCTGATGTCACTTTTCCCCCAGTTATTCAGATCAGAAACCTTAAATCATATCCTCTCTCTCACCCAGCCACTGAATCAACAAGACCTGTTCTTGTCTTCTAAACACTTCTTGGCCCTCTCTTGCCTATCTGTCTGCACTTCCACTGGTCTGCTTCAGGTGCCCATCTCTTACCCTGACTGTCATACAACCTCTTGAGATCTCCTGCCTGCAGTCTTCTCCCCTTTCAAGGCATCTCACTTCTTCCAGAATGATCTGCCAGAGTCAAGTTTTACCTTCTGAGAGTCTCCTTAGGGCCTGTCAGTGGCTCCCTTTCAGCTCTGAGCTCTCACCTTGTCTGTCTCTCCAGGCTAATTTCTCTCGCTGCCTGCTTTTGGGTCTGTACACACCATTTGGTGTCTTGCCTCTTTGCCTTTGCTGTCCCCTTGCCTCTCTCCCTCTCCTCTGCCCCCTTGGCTGACTCCTCCTCTTCTTCTGACTCTGGACGGACTCACCATGGGGTAGGGGGCAGCGGGGGGGGGGGGTGAGCCCGGTTGTCTCCCTTCCCCCAGACAGAGTTTGCTGTCCCCCTGGGCATTGTCACAGCGCCCTTTGCATAGGTCAGTCGCCGAATGTATTCTTTTGTGTCCTAACTTTTTTTCGAACCCTCCACTCCCTAGAACTGTTTTGCTATTTGTGACCTCGGCAACCAGGGCAAAGGAGCTATTTAATAAATGTTGACTGAGTAAATGTGTGAAATCAGTGGAGCTGCTTTGGCTTCGATCTTCCATGGTACTGAGCCAAGTTCTAGCTACCTCATGACTTGTGTTCGCAAGTCCAGCAGGCCTAAAGCGTGGTTGTGTGCGAGCCACCTGGCCAAACCCTGCACCCACAAACACCAGCAAGATGAGGTCTGCTCACAGCTTCTGGAACAGCTGCCAGCTAGCTTATCGGGGCACTCTTCTTGGGTAATTATTTCAGTAGAAAGCAGAAAACCCAAAGGGTATCAACGTCTTTTTCATGATTATGGTCATGCTAATACTGAGAGTTTTCAAGTGAAATTAAGAACAGTCCATTTGGGCTTAATATTTGGATTTCTCTTCTATACTCTTGGCATAACATTTAAGCTGTAAAAAAGCCTTTTTTTCTTAACTCTCAGAAATGTTCATCTTTAGAGAAACAAATCCTGGTCCTATGCCTGTGTGTCTTTGTCCGACTAAATATTTCAAGGGTTTTTGTGTTTGTGTGTGATTGTGTGCTGCTGTTGTTGTTTTTTTAACCTTGACATCCTTAGCCACTTGGAAGGCTGTTGCCCAAGGCAACCGGACAAGTAAAATCTGGTGAGAGAGAAGGAGCCTCTCCCCAGACGTCCGAGGGACCTCTTGTCCCCCCATAAAACCCAAGAGTTCTCTGGCTCCTGCCAGGTGGGCCCATCAGGGCGGGGAGAGGCGGCTCCGGGACTCTCTGCTGAAGCGGGGCCTCGCCCACCGTAGGCCAGGCCTGTGTGAACGGCGCGGCCGGTACTTTTTCTTAAGCTTTGCCTCATTGAAGCAAACTTTGGATCTCAAACACGTTTTGGAATTGAGGGAATACTAATACTCCCAGAATCTTGCCTCGCAGAGGAAAGAAGCAGCAGGGACATCCTTGGGGTTGTTTGAGGAAAATGGGAAGAGATTCAGGACGAATGTAGAGCCTCTGCAGCGCCTGTGACTGCTTAGGGCCTCGTGTACAATTGTGCGTGCACGACAATCACAGCCCGCGGCAACAAAAGCAAAAGGGTACACTGAGCCTTTTTCCTTTTAGAGATTTAAGATCACCATCTGCCTGCTTGTATTTGAAATTCTCCAGGTAGAATTTAGAAGAAAAATATGGCGAAAGAAGGTGTGTGGGTTTTTTGTTTTTTTAAAACCAGGGAATTGTTCTTCCTATTTTCTAATGTTAAAATTAGATTTAAAAAATCAAGAAATAAATCTGCAGATCCAGATATGATTATATCCTAAAGTCTGTGTCCCTTCTAGAGGACCCCCGTGGCCTGATTTGGATGGGATGATAAAGCGAATACCAGGGTCAAGTCACAAAAACATGGCTACTTGGGTCTTCGGTGTCTATGTGACCAGTGGATGGGGTTGGTGTGACAGTGCTGACCTTTTTTCTTCTTATCTTTATTTTGAATATTCCTCAGAATGGTGCCATACAAGATGGTTTAGGAAAAAGTTGTAAGAATCCAAAAAGGCACACATGGAACACTGACATAAAGGAGATATATGGGTAATAGATTATTGGCCAATAGCAGTATTAATAAAATCAAAGGGTTAGTTGATTTGTGGAAGAGGCAATAAAAGACTAATCAAGATTGCGTGTTTAAAAAGGAAGATGAAGGAGATGGGAGAAAATACCGTCTCTTCTAATTAAGAAAGAGGTCGTGGAGTTAGTGGCACCCACAAGTTGTTCTTGAACTAAACTATGTATTGGGCAATAAGATAGTATCCAGTCCTGTATTGGCTCCTTTCCTTGAATAGATCAGCATGGTTCAATGCAGTGGTACTCAATCTTGGGGTACAGTAGAACCCCTCTCTAGGCTGGGCCCCGGGCATCATGTTCTTACTAAGCCCCCCTTGGGTTCCAATGTGCAATTGGACTTGAGAAGCATCGGGTGGGATAAGGCTGGGGGCTGCTTCGAGTGCTGTTGTGGGTGAGGGGAGGCACTGGGAGAAGGAACTGGCAGGGCCTGACCCAAGAGACCGTGAGAAGTTTTATCTGAAAAGAAAGAAAGGGTTAGATGTGAGAAAGAGGAGACCCTGAAGCCTGAAGTCTGCTAGAACAGCTGGAACAGAGCTTTAAAAGCGGTTAAGGATCTTTGAGCAGGTGGACAGTTTACTGTAAGGCACAGTGGCCTCTTCCCTGGGTGGTTAAGGATTTACTGGTACAGTGTAGTTTGAAGTAGGGACAAAAATAAAGCTGAATGGATAGGACAACATTTTAAAAATGAAATGGAAAGGTGATATTTTTGTTGCTGAGCCACATATTTATTTGTTACATTATTTACATCTTAATTGTTTTAAAAGGCGCTATGCCAGTTATTAAGTCAACAGGTAGAAGTAATAATGAACCATAAATATGTTAGAAGACTAAGTACAGAAAGGTATTTGTAGTAATTACCAAATTAGGGAGAAGTGTTTGCCTAGCAAAGGATTGCAGATGGCTTCTGTTTGAAATATAGTTATAGTTTTCTCTTTAAATTCAAGATTGCTTCCCCAAAAAAGTTCATTTAAGTTTCTTTGCTGGATTTTCATTGGAGGAATAATATTTCAGTGTTTGTTCTGGAACTCTGAATTCCATTCTTTGCTTAGAGGATTTAAAAGTGTTTTAAAGTAATCTGAATAAACAATCAGCATTCGTTCTGAAAGTTTGCCAGCTTGGAGAATTAGACTTGATATTGAAACCAAAAGAACCCAGGGACTTTTATATCCTTGAAACAAGAGCCTAAATGTCAAGGAGAAAAATCTAGGTTTTTATTTTTCTTTCTTTCTTTTTCTTCTTGAAACAACAGAAGTAAATAATATGTTTTGCTATGGAACCCTTGATTATATTTCAATATTATAAAGGGAGGTTGCTTGTTTAACTGAACATTGATACAGAGGAAATTTGTTGGAGAAGGCTGAATTTAATTTTAAAGATACTATCCATTTCAGAATAAATACTGCAAAACGGTATAGTTAGTTATTTTGGCTTTGTTCACTGAGGCAACAGTTATGCCTGTCTTTTTGCAGTGAGTGTCTCAGTTTTCTTTTAAAATTTATTTTTTACACTATAGACTCATGTTTGACTGTTGGAGATTTATCCTGTGCAAGAAAACTGGAAACAATTGTCCTTCAGCACAACAATGCAATGAGGCCAAAAAGGAAGAAACTGATCATCAAATTGATGTATCCGATGTCATCAGGCTTGTTCAAGATACACAAGAGGTGACCGTCACACTGACAGGTAATGGCCCTGGCTTTTCAAACCTTGCTTTGATCCTGAAGATCTTACCACTGATCAGACTCCAGAGTCTTTGTTCTTTTAGGAGATTGGCTTGTTTTAGGTCTCAAAGAATAGTTGAATACCTGGCTTTCTAGGTTACAATCTGGGATGGTGACTGAATTAATGTAGCTTTTATCTGCCCAGGTTCTCCGCTGAGAAAATTTGCCTCAACATAATCGAGTCCTTGGCTTTCTGTTGGTTATTTAAATGAATGTTTTAAAATAAGGTTGGCTCCTTGTTAGATACAAAGAGAAATGTTATTTTTGACTTTTACTAAAGTATAGTACACCTTAAAAGGAACTAGTAGTAGGGTTTGGATCACTTATTAACAAAGTAAAAGAGCTATTGATTGACTTTGGCATATCGTCTTTTTAAGGATGGCACGGAAGCTTTTGCTGGTTACCAAGTCAGAGGGCCATGCCTGGAGAAACAGAATTAACAGAGCCCCCAGACGCTTCCAGGCTTGAGTCAGTTTTAAAAGCTTATTCTGATCTTTTAGTCCAGGTCGTTGTAATGCTTTTTCTCTCTGCTCCTCAGCCAGACTGAAAGTTCTCCATGTGCTTCCTGATGTAAGAAACTCACTGCTTCCCCAAGCCTTAGTTTTGCCTGCATTTAATTATTTGTTTCCATTCTTTCCCAAATGGACTCCGGAAGTAGTTTTCACTCCATAAAGTGAGCACGTGCGCTTAAATGTTCCAGCGAAAGTGCGCATCTGATCGTTAGTGAGCTGGCCTGGCACTGCAGCTCGCAATCATTAGCGCCCAGCCTTGGATTGAGTTAGGGTTTCAAAGCGAAAAAGTTAGAGACTCACGTAAGTAAGGATTTTCATAATCATTTCTTAATGTCCTAAGTCTGGAGCTTTTCTCTACCTTAATCTGAGCTAGCAGTCGAGGTTCTTGAGCTGCACCATCAAAACTAGTTGGGTAAAAGCATAATTCTAAGGATTTATGTATAAAAGTCTGAGCACAGCCATCCAGTTTAAATTTCATATGCTACCAAGTTAAGGGTTGCCCCCATAATTTCTGTCCTAGCCCATGCGTTTTTTGGTAGGAATCATAATTGCACCCATTTTTGGAACTCAGCATTTGTGTGTCTGCATCTGTTGATAACTATTTGAAATGGTGACAATGGTTGTCTTATAGGTGCCTTTTAGCTCCCATGGTTCAGAGCCACAGCTTAGCTTAAGGGCTCGCGCACGTGTAAAGGTGGGTTGGCTAGTTGGACTTGGCTGAGCGAGTGACTGCAGTTTGGGGTGGTCATCCCAACCAACACCTCCTTCCAGTTTTGCAGGTTTAGGAACTTGGTTTTTGCCTTTCTCCTGGGAAGACTGTGAACAAGAGACTGAAGTATAAACTTCTAAGCGACCCTTCCCCCTTGTGACAAGCACTGTCTTTCCAGGGATCAAATATTCTTATTTATTATCCAGGTCACACTTCCTCATGTGACCTGGTATTTGTATATTTGAGAAACCAAATGAGTAATGAGACGTGACATGAGAACAAAAGGAGGAGAGGTCGCTAGGAAAATCCTGCACCCCGTTCAGTTACAGGACCACCTGTCCTTCCCCTGCGCTACAGAAGGGAAATGCAAAGGGGCATGTAATGAAAAGGAATCTATAAATAAAAGGGATGTGAGTACCTATTTTTCATTAACGTTTATGGCTAGGAGATTACTTAGTCCTACAGTGCTCGACCTGACTGCAAATCAGCCACCTGGAACTAGCCAGGACACCCAGCATTGGTTTGCTTTTCTTAAGCAACTGTGTGAATCTAATGTGTATCATGTTTGAAGACTGCTAATTTAGTTTAACCTATATTTTGTTTTTTGGCTTTTTAAAAAATATTTTTATGGAGAAAACTCATACAAACATGCAAACATTAACATACAAACATTCCATACATGGTGTATAATTAATGGCTCACAGTATCATCACCTCGTTGTGTATTCATCACCATGATCATTTTTTTGAATATTTGCATCACTCCAGAAAAAGAAATAAAAAGAAAAAACTCATACATACCATACCTCTTACCTCTCCCTGTCCCTGACCACTAATATTTCCATCTATCCAATTTATTCTAACCTTTGTCCCCCCATTATTTGATTGTTTTTTATCCATTTATTTTACTTATCTGTCCATACCTTGTCCATACACTGTAAAAGCTATATCATTATATAATCATCTTCAAGAATCAAGGCTACTGGAACGCAGCTCCATGGTTTCAGGTACTTCCCTCCAGCCATTCCAGTACACCATGTAATGCGTAAGAATAACCTCCAGGATAACCTCTCGACTGTTTGAAATCTCTCAGCCACTGACGCGCTTTATTTTTTTCTCATTTCTCTCTTCCCTCTTTTGGGCAAGAAGATTTTCTTAATCCTTTGATTCCAACTCATCACGGGATTCCTGTCCCACGTTGCCAGGGAGAGTTACACTCCTGGGAGTCCTGTCCCATGTAGTGGGGGGAGGGCAATGAGTTCACTTGCCTTAGAGAGAGATCACATCTGAGCAAAAAAAGAGGTTCTCTGGGGGTGACTCTTAATCCTAATTTTAAGTATAACCTCTAATACTAACTAAATTATTCTGAATCATTTCATTTTTAAAATTAAAAAAAAAATTTTTATGGCTGTACATTTAAAAAAAACCTCTATTGACCAAACCAAACAATAAAAAAATGAACATTCTTAACATATGAGCATTCCATACTTGTGTATAATCAGTAGCTCACAATATCATCACATAGTTGTATATTTGTCACCATGATCGGTTCTTAGAACATTTTCATCACTCCAGAAAAAGAAATAAAAAGGAAAAAAAACTCATACACCCCATACCCCTTACCCCTCCGTCTCATTGACCACTAGTATTTCCATCTACCCAATTTATTTTAACCTTTATTCCCCCTTTTTTCCTATATCCCTTACCACTCCCTTTCATTGATTGCTAGTATTTCAATCTACTCAATTTATTTTAACATTTGTTCCTCCTATTATTTTTTTTATTTTTAATCTATATTTTTTACTCATCTGTCCATACCGTAGATAAAAGGAGCGTTTGAATCATTTCTTAATTTAACTACTTCTCCTGGGCTGAAGAAAACAGGATCCACTATGGTGGTGATTAAAAATGCAAGACTCTAGGGTCACGATGGCTCAGCAGGCAGAGTTCTCGTCTGCCATGCTGGAGACCTGGTTCAATTCCCGGTGCCTGCCCATGCAAAACAAAAACAAAACCACACAAGACTCTAGAGCCAGTATGCCTGGCTTCAAATTCTGGTTTTGCCACTTAGTAGCCATGGGTGCTCAGACAAGTTAGTAACCTCTCTGTGCCTCTGTTTCCCCATCTCTGAAGTATGGGCAACGGTGGCACTGCTGCAAGAACTGCTCTAAGGATTTAATAAATGTAAAGTACCAGCTTGGTGGCTGACTTAGACCAATCATTCAATAAAGTTTAGCTATTAATAATATCACCATCTAATTTTCTCTTAATCTCCTAATTTGTAGAACATTTCTGATTTTTCCATGAATCCCTAAGGATTTAGAGGGCAGCTTTACCAAGAAAGCTCCTTTATGTAGCTGTGCTGGTTTGAAAGGATGTATGTTCCCTAGAAAAGTCATGTTTTAATCCTAATCCCATTTTGTAAAGGCAGCTATTTTTTCTAATCCCTATTCAGCATTGTATGTTTGAAACTGTAATTAGATCATCTCCCTGGAGATGTGATGTAATCGAGAGTGGTTGTTCAACTGGATTAGGTGATGACTTGTCTCCACCCATTCGGGTGGGTCTTGATGAGTTTCTGAAGTCCTATAAAAGAGGAAACATTTTGGAGAATGAAGAGATTCAGAGACAGCAAAGCAGACTGACAAAGCCATGAGAAGCAGAGTCCACCAGCCAGTGACCTTTGGAGATGAAGAAGGAAAATGCCTCCCGGGGAGCTTCATGAAACAGGAAGCCAGGAGAAGAAGCTAGCAGATGATGTCATGTTCGCCATGTGCCCTTCCAGATGAGAGAGGAACCCTGACCGTGTTCACCATGTGCCTTTCCAGATGAGAGAGAAACTCTGACTGTGTTTGCCATGTGCCCTTCCACATGAGAGAGAAACCCTGAACTTCATCAGCCTTCTTGAACCAAGGTATCTTTCCATGGATGCCTTAGATTGGACATTTCTATAGGCTTGTTTTAATTGGGACATTTTCTCGGCCTTAGAACTGTAAACTAGCAACTTATTAAATTCCCCTTTTTTAAAAGCCATTCCGTTTCTGGTATATTGCATTCCGGCAGCTAGCAAACTAGAACAGTATCTTTCTTTAAGCCTCAGAATCCTACTTTAAAAGCAGACTGTCAGGGCCATGGTGGCTCAGCAGGCAGAGTTCTCGCCTGCCATGCTGGAGACCCCCCAACCCCCAAAAAAGAAAGGAAAGTAGACTGTCAGTTCTCTGCTCAGAAGTTCCAAGTGGAAAAGCTCTTCCAATTTTCTTGCTGTTGATTTTCCTTGTCTCCCTGTAGAGAGAGAGAATGGTCTGTGGTTATCAGATTTTCTGAAAGAAAACCACGGTGCCCTTATCCTGTCAGAAGGGAGGCTCAATTTTCTCAGCCACACTTCTTCTCCTCACAATTACCCGTAGGTTCGTTTTTAATTTTCTAGCCCAGCTTCTAATGTACATGGTGTGATAAAGATCCTTTGAGGTAATGAAATCTGTTTGTGTCAGGACTTAATTTTTAAAAGATAGTATTAGTTACTTTTAAAAACTAATATATATATAAGCCAATTTCCCCTCCGCAGACCATCTTTGCTCTCCACAGTGTTGCAAGGGACTAACAGCCATCCAGTCCAACTGCAAAATCTTGAGTCAATAGAAACTTGTCTTCGAGAAGGTCACATGATGACTTGGAAAGTGCTGGATAAACACTGATAAGCCTATTGTCCGAGTCCTTTGGTGCAGACTATAAACTCGTCTGTTTGCTTTTGGCTTTTCTTCAACATTCTTCATTTCAGCCTACTACCAAAATAATATATTTTACCAAATTGTTTCAGTTACCTCCCCATTTAACTGTTTCATGATCAGATAGGGGACAGCCTATCCTCTCACTGAACGCTCTGTGCACCGGGCACCTCTTGGAAGTTTCCTGTGACCTTGCCTGGGGCTCCTCATTTCTTTCGGGGCCTGTAACCTGTTGTGAACTGACTCCACTACAGGTAAATGCGTCTTCCTGCCGTTCATGCTGGGTTTGAAGGTAGAAAGGAGCACGGATTTGCTGACATCGTGGTCTTTGGAAGACATTTCTTCCCCAGGGGTGTGTCCTAGTTCAGACACCTGTCATCTTTGTCTGGACAATGGAACAACCTCCTCGTTACAGTTTCCTTAAGCCATAGATCTCTGCCTTCAGTCCATCTTCACCACGATCATAAAAGTCTTCTGAAATGAAAATCTCATGAGATGCCACTTTTGCTTAAAATATTTCAGTGGGTTCATCGTGCTTATGGAATAAGTCAAGAAGACTCAGTACACTTGGTTTACTACAGCATATCCAGCCGTAGGGGCCCCAGGGCTTCTGTCTGCCTGAACTGTTTGAAGTTCCCTGAACACATGTGAATATTCTTTTGCATCCATGCTCTGTTTAAGCTATTCCTGATTTCTGAAATGCTCTCTTTCCTTCCTCTTCCCTGCTCCCCACAATCCTAACATCTTACCAGGACTCATACTTGCTTAACATCTGTCAGTAGTTCCCTTGGCCTTTCATCATTTGTTCTGATCACTTCTCCAGCCTTATGGCTTACCACTCATCCCCTTCCATGCCACACGCCAGCCATCTGGAGCCCCTTAGTGCCCTAATGTGCCCTGAGTGTTCACACCTGCTCCTTGCAGGTGCAGATTCCTCGGCTGACTTGCCTCCTCTGGGGGCTAACCTTCTCTCTTGGGGAGGCATTCTCCCTCTACACCCCTTTATCACGGCAGACAAAGGCACCACCATGCAGGCACAGAAGGCACACAATGAAGTCCCAGAGTTGAGGTTCATCCACATGGCTGAACACCGGACAGACTCAGAGAGGCCTGTGACGCACCTGGCATGTGGGTGAGATCTGGGCCTTGTCTTCAGGCTGGTCCCCATTTCTTGAGTGGGGCAGAAGGGTGCACAACTCTGATAGAATGGGATGGAAGCTCTTTCAGCCATGTGACCCATTGGCAGTGCAGGGGAGGGAGGAGCTAAGTCAGGCGAGTGGGGGCGTGACTGACTCCCAATTATGAGGAGGCCCCATGGGTAGGTATGAAGGAGTGTTTTCCCAAGCACCATCACGTCCTAGGTGTGTGCTGCCCTTTCAGGAAAACAGCAGCTCTGGCCCCTGAAGAGTTAACAGACCTGCGCGTGTGCACACACATACGCACGCAATACGATTTCATGAGGTGAGTTTTAAAACCATTTTTTGGTTCCTTTTTCTGTATTTCACTTGCAGTGTGTTTATATCGAAATGCCAGAGCCTGATCCCCTGTGGGGCCTTGGCTGTCTTTCTCCCCTTTGGAGTGGACAGGTGACGTGTGGCTTCCAATCTAGTCCCGGTTTCCACATAGCTGTCTGCTTGTCTCCACGACAGGGTGGGAAGGAGCCCATTTATTTGGCAGCCACCAAGTCACAGGTCAGCCGTTTCATATCTGCTTGTTTTCCTGTTTCTCCACCATCAGTTGAATATGCCTCAAAATACAGGTGACTAGGTGAGGAGTCACGTGTGGCCTGGGTATGTTTTGTTAAATTTCTTCAAATGTCCTCTGTCATCTTAAAACTTGAGTAATCACCTCATTGCAGAAAGGTGGAAAGGGGATGCAACAGGTGGCAGGTGCCTGTGAATGGCTCTTAGAAGGCAGAGGGGTGTGTTTCTAGTTTGAGAATACCATTGCTTTGTATGTTTCCTTTCCTAAAAGTTGTATCTATTGTGATTGGTTAATACTGTCTTTAATTAATTTAATTTTTTTTCAACAAACCTTTAATACCTCACACTGTACAAATGCTGGGCAAAACTTATGGATAAAAAACAAATAAAATACAATCCCTGATTTAGGTTGAAACTAAAAGAGATAGATGTAACAACATCTGCAATGTTGGGTTGAATCACGAAGTTGCCATCTTGTAGGTCAAAAACATTCGAATATCAGTCATTTCATGTTGCTGAACCTAATACTTTATTGCCTTGGAGATCAGGAAACAGAGGATCTTGAGGAGGTTTAGGAGAAGTGAGTGGAGGTTTCCAGCCAGGTGATTAAAAAAAAATTGGGGCCCAGCATTGGAACATGATGTGGCGATGTCATTTAAATTTTGAGGAAATATTCACATAGGGGTTTTCAGCAACAATTAACTTGTGCTGAAAATGATTTGGGGAAAGGCGAAAATGAGCACAGGAAACTGCTGCTTGAAAGGAAATTGCCCTTTTGATTATCGCCAGTGTTTCCAGCATGGATTGTAATCAGACCTTAATGGAAAATGACTGAGTCGTTGTGACTGAGGCCTTGTCAGGGGGTCGAGTTGTGCCTTCATGAGTCCAGTGGCTGGTTTTCCAAGAAGGTGGTGTTCAGGCAGCTCCTGTGTGCCCAGTGTCTGAAACACTAGCCATTATGTGCTAATGACTGGCTGGTTTCTCTGGGTGCCCACGGAAGCCTCTCTTAAATAATTTGATAGATGTCGGACTTCCTGGTACTTTATGTTCCAAAGCTCATGTCATTTTCTCAGGGGGTTCATTTGCTTTTCCTTGTGTGCCATTTAAGATTGCAACAGATAATCATGAGGAGAGGTGCTCCCAGTCGTATGCTACATTAAAGAAAGGTATGATGACATGGAGAGAACGTGCCACCGTACAGCATTACTTTTTCAGTCTTTTCTTTACAGTTTTATGAGTGCCAAATGGGACGTTTTCAAAAGATGAAAATATTTCTTGAACAGAAGGAAATGGAGCTTCCAGTGCTATTATAAATTATTAACTTCTCAATTTAACCTTGACTGATACCTCGACTCTTTCTGAGACTTTTTAGATTACTCAGAGAGCTAACCAGAGTTGGGATTTCTTTCTTTTTTTCAAAGAACATGTTCACTGCACATGAATTTACAAACGTTTGGGGAACGCTGGCATGTTCCTAATTAATATTGGAAGCATGACTGGTATTCTCCTAATGTCAGCTGCCAAGTGTGTGGGAGAGCTTTAAAGGGCCAAGGCCAGGCAGGGGGGAGAGCCAGGCCCACGACTCTCGGGTAAAACCTACGGGTCTCCATTGAGAAGAGGCTTGGAGGGGAGCAGAACCCCAGTCAACATCTTCTCTAAGGCCTTTGGAGGTTTCCCGGGATGTTTTCTGGTTTCTGAGGCGTCTGTGACTCGGGATCGTCTAGGCCATTCTAAGTGGAATTGACTTGGGTGTTTTTCATCCTTGAGTTACAATGAATATGACTTAAAGTCTTAAGTGTGATGATCTTGAGCTGCTGAGGAAATGTTCCTCACGTAGCCTGAAGATGTCTGGAAAGCGAAAGGTGCTGCCAGCTGATCTCATGAGCAGTCACCTGCCTCCTCCCCAGCTCTCTGCAGACATCCCCACTGCAGGGGCATGTTCAGTAGCAGGAGTGTGTTCATTAGTGTTTTATCAGAATGTAGTAGTTTTTCGGTTTTACTCCGTGCTTTCTAATATGTGCTGTATCATTAAAGCAGTATTTAAAAATAGCCAAACTTGCCTCTGAAGAAAGTGTGTTTTACATTATGTAATCAGCGGAGAAGGTGATGTGATTTAGTCACCAAAACAAAGTATAAATATTATTTACATGCTTATCTAAGATTCTCTCAGCTGTGTTAAGGGAGATCATCTGTGTGGTTGGTTTTTGCTTTGTTTGAACTTCTTTCCTGCTGCAGAGGAATTCTCTTCCCCCAGCTGATCCTGCCCCACTTTCCTGGTTAGTATCCAGTCTGTCTGTCAAAGATGGGCAAAAATATCGCCTTTTCCATCAGGCAGGTCTTGTGTAAGCCAGCTGTTCACAGCCCTCTTCTCTGTGGGTTTCTGACCCTTTAACCTACCATTTGGACATAGATCTTTTTGGTTGTCATCTTTAGCAAGCTGTGTCCAGTCTCTAGAAGACACTGAGCAGTTTGCAGAGAGGGTGGTGTCTCCTTACCTTTGTGTACACGAGAGCAGGGCTTTGGGCTTATGTGCTAAGTAGGGCTCAGCCAGGCTCAGGGACCAATGCCATCAGCCTTCTGTGGGGCCCACTCCAGTGTTCTGTGTGATTATCTTCATTTTCCCTGTGCCGTATCCTAACAGTATTCGGGCAGTACTACACCAGCACCTAGGGGTCAGTCAATGTAGTTGTCGAATTGAACAGCAAATGGTCAATGCATTTGACAAACTGAACAGCAACTCATGCTCAGATAAGTTTGGAAATCTATTAGTTAAGAGAATGTGTTCTATTAAAGGACATGAAGGGAAAATTGAAAAGAAAGAGATTTTTCTACCTGGACATGAAACCATGCATCTGAAAATTACCCATCAAAAATCAATCTAGAAAAAAAATTGCAACAAGACGAAAGATATATGCTTTATATTATGCATTTCTCTTACAAAGCCAAATGAAAGATGAATACCTTCACAGTAAATTAAGTATAATAAGATTTGAGGAGATAATATACCATGACAAGGACAAGGTGTTTGACCCTCTCAGTACTCTAAATAAATGCAAATGAGAAATGTGAATTTAACAGTGAGGTCTTTTTTTTTTCTTCCATTTATTTTATTAGAGAATTTGTGGGTTTACAGAAAAAAATCATGCATAAAACAGTGTTCCCATGTAACACCCTATTATTAACCACTTGCATTGGTGTGTACATTTGTTCCAATTGATCGATGCACGTTTTTATAATTGTCTTCCAGAGATGGTCCGTAGTTTAACTAAGGATTTACTGTTCGCGGTGTGCGGTTCCATGTGTTTATGTTTGGTTTTGGTTTTGTCTTTAGTTTTCATTTTATTAACATTTATGGGACTTAAAATTTTGCCTTTCCTATTCAGCTGTCTAATTCAGTGCTATTAGTTACATTCACAATGTTATGCTACCATTTCCACCATCCATTACCAAAACTTTCCCATTGCTATTTTCTTATATTTTTATTGGCAAAAATATAAAACCCTCTGCTGCAAATCCTTGTAGCTGTACTGGAAAACAATTTGGTGTGGAAATAAAACTCTCCAAACATTTTTTTTTTTTTTTGCATGGGCAGGTACCAGGAATCGAACCCAGGTCTCCAGCATGGCAGGCGAGAACTCTGCCTGCTGAGCCACTGTCCAAACATTTTTATTTTTCAATCCACACTCTCCACTTCTAGGAATTAAACTAAAGGAATAAAAAAAAAGTCACAGATTCATAAGCAAAGATGTTTATCACAGCTGTTATTTATAATGATGGAAATGTGGGGGAAAAAAAGCAAAATTATAGTAATGGGGGTTTAGTTAACTTATTTAGCTGTTAAGGTGATTTTTTTTCATGTTACATTTTATGCTATAATAAGTGAAATTGCCAATTATAAAAACTATGATATACTATGATAGCAATTTTGTAAATACTAATAACACAAAATATGTATAGTTTTGACAAGAGACTTGACATGCACCTAAATATAATGTTTTTCTCTTTTTATTTTCTGTATGTAGAAACCTTATTATCTCTGTCAGCATAAAAGGAAATTAGATTGGAAAACCAATAGGCATCAAAACAGTTTGGCCTTCTTATTTTGCTGTTGACACCTTATTCATAGGAGAACATTTCTCATCAAGCAGGTTTTTTTCTGGCAGGTGTTATTTTCACAGGAAATTTCATAATCCTTGTTATCTCACTGGAACTGAGCTCATGGTTATTTGCAAGGTGTTAGGTTGTCCAACAATTTTCAAGGGAAAATAATCTTTCTTGGGAGAGTTTATCTGAAATTCTGCTGGCAGCACCTTGGGAAAAGGGCTTTGATTAGCAAAAATATTGAAAGGGGGCAGTCCCTGATACTTTTACCCCAAATCATAAGTTGGACAGGGGCTGTGTTACTCATTCTTGTGTCTCCTGAAGTACCTTGCCAGGAGCTCAGTCTTAGCAAGTGCAACAGATATTGATTGGGTTGATTTATTAACTTGAAACCGAGGGTGACATAGAAGAAGTAGAGGCTCTCGTAGGGTCCAACTTTGTTTTCCCATCCCAGGAATTAATTATCCACCAGCCCTGAACTCTTGCAGAGGGATGGCCAGGAAGGATTCCCCACAATGGCAAAGTTGGGGAATGGCTCTCAGCCTGGTGGTCCCTGGGTCTGCATAGCTTGGTGGTCCCTGTGTCTGCATAGCAGGTCTTCCAGCCTCCCTAAGTGGGCTGCAGGCCACCTGGCAGCCAGTGGCTGTTTGCTGCTGCTTCCATGTGCGTGGTGCAGGCAGCCAACCCGGATGCCTCCCCTCCTGCAGCGGGCCATGTGCCTGCCTGCAGGGGATCTGCGCAGACCTTCCGCCATCCCCTGCACTCGTGTTTCCTCTTAGAGCCCTGCCCAGGTGCACTGGGCAGTGATTACTTGTTTGAATTCACGCATGCCATTCTATCTCCTGGGAATAATGTCTTTCTACCACCTCCTCTTCTGAAATGCTAGCTTATCTTCAGAAGGCCCCGGTCAAATGCCTCCTTCTAGGAAGGCTTATCTGTTCACTTTAGCTTCAGGTTTTCTCTCCCGTCTTGCAATTCTGGTGGTGTAGTCACTAGGGATTTGGCCCCTTTTACCTGCTGTCTTTCGTGCCCTTATTAGGGTTAGATTTTTGGGAACAAGGCCTGTGACTTCTCTAGTTCCTTATTATAATACCTAGTGCCACAGACATAGACGATGCAGAATAATGTTTTTAACTTCTTCCTCTCCTCCAAATTGCTTCCTTATTAAGTTTTTCCCTAATCCTTATTAAATCGAGTCGTCCTTAGGCTTCCTGGTACTTCAAGGAAATGAAGTTTTTTGTTTTTGTCGTTGGCGTTGGTTTTTAGCATCAGGTGGGAAAAAATTAGCTGACACTGTCATTTGCCCAATGCGGGTTAAATGGCTAGTACTCTAAGACCAGGAAAGAGATGGCTTTTGGTAATCTTTTTATAAAAAAAGGAAAATGTCTTCAAGTATATAGCATATTCTAACAGATAATCCCAATGAGTCACATGGCCCCACGTCTCAGGGGGTGCCGTGGAAATGCTCAGGCCAGTTGTGGTGGGGCTGCCGCATCCTTGAGGGAAGAAGACATTAGATACAAAAATGTGCATTTTTCGTTTAGTTAGTCCCCGTTTGCTGAACAAATACCTAAGGCCAGATCTTAGGGTCAGGGACTCCTGCCCATGGGAGCTTGTCCCCAATCATGGGGCTCTCGCTGTCCATCTTCTCAACTCAGGGTGCCTCAGTGGCGGAGCCCTGGCTCACTCTCTCAACAAGTACTTGTGTGCTGGCTGCTAAACTGCACGTCTGGCTGGGATGCCATACATATCAGACTCCAAGGTGTCAAGGCGAGACAGAGAACCCTGTGGAAACGTCGGGGAAGGTGTGTCAGCACCTCACCCACAGGGAGGATGTCGAGGGTCAAGAGAGAAGAGATGGGAAAAGTGTCCTCAAAGAGCGCAGCGGCCTCCATGTTACCCCCAGAGGAGCAAGTGGGCTGGAGGATTTAGACCACCTCTTCTCTCAGCCACTGCCCTGGAGCCTGTTAACTTCTGGGCATCCCGTCTGCTCTGCTTGGGCTTTCCCGTGACTGCTGCAGTGAGGGGCCGCTGTGCCCGGCCCTGCTCCCTGCTGAGGACTTCTAGAAGGTGAGAGAGATGGCCTGGCGAGGGTTTGGGAGGCCGAGCAAAGGAGGGTTGCCGCTGTTTTGGGGACCCACCTGGTCCCCTCCTGCCGGAGGCTTGGGCAGGGCTGACTTTTGCCAAGTGTCCTTGGAGGGAGGGGTGGGGCCAGGACAGAGGGAAGGGTGGGGTCAGCCCTCCTTCAGGTTCTCTGCTGGGCTCGCTTCAGGAGGATGGTGCTTCCTAACAGGGCTTTTGAGAGCACTTGACAGTGATTAGGCCTTTTGCTTGTTTGTTTAAGCATTCTAGTATCTGAAATTTCTTACTCATATTCCAAGTTTCTAAAAATCTTAGAGGTATATTAGAGTCACTGACTCTTCCCTTACTGCCTTTATTCAGCCAATAGCGTGGAGTCTGTTGGCCCCACTACCTAAATACCCTGGAAACCCATCCCTGCATCGCCATCTGTATTGTGTTATCTGCCATGGAGTCAGCCTTGGGGTTCTGTACTTGGGCATATTTGCTCATTACCTCAAGTCTGTGCCTTCATGTCTAATCCACTGCCGTGGTGAGAGGTAGCTTTATAAAAACCCACATCAGGTGGGTCTCTCCTGTGCTTAAAAATCTTCCATAACGCCCCATTTGAAGAGTACGATGGACCTGGCAACTCAGGGGAAAAGCAGCCCCCACTCCTCGGGGCCACTCTGACCCCTTGTCTGCCTGGAGAAGAGGGCGGCCGCCTTCCCTGCCCGCAGCCCAGGGCCTGCCCCTTGGCATTTAGGCCCGCGGTGAGGGCGTGCTGGGGCACTGTGCCCCCCGCCGTTAAGGAACCGCAGGGCCTTTGCTGTGTTGGGGTCTCTCCCCCCACCCTCCACCCCCCACCCCCGCTCAGTTGAATGCTATTGAACAAGGTGTGGACACAACATGCCTTTGGGTCTGGGACTCAGGATCATCAGAAACCAGAAATACAGGTGGGATTGGGCCCTGGTGAACCCTCTCTCCCCACCCCTCCATGTGAGGCCCCCGGAGCTTCTGACTCACGTGATAGAGAATTGTAGTTCCTGCTCATGCATTTGGGATTCCCTGAACAGTGACTGAGCTCCGATCAGGGGAGGGTTACCTGCCAACAACAAGAACGAGTCCTTGAAAACACACACACACACATTTTTATTACAGGACTTTAAATATACTTAAGAAAGGACACTATTTTGAACCCCCATGTACCCAACATCAGCTTCCACAAAATTATCAACTCATGACCAATCTTGGTTTTGTCTCCATTTACTTCCTTATTATTTTGAAGCAAATCCCAGACATAACCATCTCATCCGTAAATTTTTTAGTATGTATCTCTCAAAGTTAAGACTCTTTAAAAATGCATAACTAAAAAACCATTATATTATCCCCCGATATGAACATATCCTTAATACTTGTCAAATATCCAGTCTATACTTTGCCTCAATTTCTTTTATGATATGTTTATTCAAATCAAATTCCAAATAAATCTACATGTTGCAATTATTGGGTGCAGTTGTAGCTAAATCTCTATTAATCTATTATAAAGATTAATCTAATCTCTCTCTCTCTCTCTCTCTCTCTCTCTCTCTCTCTCTCTCTTTTATTTCACTTATTTACTGAATTGACCAGGTCATTTTTTCTGTGGCGTTTCCCATAACCTGATTTTGCATATTACATCCTCACTGTCAATTAACATGTTTCTTTGTCCCTGCATTTTTTATAAATTGGTAGTTAGAACCTGAATCAAACCCTCAGTCTTTTCACAGTGATGTTAGGAGCCATTGACGATCAGCTGAGATCTGTTAATTAATTCTTAGGAGCTGCAAACTGCTGATGTTCTAATGCTCTCATTTCTTTTTCATTTATTAGCTGGAAATAATGTATAACGAGAAATTTCCCTCCCTAACTCTTGGTTCCCTTGAGTTACGGTTTATTTGGCAAAGGTGAGGTGAGAATGCCTGATTTTTTTTTTGCCTTTACCAGTTTCTAAAGGCCTCTTCAAGTTGGCCTCTGAATCCATGAGACATGATTCCAGTTATCTTTTAGGATCTGTTTACTCTCTGAGGAGAGCTCAGCTTAGGCACTCGCAACGCCTGTTGCTACATGGTTGTCCATTGGTTCTAGGCCTTTCCAATGGGCAGGACTAGGATATATGATATGTTTTAAATTTTAAACATATTTGAATTCATTCAATGGGGTACTACTTAGCAATAAAAACTAACAAGCTGCCGACTACAGATCTCAAAAATGTTATTCTGTGCAAAAGAAGTTACATACAAGGGTACCTTCTGTATTACTTCATTTATATGAAGTTCTAGAAAAGGCAAAGCTAATCTTATATGACGGAAGACAGATCAGTGGTTGCCTAGGGTCAAAGGTGAGGGGTGGGGATTGACTGCAAAGGGCATTATGGAACTTTTTGGATAACGAATATATTCCATTTCCTGAGTGGTGGTGGTTACACAAGTGTGTACATTTATCGAAATGCATCAAACTATACATTTAAATGAGTGTGTTTCTCTGCATGCAAATTATACCTCACAGTTTGTCTAAAAAAGTGACGTGTATACCTGTGTTCATACTGACACTTTCAATTTGGTTTTAGGATTCCAGGGTTTTAACTCAACCTCTTAGATTTTGTATATATATTTTGGTAAAAATCCAGGTTTCCAGTGACAACATATGTGCTTTCATATGTAATATACATCTAATAGACTCGGAATAAGAATACCAGTTCTACCATGAATAACATGATAACTGAAATAATTTGGAGTTTTGATTTTCAGTTTGCAGAGTCCTGTGTTTTATCCATCTAGTTTATCTGTCTAGCTGTGTATGCCAGATCACCATGCTTTGAAGTCCCTTGGTTATGTCACCAATCTGATACATAGTTTCCTTTGTTTTACTCATTTTTCTATTTTTTTGTTGTGATTCCTTTTGTAATTTCAATTCTATTTCATAATTATATAAAATAGTTACATGTTTCCAATGTGGAAAAAGATGTATTCAGAAATGTTTAGAGTCTACCCTTGTCTCCTCCTTCCTATTCCCACCTTCTCTCAGGATTCATATATGTAAAAAATTAAAAGGTTTATTATAGAAATTGGTTCACTGACTGTGGGAGTTAGAATATCCAAATTCCCTAGAGCAGGCTACAGTTTGCAAACACAACGAAGGGAAAGTTGAATTCCCCAGAAGTCTGCTGGCTGAAACAGAGAAAGCAATCCTTCTTTTTGAAAGCTGAAATCCTCAGTTTTCACGTTAAGGCCTCTAACTGAGTGGGTGAGAAGATTCACCTCATTGCTGAGGACCATCTCCTTTGTTGATTGTAGATGCAATCAGCCATAGATGCAATCAATTGACTAACAGTTTAAATTCATCTACAAAATACCCTCACAGTAACAATCTGGCTAGTGCTTGCTTGACCAAACAATTGGATGCCATAACCTAGCCACATTGACCCATGAAATTAATCATCACAACCATGTTTTTATTTTTATCTTTTAACCTAATGAATTCTGGACATCACTCTCTAGCTCTGTGGTGGCCACGAGAATGTGCCTCTGAGATCTCTAACTGTAGGGAGCCTAATTGACCAGCAGCCCAACTGCTATGCTTTGGACTCATCACTGCTGCCATCTGAAGACATGCTTCCAGCAGGCGGCTCCCGGGTGGTAACTGACCACGCAGGAGACTGAGGCAGGCTTTTTCCAGTAAACGCACAACTCCTTTGAGAATCCAAGGAGTTTGATTCAAGGACTGCCCAAAATGGCTTTGTTGAATGGTTTTCAGCACTGCACAACTGCCCTGAAGTCCAGAGTGCTTCCACCTCCCCTCCTTCCCTCTTTCCCTTACTTGTGTTCAGACTACAGTGGGAACTCACAGTTTTCTTAGCTAACCCCAGCTCTTTCCCAGGTGTTTTCTCTCATAAACTTTTTGTATTTCTAATCCTATCTTGGACTCTCCTTCTCACAGAACCTAGATTATCAGAAGCAGTATATATAGAGATAGATAAATTATTTATTCATTTTATAAGCTGCATACTACTCCATGGCAAATCACAAAGAGTTAATCCCCCTAATTTATGAAGAGCTCCTGAAATCTTCATATTTCTTCCTGCTGGACTATGTTTTATTCATGAACATTTGACTAGTTCTGAGTCTTTCGCTATTGCAAATACTGCTACAGACATTGTTGAGCAATATTCCTTTTCCAAACGACATTTGGATGGCTTCCCAATATGTAAAATGGATAGAAGTAAAGCTGCTAGGCTTCTAGAGGTGGTGAAGGACCTGGGAACCTAGCTGCCCCTCACACAGCTTGTGAAGCACCTGCGTACAAACCCAGACCTACGAGAACAGAGCTGACTAACAGCAGATGTAGAACAACGCGAATCCTCTATTTTTGTCCTGGATTCTGATACAGTCTAGCCTGAGACAGCCTTACGTACCAAAGGATATGAAAGAAAGGCACATGTTGAGCTCACCAACTGGGAATTCACTATTGGAGTTGGGAAGACCTTTAGCTAGCACTGTCCAGCAGCTTTCAATTGCAGTCCTCAGGTTGAGAAGGGGAGAGAAACCACATCTCTGAGACATCTGACTTACCAAGGCAACTCTTTTTATTAGTTACACATGTTGAGCTTTGGCTCAAGGTTTTATTCAAAGAAAGGACTTTATTCCTTTTGTTAAAAAACAAAGAAGAAAAAGAAAATGACCTACTGCAGGAGGCCAAGCCTCTTGTTCTAGAGGTGGAAAACGAGGGCTGAGGGACCTGCTGTGGCCATTCAGTGACCAGAACCTAGGTTGGTCTCTGAGCCCAGGGCTCCTTCGACCTTCCCAGGGTCCCTGCCTCTTCTTCCCTGCCTGAGAGTAGGCCAAAGGCGAGAGCCCCTCACCCGGAGGCTATCTGGAGGAAGCTGGGGCTGTCCTGCACCCAACGTTCCTGTGTTATGAGCCATCAGCTGCTTCGCTGCTCCCTTTGCCTCTTAAAACGGAAGCCGTCCCCAGGGGCCCAGTGAGTGTGGGGAAAAGCCTTCCTGGGCCCTGCCCCTGACCTCTCTCGCTGGCCTGGAGGGAAAGGTGCCCACAAAGGACTTCCCTGCCGAGGACACAGTGCTTGGACAGTTGGCATTCCTAGTTTCATGAGAGAGTGGACAGTGGTGTGCGTGTGCGTTACAACCCCGAACAGAATATTATCTCTCAGTGAGAAAGCTGACGTGTCAAGGTTTACAGCTTCTCAAATGCAGGGAATTTTCCAAGATTACCTTAGTACTGACCTTGTTTAATATTACTGGCAACTTTGTCTAGGGAATGCAGGTGATCTTTGTTCATTCAGTTAAGAATTATTTTACATCACACTTCAAAAAGTCCCTGATTTGGGAAGATGGGCTGCTAAAACAGTTTACTGCAAACATATGTTGCCTTTTCCTCCTTAAAATGTACGGGACGGGTAGCTTCTCTGTATGTTCTGTGTAGTCAGGAAGTTTTGCTCTCTCTTTATCCCCAATATTTAGTACCATGTTAGACCCGGGAATGAGCGATGAATTCAGCCTAACAAGTAGATATCAAGAAGCCTTCTCACTTGTGCTTTGGAAAAATGTTTTTAATTTTGTATTTCATTTCATATAATATGCAAGAGCTTTAAAATAGTTCCCTACTAAACAAACCTTCCCTTTTCTGAATATTGCAGATCATTGCTAGATCACTCTTCATCTAGAGTATCTGTATACTTTCCTGCTCAGAAACTTTCAGTACGTCCTGCTCCCTCATGTCAAGTTGAAATTTCACATTTGTAGTTAAGCCCCTGTTGACAATTGCAGTCTTTTCTCATCCGTCATTTGCAAACCAGTCTGGGTTCTTTTCTTTTTCCTTTCCTCTTCACTTTTATCTTTACTCTCTTTCCTCCTTCCCTCTTTCCCTTCCTCTCTCCCTCCCTCCCTCCTTCCTCCCTTCTTTCCTTCCTTTTATTGTAACAGCTAGCACACATTTTTATTGCTCAAAAATCAAAACAGCCTACAAAGAGACACCTTGAGAGTCTCACCCTCACCCTGACACCTTGGGGCCAGTCCTCCCTGAATCCTGCATGCAGTAGTTTTATCAGGCTCCTGTGCACCCTTCCTTGGACCTTCTGCCAAGTATTCCAATACATTCTTATTTTCTTCCTGTTTTATATAAAAGGTAGCATACTATAAACACTTTTCTGAGTTTTTCCCTATTTAATGTATCTTGGAGATTATTCCCCATTAATAACGAATGAACATTGTCATTCTTTTTCACAGTCACACATTCATCCTTTGTGTAGATGTGCCGTAGTTCATGGGCCACCGTTGGTGGATAATGTAATAAACAGTCTCGTATGTACACAGTTGTGTTTCAGATTTCCAGAGCCTGAGCCAAAGGGTAAATGCATTTTGACAGTATTCCTCAGTCACGATTGCTTTCCGTGGGGTTTTCGTTTTGTATTCTCACAAGCAGTTATGACAGCAGCTTTTTCTAGATGTTCTCCCATGGAAGCAGGTTGTCTGAGTTTTATATTTTTGCCAATCTGAGAGTTGAAAAATGCTGTCTCAGTGTAGGTTTAAATTGCATTTGGCTTATGAGTGAGCTGGAGCATCCTCTTATTTGTTTGAGTTTTTTGTAGCTCTTGTTTGCCCAATTCTTATAGGGTTGCTGATCTTTTAATGATTTCAGGAGCTCTTCATAAATTAGGGGGATTAACTCTTTGTGATTTGAATTGAAAGTACTTTTTCTCATATTTCTATTCTCTTGACTTTGATTTTTTTTTGCCTATTTTTAAAATGTGTTGGAATTCAGTATTTTGTGCTTTCTAGATTTTTAGCCATAGTTTAAAAGACCTTCCTACTGCAGTGTTGTAAAGTAATTCATCCAGGGTGGAGTGATGCTGACTCAGTGGCAGAGTTCTCGCTTGCTGTGCTGGAGACCTGGGTTCAATTCCCGGTGCCTGCCCGTGCAAAAAATAGAAAAGTAATTCCTCCAGTTTTTTCTGTGTACATTTATTTACACTTAAATCTTTGATCTATTTGGAGTTTATTTTGCGTGTAGCGTAAGGTATAAATCCAACTTGGTTTTTCTAGTTTGGTGGTCGGTCCTAAAACCGTTTATTAAAATTTCTATCTTCACTCCAAAGATTAGAAATGTTACCATTGTAATATATTACATTTTCATACGTATTTGGCTTTATTTCTGAAATTTTTTGTTTCATTGGTCCATTTGCCTAATCATTTACTGGTACCATACTACCTTTATTATCGAGGCTTCATAGTATGTTTTAATATCTGATCGTGCTACTTTTCCTTATTGCTCTTCTTTTTTAAGAGTTCTCCCAGCCATTCTTACTAGCTTATTTTTCTATGTGAACCAAAGTTCATATTATCTAATTACATAAATCTGTTGCCATGTTATATGCGATCACATTAAAAGTTTAACATAACTTAGGGAGAACTGGCATTTTATGATTTTGAGTCTTCCTATTCAAGTATATCTTTGTGTTAGTTTAACTTTTGTGTTCTTCAGTAATATTTTAATATTTTTCTCTTATAGATCATTACATGCCTTTAAATTTATTCCCACGTATTATCTTTTGTGCTTTTGTAGATAGAGTGTTTACTTTGATATTTTCCAATTTACTTAAATAAAAGCTATTGATTTCAATGTATTTATTTTACACCATGCTACTTTACCAAAATTTCTTATTAAATGCAGTAGTTATTAAAGAAATTCTCATGGATTTTCCAACTATGCAACCACATAATCTACAATTAATTATTGTTTTACTTCTTCCTTGCTAATTTTTTTTTTTATATCTTTAATTTCTTTCCTTTACCTCCAGTCAATGTTAAATAATAGTGGTGATAATCGACATCCTTGACTTGTTAATTATTGGTGAAAATGCCTCCTATAATTTCCCTATTCAATATGATATAGGTACGTTAGCATATATGTGTGTATGTGTGATACTATCTATATTATATCATACTAGAATATTCATGAATTCCCCCTTTTTGCTTTTTTTTTTTGGCATGGGCAGGCATTGGGAATCGAACTCAGGTCTCCAACATGGCAGGCGAGAACTCTATCTGCAGAGCCACTGTGGCCCGCCCCCTTTATTGCTTTATAAAATAAAGAAATGTTGAATTTGTCATGTTTCCATAGTGCCGATGGGAATCATAACGTTTTAAATTTAGATATGCTATTATGATGCAATATATTAATGAACTGCCCATAGTAAATCCTTTTTGCATTGTCCTTGAATTCCTGGAATAAACCTCACTTGGTCATGTTTATCATTCTTGTAATGTGCTGCTGGATTCCATTTGATACCATTTTATTTATGAAACTTATAAATGAGATCGATCTGTAGTTTTCCTTCTATTCAGTCTTCAGATTTTGGTACCACTCTTTTTTATGTTCTCTTCATGAAAAGAATGAAATCATTTTCCTTGCTCTATGCCGTGAGCGTAAAGTATCAGTGGAATAAAAGATTTGGTAGAATCCCATCTGATAGCATCTCAGTGTCATGCTTTGGGTGGGGGTAGCTCTTTGGCAACTCTCTCTCTTTCCCCCATGGAAATTGGCCATTTGAGAAGTTATATATTCTTCCCAAATTATCCATTTTATCTAGGCTTTTAAACTTAATTGCATAGAATTAGACAAAATAGTTGCTTATGATTTTTAAACTTTTTCTTACTCTAAGATTATTTTCCCATTTTCACTTTTGATATTTGAGTATTTGTACTCCCCACCCCTCTTTTTCTTGATTAGGTTAGCTAATACTTTATTTTATTATTTAATTTCAAGGAATCATTTTAAGCTTTCGTTCTGCTGGTTTTCCAATTTCTAATTCATTAATTTCTGCTTTGGTCTCTATTTCTTGAACTTTCATCTTAAAATTCTTCTGAGTCCCTGCCTTTTTAAAAAATATTTTTCTTGAGAAATCTTCACACACATTCCATCCATAGTATGCAATCACATGCTCACAATATAATGACATAGTTGTGTATTCATCACGATGATCATTTTTAGAACGTTTTCATCACTCCAGAAAAATAAATACAAAGAAAAGAGAAAAAACGCATACAGCCCATACCCCTTACCCTTCCCTCTCATTGACCACTACTATTTCAGTCTACTCCATTTTTTTTAACCCTTTACCTCCCTCCCATTATTTATTTATTTTTTATCCTTATATTTTTTTACTCATCTGCCCATACCCTGGATAAAAGAAGCAACAGACACTAACTAGGTTTTCACAATCACACAGTCACATTATAAAAGCTATATAGATATACACCCATCTTCAGAAATCAAGTCTACTGGAACACACCTCAACAATTTCAGGTACTTCCTTGTAGCCACTCCAATACACCGTAAACGAGAAAGGGATATCTATATAATGCATAAGAATAACCTCCAGGATAACCTCTGTACTGTTTGAAAGCTCTCAGCCACTGAAACTTTATTTTGCTCTTTTCTCTCTTCTTCCTTTTGACCAAGCAGACTTTCTCAATCCCATGATGCTGGGTCCTGGCTCAACTCAGGTGTCCTTTCCCTTGTTGCCAGGGAGACTTCCACCCTTGGGAGTCATGTCCCATGTTGTGGGAGGAGGCTGAGTCCCTGCTTGATTCTTTATTTTTCTTTGAGTCTTTGAGTCTTTGGGGAAATAATGGAGTTAATCGATTGACTTTACCTCCTCTCTCTCCCCTCCTTACCTAGCATTGGTAACATTTGGAGTTGTGGAGAGAAGAAAAGAGGTGAATTGGCTATGTGGTCAGTTGTCACACCCCTGCATTCATCTCAACTCCCAGAGCCCTCCCACCTCATTGCACTAACTGGAAAAACCACTATCCTGGTTAAATCCAATTCTCTTAGTCAAGTTGTATTGGTCAGGGTTCTCTACAGAAACAGAACTGACAGGAATACCTGTAAATATTATCAGATTTTATAAAATTGTCCCATGCAACTGTGGAGAATCACAAGTTCGAATTCCACAGGGCAGGCTGCAAGCTGGGAACTCCAATGAAGATTTTTGAAAATTCCCCCAAAGAAGCTGGCCGGCTAAGGTAGAGTTGAAACTTCTCTTCTGCCTGCTGAAGTCATCACTCCTCCTTTTAAAGCCTTCAGCGGATTGGATGAACCCTCTCTCATTGCTGAAGGGGATCTCCTCAGTTGATTGTAAATTTAACAAGCTACAGATGCAGTCAACTTACTGATGATTTAAGTCCATGAAATGTCCTCTCAGTAACAGTTAGGCTAATACTTGCTTGACCCAACAACTGGGCACCATTATCTCGCCAATTTAACACATGAGCCTAACTAGCGCACTAGGCCATGCCTGTATTTGTGTGAATGAAAATAGATGTCACATATGTCAATTATACTTCAATAAGGCTATAAAAGTATCCTCCTAAGCGGGGAGTTTTGCTTTTAAATATGTGACCAAGAGCCTCAAGTGGGTCTTCAATGCTTCAGTCAGTCTTCCTCTACCTCCATAGGTGTTCAGTTTCTCACTCCCCTACATAGCCAATTCACCTCTTTTCTTCTCTCCACAACTCCAAATGTTCTTTTTCCTTCCTCACTCTCTCCTGATGGATGACTCTGATTCATACTTTATAGGGTGAATTGAATCAAATTGAAGAGAGTTTCCAGAGATTCCACTGGTCATCTATTCACTTGTTAGCTCTGCACCTACACACAACCTGCCTTCCTTCCTGTCGCCATGAAGGACCTTTCCTCATGCCTACTGGAAGTCGGTCCTCCACTTGGATACCAAAACCCCTTGCTCCTGCCTACTCTAGGGCATTGCTCCCGCAGTTCTCCCCTACCTTCCCTAAATCATGAGTTTTCATTCTCTACTGAATTCATGTTGGTTCAGTGATGCTGTTATTACTCCTGTTCTAAAACCTTCTCTCTTTCTCTATCTACTCAGTCCCTTAGGATCCCATAGTCTTATTGGTTCCTGTGCTGTCTGTAGTAGTATCCGAGGGCTGCAGTAACAAATCATCACAAACTTGGTGGCTTAAAGTAACAGGAATGTACTCTCTCACAGTTCTGGAAGCCAGAAATCTAAACTCCAGTTGCCAGTAAGGCCAGACTCTCTCAAAGGCTCTAGGGGAGGATCTTTCTTGCCTCTTTAGCTTCTGATGGCTCCTGGTGTCGTTGGCTTATGGTAGTGTGATTCCCATCTCTGTCTCCATCCTCACATAGCCATCTTCTCTTAAGTCTAGGTCCTCTGCTCATCTTATGAGGATGCCAGTCATTGAATTTAGAGCTCACCCTAAATGCAGAAAGACTTTATCCAGAGATTGTTCACTAATTACATCTGCAAAGACCCTATTTCCAAGTAAGTCCACATTCTGAGGTTCTGGGTGGAGGTGAATGGGGGTCACTATTCAACACACTATACAGTCTATATACTATGACTCTCAAATTTATATTCCAGTCCATGACTCTCCCCTGAATACCATGTTGAATTGCCTTCTCATCACCTCCACCAACATGTCTGATAGGACTTTCCAGTCCTGCTTACTCCACAGCCTTCCCTTTCTTAGTTGATGGCAATTCACTCCTCAGGCCAAACCCTTGGCATGTTCCTTGACTGTGCTTTCTCCTGCATTCCACATCTAATCTAGAAAATCCTGTTGGCTCTACCTTTGAAAAAGATTCAGAATCCAACCACTTCTCACCATCTGCAGCTGCTCCATTTTCATCCATCTCTGGCCTAAGACCTATTACCTTATTAGCTTCTGTATAGGTCATGCTTCTTCTGTTTATCTTCTCTTTTAGCCACTTCTCAAAAGAGCAGCGAGGACCCCATGCTGTATGGCTGGGGTCACATTTTATTCTTTTTCCATGTGAGTGTCTCATTCTTGCAGCACCATTCGTTGAATTTTTGTTGTTCATTCATTTCTTTGCTTTTTGTTTTTGTTTGTTTGGGGGAAGTAAATAAGCTAGGAATTGAACCTTGACCTCCCACATGGCAGGTGAGAATTCTACCACTGAACCACCCTTGCACTCCCAGATGAGCTTTCTAATAATTGAGTTAGATCATGTCCCTCTCTGCTCAGACCCCCCAAGGGCTCCCACTGGGGTCTGCCAGGCCCTTCAGAATCTGGCCCCTCTGGCACTTTCAGAGCCCTTCCTTCCTCCCTTCCCCATCTCAGGCCTGAGGCCAGCAGTCCCTTCCCTAGGGAGCAGCCTCTCCACTGTTCTTCCTGGCTCTGCCTTTACAAGGTGCTGCTCGGTTCTGATGCTGCAAGTACTTTCATGCAATTTGCAGTTTGTGGGCTTTGATTTAAAATGTGGGTCTTTTCTTTCTCCTTTTTCGCTCTGGGAGTATTCAAACTAAGTGTCTAGCCCAGGGCAAAAGCTGTTTCCAGGCCCTCTAGCCTGCAGTCTTGACCCTTACCTGAACTCACCTGCCCCAATCGGGCGCACTCATCACGGCCAAGCTCAAACATCCTCTTTTCTGTTTACTTTTTCCTCAGCTTTCCTCCTCTGACTCTGAAATCTGAAATCCCCTGGGACTTTGTATCTTTTTAGAGAACTTGCCTTTAAAAAAAAACAAAACTGATGACATACTTACTTGAGTTTTTGTCATTTCCCCTATTTGAGTGTTAAGTTCTTAAACGCAGAAGTCATCTTTCTGTCTTCCTAATTTTTAGCAATTGCAAATAAGGAAATATGGTATGTCAAGGAGAGGAGAAATTTAAACTCTAGTATATATACTGGGGAGATATTTAAATGCAGCACTTAGCCTTTTCAAAAAATCCAATCCAGAACAGGGAAATTATTAGCTATCCAAAGGCTGATAACATGGTTTCATTTGGGAAAGCAAGAACTTTGAACTTCATTTTGGGAAACCAGCTTGGTTAAAGTTTAAGATTTAGGAATTTCAGTCACTTGGAAGGGAAAGCAATAGCAAATAACATCGTTTACTTTGATTTTCCACATCTTGATAGGCTTGAGAGTGAAGAAAACCTTTGTTCTTGCTTAATTGTGCATAGAAAGGAAGCACATCCATTTGGCAGTAAGATTTGGAAAAAGAATAAGGGGAGGACCAAGCACTGGGAAAAGCCAGGTAGAAAATTTGGGGATAAAGATTGAAGTCTTTCTCCTAATTTGCTTGACTTGAAGCATTCAGAAGCATTCAGATAATGAAGCAAAGACAGAGCTGGTACCTGAAAATTGAGAGTCATTCAGCTGGCTGAAGTTTCTTCTGGTCTTTGTCTCTTTGGAATGTATTATAGATGATATACATAATAAGGGGAACAACACCATTTTCTGCATAGTAATATAATATTTCAATTCATTTAGCAAAAATGAGACTCAAGAATCTTCTTCATAATAATCATCTTATACTGAAGGCTGGTATAGACTGTCATGATCAGCTAACCCATTTTACAAGTGAAGGAATGGAAGCTCATCTAAGCTGCAGGAGCTCTAAAGGCCATTTTGCCTTTTTGCTGCAAGTTGAAGACTCTTCTAATTGTGTCCATCATTTTTGTCTCCGGAACCAGTGCCCCCCACCAACCCATCAGCTCTGTCCATGCACTGCTCCCCCACATGCACTACCTCCCCACTACCCCCCACACTACTGTGGCTCTGAACTCACAGACCAATGAGTTATTGGAAGGAGTCTCACAACCCTTTGTACTTGGCATTTGTTATCTGTGGACCTAACATCTCTTGACCATTCTTTTACTTTTTTTTTCTGTGTCCATAGAGATGATTTGATTAATGCAAATTGTGTAAAAGCAATGAAATTTGTATAATATAACTTTAGTCTTTAGGCATTTTCTTGTTTCTGTCAGGTAAGGATCTGCAATTTCTGCAATATTAAAATAATATTTTCATACCTAAAAATGTTACCTAAACATTTCATACCTAAGAATTAACTGTCCTGAATCAATGCTTTGAAAAACAGAAACCATTTTCACTATGCAAATTGTGGTTGTAATTATTATTAAATGTGCTTTATCAGTCACATATATTTAAGTGCTATTAGTGGTATTCCTCTAAATTCTGAGATACTGAGCTGTTTGTATATAACCTATATATAAACTTTGAGTATTTTTGTGACTCTGAGACTTAGAGCACTGAGCTATGAAAGCCAGCATTACCCTATTCAGCAGCTGTTAAAAAAAAGCTGAAAAAGTGATCAAACTTCATCTAAAGATATGAATGAAGCTGATCTGGATAGGACTAAGGTGTATCAGAATACAGGGGAAAGGACGATAGGGCCCGTGTTTTCAAACCTCAACCTCTCTGTGAGACCAAAGGGAGAAATTTTTATTTCATTGAAAATTTATAATTTGGGTAGCACATTATCTAGTTTAACGTGTATGGTCAGTTTATTTGAACACCATAATTACATAGAATCTTAAATAGGGCATTAGATATTGTTGGTTTGTATGGACCAGTGTGATGCCCTAACATAGCCCAGAGTAATTTGGACAGAGAATAAAAAAGCATTTGCAAAGTCCCCTTGAGGGACTGGGGAGAAAGGAGGAAATACTAAACTTCCCCATCTGGGGAATTTCTGATAGTCTTGCAAGCAGCGGGGACAACCAGTTCAATAGGCTGAGTCCTCAATCTTGGGGCTCGCCCTGAAGCTTATTCCCTGCAAAGGAAAGGCTAAGCCTACTGATAAATATGCCTAAGAGTCACCCCCAGAGAACTTCTTTTGTTGCTCAGATGCGGCCTCTCTCTCTAAGCCAGCTTGGCAGGTGAACTCACTGCCCTCCCACCTACATGGGACATGACTCCAAGCGGTGAAATCTCCTGGCAATGTGGGATCTGACTCCCAGGGATGAGCTGGGACCCAGCATCACTGGAATGAGAAAGTTTTCTTTACCGAAAGGGAGAAGAGAGAAATAAGACAAAATAAAGTCTCAGTGGCTGAGAAATTTCAAGCAGAGGCAAGAGGTTATCCTGGAGGTTATTCTTACGCATTATATAGAAATCCTTTTTCAGTTTATGGTGAATTGGAGTATTGAACTGTATTCTTGTAGCCGTGATTCTTGAAGAAGACTGTATACCTCTATAGTTTTTACAGTGTGGCTGTGTGATTGTGAAAACCTTGTGTATGATACTCCTTTTATCCAGGGTATGGACAGATGAGTTAAAAAAAATTAAGGACCAAAAATAAATAATAGGGGAAGATAAAGGGTAAAAATTGGGTAGATTAGGGTGGGCCGTGGTGGCTTACCTGCCATGCCAGAGACCCGGGTTCATTTCCCGGTGCCTGCCCATGCAAAAAAAAAATTGGGTAGATTAAAATACTAGTGGTAAATGAGAGAGAGGGTATGAGTTCTTTTTTTTTTTACTTTTCTGGAGTGATGCAAATGTTCTAAAGATGATCATGGTGAAGATTACGCAACTATGTGAGGATATTGTGAACCATTGATTGTACACCATGTATGGATTGTATGTGTGTGGATATTTCTCCATTAAAATATTTTAATGTGCTTTATTTCTTCTATAATTATGTATTTATAGTTTTGTTTTAGCTAGTTTAAAATGTAATTTCATTACTTGGATAGGAAACTTTTTGGCTTACATTCTTGGTAACAGTATTCACTTTTATCAGCACCATCTGTGACTCTGAAATGCAATTTTTTATTTATTAAGTCAAGTAGACCATGAAATAAATGTATTTGAAATGCAATATTAAATTTCTCCATGCTTTGAGGACTCCACAACCGTAAACTTTCTCTGAATAATTTCTCCTCCCTAAAATATCAAGGCATGGTTGAATTATGCATGTTTAATATTTATCTTCCCTTCTCTTCCTATAATAAACAGACACACAAAGTAGTTTTATACCTCTTTCATGAAATGCAGAGTTTTCGTGAAAAATCTTTCACAGTTTGAAGTTGCTGTGATAAGCCTCTCCATCTCTTTTTGAACTGTCCCTTGTGCAATTTGGACTTTTTTCTATGTTTTCTGAAGTTAAGGTAGTTGTGGTGCCTGGAGACTTAAAGGAGAAAGGGTCTGACAACTAAGCCACCGCCTTCCCTCACTGACCCATAGAGAGAAGAGCACACTGACTTGTGCACTAGGAAATAGAAGAGAGGAGATAGCTCTTTAGAACTCAATTCTCATTTATTCAGTGGAAAATATAATGTGTTCTTATTATTTTGGTACAAAATGCAGAAGAAGACAACATAGGCTGAGGGATGTGGTATGGTGTATAATTGCTCTATGCACTGACAGTGTAGACAAAGTAAAAATATAAACATTGGGAGGAAATGGGTAATGTATTGGCTTAGAGATGTTAACTTCAAATCACTGGCTGGGAGATAAGAAAGGGGGTGGGGAGAAAAGAGGTCATTATCCTATTCCAATGCTGCTTGTAGTAGAGAATTAATAGTTAATAGCCAAAAAGGTGGACGGAGTAAGGGAATTATAGGAAGATATTAGTGTAAAGGTAACAATTAGAACAAAAAACTTTCCTAAATGCCAAAAGATATTTCAAGTGAACATAAAACAAAATGGTTTGCATAATGGGAATATATACACACAGCACATGTTTATAGATAGTAAAAAAAAAAAATGACAGAATTGAGTCCAAACATATTGATCATTAACCGTTAAAAGAAAAACTCTGATGGGCTCACAAACTAAATCAATTACACACTGTACACAGAAATACACTTAAAAGAAAAGATTCAGAAAGGTTAAAATAAAAGGATTGATAAAGGCATGCCTGGCAAATGCAAATAAAAGGAAAACAAAAGTTGTAATTTTGATATCTAACAATGTAGAATTCAAAGTCTTAAAAAGAGATAAAGAAGGTCACTTAGCCTTATAAACTGTGTTTTAGCTTGTTAATGCTGCCACAATGCAGTATGCAAGAATGGAATGGCTTTTAGAAAGGGTATTTATTAAATTACAAGTGTACGGTTTTAAGGCCTTAAAAATGTCCAAGCTAAGGCATCCAGAGAAAGATGCCTTGACTCCAAAGAAAGGCCAAATGGCATCTGAAATTTCTCTGTCAGCTGGGAAGGGACATGGCTGGCGTCTGAGGTCCTTGCTCCGAGTTCATTGCTTTGTGCTTCTGATTCCAGTGGTTTCCTCTCTAAGCATCTGTAGGCCTTCACTTAGCTTCTCCAGGACAAAACTCTGGGTTCTGGCTTTCTTAGCATCTCATGGGAAGGCACATGGCAATGCCTGCTGGGCTCCTCTCCTGGCGTCTGTAGATCCTGTAGATCCTGTGGGTCCTTCTGGCATTTTCCTTTGCATCTCCGAACGTCTCTTCAATGTCTGCATCTAAGCTTTCTCCAAAATGTTTACCCTTGTAAAGGACTCCAGTAAACTAATTAAGACCCACCTTGGATGGGCAGAGTCACCTTTCTATCTAATTGAAAGGTCCCACTCACAATTGGTTGGGTCACAACTCCAGGGTAGTAATCTAACCAGAGGTCACACCCACAATTGGCTATGTCACACCACATGGAAACAACCTAATCAAGGGGTCCCACCCTATAATATGCATTAAAAGGACATGGCTGCCTCCACAAGAGTGGATTAGGAATAAAAGAACCTGACTTTTCTGGGGTACACAACAGTTTGAAACCAGCACAGTGTGAAATTCACGATGTGGATATGAAAGTTACTTATGTTTAGGCATCCGATATTAAAGCAATAACTTTAATAAATTGAAGATGATAATGTTTGTAAGAATGAATTACAAGGAACAAAATAACAACCTCCCAATCCAAGCTAGATCAAGTGAAAACAAAATTGGTGAAGACACAGAAGACTTAAGGTGGGACTTATATATGTATCAAACCCCAAATGTTGGTGCAAAACAAACCTTCTTTTGCAAGTACAGATGACACATTTAAAAAAGGTAGTATATTTTAGGCCACAGAGATACTTTCAAATTCTAAAGAATAGGAATAATATAGTAGCATTGCTCTTAAACATAAATAGGATTGAAATGCCCTTTTACCTGAAAATAAAACCAAGCCAAACAAAAACCAAAACATACTGCTAAGCAACTTTTGGGTTTGGGACATGCAAAGTAAAACTAGAGTCTTTCTTGACAAAGAAATGCAACATTCATGACAACAGCATAGTATGACTAAAGCAGTTGCCAGAGGAAAGTTATATTAGTACTTATATCAATAAAAATATAAAAAATAGAAATACCTAAATCAAATGAGGGAAAAAGAACAACAAAATAAACCAAAAAGAAGTAGATAAAATCAGAAAATAGTGCTAGGAAGAATAGAAGTAACAAATCCAAATAACTATTTGCAAAGAGGAAATTTTAAATGTCAGTTTTATACATTGAATGTAAATAAATTTGAAAATAAATGAAATGGATAATTTGTCAGTAATTATAATTTTTTAAATTTGATCTTAATAGAGCAAAAATTGAAACAGACCAATATTCTTAAAATAAAGAAAATAGGTAAAGAGCTTCCCCACAAAAAGCACCAGGTCCAGATGATTTCACAGGGGAATTCCTCCAAATCTTTAAAGATCACTTAATTTCAGTGCAACCAAAACTACTTCTGAGGTTTTACTTTTCTGTGCTCTAAATGTCACTTTATATAGTTATTTAACATTGATATCGAAACCTGACCAAAACTGTACTCCAGGAAAAAACAAACAATGGGCCAATATTATTTCTGAATATCAAAATACAATTCTTAAGGACCCTAACAGCACAGTAAAGAAAAATGTCATGCCCAAACAGAAGATTATTCAAGAAATGAGAAGATGGTTTAACATTGGAATCCATTAATGTAAAGAGAAAAATAATGTGGTCAGTTCCATAGATGCAGAAAAGCATTGGACAATATGAAATGCAATGCAATAGGAATTGATGGATACTTTTTAAATTTTTTAATAATTTTGGGAGCTTCAGACTTATAGAACAATTGTAAGAATAACACAGAGAATGCTTATACACCAGACACTCAGATTCCCATGTGTATTTTGCCATATTTGCTTTCTTATCTCTCTCTTTCATATATGTGTTATTACACAAACATATATTTTTCCGAGTTGCTCTAGTATGTTGCAGTATTCTCTTTTATAACCAGAGTACAATTCTCAAAATTGGTTATCATTGATTCAGTACTATGCTGTTATTTCTTACTATTTAATATCTACCTTCAAAGTTTACCAGTTATTCAAAAAAATGTCCTTTAGAGCAAAGCAAAATTCCAGAGCATCCATTGTATTCAATTGTTACATCTCTTTAGCCCCCTTTAATCTAGAGTAGTCCCTTAGTCTATCTTTGTGTTTCATGGTATTGACATTTTTGCAAAGTACAGATCAGTTACTTGTAGACTGTTCCTTAATATAGGTTTGTGTGGTGTTAGATTCAGGATCTGCATTTTTGGCACAGATGATAATGTGTTCTTCTCAGTGCATCCTTTTAGGAGGCTCACAATGCCAGTTTGTCCCATTACTGGAATGTTAACCTTGATCTCTTGGTGAAGGAGTGAAAACCTTTTTAACATGATTTGAAAATGCACACACACACTTACACATATGTTAAACCAAGATCCAGCATTATGCTTATCAGGGAAGCACTAGAAACTTTCCCACTAAAGTTGAGAATTAGACAAAGGGGCCTACTATTTCCACTACTGTTTAACATAGTGTTAGAGCATTAACCCATATGATTAGACAAAAGAAAGCTATTAGAGGTATAAGAGTTTTGCCTTTTTCTTTTCATTATCTTTATTTTTAATTATTATTATATATAATAATTAGTAATTCTTTGGGAAAACCCAAAAGAATTGTCGAAAAAACTACTACAAAAAGTAAGAGAATTAATAAATTTTATACCCTGCTAAGTAGCACACACAAATCATATATATGAACTACCAATGACTTCAAAACCTTCAGACAGTGACTTCAACACAGTTCTGCCTCTGAGTACCTGGAGTTCGGCCAGACTCCAGAGGTAAAGGCCAGTCCTCAACAAGCCCACCCCGCTGGAGATGTCAGCTGCAAGTCGGGGAGCCCGCCCTTCTGACCAACAGGCTACAAATTCAGGGGTTCCCACCACCCACTGAGTTTTGACAATTCACCAGAGTGACTCATAGAAATGATTCAGGGAGGCACCATACTTACGCTTATAGTTTTATTTTAGCAAAAAATATACATATCAGATTAAGCCAAAGGAAGGATACATAGGGTGAGGTCTGGGAGAGTCTCCCACACAAAGCTTTCAGCTCCTCTCCACGTGGAGGCAGACATGCCGCCCTCCCGGAACATCAGTGGGGTTGCATTACAGAGGGAGGGGACGCATGCTCATGTGGATGAACATAACCTCTACTTCCCCTTCCTCCTGGGAGGGGAAGGAGGTCAGGCTAATATGATTTGGTTCAAAGCTCCAAACCTGAGTCATCTTATTAGCATGAACTATTCCTGTGAGCTTCTAGGGCCCACCATGGATAACAAATGACACTTCTGTTACAGGAAAGATGAGGTTATCTCCCAAGAACCAGGGACAAAGACAGGCCAAAGTTCTTCACAAAAATCAGGGTGAAGGTATAGTGGAAGAGAAGACCGTATTAACAATAGCAAAAACAAAAATAGAGTACTTAGGTTTTGAGCTTTCTTGTTAAATAAGTACCTATGGGAGAAAAAAACTATAAAATACTCTTGAAATACACAAAAGTAAACTTGAATGAATGCAAAGATATTCTATACCCTTTGATAGGAAAGCAAAACCTTATAAAAATGTGAGTTTTCCCTAACGTAGCAGTCCCAATAAGTAACTCATGTTTTTCTTTCATGGTGGTAGATAAATTATTTATAAAATTCATTTAGAGAAACAAGCAAGAATCCTTAGGAAAACCCTGAAGAGTACTGAAGGGGCCTGGATAGCCTGGAGGTTAAAATTTACCATAAGGCTCTTTAATTAAAATAATGTGGGTATTGGCACATGAACAAAGACAGACAAATGGAACAGAATATAAAATCCAGAAATAAACCAGACTGCATGAGGAAGTTTAGTATAGGTCAAGGCAGCATCTTAAATCAGCAGGGAGAGAGGTGGACTTGGTAATGAATGGTATAGCTGAGTGGATGGCTACATGGAAAAGGATAAAAGTTGTATCCTTTCCATACCTGGATAAGTACCAAATGGATCATAAATTTAAATGCAAAAAAAATGAATCTGTAGGCAGTAAGCATATGAAAATAGGGTTAACATCACTATTCAAGCCTGAAATATAAATTGAAACCACGATGAGTTAGCACTGTGCATCTACCTAATGGCTAAAATTCAAGACTGTCAATACCAAGTGGAAAGGATATGGAAGAACTGAAACTTCCATTTACTGATTGGGAAAGATTGTTGGGCAATGTTTAATGCTATGGCCACCTACGACCCAGGACTCCACTCCTTAATATATATACTAAGGAAATGAGTGCTTATGTTCACCGAAGGATATATGTATATATATATATGTCCGTAGCATCTTTATTCAAAACAGCCTGAAACTGTACACATCCCCTCGGTTTCTCCACAGACAGCTGGTTAAATGACATTATATTCACACTCTAGAGTACCACATAACAATAAAGAATTCGCTACAATGTGGATGCATCTTAGACATAAATTTCGAGACCAGGAAAAAGTGGTCCATTGTGATAGAGGTCAGAATAGTTGCTACCTTTTGGGGAGATATTCATTGTGAAGGGGAACAAAGAAACCTGGGGTGCTGGAAATATTCTATAGATTGAGCTAGGTGGTGATTACATGTGCAAATACATAAAATTTACATATGTAAAAGTATGTTTCATGTACTTCACTGTATCTACTTATATCCCAATAATAAAATTAAAAATAAAATAAAACCATAGACATCAACTTGAGTGAATTTCCCTAAAGGGTTTCTAACATGAGTCAAAATTTGAAGCAGTGAGGGTAAAGATGGAGAATTTGATTACAGCAAAATTGCATGGAAAAAAGCCAATCAGCAAAGTAAAAAGGCAGATGACCAACTGGAGGCTAAAATTGGTAGACTTGAATATGTATGGGGTCAGGAGCACAGTGGAGTGGTCTGCATGGGACTGTATTATTTTTATAACTGTCCTGGAAGTTTGAAGATATTTCAAAAGTAAAAAGTTTAAAATTAAAAAAAAAAAAAAGGATCCCAGATCATTTGACAAGGCTCCCACTGGCCAAAGAGGGAAGAACTTGCAGATCAATAAGGATAGTTACCAATGGTTGGATTAGATGAAATGTGTTTAGATATGTGTTTGTAATCAGACTAAAAATATTTTGGACACCTTTTGGAGGATGCGTGGGATCCAACTTCATGACTTTGAAAACGGGTGGATAAAGGGAACGAACCAAGAATTTATTGTGTCTTTCCTATATGATCTGCACGTAACTAAAAAGTGTAAGAAATACTGGGGACAGAGGTACATGTTAAATGCCACCAAGAGAGTGTAAGAGGCAAAATCCAGAGGTGGGAATTCCTCCATGTCAGACAACCTCGTTTCTTTGACCAAAAAAAGCAAAGAAAGTAGAATAAGAGGGGCAGTCTGTAGATCAAAGGAGACCGCAAAGAAGTAGCAGCCAGTTGCAGTATTGGACTGAACTATACTTGGATACTGATTTGAATGAACAAACTTTTTAGAAAAACAATAGAGGAAATGTTAACACTGGTTATATACTTAATACTGATTATTCATTGCATTGTGGCTGTGGTATCAGTTATATGGTGGTTAGGTTTTATAAAATGTCATTATCTTTTAGAAACGTGTACAAAAATATTTACATGTGAAAATAATACAATGTCTGGGTTTTGCCTTAAATTAATCTTGGCAGGTAAGAATTGGTGGGGATGTCAGCGAAACAAAAGCTGACCATGCACTGATGAGGACATTGCAGTGTTAGGCTTTTCTCATTATTTTTGTAAATGTTTGAACTTTCTATTATTTAAAACAACTTTATATAATATAATTCACAGGGTAGGTACTGCCCTCCTCGTTTCCTTCCTCAGTATCCTAAGCACTGCAATGGTATGGTATTCACAGTCAGAATTAATTATATATGTGAATGTCCATAATTACACTCTTCAAAATATTCATAGAGGTTATTTCTGTGTAGCCATGCCAGCAGTTAATGTAACTTGCAAAGATGCTATCTGAATATAAAGGAGCTATTTCTGGGCCACTTCAAATAAGTGTAGCGTTTTTCCCTCCTTCCAAACACACACAGACACTAAACAAAGCCATGCTGACTATCTAGTCCTATTTATTTTATAGGCATGTTGGTATTTTCAATTTCCTTTAATAGACTATTTAACATTGTACAGGGCATGTATAGAACTAACATGCACATGTAAAGCGTGCATGCTGTTAGCACTGCAGAAGGACCGCATATGAAAAAACAATTTTTGGAAGCTTGATGATTCTTGTCCACGCTGTAATGTGTATATGTACGTACATTTGTCCAGACCAACCATCAGTAAACCTTCCCCGTAGAGTGGTTTTTCTGGCCACGTAAATGGAGGAGGGCCCACCTTCCCATCCAGCACCTTTCTGGCATTGGCAAGGGAGCTGAAGGTGGCAGCTGTGGACAAAGGACCAGAAGACCCCCTCTCCCTCATGGGATCATCTCACAGCACTTTGGAGCTTGGAAGGGCCTCCCCTCAGATCAGCTTGCTTAGCTCCCTTGGAGTCCTGACTTTGGTCTTGGGATTTCATTCAGCCTTAAATGCGAGAAGTTGTTTTCCTGGCATATCCCAGCAAGAGAGTGGGTAGAGTACAGTCATTTTACACGTCCATTTTTCTTGCCACCAACTCGAGGAAACAGGGACTTACCCTGACAATTTTATGTCAGCTTCATAATGGCTGCTGGCTTCTTTGAGTATGGTGAGGCGTTTGTTACTGAATTCATTATAATCTTAATATGCACCTGCTCCGTCAACTCTTGTGTCACCTCAGCAGCGCAGCTGTTTATCCAACAGGGTGCCAAGTAGCTGAAATTTAAATGTGGCTCTAGGATGTGGTCAGCAGTGAAATTTCATTGGGGCTCTGTTGCTTAAGGGCCAGAGATATGAGTCTGCCATTTCCACCTTCTCTTAAATGCATTGGTAAAATCTCTCTTTGGAAGAAAATGGAGGGGGACTTGATTTAAAACTCCTTTCCCAGGTTAACTCTTCAAATGCTCTGATGAAGTCTATGGGGTAGCAGTTTACTTCATAAACTATTTTTTTATTTGGCTTCGAGGTCCATATGTAACCAGGCATCAAACCACCAGATGACCAAGCTTCTGACGCTGTTCTGATAGTCGCAAGCTAAGGCATCTGAGCACCAGGCTTAACATCTCTGAGTCTTGGTTTCCTCAGCCCTGAAAAGGGAGATTGTGACGCCTGCCTCGTGGACTGGTGGTGATTGCTGACTGACCCCAGGCACGAGAAGCAGCTCAGCACAGTCAGTGCCTCTCAATCATGTAGTTGGCACGTGATTACTTGTTGATTTCCTTCCTTTTAAGTATATCCTTCCTTTTCTCAGGGGACTTTGTCTGTTTTATGACGTCCATTTTTCCCATTTGACATAGAAACTTGTTGCTGAGAAAATGATCTAATAAGATTCAGTACTGGAAAAGATGCTCAAAATCATTTTTCAATTGGTAATTGCAAATTAAAACAGCAATGAGAGAGTGACACACTATTGGAATAGCTAAACCCCCCGAAACTGACAACACCAAATGCTGATGAGGATGCAGTGTGAGAGCAACTCTAATTCACTACTGGTGGGAACGTAAAATGATACAGCCTCTTTGGAAGTCAGTTTGCTAGTTTCTTACAAAGCTAAACGCGAGCTTACAGCAATCACACTCCTAGATATTTATTCAACTGAGTTGAAGACTTATGTCTGCACAGATATCTCCATGCCAAAGTTTATAGCAGCCTTATTTGCAACTGGCAAAAACTGGAAGCAACCAAGAAGTCCCTCAATAGGTGTTCTAGTTTGAAAGCTGCCAGAATGTGATATGCTAGAAATGTAGCAGCTTTTAAAAAGGGAAATTTATTACATTGCAAGTTTACAGTTCCAAGGCCGTGAAAATGTCCAAATTAAGGAAGGGGTATGAAAATGTCCAAATTAAGGTACCAACACGAGGTTACCTTCACTCAAGAAAGGTTGATGAAGTTCAGGGTTTCTCTCTTAACTGGAAGTGCACATGGTGATGTCTGCTAGTTTTCTCTCCTGGCTTCTTGTTTCATGAAGCTCCCCTGTGGACGTTTTCCTGCTTCATCTTCAAAGGTCTCTGGCTGCATGGGCTCCAAAACTTCTTCCAAAATGATTCCCTCTTAAAGGGCTCCAGTAAGCAAACCCACCTTGAATGGATGGAGACACATCTCATAGAAACCATCTAATCCAAAGTTACCACTCACAATTGGGTGGGTCCCATCTCCATGGACATAATCAAAAAGTTCCCACCAAGCAATACTGAATGAGGATTTAAGAGCTTGGCTTTTCTGGGATACACAACAAATTCAAACTGGCACAATAGGTGAATGGATAAACTGTGGTTTCCATACTATGGACTACTATTCAGCCACAAAACAAAATGAACTATCAAGACACAAAAAGACATGGATGAATCTTAAATGCATATTGCTAAATGAAAAGACCACACACCATATGATTCCAATTATATGATATTCTGGAAAAGGCAAAACTCTAGGGACAGTAAAAAGTTCAGTGGTTGCCAGGGGTTTGGTGGGAGGGGAGGAGAGTTGAGTAGTGAAGCACAGAGTGTAGAGTTGTGAACTATCTTGTGTGATCCTATACTGGTATGATTGACGTTGTGCATGGGTCCAAAAAGTCCGCTGAACTTTACAGCACAAAGAGTGAACCTTAATGAATAAAAATCTTGAAAAATCCTTTGGGAGGTTGTGAGATCCGGGAAAGGAATGCAGACGGTGACAAGAGGATCTATTGTATTACAAATGTACAAGATAACCTCAGTGAAGGGATTGGGGGTAAGGTGGTGACCTAAAAGAGTGGAGCCTGCAAGACTAAAGACAAAATGAACTGTAAGTACTGTACTTGATAAAGTTGTTTCCCAGGGGGTATGGGTTAACAGTTCTCATAATGCTGTGCATGTATACTGGAACTGAACAATTATGTAAATGGTAGGGGTATGAGTTCTCACTGTTGGAGTATCACTTATAGGCAAGGGGAGGAGGCTAGGATGATCCAGGTAAAAATGGATTAGAGTTGGGGACATCAGTAGGAACTTGTGTTTAGCTTAATATAAGTACAGATGGCTACATATAGAAATATTTATAGATACGTATATATACACAGGCTAGTATGCACACATGTATTTTTATGCTCTGACAACTGAGGAGACCTAGAAGGAACAACACCCCAGTAGCAAAGAGCACATCCACTGTCCAGATGTTGGATTCCAATACCATTCTCCAATTAAAGGAGCCAGGGAATCCTTGTGGAGATGGCTGATTCTAGGACTGGAGCAGGAAATATGCAAAATGAGCCCGGAGCATCCTGTGTGCCAAAAAGTAAAGAAGTGCTCAAAAAAAAACACAGAAACAAAACCCTCCATTGAAGGGGGGCAGGAAGGTGTGTCAAAAGGATACAGGAGCTGTGCTGGTTTGAAAGGATGTATGTCCCCTAGAAAAGCCATGTTTTAATCAAGATCCCATTTCATAAAAGCAGAATAATCCCTATTCAATATTGTATGTTTGAAACTGTAATCAGATCATCTCCCTGAAGATGTGATTTAATCAAGAGTGGTTGTTAAGCTGGATTAGGTGACGGCATGTCTCCACCCATGTCATGGTGGGTCTTGATAAGTTCCTGAAGTCCTATAAAAGAGGAAACATTTTGGAGAATGGGAGATTTTAAGAGCGAGCAGAGAATGCTGCAGCACCACGAAGCAGAGAGTCCATCAGCCAGCGCTTTGGAGATGAAGAAGGAAAACGCCTCCTGGGGAGCTCCAAGAAACAGGAAGCCAGGAGAGAAAGCTAGCAGATGACACCGTGTTCACCATGTGCTCTTCCAGCCGAGAGAGAAACTGTGACTGTGTTCACCACGTGCCTTCTCAGATGAGAGAGAAACCCTGAACTTCATCGGCCTTCTTGAACCAAGGTATCTTTCCTTGGATGCCTTTGATTGGACATTTCTATAGACTTGTTTTAACTGGGACATTTTCTTGGCCTTAGAACCACAAACTAGCGACTTATTAAATTCCCCTTTTTAAAAAGCCATTCCGTTTCTGGTATATTGCATTCTGGCAGCTAGCAAATAGAACAGGAGCCAACAGAAATGGCCAAAACTGAAACAATTTGAGCAAAAATAAATAAATAAATAAAAGTAGTATTGGATTATAACTCAAAGTGTAAAATAAATATCCACGAGTCCATACTGGTGGGAATGATTAAATAAGTAAGTAAATGAGAATGAGACAAATCTCCCATGCTGAGAAATTCTAAATAATTTAGGTAGCTACTCTGTTCTCAAGGAGGGGAAACCATGAATCTCCACTTGTTAAGGGTGAGATGCTTGTAGTGGCTTCTTTCCAAGGAATGAAGTGTGGAAGGGGTAGAGGGGCGGAGTGACTCTACAGTGGAGAAACCTCAGTCAGGTGAGTCAGGGTCAGTATCAACAGTGTATCCTTGATTGGATGTGATGAGGATGTGAGAATAGCACTTCACCTCTGTGCTCTTCCTCCCGGTTCCAGAAGGCAACAGAGGGAGGGGGGCATGACCCCAAGGACAGCCGTGGCCCCCACTCACTGATTCAGAAAGAGTTAAAGACAGAGTGGGGTCTGGGTTCTTGATTTTTTTCTTTTGACAAATGAGCTAAGTTTTTAATATTTTAGTATAAATCTTTATAGCAGTGCATAAAATTTAACTGTAAAGTTATGTTAACTCTCTTCATTCTCCTAAGAACTCTATGAGGTGTGCCCAATTATTACCCAATTTAACAGATGATGCACAAGTAAGTTTTGTAGTTTGCCCTTGGTCCTGCATTAGTCAGTAGCAGATTTGGCCTTCAAACTCGGGCAGTGTGATTCTGGAGTCTCTGTCCTTAATCACCATATTTTGCTTTCTGGGTGGTCAACCCAGAGGATACGTTTCTAACCAATATCTGCAGTGAAAAGAAGACCAACTGGCAAATTCACACTCTGTGTTTCTGTTTGGCAATCTGTTTCCGAAGCTCATTCTTCTTCATTGAAGCACTGACTTCTTCCTTGGTTATATGCAATAGTAGATAGACATCAGATTTCTTGTTGTGTTCATTTCATAAAACTTTGTCCATCTATCCAACCCTTTGTTTATTCATTCGCTGGGTTCCTGAATTTCAGAGTGTAAGGGGCCTCTTTCTTTCCCAGTTGTTTCCCAGGCAGTAGGGCTGGGTTCTGACCATTCGGTTTTGTGGCTGCACCTCCACGGGATGGGGAAATGGGCAGAGGGCGGACAGTGGATTGAGCTGGGCCCCCAGTGCGCGTGTTCCTGATCTTGCTCGGCATTCTGGTGGGTGTGCAGCCACTGTAAATGAAGATCTCTTCAAGATATTCGTTCAGGGAAAGTGTGGTCCAACTGAATCAGATTGGGTTTTAATCCAGGTTACTGGAGTCCTTTATAAGCAGAGGGAAAGTCAGAGAGCGAAGCCACGGGCAGTGGCTAGAAGCTGGAAGTCAAGAGGAAGGAGATGGTGCCACCATGTGCACTGCCATGTGACAGAAAGGCCCAGGAACCCAAAGACTGCTGGCCAGCCAGGAGATTCTGACCCTGGGAGGGAGCAAGCCTTCTAGCTTCTGAAACCGTAAACCAAAAAATTTTGGTTGTTAAACCAACCCATTGTATGGTATCTGTTTAGGGTGAGTGGTAAGTCTTATCCCTCTGTACTGCAGTGACCATAGCTGGCTCCCACATGCCAGGTACTTCTTAAGTAATATTTCTGTCTGTCTCCCACAGCCCTGCAAAGCTGGGGCCACGCCCCTTTTAAAGACAAGGAAGTGGTGACCCATAGAGGCAGATGATCAGTCTCCTGGAGGGGGCAGGCTTGGAGCACAAACCTTCCATCTACATGTATCTCTGGAGTCCCTGTTATTTGATTGGTACAGAACTGGGAGTGGGATATGTAGGTTTTCTAGAACAGCTGCATTAACATTTTACTGTGCATCAAAATGACCTGGTGGGCGTGGTAAACTGCAGAGTGCTGGGTCCCAACCCCAGAGTCTCTGATTCAACAGATCTGAGGTGGGGCCCAAGAATTTGCATTTAAACAAATTTGAGTGATGCTGCTGGGGGCCTGGGGGCTGAGCTAGACTCTTAATGTTCTGCCCTTGCAGAGTTTATGCTTCAGAAGGAAACCCAGGTTCTGAGACTAAAGCCCAGGGCCCTGCCTTGATGGCTGTGTAGAGTGTAGACACCCAAAGATTGGTTTGGTTTGGTTTGGTTTCCTTGGGAGGAGAGATGTTGTGTCTTGGGCTGTGGGTGACAGTGATTTAAAAAGACAACAAAACTCAACAAGTAGGAAAAAAAATATTTGGTTGATATGCACTTTTGAAAGCCTTCTCAGCGTGTCTTCTTTTTTTGAGGATGGCATAAACGTACTCTGAGAAGGCTGTTTTCGGTCCCTACAGGCCAGTGACTCTCCAGTCTGTAGACAGTATATGTGGAATATGATTGCTTTACCTCTAGGGTTATATCCGGCCAGGTGTGTGCCTTATGCTGTGTGCTGGGAAGATGCAGTGGCTGAAGTCAGTGGAAATTGACTGTCTTCACACTTCCCTGGTGCTTGGCCTCTCGGAGACCTTTTACTACATGGGTCCCCTCACCACTCTCCTCACTTCTCAGTCCAGAGGTGTTAATAGCAGCTTTTGGAAAGCTCTATACAGTTTCTTGTTGGTGTTCATGTTTTCCAGTAAGTAAATGCCTTGGAGAATGTGATAGTATCACATCACAAGCTCTAAACCTAGCAAGATGACATTCTGGGTGGTTTTCCTAATTGGCATCTACCACTTAGGTGTGGCAGCCCATAAGATTTTGTTGGAAGCCCCCTAGTTCAATGCTGAGTTTGGGGAGAAGATGACTTTTGGGGGAGATGAAGGACCAACAAGAAGTGTATGATTCATTTACTGGTGGCAAAAAAGTTCATGGATATCTTATCAAGTTAGCGCAGTGTTTGAGCTCAAAATTGTTTACCCCTAGTCTGGAAATAATTTAAAATTTCTTACAGTATGCTCAAAAACTTTTGTAATTCACATTTTGTTTTGTTTTTAGGAGATCTCATTTTCCAATAGTGGAAGGTAAAAACTTAGCTACTGTGAAGTACGATAGTTACCCCTTAAAGTTATTTCTCTAAAGTTAATTTTTTAAAATGCTGCTTTAAAAATATCACATGGTAGACTTCATCTTTCTTTAAAAAGAAATTTATATAATTTTCTTAATACATTGTTGATGTATCTGAATGGAGGCAGGAGGTAAAGGTGAAGGTAAATTGTTTATATAATTGTAAAACAAAGGAACTTTTTAAGGACTGTCCTACTGAAGCGGCTTCAAGAACAGATACAGAAGCTGAAACTGGAGTGTGCCGGAGGGAAAGGTTCTATGTCTTTGTTTTTATGTTTTAAACTGAAATGGCCCATGTGAGACGTGAGTATGTTCTTCACCTCAGCTGTATCATATGCATATTAATTATGTAATATAAAGCACCTCCACTGTGTGGTGGCGTGTATGACAGCCACGGGCAAAGTCAGGCTATGCACCTTACATATTTGAACTAATCTAACCTGAACATAAGGTGAGAGTTACTAAATAGCCTGGCCCAGGAGACCTTGCTAAAGGGCAGTGGAGCTGCAGTGAGAATCTGGATTCCAGGGCAGAGCCTGTGCCCTCACCCTCAGGGTGGTGGAACCTGGAGAGCATGTCACGCGTACCTGGCCAGGCACACCTGGCCACTCATCAGACTTCTGCAGGAGCTGCATATTGAACCAGGTACATGGGACGTGATGGCTGCCTGACTCCTTTATGCAATCAAGACAGGAGGAGCCATAAATATATAAATAACAAAATATCATCAGTGGCAGCTTTTTAAGAAAGAAAATCATTCACATGGAAGAAAGAAGAGCATCGCCTTTAGATTCCAATTGCCAGGTGCCACTGATGGTTCCACCTCATTTGTGATACTTCATGGAGCGACAGGTGTGTAATTTGGTTTTATGCTCCAAGGAAAGAAGGGCCAATTCATGTCCTTGAAGATTTAGATCCAGGTGAGGAGAGGACAGAAAAATCTCTGGCAGATGGACTAAGAGCAGGGTTACTCAGCCTCTGCACTGTTGACATTTGGCGCCAGGGAATTCCTTGTTGTGGGGGGCTGTCCTAACATGTAGGGTGTTTAGTTTGGAACCATTGTGAGGTCCCCAAATATCATCAGACATTGTCAAATGCCTCCTGGGAGGCAAAACCATCTCCTCCCCACCCTGCTCCTGGGAACCATTGGTCCAGAGGCAGCTCAGGGTGATGCATCTTGCCAAACTACCTGCAGCCTGGGATGGGAGACAAGGAGTCATCAGGCCACCTTCAGCCTCATCATCCTGGAATGTATCATTCTCAGGACAGCGAGTTCTCAGGTGCCTTAGGGGTAAATCCCTTTGTGGCTGTCATGAGCCCACCAGGAGGTATCCGTGTCTCTTCTTTGTCTTAGATTCTTAGTATGTTCAGGAATTTCCTCCCCTTTCCTCCACCTCCCCCAGGTAAGCTCGTGCAGGGTTCACTTCCTGTCCAGGACATATGATCTCCTTGTCCTCAATATTAATGTTGATGCAAACTTCTACCTGAATGTGATTCTACCAGCATCAACCCCAGAGCCCAGTCCACCAGAAGAACATGGTTGAGAAATCATAATGGTCCTGCTAGCTCCCACTCACATGATCACTCATGTCATCCTCTGCAGTAACAGGGTGGTAGCTAGCTCTGCTAGGTCCTGTATTCTGGGTGCCCTCGTCTGGGTTTCATGCCCACTAGCCACAATCGGTGTCCTTGGCTGTATGCACCGAGTGTGTGCCAGTGTGTGGAGGGCCCGCTGGTCTAGGGATCTGCCGGCTGTGGAAGCTGACGACCTTCCTGTCATGGTCAGGTTCATATGTCAACTTGGCCAGGTGGTGGTGCACGGTCATCTGGTTGGGCAAACGCTGGCCTGTCTCTTGCTATGAGGACATTTCATGGACTTAAATTGTGATCACTTGGCTGCATCCACATCTGATTGCTTTTGTAATCGGTTAAGGGGCGTGTCTTCTGCAATGAGTGCTGCTTAATCTTATCACCAGAAGGCTTTTTTTTAAAAATTTTTTTTATTAATCAAAAAAAAGAAAAGAAATTAACACAACATTTAGAAATCATTCCATTCTACACATGCACTCAGTAATTCTTAGTATCATCACATAGATGTATGATCATCATTTCTTAGTACATTTGCATCGATTTAGGAAAAGAACTAGCAAAACAACAGAAAAGGATATAGAATGTTAATATAGAAAAGAGAATTAAAATAATAATACTAATAAAAATATATATATATAAAAAGGAAAAAGAAAAAAACAAAAGCAAAAGATACAAACAAACAAACAAATAAAAAACCATATTTCAGGTGCAGCTTCATTCAGTGTTCCAACATAGTTACATTACACTTAGGTATTATTGTGCTGTCCATTTTTGAGTTTTTGTATCTAGTCCTGTTGCACAGTCTGTATCCCTTCAGCTCCAATTACCCATTATCTTACCCTGTTTCTAACTCCTGCTGGTGTCTGTTACCAATGATATATTCCAAGCTGATTCTCGAATGTCGGTTCACATCAGTGGGACCAAACAGTATTTGTCCTTTAGTTTTTGGCTAGACTCACTCAGCATAATGTTCTCTAGGTCCATCCATGTTATTACATGCTTCATAAGTTTAGTCTGTCTTAAAGCTGCATAATATTCCATCGTAGGTATACGCCACAGTTTGTTTAGCCACTCGTCTGTTGATGGACATTTTGGCTGTTTCCATCTCTTAGCAATTGTAGATAATGCTGCTATAAACACTGGTGTGCAAATCTCTGTCTGTGTCTTTGCCCTTAAGTCCTTTGAGTAGATACCTAGCAGTGGTATTGCTGGGTCGTAATCCATTCTGCCATTCTATGTCTTTTGATTGGGAAATTCAGTCCATTAACTTTTAGTGTTATTACTGTTTGGATAATATTTTCCTCTATCATTTTGGCTTTTGTATTATATATATCATATCTGATTTTCCTTCTTTCTACACTTTACTGCATACCTCTCTCTTCTGTCTTTTCGTATCTGACTCTAGTGCTCCCTTTAGTATTTCTTGCAGAGCTGGTCTCTTGGTCACAAATTCTCTCAGTGACTTTTTGTCTATAAATGTTTTAATTTCTCCTTCATTTTTGAAGGACAATTTTGCTGGATATAGAAGTCTTGGTTGGCAGTTTTTCTTTTTTAGTAATTTAAATATATCATCCCACTGTCTTCTAGCTTCCATGGTTTCTGCTGAGAAATCTACACATAGTCTTATTGGGTTTCCCTTGTATGTGACAGATTGTTTTTCTCTTGCTGCTTTCAAGATCCTCTCTTTCTCTTTGACCTCTGACATTCTAACTAGTAAGTGTCTTGGAGAACGCCTATTTGGGTCTATTCTCTTTGGGGTGCGCTGCACTTCTAGGATCCGTAAATTTAGGTCTTTCATAAAAGTTGGGAAATTTTCAGTGATAATTTCTTCCATTAGTTTTTCTCCTCCTTTTCCCTTCTCTTCTCCTTCTGGGACACCCACAACACGTATATTTGTGCGCTTCATATTGTCATTCAGTTCCCTGATCCCCTGCTCAAGTTTTTCCATTCTTTTCCCTATGGTTTCTGTTTCTTTTTGGAATTCAGATGTTCCATCCTCCAGTTCACTAATTGTAGCTTCTGTCTCTTTAGATCTACCATTGTAGGTATCCATTGTTTTTTCTATTTTTTCTTCTTTGTCCTTCACTCCCATAAGTTCTGTGATTTGTTTTTTCAGATTTTCTATTTCTTCTTTTTGTTCAGCCCATGTCTTCTTCATGTCCTCCCTCAATTTATTGATTTGGTTTTTGAAGAGTTTTTCCATTTCTGTTCGTATATTCAGCATTAGTTGTCTCAGCTCCTGTATCTCATTTGAACTATTGGTTTGTTCCTTTGACTGGGCCATAGCTTCAATTTTCCGAGTGTCATCCATTATTTTCTGCTGGTGTCTGGGCATTTGATCAGATTTCCCTGGGTGTGGGACCCGGCTGGTTGAAAGGTTTTTCTGTGAAGTCTCTGGGCTCTGTTTTTCTTTTCCTGCCCAGTAGGTGGCGCTTGTGGCGCTCGTCTGTCTGCGGGGCCCACCAGTAAAAGATGCTGTGGCTCCTTTAACTTGCCAATCCGAATCTCGCAGTTGGCCCAGGAAACGGCGCATGGAGAGGGGGGTCCACCGGCCGCCGCGGCTTCGGGGAGTGCCGGTCCAAATTGCCCAGCTGGCCCGAGACGCCAAGCGTGGCAGGAGGGCCCCGCTATCCAACATTCCCAGTCAGACTGGGGAGCCACGTGCGTGGAGGGGACCCCAGTCGCCAGCCGCCCCGGCCAGGAAAATGCGCGCCCCTCGGGTATCTCACCGCAGCGGATTCTCCCTGCCCGTTCAGCCGTTCCAGAATGGGGTACGCTGTCTTTTTGGTCTCTGTCATGACTCCGGGAGCTGTTTCGTATTGTTTCTGTTTCTTTAGTTGCTTTTCTGGAGGAGGAACTAAGACCCGCGCGTCTTACTAAGCCGCCATCTTCTCCTTGACAATCTCTTTTGAATATTGTTCCTTATCAGTCACCAGAAGGCTTTTAAGGAGGATTCAGAAGAGCCAGTGACTCTTCCTACTTCAGCCAGCCAGCATCTTCTGAGAGTTCTTTGAGGACCTTCTTCAGAGCTGCCAGTTTGAGGTCTGCCCTACAGACTTTGAACTCTACAGCCCTATGGTTACGTGAGACACTTCTATAAATTTTATATTTATGGATATCTCCTGCTGATTCTGTTTCTCTAGAGAACCCTAGCTAGTATACTTCCCTTCATCCATCTTTGCTTCTTTATTGCTTAGCAGTTATCACCTTATGTTTCTCCATACCTGGTCACCTTCTCTGCTGCATCCCTCCCCTAAGGTGGCTGAAGCTGCTCTCCCAAGAGGGACTCAACAACTGATTCCAAAGTAGGTTTTGTACTTCTCTTTCCATTCTAATAAGGGAAATAAAAATTGGTCACAAAAAAAAAAATCAACCATAAATTTATTCTTCAGGAAGATCTTGTAGTATTAAATTAACGGATCCACATCTGCCTGATCATCACCTGAAGAACAATTTATGTGTATAAATAAACATATGGTCCCAAAATACTAGTGTAGTCTTACACCTTGAGAACTTTAGAAGTATAAATATTACAAGCTTACATAAACTATTACAGGAAAGTTCATTTGTTTAAAATTCTTTTACATTTATTTAAGTTTGTTATTTTTGAATACTAAATATTTAATTTGATATTAACATTTGCCACCTTCCATCAGAGGGACTGAAACAAAAAATTTTTTTTTCACAAAGCTAAGTTAGAATAAAAGAAATATAAATAATTAAGTTTTCCTGTGATTGCTTTTATCTATTTATAACATTTATACATGTGAAGTCATTAAGTTAATTGCAGTAAGATTTTTTGGGATCCCATATATATGACACCAGAGATCTCAGTTAATTTTTTATTTCTTCTATAAGTCAGGGTTTTTAAACGATTAATGTACATTCAAATTACCTGGGGAGATTTAAAAACTACTGATGGCTGGACCCTGTGCAGTTTCATTTTCATGTTCAAAAAGCCCTTCAAGTGACCAGGTGATTCTAATGTGCGGCCAAGGTGGGGCCCTCCTCACTGCCACAGGTGCTTCTGACAGCCACCCAGGTTTGGGAACCATTGCATTAGCCCAGTGGTTCTCAAATCAAATCGTGGCCTCCAGACCAGCAGCAGCATCAGCCCTGGAGTTGGTTGTAAATGTAGAATCACACAAGCTCTCCAGGTGATTTCGATGCACACCCAGGTTAAGGACCACTGGGCTGCGTAGTGCAAGGGGGTTGCAGTTTTGGTGACCCTTGTTGGTGTGCATGAAGCAGAGCCCATGGATGGTACCCTGGTACCTGCCAGATGAGGGCCCCCCATTCTACAAACGTGTGAGGTGTTCTGTGCGCTGGGGGCTGTGGGAGCACAAGGACGCACCTGACAGTAAACCTGCACTGGACACGTGTCTGCAAACCAGTGACATGCAGAGGTAAGTGATAAATCCTTAAAGGCAGCAAGTGTGTGCTGTGTGTATACTTCCAGCTGGGGTTATAACTTGAATAGGTGACTTCTTTAGTCCTGTTTAGCGAGTTTTATTACAACGGAGAGACTGTGCTTATCAATAAGTTATCCCCGAAAAGATGTTCTACAAATAATTTTGAGGTGTCTCCATTTCCTTAAACAAGTGTTTCTAGTTCTTTCCCTGTTTTCAAGATAAAGATTTTAGGTCGTTAAAAACATCATGTCGCTTTTTCATGTAAATCTCCAAGCGATTGTGTTTTTACAGAAAGTACTTTGTAATTAGTTTATTTTCACACCATTAGAACACTTCAGGCTTTAATTTGGCCTGTTTTGTCTGTCTTTGGGGGAAGGGAGCATCTTATGCCTGCGCTCCCGGCGTCCGGTATGCGGAAGTGACCTGACGTGAGGGCCGAGCTGTGTGGGAGCTCCCCTGGCACCAGGCCGATGGCCTTTCGGGCGGCCACTGTCAGTGTCCACTCCACGGAGGGTGGAGCCCTGAGGCCTGCCTGCGCCTGCCCTTGCTCTTAGAGTCACTGCCACGGGCCGGTGGGTCCGCCCTCAGGGTTTCAGGGCTACATTAAAAGAGAAGACTTTTATTTCCACTCGGAGCCTGTGTGCTAATATCTGAGTGTGGGTCTTGTCTTAAATAGACATGCACATTTAAAGAAGTTTTTGTGGTTGGAATAGATTGGTTTGCAGTCAAACTTTTGTGAAGTTTTATGGGTGTTGATGAAAACATAAATATAGCCAAAAAATGACTTCATGTATTCACTGTGCACATATTTTTATATTTATGCCAAATTTCAATGATTCCAAGTTATGAGAGTTTAAAATATCATGACTTCAAGTTCGTGCTCTGTTTGTCATTTAGCTCTTTATGCAAACTCAAGCCTTTGGGGTAACGTGTGGCTTGGAAAGCGACACTTTCTTTGTTAAAAGGGGTCAAAATTTCAGAATCCACCCGCTTCCTCAAACAATAGTTCTCCAAGGGTAATTTGTCTTCTAAGGAAAAGAAAACACAAGGTGACAGAATAAATGACATGAATTCTGTATGTGAGCTCCACCTGCCAGCCCCCTAGCTATCTGGTCAATACTCCAGGATGAATATATTTATATATTTTATGCTTTATTTATTTGTTTGTTTTAACTTTTTTAATTGTATAGTATAACATATATACAAAGCAAAGAAATAAAAAAGCAATAGTTTTCCAAGCACTCTTCAACAAGTGGTTACAGGACAGATCCCAGAGTTTGTCATGGGTTACCATATGATCCTCTCAGATTTTTCCTTCTAGCTGCTCCAGAATATAGGAGGCTAGAGGGCTTAAATACTTTTTTATCATCACAATCAACTTTTTTCCTTCCTTTTTTGTGAACCATAACATATATATGAAAAAGCTATAAATGTCAAAGCACAGCACCGCAATTAGTTGTAGAACATATTTCAAACTTTGACATGGGTTACAATTTTACAATTTTAGGTTTTTACTTCTGGCTGCTCTAAAAATACCAGAGACCAAAAGAGATACCAATTTAATGATTCAGCATTCATATTCATTTGTTAAATCCTATCTTTCATGTATGACTCCACCATCTCCTTTGATCTTTCCATACCTATTTGGGGTTGTTTGGGTTATGGCAATTCTAAATTTTTGATATTGGAAGGGTCTGTCACTAATATGGGGTAGGGAGAAGTGATGTTCTGGAGAGGCTAGGCTAGGTTTCAGGACTAATCTGGACCAGGGACCCACCTGGAGGTTGTAGGTTTCTGGAAAGTTAATCTAATAAATGGAACCCTTGTGGAATCTTACATATTGCCCTAGGTGTTCTTTAGGATTGGCTGGAATGGTCCTGGTTGGGGTGTGGCAGGTTAAGAGGGTAGCAAGGTCTACCTGAAGTTTGCATAAGAGCAACCACCAGAGTAACCTCTTGACTCTATGTGAACTCTCTCTGCCACTGATACTTTATTAATTACACTTCTTTTCCCCCATTTGGTCAGGATGGAATTGTTGATCCCACAATGCCAGATCTGGATTCATCCCTGGGTGTCCTCTCCCAGATCACCAGGGAGACTTTCACCCCTGGATGTCATGTTCCGTGTAGGGGGGAAGGCAATGATTTCACTTGCAGAGTTGGTCTTAGAGAGACTGAGGCCACATCTGAGTAACAAAAGAGGTCCTTCCAGAAGTAACTGTTAGGCATGCCTACAGGTAGTCTAAGCTTCTCTGCTACCTGCATGAGCTTCACAAGAGTAAGCCTCATGATTGAGGGCATGGCCTATTGATTTGGGTGTCCCTAAAGTTTGACAGTATCATGGGATTCCCTAATGGTAAGGTTTAATAGTTCCATATTCTTTCTCCCTTCCCTCAGGGGACTTTGTCAATACTTTTTGATTATCTGGTTAATATACTCCAGGATATTTCCAGGCATTACAGTAATCTATATGGGATTACAGGACCTCGTTCCTATTCTGTGCTTCCTGTGTTTCATTTGCTCAAATGGTCTATACAGATAGGTTGAAATGGTCTATACAGATAGGTTGAATTAGATTATGCACTACAGAAAATTTCAGTTCTATACCAAATAAGCCTTTCTTCCATTGGTCTCAAAGAATATGTGTGGTTCTAAAGTATAGGCACTGTCTTCCTTAACCCTATGTTCTGAATTACTTTAACCCCAACCTGTTTGGCTTCATTCTTATCTCTAAATATCAAGTTATATATATAAAACAGCCTCTCAAAATACAGAAATAATAATCACCACTCTGGACTTAATGTGTCTGCTCTAAAAACTTACAATCTAGGCCCCTGTTTTCTTATAAGCATTTTCTAAAGGAGACCATACCATTGTTGTTCTTTTGTTTCTGGCTTATTTTGTCTCACCAAATGTCCCACATGTTCATTCACATTGTTGCATGCCTCACGACTTTGTTTCTTTTTGTAGCAGCACAACTTTCGTTCATAAGTATACACCATCGTTCACCATCTACTTCTCCATCAGTGCATCCTTCAGCCACTTGCATTCATCGGGCATCATGTAGAAGGCCCAACTTCCACAGTCCATCAACATTCTCAATTTTAGATAATTTCATTGTTCCCAGGAGAAAGAAAATCAATAAGTATACCCTCGCCAAATAGGAAATCTAAACTTCCTCTTAACTCTTGTCCCTCACCCCATTATTTACCTCTGCTGTTGCTGTGGTAGTGCTGATGGTTTCCTTTTGAACATAGCTCATAGCATACAGTAGCAGTTTTCACCCTTTACCTGGACTTAAACACTCTTTATACAAGAATCATATCTTTGAAATAATTCTTACGAGAACTAATTCTTATTTCTAGTGTGGATCAGTGGGACATGTAGGACATGTGGAATCATATGGTATCTGTCCTTTTGTGTCTGGCTAATTTCACTCAGCATTATGTCCTCAAGGCTCATCTGTGTCGTCATGTGCTTCAGGACGTCATTTTTGTCTTGCTGCTGCATAATATTCCATCATATGTATATACCACATTTTGTTGAGCCACTCGTCTGTTGATGGGCATATGGTTTGTTTCCATCTTTTGGCGATTGTGAATAATGCTGCTATGAACATTGGTGTGCAAATGTCTATGTCACTGCTTTCAGCTCTTCTGGGTATATACCAAGTAGTGCTATTGCTGGGTCATAGGGCAACTCAATATTTAGTTTCCTAAGGAACAGCCAAACAGTCTTCCATAGTGGCTGTGCCATTGCACATTCCCACCAACAGTGCATAAGTATCCCAGTTTCTCCACATCCTCTCCAACATTTGTAGTTTCCTATTTGTTTAATAGCAGCCATGTTTATAGGTGTTAGGTGGTATCTCATTGTGGTTTTGATCTGCATTTCCCTTATAGCCAGTGAAAATGAGCACCTCTTCATGTACGTTTGAGCCATCTGTATTTACTCTTCAGAAGAATGCCTGTTCATATCTTTAGCCCATTTTATAATTGGGTTGTTTATTCTTTTGTTGTTGAGTTGTATGATTTCTTTGTATATACAGGAAATCAAACCTTTGTCTGATATGTGATTTCCAGATATTTCCCCCATTGAGTTGGCTGCCTCTTCACCTTTTTGATAGTCTTTTGAGGTGCAGAAGCATTTGATTTTAAGGAGTTCCCATTTATCTATTTTTCCTTTTGTTGCTTGTGCTTTGGTGTAAAGTTTAGGAAGCTACTTCCTATTACTAGGTCTTGAAGATGTTTCCCTACATTTTCTTCTAGAAGCTTTATGGTGCTAGTTCTTATGTTTAGGTGTTTGATCCACTTTGAGTTAATTTTTGTGTAGGGTGTAAGATAGGGGTCCTCTTTCGTTCTCTTGGCTATTGATATCCCGTTCTTCCATGCCCAATTACTGGAAAGACTGTTTTGTCCTAGTTCAGAGGATTTGGGGACCTTGTCAAAAATCAGTTGACCATAGATTTGGTGGTCTATTTCTGCACTCTTGATTCAATTCCATTGGTCAGTGCTCCTATCTTTGTGCCAGTACCATGCTGTTTTGACCACTGTGGCTTTACAACAGGTTTTAAAGACAGAGAGTCTTTATCCTCCCACTTCGTTCTTCTGTTTTAGGATGCTTTTAGCTGTTAGGGGTCTCTTTCGCTTCCAGATGAATTTGGTAGTTAACTTTTCTAAATCTTCAAAGAAGGTTGTTGGAATTTTGATTGGTACTTTGTTGAATCTATAGATGAATTTGGGGAGAATGGACATCTTAACTATATTTAACCTTCCTATCCATGAGCAGGGAATGTCTTTCCACCTATTTAGATCTCCTTTGATTTCTTTTGGCAATGTTTTATAGTTTTCTGTGTACAAGTCTGCAGGATGAATATTTTTGACTTCCTGTTGGGGGGGATCAAAGTGGCAGCCCTAGGTTTGACATAAAAATGTGATCTATAAATGTTTAGGTCAGCTTATGAATGCCACCTGAGTGTGTGGTGCTTTATCCAGGCACTTTCTTAGGTTACCTTAAAAAAACAAGAAGGTCAGTTCCTGTTATATGCTCTTGTGCCACATAAAAGTGACCTATCAAAGGAATTTCAAAACATTGGGGAAAATTAGATAAATGTCCCTGGCACATCTGTTATTGTCCTGATCTAAGTATCTTTAGGAAGAAAATAGACTGTAGAAAAAGGTGTGAATTAAGAGACCTGAGTCCAAGGCCTGACGTGTCCCTTTAGCGAATGCCCGTACATAGGTCCATTTCCTATCCTGGCTCCAGTGTCCCCATCGTATAAAATGAGGGAGTTGGCTGAGATCAGTGATGTCCCTCATGTGAGGGATGGGCTCCTTTTCCCCATTTGGAGGTGAGGTGTGTTGTAGTTTGATAGCAGCAATATTTGATAATAAATTAGATTGGCTATTGTGCTGATTTGAACCTATTATGAACCCCAGAAAAGCCATGTTTTAATCCTGACCCAATCTTGTGGAGGCAGAATCCCTGTGATGTTGTCCTTTCTTGACTTGGAAACGCTCTGGGGAGTGTTCCCTCTTCTCCTACTTATAATCAGGCAACATCAAAAGGGGCAGCAGCTACCTTGCGACTATGAAGACAAAAGTGACATGCTAAAGATGGCTGAGTGAGGAGCCTGAAGGAGCCTGGGTTTCTGAGAGTACCACTGAGCTACTGTACCAGCTCTAGGCTGCCTACTGCTGTTCTTGTCACAAATTTCTTGCAGCCAAATGCACTCCTTAATATAGCAAAAATGGTAGGCTGGATGAACACCAAAATTCTTTGGGGTCTAAAATATCTGTGTCTAGGATCCATCTTCTGATGTGCTTCATGTCCCCATTGACCTGTAGCTTCCTTTGGAGTGACAGATCTTGCCCCACAGTCAGTGGCAAAATTTAGTTCAAGTTCTGTTTGAACCCAAAACCCATGCACTTTCCAGTGCCTTCACTGTGTCTCACTGGCTTACTTCCTTCCAATGAATTTACCATGTTAAAGATCTTGAAAGTAGTGTAAAAGCCTTCTATACATAAGACTTCAAATACTTTGCTTTTCAGTTCCCAGATCACATCATCTCCCATGATCTTCTCTCCTATTCCAGGTTAGCTTTCTCCTTGCTGGGTCACACCCTGGATTATGTCCCACTGCAACTGTTCCACCGCCATAATCCAGTAGTTCAGGCTCTGTGTTAGCTTTGTTGGTTGTTTACCCCCACTCCCTTCATCTTCATCTTCTTTCTGACCTACCTATCTTGACTTCTTTCCCTCTGTAGCTTAGAGTCCAAGATCCTCCTTTTTACTAACCTTCCAGACAGTACTTAAAGCATTCCTGTTTATCTCTTTATCTACCTATCTGTCAAAAACTCAACTTTGGTTATGCCCAGCTGCTAACTTTTCTCTTCCCTGACACTGAGAAGATGAGTTCTATTGGAGACTGTTACACTAAAGGGCCAGAGGATTTCACTTAGATTTTTGTCACCTCACCATTGCCCAGGGGCGTCTCTGTAGTTGGCGTTCTCCCATTCGCAAGGCTCCAGCTCCACTCTCCTGACGGACTCTTGGCTGATCTCCTTGCCTCCTGCTCCTTGGGGAGTCTCTTGTATCCCACCAGCATCCCCACATCCCACTGTACCTGCTCTCTTCGTCTGCTCAGCTTTGCCTGTGTTACTGCCCTCTGCCTGCAGTCTAAATTCATCTCCTGCCACCTTCTCAGAACATGTATACCAACATTTCTCCTCTGTCCTCAATTTCTCCCTTTTCCCTTGTTTCTTCTCAATAGCATTTAAAAAAATGGCATCCTAAAAAAAATCTACGGCCCCCCTCCCCACCATCCCTTATCCAGCTTCACACTCGCATTCTCTTTCCCCTTCTTAGCCAAAGTGTTTAGCCCAAGAAATGTTTTCATATTACCACTTCCCTCTTATTCCTTATGTCATGGGCATCTGGATTCTAGTCCATGATCCATGGGGTCACCAGGGATTTCTAGGATACGGAAACCAATAGGCAGTTTGGATTGTCATCTTACTTGAGCTTTGCAGTGGTATTGCACTTTGTTGGGCCTCCTCTCCTTCATCAGACATTGAGCTCTCTGATATTCCTCCATCCTTTCTGGCAGTTTTTCTCTTTTCCAGATGCCAGTGTTCCTCAAAGCTCACAGAATGTTCCCACTCTGTATGTTTATTCTGGACCTCACCCCGGCATCCATGCCCATGGCTTCAGGTACCATCTGTTCACCTAAGACTTTCAGATTCCTTTCTCTAGCTCTTGAGCATCTTTTGTGTGTTCGCTTAGCTGTTTGACCTCTCCACTTGGCTGTCTCAAAGCTACCCCACACACAAATTCCAAAAACCTAACCTATCATCTTCCCACACCCCAAACCTGGTCCTTCTCCAGCGTTCCCTGTCTCAGTGAATTGCAATCTCTGTTTTAGCTGCATGAATTGTGACCTAGGAGATATACATCACCCCATCTCCCTCATCCGCCCATATTCAGTCCATTTTATCTCCTAAATGTTCTGTGGATCCATCCATTTTCACATCTCTGCTGCTACCATCTAGCTCAGGCGACTGTGTCATTTGGATTTTGTCCATGACTTTCTCACTGGTTCCCTGCATTCACTCAGGCCCCTCCAATCAGTGCATCCAGAGGAATTGTGTTGGTCAGGCATCCTGGGCCTTTCTAGATTTTTCTGCACCTGAGTGGCTTAGGATTCATTAGGAGATTGTTGGAAATATTGACAAAAAAGACGTTAGAATGAGCGCCCATGTCTCATTATAGAATTGGCCCACAAGGGAGCTGCTCCCCATTCCATGTTCTAGAAAATTCTACGAAGCTGCCACATAGCTAACTTTGCCACAACTACAATTTGCTCCAGCAAAACGAATGCCTTTCATCTTACTCTCTTCCCCACATGTGTTCTGAATGCCCTTCCCACATGTCCCTGACTGATGGAACCTAAATGACATGTCTGCCACTGAGCAGCAAAAGAAGCTGGGGATGTTTTTTTTCAGTGTTGAGAGAAAGGGGGTTATACACTGCGTGGAACTATCAAAATTTGGAGAAAGTGAATCAAGAGGTTTGGGGCAGCCACTAAAGGGAATCTCTGAAGTGATTCTTCTAACAGGCACATCAGAGGTCCTGGTGTCTTCTGACCCCCTGCTATTAAAATAGGGATCAAAGTGCTTAACAGAGTCTATAACATACAATATGACCCCTCTCTAATCATCTAACTCTGCTTTCCTTGCCCCGTGAGGTTTGGCTCGGCCTTCTTTCAGCTCCCCCTGGTGTGCTGTGCCCTCCGCTCACCCGCAGTCTTTGTTCTCCCCACCTCCACCCCTGGAGCTCAGCTGAAATGTCTCGCCCTCCCTAACCCATGTCCCCTCCGGGTCCCCTGCGATTTGTGCTCTCTCTCTGGACTTTCCTTTAACGGCGTCATACGCTGGTATTTGTGAGATGATTTGATGTCTCCTCTCCATTTGGCGCCAAGCTTTTTCATGGCAAGGCGTGTGTCTGCTTTCTTTCCTACCATAGAGCCAGTGCCTGCACGCGGAGGAGCTCAATGAGTATTTGACTAAAGGTTAAATTAGTTCTCCTTTAAGGTTTTATTAAGCAGCAATAATGAAAAGATGATTTTCACCCTACAAAGTTGGCTTATGCTTGACTTTGAGGCTCACGCACAGCAAAAAAATATGTCAAAATGTTACAGGAGGGCGGGCCACGGTGACTCAACAGGTAAGAGTGCTTGCCTGCCATGCCCGAGGACCCCGGTTCGATTCCTGGTGCCTGCCCATGTTAAAAAAAAAAAAAAAAAAAAAAAATGTTACTGGAAAAATAAATTACAGTCCCATCATTTTATGTTCCAAGTTTAAACCGAAAGCGCTCGCTAGGGCTGGAGACTTGACTTTCTTGTTGACAGCTTGTTCCAAGGCTATTGTTTCAATCAAGATAATACTTATCAAGGGGCATGGTCACCCCAAGGGTCATATTCAGCCTAAACAATGGAGGGGGGCCCTGCTGGGCTCTCTTGTTCACCCCGTTGTACCTGTGGGGGGCAGCCTGGCCTCCTAACCCGGGTGTGCTTGGCTTCTCTTAGGCAAGTTTTATTTAGGCGTGTTTTATTTTTCCCTGTGGACTGCTTGAGAGAAAGACCTCAAGTCACCCTGCCCAGGTGAGATGGTTGGAAGAGAAAGAAGTAAGGACAGTTCAAAGAAAGGTGGCGCCTCCGAGAATCCCCAAGGACAGGGGGGTGATGGTTAAAAAGCACAACCAGGTGTGTTCACCAAACTAGGAGAGTTGAAAGGGGGCCACTTAGCAGGGAGTTCTCAGACCTGGGCCTTTCAGCCCGACCAGACCCACAGCCCCTTCCATAGACATCTTAGTAAAGTCCCCCTCTCTCCTCTGACATGCTCAGAGATAAGATAACCTGCCTATACACATTCTAAAAACATGCCTATGTCCTATCTGAAATACTAGTAGAAATGAAAGAAAAAAACAACTTCCAAAAACATGTAATTCTGTATATAAGAGCTCAGGCACCACTCCCCAGGGAGACATAATGATGCATGCAGGACTGTCGAGGATGAAAGAGAAACATAGAATGATTTGGGAGGGGGATATGGGTGACTCAGATTCCCCAGGCCGCAGTGCGTGGGTTATAGAATTTTCTGAAACGGCAAACAGATTTTGGTGAAGTTCCCAAGAATCAAGGTACGCTTTCTCTTTGATTTACACCATCGTTTATTCCAAGAAAATTCAAGCTATATCAAAAATTGGGCCAAAATTGCTTTTTGGTACATGTAAATGGGGCTAGTTCCTAAATTGTTATGTATATTTATATAGTTTTATTTACAGGAGTGTCTAGTGGATGCAGGGCATAGACAGTTCTTAATGCAATTATGTTCCCTAATTATCGGCAACCTAAAATTCCCCCATTCCAAAATATCCCCTGGTAGGCAGTGCCCTTTTCTATTGAGAGCCGCTCATCAATTCTGAAGTTTCAGTTCCTGAGAGTCCTGGTCATGACCCCATTTGCCAGCAGGTGGTGCTGTTGAGTGAGAAAAGACTGGGCAGGGTTGCGGTGAAGTGATCTGTAGTTTTTCCCTTCGACGTGTAGGATTGAGGTGTATTCTAAGGATATGGTGTATCAAAATGAAGTGGACATCTTAGAGGAATACAATTTGGAAGAAAGAAGAATTCCAAGATCTGGAAAAGTACTCTTATAGAGGCCTGAGAGATGTCTAGCAAAAATTTCTCGGTAAATTTTGTGGTATAGACTCTCTGAAATGTAAGTGAAATGTAAATGTAAGCCTTCCCATAAATGTAACTGAAATAATTGCATGCTACCATTCTCAGTTGGGGGTATGTTTCAATAAGGATGTGTCCCCGTGTTGTTTCCCCATGGGCTTCTAGATTGTTTGCAGAGAAAGTAGATGAAAATAATTTGTATAGAGCAGATAGTTTTTGCCCAAGAGGCTGGGGTATGTGTATGTATAGCTGGTCTAATCTACCATTCACTGTTGTTGTTGTTGTTGTTGTTGTTGTCGTAAATAATAGCTTTATTTAGGCATAATTCCCATGCCATAAAAACATTTCAGGGCTTTTAGGATAGTCACAGAGTTCTGCAACAATCACACTACCTAATTTCAGTATATTCTCATCACTCCAAAAAGAAACCCCAGGCCGGTTAGCAGTCACTTCCCAACTCCCCTTCCACCCAAACCCTAGCAACCACTATTCTCCTTTCTGTCTTTATAGATTTGCCTCTTCTGGACATTTTTAATAAATAGAATCATACAATAGGTGCCTTCTTCACTTAGCATGATGTTTTGAAGGTGCATCCATATTGCGGTGTGCTTCAATATTTCATTCCTTTTTATAACTGAATAGTAGTCCACTGTATGTATAAACCACATCTTGTTTATCTGCTCATCAGTTGATGGATATTTGGGTTGTTTCTGCTTTTGGGTTAACACTGCTGTGAGCATGCATGTACAAGGTTTTTGTATACATGGAAGGTTTCTGTTCTCTTGGTAACTGTTTGGTGAATATTTTGAGGAACTGCCAATCTCCTTTCCGCAGCAGCTGAACCATTTTACATTGCCACGAAGGAATGGGATTTCTGTGTCTCCACATCCTCACCAACACTTCTTATTGTCCTAAGGGGCGTGAAGTGGGATCTCATTGCGGTTTTGATTTGCATTTCCCTGTTGACTTTCCTTTCATGTGTTTATTGGCCATTTTGTATTTTTTTAAATGTCTATTCATATCCTTTGCCCATTTTAAAATTATATTATTTGTCCTTTTATTATTGAGTTGTAAGAGTTCTTTGTATGTTGTAGGTACAAGTTCCTTATCAGATCCGTGATTCACAAATGTTTCCTCCTAGTCTGTGTGTTATCATTTTGCTTTCTTGATGGTATCTTTTGAAGCACAACAGTTTTTTTATTTTGATAAAAGCTAATTTATTTTTTCTTTTGTCACTTGTGCTGTTTGTGTCATACCTAAGAAACCATGGTCTAATACGAGATCACAAATATATACTACTACGTTTTCTTCTACTACATTATAGTTTTAGCTCTTACATTTAGATCCATGATCCATTTTTGAGTTAACTTTTTATATGGTGTGAGGTAGGAGCCCAAGTTCATTCTTTTGCATATGGCTCCCCTGTTATCCTGACATTCACTTTTTGAAAGTTGTTCATTTCTTTGGCAGAGCTGGTAGTTCATAAATAAGGTAAGTAGAATTTCTTTTCTGGCACCTGCTCCATTGCTGCAAGGACAGATCAAATGAAGATGTGGAAGAAGAAAGCTGGCTTTGGGAATTTTTATTTAGGGCTCACCAAATCCTCTGTCGAACAAAATTGTTTGCTTTTCTTAGTACTTAAGCAAGTTTTTATCAGAGCACTGGGTTAAGTAAAGTAATGGCATTAATAATGCATGATTTTAAACTTCAAGGGTTTATATTATTACTTCTAGTGAATCTCAGCATTTTTGTGAATGGGAACTCATTTAATACACCATTATCTTCATAAACTTCTTCCGTTTTCTTCACTTTGGCTAGGTGTCATCTTCCCCCGCAGCAGTGAGTTGAACGACACTGGCGCATGCGCTCACTTACTCTGTCAGGTGGTCGATGCCAGGCCTTGGTGTGTCCCGGCCCTGGCAGGGCATGCGCTCTGGGCGGGTGGCAGATCGTGGCTGCGGGCGGCGCCAGACCCTGGCCGGTCGGCACGTCTCCCAGCTCTGCGGGAGCATCTGCTCACGGGTCCTGCATCGGGCTGAGCGCGAGGGGTGCGTGGGACAAACCGGCCCGACTGAGATGGACGCTGGGTGCAGGCCCATCCTCCTGTGTGCCCCTTCGCGTGCAGCTCGGGGTTTCTCCTAGCCTTGCCCTGAGCCTCGTTCTGGGCAGGCCATTCTCTGTTGCGGCGGCTGCCCGGTGCACGGTTTCGTCTGAGGGGCGAGATTGCCCTGGTTGAGAACCGCTGCTCTCGCCGAGGGCCCGAGGGCTCGTGTGCTACGGACGCCATGCAGCGCCCTTCATGGGAAGCACGTGGGCTTCCGCTACACCTGTGGGGAGCACGTGTCCTGCATGTCTGTGAGTATACGCATGGGCGCATTAAACCGAACAGGGCTGTTTCTCAGAGTAAATCTTTTTGTGGAGAAAATGAAAGGCAGGGCAGTGTCTTTATATTGCAGGGTGTTTTCAAGTCTCGACATATGCCTGCAGCCCTTCCCCCTTAAGCAGATGCTTTCCTCCTCTCCACAGTGGTGCGATCGGCCTCAGAGTCTCGGGACCCGGACCGGGAGAAAGCGACTGTCAGCTGACAGCGGGCATACTAATCAGGCGGGATGGGGGAAGTGAGAGAGCCGGGCCGGCCGCATGTTGGGCGGAATCGACAGGCTTCCGATGTGCACCTCCTGGGACAGACCACCTCACAGGGCCCCCCAAGGCCGGCTGGCCTGGCGGCGTGACTAGACGGAGGCAGCCTGGCACGCCTTCCACGCTGCCGCAGCTCCAGTGCCGTCTCCGCGGGCCTGGGGGTGCTGGGGGGCAGAAGTCGGGGAGGGAGCGTGGTCGTGCCGCCGGGGGCTCCCGCGAGGCCCGCAGGCGCCCAGGGGAAACCGCAGCCCAAGCCTTGGTCGCCCCCGGGAGTGGGGGGGGGTCTCCAGTCACCGGAGGCCCAGACTCTCCAGGTCAGACCCCCAAATAGTCACAACAGCAGCCCAGAGACCTCCCTCCTCCCCCCAGTCACCACTTCTCACGAGCCCCTCCCCAGACACCCAGACACCATCTCCGAGAGGCCTGGGGAGAAGCAGAGAACAAAAAAGATGCAGGGGTCGTCTAAAACAGAGCACGTTACCACAGAATACTAGTTCATTACTAGATTAGACTGAATTGAGCTGATAAGACTACATTTTAATCTACCACCCCCCCCCCCCGCCCCCGCTACTTAGCTGAGGGAGGTTATGACTAAGTTTAGATCAAGCTAGCCAAATGAGCTTGGTTTTGTTTGTCCCTCTGACAACTGCATCCCGCGTTTCAAACCTGCCGCCCAAGCCCGTCTCCTTATCACGCAGGCGGCAGTCCAGCTAAGGATTGCTTTCAACATGTTTTCAAGGCCCCACGTGTTTTGGAGAGATGTTTGTTATTGACTGGAATGCAAAATGTCTTAAAAGGGCTAAAAGTCAGAATTGGCCTTTCACAAAAACAGTCATCCTTCTCCAGGATTAGAAAACATGGTCTTCTTTCCAAGGGGCAAAATTTCTAGTCCTGCCTCCTGACCTCTCCTGTTCACCGTCGGGCCCCCACCCACGTGGACTGTGCCTCTCAGGCAAGTGGGCTGGACAGTGCACCCTTGGGCTTAACGGTGGCTGGTCCTTTAGTGAAGGCTTCGGGGAGGTCCTCATTCCTCCTAAGCTCTGCCGGGTGCCCTCTCTGATAGTGGACCCAAGAAGAAAGAGCCCATCTGCTTTAATAGTCCCCAAGCTCACGGCACCTCTTCACTGCAGGTTCGTAGGACATTAATGCCAGGAGGAGCCCCATGCGCTGCCTGTCCAGTCTCAAACCTGAGCATTTAAAAGAGCCTTGCATTTAGGCTTTCATGAACTCCGCCTGACTTTTGGCTTGCTTTTTCTCTCTGCAAGTATGATGCATAATGGAACCTGTTCACGCCCTCGGAGCAGTTCTTGCTAATGGAGCAGCTTCAGGGCCGGAGCATTGATGGGCATTTTTTATGGATCCTTAGAAATCATTTTGTATTAGAAGTGGCTCTTAAGAAAATCAATGCCATGTAATTTATATAAATGTTGCATTCTTTTTTTTTTTTTTTAATCTGGACTGTAAAATGCATTTGCAGAAGACTGTGTGGTTTGGGACTCCGGGAGCCCTGGAGGGTGTGGAACCCAGACAGCAGCCGTTAATTTAGGAGGTGCTGGGGGAGAGGGAAGTGGGAACCATATCAAGGAAAATTCGTGGTGTGGGAAAGGAGGAGGAAGAGGAGTGAAGGCCAAGGGAACCGGGAGCTCAGGTGCACCGTGCCTGAAACCGGAGGCGATGGGGAATGCAGGTTGTGTCAGATCTTATGCTCTGCAGAAAAAGCTGAAAGAGTGGGAGTCATGGGGCATTGATTGACTCAAGAGCCAAGTAGAAGGATAGCTAGTCCCAAAATGAATGGGCAAGACAGTCCGTTTCAAAGAGAAGGGCAAAGCAAACCAGAACACTCCCCCAGACTCCAGCAGTCCCCTCGCTGCCTCCCCAGCCTAAGTGCTGTCCACTGCCTCACCCACCCTGAAGTGGGGGCGCTGCTCGGTGGGGGCAGGGTGTATGCCAGTGCTCTCCTAGATTCAGTAGTATGGACCCAGAAAAGGGAATTCCGTGCAAGGGGGCACGGCTCACCCCAGGCATGTTTGCACTTTCATCCTAGGACAAAAATGTACAGACAATGATGTGATTGTGAGTCTCTTTAAAAATGACAAAAACCGCATTTATTTCATAAACTGAAATGCCTTTACATGAAAAAGAGTAATGGATATTAAATTCCATTCATTGTCACTCCGAATCCACATCCCATCTTCACGGAGCCCACGTGTGTGTTTATTTTGTGATAACCAGTGTGATCACATTACTTCGCGCCCTTCTTTTCTTTCCTTTGTTACATATAGACTTGGTCCATGTAAACAATTGAAAACACCTCTTAACATTGATAATCATGATTTCCTTAGCCATTACTTTATTGTCAGGTTCTTGGATTAGTCCCAACTTTTTTTTGTTTTTATGTTATGAATACTGCTGTTGTCAAAATCTTTGCACCAGTTGCTTTTCCCCTTCTCTTTTGGGATGATTTTCAGGAGGTTAGTTTTTAAAGTAAAATTATTGGGCAAAAGGAGTAGAAATAATTTTTTTTAATTTATTTACTTATTAATTAAAATTAAGAACAAACAAAAACATTTACATATTCCGTTCTGCATATATAATCAGTAATTCTCAATATCATCACATAGTTGCATATTCATCATTTCTTAGAACATTTGCATCAATTCAGAAAAAGAAATTAAAAAGACAACAGAAAAAAATAAAATGATAACAGAGAAAAAAAAAGATTATACATACCACACCCCTCACCCCTCGCTTTCATTTATCACTAGCATTTCAAACTAAATTTATTTTAGCATTTGTTCCCCCTATTATTTATTTTTATTCCATATGAGTAGAAATAGTTTTATAATTTGTTTCAGATTGCTCTCTGAAAAACACTAAGGTGCTAGTGCTGTCAGCAGAATATAGGTATATTCTGGAGTGATTAGAAGTAAAGAAATGAAGATCTGTTATTCATAACCAAATATTTATTTTGTGCTTGTGTGCCAGGCCCTGTGCTAAATGCTGGGAGATACAAAGATGGACAGGACACAGCATTTACCCTTTAAAAATAAAAGGAAAAATGTAGTGTGCCTATAATTAATAGAAATGAATGTGTACCCCATGCTCGTTAAGTACATTCCAGAATTTTTCATGGTAATTTTAATTTTAAAGACTTCCACTTACCTAACAGACTTCTCTCAAATTTCTTATTTTTTTAAGAATAGGTTCCATTATTGCTGATTTAGGCATTCTTTTTTTTTTTTTTTAATTTATTGTGGTAACATATATATAACTCAGAATTTCCCATTTCATCTACTAGCCGTCTCTATGAATTTACTTCTTCTAAGCATTTCATTTAAGTGAGATCATACAATATTTTTCTTTTTGTGTCTGGTTGATTTCACTGTCAACATGGTTCATCCATATTGTATGTAGCATGCAACAGAACTTCCTTCCTTTTTATGGCTGAATAACATTCTGTCATGTGTCTATGCCACATTTGTTTATCCATTCATCTGTTTAAGGACACTTGGGACGCTCCGAGATTTGAATCACACTTGATTAAAAGGACAGAGTGATGAAATGAGGCATTGCTGAGGATATTGCACTTGTGGAGAGCTAACCCCTTCAAATATCCTAAAGTAATTTATATAGAGAGGGCGCTGATCAGTTGGGTAAGGCAGATCAAAGGGGTCTAGAGGCAGGAGACTCAGGTAACAGTGCAAGGAAACTGACAAGTTAGCTAAGAAAGAACTTCCTGATCACAAGTTTATTAGATGCTAAGGCTATCAAGGGAGTTTTTTAGTTTGGGGACTCTAGAGCATTTTTATGAAGTTTAGAGGCAATGGTTGGATGTTTAGGGACCAGAGGAGCTCCTGAGTCAGAGATGCTTTCCAGGTGCACTTGCAACAGTTCAGCAATACTTAGTTCAGCAGATAAATGAGCTGAAATATCCAGCTATGGGGTAAGCACCTCTCAGGACACAGAACACAGTGGTGGGTTCCCTGCTTGAAACATCACACGGTCCTGTTCAGCTGAACTCTGCTGCTGAGCAGGAAATTAATTCAACAGACTCACTTGTTAAATACTAAGTTTGCCTTTCTTATGAGCTGTTTGCAGGTCTACGCTCTGTATTTCCTTAATTCTAAAGCATCAGGGATTATCTATAGTTGATGTGGATGTAATTTACTCTCCACTCCTCTCTGCTCCCACTAGAAAAGCTGCATTAAATGGCATCTCAGAAAGAAGAAAAGACCATACTTCTCAGAGGGATGCAATCCTATTGGCTTTTGCTTTTAAAAAATATTTGTCATAAAAGAAAATGATTCTGATTCACTACCTTTGGAATCTTTTTTTTCCCCATGAAATTTATTAAAGTAGAAGCAGTAGGTTTGTGTGATGGAACTATAGCCTCTTGTTCTGAACCACCTTTCTGACCTTGAGCCCCATTCCTACCTTTACTTAGCAGGAAGACACTGAGCACAAAGCTGAAGACATTTCATAATGAATATACAGATATACCTATCTGTAAAATGGGGATGGTAGCTTAGAGTGTGGTGGTCATGTTTAAATGAGATGACAATATATCATGCCTGCATGATTTTGCACTCAGTAAATAAATGATCAATAAACGATAAGGTTGTTAAAATGTCAGAATTGGGTTGGTACTAATATCCATTTTAGATATGCAAAAGCGAAACATAAATGGATGAAGTGATGAGAATGTGATTCACTGACACACAGTCACTTACCATGTATTTTATTCTTCAAATTTACCAGTGCAGTTTAGGACTATTCCTATGATTTCCATATGACTTCAGGCAGATGGAAAAACTGCTGTGCATTTATTTGCTACTGTAAGACTAAGCTCATCAGTGGATTAGTTATGGCTGTTCTAGTGTGTCATGTTTTTTGGGAGGGGAGTTGGTAGATTTCTCTTTGAAATTTTATGACTGTTTCCCATTTGTATGCTGTTAAAATTCTAAAGCGTTTGGTGACTCATGTTAAATGTGATCACTTTTTTGTGCCAAAATCAATTATGTTTCTATACATAAACAGTGACTTAACCGAGGAGACAATTAAGGAAAAAATTTCATTCAAAATAGCATCTAAAAGAATCAAGTATCTAGGAATGAACTTAACTAGGGATGTAAAGGACTTGTACACAGAAAAATACATAATATTGCTAAAAGAAATCAAAGGAGATCAGAATAGGTGGAAAGAAATTCCTTTCTCATGGATAGGAGGGTTAAACGTAGTTAAAATGTCTATTCGACCCAAATTGATCTACAGATTCAATGCAGTACCAATAAAAATTCCAACAACCTACTTTGAAGATTTGAAAGAGCTAATTACCAAATTCATTTGGAAGGGAGAGACCCCTAATAGCTAAAAGCATCCTAAAAAAAACGAAGTGGTAAGATTAACACTCCCTGACTTTAAAATGCATTATAAAGCTACAGTGGTCCAAACAGCATGGTACAGGCACAAAGATAGAAGTATTGACCAGTGGAATTGAATTGAAAGTGCAGAAATAGACCACCAAACTATGGTCAACTGATCATCTTTAACATGTCCCAAATCCACTGAACTGGGGCAGAATAGTCTTTTCAATAAATGGGCATGGGAGAACTGGATATCAATAGCCAAAGGAATAAAAGAGGATCCTTATGTTAAATCCTATACAAAAATTAACTCAAAGTTGATCAAACACTTAAATGTAAAAAACACTACCATAAAGCTCCTAGAAGAAAATGTAGGGAAACATCTTCAAGATTTAGTAATAGGAGGTAGCTTCCTAAACTTTGTACCCAAAGCACAAGCAACAAAAGAAAAAAAATAAATAAATGGGAGCTTCTCAAAATCAAATGCTTTTGCACCTCAAACGACTTTGTTTAAAAGGTGACGAGGCAGCTATCTCAATGGGAGAAAATATTTGGAAATCACACATTGGATAAAGGTTTGATATCCTGTATACATAAAGAAATCATACAACTCAACAACAAAAGAACAAACAACCCAATTATAAAATAGGCTAAAGATATGAATAAGCATTTTTTTTGAAGAGCAAATACAGGTGGCTCAAAAGTACGTGAAGAGATGCTCATTTTCATTAGTTATAAGGGAAATGCAGATCAAGACTGCAATGAGATACCACCTCACACTTATAAGATTGACTGTTATTAAACAAACAGGAAACTATAAATGTTGGAGAGGATGTGGAGAAATTGGGACACTTATGCACTGCTGGTGGGAATGTATACTGGTGTAGCTGCTATGGAAGACAGTTTGGCGGTTCCTTAGGAAACTAAATATTGAGTTGTCCTATGACCTGGCAATAGCAGTACACGATATATACCCAGAAGAGCTGAAAGCAGTGACACAAACAGACATTTGCACACTGATGTTCATAGAAGCATTATTCACAATCTCCAAAAGATGGACACAAACCAAATGCCCATCAACAGACGAGTGGATTAACAAAATATGGTATATACATATGATGGAATATTATGCAGCAGTAAGACAAAATGACATCCTGACAAATGAATGAGCCTTGAGGACATATGCTGAGTGAAATTAGCCAGCACAAGAGGTTAGATACTGTATGACTCTACTTTTATGACCAGCATAAAGGTATAATAAGAGGCTTATAAGACAGAATATAGGGGACTTAGAGTTATATGGAAGCTAGAGATGGGTGAACAGTTAACTTCTGAGGTTGAACTCCAGTATAAGGGAATAGATAGAAGTGAAGGTGGTTCTCTAGGGGGTCTATAAGTAATATTACCATATTGAAGGTGAACATGATTCAAAGGGGTTTTATAGACCCATGTGTCCCATTCATTAACACTACAGATATAAATAAGTTCTTGCATGAACCACTTGAAAGGTATGAATCCTGTAAAAAAGATTTTATAATATCGGGATAGGGTGGAAGCTACTATTGCATGCAATGGGCTGTGTGTAACAGGAAAACATCAACATATCACAGCAACACCAGGGGTTAATAATGGGGGGAAGGACAAGAGTTAAGGGGAGGTTTAGATTTTCTGTTTGGTGAGGGTGTGTTTATTGGTTTTCTTTATCTTGGGAACAATGAAATGGTCTAAACTTGAAAAAAATGTAATCACATTTTTAAAAATTACTTTTTCATCTAGAATGTCAAAATTAATGTGGTTTGTGAAGATATTGTCTTCTAGACAGACATCATTTTGGTACCCAGCTAAATTATTCTCTCAAAAACTGCCCAAAATCCATCACTATTTATCCCAAAAGAGATTTTTCCCCTTTCTGATAAAAATTATAGTGATTTTAATTTCAAAATAAATAGTAGAATACATGTAACTGTGACCTACATATGCACAATCACTAGCTAGATAAATGCCTTGTGATCCAGCATGTGTTTTATTTAATTTTTGAAACCAGTGTGGGTTGAAACCAGTGTTGTTGATGTATACACTTTAATGCATCATATTAAACATTGTAAAAAGATTCTAGTTTCTATTTCCAGTATATTTTTACAGTGTTTAATTTGTAAAACACTGTTTTACAAATGTTTATCAAAGCAACATTTTGATAATGTTTATCAAAAACTGTCCAAGATCCACCACTATGCTGTCAACGTTTTATTCTGGAGAGTATGGGGGGAGTTTGGAGCTCTGTTTCTGATCTCCCATAACCTCTATGAGATTTTGCTATGAGGAGAAATGGGTTAGAGAGTTCCTAAAGGTAAATGTTCCCTCATGTGTTGAAAATGACATGGCAACACGCTAGGTTATCTTTGGAATTTTTTTTTTAATGAATTCAACTAGAGAATCAGAAGGGTTACTGAGAATATGCTTGTGCTTTGAAAAGTAACTTTAAAATTAACCTACAAGAGACTTCTGCTTCTAGGAAGATGAATTTGACATATTCCTGATAAGCACAACTAAAACACCTAGATATTATTTATGAAACAAATGTAAGAAGACAGGCTGGCTAGGGACTGCAGGACTCAAAAAATTATGCAGAGCTGGGTTTCTTAGTTTTCCTTTTGCATCATATATCCCACAGTTGGTGCTGAAGAAGCAAAAAACTTGAAAGCAGCAATAGCACAGACACAAAAAAAAGCCCCCCCAAAAGCTGGTTCTCTCTGGCCAAAGTACCAGAAAAGAGGCAGCCTAGCCAGATAGAAAATTTTTAGACAGACACCACGGCCATTCCTGCCAAGCACCACAGAAAAAACTGTGCCTCCCACCCCTACCCACACCACCAAAACCTAAGTAGGCAGCCTAGACTTCCATCCTTGCAAGTCTGTAATGAGGTACCCCAACACCCCCAACAGGATAATGTCAGAGAAGGCTGAGTAGGGATTCAGGACTTTCATCCCTGCTGGCTGGTGATACGTCCCCCTCCCTGCCCATGGTACCAGTGGAGACTGCAGGGAAGTCTCGTCTTCCACCTCCAACCCTGGCAACAGTGAGGCACCCTTTTCCCTCCCTGCTGGAGTGGTGTCAGAGGAGGCCCACTGGGGAGTCAGGACTTTGACCACCATCCAATGGTTGCGAGTTCACCTGTCCACACGGGGTCAATAGAGGCCACATGAGGAGCACTAACAAGGCACTTCTTCCCCTCTCATTAAGGTAGTATCAGCCGAGGCTTAGTGAGGAGCTGGAACTCTCAACCCTATCAAGTAATAAGGTAGAGCCCCTCCTCCTCCTCTTAGCTGTCAGTGGAGGCCTTGGACGTCAGTGAAGGGGAATCTGGACTTCTATACCCATCTGGCAGTAAAGAGGCAGTGCTCCCCACTCCTGTGCCACAGCACTGTCAAAGGAAGTCAGCGAGGGGTGCAAGGGTAGATCAGTGGTAGAATTCTTGCCTGCCATGCAGGAGACCCAGATTCAATTCCTGGCCCATGCACTTCCCAAAAAACAAATAAGTAAAACAAATAAAAAATTCAACAGATGATGATGCAATAACAGGATAATCATGTGGAAAAAGAGTGAAATGTGACCCCTGCCATACAGCATACACACACACAAAAGAAGTTGGCTAAAACAATAGGTTTTACAAGGTTGGGTCTTATGTTAAGGGCTCATAACGTAATACTTTAAATATCCAGATGTCAATTAAAGCACACTTACCATATATAGAACCAGGAAGATCTCAAACAGAGTAAGAAAGACAATTGATAAATGCCAACACTGAAATGACAGAGGTGTTAGAATTTTTTAAGAAAGATGTTAAAACAGCTATAACGAAAATGTTTCAATGAGCAATCATGAGCACCTCTTGAAACAAATGAAAAAAAAAATTCTGAGTAAAAATATAATTCTGGGCAAAAAAAAAAAAAAGAAGCTATAAAGAACCAAAAGGAAATTCTAGAACTGAAAAATATAATAACCAAAATTAAAAACTCAATAAATGGGCATGACAACTGAATGGAGGGGACAGGGAAGATTCTAGTAAACTAGAAGGTGAATAATTGAAATTACCAATCTGAAAAATGAAAAATTTCAGAAAATAAACTGGAAAAAAAAAAAAGAACAAAGTTTCAGGAACCTGTGGGACCATAACAAAAGATCCAGCTTATGTAATTGGAGTTCCAGAAGGAGATGAGAAAGAGTGCAGGGCTGTAAAATTATTTGAAGAGTAATGAACGAAAACTTTCAAAATTTGGCAAAAAACATAAATCTATATTCAAGAAGCTGAACAAACTCCAAACTGGAAAAACTTATATCCACACCACAATACATCACTGTCAAATTTCTGAAACATAAAGACAAAAAAAAAGTCTTGAAAGGAGCAAGAAAGAAATGACACTTTACCCACAGGGGAAATTTAATTAAAGTGATAGCAGGTTTCTCATCAGAAACCATGGAGACAAAAGGGAAATAGAAAAACATTTTTCAAGCATGCAGAGAAAAGAATTGTCAACCCACCATCCAACGCCCAGCAAAAATATCCTCCAGGAACAAAAGGGAAATCTAGACATTTTCAGATGAAAGTAAAGTTTTTTTTCTAGCAGACCTACACTTTAATCTACTTTCTCTTTAGATTTGCCTACTCTAGATAATTCATACAAGTGGGATCATACAATATTTGCCTTTTTGTGTCTGCCTTCCTGGCTTCCTTCATTTAGCATAATGTTTTCAAGTTTCATCCATGTTGAAGCATTCATCAGAATTCATTCCTTTTTATCGTTAAATAATATTCCACTGTGTGTACTGTACATACCACATTTTGTTTATCCATTTACCTATAAAGGGTAACTTAGGTTGTAGTCACCTTTTGGTTATTGTGAATAATGCTGCTATGAACATTGGTATCGTTTGAGTGCCCAACGGTCTTTTGACAAAGGTGGAAGAGCAAGTCAATGGAGGAAAGAGAGCCTTTTGGAGAAATGGTGTCGGAGCAACTGGACACCCATAGGCCAAAGGCTGGATAAAACCCTCATCTAAATCTCACACCTTATACAAAAATTAACCCAAAGTTGATCATGGACATAAATGTGAAACTATAGGTGATACTATTCAAGACCTAAAACTAAGCAAAGAGTTCTTAGATTTGACACCAGAAACATAATCCATTAAAGAGACGTTGACAAATGAGACTTCCTCAAAGTTACAAATGTGTGCTCTATGAAAGACTCTGATAAGAGGATCAAAAGACAAACTACAGACTGGGAGAAAATATTTGCAAACCTCATATCTGACAAAGAATGAAGAGCACTCAGAACGCAACAACATCAAAACAAATAATCCAGTCAGAAAACAGGCAAAAGATATGAAGAGACATCTCACCGAAGAGGACTAACAGATAGAAATAGTCATTTAAGCAGATGTTCAAAAGCAGTAGCCATTAGATAAATATGAAATAAAACCATAATGTGATATCACTACACAATTATCAGAATAGCTAAAATGAAATAAAGTGACAGTACCAAATGCTGGCAAGGATGCAGAAAGACTGATCACTCATACATTGCTTATGAGAATATAAAATAGTATAGCCACTCTTGAAAAGCGTTTAGCAAGTTCTTAAACTAAACACACAACTACCATAAAACCCAGCAGTCACACTTTTGCACATATACCAAAGAAATGAAAACTTATAGTCACAAAAGAATCTATTCATGAATGTTTATAGTAGCTTTATTCACAACACCGTAAAACTGGAAACAACCCATATATCCTTCAACAGGTGAATAATTGATTTGTGGGCCATCCATTCCATTGAACGCCACTCAGCAATAAAAAGGGAACAACCTATTGATAGATGCAACCTGGATGAATCTCCAGACAATTAAGCTGAGTGTAAAAAGCCAATCCCTTAAAATTGTTATGGCTATAAAAGGAATCATGGGGTGATGGAATTGCCGTATATCTTGACAATATTGATGTCAATTGTGGTATTGTAACGTAGTTTTGCAAATTGTCGGCACTGGGGGAAACTGGTAAGGGCCCATGGTATCTCTGTGTTATTTCTTACAATTGCATGTGACTCTATAACTATCTCAAAATAAAAAACAACCACAACCCCATTCACTCACAGCCAACAAATTCACACGTGTGCGTTGCATTAGATGGCATTCTTCAATTCACAGAATTGTATTTGAAATTGGAAGAAGGGAAAAGAGCTTGCTTTTTAGATTGTTATGACCTTGACTGGCTCAAAATAAATATCTGTTACAGATTTATAAGTCTAGATCTAACCGTTTAAATAGATGTCAAAGTAGGTTAATTCCATTTCAGTGACCTTGGTTGTGTCCCTTTGAAAATTTTGCCTCTAAGTTAAGGCTTGAATAAATGACATTTCTAAAATTGAATCAAGTGGGTTTAAATATTTAGAGCTAGGCAGAGGACAAGGTGGAAGGTAACCGACCGGTTGCAGGGCAGAGGGATGCAGCAGACCTCTGTGTTGCTTTTCACGAGGGTGGCAGTCAGAGTGGCAGGGCACACATGCTTCGTTTCACACGGAATGCCCTAGGCTTCCGTAGTTTTCTCTTTTCTGGAGATCCCAAAATGCCCTTATTGTATCATCTTTTCACTGCTAACCACATCCTTCCAAAGGAGAAATCTCCTTTTATTTATTTTTTTTCCAAAAATATCCATATACCAGGCAGCTGGGACTCTTAGCTAAATGAGAACCCCAAGTTTTGTAGACTCTGAATAACTTTTCTTGCTGTCTCCTTACCTCTTTCGATATATTGTGAATTGTTTGGGGGGCATATTTGCTGGGGAGAACTTGAAAATGAAAGAATCAAATTTAGATGTGTTATTATCATTATTGAATTTCTGAGCAGTTATAAACATGAGCTGCGTAATTACAAGTTGGCCTGTTTTCCAGTATTTACTATTTTGGACTAAGAAGTCACATGAAGTAGGATTATAAATGGAAACCTGCGTCAGAACTAAGGCAACACTCGGCTAGTGCAGAAAACAGTTTTCTCATCCCCATCAGCGTGCTTTATTGTTTTCAGTTTCCTTTCCACTTCAATATCAAATCCACTGACTAGAGAGAGTAAGGGGCCCTTGGTGTGCTAATTAATGGGGCAGGTAACAGTGACGTGGCCGTTTGCCAAGCAGAGCAGTGGCTTGTTAGGAGGCTTCAGTGACACAGCCTTTGGGGGGCTGCTGCTTCGAAGTGCTTCTCTGTCTGGTGGCGAGTGGACAGGCACCCTGGGACAGCACCCAGGAGGTGCCGTGATTTCTGTTTCCTTCAAGAAGTGAATTTAATATGCCACCTCACTCGCTCGGAGTCCTGTTTTGGAATCAGGGTTTTTCTGATATATTGTCGGTGGACTGAGAGGTACTTTTTTTTCCAGTTCTAATGATCAACGGAATGGGGGGATGGGATCGGTCCTCTGACTACTGAAACCTACAGAAAAGCTTTAACCATTCGTTTCAACCTGTCCAGGTTCCATTGGACTAAAAGTGGATGGGATCCACTCACCGCCTCTTCTCAGATTCCTCACCGCGAAGGGAATGGTCCCCAGGAGAGGGCAGAAAGCAGCAGCTGCAGGGGAGAAGCTCACATGCCAAAGAGGGGGCTATTTAAGCTGAATTATGTAATGGGTCTCCTCTCCTCTCTCAGACTCCGTAATAGATAGGTAGTGAGCCACAAACCTGTAAAAGGTGGGATGGGGGCTTAAAAAAAAGATGTGCCCCCCACTCCTGTATTTCACAAGTAACTTCCCTATACAGAGAGGTATAAACAAAGTTCAATGGCAAAAAATAGGGGTTGGAAAGATCCCACCTGCAGACTTCAACCCTGGTTCTGAGGTATGGGGAGGGCAGTGTGTCTGGTTTCTCAGGGTGCTTTTCTCTTCTGGCTCATCTGAGCTCAGGGCCCCCCTCCAGGCAGGAACTACTTTGATCCTGGTTTCATGGACCTTCCTTGCCCAAGGCCTTCCCGCTAGAAAACAGAGCCAGAGCTGAGCCCGACCACCTGACATCAGGCCTGCGCTCCTTCTGTGTGCCTTGAGAAGCCAGGAATGTGGCTGGGATGCGAACAGGCAAACGTAGCCAGAACCCTTAGGTTTGGGCACTTCCAGCCTCTTGCTGCTGTTCTCAAGGCCTGTATATGTATGTCCAGGTTGGGGAAAGGGTTTTGCAATGATGGATTACCTGGATTACCTTCTAAGAACGAGGTCTGATTTGAGAGCTCTTTCCCGACACAGCCAACCTGAAGTGTATGCTTCTTCTGAATGTTATTTATTTGGCAAATTTGTCTGGTCACATGACACTTCTAAGCATTTGCAGAGTCGTCACGTAAGTATGGTTTCATCATTGAACTTTTTTACATTTGTCTTATCACTCAATGAGATTGTAAGCACCCGGGAGCTGGGGTCCTATTTATTTTTTGGTAACACCTGTTTTCCCAGGCCACATTCATAGTGTCAGTAAAAGAATACAGTTTTTTCAGCTCTGCCCCACCCATTTTTGCTGGATTTCTCCTCCCTTTGTGCAGTGCACAATGCCCTGGGGTTTATGCTTTTCTGTGCTTGTGCTCAATTCAGTTGCAGATGAGGCTCGGGGGTCATCCCTCTTCCCCAGAGTTTCTGATTTCACTGGGGAGGGAGTGACGGGGTGTCTGGACATCAGGATTTTTAAGCCCCTCGAGTGATTCTAATGTGTAGCGGGGTTGGTAACTGCTACTCTAGGGCTTCTGCTGCGTCCCACATATTTGCTGGTCCACTACAGAAAGAGAAAAACAGTCCTGAAATAGTCAGAGCTCAGTTGTACTGTGTCTTCCTGCTATAACCTGTTTGGCAAGTCTAACGTGTGACACCTGAGGAGGCCCCCCACCCCCACCCCCCTGGGGCTGCTCTGTGCTGGTTCCAGGTTTTGGAACTTGGCTCCAAAGCAGCAGTGTACACAGCAGCTCCGGGACACTCATGACAATGTTGTCACTCGCCTAGACAGCTTCAGCAGGCGCCAGGCCATGGTAGGGTCCAGCAGTTACAGTTCCCTGGCAGACATTATGCTCTTTTCAACATTAACGCTTTCGGGCTGCCAGAACTCCGTAAGTCAGTGGCAAATTAAAGGTGATATGGCTCAGACCTGGGCCACAGAGGTAGCCCTTTGGGAAGACTGGAGAAGATAGGTAGCATCTGGGGAGTCTGCAGTGGAAGGAGAGGCAGTGAGAGGGGAGGGGGGTTGGAAGAACCAGTGGAATATCTGGAAAGGATGAGAGAGAAGTTGGTATTCCTTAGAAGGAAAGCTCCATGAGGGTAGGACTTTTCCCCACTTTATTCAGTGCTATATCCCCACCATGTAACACCTGCATATATTAGGGGCCCAAAAATATATCAGATCAACATATGGCTCAAAGCAAGAAGGGCAAGTCTCCAGCCTGTCCTCTGTCTAACGGGTCAGTAACTGGGCACGGTGAGTAAGAGGGGGAACCAGGTCCCAGATCACAGCAGAAAGGTAGAAACATGCAGACTTTGAAACACAGGAAATATGGTTAATAGTTCTGATTGGGTTTGTATTATTTCTGTGGGCCATTCTAAACTTTAATATTCTATTCTCTGAATGTTACTAACATTGGCTAATATATATTGAATGCTTGCCATATGCCAGGTACTGTTCTAATCCTTTATATGTGCTTAAACCCCAAAACAACCCAATGATATAGGTCCTTTGGAATTCCTTTTTGGGGCAACTGAGGCAGAGAGAGATTAGATAACTTTCTCAAGGTCACTAACTGTTTCAATTTACTAAAGTTGCTGGAACACAATAGACCAGAAGTGAGTTGGATTTTTTTTTTTTTTTTTTTTTTTTAGAAAGACAGAGAAGGAAGGAAGGATAGAAGGAAGGATAGAAGGAAGGAAGAAAGGGAAACATCTTTATTTTTATTATATTTGTTTGTTTGTTTTGTTTTTTTTTACATGGGCTGGGGCCGGGAATCGAACCGGGGTCCTCCGGCATGGCAGGCAAGCACTCTTGCCCGCTAAGCCACCGCGGCCCGCCCCATGAGTTGGATTTTTAATGAAGATTTATTAAGTTACAAATTTACAGTTCTGAGGCCATGGAAATGTCCAAATTAAGGCATCCAGAGAAAGATCTCTTGACTCTGAAGAAAGGCTGATGGCATCTTGGGATCCTCTGTCTCATGGGAAGGCACATGGCTGGCATCTGCAGGTCCTTCACTCCAAAATGTGTCTGGGCTGCTGTGGGTCCTTGCTATTTCTTCCGGGGTTTTTCTGTCTCTGAGCTCTCTCCAAAAATGTCTCTAGATGTTTCTGTCTTTCTTTTTCTCTAAATGTCTCTGGGTTCTCTCTCCTGAAGGGCTCCAGGAAAGGATTAAGACCCATCTTGAATTGGGGGGTTCACAGCTCCATGGAAGCAACTGAATCAAAAGATTCTACCTATAAAAGATCTGCACCCAAAAGATTGGATTGAAAGAACATGATGCTTCTGGGGCACATAACAGCTTCATATGAGTGCACCAACTTAGTAAGCGGCCAAGCCAGAATTTGAATCCAGGTAGGTGACTCTGGATCCCAGAACTCCACACCACTACATGATAAGGCAGAATAAATGGGAGACTAAAGCGGTGTGTCCACTGCCAAGACAACACTTCCAAGGGCTCAGCATTTTGTTGTGAAGTTTGAAGGTGTCATCGTCACCATGAAAACTCAGAATCAATGACTGGTCTGCTGTTCGGCATGACCCCATATACACATTTTGAAAATATCCATCCAGGAAATCTTCAGGAACTTGGGAGACATAGATCAACTTGAGTTCCCAGAGTTTATATGTTGCATTTAGTCCCAAAGGACTTAATTAAGGTCAACAGTATTTTTTCCACTCTAGCTTTTTATTTAGTTTCTTAGAAAGTATTTGAGATGTAGGAATAAAGTCCTGCTGGAACTGAGTATTGATTGCTTTTTTCCCTTTTTCCAGGAGGTATAATTAACAAAGAGCCAAAGTAGCAGAATATAAATAATAAGTGAGTGATCCAAGCTATGCCCCTTTTGCTGTGCCTGGGCGTGCCATGCCTGTACCTGTGGGATGGGAATAACTGTTGTTGGATGTTGCTTGTGATAGAAGCAGTCTCTTATCTGAGCAGGCACAGTTCTGTATTTACAAACCTGAACTGAGAATATTTCAAGTCAAAGTATGAGTTGACTTTAAGTGTTCCACCTTAAAAATTTCTCTGTTTTCATCCTGTGCTTGTCCTACACATGGACCATATTTTTAGAGCCAAACATCAAGATATATGGCCTGAAAAAGGCACATGAAAAAACCGTGGGACTAAAAGAATAAAAAATCTAGGAATAAACCTAACCAAGGTTGTAAAGGACGTGTACACAGAAAACTACAAAACATTTCTAAAAGAAATCCAGCCATAAATACATGGAAGGACATTCAATTTTCATGGATTGGGAAAGTAAATATGGTAAGGTGTCAGTTTTACCCAAAACAATTAACAGATTCGATGCAATCCCAATAAAAATTCCTTATACCCTTCTTTGCAGAAACAGAGAAGCCAATCATCAAATTTATATGGAAAGGCAAGGGGTTGCAAATAGGGGAAACCATCTTGAAAAAGAAGAATGAAATTGGAGGATTCAAACTTCCTGATCTTAAAAACTTATTACAAAATCACAGTCATCAAAACAGCTTGGGGTAGTGCAATGGTGGCTCAGTGGCAGAATTTTCGCCTGCCATGCCAGAGACCTGGGTTCAATTCCCGGAGCCTGCCCATGTCAAAAAAACAAACAAACAGAAAAAAACAGCTTGGTACTGGCACAGGGACAGAAACCCAGACCAATGGAATCTAATTGAGAGTTCAAAAATCAACCCTCACATTTATGGCCAACTGACTTTTGACAAGGAGTTGGGGTTTTGATAGGCAATTTTCTTAATGACAGAATGGAACTCTCTCCCATTTGAGCCCTGGCTTCTACTTATGAAGGCAGTCTGATCAGGACCTCATTTTTACTTGTCATCACCTTTACGTTTTTGTTCAATGACTTCTGCTACTGTTGGAATGAAGAAAGGCAGTCACAGCGTGACCGACAGTCAGAGGTGAAGCCTGCGTCCAGATGTGTCACAGCGCAGGCAATGCCTTGTGGTCTCATTCTTTCAGACAGATCTCCTGGAATGCCAAGGATAGTGTATCTAAAATCTCACCCTCCTGTATCCTTTGGAACAAGAACTTATTCCCTTTAAAACAGTAGATACTGTTAGGTTTTCCTAAAATATTGAGTTTGTCAGCTGTGCTATCTGATTTTATATTTCAATTATAGAACATCTCGGAAGTTTTTCATCCTCCAAATGGACTGATCCTTTAGTCCTTACAGGCCAGGAGGCCATTACAGATCTGGTCATCATGCTTCTTCTCGTACATGCTTTAGAAATATTTTTATTTCTCCTCACCTCAATGGCTGCTGAAGTAAAGTCACTCCTGCTGCCCCCTTTTTCATAATCTGTGGGCTGATTGCTTCTTGATTTTGTGTTTGAAGCCTAATATTTATCGGCTGACCACCTAGATAAGTGAAACAAAGAGCAGAGAATAATGGTGCATTATCTATTCAGGTCACCCAGGAGAGTTCTTACTGAACTGCACAGATGGAGGAATTGTTAACCCACTGGCTCTCTGCTGTTTGCAGACAGTAAACCCTACCTCAGCTGGTGGCTCTGCTATTAAAAATGCCATCGTAAGGCAGCCGGTCAATGCAAGGACATTTTTCACAAGTCCACGGTACTTTTCTTTTGAGAGGATATACGGTATTTTCCTGGAATGGAGTTAATGTTTGGGGTCCGTTAATCAGTACCTGCCAGTTCAGTTTTGATGTTTCCAAATTGCCGAGGACTTTGTTCTTTTAGAAGTGCTTTGTATCTTAAGAGCTATGAAAATTCAGGATCTTAAAGATCTCGTTGAGTTTTATCTTTGTGCAGATGAGGGAGCCGAGGCCCAGAGATGCTGAGCAGTTTGCCTGGTCGGTCCAAGGCAGAGCTGAGTTTCGGTTCTTGAGTATAGTCCAGTGTACCTTATAAACAGACGGCAAACTTACTCTGCCTTGAGGTCTTAATTCAGTACAAAAAAAATACCGAATTTGTGGGGGGGGGGGGCGGGGGGAGGAGAAGAAAAGAATTTATTCATGATCTTGCAAGAATGGGCACCTAGCCAAAAAACGGTGGCCCTGGCGCCCAACAATGGAACACCACGGGCTTTGCACCTGAAGCCCAGACCGCAGGCCTCTCCTGTTTCTCCACTGATTGGAGACTCCAGAGGTTACAGCCCATCCGGATAGTCTAAAATGTAAGTTTCCCGCCAAGGTTCCTCCTTTTGATGGCACTTTACATTTCAAAGACCTTGGCCATTACTCATTTAAACTTTGTTTCTACCTGTTTGGTGCCAAAACTTTGTTTCTACCTATTTGGCACCAATTCTAGTTTTACGCCAGAGGCGCTCTCCTTCCCTGCCTGCAGCCCGAGTTGTTCTGCAGCCCTTTCCTGCGCCATCTTGTATGAAAGCTAAACTTAATTTTCTGACAAATCCCCCTTTTCTTTCTTTTTCAACTCTTTGAGTTTTCAGACTTTAGTCTTTCTTCAAACTTGATAGGAGCCTTTTCACACTTTTCATCATAGGGATCTTCCTTTTTAAGGTGGTAAAAATGTTTTCCCTGTACTGAGTAGGCATTTGGTTAAGGCAGCCTCAGTGAGTCTCTGAACTAAACCTTGGCACATGGGATAAAGCAGCACCCAATGCTGTGAGTGCGCCAGCTTCAATGATTAGGGAAGTTAGCATGGATAGTGCTACCCCTTTCCATGTCCTAGACCAGCTTTCTAGCCATCCCACGAGGGGGAATTATCAGTGCTTGAATTTTTCGCCAATTCCTCAGATAAGGGCCTTAGGCCTTGTATAGCTTTGGTGATAGTTCCATCTGGGGCTTTCTTATTGGGGATAATGTACAAGAGCTACCCTGACCATAGCACAAATGCCTCCCTTTACAGCTAGCTCCATAGGTGTTTAATAGTTCATGTTATCCTTGATTTGTCACTTTTCTAGTTTTTTTATTCTCCCACCCTGTGTATCCTAACATAGTAAGTTTTCTTTTGTGTTTGATTTTTGTGAAGTGAATGAACGTACATTTCATTTAGAATAGTGCTTTGCACAATTCAAAGAGAGTGAAGTTAGTTTTTTACTTATCACTTTGAATTTTTATTTTATACTTAAGTAGCTCAATTTGGCTAGTTCAGGCAGATTTTCATCATCTGTTTTGTGCACATGCAGAAGGAAAATGTAAGCAAATTAAATTGGTTAAGACATTCCTAAAATTTCTTCACATTCTACATCAGCTCTTCTGATTCCATTTACCTTCCAGGACCCTTTTTGGAGATTTATTTGATTTGCTTTTCCTGACCAATGCGTCAGGGCTGTAGATTTTCTCTTCCCCAACTCCCGGTCAACCTTTTACTCTGAAACATTTCAAGCTACAAAAGTCATGAAGGAATAGTACTATGTTTCACCTGAATTAAACCATGAAGGAACGGTCAGATAAACCCTGATTGTGTGACATCCTGAAGAAAACTGGCCTGGCTCTTCCAAATGTCAGTGTCGAGACACTGAAGAGGCAAAACAACCCCAAACAGTGCCTGATCCTCAATGATTTCCTGAGCAGTTCTCTGTCCCCACATTCTGCAGTGGAAGCCTTGTTGGCTGTCAAGTTCCATGTAGACAGGGTTCAGTTCCTGGGTTCTCTATTGTTGGCCCTTGCTCTATTTTTCTATGCTGGTGCCAATCCCATACCGTCTTACCTGCGATATGTAACTTTACAATAACTCTGCATAACTCTGTGAGCTCCCTTACCTCGTTCCCCATCAGACTTCCTCAAGTCTGGCCTTCACTTGGCCACCAGTCTTTCTAGGATACTAATTTGCTGATACATTTCCCTTTCCAGGAGACCTCATTGATCTATGCATGAAGACGTTTACTTATTCATAGCCTCCCTCAACCAGGCCCCAATTCCTTTTCCAACCTCTCCTCCCACATGTCCCATTAAATTAATCCTCCTTTCCTTGCCACCATCCATACCCTCTGTACTAGCTGCACGGACCATCTCTTTGCTCTTCCCTGTGGGTCTCTGTGGGTCTCTACCCGAACCATTCCTTAGGATTAGAATATCTCCCCACTCCCCACCACCTGTCCTTTCTCAAATCCTACTCGTTCCTCAGGGCTTCCGCAATTTGTGAGACGAGGTGACACCTGAATAAGCTCCCCGTTTGGTAGGATTCTGGTTTCTGCTTTCCTGGTGCTTAAGGGACTCCTGGGAGTTCATGGTTAACTGTGTTCAAGGTCCTCAGCTCGGTGCAGCTTTTGTTGACGGATCACATGAAAGCCGTGAAATGGCAGCTGCCGGAGACTCCCCGCCGCCGGGAGAAGAGGACAGCACAGCATCTCCGTCCTCTCCTCAGAAATCAAGACGATCCCAGGTGAAGAACAGGGACACGAGCAAGAAAACGAGAGATCGTACATGGCCTGCTGTTTGGACTTCGAGAAACTTCTCTTGAGTACAATAATGAGTATTTATCCCAAGTAAAGTAGTCATGTTCCTACCCCCTGTTAACTTAGATGTTTTTCTATAAAATACAATTCCAGTTTAATTTTTGAAAACTTCTTGTCATTTACTCTATTTGTTCAAGACATACCCTGTGTACTTTTTTTTTCCTTCTAATATTTCTTGTAGAAAGAATTAAATGAATTGTGCAGAATTATCCTCTTAACATTCTCACTTCTCGCTCCCTTTGATGTAGGGAAAGCATGCAGAAAATGTGCCTGTTTCTTTCCCCTCCTGTGCTCTGAGCAGTTGGTGTTTCAGTTATATATATATCCTGCCATCTGGGACTCTCGTTGAGAATGTCTTGGGCACTGGGTTACATCATAACATCCTTTGTTTAAAAACAAGCCCCGTGGATATGAGGAGGTCATGTCCACATGCTTTATTCTGCTGGAACAACCTGCATGTCTTAGGGTTTCCTTTCTCCTCTAGATTGTTCCTCCTTGAGAACAAACTGTTCTTTGTTTATATGGTGAGATAGGTAAGTCATCCTGTGGGGGAGAACTCTTGGGTTTTCCAAAGGCAGGTTCACAGAACAATGAAATATGAAGGAAACTTTGTTTTAAATCTCAGCTTTTACAAGGCATTCCACAATCTTTCAGTAGGTTTGTCTTCCTAATTATGTTTTCTCACTGTAAGAGTGAATATTTCATCTGTTAGGCATAAACAAAGGAAGAATATCTGATGGGAAGAGGAATGTCACAATCTAAAAAGTGAATAATTCATTGCAATTCATGCACTTTGCCCATGTATGATTAGACAAAGCTGTTGTAGCAACCTGATTGGAACATATGTATTATTCACAGGGGCTCGTGTGCTCCACTGGGGCAAGCAACTGCCCTTCCTGACAAGTGCTGTAAAAATCAACTTTAAAAATTAGGAATGGACTGCAGACATCACTAGGATTCCTGAAAAATCTGTTATCTGTGAATATTTACTTTTGGGGAGATGAGCAATTTAAATGTTTTAGCCTGTTTTGTCTAAAAGGGCAAAAAACTCATTTAGCAAAAATTAAGAAAGGTTTTCCTTATATACTTCCAGGATTTGTGAAAGGCGTGTTTGCCCTGTATGGAAATATCCTTCATAAAACTCTAACAGAAGTGGAGAGCCTCCTGATCATTACATTTGCCCTTCACTGCGGCCTCTTTGTCCCCTCGGTCATTTTAATTGCTTCATCTGGAACCCCTGGATTGTGGAGGGCAATTAAATTCTTCTCCAAGGATGGTGGGATGAGCCACAGCTTTTGTAGAAGGGCAGGTTCATGGTTTCAGTATCCTTGGCTGTTAGTTTCCATTGCTCTAACAGATGACCACAAACCATGGCTTAAAACATAACAGATCTATTCTTTTGCAGCTCTGGAGGTCAGAAATATAAAATCAAGGTGTCAGCAGGGCAGCATTCCTTCTGGAAGCTTTGAGGAGAGAATCCATTTCCTTGCCGTTTTTACTTCTAAAGGCTGCCTGTATGTCTTGGCTCATGACTCCTTCCTTGCATCACTCTGTCCTCTTGTTTCCAACATTGCATCTCCTACTACTGACCCTGGTTCTCCTGCTTCCCTCTTGTAGGGACCCTGTTATTTACATTGGGCCCACCAGGATAATCTAGAATTATCACTCCATTTTAAGATCCTTAATCATGTTTGCAAAGTCCCTTTTGCCACTGTGCAAGTTTGAAAAGCTGTGTTCTTTCATTCCTGATCCAATCTTGTCGGTCTATGGTCGAAATCTTTGATTAGGTTATTTCCATGGAGACTGACCCCCTCAATTGTGGGTGTGGCCTTTTGATTAGATTACTTCATGGAAATGTGGCATGCTGAATTGTGGGTGTGGGCTTTTGGTTAGATGGAGATGTGACTGCTCATTCAGGGTGGGTCTTAGTTAATTTACTGGAGTCTTTAAGAGAACTCATGGAGAGGGAAAAAGCTCAGAAGCGACATACATGCAGATAATTGGAGATGTTTGGAGTGCTGAAGGAGATGCTTGGAATGCCAACAGAGCAGACACCTAGACATGGACTTTTGGAGATGCTGAGCCCAGCAGACACAGCCATGTGCCTTTCCATGAGCTGCTAAGCAAGCCAGAAGCCAGAATGATTCACAAGGGCTAAGAGCCGTTTGAAACCAGAAGCTGGGAAAGGATCCAGACCGCAGCCATATGTCTTCCTATGGGACAGACATAGGCCTTTCTTGAGTGAAGCTATCTTTCTCTGGATGCCTTAGTTTGGACATTTTTATGGCTTTAAAACTTTTAACTTGTAACTTAATAAATGCCTTTTATAAAAGCCAACCCATTTCTGGCATATTGCATTCCGGCAGCTCTAGCAAATTTAAATAGCCACCTAAGGCAATCTATTCACAGGTACTTGAGGGTTAGGACATAGGCATCAGCCTGTTTCTCAGTCTGTTACAGTGGCTTTCTGCATTACATAAGGTTTGGGTTGACGGGGGCTATTCACACCCTCTCTGTGCAGTGCCTGCTGTTCTGGAGGGTCCCAACCAGGGACCTTACAGGTTGGGAGGGCCAACAGGTTAATTAAGGTTTGCAGGCATGAAGTTTCTCTTCATTCCCCCTCTTTCCCCTTCCCTTAATGGAATGTCTAAATCTCCTGCAACCCTGCAGATGGTCTTCTGGCTTGGCCTTTAGTGTCACCTTTGTTCTTCAGGTAAAAGCCCAAGCGAGAGAAATGACATTCCTTCTGAAGGCTCTTCTAAAGATCCAGTCCATTCAATTTTTTTTTCACATAAAAATGACTTAAAATATTAAATCAAAATAACAATGATTTATATATCACTGTTTTATCATAATTAAAATAAAATGTACGTACTCACAGATTCGAAAGGTTAAGTAGATCCCTTGCATTTCTTTACATTTTGCACCTGAACAAGTGCTGTTGCATTCAAAATCATTCTGATTTGGAGGTATAATCTGGTCTTATGAGACAGATACAGCAGTAAGATGACTTACAAGGAATTGCACACTCAGTAAATGACAAAGCTATGTGCTGGTTTGAAAGTATTATGTACCCCAGAAAAGCCATGTTTTAGTCCTGATCCAGTCTTGTGGAGGCGGCAGCCATTTCTTTTAATCCTGATTCAATACTGTAAATTGGAAACTTTTGATTAGATTTTCTCCAAAGAGATGTGACACACCCAATTGTGGATATGACTTTTGATTAGATGGAGATGTGGCTCCACCCATTCCAAATGGGCCTTAATTAGTTTACTGGAATCCTTTAAAGGAGGAGACATTTTGGAGAGAGTCAGAAACAACAGAAGCCTCAGAGCTGACATAGAAGCAGACATGTGGAAAACAGAGACGTGGATTTGTGGAGATGCTTGGAGCCCAGCAGACGTTGCCACGAGATGTTAAGCAAGCCAGAACCTAGAGGAAGCCAAGGGAAGCCAAGAGATGAAAGCCAGCCCCAGAGAAACAAAGTGAGGAACCCCCCACAGTAAGAGAGGCTGAAAGCAACAGAGCCCAGGAACAAAGGACCAGCAGATGCCAGTCAAGTGACTTTCCAGCTGACAGAGGGGTTCCTGAACCACCAGCCTTTCTTGAATGAACGTAACCTCTTGTTGGTACTTTCATTTGGACACTTTCAAATTAAATTATAGTTCCTCAGGACTATCAACTTGTAACTTGTTAAATCCCCTTTTAAAAAGCCGTTCCATTTCTGGTATTTCGCATTCCAGGAGCTTGCAAACTAACACAGAGCTAGCATCTAGCTAGCTTCCCACATCTCCTTGCTCTCCTAGTGACATATTTAGAATGAGTAAATGTAAAAACCAAGGAACTGACATAAGGAACTGTGGCTTGACTTGCCCTACCTTTTCCTGCCTTGCCTGCAGGCTTTACGCTTTGCGAGTCTCACTGTGCACAGCTCTCTGCCACCCACCTGCTGAGGCTCTACCCACCTCACTCTCAGGCTCACATTTTGAATGGCCCTGAGCAGAACAGGGATTCCATTAGTGGCTTATCACTTCTTTAAGGAAAGTGGTATTTATGCTTCACCCTTTTGAGCCCTTGCCACTGACTCACTTTGAGTGTTTCAGTTGGAATCAACAAATCCTTGTCTCCATGGCTTCTTAACTTTTCTAGTTAGGGCTCCTTCTGGAGGGCAACTCTATGTCACGTACTCCCTGTCCCAATCAGAGATTGCTGCCATGCAATAATACCATGACTAATGACAAAGCATACTTACTCTTTATTTCCTTTTACAATTGACAGTAGATTTTTATGTTGATAATGGCATCAACATTACCTACTGTGCTGGTTTGAAGCTATTATGTACCCCAGAAAAGGCATGTCCTTTAATCTTCACAGTATTGATGGGTGGGAGCTTTCTGATGATTTCCATGGAGATGTGGGTGGTCACTTTTGATGAGATGGTTCCCATGGAGATGTGCCTTCCCCCATTCAAGGTGGGGTTGCTCACTGGAGCCCTTCAAGAGGGAACCATTTTGGAAAAAGCTTTAGAGCCACCAGAGCCGAGAGCCCACACAGCCAGAGCTGTTTGAAGATGCAGAAGGAGAACGCCCCTGGGGATGTCGCCATGCGCCTTTCAGCTGACAGAGGTGTCCTGGACCCACTGGCCTTTCTGGAATCAAGGTGTTTTTCCATGGATGCCTTAGTTTGGACATTTTCACAGCCTTAGAACTGTAAACTTACAACTTAATATATTCTCTTTTTAAAAGCCATTCAATTTCTGGTATATTGCATTCTAGTGGCTAGCAAACTAAAACACCCATTCTTTGTCATTAAGAAACTTGAGTTCTTTCCCCAGCTTGGTGATGACATTTCCAAACTTATCATAGGCTCTTCAGTTAGCAAGCTCATGGCAAAAACTGAGGCTTGGGAGTCAGTGAGATGGGGATTTGAATGACACGTGGCACGACCGTCCTTCAGATGAGTTCTCTCATTTCATTGAGCTTCCGATTCCTCACCTGTATCGTGAACACTGAAGAGACTGTGTATGTAGCCAGTTATTGAACTCTCCACTAGATTCTAACATATATGGCCATGCAATAACTCTTCATCACCATGCCCTGTCTATTCCCTTTTTGTCACACTCTAACAGAGGGGAACTTGGTGACATTTTATTCTGATTCCATTACTTATCTGTTATTTTTTTTGTTATTCAAAAAGCTTCAGATTAGTTTTTAAAGCTCGGTTCTGTTCATTAAAAAAATTTCAATCTCAGTCTCTCTCCTCACCCCACTTCACTCTCACTCCCAGCTCAGCCCCAGAGGCTTGGGATGGAGGAGGGTGTTTTCTGATTTTCACTTCCCCCCCACCCAGTCTCTCTTGGCATCTTCACTGGAAGCAGGGCTGGGCAGGGCAGGGAGGAGAGACGTGCTCCTTGACTCCCCGGACTGGCTGAGCTGGTGGTTGTCTCCTTGGAGTACTGTGTACACTGCTCTGGTTGGGTGTCTTTGGGATCCATGTGTGCTGTGCTGCTGTGAGGGTCTCACTTCCCAGGGGCTCCCCATTAGAGTCAGCTCCACTTCTGGCTGGCCCCAGTTAGTGGTCTCAGGCAGTGTCCCCTGGTGCCCAGGTTTGGCCCCTGAAAAGTCCAACCTTCAAACCTGATGGTTTGTACAGAGTCCATCTTCCCTAAACCTCAGCAATTGGGAACTCCTCATGGGTACTCCTCTCTTGCTCTTACTCTCGCTCTTTTAGGAACTGGTGGGCAGGTCACTGGCATGGCACACATCTAATTACAGAATCGAATGCCAGTTTCCTTTCTTTGAAAGTCCCCTTGCTTTGAGGGATTCTCTTAAGACCTACTTTCCCAGGCTTTGGGGGAGGAAAGTTCCTCATCCTCTTCCAAGATGGATGTGAGGGAAGGACACAGACTGCACAGACCTGCCCTCAGAAGGCGTCCTCCTCTCTCCCAGGCCTCCCCTTAGATTGCCAGAGCCCACAGTGGGTGTGTGTGGAACTGGGCCTCTGGAACATTGCTCAGTAAGCCCTACAGGGGAACAACTGCCCTTAACCAACCCCGGTTTTCTGAATTCAGAATTTGGGCATCTTTTGTCTTCATCTTTGGCTGTAAGCTGACATGCTGGGACACCAAGAAAAATCCCTGTTGATGTCCTGTTACTTAGAGTTCTTTCCCTTCCCTCCACAAGGGGGATATATTCTTGGAATGAGGAAGAAAAGAGGAAGGAAAGACGTGCAAGTGCCCACTGTATTGGTGCTGGAAAGGGCTGTGCCGTGAGTGCGTCGGGGCCTCACTTTCTACTGGGCATGTGTGAGGAGAATATGGCAGTGTGTTCCCTGCGGGGTCCCAGCAGAATGGATCAGCTGCCTGCGGGGACACAGCCGAGGAACAACAGACTGGGATGACATCCTGCCCAGTTGGCCTCTTCAGTAGACCCAGTCACAATCAGGAATGGGAGAGAGACAGGCTGGGGGTACAGTTCTGTTCCATACACAGCCCTACCATGCCACACTTTCCTTTCATTTGGACCTGCTTCCCGCAGAGACTTCTGTGAGAACTGCCAAAAAATGAGAGCCTATAACTGGACTGAATTTCTCCAGCCCACCTTCCTTTCCTTTGCCTGTCAGTTGTGGAGGGCACGAACCAAGAGGAGCCTTGTCAAAACATGTTTGGAGAGAAGAGGTGAAACAATAGACTGGAAAATAAATACGCTAAACCATCTAATTAGCTGGGTGGGGTGGAAGTTTCCTGAGATTAATTTAACAACCGAGAATGTTAATTTTCCCTTTTCCAGGGAGGGTGTGTGTCACTTGACACAGAACGACCTCATCTGGGTTTAAAGGAAGCTTATCCAACAAATGCAGCTCACTCATTTTATCCTTGAAGGTGCATGAGGTTTTATCTCAGAAACTCCGTGGGAACCCAGAAGCCACGTTCCCAGATCAATTGTGGCCCTTCCTTGAGAGTCCAGCCTCAGTGTGTGCCCTCAGGGCGCGGGTATTCCCTCCTGCTGGAGCTCTGAGTATGGAATTGTACATGAGCCTTTGTGCAGACACACACAGTTCTGTCATCCGGGGCACATTATATCACATATCAAGTTATTTTTATTATTATTTTAAATTATTTTCCTCTGAATGCATTATTCTAACCCTCCTGCAGGAGGATATGAACTCATTATTCGTTCTGTGTTAGGATTTTGATGCCCAGCACAGCATCATGTGCAAAAGGGGGATGGGGTGAGGGTTACTTGATTTTATTTTAACCTCACCAGCCACCCGATTTCAGAAGCTCTCGAGAGTTTTCTATTCACTCAGTCCCCTTCAACTAGGCCCAGAAAGGAAGTGAGCAGGTTGTGTAAGATTCTACAATATGTACCAATCAGCATGGAAGGATTGTTCACACATGTTATCAGTTCATTCTCCCAGTAACTCTGTAGAGAAATATTTGCCACTGTGGTTTGAAGCTGTACGTTCTTAAATTTTAAAAAAAAATTGTTCTTAAATTCCTGGGGGTGTGGGTCCATTGTAAACAGGACCTTTTGATGAGGCTACTTCAGTTAAGGTGTGACCCACCTCAGTCAGGATGGGCCCTAATCTTATTACTGGAGTCCTTTATTAGAGAATGAAATTCAGACCAAGAGAGGAAGAAGCAAGAAGCTGAAATGGAATCCGGAAGAGGAGACCAAGAGATGCCTCCATGTGCATTGCCATGTCACGGGGGAACCAAGGACCCTTGGCAGCCCGCCCCAGAATGCCACAGTCCTCAGGGAGAAAGCTCTAGCTTGTTGATGCCTTAATTTGCCATTTGCTCACTCTCAACACCACGAGTCAACAGATTCCCATAGTTTAAGCCAAACCATTTCATGGTCTTTGCTTGGGCAGCCTAGGGAACTAAAACATGTGCTCTTGCCAGCCCCCCACCGTTCTGAGATTAATTGCCCCAATCTGTCATGCATCTGCCTTTTAGATAAACTTCTTTAGCCCTTTCCCCACCTTTCCGCAATCCCCAGTGCTTCTGCCACAGTCCAGTCTTCCCCCAAGGATGCCCGCAGAAGTCGGGGGGCTTGGCTTGCAGGGTTCAGTTTAACCAAGGCCAGAGTGGAGGGCAGTCCTGTTAACCCGGCTTCCTCACACATAACTGAGAATTGTACCTTGCGAAGAGATGAAATACCACTTAATGGGTCATTCCTGTGTGGCCAGGTCTGCCATAAAAATGCACAATCCCAACTGAGGGTGAGTTGGTCATGAGCTGTCTCAGGCACATTCTTGTTGAGATGGCGCCCGCTCATTTCATCTCTGTGCCATGGTAATTTCTTGGAGTTCACCATTATAAAGCTTATTTTGCTAAAATTATGCTGAGATAGTCTTTGCGGCCACAGATCATTGTAGTTACTGAAGTTGGTGTTGGATTTGGAGATGTGGTTTGTGCCACATTGGGGCTGGTATTTGAGTAGCTCTTGCCTTGCGCTAGGCAAATGGCCCTTATCTAAAGGTATTTGATTTCACAGCTTACTGAGCAAGACCTTATAGACAATGTTAGTTTAGGGGTCCTGGGCTTGCCCTCGGGACAAATAAAGCAGCTGTGATGCTTGCTCTGGTCTGTAATTCCACTTTAGGAGTTTAACACAGAGAAACAATCAGATGTGAAAAAATGATTTCTGTCTACACGTTTCTTTGCGATATTATTTATAATAACAATTATTAAGAAAATCCAATTAGTTAAATTCTGAAACATGCATACAGGGAGTATTTATGTCTGTTAAAATCACGTAGAGGAGTAGCAGAATGAAAAAAAAGAGTTTGAGTGAAAAGTCTGGCTACAAACCATAATACCTTGCTGTTCCAATTTTGTGTCAAGTGTATCAGAAGGATTAGCAAAAGACTTTATCTCTAAGGGATGCTATTAGATTTCATTTTATTTTTATTATATTTTCCACAAACTCTAAAGTGAACACAGCAATTTGGTACTCAAAGACACATCTTGTTTTAATTACTTTTTTATCCGTCAAAATGTAATGATCTCCCTAATTCATTCTATGAAGCCATCATCACGCTAATACCAAAGCCTGCTGAAGATACTACAAAAGAAAACTACAGACCCATCTCTCTAATGAATATAGATACAAAAGTGCTCAACAAAATACTTATGAATTGGATCCAACAACGCATTAAAAAAATTATACATCATGATCAATTAGGTATTATTCCAGGTATGCAAGGCTGGTTCAACACATGAAAATCACCTAATGCAATATGCCACATTAAGAAATCGAAAAGGGAAAACCATATTAATCATCTCGATTGATGATATGAAAAGGCATTTGACAAAATCAGTATCCTTTCTTATAAAAGCACTTCAAAAGGCAGGAATCAAAGGAAACTTCCTTGACACGCTAAAAGGCGTTTGTGAAAACCCCACTGCTCATTGTACTCAGTGGTGAGAGACTGAATGCTTTTGCTGTAAGACTGGGAAGAAGACAAGGGTGCCCCCGTCACCACTGCTATTCAACATTGTGCTAGAAGTTCCAACTAGATTAGGCAAGAAAAAGAAATAAAAGACATTCCAATTGGAAAGTATGAAGTAAAATTTTGCTATTTGCAGATGACTTGATTCTATATTTAGAAAATCATGAAAAAAAAAAAACTATGACAAAGCTACTTGAACTAATAAACAAGTTCACCAAAGTGGTGGATACAAGATCAACATGCAAAAATCAGGAGGGTTTCTATGCACTGATAATAAGCAATCCAAGAGAAAAAATTCCGTGTGCTATAACAAAAACAGATGAATAGGACCTCTTCAAAGCTGAATACTTCTGTCCTTCAAAGGACCTTGTCAAAAGGGTGAAAAGGCAGCTGACTCAATGGGAGAAAATATTTGGAAACCACATATCTGATAAGTGTTTGATAATCAGGATATATAAAGAAATCTTACAGCTCAATGATTAAAAAGAAGGACAGCCCAATTATAAAAGGGACAAAAGAGAGGAACAGACATTTTTTACAAATAGGAAATACAAATGGCTAAAACGCACATGAAAAGACGTTCATCCATTAGCTATGAGGGAAACACAAATCAAAACCACAATGAGATGATATCTCACAGCTATAAGAATGGTCGCTATTAAACAATCAGGAAACTACAAATGTTGGAGCGGATGTGAAATGTAGCTTGCAGATACAATCTTTAAATGCCCTCTTTTGGAGAGTTTTTTACTTTACAGGATGCGAAATTCTTTTATTTCTTTTTCAAAGAAGGAGAACTAATATCAGAAGGAGAACTGATATCAAGATTAGGACTTGTATCATAACCAAAGCAGAGTAAATGTTTGGTCAAAATGTCAAGTCAAGGAAAACTTGTATCCTCTTAAAATCCAGCCCATTCTTAGGTTACGTAGGGAACAATTTTGCAGTCAGTCTTGATGATGTCCTGGGTGATTCAGACCTTTTGTTTTCTGAGTGCCCTTTCCCTGTCTTTGAGCCTCTATCAGAGGAAATGCAGCTCAGTGGGGGGGCGGGGGGGGGGGCTCATCATGGGAATTATCAGAGATGCTGGGTGGGGAGGTGGCTGGAGGAAAATGCCAGCTGGCCTCGGATAGCAGGGGAGAGCAGAGTCATCCAGGGAGTCCAAGCACGTCTGCTTGGGATTTAGAACTGAGAACATTTTTGAGGTGGTAGAGACTGTGGCAGGAGGTCAGAGGTCATCACTTCCATTTTCCCTCCTGTTAGGATGGGAGCTGTATCTGTGCTCTTTGTAAAGTCGAATTCTTCTATCTCCGTACCCCCATCACAAGGACTTAAGTCCCTCCATTTCCAGTTTGTCCCTTCTCCTCTGTATCCCTCATCTTTCTCTCCAGAATCCTAACTATTGGCATACCCTATGCGAGGGAAGTTCCCATCCTGAAAAACAAAAGGAGAAAATCTCCCTCGGTGGCTCATTCTCCAGATGTCCCCTCATTTTTCTGTTCTACCTCTCAGCCAAATTTCTTGAAAGAGTTCTTTCACTTTACTTTTTTTTTCTTCAAAATCTAGACAAACTGTTACAAAATATTTAAGACTTACAAAGGGAATATATTACACATCCAGGTAACCAATACTTGGTTAAAGAAAAGAACGTTGTCATTCCTTTTGAAGTCCATGTGCTTTTTGCGTTCAGATGTACTCAACTCTTAAAATAGGGCTTGCCAAGCTCTTGCTTTTCCTTGTAGTCTGACTTGTTTGTGTCTCTAAGTACTGTATAGCTTAATTTCACCTGTTCTTGAGTTTGGTATACATGGACTCATGTTTTATGTATTCTGTGCAACTTATTTTTTCTGCTCAAGTGTTGTAAATCATTTGTTTTTAAAGCTGCATAGTTTCCCATTGAATGACACTTATACAACTTACTTATCCAATCTACTGTTGATGGATATTTAGGTTGTTTTCATTCCTCCTTCTGCTCCTCTTTTTTTCTGCTCTTTCCTTTCTTCCCCCTTCCTCCTCTCCCTCCTCTATTCCCTTCCCTGCTCCTTCCCCCATTCTCTTCCTCCTCCTTCCTCTTCCTTCTGCTTTACTTAAATAAGCAATGCTGTTATAAACGTCTATATGTATGTCTATCATATACATATGCAAGGGTACATTTCTGGAACAAGCATCTCTTGAACTTTCCCAAATAACCTCAGGTTGTTTTCCAAAGGAGTCATAGCAATTTACAACCCTGCCAGAAGCCTCTAAGGGTTTTACTTGTTCACCATCTGACATCACATGATGTTGTCACTGTGTGGCTTGTCTGCTGTACGTGTGTCCTTGGCAGTAGTCCGCCTCTCCTCTTACGTGGACCAAAAGCTCCATGAGGGCAGGGAGACCATCTGCTTTGTTCGCTGCTGTCTTCCTAGAGCTGTGCCCAGTCCTGGCATGTAATGCGTCCAGTAAGTAATTGTTCAGGAATAGTGGGCACATTCTCAGAAGTTCCCCTGAGGAGTTTTGTGGAGAGGGCTCCAGTGCATCCTTTGGTTATGTTAGATTTTTTTATCTGCTTGGTCTTCCCAGCCAGTAAATGAGTATGTGTTATGAACCATTCTGGAGTTCTGCAGAGAGTCATTCTCAAGCCTTCCTTTTTTGTTTGCTTCCCTCCCTTGATGTAGGATAAAGATAGTGCAGAAAACCTGTATTCCTTTACTCTCTGTGGCCAAGTTGCAAGTAAGCCCTGGCTGCAGCATCTCATGTGACCTCTTACAATAGCCATGCCTCCACCCTTTCCTGCCGGCCTCTTCCATCTGTCTCATAAGATGTGGGCTCCCAGGTGTGCCCCTCACTCTCTTTAGCATCCATGGTTCTTACGTTTACTCAAAACCTGACCCTGTATCCTCTTCCAGCACTCCTTTTCTTACCTCCTTTCATGCCTCCGTTTCTGGTGTGGTTGCTAAGAGGAAGCATCTGGTACCAGGTGTAATATTACATTGTGCCTTGCCACCTGTGGGCACCGTCTGGCCTTGTGCAGTGGGTGTAACGGTCATGTTCTGCTCGCTTTCTTCACCTGTGCTTGGAGAAGGGGTGTGGCTGTAATAGTAAGAAGGGCTGTTCCCTTTGGGACATACGGACAAAGCATGCCCCATGGCAGTGTTGGCTTGTAACCTTACCTAACCATGTCCTAGATTTAATTGTAAGGAGCCTTGTGGATGACACTTATACTGAAATACAACGAAGTTTTCCTGAAGCCAACCCTTTTTCTTTTTTTTAATGGAACGCTTCACGAATTTGCATGTCATCCTTGTGCAGGGGCCATGCTAATCTTCTCTGTATCGTTCCAGTTTTTTAGTATATGTGCTGCCAAAGCGAGCATAACACTTATATTTTGTCTGCGTTTGTATGCACCTGAGTCTGAATTCTAGTTCTGTCACTTATTAGCTATGTGATCATGGCTGTTAGTAAACCTCTCTGTGCCTTGGTGTCTTCTTTAAATAGGGACAAAAACAGTACCTGTCTCCTAAGATGATGGTGGAGACTAAATCAGTTCATACCGCGGGAAGTGCTTAGGAATGCGTCTGTGTTGGACGGTAAAGTTCTGTGTATTATGCTTTGTGCAAATATTAAATGATATTTAATAGTAAATGATTTTAATAGAAAGCGAGTACCATTTTGAGGAGGAAAGATTTGACTGAGATTGAAAAAGAAACAGATGGACATTGTTTGGAGTTAAGACATTCCATGTCTCTTCTAATTCTTCCTCAGATTAAACCCGTGACCAAGCATTTGTCCAGTAAGGAAGCACATGTTAATGTCTCCAGAGCACTTAGTGACCTATTCATTCAACAGCCACCTGCCTGCCCCACTCAGGTAGTCACGAAGAATAATTTGCCTCTTATAGCTACTGGCCAGTTGGTTTTGGAGGTTCACTGTCTGATCTAGGGAGCAACTCTAAGCCTAATGGAATGTAAGTGTGAGGACCGGTTGTCATAAAATCACAATTTGAATGGCAGGTGGGGTTTTCAATTTATAGCCAAATGTATTTCTGGCTAATCTTTTATGAGGAGTCTGGATTTTATTCCCCGAGGAGCCATTGGAAGGTTTTAAGCACGGTAGTGATATGAGCATATATGCTTTTCTTAAAGCTATTTCTGAGCTCAGGGCCGGGAGGGAGTCCAACTGGGGACAGGAAGGCCAGCAGGAAGACTTGTGTCGTCTGCATTGATGCGAGCTGACATGGGGATGGAGAGAAGGTGGGAAGGTGTCAGAGACTGGGGATCTGGAGTGGACAGGACCCTGTGGGTAAGTGGTGGGGGCGGGGACCCAGAGGGACAAGGGTGACGCGCCAAAAGGATGTGGCGCTGAGCACGGAGCTTGCACAGATGACTGCTACCTTGGAGCTACTCTTGTGGTTTGGAGGTCCCCGAGGGACGGTCAGGCTAGAAATGCGGGTGAGGCAGTCAGCAGCACAGAGGCTGCGTGGAGCTGTCTGGGTCAGGTGGGAGGAGAACAGGAAGAACTGAGGTCAGGAATCTTGGTTAAGGGGCAAGGTCAAAGAGAAGCCCACAAAAGAACCTGGGAAAGAACAATCAGAGAATTGAGAAGGCCGGTACCTGGAAGCCCAGAGGAGACAGCTTTTTAAGGAAAGGAGGCTCAGCAGTGTGAAATCCTACGGGGAAATCAACAGGCACAAGCACTGAAGGAGCTGCTGGATTTAGCAGCTTGGTCACCGACATGACATTAGCCAGAAATGTATCCGGGGTACAAAGTGGATGGTAGAAGGCTGTTGAAAGAAGCTGAGGCTGTGAGGGGAAATTTCCAACCCGTGAAAGGAAAGGAGAACAGCGATGGGATAGATGGAAGGTTTTGTCCTTTTCTCTTTGTTTTTGAAGATGGGAAAGACTTGAGCAATGGTTCTCAAAGGGTGGTCCAACAGCATTCACATCCCTTGGGATCATGTTGGAAGTGTTCATTCTTGCGCCCTACCCCAGACCTATGGAATCAGCAACTCTGGGGCTGGAATGCAGCAATCCGTGTTTTCACAAGACTACAGTGACTTCTATGCTGCTAAAGTTTGAGAACCACTGGACAGGAGACCACTTATATGCTGGAGCCAGGGGTGCGGGGGTAAGGCAGCCAGCAAAGGGAGAAGTTGAAGACACCTGGGAGGGAGGGGATGTTCCCCAATATGCACGTGTCTGGGGTGGCTTGAGGGAATGTGGCCTGGGGCCCAGTGTTTACCAAGGACAAATGTGGGTGCCCTTGCCCTGAGACCGGGGTGGGGGGGGGGGCGGAGAGTGGGTGGGAGGGCAGAAGTGACAACACTGAGGGCAGTGGGGCTGCACTTCGCGGTGTGTCTTCCTGGCGGCTGTGGCTTTCTCTGAAGCTGGGGGCAAAGCTATTTGGGCTCCTGAGGGTTGAATGGAGGTTTCACAAAGCTGGCCTGGGAAATGAGTTACGAGCAGGCCCACGAGGGAAGGGTTTGCAGAACATGCCCGGGTGGGGAGGGTACGATCTGGCTTCTGTGCCCGGTGGGCACAGCCGGGGCTGACTTCAGCGCTTGACAGCTAAGGGGATGTGTGCTAACCGGGGGAAAAGTTGCCACTCCTTCCTTCATTGGGCGCCCATCAGATTACTCTGAACCACAGGAAACAGCTAATATTAAATCCCAGCAATTTCTTAGTTTTACCCAACACTTTGTATGCATGGTTATTGCCTTTTCCTACTTTGCGTTGTAATTATTCGTTTCCAAATCCTTCTTGCCCCTAACGTTGTGAATGCAGCGAGGGCAAAAACTGTGTCACCTTCATCTGTGTGTCCCTCAGACCCAGCTCAGTGCCTGGAAAGTCACAACCCCACGAAATGTTGGCACACATCAATTTCATCGACACGTGCAGTTTTAACTTAAGCCACTGCAGGCCGGAATTTCTCCAACCACTGGTGGGAACGAGTCGTTCTTAACTGCAGTGGTGGTGGCACGAGGCAATGAAACCTATCCCGCTAAGTAACAAAAGGATGGCCAACGAGAGACCAGGGCGCGGACCAGGGCGTTCGTGCATGTCCGCACGGGGCTGCGAAGGTGCAGATGGCGAACTCAGATCTGCACGGCGCAGCTTCCACGCCCGGCCGCCGCGAGGCTGAGGGTTTAGAATGAACCGGGTGGCCCCGCGCCAGCGCGCCGCGGGTCGGAGGACCACGGCGCCGGACTGCAGGCTCGCTCCCCGCCGCCCGCTCCGCCCTTAGGACAGGTGGCGCCCCTGGCCGGGAGGGTGGCCGGGGAAGGTGGCCGGGCAGCATGTGGCGCCGCCGGGAAGCCGCGCTGGACTGCTGCGGGCTCTGCGACTGCGGGGGAGCGGCCGGAGGTAAAGCGGGGGGTGGGGAGGGGGGAGGGGGAGAGGGACAGACGGGCGGGTCCAGGTCCTGCGGCCTGGGGGGGGTGGGGTGGGGGTGGCCTCACTCGGCTTTTGTCGCGCTCCCCCGTTCCCTGCAGTCGAGCCTTCCCCCCAGGGGGGCGCGGAGCTCCGGGGGCCTGGGTGTGACCTGCGTCCCCGGGCGGCGCGACCACCGTTGCGGCGGGCGGGGAGAGGACGCAGGTTCCAGGTGCCCGCGGTGGGATGTGCATTCCTGCCCGGCGACGAGCCGCTTCCGCTTCCGCCGGGCCAGCACTGCAGCAGGCGCCCCCGGCTCGCACACCTCTCTTTCTGCGGGTGGGGGCACCAATCCGTCGGAAGTAATTGAAATGCAGAGCTCAGAAGCACTGCTGTAGTTTCCCCCTCCCTAAGTCCCTCCCTCTATTTCTCCCAGTCGTGCCCCCTCCCCACTCCCTCAACCCCACCCATTAAAAAAAAATCCTGGTGCAGAGGGAAACATATCTGCTGTGGATCATTCTTGTTTTATCGGAGGATGAGGTTTTGGCTGAGAAATGAAGAAATGGCCCTAGAAGAAATGGTGCAGAGATTAAATGCGGTTTCCAGGCACACTGGTAGGAGGAGCTGCTGGTCTTAAATGATATATTCTTAAGCTTGACATCATTTGTTGAATTTTAGGGAAATGCTTCTAATTTTCGTATAACAGCCTTCATTTCCCCCCTAGCATTGCTAACAGGAAAGAACGGATGTGATGGGCATTTGTCTGGTAACTGATCTGTTTCTATTGATTGCCAGCCTAATTTTACTCTGCCTGGGATAGTTCAAATAATTGCAAATTAGTGACACCAGCTTTCTAAGCTATCTATTGATCACAGATTTGTGTATAGTACCATTTGTTTCATCTAGTCTGAAATCTGCTCATTCAACCTGCATTTCCATTGCATTTGCTGTGATAGCACTGCAGAAAGCCTAAGTATTTACAAATTGAGAAAAATTTGAACCAAAGGGTTTTTACAGCCTTGGTGTTGGGATAGTGGAGCTATCAGAAGATCATTTTAAGGAGGAGAAATCAGGATTATTTAGCTGCTTCTTATTCTCAACCAAATATAACTCAAACCTAAGCCAAATGTTTGAAATAAGGAGTTGGAAGATAGAATAATTGGACACACATTTTCTGTGCTAATTAAAAGATTATGTAAAGTAAGCTTTGAAGAGCAGTTCAGATTGATTCATTTAGATTTTTGAAAAATTGAGATGACAGCTTGTATCTTGCTCTTGGCTTCTAATCACTCAACATCTGAATTTTCATGCTGTATTGTACCGAAGAGAAAGAGTCGGCATTAACTAGTTTTCCTTGAAATGAAGAGGAAATAATGATATACCATTAACAGTAAGTTGCCAGGTTTTTGCCTGAAACTGTTAGATCTTATACACCATTATCTTGTTGTCTAAATAATACTTCCCTTGGAAATGAGAAATTTGTCAGTTGCTTCATTGGGGTAATGTCTCTGTCTGTCTGTCTGTCTTTCTGTCTCTGATAAGTGGTAGATACCAGTGGACTTTGAGAGCAAAGCAGTGTTGAAATCACCCTAAGCATCACTGTGTGGATTGGTCTAACCAAGACTTTCTAAGACATTCAATTTTTAATTATAATGTTTGTGACTAAAGCTACTGGGTTTGCTGTATATGAGTCAAAAGAAAAGGTAAAATGAAGCCATCTTTATGCCTTCTATTCCCTACTTGTTGGAGATGTAGATGCCTATTTCTGAAGCTCAAATCAAGTTTTGCTAGGTGCAGGCTTTGGTGTGTGGTCAAGGATGAGGTGTAATGCGGGGTTCCTGGGGGGTACTTCCTTACTGGCCCCAGAGGTGGGACAGGTGAAAGCCCTCGCCCAGCTCTTCACACCCTTTGCTCAGTGTCCTTTGGCTTGGTGTCAGAAGTATGGAATGGGAACTGTTTCAGAGAGTGATGTCATTGCCTAGATTTTTATGGACTGAGGTTTCTTCGGGAGTGCTGAAAGATGTATATGCATTTTAAATTGTTCAGAGGTGCTCTCCAAGGAGCAATAGTGATAGTGGGCCCTTATTGAGTGCATTGCCAGCCAGGCACTCTGCTAGGTCCTCTGTATATGGACTGTGATCTCATTTTAAGCAGCAACTCTCAGATCTATGCCTTTTGACACATATGTGCAACTAACCAGTGCAGATTTCACCTGGGCTCTTTTAAATCTGGTTTACAGATGCCCACGTTTATGAACATCCAGCATTGTTCCATTAGGGGGGAGGACTCCTGCTTTTATACCCTGGCTTACATCCCATGAACACTGGCCTCTTCCCTCAGCACAGGTCCGTGTTTAATGCATAGTTTGTTTGAGGGAGCCACTGAAGAGAGGTTATTTATTAGGTTTGGAGACGGTACAAAATGTAATGTGATGGCTGTATATCATGTGGTATCGACACAGTCCCGTCCAAAGAGTGTGGGAGCATGGAACACATTCTCCTGTAGGGACAAGGATATAAGTCAATAGAAACCTAATTAACCACGAGGTTTAAATTCCAAACACTTCCTCAGAAATATTCCCCATCTGTAGCAGAGCGCCTTTTAACTTGAGGTCATAGAGTTGTCCCTGCCTTCCAGGGTCATTTTAGGAATAGTAGCAGGTGTGGGCTGATGTGACCAGGACATTGATTGGACTCCCTGGTGTGGCTGTTCGGGGTGGGAGGTCCTGACCCTTTTAAGGACTAAGTCACAGCTGATGCCTTGGATACAATGACAGTACCTTTCAAAGCACTGTGTTGCTATTTCAGCTGTATCTGGCTGGACCCTTTGGTGACTTCAACAACCCAGACCTAACAGCCATTTTATCGTTGCCTGCTTGTCAGGATCTTGCTGTTGCCTCGTTTTCATTTCAGAAATGTATGATTGCAGTCATCCAGAACATTCATTATCTAGGTTGGTCTGTGTGTGTAAAGGAGAATAAAGCGTGCCACCCATCTTGTCTGAAACTGTATCCCTTGACCTTGAAAATTTTAATTTTATATACCTTCTGAGCCTTCCTGTAGCAAAAGCTCCCTTTCTATTTGGTAGTGTTCCTTTTCCAGCATTTTCATCTGTTTTGGTTTCCTCTCTCTTTAGATTTGTAGCAATTGGTGAAAAAGTAAGAAACATCTGAGGATAAATGTTATGGATCTAGGTGGCCTAAAGCTTAAGGGAATGCAGGAGAACAGTGGTCCTCAGACTTGAGCATGCATCTGAGTCCCCCGGAGGGTTTGTTAAAGCACAAATAGCTGGGCTTACAACCAAGGTTATTGATTCAGGAGGTTGGGACTGATGATTTGCATTTTTAAATTCCCGAGTGATGCTGATACTATTAAACCAGGAACCAAACTTTGGGAACCACTGTGGAGAAAAATCTTCAAATGTAGCCTCATCTTCTTACTCCACGTCTTGCTTCCTACATGTGCTAAAATTCAAATGCATAAAAAGTAATGATAAATCTATAGTTTTGGACATACAATGTACAAAGATATAATTTCCAACAAATACAAAAAAAAATGGGGGATGGGGGAACAGTCTATGTGTATGCTATTGAAGTCAAATTGTTATAAAATCAAATCAGGTTGTTATATATTTAGTATACAAAAGTTTAACCCTATGGTAACCACAAGGAAATATATGAATTAAAATATCCAGACAGAAATGAGAAGGGACTTAATATGGTACAAACAAAAAATAAAATAAATATGAAAGTAGACAGTAATGGAAGAATTGAGGAACAAAATTAGGTATAATGCTTACAAAGACTAAATGGCAAAATGAAGAAGTCCTGTATTATCAGTAGTTACTTTAAATGTAAATGGATTATACTATCTATTCAAAAGGCAGGATTGGCAGAATGGATAAAAAAGCATGACCCAACCATATGCTGTTTACAAGAGACTTATCTTAAATTCAAACACATAAGTAGATTGAAAGTGAAAAGATTGAAAAAATGCCATGCAAATGGTAACAAAAGAGAGCTAGAGTAGTTATACCAGTATCAAGTAAAATAAACTTTAAGCCACAAACTGTTATGAGAGTAAAAGACAATCATTATATACTGATAAAGGAGTAATTTAACAATATGAAGAAACAATTATAAATATATATCCACCTAACAGCAGAGCCCCAAAATATATGAAGCAAATACTGACAGATTTGAAGGGAGAAATAGTCTACATTAATAGTAGGAGACATTAATATACCCATTTCAATAATGGATAGATCAACAACAAAAAGACGAACAACCCAATTAAAAAATAGGAGAAAGACATGGGTAGACACTTTTCTGAAGAGGAAATACAATGGCTCAAAAACATATGCAAAGATCCTCAACTTCACTAGCTTTTAGGAAATTGCAAATCAAAACCACAATGAGATATCATCTCACACCTACTAGAATGGCTATTATTAAAAACAAGCAAACAGTAAACTACAAGTGCTGGAGAGGATGTGGAGAAAGAGGCACACTTATTCACTGTTGGTGGGAATGTAGAATGGTGCAGCCATTCTGGAAGGCAGTTTGACGGTTCCTCAGGAAGCTAAGTATAGAATTGCCATCTGATCCAGCAATCCCATTATTAGGTATATACTTGGAGGAACTGAAGGCAAGGACACGAATGGACATTTGTACACCGATGTTTATAGTAGCATTATTCACAATTGCAAGAGATGGAAACAGCCCAAGTGTCCATCATTGGACAAGTGGGTAAACTGTGGTTTATTTATACGATGGAATATTATGTAACTATAAGATAAAATCATGATGCATGTAACAATGTGGATGAACCTTTAGGATATGATGTTAAGTGAAATTAACCAGAAACAAAAGGACAAATACTATATATTCTCACTAATATGAACTAACTATAATGAGCAAACTCTGAGAGTTAAGGTTAAGAATACAGGTTCTCAGGAGATAGAAGGTAGAGATTGGATATTTGATGCTGAAAGAGAATGTTCAGCAAGATTGATGGTAAAGGTCCAGAAATGGATAGCATGATACTATTTGTTGATAGCACAATACTGTGAGTATAATGAACAAAATTGAGTGTGAATATGGTTGAAAGAAGGCACGTATGACACCAGAGGGAAAGACAGAGGATAAAGACTGAGACGGTATAATTTAGCAACACATAGAGTGGACAGTGATGATGATTAAATGTACAAATACCAGAAAGTTTTTACATCAGGGAGAACAAAAGAATATGACCATTGCAAGGTGATGAAATGAGGTGGTATATAGAAAAAATACCATCAGTGCAAGCTAGGGCCTACAGTTAACAGTAACATTGCAATATTCTTTTATTAATTGTAACAAAGGCAATATACCAACGCTAAATACCAATAAGAGGGGGATATAAGGAGGGGTATGGGATTTTTGCTGTTGTTGTTTCTCCTTTTTATTTTATTTATTTTATTTTTTATTCTCTTTTTTTCTCCTCTTCTTTCATTGCGGAAGAAATAGAAATGTCCTCATATAGAATGCAGTGTTGAATGCATAGCATTATGATTATACTGGGAACCATTGTTTGTTTATTTAGGATGAATTGTATCATGTGTGGATAAAGCTGTTTAAAACAATAAACAGAAAGATACAAGTGCTGGAGAAGATGTGGAGAGAAAGATATAGCTATTCACTGTTGATAGGGAACTAGAATAGTACAGCCTCTCTGGAGGGCAGTGTGGTGGCTCCACGGTAGGCTAAGTGTTGGTTGCCATGTGATCCTGCAACCCCTTTTGTGCCAGTTTGAAACTGTTGTGTACCCCAGAAAAGTCTTGTTCTTTAATCCTGATTCAATATTGCAGGGTGGGATCTTTTTTATAAAGTTGTTTCCATGGAGATGTGACCCACTCAATCATGGGTGGAACCTTTTGATTAGGTAGTTTCCATGGAGATGTGTCTCTGCCCATTTGAGGTGGAGTTCTTATTGGAGCCCTTTAAGAGGAAACCATTTTGGAAAATGCTTCAGAGCTGACACAGACAGAGAAGTTTGGAGATCCAGAAAGAAAACGCCCCCAGGGAAGCTATTTGAAGAACTGAGAGAGGAAGCTAGCAGAGGTCGCCATGTGCCTTCCCAGCTGATGGAGAAACCTTGAATATCATTGGCCCTTTCTTTGAGTTGAGGTATCTTTCTCTGGATCCTAAGTTTGGACATTTTTGTGGCCTTAGAAATGTAAACTTGTAACTTACTAAATTCCCTTTATAAAAGCCAACCCATTTCCGGTATATTGCATTCCAGCAGCATCAGCAAACCCAAATACCATTATTTTGTATATACCTGGAAGAGCTGAAAGCAGGGACATGAACAGACATTTGCACCCTGGTGTTTATGGCCACATTATTCATGATATGCAACAGATGGAAGTGGCCTAAGCGTATAGGGATGGATGAACAGACGGCAAACTGTGGTGTACACACATTGTGAAGCCTCACTAATATAAACTAATTATAATGAGCACATGCTGAGAATTGAATTCAAGAGCATAGGTTAGGGGATAGAACATGGGCAGAGATGGATCAATCAATGATTCAAGAGAACAGAATGTTCAATAGGGCTTATTACATAGGTTCCTAGATTCTAAGTTCTTAAGCAGTCATATCTATTCCTGACTTTTTTGTTTATTTGTTTGTTTTAGGCACATGGTCTGGTAATCGAACCTGGGTCTCCTGCATGGAAGGCAAACATTCTACCACTAAACCACCCATGCACCCTATTCCTGAGTTAAACTGTTATTTCCAAATTCTGAGGTGCTAACCTCTTTGTGTATAACCTGGTAGTTCCTTGGAACTTTTCGTATCTGTGTGACACCTGAGACTCAGAGAGTTCTGCAGCTATGAAAGTCAACATTACTCCATATAGCAACTGTTAAAGAAGCTGAAAAAGATATCAGACTTCAGTTAGGTATATGAATGAAACAGACTTGGTTAGGACTAAGGTAAATCAGAATGCAGGGTAATGGTGATATTAACTGTAATTCAAAACTTCAGCTTTTGTGTGAAACCAAAGGAAGAGATATTTATTTGGAACAAAATTTGTATTTTCTTTAGCACACTATCTAGTTTAACCTGTATGGTCTGTTTGTTTAAATAACATAATTACATGGAATCTAGAAAAGGAGATGAGATCCTATTATTCTGTACAGGTTAATGTAATACCCTGATATATCCCAGAGTATTTGGGGTAGAAAATTTTTTTTAAAAAGTGTTTGCAAAGTTCCCTTGAGGGACTGGGTAAATATGTGGTGATATTAAATTTCTCCTCCTCAGGAATTCCTGATAATCTCGCAAGCTTTAGGGACACTCAATTTAATAAACCCTTAATTTTGAGTCCTGCCCTTATGAAGCTTATTCCTTCAAAGGAGAAGCTAAGCCTACCTATAATTATGCTTAAGAGTCACCCCCTGCGAACCTCTTTTATTTAAAATAGTTTTATTGAGAAATCTTGACACACATACAGTTCATACATGATATGCAATCAGTGGCTCACAATATCATTACATAGTTGTGTATTCACCACCATGATCATTTTTAGAACATTTGCATCACTCCAGAAAAAGACAAAAAGAAAAAAAGACTCATACATCCCATACCCTTTACCCCTCCCTCTCATTGGCTACTAGTATTTCAATCGACCCAATTTCTTACCCTTTATCCCCCTCTATAATAGAGAACCTTTTATTTTTTTTATGCTCAGAGCTAAGCCTACTTATAATTATGCCTAAGAGTCACCCCCAAAGAACCTCTTTTGTGACCGCTCTCTCTGCCAACGCTGCAAATAAACTCCCAGTGCTGTAAGTCTCCCTGGCAACATGGGGTATGACTCCTGGGATGAGCCTGTCCCTGGCATCGTGGTATTGAGAAAGCTTTCTTGACCAAAAGGAGGAAAATAAATGAGACAAAACAAATTTTCGATGACTGAGAGATTTCAAACAGAGTCTAGAGGTCATTCTGGAGGTTACTCTTATACACTATATAGATATTCCTTTTTAGTTTCTAGTGTATTAGAATAGCTAGAAGGAAATACCTGAAACTAGTGAACTGTAATCCAGTAGACTGGATTCTCAAAGATGATTATTTAACTATATAGCTTTTATTGTGTGCCCATGTGATTGTGAAAACCTTGTGACTGACACTCCCTTGTCCAGTGTATGGGCAGATGAGTATTAAAACAGAGACAAAAATAAATGAATAAATAATAGGGGGGATAAGGGATTTGGGATGCTTTTTTATTTTTATTTTTTTTCTTGGATTAATGAAAATGTTTTAAAATTGATGAATGCACAACTGTATGATAATACTGTGAGCCATTGATTTTATACTTTGGATTATTTGTTGTGTGAATATATGTCAGTAAAATTGCATTAAAAATGGATAGATTGGGCAGGCCATGGTGGCTCAGCAGGCAGAGTTTTCACCTGCCATGCCAGATACCCAAGTTCAATTCCCAGTGCCTGCCCATGCAAAAAATAATAATAATAATAAAATAGGATAGATCATCTAGACAGAATACCAATAAGGAAATAGAAGACTTGAATGATAGTCTAAACCAACTAAACCTCACAAACTTATATAGAGCACTTCACCGACTAACAACAGAATGCACATTCTTCTCAAGTGCACAGGAATCATTCTCCAGGCTAAGCCAGATCTTAGGTCACAAAGAAGTCTCAATAAATTTTTAAAATATTGAAATCATACAATATATCTTTTCTGACCACAGTGGAGTGAAGGTAGAAATCAATAACAGGGAGAAACATGTAGACCAATGGAATTGAATTAAGAATTCAGAAATCAACCCTGACATTTATATACAACTGATTTTTGACAGGGGGCAAAGACCACTCAATTGGGAAAAAATCAGTCTGCAACAAACGGTGCTGGGAAAACTGGATGTTCATTTCCAAAAGAATGAAGATTTCTCACTATGTACAGAAGCCAACTCAAAATGTAGCAAAGACCTCTATAAAAGTGAGAACTATAATACTCCTAGAAGGAAATATAGGGAAGCATCTTAAGGACCTCATATGAGGCAATGGTCTCTTAGAATTGATACCCAAAGTAAACTTACAAAAGAAAAAAAATAGATAAATGGAACCTCATCAAAATTAAAAACTTTTGCTCATCAAGGGACTTTATCATGAAAGTAGAACAACAACGTAGAAAATATTTGGAAATCTAATATCTGATACTGGCTAAAATCTAGAATATATAAAGAAGCTCTTCAACTCAACAACAAAAAGACAAACAATGAAATTTTAAAAGTAGAAAAATTCTTGAGTAGACATTTTTCCAAAGATGTTATACAAATGGACAAAAAGCACATGAAAAGATGCTTAACACCGCTAGTCATTAAGGAAATGCAAATCTAAACCACAGTGGGTTCCATTTCACACCCACTAGAAAGGCTATTATTTAAAGAACAGAAAATTACAAGTGTTGGGGAGGATGTGGAGAATAGGAACACTCGTTCTTTGCTGGTGGGAATGTAAAATGATGTAGCCACTGTGGAAGACAGTTTGGCATTTCCTCAGAAAATTAAATATAGAATTACCATATGACCTGGCAATCCCACTTGTAAGTATAAACCCTAAAGAATTGAAGCAGGGGCTTGAACAGGTATTTGCGCACTGGTGTTCATAGTTGCAGTATTCAGTTGCCAAAAGATGGAAGCAACCGACTTGTCCATCAATTGATGAGTGGATAAAAAAAAAGTGGTATATACAAACAATAGAATATTATTCAGCTGTAAAGAGGATGAAGTCCTGATACATGTGACAACATAGTTGAATCTTGGGAACATCATGTTGAGTGAAATAAGCCAGGCACAAAAGGACAACTGTTGTATGATCTCACTGATATGAAATTATTAGAATAAACAGATTCATAGACTCAGAATCTAAGATACAGATGTTATCAGGGAATGGAGAGGTAGGGAGATGTTTTGGTTTGCAAATGCTGCCAGAATGCAACATACCAATGAAGGATCGGCTTTTACAAAGGGGATTTTCTAGGTTACAAACCCACACAGTTCTAAGGCCATAAAAATATCCAAATTAAGGCATCAGTAAGAGTATACCTCCAGTCTACTAAGGTCCATGACTTCCGGGGTTTCTCTGTCACATGGTGACATCTGGGCCCTTTGCTCCTGGGTTTCATTGCTTTCAGCTCCTGGTTCCAGTGTCTTCCTCTCTGAGCGCCTGTGGGGGCCCTCACTTAGCTTCTCTGGGGCAGACTCTGGATTTCACCTCTTAGTTTCGCATCTCAGTAGGAAATAGGGAAATATGGCTTAAAAATGTACAAAGTTCCTAGTTGGAATGATGTGAAAGTTTTGGTAATGAATGGTGGTGATTTAGCACAACATTGTGAATGTAATTAGCAGTATTGAGTTATATATTTGAATGAGGTTAAAAGGGAAAATTGTAGGTTGTATATATGATACTAGAATAAATTTTTTTCAAATACGGTAACTTGCACAACACAAACTGTGAACCCCAAGTTAAAGCATGGACTATCTATAGTTAATATTACAATCATAAAAATATGCTTTTATCAGTTGTAACAAATATATCACACCAATGCAAGCTGTCGATAACAGGGTGGCATATGGGAACCCTGTATTTTATGCTTGATTGTTCTGTAAACTCACAACTACTTTAATTAAAAAAGAGTTATCCGTGAGGAATTGTGGAAGTCAACATGTTCACAAAACCATAGATCCCATTAGTGAAAAACTGAAGATAAACTCCGGACCTCTGGGCTCCCCAAAACCCAACAAATGGCATGGGTTGTTCTCTTATAGTCGATCCTTGAGTGTCTCGGTTGCACACTTAAGACTATTAGGAAGTTGTGGATTTTTTTTTTCCTCTAATCTTGCCTGGAATTAGAATTTTCTGATACAAGTTTTGCCTAAGTTATAGGTTTTTGATCTGGGGCAAGGCTTTCTATAGGCTTGGTTGAAATGATAAATGAAAATGTATCATACCCTTCTCAGTTGTTTTAAAGTGGGAACAAAAAAACCTCTTTATTAGTTTACCACACATTAGTAAATAATGTAAATGGTGCTTGGTTTAATTTCCTTGACTGCTCAAGCAAATACCATGAAACGAGTTGGGTTAAACAATGGGAATTTATTTGCTTACAGTTTTGAGGCTAAAAGAAAGTCCAAGTTGAGGTGTCATCTAGCTGATGGTTTCTGCCAACAGACTATGGTGATCTGGGGCTGGCTGCCAGCGACCCTTGATCCTTAGCTTGTCACATGGCGAGGTCCATGGCATGTGGTCTGTCCCTTCTCTTCCCTGTTCCATTGATGTTCAGCTTCTTGTTTCCCGTGGCTTTCTCTCTCTATTTCTGAATTTCCTTCTGCTTCTAATGGACACAGTAATAGAACTAAGACCTATCCTGACGGAGGTGGGCCACACCTTAACAGAAGTAGCCTCATCAAAAGGTCCTACTTACAGTGGGTTCACACCCTCAGGAATGGATTAGGTTTAAGACCATGTTTTTCTAGAGGTCCATGTATTTCAAACCACCATGGTACTGAAGGTAACGTTTTCTTGAAAATAAAGGAGTTTCATAAACTTTGTTCTACTTTCTCACCAGTTATCTGCAGTTATCATTAGCATGCTTGATATAAACCTGGTTTCCTTCACAGAACTGAATAGCTTTGGTCTTTCTACCTTCCTAGATGTTTGTTCTAAGGTCCAGAAGAGCCCTCCAGCACCTCTTCTAGTAATTTTAATGACTGTCACATGTCTGGTAACTTATGAAAGATGTTCTCACCCCATTCTCTTATTGGGGAAGTTGTAATTTTCCTGAGATCACTATAGAGAATAAATTCGAGAAACAAGGACAGAGGGCTGGGGGATGTAAGAAGGCGCGATGTCCTTCCTTGCCAGTTGGCAGCTTGATCCATGCATGCATCTTTGAGCATTGCTTTCTCTTTGTTTTGGAAGGAGAGAGAAAATTTTTAAAGATTCACTTTCTTCTTCTTGTTAGATATCTGCTTTGTATTTTATTTTTGGCACTTGCTTTATACCTACATATAAGTAGTTCAGATATGAATTCTTACCCAAGAGCAATTAAATAAAGGAGTTGGATGTCCTTTTAGGCATGAATTTAATATCTAAAAAAATTGAAAAATAACTTTTAAACCCTTTTTAATAAAAATGAGAAATGTTTTACCCAATAGAAGTCAACATATTTTTAGAAATGTCTTTAAACTTTTACCTTTTTGCCCCATATATTCCTAGTTGCTTTATGTATAGTATCTCTGCATCTGTATGACCACTTTGAGGTTTAGATATCAACCCCATTACACAGATGTGGAAATTGAGGTCCCATGTCGCTGGACAATTTGCAGAGCTGGTCAGTGACAGGTGGTTTTTGACAATCCCTGCTCTGCCCAAATCCCAAAGTCTTTCCATTATGTCACAAAGCCTCCAGATTACATTAAGTTTGTTAAAAGCTCAACTTGAAGCAACATTGGGGTGAATGATTTAAAAAGGAAAAGTTAGAAAATAAAAGCATTGACTAGTTCTCATATTCTTACCCATAAGCCAATTAAGAATAATGTCACCGCTGGTATTGTTTTCCTCTTATACCCTGGAGAGATGACACAGGACTCTCCATCCTTTGTATTCTTTGGCAGAATGCCTAGAGCAGCTCTTGGTGGAGCCTTTTGTTGGCTGCCCTCCTTTCTTCCTAGGCCAGGTAACACCTGGGCTCCAGTGAGTCTCCATCCCAGTTCTCCTCTCTCCAAAGCTGCTGCCTGGGCGGGGGCGGCGCTTATTCCCCCCAGGCTCCTCTTCCCCCCAGCGATGCTGGAAGCCAGAATGATTCTGTCACCAAGAATCCCCAAAGTGAAGTAATTTAGCTTCCCCAGTGCTTTCTAACAGCTTCAGCCCAATTCCTGGTGACCTTGAGCCAACGTGAATTGTCTGAAGAGTCAGCCTGATGCACAAGCAAACTAAGACCCTGCCTAGACTGTGTGGATTGGCTATAACCTGCATTTTTTTTTTATTCGCAGCTTCCTTTTATGAAAAATTAGAGTTGAGGCCTATTGCATTAATAAGTGAAAATAAGTTTTAACCCAGAAATGCCTGAACATATTCCAAGGATTTTTGTTTTTGCATTTATACGAGATTTTGTCTATATTTATGCAAGAGATTGTGCATGAACTGCAGGCTGCCGTTTGAGCCTCAGCTTTACCTTTGAGTGAAAGTGGAAGTCATCAAAACATTTGAGCAGAGGGCTAATAGGAGCTCATTTGATTTTGAAGGATTGCTCTAGCCACCAGCTGAGAAGACGGAAGGGGACAGGGTGGGAGCCTATTTTAAAGGCAGAGTTGACAGGGCTGGATGTGGGGAATGAGAGAAAAAGAAGAAGAATCAAGGAATACTGAGGGTTTGGGTTTGAACAATGGAAAAAATGAAGTAGCCACTTAAGAGGTAGCTATTTTTACAGTCATTTTGTTGGTTTCATATTTGGAGTTCTAATGGACGGAGAAGACACATGTAAATGCCATTTTCTCCATGTTGATGTAATTAAAGGCACTTGCGATCATTTGATTCCTCTGCAGCCCTTCACTGCTCTCAGGGAGCCCAGCGGCCGCCAGGATGCTCTGCAGACCTTGCCATTTGCCTTAAATCACATAAAAACTAATATTAGACCCTAATGTTATCATTGCCTTTGTCCCAGAGGTAGAATTAGCAAGAACTTTCTTCTTACCCGTTTCTGCACTGCCCCTAAGCCCCGCATTCTTCAGCCTATCTTCTGGATTCCTGTAAACTTGCTGGGACACGGTCAGCCTTTTGAGATTGGCTAACATGGTATCGAAGCTAAGCATGCGCGACCCCTAACCTCATCGAATCCTCATGGCAGCTCCCCCCGGGTGGCTTCACTGCTTCCCTGTTGTGCAGGTGAGGAAACTGAAACATGGAGACCTTAAGTCACCTGTCTGGATCACTGGGCCAGGGGAACTGGGGCTGTCCTCCTGAGTGCACTCAGAGCTGGAGGAAACCAAGACAGAGTTTTAATGCACATGACAAGTTTTCTAGTTTGCTAGCTACTGGAATGTAACACACCAGAGATGGATTGGCTTTCAGTTAAAGGGGATTTATTTAGTTAACATATAGTTCTTCAGAGGAAAGGCAGCTAACTTTCAACTGAGGTTCTTTCTTATGTGGGAAGGCACAGGGCGATCTCTGCTGGCCTTCTCTCCAGGCCTCTGGGTTCCAATAACTTCCCCCCGGGATGATTCCTTTCTGCATCTCCAAAGGCCTGGGCTGAGCTGCGAGTGCTGAGATGAGGTATGCTGAGCTGCTTGGGCTGTGCTACAGTGCTCTCTCTCATTTAAGCACCAGCCAATTAAATCAAACATCATTCATTGCAGCAGGCCCGCCTCCTAGCCGACTGCAGATATAATCAGCAACAGATGAGGTTCACATGCCATTGGCTCATGTCCACAGCACCTTCAAGTGAAGGTGCACAGAACTAGGCACCTTCACTTGGCCAAGTTGATACCTGAATCTAACTACCACAAAAAGATTCACTGAGGCAGGGGCCCAGGCAGTTTAATTTTCCTCTTGGGTAAAGAGTAGCTCATTAAAAAATCATGTGCCTCTTTCAAAATAGCTTCATTCATTTCTAGAGAGAAAAAGAAGACAATTGTGGGTTATAATGTTTTTCTGAGATGAGCTTGGGAAAATGGATGTGAGGTGTCCAGATATGGTGACAAAACAGAACAGTAGTCCCCTCTGTAAGACTTCACCAGAAGTTTGTTGACGTCCGTGCTAGATCCCAGATCTTATTCCCTATGCACTTCTGAGTTGTTTCCCAATAGAAACACCCAGAAATTTGGGCGTAGGAGGTTGTCACCCTGCTGTGCCGGGCTCCTCCGTGCCACCTGCATCTCTTCAGCTGCCCACTGCTCTCGGGCCACACACCCTTCCTGGGAGGGTGAACTGTGACCCGAGAGGGTAGTTAGCACAGCAGTAGTAGCAAGAGGTGAGGTGCTGAGGGACCGGCGGAGCACGAGGGGGCTTGCAGGTGATAAGAAGGCTCCCGGGACTACCTTGATGATACAATAATCGGCCACCCTCTGTGTACCTATCAGAGGAAAAGAATCCCGTGGAACCCAGCCATGAGGTCTGGGGTATGGGCATTTCTGCATAGAACTGATTTCTGCATGGCACTGAATTTAAGAGCTTTCAATGTAATGATCACAGCATGCTGGCAGGATGCCACCCTGCTTATTAAAATCCATCTAGTAGTTTCCAGCTGGTGCGTTAGAACACTTCCCCTGCCATGCTTGCTGGCTTAGCCCTCTGATGGAATACTCCATTGGACTCAGGTTGGTTTTTTTAATCCATTTTTAAAATGTGTTGAAGTCCTTCAAAGAAAAATCATACAGGCAAGTGCAATAAACATTTGTGAGGGGTTGTTGAATATTTTGTAAGATGTAATTTGTATTTCTAATTAAATAGGTGTGAGTATAAGATGTGGAAACTAGTCTTAAAAATAAACCATTTTTAACAGGATTTTTTTTTTTATGGTTCTCATAAGTGGATTCAGGAGTGTGCTTTAGAGTTTCCAAGCAGAAAGAGGAGGCATCTGTGTTGAAATTAGTGATTGACTGATTGATTTTTAGAACGGTCCATTTCTGGTATTTCTGATTTGCCACGATCTAACACAGTGATTCTCAAAGTGTGGTCCGAGGACCCAGGATCACCTGGGAACTGGTTAGAAATGCACATTCTCAGGCCCCATCCCAGACCTGCCAGAGCACATTCTGGGGAGAGGACTCAGCACTCAGTGCTTTACCAAACCTGGAGGTGATTCTGATGAAGGTGCCAGCGCGGGAACCACACAGGTGCCTGGCCCCTGCCCTCAGAGAAGCTAATCTAATTGGTCTCAGCTAATTTCCAGCCAAGGTTGAGAACTGTGGGAAGGTTTGCTTGGTATGTGCTGAAGGGAGCCTAAGAATCTTACTTACCAAGATGCCCAGGTGTGAGCAACTGGCAAGCCAGTTCCAATTGCTGAGCAAGCACTTCTGAGCAAGGTGGAAAGGGACTAGGTCAGAACAAACACAAGGGAAGACACCTGCTGACATTGCAACCTGAAGTTACCTCTTTTAGCATCCAGCTGAAGGGGCTGGGGAAGGATGCCCTGGGAGCACCTGGAAAATTCCACAAAGGGTGCTCCTACATTTCGTTCCTACACCTGGCCCACCAGGGGCGCCATGAGCCTGGGGAACCGGTCCAGACCCACAGCACAGCACAGCTCAGCTCGGTTCATCGTCCTGCCGAGCCATGTCCCAGCTCTGGTTTCCTTGTTAAAGGGCAGCTGGTCACTCGGCTCCCTGGAGAGAAGGTTAAAGGGTTCAAGGAAGGCTTGTCTATGCTTAGGCTTTCTAGGGAGGGTGGAAAGTTCCCCCAATACAGAAAGAAATGATCAGAGAGAGAAAACAAGGAAGGCTAAAGTCGGAGACATGGTATCTATTCACTGGATGAGAGACGGGCAAGTGGAAAGGCGGGGCAGAGGGGAGAGAGGAGGAGGACAAAGGCAGCTCTCTACCAAGGAACAAACTTTCTTGAAGCATTTAAGCCAGACCTTCTTTTGAAGTCACTGCACTCCCTGAAGCTGCCAGTGGCTAGCAGCCCGCCAGCCACTGTGAATTGAGTGTGTGATTTTTTTTCAGAAAGGCAAATGATGATTTGTGCTGGGCAGTTCCCCAAGTAGGGAAAGGAGCAGCAGAGAAGGGAGTCCAGGGGGTGGCAGGTCTACCGAGGCCCATCAGACTCAACAGTGGTGACCTATTTATTCTGACTTATTACCACTCGAGGAACATAAGGAAATATTTCTGTGCATTAGGAGATCGTCAGTAGGAAATGAAAGAAGTAGAAACAGGGGGCCTTTGAAGGCAGGGAGAATGTAGGAAGCTGGATGCATGAGTTGCGAAGCACAAACATTTCTTCACTGGAGCCGAGTCAGGAAACACCTAATGAGAAGCAGTGGCTTATTCCGAAAACGCAGTATCTTCAAGTGGACCTAAGCATTATTTTGCTTCCTTCTGATTGAAGGGTTCCTTTTTTTTAGTAGTTGTGCCGATTTCAAATTTAACCAACCTTTATATGCAAACAAGTTGTTTTATATTTGGTTTATTTTGTCTCTCCTTACATGACCTATGAGCCACATAGTTGTAAAAGGAGAGTTGTCTCATTTTCGTAACATTGTAGGCCTTACAGCCAGAATTGTTTTTCCTATGGTGAATGAAGTTCAGTGGTGTCTAACGTAAAAAAGCAATGCATTAGAAATAATTTTTATCAGCAGCAGCTATAGAAAGATTTCCATTGTATTTTTTAAAAAATTTATTCCAGTCATTTCACCACCAGCTAGTTTACCTATTTACCCAGGATTTGCTGAACTGGAACATGGGCTCTATACTATGTGGTCTCGTGTGGGTGCTCAAAGCTGGAGTGGAGGGTGGTGGAGGCTGGGGGTGAGTTATTTGGGGTGGGGGGCAGGGGGCATCAAGACTGTTCCCTGGGGGCTGTGGAGCATTTGCTTTTTCCCCTGTACCTGTGGCTACTAGCACCCTGCCTTTAGTCCTCGTGTTTAAAAAAGTGCTAACTGAATAAAAACCAAATGAATCAACCAAAAAAGTGGCTGAGATTGGAGTCCACTAAGTTTCTGAGTATGTGGAACTGACACCATTTCTGGGGAAAAGAGAAGGCTTTAACTTATATTAATAATAACAAGCTCATGATTAAATTGGGGGGAATCACATGATAGTCATTCAAAATATAAAAAATTAGTAACCTGGTTTGATATAAAGAAAACCATAGAACTTCAGTGGGGAAAACTTAAGAAACGTAAATGAAGAGACAAAGCATGCGCTTTAATTGAAAAAGTACATCTAGTAAAGAAGACAACATCTGCTTAGAGATTTAACAAAAGGGATAACAGAACTAAAAATTCCTGGGGAAAAGCAAACTGCAAATGTAAAAACTGGGTCAGGGGCAGTGAGGTGGAAATCTGCTAGTCACATGTTTAAATGTATTACCAAGTGAGTCGTTAAAACAATGCGATACTTGTTTAAATGTAAATATAAAATATAAACCAAGGGAGTAGAATAGATTCTAGAAACACATCCTTAATTTTGTAAAAATAGAACGTCTGATGAAGGAAAGGCCAGTAGAAAATTGAGAGAGAGAAATTCATCCATGCTGCTGGGATACTTGAACACCAATATGGAAAAAAGCAAAATTCAGTGATGAATATTTCCCAATGATATGGACAGCAGACTAAAATGCAGGTAACTCAAAGTTAAAATTAAAAAAAAGAAAACAGAATAATACAAAATGAACCAGAAAGCAATCAGTGTGCTTATCTGCAACCTCCCCTTTGAGGCCTCTTCATCTCAAGTCGAGCAACTCCGGTTGGCTTCCCTACTTCTTTTTTGTTCCCCACAAACATTTCTGCACTGGGCAGGCAGCATTATCTTTAAAAATATGGAAATTAGATGATATTACTGCCCCCTTCCCAAAGCTCTTTAATGGCTTCCCATGCCAGGCTCCTGGTGGCCTCAGAGCCTTGTACTCACTGTACCCTTCTGTTCAGATTGGTCAGGTGTTCTCTTCCCCAGACCCTCAGAGGGCTCATTTCCTTGCTTTATTCAGGTCTTTGCTCAAATAGCTCCTTCCAGGATTGCCTATTCCCAACCCACTCTTTCTCTGCATATCAGATACCCTGCCCACACTCAGTTTTAGCTTTCTTCATAGCCCTGATCAGTACTGAACATGATATTTCATGTCCATTTGTTGTCTGTCTCCTAGAATGTGAGCTCCAGGAGGACAGGGCTTCAGTGGCTGCAGAACTTGGCACAGCACCTGGCCCATGGCAGGAACTCAGTAATACCATGTGACCTGGCAACCCCACCACCACTAGGTACATACCCAAAAGAACTGAAAGCAGAGGCTTGAAATATTTGCACACTGATGTTCACAACAGTATTATTCATGCTTGCCAAAAGATGGAAGCAACCCAAGTGCCATCCATGGATGAGTTGGTAAATAAAAGGTGATATATATATATATACACACACACACACACACACACACGCACACAGTGGAATATTATTCAGCCGTGAAAAGGAGTGAAGTCCTGATACATGTGACAGCACCGATGAACCCTGAAGGCACCATGTTGAGTGAAATAAGCCAGACACAAAAGGATGAATTTTGTATGATCTCGCTGATTTGAAACAATTAGAATAAGCAAACTCGTGGAGTCAGGATCTAGAATATATATTATAAGGAGAGAGGATGGAGATAAGGAATGGGACATTAAGGCTTAAAATGTACAGGGTTCCTATCTGGAATGATGGACACATTTGATAATGGATGGTGGTGATGGTAACACAACATTGTGAACACAGTTAATGCCACTGAAATATATGTATCTGAATATGATTAAAAGGGGAGCTGTTAAATTATATGTGTGGTAATGGAATAAACTTTTTTTTAAAGCCCATGGAACTACACTACACAGTGAATCCTAAGTTAAGCCATGGACTTTAATTAATAATACAAATATTAAAGTGTACTATAATCGGTTGTAACAAATGTTCCACACCCATGCTGGGTATTGGTGGCAGGGTGGTATATGGGAATCCTGTATTTTATGCATGATTGTTCTATAAACCCACAACTTCTCTAATAAAGGAAGGTAAAAGAAAATATGACGGGTGGCTTTTGCTCATGCTGTCTTCTCTGTCTGCAGTTCCCTGCTCCTTGCCATCTGCCTAGTCAATTAGTACTTGACCTCTATTCAGGAATCAACCCAAGGCCCATGTGTGCGAGAGCCTTCTCCCACACTGCACGTGCTGCTCCTTTATTTGTGTTCCCTTGTGTAGCACACTGGCTGCCTTTGAAGAACCTTTCTGTATTGTACTTAAGTGTTTGCTTTGTGGACTTCTTCTGCCAACCACGTGTTCCCTGAGGACCGGCACATAAAATGTTCTCCGTGTGTGTTTGTAGTGGGAATGAGATGCAGAAAGAACTTGTTGAGATGAATTGAGAAATTGTGGCAAGCAGGTGTAACAGCAAAAGATTGGAAATTTGTGAATAATTTTCTGACTTTCAAAAAGCAAATGCATAATTGGGGAAATGAAAATCTAATTACCTTGACAGCCTTCACAAAGCACAGATTTTTAAATAAATTAGGGGCACTTGAGTAGGAAAGCCATCATCTTTGGTTACCAGCAAATATACACTAGATTCATAATAAACTATTTTTTATGAGAGTGTGAGACTGAGAAGTCAAAGAAACTTCATATTCATAGTGTCAGGATTTTAATTAAGGCTTTCTCAATGTTTTTATGACAAAGAGGAGAGAGGATGATCATAGCACATTGAGAGACTTTGGATTATATTTTGATAAATGTTCACTCTCATCTCCTTGACGATGGACAAAGTATACCTGACTTTGTGCTTGGCCGTGTAATTTGTTTTGGTAAATGTTATGCTTGATATTAATTCAGCTGGCCCTTCTTGCTCCCTGGGGATCCCTTGTGAGACGTGCTCCAGGGTAGCCACTGCCCCTCCAGCTTGGACTCCAAAATGAGACCTGTGGAGCAAAGCCACCTCAGCCAACCCACACATCTGTGGCTCTGAGAATAAATAGTTAAATGTCACTGAGTTGGTGGGGCAATATGTTATGCAGCATTGTTGAGGCAGTAGCTGACTGTTTTAATTTCCTAGGTTGCTCAAGCAAATACCATGCAATTGTTCAGCTTAAACAATGGGGATTTATTAGCTTACGATGTTGAGGCCAGAAATATGTCCAAATCTAGGTATTTTCAAGGCAATGCTTTCTCACCAAGACTGTGGCGTTCTGGGGTTGGCTGCCAAAGACCCCCGGTCCTTAACTTGTCATATGGCAAGGTACACGGTGGTCGTCCTCGTGGTCTCACCCTTCTCTTCTGAATTCCATTGATTTCAGCCTCTGCCCCCTCTGTGGCTTTCTCTCTCAATTTGAATTTCATTCTCTTGTAAAGACTCCAGTAATAGGATTAAGACCCATCCTGATTGAGGTGGGTCACACCTTAACTGAAATAACCTCATCAAAAGGTCCTCCTTACAGTGGGTTCACACCCACATGGATGGATTAAATTTAAGACCGTGTTTTTCTGGGGTACGTACAGCCTCCATCTGCCATGCTGTCCATTTCCGATGGTGGGGTTTGAGTACTCCAACCTGAACAACCAGGCTCCCAGTGGGAGCACAGCACTAGTAACAGCCCACAGAGTCATCCCATTTTCTTCTAATTTTTAAAATAAAATTTCTTAATGTTCCCTTTTAGTGTGGTTGGAAAAGAGAAGATGCAGCCGAGGCGTGGCATTGCCCTTTATCCACCGCCAGTTGCTGGTGCGTGGATAAAGGAACGCGAGGGTTCTCTTCTCCCGTGACGGTGAATCAGGGCAGTGAGTCAGTCGATGCGTAGACATTTCAGGAAGCAGATTTTGATGAAAAGAAACATTTTTCCAAAGGATGCCAAAATGGAGTGCCTCTAGGAGAGGTGACTGCTTGTAACTGCTGCAGTGGAGCCCAGCCCCACTTCCTCAAGGCCCCACTACCTCCCGGGTCCCTTTTAACTCTCAGATTCAGTGATTTTTAAAAATCGCTACCCCTGCTCAAAATATTTTTGAAAATGTCTCTGAGATGTTCATATTCAAAGGACTTGGCTGCACATGAGCATCTGCTGTTTTAAAAAGATAACTATTCTTGATTGAAGAGGGGTGTATAAAAGATGGTTTATTTTAAAATGTAAGAGAGACCTCGAAGGTGATTCCAAAAGATGCTGGAAGAGGATAATCTTAATTTGGTTTTGTAGAAACCAATCACATTGATACTTCTGTTTTTGTTGCTGATGATCCAATCCCTTTGTTTAAACAACATAAACAAATTTTTAAAACTGGTTTGATTTAACTGAATTTTGTCTTGGTAGCACTATATCCATAAAACAACATGCTCTTTGCCATTTTGTCTGACCTTCTTGACCTTCTCTGACTTGCCTATTTCCAGGGTCTCTTATAGTATCCTCCCATTTCTTTGCTCAGTTCAGGGTCTAACTCCTTTCTGAATCAATCCCCGATTGTTCTAGCAAGCTCTATTGACCTTGTACCCCCTCCCCCTCTTCCCCATATAGCTCCCGTTTTGGCATTTAACTGTGTGCTGTTTTGCATTGCTTGTGAATTGTTCCATGGATTGCTTTTGTCCATCCGACTAGATATGGAGTTTCCTGAAGATAATCACCATGCTCTATACTTTTGCAAACTTCCCCTTATTTTGAGTCTACTAAGACCACTCAGTGTGACGGATTTGGGTGGAAGCTTTTTCTACAATCTTCATTTAATTTGTAGGTTCGCTTTATGCAAGTCTGGTTTCATTGGAAGAAAAGGCATCTGATTCTTACGTTCTTTTTGTCTGCTTTTGCAGAACTTCCTGGTGAGAGAACGTTTGCTGTTTGTGGGTGACCAAGATTTCACCCTACATGCTTATAAAAATAGTTCATTTATTAAGAATTTAGTATATCTTTGCTGGTAGCTAGAAATCAGACTTTTGGAGACCATTAATGTAAAAGAAGCATGACTAGAGTCAGATTCTGATTTTATTGTAATTAATAACAATTAATAAACATTGCATTGAAAAGTTTTCTGAGCTTCAGCTACTCACAAAATGAGTGTTGTATCTAAGAAACACATTTTCAATAGAAGAGAATAATTTAACAGTCTCTTAAGTTTCGATTCAAAATTTAACCAAATGTAATTTTCTTCAGTTTAGCTGCAGACAGTAAGATTGTATTTTGTGAATCTACTTTATTTCCACCTATTACCCGACATACAGAGTGCATTTATGGTTGGTTAAAAGCTCTTTCTATCTGTCTAAACTCATTTCTTCACCAGAAGGATCATCTGTGCATGAATACATACTGTTAATCCCTTGAGTTGGTTCTATACTATTATAAATAATATTCTCACATAATCGTATTTCTGATCAACCAAGAATTTATCTGGTCATATTTCTTTTATAGACATTGGTTTGGAGAAAGAAATATTTACTGTATCTATCTTTCAAAATGTTTACAGGTTCACTGCAGTTGTTTGATACACATACAAAAATTGAATTAGTTTAAAAAATTCTAATTAAATCCTGGAATTTTAAAGTGTATTAAAATTCATGTAGTGATATTTGGATAAAATGTGGAAATGAGGTTTTCTGCCTTATGGTTTGAGTATTAGAGAGAGTAAGGGCTTATATGTGGGTGCCTCAGTTTCCTGATCTATAACATGGATTCAGTGAGATTACTTAACCTCCTAAATTTGAAGTTTAAATAAGTTCAATACATGTGAAAAGCATTTAGAGCTGTCCTCAGCAGGCAGGAAGCTGTAAGTAAATGCTTGTTGATATTGCTGCTATATGTGCACGTATTTAGTGAGTGCTGGGCTCATAATTCTTACTTATGCACAGCAAATGCCAGCTGTCATTATTATGATTACATATTATTAATTTTATTAGTTTATTAATAATCCCAATAACGGGCTTGTGATTTTCAAAGCATGTGAAAAGAAAAAGGAAGTCTCTGAGAGGGTGTGGAACTGAAGAAAAAACTGTAGTTAGACTGTCATTAGAGGTCGTATAATAAACTTGATTCTCCACGATGCTGCCTGTTAAATAGAGGGCACCATTTAATCTGGAGACTTTAACACACAGCTCTTTATGAAGGGGGGTTTAAAGTAGAATGCTGGCTGTCTCTCCTTCAGAGGAATCATTGTCCCAGTTTAAATCCCCAAAGATACTCAGATGCTAAGGGGAAATCAAATTTTGGGGAGGAGACTCTTGAGGAAATTTTAAGTCGTGAATTTGAACATGTTAAAGCGTTCATTGTCTTTCTTAATTTTAGAGATTAAGTGGCTTTTGGGTATCCAAAGTTGGGGGTTCAGCAAATGTCTGGTTTTCTGGCTTTATTATTTTATAAGTAGTGTTAAAGTAATGAGACCAATCCCTAAATCAGGAAAACCGGTTCCTCAATCTTACGGTCACACCACACAGTTTTGGTACTTTACTCACTGTGAGAAAGAACTCATATTGCGTTTCGTTAATGACATTTTTAGCAGGACACTAGGGTGGTGAACTAAAACCCAACTTTGGTTTCATTTTTATAAGGATTCTTTATTTGTAAAGATAACACGTTAAAAGAATACTTTAATTTCTGAGTCTTTAAAGAAGGGAGAACATATCAATTGATATTTAAATGGTAACCAGGTAGAGTTGCTTAATGCATATAGGTTTTCATAATTTGTTTTATTAATTAGCATGAATCTATAAATTAAAAATATGATTGGCTGGAGCAGTGTTGCATACTGATAGATTCTTAATTTATACAGACATATTCATTCATTCATTCATTCACTGGACACTTAGGGAGTATCTGCTGTGTCCTGGGCACTACAGGGCACTGGTGAGCAAGACAAAGCTGCTGCCCACCTCTTACCGATCAGATCAGTAAGTCCTGCCTGAGATCCAAAAGCTGCACTAAGGAACATATTTCAGACATGAAACCACTGCCTAATGTGAAGTGTTAGAACTTCAAGTATAGAAGATAAGTCAGCATTTCAAATGTTTCATATTTATTGCCAGTGCAGGGAGAATCTTTACTTAAAATTTGGCCCAGCAAAGTCTCAATCTGTGTCTTTGAAAGATTACTGAAACCTTATAAATGACCTAGTACCACTGTGTGTTATTAGCTATATTTTAATAGATTTCTAAGTTTATATGATATGAGTATAATTGCTAGATTTAGGCATTATTAGTCTGTTGTGATGGAATCCTTAATTTTTTTTCAAATTAAGTATATCATTTTAAAAACTCATTTTAGAGAGTACTAAGTCCTGAACTCTATAAAATGATTACTTCTCCTTTGATGATTTTGTTCTTGGGTTAGAGAAGCATCAGATTTTAGAACTTGAAAGCGCCTTATATGTTCTCTCAATTGTCCTGCTTCCAAATCTCTGTCTTGAAAAAAAAAAAAAAGTCAAAGAGCATTTCTGCTCCAACCCCTCTATTAAACATTTTACAATTTGGAAGTGATCTCACAGTGGGACTTGGCCTGGCGTTGATTATTTTTTATTCATTTATTCATACACAGCCGAGCTGCAGTTGAAGTGACATGCCAGCTCTCAGGTGCTGCGCTTAGACTGGGTGAGAAGGGCCCAGCACAGTCATGAAAGGCGTTGCTGGGCCAAGCAGCTGGCCTTGTCTTTCCCTGGCTCTCCCATTGGCTGTGCTTGACCAAGCCTGGGCGCTGGTCTTTCCTGCGCAAAACCACCTTCTTAAATCAGATTCTAGACCTGGGGCTGAAGCAGAAAGAAGGTTCCATGCGTGGCCTGCCTTTTGGCCTCAGTACTCATCCAACACTACTGGAGGAAGGCTACCTGGCACTGAGAACAGGTAATCTGTGCCCAACAAGGGGGGTGAAACTCACAAGCACGATGTTGTGTGAAAGAAGACAGAAAAAAACAAAAAAGCTCAAGGAGCAAACTAAGGGGCCAGGATGAGTGGTCAGAACAGTGACTATTTGGAGGAGGGTTTCTTGGGTGCTGGCAATGTTCTGTTTCTCCATCTGGGTTCCCTGGGATGGTCACTTAGTGAAAATTCATTCATCTGTACATGTAGGATATGTGATGCTTTCTCGATAATCTTTTTTTCTTAAGGTTGAAAATACTTTTTTAGTACCTGAGTCCTTGAGTGAGAACTGAAACTTTAACACCAGCCCATACCTCCCTGCCTGAATTCAATAACGGAAGTATTGAATTTTAAATTACCCAACATCTCATTTGATTTAAGACCTGCACTGAATAACTCCCTACTCCCCTGACTATAGTTAATTTAAGACTCTTTTACTGCCAACATTTATACCATTTATTGATATGAATTTCTTGACAGTAGCTTGAGGCTAATTGTATAAAATATTCTCTTGGGGTCCAAAAATAGTCAATCCACTTCTCAAATGACCTACCCATTCCTCAAACTTCCCTAATCCATGCTCAATAAACCTAAGGCAAGACAGCATTGTGTGATGAAGATTTTGAATATATCTATATATATTCCACTCACCCCCGGGGAGCTATCAAGAAACTTAGGGAAGGAAATGGTCAGCAGACTGCTGGAAAAGTCACATTACAGTTTTCGAGATGTTCATCACACCCCAAGGCTATGTTTTGTACAAAAGATGAAATTAAGAGATTGTGAGTAACAGGCTTGTATCTTGGGATTGATTTTTTTTTATGATGTTTTAATTCATAGCATCTTTAAAACATATATGAAGAGACATTTTAGAGATTTGGGAAAAATTGATTTAACCCAGCCACACTTATGTTTCCTCGATGGAAATTATATATTGAATAACAGTCTCCATATGTGTATGCACGTGTGCATTTTGACTAATTAAGCTGCTCAGTAAATGGCTCTTATTCCAAATTTGCATGATATTCTTTGTGTACCTTAACACTGACTTGGAGGAAAAGAGAGACATGGATAGAAAACTTAGGGGCTGATTTCAGAGAAACAACCCAGTAGTGCCTCAAGAATAGTTATGTCATTGCTGTTATTAATTAATTGGTTGTAGGTTGCATTCCTGGATATTTAAAAATCATGTTTCTGAATGTATGTGCATGAGGCACTGTAGAGCAAACAGACCAGTTAAATGGCTTGGTTTTCCCAGTCGTTTGAAGATGGCTTGAATTCTGGAAGCGTTACATCAAACACGCCATCTGTTTCCTCCTGATTGTGTGCGACTCTAAGTTGTTATGATTGATTTCTCCTCCACTTGGAAACTAATGTGAAAATACAAAAATTAAAAAATAAGCTCTGACAAAATGGGTGGCGAGTGCCTTTCACGGTGGGCACGGTTTTCTGGTGCGTCTTGGTGAAGGAGGAAGTGAGGGTGACTATAAGCTGCGTAGATTTGTTTTCTTCTCATAGCTCTTTACTGGCGGCAGCACAGAGGGGAAGTCCATCTTCCCCCTTCACATGACACAGCCTCCTCAGAGGCCCCGGGTTGCATGCTGCACATCCCAGCCCAGGTGCTCCTGGGGGACAGAACGAGGTGAGTATGGCAGGCTGGGAGAAGGAGAGGTGAGCAGTGAATGGTGTAGGCTGCACAAGTGTCCCTGTGTTTCCCTTTCTCTCTCTTCTCTGGGTGACAGTTGGACTCCTGACACCTGAAGATTTAGCTCTCAGAAATGCAATTCTACACTTAACGAAAGAGCTCTGGAAAGCTAAAAATGAATACGAGAGCTTCTGCCTTTTACAGGCTGTGGATGGCACAGGCTTCTCCTAGTCTTCTAAGAATGCTACAGACTCTCCCAGTGAATAGAGTGAATCAGTTTAATAGCGTTTCTTCAGCCACTCTTGTGAACGACTATGAACTTTTAAGAGAGAAAGGGTACACTTGAGCTGCTGAAATTAAATAAAATTTATTTATTGTTTTGCTGCAAACCAGATATGCTTGCTTTACTTATATTGGCTTATAAAAGAGCAACTGTGGTCTTAGGGATAAAGCATGGCCTTTCATAAGCAGCCCTAAATGCTAATCCTATGTTGCTTTCTTATTATGTGACCTTAAGCATATAATAAACATGCTTAAACTCTATGAGCCTCGGTTTTATCATATTTTAAGTGGTACTAATGAACCACCTTGCAAATTAGATACCAGCTATGAGACTGTGAGGAGGGAACACGTCCCCTTAGGAGCCAGTCATTCGGGAGACCTGAGAGCTGTGACGTCACATCTCTTCTGGAGCATCCTTGGACTTAAGGCATGAAGGTGGTGGAGCTGTCACGACTCGGGACTTGGTCCAGCTTCTCTCAATGGAAAGAGTGTCACTTGCCAAGCACAGCAGCATTATCAGTTTCCTTTCTCCCAAAGAGTAACAGACAGGACAGAACTTCCCGGTTTATTTTAGGAAAGCCTCCAGCCACTTCCCCTCCCTTCCTCCTGGTGTGTGGTTGTTTATTTGAACTTGAGACTTCCTGAGACTTAGAAGATGTTTTTGGCTTGAACACGAAATTTGGCAGTTCCATGAAATTTGGAACTCTGGTCAATGCAAGTCTCCCAGGCTAAGGAAGGAAACACCCCTGCTCTGCAGATAAATTGGCAGGGCGTGGCACTTTCCCCCAGTTGGTAGCAGCCTTTCTGTAAGAGCAAGGGGCATTTTCTTCTGCCACCCCGGCTTTGCCTGTTTCTAGCTTGGTCGGAGGGCAAAGCAAGGCTCAGCGTCACATTCCCATGGGGCTCAATCTCTGCCTATTGAGTTGGAGGAGGAGCCCTGGCAGGTCCTGGAGGTGAGAGTAGAGCCTGCAGATTGGTGACTGAGGGCTCCTTTCTGAACTGGACGCCTATGTGGTCTGCCCGCGCCAGCAGCAAGCAGCTGGAGAACCGTTAACAGTAGCGAGAACTTGGAACTGGGAAACTCAAGACAAAGAGCAGGAACTGTTGCGGGGAAGTGCTCCCTACTTGCTGAGCATCCCGTGGGATCTCAGAAGAGGTGGACTTGGCTATCTTTTTGGCCTTCCTTCATGAGCTGGTAAAATCCAAGGTAGCCAGAGGATGTGTTCACCGGTTTCGGATGTCAAAGAAGAGCGCACATCAGTGTCCTGGGCGCCTCCCCACTCCGGGTTCCTCCTGTCTGCCTTGCTTTAGACTCTCCGAGAAAACGGAGAGCTGAAGGAAGGGTGGAAATTGCCTTGCCGTTCCGTGAGCGAGCCCCCCAGGAATGTTAACCTCCTCTTCTGCTGAGTGACTCGTGCAAGGACAGAACCTCATGGCAGAGAAGGGAACGTCACGCGGAGCGCGGAGAGGTTCCCAGCGCTGGCTCTGGCTGCTGCCTCGGAGGCGCCGCGGGGCCGCGGGGCGCTGGCCGCCGGGTGAGGCTGGGTGCGGGGCCCTGCGGGGCTCCGGGCGCGGGGCGCTGGGCCCGGGGCGGGCAGCCGCGCCTTCCATAACAATCCTGCCCACACGGGGCCAGCAAAAGGAGTTGTGCTGGTTGCAAGACTTTTTAAAAGAAGGTTGGGAAACGATGTGTTGAGCAGTCTTCACCTGAAGCCTGGCTGCCAATCTAATTGGGGGGGGGGGTGGGGAAGGCGTGCGGTTATGTCAGGGTGCGGTTTTGTTTTCTGGTTCTGATGGATATGGATTTATGAATTTCTATTTTGAATGAAAGAGTAGAAGGAGGTCGGCTTGGTAAATCGCTAAAAGAGGAGAACCCTCCGGCAAGTGGAGGTTTGTGTGCAGTTGCCCTTTTATTTTCCCACGAGGGGCAATTCTGTCTGTGGAAGAATAAAATTGTCTCCACTTCCTGTCCCTACCCGGTGGCTGAATCCCGGGTCACAGTTTATAGTCTTTGTGGCCAGATACAAATGAACCAGCCTTGGGCGATCAGAAAAAGTTTCTCACCCGCAAAATAATGCAGGCTGTCCTCAATGCAGTATTTTTCATTCTTGCGGTGCCATTTTTAACTAGAAGATAGTGACAAGAGCTTTAAACGTTTGCTCGGCCAGACGGTAGAATTTAAATGCTTACACATCTCAAAATAGTATTTTTACAAATGATCTTTCAAAGGAGAAAGTACATTCTAATAAACTGCCTGAATCTGAAAAAAGAGCTTCCCTCGTGCCTAATTTCAGGTGGTGGGGGTGAGGGAGGTTGTTTCTTCATCCCTCATGGTAGCAAATGCTGTCCCTCTCCCACTTTCAGGGACTTGGAGACCCGGAGGGCTCCCGGGAGGCGGGGTGGGGGGGCCACTTACCTCTGTGACGTCAGGCACGTTGTTGGGCCTCAGGCAGTGGAATCTGTTCCCCAGACACGGTGCCCTGATGAAGACCCCGTTCCAAGTTATGTGCAAGGCATTAGAAGGAAAAGGGCAGAGCCAGCCCCTTGCACCTTTCTTGGAATTGGCTCTTCAAGATGGTTTTGTGTGTGTGTGTGTGTGTGTGTTTAAACCCCTTTTAACTAAAGAGTGCACTTCCTTTGGGGGCAGGTGCGATTAAGGGAACCTTAATCAGGTTAGAAGCAGGTGCGATTAAGGGAGCATCCGTGGCAGACTGGTGAACTGGAAGGTGGGACAGTGGGCAGGACGGGGAAAGGCTGGGAAAGGCCCTGGCGTTGCTGGGGAAGGTGGTGTGAATGCCGGAGTCAGGTGCAAGAGCTCCCCTCAAGTACGTTCACCTTTTTTTCTTTTAACGTTTGCTTTGGGGCTTGAAGAGAATGCGTCTATCTAAATACGTTTCCTATTGAGATACACTGGTTGTTGAGCCATACCTTCCCTGATTCAGTTCAAATCATTCGGGGTTAAAAGGGCCTTGACCTTTTATTTCAGTGTCCACCGATTTCTGCCCCAAGGCAGAGTTCACATCATGGTAGGTGGGTAATGAACCTGCGCTCTGTGCCTCTTCCTTCCACTGCCCAGGTCCTCTGTCTCAGATGGCACCGGAGGCCAGTTCCAGTGGGAGGGTCTCAGGAATTGACCAATCCAAAGCCACTGTGGCCATCAGCAGAGGACCAGCTCACAGGCTCCAGCTCTGTTAGGGTGGTGCCGAGGGCTCCACGGACTCTGAAGGGGGGGGGGGCTGTAAACCATGGACCCGGCGCCCTGGGAGGCCACATAAGAGAGAGCTGACAGTGTGGCTGAGTCCAGCTCCACACACCCACCTTCCCCTGCAAGCTGTGTGTCCTGGGCAAGTGGACTTGTCCCTCTGTGAAACGGGGATACCACCAGGTTTCTTGCTGCTTCTGGGGCATGAAATGAATTCAGTGGTCATTTTACAGTCCTCAGAGCATGCTCTGGTATGCCACAGATGGCAGCCGTAAGTGCTCTATGTCTTATGTTCGGGATTCCATTATATTCTATCTTTTAAAAAAGTTTTATTCACACATCATAATACCCAACTGAAGTAAAAACGTCAGTGGTTCCTGGTATAATTGCATAGCCACGCATTTGCCACCAAAATTCATATGAAGACATTTCTTTTCTCCTGCATAGGGGTTCCATTATACTCTTATCGAAGGAAGTATCATTTAAAAAATGTTCACTTTTACTGAATTAACATTCTTTTCTTGGCTGGAATGTCCACACTGGGTGAGATGATGTGGTCTTGTGCATGGGGGCTGCTTAAATTCCGCTCTTCAATTTAAAATATAAAGAAATGTGAATCCTGATGTACCCAATCCCATCAGCTTCTTAAAGTAGTGCATTGTGTCTCCAACTTCCATGTGCATATAAATCGCCTATGGATCCTGCCGAATTGCAGATTCTGATACACTTAGCCTGGCGTAGGGCATGAGACAGCATCGCCAGCAAGCCCCCGAGCCGTGCCCACAGACCACGCTTGGAGAAGCCATGTCACTGACCACATACTCCTATGTGGTCAGTGAGACACTTGATTTCCATGAGCAGGGATTCCTCTTGTGCCTGGCTCAGCTAGTTATAGAGTTAAGAGATATGATTTGTTACATGTTATCATCTTGTGGTTCATTGGTTTTGGTCCTGCCCAGTGGGGATGTCTCAGGACATCCTCCCAGACCTACTTATTTCCTTCAAGCAAGAGCTGGATGCTCTCTGGTTTTTTCTATCCTTTTGCATTCATCACCTTTTTAGAGAGGGAAGGAGGGATGGGTAGACTATGGACACATCTTCTGTTTTTCTAGGATGGAGCCTAACACAGAGTAGGTACACTTGAGGGTCAGCAGGCCCATCGTATAGGAAAGTACATGAGATAAGAAAGTGAGTTGTTTGGACTTATTAGGTGCAGGATGCCAGGGGACATTTATGAGGGACTCTAGTGGGTCTAGACTAGAAGAGATCTAGACTAGAAGAGATCTAGTCTAGAGATGGATATGGGAGTCACTGGCATCTAAACATCAAATAAAGCCATGAGAATAGGGAGGTAGAGGGTGGAGGGTGCCAGCTGAGACTAGAAATAGACAGAACCTGGAGATCCTGGCCCTTAGGCACGGACAAAGGGGCCTCCAAAGTGTGTGTGGGGGGCGGGGGGGGGGGGGTGGGGGGGTGGGGAATCAAGAGCATCTGATGCTACAGAGCCCAAGGGAAGAGAACACATAGGAAGAGTTTTAATGAAATAAGGGCTGAGAAGTGTCTATTGAGTTTAGCAACAGAAGGTTTTAGCTTGCCTCAGGGAGAGTAGTTTCTGGTCGGCTGTGCAGCAGAAGCCAGATGATGGGGAGTGGAGGGGTGATGGAAAAATGGATGGGAGGTGAGCAAGTAGAGAAAGCAGGTGGAGGTGTCATTTTCAAAACTTTTGAACTTGAAGGGGTTTCTTGGGAGAATGAAGTGTTGGGTCAAGGGAGGATTTTCTGTTGTTGCTAATATGCGCTTTGGAAGAAGCTATTGAAAATGTTGGGAGATACGTGGGAGAGAGAAAAGCAGGAAATCCAGAGCACAGGTGGTACAAGGAGCTTTCAGCAGGAAGAAAGACCCCTTTTTCCCAGAAATGGAAGGGAAAGGATGGGTGCTGGTCTATTCAGGCTGATAGTTTAGAGACAGGTAGAAGAGGAAGTTCTCCCCTGAAGGCTTCTGTCTTCTCTGTAAAATAGGACACTGGGGGTAGATGATAGCATGGACATTCTAAAGAGAATAGAGGGAGTTTACAGGCCCTGTGGAGAAAACATGTATGCATGTGAGAGAGAGAGAGAGAATGGATCAGTGACCTGAAGTGAAAAAGGAAGCTAATCAGGGAGTCAGGGAATCACGCTGCTCCAAAGGCGATTCAGAGAGTCTGTTGAGTATGAGAACATGGGCATGGCAGAGGGGTCTTTGTGATACAAGGATAAGGTTGATTATAGTTTGTGTGCTCAGGGTAAAGACGATAGGTTGCTTTGTAGATAGCAGTAAACATGATAGCATCGCAAGGACTCCAGGAAGGAGGTAGGCCATAGATTAACATCCCACGCGGAGAAGGGTCTGATCTCTTAAATGCACTGACCCTCCACACATTCCCCCTTCTGTCGGGAGGTCAGCTTAAACACTAACTGACCCAGGGCATGCAAGCAGGGGCGTGCTTTCAAGTTTTACAAAGACTTAGGAAATGGCTCGGCCCTAGGTCCCTACATAGCTAGTTGAGCACCAAGAGCTCAGTTGAGGGGGGGACAGTGGCTTATAGGCGCACCCAAAGATTTGCCTTGGTGTGATTTGGGGGTGGGGTGGGGCAGCAGTTGAGATGAAGATGCAGAAAAGGTGACAGGTAGTTTGAGCTGGACTTAGTTTTCCCAGGTGAGTGCAATGGAAGGATCTGGGGCAAGGGGCTGGAGGAGAGTGTCTAGAGTGACTGAGATGTTTGAAACGTTATTTTAAGCTTCACGGAAGACTGAGGTGAGGTCTATATATGTGTCTGTGACTCAGAAATAAAGTCTAGCCTGGAGCTGACAAATGGGTGAAGCCATTAGAAAGGATAAGATGACTAGATGTCTCTTTTGAAGAGACAGAGGTGCAAGGATGGAATCCATTGAAACATCAGCATTTAAAGTATGAAACTGACTTGAAAGAATAACCAACAAATAAGGACATTTGCCACAGAAGTCCAAGAAGGGGACAGTTTTAAGGAGGGTGTAGTCAGTTTATGTCAGAGAAGTTAGGAGAAGTATTCATCTATTTCCCATGGCATTTGACAATTACGTCATAGTGATCCTAACAAAAGCACTTCAGTAGAGTCGTGGGAGAAGCTTGACTTCTGAATACCGTATATTTGACAGAATGCATAGAGCAAAGGACATGGGCCTTGGAACCAGACAGATGCAAGTTCAAACCCCAGCCCAACCGTTTATGGGGTGTGTCACCTTAGACACGCTGCATTTTGTCCTTGTCTGTGGTGACAGTGGTAGCATAAGATCTGCCTAACAAGGCCCTTACGGTTAAGTGTGTCTGGCATGGGGATACTGCTCTGATAAGAATATATGCTACTGTGTTGTTTGCATAGAAACACTTAAATGATTGTTTTCAGTTGGTTCTATCTCATGAGTAATAAAAGGAATTATAGCAATTTAGGCCTTGTACATTGTGGTGAGTATATTGGTGGCATACATTTAAATCCTGGGTTGTGAACTAAAAATTTCTGAAAGTACCTCATTAATCTTTTTGATGTCAAACAAACAGACCTTCTCTTGGGAGCAGAAGTAAAAATAAAGCTCTGGTAAAATTATAGCTGCAAGTCCTTTCAAGCCTGATGACCAGGACCGAATTGGGCCATGGGTTTGGCTCCCTGAAACTTACATTGCTGAGCCATTATTTAGCCATAAAGTTGAGATAAGAAGGAACAATGATGCCATCTGACAGGTGTGGCTTCTCCTTTATTGCGCTCATTAGAAAGCTTTTACTCTATTATATCATTTGCTCTACCCATGGGTGATGGATAGTTAAGTACTTTATGACACATTTGTGGCCCAGGTAAATGCTGTATGCTGTATTGTGCAGCTACTTGTGCCTGCTTACATGTTTCTCACCTGGCATTACATGGCTAAGTTCCCTTGACTTACTACAGCAACAGCCAAGCTCTCAGGTATATGTTACTTGACTTTCACTTGTTCCTCAAAAGCTGTCCCAAACCTCTCCCCTTCTTCCTGCCCGTGAATTTCTCCCTGGCTCCTTCCTTACACCACCCATCCACACATCTGTGGCTGGGTCAGGCTGGCTTCTTCGTCTCCCTCGAGAATTCTCCTCGGCAGCCACAGATGCTTTCCTTGGGTTGAGCCTAAAAAGGTGTCTCAGGTCGGAAGCCTGGAACAGTCGAGCCAGGTTAGGAGACAATCAAAAAGAGCCAACTCTCAAACTGCAGGTAGAAGAGAAGCCTTCTTGCTATCAGAAGAGATTGTACAGGGAGAAAAAAATAGTTTTAGGATGGTAGGTGCGTCTGGAAGTGGAGGTGATCAATTTGTTAAATGGAAGTTAAGGATAATCTCTTGAATGGCAACTACTGCTCTGTTCTACAATGAAACTTGAGACTTTTAGACACAGAACACAACCTAAGATGGGTATTATGTTTCACAGGGAGGAGTTTCCATTCTGACTTTTCTGCTCTGGGGCATTTGGGACAAATTCCAATTAAGTCAAGAAAAATTTATTGTTTTACTTATAACTTAAAAATTCTGTTTATAGGAACATAGTTGAGGTTGGTTTAGAATATTCAGAAGCTTTTCAAACATGGCAGAGAAAATTGTAAATAGAACCAGAATTAATTAAAAGAAGCAGGAATATTAATTATGGGCAATTTGAGGTGAGTTGATCACTGCAAGTGAGTGCTAAATTTACCACTGAGCTTCCTAGTAGCTAATGCAAAAAGGGAAAATGTTTAGATATGAGAACACATGCAAGTGGATTAGAAAGAAAAAAATATTCTTCTGGAAAGATTTCTAGGAGAAACTAATACCTTAGCTATTTGCAGTAAGACACTCAGTGGATGGTGTCTTTGGATTTTTTTTTCTTTCTTTCTTTTGGAAAACAGAAAGGACATTTCTTAGCAGTCATCTAAAAATGTTGAAAATGTAACACTGAATCTCAGAGAGGACCTTTTCGAAGAACACCAAGGTAATAATATGGTATAAGCATTCTGCTTTGGAACACTCCACTTAGGCAAGGAGAGAGCTCACTTTTGACAGTTAAAATTTAACATGTCCCTTCGACCATCTTTCTCAAATGAAACATCTTCAGCAAGCAACTTTTGAGAAGGCCCCTGGTGTTTCACACATCTGACTTGGGCTGCAGAGCTGATGTCCTGTTGGGAATATCAGGAGGCAGGTTTATGCACAGACCAGAGGCTGCCCCATGTTTACACACAGGCCAGAGAAATAGCCCAACATTTTTCTTCAAGTTGCTTTAAATTTGAACAGGCAAATATAAAGTCAAAACTTTTGCCATTGGATTAATTAGATCTTAACTGGATAAATGAAGTCTTGCCCCAAATTGCTTTTATTTGCAAATTTGAAAAAAAAATCAGTTTTTCAGAAGTTACAATAAGCAGAAGATTTAAAAAGGAATTTGTAAGGTGGAATTCCTTGTTACCGCTGGTACTCTCTTCAATCTTTTCAAACAACCCAAATGAGAGTTAGTGAGGTTTGTGAAGGCAAGAGGAGAGTTTGTTGTTTATTTTCAAAGTGTGTTTATTCAGAGGAAAAATACTTGCATGAGACCTTTCCTTCTGGACTCTAGCTGAACTTCTTCAGAAAAAGAGACCTAATGGTCTGATGAAATCTGGTGACTTTTTTTTTTTTTTTAAATTTCAGACAACTTGACCGAAGTCACTTCTTCTAGCCTCCTCCCCCACACTTCCCATTTTCCCCAGGCCCACTTGGGAATACTTTGCTCAAGACCCAGGGAAGATATAAGACAGGAGGCACCAGCAGGCCCTGCCTCTGGGCTTCCCACTGTGAGCTGGGGGAAGGAGGAGCCCTGCACACTTGCCCACACCTTGCTCCCCTCCAGGCCTCCGTGCATCTGTGGAAAACGATGCCCTTCCTCAAGCACGATCACCAACCCCTGCCGCAGGGTTTTGTCTAGAGCGAGTAGCAGGAATTTCCCTCCATATGGGCTGGTTTTAAATTTATGTCCTCTATTACCTTGATTGCTGAGCATAAAGAGTAAAGAAAAAAATCTTTCCAACTGTCCATCTTATGCGCCGAAGACTTCATTTCTAGACTAGATTCTGACTCTTTGGAGTTGAGACCATGTAGTGGGAAGGAGCAGGGCGGGCTGTGTCAGCGTCTGTTTATCTGGGCTCTGAAAGAGGATACCTGGGTGGGGAGGGGCCGAGGGGGAAGGAAGTAGTCTTTGTACCTCAAACTAGGTTAGAGACAGACAGAGTGAATGAAAAGCTGAAAAGGGGCAAGAGGAGTATTGGAAGACGTGCTTTGTTCACCTGTCTTTAGATGGATCCAGCTTCGGCTTCTGTTTCTGTTTGTTCCCTCAAATGATCAGTTGTGCCCAGAGCACTGGGACTTTAACACATGGAAAAAGATAGCGGCAGCACAGAATTTCTCTTAATAGTGTTGTCTGACTTAACTTTTCCAACAGCTGTGCTTTCTTCTCCTAGGCAGTGTGGAAAAATTAACTACATTTAGTCATCCTGTTGCCCAAGAAAAAGCAAAGGGAGCCATACCTGCAGGGGTGTCCCTTTTGCCTTGAACAAGAGGCTAAAGATGGCTCAGACTTTTTCCTTTTTATTTAAGTCACTGTCAGTAGATCCAGTAAGTCTGCCTGGTGTGGTCTGTGTAGATAAATATGCAGGGTGGAGTCTGCAGGAGAGTAATTCACTTTTAATGCTTCATTCTAGTTAAAGGGTGAAATGAAAGTAAAACCTCATGCAGATTTTAGGGAGCAAAGTTCAGTCCTATAAAGCTAATGGGTAACCATAAGAAAGCAGCATGATTGAAATGCAGGGAAGAGAATGTAGATGGTTTTCCCCTTTTGTGATTCTCAGTCATGGGAGACAGAAATCGTATACGAATTTCAGTGGCAGAAATGAAAAACTACTATATTTATTCCGAGTGGTGTTCCTGGCTGCTTTCTGCTGCCGAGGGTAAGTCCTTTGGATTCCTAAATTGACGCCGTGCCTTTATGGTTCATTTACAGGAAATATACTTGGACGCAGTCAGGAAACTGAGTTGTGGTTGTGGCTACTGTCAATTAAATAGCTGGATTGCACGATGTGGAGATGAGTTTTATAGATTTCTTGTTTGGGGCATCAGAAGATATCGTCAAAAAATCACTTGTAGTATATCTCCTCTTGGAACATATACTACATACCTCAGTGTGGAGCACCTCAGGGACTGAGGATTAAGATTAAAGGAAATTTTTACCCCAGATTTCCATTTGACTCCAGTTTCTGAGTTTCCAAAAGCAAATGATTGTCTTTTGGCTAATAAGGTAAACTTCATGTCTCGGTCTAAACTTCAGAAGACTGACTTCAGTAAGCACCAAGCCCATCGAAACTGCATTTGGACCAAATCCTGAGAAGTTGATATATGAAGCTCCTCATTTGCAAATGCAAAGCAGAATAGAAATCATTAGCTAAATGGTTTAGTTGTTCCCTTGACAAAGTGGTGCACCGTGAAATTTATTTGAAGATCTGGCTTCCTCATACATTTAAACATGGCTCGATTGAGAGAGAACTTCATCCGCAGTCATCTCTCCAGGGAAGTATAAATCCCAGGGGATCTTCATATCAGCAGAGTCCCCCATGACCATGCATGGGGCTAAGCAAGTCTCCTGTCCCAGAAGGGAATTCCTCTGTTCAACTCTGATACTCAGATAATTTACTGGAGTGTGATGGAGAACATCATTCCTTTATTGGCTGAATTTCATCTTCTTTGTGTTGAAGAACTCTGTCCATCGCACAGTATTTATGAATAAAGGACACCAATGACTGGGAAGACATTTGAAAGTCTTAGTGAAGACAAGAAACATTAGATGCTAAATTGGTATTTCATTTGGCCCAGGAGTTCGAAGTTATCATCAGATATGGAACTTTGCCATGTGGAAAAACTTCACATTCACTCTCTCATCTGAACTTTACCATGACCACATAATCTCCATCTTACAGATGTGAAGAATCAAGTCCTAATTGTCAAAAATAATCTTGCCCACCCAAGACGGCTGTCAGGAGTGTATACAGTAAGTACTACACCAGAAAGCCGTTAGAGTAGTACCTGGAACATGCAGGTTCTCAGGAAATGTTAGTTACCACTGCTCCTGTTCTATTCAAACCTAAATTTCTTCCAAGTTTTAAATACTTAGAACTTTCTACTATCCAGCAGTGCCATTCAATAACAACATAGGATTATTATATGTTTTAAAAAAAACAACTTCCAATTTAGTAACAAGCTGTAGCTTCAGTCTGTTGCTAAGCAATAGGGAGCCGGTTTAAATTATGTAGACAACTGTGAAAGCTCTAATATGCGGATCTCATGGGGTGGGCTGGAGGCAGGGGAATTCTTAAGAGTGTCAGCGATGTGGATGTTCAAGATGGCGAGAGCAACTCTCACCGTGCCCTTAGAGGACGCTGCCCTTCCTCAAAGCACAGCACATGTTGGTTGTGAGCAGGGACTTTGGAGCTAGACCAACATGGCTTTGAATCCAGGCTGTATCGCTTGCTTGCAGTGTGATGTTAGGCAAGTCACTTGACTTCTCTGGTAGCCATGGGACATCTTTGTCGGAGGAAGGACTGGAAGCATATTCTGAGACTTCAAGAAGTTGTAGAGCTATGAGAAATTGGTAAAGCAGCCTTGATAAGAACCTAGTATCTCAAGCAGAGCTCACACACTGCTGTGAAAGGGCACCCAAAAAACCAGGACTGCAGAGAGGCCACCTCTAGTAGACCCCTAGTAGTAAAGTAAAGGTTTTAATTTGCTGTTTGAATTCATGGATTGACCAAGCGTCATAATTGTTCCTTTGTCAGGGACAGAAGTGACACGAGACTCCAGAGATGATGTTTCTGCATCAGTGGACTCATCAAGTAGTTGGCAAGGATTAAGGGAACGTGTTGGGCAGAGAATAAGAACCCAGCTGTGGAATCTCGGATGGGAGAACGGAGGCAGGACCAAGATGGTTTGACCTGAGCAGAGAGAATGCTCGGTGGAGGGGGCAGGAGGCAATGGCAGATGAGCATTCTCAGAAGATCTGTAATACCCAGTAACTAAAGTGAAGAAGTTGGAATGAGGAACTGAACTTGACCTTGGAGCACAGAGCAGAACGTGGGAAACCTGGGTTCCACCTCTGCCAGTTATGAGGAGTGGTGGGCGGTTCTCGTTCGCCTTGGTTTGTCTGTCTGTAAAGCAGTGATGTCATGCTTTTCCCTTTAAGGGAAACTGAGGCTAAGAGAGAAGTTGAATCTTCCGTGGCGCCTAGTTCCAGTCATTATTTAGCTAAGCACGTTTAGACAAAATAATCTTGAATACTTGCAGAAATGCCTCATTGGAGGCAAATATGTCTGTTTTTATCCCTGCCTTGAAGTAGATTGCAGTTGTGTGCTGGCCAGTTTCTTCAGTTGTGTGCTGGCCAGTGGTTAGCTGGTGTTTAGGGACTGTGTTAAATTACAGCTATGTATCTTGAGGCACTATAGCCATGCTCAGAACTGCCTTTACTCACACGGCTTAGGTAAAGGGGAATCGAGGCTGACAGGAAGGGCGGGCACTCCTAAGTCAGAAGGGCGCGGAATCAATCGGTTAAAATACTGAAATGACTTTTCCTCTCTCCCCTTTCCTCCCCCCTCTCCTAGTCTCCCTGAGTGTGAGAACTTCGTTTCGGGTATGTGCTGCACTATGAAAAGCATTCTGTATCTCTCAGATATATTTGAAAGATACCTTTAAACAAACAAATAGGGTGATATGAAAAGGTCTTTTGGGGGGGGGATGAAAATCCAACATTTCAGTTATTTTTAGGAAAAATTATCGGCACAAAACTTTATTTCTGGAAGGGATCTTATGAGAGGGGGACTAGTACATTGGAAAATCAGGGGAAAGATGCCAGTTTTTCAAACCCCCATAACAGGAGAGTCATGTACACGTTGCCATTTTCTGGGGTCTGAATTAGCCAAGCTAAAACCGTTGGGTTCTGAGATCCTCTCTCAGCCCCAGTTCCCATGCTGAGCCCTTTCCTTTCCGCCTCCCGTGGGTCTCCGACTTCTCTCACATCACAGATATGATCACCTGCTCCCCAGAAAGCAGAGAAAAGTGTTCAGTGCCAGTTCTGCCTGACCCCTGATCCAGAGCCCTGAATCTATTAAGCCCCAAGCCTTTTTAAGATCCCGTCAAGGACAAATGCTAGGAATCGCTTTGGGCCAGTGTCTTCTGTTTGTTTTACCAAGAAAACAAGCTGCCTTACTGTATGGGGGCAATTAGAAAAGGTTTTTTTTTATTTTTTAAAGGTTATTCCTTCTCTTCCTCCATTGGACTTTACATACAGGAGCCAAGAAAATTTGGTGTGAGCCTTTTCTATAAAGAGTAAGGGGTTTATACAGCTTTTCCTGGGCCCGTGAGGGGTCGTGGCCCTCAGCCCACCACCTGCTTCCGAGGAGGTTGGAGGCCCGTGCTGGTGGCCGCCGAGTGGCAGCATGGGGGTTACTCACAGAGGGGGCACCCTAGAGGACAGCATGTGCGGCCTGGAGTAGGGGCCGGGCTGGGGAGGTGGCAGGTCACCGGGCACCATGCACTGGGCAGGTTCAGGGATTGGCAGCTGGGATCTCTGGTTGGACGGCAACTGGGATGGCAGTGTCCTCTCCAGCACTTTCCAGAAAAGCTTCGGTATAAACTGAAATGGGCAGGAACATCACAACTTGAGAAGGCGAGGGAGTCTGCAGCAATCTGTTTGTGGCGCTTCGAGTTCCCCTCTGCAGTGGTGATGCTGGGACATGTGCAGTAAATGCCAGGGGTGGACAGTGAGGGGCTGAGTGCTTCCAAATTTTTTATCTCCTAAACATGCCCAGCTTGTCACTGATAGAGAGCAGCAGTTTCTGTTTCGATTCTTGCCCTTCTTCTTCTTTTTTTTCCAATTTAATGCCCCAAATTCCCCTCCTGCTTCTCTCAAAGCTGCTGTTCCATGTGACACAGAAATCTGACAAAGAACTGCCATTAGAAGAGGCAGGAGGGGAAAGGTTGGATACTTACCCACCCCCGCAATTTGGTTAAAAATACTTGCCTGGTAAAAATGACAATTGGATCAGGGTGGCCCAACAAAGGAAGTGAAACTAACCCTTCTGCAACTCCATGGTGCAAGTCCTGAGTTTCAGAAATGTCAGCTTGCCCATCCAGAAGAGCCCGGAGGCCAGGGCTAGAGCTGGAATTGGTGGGATTCGATGACAGCAGGTAAGGAATTTCAGAATTGGTCAGTCAGAATGCAGGACCAGAGTGTCATTCCAAAAAGCGCTATCAAATGTAACTTAGCTGCTTTTTAAAATTGAACTATAGAGGCCATTTAAGAGAGTAGTGAAAACACGAATAACAAAATATGGAGAAAATTATAGTGTTGCTTTCCTGGTGGCAGCCGAGGAAAGGTAAGTCCCTTTAAAAGATAACTTTGAATTGTGATATCCAAGTCTTGGCAGGGGGAGGGGGGCTGACATGAGGACGCTTGGGTTTCTTTAGTAGCCACCTGCCCGTGACTGGTACCGCCCCTGCACCCGTCTGCATAGAGGAGAGTTGGGAAAAGGCAAGCAAGATGGAACACGCAAATGTGTTGTGAAACTGTGGAGTCTAATGCAAATGTAAGGGAGTATTACGACTAATACCGTCACTACTAGCAGTAGTGTTGTTTGTTGTCGCGGCAACAGCTGATCTCTGAGAGGTAAAATAAATTGAGACCATCCAGCCAGAGAGCAAGGTGGAAATCACCTACCCAGCACCAGCGCTTTTTCACAGTAGCTGAAGTCTGGCTGCCGGAAGTGTACTTTTGTTCTTCAAAGAAGACAAGCAAGGTTGGGCAAAAGGTGACTCCTCTGAATAAAAATTTGTATCTAGAAGAAAGTTGCAGGAAAATATAGTGAAGGTGGTGAAGCCTTTTCAGGGACGGGTGCACTATTGGATCGCTGGCAGCGTAGAAGCTGGCTGACTATTTACTGGCATGCACTGGTTTGTTAGGATTCTAACAAGTGAATAACATCTGATAGCACATGCTGTGTTTGCTATGTGGGTGGACGCGGCTGCTTCTGACCAGGGTGAATGACACTTTTTATGTTCTACTATGTTTGCTTTATTTTTCTAGTATTATATGGTGAGCAGGAAGTGTTGTAAAGTACCTGTGGGGTACAGTTCTCGTTATAAAAATGTATATCTAACATATACAAAGAATAAGAAAGAAAAGCAGTGGTGAAGGCCAAATATTTACTTTTGGTGTCTTGAAGTAGGAGTTAGGATGTTTTCCTTACAACTCCTAATAGGTATATGTAAACCCTTTCTGTATGAGTGTCTTTGCTTGTGCATGCATGGTACATTTTAATAAGTAAGCGTACAAGCAGATGCTGATTCCATGGTGACCTATAGAGGACATGTCTGTGTTGAGTAGAAGAGAAAATTAAATTTCTGAGGTCCTCTCAACTGTTGGACTCTTCATTTGATACAATAGTCATCCTCTCATTTCTGGCTTATTTCGCTCAACATATTGTCCTCAAGGTTCATTTACCTAGTTGCATGCCTCACGACTTCATTCCTTTCTGCAACCCCACGATATTCCATCAAAAGTGAACCACAGTTCACTTTTCTGCTCATCAGTCAATGTACCCTTGGGCCACCTCTATCCATTGGTAATCGTGAATAATGCCACCATAAACACCAGTGTGCAAATGTCTATTTGTGCCCCTGTGTTCAGTCCTTCCAGCTATATACCTAGTAACTGGAGTACAGGATCATGTAGCAGCCCTAAACTTAGGACACTGCCCTCCGGAGGGGCTTCACCATTCTACTTACCTACTTACAGTGAATAGGTATATCTGTCTCTCCACATCATCTCCAGCACTGTCTCTTCTGTTTATTTTTAAAACAGTTTTATTCACTCACCATACAGTCCATCCTAAGTGTACAATCACTGGCTCCTGGTATAATCACATAATGTGTTCACCACCACAATCTATATGAGAATATTTCCATTTCTTCTGCAGAGAAAGAAGAGAGAGAAAAAAGAGAGAAACAGTAAAAGAAGAAAAAGAAAAAAAAATCCATATCTGACCCTTATACCCCCTCTTATTGATGTTTAGCTTTGGTGTATTGCCTCTGTTAGAATGAATGAAAGAATACTACAGTGTTGCTGTTAGCTATAGTCCTTAGTTTGCATTAATAGTATTTTCCCCATATACCCATCCCATTTTTTAACACCTGGCAACGGTGACGTACATTTGTTCTTGCTCGTGTAAAAACTTATCTTTGTACATTTAATCACTATCATTGTCCACTCTAGGTTTCACCAAGTTGTTCAGTCCCAGTTTTTATCCTCCATCTTTCCTTCTGGTGCCATAAATGACCCTAGCTTGCCTTCTTCTGTTAACCAGACTCACACTCAGCCTTGTTCATTATACTTACAATATCGTGCTCCCATCAGATTGTATTGTGCTACCCATTTCTAAATCTTTAGTCAATCTTGTTGAACATTCTGTACTCTTCAGCACCAAATACCCAACCTCTACCTTTTTTCTATCTCCTGATAACCTGTGTTCTCAACTTTAACTCTCAAGGTTTACTCATTATAGTTAGTTCATATTAGTGAGACCATACAGTATTTGTCTTTTTGTTTCTGTTTGCTCAACATAATGTCCTCAGGGGTTCATCCATGTTGCATGCTTCATGATTTTATTCCGTCTTATAGCTTCAGAATTTCCATTGCTTGTATATGCCATAGTTTGTTTATCTACTCATCCGTTGATGGACGTTTGGGCTGCTCCCATCTATTGGCAATCATGAATAATGCCACTATAAACATTGGTGTGCAAATGTCTGTTCATGTCCCTGCTTTCAATTCTTCTGAGTATATACCTAGTAATGGGATGCAGCAGTTCTATACTTAGCTTCCTGAGAAACCGCCAAGCTGTCTTACAGAGCAGCTGCACCATTCTACATTTCCACCAACAGTGAATAAGTGTGCCTATTTCTCCACATCCTCTCCAACACTTGTAGTTTCTGTTTTCCTTTCTTTCTTTTAATAATGGGCATTTTGGTAAGTGTGAGATGATATCTCTTGTGGTTTTGATTTGCATTTCCTAATGGCTAGTAACTTGAGCATCTTTTCATAAGCTTTTGAACCATATGTATTTCTTCTTTGGAAAAGTGTCTATCCATGTCTTTTGCCCATTTTTTTAATTGGGTTGTCTTTTTGTTTTTGAGTTGTTGGATCACCATATATTCTGGATATTAAACCCTTATCTGATATGTGGTTTCCAAATATTGTCTCCCATTGTGTAGGCTGCCATTTTACTTTCCTAAAAAAGTCCCTCGATGTACATAAGTATTCAGCTTTGAGGAGATCCCATTTATCTATTTCTTCTTTCATTGCTTATGCTTTGGTTGTAAGGTCCAGGAAACCACCTCCTACCTCAAAATCTCTAAGATATTTCTGTACATTTTCTTCAAAGAGTTTTATGGTTTTAGGTCTAATGTTTAGGCCTTTGATCCAGTTTGAGTTAATCTTTGTATAAGGTGTGAGGTAGAGGTCATCTTTCATTCTTTTGGATGTGGATATCCAACTCTCCAACCACCATTTGTTGAAGACACTGTTCTTCCCGGTTGAGTGGACTTGGCCACCTTATCAAAGATCAATTGTCCATCAGGCTTATTCTTAATAGAGTCCATGGTTTAGGCAGCTTTGATTTGTCCACGAGGCACTAGGTTAATAAAATTTAAGTTGTGTCTGTGGAAGCATTTAAGATGGGGAAAATTTAAAAATATATATTTTTAAACATTTATATTCACCTTTAGGTAGCTGCCTAATTTTATTCCAGTAACCCCCTAGATCAGTGACTGACAGAATTCCCCAAGCCGCTGCTCACTGATTTCTCTGGTGATGGCCACTTCAATATCCTTCATCTCAGGTAGCAAATAATACCACGAAGGTAGGAGGGTGTGCTCTGGGGGGCCCACTCTTCTACTTGATGAAGCAGATGTCAGGGAAGAGTGCCTCTTGTGAGTTAGGGGCTGTGCCAAGCACCTAATCTGCTGCTGTGGAATAGACGGAGCTTCATCTGCCCGGGATGTGGCTGAGGTTCAGAGGATACCAAGGTGGGGTCACTTGATCACGCACAGTGAGGGGCTCGGCACGTCGCAGAGATTATGGAAACAGGCTCTGGAGCCAGCTCACTGCGATCAAGTCCTGCCTCTGCCCCTGGCTCAGTGTGGGAACCTAGACGAGGTGCTTAGCCTCTCTGGTTCAGTTTTACCATCCCTAAAATGGGAATATAATACTTTCTTTGTAGGTTGGTTGTGACAACCTCAAGTATTTATTCAAGGGCAGGTCTCAGTGAGTCCTCCTCCAACTCTTTATCATCTTTCCTGTTTTTTTTTTTCTCCATATAATATAATGTCATCTGACATTTGTCTGGTTTATCTGCTTTTCCTACCCTGCCCCACTAGACACTAGCTTTGTTTGGTGATTCACCACCATGTCACCAGCGCTGTGTACTGTGCCCAAGGTTTCCATACTGCAATTCATTTTATCCTTTTAACAGCCTGTTTGTGACCACCTCTACCTGCATTTTGCAGACAGACTAACTGAGGCACAGGGAGTTAAGTAACTTGCCCAAAGGCATATAACTGATCTCCTGCAGAAGCGGAATTCCAATCCAGGCACTCTGGCTCTAGAGTTTGTGCTCCTAACCATTACTGTTTGTTGACTGTATGAATGAATGAATGAAAAAGTACATGTAAGAGCTTAAACAAGTGCATGATGTATAGTGAGTGCTCAATAAATGTTAGCATCACTATTATTCTCTTTGTCTTTGTTGCATGTCAGAGCCTCGGTCTACCTTGTTTTGTCTAAGACTCTACCCGCCACGAGATTTAGCATTGTTTTTTGTTGCCCGGGTGCTGCTATCAAAATGCGAAAGCGTGTCCCCTCTGGGGACCTGTGCAGCCTTTTTTGCTCCATGTGACTGTAGGAGATGGCTGTGATGGCAGTTAAAGTAGATTAAAATTCCACTGGCCTATCGTGATGGCCACTTGATTCAGTTCCTTCTAGCCCTTTTTACCTTTGAAAGGGCCTTTCCCTCTACAGGCCGAAGGAGCAGAAGATGAGGAGCACCAGAAGGAAAGAAGCTTCAGGTCTCGGTTTCAGTGCAGTCCCGGGCTGAGCAATCCTGTCTGCGTTCTCTTCGCCTAATCCTCTTGTTCACCAGGGAGACAGATGGGAAGGGAGTAGATTAAGTCTATTTCTGATCTGTCCTTTCGTGCCGGTGCTCTTTCTGTTTGCTCTGCATTGTGCTGTTGTGAAGGTTAGTAATTTATGAGGTGCAGTAGATAGCAGTGGCTGGAGCCCTGACCGTCCGGGCACACCAGATGTGCACCGGTGGCCTGGGGATTGTGCGAACATCCCGGGAGCCGCCAGGCCGTGTTAATGCACGAGAATTCTCTAAAGGCTGTTCAGTGGAGCCAGAGGGCGCAGGCTTCAGTGCTTCTCCTCACTCATCCTGCGGTTGATTTTCTTCAGCAGACCTGAACTCCAGATCATTTTGCCCAAACTGCTTTTCCCACAATATTTCCTACTTCTTCCTCCCAGTGACAAGAGTTAGAAACCTGGGAATCAGGTCTTTTCTTCTGGGCTCCCAAGTTATACTAACCTCCTGTAGAACAGAGGCAAATGACTTTAAAAAAGAAAATAAAGCACATTAGCTCTAGGGGATTCTTAAAATATAAGGGGAATTTTGAAGAGTCTTTTTTTTTCCGGAAGCTTGGTTCTTTAATGAGCCGTGGGGTGATCCGTTATCAAGCTGCTTTTGTGCAGCCGTACGTGCTTATTTTGAATGACATAAACTGCACTTTATACAGGTGATGTCTTGCTCCCGCCCCCCATCCCCCAATACCCACCCAAAAAACAAAAAGGAAATTACTAAGTGCCTGTTAAGGTCTCAGGAATGTAACAGTACTGTGCATGAGATAAAATTCTTCTCATAGAATTACTCTATTAAACAGTAAGATGACCTTATAATTCACAGGATACATCCTTTTACAAGACATACTCTTTAAAAAATGTACACTCAGCATATTTATAAATTTCTTTAAATCCATTAAAATTTTAATAATACTGATCTGTAGCGCGCATCTTTCCCTCAGTAAATGCAATTTACTCATACCATTATATGTCCTAACAGGGCTGATAAATAAGCGCTAAGTACAGATGGGGAACAAAGTAATAAATCCCCTTGGGGAGGCTTTTTTCAAAACCTTAATCCCACCACCGACCATTGATCATTCCTGGTAAGATCTGAGACATATCCTTCTGTCTTTTTTCCCTTTGTGTGTATAGCAAAACTATGATCAGACTATATCCGATTTTGTATTATGATTTTCCACTTAACACGGTGTGAATGTTTTCTATGTTATGAAACATTTTGTTTTGGAAAAAAAACCCCAGCTTTTTAATGAATATATAATATTCCCTCATTAGTAAATCTTCCTGTTCCCGACTTCCATACCTGGAACTAATCTTTCTTTGAAGCAAATCTGATTACAGCAACCACAAGGCGTTCGAACCTTCCTGTGGGCCGTGTGGCCGTCACAACCAAGTCTCTGCTCCTTGGAGGAGCCCTGTGGTGCTGTCGTCTCCCACCCTTCTTGTGTACTGTACAGTCTAGCAGTGCTGAGCCACTGAAACACCCAACGCACGGTGCTGGTGCATGCCTCCCGACTTTCCCACCGGGCTCTCGAACTGTCTTCTCTATCTTGCCAACAACCCTACAAAACTTCTCCGCAAATCCTTCAAAACACATCTTTGAAGCCCCAGCTCAACCTGCAGCAGGATCTTTAAAGCCTCAAGTGTGAGCTGAGGCAGCTTCGGGGAGGCTGGGGCTTGAACGCGGTTCAGAGTCCAAGCGTCACGTGCCTCCTATGATGCCGCCCGTTGTGGTGTCCGAGGGCTTTCCAGGAATTGAATCTACCGAGCAAAAGTGGACTGTTAACTGGAAGGAAGTGTTGAGATCTTCTTGTCCTGCATATTTCAGTTGAGGAAACTGAAGTTCAGAGTTGAAGCCATTTGACCTGGCCCAGTAGTTAGATCTAGAACCCCAAATTGCCATTTCCAGAGTCTCAACAAGGTACTGTGACAAAGCACTGTGGCCAGTGCAGAAAAAAAGTACATATGGCTTCTCTAAGCTCTTCTCAATTCAGGCAGAGACAAATGCCAGCGGATGGTAGAGGAAGAAGAGTGGAGTAAAGGCTAATAGAGATCCTGATAACAATGCTTTGAGTGCATCTCCCTTGTAAGTTTTGCCTGCTCTCTCCATTGCCAACTGCAGAGCCACGAGCTCCCCAGCGACGGCCAGTCGAGTAACAAGAGTACTTTTAACCCTTTTATATCTGCCACCCATTTTTCTTTAGGCTCTGTAACCATGTAAGTCCCAATTTAGCCACATTCCTTATGCCCGTTGTTACTGTAACCTTTTATTTAACTTGAGGTTTCTGCTGTGTTTGCATTGCTTGTTCTGTATCAGCCTCACAGCGTGATGACACCAGCTCAGACTTATTAGGTGTGTAAAATGAAGTTGTTGATCTAAGAGGAGGAGAAAGCTACTCACTGTAAAGGTTGTTTGCCATCCACGTTGGCGATCCCACCCTCATCACACCAGGAACAAATAAAGCAGTTGTTCATATGACCCAGCTCGAGGCAGAAAAGGATGGATCAGGTTCCTGCTAAAGAGTTGGGTCTCTAGACCCCAACTCTGACCTGATCTCAGGAAGTGCAGGGGAAGCTGGAAAAGAGGGGAAGAAAAAGCTCATTGTTTCAAGTGATTTTATCTGGCATCTTGTGTGTCTGCTTTTTCAATCAGGTAAAGATATTCTTCCTGCTTAGCTTATCAAGAGAGGGGAGAGGGTGGAATCTAACTCTTGCCGGAGGTTGCCTGGACTCTGTAGATGGCAAACAGTCCTTTGCTCTGCCTAGGACCTTGGCCCTCGCTGGCTCCCTCGTGGGCATTTCAGCTCTAGATTTCTGGCGAAGCCTGGGTTTCCTTAGCCCTTTCTGTTGTGCTTTATTCAAGTTAGAAGGTATTCACTGAGTTTCTATGTTTTAACCACAATTTTGACTGGCTATCAAATCTTTCTATTCTTCTACCCCATTAGTTAAAAAATTAGTATGCACACCCCAATATAAATACTATACAGATTTATTATATACAGTATGAGACACAAACAGCAATTAAAATGACGGATTAAATAAAAAATATATATAAGTAGGACAGTTCCTTCCAGAGCTCTCTTTGGATATCCCTTACTATAGGTAATCCAAAGCACTAAGACGTCACAATTGTTATTGGGAAAAGTTAAATGTGTAAAACAACCAGAAAGCAGTACACAAAAATATACAATAAAAATACAAAGTTTAATGACATTAAGAGCATTCCAGGGTAGGTGCAGCTTAGAGTTGGAAATAAGCTTAGAGAGGCTAAGAGGACACCAGTATGAAAAGGGACTGTTAGGGAAACTGAAGCTAAATTATATATTTCTGAAGTTCTGAGCGAGCAGTTGGGTTTGAGCTGTCTCAGAGGGTGATTGATAACTCTTTACCACGCTTGTTGGCTTACCAGTAGTGGTTTTGAAATCAGATGGAAGAGAAGGCATGGGAAATTCTCTTTCCTTAGCCAGAGTAACGGTGTTTTGCCCACTCAGGGATATTCTCCTGGCTTTAGCGATGGGAAACTTGGCTTGTCACACGGCCATAGCTGATGCTGGAGGAGTATGATGCATTACGATTTTTTTAAAGTTGGACAAATATCTTTGGCTATGGTATGTGATTTGATGTGTCATGGTTTTAGAGGTTGGAAGATCAAGTGTGCCAATAATGGTTTTTGTAATGTGGTTGCTTTTCCATTGGAAAGTGGACAAAACCCGGCAACTCAGAGAAAAGGCTGTCAGACCCTTCCAAGTGCCTTTAACCACTTTGAACCCCAACAGACAAAGGTCAGATCTGAACTAGAAACTCCTACTACAAATCCTCTGAGGCAGTCATATGTGATTTTGTATGTTGCAGGAAGCCCTGTGTTTCTAACGCGTGCTCGGAGAGCATAAGGCAGTGCTTTGGTGGAAAAATTCTAACCAGGAGTCTAAAAGGGAAATCCAGTCCAGGGTGTGATAGCAGTTGAGCTTTTAACATCTCAGGTCAGGAGCAGCAATGATCCAGCTTTCTTTGCAGAAAATGTCTTATTAATGGTGGAGTATTCCATAGGCAGCCATGTTTAAAAGCCTTCACAATTCATAACAAATTGCATGGTTTTGCCACTTGATCTTTTTTTTTTCTTGCCATATCCATTCAATTTTAATTGTTACTTTTTATTATTTTACAATGTATTTCAGAAACTGTCTTTACATTTGCCTTAACTGCTCTGTAAGACCTGCAATAAAAAGAACCCTTAGAATTAGAAAACACAAATACCAAATTGTAATACCTACTTGTACTGACCATTATTACCAAAAGGATGTAGTTTTAAAATAAGCAGATGTGTGGCAATGCAAAATAAAATACGAACTTGTTAGAACAAAAAATTTTACACTAATGGCAATAGAAAGGAGGTGGCTTTGTTTTTTCTTTTTTCAATACATCTGGTTCTGGCAGCAAGTTTTATTATGCATTTAAACAATATGTTCCCCAGAAAGCTTACATTTTCAGTTTGTGCATGTCACCTGAATCAGAGCCTAGGGCACATGAAAAACTGTAAACAAACACCTGGTCTGCAAGTATGCTTCTCAACCAATACCCCTCCTTCTAGAAGCTCACTATGTTAGTCAACTCAGGACTGTCATTGGTGATGGTAGTTTTATAATAATTTTTCCTCAGTATACCGAATGCTTTTAATTTTCTCTAAAAGAAAAGCAATGAAGAATACAAAGAAACACTTGGGCAATATATAAGATTCCACAAAGATTCTAGGCATGAGAGTAACTTTCCAGAAACCTACAACCTCTAGATGGGTCCCTGGTCCAGATAAGTCCTGAAACCTAGAGGGCCCAGCCTCTCCAGAACATCAGATAATTCCATCTCCCTACTCCATGTTAGTGACAGACCCTTCCAATATAAAAAGTTAGAATGGCCATAGCCCAAAGACCCCTAAAGAGAAGGATGGAGAGATCAAAGGTGATGGTGGAGTTATACAGAGTAGATAGGATTTAACAAATGAATATGAATGCTGAATCATTAAACTGATTTCTGCTTTAGTCTTAGAGCAGTATCTTAGAGCAGCTAGAAGTAAAAACCTAAAATTGTGGAATTGTAACCCATGTCAAACTCTGAAATACATTCTACATTGTGATGCTGCGCTTTGAATTTTATAGCTTTTTTGAATATCTGCTATTTTTCACAAAAAAAGAAGGGGAAAAAAGTGGGTTGCGATGATAAAAAAAGAAAATTTAAGCTTTTTAGCTTCCTAGATTCTGGAGCAGCAAGAAGGAAAAACTGAGAGGATTGTATGGAAGACAAACTCTGGGATCTGTCCTGTTACTAGTTGTTGAAGAGTGCTTTGAAAACTATTGCTTTTTTATTGCTTTGGTTTGTTTATATGTAATACTATACAATAAAAAGTTTCTTCTTTGAAAGGTTTCTAGTGAACTAATCAAAACTCACCTGGAATGGGTGGAGTCACAACTCCATGGAAGCCATCTAATCAAAATGACCCACAATTGGGTGGGTCACATCTCCATGGGAACAATCAAAAAGCTCCCAGCCAGCTATATTGAATGAAGATTAAAAGACATGGCTTTTCTGGGGTCCACCACAGATTCAAACTGGCACACTCTCCAACATTTGTAGTTTCCTGTTTGTTTAATAGTAGCCATTCTTATAGGTGTGAGATGATATCTCATAGTTTTGATTTGCAATTCCCTTATAGCTAATAAAAATGAGCATCTCTTCATGTGCTTTTTAGCCATTTGTATTCGCTCTTTGGAAAAATGTCTATTCATATCTTTCGCCCATTTTATAATTGGGTTGTTTGGTTTTTTGTTACTAAGTTGTATAATTCTTTATATACACGTGATACCAAACCTTTATCCGATACACGGTTACCAAATATTTTCTCCCATTGAGTTGGCTGCCTCGTCACCTTTTTGACAAACTCCTATGGGGTAAAGAAGCTTTTGATTCTGAAGAATACCCATTAATCTATTTTTTTTTTCATAGCTTGCGCTTTGGGTGTAAAGTTCAAGAACTGCTTCCTATCATTAGGTCTTGAAGATGTTTCCCTGTATTTCTTTTACAAGTTTTATGGCACTGACTCTTATATTTAGGTCTTTGATCCATTTTGAGTAAATTTTTGTATAAGGTATAAAATTCATTCTTTCAGCTATTGATATCCTTTTCTCCCAAGTCCATTTATTGAAAAGGTTATTCAGTCCCAATTCAGTGGATTTGGGGGCCTTGTCAAAGATTAATTGACCTTAGGTTTGATGGTCAATCTCCACACTCTCAATTTGGTTCCCCCAGCTCTGAATTCACTCTCAATTCAGTATCATGCTGTTTTGACCATTGTGGCTAAAGCATTAAAAAGTAAGCTTTAAAATCTACAAGTGTTAGTCCTCCAACTTCACTCTTCTTCTTAAGGATATCTTTAGCTATTCGAGGTTTCTTTCCCTCTCAAATAAATCTGATAAGTAGCTCTTCAAAGTCTTCAAAATAGGTCGCTGGAATTTTAATTGGTATTTGTTCTAGTTTGCTAGCTGCCGGAATGCAACATACCAGAGATGGATTGGCTTTTAATAAAAGGGGATTTATTTTGTTGGTTCTTCAGAGGAAAGGCAGCTAACTTTCCACTGAGGTTCTTTCTTACATGGAAGGCACAAGATGGTTTCTGCTGGTCTTCTCTCCAGGCCCCTGGGTTCCAACAGCCTTCCCTGGGGTGACTTCTTTCTGCATCTCCAAAGGCCTGGGCTGAGCTGCTAGTGCTGAGATGAGGAATGCCAAGCTGCTAGGCTGTGCTACATTGCGTTCTCTCATTTAAGCACCAGCCAATTAAGTCAAACATCACTCATTGCAGCAGACACACCTCTTAGCCGACTGCAGATGTAATTAGCAACAGATGAGGTTCACGTACCATTGGCTTGTGTCCGCAGCAGCAGAACTAGGTATGCTCACCTGGTCAAGTTGACAACTGAATCTAACTAACACAGTATTGTATTGAATCTGTAGAACAATTTAGGTAGACTTGACATCTTAATGACATTCAATCTTCCTATCCATGAACATAGAATATCTTTCCATCTATTAATATCTTCTTTGATTTCTTTTAGCAGTGTTTTGTAGCTTTCTGTGTACAGGTTCTATACGCAGATCCTTCACATCCCTGGTTAAGTCTATTTCTAAAACGTGATCCTTTTAGTGGCTATTTTGAATGGAATTTTTTCCTTAATTGTCTCTTCAGTGAGGTCATTACTTATATATAGAAACCATGCTGATTTTTTTTAACTTTTCTTATTGTATAGAATAACATATATGCAAAGCAAATAAATAAAAAAGCAATAGTTTTCAAAGCACTCTTCAACAAGTGGTTACAGGACAGATCCCAGAGTTTGTCATATGCTACCATATGATCTTCTCAAATTTTCCTTCTAGCTGCTCCAGAATATAGGAGGCTAGAGGGCTTAAATATTTTTTTATCATCACAACCGCCTTTTTTTTTTCCTTCTTTTTTGGTGAAAAATAGCAAATACACAAAAAAGCTATAAAATTCAAAGCACAGAACTGCAATTAGTTGTAGAACATATTTCAGACTTTGACATGGGTTAAAATTTCACAATTTAAAATTTTTACTTCTAGCTGCTCTAAGATACTGGAGACTAAAAGAGATATCAATAATTCAGCATTCATATTAATTTGTTAAATCCTATCTTCTCTGTATAACTCTACTATCACCTTTGATCTTTCCATACCTCTCTTTGGGGTTGTTTGGGCTATGGCAGTTCTAAATTTTTGATATTGGAAGTGTCTGTCACTAATGTGGGGTAGGGAGATGGAACTATCTGATGTTCTGGAGCGACAGGGCTAGGTTTCAGAACTTATCTGGACGAGGGACCCATTTGGAGGTTGTAGGTTTCTAGAAAGTTACTCTCATACCTGGAACCCTTGTAGAATCATATAAATTGCCCTAGGTGTTCTTTAGAATTGACTGGAATGTCCTGGTTGGGGCTTTGCAGGTTATGATAGGTAGCAAGGTCTACCTGAAGCTTCTGTAAAATCAACCTCCAGAGTAGCGTCTCGACTCTATTTGAACTCTCTCTGCTACTGATACTTTATTAGTTACACTTCTTTTCCCCCTTTTGGTCAGGTTGAAATTGTTGATCCCATAGTGCCAGGGTCGAATTCATCCTTGGGAGTCATCTTCAGCGTCGCCAGGGAGGCTTTCACCCCTGAATGTCATGCCCCACATAGGGGGGAGGGCAATGATTTCACTTGCAGAGTTGGGCTTAGAGAGAGTGAGGCCACATTTGAGCAACAAAAGAGGTACTCCAGAAGTTGCTCTTAGGCATGCCTACAGGTAGTCTAAGCTTCTCTGCTACCTACATAAGCTTCACAAGAGTAAGCCTCATGGTCGAGGGTATGGCTTATTGATTTGGATGTCTCTAAAGTTTGACACGGTATCAGGGGATTGCCTGATGGTAAGATTTAATAGTTCCATATTCTTTCTCCCATCCCTCAAGGGACTTTGCCATTAGACAAGTACTTTTTAATTTCTCTTTCCTCTTGTCCTTCAGTGAAATTGTAATGGTGATCTATAAAATAGATTCTACCTAGTAGAGCCTGGGAGAATTTCCACTGAAAAGTAAAATCTAATTTCTGGCTATCTGGCCAATGACTTGCTATTAATAGGGTAGCAAAAAAAAAAGAGAGAGAGAGAGGAAATTCAAATAGTCAGTCAGAGAAAACCATAGCAGAAGCTAGAAAGGAGAGAGAAAGTGCCATGCACTGAAGACTGCATCACTAGAACACTGCCCAGTTCCCAGAGAAAGCATGATCTTGATGACATCTTGATTTTGAACTTCTAGCCTTCAGAACCGTAAGACAATAAAGTTCTCTTGGTAAGCCATCCAGTATGTGGTATTTGTCATAGCAGCCCTTGCAAACTAAGACACTGAATCTGTACAGAGCAGAAGAGAAAGAAACCCAAAACTCCAAATACATTTATGGTTTTGATGTGGCTTCTATTCCCATATTTTTGTCCAAGAAAAAGAATTAGGAGAGACTAGTTCATGATTTACCTCCTTTCTGGAAGGAGGTTTGGTTCAGTCCTGCCTGGCAGTGAGGGAACTAGATTGGGGCTGAGGGGCTCCCCCAGCCACTAGGCACATTCCTTCCTGGAGAAGAGATTGTGTTTGGATCTCTGGTAACATTCAGCACCATTTTTCAGTGGCCCTAAAGCCTCAGGCTATAGTGGGCTTGGTGGATCATATATCTAAGCGCCAAGATCCATTCTCCAAGGAAATACTTTAAACTGCTTCTGAAAGGAACCAGAGGAGAGAAATAAGTGATGCCACAGGGTCTGAAAAGAACTATCAATAAAGATGGTTTAAAAGGGGGCTTGTACAATGTGTCTAGGTTGCATCCAGAGTGCCGTGGTTTTCAGAACTTTTGTGAGGTCATCAGTAACGCAGTGATGGCAGAAGCAAGATATTCACTTCCCAATTCTACCACTTCCAGGTGTTGTGATTTCAGGCATGTCACATCTCATGCCCCAATTTCAGCCCTATTACAACGGGCTCAATAACTCGCTGTTCCATTCACATGGCATCTCTGTGCCAAGCATTATGCTGGGTGACATGGATAGAGAAAGGAAAAGGTGCAGAACTCCATCCGGCAGATATTTATGGTGAGATGGGAGAGTCAGAGCAATACCCAAGTAATTGCAACCAGAATGATAAGAGCTCTGCAGAGGGGCTGGGAAAGCAGGGAGGCTGAACCTAAGATGTCATGGTAGCCAGGGGAAGAGAAAAACGGAGGGCATATAAGGCAAAGCAGAGGCCAGGAGGTGAGAGAGTGAATGACATGTTCAGAGAACTAAAAATGGTGTAGCAGTATTTTGTACCACAAATAAAGAAATCCATAATAAAGACAAAGCAAAAAGTATTATTATACTAATTGTATTTATTATAAAACAAAAGATACAAACCTTTAATAAGTTAAATTAAATATTAGTTTTAATTTTATTAATAGCATAGAAACTTTTTGCTCTCACAGAAAAATATGTTTTCAATGAGAGTGGTAAGATTAAATAGGCTTCCTTATTTTTGAAAATCTGATATAGAGAATAAAAAGCCAGATTCTATGTTTGGTATAGTTTAATCCTTGTTTTAATGGCTGCCATGACTGAAAATGGCCAACCCCACAATCCTGTTAATCCAAATGGCAGAATGTGTTACTGGCTGGTTTACTGGTGAATATGTTTTTAATCTTATTCACTAACTGCATAGATGTTTATGTTGAAATTTAGCTGGTAGACTTCCATTTTCCCTGTTGTTATGGAAATTTCTATCTTTCTATCTTCCTGAAGTTAATCAGTTGTTCTTACAAGTTAAATAGATGTAAATATTTTCTGTTTTATGTTTCAGTGCTTGCTGTAACTATTCAATTAGATTTTGTTCAGAAAATTGCTTGCATTTCTATTTATATGAGTTTTTATAAATGATGCACTTTAAAATATCTATTTTGAAGATGCCCTTGATTTAATGGAAAATAGTATTGCTTCCTCGCTATTTATTTAACAACACTTTAATCTGGACATTTAAAAAAATTTGGGGTCTGTGTCTTGTCAGATTTCATTAGGTTTTCCTTATATTTCTCTACAACTGGCTAATGAAGGCGTGGTAGTGTCAGCTCTATCACAAGCTTATTGTTCACTAGTGCATGCTTTATCAGTCATATCTCCTGTTAAGCCAGCGGCTCTTTTGTGAGGATTAGTTCAGTTAAAACTAAAGAAGAGTAAATTCACTTAATTGGGCACATGGAAACTGTCAGGTCTCTGCATGGCAACTGCCCAGCCTTCCTTTGGGATCCTCTACCTCACTAGCTGCCATGTGACTCACGGGTGGAGGGACAGCTCCCCCATACCTCACCTGTGAGCTGACTGCTGTGCTCTAGGGCCACAGCATAATGTAGAACTGGTGGTGGTGGAGGTGGGTTGCTAAAGGTGATCCTTAGACCTTCAAGAACCTGTTTGTCTCAAAGTAGTTTATCTCACATCCTGAGGACGGTAAAGAGCGATGCAAAGTGATCAGTGAAGAGGCTGTTGACCTCATTCCAAGTCAGGCTTCACGAGTTCATAAACCTGAAGCGTAACATGGATGGAGAAGCATAAAACTCATCCCTAGGACTTGGAGCCTGGCTCAGTGTCGACTGAATAGGTGAGTCAAGGTGATAGATGATAGAGCCATTCATTGAGATGGAAGGATAACATATTCTGAGGGAGGAGCAGGCTTGAAGTTGGGGAGCAGGGATGATACATTCGATTTAGGAAAACTGAGTGGAAAGTGCCTGTGGAACACCAAGTGATAATGTCTGGCAGGTGGTTGACACGTCTTCAAGCTCAAGGATGTGCTTTGGGCCAGTGCCGAAGATTAGAAGGCCTTCATTAAATAAGTGGCACCTGAAGCCAAGGGAGCAGTGTGGATGGGCTCACTCAGGGGAATTCTGTAGAATAAAAGAGGAGAGCCTAGAGCAGAACACTGAGGAGCCTTAGATTTAGAAGGAATGCAGCCAGAGCTATAGGAAGAAACCATGACAGTAAAACATCTGAGGCCAAAAGAAGAAAGAGTTCCATCAAGGAGGAGAGTTGCCATGGTGCTGGGCTGCTGAGGCCAAATGTAGGGAGCACAGAGTAGTGGCCGCTGGGTCATGCCTCGCCCAGCTTCTGGGAGACCTTGCTGAGATGATATTGTTGAGTAGCAGTCATACCTGCCTCCCAATGTTGCTATGACAACCGAGTAAGGCAAAGTTGGTGTGGTGGTTTTCTGTTTGATGGAAGAATTTCCTTCTCCTGGTTTATGGGACTCAGACTTCCTTTGTCTGAGGAAAGAAAAGGAAAGAGAGGAAGAGAGGCACATGCATTCAGGCACACTACAGGAAAGAGGAACCAAGTGGAAGCCACATCCATCCAGACTGTGCAGGGTAAAAGCATTTGGAGAACTGTGTTCTAACCTTGCCTGCAAGAAAATTGTTTTTCTCTGATCTCCAGCCTGTACTGGAAAGGGATGCAGGAATCTCAGCTATCTTCATAGAGTCCTAATTTTCATTTGTCCAAAACTTTCATCAGACTGCAGACAGCTGTAAGCTAGAGTACAGCAGTAGTCCTTGGTTGCTAATTTAAGGAAGGCCTGTTCCATCCGCAGCAAGCAGAAAGAATCCTGTGAGCAGAATAGAGCAGAAAATGAAGCTGTGTGATATGATTAGCTGACACAGGCAGAGCCCACCAGTAGAGAAGTCTTGGCTCCGTGGGGGCTCTGTTGGAAAGGAAATCATCATTCAGAATGCGAGGCCTAGAGGAACAAACTATCATTATTATTTGAAAGGCAGACTTCAGGCTGCAGTTTTTTCTGGGCCAGCCCAACTTGCATCAATCTTTTAAACTTTGTGTTTATAATATGACATTGCTTACGCTGTGTGCCAAATATTGCAAATTTTGACAAATAATATTGCATTTGCTCAAATAAACAAGCCATATTTATAATGAAGTGCAGTGTTTATCATTTCTTTCTAGCTAAGCAAGCTCTTGCATGATAATTATACATTAGACATGGGAGAGACTGGATTTCCCTGAGCCAGCCTTCTCCAAGTAGGACATTTGTAAGCAGATGCCCTGTCCCTAGAATTCCTCTCAGAGGAAACATAAAATCAGATCCAGGAAACCATCACCATACTTTTAATTGCAATGTGATTTAATAGAGGCAAAATGCCATGGAAGGCCTAATAGTTCTCACCCCGGGAATAGTTCTGTGGCTTCTAATTTCTGGCCATTTGTCCTCAGATCTTATATTTTTCTGGACTTTTCTGAAGTCTTTGTCACTATTGGTTATTACTTTCTCTTCTTGTTTTAGTTACATTCATGTATATGAGCTTGAACCATAAAACGGCCTTTTTGGTAGGTCGAAAGCATTTGAAAATCTGCAAAACCATGCAATCCTCCACACTGAAGGACATTTATATCTTAAGCAAATAATTTCTTCACAAAACAGTATGCCGTGATGACAAAATGGACTGGATTTTGTGTATGGGAGGATAGTCCTAGCCTAGCGTTAGCTAGCTAAGCTAGTTCATATTGCCAAGACCCCTAGTTTGGCTTCTGCTTCCAATTAGGGAAGGCTGGCAAGGTCTCTAAGTGGTGCATCCAATGAGGCAAAAAGCACAAGACAATGCGTGGAACCCTATACCAGTTTTTTGAGGAAAATGACTGAAGTTTTATTATCGGCTGGTCAGGATGGGTTCTGTTTCACCAGTTTGGATGACTGAAGTGCATTAACTTCTAGACAGGTAGGCTGCATGCAATGAGCCAACCAGAGCGGGCACATCTGTGTCAGATGCGTTTCCACTGCAGTGCCCCGCTGGGCTGAGTTCTGCACAGCTCAGCCATCTCCTGGATGTCACAATGGGTGTCAGAAGGCTTTGGCATTGGTGTGAAGTATCGTCCCTCCTGCTCTGGGGAGCTTTCCCTCTGAGAATTCTGTAGTCGAACAGCTACTGAGCCAGTCCTCCCACCCCCCATGGAGTTTGGGCCCTGAAGACATTACTGGAAATGCATGCATCCACATTTGCCTCACACCTGCTTCCTCTCCCTCTCACAAATCTTGAATAAGTGCTGGTTTGCATTTGTTTCTTAAATTATTCACATGCTAGAGAGCGTAGATTCCATCCAGAGTGCTTATCACTAGGAGGAATTGATAAACTAAAAAGAAAACTAGCAACACTGAGAAAAAAAAAAAAACAGCATTTTTTCCTGTTGGGTTCTTGTGATGGAGAACTGTGGCCAAGCATCTAGGCATCTTCACGGGTGTTTTCTCCCCTTTCACAGTGGAGAAAGTTAGTATATACACACAGAGCCCAGGATTGCTGTTTCCATGAAATTGGGTAACTCAGAGACCTACTAATCAGCAAAGAATCACATAGTCATCAACATCTTTCCGCAACTCCAAACTCAGGGCTTTTACAACTGCATGTGATCATAGGAAAAAGCCGTGTGAAAGAAAATGTCCACATAACTCATCTATCAACTTCTCCCTCACTTCTCTCGCCCCATCCCACCTGCCATCACATTCATATAATATGTATTTGTCACTCACCTACTGTATGCCAGGCTCTGCTTTAGGTTCTTGGGATGCAAGAGTGAACCAAACATGAAGATCTTGGCCCTCGTGGAGGGTATGTCCTGCTGGAGAGTCGGCCAATAACACTAGACATTGTAAATTATATAATATATTGAAGGGTTAAGATAAGTGCTATGGAAAAAGGAGAGTGAGGAATGGGGTTTCAGAGTATACTACTAGGAGGTGGGTTGTGGGGTTAAGTGGGGTGGTGAGGCTAGGTCTCAGAAGGAACGTGGCATTTGTGCAAAGAACTAAGGGAGGTGAGGCCTGTGGACATTTGGGGTGGAGGGAAGAGCAAGTACAGTAGGGCCCGGCTGGGCAGGCTGGTATGACATGAGCAGAGGGGAGAGTAGGAAGCAATGAGGGGTTGGGCCAAAGAGGATCTCGATCATGTGAGGGTGTGAGCACTTGCTGGATTCATAATTTGAGATTTGTTTCCAAAGTATCTTTCTTCTGACCCTTCATTGAACCTGGCCTCTGCTGGGGAAATAGCACAGGTACCATTTTACTCTAGAAAATCCAAATTTGTTGGTTGTGTTTCCCCACTAGAATATTCTGTGAGAGCTAGAATTTAATCTATCTTGTTCACTTCTCAATCCCCTGATGTCATGAATGGTGTCTAGTTGGATGGATGAATCATACGTCTTTCGAGGGAAAAACTGCCCACAAACTAGTAGCTTTCCTTTTCTAGACTCCATGTTAGACTTCTTAAGGTGACCAGTTTTTAAAGAAGAGAGTATATTTGTTTCTGTATAAAGTTCCACTCCAGTGCAATGCATTCTAGACTGTTCCCCACTACGGAAGCACAGATAGGTTATTAGGAATCTAAACTGCCCATGTTTCCCAAACCCCAAGTGTCAGACCTCGAAGGCTGTGAAGTTTTGCAGCAGGTCGATCAATACGTATGCATATCAAGCACAGTCTGCAGAATAACCATAAAGACAGAGTTGCTATCCTGGTAAATTTACTTTTTTTTATTAAAAGGGTCAGCAGCAGCCGAGGTTATGGGCCAAGGCTTCAGAGAATATATGACATCATCTCTGTGTGAGAAGACAAGTGAAAAGTGGAATGACTTGTTTAAGATCCTTTGGCCCAAAGGTCAAATGTTCAACCTTGACTTGGTTTGTGTGAAGCTCTAACAGCCAGTAGCTACTGGGGAATGGGCCAAACTTAGGCTACTCTAAAGAAGTCTTTCTCCTTAAAATGGGTGAACAGAGTGCTGATCTAAGTGATTATGACCAAAGTGATGAATCTAATACATTTTCAAGTGTCAAATAATTCCAATTATTTGCACCATCTTTTAAAAATAAGTTGTCAGCATTATCAAATGGAGCAACTCCTGAAGAAAACAAAGCTAGATGTTTTTCGAACATAAATGAGTAACTTTAGATTGTCTTTACAAAATTACAGGCTTGATGGTACATCACAGATCATCTAATTCCTCTCCCTGTTTGGGATCTGGGCTGTACATAGTCTAAATCTTAGTGAACTTCACGGGTTTTATAGCCTTCCTCATTAACATATTCTATTCATTGAATCAAAACCTGAGAGCCTGCTCTGTACCCTGGACATACAAGGCCTTTTCCCATGTGCAAAAACATGATGGAAAGTAGGGAGTTTGGGAGGAGAAATGTAGAATAAAGCAAATGAACAGCTAGATCAGTGTCAGTCTTTTAATTTCATAGAATCCTTGCTTCGATAATAGAAAAATCCTACCTCTGCCATGTAGGCATCTTCCTTCATGAAAGTCCCTTCTGGATAAAAGAGTATTGATACTGATATCTTGCTTCCTGAAAATAGTCATCATTTTTAGCTGTTCTTTATTCATTTGTTCCATGTTCACCCCAGTGCTGGATGACTAAGGTGTGACTCTGCCCTCGGGCTGTTGCCAGCCCAGCGAGGAGGTGGACCCCTGCGCTGTGAGCTGTCACGCTCAGGGCCCAGAGCTCAGGGGACAGGAGGATGGCTGGGGCTGCCAGCGAGCTCCCTAAGGAGGTGAATTTCAGCTGAGCCCTGAGAATGAGTGTGATTACCTTCAGGAGAAGGGGCACTTTGGGCAGAGGGAATGGAAAATGCAGGGTGTACTCAGGGAATGGCAAGCATTTTGATGTGGTTTAAATATGGGGAGGCTCTGAGCTAGGACAACGTAAGTAAGTGCTGTCAAGGAAAAGTTAGATTGGAGCTCTGCTGTGAAGGGCCTTGCATGCATGCTTAGGAGTTTGTACTTCCATCTGTTTAAATACCCTAATGATCCCCAGTACCTACAGAATGCTGAAGTAAGAGCTGAATTTGCAAAATAAGTCTTCCAGCATTGGAGTGGGATGACACTGAAGAATGAGGAACGAATTTGAAAGAAGCCCGTTGGAATAATCAGAACAGGAGCCATAGTGACAGGAATAGAGAAGAGGATGAGAGTCTAGAGTGGGAGGCTGAAATTTAAGAGATATAGGTCAGCAGGTGTATTAGTCAGCTTTTGCTGCAGTAACAAACAATCCCAATATTTTAGCAGTTTAAAAACTGTTCATTTTTTGTTTATGTTACATGAGCTCATTATGGTCTGCTGGCCCCCCCAGGATCTAGGCTGAAGGAAAAACCCATATTAAACTCTTAAGGTGGAAGGTAAGAATATAAGGGATTTGGAAAAAACTTGCAATGCTATAAAAGCTTATCCTGCTCAGGCATCTGCTCATGTCACACGTACAAGCTTAAAGTCAATGGCAAAGGATACTCATGGATGGAGGAAGAAATAAATAATTAGGAACAAATTAACAGTTTACCGAAGTAGGCATGGGAGAGATGGAAAGAGGAAGAATTAAGGAGATGATTTCAAGTTGCTAGTTTTGATGACTCTGGGAGAGGATGATGGTATTAACACAGGAGCAGGAGCAAGGCCAAGGAGGAAAAGCAGTGACCTCAGTTTTCGAACCTTCTATGGTGGAAATAAGGGTCCTGTGTTCAGAAGAAAGTTTGAGGTTAGAGATTTCCCTTCGGCACTTGGCAGTGAATTGGTAGTTTATAGGCCTAAGAGAAAGAACAATGGCAGCTGTTTGCTGAGCCAGGCTCTGTGCTGAAGTCTGCCTGTGATTTTTCTCATTGAATTCTCACCATCCCACTAACATGTAGATGAGAAAACTCTTGGTGAAGAGAGTTTCCCAGGGTCCTACCAAGCTGTAGGGTGTGGATTTGTCCCCTGGGCAGTTGACTCCTGGGCTGTGCTTTCCATCGCATAGCACTTTACTTCCCCGGAGAAGATGGGAACTTGTGCTTTGATGCTCAAAAGATGGTCCACAGATCAGCTGACTCAGTCAGTGGCACCTGGGCTCTTGTTAGACTCTCAGTGCCCCGTGCTGCCCCCTCTCCCCAGCGCATCTATAGAATCAAAGCCTGTGTTTTATTAAGATCCTTGTGTTATTCACAGGCTCGGTGTAGATTGAGAAGCCCTGTCTGGAACTACCGGTTTTCAGCTGTCACATTTTAAAAGAGCATTTTGCCCAGCCCTCCTCCAATCTCTAAAAGAAATTCGGCCTTCTATTTTCTGTTTTCTTAGCAGCGCTGGACACATTCTGAAGTCTGGCTTCTTAAACTGCTAACTCTCCCTGTGCACATATATGCATGGTATGCATTTTGTAAATGAACTTACAGACAAGAATAGCCAAAGTGAAACAGCTGCCTAAGTAGCGTGCTCCAAAGCTCCTTTTCCAGGGATGTGTTTGTCATTAGGGGCAAAAGATCAAGACCCTCCTCGTGGATCAATACCTCCTCGAATGCACTGGCCTGGCTCTATGGCCCCTGTGACTTGGCCCCTGGGCCAGGAGCTCCAGATCTCCCGAGCTAGCCGAGCTAGCCGTCTGTCCAGCCCAGCCGATTTAGTTGATAGGTTACCAGCTTGCTAAGCGCAGGGCTCCTGCAGGGAGGTTCTGGACGCACAACAGCGGGAGTCCTGGAGCTGCACAGCTGCACCGAGCTCTGGCGCTACCAGGATTTCAACAGTTAACGTGTCTGCCTGCAGAATAAATGAACCGGAGCCCAATACCGGCTGGCTCTGTAATCTGTAAAATTAAAATCCAGGAGCCACCGGAAGGCTGCGCGTCCCACACCGGAGCTTGACCCTGCAGAGAGTCAGCTCGCCCTGCATGTAATTTGAAGAAAGGTATTGTATCCCCAGTGGCGACTCTGGCTGTGCCTGAAAGATGGAGTTTTCCTCTCTTTCTTTGTGTGCCGAAGATGGGCGTCCCGATAAATAGGGCACTGTCTCCGGAACCACTCCTGCACCGTTGACGTGTGACAATATGACCTTAAGCCTTATCTCCTTGCTGTACGAGGATATTGCAGAATTGTGGCTCTTTCTGAAGAGAAGCACAGGTGTGTCTGCCGCTGTGTTCATTGCCGATTTCCCTGTAAATGAATCATGTTTACCTTCTTATGCTGCCATTGTGACGTTCTAGCAGAATGAAAAGGGGATCGGGTTAAAAAATTCTGGTTTTCAGTACTCTATTGTCAGAAACAAATTCAGCATTTTATTCACGTAGATCGGGGCTGCAAAACAAAAAAAAAGAAATGTCAGTACATTGTGGTCTTCGTGTTTTTAATTGCATTGCTGCTGGGAATTTTGACACTCTTGGTTGTAGATCAAAGCTCGTGTGTTATGCTGGTTATTTAATAACCAGAAAGAGGGGAACGGTGTCTCCGATGGTGGTTCTACTCTCTTTGAACATTCAGCTTGAGCAGCCTTGGGTGATGGCCTAAGGCTGTGACCGCCCCTTCCCCGTCCTTGCCCTGGTATATATTTCTCTTGAGCACGGAAGGCAGCATAAACTGTATCTGCTTTGGGGATATAGGTGTACGATCTCAAAGCTTATCTTGAAAAGCTGAAAATAAATTCTTTCGGGGCAGCGCCTGTGTTTAAGGTTGTTTAACAGACGTGCTTTTGTTGGCAAAGAAAAGAAGCAATGGGACTATTATTGGCGAAAGGACCGTACCTTCATCATTAATGACACCCAGGCCAGCTGGCAAGAATGGTCCCAGATTTCCCCGCACAGCTGGCTCTGTCGCTGGGCGTGACCGCGCGCCGGCTCCGTAATGAGCTGCACTTGCAGGCCGTGATTGGGGACCTCCAGTCCGCGCCGGGAGCCGCGTGGCTGAGTGAGCTGGCTTACTGCGTGGGGTAGGTCTTCTTCCTATTTGTAATCGTCCTTCTTGTCTTGGTTTAGGGTTGAAGTTTCTGAGAGCAGTATCGGCCTGGTGGTGGGTGGGGCTGTTTGGATTTAGAGAACCGGAGGGCACTAGAGAAAGGGACCTCACGCTGCTGGGTTGGAAGAAAGGAAGCAAAAGGCACTTGAACCTGGGAAACGGTGTGTCTTTCGCTTGTGTGTTTCTAAGAATGGGAGAGCACTCCTTGTGAAGCAATTTGTCATTATTGTATTTGCCACCTGGTCCGTCTGCCAAGTATTGACAAATAATTCATCAAATAAAGATTTTTATGAATTTCGATGAATCCCTCAAACCACTGCTGTTAGTGGCAACAGATAAACTTCCAGGGTTTTCAACTATAAAATGAAGAGATTGAGCGTAGACCAAATGACTGATTAAATGACTTTCCTCATCAGATAAAATCCAGAGGATTATAAGTGATTACATGGCCACAATAAAAATCTCGATGGATACTGAGATTTAAACCCTGCACATAAGTACTTATAAATATAAAGAAAAGTGTTTGATTTCATATCTGAATTGAGTATCAAAATGCAAATGGTATAAACACATCTACAAAAGAATCCCTTAAAAGAATGCTTTCTTAGAATGTAACTGATTATTATCTGGAATATTACAAATTTCAAAAGCATGTAGTACTTTCTCTGAAGTCTGTCAGAGATTTTGGGGACACGTTATGACTGCACGCAGTTTATTGTAGTAGAATGTGTAGAATTCTTCAGTTTGATAGTAGGTAGTTATTTTGTATGTCTATTTGTTTTCCTAACCACAATAGTTTTAATTCTTTTTTTTTTTTTTTTTTGTGCATGGTCCGGGAATCAAACCCGGGTCTCCTGCATGGAAGGTGGGCATTCTAACCACTGAACTACCCGTGCACCCTAGTAGTTTTAATTCTTGCAACTTTCCCTTAACATTCTTAGAGTTTTTCTAATGTAAGCTTTATTTTTTTTTAAGGTAAATGGGCTTGCAAGTAAATGTCCTGAGGGAATTTGGTATAATTAAGAGACAAAGGGGTTTTCCCCAAGTCTCTAGAAACAAGTTGCTGTTTTTCTACCAAAAACAAATGTTATTTTGTTAAGTCTGTGAGGAAACGGGGTTGTTGGTACATGTGATAGTAAATTTTAAAATGATACCGTAGAATACTTTCATAAGGAGAGGCGTTTGAGTATTCAGAGGTTTGTGTAACTGAATATCTAACATTGATTAGCCCCTTGTTGTTTACAAATCAAGTTCATGTACATCTTTCATCATACAGCAAAGAACAGAGAGGATAGATGAGGAAGCCGAGCTGGGAGAAATTTGGAACTTTGCCCAAAGGCACGTGCAGATTAAATGATGAGGCCAGAGTTATTTGAGTTTGTATGAGAAGACAGCACATGGGTGTCTCTATTAATGTATTCGGTGTTGCGAGCTAGGCGCCCTAGAGCAGTGTGTTGTGTTAAAGATGGCAGGATTGAGAGCCACGCTCTTCCTTCCAGCGCCAGCCCACTCTCGTTGTTTATCTCCCATTACATTAGTGAAGTCAGCAGGTGTGCGCAACTGCCACCACCATGCAAAACCACAACCTCTGCCCCCTTCCCTCCTGCCCTGACCGTCTCCCTCCCTTCCCTTCCCCCTCCTCTTTCTCTTTCTCATACACACACACACACACACACACACACACACACACACACACACACACACACGGCTGTGTTGTCCTATCTGGCCTACTATCTTCAGCTAGTTCCTTAAGCATCTGCTTTGCTTTTGTAGTAGAATCCCAGTTTGAAAGTTTCTGCCAGGGTCCAGGATAGGGAAGGGGACATTTAAAGAGCCCCTCCCAGGAAACAGCCCTCCCTCCGCAGTGGGGGCCACTTGGATCCCTACCTGTGAGGGGCCCACACACCTGGTGAGCCGACAGCAGGGCTCCACTCACACACCCTCACCTGGCAATCTCCCGGGTCCGGACCAGCCCACGAGTGCCCCCACCTTTTTCATACTGCACATTATCATTTTTGTTTGTTTGGGCCGTGTTTTTGGTGAAGGTTAATGTAACCTTGAGTTTTGTTTCTTTGTATAGAATTCTTGGTATTTAGAAAGTAGAAATAAATGGTCATGTCTACGATTTAGGAAATCATTTTGGAGAATGGAATTTCTGGAAGGAAGCTCAGTATCAGTCATCTGAATGGCCGGAGCATGGCATGGTGCTCCCCTTTTCCACGTTGCATGTTCTGTTAAGTTTCTGAAAACAGATTTGAACAGAAGATAAGTGCAGAGCGCCTGCTCATGTAGGTTTTCTATCACTTCAAGAGCAGGTAAAAGGAACAGATTCTATAAGAATTATTTATATTGATTTTCTGATATTTAACTGAGCTAAACATTTTTTTTTAATGTTGATAGGTGATTATTTTATTATAGGTTAAAAAAAAATCAGAAAAATCTTCATTTCCAAACAGTGGTTCACTTTATGTTGGGAATATGTATGATATTTAAACTATAGCAGTTATTTTAAGGTCGATTGAGATGTTGATGTTTCAGAGCATCAAATTTCAGAGATTTGAGGGATTAGATGCACAGGGACTCTAAAAACGAGACTCTGGAAGTTAGGTAGAAGAAAGACGAGGCTACAGGCTCTTTGGGGTTCCAACATCACAGGAAGCTCAGTACACAAATAAGAATTTGAGGAAAAACTGTGTGCATTCAAGGAATCCAGCTGTCAATCAACTAGGGTTACCTTCTGTCCAAATAATTGTTTCTTCGTACTAAGGAAAATGTGCCACAGTGTATTGTCATGTACATTATTCAAGATGCTTATGTTAATTGCTTTAACTCCAACTTGAAAGTAAAAGCTTTTGCAGAGGGAAAAGTCAGGTTGGCTTAACTCTGAAGCATGTGTGCAAGGGAAGAGCCGGTGGTTGTCTGATCGATTTAAAACGATATTCATGTCTTCTCTGCTTTCTGCTCCCTCCCAACCTCCTCTAACCACCTGGAAATTTTCTTACGATGTTCACAAATTGACGAATTTATTTGGATCCTTTTTCTGAAGCCTATTTTTTTTCTTTCCACATGGCCACTTTTTCTCCCTATGGGGGGAAGTTCAGGCCAGTATGGTTTCCAGAAGACACCGAGCCAGAGATCTCACATGTTCCCCAGGGGGATCCCCTTTCATTTTCCGGGAGAATTGTAATCTGCTCTGGAGGGCACTCAAGTGTGGTTTTCCTATCTAGACCCCGTCCTAAATTCCTCCTGTGTGCCATGCGTTCTTGCAACCTTACCTAAGTGCACTGGACTGGAGCTGAGATGCATGGAGGGACCCCTATCCATTGTAGCGGAAACTGAAGCAAACAAATAACAAAATAGACAGGTTCTTCCTAATTGGGTGCCAAGAGGAGGTGCTGAGAGGAAGAAGAGAGCCCCACGGGAGGCTGTCAGACTGAGGCCTTGGACAAAAACAACTCCACTTTTGCTGAAGATCTGTAGGTTCTACTGTTTCTCTCTATAAGATCTGTAATTTTCCCGAGTGGCCTATGACCGTGAGTCAGCGGGCAGGTTTACTTAAGTGGCCAAATTCACCGAACGAACCAGCTTCTTTCAGACATACAGACCCTATGAAACGGAGAGAACATTTGGGAATGGTGAATTCCTTTAGATCATCAGTTAGAGTTTAGCCCGTTGTAATAATCATGAGACATCTTGGGTAACTAGAAGAATAAATAGATATTTCATTTGTATTTAGCTTCATTCTGAGACTGGTTTATGCACCAGTCAATCTGGCCCACCAGACTTGTTTCAGCTAAATTTCCACCAGTTTGTCCATGCTGTAAGGGTTTTCTCCATAGGAAAAGGGAAAAGCATAGGCTCTGGTGTCAGAGGGTCGGTCCAAAGCCTGATTCTACCCTGCTTTAATTTTGTAACCTTAGGCACGGTGCTTACTTTCTGGGAGACTCTCGTTTGCTGAACCAGAAACTGAGTATGCTGCTGATATCTGTCTTGTGGGGTTGTTGAGAACTGAATGAGATAAATTATGTTAAATACCCAACACAGTGCCTGAGACCTAGTAGAAAGTTCATAGACAGAAACTATTATTAATAATAAGATTTCTACAGCATACTAATAACTCCCTCTGCTAGTCCTAGTATGAGTCCTCAACTTTGATATCCAGAGAGACTGGGGCCTGATTCAGTCAACGCAACTCAAGCTTAACACAAATGGAATAACTATAGGAACTTCATCTCCAAGTTACTGGCTCATCTGTCCATGTCTCTCCATCACTACTGCTTCCTGCTTGGGCTTGGCAGGCACATAGCTTGTTTCTGTGGAGTCACTCTTGCCCCTTTCCAGCCTGCTGTCAGCACTCAGTGACTCTTCAGACACTGCAGTTGCACAAAGTAACATGCAGCACAGATTCAGAACCCTCGGTGGCCACGAGGCCTCCCAGCCTCATCTCACATAACCACCCCTCTCTGCCTGGCATGGCACCCCCAACCCACCTCCTCCATCACCTGCCTGTTCCAGTTATCCTTCAGGTCTCCATTTTTGTGATTTCTTTGGAGGAGCCTCCTATGAGGACCAAATCCAAGCGAGACCCCCACTATGTGCCGGAGCCCTGAACTTTATTGCCATCCGAGCTCTGTATCCATGTATCTGATTGTTTGTCTTTGGTCCCCACTGGGCCACACGCTCTGGTAAAAGACAGAATCTCAATTATTTGCTACTTCTGAAGCGAGAGAGGCCTCATATTTCACTTCTAAGCTCACTTGTCTTTCCCGCGGCACTTTGTGGCAGAGCGTGGCATTATAACTCTGAAAATAAATAAGGTATTTCCTTGCTTTTACAGTTGCCTCCAATTCCCCTGATATTTGTACGTTAAAATAGATCTGGTGTTAATTATGCTGTCATCAGATTTCTGATATACCGCTACAAAAATTATCCTAAAGATATATGTTTTCCCAAAGCCTGCCCAACATACTCTTTGTAACCCTTTCTTTAGAAGTTACTTTGAACTTTACTTTTAGTTTTGGTCACCAGGTAAACCATCAAGTCGCTCCCAATCTCATTCACATTTTCCATCGATTGTGCATATCATGTTGTAGGAGAATCAACTCCTGCTGTGTCCACCGTTTTGTTGAGCTCCCGCTGGGTGCCTGGCACCTTGGTGGGTGCCTGTTTCCATTCCCCTGGTACAGATGAGGAGACAGAGGGCAGAGAGCCTGGATGGTTTGAGGACATCCTTCCTGTCCTGCTTTCAAGCTGCGTATTGCATGAATTTTCAAACTTCCTTTGTATCTGAAAGCATTCTCAATCCAATCACTTTAATTCCAAAGTCCATGTACGTGCACACTTTGCCATGTAAGCAACGGCAGTTCCACTGAGCTCAGCATAAATATGGCTTTCTCAGAATAGTAATTTCAAGCTGAAAAGTTAACATAAAATTCTTTGTTATCGTCAATCCTTCTTTAATTTTTTTTGCCCTCTCTTGGGTGAAGTTTGAGTGGGGTAATCAGAAAAAAACAGAACTAACAACCCAGCAACCCAGAGAAGGGTATGTGGCTGTGAGAAGTACCAGATTTACGGAAAGGGTTCTCAAGAGGAAGTGATGATCTGTCTCGAAGCTGCAGTGGACTAGCCGAGGAATGCAGTGGTAGACCGGTGTCAGCTTTCCCAGGAAGATGTGCCATGTGGCAGCTTCCGCAGGGCTGCCCTGCTCTTGGCCAGAGCGCTGTATAGATGGGCTCAAAAGAAGCACTCACTTGTAGCCAGAAGGGCCTCTGTGATGGGTAACTTTGTATTGTCATCTTGGCTACATTATGGTCAAACGCTGACCTAGCTGCAACATGGAGGTATTTCGTAGATGGGCTTAGCATCTGTATTCACTTGACTTTAAGTCAAGGAGATGATCCTCCATAATGCTGGTGGGTCTCCTCCAGTCAGCTGGAGACTACAAGGGACCAGAAGGAATTCTGCCTCAACCTACACCTTCTTCTTGAGTTTCCAGCCAAAGAATTCATGCTCAAGACTTCAGTGTCATTCTTACTGGAATTCTCAGCCACTAGTCCTTCCTACAGAACACACACCTTCTTGGTTCTTGCCTAATGAAGGCCTCTTTGCATGTCTCTTTGGGATCCAAAGATCCCTCAATATCTAAAATCTAAAGCTCTCCCGGCCCGCCCAAAGCCCCAGGATGTTGCCCGCATATTTACTTTGCCACAACAAAGAGGCAGAACTCCAGCTCCGAGAGGGCTTGTGGTTTCTGGATTGTAAAACACTGGGCAGCACCTTTCGATGCAGATTCCTTTGTCTGTGCACATCTTTTCCATCCCCACAGTGATGCACGTAACCGTCTCACGAGGAGGTAGAGCAAGTGCGGTTCTTCCTGTTTGGCAACTGAGAGGGTGAAACTCTTGCAAATTCACAAGCCCTAGTGCCAGTCCTGAAGCCAATCCTGAAACCACATCAGCCCCAGCTTCGGAGGACCAGAATCCTAGCACCACCAGCCAACTAGCAGTGCCACCCAGAGGGGAGGGTGTGGGGACGGGTGGAATTGGTTAAAGTTGCTGAACATGAGGGTTAAAGGATGTGGGACTTACGAAGTGCCTGGTTCCTGGGAGACGGCAAGTAAATATTAACTGGTTTTCTTCTCTCTTGCCACCCCCAGCCCAGTTCTCATTTGTCTGGATTTACTACTGCATTAGCGCCAGTGTAGTAGACTGCTGGACTGAGGATCTGTCTTTGAGAACCCATGGTCTCTTGGATGGGAGAGAATGAACTCTGCCCAAGTTCAGGAAATTTCAGGGATATGAGCATCTTTCCAGCTCTAAAAGTTTCTCTTCTTCTATCTTTGAGGTTTGGGGCAGGATGGTGCTTTTGTGTTACAGAAAGCTTTTCTGCCCCCAGTTTATCAGGTTGGTTTTGGAAAATCATGGAGGACTCCGGAAAGTTCACAGATTGGTAGCAGTTTTGAGAGCTTTATTTCCCTCCTTGTGTTCACCTACTCCAAATCTCGCCCCTGCACACCTTCTCCTTTTCCTTCTTCTGTTTGCTCATTAAGGAAACTCAAGAAATGCAGGCTCCTCTCTGAAAAACAAGCCTGAATCAAGACGATCATTTCTTCCAAGCCCTATTATTCCCTTGGCCACCAAATATGTTTTAGCTGTGAGCGTGTCTACTGGGTTTGCTTTTTGTCTCACATCCCCATGGGATGGGTTTAGAAGAAAGTGCAGTGAGTGTAGTTCAGCAAAGGGTTGAGCTTCTGCTGTGTGCCATGCCAGGCGTGGTGCGACCTTCCTCATTATGCTTGTAATTATTTCCCTAGAGAGACTTTCTGACCTTAAAAGAACTTGCTCTGCATGTGCAAGTTCTTTCTTAAGAAGCAGAAGGGCATCAGCCACTGGTGCCCAGTGAGATGAGAAGGTGGGGAGAGCAGCCTGGCTGGGCTCTGTACCCAGGCACTGGGTGGGAGCAGACCCTGTGAAGGGAAGATATTCACTTGCCTAAGGGGTTTGGATTTGATATAGAGGTCACTGTAGTGTAAGTGATGTAATTTTTTAAATTTTTTTTTTTTTTTAAGAAGAAGAAAAGGATTAGTTAGGATGAATGTCCTTTTCCTCTTTTAAATATGTTTTTGGATGTGCTCCAGGAGGACTGCACTCTTGGCCCATCTCATCCCCCTACTAGTCCTGCAAGCCAAGTTGGGGCTAAGGGTTCAGCTCTGGCATCAGGCAGACCTGGGTTCCAGACCCAGCTCTGCCACTCGTTTACAGAGTGACCTTGGGTAAGTTAAGTTGTGGTGCCCCTTACATGAGGGTGACGTTGAGGCTTCAAACAGGTAATGCATGCAAAGGACTCAGCACACGGCCCTGAACCTAACAATCACTAAGGTTCACTCTTATGTAATTCTCTTCACCTCCATCTCCTACCTGTTAAAAAGCCTGCCTCTACTTCAGATGCTATTGCCTCCAGGAGGGCTCCCCAACTACCCACCCTACAGCCAACACCCTGTATTTTAAGTTTGGTCCTGGTGGAGCACCCATGGTACCCGCTAGCCTCCTTACTATAAATCGTTACCAGTTGTTCATAACAATAATAAAATTGCCCTGAATTGCCAAGCCATTCAGGCTTGAGACAGTTTGTATTTATTATCTCATGTAATAGCAGCTGGAATCCCAAAAAGTTGGAAATCTCATCCCCACGCTACAGATGATGAGACAGGACCAGAGAGTAAAGCATCTTGCCCAAGTTCATACAGCTGAGAAAAGGCATAGCCAGGGTTCAGTCTAGGTGTTGTTTTATTTTTCACCTCCGTATCTCCTGCAGTGTCTCTATGGCATCTTACATACAGTAACCACTTTGTGTACATTTGCACAGCGCATGACAATATCAAGTATAAGTACAAAACATCTGCTGAAAATTTCTTCTTGAATTCCACGTGTGTACCCATTTCTCTGACTGCCTTGTGGGACTTTACAGAGATTTGGCTCAAAACAAAAACGGAAGCTGTGTGCTCAGGAAGTAAACATCCCAGCTGAAGGCTGCATTCGTGACAATCCACACAATGAATAGAATTTAATAAATGGGAGTAGGATAGTAAAAATAATAAGGCCCACGCAGTTCCCTAATTGCAGCTCCCGTTGGCCTGCTGCAGCTTTATTGCCAACACCAAGCAGTGCCCTGAGATGTGTCTATTTATGGATCCCAATCCTTCTTCCCTGCAAATCCCTCCACTGTCCTAACTGCTGGGGAGCTTTGCTAATCAGTTTAGAAACCACGAAAAGGAACAGAAGATTTTTAGGTAGTTGCCTGTGAATGCCTTTTTAGCCTCTGCATGCATCTAATTCTTCCCTGGTGCCTCCAGCAGCAGGAGCCTAGCAGCTCCATGATTCCTCCCCAATTCACAGCAAAAAGCGGGGCTGGCCAAGGAGGGGAAGCTGGAGGGGGACTTTGCACAGACTTGGGGAAGTAAGAACCAAGCCGCTGAGAGGCGGAGGAGCCAGGCTCATGGAGGGTCCCCCATTTCCAAAAGTCCCGTGTGCGCAGGGTGGCAAACAGGCTTCCCAGCGGTCCTCTCCCTAGTGGAGACCACGCACGCTATTAAATCCAGGCGCGTCTTTTTGTTTCTGCTTTGCTCCCAGCTGTGACAAACCATGCCAGTTTCTTGAAACTGTTGTCTTTAACTCAGGTTGCCGGCTTATTCAACCTTAAAATACAGTACTTTAAAACATTTCACTGCCCCGTTAGAATGTTCCCTCTGCTTAAACTTGGACGGACTGCAGGCATTGTGCGCAGTCGGCACTGAAGAGCAAACACAAATGGAGGGACTAGGATGGCCATCAGAGAACACTGGGCAGGGAGCGGGCACGGTGGTCGCCGGGCCGTGGGAACAGGGCCCCTGCCCAGCCGTCGGGAGCAAATGACGGCCACGGCCAGGGCCACAGCTCAGGGCAGCGGGGGCGGGGCGGGAGAGAACTAACCCCGCAGGCTGCCCTAGGCCCATCTCAGGCCCTCATCCCTCCACTCCACCCACCTCGGGGGGTGAATGCCCCCCCCCCCGCCAGGCTGGAGGGTGCAGGGTGTGGGATGAGGGCTGATCAAAAGGGAAGTGGGAAGGCACCCAAGGGGAGCGTTGCTCATTGTGAAATTCTGTTGTTGTTCTCTGCTGGTCCTTTCTTTCCCCCACAAAGGACCAGGGCAGTCGTTACTTAACCCCAGAAAGGTCTTCCCCCAGCCCCGGCTCCCTGGGGATACAGCAGCTAGGGGTCGTGTCCCGTCCGGTAGAGCGGGTGCCCCCGCAAGGAGCCCACACCGTGGAGGCGGAGACGTGCACCCGGGTGTGCCCACCAGCGAAATGGCACCGCAAGCATCGCGGGTGGCAGGCAGGAGAAGAGGCTGGTGGGTCTGTAGCTTAAGGACCTGGAGCCCAGGGGTGATTCTTAGATGTTAGGCAGACCTTCAGAGCCATGGGGGACTGCGCATTGCAAGCGGAGCCCGGACTTTCAGCCCCACTGGTCGGCTCGGCCGGGCCCCTTGTGCATGCAAACACTGCGCGCTGGACCCCGCACCCACCAGCGAACAGCGTCAGGGAGGGGCCGCTTGGAGTCACCCCGGTGCTCCCTGAGCAATCCGGCTGCCTTGCGCCCATGGGGATCCTAAAATCTTGCCATTTGGATGTGGCCTCAGAGTTCAGTCCAGTTTTGTAGTGACACGGGGGCAGTCAGCACACGCTGTTGACTGCTGTGTATGTGGCAGAGACGTGTTACGGGAAGGGGCAGCAGAGCCGGGCTGCTGGACTCAGCAGTGATGCTCTAGGCAGAAAGTTCAAGAGCAGGAGAAGGGACAGCTGAGGCAAGAATCATCCATCTCCCTCTTCCACAGATTCTGTGTTTTGGGTAACTGTGAAAGGGTAGCACTCTTGCTCTCCTATGTTGCTTTAAGACAGTGGTTCTCAAAAATTTTCTCCTCGAAACCTTATGACTCTTAAACATCACTGTGGATCACAAAGAACATTTGTTTTAGAGCATTTACTGTATTTGAAATTAAAACTGAGAAATTAAAAAATACCAATTTATATAAAAATAATAATAAATCCATTATGTGAACACTAGTAGCATTTCTTGTGGAAAAGAAATCATCATAATGTCCAGAACAAGAAAAAAAAATTGGGGAGAAGTGGTATTGTTTTACATTTTTGTACATCTCTTCAATATTGGACATAATAGAAGGCAGTCTGTCAGCATTCAGTTTGTTGCAATATCATAGTTTATATGATCTTTGGAAAATTCTACCATATACTCACGAAAGAATGAGAGAGGAAAAGGCAAATCATGTCTTCTTGTTATTGTGAAAATAGTTTGCCCTTGTAGACCCCCGGTTGAATTACAATGTTACTTTCCTTAGAAATAAAGTCAAACTTCAGTAGTTGCATGCACCTTCTTACTTCAAGCTCTACAGCCTTGGCCAGTCTGTTTCTTCGACCCCCCTGCTCCCCAGAACCAAGGCTTTACTTGGCCTTATCTCCCTCTGTTTCTTCGACCCCCCTGCTCCCCAGAACAAAGGCTTTACTTGGCCTTATCTCCCTCAATCAGTATTAAGATGAAAGAAGTTAAAAGCAAAGGTGGGACTTTGTGTGTTGCTATTCTACGCTATTTTCATATTTACCCAAAAACATGTTTTGCCATTGGTGCCAGTGTTTTAACTCTGATGTTGATAGTTTCTTAGGAAGTCAAAATCCAGGTGTTGGACCGGCCTCCACAAAGAAAACCATAATAGATTGAGGTGGTTAACCCAGCAGAATGCCTTAACAGGCGTCTGGCTCTGTCTGAAGGACTCTGAGAAGCCTTTTGTATCTCAGGTCTACCTGTAAGCTTTTTTTTCTTCTTGTAAAACCTATAAACGTATTTCAAGACTTTTTCATATTTCTCTCCAGCTTTGAGAATTTAGGCCTAATTTTTGCTTATCTTCCTAGCCGGAGTTCTCTTTCAGATAGTGGTCTGTTTGATTGGTTAGTGGTTTGTGGCCAGTACCTTGGAAGCTGAGATCTGATCTTTTAAGGTAGAATGGCATCTTCTGGAAGGGGGAGGTAGCCTAAGTCAGCTGTGAGAGAGGGTTACAAAAAGGCAGCACCTCGCATACAGGAGACCCTCAATAAATGGTGTGGCCTAGTTGAATCTAATTATGTTGAATCGCAGCGACTGACACCACATTTGATGCTGTACCTCTGTGACATATCAACAGAACTTTTGGGGTCGTATTTTGAGGTAATTAACAAAGGAAGGTTAAAAGTTCAGCAGAGACTTTCTACACTGTTCTCATGTCTTGAAAAGTTCTGCTATTTGAGCCTTTGAAGGATTAAAAAAAAAGCAGCCATTATAATCCATTTTGCAGGATGGACGCATCTGCAGCATCTTCATGGCTTCATATCAGAAAAGTGCAAGATCTTTTTTAGCATTTTTAAGAGAGGCCTGGGGACACAGCATCTGGGAGATGAAAATGAAAGTAAGGACAGTGTCAAAGACAGAAAGAAGCACAGGAGTTTCTAAAGGGCTGACTTGGCAAACTTGGGTCTTTCCTAGACCTTGCCCCGACTCCATGCTGTCATTCTGGTGATTTTGTTCCTGACTCAGTGGGATACCTCTTCAACTTGAGAAAATGCTAATCTCCTTGTTCAAGGTTAGTTTCTTGAGACTCTGTATCTCCCTGAAGAATCACACATAACAAGTATGTCACTGGAGAAAAATTACAGGTAACTCTGGGTCCCCCCCCCTCAACTTTTGCCAAATGCTGTGTTTCTTCCCTTGTCTTCTCAGTGGAAAGACTTAATTTCCCTCTTTTTAACATTTTTACTCCCTATTAAACAGAGTGTGTTAGGTCTGTAATAAAATCAAGGAACATCTCCTTGATGAGCAACTCTCATCAAACTCACTCTTATTAATGTTTTAATTAATAAGCAATCTACTTGATTTTTCCATTAGAAACTATATTTTGAAAATCACACTTCAAGAATATTTTTCTCTTGTCTACCATCTTCTCCTGTATGAATGAAAGCAGAGGGAGTGGTGTTGGGTTGTGTCAGGGGAAGTGCGAGGTGATATTATTATACTTGGGGCCCTGGTCAAAGGTGGATCCCCAATACCCCAGGAAGTATGAGTCATAGCAATAGTCATTACTGGGGGGCAGATCACCTTTGAAGGTCTCCACTTCAAAGCAAGCTGACTGGCCATGCATTCATTTAACAACAGTACAACTCTGCCCACCGTGTGCCAGGCGCCATGGAAATATTGGGACTGCAATGGTGAGCAAGAGAGATTTGGCCCCCAGCCACCACCAACTCTGGGCTTTCTGTACAGACTCCAGAGCTGCACTGTCCAATTCCATAGCCACTGGCCACACGTGGCTTATTAAGTGAAAATTAATTAAAATGAAATGAAATGAGGAATTCAGTTCCTCAATTATATTACCCACATTTCAAATGTCCAGTAGATATGGGACCTCTTCATCCTCTCAGAGAGTCTTATTGGCCAGCGCTGCTCCAGAGAGATAAATAATCGTAATAAGCGTAGGAAATGCTACAATGAGGAGTGGCACCCAAAGCTGTGAGAGTTGGGGGAGGCTATTTGGATGACATTTTGGCTGCATGAGAGATGAAAGATAAGGATCAACAGGGGGTGAGGTCCACCTGGAAGTGACTGTCAGCACGACTCCATGTAAAGACCCAAAACAGGAAAAGTTGATGTGCTTTGCACCCTTGGGTCTTGTGATCACCTGCAAAGAGCAGATGAAACGCCCACTGAAAATTGCTTTGAATATCTAGACCAATGATGTCATCATGCACCAAGAAGGTATAAAAGGTTTGTTGTTCACATAATGGGCCTTGCCAGGGAGAGCAGGGCAGGCTCCCACACCAGTCTGGAATGGTTTGGGTGAAGGGAAGGCCGAGCGGCTTTGGTTTTGTTGTGGTTGGGCTGGGACTGAGGTGAGGGCTCCCACGGGCTGGCCAGGTGTGCCACTGGCAGGGAGGGAGTGTGCAGGTGTTCTTCTGGGCTTGCCCAGGTGTGGGCCAAGAGGGTTAGAGGTCAACGGTTAGATATAAAAGAAGGAGTCAGATGCTTTATTACAACTTGAAAAACCCAAGGTTGGGATAGCTGGAGTCCAGAGTACAGGGAGGGGACAGCATGGCACGAGTTGGGACGAGTAAGCAGGACACGGATTATGGAGGGCCTCTCATCCCTTCCTTAGCAGGGAAGAAACCCTAGAACCTCACTGATCAGGAGACCTAGTCTCAGAATTTAGAGCCTGGGACCTACAGCAAATCAGTGATCACTGAAAGAGCCAAATAACCAGCACCCTGGTCAAAAAATGATCCCTTGGAAGGCTCCGTGGCAGAGAAGTGCACCTTTTTCATCATTAGGCAAATCCTATTCAATGAAATATCAAGGTCAACAGCAATTCTTTACACCTAAAATTGAAGTAGAGTTTCGAGTCAATCATACAATTCCACAGGGTACTTCACTTTTTGTCTTTTAATGTGAGACTCTGAATCTACATTAGGAATTCTCTTCTTTAATCAGATTTCTTGTTTTAAAATCTATCTAAAATGAAAGTATTTTAAAAAACATTTTTAATTGATTATGAGGCTATTTTAATGTTTTGGTTCTGATCTTTTTGCACCTCCCATTTTAATTGTTCTATTTCTTGAAGACTTTTTCAAATATGCATGTATAAAAGTATTCATGGGCCTATAAGATTGAACTACAAAAAATTGCCTTTTTTTGGTAATCAAATATTGACAATTACATATTGCCAGCAGCAGAAAGAAACTACACGTAGCTATGATAACTGCTACTTTGTTTATGAGTGAAACATCTCTTTCTTATTGGTAGCATTTATTCTTCTCTTGGGTAATGGAAGTGAAGAAACAGAAAAACACGCATGGAGGGAACAGAGGGCACATGCAGTGATTCTCTTGGTACGGAGAGGGAGATAGGGATTTGGAAAGCTGACCTGATCTCTCCAAGGAGAAAGCGGTTGGCTAAAGGACACACTGGCAGAACCCAGGCTCTTCATCCCAGCAGCCTCAGTGCCAACTCTCTACCAAACGCCATGCGTTGAGTGGCTCACAAACCCGTGAGGTAGGTCCCAACATGAGCCTGATTTTACAGAGGGGGAGACTGAGCTCACAAGGGTTAGGTGACTTGCCCAAGGTCACATGGCCACTGACCGACTGCAGGGGATGAGTCTCCAGGAGTCTGACCCTGGGCCCAGCTTCTTACCCCTGCCTTGCACTGCCCCCCGCCCTGCACAGGCTGGCCTCCGGGAAACTAGGGATTCCTGCACATCCACATGATTCAGGCCATGGGAAAGGCAGCCGCTGAGCTCCAGTGCCAAACTGAAGATAACACAAAGGCAAAAGAAATTTTGCAGTCAGTGCATCTTTGTAAACCTCAGAGGAAAGTGTGGAGTCCATTTTTAGGCTTAAAGACATTTGCAATGAACTTGCTTTGCGCGACCCTGCTGCGTGTTCTCAGCGTCCGGGTTCACTGCCTGTTCAGAACGGGAACCCCCCCCCCCGCCCATGGGACTGAACAGCAGCAAGCGATCCAGGGGGCTCAGAAATCCCAGTCTGCGATTTACCCAGGTGTTTCGTTTCTACCTGCAACAAAGAGTTGATTTAAGATTTTGAATCAGAATTCTATTTAGACTCTAAACAAGATGAATTGATAGGAAATTACTTGATGATTTTAAATGCCGTTGCTAAATGTTGTTTTTCTGGCCACTGATACAAAGGATAAGAGGTTAACAACATCATATATCACAGTGATATTTGCTGTTGATGTAATCTATGCTGATTAAGCTGCGGAGGACACAGGAGAAGACTAACTTCCCCCATTTCCCCATTACTTTAAATTGTTTTCCATGGCTCTATAGCAAAGCCAACTCCTCCTCTCCCCCCAAACAAGTTAGAAATGCTACCTCTCTTAGCATCTCTTCTTGCTCAGTCGTGCCCACATTACAATCCAGCCCAAGACTCAGCTCCATTCGGCTATACATATTTCAAGAAATTCTTAGACTTCTTTTGTACTTTTCATTCTGCCGATGAAACTGGCACGGTATAGATGATCAAGAAATGTTTGCTTTCTTGATTGAATTAAGAGTTGGTGTGTTTTTTGTTTTATTTGTTTTTGTTTTTCACTTCAACTAATCTGTGCAGTTGGGTCAGTGGAAGTTTGTACTAGCATTTCATTTAAGACTTTTTCTTCATTTTAATAAAGACGAAGTACAGCAACATTTTCCAAGGGCATCGTAGGTGTTATGAGCATCCTTACTTCCCCACTGAAAAAAAATATAATAATGAAATTAAAATCCATGGTCAAATAAGTTTGGGCAATAGGGAATTCTAGTTTAAACTGCAGGACTTCTCAGGGTCTTTCATGTACCAGTGTGCATGGAGAATCTCTAAAATAGGAGAGTCGGTATGTAATGCTTTCCAAATTTATATGACTAAAGAACCCTCCTTTCCCTGAGCCTGGAGTCGGGTTCTGTTGAGCATTCTAAGAAATGGTATTCTAGAAACTTGAGTCTCAGACACCCGCAAAGTGAGAATTTCTTTACCAGAAGCTCCTGGAAAAACGTACCAACATACAGGTCGGGGGTAGAAAGTAGGGTTTGTCTTGCAGGACATCTGAGTGAAACTAATATTGGAGAGGATCCGACAGGCCTGGGTTTCTGCCATTGGCAAAGGCGAGAGGAGTATGGCATCCATGCCAGGTCCCTGCCATGGGGCCAGCTTCATGTAGGACCCTAGGAGAGAGAATACAATTAACTTCCTATCAGGCAGCATTCCAAAAGTTGTCCTTTAAGAAGTTGTTTATAAGTCAACATGTTGTGTCCTTAGAAACTACTGGCCGTGTGGTGTTAATATCCATTAGTCAGGGTATAAAGTCCACAAACTGGTTTGTATCCAGAGCACTTTGTGCAAGTCCTGACCTGGTCTGAGTGTAACGGGTACAGACTGGAGGCCCACCTGGCTGAAACTGCTGTCCAGATGGTCTTTCCTTAAGTCAGAGAAATGGGTATTGATAAATGGGCAAGTGTTTACTTACGACAGATTGAAGTGTATCCTTCTAGTGGACCTTTGCTGTAAAGAAGTACAGTCTTTGGTCTGAGATGCAACAGTTGAAGGGAAGCATCAGTTTAACTATTCACCCAGCATCAGCGTCAATCTTTTTTTTATTCTTTTTTTTAATTTATTAATTATTAACAACAAACAGACAAAAATATTGACATATCATTCCATTCTACATATATAATCAGCAATTCTCAATATCATCACATAGTTGCATATTCATCATTTCTTAGAACATTTGCATCGATTTAGAAAAAGAAATAAAAAGGCAACAGAAAAAGAAATAAAATGATAACAGAAAAAAAAAGATTATACATACCATACCCCCTACCCCTCACTTTCATTTATCACTAGCATTTCAAACTAAATTTATTTTAACATTTGTTCCCCCTATTATTTATTTTTATTCCATATGTTCTACTCCTTTGTTGACAAGGTAGATAAAAGGAGCATCAGACACAAGGTTTTCACAATCACAGAGTCACATTGTGAAAGCTATATCATTATTCAATCATCCTCAAGAAACATGGCTACTGGAACACAGCTCTACATTTTCAGGCAGTTCCCTCCAGTCTCTCCACTACATCTTGAACAACAAGGTGATATCCACTTAATGCGTAAGAATAACCTCCAGGATAACCTCTCGACTCTGTTTGGAATCTCTCAGCCATTGACACTGTGTCTCATTTCACTCTTCCCCCTTTTGGTCGAGAAGGTTCTCTCAATCCCTTGATGTTAATTCTCAGCTCATTCCAGGATCTCTGTCCCACGTTGCCAGGAAGGTCCACACCCCTGGGAGTCATGTTGCATGCAGAGAGGGGGAGGGTGGTGAGACTGCTTGTTGTGTTGGCTGGAGAGAGAGGCCACATCTGAGCCACAAAAGAGGCTCTCCTGGGGATGACTCTTAGGCCTAGATTTTAAGTAGACTTGACCTATCCTTTGTGGGGTTAAGTTCATATGAACAACCCCCAAGACTGGGGGCTCAGCCTATAGCTTTGGTTGTCCACACTGCTTGTGAGAATATTAAGAATTCAACTTGGGGAAGTTGAATTTCTCCCCGTTCTCACCTTTCCCCAAAGGGGGCTTTGCAAATACTTTTCCACTCACTGATCAAATCACTCTGGGATTCATTGGGGCATCACTCTGGACAAACCAACAAAATCTCATGTCCTACCTGAGATTCCAAGTATCAGTGTCAATCTTGATGAGACCCTCACTTTGAGAACCACTGTACATGTGGGTTTGAAATAATTTAGTGCATCATAGTCAGCGTGGAATAGAACAGGATGGAATTGAAAATTCCAAAATGCACTGTGGATGGAACTTTATTTGCTGACAATTGTATGTAATGTGTTAACAGTTCCTCCAGGTGTTTCTATGCATGCTCAAGTTGAAGACCTACTGGGTGGTGACTTGGCCTGCATTTATAAGTTAACACAGGTCTGGAGTCTATACCTATAAGGGATTTTCTGTCATGGTTTATACACATCTTGAACTTCACTAAATAGGATAAACTGTCTAGTTCCAAATGATTTCCAAACTGCTTTGCAAGGTGGTTGTGCTAATTTATACTCCAAGCACACATGTGACAGTTCCAGTGGCTCCAAACCCTTGCCATGCTTGACTTTGTCAGGCTTTTTAATTTTTGCCAAATGGGTGGGTGAAATCGTACTTCCTTATGGTTGAAATTGCTTTTCCCTGATTATTCTTGAGAAGAACATCTTTTCAATGTGGTCTTTTATTTTAAAGTTTGTAAGGACTAGCTTTCTGAGATTAGGACAAAAAGAGACCATTTAGTGAACTTTGTGAATTAGCCATGTTTTATATGTTTTGAAATATTTATGCCTAACCCAAACACAAATGTCCATTAAAGAAATTCAGAAATGTAGCATAAATGAGAAATCTGCCAACCAAATCAGTGTAAGTCTCAAACATCCAAAATGACTAAATGAAACAGAGCCCTCAACATATATGCCGAATAAAGCTGTAAAAATCCCTCTTATCCCATTCTCCTAAATACTTCAACAACAGTTACTTAGGTGCTGGCTCACTCAGGGATTATAACAGCAGGCACTCCACCTTCACCTACTATATTTTACTAAAAGGTTAAGCTTCTCCACAACCAGTAACTTCAGGCATCCTTACCAAAATTGATTTTTTTTCTCAACTTTCTTCTTAATGTTTCCTTTCTGTAGACATCTTGTTCTTTTATTTGGTGATTCTTTTTGATGGGCCTGCTAGAGTAAGCATCTTACCCAAATGAATGGGTGAGATAATTCCATTTTACTATCACCTTGGACTTTGAAAAGACATAACTGTTAATTTTTGATTGAAAATAAAAGGCTTTGGGCTACGGGCATCTAGCCAGGTAGAAATAGAAGGAGAAAGTAGTAAACTTCCCTTGGTGGCCTACAGCGTCTCGCCAGCTGTCCGACCTCCTTTGGTTGGTATTAGGAGTTGCAGAGCCCTCTCCTGTGCCCCTCACCCTTGGAAGTAGGTTAAGTTTCTGCCCAAGGTCACTATTGAACAGCAGGGACCAGACTTTCAGAACCCAAGTTCAAGGTCTTTCTTACTACGTTGGAGCTGCCCTCACCTGTGCTACTTTTCATCTGTAAACAAGAAGTTGGTGTCAGTGTATTTTTCAGGTCCCATCTAGCTCTAAAAATGCCCTGATTCCTTGTCATTGTCCTGTTCTTTTGTTTGTTCACCCTTCCTGCCTTAAACACCTACTCTTCAGCAGAGTGGAGATACAAAATGGACAGGCATGGACAAAATGCAATGCAGCAGATTCACCTGGAAAGCAAAACCATTTTGCCTCCCAATTTCCATTTTTAAATTGTTTTCCTTAAATAAAACAAATCCTGGAGACATTTTTGAAGAGGAAGCAAGTTTGCTTCACTGGTCTTTTTTTTAAGAAAGAGAAACTCTAAAGAAAAAAGAATAATCTCACTGACCTAGACTTTGAAATTGCTACCAAAATAAGCCAGAATTTGGGGTAACTATTCTGTGTGAATATATTTCAGTATCGGGGATTTTCCCCCTTTTTCCTCAGCTTGGCCAGCCCCTACGACCCCCTTGTTTCTTTGGACTCCTCCTACACTTAGAAGTGAATTAGATCTTCCCCCCAGACAGGTCCCCAGGTCAGGTCCCACCCTTCTTGCTTAGAGTACCAGCCTGCCATGCCATCCCTGTAATACGCCAGACAAGAGCAGCCTTTGCAGATGGCGTCTTAGAGTGTGGAGGTGGGGGTGGGGAGGGCATGATGGGTAGAGCCGTGAGGACTGTCCCTGCCCCTCTTCCATCCGGCCCCCCTGTTCCCTCTATCCTGAGTTGTAGGGGATCAGAAAGAAAGCAGCCCTATAAAATAGAAAAAGTGGGGATGGAGCATGTCTTCTCCCACCCTGTCCTCTCTCCAATTTGTGACCTTTAATATTTCCTTCTTAGATCTGATTCTTTGCTATAGAAATAATTACTCAAGAGTCCCCGTTTATTTCTGGACTGAGACAGGAATGTTGGAAAATCCATAGTTATCTATAATGTATTGTACTCACACAGAGGAGTTCTGTGATGGAGCTAAGCCTTGCTTGAACCCTTTTACCAGATTGACAGGGGGAGATGACCCCATTTCCTGTTCCAGGACATTTGACTTGAGAGCAGCGAGACAAATGAAAAATGAAGGAGGCCCTCTGTCACTTAATGCTTATGCTTATTATCATCAAGTATCTATGTTTCCTTCTGAACTAAGTCATAATAGTGCAATTCTTCATTACTTTTCTTAGTCTTATATCTACAAAATTAAATGTATTGTACCAGGGCCTTGAAAAAACTATTAGCACCAATTACAAAACTGTCTAATCACACTTGAGTGGGTATAAAAAATCAGGAAAGATGAAAAATTACAAATGTAAATGAAAGACTCAGTGTGCTTAATATTGTAGAGACTATTGTATAACAAAGCAATGAAGCCTATCTGCTCTAATATCAGTTGGGAAATGTCATTAATTGTTTCCCATTTATGAAGAGCAACCAGTGATCATTTATGATATAAATAGATGTAGTAGATATTTCATTCATATGAACTTATCATTGTGGCATTTCAAGAAATATGCTATGGGATACAGTAACCATTTTTTTTCAAACTAAAATGGTGCATTTGATCTAAGGTATAATATTAAAATTAATTCTAACTTAGAATTCAAAAAGTATTAGGTTCTGCAGCCAGGGCTGCAGATAAACTTTGTAGCACAAATCATCGACAATATCTGTGCTTTGTCATTCATGGTACCCATGACAGACCAGAACTACTCGAATCATAAAGAATTAAGCCACATGGGTTAAATTCTAATTAGTTCTCAGAAAAGTTCCTATCCTTGATTCATCCATTCTGCATGAGTTCAGGGAAGTCACGGAGCCAGGCCCTGGGGGGTGGGGTGATGAACCCGAGGCGTGGTCCCTGCCACAGCCCTGAGTGATGGGCGCATGTAATGGACATGGTGGTGCTACGTAGAAGGACATGGGATGACTAGGAGGTTGAGAAAAGTGTCATCTCAGCATGGAATTGAGTACGGTTAGTCTGGCAAACAGAGGTGGGAAAAGTGTTACCAAGGAAACAGCTTGTGCAAAGGCTTGGAGTGCTGGAAGAACTTGGCTCACTTGAGTAACCATAAGAATAAGAGAATGGCTGGCACTTAGAGAAGAAGGTGGGACAGAGAAGGTCCTTTGTAGGTATCTCTTTAATGGACCCAAAATTCACATTGACAATGGTTCCAAAGCTCCAGCTGGTTGAGACTATTTCTCGGTCACAGTAATTAAAGAAATGATTGGTAATGTCAGTTCTGTCTCTAATATACAGAAAAAGACCTTTGCTGTCAGGGTGAGCTGGACACAGGGAACAGACACCCCACACTCTCCAGAAACCTGCTCAGGATGCCACACCTTCCCATAAGAGAACATGCTATCTGGAAGGCTCCGCCATTCAACCTCATTCACAGTAAAGTCTAAGGATCATTGTAGAAAGTAACACCATCAGATACATTGACACCTTTTTTTTTCCTCACAAGTTAATTAAGTATAGAAGTTGAGTCATGAGAAGATCTAGAGATCTAGGGCCAGATGCTTTTCTAGACTGCGGCAAAGTTTTGGTAAACCTTGACCCAGCCTGACTCATCAGTAGCTCATCACATATGTTAGAAACACAACTGTTCAAACAATTCCCAGTTGTTAAAAGACTTGCCAGGTTAAACCTTATCCATGCATGTTTTCTTTTATCCCTAGAAATTCTCAAAACTTCAGGAAGACCCCTGTTTTCCAGTAGTCTGTGTTTCAATGTTGTATTTCTCCTGAAATTAGCAGACGTTGAATTTGAGGAAAGATTCTATAAGTTTTCATTTCCACCATTTCTGTTGTTAGAGAGAAAAATAAATAAAATCTGAATTCCCTGCAACCCATTCTAGGCTGCCATATCAACTGTAATATGCATTCCAATTAATCAAAATGAGATGCGTGAAACCCATAAATCATCGCATCTGGAATTTTTTTTTAATTGCTTCACATTTTCTCACAGCTACTATTTCTAACCTTGTTGTTCTCCCAAGAAAAACAGTGTTGAGACTTTTCATTACATATTGGAAAATGGCTTTCCATGTCATTGAACTCTCCATATGAGACTCAGCAGTAGTTATTGATTTTTGTAAGTCTGATGAACACTAAGTATCCTTCATGTCCATGAACTCCTCAGCAAGTGGCACTGATGCTCTGTTTGGCTCTAGAGACCCAGTCAGCACAAGGGTAGTCTTCCGAGTGGGAGGATAAACCAGTCATGGTGGTTGTTAATTCCACAGTTGATACATAATCTGGGGGAGCTGTAAGGACTCTGTTTGTGAGTTTAATTGTGTCACCCTGTCTACACTTTCTTGTCTGCAGGACCAGAAGGGTAGGATTTAAGGCTGATGCATTGCAGATAACAGTTTCCATTGGAACTCTTCAGGCTGAGAGATCTCCATGGCCTCTGTCTTCATGCTGTCCATGGTTTGGTTCTTAAACCGTGTGTAGAAGACATGAACCTGTCAGCCAGTCACAAGCCATCAGCCTGAGTCATGAGCCATAACACGTCTTTTATAGAGAAATTGTGTTAATGTTCAAGACTGTAAAATTTGCTGAACATCTGGGACCTGGCAACTTAAAAGCATTGGCTAGGAATCACGTGCGCTAGTCTGGAATTGATTCTGAAATGCAAAAGGACCTAAGCATCAAGCTTCTTGGTATATCTGCCAAAGTCCTGACTTTTCCATTCCAGAGTGACCAAAAATCTTTGGGGGATTCTATGTAGTTTTTCTCTTAGGAGTCTTGCAAAACCTTCTTGCTTCTGTTTGATTCTTTCATGGTATGGTTTGAAGTGCTACCAGTTTATTCTCAGACCCCTGATCCAGAGACTTGCAGAATACAGGTTGTTGAAAACCATCTCTCTAATCACCGTGGAGTTTAGGGACTGGCGTGGTTAATACTTATCTCTGATGTTGCCATTCCACCTCGTGTGTGTCAGGCATACGATGAGGCAAAAAGAAGGTACAAATCCCTGAATAATTAATTCCTGATGTATATTTTTAGATGATATGGATCCATTACACTTGCCAGAATTTCCTCGATGAGCAATTCATTGAGACCATTTCCAAAATGTGGATGGTGACTCATCAGACCAAGAATATTTGTTCTAAATGCTGTCTATACTAAGTATTTATCTTATGAGTCAGTCCTTCCCAAGACCCTAGCCCTTTTCCACTGTTTGCTCTAGCTTCTCTTTTTTTGTCTGCTTCTGTCTCCATGTCTGACTGTCTGTCTTTCTCTCTCTCTGTCTGTCTTTCCCTGACTCTTACACACACTACATTTTAAAAATTGATGGTGAATCATTCAGCACACAGCTTTACGTACTCTGAGAGACGAAAGTTTTCATGTATTGGAGACTGAAATTCTTTTTTCCAAACGCGTGACCACTCGTACGTACCCTTAGGTGTTTGGGATGTGCACAGCTCTGTGTGTGGCTCATCCAGACTTGGCATTTTATGGCGCATGAAGCAGAGTTTCCATTAAATGACAGCGTGTGTGTCTGCTCTTTCTTCGCAGATGAAATCATGCACCAGGACATTGTTCCGCTCTGTGCTGCCGACATCAAGGACCAGCTGAAGAAGCGGTTTGCGTACCTGTCTGGTGAGTTCTGGAAGCCAGTGAGCGTGGGGTCAGGGTGGAGGGAGGAAAACGGACTGTGCGGGGCTCAGGTTTTATTGGGGTTCCCTGCAGTTCCAGTTTCACCTGACCAGTCCTCATCTGGCCTTAGCTCCTAACCAGTTCCTTTCACGTGGTCGGAACTTGGAAAAATACACGTGGCAGGACATTTAACGTGCTTTGGATTTAGCCATAATGAGGCCAAGTGAACGATTTTAATGATCCCGTGTTAAGTGGGCCGCTTAGTGGTGAGAGTATAAGAGAGGGGCTTTGCCTAGGGGGTTGGTGGGTCAGTGTCTTGGGAAAGACACAGCCTCAGGGCATTTCCTGACACCTGGTCTCTTGAAATCTAGATCAAAGTCGGTAGAACTGAATGACTAGGAAAAGTCAGCTTCAGTTCTCTTTGTTGAGTACAGGCACTCTAGGGGGTGCTTCCCTGACTGAGGAAAGACCTGCTTTCTGCCTGGCCTGTCTTCTGGGAGAATGCTCCAGGGTGCCAGAAGATCTGAGCTAGGAGATGGCTCTGTCAGCAGCAGGCAAGCTCTGACCCAGCTGGCTGGGAGCGGGGTCTCAGTGGTGGTGGATTGCTTTGCATGGTGTCCTCAGCTCCCTGCAGGCTGCTGCCCCTCCTCTCAGGC